>NC_088376.1:90449166-92907500 GCF_037993035.2 Macaca fascicularis | reverse complement strand
TTTTCTAGTCTCTATTCAGTATCAAGACCTTATAAGAACACTGAGGAAGAACAAAAAGAGAGTTTTCTCTGTTGAAATCCCTGTGCTGGCAGCATGTGTGACCTGGCCTACACAGTTGTTGGCCAAGATACTGAAATCTGTAATAAATTCTAAGGATCAAGATTAAGGCAGCATAGGACAAAGGAGTGCCAGAGGAAAATCCAATAGTAGGTGGAGCTAAAGTTAAACATCCAGGGAACCAAATTCAAAGGACTGCAAACAGGATCAGAATTAAGGTAGCCAAGTCTAAAGTCTTGAGACACAGAGGTAAATCAGAGTAATAATACAGAAATCAAGAAGAAAGGAGTGAGATGATTAGGCAGGAGAATCCATTTATCAGAAGCTTTACTCACAGTCAGTCTGATGGTTGAGCACATGCATGTGCCAGATTGGATTGAAGGGCAAGGAACAGAGTGGAAGCACAGAGTATTGTTCCTGAGAGGGCCATGCCAACTAGGATATCTTTCATCCTAAATCATACGGGCCTTAGGTATGGTGGGGTCTCAGCAACATGAATCCAGAAAGAGGGAAGTAGAAGCCAAACCTAGACAGAATACAGAATGATGTGTTTCAGAAGTTAGCTCAGAGTGGCCATCAGGAGGACCAATGTGCAACATCCAAAGCACCAAGAGGGTTCTGGAGTTTTTATCAGGGGTGTCAATTTCAATCAGTGTGGAATGGTAGCATGAGACCAAGTCAAGCAAAAGGTCAATACCCAACCCACAGCAGACCAGAGATCTGAACTGCATTCTACTAATCAAAGACCTGGAGTGCTCAATACGAAGACCAATGGAGGTCTTCTTGCAGAATAGACTGGCTTGTGGAGAGTAGGGAATGCTTCTATGACTGATTGCCTCAATGGGAGGGTGGGTTGACATTGCTAAAGGGACAAAGCATAGACTCTTAGCATTTGATGGTTTAACTCTCAACTTTTAGTATTTCTGAGACACATGCACCTCAAAGTTAAAAGTTAAACAGGGTAATATATGTAAAGTGCCTAGTCCCTGAATGAGATAACTTTCCTTGCTAACACCTGGGAACTTACTCAGTGGTAAAAGCCTCTGGTTTGTCCCAGTTAGTATCAACACTTTGGGTGACTACAATGTTAATCAAGTATCCTGATTGTTTTTGAAAAACACACTGGAGATAGGGCTTTTCCTGCTAAGTGAGCCCTGAAGTCAAATTTCAAGCCCTGTGAATGGTTTGTAATTTTTCAGAAATCTCCCAGACAGGTCAAATAGTGACAATTTACTGAGGATAGAGCTTTTATCCCTGACACTCCAAACCTGGTCTATTCCCTCCAGTGGCTGCTAGGCTACTGGTTTTTACAACTACTGAGACTATGAAGCTTCTGTTTTTCAAGGTTACCATGGAGGTGGCAAGAGGTGGATGGGAATAGGACAAATGCCACAAAACTTGCTCTTCTTACTAAGATTTAGAAGCCCTCCTTTTTTTTAATGAACACCCTTCAAATTGTTGCAAACATTTGGTTAATTTCTAGAGTTCTGAAAAAGTTTATTTTGGCAATATTTGCCAGTACAGCCATTGCTTTTATGGAAAAGTGAATATTCAGATGTCTTTATTCCACTATTCTAAAAGTCAGCGCAGTCACTCTGGAAAACAGTTTTGGCATTTCTTCAAAATGTTAAACATAGGATTATCACATGACTGTGAAATTACACACCAATGTATATACCCAATAGAAAATAAAACATAGTCATCTCCTTAAGCTGATGAGCAACTTAAGCAAAGTCTCAGGATACAAAATTAATGTGCAAAAATCACAAGCATTCTTATACACCAGTAACAGACAAACAGAGAGCCAAATCAGGAATGAACTTCCATTCACAATTGCTTCAAAGAGAATGAAATACCTAGGAATCCAACTGACAAGGGATGTAAAGGACCTCTTCAAGGAGAACTACAAACTACTGCTCAGTGAAATAAAAGAGGACATAAACAAATGGAAGAACATACCATGCTCATGGATAGGAAGAATGAATATCGTGAAAATGGCCACACTGCCCAAGGTAATTTATAGATTCAATGCCATCCCCATCAAGCTACCAATGAGTTTCTTCACAGAATTGGAAAAAACTGCTTTAAAGTTCATATGGAACCAAAACAGAGTCCGCATTGCCAAGACAATCCTAAGTCAAAAGAATACAGCTGGAGGCATCACGCTACCTGACTTCAAACTATACTACAAGGCTACAGTAACCAAAACAGCATGGTACTGGTACCAAAACAGAGATCTAGACCAATGGAACAGAACAGAGTCCTCAGAAATAACACCACACATCTACAGCCATCTGACCTTTGACAAATCTGAGAAAAACAAGAAATGGGGAAAGGATTCACTATTTAATAAATGCTGCTGGGAAAATTGGCTAGCCATAAGTAGAAAGCTGAAACTGGATCCTTTCCTTACTCCTTATATGAAAATTAATTCAAGATGGATTAGAGACTTAAATGTTAGACCTAATACCATCAAAACCTTAGAAGAAAACCTAGGCAATACCATTCAGGACATAGGCATGGGCAAGGACTTCATGTCTAAAACACCAAAAGCAATGGCAACAGAAGCCAAAATTGACAAATGGGATCTAATTAAACTAAAGAGCTTCTGCACAGCAAAAGAAACAACCATCAGAGTGAACAGGCAACCTACAGAATGGGAGAAAATTTTTGCAATCTACTCATCAGACAAAGGGTTAATATCCAGAACCTATAAAGAACTCAAACAAATTTACAAGAAAAAAACAAACAACCCCATCAAAAAGTGGGCAAAGGATATGAAAAGACATTTCTCAAAAGAAGACATTCATACAGCCAACAGACACATGAAAAAATGCTCATCATCACTGGCCATCAGAGAAATGCAAATCAAAACCACAATGAGATACCATCTCACACCAGTTAGAATGGCAATCATTAAAAAGTCAGGAAACAACAGGTGCTGGAGAGGATGTGGAGAAATAGGAACACTTTTACACTGTTGGTGGGATTATAAACTAGTTCAACCATTATGGAAAACAGTATGGTGATTCCTCAAAGATCTAGAGCCAGAAGTACCATATGACCCAGCCATTCCATTACTGGGTATATACCCAAAGGATTATAAATCATGCTGCTATCAAGACACATGCACACGTATGTTTATTGCAGCACTATTCACAATAGCAAAGACTTGGAATCAGCCCAAATGTCCATCAGTGACAAACTGGATTAAGAAAATGTGGCACATATACACCATGGAATACTATGCAGCCATAAAAAAGGATGAGTTTGTGTCCTTTGTAGGGACATGGATGCAGCTGGAAATCATCATTCTCAGCAAACTATCGCAAGAACAGAAAACCAAACACCGCATGTTCTCACTCATAGGTGGGAACTGAACAATGAGATCACTTGGACTCAGGAAGGGGAACATCACACACCGGAGCCTATCATGGGGAGGGGGGAGGGGGGAGGGATTGCACTGGGAGTTATACCTGATGTAAACGATGAGTTGATGGGTGCCGACGAGTTGATGGGTGCAGCACACCAACATGGCACAAGTGTACATATGTAACAAACCTGCACGTTATGCACATGTACCCTAGAACTTAAAGTATAATAATTAAAAAAAAAAAAAAAAGAAAAGAAAACATAGTCTATACAAAAACATGTACATCGGCCAGGTGTGGTGGTTCACACCTGTAACCCCAGCACTTTAGGAGGCCAAGACTAGTGGCTCACTTGAGCTCAGGAGTTCAAGACCAGCCTGGGCAACATGGAAAAATCCTGTCTCTACAAAGGAATACAAAAATTAGCCAGGCCTTGTGACGTAGGCCTGTAGTCTCAGCTACTTGGGAGGCTGAGGTGGGAGGATGGTTTGAGTCCAGGTGGAGGTTGTAGTGAGCCAAGATTATACCACTGCACTCCAGTCTGGGTGACAGAGTGAGACTCAGTCTCAAAAACAAAACAAAAAAAAAGAGTATAAAAATGTTCATAGCAACAGTATTAATAAAAGCCAAAAATAAAAATAATCAAAATGTTCCTTAAAAAATGAACGGGTTTAAAAAACTCTAATATATCTGTAAGAGTTAAAGAAAGAGAAAAGAAACACAAAAAAGTGGCTCAACTGTCAAAGACAGGTTTATTTGGGAGAATAAACCTGAGAAGGTCTTCTGGCTGATTTCAGTCAGGAGCATTCCCTCTTACAGACCAAGAGTATTTATTGGTTTTAGGTTGAGAGAGCTCATCACAGGCTTGGAACGTTTCTGTGTCGGAGAGAAGTCTATTGCAGGGTTGGAATGTCTCTGGTTGGAGGGGAGGTAATCTTGGGGCTGACATCTCTCTGGCTGGAGGGCAAGTTATCTCAGGACTGGCATGTCTCTGGTCCAGGAGGGGTTTATCTTATGGTTGGAATGTTTCTGGTAGGAGATGTCATTTGTGGTTTACAGTCATGCTGATCTTACCCATTAGGCTGATCCCCTTTGGATTTAAGCAGTTTTTGATCAAGGGGAACTTTAGAATGGCGGTGTTTGTCCAAGATGGCGATGCTCCTGCTCTGTCAACATCCACACCAATGAAATATTATTCACCAATAAAAAGAAAGGAAGTATCAATACATGCTTCCACATGGATGATCTGTGAAAATATTATGCTAAGTGAAAGAAAGCAGTGAGGACTAAGCTCTAATTTTTGATCTTGCCCAAATTCCTAAGGGGTCTAGGGAGTCATGCCCTACAAACCATGAATTCTCATCAGATGGGTTTTATTTAACCCTATATATTGTGACTTACTTTTCAATCTGACTCTAGCGTAACATTATGAGACAAGGAAAAAAATATTTAACCCCAAAATATATTTCCTTGACATACCTTGAAACTGCCCTGCCAAGTCTTTTGTGGGAAAAACTGACATTCTATAGAGAATGCGTTTTCCTTCCTTTCTTTCCAGATCCAGGAGATAATCAACTAAGTAGCAAGTACCCTTTTAGGTCTGATAAGAAACATTTCATAACCTGCTCTCTCTCTCTCTCTCTCTCTCTCTCTCTCTCTCTCTCTCTGAAGTCTATCTGAGAGATTCCCCTGCACAATAAAACTTGGTCTCCACATCCTTTACCTTAAGCTGAACATTTCCTTTCCATCGATCCCAGGTCTTCAGATAAACTCAGTCAATTGTCAACCAGAAAATGTTTAAATTTACCTATAGTCTGGAAGCCCCCACTTTTGTTGTCCCACCTTTCTGAACCAAACCAATGTATTTCTTAAATGTATTTGATTGATGTCTCATGCCTCCCTAAAATATATAAAACCAAGCTGTACCTCGACCACTTTGGGCACATGTTCTCAGAACCTCCTGAGGGTTATGTCATGGGCCATGGTCACTCATATTTAGCTCAGAATAAATCTCTTAAAATATTTTACAGAGTTTGACTCTTTTGGTCAACACCAGTCCCAGCTGCATTTTTGTATGATTCCATTCCTATGAAAGGTTCACAATAGGTAAATTTATACAGAGAGAAAGTAAATTAATGGTTGCCTAGGGCTAGAGGAGGTGGGGGAATGGGAAGGGTGATGGCTAAGGGAGGGGTACAGGGTTTTTTGGGTGGTGATGAAAATGTTCTGGAACTTATAGTGGTGAAGGTTGCAGAACTCTGTGGCTATACTAAAACCCACTGAATTCTACCCTTTAAAAGGATGAATTTTGGGCTAGGTAAATTATATCTCAATAAAACACCCACTTAAAAAAATCTGCCTTTTCCCCTTATGTCTAGGTGTTTTGCAGAATCCAAGTTCCCTTTGTTTTCCACTCAGAGCACTGGCTCTGAGGAAACCCGGGGAGAGCCTGGCTTCACCTCCTTCCTCTCAAGTCATTTGCTGGTGCCTGTTGCCTGCTCCTTCCTCTCACACAAAGCAAAAAGCCTCCAGCTTCTGGGAGAGAAGCAAGAAACCCTCCCACCCTCCCTCAGGGCCCAGGCAAAGATCCATCGTTTCATAGGGCAGGCAGCAAGAATATTAAGGAAATAATGGCCCCAACAAACAAACAACAACAACAAAAAGAAATAATGGCCCAAAACTTTCCAATTTGATGGAAAAAATTAATGAAAAGCAGCCAGTGTCCTATCCTGACTCTAATCTTTCTCAGGATACCAAAAGGAGGCCTGTGAAAAAGAGTTCACAGGTAAATGTGATCCCCTCTTGCATCTGGAACTCCCTATCATTTCAAATTGTTAGCTCAGTCAGCCTTTAAAAAATTAGTAAAATTTTAGCTGTTCCTTGAGCATATTTGTAGGATTTATAATAGCTACTTCTGGTCCTTATCTACCAATTTCATCATTTCTGGATATATCCCTATCCATTGATTTTTCTTCTATTTATGGATCCTTTTTTCTGCCTATTGCTGTATCTAATACATTATCATTCAATGTCAGACATCGTGATTTTTAAAAGTTTTAACATGTACAAATTTGTAGAGGGCTAGATTTTGTTGTTTACCTTTAAAAAGTGTTGGAGTTTTTTCAGGGACACAGTTAATTAACTTAAAGATAATCCTTTTGAGGTTTTCTTTTTCTTTTTTCTTTTTTTTTTTTTTTTTTTTTGAGACAGTCTCGCTCTGTCCCCCAGGCTGGAGTGCAGTGGCGCAATCTCAGCTCACTGCAACCTCCGCCACCTGGGTTCAAGCAATTCCCCTGCCTCATCCTCCTGAGTAGCTGGGATTACAGGCATGTGCCACTACACCCAGCTAATTTTTGTATTTTTAGTATAGACGGGGTTTCACCATGTTGGCTAGGCTGGTCTCAAACTCCTGACCTCAGGTGATCTGCCCACTTTGGCCTCCCAAAGTGCTGGGATTACAGGTGTGAGCCACTGTGCCCAGCCCTGAGGTTTTCTTTTATGTTGTATTACAGATGATTCAGATAAGCCTTAATTGTAAAACTAATTTAGTCTGAATGTTAAGGCATGACACTTCTGAGGAGTCGACCATGTGTATTAGGAGTTCTCTTCACTCGGACTAGTAGAACATAAGCTATTCTCAGCCTTTTGTGAACTAAGCCAATTGTTTGGCCTACTGCTTTCTGATTCTTCTTCCCTAGCCTCAAGAACTTTCCTATCATACATGCACCTATTCATACTCATCAAAGACCTGAGGAGAGCCCTGTGCAAATGTCTGGAGCTCTCTTTGGTGTAGCTCCCCTTTCTGTAAACTCTGCTCCACAAATTCTAGCTGCCTAGGTTTTCCTGATCTATCACTTCAATGCAAGAAGATCACAAGGCTCAACTTTGGTTTTTCCTCCCTGCACTGTGGAAACTACCTCCAGGAAGAAAATTGGTGTCATCAGCCGGGCACAGTGGTTCATGCCTGTAATTCCAGCACTCTGGGAGGCTGAGGTGGGTGGATCACTGGAGGTCAGGAGATCCAGACCAGCCTGGCCGACATGGTCTCTACTAAAAATAAAAAATTAGCCAGGCATGGTGGCACAAACCTGTAATCCCAGCTACTCAGGAGGCTGAGGCAGGAGAATCGCTTGAACCCAGGAGGTGGAGGCTGCAGAGAGCCAAGACTGTGCCATCACACTCTAGCCTGGGAGACAAGAACAAGACTTCATCTCAAAAAAAAAGAAAATTGGTGTCATCACAATCCTTGTCTCATTTGTTTCCCTTCTGTTAGGGATCACAGTCCTATGCTATTTGTTGTACAGTCTCTGAATACAGTTGCTTGATTGTCTATTTACTTATGATAGGAAAGTAATTTCCATAGCAGTAAATTATTGTGGGAGAAAACAAAAGTCTTAATATTTTTTATTAATATTGTTTTTAATTGACAAATTATAATTGTATACATTTATGGAGTATAATGTGATGTCCTGATATATGTATACAATGTGAAATGATTCCTAGTTCATTTTGAATAGCAAGTCAGCTTTCACATTTGGTGGTCTGCATTTTTCTGGAGAAAAATCAAAGACACAGATAGTGACGTTAAGCTACTTTTTTTGACCTCAATCTTTAGAGCCAAGTCTATGTGCAATGCAAACATCCAGAAGCTCTACTTGAGGTTGATGTCCTTAGTTTCTTCCTCCAACCCTCAAAAACAGCTCCTTAGCTCAGATAATTGCTTCCAGCTCTACCCCTTCTATCTAGTATTCCAAACTCTCATAATTCTAATTTAACGTCTCCAGTTCTTATCCTGTGCCACATTCCTAGTCTCTACTACTCAGTTCAGCTCTTTCAAGCTGATACAGCATTTGACCTATCCTATTAGCCTCAGTTCTTTTCTTACCTCTTATACAGGATAGCATGCATTACATTGCAAGATACGTAGACTCCAAATCAAATTAGCTTTCATACACTTACAGTTTATTGCTCATATACTAGAAATCTGGTGGTAGGTCAGGACTCTGAGTTACTTGATTCAGTAGCTAAAAGGAAATGCCATTTCTCAGTCTCTCTTGGCTTTTCCTTGTATGATATCAGTTTTATCCTAAGGCCAACTTCACTAATGGTAGCAATATGACTACTGTGACTACTATCGTTACTATTGCTAATATGGTTACAGCACTTCCAGGTTGCTTATCTGAACGAAATGACCCAGAAGATGAGAAAGAAAAAGAGATTTTTCTTTAAGAAATGGGGTTTCATCCTGTCACCCAAGATGGAGTTCAGTGCACAGTCATAGCTCATTGCAGCCTCAAACTCCTGGGTTCAAGGGATCCTCCCACCTTAGCCTCCCCAGTAGCTAGGACTACAGGCACATGCCACCACACTCAGCTTTTTTTTTTTCTTTTTAATCTTCAGTAGAGATGAAGTCTTGCTATGTTGCCCAGGCCAGTCTAGAACTCCTGGGCCAAGCAATCCTCCTGCCTCAACCTCCCAAAGTGCTAGGATTAGAGGCATGAGCCATCACACCTAGCCAAGAGACTATTTCTTAGATATTTCCAGAAACATATTTTGCAGTGTTTTTATTCCATTCCTTAGCCTACATATCACCTCTAAACCTACACCTTGGCGAGGTGATGAGATTGCATTGCTGCATATGCAGATCCTTTCCTAGTGCCAGGGGTGAAGTCAAGTATCCACAAACACATGGGCTGAGTCAAAAAGGAATAGATACTTAAGTGAAAATCAGGTAGTGACCAAGAGAAGAAGGAATGGATGTTGAGGAAGCAACATTTAGAAAAATGTTTGGAAAAAATTATATGGATAATGTTTGGGAAAATAGCTTGTTCTCAGGTCTGAGGAGGGGAAAATACAAGAGAAGCCTGGAGCTCTTGTAATACCAGATGACGTGCCAGGAATATGTTAAAAGACACAAAAGCCAACCTGAAAGAACTACAAATGGCCAAAAATGGAACAATTTGAGCAATAAATAAAATAGTACTGGATTGTAACTGAAAGTATAAAATAAATATGTATGGATCAATGCTGATATAAATATATGACTAAATAAATAAATGGGAGTGAAGGGATACATTTTCTTCACAGAAGAATTCCAAACAATATATGTAGATAGATCTTCTTTAAGAAGTGCAGCTTAATTTAAATCCTCTGGAGTCTAGGCTAAACTTAGTGTATAGCCTCCAAAGAATAAATAAAAAAAGGGGAAGATCATGGAGATCATTCCAAGATGGTCGAATAGGAACAGCTCCAGTCTATAGCTCCCAGAATGAGCGACACAGAAGACAGGGGATTTTTGCATTTCCAACTGAGGTACCGGGTTCATCTCACTGAGACATGTTGGACAGTGGGTACAGCCCACGGAGTATGAGCCGAAGCAGGGCAGGGCATCACCTCACCCAGGAAGCACAAGGGGTTGGGGAATTCCCTTTCCTAGCCAAGGGAAGCCATGACAGATGGTACCTGGAAAACCGGGACATTCCCACCCTAACACTGCGTTTTTCCAGCAGTCTTAGAAAAAAGCACACCAGGAGATTATATCCTGAGCCTGGCTCAGTGGGTCTCATGTCCACGGAGCCTTGCTCACTGCTAGCACAGCAGTCCAAGATCAAACTGCAAGGTGGCAGCAAGGCTGGGGGAAGGGCGTCCACCATTGCTGAGGCCTGACTAGGTAAACGAAGCAGCTGGGAAGCTTGAACTGGGTGGAGCCCACTGCAGCTCAAAGAGGCCTGCCTGCCTCTGTAGACTCCACCTCTGGGAGCAGGGCATAGCTGAACAAAAGGCAGCAGAAACTTATGCAGACTTAAACGTCCCTGTCTGGCAGCTTTGAAGAGAGCAGTGGTTCTCCCAGCATGGAGTCTGAGAACTGACAGACTGCCTCCTCAAGTGGGTCCCTGAACCCTAAGTAGCCTAACTGGGAGACATCTCCCAGTAGGGGCCAACCGACACCTCATATAGCAGGGTGCCCCTTTGAGATGAAGCTTCCAGAGACAGGATCAGGCAGCAAAATTTGCTGTTCTGCAATATTTGCTATTCTGCAGCCTCTGCTGGTGATACCCAGGCAAACGGGGTCTGGAGTGAACCTCCAGCAAACTCCAACAGACCTGCAGCTGAGGGTCCTAGCTGTTGGAAGGAAAACTAACAAACAGAAAGGAATAGCATCAACACCAACAAAAAGGACATCCATACCAAAACCCCATCTGTAGGTCACCCTCACCAAAGACCAAAGGTAGATAAAACCACAAAGATGGGGAGACACCAGAGCAGAAAAGCTGAAAATTCTAAAAATCAGAGTGCCTCGTCTCTTCCAAAGGACTGCAGCTCCTCACCAGCAATGGAACAATACTGGACGGAGAATGACTTTGATGAGTCAATAGAAGTAGGCTTCAGAAGATCGGTAATAATAAACTTCTCCGAGCTAAAGGAGGATGTTCGAACCCATCACAAAGAAGTTAAAAACCTTGAAAAAAGATTAGATGAATGGTTGACTAGAATTAACAGCATAGAGTAGACCTTACATGACTTGATGGAGCTGAAAACCATGGCACAAGAACTACATGACGCATTCACAAGCTTCAGTAGCCAATTCGATCAAGTGGAAGAAAGGGTATCAGTGACTGAAGATCAAATGAATGAAATGACGTGAGAAGTTGAGAGAAAAAAAGAGTAAAAAGAAACAAACAAAGCCTCCAAGAAATATGGGACTATGTGAAAAGACCAAATCTACATTTGATTGGTATACCTGAAAGTGACAGGGAGAATGGAACCAAGCTGGAAATCACTCTTCAGGATATTATCCAGAAGAACTTCCCTAACCTAGCAAGGCAGGCCAACATTCAAATTCAGGAAATACAGAGAATACCACAAAGATAATCCTTGAGAAGAACAACCCCAAGATACATAATTGTCAGATTCACCAAGGTTGAAATGAAGGAAAAAAATATTAAGGGCAGCCAGAGAGAAATGTCGGGTTACCCATGAAGGGAAGCCCATCAGATTAACACTGGATCTCTTGGCAGAAACTCTACAAGCCAGAAGAGAGTGGGGGCCAATATTCAACATTCTTAAAGAAAAGAATTTTCAATCAGAATTTCATATCCAGCCAAACTAAGCTTCATAAGTGAAGGAGAAATAAAATCCTTTACAGACAAGCAAATGCTGAGAGATTTTGTCACTACTAGGCTTGCCTTACCGGAGCTTCTGAAAGAAGCACTAAACATGGAAAGGAACAACTGGTACCAGCCACTGAAAAAGCATGCCAAATTGTAAAGACCATCGATGCTAGGAAGAAACTGCATCAACTAATGAGCAAAATAACCGGGTAACATCATAATGACAGGATCAAATTCACACATAATAATATTAACCTTAAACGTAAATGGGCTAAATGACCCAATTAAAAGACACAGCCTGGCAAATTGGATAAAGAGTCAAGACCCATCAGTGTGCCATATTCAGGAGACCCATCTCATGTGCAGAGACACACATAGGCTGAAAATAAAGGGATGGAGGAAGATCTACCAAGCAAATGAAAAACAAAAAAAAGAGGGGTTACAATCCTAGTCTCTGATAAAACAGACTTTAAACCAACAAAGATCAAAAGAGACAAAGAAGGCCATTACATAATGGTAAGGGGATCAATTCAAAAAGAAGAGCTAACTATCCTAAACATATATGCACCCAATACAGGAGCACCCAGCTTCATAAAGCAAGTCCTTGGAGACCTACAAAGAGACTTAGACTCCCACAAAAAAATAATGGGAGACTTTAACACCCCACTGTCAACATTAGACAGATCCACGAGACAGAAAGTTAACAAGAATATGCAGGACTTGATCTCAGCCCTGCACCAAGCAGATCTAATAGACATCTACAGAACTCTCCACCCCAAATCCACAGAATATAAATTCTTCTAAGCACCACATCACACTTATTCCAAAATTGACCACATAGTTGGAAGTAGAGCACTCCTCAGCAAATGTAAAAGAACAGAAATTATAACAAACTGTCTCTCAGACCACAGTGCAATCAAATTAGAACTCAGGATTAAGAAACTCACTCAAGGCCGGGCTCAGTGGCTCACACCTGTAATCCCAGTACTTTGGGAGGCCGAGGCGGGTAGATCACGAGGTCAGGAGATTGAGACCATCCTGGCTAACACGGTGAAACCCCGTCTCTACTAAAAAATACAAAAAAATTAGCCAGGCATGGTGGCAGGCACCTGTAGGCCCAGCTTCTGGGGAGGCTGAGGCAGGAGAATGGTGTGAACCCAGGAGGCAGAGCTTACAGTGAGCTGAGATCGTGCCACTGCACTCCAGCCTGGGCGACAAAGCAAGACTCCGTCTCAAAAAAAAAAAAAAAGAAACTCACCCAAAACCACACAACTACATGGAAACTGAACAACCTACTCCTGCATGACTACCGGGTAAATAACGAAATTAAGGCAGAAATAAAGATGTTCTTTGAAACCAATGAGAACAAAGACATAATGTACCAGAATCTCTGGGACACATTTAAAGCAGTGTGTAGAGGGAAATTTATAGCACTAAATGCCCAAAAGAGAAAGAAGGAAAGATCTACAATTGACACCCTAACATCACAATTAAAAGAACTTGAGAAGCAAGAGTAAACACATTAAAAAGCTAGCAGAAGGTAAGAAATAACTAAGATCAGAGCAGAACTGAAGGAGATAAAGACACAAAGAAAAACCTTCAAAAAATCAATGAATCCAGGAGCTGGTTTTTTGAAAAGATCAACAAAATAGATAGACTGATAGCAAGACTAATAAACAAGAAAAGAGAGAAGAATCAAATAGATGCAATAAAAAAAAAATGATAAAGGTGATATCACCACTGATCCCACAGAAATACAAACTACCATCAGAGAATACTATAAACACCTCTATGTAAATATACTAGAAAATCTAGAAGAAATGGATAAATTCCTGGACACGTACACCAAGACTAAACCAGGAAGAAGTTGAATCCCTGAATAGACCAGTAACAGGCTCTGAAATTGAGGCAATAATAGCCTACCAACCAAAAAAAGTCCAGGACCAGATGGATTCACAGCCGAATTCTACCAGAGGTACAAAGAGGAGCTGGTACCATTCCTTGTGAAACTATCCCAATCAATAGAAAAAGATAGAATCCTCCCTAACTCATTTTATGAGGCCAGCATCATCCTGATACCAAAGCCTAGCAGAGACAACAAAACAAGAGAATTTTAGACCAATATTCCTGATGAACATCGATGCGAAAATCCTCAATAAAATACTGGCAAACTGAATTCAGCAGCACATCAAAAAGCTTATCCAGAAATAATAATACCACACATCTACAACCATCTGATCTTTGACAAACATGACAAAAACAAGAAATGGGGAGAGGATTCCCTATTTAATAGATGGTGCTGGGCTAGCAATATGTAGAAAGCTGAAACTGTATCCCTTCCTTACACCTTATACAAAAATTAATTCAAGATGGATTAAAGACTTATATATCAGACCTAAAACCATAAAAATCCTAGAAGAAAACCTAGGCAATACCATGCAGGATATAGGCATGGGCAAGGACTTCATGACTAAAACACCAAAAGCACTGGCAACAAAAGCCAAAATAGACAAGTGGGATCTAATTAAACTAAAGAGCTTCTGCACAACCAAAGAAACTACCATCAGAGTGAACAGGCAACCTATAGAATGGGAGAAAATTTTTGCAATCTACCCATCTGAAAAAGGGCTAATATCCAGATTCTACAAAGAACTTAAACAAATTTACAAGAAAAAAACAAACAACCCCATCAAAAAGTGGGCAAAGGATATGAAAAGACACTTCTCAAAAGAAGACATTTATGCAGCCAACAGACACATAAAAAAAAATGCTCATCATCACTGGCCATCAGAGAAATGCAAATCAAAACCACAATGAGATACCATCTCACACCAGTTAAAATGGCTATCATTAAAAAGTCAGGAAACAACAGGTGCTGGAGAGGATGTGGAGAAATAGGAACACTTTTACACTGTTGGTGGGACTGTAAACTAGTTCAACCACTGTGGAAGACAGTGTGGCGATTCCTCAAGTATCTAGAACTAGAAATACCATTTGAACCAGCCATCCCATTACTGGGTATATACCCAAAGGATTATAAATTATGCTGCTATAAAGACACATGCACATGTATGTTTATTGTGGCACTATTCACAATAGCAAAGACTTAGAACCAACCCAAATATCTATCAATAATAGACTGAAGTAAGAAAATGTGGCACATATACACCATGGAATACTATGCAGCCATAAAAAAGGATGAGTTCAAGTCCTTTGTAGGGACATGGATGAAGCTGGAAACCATCATTCTGAGTATACTATTGCAAGGACAGAAAACCAAACACTGCATGTTCTCACTCATAGGTGGGAATTGAACAATGAGAACACTTGGACACAGGGTGGGGAACATCACACACTAGGGCCTGTTATGGGGTTGGGGGAGTGGGGAGGGATAGCATTAGGAGGAATACCTAATGTAAATGACGAGTTCATCAGTGCAGCACACCAACATGGGACATGTATACATATGTAACAAACCTGAACGGTGTGCACATGTGCCTTAGAACTTTAAGTATCATAAAAAAAGAAAAGGGGAAGATAGTAATTTTCTGTAGAGAAACCTGGCAGACATTACCTTGGCCAAAAAACTGAAGTTAATATCATCAGTGATAAGTCATGCTAATATAATATACCGTCGAATATAATGCACCATCTAATATAATGCAATGAGAGAACACCTTACCTTTGTGGTTTTCTTTCACAAAACCCACACCTCCAGTCTAATAATTAGAAAATATCAGACAAACCCAAAGTGAAGGACTTTAACTACCTGACTTTGATTACCTGAGCAGTAATCTTCAAAGCTATCAAAGTCATGAAAACAAGTAACAGAAAAAGGATATTAGTGAGAAAACTGGTGAAAAGCAAATAGGGTCTCTAATTTGTAGTTACCTGTCCAGAGTTCATGTCTTAGTTTTGACAAATATATCATATTCATGTAAGATGTTAACATTAGGGGAAACTGGTGGAATAAATGATAAAAATCACTGTTTATCTCCTGTAAAGTTTTGATAAACGGGGAAAAGGACTTCTGAGGCTCATCTTAAGTTGTAGCCAATCTGGTGTGTTTCGCATGTCTTTCTGCATTGTTTCAGCATAACGAGGGGTACCTTAGGCTAGAACATGGGCTTAGGACACCTGTAAGCCTGCTTTTCAAGATGGCTCAGCAAACTGGTCAGTCATATCCTTGGGAGCTTGACCTTGTAATCATGTGGCTGTGCTTTCTCTCTTCACAATGGTGGCCTAGGTTTCAGTTCCAATTCCTGGCTTGGAAAATGAGTCCTTTATCTTCTGTTTGTCTATATATTTATATGTATTATGTATGTGATGTTTAACTAAATGGTTTAAAAATAATACAAGCTTAAATCAAATATTTTGTCAGAAAAGTAAAAAGTTTAATGCCTTTTACCTCATGTGACTTAAGTAATCTTTGGGAAATAAAGACAGTTTTAAAGATTATTGGTATAATAAAAATGTCTTCAAATGTAAACATTTGGTGTAAATTATGCAGGTCAGACATTAGGTTTGCTAAATGCTTTAAGGTCATAAACTGCTTCTTTGACTTTTAAAATACTGTTCAATTTATTTTGAAGCATTAGATTCTAGATAAGGCCTGGGAACATGTGAAATTAGCCATGCCTCCTAGCTATGCAAAGAAGGTACTAAAGAAAAGAGATTTTATATAAGAAAGGATCTTTTATGGTAAATTATTATCCTAAAACTAAAGTAAAAATGACTGGTTGTTTAAAAAGAGGAATGTTTAGGACAATTCAAAAAGTCTAAGCATGTCATAAGATGGTCTATGTAAGTTATGAAATAATTTGTGAAAGGGAATTTATGCAAGAAATGTACAATTTAAAGGTGATTAGGCCTCCTAAATGCTTTATAAAATGCCACTATGACTCGTAACTGTACAACTTGACTGCTTTACAGTTAGGTAAGGCCTGGGACATGTGGAGTGACATACTGGAAAGAGTCAGATCTTATGTGCATTTCTGTCTAGGTCCTAGGCTCCACACCTAGTACATAATTAAAATCCTAAACTAACCAGAGTTTTCCACCAAAAGTAAAAGTCACTAAGGGTTAACAGTGTAACATGTATTTGAAGCTACTGAAAATATAGTTTTACATGCAAGGCATGTAAAGAAAGTGAAATGTGTTTTTGGTAAAAGATTATTAAAAATAATGGAAATGTGAAATTCTTTTGCTTAAGTTTGAGGATTGCTTTAAGTGAGATAGGAAAATCTAAAGGTTTAAACAAGTTGTGGAAGGTTTGTAAAAATTAATCTTGTAAAATAATTTCTATGTATGAAAATATTGACTAAATTTAAAGGGGTATTATCCAGTTTTTCCATAAATTAAACATAGAAATAAAAGCAGAACAGGGTTTTCTTAAAGCACTAATCTGCTCTTTAATAACAAAAATTTGTAAGAGGTTATAAAAGGTTTGTAAAAGCCTCACCTTATGGTCAAACTGATTGAGGTTGGATAGATTTGTCTATGAGGCTTTATTAAAAATTGTGGTTGACATTAATAGTCCACTAATGCAAAGGTGAAATTTGGCTTCTCTCTTGAACAATATTTTCATGGAATATTAAAAGATAATGAAACATTTTTGTTTGAGTTTTAAATACACTACCCCCCCCCAAAAAAAAAGGGAAAGATAAAAAATAGATTGCTTGGAAAGCTAAGTCTTCCCTCTATCAATGAGTAAAGGTTTTTTCCTTTTAAAAAATTTTTGAGTCATCATTTTTGCTAATTGAATGACTTATGGTAACCTGGAGTTCTAGTCCATAATATCAAGTGTTTTAAACCTTTAACATATTTAATAGGCTTCCCCAAATCAAATTTCAGCTTCAAAATAGTCTTTTCTGACCTCTAACATTGGAATGCTACAGAGGGCCCCTGAAACATCCAAAAGAGACATAAACAGAATTATTTAACATGTTAAGTTACATGGGAAGCATTGTCAAAATAAAAATAATGTTTAATCTTCAGGTTATATTTTAGTGAATTATATTAATACAGGTTCCAAAATTGGATGGGATTTCTAAAATTCTAACATGTCTGAGTATACCCTTCAATCATAGTTATGGTTATTATGTGAAGTTATTCTACACCACAGAAATTACCAAATTTCCTTGTGTAAAACTGCTAATCCAAGTAGAACAAAAAAATTAAATACCAGGAAAATACTTTGCCAGATTTTCATGTTAAACCAGCTGATACTGAAATTGTTTAGATATACAATTTGAACTCCACGGTCTAAGTAAAATTACCTATGTTAACCCATTAGTTATCAGTGCTATGTACCTAAACTGGGGAAACAACTGGTATTCAAGAGGACATAAGTCCATTGTTAAGAACGGACTCATGGAGAACCAGGGCATCCACTGTGTCCTTCCTGAATCCTTAAAACTTTTGTTATGAAAGGTTCTGCATTCCATGACTCATCATGGAAAAGATAAAATGGTCTCAATGAATATATTGATATAGTGACTTATAAATTGTGAAAATAGTTTTAAACCAATGTTTGGTTCCATATTCCTAGGAAGACAATCAAACCTTCAAGTACATTTGGCTATCTGATGGGTCATTTACATTTATAAAGAGATTTCATTCAATCGTCATTTTCAATGCATGTTTTATGTTATAACAGTTAATTATTATGCCACAGTATATTTTTACCAGGTAAAGAAAGCTTTTATGGTTCACTAAGAACAACCAACCCCTTCACAAATCTAGATGCTGAAGACTGGATCTTCTGAGAATATCAGAGAAAGACTGTCCTTGCCATCCACCCTGCAACAAAACTTTGGAACCTTGAATCTTGGGTTCATAATCTCACAACTGAGAAGGGTCCCTCCACACTCATGGAACTGTACACCCATTGGAACCCTTAAGATAAAACTAGTATCCTTGATGTGAACAGCTTTTCCGAAGATCAAGACTTCCACTAGCATGAGACTCTTGTCTTTGAATATTATTTCCTTATTTATGTCTCTATGAACAACAGAAATGAAAAAAGGGGTCTACTATGTGCACTTATGGGGTATACTTTTATTTGTGAAGGATTTTGCAGCCAGCCTTATACATGAATAACTTTATACTTTTATAGATAAAAGATGAACACCCAGTGTAGGTGAGAAACTTTAACAGCACATACATTGCTTCATAATCAGTCAAAACTCCTCTTAACCCACACCCTGGGTTAAAGAGAACATTGCCAGGAAGCCTTCACTATTCTGGAAGGACATCATTTGTTAGGTCCTTTTTCTGTGGTTTAGAATAAAAGAGGCAATAATTAGAAATGTATCCCTCATGAGAGGCTCTATAGCAGATTTTACTGTAAAGGCTGTGGTTACACAACAGACTTTAAATTCCCTTAAAAATATTATGCTAAATAATAGAATTGGCTAAACAGAAAAGTACCTGTGCCACTGCTGACACTTGTGGCCTATGGAGAAATACATCAAATGAAGATTATAGAGATTCAGTTGTAAGGGATTAATGAAGAGATTGGTTAGAGTGAGTAGTCGCTTTATCTAGCTCATTCTTTTTTCTATTTGATTTTTGGTGGTTTGGTTTATAGGGACTCTGACTAAGGAGCTTACTCTAAACTCTTGGCATTATCCTCCCAATAGTCATAATAATAGTCTCCCTGGTGCGCTGTATTCTCTCAAAGGTTTTAAATGTTTGCATGCAGCCATCTCTAGAACGTCAAATGGTCTCTCTTCAACTGGAATGACAAAAGCTGAAAGAAATATGCAACCACAAGGATACCATAACCTATGAATGATATGCTGAGATGGGAAACCCAAAATGATGGTAACAAAGAGTGGCGCTAAGGTCCCAAGGTTTGGTCCCACCCTCACCTAAGCAAGAACCTGACCAAAAGGGGGAAATTTTTTAAACAAAATTATGGGAGGCCATTGTTTTGGATTAACCTCACATACTTGGCCCCAATCGGCCAAGCTAAACTAAAATGGAGTCACTCTTGCTAAATGTGACATAACCAAAGTAAGACTTTAAGAAAACACATAGATCCTAGAATAGACCAGGTTTTGTTTTTCTCCAGTAAACAGGACTTTCCAGCATAAGGAGGTCCCCTCTACTCAGTCCTTGTTCCTACCTTTCCAAAACTCACGGTTCTACTGCTTCCCAGTGGGTTTCAAGACCAAATAAGTACATCTACAATGTTGATAGTGACATCAATAAAGTTTTGGTCAAATCTCTCAAAATTGAGAAAATGACCAAAAGTGGGGAATTGTTAAAGCAAACTAATTATGGCCTGAGAAGTACTCCATACTTCTATATCTGAGTCCTTGTGGATTAACTGCAACCTAGCTTAATAGGTAGACAAGATTGAAAACCTAACTTAGGAGGATGCACCTGTAACAATAGCTAAGTCTTGGCCAACCCCAGCAGCCATACTTTAACCATGTATACACTGCTGAATGTTCAAACAATGTTCAAATAAGGCAAACGCCGAGCTGTAACCAATGCAGCCATTCTGGACCTCACGTCCAATTTCTGTATGTCATTTCCCTTTGTTTGTTTATAAATCAACTTCTACCATGTGGCTGCACTGGATTCTCTGTGAATCTGCTGTGATTCTGGGGCTCCCCAATTCACAAATTGCTCATTGTTCAATTAAACTCCTTTAAATTTAATTCGGCTGAAGTTTTGGTTTTTTTTTTTTTTTTTTCACCTCCAATGGGGTGCTAAGAACTCTCTGCTGTAAACGTGGGTTCTCACAAAGGTACTGTCATCTATGATGGTTGTCAGAATTGGTGTTTCTGTGAAGGGAGAGAGGGCTGAAAAACTCCTGTTCTGCCGTCTTGCTGTCATCGCTCCTAAGTTAGTTTTAATACCACTGTGTTTCCATTTTCATTCATCGAAGTGGATTTAACTTGAAAACTATCCTGCAGAATAATTTTATTAATCAGAAAATTTAGGAATCTAAAAGAACCTGAAGAAATATCCAGTTCAACCTCTCATTTCACAAATGAGGAAGCTCAGAGGCATTAGGGTAACTTACCTAAAGTTGCCCAATAAGTCATGGAAGGAGTGAGCTGAGAACCTAGAACTAATTATTGCATCCACTGAAAAATACCAAGCATTTTGAAAATACCTCCTAATGATAGTGATGCTTTAACTCAACAATTTATTGTCCTTAAGTTGATTCTTGGGCACTCTTTCTGCTATACTCTTTAAGTACAAAGAAAAACAGCATACTGTTCTGGATTTATACAATCAGATCTAAGGACTGACATTATTGTAATTGCTTGGTCCTTAAGTCAACTGGCAGCACATCAGCCATTAAAATCAAAAGCATGTAAGGAAGCAGGAAGATGTTGACAAGCATAAATGCACTTAGGAAGAAAAGTCTAATTTGAACCTATCAACCTTAGCAGTTTTCCTTTAAGAAAGCACAGAAAAACCACAGTGACTATGGAAATTAAAACTGTGTCCTAATGAATGAGAGGTGCTGTAGATAAGAAGAGCTGAGGAAAGAATAACAAGTAGTTGAATCCTCTGTACACCAATCAGGGTTTTAAAGATACATTTGGGATTCATGTAATAGATGAAGCATTGGAGTGAATAATAAGACCAAAGTATAAGAATAATTCTCTTCTTAGTCTAGATTCAGACCAATCGGTGTAGTAGTACAAAATTTATATTTAAATGTAAATTTCAAAACTAATTATGATTTTCAAATGGCAGACAGTAATTCAGTTAGAAGCACAACCAAATGAAAGATTCCTTTGCTTTGCTTTAAAGGATTTTAGAAAGCAGTGTGAAAAACATTCATATTGGCTATGAGTTTTAAAAAGTGCACTTGAAGCTGTGAACTTCTCATGGGTATTCTAATTAATTTATCAGGGTCTTAATTGAACCAGAACCTTCTGTTTTATTTCTAAAGTTGTTCCAAAGATGTACGGAATATTCAGAATCAATCCATTTCAATAGGGGTTGCTCCCCATAAAATGTTCAGACCAAAAGACAATACTTTATACTCTCACTTTCTCTGCTGGGCATTTTAGGTCTGTCCTTTTAGCTACCACCTACCATGTCATATACCCTAGATTTGCTGGAATGTTCTTTTTTATTTATAATTTTGGTAAGACGGGATCTCACTCTGTCATCCAGGCTGAAGTATAGTGGCATGATCACAGCTCACTGCAGCCTCAACTTCCTTGGCTCAAGAGATCCTCCCACTCCAGCCTCCCAAGTAGCTGGAACCACAGGTGTGCACCACCATGCTCAGCTAATTTTTGTATTTTTAGTACAAAAATACAAATTTTATTTTAGGATTTTGCCATTTTACCCAGGCTGGTCTCAAACTCCTGGGCTCAAGTGATCTGCCTGCCTCAGTCTCCCAAAGTGCTGGGATTACAGGCATAAGCCACCATGTCTGGCCAATTTTGATTTTTCTATCCCATTATCAGGACCGTAGGTCCCAATATTTTGGCAAGGGAAATAAAATCCCCTTGACTTGGTTCAAAGTGAACTAATAAAACCACTGTAGGAGGCTCATAGAGCTTTAAAGCAGGCCCAGAATTTGGTACTAGGGATGAGTTCTTGATTAGCAACATGTGGAAGCCAGTTTCTTGTTCAAGAGGACAAGGGTAAATGGACAATGAGGCAGCATGTTGCTAGGAATTTAGTGGCATGGACTGGTAAGTCAAGAGCACCCTTCCGTTCTGAAAACATTGCACTTAACTAGCTTTACCATAACTAAGTACATCTGCTACAGCCTGACACTTCTGACACCAGTCTGAAATATTTGTGTTCAAAGAACATTCTCCAGTTGAGGCAGTATATGCATACAGAAACACCATCTAAGAGGAAAATATTATATTAATTGAGTAGTTCCATTTCCCTCTGTAAAATAAATTCTAAGAATTCTGGATTCTTCATTGCTAGCAGCATCTACATTTGTTCTACTTCGAGAGGAAAAAAAGCATTCATAAACTTTAACTCCTATTATAACTTCTTTGCTTTTAAATACTAGTAATCAGTTGAAAATATTCAGTTGACTGCTTCTTTATAACAAGTTCTTTTTTTCACTAACAGGAAAGCAAATCCAAAGAAAGTTCTTGTATCCAATTGTCATTCAACCAGGCAGGAGTGGCTAGTGACACAATACAGGTATTTTCTTTGAGAAGCTGATTTTGAGTTTTCCTTTCTCCTGTATTTTAAAAAATTTGCATACCTGCCTAGTAAGAACAAGCACAGCTTTCTTTGATTTCAATTGTATCAGGAGACCAAGAAGATGTTCTTATGGATTGAATTGTGTCACCTTAAAATTCATATGTTGAAGCCCTAACCCCTAATATGACTGTATTTGGAGATACAACCTTTAAAGAGGTAATGAATGTTAAAAGAGATTACAAGGGTGGGGCCCTAATCTAATTGGATGGGTGTCCTTATAAGAAGAAGAGACTACAGGGGTATACACGCACAGAGGAAAGGCCAAGTGAGGACACAGCAAGACGATAGCAATCTGCATCCCAAGGAGAGAGGTCTCAGGATAAACCATCCCTGCTAGCACCTTGATCTGGTACTTCCAGCCTCCAGAGCTGTGAGAAATAAATTTATGTTGTTTAAGCCATCCAGGCTTAAGTATTTTGTTATGGTACCACTAGTAGACAAATACGGATGCCAAATACTCAATACAACTTTCCCTACAAGATGATGCCTGAAACCTCACCTTACTGACTCTTTTCATTAAAGACAATGGCTGGTTGCGGTGGCTCAAGCCTGTAATCCCAGCACTTTGGAAGGCCAAGGCAGATAACTTGAGGTCAAGAGTTTGAGACCAGCCTGGCCAACATGTTGAAACCCCATCTCTACTAAAAACACAAAAAATTAGCCAAGCATGGTGCCCACACCTGCAATCCCAGCTACTTGGGAGGCTGAGGCAGGAGAATTCCTTGAACCTGGGAGGCAGATGTTGCAGTGAGCTGAGGTCATACCACTGCCCTCCAGCCAAGGCCACAGAGTGAGACTCCGTAACCCACCCCCCAAAAAAGACAAAAAAAACTGCTTCAACAAATGGTGTTATGTCCACATGCAATAAAGTTGGACCCTTACCTAACATCATAACTCAAATTGGATTAAAGACCTAAAACTATAAAACTCTTGGAAGAAAACATAGGTCAAAACCTTCATGACATTGGATCTGGCAGTGATTTCTTGAATATGAAAGCAAAGGCTCAGGCAAACAAAAAACTAAAGTACACATCATGAAAAATTTTAAAATTTTGTATGTCAAAAGGCACTATGAACACAGTAAAAAAAGGCATCCTAGAGAATGAGAGAAAATATTTGCAAATGATATGTCTGATAAGAGGTTGATATCCAGAATATATATGAAACTAAAACTAACAACAACGAAAAAATTCCAACTCAAAAATGGGCAAACGACTTGACAGACATTTTCCCAAAGAGATATGCAAAGAGCCAATAAGCACATAAGAAGATTCAGCCTCATTAATGATTAGAGAAATGCAAATAAAAACTACAATGAGATACCACCTCATACTCATTAAGATGGCTATTATCAAATAAAAGAAAATAATAGGTGTTGGCAAGGATGTAGAAAAACTGGAACCCTTATGCAATGTCGTTAAAAACCAAAAATGGTATTGCAGTTGTGGGAAATAGCATGGTTATTCCTTAAAATAATTAAAAATAGATTTACCATATGATGCAGCAATTTCAATTCTGGGTATATGCACAAAAAATTGAAAGCAGGTTCTCAAATAGATATTTGTACACCCATGTCCATAGCAGCATTAGTAGTAGAATGGTGCTTGCAAGGGGCTAGAGGGAAGGGAGAATGGGGAGTTATTATCTAATGGATACAGAGTTTCAGTTTGATAAGATGAAAAGAGTTCTGGAGATGGAAGATGGCGATAGTTGCACAACATTATGAATGTATGTAATACCAATGTACACTTAAAATAGTTAAGATGGTAAATTTTATATTTATTTTACCGCAATAAACAAATGACAAGTTTTTCTTAAAAGGCAAAAAATACTGGGGCCCAAGTTCATGACATTTGGAGAACTAAAAACTAAATAGAAACATACAGTCTTATTAGCCTGACCTGCTGAAACCAGCTACTTTCTCCATGGACTTGCCCACTCTGGACATCAAGGTAATCACAAGATTTGGAGAGTAAAAGACATCTCAGAAAGAAAACAGCCATAAAAGAGTGTCCCAAATTTTGTGTATAAACTCTGCCCAAATCTCTGGCTGACTTTTCACACCATGTTTGTACAGGACAAACATCAGTCAGACCGGATAAGATAAAATAACTAAACTGAAATTAAAGCTATCATTCTCCACAGGAAGGCCAACTTTTTAGTTTGAGCTGAGTCAAAATAACCACTTGAGATAAAACAAAAGAAATCAATATCTTCCAAATAAACAAGTAACAGGACTGATACTACAAAAAATGGTAGAGTAAGGAGCTCTAAAACTCAGTCCTTCCATTAAAGTAACAATTAAGTTGACAAAAAAATGTGAGAATCAACTTTTTCAGAACTCTGGAATCTAATGAAAAACTTACAACAATGAAAGTAAAACTTAATCAGAAAGAAGCTACTAAACTTTGATAAAAGAGTGTCTAGCATTTTAACATGTCTACCATCTCCCACTTCTCCAGTCAGGCAGTGGACATGGAAAAGGTGGCCCACATTCCTGGTGCAGCTTGCTAGGGCCAGAGAGATCAATATGGACCTTGTTCTCAAAAAGTTTGATTGTGTGTTTTTACCTGTCTGGTGGCTCCCTGAGAGATCCACTCAGGAGTTTGCCCTTTTTCGTTTTTTCTTTTCTTACTTTTCTTTTCTTCTTTTTTTTTCTTTTTCTCACATGCTCATGAGCTTTCTCAGGTTGAACTTTGGTGGGAAATAAAATTGTGCAGTTGCTTAGAAAAATTGTTTTGCAGCTCCTCAGAAAGTAAAACATAAATTTACTATGTGACTCAGCAGTTGCACCCCTAAGTATGTATCAAAAAAAGTAAAAATAGACATTCAAACAAAAACTCCTACATGAATGCTTCTAGCAGCACTATTTACAGTAGTCAAAGGGTAGAAACAAATCAAATGTCCATCAACCAATGACTGGATAAACAAAATGTGGTATTTCCATGTCATGGAATATTATTCAGCCATAAAAAAGGAATAAGGTACTCATGTATGTTGCAACAGACATGAACCTTGAAAACATCAAGCTAAATGAAAGAAGGTAGACACAAAAAGCCACACATTGCATTATTATATTTATATGAACTACACAGAGTAGGCAAGTCTATGAAGAAGGAATGAAGATTAGTGGCTGCCAGGGCATGGGGATAGGGAAAGAATGGGGAGAGAGTGATGAACTGGTACAGGTTTCCTTTTAAGGTAATGAAAATGTTCTAGAATTAGTGATATAGTTAAACAACATTGCAAATGTACTAAACACCAATGAATTGTACCTTAAAACAGTTAAAATGGTGAATTCTATGTTTTGCAAATTTTACCACAATTTTAAAAATAACAAAATCGAGAGTATCAACCATGTATTGTTCACAATGTCCAGGATACAATCCAAAATTACTTAACATATGAAGAAACAGAAAAAACACAATTTAAGAGAAGAAACAGTAAATAAGTGTGACCTCAGGATGACCCAGGTGTTAGATATAACAGAAAATGGTTTTAAAGTAATTATAAAATTATGCTTAAGGATGTAAAGGAAATACATTTACAATTAACAAAAATATGAAAAATCTCAGGAAAAAAATAAAAGTCATACCAAAAAAAAACATTAGAACTATTGAGCTAAAAGTACAATATCCAGAGAGAGATCTTATGTTCATAAATAGAAAGACTCAATATTGCTAAGCTGTGAATTCTTCCAAATTTGATGTATAAATCCAATGCAATCTCAATCAAAATACGGGCAAGATTTTGTTTGTTTGGAGTCAGGGTCTCGCTCTGACACTTGGAATGGAATGCAGTGGTGTGATCACGACCCATGGCAGCCTCGAACCCCTGGCCTCAAGCAGTCTTCCCACCTCAGCCTCCCAGGTTGTTGGGACGATAGGCACACACCACCATGCCAAGCAATTTTTTTTATGTTCTGTAGAAATGGAGTCTCACTATGTTGTCTGAGCTGGTCTCAAACTCGTGGCCACAAGTGACCCTCCCACCTCAGCCTCCTGAATTGTTGGGATTATAGGAATGAGCCACAGCACCCTGTTTATCAGCAAGTTATTTTGTGGCTATTGACAAACTGATTCTAACGTTCGTATGGAAATGGTATTGGTGAAAGAATAGATAGAGCAATGGAACAGATTAAAGAGCTTATATGAAGTAACTAAGATAATCAAATTCATGGAGCAGAAAGTAGAATAGCAGTTACCATGAGAGCTAGGGGGAGGGGAAAATTGGGGAGGTACTGTTTAATGGGTACAGAGTATAAAAATGCAAAGGACCTGGAATAACCAAAGTAATTTCAAAAACAAATAAATGCAACAAAACTGGAGGACTCACACTACCTGACTTGAAGACTTATTATAAAGCTATAGTAATCAAGACATATTGTATTTGTATAAGGATTTATAAATTCATCAATGGAACAGAATAGAGCACAAAGATATACTTTCAGACATATGGTCATTTGATTTTCGGCAATGATTTTTACTAAACTGACAGGACTATTCAATATTGTAGCTCAGGCTTGAACACAGTGGAAAAAAAGACCAAAAAAGTAACGACTGTGCATGATCAAAGAAGCTTATCTGCCTCCCATCTTCTAAGGTTGCAAGTCTAGATGACAGTGGTTTTTCAGAAATTTCAGTTTTCTGAAAATTTAAGCAATCAGTTATTCAAATTCAGTATGTTTTCCAGACAGCTAAGTTTATCTCCCTTAAGCAACAAAATTTTATATTTTTAACTATTTTAGGTGGAAACTTTAACATGATGTGTTCTCTGTTTACCTGCCTTCTTAAACAGAAAATAATTAAATCCTTTCTTTAATGACTTAAATTTTTCATTACTCATATCAATTGTGATAGTTCCCAACCTCAAAGATCTTCAGAATCTCCTGAAGAGTGTTTTCTAAAAGCACAGGTTTTTGTACCTCACCACTAGAACAGTCTTTTGATGCAGAAGGTGTGGAATGGGGCTTCGGAATCTGTGTTCATCTCCCCAGCTGATGCTGATGATCAGCCCTTTGGGGAAACACAGTGGTGTGCAGTGGTGAAACTCTCAGAGGCTTCTGAGCAATGAACTGTATCTCCTCTGCATGTTAGCTTCAGTTCTTGTGCCTGAATTTAAGGGGTCTTTTGTTTTACTTCTTTGCTGCCAGTTCACCAGTTGCCTCTCATCATTATTGCCAATATGCCTGCCTACAGTAGTGACTCTCTTCAACTCCAAGACATTGCTTTATTTTTATTTATTTTTAGAGATGGTATCACTCCATCACCCAGGCTGGAATGCAGTGGCACAATCTTGGTTCACTGCAACCTCTGCCTCTGGAGTTCAAGTGATTCTCCTGCTTCAGCCTCCCGAGTAGCTGAGATTACAGGTGCCCACTGCACCTAGCTAATTTTTGTATTTTTAGTAGAGACAGAGTTTCACCATGTTGGCCAGGCTGGTCTCAAACCCATGACCTCAGGTGATCCACCCGCCTCAGGCCTCCCAATGTGCTGGTGAGAGATGAAGCCAGCTGGATTTCCTGGGTTGAGTGCGGACTTGGAGAACTTTTCTGTCTTACAAGAGGTTTGTAAAATGCACTAATCAATGCTCTGTAAAAACGCACCAATCAGCGCTCTATTACTAGCTAGAGTTTGTAAAATGGACCAATCAGCACTCTGTAAAATGGACCAATCAGCAGGACATAGGCAGGTACAAATAAGGGAATAAAAGCAGGCCATCCCAGCCAGCAGTGGCAACCCGCTCAGGTCCCTTTCCCCGCTGTGGTAGCTTTGTTCTTTTGCTCTTCACAATAAATCTTGCTGCTGCTCACTCTTTGGTTCCATGCCACTTTTAAGAGCTCACCACAAAGGTCTGCAGCTTCATTCTTGAAGTCAGCAAGACCACAAACCCACCAGAAGGAACCAACTTCGGACACACTGGGATTACAGGCATGAGCCACCACACCCGACCAAGACATTGCTTTTATATTCTATGAATTTACAAGATAAACAAAATTACTGCAATTATGTATAAATTAATAATAAATGGAACATCTTTGGCTCCAAAGTCACCAAAACAAACTACTGCAAAACAAACAGAATTCTGGAGAGGATCAGGACTTGGAAGCAGCAGCTATAATTGAAGGTAGAAGTAAGAATAAGAATAAATTCAGGGATATTCATGAAATTGATTGAAGGTCTATATGCCACCAACAATGCCACCATTTCATCAACAAAATCATTCTAAAGAAATAGAACAACCTATCAGGGAAGGTCAAGGCTGTTAGTGTAACAGTAACCCACGGTGATTGTATTAGTACGTTTTCATATTGCTATAAAGAATACCGCCCAAGACTGGTGGTAGTACAAACAAAGGAGGTTTAATTGACAGTTCTGCATGGCTGGGGAGGCCTCAGAAACTTACAAACAGGAGGAAGGGGAAGCAGCCACCTTCTTCACAAGGCAGCAGGAAAGACAGAGAGAGTGAAAGGGGAAGAGCCCCTTATAAAACCATCAGGTCTTGCGGAACTCACTATCAAAAGAACATCATGGGGGAAACCACCCCCATGATCCAGTCACCTCTCACCAGCTCTCTCCCTTGACACATAGGGAGCACAATTGGAGATGAGATTTGGGTGAGGACACAGATGTTTTCTCAATCCTGGCATTTGGGGTCCTCTAGCACAATGGCTGGCCCCTCACACAGAGTTCCTAGTCAGCCTTCATTTTCCTTTGTTCTCAATCATGAATAAGCAAGCAAAAATACCAGATATTTGAGAAAAACCTGCTGCATGAAAGAGAAAAATCACAAGAAGCATAGAAAGAAATTTTTCCTGGAGGAAAGAGAGAGTATGTGAAGAGATGAAGAAAGCAATTTGAAAAATATGTCTTGATTAAAAGAGGATTTGCTAAGCCAAATATTTCAAATTTCTCTTTTGTTTGATACACTGGGATTTTGAAACCTTGAAGTAATATGCCACGATAAGATTCAGATAAAAGCTATGCTATTCTTACATTCTCATATAACAATTAGGGCCTACAGACACTTAGGAAAGTTATCATATATTCTCAAGGGTACGTGTATTCTAAAGACTGCTATTATATTCAACTCTAAACTAGCATTAAATAATCCAGATGAAATAGTTAATTTGTTACATAAGGAAAATTACCAAAAGTGACTCAAGATGAAGTAAAAAACTGAATAGAATAAATTAAATGATGATTAAAGATCTGCATTCAGAGTTTTTCCCAACCAAAAAAAAAAAAAAAAAATTAAAGAAAAAGGCCCAGGGAGCTTTTCTTGTTAATTCTATAAAATCTTTAACAAGTAATTCTTAAGTTATTTAAATTGTCACAGAATCCACAAAATTACCAAAAAAAAATCTCATTTAAAATTATATATGAACAAATTTGAATTCATAAGTCTATTAAAAGAATAATATGTCATATTTAAGTAGACATTAACCCAGGAACACAGGGATGGTTCAAAATTAGAACCATTCTTCTTATAATTCTCTAAATTAACAGATTAGAAGAGATAAAACAAGCAAAAGAAAACCATTTGAAGAAATTTGAAAATCTTGAAAACACTAATTACAAGAATGCAGGCGTGGTTATAATAATGCCAAAGTAGGCTTTAGAACAATGAATATTATCAGAAATAGAAACATTTCTTAAGTGCAGCAATTTATCATGAAACATAATGATCTTAAATGTGTGGATTCTTAGTAGCAGAGTTCAAAATACATAAAGTAAAATCTGGATACATCAAAAAAAAAAAAGAAATAGAAAAACATCTAAAATAATGGTTGTAGATTTAACACTCTTCTCTCATGATTGATAGAAAAAGGAGACAAAAAAATCAGTAAGGATATAGAACACTTGAAAAACAGTATACACCAATTGACCTAAATGACATCTACAGAACACTGAACTCAATGATATTCACATTTTTGCAAAGTACACATAAAAAATTCATCAAGACAGACTATATTCTGGAACATATCTTATAACATATTTAAAGAATGGATATCATACAGTGCATGTCCTCCGTGTATAAGAAAATTGAATTAGAAATAAATAAAAGAAAAATCTGAAAATCCTCAAATATTTGGAAAATCAGGCAACACATTTCTGAATAACCCATGGGTCAAAAAAGAAATTTCATAGGTAAGTAAGATTTCAAAATTATTAGGAACTAAATTATAATAAACACACAACATATCAAAACTTGTGAAATATAGTTAAAGCAGACTTAGAGAAAAACTTATAGCTTCAAATAATAAAAAACATGTAAAATTAACTATTGATTCCAAGTTAAGCTACAAAAAAGAGCAAAGAAAACATACAAATAGTACACAAAAAAGTAGAATAAAAGAAATACTACAAATAAAAACAGACGTAAAAAAAACAGAAAACAAACAGTAGTGAAAAATTAGTGAAAACAAAGCCACATTTAAAAAACATGAAAGCCACTAAAATGAGAAAGAAAGAGAAAGAATGCAAATTGACAAAATCAGGAATGAAAGAGTAGAAATCCAAAGAATTACCTCAGATATTAAAAAGATAGTAAAGGGATTTTATTAGTAACACACAGGAAAAAAAGTGACAATTTAGATGAATTGGACAAGGTCTTTGAAAAACACATATTAATAAAGATCAACACATGATAACAGAAAATATGTATAGCTTATATAAAATATTATTTATGGAATAAATTAAATTTATCATAAAAAATGTATTCCCTTCAAGCCCAGATGATTTTACTGGTTAATTCTATCACATTTGAAAGACATATGTCATTCTTATAAAAATTATTTCAGGAATTAGGAAGAAAAACTTCCCAATTGGTTTTATGAGGTCAGCATTGCACTGATACCAAAAACAGATGAAAACATTACAAATAAAGAAAACTCTAATATAAATAGAATCCCTCATGAATATAGACATAAAAATTCTGTAAAATACATTAGCCAATTGATTACAGATGGAATAGCCCTGTGGTCAGACAGTGGTTGGTATTCTCCCATGAAGTAATGTATTTGGAGTAGAAGAGCTGTTCCCAAAGCACAGTGTACTCCTCCATTAATTTTTAGAACTTTATCTGAGCAGTTTTCAATCTACAGGTTTTTCACCCATTTTGTCTAATTTATCACTAAGGTTTTTGTGGTTTTTCTATATACTGAAAATAAATAATCAAAAATTAAATTTTTAAAAAAGACTACTTACTACTTACCGTGTCAGCAAACAATGACAGAGCAAGGATCTCTGAAAGTTTGCCCCTCCATCAATAAATGGAAAAAAAAAAAAAAAAAAGAAAAAGAAAACCTGGAAGAAAATGCCAGAATAAAGTTTTTCAAAACTCTGGAAATTAACCAAAGGCTTGCAACAGCCCAGGGAGCATTTAGTCAAGAAGAACAGCTAGATCTTGACAAAAACAGTGAGCTTTTAATTTATGTTAGTCTCATTTCCAACTTCCCAGCTCTTTAGCAGCCTTAGACAACAGAGGAAGAAAAATAGCCTTGGAGCTAATTCAAAGTTACATTTTTTAACAGAAGTTATTATTTGGTCTGTCTCATTATTTTCTGGGAAACCCTACTCAAAAGGCTTGTCTTTATCAACATGCAGGAGGGAAGTGACTCATCACATACAGGGGATACTCACTAGCATTAACTGTTAATTTCTTATCCAAAACCTTGGAGGCCAGAAGGCAGTGGGACATCATATTCTAAGTGCTGAAAGAGCCAGGCATGGTGGCTCATGCCTGTAATTCCAGCACTTTGGCAGGCCAAGGCAGGATGATCACTTGAGCCCAAGAGTTTGAGAACAGCCTGGGCAACATAGGGAGACCTCATTTCTACAAAAAAAAAAAAAAAAAAAAAAAAAAAAAAAAACTTTTCAGTTAGCCAGTTTTGGTGGTGATGTGTTCCTGTAATCCTAGCTACTTAGAAGGCTGAGGCAAGAGGATCACTTGAGCCTGGGAGATAGGCTGCACTGAGCTATGATCACACCACTGCATTCCAGCCTGGGTGACAGAGTGAGACCCCATCTCAAATACAAAAGCAAACAAACAAACAAAAACCAATATGCTGGAAGAAATTTTTAAAAATTATTTATGTGAGGTAATGGAAATGTTAAATAGCTTGAGCGTGGTAATAATTTCACAATGTATATATATACGAAAAAGTGTACACCTTAAATATATACAATTTTTATTAGTCAATTATACCTCAATAAAGCTGAAAAAAATGAGAAAGAAACTTTAAAGCAATAATTTTATATATGGCCAGGCACAGTGGCTTATGCCTGTAATTCTAGTACTTTGGGATGCCAAGGTGGGTGAATCACTTGAGTCCAGAAGTTTGACCTCAGCCTGGGCAACATGGAAAAACCCTGTCTCTTCAAAAAAAAAATAAATAAATACAAAACTTAACTGGGCATGATAGTCCCAGCTACGCAGGAGGCTGAGATGGGAGGGTGGGAGGATCACCTGAGTCTGGCAGGTTGAGGCAGGAGTGAGCCATGATCACACCACTGCATTCCAGCCTTGGCAACAGAATGAGACCCTTTCTCAAAAAAAAAGGAAAAAAAAAAAAAGAATTTTATATCCAGCAAAACTACCCTTCAAAAATGAAGAAGATATTAAGATATTAGGGCATTCTCAGACAGTAAAAATTTTAGACCATCATCCTCTGACTATCTCTATAAGAGATACTAACATACATTACATACATTTCAAAGATACTAAAATACATTTAAATTAGATAGGAAAAAATCAGTTATAAACAAAAAATAAAATTTACCTATGTAGTTACAAGTAAATAACTTTTTTTAACTTTTTCAGAAAAGAAGAGCACCAATGAAGGTAACTACATAGGTAAATATGAGAGAGTATAAATGTATTTTTTGTTTATAATGGTCTTTTTTCTATCTAATTTAAAAGACAACTGCATAATGCAATAATTATAAATCTAACCTGGCAGGCACACAATGTATGAAAATGTCATTTGCAACAATAATAGTATAGGGGGTGGGAGGAGCAGACCTATATAGAAGCAAAGCTTTTGTATACTATTGAAATTAAGTTGGTATTAATCAAATTAGATTAATATACATTAAGATGTTAATGGTAATCCCCTGAGCAACCATTAAGAAAATAACTTTAAAATATATAGTGAAAGAAATGATTAAATAATTAAAACGGTACACTAAAAAAATATATATTTAACACAAAAGGAAGCAGTAATGGAGAAATTGAGGAACAAAAAAGACATGCTCTATAAAAAATAAATAGCAAGATGGCAGATGTGAATCCTATCTTATCAGTAATTACATCAAATGTAAACATTAAAGTTTACGATTAAGAGGCAGAGATTGGATATGAAATTCTGGGTTGAAAATTCTTTTCTTTAAGAATGTTGAATATTGGCCCCCACTCTCTTCTGGCTTGGAGAGTTTCTGCCGAGAGATCTGCTGTTAGTCTGATGGACTTCCCTTTGTGTGTAACCAAACCTTTCTCTCTGGCTGCCCTTAACATTTTTTCCTTCATTTCAACTTTGGTGAATCTGACAATTATGTGTCTTGGAGTTGCTCTTCTTGAGGAGCATCTTTGTGATGTTCTCTGTATTTCCTGAATTTGAATGTTGGCCTGCCTTACTAGGTTGGGGAAGTTCTGCTGGATGATATACTGAAGAGTGTTTTCCAACTTGGTTCCATTTTCTCTGTCACTTTCAGGCACACCAATCAGATGTAGATTTGGTCTTTTCACATAATCCCATACTTCTTGGCAGCTTTGTTCATTTCTTTTTACTCTTTTTTCTCCACACTTCTCTTCTTGCTTCATTTCATTCATTTGATCTTCAATCGCTGATACTCTTTCTTCCAGTTGATCGAGTTGGTTACTGAAGCTTGTGCATTTGTCACGTAGTTCTCGTGTCATGGTTTTCCTCTCTATCAGTTCTTTTAAGGTCTTCTCTGCATTGATTATTCTAGTTATCCATTCATCCATTCTTTTTTCAAGGTTTTTAGTTTCTTTGCGCTGGGTACGTAATTCCTCCTTTAGCTCTGAGAAGTTTGATGGACTGAAGCCTTCTTCTCTCAACTCATCAAAGTCATTCTCCATCCAGCTTTGATCCATTGCTGGCGATGGGCTGCATTCCTTTGGAGGGGGAGATGAGCTCTTATTTTTTGAATTTCCAGCTTTTCTGCCCTGCTTTTTCCCCATCTTTGTGGTTTTATCTGCCTTTGGTCTTTGATGATGGTGACGTACTGATGGGGTTTTGGTGCGGGTGTCCTTTCTGTTTGTTAGTTTTCCTTCTAATAGTAAGGACCCTCAGCTGTAGGTCTGTTGGAGTTTGCTTGAGGTCCACTCCAGACCCTGTTTGCCTGGATACCAGCAGCGGAGGCTGCAGAAGATAGAATATTGCTGAACAGCGAGTGTTGCTGTCAGATTCTGGCTCTGGAAGCTTCGTCTCAGGGGTGTACCCTGCTGTGTGAGGTGTGAGGTGTCGGTCTGCACCTAGTGGGGGATGTCTCCCAGTTAGGCTACTCAGGGGTCAGGGACCCACTTGAGAAGTTGGTACCATTCCTTCTGAAACTATTCCAATCAATAGAAAAAGAGGGAATCCTCCCTAACTCATTTTACGAGGCCAACATCATCCTGATACCAAAGCCTGACAGAAACACAACAAAAAAAGAGAATTTTAGACCAATATCCCTGATGAACATCGATGCAAAAATCCTCAATAAAATACTGGCAAACCAAATCCAGCAGCACATCAAAAAGCTTATCCACCATGATCAAGTGGGCTTCATCCCTGGGATGCAAGGCTGGTTCAACATATGCAAATCCATAAATGTAATCCAGCCTATAAACAGAACCAAAGACAAAAACCACATGATTATCTCAATAGATGCAGAAAAGGCCTTTGACAAAATTCAACAGCCCTTCACGCTAAAAACTCTCAATAAATTCAGTATTGATGGAACGTATCTCAAAATAATAAGAGCTCTTTATGACAAACCCACAGCCAATATCATACTGAATGGGCAAAAACTGGAAGCATTCCCTTCGAAAACTGGCACAAGACAGGGATGCCCTCTCTCACCCTTCCTATCCAACATAGTGTTGGAAGTTCTAGCTAGGGCAATCAGGCAAGAGAAAGAAATCAAGGGTATACAGTTAGGAAAAGAAGAAGTCAAATTGTCCGTGTTTGCAGATGACATGATTGTATATTTAGAAAATTCCATCATCTCAGCCCAAAATCTCCTTAAGCTGATAAGCAACTTCAGCAAAGTCTCAGGATACAAAATCAATGTGCAAAACTCACAAGCATTCTTATACACCAATAACAGACAAACACAGAGCCAAATCATGAATGAACTCCCATTCACAATAGCTTCAAAGAGAACAAAATATCTAGGAATCCAACTTCTAAGTGATGTAAAAGACCTCTTCAAGGAGAACTACAAACCACTGCTCAGTGATATAAAAGAGGACACAAACAAATGGAAGAACATACCATGCTTATGGATAGGAAGAATCAATATTGTAAAAATGGCCATACTGTCAAGGTAATTTATAGATTCAATGTCATCCCCATTAAGCTACCAATGACTTTCTTCACAGAATTGGAAAAACTGCTTTAAAGTTCATATGGAACCAAAAAAGACCCCACAGTGCCAAGACAATCCTAAGACAAAAGAACAAAGCTGGAGGCATCATGCTACCTGACTTCAAACTATACTATAAGGCTACAGTAACCAAAACAGCATGGTACTGGTACCAAAACAGAGATATAGAACAATAGAATAGAACAGAGCCCTCAGAAATAGTACCACACATCTACAGCCATCGATCTTTGACAAACCTGACAAAAACAATAAATGGGGAAAGGATTCCCTATTTAATAAATGCTGCTGGGAAAATTGGCTAGCCATAAGTAGAAAGCTGAAACTGGATCCTTTCCTTACTCCTTATATGAAAATTAATTCAAGATGGATTAGAGACTTAAATGTTAGACCTAATACCATCAAAACCCTAGAAGAAAACCTAGGGAATACCATTCAGGACATAGGCATGGGCAAGGACTTCATGACTAAAACACCAAAAGCAACAGCAACAATAGCCAAAATTGACAAATGGGATCTAATTAAACTAAAGAGCTTCTGCACATCAAAAGAAACTACCATCGGAGTGAACAGGCAACCTACAGAATGGGAGAAAATTTTTGCAATCTACTTATCTGACAATGGGCTAATATCCAGAACCTATAAAGAACTCAATCAAATTTACAAGAAAAAAACAAACAACCCCATCAAAAAGTGGGCAAAGGATAGGAACAGATACTTCTCAAAAGAAGACATTCATACAGCCAACAGATACATGAAAAAATGCTCATCATCACTCACCATCAGAGAAATGCAAATCAAAACCACAATGAGATACCATCTCACACCAGTTAGAATGGTGATCATTAAAAAGTCAGGAAACAACAGGTGCTGGAGAAGACGTGGAGAAATAGGAACACTTTGATACTGCTGGTGGGACTGTAAACTAGTTCAATCATTGTGGAAAACAGTGTGGTGATTCCTCAAGGATCCAGAACTAGAAATACCATTTGACCCAGCCATCCCATTACTGGGGATATACCCAAAGGATTATAAGTCATGCTGCTATCAAGACACATGCACACGTATGTTTATTGCGGCACTATTCACAATAGCAAAGACTTGGAATCAACCCAAATGTCCATCAGTGACAGACTGGATTAAGAAAAGGTGGCACATATACACCATGGAATACTATGCAGCCACAAAAAAGGATGAGTTCGTGTCCTTTGTAGGGACATGGATACGGCTGGAATCCATCATTCTCAGCAAACTATCGCAAGAACAGAAAACCAAATACCGCATGTTCTCATTCATAGGTGGGAATTGAACAATGAGATCACTTGGACACAGGAAGGGGAGCATCACACACCGAGTCCCATTGTGGGGAGGGGGTAGAGGGGAGGGATAGCATTAGGAGATATATCTAATGTAAATGATGAGTTAATGGGTGCAGCACACCAACATGGCACAAGTATACATATGTAACAAACCTGCAGGTTGTGCACATGTACCCTAGAACTTAAAAGTGTAATAAAAAAAAAAAGAAAGAGGCAGAGATTGGTAAATAAGCATAATTGAACTATATACTATATATTATATACTATATACAATAGATGCATTTCAGAGTCAAATACACAAATAAGCTAAAAGTAGAGGAATAAAAATAGATATACCATACAAATGATAATGAAAAGAAAACTGAAGCAGCAATCCTATTATCAGATGAAAAAGAATTTAAGACAAAAATTGTTACCAAAGACAAAGAATAATGTTTCATAATGATAAAAAGGTCAATCAACAAAAAGATATAACAATTATAAATGCCTATGCATCTAACAACAAAGCCACAAAATACATGAAGAAAAAATACTAATGGAACCGAAAGGAGAAATATGCAATTCAACAATAATAGTTGGAAATTTTAATACCGATATCTTCAATAATTTTATTTCAATAATAAATAGCTAGACAGAATATCAGTAAGGAAACAGAAGTCTTAAACAATGCTATAAACCAACTAGACCTAACGGGTATCTATAGAACATTTCACGTAATAACAGAAAAATATATAATACATTCTTCTCAAGTGCACATGAAACATTCCCCAGGAAAGGTCACAGGTTAGGCCATAAAATAAGTCTCATTAATTTAAGGGATTAAAAGCATACTGAGTATGTTCTCTGACGACAATGGAATGAAACTAGAAATCCGTAGAGGAAGGAAATTGGGGATCACAAATATGTAGAACACATGTGTGAAACACAGTTCAAAATAATCAATGGGTCAAAGGAAATCTCAGAAAGGAAATTAGGACATTCTTTAAGTTAACTGAAAACAAAAATACAATATATCAAAAGTGTGGAATTCAGTGAAACAGGACTCAGGTAAATGTGTATCTGTAAATGCCTACATTTAAAAAGATCTGGCCAGGCATGGTGGCTCATACCTGTCATCCCAGCACTTTGGGAAGCAGAAGCGGGCAGACCACTTGAGCCAAGAGTTGAAGATCAGCCTGGGCAAGGTAGTGAGACCCCATCTCTACAAAAAAAATTAAAATTTAGTTGCATGTGGTGGCATGCACCTGTGGTTCCAGTGATTCTAGAGGCTAAGGCAGGAGGATCACTGAGTCTGAAAGGTTGAGGCTGCAGTGAGCCATGATCATGCCATTGCACTCCAACCTGAGCAACAGAGCGAGATGCTGTCTCAAAATGAAGGGAAGGGAAGGGGAAGGAAAGGAGAAAGAAGGAAAAAGGTAACCCATAGAACAGAAGAAAATATTTGTAAATCATGTATCTGATATTTAGTCTCCAGAATAAAGAACTCTTACAACTCAATAATAAAAATGACGGCCCAATTTTAAAACAGGAATTTAAACAGACATTTTTACAAAGAAGATACACAAATGGTCAATAAGCAGATGGAAGATGAAAACAATGGTCAACATTATTAGTCAGCAAGAAAATGCAAATAGAAACCAATACAGGACATCGCTTTGCACCTCATGGGATGAATATAATGAAAAAAAAACTTGGAAAATAACAAGTGTTGGTAAGGGTGCAGAGAAATTAGAACCATACATAGCTGGTAGGAATATAAAATGGTGCAGCCACTATGGAAAACAGTTTGACAGTTGCTTAAAAATTAAAAATAGAATTACCAAGTGATCCAGCAATTCCTCTCCTAGGTATATGTCCAAAATAATTGAAAAAATATGTTAATACAAAAATTGTACAGAAATGTTCATAGCAGTGTTATTTCATAATAGTCAAAAAGTAGAAACTCAAATTCCACCAGCTGATGAATAGATATCCAAAATGTGGTGCAGCCATACAATAAATTTTTATGCAACCATAAAAAGGAATGAAGAACTAATACATACTACTATAACATGAATGATACCGGAAAACATTATACTTAGTGAAAGAAGCCTGACACTAATGGCCACATATGTATGATTGTATGATTTCATTCATGTAAACACAGAATGGACAAATCTATAAAGATGGAAAGTAGATTAGTGCTTGCCGGGGATCAGGGAAGGGGATAATAGAGACAGAAAATGGGTACTAGGTTTCTTTGGGGGATAACAAATATGTCTTGGAATTAGACAGCAGAGATGGTTGCCCAACTTTGTGAATATATTTAAAACCATTGACCTGTACCTTTTTAAATGGCTAATTTTATGGCATATAAATTATATCTCAATATTTTAAGTTTTAAAAATGTCATTTACAATAGCATAAGGAATGACTTTAAGGAAATGATGCTTTTTTGATGAATTTATTTTTAGAAAGGCTATAGTCTTACTGATTCAATAAAATTCTGTGCAAAGAGAAAATGAGAAATTATTCAAATCTGATATCCTTGTGGTCCATTTTTAAACAGATGTCCTCCATAACTTGTTATAATTTATTTTTATATTCTACTGCTTTTCCCTAAAATGTGAAGGAGAGGAGGATTTGAGTTAACTTTTTTTCTTACTAAAGTATCAGTTAGCTATAGATAGATTATTTATAAATAAACACTTCTCTGATTATAAACCAAGTAAATTCATGGCCATCCTTAAGCTATCCAAAGTAATTCAAAATTATATACTGAAGATAACCCATATGTCACCAGCCTGACCAGCCTGTGCATATTATCAGAGATTATTCTTACCCAAGTTATTATGATGTGAGCCCTACTGGCCTACTAGCTGGAAGTTGAAAGTATATTCTTTTGCTTCTGCCACTCCAAGTATAATTTCTGGGAGTTTCCTAGTGAGTTGCCACAGACATTATCAGGAATAATTTCCTCCATATGTTCTACCTGCCCTTCCTCTCATCACTGTGGTACTGCCTCTTCCGGATTGCTCCTTTGAAGACACTGCTCTGCTGAGGATTATTTCACTGGAGACTCTGCTGATGTCCCCACTTTAGCCTTAAAGAGGAAATAATGTTTCCTTCAATTCCACAGTGTAGAGTAACACTTTTAAAAGACTATGGAAGACTTGAGGAAAAGAAACTCCAACACGGAATGTAACTTTCCCTAGAATTGTTCTTAGAAATAATAAGAGAATCTATGTTCTGGAACTAGTATTATAGTGAAAACATTTATAGGAAGTTGATGTTTATGACATATAAGCAGGTGAAATCTGTGTATGTGACCTGTTTACAAGTTGTATTAGCTTAGCTCTTGTGAACAGTGTGGAAAAGTAAGCCATGAGGAGAGCGATTTAACCAACTTTAAAGGACCTAAGACGTGCTTTTAAAGTACAGTGTGGATCAAAGAAAACTCACTAAGACAGGACTTCAGCAGGCTTTTGTGTATGGACAAGTCAGCATAAATAAAGAATGACAAGGCAGCAGCAAGAGCTTCAAATACAGAGAAGTGAAGGCATAACATACATTGATGATAGTGAGCAACTTTCCAAAAGTTAGTCAAATCTGCTTATTACAACTGAAATATCAAAGAAAGTCTAGCAGGAATGAGCTCTTCCCTTTTTGGAACATCAGTGAGAGATAGTTGCCACAGTCGCTAGGTCCAGCATTTAGACCAGCAAGGAAGGGCAATAAGCATTAGGCAAGGCTTCAATTTGAATTTTTTCACTAATTAAAGAGTAATTTTTTGTAAAGCAAGGTAAGAGTAATCTTTTTGATTTGCAGGTTCAATGAGAACCCTACTTGTCTAAATGAGGAACGTCTTTCCTACTATCTAAAATACAAAGATTTCTCACTGGGTAAGGTTTGTAGTTGACAGCAAAACCTGATAACACCATTTGTTTCCTTACAAGTCCATATTACCTATTTCACAACTTTGTCCCTCGCTAGTAGGCACATTGGTAAAAATCTTCAGCTGAAAACTACCTTGGTACCATGTCCAACACATTTTAAACCTTAATATTAAAAATTCCCCTGCAATAGCCATAAGTATTCCTCTTGAGTCAGTTGTGACCTCTGGTGTATACAATTCATTATTAGTGTCTTCAGGGTAAACTCAATTTTTGGTAAGAGAAAGTAGCTTCAGCTTTGGTGAAAACCGTTTTTGTAATAAGCATGACACAACAGACTCAGTAAGCTGCCAATCCTCATATTAGGAAAAACACCTTCAAAAGAACATTAAAAGTTATCAGGGCCAGGCACTGTGGTTCTCACCTGTAATCCCAGCACTTTAGGGGGCCACGGCGGATGGATCCCAAGTCCAGGAGTTTGTGAGAAGTCTGGGCAACATAGCAAGACCCTGTCTACAAAAAATATAAAAATTAGCCGGGCTTGGTGGTACACATCTGTAGTCCCAGCTACTTGGGAGGCTGAGGTGGGAGGATCCCTTGATCCCAGGAGGTCGAGGCTGCAGTGAGCTGACTGCCCCACTGTATTCCAGCCTGGGTGACAGAACCCATCTCAAAAAAGAAAAGTTATCAGATGTCACAGATAAAAAGTTGGTCTTCAAGTGGCCTCACCAGTTCTCTTGCATACAAATTCAGGGAATTCACTGGACCAATAGGTTACATTTCGGTTCTGTTTTTGTTGTTGTTGGTTCATCTGTTAACCAGAAGCAGTTGGGGGCCTAATTGTGCTCCTTTGTAAGAAGACATTTTCCCAAAGAATACTGAATTACTGTTGAAACTGGTTGTTGATGGTTAATAAGGGCTGTTTTTGTTGATGGTTAATAAGGGCTGTTTTTACTGCCCCCAAAAGGGCTTAACAATTTAGGTGGTTAGTTTACTAAAAAGAAGAAAAAAAAAAAAAAAAAGCCTTTGGAGACAAATACAGAAAATGTTTCTAGTTTCTAAATTATCAGTTTCCTACATAAAGAGCAGTCAGTTTGCCAGCGTTCTCAGAAAGTAACTAGTTGGTTCTGTATCTAAATCAGAACCCAATTTCTATACATGTGTTGAGTAAGGTAACAGCCTTTGATGAATATCCTTCACAACACAGTTTTAGTGAAGTAAATTTCCTAAAAAATGAAACATTTTTATATTTTAAGGGCATTGTTCTTTCTAGTTCATTTATTTATGAAATAAAATTGTTTTCCATTGTCATTTCTGAAAAATACAGTATTCTCTTAAGTTGTAAGAGCAGTAAAAAAAAGATTGTTATATAAGTGTTTGAGGCAGATTTAACTGATTTTGTTAAACCAACTTGTAGGTTACTGCTTCCAATATTACACTTCTAAAAAGCTGAATTTATACTCATGTCCTAAAGGAGAATATGTGGTAATAAAGTATATTTGTTAAGTAACTAAATAAGTGAAATAGGCTTGGTTTTAAGAGTTCCAGTATATAAAAGTCACAATTTGAAACCTAAATAACGACAGTGTCTCTTGGAGTTCCAGTAATTGATGTCACTAAATAGTGAATAAGCATGCCAGTGTGCAAGGGTAATGTAAGATTGTTAGCCTATCTAAATATTCAAAAATTACTTTAAAACTTCAATATGTTTTCTGATTTTTAAGAATTCAGAAGTGTTCTGTAATGGATTCAGATGTTTCATTTGTAGTATAATGAAATGTTTACAGAAAGATAACTTTTTCATTAAAATATTTTTAGGAAAAAAAAGAAATAAAAAGGGAAAATCTGACTTTGAATCCATGCATGCCTCCTGCCAGGGCTCAGTGAAGAAAAAGCCTCTCCACTCACATGAGTGGAATCTCCATGTAAGCCCATGTTCCTGAGTTTACGTCCAATACCCCTTTAGTTTTTTTTTAAAAAGGAGGAAATTCTCCCTTCTCCAGTTCAAGTAGGTAAATATTTCCTTCAGAAAAACCCAGCTTACTCCACCATACCATTTTCATAGTCACTTACTTTGTTAGTTAATAATTCAGCCAAGAAATGATGAGACTCTAAACTAAGGCAGTAGCAGCAAGAATGACAAAAAGAGAAGATAATTCAAAGCTACAATTAGCAAAGGGAAGTGACTCGTTAGATATGGGGATTGAGATAAAAGATAATAAGATAGAGCAGGCCAGGAGCTAAGAATAACTTAGTCTGTTTCAACCAGGAGTCTGATAGTGGGGTGGGCAGAATGGGATAAAGGAAGGAAAACTAGAGGGAAACTGACTTCCTAGTGACCCAGGAAGTAAACTCCCCACTGCCTGAAAAGTGACCTGAGAGTAAGAAAGAAATTTGCAGAAATCTTTCAACTTCAAATTTATCCCTGATTGTCTCTGATAAATGCTTTCCAGTATTTGAGACTGAGCCCACATGTCTGTCTAGCTATTGTAGTTAATTATAAACCACATTCTAATTTATTGAAAACAAATGATTCAGTTCTGTTTTTCTTTTTTTTTTTTTTTTTTTTTTTTTGAGACGGAGTCTCGCTCTGTCACCCAGGCTGGAGTGCAATGGCACGATCTCAGCTCACTGCAACCTCTGCCTCCTAGATTCAAGTGATTCTCCTGCCTCAGCCTCCCGAGTAGCTGGAATTACAGGCATACGCCACCACAGCCTGGCTAATTTTTGTATTTTCAGTCGAGACAAGGTTTAACCATGTTGGCCAGGCTGGTCTCAAATCCCTGACCTTGGGTGACCTGCCCACCTGCTGAGGTTGCTTCCAAAGTGCTGGAATTATAGGCGTGAGCCACCAGGCCCGGCCAATTTAGTTCTTTATTCCATGTTTGCCTTCATTGTCTTCACCTTCAATCAGTCCACCACCTATAAGCCCATCACTACTCTGCTAACTGATAGATTTCTTTCAGTGGGGTTCAGGTTACTGTTTCACTGTTCTTTATTTTGCACACACAGAACTCCTTTGTTTTTAAATAATCCAGGTCATCTCAATTCGGGAATATGTCAAAGAATAAAGAAATGCTTGAATTATGTTTTTAAAACAATTGGATTTTTATAGTTTCTATAGAATTATTATTATTATTGTTATTATTATTATTATTATTATTTTTGAGGCAGAGTCTCACTCTGTCACCCAGGCTGAGGTGTAGTGGCACGACCTCAGCTCACTCCAACCTGCACCTCCCAGGTTCAAGCAATTCTAGTGCCTCAGCCTCCCAAGTAGCTGGGACTACAGGCATGCACCACCATGCCCGGCTAATTTTTGTATTTTTTTAGTAGATACCGGGTTTTGCCATGTTGGCCCAGCTGGCCTCGAACTCCCAGCCTCAAGTGATCCACCCACTGCGGCTTCCCAAACTGGTGGGATTACAGGCATGAGCTACCACTCCCAGCCTAGAATCACTATTAACAATTAACATCTTCGTTTTTGAAGGGGTTGATCTTACCTCTAGGCTGATGACTGCCAAATTCGTATCTTCCATACTAAATTCTAGCCCATTCTCTGCACCATAATTCCAGTTGCCTGTTGAACTCTCTTTGGATGCCCAATTGTCACAATACCAAGTTATGAAAATGACATTTGATCCCCATAGAGTTCTCAGTGCCAGACCCTCTTGTGCCCTTTCTGTGTCTCACTTGTCACTGATAATCATAACAGCATATCTGGTGCCCTCATTTCAGCAAACCCACCATTAAAGCACTCCTTCACCTTCTGCTTGAAGTTCTTCATTCCACAGGGCTTAGACAGAAATCCAAAATACCAAGTTCTCCTTTCCATCTCCCATCACATCCAGTCACGACTATCATGAAATTATCCCCCATGACAGTTTATCCCACAGGCCTACTTATAAATCTGATTAGGTTTACAGTAATATCATCAGCAAACCAATTTCTCCCTTTCTCTCTCTCTCTCTTTCTGTCCTCCAACATTAACTACATTTAAAACAACACACAGCTTTATCCATTCCATTTATAGCATATAATATAAGAGTTCCCAAAGAAAATTCTATTCATGAGGCCAGAGATCTCTAACTACTGTGCAAATAATGTTTGTACTTATTGGAAGTAGATGGGATGACTGTTGCATGTCTAAGCGTGGTATACAAGATTTCCTATGTCCATTCCCAGAAGATGAGTGATATTTTTGCAACGGGGTAAAACGACGTGTGATTTTTACACATTCTTTATTGAATGTCTTTAATTGTATGTAGTCAGATCTTGCTTATTTTTTATTTTGTTATAAAGAACAGGAAGATTTTGGAGTTTACTCATGGTTGACTAAATGATCCACACCACCCTACTAACAAAGGAAAACTGCCAAAAAAATGAATAATATTTAAAACATTGACACGGATAGATCAAAGAGTTAACAAGATTGTGAAAATAACTTTTCTGAGGTATCAACAACGTCAGAAATCCAAAGAGGCTAACAAATATTGACCTCTTTTACTCTGATAACATTTGCCAATTTTGGATGAAGTAGTTGAGACACTAAAGAATACTTTTTTAATGGGCTCGTGCAGCTAGGGTGACAAAATTGAGTAAGTCCTGGCCCCCCAATGATAAGGGCTCTAGTAAAATCTCCATTTTTGCATTGGCATCCCAAAGTGCTGTACCTGGGAGAACCAGGAAGGGAATTCCAGATTTAAGTCATCTGAGTGGTCCAGAAAATGCCAGATTAATGATATCCCAAAGGCTAGTGTTTGTAGACCCTTAAAGAAACAAAAATCCCATTTGGAAGAAGGTCACATCTTACAAGTTCTGAAATAATTTCTACAAATAATTTTTCAAGTATGTCCAGCACAAAATCTAGTATAAGTAGACAAAAAAGAAGGCAAGAGAACATGAACAAGAATAAATAAAAATAACAAACAAGAGAAACAGAGTCATAAAGGTTTCAGTTTGAATTAATCAGATGTAAATTTAAAACAGCTATACTTTTTTACTGAAAATTTGTCATGAGCTAGAAACTATATGCAGTAATTGTAAAATGAAATAAGTATGTTTTCAAATAAAAACTGTGGTAATCAATAGATCTTCACTAAAAGAAATACTAGATGTATTTCTTCAGGTGGAGGGAATATAATCATGAAAGAGATATGAAAATGTGGGTAAAAAAACAAAATGAATAAGCAACAGAAAAGATAAATATCTAGATAAATCTTAATGAATATTTATTATATAAAGTAAAAATAAAGTTTCCAGTATTTAAAATATATGTAGAATTAAAATAGATGACAACAATAACACAAAAGGCAGAATGGGAAAAAGTCTTCTAGGAAATGTAAGAACTACTAATTTATATTACATTTTCATAAGTTAAAGAGTTACGCTGGTTATCAAGGTTAACCACTAGAAGACTGTCAAAGAATGCACAACCAACAAATAATAGAGAAGCAGGAATGGAATTTTAAAAATGAAAGCCTGACATCCAAAAGAAGGCAAGAAAAAAGGGCAAAGAGAACATGAAATAAGAAGGTTAAAGAGAAAACAAATAAGATGCCATAAATTAGATTAAATATAAATGAACTAAACAGTCATATTAAAAGGCTAAAATTGTCAAATTGGATTTTTTTAACTCCAAAGGTGTAACAGTAATTAAATATAAAGGAATAGGGTGGAAAGTGAAATGATGTGAAGAAACACAGCACACAAAGGCTAACCAAAAGAAAATTGCTGTAAACATATTAATGTCAGGAAAGAGAAAACTTTAAGCAAGAAGCATTAGCAGAGATTTAAAAAAATATTTCATAAAAAGAGTAATCCAACTAGGAATATATAATAATTCTGAATTTCTATGTAAGCTAACATAGCTTCAAAACACAAAAAGCAAAAAGCAAAAGACCTAAAAACTGAAATAGAAAAATCCACAATTATAGTAGAATATTTTAACATACCTCTCTCATAATCTGATACAACAAACAGATAATTAGCAATATATAGAAGATTTGTATCACATTATTAGTAAACAGCCTAATGATACATATTAAACAATGGCAGATGACATATCCTTTACAATTACATATAAAATATTTACTAATGTGACCATATGCTGAATTGTAAACCAGATCTCAAGACATTTCAAAAAATGAAATAATATAGAATATGTTTTCAAACCACATTGTAATTAAGCTAGAAGTCAATTCAAAATTAAGTAATATAAAATTTCATAAGTCTGATAACAAATAAATGTACTTTACGACCAATGTAGATCAAAGAAAACTAAATCTCAATAAAAATCTGAAAATATTAGGAATTGTACAATAATGAAAACACTACATAACAAACCAAAATTGTGGGATACAACCAAAGCAATCTTTAGAGGTAGCTTACAGAATTTGCATACATCAGAATTTATAGTATTTGCATACATCAGAAAAGAGGAAAGGCTAGAAATTAACCAGTTAAACATCTCAAGAAGTTTGAATATGAAGAGCAAAATAAACAAAACAAATGAAGGAAATGGTAAAAATATGAACAAATAGCTGGGTGTGGTGACTCACGCCTGTAATCTCAGCGCTTTGGGAGGCTGAGGTGGTTGGATCGCCTGAGGTCAGAAGTTCGAGACCAGCCTGGCCAACATGGTAAAATCCCATCTCTACTAAAATTACAAAAATTAGCCAGGTATGGTGGCACACGCCTGTAGTCCCAGCTACTCGGAGGCTGAGGCAGGAGAATTGCTTAACCCAGGAGGTGGAGGTGGCAGTGAGCCGAGATTGCGCCACTGCACTCCAGCCTGGGCTGGAGTAACTCAGGAATGGAAAATCAAACATCGTATGTTCTGACTCATAACTGGGAGCTAAGCTATAAGGACACAAAGACATTTTTTTTCTAAAAAAAAAAAAGTCTCACCTCTTAATACTGCCACTCTAGGAAAAATCTTTGCAATCTATATATCTGACAAAGGACTAATATCTAGAATCTACAAGGAACTAAAGCAAATCAGCAAGAAAAAAAAACAGCAATCCCATCAAAACGTGGGGTAAGGACATGAATAGACAATTCTCAAAAGAAGATACAAAAACATATGAAAAAATGGTCAACATCACTAATGATCAGGGAAATGCAAATCAAAACCACAATGCAATACCACCTCACTCCTGCATGAATGGCCATGATCAAAAAATCACAAAATAATAGGTGTTGGCATGGATGCGGTGAAAAGGGAACACTTTTAAACTGCTGGTGGGAAAGTAAACTAGTACAACCACTATGGAAAACAGTGTGGATATTCCTTAAAGAACTAAAAGTAGATCTACCATTTGGTCCAGCAATCCCACTATGGGGTATCTACCCAGAGGAAAAGAAGTCATTATGTGAAAAAGATATCTGCACATGCATGTTTATAGCAACACAATTCGCAACAGCAAAAATATGGAATCAGCCCAAATGCCCATCAATCAACAAATGGATAAAGAAAATGTGGTATATATATATGTATACCATGGAATACTACTCAGCCATAAAAGGGAATGAAATAATGGCATCTGCTGCAACCTGGATGGAATTGAACATCACTATTCTAAGTGAAGTAACTCAGGAATGGAAAACCAAACATCGTATGTTCTTACTCATAACTGGGAGCTAAGCTATAAGGACATAAAGACATAAGAATGATGCAGTGGACTTTGGAAACTCAGAGAAAAGGGTGGGAGCAGGGTGAGGGATACAAGACTACACATTGGGTATAGTATACACTGCTTGGGTGGTGGGTGCACCAAAATGTCAGAAATCACCACTAAATAACTTATGTAACCAAACACCACCTGTTTTCCAAAAACCTACTGAAATAAAAATAAATAAATAAAATTTTTTTTAATCAACTAGAGTTTTGGAGGGAACAAATATTCACAAACTATAGCATTCTGCCTCTGGTCCCCCCAAATTCATGTCCTTCTTACCTACAAATATATTCATTTCAACCCCATAGCCCCAAAGTCTTACCTCATTTTAGCACCAACTCAGAAATCTTTATACAACTTGTTTTCTTTTCCTTTCCAATTTAAAAGCATGTACTTAACATTATATCTTAGACAGTGTGATAGTCATACAGTCTTTGTGTGAGAGAGTAAGGAGGGAAATTAATCTATAATGAAGATCAACAGTTAAGAGAAAAGGGGCCTTCCCTGGTGCTCTTCAATCATTTACAATATTTTACCAATGTAGGTGAGGAAGAAGGCTAATCTAATCAGAAAATCAAAGTTACAACTACCTAGATTACTGCTGCCTGTCATGTGAACAGGGTCCCATAATTGCATTCCTTTAAGGCTCAAATATTTTAAAGTTCCAACTGCTTAGATTTTGAATTACTTATTTTCACAAAACCATAACAGCAATTTATATCTAGATATTGTCTGGCATTGAATTTTATCAGGAAGAGGGAACATGACTTTTAAGTCACCTTTGTTGACTTAAAATTTCCAGCTCATTAAAATCAAATAGTCAGTGTATAACCTAGTCCAGAGATGGGAGGCAGACCCAGTTTAAGCAGTCCCTGAAATATTATAATGCAGTAGTTTGCAACCCAAAGCATATCCCAGGTACCTGGGGGCTTTGACAAACCACCTAAGCCTTTCCCTTTCCCTTTGAGAGTCACAGATATAGGGAGCCACTACTGTCATAGAAGAATGCCACATCATTAGGTGTCTTATTTGTGTACTGTAGTGTGAAAAAAATATCAGAACCACTTTTTTCCCAGATATTTCTGGACCTTATTACACAAACTAAGTTAATGCACATGCATTAATTTTCTATTGCTGTTTAATAAGTTACCATAAATGTACTGCCATGCAACAACGTCTATTATCTCATCGTTTATGTAGGTCAGAAGTCTGGGCACAATGTAGCTGGATTTTCTGTTCAGGATCTCACAAGCCTTAAATCAAGATGTCAGTCAGAGCTATGCTCTCATCTGAAGCTTGAGACCTCTTCTAGGTTCATTCAAGTTGTTCGCAGAATTCAGCTATTGCAGTTATAGAGTTGAAGTTTCCTTTTTTTTTAACTGGCTGTCAACTCTTAGAGGCCACTGTGACGTCCTAGCCACATGGCCCTCTCACAACATGACAGCTTCCTTCTTCAAAGCAAGCCAGAAAATCACACTATAGTCTGCTACGATACTGTCTTATATAAAGTAATGTAACCACAAGAGTGAATATCTCATCACCTTTACCAAGTTATGTAATCTAATCAAGGGAGTGACTGAAATTGCCATTGCAAAATTATAACTGAGACAGTGAAAGAGATCTGACCTAATCAACTGCATCTTGCTTCTAACCTCCAAGCTGTCTTTGTTCATTTTTGGGCACAGACCAAACTACCTTTGGGAGGAACTTACTTTATAGTGTAAAACAAACATGGTAACAGCTCTTTTCCAAAATAAACCTCCTTCTTGCCTGGGGACTAGACTGCCTTTGTAAGACTAAAAGTTAGCCACAAGATTAGAAATAATGGTTTAGGATTCATGCAGCTGCAGGCTATAAGATTCTGACCCTCCCCAAATTGCTTTTGGGGACAACATCACTATTATAACACCTAAGAACAGAGTTTGAGATATTTTGCAGACCTTGTACTTGATGGATCAGCTGGCACCGCCCAGATGGATAAACTGGCTCATCTGATCTTGTGGCCCCCACGCAGGAACTGACTCAGCTTTGACTCCCTATGATTTCATCTCTGACCTGACCAGTGAGCACTCCTGACTCACTGGCACCCCCACCCACCCACCAAATTATCCTTAAAAACTCTGATCCTTGAATGCTCAGGGAGACTGATTTGAGTAATAATGAAACTCTGGTCTCCCACACAGCTGGCTCTGCGTAATTACTCTTTCTCTATTTAATTCCCCTGTCTTGATAAATCGGCTATCTAGTCAGCAGGAAAGGTGAACCTGTTGGGCAGTTACATGACTGTCTTACCATCTTCATAGTTCCAGTCCACATCCAAGGCGATGCAAATCATATAAGGGGTGTACACCAGCATAGGTGGAATTCTTGGGGTCTATCTTAGAATTTGGCCTATGTTGAGGCTTAAGCAACTCCACTTTGGATGCTAATTTGACATACTGATTTCTGATTAACCCTGGTTCCAGAAATGCCTTTAAAATTTTTATTTTATCTTCTGTTTCATGTGTAAGAGAAAATACTTACCATAAATCCTGCCCTTAAGCAAATTACAGGCATTCTTGCCTTTTCTGAGGTGTCAATTCCAATTGTCTCACACCTTCCTTCTGAAGCAAGTATACCTCTTCCCTATAGTATACAAGCCCTGTGTCTAAAGGATAACAGTGCAAGGATCCACTGTCTTGCAACTATCTAAGACATGGTTTCTGTTTGTAACTCTCCTTTTTTTATTTTATTTTATTTTTATTTTTATTTTTATTTTTATTTTGAGATGAGGTCTCACTCTGTCACCCAGGCTGGAGTGCAGTGGTGCAATCTTAGCTCACTGCAGCCTCTACCTCTTGGGGTCAAGCAATCCTCCCACCTCAGCCTTCTAAGGGGTTGGAACCATAGGTGTATGCCACCATGCCCAGCTAATTTTTTGTAATTTTGGTAGAGATGGAGTCTCATCATGTTACCCAGGCTGGTCTTGAACTTCTGAGCTCAAGCAACTCACCTCCCTCAGCCTCCCAAAGTGCTGAGATTACAGGTGTGAGTCACACAACTCCTGGCCATAAGTCCCTGTTTAATGTTTCTTTCTGAAAAAATGGATTTGTTAGCCTACTTCTTCAGCCTCTCAGTTACCTTGGCCTGTGTGAGTAGTTCTGCATAGGTTACCCACCAAAGAACAGCCTACCATAGTGTGTACTGCAGGAAGGGAGAGAAAATAAAGAAATGGGGGAAAAAAACATTGAATGGGCAGAGAGTGACTGAAGAAGGGAATGACATAGCTTGAAGAGTGGTGGCAAGAAGAAAAAGAGCTGAGTAAACAGAACTGGGAGACAACTGGGAGATTGAGTTTTGTCTGGCAATGGATTTTGTGTGAGGCAGACATTAAGAAAGATCCAGTAAGGTCCAGGTGTGGTGTAATCCCAGGTGCCTGTACTCCCAGCACCTTGGGAGGCCAAAGCGGGCAGATCACCTGAGGTCAGAAGTTCAAGACCAGCCTGGCCAACATGGCAAAACCCTGTCTCTACTAAATACAAAAATTAGCTGGGCGTGGTGGCAGACACCTGTAAGCCCAGCTATTTGGGAGACTGAGGCAGAAGAATCACTTGAACCCAGGAGGTGGATGTTGCAGTGAGCCGAGATTACGCCACTGTACTCCAGTCTAGGCAACAGAGTGAGACTACATCTAAGGAAAGGAGAGGACAGGCGAGGAGAGGAGAGGAGAGGAGAGGAGAGGAGAGGAGAGGAGGAAAGAAGGAAAGAATGAGAAGGAAGGGAGGGAGGGAGGGAGGGAGGGAGGGAGGGAGGGAGAAAGGGAGGAAGGAAGGAAGGAAGGAAGGAAGGAAGGAAGGAAGGAAGGAAGGAAGGAAGGAAGGAAGGAAGGAAGGAAGGAAGGAAGGAAGGAAGGAAGGAAGGAGAGAGAAAGAAAGAAAAGAAAGAAAGAAAGAGAAAGAGAGAAAGAGAAAGAAAGAAAGAAAGAGAAAGAAAGAAAGAAAGAAAGAAAGAGAAAGAAAGAAAGAAAGAAAGAAAGGAAGAAAGAAAGAAAGAAAGAAAGAAAGAAAGAAAGAAAGAAAGAAAGAAAGAAAGAAAGAAAGAAAGAAAGAAAGAAAGAAAGAAAGAGAGAGAGAAAGCAAGCAAGCAGTAAGGATCAGTTTTGTGGAATACAATTTTTCCACAGACCGGAGGGAGGAAGGATGATGAAACTGTATTACATTTATTGTGCACTTAATTTATATCATTGTTACATTGTGAAGTGTAATGAAATAATTATACAACTCACCATAATATGTAATCAGTGGGATCCCTGAGCTTGTTTTCCTTCAACTAGACAGTCTCATCTGGTGGGTGATGGGAGACAGTGACAGATCATCAGACATTAGATTCTCATAAGAAGCATGTAACCTAGATCCCTCACATGCACAGTTCGCATTCACAGTTCATGCTCCTGTGAGAATCTAATGCCACCACTGACACTGATCTGACAGGAGGCCGAGTTCAGGTGGTAATGTGCGTGATGGAGAGTGGCCGTAAATACAGATAAAGCTTTGTTCACCCACTGCTCAACTCCTATTGTGTGGCCTGGTTCCTAACCGGTACCACAGATTGATACCCAGTCTCTGACGTGGGAGTTGGGGACCACGGCCATAAAATATCTTGATGTGTTTCAGCTAATTGTATGTGTAGATTGTTTTTATTTCTTATTTTTATTTTTCAGTTCACTGTTGTTAATTTCAATGCAAATCTGTGCTCAGAATAGAACTCAATATGACCCAACATTATTTTGATTACAGGGGAAAGATCATAGACTTAGAATTCAAATAGACCTTAAGTCAAATCTTTACTCCTTTACCTAATAGGTAAGTTATTTTTATAAACTACCACCAATTATTAAGCTCTATGTGCCTAGTCTAAACGTTGCTTAATTTAGCTTGTGATCAAGATACTGCCTCTAGTAGACTTTTTTTTTATCATCTGTAATGTAGCTAAGTGACAATTATGATCACCAGCTTATCTTGATTGACAACAAGATTACTAAATGCCAGTTACAGTAGTCCCCCTTATTCTCAAGGGATAGGTTCGAAGACCCCTAGTGCATGACTGAGACCATGGATAGTCCAAAGCCTTATATATACAGTCATGTGCCACATAACCATGTTTTGGTCAATGACAAACCACATATACAACCATTGTCCCAAAAGATGATGATGGAGCTAAAAGATTCCTATTGCCTAGTGATGTCATAGCAACCATAGAGCAACATATTACTCACCTGTTTGTGGTGATGCTGCTGTATACAAACCTACTGCACTGCAGTCATATGAAAGTCTAACATATAAAATTATGTACGGGCCAGGTTCAGTGGCTCACGCCTGTAATCCCAACACTTTGAGAGGCCAAGGTGGGCAGATCACTTGAGGGCAGGAGTTTGAGACTAGCCTGGCCAACATGGTAAAACCCTGTCTCTACAAAAATTTAAAAATTAGCCAGGCATGGTGGCACGCACCTGTAATCCCAGCTACTCGGGGGGCTGAGGCACGAGAATCACTTGAACCTGGGAGGCAGAGGTTGCAGTGAGATCATGCCACTGCACTCCAGCCTGGACAACAGAACAAGACTCCATCTCCAAAAAAAAAAAAAAATTACATACAGTACATGATAATTATAATAAATTACTATGTTACTGGTTTATGTATTTACTATACTGTACTTTTTTTTTTTTTTTTACCAGTTACAGAGTGTACTCCCTCTACCTTTAAAATGAAGTGAACTGTAAAACAATCTCAGGCATGTCTTTCAGGAGGTATTCCAGAAGAAGACATTGTTATCATAGGAGACAACGGCTCCATGGGTTTCATTGCCACTGAAGATCCTTCCATGGAACAAAATATAGAGATGAAAAATGATAATGATGATCCTGATCCTGTGTAGGCCTAGGCTAATGTGTGTGTTTAAACAAAAAAGTTTAAAAAGTAAAAAAAAAAAAAATTAAAAATGGAAAAAATCTTATAAAGAGATGAAGAAAAAAATATTTTTTGTACAGCTATACAATGTGTTTGTGTTTGAAGCTAAGTGTTACTACAGGAGAGTCAAAAAGTTAAAAAGTTTTTAAAGTGTGTAAAGTAAAAAGGTTGCAGTAGGCTAAGGTTAATTTATTATTGAAGAAAGAAAAATACAGTAATGTCTTAGACTTTCACATTCACTCACCACTCACTCATTGGCTCACCCAGAGCAAGTTCCAATCCTGCAAGCTCCATTCATGCTAAGTGCTCTATACAGGTGTACCATTTTTAAATCTTTTATACCATATTTGTACTGTAATTTTTCTATGTTTAGATACACAAATTCTTACCATTGTGTTACAATTGCCCACAGCATTCAGTGCAGTAACACGCTGTGCATACAGGTTTGTAGTGTAAGAGCAGTAGTCTATACCATATATCCTAGGTGTGTGATAGGCTCTACCATCTAGGTTTGTCTAAGTACACTCTCAAGCAATAACAAAATTGCCTAAGGACACACTTCTCAGAATGTATACCTGTCATTAAATGACACATGACTATACTATTTTTTTTTTTTTTTTTTTTTTTTTTTTTGAGACAGAGTCTTGCTCTGTCGCCCAGGCTGGAGTGCAGTGCTGCAATCTTAGCTCACTGCAACCTCTGCCTCCCAGGTTCAAACAATTCTCCTGCCTCAGCCGCCCAAGGAGCTGAGATTACAGGCACCCACCACCATGCCTGGGTAATTTTTGTATTTTTAGTAGAGATAGGGTTTCATCATGGTGGCCAGGCTGGTCTCGAACTCCTGACCTCAGGTGATCCACCCACCTCTGTCTCCCAGAGTGCTGGGATTATAGGCATGAGCCACTGTGCCCACCTATTTTTTCTATACATGCATACCTATGGATATAGTTTAATTTATAAATTTAGCCACAGTGAGAGATGAACAACAACAATAATAAAACAGAACATGCATAACAATATGCCAGCATCACTACTCCTGCAGTTTGGGACCATCATTAAGTAAAATAAGGGTTACTTGAATACAACCACTATGAAACTGCAACAGTTGGTCTGATAACTGAGAGGAATACTAAATTATTAATGGATGGGTAAGGTATACAGCATGGATACACAGGACAGAAGGATGAATCACTCCAGGGTGGGACAGAACAGAACAGCTTGGTAGTTCATGCATACAAAATGGCGTGCAATTTAAAACATATTATTTCTGGAATTGTCCATTTAATATTTTTGGATGGTGATTAACTGTGGATAACTGAAACCACAGGAAGTGAAACTGTAGATAAAGAAGGACTACTGTAATTGCTTCATAAATTCCTTAGGTGGTTGTACATATTTAAAACAAATACTTCCAAGTGTCTTGGGTCTACAATCGGTATCACCCTCCACTAGTACAATTTTTATTATTTCTCACACCCTGGTAAACCAAGTGGCAAATACTATTTTCAAGTCAACACTATGAAAAGTAGGAAAGTGAAGTTGAAACAAATCAGGAGGAAAGCTCATATTAAGATAATGCTTCCCAACCTACAGCGCAAAGCTCCACAGGGGCTGAGATTTTTGTCTTATCCATTGATGTTTTCTGGAAGCCTAGAATGGTGTCTTGCATATAATAAATGCTCAATGAATGCAATATTTAATAAATGAAACTATTCCATCTCTAATTACCAGTTGCATTAATGGTAACCAAGGCCTTGCTAAGGGGTCCATGGTAAGGGCCTCCTGACCTCAGGTGATCTACCACCTTGGCCTCCCAAAGATAGAAGATCTACCTAGCTCTCATAAAAGTAAGAGCTTAGAAGAGTCAGAAATAAATTATATTTATATAATTTATTTAATTTATTTATTTATTTATAATTATAATTTATTTATAAATTTATTAATTAATTTATTTATTAATTTATTTATATTTAAATAAATTATATTTAAAATGAATAAATATTCATTTTACAAATATCCTTTGAGTACTTTCTATGTTTAGGCACTATAACAGGTGTGGTAAGGAGTAATAAGAAGTATATGTGGCCCAGCTGGCAAGATGGCAAATAAGAACAGCTCTGGTCTGCAGCTCCCAGTGAGATCAACACAGAAGGCAGGTGATTTCTGCATTTCCAACTGAGGTACCCAACCCATCTCACTGGGACTAGTTAGACAGTGGGTACAGCCCAAGGAGGGCAAACTGAAGCAAGGCGGGGCATTGCCTCATCTGAGAAGTGCAAGGGGTCGGGAAACTCCCTCCCCTAGTCAAGGGAAACCATGAGGGACTGGGCCGTGAGGAATGGTTTACTCTGGCCCAGATACTATGCTTTTCCCATGGTTATCACAACCCGCAGATCAGGAGATTCCTTCAGGTGCCTATGCCACTAGGGCCCTGAGTTTCAAGCACAAAACTGAGCGGCCACTGGGGCAGACACCGAGCTAGCTGCAGGAGTTTTTTCATACCCCAGTGGCATCCGGAATGCCAGCAAGACAGAACCATTCACTCCCCTGGAAAGGGGGCTGAAACCAGGGAGCCAAGTGGTCTAGCTCAGTGGATCCCACCCCCAACGGGCTAAGATCCACTGGCTTGAAATTCTCACTGCCAGCACAGCAGTCTGAAGTCAACCTGGGACACTCAAGCTTGGTGGGGGGAGGGGTGTCTGTCATTACTGAGGTTTGAGTAGGCGGTTCTCCCCTCACAGTGAAAACAAAGCTGCCCAGAATTTTGAACAGGGCAGAGCCCACTACAGCTCTGCAAAGCCCCTGTAGCCAGACTGCCTCTCTAGATTCCTCTTCTCTGGGCAGGACATCTCTGAAAGAAAGGCAGCAGTCCCAATCAGGGACTTATAGATAAAACTCCCATCTCCCTGGGACTGAGCACTGGGAGAAGGGGCAGCTGTGGATGCAGGTTCAGCAGACTTAAACATTCCTGCCTGCCAGCTCTGAAGAGAGCAGTGGATCTCCCAGCACAGCAATCAAGCTCTACTAAGGGACAGACTGCCTCCTCAAGTGGGTCCCTCACCCCCGTGCCTCCTGACAGGAGACACCTCCCAGCAGGGGTCAACAGACACCTCATAGAGGAGAGCTCCAGCTGGCATCTGGCAGGTGCCCCTCTGGGATGAAGCTTCCAGACGAAGGTACAGACAGCAATCTTTACTGTTCTACAGCCTCTGTTGGTGATACACAGGCAAACAGGGTCTGGAGTGCACCTCCAGCAAACTCCAGCAGACCTGCAGAAGAGGGAGCTTACTGTTAGAAGGAAAACTAACAAACAGAAAGGAAAAGCATGAACATTAACAAAAAGGACATTCACACAGACACCCCATCCAAAGGTCACCAATATCAAAGACCAAAGGTAGATAAATCCATGAAGATGAAGAAAAACCAGTGCAAAAAGGCTGCAAATTGCAAAAACCAGAACTTCCTTCTCCTCCAAAGGATCACAACTCCTTGCCAGCAAGGGAACAAAACTGGACAGAGAATGAGTTTGATGAATTGACAGAAGTAGGCTTCAGAAGGTGGGTAATAACAAACTCCTTCGAGCTAAAGGAGCATGTTCTAACCCAATGCAAGCGAGCTAAGAACCTTGAAAAAAGGCTAGAGGAATTGCTAACTAGAATAACCAGTTTAGAGAAGAAGATAAATGACCTGATGGAGCTGATAAACACAGCACAAGAACTTCGTAAAGCATACACAAGTATCAATAACTGAATCGATCAAGTGGAAGAAAGGATATCAGAGATTGAAGATCAACTTAATGAAATAAACCATGAAGGCAAGATTAGATTTAAAAAAAAAGAATGAAAAAGAATGAACAAAACTTCCAAGAAATATGGCACTATGTGAAAAGACCAAACCTATGTTTGATTGGTATACCTGAAAGTGATGGGGAGAATGGAACCAAGTTGGAAAACACTCCTCAGGATATTACCCAGGAGAACTTCCCCAACCTAGCAAGACCAGCCAACATTCAAATTCAGGAAATATAGAGAAGACCACAAAGATACTCCTCAAGAAGAGCAACCTCAAGACTCATAATTGTCAGATTCACCAAGGTTGAAATGAAGGGAAAAATGTTAAGGGCAGCCAGTGAGAAAGGTCAGGTTACCCACAAAGGGAAGCCCATCAGATTAACAGCGAATCTCTCTGCAGAAACCCTACAAGCCAGAAGACAGTGGGGCCTGATATTCAACATTCTTAAAGAAAATAATTTTCAACCCAGAATTTCATATCCTGCCAAACTAAGCTTCATATGCAAAGGAGAAATAAAATCCTTTACAGAGAAGCAAACGCTGAGAGATTTTGTCACCACCAGGCCTGACTTACAAGAGCTCCTGAAGGAAGCACTAAACATGGAATGGAAAAATGTGTACCAGCCACTGAAAAACATGCCAAATTGAAAAGACCATCAACATTATGAAGAAACTGCATCAACTAATGGCCAAAATAACCAGCTAGCATCATAATCACAGGATCAAACTCACATATAACAATATTAACCTTAAACGTAAACGGGTTAAAATTCCCAATTAAAAGACACAGACTGGCAAATTGGATGAAGAGTCAAGACCCATCGGTGTGCTGTATTCAGAAGACCCATCTCATGTGCAAAGACACATATAGGCTCAAAATAAAGGGATGGAGGAATCTTTACCAAGCAAATGGAAAGAAAAAAAAAAAAAAAAAAAGGGGGTTGCAATCCTGCTCTCTGATAAAACATACTTTAAACAAACAAAGATCAAAAAAAGAGAAAGAAGGGATTACATAATGGTAAAGGGATCAACACAACAAGAAGAGTTAACTCTGCTAAATACATATGCACCCAATACAGGAGCACACAGATTCATAAAGCAAGTTTTTAGAGACCTACAAAGAGACTTAGACTCCCACACAATAATAGTGGGAGACTTTAACACACACAGTCAATATTAGACAGATCAAAGAGACAGAAAATTAAAGAGGATACTCAGAACTTGAACTCAGCTCTGGACCATGTTGACCTAATAGACATCTACAGAACTCTCCACCCCAAAAATTCTTCTCAGCACCACATCACATTTATTCTAAAATTGACCACGTAATTGGAAGTAAAACACTCCTCAGTAAATGCAAAAGGGCTGAAATCAAAACAAACAGTCTCTCAGACCACAGTGCAATCAAATTAGAACTCAGGATTAAGAAACTCACTCAAAACCACACAACTACATGGAAACTGAGCAACCTGCTCCTGAATGACTACTGGGTAAATAATGAAATTAAGGCAGAAATAAAGAAGTTCTTTGAAACCAATGAGAACAAAGACACAACATACCAGAATCTCTGGGACACAGTTAAAGCAGTGTTTATAGTGAAATTTATAGCACTAAATGCCTACAGGAGAAAGCAGGAAAGATTTAAATAGACACCCTAACATCACAATGAAAAGAACTAGAGAAGCAAAAGCAAACAAATTCAAAAGCTAGCAGAGGACAAGCAATAACTAAGATCAGAGCAGAACTGAAGGAGATAGAGACATGAAAAACCCTTCCAAAACTCAATGAATCCAGGAGCTGATTTTTTGAAAAGATCAACATACTAAATAGACTGTTGGCCAGACTAATAAAGAAGAAAAGAGATAAGAATCAAATAGACACAATAAAAAATGATAAAAGGGATATTACCACTGATCCCACAGAAATACAAGCTACCATCAGAGAATACTATAAACACCTCTATACAAATAAACTAGAAAATCTAGAAGAAATTGATTAATTCCTGGACACATACACCTTTCCAAGACTAAACCAGGAAGAAGTCAAATCCCTAAATAGACCAATAACAAGTTCTGAAATTGAAGCAGTAATTAATAGCCTACCAACCAAAAAAGCCCAGGACCAGATGGATTCACAGCCGAATTCTACCAGAGGTACAAAGAGGAGCTGGTACCATTCCTTCTGAAACTATGCCAAACAACAGAAAAAGAGGGACTCCTCTCTAACTCATTTTATGAGGCGAGTATCATCCTGATACCAAAACCTGGCAAAGGTAAGACAAAAAAAAAAAAAAAAATTCAGGCCCATATCCCTGATGAACATTGATGCAAAAATCCTCAATAAAATATTGGCAAACCGAATCCAGCAGCATGTCAAAAAGCTTATCCATCACGATCAAGTCAGCTTCATCCCTGGAATGCAAGGCTGGTTCAACATATGCAAATCAATAAACATAATCCATCAAATAAACATAACCAATGACAAAAAACACATGATTATGTCAATAGATGCAGAAGACCTTTGATAAAATCCAACACCTCTTCATGCTAAAAACTCTCAGTAAACTAGGTACTGATGGAACTTATCTCAAAATAATAAGAGCTATTTATGACAGACCACAGCCAATACCATATTAAATGGGCAAAAACTGGAGGCATTCCCTTTGAAAACCAGCGTAAGACAAGGATGCCCTCTCTCACCTCTCCAATTCAACATAGTATTGGAAGCTCTGCCCAGGGAATCAGGAAAGAGAAATAAATAAAGGGTATTCAAATAGGAGGAGAGGAAGTCATGTTGTGTCTGTTTGCATATGACATGATTGTATATTTAGAAAACCTCATCATCTCAGCCCAAAATCTCCTTAAGCTGATAAGCAACTTTAGCAAAGTCTCAAGATACAAAAATCAATGTGCAAAAATCACAAGCATTCCTATGCACCAATAACAGAAAGAGAGCCAAGTCATGAGTGAACTCCCATTCACAATAGCTACAAAGAGAATAAAATACCTAGAAATACAACTTGCAAGGGATGTGAAGGACCTCTTTGAGGAGAACTACAAACCACTGCTCAAGGAAATAAGAGAGGACACAAACAAATGGAAAAATATTCCATGCTAATGGATAGGAAGAATCAATATCGTGAAAATGGCCATACTGCCCAAAGTAATTTATAGATTCAATGCTATTTCAATCAAGCTACCACTGACTTTCTTCACAGAATTCGAAAAAACTACTTTAAATTTCATATGGAACCAAAAAAGAGTCTGTATAGCCATGACAATCCTAAGCAAAAAGAACAAAGCTGGAGGTATCACGCTATCTGACTTCAAACTATACTAAAAGTCTACAGTAATCGAAACAGCATGGTACTGGTACCAAAACAGAGATATAGACCAATGGAACAGAACAGAAACCTCAGAAATAACACCACACATCTACAACCATCTAATCTTTGACAACCCTGACAAAAACAAGAAATGGGGAAAGGATTCCCTATTTAATAAATGGTTTTGGGAAAACCAGCTAGCCATATGCAGAAAACTGAAACTAGACCCCTTCTTTACACCTATACAAAAATTAACTCATGATAAATTAGAGACTTAAATGCACAACCTAAAACCATAAAAACCCTAGAAGAAAACCTAGCCAATACCATTCAAGATATAGACATGGGCAAAGACTTGATGACTAAAACACCAAAAGCAATGGCAACAAAAGCCAAAATAGACAAATGGGATCTAATTGAACTAAAGAGCTTCTGCACAGCAAAAGAAACTATCATCAGAGTGAACAGGCAACCTACAGAATGGGAGAAAACTTTTGTAATCTATACATCTGACAAAAGGCTAATATCCAGAATTATTTAAATAATAATTTAATTGTTTATTTAATTAATAATTAAATAATTTAATTTTAATTATTTAAACAACTTTAAATAACTTGAAAGAACTTAAACAAATTTACCAACAAAAGAATTTACAAACAAAAAGAAAAAAACAAACGACCCCATCAAAAAGTGGGCAAAGGATATAAACAGACACTTCTCAAAAGAAGACATTTATGCAACCAACAAACATACGAAAAATAGCTCATCATCACTGGTCATTAAATGCAAACCAAAACCACAATGAGATAACATCTCATGCCAGTTAGAATGGCGATCATTAAAAAGTAAGGAAACAACAGATGCTGGAAAGGATGTGGAGAAATAGGAATGATTTTATACCATTGGTGGGAGTGTAAATTAGTTCAACCATTGTGGAAGACAGTGTGATGTTTCCTCAAGGATCTAGAACCAGAAATACCATTTGATCCGGCAATCCCATTACTGGATATATACCCAAAGGATTATAAATCATTCTACTATAAAGACACATGCACACGTATGTTTACTGCAGCACTGTTCACAATAGCAAAGACTTGGAACCAACCCAAATGCCCATCAATGATAGACTGGATAAAGAAAATGTGGCACACATACACTATGGAATACTAAGCAGCCATAAAAAAAGGATGAGTTTGTGTCCTTTGCAGGGACATGGATGAAGCTAGTAACCATCATTCTCTGCAAACTAACATGGGAACAGAAAACCAAACACCGCATATTGTCACTCATAAGTGGGAGCTGAACAATGAGAACACATGAACACAAGGAGGGGAACATCACACACCAGGGCCTGTCAGGGGGTGGGGGTGGAGGGATAGCTAGAGGAGGGATAGCATTAGGAGAAACACCTAATGTAGATGACGGGTTGATGGGTGCAGCAAACCACCATGGCACGTGTATACTTATGTAACAAACCTGCATGTCCTGCACATGTATCCCAGAACTTCAAGTATAAAATTTTTTTTTTTAAAAAAAAGAACTAAAAGCCAGGGACAGTGGCTCACGGCTATAATCCCAGCACTTTGGGAGGCAGAGGCAGGTGGATCACGAGGTCGGGAGATTGAGACCATCCTGGCTAACATGGTGAAATCCCGTCTCTACTAAAAATACAAAAACAAAATTAGCCGGGGGTGGTCGTGGGTGCCTGTAGTCCCAGCTACTCGGGAGGCTAAGGTGAGAGAATGGCGTGAACCCGGGAGGCAGAGCTTGCAGTGAGCCGAGATCGCACCACTGCCTGTACTCCAGTCTGGGAGACAGAGCGAGACTACATCTCAAAAAAAAAAAAAAAGAACTAAAAGAAAAAGTATATGTGACATGCTTTCTTTCAAGGATCTTCAGTCTAATAGAGAAAACACTTCTATATCAATAATTTCTAGACATTATCTAGAAACTGGCAGTATTACACAAACAAAATTGTACAGGAGTTTGGAGAAAGGAGAGATCACTCTAGACCATGGTTTGGTAAACTATGCTCCATGAGCCAAATTCATCCTGTGGTCTGTTTTTGAATGATCTACAAGCTAAGGATCATTTTTATATTTTCATTTAAAAAAAGAAAGAATACAGAGATTATATGCTGCCTGCACAGCTTAACGTATTTACTATCTGTTCCTTTACATAAAAAGTTTGTAGACACCTGTTCCAGACTTGAGTGAACAAAGAAGGCTTTGCAGAAGGCACATTTGATCTGGACATTTAATTGAGGGACAGAGATGGGATTTGGGAAGGGCACTTGGAAAAGCGGGAGTGACTTGGCTAAAAGCCCAGGGGGCAGTGGATTTAGAGCACATTTGAAGAATAGTGGTGACAAATCCCGTTTGACAAGGCTATGAGGTTTATGAAGGGGAGAAGTGAAAGAGAAGTTTGGAAAGACTGTCTGTGGTGCCAGGCTAAAGAAGTTTGCTACGCAAATAGTAACTGAGAGCATAATAGGTGCCAGAAAGAATTTTATGGAGTTTTTGCAGTGGCCTCTCTTCAAGCACTCTAATGATGACAGTGAAGATGATTTTTCACAGTAGAATATTATAGAAGCACAATTTTTATGACAATTAGCCAGGGATGTATCCCATGCTTTATTCTGGTCACCAAATAATGTATAATGGTGATGTATATTCTCTTAACTTCAGCCTAAGTCAAATTGAAACTCCTAAATTTGTGCTTAAAGGCATTTTGCTTTATTATCACTCATCTCCTCAACCATCTAGCTCCCTGCAAATGCGATTTCAAATGGGATTTCAGACAGACCCTCCAGTGTAGCTATGTTTCCCATGACACTGTATTATTAATGCATGACACTATAGTATTAATAATATTCACCAACAAGTCTCAGACCCGCTATTTCATCCTCATTTAGTAGCAATCTCCAGCAATCAAATAATTATGCTTGTCTGTCTGGCCCGGGCACAAGATGCACTTAGATAGATTGTTCTGTTGGTCAGTTCCATTCGCTGACAGCACAGCAGGGAGAGCTCAATTTATTTAACGCATAAAGCTGCTGCATATAATTGGAACCCTGGCTAAGGAAGGAGAAAAAAAGACTGGAGAAGGCAATGGGCAAAGGCATGCGAAGATGGAATGAAATGGAGGGTCAGTTGAGGAATCTCCATTTTGGAAAGGCACTTAGGCTACCCCAATTTTCAAGTTTTCTCTGAAATCCACAGTGTCTCAATTTTCTTTCCTCACTGCTTGAGAAGAGAGTAAAGCCTTTATCCTCAAATATATGTTTCCTGGATGCTGTTATTCTGATCAAACACAGTGCAGTTCTCTCACTGGTCCACCAGCCACATGCTCTAGACTTACACACACACACACACACACACACACGTCTTTGTAATTAGAAAGGAAGGTAGGAAGTCAGTCTAAAACAGATGCAGGCTGGGCATGGTGGCTCATGCCTGTAATACCAACACTTTGGAAGGCCAAGGCCCAAGGATCACCTGAGGCCAGGAGTTCCAGATCAACCTGGTCAACATAGTAAGACGCCATCACTACAAAAAAAAAATTAATTAGCTGTGTGTAGGGGCACACACCTATAGTCCCTGCTACTCAGTAGGTTGAGGCAGGAGGATTCCTGAAGCCCAGGAGTTCAAGGCTGCATTGAGCTATGATTGCACCACTGCACTCCAGCCTGGGTGATGCAAGGCTAAGTCTCAAAAAATAATACAATAAAATAAAACAGATGCAGTGAGAGAAAAATGAAGCAAATTGAGAAAAGGGGTGAGAAAATCACAGGAGAAACAGTCATAAATTATTTTATAATAGCCACAGGGCAGAGCAGGGTCACCTGACTTGGATGCAGATGAGGCCAGTTGGAAGAAAAAGTGATTGGACCCTGGGTGTTCCCTTCTGGCTTCCCAGCATCCCCTCTTCTTCCCCAGTGCCTTGGATCCTCACATCATTCCTACTTGGGCCTGTCCTCAAACCCTCTTGCTCTAAATATCTTCTCCTTCCTTCCTTTCTTTTTTTGCACTCCAATTAAAATCTTCCTTTGACCAGTTATAATACCAAAATGATCTCTTAAAACACTTCATAGAGGAGTCTGTTGATCATATCTCAGTCTGATCATTCACCAAGAACTTCACATTCAGACAGGAGACATAAGATGAATTCCCAATGGTAGTGTAAACCAAAAGGTATTGAGACAGGTCTCAATCAATTTAGAAGTTTATTTTGCTAAGGTTAAGGACATGCCTGGAAGAAATAAACACAGAATCACAGAAACAGTCTGTGGTCTACGCCGTCTTTCAAAGATAATTTTGAGGGCTTCAATATTTAAAGGGGAAACATGGGCTGGAGGGGAAAGAAGGAAAGTATGGCAATCCACATGTTGCAAGAGAAAAAGGGCAGGGAAGAGAATAGTCAATAATGCATTTGTCTTATGCTCAGTTAACTAACACTTTGCAGAAGATAAGGTGAACATAGAGGAGCTACCTATGGAGATATTTGTAGCTATCTGAGATAGCTGTAGCTATCTACTTAGCAACAAAAGGAAAGTCAGCTTTTTGCATGAGTCAGTTTTCAGCTCCATTTTTTTTCTTTTGGAGTAGTGAATTGGGATCCCATATTTTATTTTATTTTCACAGTAGATTATCAGGAGATGGCAGGATCATTGAAAGAAAGGAGAGAAGGAAGAGACAAAAATGAGTGGAACAAAGAAGGGAAAGGAAGGGAGTATCTACCAAGTGCCTACTGAGTTTTAGACAAAGGGCTTTTCCACATAGCATTATGTGAACAGCTGCCTACACAAGATAGATCCCCTGGGCTTAAATTGTTACTAATGAGGAATTTAGATGTCACTAATCCAGACCTCGAATAATCCCTAGAAAGAGTGGTAAGAAAATACAGGCAAAGACAATTCTAGGACCATCTAATTTTATGACCCTAACATTATACATATCTAGAAAGTGAACAGAAAGGCAAAAATTACTGGACTCTGTCAGGGATTTAGAAAAGTCAGTCAACCTATCCGAGGCCCAGTTTCCTCATTTATAAAATAAAGCTGCTGGGGGAAATATGGTCTCTACATTTTCTTCTCATTCTTAAATTACCTAATTCAATGAATTTTTCTAAATTTTCTCCTCTATAAGATCATTCCTATTCCTATAGTAGCTAAAAATGCTTTTATTTTTAATTTTTTTATTTATTTTTTGAGACGGAGTCACTCCTCACAAGGCTGGAGTGCAATGGTGCAATCTCAGCTCACTGCAACTTCCGCCTCCCTAGTTCAAATAATTCTCCTGCCTCAGTCTCCTGAGTAGCTGGGACTACAGGCACATGCCACCACACCCAGATAATTTTTGTATTTTTAGTAGAGACAGGGTTTCACCATGTTGGCTAGGATGGTCTCGATCTCTTGACCTTGTGATCCGCCCATCTTGGCCTCCCAAAGTGCTGGGATTACATGCATGAGCCACCGTGCCTGATCACTTTTCTTACTTCTATCTTACTCCAAGCTCATTCTTGTTTGTATTTTTCAAAAAAACAAGGCTCTCCTTATATTGCTTCCTCCTTTCACGCTGCCCATTTCTATAATTTCCTTTTCAGCAAAATTCCTTAAGAGAGATTTCTGTTTTTTGTTTTTTCTTTTTTCTTTTTTGAGATGGAGTCCCGCTCTGTCGCCCAGGCTGGAGTGCAGTGGCCCGATCTCGGCTCACTGCAAGCTCCGCCTCCCAGGTTCACGCCATTCTCCTTCCTCAGCCTCCCTAGTAGCTGGGACTACAAGCACCTGCCACCACACTGGGCTAATTTTTTGTATTTTCAGTAGAGTTGGGGTTTCACCGTGTTAGCCAGGATGGTCTCAATCTCCTGACCTCGTGATCTGCCCACATCGGCTTCCCAAAGTGCTGGGATTACAGGTGTGAGCCACTGTGCCCGGCCAAAACAGATTTCTTATAATCCATATCTTCACTCTCTCTCCTACCATCCTCTTTTGAACCCACTCCAATCAGACTTTCATTGCCATCACACCACAAAAATTCTCATGAATATGATCTCCCATAGTCAATTCTCAATTCTTTATTATTTGACTACTAACAACATTTGTTTGTCTTGCTTTTTTGTTTCCAAAGGCTCTCCCTCAGAAGAATATTAGCAGCATTTGACACAGTTAATCACTCCTTCCTCCACTGAACACTTTCTTCACTTGGCTACCAAGACACCACACTTACCTGGTTTATGCCCACCCTTTTTCAGTCTATTAAATAATTTTCTCTTTTCTTCCTCATGTCCCGATTCCAAACACAGATGTATCCCAAAACACAGTTCTTATTCCTCTTCGTTCTGTCTCCACTCATGCAAAGGATGACTTTACGTGTTCCATGGCCTCGAAGCCTATCCATGGGTTGACGACTCCCAAACCTCTCTTTTGACACCAGAGTTGTATGTCCAATTGCCTATTAGACAACACTACTTTGACATCTCATTGGCATTTCAAACTTAACATGGCAAAAGCCTTCCATTTCCTGCTTGCTCTTCCTAAAGTTTTTCTAGTCCCATTCAGTTGCAAATCCATCCTTAAAGCTGCTAAAGCTTCAAGCTTTGGAGTCACTCTTGACTTCTTTATCTCATACACTATATCTTATCCATCAGCCAATTTTTTCAGCTGTACCTTAAACATACAAGCAGAAGTCCAGCCACTTCACTCTACCAACACTGCTACCATCACTTCTCATTTGAATTATTACAACGGCCTCTTATAACCGTCATCATCAAACTGGGTTCAGTGGCTCATGCCTATAGTCCCAGTAACTTGGGAAGCTAAGAAGGGAGGATCACTTGATGCCAGGAGTTAGAGTCTGCAGTGAGCTAGGATCATGCCACTGCACTTCAGCCTAGGGAACAGGGTAAGACTTCAACTAAAAAAAAATTAGCATAAAAATAATAGTCACTATTCATGTTGGAAACAGATGGTATACTGCCTTAGTCTGGGCTGCTATAACAAAATACCATAAACTGGCAGCTTATAAACAACAGAAATTTGTTTCTCAGCGTTCTGGAAGGCTGGGAATTTTAAGAGTAAGGTCCTGACTGATTTGGTGTCTGATGAGGGCCCATGTCTTCATAGACAGAAATCTTTTCACTCTTAAGTCCAAGACCAAGGCAGAATGTGTGTCTGGTAAGGGCCCCCTTTCTGTTTCACAGACAGTTCCTTCTCACTGTGTTCTCACAGGGTGGAAGGGACGAGAGTCTCTCTCGTGCCTCTTTTATGAAGGTGCTAATCTGATTCACAAGGAGTCTACCATTATGATCTAATCATTTCCCAAAGGCCCCATCTCCTTATACCATCACAATGGTTATTAGGTTTCAACATATTAATTTGGGGGAAGACAAACATTCAGACCACAGCCAAATGGAAAGTTTAATAAGAGGACTGTTTACAAAGATGTGGACAGGATGAAGGGAAACTGGCATAAAATGTTCAAGTGCCCTGTGCCTAGCAAGCAGGGGCCAGTAGTAAAGGCATGACTACCCTTAAATCTGAAGGAGTGAGAGGCAGGAGTAATGACCAGAACACGTGCACACAACAGGAGCAGTATTCTTCAGCAGACCAATTCAGTCAGCCTACAGCAATCACCAGAAAGTGAGAGGTAGAAATAAAAACCATGAATTCACTTTCCTCCTGCCTTCTGATCTCCTGATCACAGACCTAAATGAATCCTAAGGCAGAAAACAAGAGAGCTGCTCATGGATACAGCTCATTAAGCTCACCCTCCTAACCTTTCTGCTCCTCTGGAGCACAGAGCAGGAAAAAAACGTAGAGAGAGGATCTGGGGAAAAGCAAAATGCATCCAGCAATATAGCAATATAGTGAAGTAAATGTTACTTTCACAGGGTGAAATGAAACAATCTGTGTAAAGCATTTAGTACAATGTCTGGCACATGGCTTTTAGCTGGTGGGGCAACCCCCTTATTTGCCTGGCATTATAGTTCCAAATGTGGACTTTTGCGGTGGTAATTTCCAAACTTTAGGTGATGACCAATTAGTGGGTTGTGAGTTTAGTAGGTTTTCTAGCACTTATTTTTTTAAGAAACAGAAAAGACCAGTATGCATTTCATGAAGTAAGGATAAGTATTATCTAATATATATCTGTGTGCGCAAGTATGTATTTGCTCCTTGGGTCACAGTGTAATATATATTTCTTACTAAGGATGACAGCCAAAAAATATTTGAAAGCCACAGTGCAAGAACACTCTTAGCTACTGCTCTCAACTCTCACTTATTTTTTCCCAAGGAGAAGTGACTTACCTGATTTAAAAATTTGAGATGAGAAACTAAGAAGATGTGCTTGAGTCCTTTCTCATTCTTTTGTCCCTACCCCCTCTTTTGTCTTTTATTACTTTCTATAGTAAACTAAATAATGTGCCCCAAAGATATCAGGTCCTAATCCTTGGAACCTGTGAATGTTACCTTATATGGCAAAGTCTTGGAAACTATGATCAAATAAAGGATCTTGAGAAGGGGAGATTATCCTGGATTATCTGGGTGGCTGGTAAATGCAATTACATATATCCTTTAAGAGGAAACCAGAAGGAGATTTTACAAACAGAAGAGAAGGACAATGTGAAGATGGAGAAGTCGGAGCAGAGTGAGATTTCAAGATGCTGGCTTACAAGACTGCAGTGATTCAGTCACAAGTCAAGGAATGCTGGTAGTCATCAGAAGCTGGAAGAAATGAGGAATGATTATCTATTCATCAGTCAATGGACATTTAAAAAGATTACTTTTCAAGGCTATTTCTAGGATCTTGGCAGGTAGGTAAGAGGCAACCAGACTTAGATTCATGAATGCGGTGTCACGAGAATGAGGAAGGCTTCTACCCTCCAATTTGTACTCTGGTTTCCCTCATAATAAGAGCCCCACACTGAGTGACAACTATGTGCAGAACACAATATGTGCATAATCTCTACATTCACAAAAACTCAGCAAGGTAGTTATCATTACCTTCATTTTACAAATGAGGAAGAAACTCAATCAGAAATAACTTGTCCAAGTCACAGTATTAGTAAGTGACAGAGCCAGGTTACCTCCAGTTTGATCTGCCACCAAAAACAGAGCTATCTCCAGCTCAACAAAGTGTCTTGCTGTGTTGCCACTCCCAATTTCCTGAGTCTGGGCTTTTGTAAAGTCTCAAAGCTAATTAGATTCTATTGCAAATCTGTTCCTCCAGAAAACTGCATTACATAGTTTGTACATACCAAAAATATGCATAATAAATTTTTCCAGATAGCATTCTAGTTTGTTGATGCCAATTTGGTCCCAAGGTCTTATGCCTCACTTGATTATTTATTTTGTAATTGCTGGATAAAAACTAGATAAAAGAGAGGCAAAAGAGGAAGTTATAAACTTAATGCTAGTGTCTTAGTGCTGGATGTCACCTTAAATCATGTATTGACAATAAATTACGTCACAAAAACCTTAGAGCTAGAAGACCTCTTGGATTATCAAATGCAAACTGTTTTTGCAGATGAGGAAAACAAAGCCAAAAATTTTGCATATTTGTTTAATAAGTAACCAAGTCATCAAAGCAGAATTGCATTGCAATGTAAACTGATACTTAATAATCTGTAAATTCTAAGAGGGAAGTAACTCCAAACTTATTTTGATCATGTAAACATTGCATTGTAAAATTCCATTATTGTTTCCATTATTTTTCTCTTCTCAAGCATTTATGTAGGGACGTATGAAACTGATGTCCACGTAAGGGCAAAATCCAGCCCTACTTTTTATTTTGGGTGAGGAGGAAAACTTTTAAATAGCCCTTTTCAGTTGTAGGATCTTGACATTCCATGTTCAGAATATGAACACTTTAATCCCATTCTACAAAACGAAAACCCAAACATTCACAAAGTCTTGTCAAATCACATCCTTAAATGAAGTTCTTTTAAATTAAAAAATGCTACCGAGCAACCCCTGAAACACAGTGTGGTTGGTTTCATTTGTTGTTCTGGGCATCTCGTTTAGTACACTGGGTAACAACGTATTTGTTTGGGTTCGTGGTGGAAATCTGTCACAGCATGTTTAACTATATTCACCACCCTTGACAATTATTAACATAAAATAAAGGCAAAACGAGGTGCTAAGATGGGGGGGGGGAATCGTTCTGAGTAAAGCTGCCCATGCCCTTTCCTGCAAGAATTTGCAAATACCCACCGCCCAGGAGCAAAGGACAGAAAACACAGAGAAGCCCCACCTCTACACCTAGAAAGGAAAAGATCCGCCCACCCTTCAACCAACCCGAAGTCGCTTTCTCCGCTCTGTCCACTGCTTGAGCGACTTTCCTTCTCCTCCGCGTCCCCTTTTACGACAGTTTTCCGGCCTAGTTTGCGGCTGCTCCTGCCGTGTTGCGTAGGGCGGCTGTGCTTGAGCGGTTTGTGCTTGAGGTTGGGGGTTGCGTCGCTCTCTGGTAAAGGCGTGCAGGTGTTGGCCGCGCTCTCTGAGCTGGGATGAGCCGTGCTCCCGGTGGAAGCAAGGGAGCGCAGACGGAGCCATGGTGAGTGCGGCCTTCCGGTCTCCTTAGCAACATCCGGCCCAGGCCTCAGCCTCAGCTCCCGGCCTCGGAGGTGTGGAGTTGAAGTTGTGCTCCTTAGTGCGACTCTGGGCGGGAGGTTTCGGTTTTCGGGGCGTCACACTCACCAGGACACAGCCCTGTTGGCTCGCTCCTCTTGGGTCTTTGTGTTTTTACATCGTCTTTCTGCACGGTTCTCCAGCTTCTTGTCCGCACGGGCTCTGGGCGCTAAGGCGTTGCTTGCCTGGAACTCCTGTAAGGTCAGAAGTCTATCATGGACTCGGAGATTAGTGGAAACGTATTTGATTATAGGTGCCCTTGCCCTAACACATCTTCACAGCACTGGCTCCACTTTGCTATATCCTTCTCTTTGGCTTTTGCCGACAGATGTCGTCTCCATGCGGAAATTCCTGAACATATTTGGGCCTCTGTTGTTAGGAAACAACAGGGCAGTGCCAAAGGTATATTCTCCTAGTTTAGCCCACGTTTAGCCTCGAAAATGCGTTATCAGAATTTTACAGGAGCCGTCTGTGAACAGTTTTTCCTTCTGTAGCAGAAATCTTATTTCCACCTTTTTTTTTTTTTTTTTTTTTTTTTTGAGACAGAGTCTTGCTCTGTTGCCCAGGCTGGAGTGCAGTGGCAAGATCTCGACTCACTACAAGCTCCGCCTCCCGGGTTCGCCGTTCTCCTGCCTCAGCCTCCCAAGTAACTGGGACTACAGGCGCCAACCACCACGCCTGGCTAATTTTTTTGTGTGTTTTTAGTGAGACGGGGTTTCACTGTGTTAGCCAGGATGGTCTTGATCTCCCGACTTCGTGATCCGCCCGCCTCGACCTCCCAAAGTGCTGGGATTACAGGCGTGAGCCACCCGCCCGGCCTATTTCCACTACTTTTGATTGAACTTTAATGTAACCTAATTTGTCCGGGGATGAAAGAAGTTTTCAAACGGAGGGAATCATCTTTTTCCCTATTGTAGAGGTAAATAAGCAAGTCGAACTTGCCGTCTTTCCCATAGTAATGAATCCGGTAACTTTAATACATTCGGTATAACAGATGCAGTAGTTTAAGGATTGCTGGGCAGAATATTTCTGCCTTAAAAGTTGTTTCTCGGCCAGACATGGTGGCTTATGCCTGTAATCTTAGCACTTTGGGAGGCCTAGGTGGGAGGATTGCTTGAGGCCAGGAGTTCAAGACCAGCCTAGGCAACATAGCAAGACTCCGCCTCTTAAAAAAAAAAAAAGGAAAAAAAATGTTGTTTCTCCTATTAAAATGCAGTTTGTAATGAGTTGGTGATGGGAGAATGGGCAAAATGAGAAAGGGTGGGAATTAGAGAAGTAAATATTTACTCTTCTCCCCCTTACCAGGCCAGTACAGTGGTAGCAGTTGGACTGACCATTGCTGCTGCAGGATTTGCAGGTTTGTTTATGGTTTGGGGGTGGAAGTGAAGTCGGGGAGATTGGAGATTTACTTATTCTATTGCTTTTGGTTTTAGGCCGTTATGTTTTGCAAGCCATGAAGCATATGGAGCCTCAAGTAAAACAAGTTTTTCAAAGCCTACCAAAATCTGTAAGACTTAATGAACACTTTTGCTAATTCTTTGCTGCTTGTATTTGAAACCTAGAGCCACACTTAAGGAAGGGTAAATTTTCAAATATCCATGAAGTTCTAAGTGATTGCTTTGGACCCATTCTCCTGCTTCCCACAAGGAGAGTATAGAAGTTCTGAACTTTGTAATGGTGCTACCCTGAAACATCAGATGTTATATGTGACAGAGTTGGATGGGGTATTGATAATTCTAGTACCCCACTAGACCCAACTTTCTTGTGAAATAATCACTTTTTCACATACCATCACCTTCAGCATCATCTATACATATTCTTGTTTTCCTTTATCTGCTCTGCATGACACACACAGAGGTATATGAGATTCTAAAGTGATCCGATCTTACCATGTGGCCCTGGCACTCCCAAACGTCATACATAGGTAGCACTCTAGTTAATTAGGCTGTAGGGTTTGACTTGATGTTCTGGTCATACCCTATGTGGTCACAGTTAAGAATAGATTTGATTGTGATCATCTGTTGAATATTTATGTTGTGATTAAGTGTAACAGAATAGAGTGATTGTAGGCTTTACTAATATGATTTCTGACATAGCAAGGCCAGAGGAGCTGATAGTGGTATTTTCTGTATATGTATCTTAAAGTCTTGTTTCAAATACCCTTGAACCTCTTGTCTCAAAAGACTTCCAGATCCTGTTCTGGAGCCACTTCTTAATACCTCAGGAGTTGCACTTAAAAGTCCTCTGGAATGTCTTAGTTTTTCTACTGGCTCTGTGAATATTTCCAGACTTCTTTTTTAAAGCGACTTTGTTTATTGTATTAACCTTTCTTTACAAATGGCATTTCTTCTTCCAGGCCTTCAGTGGTGGCTATTATAGAGGTGGGTTTGAACCCAAAATGACAAAACGGGAAGCAGCATTAATACTAGGTGTAAGGTAAAATAATCTCTAATATTTTTAGCATTTTTCTACCACTCTAGAGCAATGAGGAAATATAAGACCTTCTCTCCTTTAATAGGAGAGGGTCATGGGGATTTTGTCCTAGGAAGATTGATATTACCAATTCTAATCAATGAAACTGTACTGTTCCTTCATGTTATTTTTAAGATGTAAACAGTCCTTCAAATCAGAAGGCACACTAGCACTTAAGCACTTTTTCTTTTTTCCTAGAGTGTTTGCTAAAACACAGGCACTTTTTCATTTATTGAGAGATAGACTCCTCAGCAGATTATCACAGTGTTCAGTGTTCTCTGTAACTGACATTTTTTTTGTGTGGTGAAATTCTGCCTTTGGCCAGGCACAGTAACTCATGTCTGTAATCCCAGCACTTTGGGAGGCCAAGGCCGGTGGATTACTTGAGGTCAGGTGTTCAAGACCAGCCTGGCAAACATGGTGAAACCCTGTCTCTACTGAAAATACAAAAATTAACCAGGCGTAGTGGCACACGCCTGTAATCCCAGCTACTTGGAAGTCTGAGGCAGGAGAATCACTTGAACCCGCGAGGCAGAGGTTGCAGTGAGCCAAGATCAAGCCACTGCACTCCAGCCTAGGTGACAGAGTGAGACTGTCTCAAAAGAAAAAAAAAAAAATTCTGCCTTCTTCACTTTCAAATCCTTAAACATGCTTTTCTTATCAATAAAAGGACTGTTGTAATGAGTATTACAAGTTCAACACATTTTTGAGAGTGCCTTACTTTTCTAAGGAGCAGTTTAGTTCCCCAATTTAGGATACGCATTGGGTGTGTTGAGGTTTCTAAACAGCTTTTCATATCGTTGTGTTAATTTACTAGTTTCACAATGTCTTTAATTGGCCTTTACGTACAATTGTTTGATGTGATACAGAAGTAGGTTGAAGTAAATACCTTTTCTTTTTTTTAATTAGCCCTACTGCCAATAAAGGGAAAATAAGAGATGCTCATCGACGAATTATGCTTTTAAATCATCCTGACAAAGGTAAGTAGCCATTAAATTCTTGTTGTAGATGTTGCTCGTGTGACTAGTTGTTATTAATGGGATTTTATCTCAAATTCCTGGCTATTAGAAGGGAAACACTTAAATCTGTGTGTAAGTCCTGTCTCCTAGGCTGGAGCCATATATTTTTGGTATCTTAAATTCTGAGTGAAAACTTTATTTACAGAGTGAGCAGATGTAAGTGCTACTATTACTATGTTTTGTGGGGTTTTTTGGCCTACATTTATTATAAATTAAGATGTTAAATTTCAGTAAAACTAAAACGTCATTTTTCCTTATCCATTTTAGATACCTTGAAACGGAGATTACCTAGATAGAAACTTAATGGGATTTATTTATTCGTTTCTGATACACTTCTATGCAGCCTTGGCTGTGTTGAAGGAAAGCCAAGAATTTCTTTGAATACCAAAAATTAGACCACAGAATTCATGTTCTAGTGTTTGTATCCTTTTACTTATACAGGAGAGGGCTTTCATTAATAAAGAGGGTTTTTCAGTTTAAACAGCGTTATAATTGTTTGATATCTGATTTCACAGTGTCTTTTATGAAATTCAGCTTGTATTATATGGAGGGCTTCTGATTCAGTAGGTCAGCAGTTGGGCCCCATAAATATGCATTTATACTAAGTTTCCTGTTATTTGTTGCTGGTCTAAGACCATACTTTGAGAATCACTCCTCCAGCAGATTTGTAGGAAAGCAGCTGTAGATTGACATTGTGAAGGGACAGTAGATAATAGAAAAACTGGACAGAAAAAGGATGTAAAGCAAACTGTTATCTTTCCAGTAAACAGCTCAGAAGCCTTTGAGAATATCATGGTATAATTGATGTTCATTTATGACCTGTAATCATGAATAGGCTAACACCAGTTCAAAGGCATATACATATGTATCCAGTATATGTGATAGAAATCCTATTTCTATCAGTTTAAGCTTTCTAAAAAGCTGTCATTTTTGTAGAAATCTCTCCCACGTAAATTCATTTCTCATTGGTCACATATATTACCATGTATCTGGTCATCCAGTTGCAGTGTCAGGGTTAATTTTTAAAAATTAAAAACACTGTTTCTGCTAAATCTCCCTCAGATAAGCATTGGAGTCCTTGAAACAAGAGTAGCTTTTTACCAAGCAGAAATTGAGAATCCATATTGTAACTGTTCTTTTTTCTTTCTTCCTATAGGAGGATCTCCTTATATAGCAGCCAAAATCAATGAAGCTAAAGATTTACTAGAAGGTCAAGCTAAAAAATGAAGTAAATGTATGATGAATTTTAAGTTCATATTAGTTTATGTATATGAGTACTAAGTTTTTATAATAAAATGCCTCAGAGCTACAATTTTAAAAAATGATTTAGCACAAGCTAAATCTCAAAGCCTTGGTATATTTTTCTTGTTTAAATTTGGGGATTTAAAATCAGATTAGTTTAGAATATTTGCATATTAATTATGGGCAAGCACACACCATCTGAATAGAAATATTGTTCATTACTCATTTAGCAGATGATTTGGGACCTATGTCTACTTTTCAAAGCAAAGTGAAGATGACAGTCCTTGCTCTGAGGGAGCCCCCACTTTAATGGGATACTGATAAACTGATAATTAGACTATGTGATAAATAGTATGATGGAAATTAGCTCAGACTGTTTTAAGTAGGGACTCTTACCTTATTCGGTGGAAAGGCTGTTCCAGGTATAGGCAACTGGCCCAGCAACTTGGATACTTGGAACCTTGTATTTAAAAGTGAATTTAACCACAACTTAGACCTAACAAATTGACCTAGGGGTGTGTGTGTATTCTATGTACATACAATTTTTATTTCATGCATTAAAAATAGTATAAATATTTCAGAGTACAGGTCTGATACAACCACAAGTTCATTGCAGCCTCAACCTCCTGGGTTCAAGCAGTCCTCCCGCCTCAGCATCCCAAAGTGCTAGATTACAGGCATGAGAAGTATTTACATTGTATTCAGCTAGCCCCTCGACAGTACTGATCATTTATAAATTATTCCTTCAGTTGGCTATTTCTTGACATAATCAAACTTCTGCAATTGTTATGATAAACACTGTTAGCAAAACTGAAAACAAATGTTCTCAATATCAACATGTTTAATTTGGACTATTTAGAATTTATATACTAATTTAAATGATGTTTAAAGGCAAATTACTTACTGTTCATCTAACATAAAATATATAAGGATCTTAACCAGAGGACCTGTATAAAACATCTGATATAAATTAGTATGTATTTCCCAACAGGAATATTTCTATGTGTAGCTCTAAGATGATAAATTTTACTACCTACCATCTAAACTTCCTTAAATCATCATAAGGTTCTTAATTATTGAAGGATACAAGGACTTTTGAGGTTAAAAAAAATAGTGGAGGTAATATTTATCTGCCTTATAAAGTAAAGGTGTATCTGCTCTTTGTGTTTTCTATCCTATACCCTTGTTTAAAATCTGATGGAGTCTGTTGTGATTTAGTGTATGATGAAACACTAGCTTCTAAGGCTTTTATGCAAGATAAATTATTTTATTTCCAGGGACAAGGAGACATGAAGGTACAGTTAGTTGGTTCTTGTTTGTGGTAATTCTGTTCTTTAAGGTGGCTGTGAACACTGAATTCGCCTGTAAGGAACAAGTTACTAAGAGAAATACAGATTCTGTGACCCTTCGGTCACAATATTGTCTGCCAGTCAGTATATAACCTTGATCTACCTGTTTCTGCTTGAAAACATTCTTTAGTATTTCATTAACTTTGAATTAACAGCCAACAGCACTATAACTCATACTTGGCACATCACAGCCTTCTTTGCATTTAAGAACAGTAGGTAGCACGCTTCACTACTACTCTTGGGAACCATCTTAAAACAGCAAAATCACCAACAAAAAGCACAAACATGAAGCTTGGCACTAAATAGACCACAAAAAGGATACTTGTTTATGGTGTGAAAGCTTAAACAAGTAGAGCATTGCCTTGTGCACATAAAGTGGTTTAAACTTTTTGTCACTCTGCAAATACTCACAAATGACCAGAAAAGGATGTTGATTTTGGAGTTACAAATAAATTTTAGTGAGTAGGAAAATTCACAAATAAGGAATTCCACTAATAATGAGGATCAACTGTATTTTGGTTTACTAACCTTTTATTTCAGTCCATTGGACAAATCAAAAAATGTTCCTCTGAACAAGATCTTTATGAAGAAATAGTTAAGACTTAAAAGCACATTTTTCAAAGACAGACAGTGATAATACGCTGACAGGCAATGAAGCATTAACTCTAAAAAGGGAAATTTAACTTAGTAGATATAAATACTTTTGGGTGTTCAGTGCAGACAGCACACCTGTTTTAAGATAGGTGTTAAAACAACGGAAACCACTTAAAAATAATACCAGGGAGCACAGCAGAGCACATTTTTTCTTGCATAGTAATCAGTTTTATTTTCTCAAGGCTTACCTTTTTTAAGTAGAAGAATCCATGTTTCATTGAAGGCTGTTAGGCAAACAACATTTAAATGTCATCCATGTGAGGGCTCTAAAGATCATGGTAGGTGATTGATACCAATACGATCCATAAAAAAAACTTTAATCTTTTACTGGTATTTTCTTACAAAATACTTGGTCTGTAACATTTGAGTACTTACAATGTACTAGCACTGTGCTAAGTATTCTTCCTGTATCTCTCAGTAGACTGGTTATTATGATGTACATTTTACATGTGAGGAAATGGAAGTTTAGTAAAGTTAAGCACCCAAGGCGACATGCTGAGAATGGCTGATCTTTCTTACATCTCAAGTTCCATTCTCCTAACTTTTGTACTATGGCTTTACAATTCTGATAACCTAAGCATGTTTTCCTTGATGGTACTGAGATGTGAGTCTGGTATTTATCTCCACAGATCCAGTTTGGGGCCTTTGTCTTTATTCATTGGTGCTTCCAGATAAATTTTAAAGAAGGCGGCATGATTAAACACACTTAGGGAATGGGAGGTAGGTTGCAAGTTAAACTTCTGCAGAAGCCAGGTAAATCTGAGCTTTGGGGCTTCAGCTTTCTCTGTAAAAGGGAAGGATACATGACCAACTTGAAATTGTGAGGATTCCTCCACGTTTTATGGCTTGGGAAACAAAAGTCCAGAGCAAGTGGTCGTTTTCTCAGGTCCCACAGCTAGTGAAACTAGAATTAGGTCCTGGCTGTCTTCTCCAATTTGCTATGTTCATATTAGTCCTCATTAGAAGTTTGTGGGGAATTCCTATCTATAGCCTTCATATTAGACCTCAAATTCAGAGATTTCTGTGAGTCACTTAGCCTCTTCCCTTTTGGCTTTACTGGCCATCTGGGTTGACATTATTAGAAATGAGTCCTAAGGTGCTGTATACTGCTTTGTTGGTAAGAAGTGAGCTATAATGGGTTGTCCTGGAAGTTAACTCTTTCTCCAACTTTAGTTTTAAGCAAGTTATCCTGCCCTGCCATCAACTATTTTCCAAATGATGAGTACTTATGGAAACATTTAAATAGAATACCAATGAGAACTGAGAAAAATCAGGGAACTAGCTTATTGCCACACTGAAAGCTGTGTAAATTCAGTATACTGAATATATATGGGCTCCCATAAGAAAACTTAGTATCAGAAATGTCTAAAAATAAAATTTCACTCAGGCATAATGCTTCATTTTTAAACGGGTTAGTGGTGTTTTAGGTTGGAATGAGAAGTTCTCTTTCAATCATGAGAAATTGTATAAGGTTGACAGTGACCTTAAAAAAAAGTTGTTTTGAGGTTCTAGCAGGGGAGCACAGCTACTCGTATACCCTTGACCGAAGACCGGTCCTCCTCTAGCGGGGATGGTCGTCCTCTTCGACCGAGCGCGCAGCTTCGGGAGGGGCGCACCAGCCACTGCACTCCAGCCTGGGCGGCAGAGCGAGACTCCGTCTCAAAAAAAAAAAAAAAAAGTTGTTTTGCAGTTCAGAAGCTTGTAGTAGGTTCACATTCTGAGTGCACATGAGCCTCCAAACAGGTTAAATCTGAGGAAAATTTAGAACATGGATCAACAATGTCAAAGAACAGACTAAGCTAAAAAGGAAAAAAAAAAAAAAACCTGTAAATTTTATGTAAACAAAGTAAAAAAAAATTACTATGTAGAATGCTATCCTAGGTTTTTGGTTATGTAAAGTATCCTGGAATGAGTAACCTTGAGTACCAGTTAACTTGAATGACCTAAGCTCTGGTTTTAGTTTTTGGACTGCTGTACAGTGTGCTGTTTTTCAGCTTAGAGCCAACTACTGCCTTAGTAACAAGATATATATAGGAAGAGCTTCTATCCTGTGTCACCTATTATTCCTGACCCAATAATAGAACAGTCCAATGATATGGGATAATCTGTTGTGGTTAACATTTGCTGCCACCTTACTGCAGTTTCAGTTAATGAAATTTCAAATATATGTTTACATTTTTTTTCACAACCTGAAGACAGCCAAGTTAGCTGAAAAAGGAAGTCTAAAGAGGTTGAAATTTAAGCAACCAGGCAACAATTAAGTAAAAATTGTTTATCTAGAAAAACTATTGGAAAATATTTTTAATGAAAATATTCTCTAAAACTAATAAATTAGTACGTACATTTTACAGTTAATCCAATTAAGAGGGTACAAAGAGGTAAAAACTTTCCAAAAATAAAAAGAACATACCAATCACTGAAATACAAAGAAATTCAAGAAGCTAATAAGTAGCATACTTAATAGTGGGGCTGTAAGACTTGTGAAAAATTACTTTGTCCTTGTTTGGAATATCTTATAGATTGCATTCAGCATAGTTGAAAATGTCTGGGATGGATACATATGTAAAACAAACACCACTTAAGTTTGGCATACTCCTTATGAGAATACTTGGGCATTCGGTTAGGTGTTGCCCAGGGTCTGACATGTGACTAGACTCAAATTACCATTGGAAGGGCCTTAAAGATACCAACTCATCCAGCCCTCTCTGGTTGCATAAAACTGAAACCATAGAGAAAAAGTTTATAGAGCTAAAATAGTGGCTTCTAATTCTGTACTGTCACCTAAAGCATCTCTTTGAATTATCAAAAGAAGAAACAAGCAAATGGACTGGGAAATCATCTTACAAAACTAGAGTATAGTTTTTCCAGGGGAATTGTGTACCTTACCTCAGTACTGGAAGTACTAGTACAGAAGATACAGATGAATCTGAAGTGATATACTGATAAACTTTTTTAAAATTTGTAATTAAAGAAATTGTTAATAGTTGATCATTTTTGACCCTTACAAAAGTGGTGATTTCCTACTGTTCAATGTAATGGGCTTAAGTCAGTTTTAAGTTAACACCACTTCCTAACAGTCTGACTTTAAGCAGATTGCAGTTCCTGCTTTATTGCAAAAGCTCCTGAAATAAAACCCCAAATACTATCAAAGATCAACATGGGTTATAAGCAACTGTAGTCCATTCAAGTACACGTTCTAATAAAGAACTGAAATTTAAAAAAAAAGGGGGGGGGCTAGCAAATTCACTATAGCAAACACATATTCTTATGAAAAAGCATAAGGGATCCAAATCGTGTAGCAAAGACAGGAAGACTGAGACAATAACAGACATCCTTTTTGTTGGGATTTTTTTCCAAAACAGTAGATTCAGTTCAAATCCAAGTTCCTTGAAACCTTACAGAAGAAAATCCGGGTGTAATTTTCCTTTACTGCCATTCTTAATCACCAACCAATCATCTGTCCCTGGACACAGCCTGTTTTCCATTTTTATCTGTCCTTAGGCAACAGCCTATGAGAACACTAGTTGGTTTGAACCTCAAAAGCATAAATCTGTTTGCAGAGGATACAAATGGTGCTATTTCCCAATCCAAGATTTAGTTAACATACCAACTTTTATAAGACCCTCCTTAGGTTACAAAACACTAGACACAGCTAACAGCAGCTACAAAAATACGTGACTTAACACAACGGCAATGGAACCCAGCAGCATCTGAGGTAAGTTTCTATGAACTCACCAGTTTGATGTGCTGCTTCTAATTCCACATTAAAATACATGATTATTTCAAAACAAAGATTTGTGCATTCCTATTATACTTCTGCCAATTATGTCTGACGTGTTGCAGAAGTTTTAGCCCCCTTTAAGGCTTAACAAAGATCATGATGCCTAAACTAGGAATCGTAGGCCTCCCAAAGCTTCAGGAAAAGCAGGTCATTTTTGCTACCATATAATCTCAGCTGTTACTTCGTGATTCCGTTCAGGTATCGTATGAATTCATATATATATATGCTGAAACATTGTTGGAACTGCACAAGACCTTCCAGAATACCTTTTTTCCTTCTCTTTAAAGAGGGTCTCAATGGCGCAGAACTGAGCTCAAATGATGCTCCCACCTCAGGCTCCTGAGGAGCTAGAACCAAAGGCATGAGCTACCGCGCCTGGCTCCAGAATGTATCTTTTGCTTAAGTGTCTGTTTAGTGTATACTGGCAAGTTCTTCCCATAGCAACATCTCATCTAACTAGGATAGCAGCCAAAAAGACGGACCCCGCTCAAATACATTTAGAAGACTACCTGAATTAATGGCTACCATTTGGGGAGTGGGCTCTCTTTAAAAAAACAAATGCATATTTATCACAATTCTGCAGTACCTATATTTTTTAAAGGACAAGACACTGGGTTTAGTCATTTGTAAAATAATGAACTTAGTGTGGTTATTGCTAGTATGAAGAACTGGTTCAGCTATAAGATTTTGTTTCTTCCATTCCCATTGAAACAATCTTTATGGAAAAAGGATTTTAGTGTATCTGACTATTCTACATGGGAGAGAATGAAAAATCATTTTTTTTATTTACCAATTTGCCAATTTGGCATTAAAGTTCCTCTAATACCTTATAATTTTTAACCCAATTATGTAAGAGAACTGAGACTATTTAAACTGTTTCTAACTTTGATCGATTTAAAAAAAGATATTTGTGGGTAATTTTTTTTAAATCACAACATGAAATTACTTGATACCTTTTATATATAAAGGACAAGAGTTGCACTACTCACACCTTAAAATTCTGTTACCAAGAACCAATCAGAAGGCTTCAGGAAAAAGCACTTAACCTAATTATAATTAATTTGAGGACTAGGGTTATATATACTGACCTGGCAAATTTTACATTTTAAACTGTATCCTGAATTATCCTTCAGATCATATAAAATCACATTTTTATGCACATAAAAAATTAAACTATGCACACAAAAAACACTTTTCGTATGCCAAATGATGCAAAGGGCTGTCATTCTTCGTTCAGTGGTCTATATGATATTGTGGAACAAAGCCTTCTAACAATTGACTTGACCTCAAAATTAGCTGTACTAATTGTTGTACCACTGTTAAACTTCATGTCTTTATCTTCATAAAAATTAAGCTCTGGCTAAAACATATAAAGTTTAATAACTGATTTTTAGTCACTGGTATGAGAGCCTTCAAAATAAGTTGAGAATCAAGAAGCAAAACATTGGCCTATTATTTAAAAGTTGCTTGTCATACCTTCTATCCCCCATTGTCTTCCAAAGTTGCCTTTGATTAGAATTTTGTTAGGTTTTTTTTCCTAATTATCACATGTATTATTAATTACCTATGCATCTAACAGCCTAAACTTGTGTTAAGATTTCAGAGGATTCATTACAAAATGATTAAATGCCAGCTGACATTTTAATGCTATTTACCAGCAAGTATAACTGCTTTTTAAAAAGCAAAGTATACTATCCTAAGCCTATAAATAGCTCCAACTACTTTGCAACAATTGGTGTAAAAAGTAGAAAGTTAAAAAAATTCAGCAAATGGAAGATCAAAGTTTATTTACTACCTGCATACAAAAACATATTGCACATCAAACAACCGAAATAAAAAAAAAAAAAAGGAAAAAAAAAGATACTCTACTGAAGACTAACATGTAGTTTATACAGAATAAACCTTCTGGAAATTGATCTTTTCAGTAGTTCAGGTTATGTCTGAATGGACATGACTAATTCAGCTTAGTGTTTTAACTAAAGCTATGTTTGATTTTTAAATACTGTACACTTTAATAAATAAACCAAACAAAGCCTCAAGGTAGAACAGTCACTGCCAAGTATCGCCCAGTGTCCCTGCAGATGAGTTTAACAAATGTATTCCAGTGGTCTGCAGATTTTCCTCTACATACAGCATTTAAAAAACACATTAAAACAGACCAGTTTCCAGACTAAACTAATGAAGAAATTACAATTCAGTGCAAAATATTTTAGACTGCATTTCATTCTAGTTTTCCTCAGGTGAAGAAGTGGTTGCATATTAAAAATGTAACAAAAGCAGCTAATGCTTTCATAAAGAATATTACGTTAGGGATCCCACCCCACCCACCACCCCCCATCTCTGCCATATTTTGAAAACAAAATAACATTTCCTATAGCCAGCAACTTTTTTTTAATGTTACATATACTATTCTCAAGGCACATCTGATGATATATTTTATAACACAGTAGGTGTCAAAGTATGTTTAACATATGATTTCTTCAGGATCCCTCCCCTTTTTGAATTCCAAATGGAGGAACTGAAAGTGCGATGTAAAGACTGGCGATCCATATTCTATCTTTGGCAAGCTTGTACAAGCACTATTGTAAATGTAATGTAAAAGAACTGTAAACTAGGAACTTCTTCAGTTTATGAAACACCATTCAGGACTGCTGCTTCTTGAGTGTTTTCTTCTTTTAAGGTATTAATCTTTTCTTCTCCTGGAGTACGCTGTAGCTTAGAAATGTCATCGCCAGAAGCACTAGTTGGGCCGTTTATTGCCTTTTCTGAAGGACCATGCTCTTCAATCACATCTTTTGCCTGCCAAAGGGAGACAACTTTTTCAACTTCTTTATAAATGAAATCTATAGCTGAGGAGGAAAACAGCTACATAAACATTAATTAGCTAATGAAAATTTTCAGTTTCATTTGCCACAATGGATCAAAGTATTAAAACGTCTCTAAAAATCAAAACAAATACCAAAGTATTCCACTCTATGGGTCTTTCCAACTTTGTATCTCTAGTACCTAGCAGTGCCCAAACCACACAAAATATCTGAACTAACGAAAACTGTACCTAATTTTAAAACACTGGAAAGCTCACCATGAAAATGACATAAACAGTTAATATTAAACATTTAAATAATCACCTACTTTACTCACCTTTTGAAAAATCACATTTACATATCAAATACCGTAAAGCATTTAAAAGAACTAAAATTTAAAAGGTCTATATCCATCAATGAGAAGAGGTATATAGCCTATTGCTCCTGAATTAGGCAACAGTCTCTATGCCCAATATCTTTGGGCAGATTGAATTTTATAAATGCTATTTGGAGCTCTAACTAAAAAGCATTTCAGGCTCAAGCATGCATATCTTCAGTTATCTGGGGCCAAGAACATATTCAAGAGTCTAAGTAAAATAGTATTGTCTATTTGTGGAAACAAGTGATCACACAGTAATAGTAAAAAAATAAAGCTAAACCATACCAAAAATTAAAAAAACAACAAAAACCTACAGGTTAAATTCTCCTTACCATTTCTTTCTTGTTTTTAGCCAAAGTTTCCCTTGGGAGGTTTCTTTGTCTGCTCTGAGACTCAGCTCTAGAAATATAATCTGCAACTGTGACTGTTAAAGATGAGAAAAAAATTACAGGTGTTGAAAAAATATTTCTAAAGTTTATTTATGGATAAAGGGTAATTTCACTATTAAACTAGTGGTGGGTCACCCAGTGTCAAAATTTTCTTAAGCTGGGTATCACCTCCAACCAAAAACAAAGCTTTAAAAATCTGCCAGGGTTTTTGGTGCTGAAGAAAATTTCAAGCTTGAGATTGAGGAAATCTAGATTAAATTCCTCTTTGCCAAGAATCCAGCTATTTGCTTCTGGTTGACCCTAAGGTTGTGGAACAAAGTTGGTAGAGAAACCCACAACCAGTAAAAGGAAATACAAACGCAGTGTTCTAAGCCCAGTGTTTCCAATTGTCAGTGGGGGTAAATGGGGCAAATTTGATCCAAATCATAGTATAATATACTTAAATTTGAAAATTTCATCAAATACAAAAATATTTACTCAATTTTTTTTTTTTAAAGCACAATTAAGATATCCAAGTGTGGTTTATCCTATGGCTTTGTTTCAACGTTTCACACTAGAAACTATTCTGAGTGATTAAAATAAGAAACTACAAGCAAACTAAAGATGACAGACCACCACCCTAAAAATGTGGACATTGATCAGACTGGGAAAAGGTCCAGAGTGTATTCAGTGACACCCCTCCCACGCCCCCTTTGTCAGTCTTGGTAGGGACTATCTTAAATGTGTATTTGCAAAGTAGCAGCAGTAGTGAATTAGGAAAAAGACTAAACGAAACTAACACCCTACCGTCAACCCAACTTCAACAAATTACCTATGTTCTACAGTATGTGGACTGACTCACTTTATACATCAACACTCAAGAACTGAAACTTAGGGCCGGGCATGGTGGCTCACAAATGTAAACCCAGCACTTTGGGAGGCAAAGTGGGCGGGTCACCTGAGGTCAGGAGTTCAACCAACATGGTGAAAACCCATCTACTAAAAATGAAAAATTAGCCAGGCGTGGTGGCACAGCCTGTAATTCCAGCTACCTAGGAGGCTGAGGCAACAGCATTGCTTGAACCTGGGAGGTGGAGGGTGCAATGAGCTGAGATTGTGCCACTGCACTCCAGCCTGGGAAACAAGAGTGAAACTCTGTTTCAAAAAAAAAAAAGAATTGAAACTTAGAATTCACTGATTTTAAGAAATATCAAAAGAACCACCCTTTTTTCTTTCAAATAATTATTTTCTATCACAAACTGTTTTAGAAAATCCCTGATATGTAAAAGCACAATATATATTTTAAATTATGGGAGCAAGTTAATTATGTGAAGAATGAAAACTCCGGTAAATTTTAAATTATTTATTTAAAGTCACTAGGTATGGGGAGAATTGGTCCATAAAGTATAAATTCTATGAAAACAACTAAATCATTCAGGTATGATAAAAAGCTGGATAGTATTTACAATTCATGTTTCTTAATTATGAATTAACATGCTAACACTGTCATAAGATCCAAGAACTTCCTAGAACTATCGTGTATATCTTTTAAAACTACAAGGGAACAACCTATTTAAGAACTTACATATATCATTTACTAGAAAACCACTAAAGATGTTTCAAATCTGAAACTACCTCTTTCCTTCCAAACTGTAAGAAACTCAGTACGCTCATCTTGAGGCTTTTTTAAATTAAATTCATTGCTAATATATTTATAACTACATTAAAAAGTTTACAATATTGGGAAAAGGGCTATTGTAATAATCCACTTTATTATGTCTATATACATGGCAGCAAACCTATTACAAGAACAATTCTAGCCAGTGTGGGGAACAGCATAGCAAATGCACTGTTTCCAAGTTCGGCCCTCAGTGACACCTAAACATCTAACTGGAAACCCTGCTGCTAAATTAAGTTGGTGCAAAAGTAATTGTGGTTTTCACCATTTTGGGAGGGATGCAAAAACTACACCAACCTAACACATGTTGAAACAATTCCTAGAACCTTTCATCCACTGTGTACAGAGATAGAATAATATATTTTGATACAGTTTTCAACTAAATCAGCAAGCACTTAGCTGGGGTATCCCCTACCTAAATAAAAGGAAGCCAAAAGAAACCTCTGTTAATTCAAATAAAAACCTGTTCATAGCCAGTCCTTATAATACAAAGCCCCTTAAAAATCCAATACAGATTAATAAATAACAATATCTAGAAAAAATACAGGCAATTTGTGTAATGACATGGACTCTAGAATTTCCTCTAAGGGATCCAAGTTAATCAACTGGACACCAGTGTGTATTGTCACATTCTAAGAATGGTAAAGAATATTCACTGCTTAATTTACACGAAGAGCAGCAAGAAATTTTGAGCAGATGAGATCAAATTAAATGAGTGTTTTAAAGAGAATGTTGATGTTAACTTTAGATGGAGGCTGCCTCCTAGAACTGCTACCAGGATCAAGGGTAACAATTTTGTGCTTGTTTCACCCACCCTATCTTTTGGGAGAAGGGGCAAGCTAGGAAATGCAAGAAGTTTTAAAAGAGGGAAGTAGTAATCCCAAAGAAGTAGTAAAAAAGGAACAGATGCAGTATGGAACAGAAATCATTGTCAAACTGTTGAAGCCTCCAAACTACTCAAGTTGCAATTAATACCATACAGAAATTTTTGCCTCTTCTCCAACAAACCCCACTGTTACTCCGTTTATGCCTGCTGACTTGGTAATAAACCAGCATGTATCTAGTTAATAAATGCTGTAATATATTGTTACATTCATACTGATAGCCTGAATTTTCTTGTTTACAGTAGGGCCAGAAAATGTATCACTGCTGTACCACCTTCAAAAAATGAAATAATGTCTTCATCTAAAACACTTCTTTTTTTTTGAGACAGGGTCACACTCTGTCACCCAGGCTAGAGTGCAGTGGCACGATCACCCTTCACTGCGGCCTCGACCTCCCAGGCTAAAGTGATTCTCCCGCCTCAGCCTCCAGAGTAGCTGGGACTACAGGTGCACACTAGCACATCCAGCTAATTTTTGTATTTTCTCTAGACAGGATCCCACTGCCCAAGCTGGTCTCAAACTCTTGGGCTCGAGCAATCCTGCCACTTGGCCTCCCAAAGTGCTGGGATTACAGGTATGAGCCACTGCGCTCAGCCCTAAAATATATTTCCAACATTAAAGGAGGGGAGGAAAGAAGGAGAAGGAAAACCAGTATTTTCTGGACACTTCCAATTTTTTGACAATATTTAATTGCTCTAAAATTTTGCAACTATCTTTAAAACATGAACTTTTAGGGATGGAAACTAATTATCTTAATCAGTTTTCCCAAATGTCTCTACAACCACTAAATTTAAAATAGTAAAGATGCCAGAATTTACATTCTTTATTTGGGGAAAACACATAAAAGAACTGGTTTTGGAAAGAATGCAAAAATTGGTTAGTTTGAAAGGGGTTTATTTCTGGTGCACACAATTGCTTCATTGTGAATATACATGTGATTCTCTGTACATAGGAAATGGAATTATGTTCAAAATAATAGACACAGCAAACAACTTTCTTTGAAGTTACTAAGAATTAATGACTACATAAAATAAACATTCTAAAAGTCAGTACTATTAATTTGAATAGTTAGTGGGTGTAAGGGAAAAGGCATCACACTACAATAAACAAACAAAAACATAACATGCATTCCTCGTATTAGGTTAAAGACACCTTCAAATATTTTTCTCTTTTATGCTTTTTTAAATTGTGGGTATTACAACTCCCACAAAAATGAGGTGCTGAATTCAGATACAGTAAGCAGGCACCATGCAAAAGCTGCCCAGTTTTGCCAATCAACCTCAATCACAATCTACAACATAGTCCCTGGGATGGCAGGCCCCATCTCAAGTGTGAAGAAACCGGCAAGTGAACAAAATGGTCTTCTCAACAGTATTTCCATGTAAACAATTAGGACACAACATTAGTTCAATTAGACAAGTTACTAACACACTGTGAAGGAAGAATGCATTTTCTTAATAGTAGTAGTCTTATTAGTTGAATAAACAATTTATGCAATGCAAATTTTGAATGTATATGCACACATGTGTACATGTAAGTATAATATATTTAGAAAGCAGACATATGACATTTTTTTCATGCTTGTAACCTGATGTTGTCAACAGGTCCACTCAAGTTACCTGGCTGTCTATCTTCTGCCTGACCCCTGAAGCGACGCCTGCGGCTACGATTGCGTCGCTGGGGTTTTTTTTCACTATCATCTGTAATTGCAAAGTTTACCATGAACTATTCTGACAAAAACAAACAAACAAACAAAAAAAAAAACCTTTCCTTCAAAGATTTAAAGGGTAAAAATAAACTTTTAATTAAACACCAAAAATAAAACAACAAATGTTTACTGACAGGAAATACATTTTTGTAGCTTTCAGCATTCCAAATGGATTAAAAATGGAATTATCATCTGGAAATTCAGAGGGTTTTAACTCACAGTAAAACTCTCAGACTTAAACTGCCATCATTCAGGGACACAGTTTTCCTCTCTAGTACAGTTTGGTTTATATCGAAGTTAATGACATTTTAGCCCTTGAAAATTAATGCCTACTCTTGATATATATACCTTTACCAGTGTCATTTATAATTATTTTAAAAGAGGTAAGATGAAAGCCTGATTTTAGCTTGGGGACAATAAAAGCACTAAGTACCTTGCCGTACTGATTTAATGGCATCAAAGGGCACTTTAACCCTCCAAGTTTCAAATAATTTGGCTATAAGAAATCTGAGAACTAAACATTTAAGACAGACAAAAAGCTATCTACCTTGTTCCAAGTAAACACTAAGAAAAGGTCAATTTGTGAATTGCATACTTTCTTTGAAAAAAGCTTCATACACTAACAATAGTATACAATTTATATATATATATATATATACGTATTTCTTTTCCCTAAGTGCTTACATACCTAGCCCATTTTCATTAACTGAAGCTGTATCAGATTCAGTCATTCCATCCATAAGAACAGCATCTTCATCAGTCCTTCGTCTACGAGACCGCCTACGACGGTTAGTACTGTGATGAGATTCGCTGGCATCAGTGTCTGCAGTCTGATCTGATTCTGTATTATCAAGTAAGCTGTATGGATTGCTGTCTGGATCTTTGAGCACTATATTCATGTCAGAGGCAAGAAATATTCGTTTAAGAGGACTGCAATTATGAATGTTTGATCTATATTGAACTATATCAATTAATGATAAACTTCAATATCCCCCAATAAAAATGCACTGTCTTCACATAAAATGTTTTCAATATTATTTACCTGGAAAATAACAAAGATAATTAAATATGATAAAACTTTAAGTGGTGATGAAAAATTAAAGCAGAAAGTGACCAGACATCTTGGCTTCCTAACATTTCCTGTGCCTTGTTTTTAAAATATACATTAGAAAGTAGTGTATTACATGCTAATTCTGGCATTCACATTTCAAGGTTATCCTGCCCAGAGGCTAGAAAAACAAAAGTGAAAAGAAATAAATATTCAGCTGTTAAGAAATAATTATACGAAAGAGCTTTCGTCCGTAACTGAGTTCAAAATGACTGCAGCTTTCTTGTGTTGATGTTGATAGACTATTTCCCAAATAATACTCAATACCTACATTCCATGACATAATAGAAATCTGTAACTATGAACTGAAGCAATCAAAACAAGATGAAACAAAGCAGCCAATTAAATAAGGTTGAACTTCTAACTGGTTATGAAAGGAAAATGTTGAAACGAATGCTGACTAGTACTCCATCTTTAGAAACAACGTGTGAAGGTTAGGTGAAGGTAGAAAAGGAAAAACTGTTAAGGTATAATTCATAAGAAAAATACCCGTCTTACCTATGTGCATTTATTACCTCCAACAATCAAATTTATAGCAGAAATTCAACTAATTCCGATTTTTCCTAAGATTCCTTTGGTAACAGCTAGCAAGCTAACCATCTTTGCAAAAGACACTAAGCGTATCCATTAATCATAAAACACTAGGTCAAGTACATTTATTTTTCATTTCAGTATACTGTAATTTTAATCACCTTGGTAACTGTACACAGTGTACTAAAATATAAAAGCTATTTTCCTGAAAGCCTGTAAGTTTATTAGGGCTCAAAGAATATTACTGTGAAAAGTGAGAAAATCTAAACAAACAAAGAACAAGTTCCTAATTTTTGCCCTGATTTGTTCCAGTTTTTGTAATTTGTAAGCACAGCTGGCATCTTATTTAATGTATCTACACACACTTTCTATAATATTAAAATACTACATAAGTTTTCATGGGTATAACATTAAGGAAAGTGTGGGTTTCTTAAAGTGGTATACCATAATGATATGTTAAAAGTTATATCCTTAATAGTCTATGTATCCCTGGCAATTATCCCCCTAGCCTGTTATGCTAACCAAGAATATTCTGGAAACTCCTACAACTTAATGTAAAGCATAAAAAAATTTTAGAAGACAGAATTAAGTAAAATGTTTCTTACACCCTCAAATCTTTAGTCATCCAAACACTCCTTTACAGCACAATTCCTCAAACGATTAAAAAACTTAGTTAATTCCACAATTTTTCCCTGTTCCCAAAGTACTATATAGTATAGCTAAGAACGCTCTTCACTTAGTTTTCAATACTAAATATAGAAAAGTACTGACATCTCTCCGTGCATTAGAAATCTCTGGGTCTGTCTGGCAAACAAAAATACATAACCCAAAAATTCTAGGGAAAACAAAAAATTTCTAATTAAATAAGCCTCCCAAACCTGAAGAGATAAACATCTGACCCTCATAATATAAAGAAAAGCTGTCAACTAAAGTTGTGAACAGAATATTCTAAGTAAACCTTCACTGAGAAACACTCTACAAGGGCTTTTCCTGATACTCTATATGATCCACTACCTTCTCTAAGACGCGTAGAAAGAGAAACTTCCAAAAATGGATGGCCCTGGGAGATGAACTAACTTGTGTAAAATTATACTGTTTACAAAGAATGATGCTGACAGAGTATAGAAAAGACTACCAGAACTGATGGAGGATTTGCCACCACGTGGTCCACCACGACCTCGACCCCCTGAAACACTTCTGCCTCTCCCTCCTGGGCGTCTCCTGCTGTCACGCTGATGTCGGCTGTCTCGATCATCTTCTCCTGCCAATGACCAATCACTCAGCTCGTCTTTACGCTCAGATTCCGTTTCAGAGGGGTTAGACAGCTCAGAATTTGTACCTTGGAGAAGAAAAGAACATAAACCAATTAGATTTCTATAAAAAGAGGCTTTTAAAATGTTCAAAATTATTTCCTACAAATTGTTTAAATAAGCAATACCGTTTGGCTGCTTCAAAGAAAGATCCATGAAAGTTAAAATCAATCTGAAATGTACTAAGGAATAATCAAATATTATTATACTATTAATATAGTATAGTATCTATTACTTAATACAGATTAAAAAATAAACTGATGTGCAGAAGGCTGCTCACTTCTTCAAAACCAGCAGAAGAATCCCTCACTACAGTCTAAGATGGGCTATGTCATGTTATAGTCAAAGGTGTGACCATTCCATCAGCAAAAAAGGACAATATCCAGGAAATATAAAGTCATGGAAGTTAAAAAAAAACTAATGTGCAGAAATGCAGTTAACAGAAAAATTACAGAAAATACACATAACATTAATTCCTGGGTTTTGGCACACACACAAAAAAAAGAACAAACAGAGCATCCATCATGTATCAATATTAAAATGTATTTAATATGGATAGTCAAATGTTTCTGCTCATTTGGGTTTTAATAACCTAAATTATTCATACAATAAAAATAACTTCTATCCAATATTTGAGTAAATTAATCATATTTACAAAAATGAATAGTTTAACTGTATAGTGTATTTCACCATCATTTCACTGATTCTAGGGTATACTTTTCACATGTTAACATCTCTGAAATCAAGATATTTCTTATAATTGATGGCATCTTTATTATAAGCTTCCAGCTTATCATAGTAATTTTTCCAGTAGGTTGTATATAAAATGATAGCATGCTTTACTAGCATCTTAAATTGTGGTTTCTGCCATTAAAATTACTTTTACTTTCTGCTTTTTTTACTTTTACTTTTAATGGCAAAAACCGCAATTACTTTTGCACCAACCTAATATGTGCAACAACTAAACAGAATTTAAGGTTTCTCTGAAACAGAAGGTCTCTCTCCTGACAACAGAACTAAAGCCATGACCAGTGAGACAAATACTCAGCATGCCTTTAGAAGTTTACAGACCATTTCTAACACTGCAACTATTGTAATGGTGACCTTTCAAAAATTTATTTAAACACTACAAAGATATCATCAGAAGCCTACAGTATCATTATTTAATAATTACTGTAACTAAAGTGTCAGATATGTATGACTCAATCACTATCATATTCATTTCTACTTGTTAGTTCTGGGATGCCACTTCCTCTTTCCCTCTTATATGACCAAATATATCTCCTTCAGAGCCTAGTTCAATTTCTAACTCCAGACCACTGCAACTAAAACAGGCATCTCCCCATTTTTTGTTATCCTAAAATCGCCCCATATTTATCATAGACTATGCCGTGTTATTTTTCCTCCTTTGGAATTACTTCAAAATTGGTCTATGATAAAGGGTGGAACTCCATCTCACATGTCCTCAAATGCCTAGCAGTGTGTATAACAATTTTCTCAACCAAATAATTTGCTACATTATTTTGAAGTTCATTTGCTAAATTCTCAGATAAGAGTGATGTCATGAAATACCTTGAAGTTCCCTATATTTAAACTCTGCAATCATGTGAGGAAAAATGAGCTCTTCAGACATAAAAAGTTTTAAGTATTAAGGTGCAGGGAATAAAATGTAAAGTTTTATACATGAAGGTATATGTATATATGTATATGAAGTTTTATACATGAAGGTGCCTACTCACTTCCTTTCTCCTTTAAAGGTAACTCTAGGATGCCTACCTTTTCTCCACATGTTGTTAACAATAGATTTAACTAGTCAATTATAAAAGCAATTTGGTAATTAGTTGGATATGTGTTTTTTCAAAGAATACATCAAATTTCTATTATTCACTTTCAATTCTTTGTTGGGATTAGAATCTCGGGGAAGGGAATTAATCTCCCCTAACATTTATTTCACCAAATGACAAAAAGCACTTTATTAAACATGATGTCATAAAAGTTGCAATGAAGGCAATTTATCTCTCCTTGAATAGTGAAAAAAAAAAAACCTTTCAGAACGTTTAAGAACTTCTGAATTTATTTACACACATATACCCTATCTGAAACCATTGCCAAAATTCAGGGCAAATAAAGAATACTTCATTTTGAAGACTCTCTCAAAAGTTCCTATTGAAGTATCCTTTGAAATCCAGACTAGTATTTATCTAACCCCGTGTCACAGCAAGTAAAGTCTTCCTTAAATTTAACCTACATATAGTATTCAAGATACTTAGAGGGAATGTCTAAATCATAGATTTCAGTAGGTAAAACAGATATTGAGGCCATAACCCCCAAAATTTTAATGAATTGGCTAGTGCTCAACATTATTCATATTAAATAATTCTTAATAACCCATATGAAATGTTTCTGTGATAGCAAAAAGGACCCTGCACATGTGACTAAGGCTAAGGACGCTGAGATAGAGAGACTATCCTGGATAATCCAGGTGGGTCCAAACTAATCTCACCGGGTCTTTAAAAGTAGAGAAACTTTCTCAACTACCCAAAGGGGAATCCCACCAGACCTTCCAGAAAGAAACGTAGCCCAGCTGACAAGATTTTAGCCCAGTAAGACCCATGTCAGCCTTCTGACCAACAGAACTATAAGGCAGTAACTTTCTGTGGTTCAAGCCTCTAAGTTTGTGATAATTTATTACTGCAATTGAAAACAAATACTCTAATGAATAATCAGGGAAACCATTTATTCCAACCCCTTAATTTTGTAAAATACAAGTTGGGGATTCAAAGTCTTTTTAAACAAGCTTTAAAAGTAACGACACCAGGCTAGGCATGGTGGCTCACGCCTGTAATCCCAGCACTTTGGGAGGCACGGTGGGCGGATCACCTGAGGTCGGGAGATTGAGACCAGCCTGACCAACATGGAGAAACCCTGTCTCTACTAAAAATACAAAATTAGCCGGGCATGGTGGTGCATGCCTGTAATCCCAGCTACTCAGGAGACTGAAGCAGGAGAATCACTTGAACCCAGGAGGCAGAGGTCGCGGTGAGACGAGATCGCACCACTGCACTCCAGCCTGGGCAACAAGAGTGAAACTCTGTCTCAAAAAAAAAAAAAAAAAAAGTAACGAAACATAATGACATTGTGTTTTTAACCAATTTTAAAATCATATTTTCCCCCTCAAACTTCTAAAATCACCTTATGAAGATGGTTTATATCATTTTCAATGGTTGTGCTAAGCTTAATAGCTAAAACTAATCACGTTTTATCAACTCCAAGAGGCCATCAATTTTAAGATATTATTTTATGTGTCATTAAAAAAGAAAATGTTGTTAAAGTTGTAAGATGTCCAATTTAACGCACATACCAACTTCGGAGATGTTACACTGGGAAATGTTTCTTATAGTTCCTATTAAACTGATAAAACTCATACTTTATATATATATATATATATATATATATATATATATATATATAAAATCAACTAAAAGTCCCGCTCATATAAAGTATACATGAACATCTACAACCAAATTCAAATGGTTTTTCGTGCTTTTCCAAGCCCACTCAGATTTGGTAACTATTTCAAGAAATAAAATGTTATTAATTCCGCTAAGATTCAGAGCTAAGAGTGCCATCTACTGAACAATTTGCACAGCTTTCTTGAATCCAGATGATGTTTCTCTACCTCTCACATAAATTATCTACTCTCAACAAAAGCATTTTGCCAGAGTAAGCTCTCAATAAGCAGACTTCCCACAAAAGCTAATAAAATTATTCAATGAATTCATCATACTCTTCATCCAATAAGTCTGATTATCTATGCTAATAATGTATGGTTCAAAAATCAATGAGAATATATTTAATTTCTATGTGATTACTGGTTAACTGTCTTTTGCATTAAACATTTTCAGAAATATAATAACAGTTTGCAATTTTCATCCATTTATATGCTGAATACTTCTTTATTAGAATTTTGCTATTTAGGTTTCAATACTGCATTAAATAAAAATATATATGTAAAAATGAGAACATAAAGATATGATATTAAAGGGAAGGGACACAAACTTACAACTCTACAACAAATTGAAGATAGTTCAGGTTTAATATAACTTTGTCAGCATTACATGATCCTTCAATTAAGCAGGAAATTTGCATTTATTTCTATATTCCTTAAATGCCTTACATTTTGGAAAATGTTTTGTATTTCCTCAAAAGAGAGTAAGTATAGGAGTGAAGAAAAGAACAGGAAAAGAGAAAGAAAATGGGCGAAGGAAAAAAACAAATCAGGTCACTGCTAAGATCCAAGTCCAAATGTAGAAAAATGGAACAACTCCAAAGCTGAAGAAGAATAAGGGAGAATTTAGGATTAGAGAATTGTTGACTATCATCACTCCACTGTCCCCTTCCTACCTGGGTTATACCCAATCCTCACAGTGAAATATATTTTAGAAAATGTTCATTTATGAAGTGTTAAATTAGATTCTGGCTTTCAGAGCCTTCATTTTAGTGAAATGTTGTTAAACAAAGTAATTCCAGATGTGAGATGTTAATATATTCAAATATGCCAAATGAGTAAATAAAATATTTTTTAAAAGCTAGTAAAGACTTGCTATATGCAATCTTGGCAGTGATTCGCATACTTTTCATTTTTTACTTGAAGAGGGTAGACAAAAGATGATTCCTAAAAGTATCACCACCATTACTAGGTATTTACTGGGAAATGTATAAAACTGTACTAGCAAAGTATTTGAAAAACAAGTTACGTATGTATTATTTGTAAATATAATGAACATGACAATGAACTACCAACTTAAAAACATGCTTTGCTTCGTTACATAACTGCTTGGAAATTTTATATATTTTACTGTCATTGTAACGTATACCATCACTACTATTAAGACATGTACCAAACCTTCAAAACTACCTTCTACCCTCAAAGCCAAGATAATGAACTAATTATAAGAAAATGTGTTAGAGCACCTAAACTACTATTATTACTACTACAAAAAAAAAAAAAGTTTTTTTACCATAACCGGAGGTGTAATTAGGGCCCCGACGACCTCTGCCTCTTCCACTATAAGACCTAGAACCTTGTACAGAAGAGACGGTACTTTCATCAGTGGCATATCCTTTCTCTTTTTCAGGCCCTCTGGTGGAAGAAGGTCTGAAACCCATACCAATCTGTCGTAGCTGTTCATCAATCTGTAGGCGTTCCATTCTTAGCTGTTCTACTTCCTACAATCAAAACAAAAATGAGTAAGTCTTCTTATATATAACTTTTTGTCTTCCTAAAGCCTAGAGCTAGAGCTGTGCTCCTTACCAAAACTGTGACCTTAGGGAAGTAGATGGTAAAGAGCATTGTGTTCCTAGTCAACAGAATTGATGAGATCATTTGCTGTTTCAGTTCAACATTTATTGAACGGCCTAGAGTGTGCCGAACATGCTGCTATAGGCATACAATATAAAAGAGGACATGGACTCTCCCCGATCAAGGGGATGTTTAACAGCTTTAAAATAAGTTATTTATTAAATAGCTAACAATTATACAATATTACCAGATTTTGCCCTCAAGGAGTTAGAACTGCCGAATGAGATACAGGCAGCATCTATGAACGGTACTATTAACAAGCTACTTTCCTATCAAAGTAGACACACATGAGTTGTGACCTAGAAGGGCTGCTAGACTTGGTCATTCAGAAATTGAGGTCATTACAAGATGCAAAGGTTAGATGTCTAGAGAAAACTCTTGGTTAAAAGATGAGTACTGAAAGATAAAGCACTGGCTTCAAAATGCCAGTTTTAATTGTGACTTTTCATATAAAGATGAATTTCAAAAGAAAAGAAATGACATTATCGGAGTGATCTCAAAATAGTAACAGCAGCAATGATACAACAGACTGGGAGGAAAACATACTAGAGGCAGAGAACAGGTGAGGATATTATTATACTTTAAAAAGAGAAACAGCAGGAATAAAAGGGAAAGAGCAGAAAATAAAATTAAAATGTTTAATAATTTATGGGTCATATTTTTCTAAAAACCCTTGCTCTTTATGTATCAACTCATATAGACTATTTTGTTAACAATGGTTACAAATTATCAAATAATGTCTATGGAGATGATGCAGATGATTTGCATAATGCCAAAGTTACCAAGGAATCCAAATGTCACTCCTGGTTCTGTACCCTATTTGTATGTAAAGTACAAAAGTAAAAACTAAATGGCTGCAGTATGAACATGCAGATAGATAAGTGATCTGAGAGTCAAATTGCATGAAGACAAAGGAAAGTAATCATTTCTTAAACAAGAAAGAAATATAAAAACTCAGAGAGAAAACTACGCACACAACGCCAATCACTTTAAGATGACAAAAGACTTTTTAAATTCTTATGTAGAAAAATGGCAAATCTGAAGCTGAATTAACAAAAATATTTAAAGATTTGAAGTTTACTTCAAATATAAAATGTTTAATGTGAGGACATTTAAAATTTGTAGCAAATGTACAACATTTATGTAGTAAATGCAGCAACGATATCAGAATATAGTATGAACCATATACAAACCTTTAGATAAGCAATATGATACTCTAAAAGAACTTGCACATTTCCAATGCTTTCTTTAGTGCCAACAAATACAAATGGAACCATACCCTGTTTAAAAAAAAAAAAAAGTCTTCAGTGTTTAATATTTTAACAAAGTTCTAGTCTGAAAGTGACATGAAATTGACAGGCAGGCAGGCAGACACACACACACACACACACACACACACACACACACACACACACCCCCCCTACCTTTTTTTTTTTTGAGATGACATCTTGCTCTGTTGCCCAGGCTACAGTGCAGTGGTGCAATCACAGCTCACTGCAGCATCAAACTCCTGGGCTCAAGTGATTCTCCTGTCTCAGCCTCCAGAGCAGCTGAGACTACAGATGCGTGTCACCACAACCAGTCATTATTTTTTATTTTTTGTAGAGACAGGGTCTTGCTCTGCTGCCCAACTCCTTGTCTCAGGTGATCCTCCTGCCTTGGCTTCCCAAAGTGCTGGGATTACTGACTTCCCAAAGGGGTTACAGGCGTGAGCCACTGTACCCAGCCCCAATATACAATTAGGAAAACTCTTCTGAAACACGCAGCAATTTACATGTACTAAACTTCAAGATTTAAGGGGGAAAAAATGCTAAAATCCATATAAGTTGAAATACTCAGATTTTCGATCACTTGTCAGATTTGCACCCCAATTTACTGTTGTAAATTGTGTTCTGTGTGCTAAACACTTTAAAAATCATTTTTAAAAATCAGTTTATACCAAATTTTCTGATTTATAACCAATTTAATTTTCCAAGTATATAAATCAACTTTTAAAGTTAAAATGATTTTCTGGCAGGTCATGGTGACTCACACCTATAATCCTAGCACTTTGGGAGGCTGAGGCAGGTGGATCACTTGAGCTCATGAGTTCGAGACCAGCCTGGACAACATGGACAAACCACATCTCCACAAAATATACAAAAATCAGCTGGCACGGCAGCACATGCCTGTAGTCCCAGCTACTTGGGAGGCTGAGGTAGGAAGATAGCTTGAGCCTGGGAGACAGAGATTGTCGTGAGCCAAGACTGTGCCACTGCCCTCCAGCCTGGACAACAGAGCAAGACTCTGTCTCCAAAAACAAAAATAAACAGTTTTCCTTCAAACTGGCTATAAACTTACAGGCTAGATATATCATCTCAGTAGGTATAGCTTTAAAGCATAATAAAGCACATTAGCCCACTTATCCCTACAGTATGTGCTCAGGTAACAAAATCTTAAGTGTCTGTGTACTACAAGAGGTACTTCCTGACCACTAAAAGAAATATCACCTCCAGAGCATAAATATTTACACAATGTAAAATTAAAGGAATTATTAAGATATGTAGAGGTAAATCAAAGTATTAGGTCAGACTTGGTTTACTTTGCTGAATTTCTGAATAAGAAGGTTTTTAAAAAGTGGCAGAAAAGAGAAGTAAGATGGCACACTGTGAATTTTTCTTCTTTAAAGAAACATACTTCCAGCTTCTTAATGGCTGAGAAAAATGAGAGTAAAGCTTAACTCTCCCAATCAGTTTCCATGTCTCTCATTTTCTTCATTTTACAGAATAGTTTCTAACAGTTACTTAAACAGAATGGCTTAGGGATTTTTGGTTCTAAATATGAAACTAGGCATGGCTTAAGACATTTTAGTTCTATATATGACTCAATTATTTTCAAAGTAATTTTTAAGAGTAATGATTTTTAGATACAGTTGATTTAAAACTGAGGCAACAGGGCAAGTGCTAGGGATACAGCACAGAGGTTCCCAGTGGCTGTGAAGAAGTCATTTCAACTATGAAAGTGTGAAACAAGGGAAACTAATTTAAGATTAGGGAGTAGGGAAGTCTTAACACTGACCTCAGGAGTTCACAAGCAGATAAAAGGGCATTCAAAGTGAATAAAAAAAGGGGTGGGATGGCAAGGACCTAAAAAAAAATCTTAAACATATAGCCTGTTTTCAGGTCTGTATTATGCATTTCATGTATTTTATTTCATGCTTTTAAAAATTAACTAAGAAATAGTATCCCAGTTTTACGGTTAACAAAATAACTTGCTGAAGTCATAAAATTAGCAATTGAGCCAGTCAATTTCATCTAGTTACCTAATTCCAAATAACATCTATTTGTTAACTGCCAGGATCTTCTGCTAAGGTGTAAGAATAAAGTTTCTGTTCTAAAGATAATCAAAAATCTCAGGAAAAAAAAAAATTCTCATAAAAAACTCATTGTACAGCATTAATGATATGACCAAAAAACAGGAATTTTAAGGAGAAAGTGAATTATGCCACTCCAGGTGTGAAAAGTTAAGGGAATAAGAAAGAATATTGTTATGTAAAACAAATGTTAAAAATAAATAAAATTTTGCCAAATACATAAAGTCATTCCAGACAGATGACCTTCAGGGAGTAAGAGAAAATACAATGCCTTGACCTTGAATGGGAAATGTTATCACCTTTAGTTACCACCAAAGAAAAGGAATGGTAAACTTTAAAGAGTAAATGATTACTAATGAATATTAGTTCATTTTTCTAAGTTATTTTGGAGAAACTTAAAAGTTTTTTTTTAATACTAAAAACTGATTATTTATATGTAATAGGTGACACTGAGATAATCACTTAGCACTAAGAAAAATCTGAATCCCTGTTCCTGACACCTTACAACAAACTGGAGCAAAAAGTTTATGCACTAAAAACCATCAACAACAAAAACAAGTGGAGATTAAGATATCTGATCTAGGAACAGGAAAGACCTTGCCAAGCATGACAGAAAATCCAGTCATAAAGCAAAAGCCTAAAAAATCCAACAATATAAAAATTTTAAAATGCCTGCTCAGGATAAAAAGAAATCAAGTCAAAAGAAACAAGCAATGGTCTTATCACCCACTGATACTAAAGACAAAAAATACATAAAGGACAAAAAGGCGGTTACAGAAAAATAAAAAAATGTCTTTTAAACATATAGAAAGATAAAGTGTACGCTTACTGTAACAGTATTAACTAAAATTTAATAAAACCTAGTATTGGCGAATATGTGGAAAACAGACCTATTTCCTACACTGGTGGTGGTGATGTGTGAGAAAGTAATTATCAAGCTCTAAAAATTTAAATACTATAAAACCTTTGATCTATCACATCCACTTTGAGGAATTTCCTCTCCAGTTATAGTTGGCAAAGAGTCACAGGGGATGTTGACTGCAGCATTGTTTTTAATGCAAAATAAAAGCATACAAAGGTAGTTGAAACAGGTTAAAGCCTAGTAGGCATGGAGAGGAAAGGAGAGACATGTACAAGGCACAGATACACATTTATTTCTGATATTATACCCATTTGTATTATTCTAACCTTTACGTAAACTTTAATAATTAAAAACTCAAACTTAATTTTTTTAAGTTTAAATGTCTTAAAATATTTATCAAGTGCCCATTCTATTCAATTCATAGTCATAGGGGAGATTGGAGAATATGGAAGTTCAGGTTTGATTTCCTGATTTCAAGGAGTTCATAACTGGTTTGGAGACACATACCAGAAAACAAAACATAAGTAAGACTGAAAGACTATCATTAAAAACCCAATCATAAAGACAATAATTGCTATAGTATACATGCAGGAAAGGTCATCTCAGGCTAGGGAGAGATCACCAAAGTCTTTAGAGTAAACAAGTTATAGACTGAGTCTCCAACTTAAATTGTGACATGGTGGCTCCCAATAAGCCAATACCAACCTTCAGATTTATTTTAGCATGCAGTATTTTGAAAACTGAAAAATTCTGTATATTATAGGTTTCCTGCTTCTCAAAAAATACCATTGTAGCAACAAATAAGGCATGCATTCCCCATTAAGAAAGGCACTGTCCTTTCCATCCCTATCTTATACATTCCAACTTGCCTAATCACATAACTGCTTGGCCTCTGTAAGCATTTACGTCTCTTAACCCTGGCATAGAAATGACAGTAACAATGACTAAAACTACAAACACAAGAAAGTACAGTAAATTCTTACTTATGAAGGAAACCAAGAAGAGTACACTTACTACAAAACAGTAAATACCGAAAAGCAACTGGGAATAAATCAAGCTAAGAGAAGACATTAATATCCAGCTTAGAAATTCATAGTTGACCAATTTAATGGCCCTGGCCAATAAATATTATGATTTTTCAGACCAATTGTTAGGCACTGGTTGTATGCCAAATGGTTCACCATTCATCTTACCGTTAGTTATACTAAGCATTAACGAAAACGATGACAATAATAATGGCATAAGACCATCAGTTTTAATCCTTATCTAAGCCATCTTAAAATAATGCAAAATGGGGCAGGAGTACTTATGAAGAATAAGTTATGCAAGATTTGCACTTTTTAAAGCAGTGTAGAATGAAATCACTGAAAATAGCATTCCAAGAGACAAGTATTCATCTGTATGATACCTAAATATTTGTTTTCCTCATTCATTCTTGTATATTCACCTCCACATTCTAATTAAAAGGAATAAAGGAAGTGGCTATCTTTGACATCTTTACAACACTAAATACTTGGCTGGGCTAAATATATAGTTTTCTCTCTTTTTTAAAAGACTGATCCTCTATCCAACAGGTTAACAAACTCCCCATACAATACTCTATTGTGCAAAGCTCAAGAAGTTGTGAGTGTACTGCTTTCTGAGACATGATTTTGTAAAAATCCTTGTCTTACATTCAGGAACACAAAGCTTAAGTATATAGAGTTGATCACTAAAGCCATCAATGTGAGATCCTTAAAATGATGTAAAAGGAGCAAAGAACAAAATTAGGGACAAAGTATCAACATGTGGGAAGAAAGAAGACAAAAAATTTTAGAAAGCTACGACCAAAATAGCAACATAAAAGCATAAGGGGATTTCAATTAAGAAACAGTCAATACTTTCAGATTCTATAGCAACGTAAAAGCATAATGGGATTTCAATTAAGAAATGGTCAAGGCCGGGCACGGTGGCTCATGCCCGTAATCCCAGCACTTTGGGAGGCGGAGGCAGGCGGATCACAAGGTCAAAAGATTGAGATCATCCTGGCCAACCTGGTGAAACCCCATCTCTACTAAAAGTGCAAAAATTAACTGGGGGTGGTGGTGCACACCTGTAGTCTCAGCTACTCAGGAAGCTGAAGCAGGAGAATCGATTGAACCAGAGAGGCAGAGGTTGCAGTGAGCCAAGAATATGCCACTGCACTCCAGCCTGGTGACAGAGTGAGACTCTGTTTCCACAAAAAAAAAAAAGAAAAGAAAAAGAAAAAAGAAATGATCAATACTTTCAGATTCTACAGCAATGTAAAAGCATAAAATGATTTCAATTAAGAAATAGTCAATACTTTCAGATTGTATAAAATAGTTAAGGAGAGTACAATCAACAATTCCTTTGTCAGCACAGTTTACAATGGCAAAGATATGGAACCAACCTAAGTGCCCATCAACCAATGAGTGGATACAAAAAAACTGTGGTATATATACACCATGGAATATTACTCAGCCATAAAAAGGAACGAAATAACGTCTTTTGCAGCAACTTGGATGGAGGCCATTATTCTAAGTGAAGTAATGCAGGACTGGAAAACCAAATAGCGTATGTTCTCACTTCTAAGTGGGAGCTTAGCTATGAGGATGCAAAGGCAAAAGAATGCTATAATGGACTCTGGGGACTCAGCGGGGAGGAAGTTTGTGAGGGGGATGAGGGACAAAAGACTACATATTGGATACAGTGTACACTGCTCAGGTGATAGGTACACTAAAATCTCAGAAATCGCCACTGAAGAACCTTCACCATGTAACCAAAAACCACCTGTACCCCAAAAACTATTGAAATTTAAAAAAAAAAAAACTCTTTGGGAGTATCAAGTTCTACAGCTTTACACTCTACGTATGAAAAATAACTGTTAAGATTATCAAATAGAAATCTTTATATCAAAACTGACTTTTTTTACTGAAGTACTATCAAAACAAGAACAAGGCCCACACAGTAGAAAATGACTTTAAGTGTATGAAATATTGTTATAAAAACATAATTTTTAAAAAGGAAAGAAAAACCCTCTATCAGATAAAACGGACAAAATGTTTACAACTATTAAGTTGGCCAAAAAAAAGGACATTTTCAAGAGGGAAAGAAATTACATTTTAAATACTTACATCTTCTCTGGGTAATTTATTTTCATTGTCCCCTTCAATTCTTACTCGAACCACACCAGATTTGTCCACTATTTCTTGAATAACTTTGCCATTTTTTCCAATTACTTTTCCTTTAGTAAGAGAAAACAAATATAATGGTAAGCTAGAAATCAATTCTGCTATTCTTTCAGTGTCAGCCCCAAATTATTTGTAACTTGCCACTAAATTACAACCATCAAGTGACGCTCCCATCTTTTTACTTTCAATTAACTCACCCTATAGACTACCAAAAAATTTTACCCTTGGTCTGAAACTTACTCCTCTTTCAGCATGCCTAAGGTTACTAACTGGGACTGACAAACAGTGCTCACATGTAAGAAATTTTCAAAACCTAGACTTTAAAATATGCTTATATCATTTTCATATTTTTTAAACATCCAACCCATTTCAAAACCTTGGATATATACATAAAGGCAAAGAGAAAACTATTTTAATTTGGCATTAATTATTATCACTTTATTAATTCACATAAGTAACAAACTCATCAATCTTGCTTTTATTTTCAAGTTTCTATCTGTAAGAGATTTCTATGACTTGAACATAACTTTAGAATGAATATTTACATGTATTACATTTTATACCAAGTTTTTCAAGTACTTCACAGCTATATTAAAAAAAACATAAAGCATGCACATGATGTCTTCCTAAGTATAAAATACTGTAAAATGACATAAAATTCAAATATTTAACTTTTCTACACTTACAAGTCTGTCAAACAGCAGTTATTGAGTATATTAACAAAGGGATCAAAAGGCTCTCTTTCCCTAAAGGACTATCTAAAGATCAGCATATACTCACATAAATAACAAAGCAACACTGAGTTATGTACCTATTAACAAGTACTATTCAAGTAACTTTCACCATATGGAACAGATGTACCCCTTAATGAACAGCAACAGCATATTTGTTATCAAGTCCACATCCTCAATTTTTTAAATAAATCACTTTTCACAAAAACTTAAACCTTGGTTGAAGGGGTTAAAATGGCAGATTTTCCTGTTGCATGCCTGAACAGTTTCCATTAAAGAATGAATAAGAACAATGACAACAGTAGACTGGTCAATACAATGAAAGGACTATAATGGGTTTTTCTCTCTTGTATTCCTACTCTCAAGCCTCCTTCTCCATTAATAACCCTAAATTTAAAAGCAGTAGCAATTGAACAGGTTAAAAAAAAAAAAAGGAGGGCAGGGAATTCAAATGACGTGTATCTTCTCTGAGCAGCCCTAGCAGCAGCACATAAAAGCAACTTTCGTTGTTAACACAGTGAAGCTCAAGCAGCAACTCCATCCTTGACCCTGCTAAAAACAAGCAAATGTCTTTCGAAAAACAAAGATTAGGTTGATATACCATATTCCTCCCCCAGAACTTCTGCCACTTCCTTCTTGTGAACTATACCAGTTTTGAGTGATCATCCATCACCCTTCTGGGGTCCTTGGCAGGAACCTACCTGCAAGTTTTATTTAGTCCCACCAGAGACCGTCAATATTTTATATGATCATTTCCATAGTTTAAATTCCAGACCATATTGACAAACTGAAGCAGACCTGCAGTATAAATTGAGCACTGAATATAAATGCTGAAGGGACAGAGAGAAGTGATTAAGGAAGGCTTCTGGAGGTGAAAGGTTTTGAACCATTTTCAAACCAATGTTCAGGTATTTTTCCCTTTGATTTGGGAGGGGTGGGAATGGTCGTCTTAGAACTCTCAGAACATGAATGTATAAGGTAATCCTCTTTGGAACTTACCTACCAAGTGTTCTCATTCCCTTTTATTCCTCAGTTCTCTTTTTCTTTCATTTGGACTAAAAACGTACTATTTTTCAAAAGACTGCTTCATCCATAAAACATTATGGAGGGAAACATTGTACTTTTACACATGACAACCAACAGAAATTATTGTACTAAGTTCCTGAGTATCTCACCAATGTGTAATAGTTACTGCTATTGTGTATTTCCTAAACAGCACACAACCCGCATCACCAAAGCCAACATAGACAGGATACAGGAAAAGAGACAGTAGGTACTCACCACTTCACTGAATAGAGAGAACACAGAACTACAAATACACCCAATTTTCTTATTTTTGAAATATCAGAAACTTTTACTCACACCACCTACTACAACTCTCTAAGACCAAGGCTATCTTTTATAACGGATAGACTTGGATTGAAAAGAAACCTGGTTCCCTTTCACAAACCCATTGCCAAATCATTTTTACAAGTGAGGAAACCTTAGTTAAGTTAAAGTTACATTCTGTACAGCAGCTACCACAATGTTAGTATTGACAGATGTCAATAATTACGATTTTTTAAAAGGGCATCCTTTTCAAAAGCAGCTTATCAAAGGTGATTTCATTTGATACTGATAAACATTTGATAACATTGTGCACCTTACCTATGTATAATTATACAACATTCTTCAAGTTTATATTGAATTTTAACATCTCCTCTTTCCAGCAGTTCAGTCTATAGTGAACAATGGTATACCAAGAACTAATAAAGTAGAGCTTACACAACTGGCAGTAATGTCATACCTATCCAAATGTTTGAGCAGAACTGAAAGGCTTTTTACACCCGGGCGCGGTGGATCATGCCTGTAATCCCAGCACTTTGGGAGGCTGAGGTGGGCGGATCACAAGATCAGGAGCAGGAGTTCAAGACCAGCCTGGCCAATATGGTGAAACCACATCTCTACTAAAAATACAAAAATTAGCCACACGTGGTGGCAGGCACCTACAGTCCCAGCTACTCGGGAGGCTGAGGCAGGAGAATCGCTTGAACCCAGGAGGCAGAGGTTGCAGTGAGCCAAGAGTGCGTCACTCCAGCCTGGGTGACAAAGCAAGACTCCATCTCAGGGGGGGAAAAAAAAAAAAGGCTTTTTTCATAAATACTAACAGTTAAATTCCAAGACACAAATTTCTGTGTTTTAAACTACTTTTCCTGAATATACTACTTATTAATGGCCAAAAAAAAAAATGTTTTTAGAATGGACGTTTTTTTTTTAATTTTTCTATTAATGTTTGTTTTACACAATTTAACAAATAGAACACCTGTGGCTAAACATTTCCTAAAGGCAGAATAAGCCACATTCTATAAATGGAACCCAAGAAGCTGAAAGTATTTCCTTAGTGTCAAAAAAAAAAATGAGATAATAGGCAACAAAAACTCATCCCCCTTCTAGTAAACTTCACTACATTATCTTGATGCTGCTTTTTATATTAAATGTTTAGAGCGTCAATTTTCAGTATAGTCACTGTGTACTTAACACATAACCAAAGCCTTCTCAATTGCCTCAAATAGCAAAAAGACAGACAGCATAGATATAGGGCATATTAATAACAGAGTTATAAATGAACTCACTCCAACCTATAATGCTCATTTAACCATAACTTCAAATGCAAATTCTTGTCACTTAACTATAATCCATGGGTACAACAGTTTCAACAATGGTGTCAAATAATTAACAGTGAAATCACCCCTCATATTATCATCCTTCTCTCCTGCCCACAAGTTCTTACCTTATTATTCTATGCCTTGTGACAACCTACTATTCAGGACCTACTGTGTAGAAGTTTATTACCCTATTGTTAGTTCACTGTTACTTTTCTTCCACACTAAACAAAACAAATACCACAAATACCTTCTCAAAAAGTACTATCATAATTTTGATGAATATATATCAATGATAAAAAGAGAGTAAAGGAGTGAGAATAGGAAAGATCCCAAGGGATGAGAAGGCTGATGAAAAACTGTAATGACAAACTGTTATAAAAACTCTGGGCCTTATTAGTGGGTCATCTTGTACAGAAGAAACATCTTTACTTTTTAACATATGACAATAACAAGTTACACAAAATGTTATCACCAAAAAAAGAATTATTGCTATCTAAATAAATCTACACAAAACTGGAATAAGGTTATCAGACTACAAGACCAGTTTTCAATTAAGTCGCTATATGTAACTAATGTTTAACTTATTTAACATTTAGTAAAAGTACCTACCAACAAGATTCCTAGGAACCTGAATAAAATCCTCCACAAATTCCAAGAAACCTCTAGCCTTTTTTACAGCATCAGCACTCTGTAGATGAGGGGAAAAGTAAAAATGAAATCCTGTTTCAATCTTGAAGCAACCCATAATCCAAAACAAAAAGATGAGAAAAGAGAAAATTCTGAATAAGATTATATTCTACTAAAAGATTATGCTCATTCCACTGGTGAGAGATTTCAGGTGAAGTGATTCACAAAGTACTTAAGAAAAAAATCATTTTTAAAAATCCCAAATCAGTCAGTACTATTAAAACCAAAAATAAAATAACATCTCTAACATCTTTAAGCTGCTGAGAAATTTAGTGTCAGAGTTTAAATTACACAGCTGCTGAACAGCCAAAACTTTAACCCAATCCTAAATATACTAGTCTATACTCCCAGGTTGAAATTCTCATGTTAAGTGTTAACAATACAAATTGTTCAAATTGTCTGAATTATTTTATTTATTCTCAAAATCAGGTATATGACTTAAAAAGCTATTTTTGCAGATATGCATTTTTTAAAAGCACCCACTGGTAAGATCATCAAAATTCCTAATTTCTAATGAGTACAATTTTAAACGACTAGAGGTTTGGGAGTGAGTCTCTACATGGACTTTCTACTTCTCAATTAAGTCATTTTCATTTTTAACGTTTGTTCTTTAATAACCACAGATAAGGCCAGATGCAGTGGGCTCACACCTATAACCCCAGCACTTTGTTTGGGAGGCCAATGTAGGAGGATCATTTAAGGCCAAGAGTTTAAGACTACTCTGGGCAACATAGGAAACCTCTCTCTCTACAAAATATATAGATACATATTTAAATTAGCCCAGCATGGCAGTACATGCCTATAGTCCTAGCTACTCAAGAGGCTGAGGCCAGAGGATGACGTGAGCCCAGGAGTCTGAGGCTGCAGTGAGCTATGATCACACCACTGCACTCCAGCCTGAGCAAGGAGCCTGTCTCTAAAAATATTTAAAAAGCAAATAATTTTTTTAATTTTAAAACCAGGCCGGGCGCGGTGGCTCAAGCCTGTAATCCCAGCACTTTGGGAGGCCGAGACGGGCGGATCACGAGGTCAGGAGATCGAGACCATCCTGGCTAACACGGTGAAACCCCGTCTCTATTAAGAAATACAAAAAACTAGCCGGGCGAGGTGGCGGGCGCCTGTAGTCCCAGCTACTCGGGAGGCTGAGGCCGGAGAATGGCGTAAACCCGGGAGGCGGAGCTTGCAGTGAGCTGAGATCCGGCCACTGCACTCCAGCCTGGGTGACAGAGCGAGACTCCGTCTCAAAAAAAAAAATAAAATAAAAAAATAAAACCATAGCTCAAATTATTGTGCACACACTATGTGATATACCATATGCAATCAACATTTTGTATAATGTATCCAATCTTTAAGAACTATATTAAGGTAAGCACTATTATTATTTTATAATGAGAACACTTATACAAAGAAGCAAAGTAACAAACTGCAAGCCTACTCAAAGTGGCCTACTTAAAGTGAATTCCAACCCAGGCAGTATAGCTCCAAAGCCCTTTTTTTTTTTTTCTCCTCCTTCTTCTCAACAAGACAGAACTTTGCTCTGTCACTCAGGCTAGAGGACAATGACGATCATAGCTCACTGCAGCCTCTCAGTCCTGGGCTCAAGTGATCTTCCTGCTTCAGCCTCCAAAATTGCTGGGGTTACAGACATGAGCCACAGTGCTTGGCTGCCTTAATTACTATGTTATACTGTCTACTTTTAAAGGTTTCAAAATTAAAAGTAAAGCCTCTAGTCAGCTTTACCATGTGAAAGAAGCTGTTCATAAGAGCTATGTATGAAAAGTCAAGACACAAAATTGTCATTCAAAAAAAACTCCAGGCCAGGCACAGTGGCTCATGCCTACAGTCCCAGCACTTTGGGAGGCTGAGGCAGGGGGAGTGCTTGAGCTCAGGAGTTCCAGACCAGCCTATGCAACATGGCAAAACCTTGTTTCTTTTAAAAAAAAAAAAAAAAAAAAAAATCCAGTTACTCAAATTTGAAGGATGGTCTCAATTTACATACATAAAAATACAGATAAGGTGCGTGTATATGTATATATATAAATTTATATATATATTTTTAAACTCTACATTGCTCTGGCTGGATTCAAACTCATGGGCTCAAGCAATCCTCCTGCCTCAGATTCCCAAGTAGCTGGGAAAGCAAACGTGTGCCACTGCACCTGGCTGAATAACTTTTTAAAAATAACTTACTAATTTTCTACCCCTGCAAACGTCATGATTAACCAGTGACGAAGCATTATACAAATTCGAGTTCTAGAAAAGCTATTCTAATATATGCCATTTACTCCTGCCAGTGCCTGGCACACAGTAAACATTCCAAAAAAAAAAAAACAGTTGGAGAGATTATTTGTTACGGGTATAAAACTGAAGTAAATTCCGAAGCAGTTTCAATTTTAAAAACTACATATTTAATTACTTAGTAAATCTTTCACTCCCCTCAATACAAAGTTAACTTCAATTCAGCTGCATAAGTAATGACTACTAGGCTGACTGATGCTAACTGAATAAATTCTACCTCAAAAATGTTTCACTGGGAAACTGGAATTTCAGATAAAAATATAATCAAACAATAGATGGTTAATACATTATAGTAAAGGCCAAGGCAGGAGAAAGAGAACTTACCTCTCCGTAGATTCTAAATGTTCCAGTATCTTCATCTAGCTCAATGGCGGTAACTCCAGGAACCTTCCTAGCTTGCTGAATGTTACTACCATGTGTTCCTATTGCCAGGCCCATTAAATCTTCTCTCACAACAAATTCCTCATGAAAAGCTGCTGCAAGCTGTTTTGTGCACTAATAAAAAAGGAAAATTAGTATTATAAAAGATCAAAATGCAAAATGGCTTTTTTGTATGGTTTTTTTTCAGACAGGGTCTCACTCTGTCACCAAGGCTAGCGTGCAGTGGCATGATCATGGCTCACTGCCACCTCCATCTCCTGGGCTCAAGCAATCGTCCCACTTCAGCCTCCTGAATAGTTGGAAATACAGGCACGTACCATTGAGCCCAGCTAATTTTTTATTTTTTTATTTTTTGAAGAGACGAGCTCTCACTATGTTACCCAGGCTGGTCTCGAACTCTTGGGCTAAAGCAATCCTCCCACTTCAGCCTCCCAAAGTGATGGGATTATAGGCATGAGCCACCACATGTGGCCACAAAATGTTTTATTGCACATCCATGTTCATAGCATTATTTACGATAGTCAAGAGGTGAAAGCAACCCAAATCCACAGATCAATGAATGAATGGACACAATGTGGTATATACATTCTGCCTTAAAAAGGAAATTCTGACACATGCTACACAGACGAACCTTGATGCTAAGTAAAATACGCCAGACACAAAAAAGACTAAAATGATTTTACTTACATGAGGTATTTAAAATAGTCAAATTTATAGCAACAGAAAACAGAATGATGGTTGCCAGGGGCTGGGGAAAGGCGAAAATGAGCAGCTGTCTAAAGGGTACAGATTTTCAGTTTTACAATATGAGAAGCCCTGAAGATTGATCAATAATGTAAACATACTTAATATTAAGTGTACACTTAAAAATGGTTAAGATGCGAAGTTTCATATGCACTTTACCACAGTGTAAAGAAAAACACGAGAAGAAAAAAGCACTGAAAACCCACATAACGAAAAAAAAAAAAAAAAAAACGCAATCTCTTAATAAAGGAAACTCATCTAATGTCATAAAATGAATGGGGAAAAGAAATTGTTTTATTCGTCTATTAGGCTAAAACACTTTTCCAGATACAGACAGATTTGTTCACATATCCTTTGTTCAGAACTTTTAAATTAATGAGAACACTTCCAAATTTGTCCTAAGGATAATAAACACATCTCAATTTCTCTAAGACAACACAATGTGTGCATGCATGTGTATTCATCCAGATCTAGAAAGTGTGAGTGAGTGGAAGAACAAGTATCCTAACAGTGTAGCAAAGAACAGGACACAACTGAGTACCTTAGGATAAGACAGAGATATAATGATAAGCTTCATATTTTAATACATGTCACATGATACACCACTCCTAGTCCTCCTCTCCTCTCACACAAGAGTTGTTACAGTGAACTAGTTACTGATGAAAGGTATCACGACTGACAGTCGACAAGGCAGTTAAGTGGCTCAAGCCTGTAATCCCAGCACTTTGGGAGGCCGAGGCGGGCGGATCACAAGGTCAGGAGATCGAGACCACTGTGAAACCCCGTCTCTACTAAAAATACAAAAAATTAGCCGGGCGCGGTGGCGGGCGCCTGTAGTCCCAGCTACTCAGGAGGCTGAGGCAGGAGAATGGCGGGAACCCGGGAGGCGGAGCTTGCAGTGAGCCGAGATCGCGCCACTGCACTCCAGCCTGGGCAACAGCGTGAGACTCCGTCTCAAAAAAATAAAAAAATAAAAAAAAATAAAAAAATAAAAAGGTTAAATACAAAGTAAAGAACTAGCAATACAGTCTACTGAGTATCTCTAGTTTCTTCACTCTTTGGCACCTGTCATCTAAGTCCTATCAACAAGTCAACAGGCATTTAGCAAAGGAAAGGCTATGTTTGATACAAGGTAAAATAGAAAAGCAATTCTTCGGCCAGGCGCGGCGGCTCAAGCCTGTAATCCCAGCACTTTGGGAGGCCGAGACGGGCGGATCACAAGGTCAGGAGATCGAGACCATCCTGGCTAACATGGTGAAACCCCGTCTCTACTAAAAATACAAAAAAAAACTAGCCGGGCGAGGTGGCGGGCGCCTGTAGTCCCAGCTACTCCGGAGGCTGAGGCAGGAGAATGGCGTGAACCCGGGAGGCGGAGCTTGCAGTGAGCTGAGACCCAGCCACTGCACTCCAGCCTGGGCGACAGAGCAAGACTCCGTCTCAAAAAAAAAAGAAAAGCAATTCTTCTACAGACACGACAACTCCAAATAGTTACGGAACAGAGGTCCTAGGCTGCCTTCATTTGAAGCAAAGAACTTGAAAAATATAAAATATAAAACTAAATGGGGGCCAGGCTCGGAGGCTCATGCCCGTAATCCCAGCACTTTGAAAAGCTGAGGCGGGCAACCACTTGAGGCCAGGAGTTCGAGACCAGCCTGGCCAACGTGGCAAAACCCTATCTCTACTAAAACACAAAACTTAGCTGGATTTGGTGGGGCACACTTGCAATCCCAGCTACATGGCGGCTGAGTCAGCAGAACCGCTTGAACCTGGGAGGCGGAGGTTGCAATAAGCCAAGATTGCACCACTACACTCTAGCCTGGGCAGCAGAGCCAGAATCTGTCTCCAAAAACAGACAAAAACTAAAAGGGGCACAGAAAACTCTTTTGTAAGTAAACCCACTTACTTCTAAATGCTTAGTGGCCTCTTCGTTTCTGGACATAAGCATCAACTTCGTACGAATACTTCGCAAATGCATGTCACTTAAGATGTTTACTCTCTTCACAGTTGCTTCACTGGCAGACTATAAACAAACAAGCTAATTACTCAAAACTTTAATCATTCTTCCAAATAGCACAAACACCATCTTCTATACAAAGCCTTCCTTGCTTCTCATCTACTACACTTTTTTCATCTAACACTACTCTGAGTAATCACACTTTCCTTTCTGAATTCCTGTATTATTTAGATCCGCTATTCAGAATATGCTTGATTTGGGAAAAATCCAGGATCTCACACATAAGAATTTTATGATGTTAAGAATGTAATTAACATTTTATAGCCGCAAAATTTTTCTCCCACACTATATTAATAAATTCACTATACACTAAGTTGACCTTAGCTTTTCTCTTTTGAAATATCTAATTATAAAATCTGTGCAATACCCATCAATAAGCTACCTTATAATATGGTATTATCTTACCAGTATCATCAGCTGTGTTGTTTCTGGATGGTAAAAAATTCTGCATGCTCCTACTGCTTTCTTAAAATCTTTATGTGCATTTTCATTAGCACACCTAGAGAGAAATTAATTCATGTGTAAGACCTCAACAGATTAAATTCAGAGGAGTTATAATACAAAGTCAGTGTTTCATTTTGACATCCCCCACTAAAACCTCTGTTCATTAAGATGATTTTCCATCACAAGGTTTTGATTGGGCATTAGGGAAAATGTTTTGTAGGACTGAAAAATCTTCTTAATTCACAGAACAATTCAATAGTAAATAAAATTACTCACGCCTCTCTCAAATCCTCAGGAACATCCACTGTGCATTTAAAGAAGGTATTTTTTTTGACAGTTTTATTTTGATTGACAGGCCGAAGTCGTTCGAATGTGACTATTTCATTGTAAGTAGCGTCACAAGCAGCATATTCAATGACATAAAACTAAAAGACATCAAAATACTTTAAAAATCCCATCTGAACAAAAATAATGAAGTTTAAATGAAGTTCTAATTACCTTGCTCAGCTTAACCAATGGACCCTCCCCCATGTGGCATAAACACTAAGCACAGCTTAGTTACATAAATCTGATTTGCCTAAACTAGATTATAGGTTCTTACAAGCATGAACCTTGGTGGTCCTTACATGCTTGAGGTGTACCTCTGGAGAGCAGCTTTGGTGTTTGCCAATACAGAACACAAACAGAAATAAATGCTAATGGAAATGTGTGATCAACTATTTCTCAGGTAGGCTTTCAGAAATAAAACTAACAGTTGAAATAACATTTACAAAAACCAAACACTGAGGTAATTCCTTAGAAACTAGTCACAAAGCAAGTGTGAAAATTACTTACTTCTCCTTTCATCATCCGAACTTTAGCCAACCACCATCCACATGGCTCTTGGTCATTTGCTCTTGAATATACCTGAGAAGAAAAAAAAATGCCTATATCCATTCATCCCAAAAGATTTCAATGCTGTAAATAATGACTTTTTATTAATGCCCAATCCCATTAAACTTAAGAATCAAAAATGCTATTTAAACTGGTATATTAAATGCAATTTAATGAAAGTGATATGTACATTTAAATTTACTACTTAAAAATAAAACTACACTTTTTTGGGCAATTTAGCTTCTTGGAAATTAATTCCACATTCATGAGGTTTACTAAACATAAGTATTATTTTAAAGAAATACTCTTACAAAGGAGTTTTAAATAATGTAAAACACAGGTCTTCCTGTTTCTGTCAACATTGTTAATATTAAAACTTGTTCTCAGAAAGTGATTAACCTAATTTTTAAATTCCATCGAGGATATGACATTTAGATCCCTTGCTGAAGAACCTAAATCAAATGAACTAAAAAAAAATTGTTTAACTGAAAAAAAAAATTACACACATTCAGTTCATCTAGCAGAATACATTAAGTATATTACAAAACTCCTATCCAGGCTGGGCACAGTGGCTTACGCCTGAAATCCCAGCACTTTGGGAGGCCAAGGTGGGTGGATAACTTGAGGTCAGGAGTTCGAGACCAGGCTGACCAACATGGTAAACCCTGTCTCTACTAAAATACAAAAATTAGCTGGGCATGGTGGCAGGTGCCCATAATCTCATCTACTCGGGAGGCTGAGGCAGGAGAATCACTTGAGGCAGGGTAATCACATCCAGGGGGCAGAGGATGCAGTGAGCAGAGATCATGCCATCGCACTCCAGCCTAGGCAACTAGAGCGAAACTCCATCTCCAAAACAAAACAAAAACTATCCACAAAAAAACAAGTCTTATATTCTTCATGTCTATAAATATCAGTTTTATTAATGCAATAGGTCACAGAAGCTTTTACTTGGGATTAGAGTTATTTCTTATGATACAGCAGAGCTTCTTTAATGCATTATATTTTCAATATAGAGAAAGGTAGAAAAGTTGTTTCTGAGAAGAAACTACTAAGAACCAATAAAAACCAAGATTGAATGCCTTTGCAGAGATGACCAAGGAAACCTATCAGTGGATATTAACAGACTTCTGGGAGATAAATGCAAACAACTAAAAACAAAGACTTTTTTAGCCTGAAGCTTCTATCAGGATGATTTTAAAGTAATCTTGGAAGTGGTAGGAATACTGGAACTGGAAATGAATAAACCAAAACCTACTAATGAACTTTACTGTACACCATGATTAGAAAAAAATCTATGAGAAAAACCAGTAAGTCCAATTTACTAATCAGGGTCCATTAAACTCAATTTTAGTTTTTCCATTTCTTTTATAAACAGATCTAACTATTCAAAGGGATCAATATCTCATGACTTATATTCTTCCTTAGACATATTCCAAAAATAAGAAAGTTTAACACTAGAATAAAACTCACCCTTATACTCTATTATATGTATCCACTGGGCCCTTTTATAAATGTAAGGAGAATCTAGTGATCTTATTTTTCCTATGTCTTGAAACACTTTACTATTTCATCAACATTCATCAGTTATTCTCAGCTATGCTTTAAATAAAGACTAACATGGAACAGAGGAATGATGGCATCACCTAGAGGATGCAACAGTGAAATAAACTGTTAATGTTCATACAGTTTCCTTACTGCATAGCCCAAGGTATCACATCTCTTTCAAAACAGTTCAAAAGATCAAAAACACCATCCTTGTAGTCTGCTTTTAGCTACCGTTGACCAGTTGATAATTATGAATTTTTCACTCATAATTGCGAAGAGAAGAAAAATTTACAGAGGAAGGCCTTTCTAATTAGTAGAGGTATCAGACAACAGATGCAAAGAGACAGCAGCACACTAGGTTCTACTGATAAATGTGAAATCATCTTACAAAGCAAAGTCTCAGACTATGAAGTCTTCAGATGGTGACATCTTAGATGAATATTCTCAAACAATGTATTTCTAAGAAGAGGGAAAGATGATGTGCATTCTCATCCAGTTAATGACTCAACTGAGACTGCAAAATCCTCCAACCAGAAACCAGATCATCCTGGTTTGCTAAAAGGGTATTAGACAGTGTTCTTTCATCTTTTAAGATGTTTGTGGTCAGGCGCAGTGGCCTACACCTGTAATCCCAGCACTTTGAAGGGCCAAGCGGGTGGACTGCTTGAGCTCAGGAATTCAAGATCAGCCTGGACAACATGATGAAACCCCGTCTCTACCAAAAATACAAAATAAATTAGCCAGGTGTGGTAGAGCACACCTGTGGTCCCACCTACATGGAAGGTTAAGGTGGGAGGATTGCTGGAGCCTGGGAAGTTGAGACTGCAGTGAGGAAAGATCGTGCCACTACACTCAAGCCTGGGTGACAGAACGAGACTCTGTTCCAAAAAAAACAAGGTAAAATAAAAATTGAAGATAAAATTTTAAGAAATGTTTGTATGCCGAAATGTACTTCGTAAGTGGAAATGTCAAAAGCAGATGTGCATACAAAGGTTAACTAGAAAAAAAAAAGACAATGAAATGCAAAAATATTCAGTAGATTAGTCAATTCAATTGACTAAAAATACTATAATTACAGCAGAGATGGCTATCCCTTCCTCAATAGAATGAGATGCCACTAAAAGTTCCAAAGTATTCAAGGACTGCATTCTGATAATCTAACTGTAAGAATAACCAGAATAAGCTAGAATTTATTAGACATATATTTTAAATCTGCTAGCAGTATTTGTAAGATTGGTATGTCCTAGGTTCATGTGTAACAGTGAGCAGTTAGTTACATTTAGACAACTGCATTCATTGTAGATACATATATCATCAAAATCTGGAAAATATGAAAAAGTTGGATTTGCTATGTTTAAACTCTTATTAAAATGTCTAATAAGGCCATGCGTGGTAGCTCACGCCCGTAATCCCAGTACTCTGGGAGGCTGAGGTGGGCAGATCACTTTGGCTCCAGAGTTCGAGCCCAGCCTGGACGACATGGAGAAACACCATCACTATGCAAAGTACAAAAATTAGCCAGGCATAGTGGCATGTGCCTGTAATCTCAGCTATTTGGGGGCCTGGGGTGGGGTGGAAGGATCGCTTGAGCCCAGGAGGTCAAGGATGCAGTGAGTTGTGTTTGCTCCACTATACTCCAGCATGGAGTCAATAATGGCCTTAAAAAAAGTCTAATAATGGCCGGGCACAGTGACTCATGCCTGTAATCCCAGCACTTTTGGAGGCTGAGGCAGGAGGATTGCTTGAGCCCAGAAGTTTGAGACCAGCCTGGGCAACACAGGAAGATCCCATCTCTATAAAAAAAATTTTTTTTTTAATTAGCCAGGTGTGGTTGGTGCATGCCTCTAGTCCCAGCTACTTCGGAGGCTGAGGAAGGAGGATCACTTGAGACTGGCAGGTTAAGGCTGCAGTGAGCCATGATCATGCCACTATGCTATAAATTGGGTGACAGAGTGAGACCCTGTCTCAAAAAAAAGAATAAGGTCTAATAATGACCTTACTACCCTTTAATTATTTCTGCTACAAAATTATGTAGTAAATGATTAGTGATGACTGTTTTCCCAAGTATACTGAGGGTTACAAAAAGAATATCCTAACAACTAAAAGAAGGTGCCCATTCAAATAACTATCTCAGAGAGGCAGCTCGAATATCTCATTAATCTGTGGGTACATCAAGTCTGATTTGCTGAAAATGTTATGTCTTAAAACTACCTAACCCCCTTATTCTATTTTCACCAAAGCATAACCATCCATGAATCTAGCTTCCTAAATAAACCATTTTCAACTGCCTGGAGGCTTTTCTCACTGAACAGTGAAATATTTTAAACTTAATATTCATTTCTATAAGCTTCATTAATAACTTCACTCCTGAAAGACCAAGTTACTCTCATAAAGTGACTAAACATAAATTCCTGAGCCTGAATCAAAACACTACAAATTTGGCCGCACAGCCCACAACTGTAATCCCAGCACTCTGGGAGGCTGAGACTGGTGGATCACCTGAGGTCAGGAGTTTGAGACCAACCTGGCCAACATGGCAAAACCCCGTCTCTACTAAAAGTACAAAAATTAGCTGGGCATGGTGGTGGGCGGGTGTCCGTAATCCCAGCTACTCGGGAGGCTGAGGCAGGAGAATCACCTGAACTTGGGAGGTGAGCCAAGATCAAACCACTGCCCTCCAGCCTGGATGACAGAGCAAGATTTCTTCTAAAACAAACAAAAAAAAGAGCCAGGCACAGGCACAGTGGCTCACACCTGTAATCCCAGCACTTTGGGAGGCCAAGGCGGGTGAATCACGTAAGGTCAGGAGTTCGAGACCAGCCTGACGAATATGGTGAAACTCCATCTCTACTAGCAGGGCATGGTGGCGGGTGCCTGTAATCCCAGCTACTCAGGAGCCTGAGGCAGGAGAATCACTTTAACCTAGGAGGCAGAGGTTGCAGTGAGCCGAGATCATGCCACTGCACTCCAGCCTGGTCAACAGAGCAGGACTCCGTCTCAAAACAAAACAAAAGAAAACAAAAAAAAAACCATTATTAATTTGGATCCACTTTGGTGCTATGGATCAAATCATACCCTATACAAAATGAAGAGTATATCTCCCACAATATCACTTTAATAAGCCAGCATTAAAACTGTGCTCTAGTGTATTACATCCTAAACATTAATTACTGAATTGATTTACAAATATGTCATTGAATAAGAGCACCCCACAAAAATTCCCTTTCTTCAGATTTTACTTAACTCTGCAAACTATTTCACAGGAACAATTCACACTCTGAGAAAATGGCCCACACACTGCTCTAACATACTAAAATCCAGGAGACTGTGGAGTGACCATGATGAGAAGCCTAAAAACACATTAGCACTCATTTTAATCACTATCATTTTATGGAGTGCAGGACTAAATAAATAAGAAGAATCAAATTCCAAAAGCCTATTTCAGAATTCTTTCCACCAAATGATTCCAAGTCACACTCTGTTTAAAAAAAAAAAAAAAAAATCTAAACTCAAGTGAACAACTGTAAGTGAATTAAATGTAATTACAATCTGGATCCTAAAGTCATCAATTTTTCACTGAAGTTCATAATGTTCAACCTATGTCTTTCAAGTAGCCAAATTAAGAGTAAGTATCAGCCGGGCACGGTGGCTCAAGCCTGTAATCCCAGCACTTTGGGAGGCCGAGACGGGCGGATCATGAGGTCAGGAGATCGAGACCATCCTGGCTAACACGGTGAAACCCCGTCTCTACTAAAAAATACAAAAAACTAGCCGGGCGAGGCGGCGGGCGCCTATAGTCCCAGCTACTTGGGAGGCTGAGGCAGGAGAATGGAGTGAACCCGGGAGGCGGAGCTTGCAGTGAGCTGAGATCCGGCCACTGCACTCCAGCCTGGGCGACAGAGTGAGACTCCACCTCAAAAAAAAAAAAAAAAAAAAAAAAGAGTAAGTATCAAAGAGAATTTTTACCAGTCTTCAATAAATTAACTATATTTCCATTTTTCCAAAGAAATTTTCCAAATATTATTTACTATTAAACTAAATAATCAATCATAAATAACCATAAATCAACCAAAAAATTACATTTCATAACTAAGGCGATCAGATATGAAGCAATCTAAAAGGATTCCCCATCCCCACGCCCCCATATAAGGGAAAAATAATGCAGGGAAGCAGATGTAAAAAAACGTAATTCAACATGTGAAATACATTTTCAACATGTGAAATACATTTACTGAGTACTGCTATTATGTATCTGCCATTTTGTATTATTACATTTTAAGAAAACGCACGTTAGAAAAGTTTAACATCTGGAATGAACATGTGTGATTTCTCTACCTAAATAATAGTATTATCTCATTCACCTTTAAGGCAGATACTTTAACAAATCAGTTTTCTACCAACTTTCTTTACTGAATCAAGTCCTAGAAACCCACTCCGCAAGACAAAAACAAGTAACAAAGACTATGTTCTTCTCTCCTTTATGTGTGAGCATGTCCTAAGCAGTAAGACTAACAATGGTCTTGGTATCTTGGTATGATGAGAAAAACTACGTCCAAATACAGACAGCTAAAAACTTCAGACTGGCCAAAAGAATCAAACTTAAAACTTTTTAAAAAGTAGAATAAATAATCCATGTATATCTTTTACATAAATAAAATGCTAAATTAGGCTGGGCATAGTAGCACACGCCTGTAATCCTACCACTTTGGGAGGCTGAGGTGGGCGACTGCTTGAGCCCAAGAGTTCAAGACCCGCTTGGGCACCATGGCAAAACCTCATCTCTCAAAAAAATACAAAAATTAGCCCAGCATGGTGGCACATGCCTATGATCCCAGCTACTCGAGAAGCTGAGGCAAGGAAGATCCCTTGAGCCCAGGAGGTCAAGGCTGTAGTGAGCCATGATGGCACCACTGTACTCCAGCCTGGGTGACAGAGTAAGATGCTGTCTCAAAAAAATAAAATTTGGAAAAAAAAAAAAAAAAAAAACCTAAAAAGTTGTAAATGAGTGTCTTACCTCAGATAATTTTTATTCTCTTTTTTAATCCAATTTCTCTCAAGGCGCCTATCCCAACATTTTAATATAATATATAGATACATAACCATAATGCCTGACAATCCACCATATGACTAGAAAAGGAAAGGCATATGCCACAAGAACAAAAACTTGCCAATTCCTATTTTAACAATGAATACTAAACCAGAAAACCTCACAGTTCAAAAACAGGTTTTTAAAATTTCAAATATGCTAAATGCAAGGAAGAAACCTTATAAAAAACGTTATCAGGGCTGGGCGTGGTGGCTCGAGCCTGTAATCCCAGCACTTTGGGAGGCTGAGGCAGGTGGATCACCTGAGGTCAGGAGTTAGAGACCAGCCTGACCAACATGGAGAATACCTGTCTCTACTAAAAATACAAAATTAGCCAGGTGTGGTGGCACATGCCTGTAATCCCAGCTACTTAGGAGGCTGAAGCAGGAAAACCACTTGAACCCAGGAGGCGGAGGTTGCGCTGAGCCAAGATGGTGCCATTGCACTACAGCCTGGACAACAATAGTGAAACTCCATCTCACCCCGACAAAAAAAAAAAAAAACAACAGGTTATCAGCTTAGATGTCAGGCTTACCTCTGCTATTTTGCACAATCCCAGAAAAAGTTTAAGAAAAAGTGTTTATTGACCAAAAAATTACATTTCATAACTAACGCGATCAGATATGAAGCAATCTAAAAGGATTCCCCATCCCCACGCCCCCATATAAGGGAAAAATAATGCAGGGAAGCAGATGTAAAAAAACGTAATTCAAAAATGTAAAAGTAAGCCTGCGCAGTGTCTCACGCCTATTATGTCAGCACTTTGGGAGGCCAAAGCAGGTGTTCACTTGAGGCCAGAAGTTCGAGACCAGCCTGGCCAACATCACAAAACTCCATCTCTACTAAAAATAAAAAAAATTAGCTGGGCATGGTGGCGTGCGCCTGTTAATTCCAGCTACTCAGGGACCGAGGCACGAGAATCACTTAAACTCGGGAGGTAGAGGTTGCAGTGAACCGAGATTGTGCCACTGCACAATCTGAGCAACTTAGTGAGACTCTGTCTCAAAAAATAAAAAATAAAATTGCCTGAGGAAAAAAAACATAAAAAGATCAAAACTCAGATCCAGGCACGGTGGCTCACACCTGTAATCCCAGCACTTTGGGAGGCCAAGGCGGGAGGATCACCTGAGGTAGAGAGTTCGAGATCAGCCTGACCAACATGGAGAAATCCCGTCGCTACCAAAAATACAAAATCAGCCAAGTGTGATGGCGCATGCCTGTAATCCTAGCTACTAGGGAGGCTGAGGCAGGAGAATCGCTTGAACCCAGCAGGCAGAGGTTGTGGTGAGCCGAGATCGTGCCATTGCACTCCAGCCTGGACAAGAAAAGCAAAACTCTGTCTCAAAAATAAAACTAAAGATAAAACTCAGCCACAAAATGCAAGGATTTCCTACCCCAAAAACTACACAAACAAACAAATAGACAATTCACAGAACAAGGGGTTAAGAGCCAATAAACTAATTTAAGTGATGTTCCCATATTATGATTAAGGAAATGAGAATTCAGGAGACATCAGCTTCCATCCACCAAGTTTACAAAACTGTACATATGAACAATACAATACAGTCACCCAACGTATGAAAAAGATACCTCCAGGGTTAATAAAATTATAAAGTGGTAATTCCAAAGACATTTTTGGATGATGAAACGATACATTTTAATACTTTTAAAAATGTATATATCATGCCTTTTGATTCTGCAATTTAACCTCACGGGAACTATAATACTACCAGATTTGCATAAGAATATTAACTTCAATTCTCGCATTGTTTTCTTTAGCTAACAGCAAAACATTTGGTAATTTCAATGTTTTTTAATTTGATATATCCACACCAAATAATTTTGAGGTGGTTACAAAAAATGAGGTAAATTTAAATGAGAAGACAAGAAAATGTTTGCTGTCCTAATTAAGTGAATACAAAAGTCAAAAATATATAACTTAATCCCAATTTTTTTTCAACTTAAATATGTCCTTTATACATGCAAACAAAAAAACTCACAAGAGAATCAACTCTGGTAAATGAGATTTAAGTTAGGGTGGGTGGACAAGTACACCTACATTAAGATGGAAGGTTCACTTGGTACTTTATATAATTTTTTATCATTTCATTTTTTATATTAAGTTTTATTACTTTAAATTTAAAGGAGGGGAGGAGGCTTTTGAAACATTACCTGGGAAAGCACTAACTCAAGAGTTTCTAAACACTCTAGGTAATATAGATAAATCCTTAATAAACGGTGACAAAAAAACAAAATCCTATGGGTGGCAAGATTTTTTCCTTATATGAATTTTCCTTTTTCCTTATATGAATTTTCAAATTTTTCAAAAGTGAAAAAAAAAAATCACATCTTAATTTCAGATGACTTACAAAATTTTGGAGAGCAAATATGACCAGAGCTGAATCATAAAACATAATGTGAAATTTAAAAAGAAAAAAAACTAGATTCAATTTCTAAATCACTCAATCTCTACATCAATGTCTTCTTCACAGAGGCGGAGGCAGACCACAGGGGTGAGCCACTGTTCAGTAACAGGGCAGGACCCTCCTGGACAGGAATGGAAAAAGTACACTGTAACAACACCCTCAGCACCCCACCAAGAATAGTTTTCCCTTTAATCTGAGACTCCATGCTACCAATTTTAAGTGTCTAAACAACAAAAAAGTGTAAGAAGCATTCCTCTCAAAACTGACTGCCACACATTTCTAATTCTAGAACATGTCCAAACCTACATCATTCCTTTCTTGACCTAACTTTTGCTTACTCAAAATCCAAAAAACACTATACCAGAAATTTCAAAAAATGGAAACGAATCAAGCCTCTTTATTCTCACAGAAAACTATTAGAAAAAGATACAACATTGAGAAAACCTTTTTCAATAAAATCTAAAGTCCAAATGAACATAGTAATCTGCAGTATCACCGCCATATATAGCACCCACCAAGGACCCCACTTTACACTTCTTGATTTGCAGCAGTCATTTCACCACTTTGTTTCCTCGTGTCTCCCCCGGATTCCACCAGTAACATTTTCCTCGAGAACTCTAATACACACAGATAGTTACAGGTATCCTTACAAAAAGTTATTTCTTAACTTATTGCCATTCTGCCTGGATTTTAATTATTTGCACTAAGTTCACTGTGTACTATTTTGCTTTTACTAAAGCAAAGTATAAATTATGTCAGGGTGCCATGAGCCAAGTCCCTCATGAATAAGTAAAGCACTCACTTTACTCACTCTTTTATCTCTGACTTCCACCAAAGTGGGTACGCTAAATTAAGGTTGTCAGGGATTGAAGTGCTGCAATTTTTGACTTCCTAGCTTATTACCTATATTAATGAGAGCTCAAAGAAAATTTATCATTAAAAAATCAGGCCATGTGTGGTGGCTCACACCTGTAATCCCAGAACTCTGGGAGGCCGAGGTGGGTGATCACCTGAGGTCAGGAGTTCAAGACCAGCCTAGCCAACAAGGTGAAACTCTGTCTCTACTACAAGTAAAAAAAATTAGCTGGGCATGGTGGTGGGTACCTGTAATCCCAGATACTCAGAAGACTGAGGCAGAAGAATCGCTTGAACGTGGGAAGCGGAGGTTGGAGTGAGCTGAGATCGCTCCATTGAACTCCGGCTTGGAAGACAGAGCAAGACTCCATCTCAAACAATAAAATAAAACTGGCAGATAACTAAATCACTTGCAAAGTGCTTAGTACAGAATATGTACATTTAAAATGTTTGTAAATGGCTAGGCACGGTACCTCACACCTGTAATCTCAGCACTTTGGGGGGACAAAGCAGGCAGATCACCTGAGGTCAGGAGTTCGAGAACCAGTCTGGCCAACATTGTGAAGCCCCGTCTCTACTAACAATACAAAACTTAGCCAGGCATGGTGATGCACGCCTGTAGTTCCAGCTATTCAGGAGGCTGAGGCAGATGAATCGCCTGAACCTGGCAGGCAGAGGTTGCAGTGAGCCAAGATAGCGACATTGCGCTGCAGCCTGGAAGACAATAGGGAAACTCTATCTCAAAAAAATAAATTAAATAAAATGTTTGCAGGGCTGGGGATGGTGGCTCACGCCTGTAATCTCATCATTTTGGGATGCTGAGACAAGCCTGAAAGAACATGCACAACATGAACAGTGTTTTATTCATCTGTGAGCTGTGATTTTTCTTTCCCTCCATTTTTTTTTTTTTTTTTTGGTTTTCTGTACTTTTAAATTTTTCCTCAGACATTTCTAGAATATTCTAGAAGGCAGAAAGCTAGTTACAATATTTTACAGTTATATATTAACTCTGTTAATGATCACTATAGTAAAAGAATAACTATCAATACCTCATAAAGACACCCAGGCAAGTCGTAAGACAAATTATTCAAAGTAATTAGCAAAAAGAAGGAAAAAGGTAACACCATAGTGCACAGAGTTCTATTCTAGGTTCTTTTAAAAATGCAAATACCCTATCATCCATGACTTCCAAATTATAATGATAAATTTAAAGTCTACACAGCTAAAAATGAGACAGGTGAGACCCATTCTAGCTCCAAAACTCAAGCACTGCTATATTACACGGCCATTACCACCAACAGAAAGAATAGAGAAAAGGAATCAGATTTATCCTCCATCAACTAAGCTAATTTTCCTAAAAGAATATTTATTTAAATCAAAAAATAGACACCACAAGAAAATAAACTTAAAAAAACATACCTCTACTTCATCTCCTTCACTAATTTCTTTTTTTATATCAGGTGGTGGTGGTAATCTGACTTCATTAAATGGAACCTGGCGTTCTGGTTGCCAACTGAAGGATTAGAAAAGGTGTATTAACAATTTAAAAATATACAGTCTACACCTGGTGTTACATATTTTTTCAAGTTAGTTTATCATTTAGGCTTTCCCTAAAGAGAAGAAAAACAACATTCATACTATTAATAATTTCCCAAGTAATTAGTTACTGAAGTAGAACAGATTTTGTATGACTCTTAATGAAGTTCATAATTAACAAAATTGTTAACAATTGTACATTACCTCCCAAATTACTTATCCTAAGAGCAAGTACACACATTCTCCCAAATTACTCATCGTAAGAGCAGTACGTACATTATTCTGCAAATGAAATAAGCTAAGTTCACACTGATGACTAACTCTGATTCAAAATGTTGAATCGACACAGCTGCCCAATAAATAGTAGTGATACCAACTTATTTCAAATAGTTTCACAACTACATGACCTATCAAAGGAAACACAATTTCATAGATTAGAAAACAATATAAACTGTTTAACTCTTTTTAGTATACATATTCACAGAAATACAGAAAATTATCAGCAATTATTTTGAACAGCTGAATTACAAAAGATTTCGTTTTCCCATTCCATTTATCTTTCCTACAGTGGATACATACATTATAATTAGAACCTAGAAAAAGCTTATTTTTAACTCTGTAGCAAATATTAATGTATTAAACCAATTTAGTAGTTAACTGACATTTTTTATGTTGTATTTTAAAAGCTGAAATTATAAAGTAAAAAATTATTCCCTACTCTAATTTCTCATAGGTCATTTATATGTCTGGGAAGTATACTATGACATAAAATGTCCCTCAAGTTTCCATCTGCCTAGGCTGGGCAAAGTAGCAGCTGACAAGTAAAAGATTTGGGGATGCTTTCTTTTAACCATTACTGTCCAAATGGCAGCTGCTCAAAGATAGAAATCATCTCAACATTTGTTTCTACATGAAGCAGCTGTTAGGCAATGATCTTTTCAGGCAATTCCAGAAACAGCTTAAAAGTGGAAGCTGAACAGTTTTTTTCTGACCATCAATTAAACAGTGCTCTTGGAGACAGAGTTTCCCTCTTGTCACCCAGGCTGGAGTGCAATGGCGCAGTCTCGGCTCACTCACTGCAACCTCCACCTCCCGGGTTCAAGCAATTCTACTGCCTCAGCCTCCTAAGTAGCTGGAATTACAAGCACCCGCCACCATGCCCAGCTAATTTTTTTGTATTTTCTAGTAGAGACGAGGTTTCACCATGCTAGCCAGGCTGTCTCAAACTCCCGACCTCAGGTGATCTGCCCACCTTGGCCTCCCAAAGTGCTGGGATTACAGGCATGAGCCACCACACCCAGCCCAGTGCTCTTTTATAGCCCTTCCTAACCAAGCCCAGTATGCTGTCTTTCACATTTTTAGATTACATACCCCTCAGGCAATTAAAGATGGCTTAATACTTATTCTGATGACCAGCAGTCAACTGGAAGACCTTCTACAACATCATTTGAAAATTCTGGGCTTTTTAAGTATTAAGCATATTATCATCTAATTTGTGCCATCTATTTCTGCAAAACTGATTCATATCTAAACATGTTTTGGCAAAGAAGAGCGTTATGAAAAAAGTGACAATTATGGACAGAAAAACAGATAAACAGTTATCAAAGATAGACTTACGATCAAACAACCAAACCTCCCCACCCCCTAGAAGCAAACAGTTTGGCACTGCCACCTCTAATATGAAGGCCTTCGTCAACAAAAATAACTTACTTATTTTCAAAAACAACTGTAAGGGAGTCTTCATGAACATCTTTGATAAATCCCTGCAAGACACAAAAACATTATAAAAGCATATCAATATTAAAGCACTCCATAACTCTAAAAGGCTGTATTAGAGATACAAAGATAATAGGGAGTACTGAAAGAACACAGGTTTGGAATTAGGCAGATGTGAGTTTGATTTCCATCTCTACCATTTACGAGATACATGATCTTTTAAGTTACTTAATCTCTCTGAACCTCATTTTTCACCTGGTATCATCTACCTGGGAATTAGCAAAAGTAAATGTACATCCCTGGAACATCTCAGGTATTAGTTCAGCAAGGCAGTTATTTAGTATTGTGACTAAGGGTTCAGTATTTACTACTGTGACAAAGAGTTCAAGCTCTAGAGTACTGGTTGCCAGGATTCATACCCAAACTCTATCACTTGTATATTCTTGAATACAGTTTTGAACTAATGAAATTAATCACAGTATCATCCACCTAATGAAAAATTATGAGAACTAAATGAAGTAATGTTTAGCACAGTACCTGGCACAAACTAAGAACTCAATTTTGTTATAAATGTTATCAATATTATAGTCCACCTTCAGTAAAATGCATGACTACATTTTGAATACTATCTTTGCCATTAACTTAATCTTATTTTTTCTACATACTTCTCTTTCCCTTCCCTTAAAATTGGGCTATAGTGAGTACATTGTTCACAACTATGTTGGAATGAATACAGATTCTCAATAACAACTGGTGGTCATTTTTCAGGCTTAAAATTAATATTAAAATTAGCCTTCTTTATCTTCCTTTGATTAATACAGTTGGAAGAAACCATAAGATCTGACATACTCAAGAAAGAGCAAAGGACTCAAGAAAGAGCAAAGGACTTGGGTGTAGAATTACTGTTGCTGAAATCCTGATTCCACCACTCTGTAACCACAGGCAAGCAGTCCTTGGCACTTATATAATTACAATGAACATTAAATGACTTTATATTACTATGAATCAGAACCGCAAATTACTGAATGTTAGTGAAATGTTTATACATACTTTCAACCATGGGGTACATAGGAAATACTTTTCTAAAACATCTTTATCACACGACTCCATAATGTCCACAGCAAACTAGCTATATAAACACATGTATAATACCTCGTCAAAGCAAGGCAAAAACAAACACATCTGTTTATCTCACTCCTTCCCAAAAGTCCATTAAGTAACACTAAAGAGATTTGAAGGAATAAACCCAAAACAAAGAGAATAAAGGGAAAAGGCAAACTTACAACAACAACAAATGTTTTGTTCTTTTTTGTTTTTGTTTTTGAAACTTACAAAGTAGACGGAAGAGGGGTAACAGTAATAAAAAACAAAGCAAGCCCGGGAGCCCAGCACTTTGGAAGACCAAGAAAGGCAGACAGCTTGAGCTCAGGAGTTTGAGACCATCCTAGGCAAGAGTGAAATCCCATCTCTACCAAAAATACAAAAAACTTAGGCGGGCCTGGTGGCGTGTGTGGTCCCAGCTACCTGGAAGGCTGAGGTGGGAGGATCACTTGAGCCTGGGAGGCAGAGGTTGCAGTGAGCCATGATCATGCTGCTGTGCCGTGACCAGGCTGCTGCACTCCAGCCTGGGTGACAGATTACGGGCTTATCTCAAAACAAAAAAACAAAAAAAAAGAAAAACAAAAAAAAAATATTTAAGGGCGTACTCTGTGTCAGACATTTTTCTAAGCAAAATTTTCAAAATATTAACTGGCACTGGGAATGGTTCACTCCTCTTCTCCAGCTCCAACTCCCTGTTGTTTCATTTATGTGTGTGCTATTGGACATTTCTATACAAACATCCTCACTGAGGCCTAAAACCAAGGATACCCTTCCTCTTGAAGATTGCTATGGTAGGCCAAGTGTAATGACTCACGCCTGTAATGCCAGCACTTTGGGAGGCCGGAGCAGGCAGATCACCTGAGGTCAGGAGTTCGAGACCAGCCTGGCCGACATGGTGAAACCCCATCTCTTCTAAAAATACAAAAATTAGCCAGATGTGATAGCAGACACCTTTAATCCCAGCTACTCAGGAGGCCGAGGCAGGAGAATCACTTGAACCCAGGAGGCAGAGGTTGCAGTGAGCCGAGGCTACACCACTGCACTCCAGCCTGGGCAACAAGAACAAAACTCCATCTCAAAGAAGGGGAAGAAAAAAAAAAAAAAGACTGCTATAGTAGCTCCTGCCTTGCAATTCTGGAGATATTTATTAATTAATCCTCCCTAAATTTAAATATTAAGAGTTGCCACTCTAGTTCAGGCTTTGATTATCTGACCATGCTAATGATGACTTTCTGGACAGTTTCTAGTAGGGCACATTCACTTTTTGTTTTTTTTGGTTTTTTTGACGCAGAGTCTCACTCTGTTGCCCAAGCTGGAGTGCAGTGGTGCAATCTTGGCTCAAGGCAACCTCCACCTCCCTGGCTCAAGCGATCCTCCTGCCTCAGCCTTCCCAGTAGCTGGGACTACCCCACCACCTGGCTAATTTTTTTGTATTTTTAGTAGAGACAGTTTTGCCATGTGGGCCAGGTTGGTCTCGAACTCCTGACCTCAGGTGATCCACTCACCTCGGCCTCCCAAAGTGCTGGGATTATAGGCATGAGCCACCACACCTGGCCCACATTCACTTTCAACAATCACTTTGGTCCGCGCATTCACAGTTATATTACCAGCAAATATAACTATATTATACCCTTGCCATTTTTTAACAAATTTCAGAAACCGAGAATTTCCATGTTTATATTAGTAAAGCATCTCTCCCATCAGAAGACAGCCATATTTTCAACTTCCACTAACATGTTCTAGTCCTTCAACAAACTCTCACTAACTTTGAAAAGTCTCACAAATTAATCTTTCTAGTTTCTGTATAATTCATAGTGGATTAGTTCAAATCAGAAGTCTAAATCACTAGAAAATTTCACTCTCCTTTCTCACCTTTATAATAATCTTTCTCACTCTGCTTTGTAATAAGAACTTTATTTTCTATCTAAAAATCACTTCTACCTTTCCCACAAACACTTCCACCATAAACATCAGTATCAACTTGGAGTGCACATTTTTCACAAACTTTAAAACACAGCTCTGCACAATTTTTTTTTTTTTTTTTGAGATGGAGTCTCACTCTGTCACCAGGCTGGAGTGCAGTAGCACAATTTCTGGTCACTGCAACCTCCAACTCCCTGGTTCAAGTGATTATCGTGCCTCAGCCTCCCAAGTAGCTGGGATTACAGGCACACGCCACCACACCCAGCTAATTTTTGTATTTTTAGCAGAGACTGGGTTTCACCATGTTGGCCAATATGGTCACCATCTCCTGACCTCATGATCCGTCCACCTTGGCTTCCCAAAGTGCTGGGATTACAGGCGTAAGCCACCACACCCCAGCCCTTGCCCCGGCCCTTGAGCATCTACTCATTGCTAGTATCATTCTGCCATAAGATTTACTAGATTAAGGCCTGACGCCTAGTCCTTAAAATTTATTTGGACTGCAGTGAACAATTTCTAACATCCTACTCCATAAAATCTAATCCCCAAGTCCTAAATTCTAGACAAACGTGTTTCTAATGGCCAGATTTCTCTAAAATTTAGTCCACCTGATAGGACACAGTCAATACTTTTAAACGTATTTTTGTACTCCCCAGGCCACCAGAATGATGCCAGGTTTCCCCGCCTGCTCAAGAGACCCAAATTGACAGGGCTGGGTCTTTGCCAAAATCTGATAGGAGACACCAGTAACAGCCACATGTGTCTGCACATGGCAGGGGGCTTTATGCCTTTAAGTCTCCATAATTTCTGTCCTCAATCCCCAATCCTTGGGGTGTTTGACTGTCTCTCTTCCTATTCACACCCACCTGGCTCAGGCCCCGTATTTCTCAGAAGAAAGCCTTTGACATTTCTTTTTCTTCTTTCCATACATATGCAGACACGGAAGATTTCAAAGCATCCTTATTAAAAGGTCACTTGTCTTGTTCACTCACACAGTCCAACAATGTTTACATTTGAAACTCTTAACTATAATTTAAGATAATCATGAATAACTAGGCAATATAACACATCTGAAGTGTATTCAAAATCTTAAAACGTTCACAGCTTACTATGGATAAGCGGGAAAAAAATCTTAAAATGCCCACATAACTCTGACAAAACAACAAATAGGCAACATGTAGTAAAAAACCAGAAATGCCATAAATTGGGCCAGGCGCGGTGGCTCACACCTGTAATCCCAGCACTCTGGGAGGCCGAAGCGGGCGGATCACCTGAGGTCAGGAGTTAGAGACCAGCCCGACCAACATGGAGACACTTCGTCTCTACTAAAAATATAAAATTAGCCGGGTGTGGTGGCGCATGACTGTAATCCCAGCTACTTGGGAGGCTGAGGCAGGAGAATCGCTTGAACCCAGGAGGCAGAGGTTGCAGTGAGTCAAGATAGTGTCACTGCACTCCAGCCTCAGCAACAAGAACGAAACTCCATCTCAAAAACAAACAAACAAAAAAAATGCAATAAATTAAGTGTAAAATGAAGGTAGGGATGGAAGGAGTAGAAGGAATCCTTGAGCAGTGAAAAAGCACTATCCGAAGAACTAATTTCGAAAGCAATCTAGTATAAAACAATTTTTTTTTAAAAGGTTCTAGTCAAAGATCCACTTAAGCAGCAAGTTAACTAACAATCCATTAGCTTTCTACATGTAAACAACAGGCAGCTGTAAAATAAAAATTTTATACAAAAAAATTCTACTTACAGCAACAACCAAAAAATAAATCCTACAAGTGTCCTCAACAATAAAAATATGCACAGAAGCTATTTACAAAAATGTCTGAAGCTCTAATAAATATAAATACAAAATTTAGGAAAATGTAAAACACCATCATGTTCTTAGGGACCTTGATATTATAAAAATTTCAATATGCCCCTAAAATAAACCTACAATTTCAATGGGATCCCACTGAAATATTAAGAGTGCGTATGTGGTTTGGCCGGTGGGTGGGGGGCGGGGAGGGATAACCTAATAAAATAAGCCTATCTCAAAAAATTTTAAAAAAGAAAGCATTCAAAAAGGAAACTTCTAAAATGGGGTGGGGGTGGGGGGCTGGGATGGGAGGGAACAATAACACTCTATACTTACCAAACCTTAGAGATTTTAAAACTACAATAATGAAGATGGAAAAGATATTTCAAAGGAACAGAACACAGATTCCAAAAGTAGGCCTAAAGTCATTTAGGAATTTACAAATGGGGAAGGAATGTACTCTTTTTAAAATGGTACTGGAACATGTAAATAATTCTTGGGGAAAACAGAAATGGATGTCTTCACCAGGAAAAAAAAAAATTCAATAGATAAAACATTCAAACTTCAAAATAAATCAGTAACGATTCCAGGAGAAAGCAGGAATCAATTATCTATAACCTTGCAGTAAGGAAGGCCTTTCTAATCAAAAAAACAAAACCCAAAAGCCATGAAGTTTGATAAAAGTATACTACCAAGAAGCTAAAATATAAAAGCATCACATACAAAGGAGAAAAGGGTGGTGAAACAGCATACAACAGGGTTAAATCCCCAATCCAAATATTCTTAGGTGACTAAGTAAGAACAAGCTGATAGAAAACGTATCGATGGACATGAACTAGATGAACAAGTAATTCACAGGGAAAAATGTAATTTTAATAATACACAAATCTCCTTTAAAGTGTTAAACATTTGCTACAATTTGTTCTGAACTTTGCTTTTCTCTTCAGTTTGTCTTGTAGATCCTACCTTACCATAAAGGTCTACTCATTGTTTTTTAGATGGGTGCTTAAATGGCCTGTGGAAAGAAAAACGTACAAAGGATATCTGCTTACCTAATGAATATATTTTTGAAATTACAGAATATAGCTGAAAAACAAAAAGTTTCTCAACTTGACAGGAGCTGTTGTGGAAAAAAAAATCCTATAGGCTAAACAGAAAGAAACATTGTATGAATATATTTCAGGAGTTAAAAGATTAATATTACAAATATAGCAAAAAATCTAAACAGATGTATTATGGACCCCTGACTGTGGAAAAGTCACCTACTGACGCTGTATGAGGACAGACAAAATATCATTTATAAACCACTCATTTTATAAGAGCACTCATTTTAAAGAAAGGAAAGTTGAAACAATATATATCTTATATAGCCCCAAAGTTTCACTCCCTAGGTTAAAAATACAAATTTAAAACCTCATCTGTCTTGAGCTCTTTTCACTAAATCACTATGAACCAAACGATGAAATCCTTTTGCCAGTTCATATAGTTTTAAACTCTACAAGATTGAGTCTGGTAGTAATGTTAATCACGGGAAATAAGGCACCTATCATAAAAAGATATTTAAGGCAAGGTTCCCAAAGTATCAAAAACTAACTCACAACTGGTAAGGCAATTATCGTGTCCAAACCCTAGATTCGAGCTGAAAGAAAATTTTAATGTTTAAAATACCGATCAACAGATCAGGTACCTTGATTGAATTGTGGCTTAGACATCTGTAGAGATGTCCCTTCAGGAACTTTCCTAATAAACCCATTAAGAATATACCGTCCTACTCTAGAAAAATCCCTTTGACTGGAAAATAACTATGATTACAAATTCATCTATTACTTTAGATTTAAGACCCACTAATGCCTTCCTACCCCTGCAATTCATTACAACACTAAATTTACATTCCTTATAAAGGAGTAAACAGAAACCTTATAAAGGAGTAAATGGAAACGTTAAAACCTCAATATTTGGCAGACTACCAAATGTAATCAGAAACAGCACAGCCTGAATCCGAAGTTTTAAAATGGAAGTCCAGAACCAAAAAATCCAAGATTTACACCCTAAAAGTGTTCTCGTATTTCAAAATTCTTCTTAGAAGAGTTTTCTGATTGCAACACAAACTCCTTTTTTTCTTTTTTAATGACAACAAAAGAACAGCCAGCCAAAAACAAACAAACAAAAAAAAACATACAGTACAATCCTCCTCAATAGATTAGGAACTATCCTTGGCTTAACCCAACTTTTTAATGACTCCAATCTCAAGATTTCAGCCTATTAAAATTTTCATGGAAAATTCCTGTCAGGAAGGAATTACACCACTAGTTCACATTTATTCTCTTAAGTAAGCAAAAGAAAGTATCAGACTCACATTACTGCTTCCCTCAAACTTGATCAAGTATTCTTACATAGTCTGTCACTCCAGCTTTAAGACTACTGTTTTTCTTTTTAATTCTCTTCTCAGGAATCGCTGGCATGAAATTTAAACATTTTATTTTTCTCTCTAGATTTGGCACAACAGTCAGAAATAACTTTACATTTTTTATGCCTTCTCAAATGTGTTAAAAAAAGAAAAAAGTGCAGTTCATGGCTTAATTCCTGATGCAAACTTGTGATAAAGTACTTACTGTATTTCTAAAGATAAACTGATTAAAATATATCCTTCTTTATTAGAGACACTGAGCTGTTCGTTAGATGGTGAAGGGTCTTTCCTCTGACTAGGTTAACTCTCCACTTGCCCCAACTACATCAGTTAAATATTACTGCTGTGGATAAATTTGATTACAAAATATATAGCCCATGAGAAAAAGTTACTAATGTAATTCAAGCAAAATTCAGCACCTCGGGCTTTTTTTTTTTCCCCCCCAAGAACTGCCACAATTGATTTTATTATCACTTGTTATCCCTTGATCAATTATCAGTTTATTTATTGATTCATACTCTGGCCCCAGTCTACCTTTCCAGCCCATCAATTTGACTGATTTAACATCTTTGAAATCAGGATGCTTCTTACAATGGATGGCATCTTGGAATAGCTGATAGACACCTGTCAATTGACACGTCAGTCAGGATATAAATATCACTCTTTAGTACTCAAACTTGGTTTGCCTGCGATTTTCTGTGGCACCTGATGGTAACCCCTTAGCATTTCAGTCAGCAAACCAACAAAGAACCACTGTAGGAATGATTGTGGTTTCTTATCAGAATGTTTGTCTGTTGACACCTTCTGATAAAATCTAGAAAGCACCAGGATCAAAGCTCACAAAATGAGTAAAAATTATTGGAAGAAAATCCTGGAGACAACAGAGAAGAGCACTTTTTTTTTTTGAGATGGAGTCTCGCTCTGTTACCCAGGCTGCAGTGCAGTGGCCTGATCTCGGTTCACTGCAACCTCCACCTCCCAGTTCAAGCGATTCTTCTGCCTCACCCTCCCGAGTAGCTGGGACTAGAGGCACGTGCCACCACGCCCAGCTAATTTTTTTATTTTTAGTAGAGACAGGGTTTCACCACATTAGCCAGGCTGGTCTCGAACTCCTGACCTCGTGATCCACCCACCTCGGCCCCCAAAGTGCTGGGATTACAGGTGTGAGCCACCATGCCCAGCCAGGAGAGCACTTTTAAAGTTCGCTGACATCAATACTCTCCATGGCACTGAGGAAGATATTTTGAGAAGAAACGCAGGTACCTGAATACAAATATGTTTTAATGAATTTCTTTTGCTTTAACTTCCCATTTTATGTATGGGACTGTTTGAAGGATATCTTTCAATAACTATGTAAGAATACTAAAAAATAAAGATAACCATTGTTCAGATGAATTGGCACATTTCTTCCTTCTTCATGGTACAGTGCCTCTGACAACTGATGCTGTTTTATGTATAATGAAATTGCATTGAGGCCAGGCAGGTGGCTCATGCCTGTAATCCCAGCACTTCGGGAGGCCGAGGCAGGTAGATCACCTGAGGTCAGCAGTTTGAGACCAACCTCGCCAACATGGTGAAAGCCCATCTCTACTAAAAGTACAAAAATTAGTTGATCTTCCACTGATTTCCCAAATCTACATATGGAAAAACAATCTATTCTGTTGATTCGAAACCCAACTTCCAACTATTCAGACATCTCCACCCATAGTTTACTGACCCCTAAAATCAACACGTCCAGTCCTGTTCTGCACCCTACACTGCATGATCCATTTAACAAGATTTTCAAAATGAAAGAGAAAACTGAACATAGCAAACAATCTTTTTTAACCAGGATTCTACGAGAATACAGCCCAGTGCAGTAAGGCATCCACTGTGTGTAATGAATTAACTTCTCTCACATACATCTAGAATGGTACTACTACCTATGTGCCATCACCGGTAGAACTGAGAAACTGTGTTTCTGTGCTTTATAGTTCAGATAAGAAACTCAGGCTGAAGGTTGGGCATGACAGCTCACACCTGTAATCCCAGCACTTTGGGAGGTCGAGGGAGGCAGATCACCTGAGGTCAGGAGTTCGAGGCCAACATGGCAAAACCCTATCTCTACTAAAAATACAAAAATTAGCTGAGCATGGTGGTACACACCTGTAGTCCCAGCTACCTGGGAGCCCGAGGCAGGAGAATCGCTTGAACCCGAGAGGGAGAGGTTTCAGTGAGCCAAGACCCCGCCACTGTACTCCAGCCTGGCGGACAGAGCAAGACTCTGTCTGGAAAAAAAGAAACTCAAGCTGCAAAAGTCTGACTTCTTGTCTCCCACATCTGGGTGATCATCATTATCTAGGCAACTTTAAAGTTCTCAAGGATGCCCAAGGGTCTGTAATCCCAACCCACTCAGGAGACTAAGGCAGGAAGATCACTTGAGCCTAGTAGTTCGAGGCCAGCATGGGCAACACAGGGAGACAGATCGACAGACCGGGTATCCTAAAACAACAACAATTTCTCCATTTGCAAAACAAAAGAGGTGAAGGTTCTTAAAATGGGGTACTCCCTGACACTCAAAGATGTGCTAGGAGTACTTAAAGCTACTCCCTCCCCACAACTACCATGGTAAATCTTCCTGGAGCTTTTATGACAAGTAATTTAAAGGATTCATAATAAAGTTCTGGACTGTCTACACAGTTAACAGATTATATAAAGGGCTCCTTATCAGGGCAAGGTTAAAAAAAAAAAAAAAAAAAAAAAAGCCTCACTAAATGAAGGCACTACAATACAGTGGTTTCCCTGTAAGGTCTCAGATCCCACTACTTACTGTGTCCTAGGTATAAAAAGAGAGGATCCAAGACAGTAATGTAAGGAAAATAAGATCCCTAACTGGCCTTATTTGCCAAAAATCAAATCCCAATGTTCCCTTCTCGAGATCTCTGTATGGTATTCCCAGAACACTCCAGACTCTTTGGAGTAATTCTTAGGAGGGTCTATCAATCTGGAATGGGATCCAGCACTCCAGGATACTGAGCAGCATCCTCTCATCCCAATCCTAGAAGTGAGGGAGATTAGGCTAAGGAGAGCAAGTACCTAACTCCCACACAAGCAAGAAAAACAACTTTCAAACAGAGATGATTAATACATGGCACTAGCATAACTGCCTATTCATATAAACATGCAAAAATATTAATGTACTATTTAAATGTAAAAATAAAACTCCAAAATAACCTAAGAAATTATATGTATAATCTGGGCACAGACTGTCTTAACCAGGACTGGAAACCCAGTCCTTAATGGAAAAAAAAAAATTATGTTAAAAACTACAATTTCACTATGACCAGCAATACAAGAAAAGAAGTCAAAAGGATGGGGAGGCAGGAACAGTGTGGCTCACGCCTGTAATCCCAGAACTTTGGGAGGCCGAGGCAGGAAGATCACTTGAGTCCAGGAGTTGGAGGCCAGCCTGGGCAACATAACAAGACCCATCTCTACAGAAAGCTTTTTTTAAAAATTAGCTGGGCATAGTGGCACATGTCTGTAGTCTCAGATACTCCGGAGGCTGAGGTAGAAGGCTCGCTTGAACCTGGGACATCAAGACTGCAACGAGCCATGATCCCATCACTGCACTGCAACCTGGGTGATACAGTATTATTTATTTTGAGATCCTATCTCAAAATTAATAATCTAAATAAATAGGTGAGAGAGGGGATACTCTTACATTAGATCAGTCTTAATATCCATAATACAAAAAGATTTCCAAAACTGACAAAAGACATCCCAATGGAAAAATGGGCAAGACAGGCAATTCTTAGAAAAACAAAATCAAACGGCAAACAAAGGCAAGTCTTAAAAGAACAAGTGCAAATGGCAAACAAACATTAAAATTCACAACTGGGATCCAGTTCCAATGAGATATCCCTTTGCATCCAACAGACTGGCAAAAATTAAAGATCATTAAACCAATTTCTGGCAGAGATCAAAGAAAAAGAGTTGCCATTTATTATTGATGGAGAAAACAGGAAGCATCAGAAGCCTTTTTGGAAAGTAACCTTTTAACATTTATTAGTTTTTTGTTTTTTTTAAAGGTTCCCTTTCACCAAGCTATCCCATTCTTTGATATCTATCCAATGGAAATAGTTATGTGGAGTGACAAAAAACTGAAAACAAAGTATGTGTCTATTAACTGGGGAATGGCTGAATTTAAGATATTCTTATGATTATATAACCTTAAAAAATAAATCATACTCCGCATGAAAATAGTTGAGATGTGGATGATCCTACTTTTATACAGTAATACTGGAAAAACCCTACATTTTAATACAGTAATACTGAAAAACCCTACATTTGTAATTGAATGTGTACCTATACACAATTCTATGAGCATGGTGAAATATATGGAACCATGTATACTTGCTACAAACAAGGGTTACCTAATATGGAGGCAGAGGTGAAAGACCCAGGTGGTGAAGAGCAACCAAGGGAAAAGAAAAATAAGAACACAATAGACTAAGTTTTTATATCATACTTATGTGTGTATAAAATTATACACATGTATATGCAAACATATACTTTTAAGAGTTAGAATATACCTTATTGTCAGCCAACACATTTTCAATACAGCACATATGTGCATCACCACTCCCCACTTCTAATTTTTCCTTCTCTAGGGATTTCAAATCTACATTTTGTGTAATAAACTTGTAAGATGCTTACAACACCTAAAAGATCTAAGTTGTAATTTGATTCCAACAAGTACCAGTCAAGGCTGCTACTATAATCAAAAAAGTCTTAACTTCGAATAATATATTTTTTAAAAAGATCTACGCAACTCAATCTACAAAATAAAATTATTTTAAATCGCTATATACTTGTTCCTCAAATTTAAAAAGTCTGCAAATTTACCAATTACATTATACATTAATTATTGCATCACTATGGAGCAAGTTTGGTTTTTTTTTTTTTTTCTCTTTTTGAGATGGAGTTTCACTCTGTTGCCCAGGCTGGAGTGCAGTGGCACTGCACTCCAACTCGCTGCAACCTCTGCACACACCCCCACGCTGGGTTCAAGGGATTATCCTGCCTCAGCCTCCAGAGTAGCTGAGATTACAGGCACCAGCCACCATGCCCCACTAATTTTTGTGTTTTTAGTGGAGATGGTTTCACCATGTTGGCCAGGCTGGTCTCGAACTCCTGACCTCAAGTGATCCACCTGCCTCAGCCTCCCAAAGTGCGGGGATTACAGGCAAGAGCCATCACACCCAGCCAATTATGGAGTAAGCTCTAATAAGAAAAAAAAAGTTACTCAAGGCAAGCATTCAGCGTTCATTAGTATTGAGCACGTAACTGTTCTGAATTTGGGGGAAAAAAAAAAAAGGACAACTGAGGATGTGAAGATTTCTTTAAGAATACACAAGTGTCTACTACTACTGCTTACCTACCAGTAATGTTCTCGGCTTGTTAGGTTCACCCATTTGTATGTAATATCTAACAGTTCTCTTTGAAATGGAATGAGTTAATGGTTCCAAATGGCCACCCAAAACTATTCTGGGCCGGGTATGGTGGCTCACACCTGTAATGCTAGCACTTTGGGGGGCTGAGGCAGGCAGATCACCTGAGATCAGGAGCTCAAGGTCAGCCTAATCAACATGGCAAATCCTCATCTCTACTAAAAACACAAAATTAGCCAGGCTTGGTGGTACATGGCTGTAATCTCAGCTACGATAATTACTGAGGCACGAGAATCGCTTAAACCTAAGAGGCAGAGCACCACTGCACTCCAACCTGAGCGACAGAGCTAGACTCAAAAAAAAAAAAAAAATCCTGACTTTTTTGTTGCAGAGTTTAAGTTCTATACTGTTCCCTCTATGTATGCATAAAGTTTTGTGACAGTATCTGAACTTGACCAAGATCAAAACATAACTTCTTTAATCATTTAAGTTCAGTTTGAACCAAAATCAGAAATGATGAAGTTAGCAGTTACTAAGATTACACATCATTCAACAAATATATAGCGAGGGCTTACTATGAACTAAGTACATGTATCAACAAAATTTAAGATTTGAAAATAACCTGAAAAACTGTAAAAAAAAAAAAAAAAAAAAAAAAGGTTATATGAAAAGGGAACCAAAAACAGTCATCTATGATTAATTATGTAGATTAAGAAAGGAATTCAGGAGCCTCTGAGGCTCCTGATCCTGAAGAAATCTCCAACAATAATAAACTTCATCAGCTGTTTTACTAATGAAGACCTCTGTTCATCCTCCCAAAATAAGACAGCTAGAAAAACAGTGAAGATAGAGAATAGCAGGCAAGTTAAATACACTGATAGCATAAACTATCTTGATTAAAGGAAGGAGGTAGTGGTTCATGCCTGTAATCCCAGCACTTTGGAAGGCTGAGGCAGGAGGATCACAAGGTCAGGAGTTTGGGACCAGCCTGGCCAATATGGTGAAACCCCATCTCTACTAAAAATACAAAAATCAGCCGGGTGTGGTGGCGGGCACCTTTAGTCCCAGCTATTCAAAGAGGCTGAGGCGGGAGAATTGCTTGAACCTGGGAGGCAGAGGCTGCAGTGAGCTGAGATCGTGCCACTGCACTCCAGTCTGGGCAACAGAGCAAGACTCCATCTCAAAATAAAACAAAATGCATGAAAAGAAATAGGTAATATTAATTTCAATATTATTTAACCTAATATACCTAAAATATTACCCAACATGTAATCAATATAAACAATTATTGGCCCGGCACAGTGGCTCACGCCTGTAATCCCAGCACTTTGGGAGGCTGAGGCAGGTGGATCATTTGAGGTCAGGAGTTTGAAACCAGCCTGGCCAACATGGTGAAAACCTGTCTCTACTACAAATACAAAAATTGCCTGGGCGTGGTGGCACACAGCTGTAATCGCAGCTACTCAGGAGGCGGAGGCATGAGAATCACTTGAACCTGGGAGGCGGAAGTTGCAATGACCTGATATAGTGCAACTGCACTCCAGCCTGGGCAACAGAGCGAGACTCTGGCTCAAAAAAAAAACTCCTGAGGTGTTTCACATTCTTAATACTAAGGCTTTGAAACCCAATTTGTACTTTACATTTAAAGCATATCTCAATTCAGACTAGTACATTTCAGCTCCGTGGCCGGTGGCTACCATATTAGAAAGAGCAGATTTGTCTGAAGCAAAGGCATAGCTCAAATCATTTCTCTGGGAACCTCCCAATTTATTCCTCACAATTCTCCTCAATTAGCAATAATTCAAAATTAGTAATAATGTGGTGAAACATATTTGTACTTTAAAAAATACTGTATCATAATGGTTAAAGAAATTGGTTCTATGGAGTCAAACTTCATAGTCTGAATCTTGAATCAGCATCTAATTTTACAGACCTGGATTCACTTAGCCTCAGTATTCTCAAATGTTGGCGTTATCTACTTCACTGTGGTTGACAAGATTAAACGGGAAATTCGGGTAAGGTACCTAGGAAGTCTGGTAAGTAGTCCGGGTACTCAATGAAAATTAGTTACAGTTGCTAAAGGGAGACGGAACTGCCATTAACAGAAACTAGCAAAGATTTCACAACTTATAAATAGGTTAAAGTAAATACACTTCACACTGCGTATGAGAAAACCAAGGTGTCTACCTGGATGATCCTGCCAGTTAAAAGCTATGACAAGAATGAGGGGTCAATCATGGAGTGAATGCATATTGCTCTTTCCACTACAAAAAAGTTAATTTGACAACCTTAACACTGTGATAGAGAACTTACTCAGAGTTATAATCCAGCAAAGTGTCTGCCCTTTTCCTCCTAATGAAAATGTAAGCTCACTATCCTAAAACTTACTTTGAAAATTCCCTAATGCTGGCCAGACTTGGTGGTTCATGCCTGTAATCCCAGCACGCTGGGAGGCCCAGACGGGAGTATTGTTTGAGACCAGCCTGATCAAAACAGCGAGACACCATCTCTACTAAAAAATAAAAATTAAAAATAAAACCAACCTCATAGAGTCCTTGGGAGAAGAAAACCAGGAAATACATATAGAAGCTTAATACATAATCTAGTAAAGAACAGGCTCTCATCTTAAACTATTATCTTACAGAAGGCACACAAATACCTGACACAGAAAATACACAGGTACATAAAAATAAAAATATGGAAAATTTCTGGAAGTATTTAAAGCCAGGACCTTGACAATATATCTCGAGATAGATAAGATGTGCTTTTCTGCTTTCATATTTTTCGTAATTATATGTTGCTCTTTTAATACAAAATACAAAACTTTACAAGAAAAATATGCATTTAAATTGACTTTTTTTTTTTTTGGAGACAGAGTCTCACTCTTGTCACCCAGGCTGGAGTGCAATGGCGTGGCAACCTCTGCCTCCCAGGTTCAAGCGATTCTCCCGCCTCAGTCTCCCAAGTAGCTAGGACTACAGGTGTGTGCCACCACACACGGCTAATTTTTGTATTTTTTAGCAAAAACGGGGTTCCTCTATGTTAGTTAGGCTGGTCTCCAATTCCTGACCTGATCCACCCGCCTCGGTCCCACAAAGTGCTGGGATTACAGGCGTGAGTCACTGGCCTAAGTTGACTTTTTAGTAACTGTGATCACCATCAGCAAGATAGAGTAGAAAATCCTAGCCTTCCTTCCCCTGCATGTTTTGCAACTATCTGTGAATGAAAATAAAAGTTGTGATCATTTATTTTGACTTTCAGTTAAATCTTCATTCCTTAGCATTTTAATGAAAATTATCTTCTTAAATATGCAAAACAACCATTTTGAAGTATCTGGAACTATGTATTTTTAAATTAACAGGGTGCCCTAATATTAAGACAATTATAGTTTTTTCAATTACAAATCTCCACAGTGAAACCAACTAACAAGATTCTGTACTAACCTTGAAAAGTCAGTATACTCTCTGAACACAACTTCTTTACTGTAATTCTATTGGTCACCACTATTAATATACCTACTGTATAATTTAGATTACACTCGAATTTCACTTAATATTAAATCAAGCTAAATAGGGAATTACAGAAATATTATAGTACTTTGAAATTTGTTTTGTAGTCAGTTACATAGTTAAAGCAGACAGAGCTCTAAAAGTAATTTACTCTGGCCAGGCGCGGTGGCTCACGCCTGTATTCCCAGCACCTCGGGAGGCCAAGGTGGACGGATCATGAGGTCAGGAGATCGAGACCATCCTGGCCAACACGGTGAAACCCTGTCTCTACTAAAAATACAAAAAATTAGCTGGGCGTGGTGGCGCATGCCTGTAATACCAGCTACTTAGGAGGCTGAGGCAGGAGAATCACTTGAACCAGTGAGTCAGAGGTTGCAGCAAGCCTAGATTGCGCCACTGCACTCCAACCTGGTGACAGAGCAAGACTCTGTCTCAAGAAAAAAGAAAAAAAAAAGAACTCTACCTTCTGTAGAAAGTGATTGAAATCTTAAGAAATTACAGGTTCCCTTGGAACACCATGGAAATTTTCCTATGAGCCAGAAACTGAGTGACTTACTTTCAACTTCTATTTAAAATTATACTCAGGGTTGAGCGTGGTGGCTCACACCTGTAATCCCAGCACTTCGGGAGGCCAAGGAGGGCGGATCACTTGAGGTCAGGAGTTTGAGGCCAGCCTGGCCAACATAGAACAACCCCGTCTCTACTAAAATTACAAAAATTAGCCATCCGTGGTAGCGCATGCCGGCAGCCTCAGCTACTCGGGAGGCTGAGGCAGGAGAATCACTTGAACCTGGGAGGTGGAGGTTGCAGTGAGCCGAGATCGTACCACTCCACTCCCACCTGGGCAAAAGAGCAAGATTCTGTCTCAAAAAATAAAAATAAAATTATACTCAGCCCAAGGCCATAAAAATTGCAATGCTATTACAAAGATTAATATATATTTATACAACAGTTAAGAAGCACTTTAATGATGCAAATGAGTCGGAGGTTTCTTTGGGGTAATGGAATGTTCTGAAGGAACACTGTGGTGGTGGTTACACAACTCTGTAAATACACTGTCATTCAACTGTACACTTAAAAAAAGGTTAGTTTTATAGAATATACATTCTACCTCAATAAAACTTTATTTTTCAAGACACCTTAAATGCCCGGTAGTATAAAACCTAAGATGCTACTCTAGGTATGAGAAGTACAAAAGCTATAATGTTATTTTATATAACAGCATAGCCCACCATCAAATGCTTAATTAACATCTTCCCATTCCCTCTCATCCCCACAGATTTTTAGGGCTGCGAACATGCACAAATCAAGTTTCTAATCTCTTTAACTATAGAGCCACTGTTAAATGCAGAACAATGTATTTAGTATGCCATCATTTGTGTACATACTATTTTTTAAAGGCTACCCTAATTTTAGGTAAAATATTCAGATCTTCAGCGTTTCATTGGTTCCAATTAATTTGTGAAATGAAGTTTCAGTTCTATTAGAAAAACTTTAATCAAAGTCTACAGAGCACTGCCTCAAGGTATAACTGACTTTGAAACTAATCAATGGCAATTCATGCTTATAGCCAAATGTGTGTCTTCTGCCTATATGGGGTTAAGAGAAGGGGAAAAGAGGGAAATTCAAATCACCTGTACATTGAAAAACACCGTAAAAAAACAAATACACAAAATGTTAACAGCTCTCATCTCAAGGCAACTTCTAGTTTTTGCTGAGTTCCAAAATTCCCTCAGTGACCATGCATTATCTTCTAAATTGGAAAAAAACTAATTAAAATTAAATTGCTTCTATGCTAAATGGAAGCCGGACTCAAAACACTACACAATATATTGTATAATTCTACATACGTAGTGTTCTGAATAAGAAAAACTATGGGGACAGAAAACACTCTAGAAGCTGGGGTTGAAGAATGGTTGACTGAAAAGGGCATGATGGAAATTTGGGGGCTATGAATCTTGATAAATGCTGACACCACCACAGTTAAGGTGACAGTTAATCTTGATAACTGTCAGCATTTATCAAGATTCATAACCGTACACCAAAAAAGGTTTATTTTATTGTATGTAAATTAACCTCAACTTTTACATTCTAATGATTAAAAAGCAATAAATTTCTGTGCAATAAACCAATGTTTTTCAAGTCAGCAGTTTAATAGGATGAAAAAATACTGGGGATCACGGAACTACTTCATGCCCCTCATGTTAGAGAGATTTGTTCAGGGGTCCATTGTTAGATTATGGTAAGGTGAAGTACAGACCTAGAATTCTCATCTGTTTACTTCAAATCCAGGACTCTTTTCCACTTCTCCATTCTCTTTCTTCCAGAGTTCTGAAGACCAGAGTTTCCACAAAGTGCATGTGCAAGTGGATTATGGCTGGACATAAAATTCCAAGTGTTCAAGCGTACATGGTTTCAGTGCACACACATGTGGCTAGTGTCCTTTCCAACCTTTGCCAAAGTACCAACTCACTTTGTGAGGCAAAATGAGTAATGGAGTCAAAGTCTAAGTAGAAACAAGCAGTAGACTGTAGAGTATGTATAGAGATCAATAATAAATACTTCAGAGTTCCAAAATGGGGACATTTGATTCATTGTGAATTGACTGGAAAAAAAAAATACCGTGAGAAACCAAAGACTGCAAACAATCTTTACTAAAACAAATTATCTTCACCTTATTAAAAAAAGGAAAAAAATCTTGTATAGCACGCTATTGACAAATATACTTTGCTAAAGATAGTTGTCTACCACATGCATGATGCAGAACCATGAATTAAAGCAAAATAATCACTTTATTTTTTCCAATGTGCAAGAAAACATGCATACCTCCCTTACACCAGAACTATATAGCCAAATAGTGAGAATCTAAAACTTTTAGGGAAAGGGGTGGGGGGTGATGCAAAATGACTTATCTACACTTGACAGGAAAAACATGGATAAGTCTTGTCTTTGCGCCGTCTTACCCAGAGAACTGTATCTTCAGTCGTCCAGGGAAAGCAACCACCAGGTTTCAGTAACAACAAAAGTCAATTAAATATGTACTCAAATTTCACCTAGGTCATTGGTCTGACATCAAGTCTTAAACCAAGAACGTTAATGTAACTACTCACGCATTAACATAACGTCTCATTTCCAACAGGCACTGTTCCTACTTTAAGTTTACCACCTAAGGAGATTTAAACTTGCAAAAAGCTTAGGGGGATCCTTTATACGCTGTGATTCCCCATTATGCTAGTACCACGTGACAGTTAAACCAAATCCACAGAGCTAATCAGTAAACTAAGAAAGGAAAAACAAAACCCTGAAAATAGAAAATCATGGCCAAATAAAATAAAAACCCAAGGGATAAAAGGTACCCTGAAATGAAAACCTGTGAGAATTCATTTTGCATACGCACAATACTCATGTATTAGAAGGCGGCCCTTCATAAAAATAGCCAAGACTCTCAAACATTTGAGATGCTGGCTTAGTGAGATTGACTGACAGACAACAGCTGGGGAGGTTCTGTATTGATCTTGTAACGGCCTGGCATATTTCGGGAAAATAAGGAGAAAAGAATGCTATAGCAGCAAAAAATAAACTATTAGGATTTCATTTTCAGATATGTGAACGCTGAACGCCCCACCAAATTCCTCCACTCTATTCCTCTTACGTTTTTCAGCCCCGATTCCATAGTAATGCATGCCCTTCCTCCCCAAGCAAACAAACAAAAAAACCTCGTGGGGGAAAAACAAAACAAAACAATACCTCCCTCCAAAAACAGGGGCAGTGATATAAAGAAATTAGTCACCTCTCCACCTATCTCCCTGATCCATTTCGCATTTTAAATCTTACTTTAAAGCACACAACTCTCCTTTTCTTCCGTAATAGAGGGGCTAAGGCGCCGCCCAATTTCCCAGGCCGCAAAAATATTCCAACCCGCCACAATTCAAGGTTTTCTGCTTTTCTGTCTTCGATCCTAACCCTCAATCCGGTACCCTCATTCTCCTCAGGCACTAAAGATTTGTTGGCCCAAAACTCAAATACAAGGGTGAATTCCAAAGATTCCGCGATACACCCGCCCCAGGGGGTGGGGAGGGGTCGGAGGAGCGGGTTGAGGAGCTCCCGCCCGGCCCAGTTCGAGGGGCGGGGGAGCGGGTGTGACCACACAATCCCACCGCCTCCTTTCACGACTCCCCCACCTCCCAGAGCTCCGGCCTGCTCCGAGGGAGCTCACGCCGCCCAGCAGCCACCGAGCTGCTTCCCACCGGCCCGCCAAGAACCGTACTAGCAACCAAGAAGGTTCATAACTAGGAAAATGCAAGAGGCGTCCGACGTGTTGTTTCAAAACATAACGGAGCCCCGGCCCCCGAGACCGTTAAACCGCGGGTGGAGGGGGGAGAAGCAAGGAATCTAGCGGCCTCGAGCTTTGGCCTGGCCTCCTTTCCAACCCAAACCTCACTTTCTGGGACCACCAACCCTACCTCAAACGCGCTCCAGCCCCCAGAATACTAGACAAAGTGGCAAAACCGTCAGTACCTTGTAGAAAGCCCCGTTGGAGCCGCGAACCTCCACCGTCAGCTCCGCCATGTTGGAACCGCAAAGGCCGCTGGGAAGAGATTCTAGAAACTTTCCAACCAGAGGGGAGGAGGGGGGAGGGGCGAGAAGGAGGCGGGGAAAGGGGAGGGGAAAACAGGGCGGGGATTTGGATCCCCCGCCCCTCACCCCTGGGGTCTCAACGTGCCGCCCCGACTCTCCAGGTGGGATCGCTGCGCACCCTGCATCACTGGCCTTGAGCTCCGCCCGCCGCCGTCTACGTCGGATTTGCTTCCCGACACAATCGCCCGACCTTTGTTGACCCGCCCCTAGGTCCCCGCCCCACAGTGCCCGCTGTTCGCACCGCGGCGGCCGAGTAGTGCCTCCAGCTGCCACTGCCCAGGCACAGCCTGTCGGGCACATCGGCATTCCCCAGCCCTCCGGCATCCTGACCTTAAATTTCTGGAAGTGCTGGCTGCCCTGGAATGGCTTTATCATACACTTTTTGGGCTCCAGTTGCCCTGGGGAAGAGGGACGCCTACAAAATAGACATACTATTGTGCCCCAAGCTTTTTAGCCCCGCTCTTTCTTTAAAAAAAGTTGGGCCTTCTCTTGACTCAAATTCCACAGTTCCACATCCACTCAAACAATTTGGTCTAGCCCTCTCCCCACCTGTTACCACTTTAGCTATTTAAAAGTCAAACTGAGTATTTTCAGTGCAAGTCAACTGTGTTCCCACCCTAGAATAGAGTTTAGGTGAATTCGCCTTATTAAAAGTAGTCAGACAAACAATAGAGCAGGAGACCACGTTTTCCTCTGCTAAATGTATGCAAAGTTCCACAAATAGGATCAAAGCAGAACCATCTCCAGTTTTGTAAGCATAACAAATACTTTGGGTATGGATTTTAACAACTTAATACTGAAGCTTCTTCCCTAAGCAAGGGCTTTGGAAATAATACTATAAGTGTTTCTCGTTATACTTACATTATTACCATTTTCGCAAAAAAAGTTAGGAAAGGATACTTTGCTAACATTCTGTAATTCCCATGAAATGCCCACTGACCCAGTTTTTCAGATTCTAAAAAAAAAAATGTACATAAATTTTATGAGCACGTCTGCATCTCTGAAGATTCTGGGGGAAAATGAGGGCTGTGAAAGTGCTCGCTGTTGTCATGTACAGGATATTCTCTTTATTTATTTAGAGACAGGTTCTCGCTCTGTTACCAAGATGCAATGCAGTGGTGTGATAAACGTTGCAGCCTGGACTTCCCAGGCTCAGGTGATTCTCCCACGTGGGCCTCCCAAGTGGCTGGGACTACAATATTTATTGATTTGATTTGATTTGATTTATTATGTTTTTTTAGACAGAGTCTCGCTCTATCGCCCAGGCTGGAGTGCAGTGGTGTGATCTCGGCTCATTGCAACCTCTGCCTCCTGGGTTCAAGTGATTCTCCTGCCTCAACCTCCTAAATAGTTGGGATTACAGGCGCACACCACCACGCCCAGCTAATTTTTGTGTGTTTTTAGTAGAAACGGGGTTTCACCATGCTGGCCAGGCTGGTCTCAAACTCCTGACCTCGTGATCTACCCGCCTCTGGATTACAGGCATGAGCTGCCGTGCCCAACCTATTTATTCACTCCCAGCCTTTTTTTTTTTTTTTCCTTTTTTTTTAAGACGAGATCTCTATCACCGAGGCCGAAGTGCAGTGACACAATCATAGCTCACTGTAACCCTGAACTCTTGGCCATCCCACAGTGGGCTGGGATGTTCTTTTTAAAGTGTTGATCACAATGAGAAAAATGTAAACAAACTAAATGCCCATCAATGAGTAATAGCCACGATTTATTAAGGGCGTCTTATGCTAACACTTTATATCGTATCTCATGATCCTTCAGAATTATAATGTCCTATTTACTTTTTTAAAACATTTTCTTTAGATATAATTCTCCCATTTATAGTGTACAATTCAGTAGTTTTTAGTATATTCACAGATTTGTGCAACCATCACCACAGTCAATTTTAGAACATTTTCATCACTGCAAAAATAACCCCATACCTGTTAGCAATCGCTCTAGATGTAACCCCAACTCCCCAGGCCCTAGGAAATCACTAACCTGTTTTCTACCTGTATAGATTTGCCTAGTCTAGATATTTAATATAAATGAAATTGCAGAATATGTGGTGTTTTATGACTGGCTTTTTTTTTTTTTTTTTTTTGAGACAGAGTCTTGCTCTGTTGCCCAAGCTGGAGTGCAGTGGCTTGATCTCCGCTCACCACAACCTCCACCTCCTGAACTGAAGCGATCCTCCCACCTCAGCCCCCAAGTAGGTGGGAGTACAGACATGACCTAATCTTTGCATTTTTTATAGAGACGTGGTTTTACCATGTTGCCCAGGCTAGTCTCCAACTCCGAAGCTCAAACCATCCACTGCCTCCACGTCAGCCTCCCAGAGTGCTAGGATTACAAACGTAAGCCACTGCACCTGGCCTATATGTAATTGGCTTCTTTCATTTAGTATAATGTTTTATAGTTTCATCCATGTTGTAGAATGTATTACGACTCATTCTTTTTTGTCAAATATACTGTTGTATGGATATGCCACATCATTTTATTAATTAATTAATCAATTGATAGACATTTGCATTGTTTCTACTTTTTAGCTGTTTGGAATAATGCTGCTATGAAAATTTCTGTATATGTTTTGGTATAGACAGATGTATGTTTTGTTTCTCTTGGGTATATAGCTAGAAATGGAATTGCTGACTCGTGATAACTCCATGTTTAAACCTTTTGAGGAATTGCCAGATTTTTCCAAAGTGGCTGCATTATTTGCATTCCCACCAGCAGTGTATGAGGGTCTGAGTTTGCTTTTCTTTATGGGTTCCCCTCCCCTCCCCTCCCCTCCCCTCCCCTCCCCTCGCCTCCCCTCGCCTTCCCTTGCCTTCCCTTGCCTTCCCTTGCCTTCCCTCTCTTCCTTTTCTCTTCTCTCTTCTCTTCTCTCTTCTCTCTCTCTCTGTTTTGGCTTTTAGTGTATTTTTGGTTTGTTCTCAATGTGATTTTGAGTATGGATGCAAAAGTTCCACTTGGGCATAAGCCAAAGCATCTCATACTGCCTGAACTCTAAAGAATAAATATTGTCGCCGGGCGCGGTGGCTCAAGCCTGTAATCCCAGCACTTTGGGAGGCCGAGACAGGCGGATCACGAGGTCAGGAGATCGAGACCATCCTGGCTAACCCCGTGAAACCTCGTCTCTACTAAAAAATACAAAAAACTAGCCGGGCAAGGTGGCGGGCGCCTGCAGTCCCAGCTACTAGGGAGGCTGAGGCAGGAGAATGGCGTAAACCTGGGAGGCGGAGCTTGCAGTGAGCTGAGATCTGGCCACTGCACTCCAGCCTGGGTGACAGAGCGAGACTCCGTCTCAAAAATAAATAAATAAATAAATAAATAAATAAATAAATAAATAAATAAATATTGTCCCTCTTCAGGCCTTGTGTAGAGAAAACATTTGAATATGGAACCCAGCCAACACTTCACTACTTCTTCTAGGTAGACTTCGTGATTTCAGTTATAGCAACCAGTAACATGCGTAAGATCAGACAAGCTCTAAGTGTCAGAACTATGATTTGAGCCCTCTTACTTTCCATTTCCAAAGCCACATCAATGACTGTTTGCAGCCTCCATGTAATATTCAAAATGGGACATTACACAAACTTTAAAATTTTGATGTAGATCTATTTTCATCATCATTAAAAGATGTTCACTTTAAAGAATGTCACAAAACACCATACATAATCATATTAAAATATGTATGTTTTGTGTATATACGTATATAAAGTCTGAAAGTTAATATCTCCATATATTAATAAAGGATATTTCCAGAAGATGGCTTAATGATTTACATAAACTATATAATGTCTATATTTTTTGCCCCATCTGAATTTTTCGCAATGAGCATCTTACCTGATCATCAAAAAAAAAGATCTTTTTGGCTGGGCACAGTGGCTCACACCTTTAATTCTAGCACTTTGGAAGGCTGAGGCAAGGGGATCACCTGAGGCCAGGAGTTTAAAGCTAGGCTGGGCAACATAATGAGAGCTCGTCTCTACAAAAAGGACGAAACTTAGCAGGGTGTGGTGGTGTGCACCTGTAGTCCAGGCTACTCAGGAGGCTGAGGCAGGAGGATTGCTTGAGCCTGGAGGTCGAGGCTACAGTGAGCTGTGTTTGCACCACTGCATTCCAGACAGGGCAACAGAGCAATACACTGTCTCAAAAAAAAAAAAAGATATTTTCATTTTTTAAATAATATACCATGGAATATTCTACAACAACTAGCAACGAAATTATAGAAGACTATCTACTGATAAGAGATGTCTATAACTGTAAAAAGCAGCTTATATGTGCAACCAATTTTGTACAGGATACATATATGTATATTACATGAAAATGTATTACAAAGACTTTACCAAAATGCTAACAGTGGTTCTCTTAGGGTAGTGGCATTATGAATGTCTATTTCTCTGTGTGTGTGTGTGTGTGTGTGTGTGTGTGTTTAAATAGGGATTGAGGTCTCCCTGTGTTAACCAGGGTGATCTTGGACTCCTGGGCTCCAGCAATCCTCCTGCCTGGGCCTCCTAAAGTCCTGGGATTAGAGGCATGAGCTACCATGCCCTGCCTTCTTTGTGAGTTTCTGTATTTTCCAAGTTTTCTGTATTGAAATGAGAGCAAAATTCTGTCTCAAGAAAAAAAAAAAAATTCAGGCTTGGCATGGTGGCTTACCTCTGTAATCCCAGCACTTTGGGAGGATCACTTGAGTTGAGGCCAGGAGTTTGAGACCAGCTTGGGCAACAGAGTGAGACCCCCTGATCTCTACAGAAAAAAAATTTTTAATTTGCTAGATGTGGTGGTGGTGATGGTTGGGTATGTGTGTGCGGGTGTGTATAGAATTATACATATGTATATATTTACATATATATAAAATCTATGACATATATATACTATTGTGCACACATTATATATTTATTTATTTTAGAAAATTAAAAGGAGCTTCTGGAAATTAACAGTATGCCAGCAAAAGCAAAAAAACTCAATAAAGGAGTTGAAAGATAAAGTTGAGAATATATTCTAGAAAATAGAGCAAAGAGCCGGTCGCGGTGGCTCAAGCCTGTAATCCCAGCACTTTGGGAGGCCGAGGCGGGTGGATCACGAGGTCAGGAGATCGAGACTATCCTGGCTAACATGGTGAAACCCCGTCTCTACTAAAAATACAAAAAACTAGCCGGGCGTGGTGGCGGGCGCCTGTAGTCTCAGCTACTTGGGAGGCTGAGGCGGGAGAATGGCGTGAACCCGGGAGGCGGAGCTTGCAGTGAGCCGAGATCACGCCACTGCACTCCAGCCTGGGAGACACAGAGAGACTCCATCTCAAAAAAAAAAAAAAAAAAAAAAAAAAAAAGAAAATAGAGCAAAGAGATTAAGATACGGACACCAGAAAAGATAAGAAAACAAGAATATCAGTCTAGGTGATACAATTTCCAAATAGTAAGCATTCTAAAAAGAGAGAACAGAGAAAAAGGAGGAGGAAAAATTGTACACGAAATAATTCAGGAAATTTCCCAGAGAAGAAGGACATGTAGTGACACATTGAAAGATCCCATCTAGTGCCCCACACATAAATAGACCCACACGAAAGCACATCAAGAAATTCAAGGATGCCTGAGAAGAAAATAAGATATTACAAGCTTCTAGACATGAAAGAATGGTCCCATACAAAAGATGGAGGATTGAAATCATTTTAAACTTTTAAATAGCAAAAATGGAAATAAGATACTTGAGCAATGCCTTCCAAAATTCTGAAGGAATATTATTTTAAAATTAGAATTTTATAGCCAACTAAACTATCATCAGCTGTAACAGTAAAATGAAAATACTTTAAGGCTGGGCACCGTGGCTCACACCTGTAATCCCAGCAGTTTGGGAGGCCAAGGCAGGCCGATCACTAGAGCTCAGGAATTAGAGACCAGACTGGCCAACATGGCAAAAACCCTTCTCTATTAAAAAACAAAGGCTGGACGCAGCAGCTCATGCCTATAATCCCAGCACTTCTGGAGGCTGAGGTGGGCAGATCACAAGGTCAAGAGATGGAGACCATCCTGGCCAACATGGTGAAAACCCATCTTTAATAAAAATACAAAAATTACTGGGTATGTTGTTGTGTGCCTGTAGCCCCCACTACTCAGGAGTCTGAGGCAGGAGAATCGCTTGAACCCAGGAGGTGGAGGTTGCGGTGAGCCAAGATCATGCCACTGCACGCCAGCCTGGTGACACAGCGAGAGTCTGTCTCAAAAAAAAAAAAAAAATAAAAGGCTGGGTGTGGTGGCTCACACCTGTAATCCCAGCACTTTGGGAGGCCGAGGTGGGTGGATCATGAGGTCAGGAGTTTGAGACCAGCCTGGCCAACATGGTGAAACCCTGTCTCTACTGAAGATACAAAAATTAGCCGGACACGGTGGCACACACCTGTAATCCCAGCTACTTGGGAGCCTGAAGCGGGAGAATCACTTGAACCTGGGAAGTGGAGGTTGCAGTAAGCCGAGACTGTGCCACTGCACTCCAGCCTGGGCGACAGAGTGAGACTCTGTCTCAAAAAAAAAAAAAAAAATAGCTGGGCATGGTGGCACGTGCCTGTAACTCCAGCTACTCAGGAGGCTGAGGCACAAGAATCACTTGAACCCAGGAGGTGGAGGTTGAAGTGAGCTGAGATCACGCTACTGCACTCCAGTCTGATGAACACAGCAAGACTCTGTCTCAAAAGAAAGAAAATAAGACATTAAAAAATGTAAAAAATTTACTTACCTTTTTTTCTGAGGAAGCAGCTAAAGATTATGGTTATTCCAAAGGAAAAAAAGAAAATTGAGGGGTCAAAAAAGGATTCTAACACAGAGGAGAGGTGGAGTGGATCCCCAGATGTTGGTGAAGATGGTGAAGACAATGTCAGTATGACAGTCGTATTAGGAGTGTAACCATCTAGTCAATGGTGTCCAACAGTAAAAAAAGAAAAAAAAAATAGTTTAACCAGCCCTTGAACCCAGAAATGGCTATCTGAAAAACTAAAATAAATAAATAAATAATTTTTAAAAGAGTGTAACCAGCCCATTTTGTTGTTATTATTGTTCTTTTGTGTTTGTTTTGTTTTGTTTTGTTTTAAAAATTACCTAGGCTGGAGTCCAGTGGAGCAATCTCCACCCACTTCAACCTCCGCCTCCCAATTCAAGGGATTCTCCTACCTCAGCTCTTGACCTTAGGTGATCCGCCTGCTTGCCGCGACCTTCCAAAAAGTGCTAAGATTATAGGCAGGAACCACCACACCCAGCGTCCAGCCCAGTTTTTAGGAAGTAAAAACATCTCTGAGAGAGACTTTTTCAGGATTAATCTGATAGAATGCTTCCTGTGAATGAACTTCCTGAGTGGATATTTAGATGGTTAATGGACTGTTGGGATTGAGTTATGAATAGGTAGTTAGAATATTAAGCAAGTTTTAAAAAGATAATTAACAACATTGGGAAGAAATAAAGTCATTTCAGAAAAGTAGTCCTCATTTATCTCATGGCTCAGCTCTGAATATATAAATATTATGAAAAGACATATAAAATTGATCCAACTGAATTCCAACATGAGTAAGTTGAAGAAAGAGCAGTGGTACTTGTGCATGTGTAATGTGGGAAATAAAGGGAAGAGAGCTGAGGTCTTATTTTCCACAATGCCCATAATATATGGGCAATAGATAAATGACCATATATTTTTTAGAGATGTGGAAGACACCAAATAATAAGCCAAAAAGTTAAACGCAGTTGTCTCTGGGAAAAGCAAAATAATTATGGAGAGTAGTGAGACATTAAAGTTTTCTAAAATTTTCTGAAAACTAATTGATTCTACCTCCATTCCTTCCTTTCCTCCCTCCTTCCTTCCTTTCTCTCTCTTCTCTCTTTCTTTTTTTCTTTCTTTCTTGACAGAGTCTCACTGTGTCACCCAGGCTGGAGTGCAGTGGTATGATCTCAGCTCACTACAACCTCCGCCTCTTAGGTTCAAGTGATTCTCCTGCCTCAGCCTCCCAAGTAGCTAGGATTACAGGTTCCCACCACCATGTCCAGCTAATTTTTGTATTTTTAGTAGAGATGAGGGTTCACCATGTTGGCCAGGCTGGTCTTGAACTCCTGACTTCAAGTGATCTTCCCGTCTTGGCCTCCCAAAGTGCTGACATTACAGGCTTAAGCCACTGCGCCAGGCCTTTTTTTTTTTTCTTTTTCCTTGAGATGGAGTCTCACTCTTGTGGTCCAGGCTGGAGTGCAGTGGCGTGATCTCAGCTCAAGTTCAAGCGATTCTCCTGCATCAGCCTCCTGGGTAGCTGGGATTACAGGCGCCCACCACCATACCTGGCTAATTTTGTACTTTTAGTAGAGATGGGGTTTCACCACATTGGTCAGGCTGGTCTCGAACTCCTGACTTCAGGTGATCTGCCCACCTCGGCCTCCCAAAGTGCTGGGATTACAGGCATGAGCCACTGCGCCTGGCCCCTTTCTTTCTTTTTAAGAGCTCCTTTTGGAGCTGGGCTACCCCACAGGCAGTGTGCCCAAAGCAGCCTGATTCTTTAAATAGGTAGAATTTTTGACAAAGATCAAAACTAAAAAGAAGAAATACAATTTTATTCAGAAGAAAGAGTATCCTTTCTGTTCTGTAGACAATCCAGGACTGAGATGCATTAATGCAGAACTGAGGGTCTGAGGTCTGGTAGCACCAGTGTTGACCGAGAAAAATAGAATGTTCTGAAAGTCAATAGACACGGTTCTCAACTTTAGGATCATATTTCAGGCCTATGCTATCATGCCGTTTTTCAACTCCTAAGCTGCTTTCCTTTACCATCCCTTTTAGGCAACCCTTATAATGTAACTCTTATGCTCATTCCACCTTAATTAAATTGCTAATAGCGCTGAGATGTTGTGATGTTGCAGTTAAGGGCACGAACTTTAGAATTAGAATCCTTTGTATGGTCTTTAGTGAGTTACTTAACATCTCTGAGCTTTAGTTCTCTCTTTTTAAAATGTAGAATGTTTACCTCAATGGGCTGATAAAATCAAGTAAAGAAATATATGTGACCGGGCACGGTGGCTCACGCCTGTAATCCCAGCACTTTGGGAGGCCGAGGCAGGCAGATCACAAGGTCAGGAAATCAAGACCATCTGGGCTAACAGTGAAACCCCGTCTCTACTAAAAATACAAAAAAAAAATTAGCCAGGCATGGTGGCAGGCGCCTGTAGTCCCAGCTACTCAGGAGGCTGAGGCAGGAGAACGGCGTGAGCCCGGGAGGCGGAGCTTGCAGTGAGCCGAGATAGCGCCACCGCACTCCAGCCTGGGTGACAGAGCGAGACTCCGTCTCAAAAAAAAAAAAAAAAAAGAAATATATGTAAAGGTGCTGACTACACAGTGTCTGGCATGTAATAAGCATTTAAATTATTATTATTAAGCTCCAGAAGTCTATTACTACTAGATTCAGTATTTTAAGTAAAAGACTCATTTATTTGAAATCATTGTAAATACTTAGTGTTGTTTTGTTTTGTTTTGTTTTGTTTTTGAGACAGAGTTTCACTCTCATTGCCCAAGCTGGAGTGCAATGGCGCGATCTCGGCTCACCGCAATCTCTCCCTACCAGGTTGAAGCGATTCTCCTGCCTCAGCTTCCTGAGTACCTGGGATTACAGGTATGCACCACCACAGCTGGCTAATTTTTTGTATTTTTAGTAGAAATGGGGTTTCACCATGTTAGCCAGGCTGGTCTCAAACTTCTGACCTCAGATGATCTGCCCGCCTTGGCCTCCCAAATTGCTAGGATTACAGGTGTGAGCCAACGTGCCCAGCCTTACTTAGTGTTATTGTTATTACTATTATCATTTTGAGACGAGTCTCGTTCTGTCGCCCAGGCTGGAGTGCAGTGGCGCAATCTCAGCTCACTGCAAGCTCCATCTCCCAGGCTCATGCCATTCTCCCGCCTCAGCCTCCCAAGTAGCTGGGACTACAGGCACATGCCACCACACCTGGCTACTTTTTTTGTATTTTTAGTAGAGACGTCTAATCCCGATTCATTATTGGATCATTAAATCAATTCAGTGGATGTTACCAACATTTTAAAAATTGGAATGAAATACTAGTGAATAGACCAGAGAACTTTCCACTAATAAAGGCTTATTTAAATGTTTCAGAAATATTGGGCTAGTGCTATTTGAAGCTAATGGTGGTCCCCTCCTTTTAAATAAGAGCACAGTAACATTGATTTAAAGGAAAAAAAAAACTTAAAAATAAATACATGCACTTAAGATAACAGTTATGGAAGATTAAAAATAATAAAATGCACAATTATGGAAAGAGAAAATAAAATGAACAGTTACAGAAGGATAAAGATGATTAAAAATGATTGTGTACGTTTTTCTTTTTTTGTTTTTTTTTTTTATTTTTTGTGATGGAGTCTCGCTCTGTTGCCCAGGCTGGAAAGCAATGGCGCAGTCTCGGCTTACTGTAACCTCCCGGGTTCAAGCGATTCTCCTGCCTCAGTCTCCCAAGTAGCTGGGATTACAGGCGCCTGCCACCACGCCCCGCTAATTTTTTGTATTTTTAGTAGCGATGGGGTTTCACCATGTTGGCTAGGCTGGTCTTGAATTCCTGAGCCCAGGATCCGCCTGCCTTGGCCTCCCAAAGTGCTCGGATTACAGGCATGAGCCACTGCACTTGGTCTTGTGTATTTTTTACAATGTCTTCACTACAGTAATAAATTATGATATTCATAAAAGTCTAAGGTCAAGTCTATGTTTACAATCAAATAACTCCCAGTTTTCAATGCTTTCAAGACCACCAAAATCAAAAAAAGTACTTTTTGAAGTCCATGGCATCCTAGCTCATATTTTATGCCTATGAATAAAATTCTAAAGTCATATCTTTTTAGTTCATTAAAAATCCTAAAGTCTTATCTTTTTAGTTCATTAAAAATGTCTTTGATAAAACATTTTATATTTTTAAAGAAGCAGATGTATGCCCATCATTCAGACTTTAGTTTCTAAACGCAGTTCCCCAATAATAGGAACCAAGGCTTCCAGGAGAAATGGCTGATTCCATGTCCGGGGAAGGAGAGTATGAGATGAACCTAGTACATGCTGCTGTGCCACAATGTACATATAGTTCAAATACTGATGGACCATGTTAAAAGAACCCACTAGTCAGTTTGGAGACATTCCCACTGGCTGAATCTGGTATAAACTGGGTTTGTTGTTTGTTTTTGAGACAAAGTCTGGCTAAGTCACCTGGGCTAGAGTGTAGTCACTGCAACCTCCGCCTCCCAGGTTCAAGTGATTCTCCTGCCATAGCCTCCTGAGAGCCAGGATTACAGGCCCGTGCCACACGCCTGGCTGATTTTTGTATTTTTAGTGGAGACTGGGTTTCACCATGTTGTCCAGGGTAGTTTTGAACTCCTGAGCTCAGGTGATCCACCCGCTTTGGCCTCCCAAAATGCTGGTGTTGTAGAATTTTTCCTTAGTTCAGCTAAAGATGGGGTCCTTGTCTGTCCCACAGCTGCAAAAATTTAGGCTTGCAGATGATTTGAAGGGTGAGTAAAGCAGGGTTTTATTGGATGAAGAGGAAGGAAAGGGGGAAACAGGGACTCTCGCTAGGTCAGAGTCCTTGTTAGAGCACTTCCCACAGGCTGTTTCGAATCCCAGTTTCCACACAGGAAGAGGAGGGGCCAGTCTCCTCCCTGCTGCAAAGTGAACTTCCCAAGGCTCCACGTCAGTGGGCAGACTGACTGGAGTTTCTCTGAGGACCCCCTCCCACCTGGCTATCTCACTTCCCCCTCTAAAGAAGTACATCTGGCCGGAAGCGGTGGCTCACATCTGTAATCCCAGCACTTTGGGAGGCTGAGGCGGGCAAATCACCTGAGGTCGGGAGTTCAAGACCAGCCTGACCAACATGGAGAAAACCTGTCTCTACTAAAGATACAAAATTAGCTGGGCGTGGTGACGCATGCCTGTAATCCCAGCTGCTCAGGTGGCTGAAGCAGGAGAATCACTTGAACCTGGAAAGCAGAGGTTGCAGTGAGCCGAGATCATGCCATCGCACTCCAATCTGGGCAACAAGAGCGAAACTATCTCAAAAAAAAAAAAAAGAAAAGTACATCAGTTACTGTCCTTAGATTAAGGATACAGATGAAGACGAATCTTAACTGCTTCCTGCTGACGGGGGGCACTGTTTTCCGGCAAACAGAAGTCAGAGCTACCTCAGAGGCCTATGTAAGGGTTCCCAGCAGAAGGCGCCATTGTCAGAAGCTCCAACTGCATGACTGGAGTTTTATGGCCTGAAGGCAAGAAACAAGAGTAGGGGTAAGGAGAGCTCAATAATCCCTAGGCCTTTTACCAGTTTGCACAGGGAGAGGGAAGCCAAAAGCTCAACTGGAAAAAAAAAAATGTACCCTTTTGCTGGCATGTTGGGCTTCTGGGTTCCCTTCCCCTAAGTCCAATCCTAAGACAACCAGTTTAAGCTTGGCAAATTAACTCTTTCAGGTTGGAGGATGCATCTCAGAGGAGCATAATATGAAAACACAATTACCTATTAGTGAAGAGAGAACAGAGGAGGAGAAAGGAAAACAAGGAGTTTTTAAAGGAGTCCCAGAGGTTCAGTATGCATTTGAATGAGGTATATAGACTGAAGATGAATGGCTACCCATCTAGAAAGAGGGAAGCAGGTTTCCCTGGTTCCCTTCTCTTCCTAGCAGATACCCAGGGTACATGAGGGAGAGAGGGAAGAGCATCCTATTTCCATCTTCCATCCTTGCATCTCCAAGTCCCTGCAACCTTGGCAGGTGCCGCCATGGGTGTCAAAGTGACTTGCACCCATGAAGCAGGGGGCTCTAGGGGGCGAGAATCATCTGCTCTTACCCACATATACCCTGTCTCCCCTGTTGTCAGTAGCCTTTGATGTGCCTAGACCTAATTTACATCATGGATGCTAATGCGGCCTTTATCCATGAAATAGGAAGCTTGGACTTGGCTTAATTACAGGAGTCAGCCACGCTCACCTGCACTGTGCCTTTTAACCTCTGTTGTCATCTGCCTCTGGATCCCTTAGATCCAGTTTTCTTTCCTAGGACTTTGACTTGAAGCTTGAAATTGAGTATGGGACAAAAATATGTCACGAGGGGGCGGTGCATAGACTCCTTATCATAAGCCGAATGCTAGGGTGAAACTGTGGAATTGAGTCCTTTTCCAACAAGGGAGAGAAAAGGATGTCTTGTGACACACCCAGGTAACTGGTAGCTATAGTTATGTTTGTTAGAATTTGGGTGCATGGTGCCTGGCTTTCGTTAGCTCCCTTGGTTTTACTTTCCCAAAAAGGAAACCTCCAAGTGATGGGCATCCTATTTATCCCCATCACCTGGCAGGATTTGTAGGATAATTGCCTAGAACCAGAATATTGATCTGGATTTCTACATTACCATCCCTCTTGTCTTTTCTGAGTTGCAGCTGGAGACTGCTGGTTGGTTCACAGGAACAAGCAGGGCTAGTCTAACATGTAGGCGAAAACTTAAAAACTACTGAGTTTAGAATTTAGTGACAAATGTATGATAAGTTTGGGAACATAATTTCTTTCTCTCCAGTCCTCATTTTTGTTAAAAATATTATGATAGGACTGAGTGGTTTGCAAAATAGATTTTAATCTTATACTTGGCCTGATTATTTGCATAAAGTGCTGCAAGAATAATTACTTCTACATAGGCCTTTTGGATTGGCTTTGATGGAACTCTGTTCCCCAAGGGATCTCAGATAAGACCTTTAAAGCTGAGCCCAACCATGGGTTTGTATCCTCAAACACCTCTGAGTTGGGTGATTCTGTCCTCTTAAGGTCTCAAGATAAACTTGGAGTTCCTAGACCTGTTAGAAAGTGACATTCTTTACTGACCACAGGTCAGGAATCCTGTACAGGGACTGCATAGGCAAGGGTATGAGGCCAGTTTACCCACTGAGCTTTTATTGGCTCTGCAAGTTGAGATTGACTCCTTAAAGGAAAGCATACCCATCGAGTGATAAAATGACCAGTTTCTCCAATTGAGTCCTTTTGCAAAAGAAAATGGATTCTTACTGCACTGATGTAAACAACTATATTGCCGTATGAATACTCACAGATAGTTTCCAAATTTTAGAGGAACCAGGCAGAGGAAAACAAACATACTCCAAATTTTGTTCATAGGAGCATACCTTACTGAATTATTAAAGGCCTTAAATAGTTCAAAATGGCTGGGTGCGGGGGTTCACTCCTGTAATCCCAGCACTTTGGGAGGCCAAGGCAGGTGGATCACCTGAGGTCAGGAGTTCAAGACCAGCCTGACCAACATGGTGAAACCTCATCTTTACTAAAAATACAAAAAATCAGTCAGGCATGGTGGTGGGTGCCTGTAATCCCAGCTATTTAGGAGGCTGAGGCAGGAGAATCATTTGAACCCAGGAGGTGGAGGTTGCAGTGAGCCAAGATAGCGCCATTGCACTCCAGCCTGGGTGACAAGAGCAAAACTCCATTTCAAAAAGAAAAAAAAAAAGAAAAGAAAAAAGTTTCCTTGACTCTGAAAAACAAAACAAGGATCAGCAATATTCCAAGCAAATTTCAAAAAGGTTGCTTCAGCTGAGTTCTGTCCATTTAGTTAACTCTTGTTTTGCTTGATATTTGTGAGCATTTCAGCTTTATGAGTCCTATACATTTTCCTTTATTCCAATGTTATAATCTCCCTAAAGTTATGGGAAGCCTATATTTGACAGCACCTGTTAAAGTTCTATAGCTCATCATGGCTGGGTGTGGTGGCTCATGCCTGTAATCCCAGCACTTTGGGAGGCCAAGGCAGGCAGATTACCTGAGGTCAGGAGTTCAAGACCAGCCTGGCCAACATGGTGAAACCCCGTCTCTACTAAAAAAAAAAAAAAGAAAAAAAAAAGTTCTATCACTCATTATAAACCATCTTTGAAAAGGATTAAAACAAGACAACAATTATCTGTGAATAGCAAAATGTCCAGGGTAGTTAGTTAGAAATACGATTGATGAAGAAGTTTGGTTATCTCTATGGTTTACAATAACTTAAGATAAAAACCTTAATTATGATTGATAGTATATACTCAGATATTAGAATTTTAGAAATTCCATACAATTTGGAACATGTATTAGCATTATTCACCAAGATACAACCTAAAGAAGATTAAGCATATTTTGGCAATTCCATGTACCTAAACTTGTCACACAATCCTGTTTACCTCTCTTTTCTGGACACTTCAGGGGCCCTCTGAAGTATTTGAAAAGCCAGGTGCCAGGAAAGACAATTGTGAAGCTGAAGTTTGATTTTGGGAAGGCTGTTAAATGTTTGAGGTTTAAAACACTTGATATTATGGAATAGGATTCCACATTTCCAGGCTGGGCATGGTCGCTCACACCTGTAATTCCAGCACTTGGGGAGGCCAAGGTGGGTGGATCATCTGAGGTCAGGAGTTTGAGACCTGCCTGGCCAGCATGGTGAAACAATATCTCTACTAAAAATACAAAAATTAGCCAGGTGTGGAGGTATGTGACTGTAGTCTCAGCTACAAAGGAGGCTGAGGCAGGAGAATCACTTGAGCCAGGGAGGTGGAGGTTGCACCACTGCACTCCAGCCTGGGCGACAGAGCAAGACTCTGTCTCAAAGAAAAAAAAAAAAAGAATTCCAGATTACCATAAGTTATTTATTTTGCCAAAATCATGACTTAGAAATTTTAAAGAAGCAAAAATCTTTTATCACCCTTTACAAATTTTGCCAAAGAGCAGATTAGCACTTTAGGAAAACCTTGTTATTTTATTTTATTTTATTTTATTTTATTTTATTTTATTTTTTGAGATGGAATCTCGCTCAGTGACCCAGGCTGGAGTGCAGTGGCAGTTTGTAACCTTAAAACACTTAGCAAACTTTGCATCTGACCTGCATTTTACCAAATCTTTAGGATTGTTTTTATTTCTCAAAGATTAAAGTCATGTGAACTAAAAGGTACTACAGCATTTATCTTCCCTTTAAAATGTATTTGATCCAAGCCCTTGTATTCCTTTAGGCCAAATTAATTAGAGCTCTTTTTACAGACATTATGCACAACACACACACTGAGAGGCAGAATACCCAGTCATTGGGAGTCTCCCTTTAAGAGACAGGGCTAGGAAAACATGCAGCTATCAAACCAGAAAGAAACTTGTTCCCTAAGGCAGGATTGCTAAACAAAGCCTTGCCACTGGAGTTACAAGCCTTGCCCTCAGGATGTAAAATAAGATGGAGGCTTGATTTCACAACCAAAACTTTGCAAAGAATACAATGAGAGTTGGGGCCTGGCCTAGTAAAACTGTCTTCTCAAATGGGGGAGAAATTTTAAAGGTTAACTGCTGATGGGTGGAGAACAGGAAAGATGAAAGGTTTAAACATGCCTGGGAAATAACCTCTTATTCTTATACAACTTGTTCCTCCAACAGGAGAAAAGCTTAATTACTGTCTGATGGAGAAGAGCCCCTTGGCTGGGGAAAGGGAAGGCTCCAGTGGCACATGGTGGAAAATGCCAGCCACCTGGCTGTGCTGGAACCTTGGGCCATGCATCCCAGCCCCAGCAAGGAGGGGAGAGTCGTGGGGAGCTGCTACTCACTGGTCAGTCCTGAAAAAGGAAGGAAAAGGCCATGAAAAGGTGCAGGAGTGATGGGGGGCTGGGGACATGGTTTCTCCCACCCTCAGAAGTCTAAGGATGAAAGGCTTAGAAACAACAGTGAGAGGTTTGGAGTCCCCATTTCACTCATTGCTTTTTGAGGCCCCACATTGGGCGCCAAAAAATGTTGCAGGACTTTTCCTTCATTCAGCTAAAGATGGGGTCCTTGTTCGTCCCACGGCCACAAAAAATTAGGCTCGCAGACAGTTTGAAGGGTGAGTAAAGCAGGGTTTTATTGGGTGAAAATGAAGAAAAGGGGGAAACAGGGACTCTTGCTAGGACAGAGTCCCTGCTAGAGTGCTTCCCACCTGCAGCTTGAGTCTCAGCTTCCATACAGGAAGAGGAGGAGCCAGGTTCCTCCCTGCTACAAACATCATGAACTTCCCAAGGCTCCACCTCAGTGGGCAGCCTGGTTGGAGTTTCTCCAGGGACCCTCCTCCACCTGGCTGTCTCATTGGGATTATAGGCATGAGCCACCGTACCTAGCTGGGACAAATTGTTAATGAAAAAGAATATATGGAGAAATAAATTATTCTAGGGCTGGGCCAGAGAAAATATTAAATGAGCTATAAGCATCTTCCAGATGCTTACAGAGGCTTATAGAAAGCAAGGAAGTACTCAGAAAATTAAAGGATGGGAGTACATCAAAAACACAGGACCCAACCTGAAAGAGCTCTCAATGGCCAAAGCTGGGTAATCTGAGCAAAAAAATAAAGTAGAGCAGGCTCAGTGGCTCATACATGTAATCCCAGCACTTTGGGAGGCTGAGGCAGGCAAATCGATGGAGCCTGCAAATTCCAGACCAGCCTGGGCAGCACAGTGAAATGCTGTCTCTACAAAAAATACAAAAATTAGCTGGGTATGGAGGTTGAGGTGGGAGGATTGCTTGAGCTGAGGCTGCACCACTGCACTCCAGCCTGGGCAACAGACCAAGACCCTGTGACAAAAATAAAATAAGGCTGAGTACAGCAGCTCATGCCTGTAATCCCAGCACTTTGGGAGGCCGAGGCAGGCAGATCACCTGAGGTCAGGAGTTTGAGATCAGCCTGGCCAACATGGTGAAACCCTGCCTCTACTAAAACTACAAAAAATTAGCCAGACGTGGTGGTAGTCGCCTGTAATCCCAGCTACTTGGGAGGCTGAGGCAGGAGAATTGCTTGAACCCGGGAGGCGGAGATTGCAGTGAGCCGAGATCACGCCATTGCATTCCAGCCTGGGTGATGAGCAAAACTGCATCTCAAAAATAAATAAATTAATTAATTAAATAAAAAAAAAGTAGTATTGGATTATACTCAACATACATAGTGAATAACAAGGCATCTAGACTGATATGTATGAGTAAATAACCATATAAATGGGAGTAAAGGGACAAATTTTTCTTACTGAAGTGTTCCAAATAATATATGCAGATAACCCCCATTCCTGAAGATGGAACTTATTCACTCTTTCCCCTCTTTACTCCTTCTCACCTGGAGTGTGGGTTGAACTTAGTGATGTTGAAAGAATAAAGTATGTATAAGAAACAATTGGGCCAGGTGCGGTGGCTTACGCCTGTAATCCCAGCACTTTGGGATGCTGAGGCAGGCAGATCCCTTGAGGTCAGGAGTTAAATACCAGCCTCGCCAACATGGTGAAAACCCATCTCTACTGAAAATACAAAAAAATTAGCTGGGCATGGTGGCAGGTGCCTCTAGTCCCAGCTACTTGGGAGGCTGAGGCCCAAGACTTATTTGACCCCAGGAAGTGGAGGTGGAGGTGGCAGTAAGCCGAGATTGCACCACTGCACTCCAGCCTGGGCAACAGAGTGAGATTCTGTCTCAAAAAAAGAAAAGAAAAAAAAGAAACAATTGCAGTGGAGAAATCTGAAGAACAGATTTCTCAACTAAGTGATCAAAGCTAATATCCCCAGTGGCAAATCATGTTGATGGCATCCCATTTGTGATAGGATATGGTGAGAAGAGCACTTCCCCTCTGTGGTATTCTTCCCCAAAATCTTTAACTCCAGTCTAATCACAAGAGAACTATCAGACAAAAACACACTGAGGGACATTCTACAAAATAACTGACTTGAAACTGACAAAATGTCATGGAAAACAAGCGAAAACTGTCATAGACTAGAGGAGATGAAAGAGACATGATAATACATGCCATTTGCTATCCAGGATTGGATCCTGGAACCAAATATTAGTAACAAAAATTAGTGGAAAAAAAAAAAACTAGTGAAATTTTAGTAAAGTCTGAAATTTAGTTAATAGCAACATATCAATACTAGTTTTTTGGTTTTGACAAATGTACTACAGCAATATAAGATGCCAACATTAGGGGAAACTAGTTGGAGTGTATATAGGAACTCTGTACTACACTTGAACCTTTTCTGTAAATTTAAAATTATTCCAGAATAAAAATTTTATGTTAAAAGGCAAGTATTGTTTAATAACAATAAGAAAGAACTGAAAGCAAAAAATTCTAAAATAAGGAGGCCCATAATTTTCCATGCAAATTCTGGAAAATATTCAGGATAATGTGGAGGTGAGCAAGTTTTTAGGAGGCTAATCACAGTCCCCAGATTATGAGTTTGTGATAATGTATTTTCAGTCCTCATTCCTGAAGAAGTTGAGAAGTTTCCTAAGGTTACCTGCCCAGGCAAGTCAGGTGAACAGCTATCTTGTGATAGTCTCTAAGTGTTTTTGTTTTTGCTTTTTTTAAAAAACAATTTGAGATAGGGTCTCTGTCATCCAGGTTGGAGTGCAGTGGCTCGATCAAGGCTTCCTGCAGCCAAGACCTCCTGGGCTCAAGCCATCCTCCCACCTCAGCCTCTTAAGTAAACTCTAAGTTTTGATAAAACCTTATGCTTCCTCACATGAGCTTCTGGTCTTCTAAGAGCCACAGCTTGCTTTATTCTACCTATAATGGATTCCCATTGTCCTTAGAATAACATTTTTTTTTCCTTTTTCTTTTTTTTAGGAAGGGTCTTACTCCGTTGTTTAGGCTAAATACAAACTCCTGGGCTCAAGTGAGTCTCCAATCTCAGCCACCCAAATAGCTGAAACGACAGAGGATAAAACATAAATCCCTTAGTTGTTTGCCAGGAATCTCTAGGCCAAGCTCTACTCTTGCCATAGCTCCCTTATACTCTATGCTCCAGTCATCTTGATCCTTAGGAGCCTTCATATTCTTACTAGAATACTATCCCCTTTATTACTGTCTCCATTCCACCTGGTTATATCTGACATCATCTTTTTCATGTTTTGGCATAATGGCACTACCTCAAAGAGGTGAATTGGCTAGCCTAAGGTAACCACAATAGACTCAAGCTTGCTGTGGAGGTCAGTGATCTTGCCTTCTGGTCAAAAATGTTTCATTACCAACTTGGGCAACATGGCAAGACATCATCTCTACCAAAAATCTCTTTAAAACTTAGTCAGGTGTGGTGGCATGTGCTTGTTATCCCAGCTACTCAGGAGGCTGAGGCAGGAGGATCACTTGAGCCCAGGAGTTCAAGGTTGCAGTGAGCTATGATCATGCCACTGTGCTTCAGCCCAGGCAACAGAGCAAGACCCTGTCTCTAAAGTAAATAAATAAAATTTAAAAGTATGTTTTAACAGTTCTTTTTCTTATTAAATTACATTATGAATGGAATTCCAAATAAATGGTTGGGGTTCAGGGGGAGCAGTATTTTTTTTGAGATAGAGTCTTGCTCTGTCACCCAGGCCAGAATGCAGTGGTTTGATCTCAGCTCATTGCAAGCTCTGCCTCCCGGATTCATGCCATTCTCCTACCTCAACCTGCCAAGTAGCTGGGACTACAAGCATCCGCCACCATGCCCAGCTAATTTTTTGTATTTTTAGTAGAGATGGGATTTCACCATGTTAGCCAGGATGCTCTCGATCTCCTGACCTTGTGATCCACCCACCTTGGCCTCCCAAAGTTCGGGGAACAGTATTTTAATCACCCTAACAAACTATTTTCATTTAAGTCTTGACTTCTTATCTGTTTGCACATATAAATTTTACAAAATTATAATCATAGTGCTGATCAACTTTTTTTTTCAAACTCCAGTACACACCAGAGGATCAATTTATATTCTGCTTTATTTTTTGTGCACATATTGTTAAGCATTTTCCATGTTGTTACATAGATTAGGTATCTATTCATGGTTTTTTTATTTTTAATTTTTTCTGGAGAATGGGGGTATCACCATATTGCCCAGGCAAGTCTCGAACTCCTAGGCTCAAGCTATCCTCCCACCTTTGCCTCCCTAAGTGCTGGTGTTACAGGCGTGAGCCACTGCATCCGTTCTATTTATTTTTATCATTCATATCTCATGTATTCATCTATATTTACTTTGAACTTATAATGAATGAAGTACTGGGCAAGATACTGTCATGCCAAAACAGAAATCTTTGTATCTTTGCTCTAGGGGAGTTTATATCTAGTCTTCATTAATCAGTTAATTTGCCTTGCATCTTTTTTTCTTTTTCTTTTTTTTTTTTGGAGTGCAGTGGCACACTCTCCACTCACTGCAACCTCCGCCTCCCGAGTTCAAGCGATTCTTCTGCCTCAGCCTCTAGAGTAGCTGGGACTACAAGGCACCTGCCACCACACCCACTAATTTTTGTATTTTCAGTAGAGGTGGGGTTTCTCCATGTTGGCCAGGCTGGTCTTGAACTCTTGACCTCAAGTGATCTGCCCACCTCAGCCTCCCACAGTGCTGGGATTACAGGCATAAGCCACCATGCCTGGTGCCTTCCATCTTTTATTAATATTACTCTTCAATATGATAGTCTATATTAATACAATAATATAGTCTCCTTTGCTCTGTAAATTACACCATGTAGCCTCTTTTTTTCAAAATAGTCCTACCTATAAATTGCATTTACTCTTTTATAGTTTCTTCTCATTTAAACTTTCCTAAAAAATCTCATGTTTTCCTGATCTTGCAGGATACAGTAAAGTTTCTCTTCAAAGGTTTAGCCTGCTAACTTCCTGGTTCTTTGTTCCCAAACTTAACTTTCTTGTTCTACATGCCTCCTCGCCCCTAGTTACTGTAAACAGCCTACACCCTTCCCGTCAGCTCTAATCAATAACTCACATCTGTTTCCTTGGTTACCTGCACCCATTCTTTGCCTGATACTGCATGTCTCACATGCTTCACCACTGTACCTCATGTCCCCCTTCCCTTCCATATTTACAAAGATATTTGAAAGTAGCCAATTGGGTCAGCTCAGATTGTGTGGTCTGACCCCAGCCCATTGCAGAGTGACACAAAGGTAAGGACTATGTGCCAGAGATAAAAACACCTTGCTCTCCTTTGTTCTGTGTGCTCTTGCAATCTTGATTGATGCAAGTGGCACCCTTCTGCAGAAGTAAGTTGCCTTGCTGAGAAAACTTTTGCCTGAATGCTGGTTCCACTTTGTGGCACCGAGCATTTATTTCTAGAGCATTTTTATATCCAACCATCTTAAATGCTGAACATTCACTAGAGACTCCCAAAACTTAATCTTCTCTAAAATCATTGCAAGTTTTGAAGAGACCTCAAATATAATTTTTTCCAAAAAGAACTTATCTGCCTCCACAAATAAAGGGATCTTCTATATTCTATGTTAACTAATGGCATCATTATGTACCCAATTGTTCATAATGTTTTGTTTAAGTAAAAACTTAAATTTACCCATGAATCTCTCCTCATTTCTTATCACATCTCTACCTAGTAGGCCTCATTACTTCAACATTTTAAATATCTCACTTTTATCTCTTTATCTACATTCTCATTGTATTCCTTCAGTTTCTACTCATCTCTTCTGTATGCTTGCAGTAGCCCTTTAACTGTTTTTTGCCTTCTCCATTGTGATTTTTCAGTCTTTATCCTAACTGGTTTTTGCCTTCTCCATTGTGATTTTTCAGTCTTTATCCCTCTCTACTGATAAGAATTCTTTTTTTAAAAGTCAACCTTAGGCCAGGTGTGGTGATTCATACATGTAACCATAGCACTTTGGAAGGCGAAGGTAGGTGGATCATTTGAGGCCAGGAGTTCGAGACCAGCCTGGGCAACACGGTGAAAACCAGTCTTTACAAAAGTACAAAAGTTAGAAAATCTCAGCCGGTCACGGTGGCTCATGCCTGTAATCCTAGTGCTGTGGGAGGCTGAGGCCGGTGGATCACTTGAGGTCAGGAGTTCAAAACCAGCCTGGCCAACATAGTGAAACCCCATCTCTACTAAAAATACAAAAAAAATTAGCTGGGCATACTGGTGGGCACCTGTAATCCCAGCTATTCGGGAGGCTGAGACAGGAGAATTGCTTGAACCCAGGAGGCTGAGGTTGCAGTGAGCCGAGGTTGCACCACTGGACCCCAGCCTGGCATTCCCGAGCAAGGCTCCATCTCAAAAAAAAAAAAAAATATATATATATATATATATAGTCTTATAACCTTGTCTCAAAATAAATAAGTTAATTTTTTAAAACCCCAACCTGGGCGCTGCTTACGGAAGTGGCAGTCATCTCCTCCTCAGAATCATGTTTGCCCTCAGATCCCTTGTGAAGCCCAAGATTGTCGAAAAGAGAACGAAGAAGTTCATCTGGCACCAGTCTGACCGATACATCAAAATGAAGCCTAACTGGCGGAAACCCAGAGGTACTGACAACGGGGTTCATAGAAGGTTCAAGGGCCAGATCTTGATGCCCAACATTGGTTATGGGAGCAACAAAAACTACAAAGCACATGCTGCCCAGTGGCTTCTGGAAGTTCCTGTTCCACAACATCAAGGAGCTGAAAGTGCTGCTGATATGCAACAAATCTTACTGTGCTGAGATTGCTCACAGTGTTTCCTCCAAGAACCACAAAGCCATGGTGGAAAGAGCTGCCCAGCTGGCCATCAGAGTCACCAACCCCAATGCCAGGCTGCGCAGCAAAGAAAATGAGTAGACAACTCATATGCACGTTTTGTATTTAAATAAAAATGTAAAAACTGCAAAAACAAACAAACAAAAAACAAAAAACCTTAGTCAAATGGTCTTCTTACTTCTAAACATACGATTTCTTGTTTGTTATCTGACACTATCAATTCATCATATTATCACCATTTTAAACATACGTTGAACATGTAATATATGCCAGATATTCTTCTAAGTACTTTATATTATTTAATCTTTGCATCAGCCCTTTTGAAACAGCATTTTTCATTCCAGTTTTACAAATGCAAATACCAGGACATAGAGAGGTTAAATGATTTGCCCAAGATCAGTAATTTGGCAGAGCCAGGTAGTTTGACTCTAGAGTCTTTGTTCTTAACATTACCTCACAGCTACCTTTCACAAATATATTAATTCCAGACCTCTTAGTGTGGCTTATAGTATTATTCCCAATTCAATCTGAAATCCATCTCCCCATTCATTAATTACTTATTAAGTACCAAGTATAGTTGATATGTATATTTTTAAAACTTCCTTCAAAGAGCATGTGAGTTGGTGAAAAATAATGAGTACAAAATGTTGCAAACACTTATGTGGTATAATACAACGCAGTATAAATATTTTCAAATTCTATGTGAACAGAGGGAAAAACTTAAACTGGGCTGAATTTTGCTTTTTCACACTGTTGTCATTTTTCATGTTGTTCATAGGTTCGAAATGTCCCCTTCCTTGACTATCAGCCAAACTACAGTATCTTCAAGATGCCACTAAATTGTCTTCTGCTCTGTGGAGGCACCACTGACACAGTGCAAAATTGGCATTCCTTCTTTGCACACCCATCTTACATGGTGCAGAGTTGTAATATTGCATAGTCTATCGAATTGTTATCGCTTGTTTATGTGGGTGTCCTCCACCTTCACTCCCAGAATTTAAACAGAGGTCAGTCTTATTTTTCTTTGTATTCCCTTCTACTACCTAGCGTTGAGCATAGACAATCTTCAATTGTTGCTTAAAACACAAAAAAAATAAAAATGATGGTAGTCAACACTTATGATCAGTTTATTATGTGCCTGGCTCTAAGTGCTTCACATAAGTCAGATGAATGAATGGATAGATGAATGAATGAATGAATGAATGAATGAATGAATGAATGAATGAATGAAACAGTCTAGAGAGAGTTGGTTGGTTAAAGCTGTGTTTCACAGATTTTCAGTCATCAGTAGGTTCTACACTCTGTACATTGTGGTAGGCAGAATTCTAAAGTAGCCCTCCTGATTCTGCTTCCTGGTATGCATGTTTTTGTGTGGGTAGAACCTGGAACTTGCTTGTAACCAACAGAATGTGGCAAAGGTGAAGGGGTTTTACATATGTAATTAAGATCCCTAACAAAACATACTACTACCAGTGTTTCCTGTTTGATTTTTGTTTTTTTCACATCAATCACTGAAAACCCTATGCGTGCAAGCTTATGACATCATGGAATAGAATGTAGGATAGTCTAATGTATGAGCTGTCAAATACCTTGACAGTAGTTTGCACAATGCCTAACAGATGTTAAGTGTCACAATGTTTATTTTAAAAACGTAAAATGGCTGGGCCCTGTGGCTCACACTTGTAATCCCAGCATTCTGGGAGGCCGAGGTGGGCGGATTACTTGATATCAGGAGTTTGAGACTAGCCTGACCAATATAGTGAAACCCTGTCTCTACTAAAAATGCAAAAATTAGCCGGGCGTGGTGGTGCGCTCCTGTAATCCCAGCTACTCAGGAGGCTGAGGCAGGAGAATCGCTTGAACCCGGGAGGTGGAGGTTGTAGTAAGCCAAGATCGTGCCACTGCAGTCCAGCCTGGGTGACAGACTGAGACTCTGTCTCAAAAAAAAAGGATCCCATAGCACTCATGTAAATTCACTGCCATGTCCTGGTGCCTGTGGCACAAAATTTGGGAACTGTGGTCCTATTCCATTCCTCTTAATGGTGCATATTGTTCAATTGTATGGATAAGATTGTTTTAATTACTACTGCTCCATTACGTGTTAGTTTAGGCTGAGGCTGTATCTGTTTTTTATTTCCTTTCTTCTTCTTTTTTTTGTTTTTTTTGAGACAGAGTTTCACTAGTCACCCAGACTGCAGTGCAATGGTGCAATTTGGGCTCACTGCAACTTCTGCCTCCTGGGCTCAAGCGATTCTCCTGCCTCAGCCTCCCGAGTAACTGGGATTACAGGTACCCACCACCACGCCTGGCTAATTTTTGTATTTTTAGCAAAGACAGGACCATTTTGTATTTTTAGCAGACCATGTTGGCCAGGCTGGTCTCTAACTCGTGACTTCAGGTGATCTCTGCACCCCACCCCAGCCTCCCAAAGGGCTGGGATTACAGTTGTGAGCCACCATGCCCATCAGACATTTAAACTTTTAAAGATGATTTACAAACTAAAAAAAAAAATCGGCATTTTTCAGTTTTACCATAGAATTATTTTCTGTTTGGACATGAATTGCCTTTGCTAATTTTGATGAGGCATTTTGAAAGATAACTACAGATGATATGTATTTTGTAGTACTTGTTTAATATATTTGGGATAAGAAGTAAAACTACTTAGAAACACAAGTGAAATTTAATAGTGTTTTGTTCAATTTCCAATATAAAGGAAATTTCAAAGCCAAAACGATGGGCAATAAATAACTTTCAAAAATTTTACTGTTCAGTACTTCTAAGAGTTAATAAGACAGGGGAGGGAATTGGTTTTATAAAACATATTTTTAAACAGGCCATATCATTTCATAATTATATGAAATGTGCATCAAAGAAAATTATTCTAAAACTCTATAAAGCATGGCAGTACCACCGTTCTGGTCGATTATGATAAGAGGAATTGGCTGGAGCCCATATAATCTGCATGTGAATTTGATTAAAATTGTTTTGCTTTAAATATATACATGGATATGTTGAGAGGAAGATACTTCTATTTAAAAAACATTAAATCAAGTAGGTGTAGTTGGGTGAAAATGGGAAAGAAGACATCTCATCCAATGGAAGGTACAAAGAGAATGCTGTTTTGTTTTTTTGGGATTTGATGAGTCATCTGACCTTGATTAACAGTGTTTTGTTTGTTTTTCTCTTGTGAGTTTTTCATTCTGTTTTCTGCGAATAAACTAATGACTAAAAAGAGTTGTAGTAATGATAATGACACACTGCTCTAAAGAAACCATGGGAGCAGGGGAAGTGGGAGGTGTATTGGATCCAGTCCACTGTATCAAGTGACGCTCTTACCTACAGAAAAGTTTTTTCCCTTATCCCAACATTATTAACTATATTGGTTAACCTAAGAAATGTAATCAAATACACATTTGTATGCAGACTAAGACTTTTAATTATCTTTTTTTTAGATTTTTAAAAATTTCAATTATGATCTACATTCAAGAAAAATTATTACTATTATTATTATTATTATTTTGAGATGGAGTCTTGCTCTGTCACCCAGGCTGGAGTGCAGTGGCGTGATCTTGGCTCACTGCAGCCTCCCAAAGTGCTGGGATTACAGGCATGAGCCATGGCCCCTGCCGAAAAATTCTTATAAAAGCAGTTTTTTATTCATTCATCAACTAAACATGTTTGGAATACATAAACATGTTAAGTGTTGACTAGGTGCTAAGTATACAAAAAGCAATAAAGGACATGGTCAATTTGTTTTCAATCTCATATTCTCTCTCTCTCTCTTTTTTTTTTTCTTTTGAAACAGAGCCTTGCTCTGTCGTCCAGGCTGGAGTGCAATGGCTCAATCTCAGCTCACTGCAACCTCTGCCTCCTGAGTTCAAGCGATTCTCCTGCCTCAGCCTCACAAGTAGCTGGGATTACAGGCGACTGCCACCACGCCCAGCTAATGTTTTTTGTAATTGTAGTGGAGACGGGGTTTTACCATGTTGGTCAGGCTGCTCTGGAACTCCTGACCTCAAGTGATCCACCCGACTCGACCTCCCGAGGTGCTCAGATTACAGGAATGAGGCACCGCGCCTGGCCTGAATCTCATATTCTTTTGATGGGTACAGGTTAGAGTAAAATTTTTAGAACTATGTGGATTCATTGTCCCCTTCCTAGGGAGTAAAGAGCAGAATAAATGATGAGGAAGATGAAATAATACTTGAGTGTTTCATTTTCCTTTGAATTCTCCAGTTCACTAATTAAATAGTGTGTAAGCTTTCTATTAAGACAGTAACCATAATACTCTTATTTATAGGTCATACTGTTTGTTTAAATGAGGATTGACTTAGCACATCTCATGAGAAAGTCCAAATTAATATGTGACCACCTCAGATATGGTTTGAGAACTTAAAAAAATTATTAATGCATCCAAGTATTCTTGATTTTTTTTTAATAATTTTGTTTTCTGGTGTCACTTATACATGTATTTTATTTCTTTTTCTGATCTTGCATTGTGAAATCTTTTTTTGCCATGGCTAGAAAATAGAAAGTTTCCCTTCTATATTAAGAGTTATAGTTTTAGGGAAAAGAATGTTACTGGTAAGATGACGTTTTTGGAGAATAATACGTAATTTACACTGACGCAAGTGATAACTCTGAATTTCATCTTTTTGATGATCTCTCAAAGACACCAGTTTTATTTTTTCTTTGTTCTTTTTGGCATTGGATTTTTAACCTATAATTTTATAACCAGCCAATCTATCAGTAAAGTATGAAGGTAAAGCAGGTATTTTCAGACTACAGTAACTTGAAATGTATACTTCTGTTAAAGAATAACTCAGAAAAGGTAAAATCATGACTCTCATACATACAGATATAAAATTAACATGTGCTAAATATCTTACTTAACTCATTGTTAATGAGGGAACCAGTAAGATTTTACAGCCAGTTTAAAGGAGAATTCAAAGAAGCACAAATTTATATGGAATAAAGGAATTTTGAAAAAAATTTCCAAATAGATATTAAGCTGTTTTTATTTTTTATTTTTTGTAGAGGTGGGTAGAGGGATGTGAATTGTTTATTGTATGTCTATAAATAAGAATTATTTTGCATTGCTATCAGTTATCCACAATTTACAGAGTTGTAAAACAGCTCAAAGGTAGCGAAACGCACTGAGCTTCTATAATCAGAATCAGGTAACTTGGAAAGGTATGCTCTAAACAATGCATAATTTTTCACTGAAGAACAAAATGCTCCAAGTATGCTCCCAAGTAACTTTTATTAGGACACGGCTAGAGAAATTCTTCATCAAAATGAAGGAGTAAATTTTTAAAAACAGAAGACAAAGAAAAAGAAGAAGAGACAGGAGATCACCCAAACAGGGTATAGGGTATACAACACCCGGGAGTGGTGAGGCTCGGGACTACAGCAGAGCAACAGACCAGAGCCCAGCCAGCCCAGGGTCCAGAAGGAAGGAGACCTCCTAAGAGGGTTCTAGGAAAATAGAAATGGAATTGATGTGCTTGAGCATATGGAAAATATAATTAAAAGGTCTTCAGTAGAGATGTCAAATCTTTTAGAGCACACTAATGATAAATAGTAAAAAAATAAGGTGAATTTAGGCCAGGCGCGGTGGCTCACGCCTATAATCCCAGCACTTTGGGAGGCCGAGGCTGCCGGATCACCTGAGGTCGGGAGTTCGAGACCAGCCTGACCAACATGGGGAAACCCCGTCTCTACTAAAAATACAAAATTAACCGGGCGTAGTGGCACATGCCTGTAATCCCAGCTACCCGGGAGGCTGAGGCAGGAGAATCGCTTGATCCCAGGAGGCGCTTGATCCCAGGAGGCGGAGGTTGCCGTGAAGCAAGATTGCGTCATTGCACTCCGGCCTGGGCAACAAGAGCGAAACTCTGCGTCAAAACAAAACAAAACAAAAAAACAACAAAAAAAGTTGAAGTTAAAAATAAAGCCAGCATTAATTTTAGGATTTCTGGCTGCACAAGAATGGATATGTAATGCTACAGATGGCTCAGGTGTGAACAATACGTGCATAGTCATGTGAAACGGCTACGTTGTCTGGGATATATACCCTGGGGTTTGATGTCTCACATGGAGAAAGAATTCAGGACATGGACACATGTGGATGGGTTAAGGAGTGGAAAGTTTAATAGACAGAAGGAAGGAGAGAGGAGAGCAGCTCTTTGAGATAGAGAGACAGGAGAGAGGAGAAAGGAGAGAGGCAAGAGAAACAGATCTGGGGGAAAAAAGGAGACTTAGTGGAACGCAGCAGATTTTATAGTCCGGTTTGAGGAGGCAGTGTCTGATGTACTTAGGGCTATGACGCTTACATAGCACAAGGGGAAGGCTGGTCCCCGCCCTAATCTTATTATGCAAACGAGCTTTTCAGTTCATGGGGGCCATCTTGTCTGCTCTTTACTGTACACGTGGCTGACAAAGACAAGGGAAGACGGAGCCACCATCTTGAACATGTCTGGTCCCTAGTTCCTGCTGGCATTCACTTGTTCAAGCTCCCAGCTTGCTTGTGTATGTCTGCAGCTAGACTTTACAGACTGCTCTTTTTTTTTTTTTTTTTTTTTTTTTTTTTTTTTGAGACAGAGTCTCTCTCTCTCTGTCATCTAGGCTGGAGTGCAGTGGCTGGAACTCAGCTCACTGCAACCTCTTCTCCCAGGTTCAAGCTATTCTCCCGCCTCAGCCTCCCAAGTAGCTGGGATTACAGGCACCCGCCATCACGCCCAGCTAATTTTTCTGTTTTTGTGGAGACGGGGTTTCACCATGTTGGCCAGGCTGGTCTTGAACTGACCTCAGGTGATCCGCCTGCCTCGGCCTCCCAAAGTGCTGGGATTACAGGCGTGAGCCACTGCGCCCAGCTAACAGGCTGCTCTTTGTTAGAAAATGATTTGGGGCTGCCTCTCATTAAAAAGAAAAGTCTGACTGAGGACTTCTGTATACTCACCATCTGCCTAAGTGATTTCTTCTTAACTCCTATATCAATTATAATGTAAATATTGACTATTCCTCCAAAAAGTGTGATAAAGCTATGTTGGGATGATGGGGGAGGGGAAATGATAGCTATACATGTGGAAAGGTTAGTCATCCATCAAAGTCATTAAGCAATATCTAAAAATGATAAGGCTAGGGCACGGAGCGGTGGCTCACGCCTATAAGCCCAGTACTTTGGGAGGCCGAGATGGGCGGATCACCTGAGGTTGGGAGTTAGAGACCAGCCTGACCAACATGGAGAAACCCCGTCTCTACTAAAAATACAAAAATTAGCTGGGCGTGGTGGCCCCTGCCTGTAATCCCAGCTACTCGGGAGGCTGAGGAGGCAAGAGAATCGTTTAAAAACCTGGGAGGTGGAGGTTGCGGTGAGCCGAGATCGCACCAGTGCACTCCAGCCTGGGCAACAAGAGCGAAACTCCGTCTCAAAAAAAAAAAAAAAAAAAAAAAAAGGCCGGTGGCAGTGGCTAACACCTATAATAATCCCAGCACTTTGGGAATCCGAAGTGGGAGGATCACTAGAGACCAGGAATTGGAGACCTGTCTCAAAATCATGTCTCTACAAACATTTTTTTTTTTTTTTTTGAGACGGGGGAGTCTCCCTCAGTCGCCCAGGCTGGAGTGCAGTGGCACGATCTCGGCTCACTGCAAGTTCTGACTCCCGGGTTCACAACATTCTCCTGCCTCAGCCTCCCGAGTAGCTGGGACTACAGGTGCCCGCCACCACGCCCGGCTAATTTTTTTGTATTTTTGGTAGAGATGGGGTTTCACGGCCGGGCGCGGTGGCTCAAGCCTGTAATCCCAGCACTTTGGGAGGCCGAGGCGGGCGGATCACAAGGTCAGGAGATCGAGACCACAGTGAAACCCCGTCTCTACTAAAAATACAAAAAATTAGCCGGGCGCGGTGGCGGGCGCCTGTAGTCCTAGCTACTCAGGAGGCTGAGGCAGGAGAATGGCGTGAACCGAGGAGGCGGAGCTTGCAGTTAGCCGAGATCGCGCCACTGCACTCCAGCCTGGGCAACAGCGTGAGACTCCGTCTCAAAAAACAACAACAAAAAAACAACAAAAAAAACAACAAAACAAAACAAAACAAACAAAAAAAAAAGAGATGGGGTTTCACTGTGTTAGCCAGGATGGTCTTGATCTCCTGACCTCATGATCCGCCCCCCTCGGCCTCCCAAAGTGCTGGGATTACAGGCGTGAGCCACCCCGCCCGGCTGTCTCTACAAACTTTTAAAAAAAATTAGCCAGCATACGCTGGGCACGGTGGCTCACGCCTGTAATCCCAGCACTTTGGGAGGTCGAGGAGGGCGGATCACTTGAGGTCAGGAGTTTGAGACCAGCTTGGCCAACATGGTGAAACCTCGTCTCTACTAAAAATACAAAAATTAGCCGGGCATGGTGGTGCATGCCTGTAATCCCAGCTACTTGGGAGGCTGAATCAGGTGCATTGCTTGAACCTGGGAGGCAGAGGCTGCAGTGAGCGGAAATGGTGCCACTGCACTGCAGCCTGGGTAACAGAGTGAGATTCTGTCTCAAAAATAAATAAATAAATAAATAAATAGCCAGGCGTGGTGATGTGTGCCTGTAGCACTAGCTAGTCAGGAGACTGAAGTGGGAGGATCACTTGAGCCCAGCAGCTAAGGCTCTAGTGAGCCACGATCATGCCACTGCACTCCAGCCTGGATGACACAGCCACAACCTATTTCAAAAAGAAAAGAGAAAAAATTCGAAAAATGATAAATTAACAAATAGCCATAGAAGCACAGTACTCACAAATGTGGAGATAAATACCAGAGAAAATAGCTAGCAGAGCTGCCAATGACTGCCTGTGGGAAACAGATACCAGTTGTGAGAAAGCTTAGGGCAGAGAATGGCTGTTTTCATTAAAAACTTATATACATAAATTCCCACATACATACCTGTATAATTATACATCTATCTATTAAAAATAAATTTGAAAAAAGGATTATACCTTAAAAATGAGTATATATTACTAAATGCCAGTGGGATATGGGCAATCTCAAACATTTACCAGTGTTTATAAATTGGCATAGCCATTGCTGAAGGTCTAACCTAATGAAATTTTATATTTATTTATTTATTTATTTGACATGGAGTCTTGCTCTGTTGCCCAGGCTGGAGTGCAGTGGGGCAATCTTGGTTCACTGCAACCTCTGTCTCCAGGGTTCAAGCAATTCTCCTGTCTCAGCCTCCCGAGTAGCTAGGATTACAGGCATGCACCACCACATCCGGTTAATTTTTGTATTTTTAGTAGAGACGAGGTTTTGCCATGTTGGTCAGACTGGTCTTGAACTCCTGACCTCAGGTGACCCACCTGTCTTGGTCTCCCAAAGTGTTGGGATTACAGGCATGAGCCACCGTGCCCAGCCTTATGTATGTATGTATTTATTTATTTAGAGACAGGGTCTCACTCTCTCTGAGACTGGACAATCCCAGCTCACTTGAACTGCCCCCCAAGTTCAAGTGATTCTCCCGCCTCAGCCTCCCAAATAGCTGGGACCACAGGCGTGTGCCATCATGCCGGGCTAATTTTTGTATTATTAGTAGAGACGGGGTTTCCCCATGTTGGCCAGGCTGATCTCGAAGTCCTGACCTCAAGCAATCCACCCGCTTGGCCTCCCAAAGTGCTGAGATTACAGGAGTGAGCCACCATATCTGGTCCCTAATGAAATTTTAAATGTATATATTGAGGACCTAACTCTGATTTTTTTTTTCCATCTTGCCCAAATTCCTATCTAAGGGGTCTGGGGAGTAATGCCCTACAAATAATACATTCTTATCAGATAGATTTTATTTAACGCTATATAGCGTGACTTACTTTCCAACCTGATGGCATAACATTACAAGACAAGGAAGAAAATCAAAGTATTTTATCCCAAAACATGTTTCTTTGCCATATTTTGAAATGGCCCTGCAAAGCTGTTCTTTGTGGGGGAAAATTTACATCTGTAAAGATACTCCATTAACATAGCTAAATCTTTTTCTTCTAGACCCTCCCAATCCTAAAGAGATTAACTGAGATCAGAATAGGTAATATTTGTCATCCATCGTCTCTAAGGGCAGCCGCTATAAGACTTCAAAACAACTTTGGTCTCCACAATCTTTATCTTAACCTGAAACTTCTCTTTCTATCACTCCCAGGTCTTTAGACAAACTCAACCAGTTGTCAACCAGAAAATGTTTAAATTCACCTAGAGCCTGGAAGCCCCTGCTTTGAGTTGTCCCGCCTTTCTGGACCAAACCAATGTAGTTCTTAGATGTATTTGATTGATGTCTCATGCCTCTCTAAAATGTATAAAACCGACTGGGCATGGTGACTCATGCCTGTAATCCCAGCACTTTGGGAGGCTGAGGCAAGTGGATCACCTGAGGTCAGGAGTTTGAGACCAGCGTGGCCTACATGATGAAACCTTGTCTCTACTAAAAATACAGAAATTAGCTGGGTGTGGTGGCAGGTGCCCGTAATCCCAGCTACTTGGGAGGTTGAGGAAGGAGAATCACTTGAACCCGGGAGGCGGAGGTTGCAGTGATCTGAGATCGTGCCACTGCACTCCAGCCTGGGTGACAGAGCAAGACTCAGTTTCAAAAAAAAAAAAGAAGTATAAAACGAAGCTGGGTTCCAACCACCTTGGGAACATGTTCTCGAGGGCTCCTGAAGGCTGTGTCGTGGGCACATCACTCATATTTGGCTCAGAATAACTCTTCAAATATTTTACAGAGTGTGACTCTTTTAGTCGACAATACCCTTTGACCCAACAGCCTTTCTTCTTGGCATTTTTCCTCAGAGAATCACTTAGAGGTTTGCTCAAAGAGGCATTCCTAGTGATGTTCCTGGAGTGTTGTTTACAAGGAAAAGAATGATAATGCTTTCCAATGAAGGGAGAATGGCAGTACAACAATAGCAAAACAAAAGTCTGTTTTTTTTTTTTTTTTTTTTTTTTGGAGACGCAGTCTCACTCTGTCACCCAGGCTGGAGTGCAGTGGCATGATCTCAGCTCACTGCAGCTTCCGCCTCCTGGGTTCAAGAGATTCTTCGGCCTCAGCCTCACAAGTAGCTGGGATTACAGGCTCCTACTACCACATCTAGCTAATGTTTGTATTTTTGGTAGAGTGGGGGGTTTTGCCATGTTGGCCAGGCTCGTCTCAAACTTTTGACCTCAAGTAATCTGCCAGCCTCAGCCTCCCAAGATGCTGGTATTACAGGTGTGAGCCACCATGGCTGTACTCACACTTTTAAGAAGAGGAAACATGTTCAGAGATGTTAAGGTATACTTGGGATTCTAACCCCTTGAGTCAATGTATGTGGAGCTCAGGCTTATTTCAAAAAATATATAAATATATAAAATTTGACATAAAAAAGCTTAAACTTGGCCTAGTGTAGTGGCTCACGCCAGTAATTCCAGCACTTTGAGAGGCCGAGTTGGGCGGATCACCTGAGGTCGGGAGTTCGAGATCAGCTTGGCCAACATGGTGAAACCCCATCTAAAAACACACAAAAAAATTCGCTGGTCATGGTGGCACACACCTGCAGTCCCAGCTACTCAGGAGGCTGAAGCAGGAGAATTGCTTGAACCTGGGAGGAGGAGGTTGCAGTGAGCCAGGATCACACCATTGCACTCCAGCCTGGGCAACAAGAGAGAAACTCCATCTCAAAAAAAAAAAAAGAAATAAAAAAGCTTAAGGTTTCTTTACATGTTAATTTAAAAAGAAGAGAACCACGTATATAAAGTGTTCAATTAATCAGAAAATCTCAAGCATACTGACTAAGGCCATGACGATGTATAGATTCATTTCACCATCACTAATCAAAATACATATCCTTTATAAATCATGAACTCCTTTAGAGCAGGGACTATAGTCACATATCTATCTTGAACACCTAACAAAATGCCTGAGATGGCACATAGTATATGATCAATTCTTTTCATTTAATTTAATGGCATTGAACAAATGGTAGTGAGTATTCCATAAATTACAAGATAAATTTTAGTTCATTTACAGACTTACTTTCAAGTAGCACTGCCTTCTTTTTTTTTAGTTGTGCAGATGTCAGGATGGTCAGTATTTTTGTTTGTTTGTTTGTTTGTTTTGAGATGGAGTCTCACTCTGTCCCCCAGGCTGGAGTGGAGTGGCACAATCTCAGCTCACTGCAATCTCTGCCTCCTGGGTTCAAGTGATTCTTCCGCCTCAGTCTTCCGAGTAGCTGGGTCTACAGGCACACGCCACTACCCCTGACTAATTTTTGTATTTTCATTAGAGACCGGGTTTCACCATATTGGCCAGGCTAGTCTTGAACTACTGACCTTGTGATCTGCCCACCTCGGCCTCCCAAAGTGCTGGGTTTATAGGTGTGAGCCACCGTGCCCAGCCGATGGTCAGTATTCATTGAATTATTATATTTTATGTGTTAGGGCTTTCAGTAATGTCTGTTCAATTGAATTGTGGAACTGTTATGCAAAAGGTAAATGAGAGAGTCCTTTCCCTCAAGCAGTATACAATGTAATTGAAAATGTAAAAGTATCATTATGGAGAAGACTAAGAACATTTTCAAAGCAACAAATAAATAAATGTGAGTAGCTCTCAAACTTTAAAAAATCTTAACCCAGAGGAAGAAATACATTTTACATGGCTACCAAGCATATATATACACATAAAAATTAAAACAGGCTGGGCTTAGTGGTCCACGCCTGTAATCCCAGCACTTTGGGAGGCTGAGGCGGGCAGATAACTTGACGTTAGGAGTTTGAGACCAACCTGGCCAACATGGAGAAACCCTGTCTCTACTAAAAATACAAAAATTAGCTGGGTATGGTGGTGGGCCCCTGTAGTCCCAGCTGCTCAGAGGCTGAGGCAGGAGAATTGCTTGAACCTGGGAAGTGGAGGTTGCAGTGAGCCGAGATCATGCCACTGCACTCCAGCCTGGAAGACAGAGCGAGACTCCTTCAAAAAAGAAAACTAAAACTAAAGTTTTATAGTTTTATGAAACAATGTATACTCTTACTACTATTGTTCTTTTCAAAAGATGGAGTCTCACTATGTTGTCCAGACTAGACTCAAACTCCTGGGTTCAAGTAGTCCTCCTGCTTAGCCTCCCGAATACTCTTATTTTATGGTTACTTTTTTTTTTTTTTTTTTTGAGATGGAGTCTCACTCTGTCACCCAAGCTGGAGTGCAGTGGCGTGATCTCGGCTCATTGCAAACTCCGCCTCCTGGGTTCAAGCGATTCTCCTGCCTCAGCGTCCTGAGTAGCTCGGATTACAAGCATTTGCCGCCACACCTGGCTAATTTTTGTATTTTTAGTAGAGATGGGGTTTCACCATGTTGGTCCAGCTGGTCTCAAACTCCTTACCTCGTGATCCGCCCACCTCGGCCTCCCAAAGTCCTGGGATCTCAGGTGTGAGCCACTGAACCCGGTTGGTTACATTCCTTTTTTTTTTTTTTTTTTTTTTTTTAATTATTCTAGTCTATTTCATTGTATTTTGTTTAGCTTAAAAAATTCTATCATCTGCCAATGAAAGTTAGTTTTTGACCTTTCAGGGTTCATTATCTGAAGTTTGGAAAACATTGGTCTTGCTAAATGACTAATAAACCTTTTTATTTATCTATAACAACATGCCTACTATACTTTCACTTTTGGATCCATGAAGGTTATAGACAGTATGGAAAATAAATGTTCACAGGCAATTATCTGTATGAGGCGTGAATTGGCAAGAATAAAGTTGATAAGGCTAAAGGTATCTAAAAAGAATAAACCAGGGCCTTAAGAATGAACTGGGCAAAGTTGACTAGAGAATTGTAGTAATAAGAATGGTGAAGAAAGCATTGTCCTCAGGAGCAGGTAAAATAGTGGCATTAAATGAAACCAGCAGAGCTGTAGACAGAGGGGGAAAGTGGCTGTTTCAGGACACTTGAGATGTGGAATCCATGAAGAGGTGCCAAGGAGAAAGCAAGTTGACCTAAGCTTTTGGTCCCATGGAATGACCCAAAAAATATTTGGCAAAGAATTGTGGAACAAGGGAAATGTAATATTCTACCTACACAGAAAGCAGATTTGATATGAGACCCCGTATTGCAAAGTTGGTTTCTCGACTGTGTTTACTTGCAATTGCTTACTTGGATGTAGTTTCTGCCCTGATGTTTCTTTTTTTTTTTTTTTGGAGACGGAGTCTCGCTCTGTCGCCCAGGCTGGAGTGCAGTGGCTGGATCTCAGCTCACTGCAAGCTCCGCCTCCCAGGTTCACGCCATTCTCCTGCCTCAGCCTCCTGAGTAGCTGGGACTACAGGCGCCCGCCACCGCGCCCAGCTAGTTTTTTGTATTTTTTAGTAGAGACGGGGTTTCACCGTGTTAGCCAGGATGGTCTCGATCTCCTGACCTCGTGATCCGCCCGTCTCGGCCTCCCAAAGTGCTGGGATTACAGGCATGAGCCAACGCGCCCGGCTGCCCTGATGTTTCTGTAAGTGATCTCAAAATCACTTTGAGTTGCTTTTCTAATACTAATTTATGTGAATAGATCTGTTTTCTTACACACAGTTTCTTTATAATAAGCCAATTTGTGTCACACAAAAAGACATTTATTTTTGAGGTAATAATAAAAGCTAAAATTTGTTCAGTGCTTGCTATGTGTTAGACATTGCTCTAATCACTTTGCATCTGTTAATATATCTAGCCCTTAGGATGACCATTTGAGGTAGATGGTACCATTATTCTCTGTTTTATAAATAGTTAATATGGGCAGAAATAATTTACCTAGTATCATAGAGTTAACAAGTAGCAGAATCTAACTTCAGAGCCCTTTAGTTTTTTTTTATTTTTGAAATGGAGTCTCACTCTTGTCGCCCAGGCTGGAGTGCAGTGGTGCGATCTTGGCTCACTGCAACCTCCATCTCCCAGGTTCAAGAGATTCTCCTGCTGCAGCCTCCCAAGTAGCTGGCGTTACAGGCGCGTGCCACCATGCCTGGCTAATTTTTTTTGTACTTTTAGTAGAGATGGGGTTTTCACCATGTTGGTTAGGCTGGTCTCGAACTTCTGACCTCAGGTGATCACCCACCTCAGCCTCCCAAAGTGCTGGGATCACAGGCGTGAGCCATTGCACCTGGCCAGAACCGTTATTTTTAAGCATTGTGAAAAAGAGGCTGCCTGAGGCTAGTAATATAGTCTGGGGACATAGCAACTCTCAACATTGTGTTTCCGAGTACCAGGGCCTAGCCATCTGACGTAGGAGACCATAGGCCTGCCTGTTTCTGTGTTCTAGGAGTGGCATACTCCTATCCACACTACAAAAACTTAGGAACAATTATAGTTGCTATAAAAGATATATGTGATAAATTAGATGCAAACAAAATAGTTAATGTTGTTGCAATTTGTGCAAGGAAGTTACCTGAATTGTGATGGGATTAATCTGAGAGTTATTTCTAATATTAGCAAAAAAGAAAGCTTTTGGGAGACAAAGAAATATCTGCAGTTGGAGTAGTTACACTGCATCTTTTCACAATTTGGGTCTTATGCTGAATATCTTGTTTACCTCTCCAGGTCTTTGTTCCATTCTTCTGCCTGCTCTGTGTTCTGGGAGGCTGACCTGCATAGACTGCATCAACAGGCTCTTTTGTCTTCTGGCCTTAAGTGGGACCAGCCAATGGAGTGCCGCAGCCAGAGATGCTGGATGGGCAGAGAGCTCTTGAAACAGTTTCCACCACCTCTTACTTGTTTGCATCCCTGGACTGGAGATCAGAGTACCTGTCAGATGGCCCCCTCTAAATACCTTTCCCTGTCTTCAGGTTCTGGAGGCCACAACTTCTCTTGGCCTCTAGAGGTGCTATCAGGCCTGTCAGTGGCGACAGAGCCCAACTGGTGCTTCACTCCATCATGTAGTTTCCCTGTGTCCCAATGACATTTTAAAAATTGTACTAGCCGGGCGAGGTGGCGGGCGCCTGTAGTCCCAGGTACTCGGGAGGCTGAGGCAGGAGAATGGCGTAAACCCGGGAGGCGGAGCTTGCAGTGAGCTGAGATGCGGCCACTGTACTCCAGCCTGGGCAGCAGAGCCAGACTCCGTCTCAAAAAAAAAAAAAAAAAAAAAAACTCTCCTGAAATTATCCAATTTGAGGATTCCTTCTATTTCCTACCACTTCTAACTGATAAGACCTTTACGACTCTGCTACTTTTGATCCTTATCCTAAAAAACCTGAAAATAAGTAAGGTAAAATATCTAGTACATCCATAACGTATTTTTCCCAATACAATGAAACAATATTTGTTGTTTTCTTGTGTTTTTCCTTTTGTATAAGAACAGGAAAGAAAGAAGGGAAAATGAGAGAAAAGAAAAAGGATGAAAGTAGAAAACAGTGGCTGGGCGCGGTGGCTAACGTCAGTAATCCCAACACTTTGGGAGACAGAGGTGGGTGGATGACGAGGTCAGGAGTTCGAGACCTGTCTGGTCAACATAGTGAAATTCCATCCCTACTAAAAATACAAAAATTAGCCGGGCATGGTGGGATGCACCTGTAGTCCCAGCTACTCAGGAGGCTGAGGCAGGAGAATCACTTGAACCCAGGAGGTGAAGGTCGCAGTGAGCCGAGATCATGCCACTGCACTCTATCCAGCCTGGGCAACAGAGCGAGACTCCGTCTCAAAAAAAAAAAAAAAAAGAAAAAGAAAACAGTGAACCAGGAGACAGAAAGGAATTAAGACAAGGCAGATGGGTAGCAGATTATAGTTGTTTCTATAATCAGGACTGAGTTTCTGAGAACGCAGATTCTAGGCTGAACCTTACTAACTGTGTGACATTGAGAAAGTTACTTTCCCTCATCTGTAAACTGTTGAAAATAACATTTTGGCCTGGTGCAGTGGCTCATGCCTATAATCCCAGCACTTTGAGAGGCTGAGGCAGGCAGATCACGAGGTCAGGAGTTCAAGACCACCTGCCTAATATGGTGAAAACCTGTCACCACTAAAAATATAAAAATCAGCTGGGCGTGGTGGTGCACACCTGTAGTCCCAGCTACTCAGGAGGCTGAGGCAGGAGAATCACTTGAACCCGGGAGGCGGAGGCTGCAGTGAGCTGAGATTGGGTACGACAGAGCAAGACTCCATCTCAAAAAAAAAAAAAAAAAAGAAAAGAAAAATAATATTTATTACCTCATGGCACTGTTGTATTAATTAAAAAGTTTGTATCAATTCTTGGCAAATGTAGGCCTTCATAATTGCTACTTTTTTTCTTTCTTCCAGCCTTTATTGAAGATTATTGAAACAACATGTAATTTTTCTTCATGTATTTACATTAACATTGAATTTAGAATTTGAAAGAGCATACATAAAAACCTCCTAAAGCCACAAAAAAGGAATTATTCAATCTGCTCCAATTAACCTGTGTTTCATAAATTTAGAGTTTTAGTCATGAATTCACTATACAAAAAATAGAAAAATTAGCCGGGTGTGTTGGTGCGTGTCTGTAGTCCCAGTTACTTAGGAGGATCACTTGAGCAGAGGAGTTTGAGGCTGCAGTGAGCTATGATTGTGCCACTGCACTTTAGTCTGGGCAATGGAGTGACATCCTGTCTCAAACACCAAAAAACGTAAAAACAAAAAAACCAAAAACAATATTAAATATACTAGAAATGTTCATTGCTTTCGATTCATTTTTAAGATATTTTTTTCTCTGCTAGTGTTAGTTCAGTTTTTTTCTTCATTCACTAGTCAAATAGAGAGAAAAATATTTTATATATATATATGTATATATATATATATATATGTGTATATATATATATATATATGTCACAGAGAACACACGTGGGCCAGGCACAGTGGCTCATGCCTGTAATCCCAGGGAGAGGTGACAATGTGCTAGCAGCCCTCACTCTGAGCACCTCCTCAGCCTCCGAGTCCACTCTGGTGGCGCTTGGGGAGCCCTTCAGCCCACCACTGCACTGTGGAAGCCCTTCTCTGGGCTGGCCGAGGCCGGAATCGGCTCCCTCTGCTTGTGGGGAGGTGTGGATGGAGAGGCGCCGGCGGGAATCGGGGCTGCGCTCCGCGCTCACAGTCCAGCGCGAGTTCTGGCGGGAGGGGGCTCCGCGGGCCTCGCACTGGGAGCAGCCGGCTGGCGCCCCCGGCCCAGGGCAACGAGGCGCTTAGCACCCGGGCCAGCAGCTGCGGAGGTTGCGTCAGGTCCCCCAGCACTGCCGGGCCACATGCACTGCGCTCGAATTCTCGCTGGGCCTCAGCTGCCTCCCCGTGGGGCAGGGCTCGGGACCTGAAGCCCGCCATGTCTGAGCCCCCACTCCGCGGTGGGCTCCTGCATGACCCGAGCCTCCCTGACGGGTGCCACCCCCTGCCAGGTTCCATCCACCGCCCAAGGGCTGAAGAGTGCAGGTGTGGCTGGGGACTGGCGGGCAGCCCCACCTGCAGCCCAGGTATGGGATCCCCTAGGTGAAGCCAGCTGGGCTGCAGTCTAGTGGGGACTTGGAGAACTTTTATGTCTAGCCAAGGAATTGTAAACACACCAATCAGCACCCTGTGTCTAGCTCAAGGTTTGTGAATACACCAATCAGTACTCTCTATCTAGCTAACCTAGTGGGGACTTGGAGAACTTTTCTGTCTAGCATTCTGTGTCTAGCTGAAGGATTGTAAACGCACCAGTCAGCACTCTGTGTCTAGCTTAAGGTTTGTAAATACACCAATCAGTACTCTGTATCTAGCTAACCTAGTGGGGACTTGGAGAACTTTTCTGTCTAGCACTCTGTCTAGCTCAGGGATTGTAAATGCACCAATCAGCACTCTGTCAAAACGGACCAATCAGCTGTCTGTAAAATGGACCAATCAGCAAGATGTGGGTGGGGCCAGATAAGGGAATAAAAGCAGGCTGCCTGAGTTTGCCAGTGGCAACGGGTCCTGGTGCTGGTCCCTATTGTGGAGGGGTTGTTGTTTGACTCTTTGCCATGCATTTTGCTGTTGCTCATTGGTTGGGTCCGCACCACCTTTATGAGCTGTAACACTCACTACGAAGGTCTGTAGCTTCGCTCTTGAAGTCACCGAGACCACGAAGTCACCAAGAAGACGGAACAACTCTGGATGCGCTACTTTTAAGAGCTGTAACACTCACTGTCAAGGATTGCAGCTTCAGTCTTGAAGTCAGTGAGATCCTGAACTCACCAGAAGAAACTGGGGACACATCTGAAGGAACAAACTCTGGACATACCATCTTTATGAACTGTAACACTCATTGCAAGGGACCGTGGTTTCATTTTTTAAGTCAGCGAGACCAAGAACCCAATTCCGGACACACTAGCACTTTGGGAGACCAAGGTGGGCGGATCACCTGAAGGTCAGGAGTGTGAGACCAGCCTGGCAAACATGGTGAAACCCATCTCTACTAAAAATACAAAATAATTAGCTGAGCGTGGTGGCAGGTGCCTGTAATTCCAGCTACTCGGGAGAATGAGGCAGAAGAATGGTTTGAACCCAGGAGACAGAGGTTGGCAGGAAGTGGAGATTGCGCCATTGCACTCCAGCTTGGGTGACAGAGCGAGATTCTGTGTCAAAAAAAAAAATGGTATATATGTATTTGTATTTTTATATATTTCAGAATCCAAGATCAGAGTAAAAGTTAAATATATGATAAAGAATTGATCTTCGTATGTGCAATAGCTCTCTGTAGCATAATTTGATGAGAATGTGATTATGTTATGGCTAAGTGCTTAGGTATTAGTTTTTCTGTCAGTATGACTACAAATGTACAAAGTATGATACAGCATTTTCAAAACTTTGTTGCAGCATTCAAAATCGTATTCATATAAAATGCATCATGCAGCAGAGAAAAATTTTAAGTATAAATTTAAAATCAATTGTAAAATTAAATTTGAAACCACATAATAAATGGTATAGCGTACATGTAAATGTCAGAAAGACATTTGAAAAATATGTATGGACCCATAAATGAAAACAAGTATCTTCTAAGAGTGAACAATGTAAGCCACCTTTTTGATAATGGAAAACGTTTAATTAGAAATAGGAGACTGTAGTAACAAAGGAATACTTTTTTTTTTTTTTTTAAAAAACAAAGTCTGACTCTCGCCTGGAGTGTAGCGGTGTGATCTCCACTCACTGCAACTTCCACCTCCCGGGTTCAACCGATTCTCCTGCCTCAGCCTCCTGAGTAGCTGGGATTACAGGTGCCCACCACTATGACTAGCTAATTTTCATATTTTTAGTAGAGATGGTGTTTCACCATGTTGGCCAGGCTGGTCTTGAACTCCTGACCTTGTGATTCGCCTGCCTTTGCCTGACGAAGTGCTGGGATTACAGGCGTGAGCCGTGGTGCCCAGCCAATACGTTTTTAATTAATGGGAGATTTTGAAGCAATCACTTGGACCCTTGGTTCATTCAGTTGCAATGCAGTAAATGCCCCTGCTCTGGAATACTTACAATACCTCCTTCATCAAATTATCTGAACCAGTTGCGTTAAGATTTAAAGGCTAAGACTGTGTTTTGCTATTCTTTCATTTCCTTCATGGGTTTCTTCTCCTTCTGTCATCCTCCTCTTTCTGCTCTAGTTACAAAAATATAAAATCTCTCTCAAATGCACTACAGAAACCATATTCTACTATACACACAAACAAAATATAAAATCTCTCTCAAATGCACTGCAGAAACCATATTCTACTATACATACAAACCATAGGCTGGGCACGGTGGCTCATGCCTGTAATCCCAGCACTTTGGAAGGCCCAGATGGGCGGATCACCGGAGGTCAGGAATTTGAGACCAGCGTGGCCAAAATGGTGAAATGCTGTCTCTACTGAAAACACAAAAATTAGTTGGGTGTGGTGGCACACACCTGTAATCCCAGCTATCTGGGAAGCTGAAGCAGGAAAATTGTTGGAACTTGGGAGACGGAGGTTGCAGTGAGCCGAGATCATGCTGCTGTACTCCAGCTGGGGTGACAGAGTGAGACTCCATCTCAAAAATAAATAAAAATAAATAAATGAATGAATAAATATGAACCATGACCTGTATTCTTGGTTTATTTTAAATTTTATGATTCATGTTGTAATTTTGTGAAATTATAAAACATGGCTACTATCAGAGACAAAAGCAGTTTATATGTTGCTAGATTATTGATGAAATCTGTTTTTGTTTTGCCTCTTTTTCTATCTTTACCTGGGATTTTTGTTCTCCCAATCATTATAAACAAAGAAACGAAGCCACCTTATTGTAACTTGTATTGAGAGAGCAGTTCCCTCTGCTAATTTTTTTCTGCTGCAGTTGTTTGAATTAAGCTTACATTACATTTTCCTCAGCCATTTAAAAAAATCCAGTATAACGAAAGCTGAATGTAATCTTTGTGGCAACAAGAACTTCTGTTTTGTTCACTGATGTATTCTAAAAACAGGGCTGGCACACTGTAGAAGTAAACGACAGACATTTCTTGACTATTATACTTTTTGACTGTAACAAATATAAACAATACAAAAATGTTTAAATTAAAAATGAGCCAGGTAGGGTGGTTCATGCCTGTAATCCCAGCACTTTGGGAGGTCAAGGCTGGTAAATTGTTTGGGTCCAGGAGTTTGAGACCAGCCTAGGTAACATAGTAAAATCCGATTTCTACAAAAGATGTAAAAATTAGCCAAGAGTGGTGGTGTGTGCCTGTGGTCCCACCTACCTGGGAGGCTGAGGTGGGAGGATCATTTGAACCCGGGAAGTTAAGGCTGCAGCGAGCCGGGATCATGCCACTGCACTCCAGCCTGGGTGATAGAGCGAGATCCTGTCTCAAAAAATAAAATAAAAATAAATAAATAAAAATATTTTCTGCCACAATCCTAATTCCCCAAAGCAACTATTATGAAGTAGTGTGTATCGTTGCACAATTTTTTTCTATGTGTATCTACTTTTTTTTAGTTCTTAGGGTGTACATATTTTTTATGTTAATTTGCCATTTATATTTCTTGTTTTGTTTCCTCTTTTTTCCTCTTAGGAAAAATGATAAATATAGCAAGCATCAACACTTCTTTTTTAAAAAAAACTTAATTTTAATAGATTTTTGGGGACAGGTGGTGTTTGGTTACATGAATAAGTTCTTTAGTAGTGATTTCTGAGATTTTGGTTCACACATCACCTGAACAGTGTACACTGCACTCACTGTGTAGTTTTTTATCCCTTACCCCTTCCCATCCTTTCCCTCAAGCCCCCAAAGTCCATTATATCATTCTTGTGCCTCTGCATCTTCATAGCTTAGCTCCCACTTATGAGTGAGAACATACGATATTTGGTTTTCCATTCCTGAGTTACTTCTCTTAGAATAATGGTCTCCAATTCCATCCAAGTTACTGCAAAAGCCATTTTTCTTTCCTTTTTATGACTGAGCAGTATTCCATGGTACATAAACCACAGCTTCTTTATCCACTTGTTGATTGATGGGCTGGTTCCATATTTGTGCTGCTATAAACACGCGTGTGCAAGTATCTTTTTTTGTATAATGATGTCTTTTTCTCTGGGTAGATACCCAGTAGTGGGATTGCTGGATCAAATGGTAGTTATACTTTTAGTTCTTTAAGAAATCTTCACACTGTTTTCCATAGTGATTACTAGTTTACATTCCCGCCAGCAGAGTAACAGTGCTCCCTTTTCACCAAATCCACGCTAACATCTATTTTTTAAAAAAATTTTTTTATTATGGCCATTAGCAAGCATCAACATTTCTGCACTATGGCCTCAACTATAATTCATTCCTATCTTCAGCCACTATATTGGTATTTTAAGACCATTTGGTAGGTTAAGTCACATCCTGAAATTTCCAGAAGACAGATTCTAATTTGTTACTAAAGTGCTCTGTGAGCTTGGGCAAATTATTCAACATCTGTATGCCTTAGATTAGATTTCTGCTCTACAAAATAGAAATAGCCAAGGGGTTGGTGTAAATACTTAGCAAATGTTGGTCACAGAAAATGAGTAATGGATGGATCTTCCACCTGTCAGGATCTGATTTCATATAACCACCGAGCAGGAATCGGATAAAATGCATTTGCTGCAACATTAAGAGCCAATAATAGTCTTTTTAAAAAACCTATTTGATTGGTTAGTAAAAACATTTTAAATACTTCAAAAATCTGAATATTGGAACACTACTTCATGATACAATCAACATATCAGAAAGCACTCATGATTTATAAATCACAAACAGTACAAAATACTTGCAACAGTTACCTAGATTACTTAGAATGAGTCAGAATTAGAATGAAAATCCCTTCTGGATTTACTAGTGCATTGAAGAAAAAAATTCTCCCTAATTTTGTAAGTGTATTTACCGATACAAGTTCAAACTTGATTCTAATTCATTACATTTTAAAAATATCTTCAAAGTATAAAGAGGTTGCTCTGAGTGTTAGTATGAAAATGCTGAGAGTATAATTTAAGATTTTTTTTTTTAAAAGACTGAACTGAAAAACTTAAGCCACTTTTAAATCCTTCTAAGAAATCTATTTACAAAGTCCCTGAAAATTTTCTTTATTCAGTATGGTTAAATTATATTTAACCTGCCAGGAAATTCTGTTTCACAAGTTTCTTAGACCCATACAAGAAATGTTATCCATTGCCTCACTTGACTGATACCTAACCTGCTAATGGATAATGAATAACTTAGTGCTCATTCCTTTGTGGGCTCTTTACTGCCAAATCAAAGAAGCCTTTTACAACTGGCTGCCTAAGAATACCAGGGCACAACAGGAAACATGTTGGAATACTATTGAAAACAATATTGGAATTAAAATTAAAAGGTATCCTTTGTTATAATTTGGGACCCATAGCAGTTTTTCATTATGCTTACTGCCTTACTGGCTTTATGAAGTTTGGAAAACTAGTTACTGAATTTTAATATGTGAAATCCACACCTAAAAAGAGCAGACCATGACCCCATAGAAGTCTAAAAATACCCTCTGATGCCTTCAGACCTTGATTCTGTTACAATATTCTTAGGTTGCCAAATTAAGAATTCCTGCTAATGCAGACTATAATATGTGAGGGAGATTTGGTTTCATTGTTCAGTTTGTCCAACCATGAACCACAGGAATATTTCATGCCTTATGTAAAACTTATCACATTTCTGCTTCCTTTCTGCTGAATGAGAACATCTATTTATAGGCTACATAACATGAAAAGCATGGGAGGGTTTTCTTTCAGGCAGTAAAAATGTAATCTGAGTCTTCCCTTGTAATGAAAAACAAACAGTTTGACAAGTGTAATTCTGTAACTGCTTAAAAGAGAATCACTTATCAAAACAGATCTTGTAGTCTTCTAACAGTGTGTAAATTTGAAACACCTCTTTGTTGTCCATACATAATAATTTTATTTTATTTATTTAGAGATGGAGTCTTGCTCTTGTCACCCAGACTGGAGTGCAATGGCAGATCTTGGCTCACTGCAACCTTTGCCTCCCAGGTTTAAATAATTCTCCTGCCTCAGCCTCCCTAGTAGCTGGGATTACAGGAGCCTGCCACCACATCCAGCTAATTTTTTGTGTTTTTAGTAGAGACGGTGTTTTGCCATGTTGGCCAGGCTGGTCTTGAACTCCTGACCTCAGGTGATCCACCTGCCTCAGCCTCCCAAAGTTCTGGGATTACAGACTTGAGCCACTGTGCCTAGTCCATACATAATAATTACACACTTATGTCTCAATGGGTAATGAGGCACCAAGACTTGAAAGGTGTATTCTAACATATTCAATAAATGGTTAGTGGCCGGGCGTGGTGGCTCACGCCTGTAATCCCAGCACTTTGGAAGGCCAAGGTGGGCGGATCACCTGAGGTTGGGAGTTCAAGACCAGCCTGACCAACATGGAGAAACCCCGTCTCTACTAAAAATACAAAATTAGCCGGGTGTGGTGGCACACGCCTCTAATCCCAGATGCTCGGGAGGCTGAGGCAGGAGACTTGCTTGAACCCAGGAGGCGGAGGTTGCGGTGAGCCGGAGATAACGGTGAGCCGGGGATCGCGCCACTGCACTCCAGCCTGGGCAACAAGAGCGAAACTCTGTCTCAAAAACTAAAAAAAATAAAAATAAATAAATAAATAAATAAATAAATAAATGGTTAGTGATAGCCTAGTGTGAGAGGAAGGAAAAAAGGAAGGATGGAAGGAGGGAAGGAAGAGAAAAAATGAAAAGAAGGGCAAAAAAAAGAATGAAGAAGGAAAGAAAGGCCGGGCGCGGTGGCTCAAGCCTGTAATCCCAGCACTTTGGGAGGCCGAGACGGGCAGATCACGAGGTCAGGAGATCGAGACCATCCTGGTTAATATGGTGAAACCCCGTCTCTACTAAAAAGTACAAAAAACTAGCCGGGCGAGGTGGCGCGCGCCTGTAGTCCCAGCTACTTGGGAGGCTGAGGCAGGAGAATGGCATGAACCCGGGAGGCGGAGCTTGCAGTGAGCTGAGATCCGGCCACTGCACTCCAGCCTGGGCCACAAAGCGAGACTCCGTCTCAAAAAAAAAAAAAAAAAAAAAAGAAGGAAAGAAAGAAGGAAGAAAGGAATAATAAATTCCACCTAAAGTTGGCTTGCATTCTCAATTAGATTGGTCATCTCATGAATTTGTCTATTGCAGTTCCATTTTGAGACACAAGTGACATTTATTAAGGATACTATTTTAGGTTATATTCATGCAGGCAGTACTGTATTTGTTTCAATGGTATATTATTACCAATTAGACCATTCTCTATATGCAACTAAAGTAAAAACTTGAAGCAAGCCTATATGCAGGAGTGGTTAAGAGGATATTATGTCATTCTAGTTGTATACTGTTTCAGTTGATTTTTTCAAATGCTATAGAAACATATGAGTAACAGAATGTTTATTACTCATGTTTATTAACAGAATAGTATTGTTTTTAATAACTAAAAATGGGAAGGAATCTAAATATCCATTAATAGATAAGATTGAATAAATAATATATACACCCTACTATTGAATATTACGCAGTTGCTAAAATGAGCTTGGTACACAGACTTGGAAAATTTTCAAAACAAATTATTAGGCCGGGCGCGGTGGCTCATGCCTGTAATCCCAGCACTTTGGGAAGCCAAGGTAGGTGGATTGCCTGAGCTCAGGAGTTTGAGACCAGCCTGGACAACGTGGTGAAACCCCATTTCTACTAAAATACAAAAATTTAGCCAGGAGTGGTGGTGTGCACCTGTAATCCCAGGTAGTCAGGAGGCTGAGTCAGGAGAATCACTTGAACCCAGGAGGCAGAGGTTGCAGTAAGCTCAGATAGTGCCATTGCACTCCAGCCTGGGCAACAGAGTGAGAGTCCGTCTTAAAAAAAACCAAACCAAAACAAAACAAAGAAACAACAACAAAAAAACCCCCAAATTTTAAAAAATGCAAGTCATAGAACAATACATTTATGATTTCATTTATGTAAAATATTCAAAGCTATGTGTATGTATGCAAATACTTATAAAAAAAGGAAAGGAACTTTCAGATTGCTTGAATCTTTTATAATAGAATATAAGTTACTTATAAATTAAATAGACATCTGAAAGTGGCAGTTACATTTAGGTTCAGATTGGATCATTTTATGTTTAGTATGTAGCTGGGTACAAAATTAGTCTCTTTGTTCTATTTCTTTTGGTTTCTTGTCAGTTTTCAAGGCAGCTATTAATATATTACAGTTACGGGCCGGGCGCGGTGGCTCAAGCCTGTAATCCCAGCACTTTGGGCGAGATGGGCGGATCACGAGGTCAGGAGATCGAGACTATCCTGGCTAACACGGTGAAACCCCGTCTCTACTAAAAAATACAAAAAAAAAGTAGCCGGGTGAGGTGGCGGGCGCCTGTAGTCCCAGCTACTCGGGAGGCTGAGGCAGGAGAATGGCGTAAACCTGGGAGGCGGAGCTTGCAGTGAGCTGAGATCCGGCCACTGCACCCCAGCCTGGGCGGCAGAGCAAGACTCCGTCTCAAAAAAAAAAAAAAAAAAATATATATATATATATATATATTACAGTTACTGCCTAAAACATACCGGCATTCCATCTAATTTCCTAAAACTCTCAGAGAAAGCTCAGTTAGGAAGGTTCAAGGAGAAAAGTCCAGGAACTCTGCCGTTTGCTGGTTTTGGGATAAGATTCTCAAGACCTTAAAAAATAATTCTTTATTATAGTTTTTATTCATAATCATAATCAATTTAACAATTTCCTCAATATTCTTCTTATATAACAAGGCTTTTCTCTGAGGCTCTGAATGAATGAAGCTTAAACCTTCTAAATTAGGACTACTGAAATTTTCTTTTTTTTTTTTTTTTTTTTGAAACAGAGTTTCGCTCTCATTGCCCAGGCTGGAGTGCAATGGCGCCATCTCGGCTCACCGCAAACTCAGCCTTCCAGGTTCAAGCAATTCTGTTCTCCTGGCTCAGCCTCCCAAGTAGCTGGGATTACAGGCATGCACCACCACGTCTGACTAATTTTGTATTTTTAGTAGAGACGCGGTTTCTCCATGTTGGTCAGGCTGGTCTCGAGCTCCCGACCTCAGGTGATCTGCCCACCTTGGCCTCCTCAAGTTCTGGGATTACAGGCGTGAGCCACCACACCTGGACAGGACCACTGAAATTTTCTAAAGAGATATAAAACACACAAACAAATAGCAACTCTCCTCCTATTAAATTAAACAGGACACCGGGAAGATAAAAAATTTATGCATGTTGCTCTACCAGTGAAAATGCCTTTGGCTGCAGATAACCTAAAACAATGACTCGATTCACTTAATGAGGAAAACACATACCTTCACTTAGCAAGAGATTTTTCTAAGATTGCCTGGGAAGACAATGGGTCCCCAACAGAGCTTCTGAGAAGTGGGCTCTTGTTTCCAGCTAAGGGTGGATCAGGAACTATAAGAAAAGAACATTTGGCCCATGTCATAGGAGTTGTAGTTGGAAGGGTCCTGCAGGATAGTGTCCAAAGAATCCATGAAACCATCTTTAAGTATGACTCAGCTTTAAACATCTGCCAAAACCAGAGAGTGCAAAGCCGTCTTAAAATAGTACCAGTCAAGGAAGAACTTTCTGCTTCCCTTTCTTCTCCTCCTTCCTCGTTTTCCAACTAAGAGGGGTCAGCTACAGCAGCTGAGAATGTGAGAAGAGGTGAACAAAAAAAACAATGATTACCACATTCCCTTTTGCAAAGACAGATGGCCTGCCACAATTACACACTAACTGGGTAAACGAGTGAGTGGAGGGAATCCTATTTTTAATGAAGGTTGCAGCTGGGTGCGGTGGCTCATGCCTGTAATCCCAGAATTTCGGGAGGCTGAGGCTGGTGGATCACCTGAGGTCAAGAGTTCAAGACCAGCCTGGCCAACATGGTGAAACCTCGTCTCTACTAAAAACACAAAATTAGCTGGGTGTGGTGCTGCATGCCTGTTATCCCAGCTACGTGGGAGGCTGAGGCAGGACAACTGCTTGAACCCAGGAGGCAGAGGTTGTAGTGAGCCGAGATTGCGCCATTGCACTCCGGCCTGGGCAACAAGAGCATAAAACTCCGTCTCAAAAAAGAAAAAAAAAAGAAGGTTGAACTATTGATTAACATAATGGCCTGTGCATTGGAGTTTCACCTTCTAGTCTGTGTTATGTGGTTTAAAGTGGTGATTCAACTTTGTATTGCCTAAGCATGAAGAGGAAAGTTAATCCTCCAAGGATCCAGAAACAAATTCCTTTATTGAATATAATTTTCTGAGGCGTAGTGGGAAATAATAATTTCGTGAGATGTATTGATTAGAAATGTTCCATTTCTTTTGTGTCTTTAACTGCTCCCTCTATATTGGCTACTCTGCACAAGCATTTAAACATGTTCAAGTCACGTCTATTCTAAAGAAAACACCTCATCTCCACACTCTAGCTATATTGATCTCTTGCTCTCTTCTTCCTTTTAAAGTCAAACTTCCAGAAAACATTAGGTGGGTGGCACGGATGTCTGTCCCAGGACCCTGAATTCCTGATTTCAGCAGTGGGCACATGATTCTGACTCCTCAAATCATAATGAGCTATCTCTATGGGAACAGTGATTGGTCTAAAGAGTAGGTCTGTAACATAAACAGTTTCAGTCAGAGTATGTACTTCCTTGAGATTGCTACTCAGAAGTTGAGAAGCCTGGAGCTCCTGGGAAACCTAGTTGCCTCCACTACCTTACTGATCATGCATTTGCAAGATTAAGTATTTCCAATATTTATTATTTTTATTATTATATTTATTATTTATTTTATTATATTATTATAAACCACATATTATATCTTTATGCTACTATCACTGTAGTATATATTACTAGACCTGGAATAGCTAGACTAAGGTATATGCATATTTTTAAAAAAATTACTTAGATATAATTCATATATCATACAGTTAACTTAAAGTACACAATTTAATAGTTGTTAGTATATTTATAGTTGTGCAACTATCACTGATACAGAACGGCTGGGCTCCCAGCTAAACCCTACCCTTAAGCCTGGAATCACGGCCTTGAAAACAGCTGACCCTGTTTTTCTGCGCAAATGTTGCTTTTTTGGCCTGCCACGCCCCTATCCTGTGGCCATAAAAAAGACTTCAGCCGGCAGATCAACACAAGCGGCTGAGCAGCGAGCAGAGAAGCAGCAACGGAGTGTTGAAGACTAGAGGTAGACGCAGCTAACTTCAGACGGTGCGGCTTCCGGGAAAGATGATCCTCTCTCACCATCTACTTTCCAGTTTCCATCCCACCAGGAGCCACCACTCAATCAAATCCTCCGCATACACTACTCTTCAATCCGTTCATGTGACTTAATTCTTCCTGGACGCCGGACAGGCACCCGGGTGCCGAGAGGGCAGGGCTTGGACGCTGCTGTGAAGCCCGTACAGAGCCTATTCCCGCCAGAGAGGGGTGACTGGCCGGTTCCAGCATTCGTTAGCTCCGGTTCCCGCACTCGCACGCTCTGCAGCCAGGTTCCCGCCCACGAAGGGGGTTAAGGTGAAGGGAACAGTCCTGTCTCATATGGGGGCCTGTCCAGGATATGAAAAAGAGTGAGTTAAAATGAGGAACTGTCGAATTTGTGTCTTTTCCAAGACCCTGCCACCTCTCTCTTTCCTTTAGGTAAAAGGAATGTTGGCTGTTTCCCTTCACCGAGGTCTAGCCGGTCTGAACCAGAGGAGGGATACAGTGATTAAAGAAACCCATTTCAACAGAGCAAGAGACCCTTCCCCCAGGTCCCCCCAACTTAGGTAATTCAAGCTTTTTTTCTTTTCTAAGCGAGAGGATTCTTTTCCTACCTCAACTTTGTTTATGACAGGGAGGCAACAGAGGAGCAACCCCTCCTGGCTGATAATTTGGCGAAGTCCCTCTTGGACTTAAATTTAAATGAATCCATGCAGCCTCTGAAATACCATTTGTGTGTGGGGGGGGGGGGCGGGGGGGAGATCTAAAACTTGTTTCTAAACTTGAGGTTGAGGCCCTAGAAAGGAAAACCAGATCTGAGGGAACAAAAGCCACGCAACAGGCCCAGTGTAAATAACTGGGCAGGACCGATTCCTGCCAATTAACCCCCTGCTTCCTGGAAGGAGGCCATGCTACACGGCATAAATGAGACCAAGGGAGCTCAAAGGTTGTCGACAGTAGGGTAGGTAGAGGCACAGATGAGTGTGGGTAATTCTTATTTTCTAGGCCCTCCCTGCTTCTGGGTGCAAGCCTCATTGGCATGCATGGGTGGCACCTGCCAAGGTTGCCGAGATTCAGACAAAAAGAAGAGAAAGGGGGAATGCCTGCTTTCTTTCTCCCTCACACCCCAAGATTTCACTGAAAGAAGAAAGGGAATGAGAGACACCAAATTCCCTCTCTTTCAGAATGGGCAACCAATAAACTTGACCACCTCCAGTTTAAACTTAGAAAGGCACCCTGGGACCAGGTAGCATTTTAGGGGACCTCCTGAAAGTGGCAGCTTGGTCATTTAGACACAAGAAAGAGGAAGAAGCTTTAATGACCACCATGCAAGCCCACAGACCCCAGAATTCCTAGGGTTCACCTGTTAACTGCCACAGACGTGACAAGAGCAGTTATCTCTCAAAGTTTAACTGCTCTCATACAAGGTTTAATTTCTTTCACCAGGGTGAGAGCTTGGGGTACAATGTTACTAGCATATTTCACTTTTTATTTCTGTAATATTTCACACTAGATTCTTTCCTTCTATAATACATGTTTGATGCATGCATATTTGGCCTTGTAAAGCTTGTTTTTTCTCTCACCTAGAGGCCATCAAAGCTCCAAACAGGCAGGCAGCCAGAGACTCGGACTATGGCTCTCTTTCGCTGGGGATCCTTGGGTGGACTTCTGGGAGGAAAGGAAAGACCGGTCGTTGTCCATATTCTAATGGCAGTTAGATGTGCCTCTTCAGAGGGGTGAAATGATACAGAATGGCTTGGCTCCTGGCTAAACCGCACCCTTAAACCTGGAACCACAGCCCTGTGTGAAAACAGCTGACTCCATTTTTGTACTCAAATGTTGCTTTTTGGCCTGCCATGCCCCTATCCTGTGCGCATATATAAAAGACTTCAGCTGGCAGAGCAACACAAACGGCTGAGCGCCGGGTATATGCGCAGCAAGCGGAGAAGCAGCAACTGAGTGTCAGAGACTACAAATAGGCAACTAACTTCAGATAGTGTGGCTTCAGGCAAAAATCACTTTCTTCCCGCACCATCCCCTTTCCAACTCCCATCCTGCTGAGAGCCATTACCCAATAAAATCTTCCACATAACTACCCTTCAATCCGGTTGGGTGACCTAATTCTTCCTGGAAGAGCTCGGGTGCCAAGAGGACAGGGGCTTGGATGCTGCTGTAGGGCCCGCACAGAGCCTGCTCCCGCCAGAGAGGAGTGACTGGCCAGTTTCAGCGTTCACTCCCTCCAGTTCCCACACTCGCTTGCTCGCGCACACTGTCTCGCAAGGAGTGGCTAGTGGCGGGCTAAGTGAAACGAGCCACTTTCATTCCCACCCACGAAGTGGGTCAAGGGAACTATCGTGTCTCATTTCTATAATCAAGTTTAGAACATTTTTATCACCCCAAAATAATATTCTATGCTCATTAGCAGTCACTCCCCATAGCAGTCAGTCCCCATTCCAACCCCAGTCCTTGGCAACCGCTAATTTACTTTGTCACTATAGATTTATCTATTCCGGACATTTCATATAAACGAAATCATATAATGTGTTTTTTTTGTGGTGGTTTCTTTCACTTAGCATAATGCTTTCAAGGTTGATCTGTGTTGAAGTGTGTATGATAATTTCATCCTTATTGCTAAATAATGTTCTACTGACTGGATCTACGACAGTTTATTAATCCATTCATCAGTTGATGGTCATTTGAATTGTTTCCTTTTTTCTGGCAGTTGTGAATAATGTTGCTCTGAACATTTGTGTACAAGTGTTTGTGTAGATTAATGTTTTCATTTGGCCTGAGTATATACCTAGGATTAGAATAACTGGATCATATAGTAACTCTATGTTTAACCTATTGAGGAAATGCCAGACTATTTTCCAAAGCTGTACCATTTTACATTCCCACCAGCAATGTACAAAAGTCCAAGTTCCTCCACATCCTCACCAACACTTGTTGTTGTCTGTCTTTATATGTATGTGTATGTATATATACACACATACATATATACATATATTGTGCAATCCTAGTAGTTTTGAAATATCTCATTGTGGTTTTGATTTTCATTTCGCTAATGGCTAATGATGTTGAGCACCTTTTCATGTGCTTCTTGGCCATTTATACTTCATGGAAATGTCTATTCAGACAATTTGCCCACTTTTAATTTGTTATTTATCTTTTTATCATTGAGTTGTAACAGTTCCTTATACATTCTGGATACTAGACCCTTACCTGACATATGATTTGCTAGTATTTTCTCCAATTCTGTGGGCTGTCTATTCATTTTCTTGGAAGTATCCTTTGATGAACACAAGTTTTTTATTTTGATGGTATGATTTGTTTAATTTCTCTTTGGTTGCTTATGCTTTTGGTGATGCATCTAAAAAACCATCATTTGAACCAAGGTAAAAATATTTACTCATTTTTCTTCTAACTTTTTTTTATAGCTTTAGCTTTTATATTTATACATATATCTTGTGTTATTTTTTGTATATGGTGTGAAAAAGGGTCTAACTTCCTACATTCTTTTACATGTAGCTATATAGTTGTCTCAGCACCATTTGTGAATATTCTATCCTTTTACTCATTGAATGGTCTTGGCAACTTCATTAAAAAATCAACTGACTGGGCCAGGTGTGGTGGCTCACACCTGTAATCCCAGCACTTTGAGGGGGCGAGGCAGGAGAATAGCTTGAGCCCAGGAGTTTGAGACCAGCCTGGGCAACATAGGGAGACTCTGTCTCTGCAAAAAATAAAAAACAGCAACAAAATAGCCAGGCATGGTGTTGTGTGCTTGTGGTACCACCTGTGGTACTTGGGAGCCTGAGGTGGGAGAATTGCTTAAGCCTGGGAGGTCGAAGCTGCAGCCATGATTGTGCCATTGCACTCCAGGCTGGGCAACAGAGTGAGACCCTGTCTTTTTTTTTTTGAGACGGAGTTTCGCTCTTTTTGCCCACGCTGGAGTGCAATGGTATGATCTCGGCTCACTGCAATCTCCACCTCCCGGGTTCAAGCGATTCTCCTGCCTCAGCCTCCTGAGTAGCTGGGATTACAGGCATGCACCACCATGCCTGGCTAATTTTGTATTTTTAGTAGAGATGGGGTTTCTCCATGTTGGTCAGGCTGGTCTTGAACTCCCGACCTTAGGTGATCCACCCGCCTTGGCCTCCCAAAGTGGTGGGATTACAGGCGTGAGCCACCGTGCCGGGCCGAGACCCTGTCTTAAAAAATAAATAAATAAATTGGCCAGGTGTGGTGACACACATCAGTAGTCCCAGCTACTCAGGAGGCTGAGGCAGGAGGATTGCTTGAGCCTAGGAGATTAAGGCAGCAGCGAGTCATGATTATGCCACTGCACCCTAGCCTGGGCAACAAAGTGAGACCCTGTTTCAAAAAAAAAAAAAAAAAAAACTCACTGTAAACTGAGTGGGATGGCATGTGCCCATAGTCCCAGCTGCTCGGGAGGCTGAGGTGGGAGGAATTCTTGAGCTCAAAGTGTGGTGTTGCAGTGAACTATGACAGTCCCTCTGTACTCCAGCCTGAGTAACAAGGCAAGACACTGTCTTAACAAAAAAATCAACAGACTGTAAATGTAAGGGATTCTTTCTACACTGTTAATTCCATTCTACTGATGTATATATCTGTTCTGTTTCATGACCATACTATCTTTATTACAGTAGCTTTGTAGTAAGTTTCAAATGAGAAAGGGTGAGTCCTCCAATTTAGTTTTTTTCCTGAGTGCTTTGGTTATTCTGAGTTACTTGAATTTCTACATTAATTTTAAGATCAGCTTGTCTATTTCTGCAAAAACTTCAGTGATATTTTGATAAGGATTGTGTTGACTCTATAGATCAGGGGAATATTGTCATCTTAATAATAGTAAATCTTTTAATCCATTATGAAATGTATCTTTATTTAGATCTTCTCTAATTTCTTTCAATAATGTTTTGTAATTTCCTGTGTATGTATCTCAGATTTTTTTTTTTTTTTTTTTTCTGAGGCGGAGTCTCGCTGTCGCCCAGGCTAGAGTGTAGTGGCGCGATCTTGGCTCCCTGCAAGCTCCGCCTCCCGGGTTCACGCCATTTTCCTGCCTCAGCCTCCCGAGTAGCTGGGACTACAGGCACCCGCCACTACGCCCGGCTAATTTTTTGTATTTTTGATAGAGACGGGGTTTCACCGTGTTAGCCAGGATGGTCTTGATATCCTGACCTCGTGATACGCCTGCCTCGGCCTCCCAAAGTGCTGGGATTACAGGCGTAAGCCACCGCGCCCAGCCATGTTGAGTCTTATTTACCTTATCCAAATCTGACAATATCTGCCTTAAAATAACTTTTTAAATTTTTATAGATTTAGCAGGTACACACGCAGTTTTGTTAAGTGGATATATTGCATAGTGATAAAGTCTGGGTTTTTAGTGTACCCATTGCCCAAATAGTGAACATTGTACCTAATAGGTAATTTTTCAACTGTCATGCCTTCTCACCTTTTGGAGTCTCCAGTGTTGATTATTCTATTCCCTATGTCCCTGTGTACCCATTATTTAGCTTCCACTTATATGTAAGAACATGCATTTATTTCAGTTAGGGTCTTGGCCTCCAGTTTTTCTATACACATTGCTGTACAATACATGATTTCATCCTTTTTTTTTATAGCAGAGTAGTATTCCATGGTGTATATATCCTACATTTTCTTTATTCAGTCATCCATTGATGGACATTTAGATTGATTCCATGACTTTGCTATTGTGAACAGTGCTGCGATAAACATTCAAGTGCTGGTGTCTTTTACGTAAGAATTTCTTTTTTTGGGGGCAGACACTAGTAGGATTTCTGGATTATAGGGTAGTTCTACTTTTAACTCTTTGAGAACTCTCCATACTGTTTTTCTTAGAGGCTGTACTGATTTACATTCTTATCAACAGTGTATAGCATTTTCTTTCTCCACCTTCTCACCAACATATATTGTTTTTGACTTTTAGTGATAGCCATTCTGAATGGTATAAGATGGTATCTCACTGTGGTTTAAATTTGCATTTCTATGATGATTAGTAATGGTGAGCATTATTTCATATGTTTGTTGGCTGCTTGTATGTCTTCTTTTGAGAACTGTCTGTCCACATCCTTTGCTCACTTTTTAATAGGGTTATTTGTTTTTTTCTTGTAGACCTGTTTGAGTTCCTTGTAGATTCTGGATATTAGCCCTTTGTTGGATGCATAGTTTATGAATATTCTCTCCCATTTTGTAGGTTGTGTACTCTGTTGATTGTTTATTTTGCTGTGCAGAAGCTTTTTAGTTCAATTAAGTCCCATTTGTCTATTTTTGTTTTTGTTTCATTTGCTTTTGAGGACATAGTCATAAATTATTTGCCTAGGTCAATGTCCAGAAGAGTTTTTCCCAGGTTTTTTTTTTTCTAGGATTTTCATAGTTTCAAGTCCTATGCTTAAGCCTTTAGTCCATCTTGAGTTAATTTTTGTATATGGTAAGATAAACGGGTTCAATTTTATTCTTCTGTATATGGCTATCCAGTTTGCAAGCACCATTTATTAAATAGTGTCATTTCCCCCCAGTGTATGTTTTTGTCAACTTTGTCAAAGATCAGTTGGTTGTAGATATGTGGGCTTATTTCTGGGTTCTCTTTTCTGTTCAATTGATCTATGTGTCTTTTTTAATACCAGTACAATGCTGTTTTGGTTACTATAGCCTTGTAGTATAATTTGAAGTCAAGTAATGTGATGTTTCCAACTTGGTTCTTTTTACTTAGGATAGCTTTGGCTACTTTGTCTTTTTTTGGGTTGCATATGAATTTTGGAATTGTGTTTTCTAAATCTGTGAAAAATGACCTTAGTAAGTTGATAGAAATTGCACTGAATCTATAGATTGCTTTGGGCAGTATGGTCATTTTAATGATACTGATTCTTTCAATCCATGAGCATAAGGTATTTTTCCATTTGTTTCTGTCCTTATGATTTCTTTCATCAATGGTTTATAGTTCTTCTTGTAGAGATGTTTCATTTCCTTGATTAAATGTATTCCTAGGGGTGTGTGTGTGTGTGTGTGTTTTGTAGCTATTGTAAATGGAATTGCCTTCTTGACTTGATTTTCAACTTGATTATTATTGGTGTATAAAAATGCTACTCATTTTTGTTCATTGATTTTTGTATCTTACAACTTTATTAATTTATCAAATCTAAGAGTGTTTTGAAGGAGTCTTTAGGGTTTTCTAGGTATAAGGTCTTATCTGCATCAAACAGATAATTTGACTTCTTCTTTTCCAACTTGAGTGTCTTTTATTTATTTCTTTCTGTTGCCTGACAGCTCTAGCTGGGACTTCCAGTACTATGTTGAATAAAAATGGTAAAAATGGGCTTCCTTGTTCTGTTTCAGTTCTTACATGGAATGCTTTAAAATTTTCCTCGTTCAGTGTAATGTTGGCTGTTGGTCTGTCATAGATGGCTTTTTATTATTTTAAGGTATGTTCTTTCAATGCCTAGTTTGTTGAATTTTTTTAACTATGAATGGATACTAAATTTGATCAAATACTTTTTCTGTACTTATTGAGATGATCATACAGTGTTGGTTTTTAATTCTGTTTAGTGATTCATATTTATTGATTTGCATATGTTGAACTATCATTGCATTCTCGGAATAAAACCCACTTGATCATGGTGTATTAAATCCACTTGATCATGGTGTATCATCTTTCCAATGTGCTGTTGGATTTCGTTTGCTAGTATTTTGGTGAGGATTTTTCCATCTAGGTTCATTAGGGATATAGGTCTGTAGTTGCCTTCCTTCCTTCCTTCCTTTATTCCTCCTCTCCTTCCTCCTCTCCTTCCTCCTCTCCTTCCTCCTCTCCTTCCTCCTCTCCTTCCTCCTCTCCTTCCTCCTCTCCTTCCTTCTCTCCTTCCTTCCTTCTCTCCTTCCTTCCTCCTCTCCTTCCTAACTTCCTTTCTCCTCTCCTTCCCTCTCCTTCCCTGCCTCCCTCTCTCCTTCCCTCTTCTTTCCGTTCTGTTCTTTCTTTCTGTTCTGTTCTTTCTTTTCTTTCTTTCTCCTTTCCTGACTTTGGTATCAGGGCAATCAATATTGTATTCATAGAATGAGCTAGGAAGGATTCTCTCCTTCTCATTTTTTTTGGAACAATTTCAGTAAGATTGGTACCAGTTCTTCTTTGTAGCTCTGGTAGAATTCAGCTATAAATCTATCTGGTCTTGGGCCTTTTTTTAAATTGGGAGATTTTTTTTTAAATTACTGATTTAATTTCATGACTTACTATTCATCTGTTTAGGACTTTTATTTCTTCCTGGTTCAATCTTGGGAGATTGTATGTTTCCAGGATTTTACCCATTTCTTCTAGGTTTTTCAGTTTATTCCTGTAGAGATGCTCATAGTACTTTCTGATGATCTTTTGTAGTTCTGTGATACCAGTTTTAACGTCATCTTTATCATTTCTGATTGTGCTTTATTTGAATTTTATCTTTTTTTCTTGGTTAATCTAATAGCAATCTATCAATTTTGTTTACCTTTTCAAATAACCAGCTTTTGTTTCATTAATCCTTTCTTTTTCTTTTTTCTTTTTTGTTTCTATTTCATTTAGTTCTGCCCTTATCGTTGTTATTTCTTCTGCCAGCTTTGGGTTTGGTTTGTTCTTGTTTTTCTAGTTCCTTGAGGTGTGACATTGGGCTGTAACTTGAGATATTTCTAATCTTTCAATCTGGTTTTGTTTGTTTGTTTGAGATGAAATCTTGGTCTGTCCCCCAGGCTGGAGAGCAGTGGCACGATCTTGGCTCACTGCAATCTCTGCCTCACCACTTCAAGCAATTCTCCTGCTTCAGGCTCCTGAATAGCTGGGATTACAGGCACCTGCCACCAGGCCCAGATAATTTTTGTATTTTTAGTATAGACGGTATTTCACCATGTTGGGCATGCTGGTCTCTAACTCCTGATCTCAAGTGATCCATCTGCCTTGGCTTCCCAAAATGCTGGGATTACAGGTGTAAGCCACTGCATCTGACTTTTCTGCTTAATGTAGGCATTTAACCCCATAAACTTCCCTTTCAGCACTGCTTTTGCTGTATCCCACAGGTTCTGATATGTTGTCTCTATTTTCACTCGTTAAAAATTTTAAAATATTTTCTGCCTTAATTTAATCATTTAACTAAAGATTATTCAAGAATAGGTGTTTTTGTTTAGTTTTGAGAGCACATCTTCATATTGATTTCTATTCTTGCTTCCACTGTTGTCCAAGAAGATATTTGTTATGATTTCAATTTTTAAAAATTTATTGAGACTTACTTTGTGGGTTAGCATATGGTATATTTTGGAGACTGTTCCATGCACAGATAATATTCTGTGGTTGTTAGGTAGACTGTTCTATAAATGTCTGTTCAGTGTATTTGATCTCTCTCTGTCGCCCGGGCTGGAGTGCAGTGGTGTGATCTCGGCTCACTACAACTTCCGCCTCCTGGGTTCAAGTGATTCTCCTACTTCAACCTCCCAAGTAGCTGGGATTACCGGCAGGTGTCACCATGTCTGGCTAGTTTTTGTGTTTTTAGTAGAGATGGAGTATCGCCATGTTGGCCAGGCTGGTCTCGAACTCCTGACCTGAGGTGATCCACCCACCTTGGCCTCCCAAAGTGCTAGTGCTAGGATTATAGGCATGAGCCCGACTAGTCTATTTGATCTTGAGTCCAGTTTAAGTCTAGTGTTACTTTATTGAATTTCTGCCTCAGTGATCTGTCTAGTGCTGTCAGGTGGGGTTTCGACATCCCCCACTGTTATTGTATCGCTATTTTCTTATGTGTAGTAGTATTTGTTTTATGAACTTGGGTGCTCTGGTGTTGGGTGCATATATATTTAGAATTGTTACATCTTGTTTAATCGGTCCCTTTATCATATAATGACTTTTTTTGGTCTTTTTTCACTGTGATTGACTGTTTTACCTGTTATAAAGTCTGTTTTATCTGAGGTACATATAGTTACTCCTGCTTGTTTTTGATTTATGTTTGCATAGAATATATTTCCCACCCCTTTACTTTGAGTCTGTGAATGTTTTTACTCATTAGGTAAGTTTCTTATAAACTGCATAAGGTTGGATTTTTTAAAAAAAATTCATTCCCCCAGACTGTATCTCTTAAGAGGAGAATTTAGTCCATTTAAGTTCAAGGTTAGTATTGATATGTAAGGTTTTGTTCCAGTTATAATGTTGCCCTGTAGTCTCAATTGTGTAATCGCTTTATAAGATCTGTGAGTTTTAAACTTTCATGTGCTTTTATGATGGTAAATGTTACCCTTTCATTTCCATCTTTAGAACTCCTTTGAACATTTCTTGTAGAACCAGTCTGGTGGTGATGGATTCCTTTAGGGTTTGCTTGTCTGGGAAATACTTTATTTCTCCTTCATTTATGAAACTTAGTTTAGCAGGACACGAAATTATTGGCTGGCAGTGTTTTTCTTAAGAAGATAGAAAATAGGGCTCCTATTTCTTCTGGCTTGTAAGGTTTCTTCTGAGAAGTCCGCTGTAAATCTGATGGGATTGTGTGTATATATACACACGTGTGTGTGTGTGTGTGTGTGTGTGTATATATATGTTATTAGATGCTTCTGTCTTGTTGCTTTTAGGATTTTTCCTTTTATAATGAGTTTGGAAAGCCTGATGATTATATACCTTGATGAAGTTCATCTTGCAAAGTATCTCTCAAGTGTTCTTTGAGTTTCTTGTATCTGGATGTCTGAATCTGTAGCAAGACCAGTGAAGGTTTCCTGAATTACTTTCTCATAGGTTTTCCAAGTGCTTTACTTTTTCTTCTTCTCCCTCAAGAATACCTATTACTTTGAGATTTGGTTGATTTACATACTCCCATATTTCTTCAAGTCTTTTTACATTTTTAAAAGTTCTTTGTTCTTTATTTTTGTCTGACAAGGTTAATTTGAAAGAACTGTCTTCAAACTCTGGAATTCTTCTGCTTGGTCTAGTCTATTGTTAAAGCTTTTCAACTGTATTTTGTAATTCCTTCAATGAATTTTTCATTTCCAGAAGTTTTTTTTTTTTTTTTTTTTTTTTTTGTTAAATCTCTTTAGTAAATTTCTCATTTATATTCTGAATTTTTTTTTAAATTTATTTGTATTGGTTTTCTTGAATTTTCTTTCTCTTTCTCTTGAATTTCTTTTCTCTTCTTTTCTTTTTCTTTTTCTTTTCTTTTTCTTTTTTCTTTTTTTCTTTTTTTTTTGAGAAGGAGTCTCACTCTGTCGCCCAGGCTGGAGTGCAGTGGCAAGATCACAGCTCACTGCAAGCTCTGCCTCCTGGGTTCATGCCATTCTCCTGCCTCAGCCTCCCAAGTAGCTGGTACCACAGGCACCCACCACCACGCCTAGCTAATTTTTTGTATTTTTAGTAGAAATGGGGTTTCACCGTGTTAGCTAGGATGGTCCCGATCTCCTGACCTCATGATCCGCCCGCCTCAGTCTCCCAAAGTGCTGGGATTACAGGCATGAGCCACCACACCTGGCCCTCTCTTGGATCTCATTACAATCTATATTTTGAATTCTTTATCTGTTATTTCAGAATTTTCATTTTGGTTAGGATTCATTGCTAGAAAGCTAGTGTGATCCTTTGGGTGGTGTTGAAGCACTCTGCTTTTTAATATTGCCAAAATACTTATGCCGGTTCCTTCTTATCTGGAGAAGCTGTCACTTCTTATTTTTTAATTTACTTTTGCTTGACTGGGACTTTTAAAAAGCATTTTCCCCACTTGAGGGTGTGACTGTAATGTATATTGTGTGGTTGTTTGGCTTTGATTCTGTGTGCTTTCAGGGGCCCAAGTCTTATGAGTTTCTTGGTTATAAATAGCCTTTTTGGCTTTCTCAGATGCTGGTTGTAGTAGTGATATACTGAGCATATAAACACGCTTACTGCACATGGTGGGACTAGAATTGCAGAGGTCTTAAGGAACTTATTTTATTTGCCAGTACTGTGCACTTCTGTCAGCACATTTGATTTTTATTTTTTATTCATCTATTCATTTCTTTTGAGACAGGGTCTCCCTCTGTCACTCAGGCTGGAGTGCAGTGGGATTATGTTGGCTCACTCCAGCCTCAACCTCTTGGGCTCAAGCAATCCTCCCACCTCAGCCTCCTGTGTAGCTGGGACTACAGGTGCGTGCCACCACACCTGGTTACTTTTTGTATTTTTAGCAGAGATGGGGTTTTTGCCATGTTGCCTAGGCTGGTCTTGAACTCCTGGGCCCAAGCAGCGCCCCCACCTTAGCCTTCCAAAGTGCTGGGATTACGGGCATGTGCCACAATGCCTGGCCTCTATCAGCACATTTTAAATAAGATTATGCAGTTCAACCTCCATATCAGTAGGTGGCACTTATGGGTAAGAGCCAATTGTGGCAGAAGCTGACTGGTATGCTTTGATCTTTGTTTTCCGGGAGGGGCACTCTGTTGTCTCAGCTGGTGGGCTGGTCTGTGGAATGCCAGGTGTTCTGAGTTCTCTGCTCACCCCTGAGATGGGGACAAAGCTGGGCAGTACTGCACTGCTAAATTCACCCACAGATACCTCAATGATCCATTCAAGTACCAGACCTAATGGGATTGATGACAGAAGCTGTGGAGGGGAGGGATTCTGCACCAACTCCGTATCCTGAGCAGTCAGGAAAACAACCCACATCCCTATCATACCCCTGTCCAGAGGCCCCTGCTTTCAGTTCAGATAGAATCTGTCATTTATCTCCAGTCTGCAATGTAGCTGAAGGCTGTGGAAGACACCAGTACAAAACCTCTCTGTGTAAATGACTTCAAGGTGGAACCTCTTCCCTCAGACCCAAGCTGACAGTTTTGCAGCTTGCCTAATCTCCACTGCAGGAATGCTGATACTCCCTATAGAGAGGAGGAGGGGTCAGCCATTCATGCAAGCCCAGGCCTGGTGGGCACATCCTCAGTGGAGGTACAGCTGCCCCTAATAACATTGGAATGGTCATCTATAGGCATACCCATGCCAATCTTTTGCCAGAATAGCTGTGGTTGCATCCAGAGCAATGGGTAAGGGGGAAGAAGTCTCCCTCTCCACATCTGTTAGCAAGCACTGGTACCATCTGGCTGCACCCACGTCTCCACTGGGAGAAGAGCAGTCACCTTCAACTCACAAGTGAGGAGCTCTTAGGCACAGGAAAACACACGCTTTGGTGTCCTTAGTCCCAAGGGGTGCTTTGGCACACTGCACTCTTTCTTCCTGTAGGAAGTTTGCACTGAGGGTTAGACCTCTGAGAATCCTGCAGCTCCCTGGGTCCTGCCAGTCCTTTGTGGTTGCCACAGTCCAAGGTGCTGGGAAATGTTTTGCAGAGGGTCCAGTGATGCAGAGACACAGGGACTGAGATGTCCAGGGCGGGACAGAGGCCCACAAAGAGGGCACAACCAGTATGGTGCCTACCATCTCAGCTAAGGTCTGGACTGAGGGCAGTGACCCTGCATGAGCTAGTAGCCTGGTGCTCAGCGCTCAAGAAGTTCCCAAATCACTGCCTACACCAGTGCTAGAGCTTGCAAGTGCAGAGTGGCTGTCCAATAATTCAGGAAAGAGTAGTTTGCTGCAGGAGTGAGGGGAGCAAACAACACCCTCACCTACCTTTTCCATAGGACTCCAAGTTCCTCCGGGTTCAACATCTGCCATAACTTTGCTTCATTTTTCTTTTCTTTCATTTTTTTCTTTTCTTTTTTGTTTTAGAGACAGGGTCTTGCTTGTCACCCAGGCTGGAGTGCCATGGAGCAATCACTGCTCACTGCAACCTTGACCTCCTGGGCTCAAGCAGTCCTCCCACTTCGTCTTCCTAAGTAGCTGGCATGCACCACCACAGCCAGGTAACTTTTTCTCTTTTAGAAGAGATGAGGTCCCTGTATGTTGTCCAGGCTGGTCTCAAACTCCTGAGCTCAAGCACTCCTCCTGCCTTTGCCTTCCAAAGGATTGGGATTACAGACATGATCCACTGCGCCCAACCTCATTTATTTTCTGCATCTCAACTTTTTCTTGTGATTTCTCTAATAGGCCCTTGCACTCTTCTCTCAGTATTTTACTGGGGCCATGATTATTCACCCGTAACCTTGGTTCATTTTTATCTGAGAACGGGCATCCATTGTCTCTAGTGAGCCATTTTGAAAAACCTCTGTTAATTGAGGTGTTTAGATCATATACATTTATATGATACTATGAGTATTGAAATGTTTGGGTTTAAATCTATCATCTTGTAATTTGTTTTGTTCGCACTACTGTTTTTCACTTTTTTTTTCTTTTTCTGCCTCATTTTAGATTAACTGAATATTTTATTCTGTTTTATCTCTGTTGTTAGCTTATCAGCTATGATTCTTCTATGGTTTTTTAGTGGTTACTTTATGGTTTACAGTATACATCTTTAACTTAGCACAGTATATCTTAAAGTGATATTAAATCACTTTTCATATAGTATAACACCTTATAACATTATATTTGCATTTGTTTCCTCCCAGGCTTTGTGCTATTATTGTCACACATTTTACTCTTTCATATGTTATAGACCCCAGAATATATCGTTATTTTTACTTTAAGCAGTCACTTATCTTTTTAAGAGATTTAAACAATAAGAGATAGTATCTCTGTAATTATTCACGTAGTTGCCATTTCTGGTGCTCTTCATTCTTTTGTGTAGATGCAGATTTCTGTCTGGTATCTGGTATCATTTTTCTTCTGATTGAAGAACTTCCTTTAACTTTTTTTTTTTTTAGATGGAGTTTCACTCTTGTTGCCCAGGCTGTAGTGCAATGGTGCGATCTCGGGTCACTGAAATCTCTGCCTTCCAGGTTCAAGTGATTCTCCTGCCTCAGACTCCTGAGTAGCTGGGATTACAGGCTTGTGCCACCAAGCCCGGCTAATTTTGTATTTTTAGTAGACGCGGGGTTTCCTCCATGTTGGTCAGGCTGGTCTCGACCTCCCAACCTCAGGTGATCCACCTGCCTCGACCTCCCAAAGTGCTGGGATTACGGGCGTGAGCCACCTCACCTGGCCCTTTAACATTTTTTATAGTGAAGTTCTGCTTGCTGGTGATGAATTCTTTTAGGTGTGAAAGAGCTTTTGTTTGCCTGCATTTTTAACAGACATTTTTTCTAAGTATAGAGTTCTAGTTCATAGTTTATTTCTTTTAGTATTTTAAATATGTTATTCCACTGTCTTCCAGCTTGGATTGTTTACAATGAAAAATCTGTGCTCTTTTTTATTTTAGTTCCTAAGTACATAGTGTGTTTTTCTCTGCTGCTTTTAAGACTTTTCTCTTTATCAATAATTTTAAGCAATTTGTTAATATGATTTGCTATATTTTTCTTCATGTTTTTTGGCTTATGGTTCATTCATATTTTTAAATATATGAGATTACAGCATTTATAAAATTTGGAAAATTCTTAGATGTTATTTCTTCTAATGTTCTTTTTTGTCTTCTCATCTCTCCACTCCTTTGGAGACCTCAATTATACTTATATTAGACTACCTGAAGCTCTTCTGCAGCTTAAAAATGTTCTGTTAATTTTTTTCATCCTCTTTTCCCCTCTAGATTTTTCATTTTGTATAGTTTCTATTTCTACATTTTTCATTCGCTAATCTTTTCTTCTGCAATGTCTTCCTGTAGTTAATTTCATTCCATATATTTTTCACCTCAGACATTATAGTTTTCACTCATGTTCAATCATTTCTGTAACTTATTGAACATATGGAATATAGTTATATGCTTAAAATATGTGTTTTAATGTCCTCTATTAATTTTATAATCTGTGTCATTTCTGGATTTTGTATTGATTCATTTTTATTCTCATTAAGGGTCATTATTCCTCTGCTTATCTGCATGCCTGGTAATTTTTGACTGTATGTAAGAGATTATAATTTTACTTTGTTGGGTAAAATAAATTACTTTTCTATACCTATGAATATTATTGAATTTTTCCTGGGATATGGTTAAGTTACATGGAAATGATTTGATCTTTCTGGATCACATTTTGTTAGGTAGTACCAGAGTAGCATTTACTCTCAGACTTATTTTACCCTCCTTCTGAGGCAAAATGCTTTCGTGTAATGTACCTTGTATTACACAAATTATGAGATTTTTCCAATCTGAGTGATGAGAACAGGAATGATTTTCAGTCTTGTTGGAGGATTGTACCTCTGAACCATTGAATGTTTCTTTTCCCTGGTGTCTTGTATTTTCCTTACATGTATACATTGATTAGTACTTGGTTGAATATGCTAAAAGCATCCTCTGCAGACGTCTGGAGTTCTCACTCAGTGCAGATTTCTCTCTCTAGCATTCTGCTTTGTGAATTCTACCTGCTTGGCTGGTCTCGAACTCCTGGCCTCATGTGATCTGCCCGCCTCGGCCTCCTAAAATGCTGGAATTACAGGTGTAAGCCACCACACTTGGCCACTTTATCTGTTTCATATTTAATTGTAAAGCTCACCTAATTTCTTTCTTTTCTCTCAGATATGAGTGTCCTTTTTTGTCTAATGTCCAGTGTATTTTAAGCTGTTGTATAAAACTAAAAAGTTTCTACACAGTACAGGAAGCAATCAACAGGATGAAGGGACCACCTATGAAATAGGGGGAAAAATTGTAATCCACATATCTGATAAGGGGCTAATATCTTATAAAACATAAGAAACTCAAAAAATTCAATAGGAAGATGTCCGGAGCTGCACGCCCTGGCCATAGCAAATAATAATTAAAGATTAAACGCCTGAGCTATATTCATTTCCACCCCACACCTTCTCCCTAGATTTACCTTCTTCCCTGTATTAATACCGCCATTAAAAGATGGCGCTCTTCCCGCTTCTTCTTCATTCATTTTTCCCGTGCCCGCGAAAAGACTACCTGACAGCGCAGGCGCAACATGACGTCCGACCGGAGAAACCGAAGCCTATCTGGCCACGCCTTCCTCTTTTAGGTCATTTCCGCCTTAGCCCAACCCCTTCCCCTCCAAATGTATATAAGGCATTGCATTACCACCATTAAACGAGACTTGATCAGAGCACTGTCTTGTCTCCATTTCTCGTGTCTCTTGTTCCCCAAATTCCCACCCCCTCCTCCAGGGCCTACACTGACTGTCCCGCGGGCCGGGATACGTGGCGCCCAACGTGGGGCCTGGAAACGAGGGACTCCGTGAGGAAGAGGACGCCAAAGGATGGTCGACCGCTAACGAAGACAAAAGGAGTCAAACTCTTCCGATCACCGCGGGAACCTGCCACGTCAGAATCGAAGGTAAGTGACGCGTCCGAAATGGGACAAGAATTAAGCCAACATCAAATATATGTAGGACAATTAAAAGAGGCTTTAAAGATACGAGGAGTAAAGGTTAAAGGTAATGATTTGTTTAAATTTTTTGATTTTGTAAAAGACACTTGCCCTTGGTTCCCACAGGAAGGAACTATTGATATTAAAAGATGGCGTAGAGTAGGGGATTGTTTTCAGGACTATTATAATACTTTTGGGCCAGAAAAAATTCCTGTAACCGCCTTCTCTTATTGGAACCTCATTAGAGATTTAATAGATAAGAAGGAGGCCAATCCGCAAGTCATGGCTGTGGTCGCTCAGACAGAGCATATTTTAAAGGTTAGCTCCCGCTCTAACCTCACAAAGCCTTCGCAAGATACGGAGGAAGATCTCATTTCCCTCGAAAGTGATCATGAGGAAATCAAGTCTCCTTCTGTAACAGATAAAGAAATACCACACGAAAACAAACCAAAAAAATACCCAATTTTACAGATGCTTCAAAAGGAGGAGGAAATTAATAAGCCTAATCAATAGGATATAAATTGGGATGATTTAGAGGAAGAGGCGGCTAAATATCACAACCCTGATTTGCCTCCCTGTTCTTCATACCCACCCCCATATAATAAGACACATAATGAGGCTTCTGCGCCCATTGTTATGGCAGCAATAGATCCCAAAGAAGAGTTAAAGCAAAAAATTGCTCAACTAGAAGAACAGATTAAACTTGAAGAGTTACATCAATCATTGATAATTAGGCTCCAAAAGCTAAAAACAGGAAATGAAAAAATACCTAACTCAGACGCTATGGAGGGTTCCTTGCGCCCACTTCAGTGGCCTGGACAACATGTTCCAAGAGGGGGGTTAGTTGCTAGCCGACATAGAGAAGACTCCTCCCCCAAAGACGTTTTTCCGGTCACTGAAACCATAGATGAACAGGGACAGGCTTGGAGGCATCATACTAGATTTGATTTTACTATTATAAAAGAGTTAAAGACTGCTGCCTCTCAGTATGGGGCTACTGCTCCATATACTCTTGCTATAGTGGAATCTGTAGCTGAGAATTGGCTCACTCCTACAGACTGGAATACCTTAGTCAGGGCAGTTCTTTCTGGGGGAGACCACTTAATTTGGAAGTCAGAGTTCTTTGAAAATTGTAGAGATACAGCTAAAAGAAATCAACAGGCAGGAAACGGTTGGGATTTTGATATGTTAACTGGTTCAGGTAATTATGCAGACACTCAGGCCCAAATGCAATATGACCCTGGACTGTTCTCACAAATCCAGGCTGCTGCTACAAAGGCCTGGAGAAAACTTCCCGTTAAAGGAGATCCAGGGGCCTCGCTCACAGCGGTTAAACAAGGACCCGATGAGCCATTTTCAGACTTTGTGCATAGACTTATGACCACGGCAGGTAGAATCTTTGGAAATGCAGAAATGGGTGTAGATTATGTTAAACAGTTAGCTTATGAAAATGCTAACCCCGCCTGCCAAGCGGCAATCAGACCTTATCGAAAGAAAACAGATTTAACAGGATACATTCGCCTTTGTTCAGATATTGGGCCCTCATATCAATAAGGCCTAGCAATGGCCGCCGCTTTTAGAGGCCAAACAGTAAGAGATTTCCTCATTAACAAAGGTAAAGATAAAGGGGGATGTTTTAGATGCGGTAAAAGGGGACACTTTGCAAAAGATTGCTGTGAAAACCAAAATAAGAGTCCAGAAGCAAAAATCCCAGGCCTTTGCCCAAGGTGTAAAAGAGGAAGGCACTGGGCAAACGAATGTAAATCTAAAACTGACAGTCAAGGAAATCTTTTACCCCCCAGGCAGGGAAACGGGATGAGGGGCCAGCCTCAGGCCCCGAAACAAGCATATGGGGCAGTCAGCTTTGTTCCAGCCAGCAACAGCAATCCATTTCAAAACTTAGTAGAGCAACCCCAGGAAGTGCAGGATTGGACCTCAGTTCCACCTCCCACACAATACTAACACCTGAAATGGGACCGCAAACCTTAAATACCGGAATATATGGACCCTTGCCACCTAACACTTTTGGGCTGCTTTTAGGAAGAAGTAGTGTCACCATGAGAGGCTTGCAAGTCCTCCCTGGAGTTATCGATAATGATTATGAAGGAGAAATTAAAATTATGGCCAGAGCTATTGATAGTATTATTACTGTCCCTCAAGGAGTTAGAATAGCTCAGTTACTCCTGCTACCTTTGGTTAAAACAGATAATAATATCCAATACTCTAATAGAAATATAAAAGGTTTCGGATCATCAGATATATATTGGGTGCAACCAATTACAAATCAAAAACCCTCTCTAACCTTATGGTTAGACGGGAAGGCATTCACTGGACTAATAGACGCAGGGGCTGATGTAACTATCCTTAAACAGGAAGATTGGCCCTCTCATTGGTCTACCACAGAAACTTTAACTCACTTGAGAGGAAGTGGACAAAGCAGTAATCCTAAACAAAGTTCTAAATACCTAACATGGACAGATAAAGAAAACAATTCAGGCCTCATTAAGCCATTTGTCATCCCTTACCTACCTGTTAACCTTTGGGGGCGAGATCTACTCTCTCAAATGAAAATTATAATGTGTAGTCCAAATGATATAGTTACTGCACAAATGTTAACTCAAGGATACACCCCTGGTAAAGGTCTTGGAAAAGGAGAGAACGGTATCCCACAGCCTATACTGGTTTCAGGACAACTTGATAAAAAGGGGTTTGGAAATTTTTAGCTCAGGCCACTGACATACCTGCACCCCAAAGGTGCGCTGACCCCATTACTTGGAAGTCAGATGAGCCCGTTTGGGTTGATCAGTGGCCTTTACTCAATGATAAACTAAGTGCTGCCCAACAGTTAGTGCAGGAACAACTAGCAGCAGGACATATTGAGGAAAGTAATTTCCCTTGGAATACACCTATTTTTGTTATTAAAAAGAAGTCTGGTAAATGGAGACTCTTACAAGATTTAAGAGCAGTAAATATCACTATGATCCTTATGGGTGCCTTACAACCAGGATTGCCTTCACCGGTTGCGATTCCTCAAAAATATTTTAAAATCATTATTGACCTTAAAGATTGCTTTTTTACAATTCCCCTTCACCCTGCTGACCAGAAAAGATTTGCCTTTAGTCTTCCATCTACAAATTTTAAACAACCAATGAAGCGCTATCAATGGAAAGTCTTACCTCAGGGTATGGCCAATAGTCCTACCTTGTGTCAAAAATATGTAGCTGCCGCTATAGAGCCAGTCAGAAAAACATGGACACAAATGTATATTATACATTATATGGATGATATTTTAATAGCAGGAGAAGTTGGCGAACAAGTCTTACAGTGCTTCGCCCAACTCAAACAAGAGTTAACAGCAGCCGGACTACAAATAGCCCCAGAAAAAGTACAATTACAAGATCCATACACTTATCTTGGTTTCCAGATTAATGGACCCAAAATCATTAATCAAAAGGCCGTTATACGTCGTGATCATTTAAATACTTTAAATGATTTCCAAAAATTACTGGGAGACATAAATTGGCTTCGACCGTATTTAAAGCTCACCACAGGAGAGTTAAAACCTCTTTTCGATATATTAAAAGGAGACTCTAATCCAAAATCCCCCAGGTCCATTACTAAAGAAGCATTAATAACACTCCAACAGGTAGAACATGCCATTGCAACACAATTTGTTACCGGTATTGATTATTCTCAGCCATTAATATTCCTTATTTTTATCACAACAATAACCCCTACTGGCCTATTTTGGCAGAACAATCCCATTATGTGGGTACACCTGCCCTCCTCCCCTAAAAAGGTTTTGTTGCCTTATTATGATGCCGTAGCTGATCTAATTATCTTGGGAAGAGAAAACAGTAGAAAATACTTTGGAATAGAACCCTCTACCATTATACAGCCCTACACTCAATCACGCATCCATTGGCTGTTACAAAATATGGAAGCCTGGCCAATTGCTTGCGCTTCTTATACTGGCGCGATTGACAACCATTACCCACCTAACAAGCTTATTCAATTTTGTAAACTTCATGCGTTTGTATTTCCCCATATTACCAGTAAAGAACCTCTCAATGACACATTACTAATTTTCACTGATGGATCTTCCACAGGACTTGCTGCTTACACTTACAATAATGTAGTCGTTAAATTCCAGACCACTTATACATCAGCTCAGCTGGTCGAATTGCAAGCTATAATTGCAGCACTATCAGCTTTTCCTTGTCAGCCACTTAACATTTATACAGACAGTGCCTACCTGCCTCATTCAGTACCCCTCTTAGAGACCGTGTCTCAAATTAAACATATTTCAGACACAGCTAACCTATTTTTACAATGTCAACAACTTATCCGAAAAAGGACTACTCCCTTTTTTCTTGGGCATATTAGAGCACATTCAGGATTACCGGGACCTCTAACACAAGGTAACGCAACAGCTGACACGGCAACAAAAACCATAGCCACAGTCACTACAGACAATTTGCAACAAGCGCAAAAAGCACATGCCTTACATCATTTAAACGCCCAAACCTTAAGACTTATGTTTAAACTTACCAGAGAACAAGCTCGACAAATAGTTAAACAATGCGCCAACTGCATAACATATTTACCTGTTCCCCATCTAGGAGTTAACCCCCGAGGACTCATCCCCAACGAAATTTGGCAAATGGACGTTACTCACCACTTAGAACTCGGTCAACTAAAATATATCCATGTATGCATAGACACCTATAGTGGATTCATCAGTGCAACTCTCCAAACAGGAGAGGCCACCAAACATGTCATAGCTCATTTATTACACTGCTTTTCTATTTTAGGAATACCCAAACAAATCAAAACAGATAATGGCCCCGGTTATATAGCCAAAACCTTCTTACAATTTTGTAATACCCTACAAATTAAACATACCACAGGCATTCCCTATAATCCCCAAGGACAAGGTATAGTAGAAAGAGCTCATCTGTCATTAACTATTATCACAAAATTAAAAGGGGGGAGCTGGTACCCCGTGAAGGGTACCCCCAGAAACATAATCATGCCCTGTTTATCCTTAATTTTTTAAATTTGGACAGTCATGGAAAATCGGCTGCTGACCGTTTCTGGCATCCTGAATCTCAAAAACAGTTTGCAATGGTAAAATGGAAAGATCCACTTGATAGTTTATGGCATGGCCCCGATCCAGTTTTAATTTGGGGAAGAGGCTCAGTATGCATCTTCTCACAAAAAAATGATGCAGCCAGATGGCTGCCTGAAAGATTGGTAAGACAAATAAATCATAACCATTGTCAGTCCAGGGAAGATAAATCTCCCTGAGAAGTTCTTTCCTTCTTGTTTTTCAGAAAATGAAGCCTAACATGAAATTCCTTTGGAGAATAATCGCTCTATATAACATAGTGACAGTCTATGCAGGTTTTGGTGACCCTCGTAAGGCAAAAGAATTATTACGAAAACAATACGGCCAGCCTTGTGACTGCAGAGGGGGACAAATATCTGAACCTCCGTCAGATAGAATCACCCAGGTGACCTGCACGGGCAAGACAGCTTACCTAATGCCAAACCAGTTATGGAAATGTAAGTCTACCCCAAGAGATACCTCACCTAGCGGGCCGCTCCTAGAATGCCCTTGTAGCTCTTTCCAATCTTCTGTACATAGTTCCTGTTATACCTCCTATCAACAATGCAAATCAGGCAATAGAACATATTATACGGCCACGTTACTAAAAACACAAACTGGAGGCATCAATGACGTACAAGTATTAGGATCCACTAATAAACTTGTACAATCTCCTTGTAACGGCCAAAAAGGAAAGCCTGTTTGTTGGAGCACTACCGCCCCCATTCACATTTCTGATGGAGGAGGCCCATTAGATATTGCAAGAATTAAAACCGTCCAGAAAAAATTAGAAGAAATTCATAAAGCTCCATATCCTGAACTTCAATATCACCCTTTAGCCCTGCCTGAGCTTAGAGATAATTTTAGGCTCGATGCCCAAACCTTTGATATCCTCAATGCTACTTACAATTTACTTCAAATGTCCAATACAAGCCTGGCCCACGATTGTTGGCTTTGTCTTAAAATGGGCCCCCCTATTCCTCTAGCCATACCTAACCTTTCATTGCCCTATGTCAATTACTCAAATGAATCCTTAGTAAATAATTCCTGTCCTATTCCCCCCCCTCTTAGTTCAACCGATGACGTTTTCTAATTCCTCTTGCCTCTTTTCACCATCATATAATAACACTAAAGAAATTGATTTAGGCTATGTTGTGTTTGGCAACTGTACTTCCATAATCCATGCCACCAACCCTTTGTGTGCTATAAATGGCTCGGTTTTCGTTTGTGGAAACAACATGGCATATACGTATCTACCTACAAATTGGACAGGGCTTTGTGTTCTGGCCACTCTTCTCCCCGACATTGATATCATCCCTGGAGATGAACCTATCCCCATCCCCGCTATTGAACATTTTATTTATAGACCGAAACGAGCCATACAATTTATTCCCTTGTTGGCTGGACTAGGAATCACCACTGCTTTTACTACAGGAGCCACAGGCCTAGGAGTCTCACTAACCCAATATACTAAATTATCCAATCAATTAATCTCAGATGTACGGACCTTATCCAGTACTATACAAGATTTACAAGACCAAGTAGACTCGTTAGCTGAGGTAGTTCTCCAAAATAGAAGAGGCCTAGATTTGTTAGCGGCAGAACAGGGAGGGATATGTTTGGCTTTACAGGAAAAGTGCTGTTTTTACGCCAACAAATCCGGAATCGTCAGAGATAAGATAAAAACTTTGCAAGAAGAACTAGAAAAGCGCAGAAAAGGCCTGGCCGCCAATCCACTATGGACTGGACTCGATGGACTTCTCCCCTATCTCCTGCCATTTCTTGGTCCTTTACTCACTCTTCTACTCTTCCTCACTCTCGGGCCTATAATCCTTAATAAGCTTATGGCATTTGTCAGACAACAAATCGAGGCCTTCCAGGCCAAACCTATACAGGTTCATTATCATCGCCTTGAGATGACTGAAAATGGTGAGTCTTATTTACCTTAATAAGACCACCTCCCCTGTGTGCTGAACTGGACAGTCAATGACGGGTAAGAGGACACTATCTCCATCGGAGCCTAAGACAGGAGGGCCGCCCTTGCTGCTGCCTTATCCCATGACGGGCCTAGAAGGTGGGGGTGAGTTGACCCAACCTAAGACAGGCGCAGTTCCCGAGGGGTTTTCTTATCATAAAAATATAAAAAGGGGGACCTGTCCGGAGCTGCACGCCCCGGCCATAGCGAATAATAATTAAAGATTAAACGCCTGAGCTATATTCATTTCCACCCCACACCTTCTCCCTAGATTTACCTTCTTCCCTGTATTAATACCGACATTAAAAGATGGCGCTCTTCCCGCTTCTTCTTCATTCATTTTTCCCGTGCCCGCGAAAAGACTACCTGACAGCGCAGGCGCAACATGACGTCCGACTGGGGAAACTGAAGCCTATCTGGCCACGCCTTCCTCTTTTAGGTCATTTCCGCCTTAGCCCAACCCCTTCCCCTCCAAATGTATATAAGGCATTGCATTACCACCATTAAACGAGACTTGATCAGAGCACTGTCTTGTCTCCATTTCTCGTGTCTCTTGTTCCCCAAATTCCCACCCCCTCCTCCAGGGCCTACACTGACTGTCCCGCGGGCCGGGATAGGAAGAAACCAAATAACCTGATTAAAACATGGGCAAAGGGTCTGAATAGAAATTTCTAAAAAAAAAAAAGACATCCAAATGGCCAACAGGTGTGTGAAAAAATGCCCAATATCTCTAATCATCAGGGAAATACAAATCAAAACTACAGAGATATTCATACCTATTAGAATAACTATTATCAAAAAGATAAAAGATAACAAGTGTTGGTGAGGATACGGAGAAAAGGAAACACTTGTACACTGTTGGTGGGAATGTAAATTTGTAGAGCCGTTTTAGAAAACAGCATGGGGGTTCCTCAAAAAACTAAAAATAAAATTATGTGATCTAACAGTACTTCTACTGACTATCTATCCAAAGGAATTGAGGCTGGGCGCGGTGGCTTACACCTGTAATCCCAGCATATAGGGAGGCTGAGGCAGGTGGATCACTTGAGCTCAAAAGTTTGAGAGCACCCTGACCATGGTGAAATCCCATCTCTACTAAAAATACAAAAATTAGCCAGGTGTGGTGGCAGGCACCTGTAATCACAGCTACTCAGGAGGCTGAGGCAGGAGAATCTCTTGAGCCCAGGAGGCGGAGGTAGCAGTGAGCCAAGATGGTGCCATTGCACTACAGCCTGGGTGACAGAGCGAAGTGAGACTCTGTCTGAAAAAAAAAAAATTGAAATCTGTATGTCATCAGATATCTGCACTCCCATGTTTGTTGCAGACAAGATGCATAATCAAGCTTAGTGTCTATCAGCACATGAATGGATAAAGAAAATGTGGTACGTGTATACAATGAAATACTACTCAGCCTTAAAAAGGAGGAAATCTTGTCATTCACAGCAACATAGGTAAACCTAGGGGACATTATGCAAAGTGAAATAAACCAGGCACAGAAAGGCAAATATAATCTCTCTCATATGTGGAGAATAAAAAAATTGAACTTGACTGGGCATGGTGGCTCACACCTGTAATCCCAGCACTTTGGGAGGCCGAGGCAGGCAGATCTCCATGTCAGGAGATCGAGACCATCCTGGCTAACACGGTGAAACCCCATGTCCACTAACAATACAAAAAATTAGCTGGGCATAGTGGCGGGTGCCTGTAGTCCCAGCTACTCGGGAGGCTGAGGCGGGAGAATGGTGTGAACCTGGGAGGCGGAGGTTGCAGTGAGCGGAGATCGTGCCTCTGCACTTCAACCTGGGCAACAGAGTGAGACTCCATCTCAAAAAAAAAAAAAAAAAAAAAATTGAACTCATGGAAGCAGTAAGTAGGATGGTGATTGCCTGGTCTGGGAGTCAGGGAGTGGGGCAGCAGAAATGAGATGTTGATCACAGGGTACAAAGTTTCAGTTAGGATGAATAAGTTCTGGGAATTTATTGTACAACATCGTAACTATAATTAATAATTATTATATAATTGAAAATTGCTAAAAGAGTAGGTTTTAAGTGTTATCACCACAAAAATGCTAAGTGAGGTGATGAATATGTTAATTAACTTGATTTAATTCACAATGTATACATATATCAACATGTTATATTATACATTGTAGATCTATATAATTTGTCAATTATACCTTAATAAAGCTGGAAGGAAATAAAAAATCATATTTTAAAACACCGTTATTTGATATATCTTATCTGATTTTTGGTTATTTCTGGTGGGGCAGTATATCTGGTCCCTGGTACTTCACATTGGCCAGAAATAGACATCCCTCATACCATTTATTTAACTGCCTATTTGCCCAATCAAGTGTAAAGCCTCAGCTTCCTACCTTTGTAAATCAGACTACTCAAAATAACTTCAACTCCAAGAATTTCTAACATCTTCCTCCCATCACCTTATTCCTGCTCATTATTTCTTTGTGTCATGTATTAACTGACTTGTTAATAAGCCAGTGTTAATGAATGAATGTTTTCTATCCTATGCATTGATTTTTAAAGAAAATTTAAAAAAATCATTCTTCTGTTTATAATAGTAAAAATGCTCAGTCTAAAGACACTGTGTCAAGAATAATTTAAAAATCACCTGTAATTACACCACTCAGAGAGAAATGCTGTAAATATTCTGTTGTTAGTTTATCTCAGAATTGTTTCTATATACAGATGCTCCTGGACTTTTGATGGGGATATGTCCCAGTAAACCCATTGTAAGTTGAAGATATTGTCAGACAAAAATGCACTAATACATCTAACCTATTGAACATCACAGCTTATCCTGGCCTACCTTAAATGTGCTCAGAACACTTACACTAGCCTACAGTTGGAGAAAATAAACAAAAAGCTTATTTTATAATAAGCTATTGAATATCTCATGTAAGTTATTGAATACTGCATTGAAAGTGAAAAACAATATGTTGTATTGGTACTTGAAGTGTGGTTTCTACTGCATGCATATTGCTTTCACACCATTGTAAAGTCAAAAATTGTAAAGTTGAACCATGGTAAGTCAGAGACCATCTGCATCTATTTTTTTAATGGAATCATATAAATATGCAATCTGCATTCTGCTTTTTTTACTCAATATTTTAATAAACTACTGTATGATTGAAACTTTTTGAGAAGTGATTTAAATGGCTGCAGAGTATTTCACTTCACTATAATCATATTCAAATAATTTCTAATACTATTATATATAACACTATACAAAAATATTTTTTGTACCTCTGATTATTTTTAGAATAGAGTCTTAAAATGGAACTACTAGATCAAACAGCATAAGCTTGTGTAAGGCTCTTAGTGAATATCATTACTTTCTTTTTCTCCTGTGATTTCATACCAATTTTTACTCCTGTCAGTTGTATGGGAAAGTGTCTATCTCATTATCTTACTTTAATTGAATATCAAAAGATCAGGGGCTTCCTAGAGAGAGGGAAAACGTTTATTCACAAGGCATTATTTAAATGTTGGGAATCTTAGGTGCCATTGTTGATAGTAGCTACCAATGCTTCTGAAAGTAGTTGTGCAGTTTGTCCACTGAACAGAAGCACCTAACTAAGGTGGCTAGGGGAGGCTAAAATCCAGCTCATGTTCTGCTTTCCAAGTTGAATTACCCACAGGGCTTTTTCTAATTGAAAAGAACTGGTGGTGGCCCTGATAGCTACTATTTATCCCTGTAATTACTATGTGTCTGATACCAGGCTAAGGATTTTAAACATATTATCACATAATCCTCATAACAACCTTATATGGAAAGTATTATTCTCATTTTAAAAAGGAAAAAACTGAGAATTAGGGAATTTATATTACCTGATTTAAGTCACAGAATTCATATGAATTGTAGTCTAAATTTAAATTTAAATTAGATTTGTCTGATTCTAAACCAACTATGTTATATTGCCAATGATAGATTTTTAGTTAAGTGTTCCTCAAGTTTCCCTATTAGGTTTTATAGCCAGATAAAATAATCATGATTTATCAGTCACTAAGAAAAAATATATAATTGTTTGAAAACCTTTGTACTCTGACTTGGAATGAGAATATCTACTTCGATTACCCAGTGAAAACTTGTTTGTGTAATATGAAGAGAAACAAATTTATAAAATTAGATAATCTTGGAAAAGAATATTGCTGCTTTCTGCCTGTTGTGTTTCATGATGAAACCACTCACAGAATAGTACTTGTTCATACCTCTCACAGAATATTATAACTATATTAATTTTAGTAAAGAGGTATGGGAGAGAGGATTGTGGACAACGTAATGACAAAGTAGGAAAATTATTTATTTAATGTCTTGCTAACCTTTTTTCGAGGATACCTGTACTAGATTATTGCAATAATTTTTTTTTTTTTTTTTGACAGAGTATCACCCCACCTAGGCTGGAGCACAGTGGTGCAACCTCAACTTACTGCAAGCTCCGCCTCCTGGGTTTGAGTGATTCATGTGCCTCAGCCTCCCAAATAGCTGGAATTACAGGTATGCGCCCCAACGCCTGGCTAATTTTTGTATTTTTAGAAGAGACAAGGTTTCACCATGTTGGTCAGGCTGGCCTCAAACTACTAACCTGAAGTGATCTGCCCGCCTCGGCCTCCTAAAGTGCTGGTATTACAGGTGTGAGCCACTGCACCTGGCCTATTGCTATAATCATTAACAAAACTAGTGACAACAAGAGTTATTCATTACAAGGAGATAATTTGGCAGGGTCTACCATGCCTATCTTGTAATTTCCATTAAATCTTGGTTCTGGCTCTTGCTCCATTCAAGAGTGTATGCCTTCCCTACTTAGAGGGAAGCAAGGTCCACCGCAGAATATCATGTTTCCTCACTTGTTATTTGTCTTTCATTAGCTCCATTCTACTCAGGGAAGTGTAACTCAGAAGGTCAGGTTGCTTCTGGCTAAATATTATATTCGTTGATATTTGACCCTTGGGAAATAGGGAGGTTATCCATAGAAGTTCCTCCACATCTAACAAGATTTGGTTATATATATTTTTCCTGCTCCCCTCAGCAATAATAATATCTACCTTTTGGAGGCTCCAAATAATTCTGAAGTAATTATTTTGTGAAAGGTAGAAATCATTGAAATTTTACTTACTAATAGAAAATTAAATATAGAGGAGATGCTAGTTATGATTTGAAAGAAAAAAAGCATGGTTATTTGCTGTAATTAGTTCAGAGAAGATGTTTGTGAATGTGTTGAATTCTGTGTTTGGACTTCTCATGAGTACTATGTCTTAGATAAACATGTTAATCAAAAATGCAGTAAAAAAAAAAAAGACAAAAATCCAATTAAGAGTGACATCACCAAGATAGGAGAGTAGAAGATACCAGTTTTAATCCACCAACTACTTCTAACAAAAACAAATATGGACAGGTATTCCCAAACCAAAAGAGCCCAGGGAGGGCTTGAGAGGCCATTAAATAATCTGCAGCAAAATGGTGGGACCAAAAAACCCCCAGAGAATATCCACATAGGAAAGATCAGTGGTGATTCTGGCATACTGAGATGCCAGAAGATGGCTAGGATCAAAGAACAGGGTGGAGGCTATTAGCCACGCAGTGGGAGCCACTATGGTCCCTGGGGGCCTGTTCCACAGAAAACATCAGGATCTTTTGCTATTTCAGTAACCAACAGCTATTCGAGGGATTCCCAAAGAGGGCAATGTGGCTCTACACCTCTCCCTTACCCAAGAAGTTACTACTGTTGAGGTACTTTAAAAAAAAAAAAAACCTTACTTCTTCCAATCCTGTGTGTGCCCCAACTGTGGAGCAGTGGCTGCTCTGAGTGCCCACACTCTGGACCCAGGCTGTATGGTTTCACTGGGCCTGTCCATATCTCAGACACTGAAGCCATCACCAGAGTAAGCTAGTTCACATTCTGGGCCCTGAAGCCAAACCCTCACTGGGCATGCCCATGTTTCAGGTACTAGAACCCTAACCCCAAAGCTGCTTTAACTCTGTGCACACCTATCTACCCATTCCCAACTTCCCTGACTGCTTCACAAATCTTCATGCCTCACATTCTGTTACCAGCATTACAGAAGAGGTGTCTGTGCTTCAGGCACCAGTGCCATTATCACTGCTGATCCTAGATCTGTAGTTCCTCCATGCATGCTCATGCTTCTGGGTTCAGCTCTGTGGCCACTCCATGGGCACCACTCATCTGATGCTGGCGCCACTATCACTCCAAGCAAGCCCATGAACCAGACCCAGTGCCAAGAGGGATTTCTTCAGACACAGTTTCCCTGGTGGGAAAAAAATGTGGGAGGATTTTAGTAGCCATTGCCACTGAAGACTTCAAAAACCCTCACTACCACTGTGGAAACCCACAGCCTTGACCACTGAGGACACCTGGAATCTTCATCAACACTCTCCCTAGCTGATAGAGCTGCACAGAGACTACACAGCTGGCACATTCATTGGTACACCCCAGTGAGCAAGTGCCCTCATACCCTTCAAAAATATTTCCAAAGTGTAACTAGCCTGTAATGTCTGCAATAGGTGACTGCTCAACCAAATACATGGACATCAATGTAAGACAACAAGAAACATGACAAACCAAGGAGACAGAAAACCACCAAAAGAACACAGCAATCTTCACAGTAGCTGACCCCAAAGAAACAGATATATAAACTGCCTGACAAAGTTGTTTTTTTGTTTTTTTTTTTTCTGTTTGCAGATGGAGTTTCGCTCTTGTTGCCCAGGCTGGAGTACAATGGCACGATTTTGTCTCATTGCAACCTCCACCTCCTGAGTTCAAGTGATTCTCCTGCCTCAGCCACCCAAGTAGCTGGGATTACAGGTACCCGCCACCATGCCCGGTTAATTGTTTTTTGTATTTTTAGTAGAGATAGTGTTTCATAATGTTGGCCAGGCTGGTCTCAAACTCCTGACCTCAGGTGATCCACCCGCTTCGGCCTTCCCAAAGTGCTGGGATTACGGGTGTGAGCCACTGTGCATGGCCAAGAATTTAAAATAAATGTCTTAAGGAAGCTCAGTTAACTTCAAGAAAATATAGAAGAACAATGGAATGATACCAGGAAAATACAAAATGACCAAAAGAAGAAATTTAAAAGAGATTAGAATTACTTTAAAAAAAAAATCCAGAAATTCTAGAGCTGAAATATACAATAAATGAAGTTTAAAATGCAATAGAGAGCATCAACAGGAAAATTGAATAAGCTGAAGAAATCTGTGAACTCAGAGACATGTTATTTAAGAAAATTATCAGAGGGCAAAAAGAATGAAAAGAAAGCTTACAGGATGTATAGGACAGCATCAAAAGAGCAAATATTTAGTTAAAGATATTAAATAAGTCAAAGAGAAAGACAGAGGGTAGAAGGCTTATCTAAAAATAGCAGAAAACTTTCCAAATCTGGGGAGAGATAATATCCATGTACCAGAAGATCACAGATTTCCAATCATATTCAATCCAAACAAGATGACACCAAGGCACATTATACTCAAACTGTCAAAAATCAAAGATAGAAGATAAGCAAGTCACATATAACAGAATTTCACCAACACTAGCAGCATATTTCTCAGAAGAAACCTTATAGGTCTGGATAAGGTGAAATGATATAGTCAAAGCACTGAAGGATATATTCAAAAATTGCAAACCAAGAACACTGTAGCTAGCAAAACTGTCCTTCAAAAATGAAGGAATGACAAAGACTTTCCCAAACAAAAGCTGAGGAAGTTTGTCACCATCAGACCTACTTTAAAATAAATGCTATAGGGACCTCTTTAAACTGAAAGAAAAAGATGCTAATTAGTAACACATATGAAGCTATAAAACTTATTGCAAAAACTAAGTACACAGAATGTTTACTACTGAAATGGTGGTGTGTAAATCGATGATATATTTAGCATGAAGGTTAAAAGACAAAACTATGAACAATAATAGCTACAATAGATTGTTGCAGGATATACAATACAAAAAATTATAAATTGGGACATCAAAAACATACAATGTGTGAGAGATGGAGTAAAGTGTAGAGTTATTTTATGTGATCAAAGTTAAGTTGTTATCAGTTTTGAATATCCCATTATAACTTTAAAATGTTTTGTGTAAGCCTCATGGTAACCACAATAATGTCGATAGTACATATACAAAAGATAAAAAGTAAGGAATCAGGCTGGGCACGGTGGGTCACACTTGTAATCCCAGCACTTTGGAAGACCTAGAAGGGTAGATCACAAGGTCAGGAGTTCGAGACCAGCCTGTTCAATAAAAAAACCCTGTCTCTACTTAAAAGTACAGAAATTAGCTGGATGTGGTGGCACACACCTGTAGTCCCAGCTACTTGGAGGCTGAGACAGGAGAATCATTTGAACCCAGGAGGTGGAGGTTGCAGTGAGCCAAGATTGCATCACTGCACTCCAGCCTGGGCAACAGAGTGAGACTGTCTCAAAAAAAAAAAAAAAAAGAATTGGCCAGGCGGCCAGGCATGGTGGCTCACGCCTGTAATCTCAGCAGCACTTTGGGAGGCCAAGGTGGGTGGATCACCTGAGGTCAGGAGTTTGAGACTAGCCTGGCCAACATGATGAAATCTCATCTCTACTAAAAAAAATTAAAAAATTAAAAAATTAGCTGGGCATGGTGGTGCATACCTGTAATCCCAGCTACATGGGAGGCGGAGGCAGGAGAATCACTTGAATTTGGGAGGCGGAGGTTGCAGTGAGCCAAAATCGTGCCATTTCACTCCAGCCTGGGCAACAAAAGTGAAACTCCCTCTTAAAGAAATCAAAGCATACCGATAAAGAAAATTAATCCCAAAGGAAGGCAGCAAGAGAGAATGAAAGAAATGATCTAAAGAACCACCACAAAATAGTTAACAAAATTGCAGTAGTAAGTCCTTACTTATCAATAATTATCTTGAATATAAATGGATTTTATTATCCAATCAAAAGACAGTGGCTGAATGGATAAAAAACAAGACCCAACTGTATCCTGCCTATAAAAGGTTCAGGTCACCTTTAAGAACACAGATAAATTGAAACTGAGTGGATGAAAATATTCTTTGCAAATGGAAAACAAGGAAAGCAGAGATAGTGATAGTTATATCAGATGAAATAGAGTGTAAGTCAAAACTATAAAATGATAGAAGGGTCATATAATGATAAAGGAGTCAACTCATCCAGAATATACAATTGTACATATACATGCACCAACTTCAGAGCACCTAAATATATAAAGCAAATATTAATAGAGCTGAAGAGAATAATAAACTGTGACCCAATAATGATAGAGGACTTAAATTCTCCACTTTCAACAATGAAAAGATTGTCCAGACTGAAAATTAATAGGGAAACATTAGACTCAAACTACACTTTAGACCAAATGAATGTAACAGACACGTGAAGAACATTTCACCCAATAGCAACAGAATACACATTCTTCTCAAGCACACATGGAACATTGTCCAGGATAAATCACGTGTTAAGACATAAAACAAGTCTTAATAAAATTAAGAAGATTGAAATCATATCAAGTATGTTTTCTAGGCACAATGGTATAAAACTAGAAATCTGTATTAGAAAGAATTTTGGAAAATTCACACATGTGGAGATAAAACAGCATGTTCCAAAACAACTAATGGGATAAAGATGAAGTTAAAAGAAAAACTGAAAGAAATCTTAAGACAAACAAAAGTAAAACACAACATGTAAAAACTTAAGAGATGTAGCAAAAGCAGTTCTAAGAGGGAAGTTTGCCTACATCAAATAAATAAATAAATGCCTACATCAAAAAAGAAGAAAGATTACAGATAAGCAACATGATGTTATACCTCAAGGAACTAGAAAAAGAAGATGGAATGAGCCCAAAGTTAGTAAGAGTAAGGAAATAATAAAGATTAAAGCAGCAATAAATGTAACGGAGACTAAAAAAATAATAGAAAAGGTCAATGAAACTAACAGTTTTGTAAAAAGACAAATTTGAAAAGCCTTTAACCAGGCTAGGAAAAAGGAGATAAGACTCAAATCAGAAATTAGAGAGAGGACGTGACCACTGACAACATGAAAATACAAAGGATCACAAGAAACTACTACATAATTATATGTCAACACATTGGATAACCTAGAAGAAATAGATACATTCCTAGACACCACCTACCAAGATTAAATCTGAAGATATAGAAAATGTGAACAGACTGATAACTGATAAGAGACTGAATCAGTAATAAAAAGTCCCCCTTCAAAGAAAAGCCCAGGACATGATGGTTTCACAGCTGAGTTCTAGTAAACATTTAAAGATAACTAATATAAATATTTCTCAAACTTTTCTAGAAAATTGAAGAGGAGGGAATACATCCAAACTCATTTTGCAAGGATTACACTGGTACCAATGCCAGACAAGGATACCTAAGAAAATAAAATTATAGGCCAGTATCCCTGAAGAACATAGATGCAAAAATCCTCAGCCAAATACTAGTAAACTGAATTCAGCAGCACATTAAAATGATCATTCACTGTAATTGAGTGTGATTTATCCCATGGGATGCAAGGATAGTTCAACATATGCCAATCTATATATGTGATACACCCTATTAACAGAATGAAGGACAAAACCACATGATGATCTCAATGATGCAGAAAAGGCATTTGAAAAAATTTAACATTCCTTTGTTATAAAAACTCTCAAAAAACTAGGTATAGAAGAAATGCATCTCAACATAAAGACCATATGTGACATACCCATCACTAAGCCTTTGTTACTACTTTATTTCTGAAGGACAGTTTTGCTGGGTGTAGTGTTCTTGGTTTATACTTTTTGAAGATACCCTTCAGTGCTTTGAATATATCATCCCTCTTTATCTTGGTCTGTAAGGTTCCTTCTGAGAAATATGCTGCCAGCCTTAATAAAGTTCTGTTACATGTGATTTGCTTATCTTCTCTTGCTGCTTTCAGAATACTCTCTGTCTTTGATTATAAAGATAAAGAAAAGACAAGGACATCCCACTTTCTACTTTTATTCAACATAGTACTAGAAGTCTTAGCCAGAACAATTAGGCAAGAGAAAGAAATAAAAGGCTTCTAGATTGGAAAGGAAGATGTTAAACTGTCTCAGTTTTCAGGCAACATGATCTTATATAGAGAGAACCCTAAAGACTCCACGAAAAATGTTAGAACTAATAAATGAATTTAATAAAGTTGCAGGCTACAAAATCAACACAAAACTAAAAAACAAATTAAGGTAACAATCCCATTTACAATAGCTACAAAAAATATAATACTGAGGAATAAATGTAAGCAAGGAAGTGAAACATTTGTATATTGAAAACTGTAAAACATGGATGAAAGAAATTGAAGATATAACAAATGGAAAGATATTCCCTGTTCATGAATTTACAAATTATTATTAAAATGTTCATATAATCTACAGATCCAATATAATCTCTATCAAAATTCCAATGTCTTTCTTCACAGAAATAGAAAAAACAATCTTAAAATTATATGGAACCCACAAGAGATTCCAAATAGCCAAAGCAATCTTGGTAAGTAGAATGAAGTAGGGGGAATCAAACTACCTGGCTTGAAAATGTACCATAAAACTACAGTACCCAAAGCAGCATAAAACAGACACATAGACCAATAGAACAGAAAGACAGTCCAGAAATAAATCCCTGTATTTATGGTCAATTGATTTTTGACAAGGGTGCCAAGAATACACAATGGGGAAATAACAATCTCTTCAACAAATAGTATTGGCAAAACTGGATATCCACATGCAGAAGAATGAAACTAGATTCTTATCCCAAACCATATACAAAAATCAACTCAAAATGGATTGAAGACTTCAATGTGAGACCAGAAATGGTAAAGCTACTAACAACAACAACAACAAACCATAGGGAAAATGCTCCATGACACTGGTTTGGGCAAAGATTTTTTTTTTTTTTTTTTGAGACGGAGTCTCGCTCTGTCGCCCAGGCTGGAGTGCAGTGGCCGGATCTCAGCTCACTGCAAGCTCCGCCTCCCGGGTTCACGCCATTCTCCTGCCTCAGCCTCCCGAGTAGCTGGGACTACAGGCGCCCGCCACCTCGCCCGGCTAGTTTTTTGTATTTCTTAATAGAGACGGGGGTTTCACGGTGTTAGCCAGGATGGTTTCGATCTCCTGACCTCGTGATCCGCCCGTCTCGGCCTCCCAAAGTGTTGGGATTACAGGCTTGAGCCACCGCGCCCGGCCTAAAGATTTTTAAAATATGATGCCAAAGCACAGGCAACAAAACCGAAAATAGACAAGTGGGATTACATCAAACTAAAAAGCTTCTGCAAAGTAAAGGAAACAATCAGAGTGAAGAAATAACGTAGAGAATGGAAGAATGTATTTGTAAACAATCTCAGAAGGGTTTAATAGCCAAAACATGTAAGGAACTGAAACAACTCAGAGGTAAGAAAACAACCCAATTAAAACATGGGCAAAGGGAACCTAAATAGAAATTTTTCAAAAGAAGATATACAAATGGCCAACAGGTCTATGAAAAAGATCCCAACATCTCTAATAATCAGGGAAACACAAATCAAAAGCACAATGAGATATTACTCCACACCTGTCAGAATGGCTATTCAAAAAGACAAAAGAGAAATACTGGCAAGAATACGGAGAAAAGGGAACCATTATATACTGTTGGTGGGAATGTAAATTTGTAGAGCTATTTTGGAAAACAATATGGAGGTTCCTCACAAAAGTAAAAATAGAATTACTATATGATCTAACCATACCACTACTGGTTATATATCCAAAGGAATTGAAATCCTTGTCAGTCAGATATCTGCACTCTCATGTTTGCTGTAACATTATGCACCATAGCAAGATATGGAACCAACCTTAGTTTTCATTGACAGATGAATAAATACAGAAAATGTATTATATATACACAATGAAATACTATTCAGCTTTAAAAAAGAGAGAAATCCTGTCATAGCAACATGGATAAACCTAGAGGACATTAAGCTAAGTGAAATAAGCCAGGCGCAGAAAGACAAATATTACATGGTCTCACTTATATGTAGAGTGTAAAAGGTTGAACTCAGAGAGAGTGCAATGGTGGTTACAAGAGGCTGGAGGTTGGGGGATTGGGAAGATGTTAGTGAAAGGACACAAAATTTCAGTTAGGAGGAATAATTTAAAGAGATCTATTTTACAGTCCAGTGACTAGAGTTAGTAATAATATATTGTATATTGAAAAGTGCTAAAAGATTTTGTGTTCTCACCACAAAAAAATGTGAAATGGTGCATGTGTTTAGTAGTTTGAATTTATCCATTCCACAGTTGTATATGTATATAAAAACATTGTGTCATATACCATAAATATATATAACTTTTACTTGTTAAGTTAAAAAATCCATTGAACATTTTGTGTGGAATCCTGGTGGAAAGTAAAACTTGGATGTAATATAAACTCAGCATCTTTTTAGTATGTGATATATGTCTTGAGACACTAGATTAATATATTTAAGAATTTGGGGCTTCCAGTTTAGAGTAAATGAAAGTTGGCTTGAAGTATGATAAATACACACACACACACACACACACACACACACACACACACTAAAAATATTTTTTAAAGACAGAATCTCACTCTATCACACAGCCAATCACAGCTCACAGCTCACTGCAGCCTCAATCTCTTAGGCTCAAGTTATCCTCCTGTCTCAGATTCTCAAGTAGCTAGGACTACAGGTACACACCAACACTCGTAGCTAGTTTTAAAATTTTTTGTAGCGACAAGGTCTTGTTATGTTGCTCAGGCTAATCTTGAACTCCTGGGCTCGTGTGATTCTCCTGCCTTGACCTTTATGGACATGAGCCACTGTGCCCATCTTGGCTCACTGCAACCTCCGCCTCCTGAGTTCAAGTGATTATCCTGCCTCAGCCTCTTGAGTAGCTGGGATTACAGGCACCCGCCAACACACCTGGCTAATTTTTGTATTTTTAGTAGAGGTGAGGATTTACCATGTTGGCCAGGCTGGCCTCGAGCTCCTTACCTTAGGTGATCCATCCACCTTGGCCTCCCAAAGTGCTAGGATTACAGGCGTGAGCCACCACGCCCACTTGTAGCGTAATACTTTTAAAGGACATTCATTATTTGGATCTCACGTAACCAGGGCTTATACTTTCATTGATTTATACATAAGTTTTAGACAATTTATAAAACTAAGCAAATTTGGAAATCTTAGAAAGTGATTATTCTTTTTTTAAATTTCCATTTTTATTTTAGATTCTGCAGTTACATGTGTAGGTTTGTTACAAGGGTATATTGTGTGATGCTGAGGTTTTGGGCTTCCATTCATCCTGTCACCTACATAGCCAACATAGTACCCAATAGGAAGTTTTATATCCCTTGTCTTCCTCCCTCCTTCCTTTCTTTCAGAGTCCCCAGTGTTTATTGTTCCTTTCTGTGTCCATGTGCACTCAATGATTAGCTCCCACTTATAAGTGAGAACATAGGGTATTTGGTTTTTGTTCCTGTGTTAATTTGCTTAGGATAATGGCTTCCAGCTGCATCCATGTTCCTGCAAAGGACATGATGTCCTTGTTTACTATGGCTGCATAATATTCCATGGTATATATGTACCACATTTTCTTTATCTCACCCACTGTTGATGGGCACCTAGGCTGATTACATGCCTTTGCTATTGTGAATAGTGCTGCAGTGAACATACAAGTGCATGTGTCTTTTTGGTAGAACAATTTATTTTGGGGGCGTATATACCCAGTAATGGGATTACTGGGTGGAATGGTAGTTCTATTTTTAATTCTTTAAGAAATCTCCAAACTGCTTTTCACAGTAGCTCAACTGTTTTGCCACTTTTAATAGTAAAAACCACAATTACTTTTGCACCAACCTAATACTTTACATTCCTACCAGTAGTGTATAAGCATTCCCTTTTCTCCACAGCCTTGCCAACGTCCGTTATTTTTTGACTTTTTAATAATAGCCATTCTAACTGGTGTGAGATGGTATCTCATGGTGGTTTTGATTTGTCTTTCTTTGATTATTAGTGATGCTGGGAATTTTTTTATGTTTGTTGGCTGCTTGTATGTCTTCTTTTGAGAAGTGCCTATCCATGTTCTTTGTCCACTTTTTAATGTGGTTGTTTGTTTTTTGCTTGTTGATTTAAGTTTTTTATAGTCTGGATATTAGTCCTTTATTGGATGCAGAGTTTGCCAATGTTTTCTCCCATTCTTTAGGTTGTCTGTTTACTCTGTTGATAGTTTATTTTGCTGTGCAGAAGCTCTTTAGTTTAATTAGGCCCTTTTTGCCAATTTTTGTTTTTGTTGCAATTGCTTTTGAGGACTTAGTCATAAATTATTTGCCAAGGCCGATGCCCAGAAAGATATTTTTAGGTTTTCTGCTAAGATTTTTAAGGTTTGAATCTTACATTTAAATCTTTTGTCTTTTTGTATATGGCGAAAGAAAGGAGTCCGGTTTTATTCTTCTGCATACTGTTAACAAGATTTTCCAGTACCATTTATTGAATAGGGAGTCTTTTCCCCATTGCTTGTTAGTGTCAACTTTGTCAAAGATCAATTGGTTGCAGGCATGTGGTTTTATTTCTGAGGTTTTTATTCTGTTCCATTGGTCTATGTGTCTATTTTTGTACTAATATTTTGTTGTTTTTGGTTACTATCATCTTCAAACTGTGTATGAAGTCAGGTAATGTGATGCCTCCGGCTTTGTTCTTTTTGCTTAGGATTGCTGTGGTTGTTTGGCCTCTTTTTTTTTTTTTTTTTTTTTTTTTTTGGTTTCATATGAATTTTAGAATAGTTTTTCAGAATTCCGTGAAAACTGATGTTGCTCATTTGATAGGAATAGTGTTGAATTTGTAGATTGCTTGTGACACTATGGACATTTTAACAATGTTGATTCTTCTAATCCATGAGTATGGAATATTTTTCTATTTGTTTGTGTCATCTATGATTTATTTAATCAGTTTTTTGTAGTTCTCCATGTAGAGATCTTTCATCTCCATGGTTAGATGTATTCCTAGGTGTTTTTTCGTGGCTATAATAAGTGGGATTACCTTCTTGAGTTGGTTGCATGTTAGTGGTATATAGAAGTGCTACTGGGTTTTGAATGTTGATTTTAATATCCTGAAACTTTACTGAAGTTGTTTATCAGGTCTAGGATTCTTTTGGTGGAGTCTTTAGGATTTTCTAGGTATAGAATTATATTGTCAGTGAAGAGAGATAATTTGATTTCCTCTTTTCCTGGTTTAATGTCTTTTTATTTTTTTCTTTCTCTTGCTTGATTGCTCTGACTAGGACTTCCAGTACTATGTTGAATAGGAGCAGTGAGAGTGGGAATCCCTGTTTAATTACAGTTTTCAAGGGGAGTGCTTCCAGCTTTTGCCCATTCAGTATGATGTTGGCTATAGATTTGTCACAGATGCCTTTATTATTTTGAAGTATTGTCTCTTGATGTGTAGTTTCTTGAGGTTTGTTTTTTTTTTCACTCATGAAAGGATTGGATTTCATTGAAATATTTCTCATCTATTGAGATGATCATATGAGTTTGTTTTAATTCTGTTTATGTAGTGAATCATGTTTGTTGATTTGTGTATTGTGAACCAACCTTACATCCCAAGAATAAAGCCCACTTGATCATGGTGAATTAACTTTTCAATGCACTGCTGGATTTGGTTTGCTAGTATTTTATTGAGGATTTTTGCAACTATGTTCATCAGGTTTAATTGGCCTTTGGTTTTATTTTTTCTTGTGTCCTTGCCAGAATTTGGTATTAGGATGATACTGGTTTTGTAAAATGAGTTAGGGAAGAGTTCCTTCTCCTCAGTTTTTTGAAATAGTTTCAGTAGGATTGGTACTAGCTCTTTTTTTTTTTTTTTTTTTTTTTTGAGACGGAGTCTCGCTCTGTCGCCCAGGCTGGAGTGCAGTGGCCGGATCTCGGCTCACTGCAAGCTCCGCCTCCCGGGTTCAGGCCATTCTCCTGCCTCAGCCTCCGGAGTAGCTGGGACTACAGGCGCCCGCCACCTCGCCCGGCTAGTTTTTTGTATTTTTTAGTAGAGATGGGGTTTCACCGTGTTAGCCAGGATGGTCTCGATCTCCTGACCTCGTGATCCACCCGTCTCGGCCTCCCAAAGTGCTGAGATTACAGGCGTGAGCCACCACGCCCGGCCGGTACTAGCTCTTTTTACGTCTGCTAGAATTCAGCTGTGAATCCATCTGGTCCACAGCTTTTTTTGGTTTGTGGATTTTTTTTTTTCAAATTACAGATTCAATTTTGGAACTTGTTATTGGACTGCTCAGGGTTTCAATTTCTTCCTGTCAATCTTGGGAAGTTATGTGTTTCCAGGAATTTATCCATTTCTTCTAGATTTTCTAATTTGTATGCATAGATGTGTTTATAGTAGTCTCTGAGGATCTTTTGTATTTCTGTTGAATCGGTTATAATGCCACCTTTGTCATTTCTGATTGTGTTTATTTGAATTTTCTCACTTTTTTCTTTGTTAATCTAGTTTGCAGTCTATTGGTCTTGTTTATCCTACCAAAGAACCCACTTTTTGTTTTGTTGATTCTTTCTATGTATTTTGGGTCTCAATTGTATTTAGCTCTACTCTGATTTTAATTATTTCTTTTCTTCTGCTTACTTTGGAATTAGTATGTTCTTGTTTTTCTAGTCCCTGTAAGTGGTAGAGTGTTAATCTGAGATCTTTCTAACCTCTTGATGTAAGTATTTAGTACAATAAATTTCCCTCTTAACACTGCGTTGTTGCATCCCAGAGATTTTGTCATGCTGTGTCTCCATTATCATTTGTTTCAAATAATGTTTTGATTTCTGCATTAATTTTACTGTTTACCAAGAAGCCATTCAGGAGCAAGTTATTTAGTTTCCATGTCATTGTGTGGTTTTGAGAGTTCCTCTTGGTTCGATTTCTATTTCCATTCCACTAAGGTCTGACAATATGCTTGGTATGATTTCACTTTTTTTGAATTTGTTGAGACTTGCCTAATGGCTGAGAATGTGGTAGATTTTAGAGTATGTACCATGTGCAGATGAGAAGATACATATCCTGTGGTTATTAGGTGGAGTATTCTGTAGATGTCTATTAGAACCAATTGGCCAAGGGCCAAATTTAAGTCCAGAATTTTTCTGTTAGTTTTCTGCCTTGATAATCTAATACTATCAGTGGGGTGTTCAAGTCTTCCAGTATTATTGTGTAGCTATGTCAAAAATGGATTAATCTTATCAGTTGGCATATCCTGACAATGTTTCTAGCATTTTAAGATTATTATTTATTGACATTATAATATCTTCTGGGGGTTTATTTTAATATTTAGTTTAATGAATAAGATAAAGTAGCTGTGATGAAGGTCTGGAACAGCATCTGCCTAAAAGGCAAATATAGTGATTACTCTTTACATATAACCTAAAATCTGGAACAATATAGCATCTAAGGATAAAAGAATTTAAATTGTAGGTGCATAAGGCTTGCATCCTGATATATCTGAAATGTGTTCCATATTGCCTTGGCTATCAATTTCTCTAATTTTTCTATTTGATTAGAAGTTACTCATTTTGGAGGAAATGATGCAATTCCAATTTGAACTGTCTCATACCTTTTAATCAGAATTTTCCCAAAGCACAAAAGTGAAAATGTAAAAGTTGCTGTGTTTCATTAGTTTCGTTCTTTTGAATGTTGCTACACTGAAAGCTCTGTGTGAAATTATTAGAAGACAAGTTTTCAAATGGTTGTAAAAGAAGATGCATATATGGGGACTCACTCAAAGGGCATTATTTAAAAAAGAAATTTCCAGCCACCCAGATCTCAGGGTAGCTATGTCCATTCAAGGATAGAGAATCCACCATCTGTATGATTATTTTTACTTCTGAACTTTTTTATACACCAGAGAGACTCAAAACTTTCAGGGTCATTTGCCCAGCAGGTAGTGGAATGTCCTGTGCAATAGATTCCAATTAATATGACCATGTTCAATGGCCCTTTACCACCAATGATGTATAACTGCTTTCCACTTGGCTTTATATGGTACTTCTTTGTTACAGCTGCAACCAGGTCTATCGCCCCTTTGATAAAAATTTCAGTTACCCCAGGGAGAAGCTTTCAACTTTATTAAGTATTGAAGTCTGTACATTTGTTCTTCTTTGGAAGAGCAGATCAAAAGCACGCTTTCTAAGTAAGTAATCTGATAAATTAGGATAGCATTTACAGACTTGGGCAAAATGTTTTTCCGTAATTGAAACCTGAGAACCTGTGTCAACTGACTATACTATTATAAACTTCTTAGCATTTAACAAGAGTTTCTTTTATTTTTTGAAAGTAAATAGAATTCCTTGATTTGATTTAACCAATTCTTTAGCATGCTGTTTCCTTTTTGTTGTGGTTAGGAAAACTTCAGTGTAGGTTTAGAGATAGAAAACTGATGATCAAGAAAAAAAAGCAATTAGATGATCAAGTTGTGGTATAGACAAGAGCCCATGTTGTCGTCTTATCTCTGGCATTAATTTACTGTAAAAACTTGAGGAAGCCACTTAATTTTTCTGGGTCACAGTTTCCTTATCTTTAAAAAGGGATGATTGGCTAGATTATGTGTAAGACTTCTGCTGATTCTGAAATTCTCTGATTCTAAGTCTTAGGCAGAATAAGGCTAGAAACAGAATACCTTATATTTGCATGCAGCCATTTTTACTTTGCATCTCCTCCCTGCTGCAATTCCAGGTTGGGTTTGGCAATGGAATAATATGGTGCTATTTTATCTTTGGGTAGGAATGATCACTGGTTAAAACCAGAGTAGTAATACCTTCACAAAGGAGACTAGACAGTTGTATTTCTCCCACTCTACTAGAATGTTGAAAAGGCACCAGATTTATTGAGAAAATTGGCCCTTCTTCGCGTACATTTACAATAAAAATACAAATAAATTCAGATTTCTCCATAGCTGATGGGACAAATTTTGCCTTCTGTGTTAGTCTGAATCTGAGGGTTACCCCTGTTATTAGCATTTTCAAAGACTTAGATTGAGACCTTTGAATTCCAATTTGTGGGATTTGGATGCTTAAAAAGGATAACTTGGGCTGGGCATGGTGGCTCACTCTAATCCCAGCACTTTGGGAGGCCGAGGCAGGCAGATCTTTTAGGTCAGGAGTTCTTGACCAGCCTGGCCAACGTGGTGAAATCCTATCTCTACTAAAAATATAAAAATGAACCACGTGTGGTGGCAGGCACCTGTAATCCCAGCTACTTGGGGAGGCTGATGCAGGAGAATGGCTTGAACTTGGGAGGTGGAGGTTTCAGTGAGCCAAGATCGCGCCACTGTACTGCAGCCTAGGTGACAGAGTGAGACTCCATCTCAAGCAAAAAAAGAAAGGATAACCTGAATCAAAATGTACATCATATGTTGCCAAAGACTAAATATAATTTCTTACAGTATTTTGTCAATGGATGCTTACAATATAAACACTCCATGTAGACATCCTAAAAATGTTTTAGCATTAAAAAGTTGGAAACTATTTTGTAGACCAATTCTTTCTAAATTTTAAGTTCTGATGATTGGGGATCAAGTAAGGGCTATGTTCTTCAGAATCTTAAAAAGGCTAAATACTAATACAGTTGTGATATTAGTAGAAACTTTTCCTGGGAGGTAGGGATTTAAGAGCCAAGTTTCTCATCTCAGATCCTCAGCAATTCGTTTCTGATATTGGGCTATTCACTTGTTCTGTCTGTTACTGTTTTCTCATTTTTAACATTATATCAAACCTGTGCAAGAGGTTCTTTTTCTTTCCTGTCCTGTCCTGTCTTGTCCTGTCCTGTCCTGTCTCGCTCTGTCGTCCAGGCTGGAATGCAATGGAGCGATCTTGGCTCACTGCCACCTCTGCCTCCTGGGTTCAAGCTATTCTCCTGCCTCAGCCTACTGAGTGGCTGGGATTACAGGCACCTGCCACCATGCCCAGCTGATTTTTGTATTTTTTGTAGAGACAGGGTTTCATCATGTCGGCCAGGCTGGTCTCGAACTCCTGACCTCGTGATCTGCCCGCCTCAGCCTCCCAAAGTGCTGGGATTATAGGTGAGAGCCACCATGCCCACCCAAGAGCTAGTTTCTTAAAGGTTAACTGCACTCTCCCAGCACTTTGGGAGGCCGAGACGGGCGGATCACGAGGTCAGGAGATCGAGACCATCCTGGCTAACACAGTGAAACCCCGTCTCTACTAAAAATACAAAAAAAAAACTTAGCCGGGCGAGGTGGCAGGCGCCTGTAGTCCCAGCTACTCGGGAGGCTGAGGCAGGAGAATGGCGTGAACCCGGGAGGCGGAGCTTGCAGTGAGCTGAGATCCGGCCACTGCACTCCAGCCTGGGTGACAGAGCGAGACTCCGTCTCAAAAAAAAAAAAAAAAAAAAGGTTAACTGCACTGTAGAACCTTAAATTATATAAATAAATTTTATGTATGTGGTTGTGTTTAAAATCCTCTTATTTGTTTTGAACTTAGAATGGGTATTTTACTCATGCATGACTTTGTAACATTATTCAATGATAAAAATATTGGTTCACGGACTTATTCAGATTTTCTGAATCTTGACCCATTTCATTTTACAATATCAAAAATTATTTTGTTAATATCACCACTAATCTCATCAGGAAAGCTTGTAAGTATTGAAAAACCACCAAGTTCATAGCAGTAGATTCAAGGTTTCTAAAATTTTAATTTTCTAGCTCACATTTTGATCATAGGCAATAAATACCATCTGTTGTTTTTCTTGAAGTGACAGGCTTACTTTGTCCATTAAAATTAAAATCTGCCAAATAATCTGAAAATTCATTTGTCTGTCAGTCTTCTTTTTCAAGTAAAAATGATGTTGTATGAAAATGTATGCTGGTTCCATTTGTAACTCAGTTGCATGAATTTCTTTTCCTAGAGACAACTATCATATTTCAATATGTGGTAGAAATGCTTCATATGCACTTCCCATTTTGTAATATGGAATATTAATAAGGTGTATACTCAAGGGTTTAGATTTAATAAAGTTAATCATTTTTATTGCTTTATAAAGGACATTATTAAGTGAAACTGACATTTTATTTTTATTGTGAGCATGTGGTGGTGAAGATTGTGCTAACTGCCAGTGTACTTTGGTATCACAGCCTTGATTCTTTCTAAGGAACCTACAGGTTTACCTACCATTGCCTTAGCAACACTGGCAATTACAGCATAATGAAGAAGAAAAATCACATCTTAGTTTTATCATAAAAACAGCTTTGGCCTTGTAGACTTCTTGAAATGGTCTTGGAGATCTCGGGAGTATTTGAATTGCATTTTGAAAATCTCTGAACTAAGCCTGGCCAACATGGCAAAAACCTATCTCTACTAAAAATACAAAAATTAGCTGGGTGTGGTGGCGGGTGCCTGTAATCCCAGCTACTCAGGAGGCTGAGGCAGGAGCACTGCTTGAACCTGGGAGGTGGAGGTTGCAGTGAGCCATGATTGTGCCACTAGACTCCAGCCTGAGAGTCTAGACTGGGCGCAAGAGCACAACTCTGTCAAAAAAAAAAAAAAAAAAAAGCTGACTAGAGTTCAATATTGTTACAGTCTTGAATTTCCCCTTCTGTTGTCAGAAAAATGGGCCAGCTTCTTACTGCTCCATTTCCCATGAAGTTAAAACATCAAAAGTAAGAAACTATTAACACTGAGGCCCACTCATTAAAAGCAGGGACCGGCTTCTTAATGACTAGATTGCCTTGTCTTGCTGAGACAAAATTTAATAGCAGTAGGTGAGAACTTGAACTAATGTAGTCAATACCTGGTAAGCAGTACATAGTTGCTTGCTTCTGACTATACTTGCCTCATTTTCCAAAGTGAAATAATAATAAACAGACCTTTAAGAAATTTTTGGACAGGGCTAGCTCCCAAGGGGCAGTTCGGGACGGAGAGCAGGTGCCGGGGTCGGGGTGGCAGCGGTGGCCTGAGCCTCGAAGTCCACGCCTGCTGCTGCTGCAGAGGCTGAGGGACCTGCCGAAGCGCTGTCGCCGGAGAGTGAGGGCCCTGCTGCCGTGGTGACACCAGCCCAGATAAGTTACAGGACTGTCCCCCAGGTCTCCTGCCCAGCAAGCCAGCGCCGTGACCAGGTGTGGGGGATGATGGTGGCGTCTCTCACTCACTTGTGAAGGCTGGAACCCAGGGAACGCGCGGTGATCTAAGGATTCTCCAGACATCGCCGCAGCCCCACCACGACCAGCCGAGGCAGCAACAGCAACAGCTCGGGCACATGAACGGAACCGCTGGACTCCAGGTTCCTTGCTGGGGGTTGAGCGTGGCCTGAGGGACAGGCCCTGGGTCCCGGGATGCCTCTGACCAAGCCCAGCGAACAGGAGGGTGACAGTGGGAAGGCCGGCCAGGAGCCATCCCCCGAGCCAGGCACTGAAATCGTCCTGGCAGCTCAGGAAGCCCGGGAAGTTCTCCAAACTGGTCCTGCTCACAGCATCCAACCAAGATGAGGATGGGGTGGGCTTCAAGCCCCAGGAAGTGCACTGCGTCCTGTCGCTGGAGATGACTGGCCCGGCCACCTTCGCCAGCACCTTGCAGATCCTGCCAGCTGAGGAGCAGGGAGGGGCGGTCCAGCCAGCCCCCCAGATGCCTAAACAGAAGAGCAGCAAGCTGGACACAGCACCCGCATTCCCTGGAGTTCCTGAGGACACCATTCGGGGGTCGCCTCCTGGTGCTGGAGTCCTTCCTGTACAAGCAGGAGAAGGCTGTGGGGGACAAGGTGTACTGGAAGTGCCACCAGCACCCTGAGCTGGGCTGCCGGGGCCGGGCCATCACCTAAGGTCTGCGGGCCACAGTGTTGCGGGGCCACTGCCACGCGCCCCATGATGAGCAAGGCCTGAAGGCCTGGCGCCAGTGGGAGAAGCCGCCCAGCCTGGCCCTGCCAGAGGGCTTGGGAGATCCCTGGGATCCTGAGGGCCCTGGAAGCTGAGTGCAGGAGCTGCTGGAGGGGGTGGGCCTGTGGCACTGCCCCAAGGAGCCAGAGCCAGAGCCCACCCCTGGGCTGGTGCTGAGCAAGCCAGCCCAGAGGAGGGCGACGGACCCCAAGTCCTGTCGCTGCTGAGCCTGACGCCCAAGAAGTGCTCGATCCTGGGGCTGGGACAGGCCCGGCCCCTTGAGTTCCTGAGGAGGTGCTACGGGGCAGCTTCCTGGTGCACAAGTCATTGCCCTACAAGCAGGAGAAGGCCCTGGGGGAGAAGGTGTATTGGACCTGCTGGGACCATGCGCTGCACAGCTGCCTGAGCCGGGCCATCACTCAGGAACAGCGGGTGACAGTGATGCGTGGCTACTGCTACCCACCTGACGTGGAGGGCCTGGAGGCCCGGCAGCAGCAGAAGGCCATGGAGACTCTGCAGGCTATGCAGGACGGCCCTGGAAGCCAAGTGGACACGCTCCTCCTAGGCGTGAACAGTCTTCTCTACCGCAGAGGCCCCGGACCCCTGACTGTCACCAGGCCCCAGCCTGGAAAGCGAGCGAAGGTCGAAGACCAGGAGCTGCCAACCCATCCCCAAGCCCTGGAAGGATCCCTGGATGAGGACCAGGACATGGATGCAGACCCCGGAAGCCCTGAGTTCCTGTGGTCCCTGCTGGGGGGCAGCTTCCTGGTATACGAGTCCTTCTTCTACAGGCAGATGTATTGGACCTGCTCGCAGCCGCGCCATCACCCAGGGCCAGCGGGTCATGGTCATGCACAGGCACTGCCACCCACTGGACCTGGGTGGCCTGGAGGCCCTGCGGCAGCGGGAGCACTTCTCCATCCTGTCACAGTGGGACTGCCCAGAACCCTTCTGGTCCCTGGAATTCTGAGGACTTCCCTGGGGGGCAGGTTCCTGGTGCCCAAGTCCTTCCTCTACAGGAAGGAGAAGACAGCCAGGAATAAGGTGTACTGGATGTACCAGGATTAGGCTTGGCTGGGCTGCCGCAGCTGCGCCATCACCTGGGGCCAGCGGGTCATGGTCCTTCGCAGCCACTGCCACCAGCCCGACCTGGAGGGCATAGAGGCCTTGAGGCAGTGGGAGCGGCTCCCCAGCATGACCCAGCAGGAGGACCCAGAAAAGATTCAAGTTCAACTGTGCTTCAAGACGTGTTCTCCTGAAAGCCAGCCGATTTATGGGTAATTGTATTAGTTATCTAATGGTGCGTCACCAATTACAACATAACGTAGTGGGCTTAAAACAACAATGACAAAAACAAAAATAAATTTTTGGTACAGGGGTAAGGCCAGATGTGCATCTTGCCTGAGGCCAAAGCCCATGTACTTGGCCACTACTTTATACTGATCTCTAGGCTGCTACCTAGCTCTGAAAGTCAGTGATTCTGGAAGACAAATATCTTTCTAAAGTGGCAAATAGGGCTGTTGGTAGGATTTGCGGTGGAACTGTAAGGATTTCAGCAAATACAACATATAGTTTTTAACCATATGGAATGTATACTGTGGCCTGGTAGTTAAAAGAGCAGGCTTTGAACATAAGCTGTTCAAAGCCCAAAACTATCATTTACCAGCTTTGTGATTTGGGGAAGTTGCTTGACCTCTTTTGCTTCAGAGTACTCATTTGTAAGATGAAATGATGAGGGATAATGATAATAATGCTACCTATTGAGGCTTCAATTAGTGATGGTTTGGTAGGTAGTAGAACACATGGTAAGCATTAGTAAATCTTGGCTTTTATAATTATCTGCTGTGCTGAACACGTGATAGCCATGCAGTACAAATTGGCTATTATTATTTAACACACTTCCTCCTTCTTCTCATTACTGGTGCAAACACAAGCGTCATTTGTTATTCATTTATATGTTCATTTGTCTGTTCTACAGTGATCTTCTGAACCTAGTATATAACAGTCACTGTGCCAGGCGATGACCCTGATCTAGTCCGATAGTTGGCAACTCCAACATAGCTATTATTTTCATTTTACTCTAGTTACTAGGGAAGAAAAGTAGTACATTGCTTTTTCATAGGTTTCCTCAGATCATGCAGTTCGTGTCGCGCATCCCACCATTTTCCTCTATTATTTCAGATTAAAGACAGGTGCTAATAATTGCATCTTGATCTTTAAGCCAACATTTTAAATCAAACAAACATAGATAGGAAAGTGTCTCCCATTTTCTAATATTGTTGTAAAGGTTGTAAAAATTCAAGCCAAAAAAACACTTTATATGGTATATATTTTTTTTTATGAAAGTTAAAACATAAGCTAATATTACATTGATAATTACAAATATATTCTTTGAGAGGAATATCTCTAATCTATTTTTCACCATGTGTGATGCACTTGGTGCTTGAAGATTTCTTAAGAACTGCATATATACAGATGAAAATGAAGTTCTTTACTATTATCCTTATCACAAATAAATTTCTTGAGAATGTAAAGATTCCGCGTGAGAACCCAAAAACATAACTGCTAACAATTTATTCACTGAAACTGAAACTAAGATTTGAAAATTTAAAGAAGATAATCTTTGAATGGTAGGAAAAGCTAATCATTTTCCTTTAATAGTTCTTAAGCGTCATTCTTCCTGAAAATTTAAATTCTTCCTAATCTTAGCAAATACTACAATCAGTAAAAATCATACAGGTGTACAGCAAATGTGTCTTTAAAATTTTATGTCCTACAGATTTGAAAATTAAATTGTATTTTAAATGTATTAAGAGAAATCCCCATATAAGAGAATGCTAGGATGAATCATTTCAGTAAGGAATTCTATTGTTAGCCACAGGAAAATTCTCTCTAAATTATATTTTGAGTGTCTGGATTTGTGTATTTCATGTATTTTAAGGCAAGATATGTTTATAGTAGAAGCTATTACAAAAGCATTTCTTTTCTATTTATCAAGTTAGAATCACACCTTAAGTTATTCTAGTAAAGTATCCTGAAGGAAAATAACAACAACAACAACAAAAAAAAAACAACTAGGAGTCATGAGCTGAGTCTTCTACCAGTAATAGAATTAATTTTAGTATGCATTTTCCTTGACCTCACACCATTCGATACCATTGGTTACTCCCTCTTTCTTGAATGTGCTCTTCTTTTGACTTATGCTGACACTTGTTTAAACTGTTTCTCTCTTACCTCTTTGGCTGCTGCTGCTTCCGAGCCCTTTTCTCTCTTCTCCTTTACTACCATTAGCAATCTCTACCTCTAGATATTAGAGCTATTTAGGTAACAGTCCTGGGCTGTTCTGTTTTTACACAGCTAGACTTCATGGATCCAAATCCTGGTTACAGGGCTTGAACTCACTACAGGCAAGGCTTAAACTCTGTTTGCCTCAGCTTCCTAAAATATAAAAGAGAATAATAATAGTTCCTATTTCATGGGGTTATTTTGAGGATTAAGTAAATACATTTAAAGAATTTAGGCTGGGTGCAGTAGCTAACGCCTGTAATCCCAGCACTTTGGAAGGCCTAGACATGTGGATCACTTGAGATCAGGAGTTCAAGACCAGCCTGGTCAACATGGTGAAACCTGTCTCTACTAAAAATATACAAAAATTAGCTGGGCGTGGTGGTGCATGCCTGTAATCTCAGCTACTCAGAAGGCTGAGACCAGAGAGAATCACTTGAACCTGGGAGGCGAATGTTGCAGTGAGCTGAGATTGCACCACTGCACTCCACCCTGGGCGACAGGATGAGACTCCATTTAAAAAAAAAAAAAAAAAAAAAAAAAAGACCTTAGAACACTGCATTTGGGTTGTTTATTTGGTTTTTGAGATGGAGTCTCACTCTGTCCCCCAGTCTGGAGTACAGTGGCGTGACCTTGGCTAACTACAATCTCCACCTCCTGGTTTCAAGCAATTCTCCTGCCTCAGCCCCTGGAGTAGCTGGGATTACAGGCGCCTGCCACCATGCCCGTTTAATTTTTGTATTTTTAGTGGAGATGGGGTTTCACCATGTTGGCCAGGCTGGTCTTGAACTTCTGACCTCAGATGATCCACCCACCCAGGCCTCCCAAAGGCCTGGGATTACAGGTGTGAGCCACTGCGCCCAACTGGTATTTTTAATTGTTTTTATTCTGTAGCATATTCGTTCTCTATGTAATGCATCAATTCCCATCCACATGTTGACAAATCCTAAATTTATATCTCCAGTTGAGGTCTCTCTGCTGAGGTTCAGACTGTATATATCTGACTACTAGTATCTTCACTTGGATGTCTCTCAGATACATCAAATTATGTTCAGAACTGAAAGTTAAATTATTAATCTTCCTTTTTCTAGATGTCTTCCCCACCCGCAAATTGGTCCTTCTCAAAATATTACAAAGTTAGTAAATAACATCTCTATCCCCTCGGTTCAAACAGAAATAGGACAGGTATTTAAACTTTTTTAAAAAACTTTTTAATATGAAAATTTATGATATCTATAAAAATAGAGAGAATCCCTAGCTTCAACAATTAGCATGGCGAATCTTTTTTCATTTATGTTTCCACCCACTCCACCACGTCCCAAACTAGATTATTTGGAAGTGAATTCTAAATACCATACTATTTTATGCGTATTTAGTTGTGCATGTGTCTCTGAAACAATCCTCTTAAAATATTTATGAAAATATTATAACTTGTCACAAATTTTTCCTTTTATTTCACTGTCAATTTAAATCAGAATCCACACAAAGTCCATAAACGGCAAATGTTGATATATGTCTTACATTTTTTTAATCATTCTCATTCTTATTCACCTCATCCCAAATATATTTGTTGAAGAAATGTTTGCCCTGTAGTTTTTTTTTTTTTTTTGACCCTCTAATTTCCTGTAAATTGGTAGTTTGAGCTGAAGGCTTAACTTGGTTTTGTTCAGGTTTGCTTTTTTATAGGAATAGTTTATGGAAAGTGTTGGGTACTTTCATCAGGAAGCACAGAAAGTCAGATTGTCTCTCCTTTTTGTGTTGTGAACAACTGTTGATGGTTATTGTTTAGAACAGATCCATTATATCATTAGTGGTTACAAATTTTAATATTCTATTTTTAAATCAGTGTTTCATTTATTGGTTGAAATTCTTCTATAAAGATAAACTTCCCCTTACAACTTTTGGTTATCCAGCAGTACCTTTCATATAGGAAAGACAAAATATTCTTCTCCTTTATTCATCAGCTTTCAGTGTGATTAGTTCATTCTGTATCATCTTCCATGAGTGATCAGTGAACTTTTTTTTTTTTTTTGAGACAGAGTCTTGCTCTGTTGCCCAGATTGAAGTGCAGTGGTGTGATCTTGGCTCACTGCAACCTCCACCTCCCGGGTTCAAGCAATTCTCCCACCTCAACCTCCCAAGTAGCTGGGACTACAGGCGCACACCACCACACCCGGTGAATTTTTTGTATTTTTAAGGTAGAGACAGGGTTTCACCATGTTGGCCAGGCTGGTCTGGAACTCCTGGTTCAAGTGATCTCCCCTCCTTGGCCTCCCAAAGTGCTGGTGTTACAAGCATGAGCCACTGTGCCTGGCTGATCAATGAACTTTTAAAAATGTTTTTAAGTGTTTTAGTCCACTGCATTAGTTATTTTTATTGATGCTCAACTTATGCCATCTTTAAAGAGTAGAGGCTTCTTCAGTTTGGCTCCTGAGTCCTTTTGACAAATTCAATTGTACTTAATAGCTTAATGTTTTCAATATTATAAGATATATCAAGATTATCATAGACATCTGCTGTAGTAGAGATATCATCCATTTCTCTAAGGTATTTAGTATTGGGAAATGGTATTTAGAGACCATGGTCTGGGTTTTAGGAGTGCTCATTGTTGCTTCATTGGTCATTGTTTCTACACTTGTTCAGTGAACGTAGCTAAGGAATACATACTTTTTTGTTTGTTTGTTTGTTTGTTTGTTTGTTTCGAGACGGAATCTCACCCTGTCACCCAGGCTGGAGTGCAGTGGCCTGATCTTGGCTCACTGCAAGCTCTGCCTCCTGGGTTCACGCCATTGTCCTGCCTCAGCCTCCTGAGTAGCTGGGACTACAGGTGCCTGCCACCATACCCTGCTAATTTTTTGTATTTTTAGTAGAGATGGGGTTTCACCGTGTTAGCCAGGATGGTCTTGATCTCCTGACCTCGTGATCCACCTGCCTCAGTCTTCCAAACTGCTGGGATTACAGGCTGAGCCACTGCGACCAGCTGGAATACATATATTTTTTTAAGAGAAAATCTGATTTCATAATATTTTAATTTAGTTTAATTATTATTATTTAAATTTGTTTCCTATCAATTTTCATTTTAGGTTAAGGGGGTACATATGCAGGTTTGTTATATGGATAAATTACATGTCATCAGAGTTTGTGTACAGATTATTTCATCATCCAGGTAAGAAGTATAGTACTTAATAGGTAGTTTTTCAGTTCTCACCGTCCTCCCACCCTCTGCCTTTAAGGAGGCCCTGGTGTCTATTGTTTACTTTTTTGTGTCCATATGTACTCAATGGTTAGCTCCCACTTATAAGTGAGAACATGTGATATTTGGATTTTCTGTTCTGCATTGCTTCAATTAGGATAATGGCATCATGCTCCATCCACATTGCTGTAAAGGACATGACTTCATTCTTTTTTTATAGCTGTGTAGTATTCCATGGTATATATATACCACATTTCCTCACCAGTTCACTGCTGATGGGCATCTAGGTTGATTTTGTGTCTTTGCTATTGTGAATATTGCTTTGATAAACATACATGTGCATGCCTTTTGATAGAATGATTTACATTCCTTTGGGTCTATATCCAGTAATGGGATTGCTGGGACAAATGGTAATTCTGTTTTATGTTCTTTGAGAAATCTCCAAACTGCTTTCCATGGTGGTTGAACTTGTTCACATTCCCATCAGCAGTATATGTGTTCCCTTTTCTCCACAACTTTGCCAGCATCTGTTGTTTTTGACTTCTTAATAATAGCCATTCTGACTGGTGTGAGATGGTATCTTATTGTGTTTTTTTTTGTTTCTCTAGTGATTATTGATGTTGAACATTTTTTTCATATGTTTATTATTGACATTGTATAAGTCTTCTTTTGAGAAATTTCCAGTTATATCCTTTACCCATTTTTTAAGAGTAGAGTTTTTTTTTTTAAGGTGTGTACTTTTATTGCACTGGTATCAAGTTAGTGTACAGGGAAGCCCAGGCTGCCTCCACCCTCCACCCACTCCCAGGGAGACCAAAAGCCTTCATACATCTCAAGTTGGGAGACAGAAAACAGGGGTCACAATGCCAATCATTCAAAATAAAACAAAATTAAAAAGTACTAAGGCAAAGATTTAAGAATTGTGCATTACATAATATACATGAAAGCAATGCTGTCACCTTCCTGGACTTGGAAGAGGATTGGACCATTCTCCCTAGAGAGAAATATGGAGGCTTTTTGGAGGGCAAGGGACTTCCTGTAACAATGCATCTCACAATATTTGGAATGACTATTAAAAAAAAGAACAATATACAATCAAAGTCTTCGGCCACATTGTAGAACTTTGAGGGATGCTGGCTCCAGCCGATTGCTGACACTGTCATGGTCTAGTTTTTAAATCCTGAGTCAAACCAAAGACAAAAACAAAAACAAACAAAAAACAAAAACAAACTAATGCGTGCCAGTGTCATCTTGTTTTCTGCACAGGTTTGGTTTTTGTCAAGAAAGAGTGTAACGAAACAAAGGAAACTAAGTGACAGTCTGCCTAGAGGCATCTGCAGTGGACGATGCAGGGGTGGGACTTATGGTACTCCTGCTTGCTGATCCACATCTGCTGGAAGGCTGGCAGCCAGGCCAGGATGGAGCCACGGGACCCATACAGAGTATTTGCACTCAGGAGGACCTATGATCTTTATCTGCATTGTGCTGGAAGCCAGGGTGGTGATCTTCTGCATCCTGTGGGGGATGCCAGGGTACACAGTGGTGCTACTGGACAGTACTGCGTTGGCGTACAGGTCTTTGCAGATGTCCACGTCACACTTCATGGTGGAGTTGAAGGTAGTTTCATGGATGCCACAGGGTTTCATGCCCAGGAAAGAAAGCTGGAAGAGAGCTTTGAGGCAGAGGACCTGCTCGTTGCTGATGGTGCTGACCTGGCCTTCAGGCAGCTTGCAGCTCTTCTCCAGGGAGGAGCTGGAGGCCACAGTGACCATCTCTTGCTGGAAGTCCAGGGTGAGGTAGCACAGCTTCTCCTTGATATCTCATGCTCTCTTGCTCCACGGTGGTGGTGCAGCTGTAGACATACTCCCTGGGGCTCTTCATGAGGTAGTCAGTTAGGTCCAGATGCAGGATGGCACTGGGGAGGGCGTGCCCCTTGCAGATGAGCACAGTGTGGGTGACCCTGCCAGAGTCCATCATGATGCCAGTGGTACAGCCAGAGGCTTACAGGGAAAGCACGGCCTGAATGGCCACATACATGGCTGGGGTATAGAAGGTGTCAAACATGATCTGGGTCATCTCATGGTTGGTCTTGGGGTTCGGAGGGGGGGCCCAGTCAGCAGCACAGGGTGCTCCTGAGGAGCCACATGCAGTTCATTGAAGAAGGTATGGTGCCAGATCTTCTCCATTGGTAACCGTGCCATGCTCGGTGGGGTATTTCAGGGTCAGGATGCTTCTCTTGCTCTGGGCCTCATTGCCCACACAGGACTTCTTCTGACCCATGCCCATCATCACACCCTTGCACCATGGGTGCCTCACGATGGAGGGGCATCGCTGCCTGCTAAGCTGGCCTTGCATATGCCAGAGCCATTGTCCATGATGAGCACAGCGATATCATTATCTCTGGTGAGCTGGCAGTGGGTGTGGACCCATGGCAGAGTGGCGAGGGCAAGACTCTGCTTATGGGGCAGATGCTGTCTCAGAGGTTAATGTAATCGTTCTTGGCTTGTAGATTTGTCTAAGTTGCTTATAGATTCTGAATATTAGACCTTTGTCAGAGGCATAGTTTGCAAATATTCTCTCCTATCAGTTGTCTGTTTACTTTGTTGATAGTTTTATTTGCTGTGCAGAAGCTCTTTAGGTCTCATTTGTCAATTTTTGTTTTTGTTGCAATTGCTTTTGGAGTCTTCATCATGAAATCTTTGCTAGGGTCTATGTCCAGAATGGTATTTCCTACATTTCTTCTAGGGTTTTTATAGCTTTAGGTTTTACATTTAAGTCTTTAATCCATCTTCAGTTGATTTTTGTATATGGTGAAAGGAAGGCCAGGTGGCTCAGGCAGGGCATGGTGGCTCATGCCTGTAATCCCAGCACTTTGGGAGGCTGAGGTGGGCAGATCACGAGGTCAGGAGATCAAGACCATCCTGGCTAACACAGTGAAACCCCATCTCTACTAAAAATACAAAAACATAAAAAATTAGCTGGGTGTGGTGGCGGGCACCTGTGTAGTCCCAGCTACTCGGGAGGCTGAGGTGGGAGAGTGGTGTGAACCCGGGAGGAGGAGCTTGCAGTGAACAGATTGCCACCGCACTCTAGCCTAGCCTGGGCGATGGAGTGAGACTCCGTCTCAGAAAAAAAAAAAAAAAAGCAAGTTTCATTCTTCTGCATATGGCTAGCCAGTTGTTCCAGCACCGTTGTCAACTTTGTCACAGATCAGTTGGTTGCAGTGTATGACTTTATTTCTGAGTTCTATAATCTCTTCTGTTGGTCTGTATATCTCTTTTTCTACCTGTGTCATGCTGTTTTGGTTACTGTAGCCTTGTCATATAGTTTGAAGTCAAGTAGTATGATGCCTCCAGCTTTAATCTTTTTGCTTAGGATTGCCTTGGCTATTTAGGCTCTTTTTTGATTCCATATGAATTTTAGAATAGTTTTTTCTAATTCTGTGAAATATGTCGTTGGTAATTTGATAGGAATAGCATTGAATCTGTACATTGCTTTGGGCAATATGGCCATTTTAACAATATTGATTCTTCCTACCCATGAGCTTGGAGTGTGTTTCTATTTGTTTGTATCATCTCCAATTTCTTTCAGCAGTGTTTTATAATTCCCATTGTTGAGATCTGTCACCTTCCTGGTTAGCTGTATTCCTAGGTATTTTACTCTTTTTGTGGTATTGTGAATGGGATTGCTTCCTTGATTTGGCTCTCAACTTGGATGTTGTTGGTCTATAGAAATCATGATATTTTAATTTTAAATTTAAGATTACAATAGTTTTACTTCTTTGATTTTAAATTCATATTCTCTCTACTATTGTAAAAAAAAATTGGTTCCTAAATGTGTAAATATAATTACTTATTTTCTTTATCCTTTATCTATTTTTCTTCATCCTAGTTTGTATTATAATAGTTTCAGAAAATCATAACCAATGTTGTCACTAACAATATGATTGTTGAAAATTATTCAAGATCTTTTTTTAAATACATTTTATTTATTTATTTTGAGCTTCAGGGTATATCCAAATAGACGAATGAAATTATTGTGTTTTCAATTTATTTGAAATACTTCTTCTATGTATAATTATGCCATCAGCTCATTGCTTAGATTGGTTTCATTTTGCTTAGATTTTTAGGAATTTAAAAAATTTAACTTTAAATTTTAATTACGTAAAATAGTTACAGGACTTAAATGTACCAAACAAGATCTATTGCAAAAAGTCCATCATTTATTCCTATATTCCTTATAGTTTCTTTCCTCTCCCTGTAAGTAGCCATTTAAAAACCTTTTTGCTTTAGCCTTACATTAAAAAAATGTGAAAACATATGTCTTTGTATCCTCCCTCCTTTCATGTTCTTCCTTTGTATCTCTCCTTTCTACCAATAAATGGTAACATGTTACACTCACTTTTCTTCAGCTTACTTTTTTCACTTTCCTAGAGATCACTTTTATATAAAGTATATAAAAATAGCCAGCTCTGCTAAGCTGGCCTTGCACATGCCAGAGCCATTGTCCATGATGAGCGCAGCGATATCATTATCTCTGGTGAGCTGGCAGTGGGTGTGGACTCATGGCAGAACGGTGAGGGCGAGACTCTGCTTATGGGGCAGATGCTGTCTCAGAGGTTAATGTAATCGTTCTTGGCTTGTAGTTTCCTTTTATAGTTACATATTTCTCAATTGAGTGGGTATATCATGGTTTAGTCAACCAGAACCTTTTGGTAGATATTTGCATTATTTCCAGTTGTCTGCTGGTAAATATTTAACTAGATCTCTATAGGGGAAAAAGTCCTGATTTGGAGTTTGCAAATGTCTGTAGTGTCAATACTCCTACCATGGCTGATTTTAAGCTACTAATATAATGTCACTGAATGAGAAGTGATGTACAGTAGCATATCATTATATAGTATTCCCAGCGTTTGGATACAGTACATGTAAATAATCTGAAGAACATAGTTTTGCTTGTTTTTGTTTTTTGTTTTCTAAATTTTGAGACAGGGTCATGCTCTGTTCCCTAGGCTAGATGGTAGTGATATAATCATGGCTTGCTGCAGCCTTGACTTCCCAGCCCAAACAATTCTCCCACCTCAACCCCCCAAGTAGCTGGGACCACAGGTGTGTGCCACCATACCTGGCCAATTTTGTTTGTTTTTTTGTAGAGACAAAGTCTCATTATATTACCTGGGCTGGTCTTGAACTCCTGGACCCAAGTGACCCTCCCATCTAGGCCTCCCCAAATGCTGAGATTACAGGCATGAGCCACTATGCCTGACTTACCTTTGTTTTTAATATAATTTGTTTAATTGTAAGTCTATATAACATAATTTCAACAGTGACTGTGTTTAAAAACTAGCTTGCAAAATTACTGGAAATGTAACAATCAATTTTTGCAAGTGGATACAAGCAAGTTCTAGTATATTCATTGGTTGCTATTACAAATTTTTCTGTGGTGAATAGCATTGTACCTGTGTCAATTTGGATATTTGCTGGTATAATTTTGGAACAGATTTTTAGAAGTGGGGTTATTGAGTCAAAAGATAAATGTTTCTGTTGCTCAGTTGTCTTTGAAAGAGGCTATACCATTTGGTATTTCCACCAGCATTAAATGAGGCTATACCATTTGGTATTTCCACCAGTGTTTGTTTCCCCAAGTCTCATCAACAGAGAATGCTGTCAAGATTTTGGATTTTTTCTTTTTTTCAAAAATAAAGGTGAGAAATGTATCTTGTTGTAGATCTCATTTGCATTTATCTTATTATGGGTGATGTTGACCATCTTTTTGTATCTGTTAGTCATTACTGACAGTTTCTTCCTTCCCTATTCTTCATATCTAACCAATTACCAAGTATGTTTTTCTTTCTCAGTGTTCATTGCAGCTGTATCAGATAAAACTGCAATCTCTTCATCTGGATTAATTTTTGAGGTTCCTATCTTGTCTTCCTGCATACATTTTGCCTTCTCTAATTAATTCTCTACAAATCAGCCAGCGGAATCTTTCCAAGAAAAATGGACTTGTATAACTCACCTTCTCCTGATACTTCAGTGGCTTCCCACTATACTTTAGAAGCCAAATTGCTTAGTCATACCTATAAGGCATTGGAGACAACTTTATCACAAAAGCATACATAGTTATAAAGAAGGCTGGAATTATAGTATGAAAATGAAAGAAAAGATTTTTTTCTCATATTAGCACAAATTAAATATGTAATTAATTAGATAGTGATTAAGTAAGGTTGGAGTTTATTTGAGAAGCTCTCTTAGAGCAGGTGATGAAAATAACCAGGGAAAGAAAGTAGAAGAAGACTATGTACAGGCTGGGTGTGGTGGCTCACACCTATAATCCCAGCACTTTGGGAGGCCAAGGTGGGAGGATTGCTTGAGGCCAGGAGTTCGAGACTACTTAGTCCTGGCCAACATACCAAGACCCCATCTCTATTGAAAAAAAGAAAAATAAGAAGAATGTATGCAAAGGCCATTGGGCCAAAATTAGCAAGAATTTCCTGGTAGTTGGAGGCAAATGGCAGAGGTAAGTAGAGAAGTAACAGCTAAGTAGAGTCTCTGAGAAGTTGAGAAAGACCTAAGCTATTTCCAGTTTTTGAGGCTTCTGACATATTAAAATAGAAATAAATTCCAAAGCAGGTCTGCAAAATTTATGGTATATTTAAAATACATCTATGTGATATTTGAAACACTAGAAAGTATAATGCAATATAATGGTAGCATTCACAAGATGATTACAGGATTTACGAAAAGATTTTAATTCATAATACACAGCAGGGGATGTTGAATTTTGTGTCTCCTGGATCTCTCCCACCCCTGTATTAGGGTTCTCCAGGGAAATGGAACCAATGGGGGTTGGGAGAGAGACAGAGGGAAATTTATTTATTTACTTATTTAGAGATGGAGTTTCACTCTTGTTGCCCAGGCAATGGTGCAATCTCAGCTCACTGCAACCTCTGCCTCCTGGTTTAAGTGATTTTCCTGCCTCAGTCTCCCAAGTAGTCTCCCAAGTAGCTGGGATTACGTGCCTGGCTAATTTTTTGTATTTAGTAGAGACTGGGTTTCACCATGTTAGGCTGGTCTCAAATTCCTGCCTTCAGGTGATCCACCCACCTCGGCCTCCTGAAGTGCTGGGATTACAGGTGTGTGCCACCGCACCAGGCCTGAGAGAAATTTATTATTAGGAATTGGCTCATGCAGTTATGGAGGCTGGCAAGTACACATGTGCAGTGTGGGGCCAGCAGACTGGAGACCCAGGAGAGCTGATGATGCAGATCAAGTATGAAGACAGTTTGCTGATGAATTCCCTTTTGCTAGGGAAGGCTAGTCTTACTGTTCTGTTCAGACCTTCAACTAATTTGATGACGCCAACCCTCATAATGGAGGGCAATATGATTTACACAAAATTTACTGATTTAGATGTTAATCTCATCCAAAACACCCTTCAAGATATACACAACATTAGCCTTCATATACCCAGAGAGAGATGTTGAAGTCCTAAGCCTCAATATCTCAAAATGTGAAGCAACGTTGCTGACACTTCAATTTTAGACTTCCAACCTCCCAAACTGTAAAACGATAAATTTGTATGGCTTAAGCCACGCAGTTTGTGGTACTTTGTGACAGCAGTGCCAGGAAACAAATACAGACTGTATGTATGACTTCAGTTGGAGATAACATCAAAAATGTAAATTTGAAGCCCTTCATTATAAAGTTGACAATTGGATTAAATGTCTTTAGGTCAATTCTAATTCACGATAAGTTCATTTTCTAAAACCTGTCAGGAACAGTTTAATGATAACCATTTCACCACAGTATCAGGGGAAAGACTAAGTTTTGGGAAATAGTTTAATAATTCACCAAACTGGCCTATGTTCACCACTTCAGTCCAACCATCAGTAGACTCTCGGAGCTGCACATGGTTAAGGTTCATATCTTACAAAGCAAGTGTGGTCATTTATGGGAGTGGCTGGTATAAGGTAGCTTTGCTCTACACTAGTCAACAGGCCCCCAACCAGTACCAGAGTGATTGTTGGGTTCAAGAGACCCATCAAATAGTTGAAACAAAGTTTTGGCAAGAAAGATTCTACTTTATTTAGCAAATTAAATTTCCCCTTAGAATGAAAAGAAGCCATTCTCCTAACAGTATGGTCCTAGTACTTTCTTCAGACCTAGATTCCTATGGTTGGTTTAAGTTGTAAAATTCTGTGTCTTTTCTTCTGTTTCTTGGCTGAAGGAATTGTGGCATAACAGATGTGCTTACCAGAGAGCCTGACACCAAGTTGATGCTCACTGGATTTGTTGAGAGAATAATCCACAAGTCTTGGGGTCAGACTAGTCTCCAATTCTAGCTCTGCCACTTTCTAGCTGATTGACCCAGAGTCAGCCATGGAATCTCTCTGACCTCAAATTTCTTCTTCATTAAAACCATAGGGAAAAACTCTCAACTTTCTCTCCTGTTGTTTTTCACAATATATTTGAAGAAATTTATCTTACTTTCAGAACTAGATAAAAATTAACGTGATTTTTAAAAAAAGATAATAATTATTGCTTTGTTTGCTTCACAGAATTGGTATGAAGATTGAAATGATAGTACATATAATAGCACTTGCCAAAACATAAAGTAATATATAGATGTAATAGATTATTATCTTGCTAATAGCATCACCATTCTCAAATTTCTGATTCAATATTGTCAATGCATATGCTCTTTTGAAAGCTTTAGATAAGAAAATTAATACGAATTGTAGTTTGTACAAGTGTATGCATGTGTATATTTTTGTAGGTTTAAGATGATTAATTTGTTTATTTAAAAATATAACATACACAGTATAAACACATAAAACTCCTTTCTAGCATAGTATTGCAGGTCCACAAACTGGTACACTGTATCTGTAATTTCTACATCCAAAAATATCTTAACAAAACTTTTTTTGTAAATAATTTGTAGAAAAATTGGACTTGAACTGATTATTTATAGTCTATTTCAATTAACATGACTATTCATACATTTTATTGTAGAAGTATATGAATCTTCCCTCTCATATAAAGCTTAAGAAAGCCAGACCAACAAAGATGGGGCAATTAAAGAATAGTACAAGTGACATGTTTAAGCTGCATATATTCAAGAGCTGAAGAGTATGGTACAAATAATAAGTCCTGTGTATTGTCAAAAAGGGAATAAAATAATTGTAGACTCTAGATCTACCTTCCAGAAAAGCAAAAACAATTTTATTGAATGATTCCTGGTATATTTGTTTAACATAATCCCTTTAAACAGAAAAGGTAGAGTTTCATTTCAGAAACCCTAATTTGTATTTCAAAAAAAAAAAAAAACAAAACCCTAAGTTCTATTTCAAAACCCTAATTTTTCTTGAACAAAGAAAAGTAGCCCGGATTCTTCAGAACTTTACTTTCATCAGAGTTGAACCATAGAATAACAAAGGCTGTGTGTCCTGGATGCTTACAACCCCTTATCACTCCATGAATTGGCCCCAAGAAGTGTAGGATCATTGTAAATCTTAAGAAATAGATAATTCGATTTCCAGGAGTTGGATTGAACTTAGAATAAGACTCATATAGGGTTCTTGACCTCAATATTTGCTCAGCTATCTTTCATGGCCCTGGCTTGTTCCATCTCATTTTTACAAGGCAGAGCCCTTCCAGCCCTCGGTTTCTACCCTGTCTGGTCAGTTTCACAGCAAGGTCAGAGTGCCCTGCATTAATTCCGGAAGCACAGTCCTTGCTGCCAGTCTCCTCCATAATGTTTTGCTATTTTCTCTCTCTCTCTCTCTGTCTCTAACTCGCTCGCTCGCTCGCTGTCGCTCTCTCTCTTTAAGCTGTATTTAAGCCTTAGACTACAGATATAAGCTCTTGGGTACTTATTTAAAAATCTAAAATACCTTGAATTTTCAATTCATCTGTCCTCCTTCACAAGGTCTTTTTACAATGTGCAATTTATAAAATGAAATAATATTTTTTTCAATAAAATTTATACAACTACCAGAAGATATGATCAAAAGCATTTCCACTGAACAAATGATTATTGTAGGATAGTGGCTAGAAGAAGGAAATTTAGAATGCAAGAAGCTGGATTCAAATTTCAGCTCTACCACACTTACTAGCTTTGTGACTTTGGGCTAGTAACTCAATCTCTTTGCCTCAACTTTCCCATCTGTAAAATGGAGGTAATAATACAGCAATAGACTATTCTGAGAAATAAATATAAAACACTTAGCCAAATTGTTGACATTTCAGAAACTCAAGAAATATTAACTTTTTGCCATTATCAGCAGTGAATAACCCTCCATCATTCCAAAGATTTTAGCTTGCAAAATGCTCCTAAAGGGTGTAACCCCATTTCACTATTGTCTGCTTCAGTGGCTGCCACACACCTCATGTTCTGATCCTAACACGGTCACCTACCTATGGAATCATGACATTCAAAGTCTGCAAGAACTGTGGGGAAATCTCACGCTTCATTTATTCAAATGCCACTGGCAAGTGTGACTGTGACCCAGAGTGTTAGCATCACTCTTTAGCTTATTTTACTTTATTTTTTCAGCTCTCAATTTTAACATTTCTGTTAACTACATTCATGCCGTGTCATTTCACTTGAAACTTTCTTTTTCCACCCCCTAATTAGAGACCAGAGACAGTGCTGGTAAGTTTGGACAGTTTGGACAGAACTGGCAGGAGGCCTACCTAACTACAACCCTTTAAAAACCCTATTTCTATATCTTATTAGTGGACAATGACAGAAGTAAGGCTTGTAAGCATCCAAACACTTGTGAGACAGCATGTCAGCTTTCAAATAGCATGCATTTAGACACACACTCAACTGTATGCACTGGTTCTCACATTCATTCCATTTTTGAGAATATAATACATCATCTAAAGTGAAAACTAACTTTTGAATTTCTCTTATTTACTACCTTCTGTGTGTGAGGCATTTAAAATATTTTTTATTAAGGTATTATTTATGAACAGTAATATTCACTCTGTAAGTTTTAACAAATGTATATAAACGCATCACAACTAAATCATGGAACAGTCCTATCACTCCAGAAAAATTTCCCTGGGCCCTTAAATCAACTCCTTCCCCCACTTGCAGCCCCTGGCAAACACTAGTCTGCTTTTTTCCTCTATAGTGTAGTAATTTTTCACATACGTTATCTCAGTTAATATTACTGATGATCTTCTGAGATAACAATATTACTCTATGTTATATGGCTATTTTATCATTAAAATAATATTTCTCATTTTCAATTATAAAAGTAACTGTTATTATAGAAAGTTTGTTTGGAAATTTTGATTATTTGTAACACAACTGCATACTGCTCTAAAGAATAAAAAAGGCTATTATACAGCTAAAGATATGGCCCTAGTTCCTTTTTATTAAAACTCATTCAATCTTAAAGGAGCACTTATTCAGAATCAATTTACTCTTAAATACCAAAATGGTAGCCCTAAATCCAAATATGTATCTGTGATGATAGTAAGTATAAATTACCTAAACATACCAGTTAAAAAACAGAGATTGTCAGAATGAGGAAAACAATGATATGCTGCCTATGAGAAACCCACTCTAAATATAACAATATGATAGGTTAAAAATGAAAGAATGGAAAATTATATACAATGCAGACACTATGCAACAGAAAACTGAGTAGCTACATTAGTATAAGACAAAGTAGACTTCAGAGAGAGGAAAATTACTAGGGATAAAGAAGGATACTACATAATTATAAAATGATTAATTTACTAAGTAGATTTAGGAAAGATTTATTAAGTAGATAACAATCCTAAATATATATGTGACTTATAACAGAGCTCTAGCAAATACTGATAAAACTGGACAAATAAAAATTATAGTTCGAAACTTCAGCTCAATTTTTCTTGTTCTGTCAACTCAGTAATTGACAAGGCAAGTAGAGAGAAAATTAGCAAAGATGGACTAAAAAACACCATTAACCAACTGAATTTAATTGACATTCACAGACTCTACCCAACAATAGCAGAATACACATTTTCTTCAGGTTGACCAAGAGCATTAACCAAGGTAGACAATATTAAGTATCATAAAACAAAACTCAGCAAATTAAAAAAATGAAAATCATACAAAGTATGTTTTCTGAATATAATAGAATTAAGCTAAACAAACTCAGAAATTCTAAATTTTAGCTGGTAAATGGTACAGTTTAGTAGATAAGAACTTGGGCCCTTGATTCAAATAGAAATGGATTTGATTGTATTACTCACATATTTTGGAAACGTTGACAGTTTAACTCTGGGTTGCTTTATTTTCTAAGTTATAAAATGAGCTTAGTAATTCTACACAGTTTTATAAAGACTAAAGTGATAATACATTTACATTAAGTGCTTAGGACAGTTTCATCACCTGAAGGTATTTAGTATGCATTAGCTCTTATGAGGAGGAAGGAGCCTTTGCTTGAGGCTCTCTTTTTTTTTTTTTTTTTTTTTTTTTTTGAGGTGGAATTTGGCTCTTGTTGCCCAGACTGGAGTGCAATGGTGCAATCTAGGCTCACCGCAACTTCCACCTCCCAGGTTCAAGCAATTCTCTTGCCTCAGCCTACCGAGTAGCTGGGATTACAGGCATGCACCACCATGCCCAGCTAATTTTGTATTTTTAGTAGAGACGGGGTTTCTCCATGTTGAGGCTGGTCTCGAACTCCTGACCTCAGGTGATCCACCCACCTTGGCCTCCCAAAGTGCTAGGATTACAGGTGTCAGCCACTGGGCCTGGCCGAGGCTCTTTATTTTAAAATAATGAAAAGTTTGAAAAATGCCTTTCCATTGATCCAACATAACTTATTTTACTTGAGTATCTTCACTTATCATTGTAAAAACACATACATACTGGGGACTGATTCACGTTCCAGAGACCAAATTTTGACTAACTGATAGACTGTATTTTTTTCAATTTATTCACATAGCCACCCCCTTGACAAGCCCCCTTGACTGATTAATATTTTTATAAAGAGTTAGGGTCTTGCTCTGTCATCCAGGTTGGAATGCAGTGGTGCGACCATAGCTCACTGTAGCCTCAAATTCCTGGGCTCAAGGGATCCTCCCACCTCAGCCTCCCAGGTGCTGGGATTATAGGCATTTGCCAACTTGCCTGGCTCCAATTCTGTTAATAAAAATGGAAACCAGGATTGAGAGAGATGATTCACTCGTTTAATAAGTTACTATTCAGTACCTAATTTGTAGCAGGCTCTATGTTAGATAATGGGGAAATAGCAGAACTTAGGATCCAAAGGGGAAGCAAATATAGTAAATTGTAATTAATTGAGCAATTACAATAAAAGGTACTGAATGCTGTGACTGTTGAAGTATAGTTTAATAGACAAAGAATACTTTCAGTTCAGCTTCCTTTTGCAGTTGCTAATCCATTATCCACCCTGGGAAGCATGAAGGGTAGAGAATAAGAGTACACCAAAACAGTTGGCTGAACTGGTGGATGACAGGCAGGTTGGGGAAGGGAAATACCCCTCAGATGTGTCCTAGTGTGTTCATAATGGTGTCATAAACCCAAAGAAGATTAGAATACATAGTTATAGGCTCACTACCCAGGTCATCTTTGAAGTTTAGAGATGCCAGAAGATTTTAAGATTCCAAAATTAGAATCTTCTTGCTTTCTCCAAGTGAATATGCTTACCAGTATTGCCAATGTGATTTTATGAGTATTTATCAAAAGCTGACCTAAGGGAAGGACTATGCTTGTGAAAAGTAGAAAAAAAATTTTTATAAAGAAGAGGTTTTCAATAACTAAAGATTCTAATGTCATATTACATTGCGGTTTTTCAATAATGTAAAGGAAACAGGTGTCTTAAGCCATTAAAAAAAAAAAAAGAAAAAAAAAAAAGAGCTAGAACTCAACAGGTGAAATGAGGTGAAATCAGATCTCTTGATCAGCATGTTTAAAAGTGGTTTCTCCAGATTAGGGAGGGCATGAGGAGCTAGACTGAGAAAAGAATTCCAATGACTGAAATAACAGACTTTTTGACTATACTAGGGAAAACAGTGACTTTAGTTTTGGATCTTTGGGCAAATAGCTACAGAAAAACCAGGGAGTTAAAATTAGCATGAGCATTTTCATTGGCTATTATGTTGGGCTTAGGACTGTTACAGGGACAATTAAATGCACTAAGAAGCTCGAATCAATTTCACAAAAGGTTTCAAGTAGCAACGTGAAATTCTTTCTTTATGGTAGATTGCAAAAGCTGTAAGAGCAGTGGCCAAACCCCTTAACAGAAACAATGCAACTTTCCTGGGTTGGCAGTGTCTCCCTGGATTGAGTGTGACAGAATAGTAAAGAATGACTTTGTCATCTATAAAGCTATTGGACATTCTTAAAAATTAGAAGATCCCCAAAAGGAGAACTTAAGACCTAATATCTGATCTTAGTTAAAATTGCACTGACCACTAGTATGAAGTTTATAAAGCATGCACAAGTATATTTGCTCAATCCTTATAAGAACTGCTAAGATAGGTTTTTGTTCCTTTTTTTATAGATAATCACCCTGAAGCCCAGAGAGGTTAAGTGACTCACCAAAGCTCAAATTACTGATCAGTGGCAGATTGGAAACTTCTTCCTTTTTGGATTCTTCACCTTTATTGGAATAGGATAATTTGGATATGTGAGTAATCTCTATGAAAATAGTGTTCAAAGATGCAAAAACAATTTTCAGAGATGCCACTCCTATATAAATACCAAGTTATTTTATGTTGAGTGTAGCTCATACCTTAAGATCTTGTTTCTTGGCTTGGCAAATGTAAACAAATGACTAAATTATAAATTCTTGTCAATAGCACTGTAAGATCTCATTTTTGTTTATTTGATTAAGTAATATGATCTTATTGTAGAAAAATTTGAAAATAGAGATAAACCAAAGGAAAGGTTATCCAATCTCCAAATTTTTGGCCAGAAAAATTACTGAATTAGTGTATCTCTTTCCAGTGCTTCATATAAATATATATATATACACATATATAAACTAAACATATGTACAATAAAATACATGTCTATAAAGACAGTTACACATTTAAAAATATGTATACATTTTAAATTTATATACACATATTTGTATATATTCAGTTATAAAGTAAAATAGAGACCATTTTATATATTCTGTTTATATATTGAATATTAAAAACTTGTTATGGACATCTTTATACTAAATAAATATGCTTCTATACCATCTTTTTGTGATATTGTTGGACAATTTCAATTTAGATTGTTATAAAAATACTGTGATGTGGTAAAAGGAATTTGAGGAGATACGGAAAAAAAGAAAAAAATTAGAAAAGAAAAATACTGCGATGAACATACTTGTAGTTATAACCTTGCCTAAATTCTCAGTTATCTCCTTAAGACAAATTTCTAGGAGTAATTTGATGCACATTGACAAATTGTCCTCGAGGAAGTTATACTTCCATCAGCAGTAGATAAAAGCTCTTGTTTTCATACATATTAACATGGAATATTTTCAGTTGATTCGTTGTCATTTATTAAAGTCCCTGTGTGCTTGTAGTTCTGTTCTAAATGGTTGGCGGGTCCTGAGATATATATGGGCAATGGTATGACAAGCAGACCAGTTGGGCTGTAAAGTTTAAATGAGATAATCCATGTACACCATATGTCAGAGTGTCTCTATATGCAGTAAATATTAAGGATATGGTAGCTATTTATTATTGTTGTATTTTAGCTGGGAAACTTCCTCTTCATCTCCATGAAGAAAAGTCTTTTTTTTTCAATATCCAAATAGAATATAATCACCTTTTTGATGCCTTTCTTAATTTCTCAAAGGGATGATTTAGATCCTTTTACTCTGCACTTAGCACACTCTATATATACTTCTGTTGTATGTCATATCACATTGTAACATAATTATTCTTTTATCTCTTTGACTCTCTCAGTACATTGTGAATGCCTGTGAATAAGGACCATGTCTTATCTCTGCCCACAGCACTAAGTACAGGTCCTGACAATTGATAGAAATGCAATAAATGTTTGTGACATGAGTGAACGGATGAAAAAGCAAAAGAATAAAGATTTTGCTCTTCAGATGGGTGACCTGAAACTTCCTCATGACTCCTTATCATAGGATGTAAAGTATGGAGAAAGTGGAGAAGGACTATGGTCCCAGTTCCCTTGGAAGTTGGCAATAGAATTAAGAAACTACAAGGCAGCTGTGCTGAAAACTATGGTTGAGGGTATCATTGGAGGTATCATCACAATACTTCTGATGTGCAGGTAAAAGCTCCTTCTTTTCTGCCTATGTAGTCAGAGTATGTCATTGAAGAGGAGAAGCTTGTCCAGTTCTCTGTGAAGGAGGGAAAGCTAACAAGCAGATTTTGATGAGGCTATCTACCCAGACTACATTCTCATTTCCTAATTCACATGGGTAGACCATTTCATTACTGTTATTCCCTCGCTCCCTGGCCATAACTGACAGAGTTAGGGTGGACACCTAATCCAGGAGGAACCAATCCATTCATTGTACTGAATCAACTGGATTCTGTCTCTTAGAAATTAAGACCCAGAGCCTGGCCAGACTCCATGTACTAAATGTTGGGAGATACCCTTAGATTAATTGCAAATTTTTCATTTTCACTTGTTATTTGAGCATGTTTGTTACTTCTAATTCAAGGAATTTTAACCAAGGCAGTAGGATCATTGATTTTACATGTATAGTAGTACTTTGAAAAATATTCTCTCTCATAGTAGTGCCAGGGTTCTGTCTCAAAATACATGTCAGAAGATGTCCTGCTGGTAGGGTGCCTTAAAGGCACTTCAGCCAAGGGGTTAAGATGGGCCTCAAAAATATTCTGTCTTGACTGATTTGGATGGGTCTTGGGGTATACCCTGGCCCATGCTGACCCTGGTGTAACCATGAGAATCTCAGGATTTCTGGACTAGCCTTGCATCTTAGCATATTAGTAGAGAGAAGGATTGCGATCCTTTGGATTGGAAGCAACCTGCTGATATAAGGACAAAAGTGGCACAACTTGCTAGGGGTAAAAATTTAAAAATATACATGTAGGGTGACTTATTCAGAGTTTTAGAATGAAAGGGGCATTATTCACAGTTATATCAGAACAACAGTTACAAAGTGAAATTGTCCTTGGCAGATAGGGCTATATTGTTACCATATCTCTGGGTGATTTGTAGCAATTTACATTTATTTAATTAATAAGGATAATAAGAACTGGTACTTATTTGGGAGTACTCATTTATTTTTCTTATTTTAAAATCAAATTTTTATTCATTGTGCACAAAAATTATAAAATGTACCTACATAGGAGGAAGGTAATAAAAAAATCCTATCATCCAGCTTTCAAGGATAATGACTTAATACTTTGGCATACCTCTTTCCAGATTTTTCTATTTATTCATATAATACATTTAAATAAAAAAATTAGACCATATTATTTGTATTATTGTATGTATTATTATATTATGTATTATCTCCAGTTTTACTAATTGTGCTTTAAAAGGCCACTCATTCTCCTGCAATATTTTTTCTTGTGAAATAAATGTGAGGAAGTCGGAGTGGTTTGCACACAGGATCGTGCTCTGAAAGATCTCTCAGGTTAGAAATGCGCTGTGAACTGTATACATAAGCCTATTAAAACATTTTAATTAGTCACCAAATCAAATGTCAGTTTTTTTTTCCCCTCTTCTTTCCAAATAGACAAAGGGAAACATTTGGAAGCAGGGCCTGTGCACCCCCTTGTGTCACCAGGGTGGAATGTGCTGCTAGCATTCACATTCCTTCCCTGCGTAAGAACAGACAGGCCTTCCAAATGCTAGAGAGGAAATGAGCTTTGCAAAGGGACACTGTGATGGAAATCAAAATACAAAAAAAGACAATGTAATTTGTCTTTATATCTGAAGGGATTTTCTGTACTCTCAACTGACCTTGACTTTTAAGTACATTATTAATTTTTTTTTTCTTTTGTAGCCTACCTTTGGTAAAATGCCATTTTGTATAAATAAAACAGTAGCATTCTCATTGTAGAAAATATTGAAAAGTGTATAAAAATTATTATAACAAAAGACCTAAAAATTGTTAACATTTTGATTTATTTTCTTCTAGTATTTTTTCTGCATATACACACATATACATATATCCATATATAAACCGTATAGTGGATAGTATGCTCTTATAAGGGCTTGCCTCTTGCTTTCTTTAAGTTGACGTTAAATTATCATAGGAAGGTCAGATTCCGTATCTATCTTGTTCCGGGCTGAATCTCCAGTGCCTAGCAGAATACATGGCATGTCGTAAACCTTTGATAAATGTTCATTTGATTACTGAATCTTACTGTATTTTGTAATTCACTTAACCATTTCCCTGTTGTACCTCATTTTCAGGTTGTTCATTATTATAAATCATACAGTGAGTGATGAACTTCTTTGTGCATAAAGCTTTTTCCACCTTCCTGATTTTTCCCTCAGGTTAAATTTCTTGAATGCAATGCTTAGATAAAGAAAAATTAAAAATTAATGTTCCAATCACATGATGTCAAGCTGCTTTCCAATTCACATAAACATAAGCAGGGCCTATGAGTAAATGACAGAGCTAGAAATCCAACTAAGATCTCCACTCCAGAGCCTGCTTCCTTGACACTATTCTATGCTGCCTCTCCATCTATCTGGTTAAATAATTGATTGGGCAATGATAATCTGAAGGCTCTGGTTAATAAATTGTTATTTATCAGGCCAATAATTCTAGCACAAGGCGGGAAGTTTTAGTTTGGCAGGGCTTTAATTTAGTGAAGCCATTCTGACTCCTGATAACACTGCCACCATTAGTCCAAATAGCACCTTTGTGTAATTTGGAAAAAGATAACCCTTCTCCAAGATATTTTGATGCCCTCTGCAGGAAAATTGTCTTAATAAATACATAAATCTATGAGTATAGAGGCATGAATTGCACCTTCTAGAGCCATAAGGCACAAAACCTGGACAATTCTATTTTCTAAGCTCTCGTGAATTCTGTTTAGACTGGAGTTTTGTGAGGCTATGATGTCAAGAAAAATAAACTATATTTTCAAAAGGAAGTCCCTTTTTGAAAATTATAACTTGCATCCTTCTTTTAATCTCTTGGTTCCTTTCCAGGTCTCTTTGTTTTTAAAATGTTTCCAGTGTTTCTGCAATCTCATCTACAAATTCTCTTGGATCATAAATCCTCACAGTTTAAAGTGTGATGGTGGAAAATGTTGTTTTACAATAAAATTATTTCTTTTTAAATGCTTATAAGCTATAATTTTAATATATTTAAATCCAGTTTCATGTGTATATTTGTATTTGAAATAACTTTAAAAGCATGGTTGTTAGAGAAATGTTAAAGTTTTATTTCTGTAATATATTCACCCAGATAATTTCTGTTATCCCTTCAATTATTTAGCCCTTATAAGATGTTTCCATCAATTTAAAAAGTATATTTGATATTCAAACATGACATCTTAGCCTTCAAGTGTAAATCTGTTAATATAAGCAGTGACTGTTTAAGGAAATATTGTTATAAAAAATTTCTGTAAATATCTTATTATCAGTGTCCTGACAAGATGAACAATTATGAAGACATCTGTACATTGATTTTTAATAATTGAAATACTGTTAAAGTATTTCTATAATGAAAGAAAAATTTTTAGTGGTATATTTTGTTTCTAATAACATTCTGAGATTTTTTTTTACATAGTAGACGAGGAATACATCTCAGTGAGAACAGATTTTTCTCTTCTATTTTGTTCTGCTGCTGCCATCTAGAGTGAAAGTGAAGCAAAGGAAGCAGGCTTCCACCAAGTAGTGCAGATTCTAGATTTAATCAGAAATAGGGAAGAGCTTAAATGATTTTTCTTAATTTTTAATTGATAAATAACAATTGTATATGTTTTGGGGTACAATGTGATGTATTAATGCATGTATACATTGTGGAGAAAGCAAATTAGACCAATTAGCGTATCCATCACCTCACATACTTACCACTTTTTTGTGGTGAGAACATTTAAAATCCACTTTTTTAGAAATTTTTGAAATATACAATACGTTATTACTAACTGAAGTCACCCTACTGTGCAAAACATCACCAGAACTTATTCCTCTTGTCTAACTGGAACTTTATACGCTCACACCAACGTTTCCCCTTTCTCTCTCCACCCTTTTCACCCCACTCAACTTCCGGTAACTATCATTCTACTCTGTGATTTTTTTAGATACCAAATATGAGTGAGACTACATGATATTTGTCTTTCTGTGCCTAGCTTGTTCACTTAACACAACGTCCTCTAGATTGACTCATGTTGGTGCGAACTTTTCTGCTTTTTATGGCTTAGTATTTCATTGTGTGTGTGTGTATATATGTATACATATATATACACATACATATATATATATATATATAACTTTAAATTCATTCGGCCAGGTGCTGTGGCTCACACCTGTAATCTCAGAACTTTGGGAGGCTGAGGTGGGTGAATCACAAGGTCAGGAGTTCGAGACTAGCCTGGCCAACGTGGTGAAACCCATTCTCTACTAAAGATACACAAAAATAACCAGGCGTGGTGGTGCGCACCTGTAATCCCAGCTACTCGGGAGGCTGAGGCAGGAGAATCACTTCAACCCGGGAGGCAGAAGTTGCAGTGAGCTGAGATCATGCCATTGCACTGCAGCCTGGGCAACAGGGCAAGACTCTGTCTCAAAACAAAAAAAATTATGCATCTGTTGCTGGACACTCAGATTGGTTCCATATCTTGGCTATTGTGAATAGTGTGGCAATAAACTTGGGGGTACAGGTATTTCATTTACATATTAATTTCACTTCCTTTAGATATATACCCAGTAGTAGTAATGCTGAATCATATAGTAATTCTATTTTTAGTTTTTGGAGGAACCTCCATACTGTTTCCAAAATGGCTCCATGAATTAACATTCCCACAAAATGTACAAAGGCTCCCTTTCATCCACATCTGCAGCAACACTTATCTATCATCTTTTTGATAACGTCCACTCTAACAGGTACAAGGTGATATCTCATTGTGATTTTGATTTGCATGTCCCTGGTGGTTAGAGATGTTAAGCATTTTTAAAAATTTATTTTTTATTTCAATAGATTTTTGGGGAACAGGTGGTGTTTGATTACACGAATAAGTTCTTTAGTGGCGATTTCTGAGATTTTTGTGCACCCATCACCCGAGCAGTGTACACTGTACCCAATGTGTAATCTTTTATCACTTACCCCACTCCTACCTTTTCCCCCAAGGCCTCAAAGTCCATTGTATCATTCTTATGCCTCTGCATCCTCATAGCTTAGCTCCCACTTATGAGTGAGAACATACGATGTTTGGTTTTCCATTCCTGAGTCACTTCACTTAGAATAATGGTCTCCAATTACTTCCAGGTTACTGTGAATGCCACTATTTTGTTCCTTTTATGGCTAGGCAGTATTCCATGGTACATATATACCACAATTTCTTTAACCAATCATTGACTGATGGGCAATTGGGCTGGTTCCATATTTTTGCAATTGCGAGTTGTGGTGCTATAAACATGCCTGTGCAAGTATCTTTTTTGTGTAATGACTTCTTTTCCTCTGGGTAAATATCCAAAAGTGGGATTGCTGAGTCACATGATAGTTCTACTTTTATTTCTTTGAAGAATCTCCACACTGTTTTCCATAGTGGTTGTACTAGTTTATATTCCCAGCAGCAGTGTAGAAGTGTTCCCTTTTTACCACATCCACACCAACATCTATTATATTTTAATTTTTTGAACATGGCCATTCTTGCAGGAGTAAGGTGGTATTGCACTGTGGTTTTGATTTGCTTTTCCCTGATCATTAGTGATATTGAACATTTTTTCATATGTTTGTTGCCGATTTGTATATTTTCTTTTGAGAATTGTCTATTCATGTCCTTAGCCCACTTTTTGATGGGATTTTTGTTTTGTTTTGTTTTGTTTTTTACTGCTGACTTGTTTGAGTTCCTTGTAGATTCTGGATATTAGTCCTTTGTCAGATGTATAGATTGTGAAGATTTTCTCCCACTCTGTGGGTTGTCTGTGTACTCTGCTGATCATTTCTTTTGCTGTACAAAAGCTTTTTAATTAAGTCCCATCTATTTAATTTTGTTTTTATTGCATTTGCTTTCGGGTTCTTGATCATGAAGTCTTTGCCTAAGCCAGTGTCTAGAAGGGTTTTTCCAAAGTTATCTTCTAAAATTTTTAATGGTTTCAGGTCTTAAATTTAAGTCTTTGATCCATCTTGAGTTGATTTTTGTATAAGGTGAGAGATGAGGATCCGGTTTCATTCTCTTACATGTGGCTTGCCAATTATCCCAGAACCGTTGGTTGAATAGGGTCTCCTTTCCCTATTGTATGTTTTTGTTTGCTTTGTTGAATATCAGTTGGCTGTAAGTATTTGGCTTTATTTCTGTATTCTCTATTCTATTCCGTTGGTCTATGTGCCTATTTTTATACCAGTATCATGCTGTTTTGGTGACCATGGCCTTATAGTATAAAGTCAGGTAATGTGATGCCTCCAGATTTGTTCTTTTTGCTGCTTCTTGCTTTTGCTATGCGGGCTCTTTTTTGGTTCTAAATGAATTTTAGTATGTTTTTTCTAGTTCTGTGAAAAATGATGGCGGTATTTTGATGGGCATTGCATTGAATTTGTAGATTGCTTTTGGCAGTGTGGTCATTTTCACAATATTGATTCTACCCATCATGAGCATGGGATGTGCTTTCGTTTGTTTGTGTCATCTATGATTTCTTTCAGCAGTGTTTTGTAGTTTTCCTTGTAGAGGTCTTTCACCTCCTTGGTTAGGTATTTAATATATTCCTAAGTATTTTAGCTTTTTTTTTTTTTTTTTCAGCTATTGTAAAAGGGATTGAGTTCTTGATTCTCAGCTTAGTCACCATCGGTGGATAGCAGAGCTTCTGATTTGTGTGTATTGATTTTGTATCCTGAAACTTTGCTGAATTCATTTATCAAAAAGGAGCTTTTTGGAGAAGTCTTTAGGATTTTCTAGGTATATAGTCATATCATCAGCAAACAGCAACAGTTTGACTTCCTCTTTATCAATTTGGATGCCCTTTATTTCTTTCTCTTGTCTGTTTGCTCTGGCTAGGAGTTCCGGTACTATGTTGAGTAGAAGTGGTGAGAGTGGGCATCCTTGTCTTACTCCAGTTCGTAGGGGGAATGCTTTCAACTTTTTTGGTTCCCAATGAATTTTAGGATTTTTTTTCTAGTTCTGTGAAGAATGATGGTGGCATTTTAATGGAAATTGCTTGGAATTTATAGATTGCTTTTGGCAGTATGGTCATTTTCACAATATTGGTTTTACTCATCCATGAGCATGTATGGATGAGTAGAATCAATATTCTGTATTGATTCAGGTGCAGAATCATTCAGTATTAGGTTGGCTCTGGGCTTATCATCGATGGCTTTTATTACATTAAGGTATGTCCTTCTGTGCTGACTTTGCTAAGGGTTTTAATCCTAAAGAGATGCTAGATTTTGTCAAATGCTTTTTCTGTGTCAGTTCAGATGATCATGTAATGTTTGTTTTTAATTCTATTTATGTAGTGTATCATATTTATTGACTTGTGTGTGTTAAACCATCCCTGCATCCCTGGTATGAAACCCACTTGATCATGGTAGATTATCTTTTTGATATGCTGTTTGATTCAGTTAGTATTTTGTTAAGTATTTCTGCATCTATATTCATCAGGGATGTTGGTCTGTAGTTTTAGGTGAGGCGGCATTAGGGTGAGACTGACTTCATAGAATCTCTATCTCTATCTGGTGGAATAGTGCCAATAAGACTGGTACTAATTCTTCTTTGAATATCCAGTAGAATTCAGCTGCAAATCCATCTGGTCCCAAACTTGTTTTTGTTGGTAATTTTTAAATTACCATTTCAATCTCACTGCTTATTATTGGTCTGTTCAGAGTTTCTATTTCTTCCTAGTTTAATCTAGGAGGACTGTATATTTCAGGAACTTATGTGTGTCTTCTAGGTTTTCTAGTTTATGCTTGTTCATAGTAGCCTTGAATGATCTTTTGTATTTTTGTGGTATTGGTTGTAATATCTCCCATTTTGTTTCTAATTGAGCTCATTTGGATCTTCCCTCTTCCTTCTTAATCTTGCTAATGGTCTATCAATTTTACTTATCTATTCGAAGAAGCAGCTTTTCATTTCATTTATCTTTTGTATTTATCTTTTTTTTTTTTTTTTTTTTTTTAGTTTCAATTTTATTTAGTGCTGCTCTGATCTTGGTTATTTCTTTTCTACTGCTGGATTTGGGTTTGGTTTGTTTTCGTTTCTCTAGTTGCTTGAGATGTATCCTTAGATTGTCTGTTTGTGCTCTTTCAGACTTTTTGATGTATGGCTATGAACTTTCCTCTTAGCACTGCCTTTGTTGTATCCCACGGGTTTTGATAGGTCATGTCACTATTATTGTTCTGTTGAAAGAATTTTTTATATTTCCATCTTGATTTCATTTTTGACCCAGTGATTTTTCAGGAGCAGATTATTTAAATTCCATGTGTTTGCATGGTTTTGAGGATTCCTTCTGTGGTTAATTTCCAATTTTATTCCACTGTGGTCTGAGATAATACTTCATATAATTTTTATTTTCTTAAATTTGTTGAGACTTGTTTTGTGGCCTATCATATGGCCTGTCTTGAAGAATGTCCCATGTGCTGATTAATAGAATGTATATTCTGCAGTTGTTGGGTAGAATGTTCTGTAATTACTTGTTAAGTCCATTTGTTCTAGGGTATAGTTTAAATCCATTATTTCTTTGTTGACTGTCTTAATGACCTGTCTAGTGCTGTCAGTGGAGTATTGAAGTCCCCCACTTTTCTGTGTCCCTATCTCATTTCTTAGGTCTAGTAGTAATTGTTTTATAAATTTTGGGAGCTCTAGTGTTAGGTGCATATATGTATACAGAACTGTGATATTTTCGTGTTGGACTAGTCCTTTTATCTCAGTATATAATGTCCCTCTTTGTCTTTTTTAACTGCTTTTGCTTTAAAGTTAGTTTTATCTGATGTAAGAATAGCTACTCCTGCTCATTTTTGGTGTCCATTTGCATGGAATATCTTTTCGGTTTACCTTAAGTTTATGTGAGTCCTTATATGTTAGGTGAGTCTCTTGAAGACAGCATATATTTGGTTGGTGAATTCTTATCCATTCTGCCATTTTGCATCTTTTAAGTGGGACACTTAGGCCATTTACATTCAATGTTAGGATTGAGATGTGAGGTACTATTCTATTCATCATGATATTTGTTGCTTGAATACTTTTTTTTTAAAGTTGTGGTTTTGTTTTATAGGTCCTATGAGATTTATGCTTTCAGGAGGTTCTATTTTGGTGTATTTTGAGGACTTGTTTCAAGATTTAGAGCTCCTTTTAGCAGTTCTTATAATGCTGACTTGGTAGTGGTGAATTCTTTCAGCATTTGTTTGTCTGAAAAAGACTGTATCTTTCCCTCATTTATGAAGCTTAGTTTCCCTGGATACAAAATTCTTGACTGATAATTATTTTGTTTAAGGATGCTAACAATAGGGCCTCAATCCTTTCTAGCTTATAGGGTTTCTGCTGAGAAATCTGCTGTTAATGTGATAGGCTTTCCTCTATGGGTTACTTGGTGATTTTGTCTCACAGCTCTTAAGATTCTTTCTTTCCTTCATCTTGACTTTAGATAATCTGATGACTATAAACCTAGATGATGATCATTTTGTGAAATTTCCCAGGTGTTCTTTGAGCTTCTTGTATTTGAATGTCTAGATCTCTAGCAAGGCCAGGGATGTTTTCCTCGATTATTCTCTCAAATAAATTTTCCAAACTTTTAGATTTCTCTTCTTCCTCAGGAACACTAATTATTCTTAGGTTTGGTCATTTAACATAATCCCAGACTCTTGGAGGCTTTGTTCATTTTTTAAAATTATTTTTTCTTTGTGTTTGTTCAATTGGGTTAATTTGAAAACCTGGTCTTTGAGCTCTGAAGTTATTTCTTTTGTTTGTTTGGTTCCATTACGGAGAATTAATAGTGTATTTTGCATTTCTCAAGTGTATCCTTCATTTCCAGAAACTGTGATTGTTTTTTATTGATGCCATCTAATTTCACTGAAGGGCTTTCCCTTTATATCTTGTATCATTTTCTTTCTTTTTTTTTTAATTTCATTAAGTTGAATTTCACCTTTCTCTAGTGCCTCCTTGATTAGCTTAATTAATAATCGACCTTCTGAATTCTTTTTCTGGCAATTCAGGGATTTCTTCTTGGTTTGGATCCATTGCTCATGAGCTAGTGTGATCTTTTGGGAGTAGTAAAGAATCTTGTTTTGTCATATTACCAGAATTGTTTTTCTAGTTCCTTCTCATTTGGGCGGACTATGTCAGAGGGAAGATCTGGGACTCAAGGGCTGCTATTCAGATTCTTTTGTTCCACGGGTGCTTCCTTGATGTATTGCTCCTCCCCTTCCCCTAGAGATGTGGCTTCCTGAGAGCCAAACTGCAGTGATTGTTCATACAGCAGAGCTACCAAGCTCCAGGCTAGTACAGGGGAGGGTCTGCACAGAGTCCTGTGATGAAAGTCCCATCTTCAAATCTATGAAAAACAATGATAGCTATAGCAATCTGTTGAGATAGGTAATATAAAAATAATATAAACTCAGGCAACTAAAACCAAAATGTAGGGGGATAGAGTATAGAAATTTTTCTTTTTTAAAAATTTGTTTCTATTCCTTTCTTTTGATCTAAGATAAGTTGTCATCTCTTTAAAATAACTTGTTATATACATAAGATATTTTATGTAAGCCTCATGGTAACCACAATATAAAAACCTATAATAGATTCACTAAAAATAAAAAGCAACAAATTAAAACATACTACTAGAGAAAAATCACTTAACCACAAAAGAAGACAGTTAAAATGGAAGAGACGAGTTAAAAAACAACCAAAAACCAAGCAACAAAACAGCAGTAGTAGGTACTTACTTATCAAGAATGACATTAAATGTAAATGAATTCAGTTTTCTAATTAAAAGGCATACTATGGTTGAAAAATAAACAAGTTTCAAGTATATGCTGCCTACAAAAAACCCACCTCACCTATAAAGGCATAAATAGTCTGAAAGCAAAAGGGTAGAAAAAGATATTCTATGCAACTGGAAACCAAAAAGGAGCAGAAGTAGATAGACTAAAAATCAAAGACTGTTAAAAGAAACAAGGTCATTGTAAGATGATAAAGGGGTAAACTCAGCAAAGGATATAACAATTACAAATATTTATCCATCTAACACTGGAGCTCCAAGTATATAAAGTGAACATTAATAGATATAAAGAGAGAGATTGCAAAACGGTAATTGTAGATTTCAGCATCCCACTTTCAGCAATGGACAGATCATCCAGACAGAAAAATCAGCAAAGAAACATTGGAGTGAAACTACACACTAGACCTAATAGGCCTAATTGACATATACAGAACATTTAACCCAACTGCTGTAGAATACACATTTTTCTCATCAGTTCATGGAACATTCTGCAGAATAGATCATATATTAGGCTACAAAACATTTCTCAAGGAATTCAAAAAAGTAGAACTCATATTAAGTATTTTTTTCTGAACAATAATTGAATTAAACTAGAAATCAATAACAAGAGGAATGTTGGAAACTACACAAATTAGGCAAAATGCTCCTGGGCAACCAATGGGACAATGAAGAAATTAAGAAGGAAATTTAAAAATTTATTGAAACAAAAGAAACTGGAAATACAACATACCAAAACTTATGGAGTATGACAAAAGCAGTTCTATGAGGGAAATTTATAACAATAAATGCTTAAATTTATAATAAATAACTTAACAATGTACCACAAGGAGCTAGAAAAGCAAGAACCAGCCAAACCCATAATTAGTAGAAGGAATGAAATAATAAAGATGAGAGCAGAAATAAATAAAATTGAGACTAAAACAAAAAAAGTACAGATGATCAACAAAATGAAAAGTTGGGCCTTTTTTTAAAAAAAAAAAAATGAAGATACACAAAATTAACAAACTTTTAGCTAAACTAGGGAAAAAAAGAGAAAAGACTCAAATAAATAAAACAGAAAACAACTGAGACCATAGAAATACAAAGCATGGGGTGGGTGCGGTCACTCATGCCTATAATGCCAGTACTTTAGGAAGCCGAGGCAGGTGGATCACTTGAGGTCAGGAGTTCAAGACCAGCCTTCCCAACATGGCGAAACCGTCTCTACTAAAAGTACAAAAATTAGCTGGGCATGGTGGCACATGCCTGTAGTCCCAACTGCTTGGGAGGCTGAGCCACAACAATCACCTGAACCTGGGAGATGGAGGTTGCAATGAGCCAAGATTGTGCCACTGCACTCCAGCCTGGGCAACAGAGCTAGACACTGTCCCTTGTCTCAACAACAACAACAACAACAAAATAGAAAACAGCAACAACAACAACAAAGAATGATGAGAGACTATTATTGTATTAGTTTGTTTCCATTCTGCTGATAAAGGTATACCCAAGGCTGGGTGCGGTGGCTCACACCTGTAATCCCAGCACTTTGGGAGGTTTAGGTGGGTGGATCACTTGAGGTCAGGAGTTCGAGACCAACCTGGCTAACATGGTGAAACCCCTTCTCTACAAAAAATACAAACAAACAAAAAAAAACATACTCGAGACTGGGCAATTTACGAAAGAAAGAGGTTTATTGGACTTACCACTCCACGTGGTTTGGGAGGCCTCACAATCATGGCAGCAGGTAAAAGGCCCATCTCATATGGTGGCAGACAAGACAAGAGAGCTTGTGCAGGAAACTCCCGTTTTTCAAAACCATCAGATCTCATGAGGCTTATTCACTCTCACAAGAACAGCACAGGAAATACCCACCACCATAATTCAATTGCTTCCCACCAGGTTCCTCCCATGACACATGGGAATTGTGGGTGTTACAGTTCAAGATTGTATTGGGTGGGGAAGCCAAACCATAGCAATTATGAACAACTATACACACAAAAAATTGGAAAACCTAGAAGAAATGAATAAATTTTTCGACACATACAAACTATCACCATTGAACCATAAATAAATAGAAAACTTCAACAAACCAATAATGAATAGTGAGATTAAAACCGTAACAAGAAGTCATCCACTAGTGAAAAGACAATGATCTGATGGCTACACTGCTGAATTTTATCAAATATTTAAAGAACTAATAACAATCCTTCTCAAAATCTTCCAAAAAATTGAAAAGAACACTTCCAAACTCCTTCTATGAGGCCAGCACTATTTAGATTTCAAAACCCAGCACACAACAAAAGAAAACTATAGGCCAGGACAACATCACTGATGCACACAGATGAAAAAATAATCAGCAAAACACTAACAAAGTGAATTTAACAATACATTAAAAAGATCATTCACCATGATAAAGTGGGATTCATCCCAGGGATGTGAGGATGGCTTAAAACATATGCAAATCAATAAATACGATACATCACATTAACAGAAACAAGAACAAAAAACCATATGATTATTTCAATAGATGAGAGAAAAGCATTTAATAAAATTCAACATCCTGTTATGATACAAACCCTCAACAAACCATGTATAGAAGGAACATACCTCAAAATAAGAAAGACCATATTTGACAGACTCATAGCTAACATCATACTAAATAGGGAAAAAATGAAGGCCTTTCCTCTAAGATCTGGAACAAGACAAGGATGCCCACTTTCATCACTTTTATTTGACACAATACTGGAAGCCCCGGCTAGAGTAGTTAAAAGGAAGAAAAAAAATGACATTCCAATTGAAAAAGTGGAGTCAAATTAGCCTTGTTCACAGATAACATGATCTTATACTTAGAAAAACCTAAAGACTCCACCAAAAAAATGGTTAAAATTTATAAATGAGGCCGGGCGCGGTGGCTCAAGCCTGTAATCCCAGCACTTTGGGAGGCCGAGGCGGGCGGATCACGAGGTCAGGAGATCGAGACCATCCTGGCTAACACGGTGAAACCCCGTCTCTACTAAAAATACAAAAAAAAAAAACACTAGCCGGGCGCGTTGGCGGGCGCCTGTAGTCCCAGCTACTCGGGAGGCTGAGGCAGGAGAATGGCGTGAACCCGGGAGGCGGAGCTTGCAGTGAGCTGAGATCCGGCCACTGCACTCCAGCCTGGGTGACAGAGCAAGACTCCGTCTCAAAAAAAAAAAAAAAAAAATTTATAAATGAATTCAGTAAAGTTGTAGGATACAAAATCACCGTACAAATATCAGTAGCATTTATATATGCCAACAGCAAATAATCTGAAAGAGAAAGCCATCTCATTTACAATAGCTACAAAGAATATTAAAAAACTAGGAATCAATTTAACCAAAATGAAAGATCTATACAAGGAAAACTGTATTAGTCCATTCTCACATTACTATAATGAACTACCTAAGCCAGGCATGGTGGCTTATGCCAGTAATGCCAGCACTTTGGGAGGCTGAGGCGGGTGGATGAGGAGGTCAGGAGTTCGAGAGCAGCCTGGTGAAACCCTGTCTCTACTAAAAATACAAAAAAATTTAGCTTAGCATGGTGGCACACGCCTGTAATATCAGCTACTTGGGAGGCTGAGGCAAGAGAATTGCTTAAACCTGGGAGGCAGAGGTTTCAGTGAGCCGAGATCGCACCACTGCACTCCAGGCTGGGTGACAGAGCAAGACTCCGTCTCAAAAAAAACAAACAACAACAACAAAAAAGAACTACCTGAGACCATGTAATTTATAAAGAAAACAGGTTTAATTGATTCACAGTTCCACAGGCTATACAGGAAGCATGGCTTCAGGAAATTTACAATCATGGTGGAAGGTGAAGAGGAAGGAGTCATGTCCTACATGGCTGGAGAAGGAGGAAGAGAGAGTGGAGGGGAAAGTGCTAAACACTTTTAAATAACCAGATCTCGTGAGAACTCACTCACTATCACAAGAACAGCAAAGGGGAAGTCTACCCCTATGATTAAATCACCTCCCACCAGGCCCCTCCTCCAACACTAGGAATAAAAATTCAGTGAGATTTAGGTGGGGATACAGAGCTAAACTATATCAAAAACTATAAAACAATGATGGAAGAAATTGAAGAGGACATAAAAAAAAAGATACTCCATGCTCATGGATTGGAAGAATTAATATTGTTAAAATGACATTACTACTCAAATCAATTTATAGATTCAATGCAATCACTATCAAAATACCAATGAAATTCTTCATAGAAATAGAAAATAAATTCAAAAATTTATATGAAACTGCAAGAGACCCTGGATTGCCAAAGCAATCCTGAGCAAAAAGAACAAAACTGGAGGCATTACACTACCTGACTTCAAAACCTACTACTATAGTAACCAAATCAGCATGGTACTGGCATTAAAACAGACATGTAGACTAGTGAACCAGATATAAATCCATGTATTTACAGCCAATTTATCTTTGACAGAGGTGCCAAGAACATACAATGGGAAAAGGACAGTCTCTCCAGTAGACAGGATTTTATAATTTTCAAATAGACTATATATATATACATATATAAATTTGTATGCTGTCTGTCTACTTTTCAAATGTTTTGAGATTTTCTAACTGGCCTATATATGATCATGTATTTTCATTTTTGGCTGTCAAACGTTTTATATGAAACTATTAGTGCAAACTACTAGTGATATAACACAAATTTTTAAATATCTTTATTTATTTTCCATCAACCTGATCTGTAGACTTTAAGAGAATCATATTAAATGCCTCCTTGCATCTCCTTTCTCTTTTTATTACTGAATATTTCAAATATATACAATAGCACAGAGAAAAATATAAGACACCTGAGTACCCATCATCCTTCCTTTTCATATCTTAACATTTGTCACATATACTTCTGAAAGTATTGCTTTTATTTTAGCTGTTTATTATGAGTTACACTTACCAAGAGAGTAGGGAGTATGAATGTACAGTTTAAATGGTATTAGCTATTAAATGAATACATATGTAATTATGACTTTCCTGCAGAAATAGAAAATTACCAACGTCTGTGAAGCCTTTTGGGTATCCCTCCTCAATTGAGCCCTCTCTTTTTTCCCTGAGGTACAACTACCCTGGGTTTTGTCTTCATCATTACCTAACTTTTTTTGAAGGTTTATTGCACATGTATGAATAATAAACATTATACGGTTAAGTTTTGCCTGTTTTTGCACTTCATATAAATGGAGGGTACTTTTTGCACTCTTCTGACTTTTTTTTTTTTTTTTTTGAGACAGAGTCTTGCTCTGCTCTGTCACCCAGGCTGGAATGCAGTGGTGCAATCTCGGCTCACTGCCTTCTGGGTTCAAGTGATTCTGCTGCCTTAGCCTCTTGAGTAGCTGGGATTAAAGGTATGTGTCACCACACCCAACTAATTTTTGTATTTTTAGTAGAGACATGGTTTCACCATGTTGGCCAGGCTGGTATCGAACTCCTGACTTCAAGTGATCCACCCGCCTGGGCTTCCCAAAGTGCTGGGATTACAGGCATGAGCCACTGCGCCTGGCCCTGACTTGCCTTTTTCCTCATATGTTTTTGAGATTCTTCCACATCAATGTGTGTAGCTGTAATTAATTCATTTTCATTGCTGTATAATATTACAAATATTTATCATGATATATTTTCCACATAATTATTGATAAACATTGGAGTTGTTTTCTGAGTTTTTCTTTCAATTGGAGAATTTAGTCCTTTTAGATTTATTGGAATTATCAATATATTTGATTTTTTTTTTAATGGACCAAAGGGTGAGTTGGTAAGTCCTGGCAGTTTGCGCTCCAGAATTTCTCTGCCAATATACTTTCATCATTAGTGTGTATGGATCGCCATTTTCCCACATCTTTAACAACATTTGATCTTATCTGAATTTCTAATATTTGCCATTATTTTGGGTATAAAGTCATATGTTGTTTTAATTTGCATTTCTAAGATAACTGGGAAGGTTGAACACCAATATTGTACTTGTTTTAAGAAATACAGCTGATGTTGTGTGGATGTGTATATGTAGTTATTTTCTGAACTACTTGAGAGTAGGCTGCATATATATCATACCTCTTTACCATCTTAAACTGTCTGTGTATTTACTGTGAATGACAATATCTATTTATATGACAGCAGGATAGCTATCAAATTATGGGAATTTAACATTGACATAATACTTTAATCTACTGTCTATATTACAGTTTTGTCAATTGTCTCAATGTTGTTTTTTATAACATTTTTTTTTTTCCCAGGAAAGCATTCGGTCCAGGATTGCATATTGCATTTGGTTGTCACATCTCCTTGAATTTGAAATAGTTCACCAGCCTTTCTTCGTCTTTGTTGACATTAATATTTTTGAAGAATATGGGCTAGTTATTTATAGTAGAATGCCTCAATTTGAATTTGTGTGAGTCATCCCTTTTTAACTGAGTTTCCTCAGGAGAACTAAGCCCTGGAGCATACATTGTATAGAATGAATTAACCTCTCTCCTACGCATCTAGGATGAAAAATTGAGAAAACAGTCACTCAAGTCATTTTCTGTAAGGCTTACATTTGTCACGAAACACTGGGCGAGAACGTTTCATGGTTTCTTCTAAATTTAGTTCAGATTATACATCACAGACCAGACTACTGAATAAGGGGCATTGCATCCTTCTCAAAATATCACATCTGGGCCAGGCATGGTGGCTTATGCTTGTAATCCGAGCGGTTTGGGAGGCTGAATTTGGCAGGAGAATTGCTTCAGCCCAAGAGTTCGAGACAAGCCTGGGCAAGTGAGACCTCATCTCTATGAAAAAGTTAAAAAATAAAGTGGGATGATTGCTTGAGCCTGGAAGGTCAAGGCTGCAATGAGCCGTGGTTACTCCACTGCACTTCTGCCTGGGGGATGGGAGTGAGACTCTGTCTCAAAAAAATCACATCTGGTGGCACAAAATGTAATTAGTTCCTCATTGATGTTAATTTTGATCATGCAATCGAGTGTTTTCTAGTTTCTCCACAATATAGTTACTGCTTTCCCCTTTGCGACTAATACATAGACTTGAGAGAAACTTTTTGAGTTCATACAATTATTCAGTTTCCCCTCAAACTTTCCTTTTTTCTAGTCATTCATGAAGGATCCACATTCATTAATAATTGCCCAAACCAGTGATTACTGTGATGGTTGCAAAATGGCAAAATATGAAGAAATTACATGCAATACAGCACAGAAAGACAGTGATGTAGAAAATAGAAAATATCTGGAAGGTAGCATGTGATCTATCATGTATCCAGTCAGAATTCCTGAAGGAGAGAATAGGGAGGAGGAAGGAAAAGTAATACTAGGAGAGAGAATGGCTAAGAGTATTTCAAAATGCATGAAAGACACTTGTCTCAGATTTAGGAAGTCTAAGAATATCAACTAAGACAAATAAAGAGATATCCACAGCCAGACACATCATAGTTAAATTACAAACTTCAAACAGAAAGAGAGCATCTTAACAAGAGCCAGATAGGAAAGATACGTGTCAGCACCAATTCCAGGCCTATGGAGGCTCTAGAGGTAAATGCTATTCTGCTTTTTGAGATAATAAATTCTTTGCTTTCAAAAATGTACTTATAGTTTTATTATGTACATTAGTTTCCCAGGATTGTCTTAACAAATACCAGAAACAAAATAATTTTATTTTCTCATAATTTTGGGTCTGAAATTTAGGTGTTGGCCGAACCATGATATATCTGAAGCATCTAAGGATGCTTTTCTTGACTTGTGGCACTTCTTGACTTCTGGCAGCATAACTCCAATCCCTGCTTTCATCATAACCTGTTCATCTTTCTTATGTGTTTGTCTTTTCCTTTTCTAATAAAGACATAAGTTGTATGGGGTTACAGTCCACCCTGATGACCTCGTCTTAACTTGATTACATCTGCAAATGCCCCATTTCCAAATAAGGTTGCATTCACAGATGCTGCAACACATATGTTAGGGGAGCAAAATTCAACTCATAACATCATCCTAAGCACTATAGTCTGGTTTTGCCTATTTTTGAACTTTTGATTTCACATAAATAGAATCATATTTTGGACTTGTATTCTTTTGGACTTGTTTTATGTCAATATTAGGTTTTGTGATCTATTCACATGGTAGTGTGGGGTTCAGTTGTATTCATTTTCATTGTGTTGTAGTATAGTTGTATCACTATGCCACAACTTATTTAGTCATCAATATTTGATAAGATTTGGGTTGTTTTACAGTTTTTTACTCTTACAGTCAATGTTGCTAAGAATATTCTGTACCACTATGCTGGTGCACATATACAAGAATTTCTTTAAAAGATGTATGTAGAAGAAAAACTGCTGGGGCATAGAGTTTGCATACCTTTAACTTTACTAAAATGCTAAACTAACTTTCAAACTTTTGTACACAATTCACAGACCATCAGCGATGTGTAGAATTTCCTTTGTTTCACATCTTTGCCAACCTTTGATATTGTCAGAATTTTTATTTTCGTCAATTTGATGGGTACTCAAAGCTACTTCATACTGGTTTTAATTTGCATTTCCTTGATGACTACTGACCGTTAATATTTTGTCATATGTTTATTGATCATTTGGAGTTTCCACTTTGTGAAGTTCTAGACTTTTTCCCATTTTAAAAATTTGTATTTCATTTTTTTCTTACTAATTTTTAGGAGTTCCTTATGTTTTCTGAATAGAAGTACTTTTTAGTTAGTTACATGTGTTGCAAATATCTTATCCTACTCTGTAGCTTGTATTTTCACTTTTATAGTGGCAGATGATGAACTTAAGTTTTTAATTTTAACGTAGTCTTACTTATTAATACTCAAAAAATACTTAGTTCTCTTTGTGTCTTGGTTATGAAAACTTTCCCCATTCCAAAAATCATGAAGGCATTCTCCTCACTTCTTAGAGCTTTTTAGTTTGTCATTTATGATTGAGTCTTTATTACTCCTGCAGCTGGTGTTTGTGTTTGGTACAAGATAGAGATGCAATTTTACTTTTTTCCATGGTACTCAGTGGGCTCACCACCAAATATCTGTAGAGTGTGTTTTCAAATATCTGTAGAGTGTGTTTGGGCTCTGTTCTGTTAATCAATCTACTTATCCTTTCCTACACCAATACTTAACATTGCTTTAACTACAGTCATTTTGTAATAAATAAGTCCTGCTATTGGGTAAAGCAAATCTTTCCTCTTTTATAAAGTGTTTGGCTATTCTTGATCCTATATATTTTTTCATTAATTTTAGAATTAGCTTGTCAAGATTCACAAAAAATAAATTGAGATCATATATATATACATGTGTGTGTGTGTGTGTGTGTGTATATATATATATATATATATATATATATATATTTTTTTTTTTTTTTTTTTTTTTTTTTTAGACAGAGACTTACTCTGTTGCCCAGGCTGAAGTGCAGTGGCATGATCTTGGCTCACTGCAACTCTGCCTCCTAGGTTCAAGTGATTCTCCTGCCTCAGCCTCCCAAGTAGCTGGGATTACAGGTGTGTACCACCATGCCTGGCTAAGTTTTGTATTTTTAGTGGAGACAGGGTTTCGCCATGTTGGCCAGGCTGGTCTTGAACTCCTGACCTCAGGTGATCTGCCCACCTTGGCCTCTGAAAGTGCTGGGATTGCAGGTGTGAGCTGCTGCATCCCGCAGAGATTCTATATATTTTTACATTAATCTTAAAATTAACTTGTCAAGATTCACAAAAACAAGTTGAGAGTATTGGCTTTTAATTGAGTCTAAATTAAATTAATTGGAGAACATCTACGTATTTAAATATTGAGTGTTCTGCTTAATGAGATGATATTACCTTTTCATTTATTTAGGACTTATAACCATTAATAAAATAAGTTATGTATAATAAATTATTATATCCATTAATAAAATTGTATAGTTTTCTCCATCAATGTCTCAAAAATTCTTTGTAAGATTTGTTTTTAGGTATTCTGTATGCTTAATGCTATTATAAATAATTTTTTTTTTTTTTGAGACGGAATCTCGCTCTGTTGCCCAGACTGGAGTGCAGTGGCGCGATCTTGGCTCACTGCATCTCTGTCTCCTGGGTTCACGCCATTCTCCTGCCTCAGCCTCCCGAGTAGCTGGGACTACAGGTGCCCACCACCACACCTGGCTAATTTTTTTGTCTTTTTTAGTAGAGACGGGGTTTCACCATGTTAGCCAAGATGGTCTCGATCTCCTGACCTCGTGGTCCGCCTGCCTCAGCCTCCCAAAGTGCTGGGATTACAGGCATGAGCCACTGCTCCCGGCCAATAACTATTTGTTCAAGGTATATAGAAATATAGCCATTTATTTCTGTAAACTGATTTTATTTCCAGTAATTCTACTAAACTCTCCTACTTATTTTAAAATTATCTGTAGATAGTTTTAGAATTTTTACATCACAATTATATCACGTCTAGGTATCAAGTTTAGTTTCTTCCTTCCAGAACATTAACGCTTTTTTGTGCTTTATTATGCTAGCTAAAATCCTTATACAATGTGGAATTGTAGTGGTGACAGTGGGTAACTTAGTCCATTTGTGTTGCTATACAGGAATATCTGATGCTGGATAATTTATAAATAAAAGAGATTTATTTGGCTTATGGTTTTTCAGACTGTACAAGAAGCATGGTATCAGCATTTGTTTGTGGTGAGGGTCTCAGGAAGCTTCCACTCATGGAAGGCAAAGGGGAGTGGGGATCTCATGGTCAAAGAGGAATAAAGAGAGAGGGAAGGGAGGTGCTTGGCTCTTTTTAACAATCAGTTATGGTCGTAATGAATAGTGACAACTTACCCCTTCGAGAATGACATCAAGCCATTAATGAGGAATCTGCTCCCGGAATCCAAATACCCTCCACCAGGCCCCACCTCTAACATTCGAGGCCAAATTTCAACATGAGATCTGATGAGATGTCAAACATCCAAACTACATCAGTAGTCATATTTCTTTTGTTCTTGATTTCAAAGAGAAAGCTTTCAAGAGTTTTATTATGCATAATTTTGCAGCAGCTTTTTGTTTATTTATTTGTAAACATCCATTCCTAGGTGTATTAGTTAGGGTTCTCTAGAGGGACAGGACTAATAGGATAAATTCATATATGAAAGGGAGTTTAGCTGGGTGCAGTGGCTCACGTGTAATCCCAGCACTTTGAGAGGCTGAGGCGGGTGGATCACAAGGTCAGGAGATCGAGACTATCCTGGCTAACATGGTGAAACCCCGTCTCTACTAAAAATACAAAAAATTAGCCAGGTGTGGTGGTGGGCACCTGTAGTCCCAGCTTCTCGGGAGGCTGAGGCAGGAGAATGGCGTGAACCCAGGAGGCGGACCTTGCAGTGAGCGGAGATCAAGGCACTGCACTCCAGCCTGGGTGACAGAGCGAGACTCTGGCTAAAAAAAAAAACAAAAAACAAACAAACAAACAAAAAAGATAGGGAGTTTATTAAGGAGTATCGACTCACATGATCACAAGGTGAAGTCCCACAATAGGCTGTCTGCAAGCTGAGGAGCAGTCTGAGTCCAAAAAACTCAAAAGTAGGGAAGCTGACAGTGCAGTGTTTGGTCTGTTATCATAGGCCTGAGGGCTCCTGGCAAACCACTGGTGTAGGTCCAAAAACTGAAGAACTTGGAGTCTGATGTTTGAGGGCAGAAAGCATCCAGATTGGGAGAAAGATGGATGCCAGAAGACTTAGCCAGTCTAGTCCTTCCACGTTCCTCTGCCTGCTTTTATCCTAGCAGTACTGGCAACTGTGCCCACCCAGATTGAGGGTGGGTCCGCCTCTCCCAGTCCACTGATTCAAATGTTAATCTCCTTTGGAAACACCCTCATAGACACTCCCAGAAACAATAGTTTGCATCCTTCAATCCAATCAAGTTGACACTCAGTATTAACCATCACACTAGGTTAAAGAGATTCTGTTCTATTCTTAGTCAGCATGAGTATTATCATGCCTGAATGTTAGATTTTCCGAAGAGCCTTTTTTCTTCACTTAGGTAGAAGATCAAATGCTTTTTCTCTTTTAATCTGCTAATAGGGTGAATTATATTAATTGATTTCTTAAGTTAAAACAATCTTGCATTTTTGGAATTAAAGCCAACTTAGATATAATATGTTTTTCATATATTAATGGATATAGTTTGCTAATATTTAAGTTATGGCTTTTATATCTATTTTATGTTATATAAGATGTCATTATTTTATATGTCACTGTGAAAGAACAAAAATACTATCAATGAAACTATGACACAATACTTTGTCACCTTGATTTTTAATTTTATGTTTATGGAAATAATTTTTGACTTATTTCAAGATAGGTTTTATTACATATCACTCTTATACACAGAAAAATATGTAAGTAAGGAAAATTGGTTGAGATATTCCTAAAACATCTTCACAGCACCCATCATAACTATATTACATTAAATTTAAAATTACACCTTAGTCTAGGTCAACTGCTGTATTTCAACAAATTGAAGGCTCCACCAATTGCCTCAGGTGAAGACATACTCCTCTAATGGGAATTTGCTGTAGCATCTGTCATTGTGAAGACTAAAATTATTTTCTCAAATTCTTATTTTATTTTATTTTATTTTATTGAGACAGAGTCTTGCCCTGTCGCCCAGGCTGGAGTGCAATGGCGCAATCTCAGCTCACTGCAACCTCCGCCTCCTGAGTTCAAGTGATTCTCCTGCCTCAACCTCCTGAGTAGCTGGTGGTGCACACCACCACACCCGGCTAATTTTTTGTATCTTTAGTAGAGAGGGGGTTCACCATGTTGGCAAGGCTGGGCTCAAACTCCTGACCTCATGATCTGCCTGCCTCAGCCTCCCAAAGTGCTGGGATTACAGGTGTGAGCCAACGTGCCTGGCCCTCAAATTCTTAATGTACACATATTTTTAGAATCTTATTTTAGATTCTCTCTTGTTCTATGTATGAATGTGTGTATTTCTTTTTCAAACTTTAACTTACCTCTAACGATTGTTGGGGAGAGGTGGTATGGGCTCTAGAGTGAGTGAGATATTCTAGGAATGGTGGCTCATCATAACTTCAGAGAGTTTCCATCTATACTGGGCACTAACCTGTCTCGCAGGACTAAAGAGGCTTCATACTTATTGCTTTGGTTTGGGACCTAAGTCCTCTGCTGCTCAGCATTAGGTAAATGGGCTGCTCAGCATTAGATAAACTGTCTGCGCTTTCTGTGGATTCCCCAAAATCACCTTGCTCTTTTCTACAGACCTCCTCCAGCTCCCCATGTATGCTACCTTTGACTTGAAGTACCTTTCAAGCTACTTCTGCACATCTATTAATTTGGAGCTCTGATTTCCTCCTTCAGTAAGCTCCCTTGCCTCCTATATTTCAGAGATTTTTTACGCTTTTGAGACTGACACAATTCTAGGCTTTTGTGGATTTATTAATAGTATTTTTCTATTTATAGAAATCTGGGTGGGATGTGGAGTTAGAATGTACATTCATGTTTTAGTACTTCTAACAGCATTCAACAATGTTTATGTCAGGGTAATTTTAAATTTATATTTGGTGTATTTTTAAACTTTTCTATAATATATATACATTAATTAATTATATTTTTAACTATAAAAGTAAATAAAGTATTCTTGTATAAAATCAAAAATGAACCTTTCTCTTTTGACCCCTACTTGCAATCCCACTTCTCAGAGTTAACCACTGTGTAGATGATAATTTCACAATCATGGTACTATTGACATATAAGCCAGATAATTCTTTGTTATGGGGAGCTGTCCTATCCATTGTGAGATGTTTAGCATCATCCCTGACCCCACACCAACTAGATATTATTAGCAACTGCCAAGTTGTGACAAACAAACATATCTTCAGACATCATCAAGTGTCCCTGGGGGGCAAGATGATCTGTGGTTGGAAACTACTGGTCTAGATTTATTTCTATGAACTTGTAAACAAACAAACATGTACATAGAATAAAAGTTAAATAGGAAAATAACTCATTATACTGAAATAGTACATAATAAAACCTGCTGGCTTATGAGACTTTAAAGTCAGCATTTCCAAAAGTATAGTCTTTGAACACTAGCTTGATGCCAAAGTGTTACATAAAAAAACAATGTGGTCAGGTAAACTTGGGTAACACTGAGTTAACAAAATTAAGCTGTGTTCTTTCTTATATGACTACTCTGAAACTTTAACTTTCTACCTTGCCTTGTGAATCTCCAGAAGGGAGATATAGTTGTACTGTTTCCCAAGTTTATATGGCTACAGAATCTTTATTTCATGGAGCATTTCATAGGACTAATGTTTTGTGGAAATCCATTGGGCACTGGGAGACTTTACACTGATCCTTTAAATGTAAGAAAGTCCATGGCAGTTTTTAACCAAATATAAAGTTGAAACAATAAACCACCACCAACAAAAACCAGAACTATGTAAAGCAGGTTTTAAAACAAATATAAAGCTGAAACAATAAAAAACAACACAGAAGGATTTTGTGTTCCCAGTATTCTTCTATCTCCCTACTCTGTCCTAACCACACTAAGGAAAATCAAACCATATGGTTTAACAGATGAATGAGACAGAAGCAAACAGACTGGCAGGCCCACTTGTCATACAGAAGGTATATGACTGTTTTACTGGTGGGCCAGTTATTTAAGGAATGCCACAGGCTGTTGCCAAAGGATTAAAGGATACTAATAACATTTTAGAAGAGGCTTATCTCATGAGAGGCCATAATAGTTCATACTTCCCCCTCCTCAAGATTCCAGGCCACCTATCTTTTTCTCTGTCTTTGTTTGGAAGAGGTGGATAAAGTTACTATTAACATCTTCATCAAAATTATAATGGTGCAAATGGTAATTTTATAACCTTCATTGTCTTTCCAATCATTCAATGGAATTTTTTAAATATTAAAAGAAGAATCTTTATTAGAGAAAGACAAATAAATAAAAATCTTTTATAATGTTTCCATCAGAATTGTAGCCACTGTTCATTTGTGGTAGCTCTGAGGCATTTGTTGTTGTTGTTGCTAGACCAGACTCAGACTGGACTACAGGGAGTGGGGGAGAGGTGCATTGCAAATAGACGCTATGTATTCATATGAGGGTAGCCTGAGGTCAGTGGGTGTTCTGCAGTATGAAAGGAAGTAGGGATATAAATAAGCACATTTATGTCTTCCTGTCCTTTCCTTTCCTCATGAAGGAAATAAAAAGATGAAAGTAGGCTGAAAAAAACCCCAAAAGCTGAAGATATAAGATGTACAAGGGAATATTCTTGGTATTGCTGCATAATTTCCAAGCTGATTATTCAATGTTTAGAATTATGAGAAATAGAAACCAATGGAAAAGAGGCAAATATATAAATTCACATGTTTCATTCCGTGGAAGGAGGCCAGGAAGAGTGAAGTCAGTTTCATTTTTATCTAAATAATCTCAATTTCCATTTTCTAAAGAAAAGCAGCATTATGAGAAGAGGAGCCTGTGTTACACATATTTATTCTTATATATATTGTCACCAGAGGGCACTAGTAAATGTTTATGAAAGCAAAAACTCCAAAATTTACGGGAGATAGAGTGCAAAGCTGTAAGTATAAATCCTAGTTGTCTATTAGCCACTCTATACTTTTTATTTTTGTATCTATAAATTGAAATACTTACAACTATCCCTAAATGGAGGTCTACAAACTGAAAATGTTGTAACTACTCTAAATGAAGGATTCAATTTTCTAATCAAAACTATGTTTTAAATTCAGAGTAATCAAAAAGAGGAGCCAACTAGACACAGCCAGGAAGAGCTTCCCCCACTGGGGGACCAGACCAGCAAGAAAACTGGCACACTCCAAGCAGGTTATTGAAAGGAAGGCATTGAATGTGGACAGAGGACGATGCGGATGGTAGACTGAAGGATGAAGAAGCTGGGAACCCTGCATTGGGTTGCTGAGCACTAGATCTCGTTTCTGATCCCGAGTAGCTCCTGGGGAAAATGTGAGTTAAATAGGTATGGAGTTGGCCCATTCTTACCAAAGACCTCTGGAATCCTAGCTGCAGGAGACTTTATGGCCCCGTGGACATTTGAGCTGGCAGGGAGAGCTGCTTGGAGAGTTGGCAGGAACAGGAGTCCAGCCTGCATGGAGCTCACATAGTTTGGCTCAGGAATAGCTGCAGTAGAGCATGGACAGGGACACCCATCCCCCAAGGCTTGCCATGCTCCTTCAGGTAGCTTTGGCCTTTGTTGATTGTTGGACCTGGACAGAACAGGTCTATCTTGCCACATGGGACAGAGCCAGTCTGATTTGGGTGTCCCTTGTCTGCTGGTCTCTCTCAGGGTTCATGCAAGGCTGCACTCACTTATAGCACAGCCTCAGATGCCTAACTGGGGTGCTTCTCAGTGGCCACCACCATAGCTTGTTTGCTGGTAGACACTGCCTAACCATGAGAGAGCTTTTGCAGATGGACCCAGCCAGTGCGCATCTGCTTGCAGCCTTCCCCCAACACTTTGCTGGTGTATGCACATGTGTGTGTGAACTGCACTGCTGCTGTCCTACAACTAGCACATGCATGTTCACAGTCCACCACCCTGCTGCTGCTCTGCTGTTGTCTGCATGTGCTTTGACCTTATTGCCATCCCCCGATAATGAAGTGCTTTTGCAGGCACCTCCCACATCAGAGTGGTGTTGCCAGCAGCAACATTTCAGATCTTTTAGCACAGAAGGTACTCAACCTCAAGGAGCCAGGAAAAAAAGCTGTGGGCCTGGTCTCAGCCCCTAGGGTTGGAGCACACAGCCTACGAATGCTGAGCTGAGCCTTGGCCCACTGAAATTATTAAGAAATAAAGTCAGTGAACTAAACCCAACTGATACCACAGTCAAACCCTCAAAGGCATCAAAGGATATAAGAGCAAAAAGCCCCACTGGAAGAATGTCAACTTCAAAGATTAAGGAAACATCAGCTCACACAGATGAGAGGGAACCAGCACAAGATCTCTGGAAACTCAAAAAGCCAGTGTCTTCTTACCTCCAAATGACTGCACTAGCTTCCCAGCAATGGTTCTTAACCAGAATTAAATGGCTGAAATGACAGACATAGAATTCAAAATCTGGATGGCAATGAAGATCGTCGAAATTCAGGAGAAAATTGAAACCCAATCTAAGGAATCTAAGAAATACAGTAAAAGGATTCAAGAGCTGAAAGACAAAATAGCCATTTTAGGAAATAATCAAATTGATTTGATAGAGCTGAAAAACTCACTACAATAATTTCTTAATACAATTAGAAGTATTAGTTGGTGCAAAAGTAATTGCAGTTTTTGTCATTACTTTTATATGGCAAAAACCACAATTACTTTTGCACCAACCTAATACTAACAGCAGAATAGACTAAGCTGAGGGAAGAATCCCATAGCCTGAATACCAGTTCTTTGAATCAACTCAGTCATTTAAAAACACAGAAAAAATAATTTTAAGAAATGACCACAATCTCTGAGAAATATGAGATTTTGTAAAGAGACCAAACATATGACTTATTGGCATCCCTGAAAGAGAAGGAGAGAGAGCAAGCAATTTGGAAAACATACTTAAGAATATTAACCATGAAAATTTCCCCAGCCTTGCTAGATATGTTGACATTCAAATTCAGGAAATTCAGAGAACCCATCAAGATACTATCCAAGATGACGATCCCCAAGGAAATGGTCATCAGATTCTACAAGGTCAAAGTAAAAGGAAAAATATTAAAGGCAGCTAGAGAGAGGGGGCAGATCACCTTCAAAGAGAATCCCATCAGACTAACAGCAGACTTTTAGCAGAAACTCTACAAGCCATAAAAGATTGGGGATGTATATTTAGCATCCTTAAGGATAATCAATTCCAACCAAGAATTTCATATCCAGCCAAACTAAGGAGAAATAAAATAATTTTCAGACAAGCAAATGCTAAGGGAATTCATCACCCCTAAACTTGCCTTATAAGAGGTTCTTAAAGGAATGCTAAACATGGAAACAAAAAGACCATTACTGCCAGCACAAAAAGAAACTTAAGTACATAGACCATTGACACTATAAAGCAACTATAATCAAGTCTACATAGAAACCAAAACCAACATAATAGGATCAAATCCACATCATGTCAATATTAACCTTAATTGTAAACAGGACAAATGTCCCACTTAAAAGGCACAGAGTGGCAAGTTGGATGAAGCAGCACGGACCAACTGTATGCTGTCTTCAAGAGACCCATCTCACATGCAATGACACCCATAGGCTCAAAGTAAAGAGATGGAGGAAGATCTATCAAGCAAATGAAAACAGAAAAGATCAGGAGTTGCTATTTTTATTTCAGACAAATAGACTTTAAACCAATAATAAAAAAAAAGGACAAAGAAGGGCATAGCATAATGATAAAAGTTTCAACTCAACAAGAAGACTTAACTATCTTAAGTATATATGCATCCAACACTGGAGCATCCAGATTCATAAATCAAGTTCTTAGAGACCTATGAAGAGATTTAGATAACCACACAATAATAGTAGGAGACTTAATCACCTCAGTGACAGTATTAGATAAGTGAGGCAGAAAATTATCAAAGACATTTGAGATCTAAAACAGATATATTAGGACCTAAACTCATCTGTTGTAAACAGAGTTAAGAGGAAAGTTTACAGCACTAATCACCTAATCACCCACATCAAAAAAGGAAGATCCCAAATTAACAACCTAGCATCACCTAGAGGAACTAGAAAAACAAGAGCAAACCAATCCCAAAGCTAGGAGGAGAAAAGAAATAACCAAAATCAGAGCTGAACTGAATGAAATGGAGACATAAAAATCCATACAAAGACCAATGAAACCAACAGTTGGTTCTTGAAAGCATAAGATTGATAGACTACTAGCTAGAATAATGAAAAACAGGTAAGATCCAAATAAATGCAATCAGAAATGACAAAGGGAACATTACCACTGACCCTATAGAAGCAAAAAAACCCTTGGAAACTATTAGGAACACCTCTATGCACATAAACTAGAAAACCTAGAAGAAATGAATAAATTCCTAGAAATGTACAGCCTCCTAAGATTGAACCAAGAAGAAATTGAAACCCTGGACAGATCAATAAGGCATTATGAAATTGAATCAGTAATAAAAATCCTACCAACCAGAAAAGGTCCTAGACTAGAAGGATTCACAGCTGAATTCTACCAGACATAGAAAGAAGAGCTGGTACCAATTCAGCTGAAACTATTCCAAATAATTGAGGAGGAGGGTTCCCTCCCTAACGCATTCTATTAGGCCAGCATCATGCTGATACCAAAGCCTGGTAGAGACACAGCAAAAAAAGAAAACTTTAGGCCAGTATTCCTGATAAACATAGATGCAGACATTCTCAACAAAATACTAGTAAACCAAGTCCAGCAGCACATCAAAAAGCTAGTCCACCATGATCAAACAGGCTTTATTCCTGGAATGCAAGGTTGGTTTAACATACCCAAATCAATAAATGTGATTAATCACATAAACAGAACTAAAAACAAAAAAAAGATCATCTTAGTAAATGCAGAAATGGCTTTTGATAAAATTCAATATTCTTTCATGTTAAAAATCCTCAATAACTAGGTATACCTCAAAATGAGCCATCTATGACCAACCCACAACTGACATCATACTGAATGGGCAAAATCTAGAAACATTCTCTTTGAGAACTGGAACAAGGCAGAGATGCCCACTTTCACTATTCTTATTCAGCATAGTACCAGATTCCTAGCTAGAGCAATCAGGCAAGAAAAAGAAATAAAAGGCATCCAAACAGGAAGAGAGAAAGCCAAACTATTTTTGTTTACAGGTGATATGATTCTATACCTAGAAAACACCATAGCCTCTGCCCTAAGGCTCCTAAGGTCTGACAAACAACTTCAGCAAAGTTTCAAGATACAAAGTCATGATACAAAAATCTGTAGCATTTCTATACATGAATAACATCCCAACTGAGTGCCAAGTAAAGAACACAATCCTATTAACAATGGCCACAAAAAGAATAAAATACTTAGAAATATAGCTAGCCAGAGAAGTGAAGTATCTCTACAATGAGAATTACTAAACACTGCTGAAAGAAATCAGAGACAACACAAACAAATAAAAAAAATTCCATATCATGGACAGGAAGATTCAATATTGTTAAAATGGTTATACTTCCTGATATAGTTTGGCTGTGTCCCCGCCCAAATCTCATCTTGAATTGTAGCTTGCTTAATTCCCATGTGTTGCGGGAGGAACCTGGTGAGAGATAATTAAATCATGGGGGCAGTTTCTCTCAGACTGTTCTCATGGTAGTGAATAAGTCTCATGAGATCTGATGGTTTTATAAGGGATTTCCCCTTTCACATGGCTCTCATTCACTCTTGCCTGTTGTGTGTGAGATATGCCTTTTGCTTTCCACTGGGATTATAAGGCCTCCCCAGCCACATGGAACTGTGAGTCCATTGAACCTCTTTTTCTTTGTAAATTACCCAGTCTCAGGTAAGTCTTTATCAGCAGCATGAAAATGAACTAATACAGTAAATTGGTACCAGGAGTGGAGTGCTGCTGTAAAGATACCTGAAAATGTGAGAGTGACTTTGGAACTGGGTGACAGGGAGAGGTTGGAACAGTGTAAGGGGCTCAGAAGAAGACAAGAAAATGTGGGAAAGTTTGGAACTCCCTAGAGACTTGTTGAATGGCTTTGACCAAAATGCTGATAATGACATGGACAATGAAAGCCAGGCTGAGATAGTCTCAGATGGTGATGAGGAACTTGTTGGGAACTGGAGTAAAGGTGACTCTTGCTATGTTTTAGCAGTGACCTTTTGCACCTGCCTTAGAGATTTGTGAAACTTTGAACTTAAGGGAGATGATTTAGGGTATCTGGTGGAAGAAATTTCTAAGCAGTAAAACATTCAAGAGGTGATTTGAGTGCTGTGAAAAGCATTCAGTTTTAAAAGGGAAACAGATCATACAAGTTTGGAAAATTTGTAGCCTGATGATGTGGAGGAAAAGAAAAACCCATTTTCTGAGGAGAAATTCAAGCCAGCTATAGAAATTTGCATAGGTAACGAGGAGCCAAATGTCAATCACCAAGACAATGGGGAAAATGTCTCCAGGGCATGTCATAGGGCATTCATGGTCTGCCCTATCATCATAGGCCTGGAGGCCTAGGAGGATAAAATGGTTTCCTTGGCCAAGCCGAGGGCCCCCCCGGTATGTGCAGCCTAGGGACTTCATGCCCTGCATCCCAGCCACTCTAGCCATGCCTAAAAGGGGCTAAGGTACAGCTCGGTCTGTGGCTTCAGAGGACGCAAGCCCCAAGTCTTGGCAGCTTCCATGTGGTGTTGAGCCTGTGGGTGCACAGAGGTCGAGAATTGAGATTTGGGAATCTCTGCCTAGATTTCAGAGGATGTATAGAAATGCTTGGATGTCCAGGCAGAAGTTTGCTGCAGGGGCGGGGCCCTCATGGAGAACCTCTGCTAGGGCAATGCAGAAAGGAAATGTGAGCTTGAAGCCCCCACACAGAGTCCCCACTAGGGTACTGGCTAGCAGAGCTGTGAGAAGAGGGCCACCATCCTCCAGACTCCAGAATGGTAGATCCACTGACAGCTTGCATCATGCACCTGGAAAAGCCACTGACACTCGACATCAGCCCATAAAAGCAACTGTACCCTGCAAAGCCACAGGGGCAGAGCTGCCCAAGACCATGGGAACCCACCTCTTATATCTGCATGACCCAGATGTGAGACATGGAGTCAAAGGAGATCATTCTGGACTTTAAGATTTTATTGCCCCACTGAATTTCAGACTGCATGAGGCCTTTAACCCCTTTGTTTTGGCCAATTTCTCCCATTTGGAATGAGTGTATTTATTCAATGCCTGTACCCCCATTTTATCTAGGAAGTAACTGAACTTGCTTTTGGTTTTATAGGCTCACAGGTGGAAGGGACTTGCCTTGTTTCAGATGAGACTTTGGACTGTGGACTTTTGAGTTAATACTGAAATGAGTTAAGGCTTTGGGGGACTGTTGGGAAGGCATGATGGGCTTTGAAATGTGAGGGCATGAGATTTAGGAGGGGCCAGCAGTGGAATGATATGGTTTAGTTGTGTACCCACCCAAATCTCATCTTGAATTGTAGCTCCCATAATTCCCATGTGTTGTGGGAGGGACTCAGTGATAGATAATTGAATCGTGGGGGCAGTTTTTTCCATACTGTTCTTGTGGTAGTGAATAAGTCTCAAAAGATCTAACAGTTTTATAACTGGTTTCCCCCTTTGCTTGGCTCTCATTTTCTCTTGCTGCTGCCATGTAAGACTTATCTTTGGCCTTCTCCCATAATTGTGAGGCCTCTCTAGCCATGTAGAACTCTGAGTCCATTAAACCTCTTTTTCTTTATAAATTACTCAGTCTCAGATATGTCTTTATCAGTAGAATGAAAATAGACTAATACATTGTCCAAAGCAATGTACAGTTCAATGCTATTCCTGTTAGACTACCAATGACATTTTTTACAGAATTAGAAAAAACTATTCCAAAATACACATAGAACCAAAAAAGAGCCTGAATAGCCAAAGCAATTCCAAGGAAAAAAAAAAAAAAAAAAAAAAAACCACGAAAAACCAAAAAACAAAACTAAAACCAAAGGCATCACACTCCCTGATATCAAAGTATACTATAAAGCTACAGTAATCAGAACAGCATGGTAATGGTACAAAAACAGAGGCATAGACCAAAGAAACAAGTGTGAGGACCTGGAAATAAAGCTATGTACCTACAATGATCTGATCTTCGACAGAAGTGACAACAATAAGCAATGGAGAAAGGAGTTCCTGGTCAATAAATGCTGGGATAACAGGCTAGCCATATGCAGAAGATAAAAATGGGACACCTTCCTTACGTTATATATAAAAATTAAATCAAGATGGATTAAAGACTTAAATGTAAAACATAAAGCTGTGAAAATTCTGGAAGAAAACCTAGGAAATACCATTCTGGACATAGATCCTTGCAAAGATTTCATGATAAAGACTCCAAAAGCAATTGCAACAAAACCAAAAATTGACACGTGGGACCTAATTAAACTAAAGAGTTTTTGTACAGCAAAAGAAACTATTAATAAAATAAACAGATAACCTACAGAATGGGAGAAAATATTTGCAAACTATTCCTCTGACAAAGGTATAATATTCAGAATCCATAAGGAACTTAAACAAATCAACAAGCCAAAAAACAGTCGTGTTAAAAAATGGGGCCAGGCACTGCAGCTCACGCCTGTAATCCCAGCACTTTGGGAGGCCAAGGCAGGCAGATCACAAGGTCAGGAGGTCGAGACCATCCTGACTAACATGGTGAAACCCCATCTCTACTAAAAATACAAAAAATTAGCCTGGCATGGTGGCATGCGCCTGTAGTCCCAGCTACTTGGGAGGCTGAGGAAGGAGAATGGCATGAACCTGGGAGGCGGAGCTTGCAATGAGCCGAGATTGCACCACTGCACTCCACCCTGGCAGAACGAGACTCCATCTCAAAAAAAAAAAAAAAAATGGGCAAAGGACATGGACAGACACTTCTCAAAAGACATACATGTGGCCAACCATATGAAAAAATGCTCAACATCACTAATCATCAGAGAAATGAAAATCAGAACCACAGTGAGATACCATCTTACACCAGTCAGAATGGCTATTACTAAAAAGTCAAAAAATTACAGATGTTGGTGAGTTTGCAGTGAAATGGGAAAGTTTATACACTACTAGTGAGAATGTAAATTAGTTCCTAGCTACTTTGGAAAACAGTTTGGTGAATTTTCAAAGAGCTCAAAGCAGAATTACCATTTGACCCAACTATCCAATATTTGGGTATATACCCAAAGGAATATAAACTGTTCTACCAAAAAGACACAGGCATGTGCTTATTGCAGCACTATGCACAAAAGCACAGGCATGGAATCCACCTAGATGCCCATCAGTGGGGGACTGGATAAAGAAAATGTGGTACATAAGCACCATGGAATGCTACACAGCCATAAAAAAGAACAAAATCATGTCATTTGCAAGATGCAGCTAGAGGCCATTATTCCTAACAAATTAACACAAGAAGTGTTGTCATCCCTGCTCCTACTCCGGGCTGTGGGGTCAGTGCAGATATTCAGTCATGAAGTCAAGGTAGGGACTTCTCCTGCAACGTGGCCGGCAAGACTGTTTGTGTTGCGAGGGCTGGACTTCCAGGTGATTTTACAACAAGATGCTGCTCTCCACAGGGATGCTTATGTTGTCAGTCACACAAGTCTACACCATCTTGACTGTCCAGCTCTTTGCATTCTTAAACCTACTGCCTGTAGAAGCAGACATTTTAGCATATAACTTTGAAAATACATCTGACATTTGATGACCTTCCTGCAAGATTTGGTTATAGACTTCCAGCTGAAAGTTTAAAGGGTTTTTTGATTAACTCAAAACCAGAGAATGCGTGTAAACCCATAGTGCCTCCACCAGTAAAAGATAATTCATCTGGCACTTTCATTGTGTTAATCAGAAGACTTGATTATAATTTTGATACAAAGATTTTAAATGCACAGAGAGCAGAATACAAAGCAGCCATAGTTCATGATGTTGATTCTGTTGACCTCATTAGCATGGAATCCAACGACATTGAGGTACTAAAGACAACTGACATTCCATCTGTCTTTATTGGTGAATCATCAGCTAATTCTCTGAAAGATGAATTCACATATGAAAAAGGGGGCCACCTTATCTTAATTCCAGAATTTAGTCTTCCCTTGGAATGCTACCTAATTGCCTTCCTTACCATAGTAGGCATCTGTCTCATCTTTATAGTCATTTTCATGTTTTTGGCTATTACAAATAAAGCTGACATGGACATTTGTTTTATGGAAATATGCTTTCATTTCTATTGGATCACAAATTTTTTCCAGGATAGACATAGAGCTAGAAGAAACAGACTTCATAAAGATCAACTTAAGAAACTCCCTATACATAAATTCAAGAAAGGAGATGAGTACGATGTATGTGCCATTTGTTCAGATGAGCAGGAAGAGGGACACAAGCTCAGAATCCTTCCCTGTTCCCATGCTTATCACTGCAAGTGTGTAGACCCTTGACTAACTAAAAACCAAAAAAACCTGTCCAGTGTGCAAGCAAAAAGTTCCTTCTCAAGGCAATTCAGACTCTGACACAGATGGTAGTCAAGAATAAAATGAAGTGACAGAACATACTCCTTTAGTTAGACTTTTAGCTTCTGTCAGTGCCCAGTCATTTGGGGCTTTGTCAGAATCCCGCTCGCATCAGAACATGACCAAATCTGTAGACTATGAGGAAGATGACAATGAAGATACCAACAATAGTGATGAAGAAAACGAAACTAATGAACATAATGTTGTGGTCCAGTTGCAGCCTAATAGTGAATGGGATTACAACATAGCAAATACTGTTTGACTTTCAGAAGATGATTGGTTTATTTCCCTTTAAAATGTTTAGGTATATACTTTAGTTTGATTTTTTTACTCCCTTCAAAGATTTCCATAGAAATAACTTATTTTTTAGTATTCTACAATTTAATAAAATTGCTGAAAAAGGACTTTTGATCTGGTGTTTATCTGCAAGAGTGTACTTCTTCACTGATAATAATAGACTGGTGCTGTAACTCAAGCATCATTTCAGCTCTTCTTTTGGAATGAAAGTATAGCCAAAACAACAACAACAACAAAAAGTCTTCAGTATAGCTTTCAATTAAGACCTAGATCACAGTATTTAAGTGTTTTGCATTTTGTACGTGAGGTCAGTGCTACAGCTACCTAGCATGAAATAACGCAGCTTCTACCTCCATAAAGTTACCTAGAGTTTTTGAGTTGGAATATGTTCTGGCATTTACCCGACCTTCCATCATTAGTGAGAGGCAACAAAGTAATTCAGTGTCTTTCCTCCTATCGGCACATTGAAGCTCAAAGCAGTCTTTTCCCTTTCTGTTCCAGAGTCTTATCCTGACAGGAGCAGTCTATACCAGTGCAGATTTCAACACTTTTTTTTTTTTTTTAAAACGTTTTAATTACTATAGTGTTATGTGGAGATTTGATTCAATAACTAAAGTAATGTCTCTGAACTTTACTTACTAAATTTCAGTATCCTTAAGAGTTTTGTGGTATTGTTATCAAAGCAAAAAGAAAATGCTGCATAAAAATACCAAACTTCAGCAACTGTTAACGCTCAGATCATGTGGCTCTTAATAAATGGCATCTTATGCTAATTAGCCCTGCTAAACTATGCACAGAGGAAATTATTCAAGTATTGGATTTGAAAGTAAGTGACTTATGTTTAACAGAACTAATGATGTCTTGAAACAATGTATTATGAAAAGCTAAATTGTATTATACATCATTGTAATTATGTAGAAAATGTAGACTAATGTATAATCAAAATACTTACATAATTTTTATATGGCCTTGTATGAGGGGAGTTTGAATGTTAATAAACGTGTTTTCCACTCTACAATCCAGTTAAAAAAAATTAACGCAAGAACAGAAAACCAAATACTCCATGTTCTCACTTATTAGTGGGACCTAAACATTGAGTGCACATGGACACAAAGAAAGGAACAGTAGACACCAGAGCCTACCTGAGGGTGGAGGATGGGAGGTGGAAGAGAATTGAAAAGCTACCTATTTGGTATTGTGCTCACTACCTGGGTGACAAAGTAATTTGTACACTAGACCAGAGACATGCAACTTACTCATATAACAAACCTGCACATGTATCCTAGAACCTAAAATAAAAGCTGGAAAGAAAAATAAAATCATGTCATTTAGCAATAAGTATACTTAACAAAAACATAAAATTATTTGTTCATGAAGACTACAACACAATGGTCAAAGATTTTTCTATCACATGACCAATGGCCCCTGAAATTCAAGAAGGTACATTCAACAAAATGAACTAATAAAATTTCATGCAAAAACTTTGCTTGTAAAAAACCATAAGCCTCGGATTGTTTTTGGTGAAATGTGCTATCACTTCAACTGCAAATTCCTAGTATCAGCATTCTAAAGTAATTGAGTTATGAAATTAAATTGGATTAAAAAAGAAATAAGTAAAATAATTCAAATAGCTTTTGATATAATTATTTATAACATAATAATTGTTATGGAAATCTTAATTTAAAAAAGAAGTCTTATTTTTGAGGGTCACTGGTGGTCCCTGTGTTAATCTTATGGTGCCATGTTTCTGGAGCCTCTTACTTATGTTCCTCATCTATCAGCTTTATGGTATATCCAGATTTCTTTGATGTATCCAAAGACAATGTGGCTATTTGGAGAGAAAAAGGTAGAGTGGGGTGAGGTTCAGAGGGTTGAGAATGTAAAGCAATATAATATCCTTTGGACAATAAATATCAAAAGAAAGATTTACCCTCCATCAAAATAAAAAAGGAAAGCGTAGATATAATTGAAGTTATATAACACATGTTTCAAAGGAATATATACCTGTGTGTTTTATAACATACTAGATATATGTTATCTAGTATATATTTATTATGTATTATATATAATTATATAATCTAGTATATATCTTTGTAATCATTTTGTACAAAACTAGAGTTAATAAAAATGTTTATTTTGAAATATTAAAAGTATAGTTTGCCTAAACATTAATTGTAAATTTACTAAAGTTACTGATATGATTTGGCTGTGTCCCCACCCAAATCTCATCTTGAATTCCCATGTGTTGTGGCAGGGACCTGGTGGGAGGTAATTGAATCATGAGGGCAGGTTTTTCCCATGCTGTTCTCATGATAGTAGGTCTCACAAGATCTGATGGTTATTATAAGCGGGAGTTTTCCTGCACAAGCTCTCTCTTTGCCTGCAGCCATCCATGTAAGATGTGACTTGCGACCGGGCGCGGTGGCTCACGCCTGTAATCCCAGCACTTTGGAAGGCCGAGGCGGGCGGATCACAAGGTCAGGAGATTGAGACCATGGTGAAACCCGTCTCTACTAAAAATAGAAAAAAATTAGCCGGGCACAGTGGCGGGCGCCTGTAGTCCCAGCTACTCAGGAGGCTGAGGCCGGAGAATGGCGTGAACCCGGGAGGCGGAGCTTGCAGTGAGCCGAGATTGCGCCACTGCACTCCAGCCTGGGCGACAGAGCGAGACTCCGTCTCAAAAAAAAAAAAAAAAAAAAAAAAAAAAAAGATGTGACTTGCTTCTCCTCACCTTCTGCCATGATTGTGAGGCTCCCCCAGCCATGTGGAACTGTAAGTCCAATTAAACCTCTTTCTTTTGTAAATTGCCCAGTCTCAGGTGTGTCTTTATCGGCAGCATGAAAACGGACTAATACAATTACACATAACTTTATGTATTTATTTATGTTTACAAATGAAGCAAGAAAAAAACTTTAGCATTAAAGGTGCTAACAGTATTTTAATAAAACAGAAGAAAGTAATTCTGTGTTCAAGACTTGGTGTCAAGCAGATTTGGAGAGGACTTGCTTTCCAGAAATGAAGTGAATGTGAGGGGGAAAAAAGAAAAATAACTAAAATTGAAAACAAAATCTGTTGCATGTACACTTTGTCTCAACCGTCTTCACTGTAGTTAACACTCTTAGCAATTCCTCCTATCTCTAATTTTTCATTTTTATCATCACAATAGACATTAGAATACTATTAAGGCATTCCCTGAAATGAGTAAAACCTCTCTACTTTTATTTCTCTGATAAAATAAACCTGATATAAAAGGGGATAAAAGACTATAGCTTTTCAAAATGGTCATTCTCTTCAGAATTATGCGTGCTGAAAATGCCAGGCCAATTCAGCAACCTTAGACTTGAAGATCTTTTTGATCTGAGACATTGAAACAAAAGCAGGATATTGACTAACCATGTTAATGTGCATAAACTAACTCTGTTTTAGTCAGGAGCTAACCTTAATGCATCCACAAGAAATCCAAAAGAGCCAATGCCAATGAGACATTTGCTTTTATTCCTGAAGATTTTTGGGGATACAAAATAAAGTTTTACCCACAAAAACTCAGAATTTCTCCAGAAAAAGCTTCATGAACCATCTCTTCTCCGAAGAACCTTCTTTCAGCCTCTAGTCATCAGGTATCTCTTCTTTTCCATCTGCCCTCCTGCCCTGATCTGTGTCTAAGAAACTCTTAATTTGTCTTTTTCTCTCCCCACCTCTGTTTTATTTTTCAAATTTATTCCAACATTACAAAGGTTATTCTAGCCTTTGTCTTTTTAAAAATTTTAACAGATTTTTATCGTTAAAAATTTCCTCATGCCTCTTTGCACAATCCCCTCTTTTTACCCCCAGCTTCCATGAATCTCATTTCTCTCTATATGCTGTTGTCTTTCCAGAATGTCATATAATTGGCAATAAAGTATGTAGCCTTTTGTGTCTGGCTTCTTTCAGTTAACACAGTGCTTTAAAATTCATACATGTTACATGTATTCGTGGGTTGTTCGTTTTTACTGGTGAGTAGTGTTGCATTGCATGGATGTACTACAATTTGTTTCTTCATTTACCAGTATGTTTATATGTTGCTGTTTTTAGTTTTTGGCTATTATGAATAAAGCTGTCATAAACATTTCCACATAGGTCTTTGTGTGGTCACATATTGTTATTTATTTTGGATGGTTACAAATGAGATTGCTGGTTCATATAATATATTTAACTTTATAGGTACTGTTAAACTATTTTTCACATGAACTATATTATTTTGCATTCTCACTCATAATGTTTGAGATATCCAGTTGCTCTACATCCCTGTCTTGACTTGATACTGTCATTCTTTTGAATTGTAGCAATTCTAGCAAATGTATAGTATGTCTTTGTGGTTTTAATTTACATTTTCTCAATGATTAATGATGTCTAACATCTTGTCATGTACTTATTTGCCCTCTGTGTATCTTCTTTATTTTCGTTTTTAATTTGCAAATTTAACACCAAGCCTGGATAATTTTTGTAATTTTTTTTTTGTAGAGATAGGGTTTTGCCATGTTGCCCAGATTGGTCTTGAACTTCTGGGCTCAAATGATCTGCCCTTGTTGGCCTCCTAAAGTGCTGGGATTACAGGTGTGAGCTACTGTGCCTGGGCTATATCCCTTCTTTAATGAAGTATTATTCAAATGGCTTTTAAAATTAGGTTGTGTTTTTATTGTTGAGTCATGAGAGTTCTTTTATTCTAAATATTTTTCTAAAATGTTTAAAGTTTTTTTTGTTTGTTTCTTAGGAATATCTCTATTACAGTAATGTTGCAAGTATTTTTTCCTAGTTTGTCAGTTGTCTTTTTAAAATTTAATTTAATTTTTTTTTTTTTTTTTTTGCTGGGAAGAGAAAGTCTCCAGTGTGGACTGAAGGTACCCTTTCTTCCCCTAGTTTATTGTTTGTCTTTGATGTTACTAATGGTATTTCTTGCAATAAAAAGGTTTATTTTTAAATATTTATTTATTTATTTGTTTCTTTGTTTATTTAGAGATGGAGCCCTGCTCTGTCACCCAGGCTGGAGCGCAGTGACACAATCTCAGCTCACTGCAACCTCCACCTCCCAGGCTCAAGCAATTCTCCTGCCTCAGCCTCCTGAGTAGCTGGGATTACAGGCACCCACTACCATGCCCAGCTAATTTTTGTATTTTTTTTTTTTTTTTTTTTTTTGAGACTGAGTCTGGCTCTGTCGCCCAGGCTGGAGTGCAGTGGCCGGATCTCAGCTCACTGCAAGCTCCGCCTCCCGGGTTCCCGCCATTCTCCTGCCTCAGCCTCCGGAGTAGCTGGGACCACAGGCGCCCGCCACCTCGCCCGGCTAGTTTTTTGTATTTTTTAGTAGAGACGGGGTTTCACCGTGTTAGCCAGGATGGTCTCGATCTCCTGACCTTAAGTGATCTGGCTGCCTTTGCCGAGACCAGCTCGGTGGTGGAGACCCTAACCCAGCAGTGCAAGAGGAATTAAAGACACACACACACAGAAATATAGAGTGTGGAGTGGGAATCAGGGGGCTGACAGCCTTCAGAGCTGAGAGCCATGAACAGAGTTTTACCCACATATTTATTGACAGTAAGCCAGTGATAAGCATTGTTTCTGTAGATTATTGATTAACTAAAACGGGAAACAAAGGCATGGGTCTGGCTAGTTATCTGCAGCAGGAACATGTCCTTAAGGCACAGATCACTCCTGCTATTGTTTGTGGTTCAGGAATGCCTTAAGCCAGTTTTCTGCCCTGGATGGGCCAGGTATTCCTTGCCCTCATTCTGGTAAACCAACAACCTTCAGCATAGGCGTCATAGCCATCACGAGCATGTCACAGTGCTGCAGAGATTCTGCTTATGTCCAGTTTTGGGGCCTGTGTATAGCCAGATTTGAGGGCCTGTCCCCAACACACCTTGGCCTCCCAAAGTGCTGGAATTACAGGCGTGAGCCACTATGCCTGGCAAAAAATGTTTATTTTTAAATCTGTACTCAAATTCTCAATGTAAAAAATTGCCACTGGATTTTGAGTCATAGGAACCTCTCTTAACAATAAGATTTAAAGAGGAATTCACGCATGCTTTCTTCTAGTGAATTCCATTTCTTCTGTCTAATTATATTTTAAAATATTTATATTTCATAATTTGTGAATTTTATTCTTGTATTTGATGTGAAGTCTGCATCTAATTTTATTTTTTCCACAGGATTCATCAGTTGACCCAGCACTATTTATTAAATCTTTGTTCCAGTGATTTGAGATGACATCTTTATCATATATTTAATTTCTACATATATTTGTGTCTTCTCCTGGGCTTTCTATTTAATTTCTGTTAGACTATGCATCAGTACCACATTGCTTTAAATATATGTAGTCTATAGTATGTTTTAATGTAGGATTAAGTCTAAACAGGATTAGTATCCCTTGTAGATTTGTTTTTAGTGTTTTCCTGACAATTTTTGCATATTTGTTTTTTCATATGAACCTTTTTTTTTTTTTTTTTTTTTTTTTGAGATGGAGTTTCGCTCTTTTTGCCCAGGCTGGAGTGCAATGGCACAATCTCAGCTCACCGCAACCTCTGCTTCCTGGGTTCAAGCGATTCTACTACCTCAGCCTCTCGAGTAGCTGGGATTACAGGCATGCGCCACCATGCCTGGCTAATTTTTGTATTTTTAGTAGAGATGGGGTTTCTCCATGTTGGTCAGGCTGGTCTTGAACTCCCGACCTCAGGTGATCCACCCGCCTCGGCCTCCTAAAGTGTTGGGATTACAGGCGTGAGCCACCGCGCCTGGCCATATGAACTTTTTAAAGATAAACTTTTTATTTTAGAGTAGTTTTAGACTTATAAAAAATTTCAAAAATAGTGCAGAAAATTCCCGATATACTCCACACAGTTTCCCTTTATTATTAACATCTTAAAATAGGATAGTATATTTGTCATGATAATTGCACCAATAATAATAAGGTATTATTGTTATTGGTAATTAACTGAAGTTCATACTTTATTCATATTTCTTTGGTTTTGACCTAATGTTCGTTTTCTGTCCTAGGATTGCATCCTGGATATCACATTATATTTATTTGTCATATCTTCTTAGGCTCCACTTGGCCGTGGTAGTTTTTCAGAGTTTCCTTGTTTTTTTGGTGACCTTGACAGTTTTTAAGAATATTTGGTCAGGTATTTTATAGAAGATCTCACAATTGGGATTTGTTTGATGCTTTCCTCATGATTATATTGGGTTTGGGTTTGAGGGAGGAAAACCAAAGATGGAAAGTGACATACTTACCATATATTGTCAACATGACATCACTGTTGATGCGAACATTGAACACTTGGCAGAGGTAGTTTTTGTCATGTTTCTCCACTGTGAGGTTACCGTTTCCATACTACGCTTGATAAGGAAGTCACTATATATAGACGACAGTTAAATATTGGGGAGTTATGCTCCTCTTCCATGAAGATCGAGTATCTACATAAATTATTTGAAATTCTGCTCTAAAGATTTATCTATTCTTCCCCATATATTTATTCAATTTTTTAAATATCAGGATAGACTCATGGAAATTTATTCTATATTTTGGGCTATAATCTGATATTTCTTTATTTTGCTGCTGAAATTGTTTCAACTTTGGCCCCTGAGGACTCTTTCAGTTGGCTCCTGTGTCCAGTTGACATACCCCTATCATTATGATTTTGTTTGATAATTTTCTTTTATTCCTATACTACATGTATTTTACACCTTTTTGAACTGTCCCACAGTTCTTGCATATTCTGTTTTTATGCTTTTTCTTTCCTCTTTTCTCTTTGCATTTAAATTTGGGAAGTTTCTATTGACCTATCTGCAAGCTCACTGATACTTTCCTTGGTTGTGTCCAGTCTCCTGATGTGCCCATCCAAGATGCTCTTCACTTCTGTTACAGTGCTTTTTACTTTTAACCTTTCCCTTTGAGTCTGAGAGTTTCCATTCCTTTGCTTAAATAACCCATCTTTTCTTGAATGTTGTCTCCCAAGAGTGCATAACATATTAATCATAATTATTTTAAATTCCCTGTCTGATAATTCCAACATCTGTGTCATATCTGAGTCTGGTTCTTATGCTTGCTTTGTCTCTTCAGACTGATTATTTTCTTGCCTTTTGCCTTTCTTTGCCTTGTCATGTCTTAAAAGCTGGACATGTTGTATCAGATAATACGAACTGAGGTAAATGGGCCTTTAATGTGAGGATTTATGTTAACCTGCCTAGGAGTGGGTCTATGTTTATGTTTCCTATAGCTATAGTTATCAGAGGCTTCAAATATGTCCCTTGTTTTTGTTTTTTCTCCCTTCTTGATTTTGGGACTTCCTAAGTACTTTTCAGAGTCTGTATCTTGCTGCTCCATTAGCTATAATCCAATTGTAATTGTACTGTAATCTTGTTTGTGTGGTGGTATGGTGGTAAGGTGTGGAGGGATGGGAGCATTCTATAATATTCCAATTAAATCTCAGTGTTTTAGTGGTCCTCTCTTTTGGGGCTATGACCTTCACCTGTTTTTCTCTCCTTTCATCCCTGCTCCCTTCTTTAGCTATGACATTCCCAGTTCATTGCCTGTAGTTCAATGCCTGACACCTTTTAACATTATTTTAAACCCCTTTAGATGAGACAGAAAAGCCAGAGGCTACTGGAGTGGGAGGAATGCTGTACTGATAGGAACCTCACAGGTTATCACAGATTAGACCAAGAAAGATTTCATCATGACTCTGGCAATGTTTTTTTCCTTCAAGTAAACCTTTGTTACAAAGAAAGCTCTGGGCATATTTCTGTATTTCACAATGATTACTCTTCCCTCCCCGTGTCAGAGTCATGAGGGTGTCTTTCTCAGTCTTGTCTTTGAGAACCTGATAAAGTTCCTAAAAGGAAAGCTCACAGAATTCAAGACCCCCAGACTACTGTCCCCAGGAGTTTCTCATTCTAATTGGAGTTCATAGTTACTCTCCTGCAGTTAATCAAAACTACCGTTTGAAAGTTCCTGCTAGTTTATGGACCCAGAGACTTCTGTTCCAGGTAAGTAGATCTCAGCTGTGTCTCTCTAGATGAACTTGCTTCTCCAGATTTGGGGGTAGCAGTTTGCCTTACAACCTCAGTTTTCTAATGGGTTAAAGAAAAATAATTGATTTTTCAGTTTGTACAGCTTTTTCTTGTAAACACAGTGTGACAATCTCCAAGCTCTTTACAAGTCAGATTTGAAACTGAAAGTATCCCTATCAACCTTTTTGTCAGCTTATCTAGCTTCATAAATAAGCTATTACTATATTTAATGGAATTTCATCAAATTAATAAATTCACTTTGAGAGAACTGACAGCTTTATGCTGCTGCATTGTAATATCCAACAAGAGGAAATGCCTTTTTGTTCATCTATTTTTGTGACTTTCAGGATTGATTTTAAACTTTCCTCACAAATCTTGCACATTTCTTAAGTTTATTTCTAAATATGTAATTTTCTCCATTGGTGTCATTATTGGAATTTTGTCTACTATTATTTTCTCCAACTGGTTATTATTTGTGTAGATGAAGACTGTTGATTATTCAATGTTAATTTTATGTCCTGATTTATTCATTCTTTCATTGTTGGGCCAGTTTTACCTTTAAATTTCTGGGGGTTTTTATGTGTACTGGCATATCATCTACTTAATAGAGGTAGTTTTACTTGTCTTTAACAATTCTAATGCCTTCAGTTGATTCATCTTGTTTATGTGCATTGACTAATACCTCTACTACAAAGTTGAATAGTAATGGAGATATTTGGCCTTCTTGCCTGTTCCTGAATCTTAGTGAAAATGCCTCAAGTGCTTCCTCATTAAGACATTTTTAAGGCTAAGGTGTACATATTTTAGGTAGTTAAGAAAATATCCACCAATTTTTATTCTCTGGAGTAACTTTCTTGTCAGAAATGAGTGTTGAATTTGTCAAAGTTTTTCTTCAGTATTTATAAAAATAAACACATTTTTCCCTCAGATCTAGTAAGATAGCTTGTTATATTGGTGAACTTAATAATGTGGAATACACCTTGTATTTCTGAGGTAAATCTTACTTGATCATGGTGTGTTATTTTCTTCCTTAGGTTTGGACACTGCTGGCCAACATTTTACTTAGCACTTTCGCATGGATATTCACTGGTCTTTAGTTTTCATTTGTTAGTACTTTTAGATATAATTATCAATATTCTACTTCTTTCTTTAAAAGAAGTAAGTAGGTTAGCTCATTTTCAATGCTCTGGAACAGTAGTCCCCAACAGTTTTGGCACCAGGGACTGATTTCGTGGAAGACAATTTTTCCACACTAGGCATTGGGAGTTGAAGGAGATGGTTTCCAGATGAACCTGTTCCACCTCAGATCATCAGGCATTAGATTATCATGAGGAGAACAACCTATATCCCTCACATGTGGAGTTCACATAGGGTTTGTACTCCTATGAGAAGTGAATGCTGCTGATGATCTGACAGAAGGCGAAGTTCAGGCAGTAATGCTCACTCGCCTGTCATTCACCTCCTGCTGTGTGGCCCAGTTCCTAACAGGCCATGGGTCAATACTGGTCCACGGCTTGGAGGTTGGGGACCCCTACTCTGGAACAATATATGGAGCACTAGTAGTCTCTGTTCTCTAAAGGTTTGGTAAAAAATCCCTGTGAAACTGTCTTAGCCCAGTGCTTTTGGCGGGATAGTTCCTTGATAACATTATTTTGTTTAAAGAAATCGTTTTATTCAAGCCTTTACTCTCTCTGCTGGGATCAGTTTTGGTTATGTATATTGCTCTAGCAATTATCATTCCTTTCTAGGTTTTTAAATTTATTTGCATACAGGTCTGCAAATTAACATCTTAATGAGTTTTTTTTTTTATTTATTTAAATAGTTATTTCCTCCTTGTAATTTTTTTTTTTCCAGATGGAGTCTCACTGTGTCACCTAGACTGGAGTGCAGTGGCATGATCCCATCTCACTGCAACCTCCACCTCCCAGGTTCAAGCAACTTTCCTGTCTCAGTCTCCTAAGTAGCTGGGATTACAGACACCCATCACCATGCTCTACTGATTTTTGATTTTTAGTAGACAGGGTTTCACCATGTTGGCCAGGTTGGTCTCAAACTCCTGACCTCAAGTGATCCGCCTGCCTTGGCCTCCCAAAGTGCTGGGATTACAGGCATGAGCCACTGTGCCTGGCCCCTCATTGTAATTTCTTATACTGTATATTTATATATGATTTTTCTCTACCATGAGAACTAGCAATTTGTTTTGTTCATTTTTTCTCAAGAGGCAGGATTTGGATATATTAATTAGTTCTACTGTTTTTCTATTCTCCACCTAGGAATTTTTGCATACCTTCCTGATTTTCCTGTTTATAAATTCTTTTGGTTTATTTTGTTGCTTTTTCTACCTCATTTGTGAGTTGGAAATATAACTTACTTATTTTCATTCTTCTATTCTTAAGTGTTTAGTGCTATGAATTCCTCTGGTTGCTACTGTAAATGTGTTCAAACAAATTATGCTATGAAGTGTTTTCGTTTTTATTATTTTTTTAGACATTCTGTAATTTGGATTATATTTTCTCTTTTACCCAAGAGTTGCTAAATAGGTGTTTCTTTTTAAAGTTCCAGGTGAAAGGATCTTCCTTTTTTTTTTTTTTACCTGATTAGTAATTTCTAATTTGTTTTTGTGATCATGGATTATTGCTTTAATATGTCTACTTTATAGAAGCTACTGATGTTTTCTTTGTGGCTTAATATTGAATTAATTTTGTAGTGTTTAATAAGCACTTGAGAAAATGCTATTCTCTCTAATCAGTGCACAAATTTTGATATATAGCCATCAGACCAAACTTACTGACTGTGTTGTTTAGGTCTTCTATATCCATACTGATAGGACAGTACTTGATGTGCCTTATGCTGATAATAGTTGTTAGTCTTCTATTATTAGTGTTTTAATCTCTGTCTCATTGCATCTCTATAGCTTTTGCTTTATAAAAGTGATTGCTATATTATTTGGTTATAAGAATACAAATTATAAGAAATTTATAACATATATTCTTGTGAATTTTGGCTTTTAGCATGTAAACATTCTCTTCTTTGTTATGTATACTGCTTTCTTGGCTTGAGTTCTGATATCATAGTTGCTACTATAGATTTCTTATTGTTTCCATTTGCCTGGTACATTTATCCATCCTTTTATTAGTTCTGAATCATTTTGTCTTAATGTGATTTTTATATACAGCAATTGCTTTGTGAGCCAAATTGAAAATATTTTTCTTTTAGTAGGGGAGTTCAGCCTATTTACATTTATTGACGTGACTGGTATGTTTGCTTTCAATTTTGATATAATATATACATAATTATTTGTGTCGTACAATGTTTGCTTTGTTTCTCTATGAGATGTGTGTTCTTTGCTCCTTTATATTTACTTTCAGTATCTATGAAGATATTTATTTTTGTTTTGGTGATTACCTTTGTACTTTGTACTTTGTACTATCTGTTACAGTACCTATTCACCTCTATTTCTGCATGTAATTTTTTACTATCTGATTTATTAGGTTTTAATAGTCTCCTTTAACTCTTCTACCTATTACCTATACAACAGAGATTCTCAACTGGGGTGATTTTGCCCCACAGGAAGCATTTGGCAATGGAGACATTTTTGGTAGTCACACTGAGGGGATATTACTGGCATCTAATGGGTAGAGGTTGGAGATGCTCCTAAATGTCTTATAATAAACAGGACAACTCTCAAAACAAAGAATTATCTGACATAAAATGTTAAAGCTGAGATCAAAAAACCCTTCTGCATAGAAATTTTTTCTCTTTCCCTCTCTTTTTCTCCCATTTTTGTAATAATTAAATATTTTCACAATATATAGTATTTGTACATTATTCCTCCTTTGTCCTCATTTTTTGTTTGTAATATGCCATAATTATACACACACACACACACACACACACACACACACACACACACACAGACACTCAGTTTTTGCTGATATTTTTTCAGTCATCTCTTGGTTGGATGAAACTCATCCTTTAGTACTATGTTGTCTAGTAAGTTAGTCACAAGCTACATGTGACATGGAGAACTGGAAATATGGCTAGAACAAATTAGATGTGGCATAAGTGTAAAATACACTGAATTCAAAAATTTAGTACAAGGAAAAAATGTAAAATATCTCATTTTTTATATTGATCATATATCAAAATTGCAATATTTTATATATATCGGGTTAAATGATATATATTATTGAAATTAATTTTACCTCTTTTTACTTTTTGACAAGTGGTTAAGACATCAAATTTTTTTGGAAAGTATCTGATTGTTTCATTGTGTGTTAAATACAGGAAAGACTGTAGAAAGCTAGGGAAAGATTTCTCCATTATTGGACTCCTAAGACAAAAGGTTGACATAGTTGGGTTTTTGAATCATTTTCAAGTTGCCTGTTTTATATAACATATTGTGCATGCTTACTATTAAGCTGTTGTCATTCAGCTCCAAACCTTCCCTTCTTTGCTTTGTGATACTAGGGCTGAAGACTCTGCAGTTACATTTCTGCGGGATCAAATGCTTTCCTGTTAGGCTCTGCCAGTAGGCAGTGCTAGTGGGAGATAGGAAAACTGGAGGAGGAAGATGGGACTTGACTTTTCTTGGTTTGCTTCCTGTTCTGCCTTTGCTTCCTATTCCTGTCAGTTGGTTTCAGCAGCAGTTACAAAAAAAAAAAAGCCTGTTGACTCTAATTTCTTCCTTCCTTCCTTCCTTCCTTCTTTCCTTCCTTCCTTCCTTCTTTCCTTCCCTCGCTCTCTTTCTTCTTTTCCTTTCTTTCTCTTCCTTTCTTTCTCTTCCTTTCCTTTCCTTCTTTCTTTCTTTCCTTCCCCTTCTCCTTCCTTCCTCCTTCCTTCCTTCCTTCTTTCCTTCCCTCGCTCTCTTTCTTCTTTTCCTTTCTTTCTCTTCCTTTCTTTCTCTTCCTTTCCTTTCCTTTCCTTCTTTCTTTCTTTCCTTCCCCTTCTCCTTCCTCCTTCCTTCCTTCCTTCCTTCCTTCCTTCCTTCCTTCCTTCCTTCCTTCCCTCCCTCCTTCCTTCCCTCCCTCTCTCCCTCCCTCCCTCCTTCCTTCCTCCTTCTTTCTTTTCTTTATTCCCCTCACTCTGTCACCCAGGCTGGAGTGCAGTGACACAATCTTCACTTACTGTAACCTTCGCCTCCCGGGTTCAAGCAATTCTCCTGCCTCAGCCTCCCGAATAGCTGGGTTTACAGGCACCCACCACCATGCCCAGCTAATTTTTTGTATTTTTGGAAGAGACGGGGTTTCACCATGTTGGCAAGGCTGGTCTCGAACTTCCTGAGCTCAAGTGATCCACCCGCCTTGGCCTCCCAAAGTGCTGGGATTGCAAGCATGAGCCACCGCGTCAAGCCCTAGTATGCAGCTTTTCTGGAATCAGCCCTAATGCATACTCTCAGAGATAACAGCATCTACTGCCCTGTGCGTTCTCTCCTCACAGGTACAAGACCCGGTTCTCATGGTCCCTCCTTTAGGCTCTCAAGCTTTAGGAATTGCATCCAATTTTCCATTTATAGTTTTCTGGAAGAGATTCCAAACAGTGTTCATTCTTTTAGAGGGCCAATTACTGCACAGTGCACTAAATAAGGCTACTTCTTTTTTTACTCTTTTTTAAATTACTTTTTTTTTTTTTTGAGACAGAGGCTCAAACTGTTGCCCAGGCTGGAGTGCAGTGGCACCATCTGGGCTCACTGCAACCTTTGTGTCCCGGGTTGAAGCAATTCTCCTGCCTCAGCCTCCTGAGTAGGTGGGATTACATGCCTGTGCCACCAAGCTCGGCTAATTTTTGCGTGTGTGTGTGTGTGTTTTTAGTAGAGATGGGGTTTTGCCATATTGGCTAGGCTGGTCTTGAACTCCTGGCCTCAAGTGATCTGCCCACCTCAGTTTCCCAAAGTGCTAGGATTATAGGCTTGAGCCACCATGTCTGGCCTAGATAAGGTTACTTCTCTGCTGAACACTACCCAGTAAATTTTTAAAAATGAAATTTATTTTATGTATATGATTTATGTTTATGTTTATGATTTATGTTATGTTTTATATTTATGAAAGGAATTTATTTTCATGTCAGATGTCTTCAGAAAGTGCTTTGCCAATTTCTAGTCCCATTTGTAATGTAATCTATCTCAAACTGGTAGAATTTTAAAAGAATAATGCTCAGATTATGTTTATATGAGGAGTACACATTTATAAGAAAGAATTTGGAAAACATAAGATTGAAAACAAATATTAAAATTACCCCAAATCTTATTCCTTACATATCAGCACTATTAAGTTTTGGTGTATTTTTTTAATATTCTTAAGACTGTTTTTAATCTCACTTTTTAAAAAATTGTCAAAATGATGCATGTTGTTTGTAACAAAAAATCCTAACAGTTTAAAAGTTAAAACTAAAACATGATTTGCCTCCTTTTCTCCTCTCCCTAATTCCTATTCATGACTACTATCTTTGCTTTTAAAATTAGCATTACAATGTGTTTTTTGTGCTATTATAAATTTTAGTATAAATACCTAATACTACATTATATGAATATACACTAATTTATTACACACTGTCAGAGGTTTAGGTTCCCTATTATAAGTTTACAATTAACTTCTTTGTACAAAAAGTTTTTTTCTGAATTTAAGTGTTTTTTTCCCCAGAAGTAGGATCACTAAGTTAAAGCCATTTTATATTTTTGAGTCCCTTGCCATGTAATTTACAATAGCTTTTAAGAAAAGTTATTTCAATTTTCACTTCCAAGAACAATGGAATTTCTGATATTGAAACTTTGACTGTCATGACTGATGACAAGAGATTTTTCAACCAGAGGCCTTTCTATGTTTCTGTCAAGTCACTTTGCAGAACACCTTTTGCATTACACTTACTTGACTATATGTCCTCTACAGAATGGCTCCTAGTAAAATATATTTTTATCTTTTAAAAATGTGTCCATTCTATCCCAGAAAACAGCACCCACCAATTTTACACCCTTGGGATATCCTATTGGATAACAGGTCAGTGGCTGCCATGCTTCATGTGCATAATAATCCCAGGGATGGGGAGAGTGTCACTATGCAGAATGGGCTCTTACTCCTTAGGCTGAGTGAGTGAGTCTGGGGTTGGGATCCTGGAATTTGTATTGTTAACAGGGGATTCTGATGCAGTGAATGATCTCTCAGCAGTCAAAGAGAATCTCTACTCTGTAGATTAAATTACTGATTCTTGATGTTTGGTGATTAACAGTGGTTGATTGTTAAAAAAAAAAAAAAAAAAAAAAAAAAAGCCATATAGTAAAAATGAATGTGGGAAATACTGACATAAACATATTAAACAAGGTTAAATGTATTTCTCAGGATTTTTAATATGCTGATGCTCTCTAACTTTTCAATATGCTATTGCTCTCTGGCTTTCCAAAGAGGGTTTATTTTTTTGCAGCCAAATTTATGTAACTAAGAGAATTCATTTCATTGTTTATTGCTTATTCGTTTATTTATCTTTTTGAGTCAGGGTCCCACTCTGTCACCCAGGCTAGAGTGCAGTGGCACGATCTCGGCTCATTGCCATCTCTGCCTCCTGGGTTCAGGTGATTCTCCTGCCTCAGCCTCCTGAGTAGCTAGGCTTACAGGTGCATGTCATCATGGCTGGCCAATTTTTGTTATTTTCAGTAGAGACACGGTTTGCCATGTTGGCCAGGCTGGTCTCGAACTCCTGACCTCAGGTGATCCTTCTACCTTGGCCTTCCAAAGTGCTGGGATTATAGGCGTGAGCCACTACACCTGGCCTGTTTATTTTCTTTAGTTTTTTTTGTTTGGGCGTGGGCCAACTGTTAACATCTGATGTTCCTGGTAACAAAGTTGGAAAATCCTGGATTAAGCGATCTATTACAGTATTTCCCATCATTCCCTTAGTACTTTAAAAAATTTAATGAACTTCCCTAGGCACATGGCTTTTATTATATGGTTTAGGCAAAGTAAAATTTTCATATTTTGTAAATCTAAATTTTCAGGGCTAGATTGACTTCCTAGCAAACATGCTTTTTTTCTTTATATTCAAATGCCTTTTTTGTTCATTCTCTTAATAAAAAGTGTACCAAAGAAACCTGTTTTGAAGCCCTCCATTTCCTATTAGTGCCTATTAACTAAAGTAAGATGTGATCTAGAAGAACTTCATATAATAGAAATAAAGCCCACGTGACCAAAAATTTAACACTCATCCATCAACAACTGCTTTAGAAGTGGCAGTGTCTTTATTGTTTAGAATTTCTAATGTTGGGGTTTATTCAAAGTGTTATAAAAAAGGTCTTTTGAAACACTCCTGTAGCAAATTATTTTGGCTGAATTACAAATCCTCAAAAGTGGGGCTTTATTATAATGGAAACAGAGTTAGAATAAACTCTAACAACATTTGTAGGCAGCACTGTGTAATGAGGGTTGAGTGCATTGCTATATTATGACTAGAGGCATATCTTTTCACTATCTCAGTAAAGCACTCCTAGCTTTTATACACAGTGTTATTGGTCAAGTGTTCTGTAAGCTTCCCTGTTTCTTTTTATCCAATTGTTTCACACATCTTCTGCATATGAAGCACCGCAATTTCAGGTGACCCTATCAGGTTTAAATTATTAGCTCTGGATCATTCTCCTGTTAGAAATGTTTTACATATTCATCTGTAGAAGTAAATAACAGCTTCAACTTAACATGTCAACAACTCTATAGAACATTCTAGCTAACTTCAATGAGCTTTAATCTTGTTAATAGCACCCCCTGAAGTCTGGTTGGTCAATAATCAGGAAGGAAAATACAGGGTAACTCACTAATTTTGTACTGGTGTTTTGTAATTTGCAAAGCAGGAAATATACTTGAACAAATTAGAGAAATCTTGAAACACTTCTGTGAGGCAGATATTGTTATAACTTCTTCCCCACAAAGGTGGAGAAGCTGAGACTCAACTAAATTAAGTAACTCACCCAAAATTTCTTCCTCAGGAAATGATGCAGCTAGGACTCACAGCCAGGTAGTTTGATGTGAAAATCTGTATTTTTTTTCTATCACATATAAGTTTCATTTCTCCAAGTCACCTTCCACTTAGACTATATAAACTCCAAGATAATTTGATGGTTTACATTTACCCTTTAAAGATAACCAAGGAACCTACCAACTTTCCAGTTACAAATATTTTCCATGTAGCTTTTATGAAAGCAGTACAGTGTTGAGAACTGAGTGAATTACAGATAATTGAGTTTCAGTAAATTCTGTGTTCACTCATTAGTCTTGTGACATTGAGAATGTTACCTCCTTGAGCTAGTTTCTACTTATGAAAATGAGGACTGACTATAGCATGTAGTTTATGGGATTGTTATAACATATTTATGGAATATGCCCAACACAATACTGAGGGTACCCAGTAACTAACTTTAACTTTATTTGCAAAATTTCACAATGTTTAATTTCACCTGAGCCAGAAAAACAGTAAAGGGTAAGAAATCCCCCCACTCTTTGTGTTCTGGAAAATGACTTAATAAGACTTACAGAGGCCAGGCATGGTGGCTCACGCCTATAATCCCAGCACTTTGGGAGGCTGAGGTGGGTGGATCGTTTGAGGTCAGGAGTTCGAGACCAGCCTGGCCAACATGGTGAAACCCCGTTTCTACTAAAAATACAAAAGTGAGCTGGGTGTGGTGGGGAGACTGAGGCACAACAATTGCTTGAACCAGGGAGGTGGAGGTTGCAGTAAGCCAAGATTGTGCCACGGCACTCCAGCCTGGGTGACAGAGCGAGACTCTGTTTAAAGAAATAATAATAATATAAAAAGACTTACAGATGCCTCCTTTGTTTACTTATAACAAGGCCTGACATAGATCCTCAAAATTTCTTTTTTTAGCCTCATAAATGATAAGCTAAACTGCTTGTCCCATTGATCAATTGGAACAAAATTCTTGGTATTCAAACTTTGGTTAAGCTTCTTTCCTTTCTCCAGGACCCTGAACTTTGGCCCACCCTCAGCCTGGGCTAGCATACAATGCCCCTTTAGAATAAGCTGATCTCGAGGTCAGACATTCTCTCATATACTATCTGATTGCACCATCTTTTATTCTACTTTCCCACACCTGGCTCTTCCTAGCTTTGTTTATTCCTCTCTGAAAAAGAAAAAAATCTTTTTTTTTTTTTTTGGCCTAACTTTTGAGATGCTTGCAGATCTCATGGTCAGAGCATTCTTCCTGTTACAATAGTCCTCCTCCCCCTATTGCAATAGTTTCCTTACAGTAATCTCCCCTTACAATAATCTTTTTGAATAAAGTCTCTTCTTACTAAGTCCAGATTTGTTTTTATTTGACAAATGTATAGAAGGATATTCTATGAAAGAGATCTGCAACCACTAGCATGTTATCAAGAAGATTCCACTTTGGGAGGCCGAGACGGGTGGATCACGAGGTCAGGAGATCGAGACCATCCTGGCTAACACGGTGAAACCCCCGTCTCTACTAAAATATACAAAAAACTAGCTGGGCGAGGTGGCGGGCGCCTGTAGTCCCAGCTACTCGGGAGGCTGAGGCGGGAGAATGGCGTGAACCCGGGAGGCGGAGCTTGCAGTGAGCTGAGATCCGGCCACTGCACTCCAGCCTGGGCGACAGAGCGAGACTCCATCTCAAAAAAAAAAAAATAAGTGAAAATTTAAAAAAAGAAGATTCATAGAGTGAATGATTTTCTTTTGGTGGCTGCTTATGACATTGTCCTATAGCTCATCACTGGTCACTTAGAGGGAGGGATATCAGGGTAAGGTCTAGAAAAGTTGCAGGAGGGTGGGAAATAGAACTGTTGTGACCAGCAAAATAATAGTCTCTTCTTTCTATTTAAAACAAGCTATAGTATATCCATCTGTCTTAGTCCACTTTGTGTTGCTATAACAGAATACCTGAGACTGGGTAATCCACAATGAACAGAAATTTAGTGGCTCATGGTTCTGGGAGGTCCATGATTGAAGGGTCTGCTTTTGGCAAGGGCCTTCTTGCTGCATCAGCCCATGGTGGAAGGGTGAAAAGAGGATGAGAAAGAGCAAGAGATTGAACCCTCAGCCTCAAGCTATTTTATAATTGGCATTAATCCATTCATGAGTGTGGAGCTCTCATGACCTAAATAGTTTCCATTAGGCCTCGCCTCTCAATGATGTTGCACTTGGGGATTAAATTTCCAACACACACTGTTTTGGGGACACATTCAAGCCAAAGCACCGTTCTATATGCTTCTCTGTATATAGAACATATAAAAATAATGTTAGACAAGAATATTAAAAGAATGGAAAGCTGTGATAATTTTTTTTTTTCTTACAGCAAATGTTAAAATGGTATGAAGAGTATGGTCTCATGGTGATAAAAGAAAAAATATGTTTGTATACACAGAGGAAAGACTAGAAGGTTCTGTACCTGTTAACGGTGACTGATCCTAGAAGAGCGAAATTTAGGGTAAGATTTTTCATTTCTTTTTCCCCAAAATGTCTGGATTGTTTTTAAAAAATAGTTGTTCTTTATTTTTGTATTTCAAAGGAAGTATATTGTCTTAGTCTGTTTGAGCTGTTTAACAAAATTCTGTAGACTGGGTGGCTTAAACAACAGAAATTTATTTTCTCACAGGTCTAGAAGATAGACAGTCCAAGATCAAGGTTCTGGCAGGGCTCAATTTCTGATGAGGGCTTTCTTCCTGACTTGTCAATGGCTGCCCTTTCCGTGTGTTTTCACAGAATACTTCCTTGGTATATGCACAAGGAGAGAGGAAGAGGGCGAGTTCTCTGGTTTCTCTTCTTATGAGGACACTAATCCTATCAAATCAGGACCCCACACTTATGACGTCATGTAAACTTAATTATTTTCTTACTCCAAATATGACCACACTGGAGTTAGAGTCTCAACAAATGAATTTTATGGTGGGCATATACATTCAGTTCATAGCACATATACTTACTATAACAGAGACAACCGATGTTCTAGTCTTTCTTTCTATGTCCACACAAACATATATGGGGAGAGGGTAATACATGTACACTTATACATGCATGCACATAGCCACATAGACTTTCTTTTCGTTTTAATGAGATCTTACACTCCATGTTGTTCAGTATTTTGCTTTTTCCACTTCACTACATGTCCTAGACGACTTTACAAGTCACTTCATACAGATCTGTTTTATTATTTATAAATGAGTACCGTCATTTGTTGAAAGCATTTAGTTTTTCACTGTTTTTGCCTGTGTTATCTTTAAAACTTTTAAAGCAAACACAAAAATCAGTTAGGATAGTAAGAGCCTAATTGCGAACAAAGAAAACATTCACATTTTAAAAAGCTAGAAGGAAATAAATCAAAATGTAAAGAGTAGTTATTTCTGAATGTGGGAATATAGATAATTTTGTTATTTTTTTAACAAAATAATTTGCTTTATTTTCTACCTTACACTTTGTAAGGTTGCTGAACATTACTTTTCCCCAGTCTCTATATAGAGTCTTGCTTCAGTTCTGCCCTGTGTCTCTGCCACAGAGGACAAAACTTGAGCTCCTCTGGAAGTTACTCTGTTTAGCTATAAATAATAGCCAAAATTACATTTAATTGCATCATCATCATAATTTTCACTTTGTTTACATAAAGCAGTAGCTTCCTTTTGGAGAAATTGTGTGTTGAGGAGAATGTGTATGGGATTTGTGTTTGATAGACTTTTGTTTTAAACTAGTTGAACTGTATGTGACTTGAAAAAGTTGCTTTTACTTCTCTTAACACCTCTCTCAGCTGCTCAACAGAGAGTTGTGAGAATTAGAGATCAAAGGATTGAAACCCTTTTTTGTATTCATGGACAAAAATGCTGACACAACTATTTATTTCTCATTTATATATACCAATGACAAGTGGAATTTATAATCTGTGTAATGTCCTTCCAGCCCTCCTTTTAATGTGTGTGAAATACATAAGAAATATATTGGAATTCTCTTTCTGCAACTGGTTCACACAATGTTTGAGCCAGCGCTATGTCATTTCTCCTTTAGCTGGTTTTTATTCTGTGCACACTTGCCTTCTTTCTGTTATGCATTTTAAAAGTTATTTTGAAGACAGGGATATTGCTCACTCCAGACTGTTTGTTAAGAGAAGGTCAGGGCAGCTTTTGGTGGGTTTGGTCAATTCCTCTGGCATCACTGAGTGTCCCTGCAGTGCCCTTTTTGTTCTGCACAGTGGAAGCAGTGGGGACCCTGTTCCAGACTCCAGCCAGGTCTGTCCCCAGACTCTAACTCTGGGTTAGGCCTACAGAAGCGGGGAAAGAGGCGGGGTATATAGGAGGAAGAGATTGCTTCCTGAGAGCTTTTCCCAGAGCATAAGAAACTGAGCTAGTGGTGGACTTTTCCCAAGTCCACTACCACCAAAAGCTTGGTACACAGGATGCTCTCCAATTCTTTAGTGTGGTCTGAGAGACAAACCACCTTCCTTCTGCTCTTAAAGAAGAAAAAGTAAAGCATAGACATTGTAGGCTATTAATACAAGCCAAAATGTTAAAATAAAAACCTTAGAACGTCTTCCATATTTGCTCCCCTCCTCACCACTAGGTCAATGTGCACAGCTAGATCTATCTAGATTTATATCTATATCTTTAATCCTAGATACAGCATTTTACACATGCATACACACACAAACACACACATATTTCTATATATAACTGTATATTATATATACACACACACATTCTTAACTCTATCTGGTTGTATGTATACAGCTAATATTTTTTTGGTCCAAAGTATAAGATAGTGTAACTGATGCTAGGGTGGCTGAAGCACTTTTGGCTTCCATTCCTTTAACAGTAATTCCACACATTTAAACCTCCTTCCCTCTCCCTGCCCAGTATGTACCCTAGCAGGTTGGCCTTGGAAAGTCACATTAATGTCTTTTCCTTGAGACTTGCCAATAGTTTCACTGGTGACAAAGTTTTGCCTAGACTATAGTTAGTACAGGAAGACTCTCGTACTTGCCTGGATATTATCTTTGTCATTTCCTTTCCTTACTTCCTCCACTCCTTGAGAGACTAGTAAATAAAAGGGAAATTAAAAAATAAAAGAAATAATTTGAGTATTGGTTCAGAAAGTTTTTCATCCTAGCCTGTTGACTTTGTGTCTAATCAAACAATCCGGGGTTCAAGTTGAGAGATGCAGTCCTTGTTACAGTGTTTACTGAGTTCAACCCCTCCCCACAGTCCACTGTAGCCAGGCATTGTAATAATTAAATTTTAAAAATATTTCTAAAAACAAGTTACTTATGCCACAATTTAATGCTTATGTCCTTTTGTTCTCTGAGGATACACAGAGCAGGTATTTGTGCTCACAGTTCTTCTGATTAAGCTAATAACTGGAAAATAATCACATCCAAATGGGCTTCAGGATCTTAAGTGGTACTTGTGCTTGAGAACTAACAGATAGTTCTCCTTTGGAAGCAGGTAGTTGGAAAGAACACAGCACAGAAAGCTTTAGGATGAATTTTCCTGGCAGCCATCCTGTATCGTCGAAGATGAGCTGCAGAGGACTGGCAGGGAGTGCTTTAGTCTCACAGCTTGGAACAAACACAGAAACACAGAAAGGATTCTGGAACTCTGCCAAATTGTTGGACCTCAGGGAAACTTGCTGGGCCTTATTAAAAATACATAGTTAAGTTCTGACTTTTGCCTAGTTCCCATTTGACCCTTTACCGAGATCTGTCTTTCCCAACCAGCCTTCAATCCCTGAGGAGAGAGTTAATGGCAGCAAGGAGTAAGGTGATTTGGTCTTCCCTTCAACCTGTTGCTACCCAACACAAGGACAATTGGTCTTCCACCTTCTTCACAGTTCATTCAGTCATTGTCCCTGTCTCCCAGGTGAGTTGAAGTGAGCAGCAGTGATGAAAACAAAGCCACACCTTTGTAATGATTTTTGCATCTAAATTGGACTTCATAAAGAAATGACAATGTGTGTGGCATGCTTAATAAGCCACATAATGTTCCTCCCGTATATTGTGTTTTACAGGCCTCTTAATCCTTAATTAAAACAATGTTAAAGTTATTATTGCTACTTGTTTCTATGTTTTATAGGCTCAATGAGGGAAGAACTTTGTTTTATGCACTGCTATATCCCCAGCACCTAGAACAGTTCCTGGCACCCAGTAGACCCTCAATAAATATTTGTAGAATGTTTCTAGAATGACAACTGTTATTGTCACTTCATAGCTTTCAAAGATCTTAATCATAATAAAGAGACTTCAATATTATGTGTAGTAAGTGGTAGGTTCTTTTTGAGACACAGTCTCGCTCTGTTGCCCAGGCTGGAGTGCAGTGGTGTGATCTCGGCTCACTGCAACCTCTGCCTCCTGAGTGCAAGTGATTTTCCTTCCTCTGCCTCCTGAGTAGCTGGGACTACAGGCATGCACTACCACGCCCAGCTAATTTTTGTATTTTTAGTAGAGACAAGGTTTCGCCATGTTGGCCAGGATGGTCTCAATCTCTTGACCTCGTGATCCACCTGCCTTGGCCTCCCAAAGTGCTGGGATTATAGGCATGAACTGCCGCACCGGCCAGTAGGTTCTTTTTAAAATCACTAACAAAGATCCTTAGTTCATATTCTTTAAAAGTAAGAAACATGTCTCGTGTTACTTATGCACCACCTCGAAGTGCCCGGAAAAGGAGCACTCCATAGGTCTAGTGAAGGCTGGTGACTACAAATGCCTTTCTAATAACACTTGGCTGAGAAACCATTCAAACTCAGAACCCTGTCCTGAGATGGCTAGTAAGAGCAACAGTGGTTCATGTAGAACCAGGGAACACAAACTTTGGTTTAACCATTTTCTTGTACTGTTATCAAATGAAATGATCTCTAGTTACCTGCAGTGCAGTCAAAGAACCACACACATGAACAACCAGTATAGAAACATCCCATTGTGACTGCCTCTATTTGTTGCTGTGCACATCTCCTGCTTTGTACCAGAAAAGGCTTTGAATGTCTGTCTGTGTCATTGTGGCACTTTTGACAAGATGCAGATTAGGAACGGGGAACTGAAATAGGAAAAAAGATGCCAAACAGGAACAGGGATAGGAATTATTATTGTCTTAGGAAAAATCATGTATAAAGTGTTGGTTGTATGTAAACTGTAGCATGAAAAGTTAAAGAATGGAATTAAACTAATAAAATTCATCTAAAAATGGAATGAATGAAAAAGTGAGTAAAGGGACAAATAAATGGTTAATCTAAAACCCATGTATTTGGTACAGTTTCTAGATCTCAGGAATCATGTTCCTGTTCTTATTTCGGTTTTGGCATCACATGTAAACCACTTGTTTTAAAATGCTGTATACTATGATTTTCTTCCTATATTAATATGCATGCTATAATATTACTATAGGAAGAAGAGCCCATGTTTCATAAATTTCACTGAAAAAGTACTAAGGAAAATGTGATTTGTAAAAATTGATTTCCCTAATCATTCATTTATTTATCTTTTGTGTTCAATTACTTATTTATCTTATTGCCGTAAAGGATGTGAGGCTCTGGAAATACACTGAGGAAGAAAGTGCAATCTTTGAAGATGCAATGGAAAATTTTCCACAAAGAGTATTGTTAAAATAATGCCTTCATTATGAGAGATTTGGGAATTTTGTTTTGTTTTGTTTTGTTTTGTTTTGTTTTGAGACGTAGTCTTGCTCTGTCACCCAGGCTGGAGTGCAGCGGCATGATCTCAGGATTTGGGAATTCTGATGTCAAAGTCCAGTTAATTTCTTGAAAGGCAAAACTGTGTTGTCTACTTTACCAACATTAGTAAACCTGGTGTATTCAAATACCGAGTCCTGAAAGCCAAAAGGATTCTGGTCCTTTTAAGGTGTTTCTGATAAGGCAGTATGTCCAAGAGCACCTAGTTCAGAGTAAATACCTATTTACTCCTCTTTTTCCTTCAATAGCTTCTTGACTCATCCAAATATGATCTGTGGTTTTCTTCAGAAATTACCATTTCCCACCATCAAAAACTGAAAACTTCTGAGAGCAAATTTAATCTACTTTTGAGGAATATCAGAAAGATTCCTTAAAGAGTCTCAGATTTTATGTTTCTTTTTCTTAGTGCAATGCTTTTAATTTCTAATGTGTTTTGTTGTTGGTGGTGTTTTTTATTTGTTTTGAGATGGAGCTCACTCTGTCACCAAGGTTGGAGTGGCAGTGGTCCGATCTTGGCTCACTGTAACATTTGCCGCCCTGGTTCAAGCAATTCTCCTGCCTCAACCTCCCGAGTAGCTGGGATTACAGGCTCCTGCCACCATGCCCGACTAAATTCTGTATTTTTAGTAGAGATGGGGTTTCACCCTCTTGGCCAGGCTTGTTTTGAACTCCTGACCTTGTGATCCACACCCCCATCCCCACCGCGGCCTCCCAAAGTGCTGGGATTACAGGTGTGAGCCACCGTGCTGGGCCTAATGTGTGTTTTTAATAAAAAGAAAAGTTGAACCTAGAAGGGAATCCATCATAACATGCCTTAGTCATAGGAAAAGGTAAAAACATCCAGAAGATAAGAGGAAAAATTATATCACAAAGCAAGGAAAAAAAAAACCCAACACCCAATGCACACTGAATTTAGAACACTTCAACACTCTGTTGCATGCAAATACCTTACTCCTTATTCCACATTACTAAAAATACTTGTAGTTGCCCAACTGAGAAGGATTTGTTTAGCACAAATTTCTGGAGATGGTTAATTTCAATAACATTTAAAAATACACATTCTTAAATATATACATTTATACATATTCACTTAAGATTACTCTTTTTCCTCTAGGAATGACTTACATTGTAAACTACATTTCTGAGTAGCTTGTGTTTCTGTATAATGAAGTACCACTGGAGAGAACAGTCACTTGTGGCAGGTAGCAAAGAAATTTCAATAAAGTAAACTCTTAGGATTATCAAAATTATACATTTGGGGCTGTTAGCATGGCCTAGAAAAAGATGAGGACAGGCTCATCTCATTAAAAGAGAAGAAATAGTGGAATTAGCTTGAATCTAATTACAAGCCACACTATCTAATGTAAAAACATGACTGTTTTTTCACTCCCATTCATTTTGACTAGTAATTAGTTTTGGCCTCTAAAATGCCACCCTTTAATCATCCAAACACAGATGTGATTTGCCGTGCAATTTAATCTTGCTTTAATGAAGAACTAATGGACGCATCGCAAATTACTTTCCCTGTTGGAGAAAAATTCTATTTCCTGCTTTTCAAAAGATCAAGAGTATCTTGTGATAATAGCCCAAGCGGCCCTGGCAGCCTCACCGCACAGAGCAAACAAGCTCTTTTACTCAACTCCCAATTCAATGGAGAAAAAGAGGCTACAATTAGCAACAAAGCAGGGGAAACGCAGCATTACAGCCGAATCACTTTCTGTAGCTCAACCCCCAGTAACCACTGGCTTGTTAGAGCCAGGTCTAAAGTGTCAGGCAGGAACAATGCGCTGTGATAAATTACTCTCTTCAAACAGCTGCACTGCTAATTTTCAATTATACACACAAATGGCTCTCAGATTGGAAGAAAATGGAGTGCATGGGGAGAACAGTAGTAGATTTCTATGTTTGTTTGGTAGTGAGTGTGGAGGCGGGAGAATGACATCCTGAAAAGAAAGCGGTAGTGAGGAGTCAGTGTTTGAACTTCAGAAGATGAACCATCCCAAATCTTTCGGAGACCTGTGGTTTCCTCGCTTAGCGCTGGGTTCTAAAAGGACTGAAATTACGAGTTACTTTCCTTCGTGGGTTTGTTTTTTTGGTTTGTTTGTTTTGACCTATCACCCACTTTATACTGAAAATTCCCGACTGACCTCACTGCTCTGTCTTGGTAAGCCCATTTGGATTCACGAAGGCTCCGTTCCCTTAGGTACCCTTGCCATCTGTGTAGCAAACCCCTACAACCCTTCCAGCTCCTTCCTTCCTTAGTTCCTCAGCAACCTGACTGTGCTTGAACCTTCTCCTCTTTCACTCTCCTTCATACCATCAACTGCTAGTCCTCATCGCCAGAGTTCAATGCTTTCTGCGTAGACTCTGAAGAGACACCTCCTCCAGCCAAATACAAAACATTCGCCCTTATAGACTGAGAGAAAAATTTTAGAAATCTCAGTTTTTTTCTGAACTAGATTTTCCCTAAAGAGATATTAAAATTTGGTCATCTTTTCTCTCAAATAAGAAAGGGTATTATGAAATATTCCTTAATGCAGAGATAAACAATAAATCAATATACATTATTATTCTTTTTTCCTTACCTATGTGTTATCTACGTATCCTAAGTGGCAGCTTATTTGGAGGTTGATTTTTAAATTAGAGTTTGGGGAGATGCATGCTGCTGGACCATCTCTGATTCTTTCAGGAAGGATTCATGGATGGACCGGTGCTAAAATCCACTCCACCCCAGACTGTTAGCACCTTTGTGGAACATATGTTTCCCCACTCCTTTATTTTTCAATTGTGGCTATTTCCCCCAAAACCAAAGGGAAGAGTTTGCTTTTTCATAAAAAGACACTTGCTAAAGATCTGAAGGGCGGCATGAATTGATTTTCTTGTAGAAAACACGAAGCCAATTCTTGTTGAATCTATTTCTGTCCTATTCCAAGCAGGAGATAACAGCCACAAGTGTGTGACACAGAATTGTTCCTTTAGCTCACTCGCTTGGAAATCAGTTTGTGACCAGAGTAGCTGCTCTTTTGTCTCTCAGCAGGGATGGTGTTGATGTTACTGCATTTTTCATCTTGAAGACGCCACAAATCTTTTGCCTCCATCAGCGTTTGTTCATTGTGTTCACTGACAAGGAGGCACTCATCTTTTGGGGAGCAGTCTTGGTAGACAGTCCCCCGCCTCCTTTTTTTTTTTTTTAACCATGCTGATTCAAGCCAGGAGCCTTTTTTGACTTCAGCAGCGGGGAAGAAGACAATAAGTGGGCCTCATCTGCTTAAGGGCCACACATTAAGTACGACACAATCATTTGGCCAGATGAGGATAATGGCCATTAAAATGTTCTGATTTCTAACCATTTTCTAGAAAAGTGAGTGTAATGTAAATTAATGTTCAAAAAAGGGGCTTCTAGAAGGGAATTTGTTTTAAAAAGAGCAATCATTTTAGAAGGATGGAGTGGGGAAACCTCTTTTAGAGCAGTTCTCACCGAGGAAAAACTGTGAGCATTATATATTTGAATCAGAAATACTACCATTTAGAAAAGACTATGTAGAAAATTTAAAATGCCAGTCCATTAAAAGTTACTTTTCTTCATGCAGTGGGGGAAGGCTACTGGGAGGTGGGGGATGGTTGTGATACCGAGTGGAAATGCAGTACTTTTTTTTTTTATGCTGAAGTGGGATTTTACTCCTTCTACTTTATAATCGTTACAGAAATTTAAACCTCAAACCATTTCAGCCCAAGCTTATGCTAAGCTTGTTAGTGGTTTCTGATGCTGTGGACGATAATGCTGCAGCATTACCATAAATCAGCAGAATTAACTATGATCTTCAGAAGCATGCTTGAAAGTGGGTGACAGAAGTCTGCAATTTGGTGCTCTGAATATTATGATAACATTCTATATTAAATGTTCATAATCTACTTAAAGCTGAGCTTCAAGTACATTTTGTATTTGTGCTTTGCCCAATATTATAAGCCAGTAACAATTATTACAACCCATGTGAGCTTTCATTATTTGCAAATGCAAAATATAAAAATATATGTTCATGATGTTCATGCATGTACCAAGTGACCTTTTTATTAATTTTTTAAAAAGTGTCCATTTTTTATTGAAATATGGTTATTGCTTTGTCCACTTAAGAATTGGCCTTAAATTGTATTTTTATTACATTGTCATCCACAAAACAAATGATCGCAGATGATCTATAGATTCAAATGCAATTCCAATACTATATTGCAAACTTCTAAAATATGTATTATTTGGTCTGCCTTTTCCATCTGATGTCAGTTTTCATATAATCTTATGGCTCAAAAGACAAGGATCTTTACTGGACATTAAGTCCCAGAAAGTAATACTCTACTTTTAAATACACAATAATTAAGGCACATAGCATGTTTTTTGCACCTCACTCCCCAAAAGACATATTCTCTGACTTGGTCCCAGAATAACCTAATTATGAGCAAATCAAGGTTTATTTTTTTTATTGCCTTTGTTATTCTATGCTAACTTGCATATATACCAGAGCACATTGATGAATGCTTTAGAGGTACAAACAAAATATCTAGGCAAGTCATTCTGAGCAAATAGATAGGAAATGAATTTTTTTTACAATGTAGAAAAAAATACAATTGTTCACTGCTTGAACTGAAAGCATCAGTTGGCCGTTTAAGCTTACTCCTAAGTGGCACCTACAAAAAGGTTGCCTATCGCAAGCAATTGGCTAATTTAGCAGGTAAGCGAGTTAGACACACTGAAGATTTTTTAATATATAACTTATTGGACTAAAATGAAGATCAAATAAATGATGCAAAATGTAAATGCATCTTTATTTCCCGCTGATTTTGTGCAAATGTAAGGGGGAAGATAGAATTTTGATAGTACTTTTCATTCACAATGGTTATATAGAAAAGCTCATCTAAACCAGATCCTAAATGGGATTAAATATGATCTATTTTAAGTGGGTAATCTTATAAAAACCTCATAAATTTCTAGCACTCAAATGCTCTCAAAGAAGCTCTGCCTCTCAGATCTTGACTAGGGGTGCAGAGGGAAGCTGAGTCCTTGAGATTCCTCAGTGTACAGTGTTTTCTCAAGCTCACCCTCGCTTCCTTCAATAGCAATGAATGATTGCCAGCAGCCCTCCCTCTTAGTGTCCCTCTGCCCATATTTCACCTGTAAAAGGAACATGAAGAGAAAAGATCTATGAAAGCACTTTGAAAAAACTGCTATATGCATGCAAGATATACAACAGAAAAACCTATTAGCAATAATAATCACAATTTATTAGGTACCTCCTAAGTGATGCAATATGTAAATGATTTGTACATAATATTTTTAATCCATACAAATGATAAAGTAAGAAATGTAAACCTTAGGTAGATGAGGAAATCGAGTCTCTAGAGAAGTTAAATAACTTACCACTATTTAGGATTTGAATTCAATTGTCTGATTCTAAAGCCCATAATTTAAATCACTGGACTACTCTGGCTCTAATTACTTAAATATGTCTATTATATATCATTATTTTTAAATAATGCTCCAAATTATATGGCCAGTGTGTTATATTATCATGTATGAAAAATCAGGATTTTTAATCAGTTTTCTTCCTCTCCAAAGGAACAAGATTTGGGAAACATCTATCTCTTATCATATGATTGGGAAAAGGGGGAAAGATGTAGAGGACTGGAGTTCTCTGGATTACTCAATCAGGGATATAAATGACTTTACCATAATGGTGTAATGCTTGAATTTGCTACTTTAGGTAGCTTCAAAAAGAGTGGTGTGCTTTTTTTTTTTCCTTTTTTCATTTTTGGCATGATATGCATTAGTGATGTTCTCATCAGAAGCAGCACAATTTAAAAAATGAATTTGGCAAAGCTCCAAAACTAAATGGGCATGTAGGATATATATGGGCACCTTGGCATTATTACTTAAAATAGCTAAGAAATTTTAGGAAGAGAACATGTTTGGAGATTTGCCTTACCAGGAGCGAAGAATATTATGAAGATGTGCTAGTGAAGATACGCTAAAATGCAAAGGGGTATTCATGCAGGAACAAACAAAACAATCAGTGGAGCAGCATACAAAGTCTACAACAAGTTCAGTGTACACATCAGAATGTAGTTATGATAAAAACACATTTTTAAATCAGTGTAGTACTATTGATTTCCCATTTGGGGAAAAAAATGCAATTACATCTTTACTGTTTACAAAATAGTACAGAAGGATTAATGATTTAATGTAACAAATAAACAAACAAAAAACCGTGCTAACAACTTAACACCAGAAAAATCATGAATAAAATACAAGAGAATTTTTTTTTTTGTGATCTATAACTAGGGAAGACATTTCTAAGCAAAACATAAAACTGCCAAGTCATAAATGAAAGAATTGACAAGTTTACATATAAATAAAAATCTTTTCTATGAAGATCCATTTCTAAAAAGTTAAAATACAAAACAGAGGCTGGAAGAACATATCTGCAATTCATACAATATTCAAAGGAGTAGTAGCCACAATATGTAAGTTATCCCACAAATCCAACAATAAAAAGAAAAAAAAATTCAATAGAAAATTGAGCAAAGGATATGGAGAGGCAATTCATTCTTGGAAGATGAAATCAAACTCGGCAGTAAACATAAATGCATAATCTCACTAGCACTCAGGGAAATGCAAATAAGAGCAAGTTACCATTTTCTGTCCATCAAACTAGCAGAAATTTAAAAGCCTGCTCATGTCTAGTATCCACGAAGATGTGGAGAAAAGGTTACGCGTACATGGTGGTGAAATGTAGATTGATATGATACCCATCAAAAAAAGTTTCTAATACTAGTACTTATTATTTATTTATTTATTTATTTATTTATTTAACTTTTTAACCTTTGTTTTAGGTTTGGGGGTACACGTGAAGGTTTGTTACATAGGTAAACACTTGTCATGGGGGTTTGTTTTACATGTTACTTAATAATTCTCCCCGCTCAGGTAGACTCCGGTGTCTGTGTTTTCCTTCTTTGTGCTCATAAGTTCTCATTTAACTTCCATTCATAAGTGAGAACATGCAGTACCCATCAAAGTTAAAAATGTACAAACTACCTGGCCCAGTAATTCATTTCTAAAAACAATTCCATAGAAATGTTTTGCATGTGAACCCAAAGATAGAGTCACACATCACTTAAGGATGCAGATACATTCTGAGAAATGCATTGCTAGGTGATTTGGCATCATGCAAACATCACAGAATACATGTACACAAACCCAGATATATAGCCTGCCACATATCTAGGCCATATGTGGTATATATGACTATTTCTTCTAGGCTACAAACTGGTACAGCGTATTACTGTACTGAGGATTGTAGGCATTTCTAACACAATGGTAAGTATTTGTGTATTTAAACATGGAAAAGGCATGGTAAACATACAGTATTATACTCATAATTGCATATGTAGTCTGTTCACTGAAATGTTGTGCAGTGCATGACTGTATACGTATAATGGTGCTCATTATAACATTTCTTATGATAACAGAATTGGAAACCTAAGAGTTTCTCAATATTAGGATGATAAATATGACACATCATACTATGCAGTCATTAATAAGAATGAGATAGATCTATAAATGGAAAGAGGGTCACTGATTAGTGAAAAACAGGCAAATCTCAGAATAATACATGTAGTGTAATTCTGTTTGTGAAAGCCTCTCTATATATGTATATGTGTAGAATGTGGAAGAGCAAAATTGAGATTGGCAGGTTGCTGTGTGTGCGTGTATATGTGTGTGTGTGTGAGAGAGAGTTTTTACTTTTCTGTTTCTCCTAAATTAAGGTATAATTGACAAACTAAAATCTTATATATTTACAATGTACAACAACACGCTTTGCTATATGTAGTATACACTGTGAAATAAAACTAAGTAACATGTTCATCACCTCACATACTTATTTTTTTGTAATGAGAACATTTAAAGTCTATTCTCTGAGAAATTTTCAAGTCTACATTATTATTAACTATAGTCACCATATTATATAATAGATCCTCAAAGCTTATCATCCTGACTGAAAATTGGTATCCTTTGACCAGCATGTACCCCTCTCCCTTCTCTCCTCCTTCCCTGCCCCTAGAAACCACCATTCTACTCTCTGCTTCTATGCATTCAATGAAGTTTTTACTCTTTATACTTTTGTATTGTTTATTTTATTTTTTTTAAACAGTAGTCTTGTTTTTTCTTTTGCAGTGAAAATAACAGTGACAAGAAGCTCACTGCCTGATTCACATAAGCAAGGCATGCTGCAGGGAAGACGGGGTTCTTATTAATATTTCCTTTCATGTGCTTACATATGAGTTATAGTTGCTAATCCTTTCCCACAGTTTAGCACCTAGTTAAAAGAAAGGGCTTCGGGCTCTTCCTCTTTCCCTAAGCGGCCTGAGGTAATCTGTGAAAATGGTTCGCTATTCACTTGACCCGGACAACCCCACGAAATCGTGCAAATCAAGAGGTTCCAATCTTCGTGTTCACTTTAAGAACACTCAGAAAACTGCCCAGGCCATCAAGGGTATGCATATTTGAAAAGCCACGAAGTATCTGAAAGATGTCACTTTACAGAAACAGTGCGTACCATTCCAACGTTACAATGGTGGAGTTGGCAGGTGTGCCCAGGCCAAGCAGTGGGGCCGGACACGAAGTCGGTGGCCCAAAAAGAGTACTGAATTTTTGCTACACATGCTTAAAAATGCAGAGAGTAATGCTGAACTGAAGGATTTAGATGTAGATTCTCTGGTCATCGAGCATATCCAAGTGAACAAAGCACCTAAGATGTGCCAACGGACCTACAGAGCTCATGGTTGGATTAACCCATACCTGAGCTCTCCCTGCCACATTGAGATGATCCTTACTGCAAAGGAAGAGATTGTTCCTAAACCAGAAGAGGAGGTTGCCCAGAAGAAAAAGATATCCCAGAAGAAACTGAAGAAACAAAAGCTTACGGCACAGGAGTAAATTCAGCATTAAAATAAATGTAATTAAAAGGAGGAAGAAATAAAAAAAAAAAAAGAAAGGGCTTCGGAATCAGGTAAGTGTAGATTAAAGGTCTAACTGCAAATTGCTGAACCTTTGATCCATCTGGAAAATGGATTTTTATCTTACAGGACTGTTGCGAGGATTGATGAGCTAACATTCCTATATCAGGGAGTTTGAAGTCTGGCCCAGGGTAAGAAGTGGGTGAATGGTGGCTTTTATTTTGTAGCTTTACAAGAACTCTGCAGCACAGTAAGACGTATTTTAGCACTAACTTTTTTTGCAGATGGAGAAGTTCAGGCTCAGAGAGGTTAAATGGCTTCTATGAGATCAGACAGGAATTGGACTAGAGTTTGGATCTAATCACCATTATTCTGACTTCTGGTTCTTTTTCTTAGAAGCTGAATAAATTGAAGGTCACATAACTTTTTCATCAAACGTTGCCAGTTTTTATCTACATTTTGGAGACTATATACTTTCACCTGTGAAATTAAAAAAAAAAAAAACCCACCTAATTTGCAGTGGAAATTGGCATTGAGGGAACAAATACAACAATAAAACCTCCACTAGTTCTATATAGCTTCCTATCAAGTGCCTTGCCTCTAATGTAGAAATATCTGTCATTACCAGGACCCTAAGGCAATGAAAGAGACAGATTCCTACTCCATTCTGATTCAAAAGATCTCTCTCCTCTTAACCTCCCTTCTCACCCCAAGAAGCCTGTCCCATTCTGGAATCTCAGCTTTTCCTTTCAGTTAACAGAATCCTCTGGCCTCCGGCTTGTTCCTCTGTCACCCTGGTACAGCGCCTTTTCCTCAGCACCTCTCTCATAGCTTTTCTGTCCTCATTCACCCTTGTTGCTTTTCCCATATTTAGGACTCTCCTAATAACTCAGCCCCAAGGCCAGATAATTTGTGGCAATTTATTAAAAAAGAACAGGTAGAGCTTTTAGATACTGCTAGAGATATGAAAAAAAATATTAAAATATGCCAGGCATTATCGTGCATGCCTGTAGTCCCAGCTACTCGGGAGTCTGAAGAGGGAGGATTTCTTGAGCCCAGGAGTTCTGAGCTGCAGTGTGCTATGCTGATCCTGTGCTATGCACTAAGTTAGGCATCAGTATGGTGACCTTCCTGGAGGCGAGACCATCAGGTTGCCTAAGGAGGGATGAAATGGCTCAGGTCAGAAGGAGAGTAGGTAAAAACTTTCATACTGATCAGTAGTGGGATTGCACCTGTGAATAGCCACTGTACTTTGGGAAACAGAGCAAGACCCCATCCCTAGAAAATAAATAAATATTAAGATATAAAACTTCAGAAATCAGTGCTCAGACTGGAGGTTGGTGGATAGCTTAGAGTTTGACCAAGCAGGGCAGAGAGGACCTGGAAAGCGTATATGCCTTTGGAATGATTCAGGCACTCAGAAGAAGTCTACCTAGATGGGCCACAATGTTCAGAGAGCATGGAGACATAAACAGGTAATAGTCTGATCAGACAGCAACATTAGGTGATACAGCAGGAGGTAGGTTCTCAAAGACAAACAGAGGTTCCCAGACTAGGAATTACGTGGAGATTCAGGTGGAAGCATGAGGCAAAAGAGGAAGCAGGTGACTGGCCCTGATCTCTAGGCTGACTGACATTCAGGAACAAGCCTCCAGGGCCTCAGATAATTGGGGCGAACCAAGCAGGGTGTGGAGTCAAGAGTACAGTACAACACATGGAGTCAGGACCAGCTCAGGGGTTCTAAGTAGAGGCCTGGTCATAGAAACAAGATAGAAGGGCAGTTGCTAGAAAGTGAGTCCAAGGTCAGAGCATTAAGTACTTAAGATAATGAACTATGACTTTAAAATTGCTCTTACCTAGACCAACCTTAGGATGAGTTCTAAAACAGGCTAAGCCCTGATTTTTGCCAGGAAGCATTTAAGGAATCCTGTTTCTGTAGTTGATAGCCAGGTGGGGTATTATACTGAGTGATAAGATCATATAGAAAACATTTTTTAAAGTAATTGAAAGACATCTAACTTACTAAAAATGTTTGCTGTTTTTTCTCCCAAATTTGTTTATTAGAATTTTTATTGGTGAAATTTAATTTTACATTGAGAACATTTAGAGAAGCAGTAACATTCCTTCTGTTTTTTGGTTTGCTTTGTTTTTCAGTAATTATTTTCCAACTATCCCTTTACTATGAAACTATCCTTTCTGTTAAAATCATTTGCTTAAAAGTTATGCTTATGCAGATAGAGGGGGAAATTGCACATTGGTTAATAATAGTTACAAATTATCTATCATTAGCACTATGCAGTTTTAATGAATCATTATCTATTTTAAGTTAATATTTCTGCGATGTGGATCTGACAATCCTATTTTTATAAAATAATCTGACTAATCAGGATGTTCTAATCAGGGCAGAAAATAAAATGCAGAAACTTGGGGTCTTCAGACCTTCCCTTGGCCATGGGACTAAAACTGTGTCTCTAATAAAAGCATTTTGAAAGACCCAGACATGGTATGAGGTTTCTTTTGGCTGGCCACCAAAAAACCTCAAGGACTTGCTTCCCTTATGGAGACAGTTTTCTTCAAGACTGTGGTCCAGGGAGCCAACAGGGCAACACACATGTTTTACAAGGGATTTTGATTTCCATTAAGTCTCCTGCACACTTTTGAGCAAAGGACGGGAGAGGGTATTTTCCATGAGGAGATCCGTTGAGTTTTTGTGCCAACTGAAGACTATGAATTAATACTTTTCTGATATTCCTAAAATTAAAACCCCATGAACTAACCATTTTAGGGTATTAAGCTTTGCTTCAAAATGCATTCTCCACAGATGAATCAAAGGGCCTAATGCATTTACCATTTGGGAATAATAAGGCGTGAAATGGGGTCTAGGACTTATATATTTACATAAGAAGAAAGAGCTGGAAAACTTAAGGAAAAACAACAGAGGAAGGTGCTACTGTGAGACTTGCTCTGAAAACACAGACATGCCAACTGCTCCTCTTCAAACCACGGCCCAGTCTATGGCAATTGACAAGCACATTTGAAAACCTCAATCCTTTTTCCCCTTGGGTTTCCTAGAACTTCTAGATTTTGACATTCTCCTTGTCTTTGCTGTGTACCCCTGGGAGAAACAAAGAGTGAGAAGAAACAAGGGAAAGGAGAAACATTTGTGTATTCCAAGTTTTCGGTGTTGATCAGGTATGACCATTGCTATAAGGAAATAGGCATTGAGGATTACTATTGCATGAGGGAGTGGGGAAAGGGTTGAAAAACTAACTGTTGGGTACTATGATAACTACCTGCATATGGGATCATTTGTACCCCAGACTTTAGCATCAAGCAATATACCCACATAACAAACCTGCACATGTACTCCCTGAATCTAAAATAAAACTTGAATTTAAAAAATAAATAAAATGGAAAAGAAAAAGTCAGTATATAGAAACTTTAGAAATAGCAGTCATCTAGTTTTAACTTAAAATTGAGCAATTTAGATTTTGCCCTGTCTCACGCGTTCGTGTGAAGACACCACCAAACAGGCTTTGTGTGAACAACATGGCTGTTTATTTCACCTGGGTGCAGGCGGGCTGAGTCCAAAAAGAGAGTCAGCAAGGGGTGGTGGATTATCATTAGTTGTTATAGGTTTTGGGATAGGCGGTGGAGTTAGGAGCAATGTTTTGCAGGCAGGGGGTGGGTCTCACAAAGTACATTCTCAAGGGTGGGGAGAATTATAAATAATCTTCTTAAGGGTGAGGGAGATTACAAAGTACATTGATCAGTTAGGGTGGGGCAGAAACAAATTACAATGGTGGAATGTCACCAGTTAAGGCTGTTTTAACTTCTTTTGTGGATCTTCAGGTGCTTCAGGCCATCTGGATGTATACGTGCAGGTCACAGGGGTTATGATGGCTTAGCTTGGGCTCAGAGGCTTGACATGCCCTATGTGAGAAAAAGTTGCCTAAGTCACATATAAATGTGGGCAGTTTGTTGCAATCTCCTGTACCACCTGTGGACCTCATGTCATTTCACTGAAGAATCATGGAATCACACAGCTTTGTAGCTGTGAGTTGAACATCTTAAGATAACTAGGATTTAATATTTTTACACAAAAACATCATTATTGATAGAATCACTTTTATTTGATTTACATCAAAACAAAGTCAGGACTAGAGTAATGCTGTCTGCAGTCCTTGAGTGAACAGAGCCTGTGTCAGCATAGGGTCAGCTGCATATGATGGCACACCCAAAGTTATAAAGACATAAACAAGATTAAAAGTTTATTTCCTTTTCAAGTAAAATTATTCTGGAGATAATGAGTCCAGGGTTGATCTGGTGGCTCCATGGTCATTGGGGATCCCAACTCCTTTGTTCTTGCTTCTTTGCCATTTTAAGCTTACCTCATTTCTGAAAATGGCAGTTCTAGCACCAGTCATGTTTGCATTCCAACCAGCGGGAATAAAGAGAAGATGTGTAAGATGGAAGGCAAAAGAGATTCCCAGAAGCTGCTGCAGATCTCTTCCAGCTGCATTTCGAAAGCCATTACTTAAGTACATGTTGTCACCTAGCTGCAAGAAAGGCTGGGATTGTATTCTGTATTCTGGGCAGTAATGTGTCCAGCTGAGCACTGGAGTTTTATTAATAAGGAGGAAGGTGAGAATGAATGTCAGAGTAGACAGTTACCAGTCTCTGTCTACATGTCAACTATTCTAATATCCATTCTTTACCTTGGTTACTTATTTCTTCACTTTGAACCTTACTAATTTTCTCCTAAATGCAAGTACAGAGCCCTGATATATCAGTTACATTATGTGAAGTCTGTAACAATAATAATTAATTGGAAACACAAGAGATAAAAACAGAGATGGTTTCTAACTGAGAAACAAAAAACAAAAGGGAAAAGGGCCTTTCCATTTTCTCTCTCCCTCTTCTTCACTCTCTAATTCCCCACCACACACACACTTTTATATACATTCTGGCTGTTTTTCACTATTTCTTGGCTAGGGCACCTCACTGTACAGCAGAAAATATTTCACACAATCCAGAGAAGAAAAGAAAGACAGTTACTTGGCTTTTTTGCTCTTTATGAGAGGCCATTTTACAGAAAGGACAACTGGTTTGTTTAGGGAATTAGTGAAGAGGAAGATAGTAGCATATAAAAGGCATCAGCTGAAAGGAAGAAGCAAAATCTTTTTATCACTCTTAAATGAGGAAAGTCAAAAGCCTTTTGAGCTTTTTTGATTAATTTCAAACCCTGCCTTTCATTGGATATTTTTTGCCCTCAATTTTTGGCCATCTGAGACATAAGTTATTTTACTGAGATAACCTCTAGAAGTGGTGGGTGTCACCTGTAACACCAACAAAAACAATGCATCAGAAGATTCATTTGTTGTCTAATTCATTTTCAGGATATACTGAGTTGCCTTACTCAAGGGACTTATCTGGTAACATTTGAGGACAATGTAGGATGGAGACTTTATTGTGTTGGACTTGACAGTAGGGTAATATGAGTGAAGTACAACATTATAATATATTAACTTATTAATTAGTTGGATGATGCTAGTACAACGTGGTAGAAAATAACGTACACCAAGAACTGTGGTTCTTTGAGTATGTAATAATCCATTGAGGAGCTTGTTAAACACATCTGTTCCTAATCCAATCTCTAAAACTCTGATTTAGTACACCTAGGATAGATCCTAGGAATCTAAATTTCTGACAAGCATCCTAGGACGAGGCTTTGAGAGATACTGACCTAGAAATTCATGTAGCATGAAGACCTTGATACGAGACTCAATGCTACAAGGGCTGGATTTGAGCCGTCTTCACCACTTACTAACTGTGTGATCTTGGACAAGCTATGTAACCTCTGAGCTCACTTTCTTTATTTTTAAAATGAGTGAAAATATAACTAGGATTGTTTTTCAGATTAACTGAAAGAACATATGTGAACACATATAGCACATTGCTTAACACTTGATAAACATGTAAAAAAATTCCTCCATCATGTTAAGATCTGAAGTGCTCTAGAGACTATTTATCCAAAAGTTCCGTGGCAAGTAGGCACCTGAAATTTCTACTAAAGCAGCAGGCCGTTTGGTTAAACTATTGTCTTCAGAAAACACCTATTGCTACTCAAATAAGCCACTTTGAATTGCTAATCCTTACCTAGTGCTTTCTGTGGTGTGTTCTGTGGAACAGGGGTCCTGTACTACCTTAAGAGGTGATAGTTTGCAAAAAGGGTTCATGGTCAAATATTAAACAAAATCAACAAAGTTCCCTTAGTGTAAGACTTCTCTGAGCCTTTAATATGTTAATGCACATTTGAGTCTATAAGAGGGAGGTTTTGTATAAACTCTTTCCAATTATTTTGTTTGTTTTTTTTGAGACAGTCTTGCTCTGTCACCCAGGCTGGAGTGCAGTGGTGTGATCTCAGCTCACTGCAGCCTCCAGCTCTGGGCTCAAGCGATTCTCCTGCCTCAGCCTCCCAAGTAGCTGGGGTTATAGGCATGCGCCACCGTGCCCAGCTAATTTTTGTATTTTTAGTAGAGACAGGATTTTGCCATGTTGTCCAGGGTGGTCTCAAACTCATGGCCTCAAGTGATTCACTGCCTTGGCTTTCCAAAGTGCTGGGACTATAGGCATGATCCAGTGTACCACCCACATTTTCCAAATTTAATTGAGAAATATATTTTCATGTAGCATCTCAGGAGGTTTCAATCTACAGAACACACTGGGAACACAATTACCTATCTCTACATGTGAAAGTTTTAGATATGCTAGCAGACAGCAGTAAGCTAATGCAGAGAATAGAATGTGGGTTTGTGGGGAAGGAATAGAAAACTTTGTGGGACATTGGATTCAGCCTAGGGAGGAAAGTCCAGGTGAGAAACTCACATCCGCCAAGGATGTCAGAAGGGTGCCAGGGATCCTGGAGGCTGAAGCCCTAAAATGGAGTAAGGAAGACTTGAAAGTCAAAATGCTTTAGTTATAATTTAATATAGTAGTGCTTGTCTGGGAAAACAAGTTCTATGCTTCCTTTCTCTATTCTTACATTTACCTTCACAGCTTCTGACCTGCCTAATTGAGGTTATCTAGGTACTTACAAGGAAAGTTCATTCTTCCCACCCCTTTACCCTGAAAAAGAAATTTAAATTGGGTGTTTAATGTATGTCAAGCATTGGGCTTGGAGCTAAGAACTGAAAGACATGCATAAGATGTTGTTTATGTCCTGGAAGATCAACAGTGCAGTCAGAAGGAAATACAGGTGAAAAGATGCATACAACCATATGGTAATGTTAATTAAGTTATGCATACCACTTAATAGTGAATGAGGGACAGTGCTTCTAGGATTGGAGATGTCAGGAAAATTTCACATACAAAGTTATGGTTTGATATGGTTTGGCTGTGTTACCACCCAAATCTCAACTTGAATTCCCACATGTTGTGGGAGGGACCCGGTGGGAGGTAATTGAATCATGAGGGCAGGTTTTTCCCATGCTGTTCTCATGGTGGTGAATAAGTCTCATGAAATCTGATGTTTTAAAAATGGGAGTTTCCCTGAACAAGCTCTCTCTTTGCCTGCTGCTATCCATGTAAGATGTGACTTGCTCCTCCTTGCCTTCCACCATGATTATGAGGCCTCCCCAGCCACGTGGAACTATAAGTCCATTAAACACTTTTTCCTGTACAAATTACCCAGTCTCTGGTATGTCTTTATCAGCAGTGTGAAAATGGACTAATACCTGGTTGAACCAATCCTTGAGGAAATAAGGCTTGACTGCAATGCAATGATTTAGAAGCATGCAGGAGAATAGAGTCCTAGAGGACAGAACCTCAGCTAGAAGCAGGGAGCACATATATTATTTGATGGCAGCATGTTGTCATTTTATGAGGCGAAGCTCTAAGGGTAAATTCTCAAAACAATGACATTAAATTCTGCCTGTAATTGAGAAGCATTTTCCATCCATGACACAGTGACATTAATGAAGAAGTCAGCACTTAATATAGTATCCATAGGGGAATCTAATGTGCTTGTGGTCACCCTGATGGATTCCCTCTCAGGTGAGTCTTCTAGGGACCTCACATAGTCACTGCTGAGTCTTGAGTTCATTGCCTGTGCCCCTTGCTTAGGCTGGTTCTTGAATCGGAATGCCCATCTATTTTCATTTGAAACCAGTCATCCTTCAAGGAGAAGTATGAATCTCACGGACACTCAGTGTGAAACTTTCTCTGTAGTCCAAAGTGTCATCTTTTCTCTGTTTATGGTCTAAAGACAACGTAGACACACCATTCAACTCATTCACTGGAGTTGCATCTTATGTGGGAATTATCCCAGAACATTTCTTAAATTGTTGTTTGAATGGATATGGTCAGATCACTTTGAAGTTCAAAAACCAAGAACTAGTTACTTGGGTTTTTTCCTACTTTTTTTTCTGTCTCTCTTTCCTGAAACAGTGGAGATGAAGGTTTCAATTTACCTATAGATCGACAAACAGAGAAAATGGGAATTAAATGAAATATGAGGCCAAGGGACCTGTCCAGCCTCTCTGGATTCTGCTTTTATTCCTGGTTCATTGGTTAGTTTAGGGAGAGAAGAATCTACATCAGTTAGAAGTATGAATCAACTTTCCTAGACAAAAATGGCTACTCAATGGACTTTCAAAGACAAAGTGGCTACTAAATTTGAAGGCAACCAGATAGAGAAGCCATCTCTGCTTCAGAACAAGCATTCCTGGTAAACAACTACTTCTTACGTGCAATGCTCTATATATTCGAATATATTTAAAAAGAAAAAAGTAGAATTAGATGAAATAAAGCTATTTTCCCCAAAACTCAGGAAATAGGAGTTTTAAAGTGTGTGTACATAAAACAGAGATGAGTCTCCAGGCCTATTAGTTATATTAAGTTCTGACAGGGAAAAAAAAAAAAGCTATGCTGTTAGAGAAATAACGTTAAGAGCTACTAATGTGTATGCCTCCAGTGACAAAATATAAAAGAGAAAAGCAGAGCACTTATTCCTTCCAACTGCTATGGCTTTAGGCAAAACTTTGGCCACAAGGTCTGCTGCCTTCTAACTGATTTTCTTATTTCAACAATTGCACTAAATTCTGGGTAAATTAATTTTCCCTCAAAGTGAAAGGTTCTTTTAATAATTCCTTGAGTGTTCACATGATTGTCATTAATGGGCTTTGTTCTGTTCACTGTAGGATAACTTCTTTATATACTTGTCTTTTCAAAAGCTTTCTTCCAATGAATAGACATCATAGTAAGTCACTTGAAAAATCTCCCGTAAATATGGATTTTTTTTCAACATTATCAGCCATTGTCTCATAATTTCTTTAAAAAAAATAATTCTGACTTGGAATTACAGAAACCCTAGTCATGAATACCAGGTCAAATTCTATACTTGTAGCTTGCAAAAGCAGTTTGATAATAAATACAAAGCTTATTATAGTTAAAAACATTAATATGTTAGCATTTTAAAGAATTTATTTTTAAGCACATTTTATTCTCTGTACTTCGAAGTTTAATGATACAAAATAAAAAATATAAAGAGTTAAAAGTTCAAGGAAATGGTACTTCTGGAGACTATATTCCTGAAAAGCCTTTTTTTTTTTTCCAATTATCAAGTAAAGGATGCAGAGAATAATGTTTAAATGTGTGTCTCCAATGAGTTACACACGTGGAAGAGTCAATCTCTTTGTTCTTCCACTTACTAGATGTGTGACTTTGTTTTTCTAATCTGTAAATTGGGGATAACAGCAACTACATAAAGGACTTTTATGAAAATGAAATGAGGTAGCCCGTCTAAAGTGCCTAGAACAGTGTCTTAGACCTATCAAGATGGCTATATTATTATTATTGTTTTTCTATTATTGTGGCACTATATGGAACTTAAAACCAGGAAACCTAGCAATTCCAGGAATGACAATTTGGAAATTTTCTTTTTGGTGGGGCCCAAAGGAACAATTTTCAGGGATAATAGCTCTTATATTTGGGTGGACCAGGTATGAACACAGCTTTTCCAGAAGAGAGATGTGATTGGATATTATGTCTTCCAAGAGTCTGGCCAGCCATGCAGGGCAGGTCACCAAATCATCAAGTGGATTAAGAATAAATCGACAGATAGACAGGCGTGGGCACAGTGGCTCACACCTATAATCCCAGTACTTTGGGAGGCCAAGGTGGGCAGATCACTTGAGGTCAGGAGTTCAAGACCAGCCTGGCCAACATAGTGAAACCTCATCTCTACTAAAAATATAAAAATTAGCCGGGTGTGGTGGCATGCACCTGTAATCTCACCTACTTGGGAGGCTGAGGCACAAGAATCGCTTGAATCTGGGAGGCAGAGAGGTTGCAGCGATCCAAGATCACACCACTGGACTCAAGCCTGGGTGACACAGTGAGATTCTGTTTTTTAAAAAAAGAGACTGGGCGCAGTGGCTCACACCTGTAATCCCAGCACTTTGGGAGCCAAGGCAGGCAGATCATGAGGTCAGGAGATTGAGACCATCCTGGCTAACACCATGAAACCCCGTCTCTACTAAAAGCACAAAAAATTAGCTGGGCGTGGTGGCAGGTGCCTGTAGTCCCAGCTACTCAGGAGGCTAAGGCAGGAGAATGGTGTCTACGCGGGAGGGAGAGCTTGCAGTGAGCCGAGATCACGCCACCGCACTCCAGCCTGGGTGACAGAGCAAGATTCCATCTCAAAAATAAATAAATAAATAAAAATAAAATAAATTTTACAGTCTACTAATCAGGTGTGTCAAAACACTTTTTCTATGGTCTACATTAATATCTATCTCTAGTTCTCATGCCACCAAGAGGCAGAAATTAAACTCCTAGTTAATTCAAGGTTGCGTCTAAATCCTGGATTTACTTGGCCCTCACCATGATTTTGGACTGAATGTATGTGTCCCTCCCATACCCCTACATTCATAATCTGAACCCCTAAACACTAGTGTGGCTGTATTTGGAATAAGGAACTAATTAAGGTTAAATGAAATCATAAGGATGGGGTCTTAATCTGATAGTGTTGTTCTTTTTATTTTATTTTATTATTATTTTTGAGATGGAGTTTTGCTCTTGTTGCCCAGGCTGGAGTGCAATGGCACAATCTCAACTCACTACAACCTCTGTCTCCTGGGTTCAAGCAACTCTCCTGCCTCAGTCTCCTGAGTAGCTGGGATTACAGGCTCCTGCCACCATGCCTGGCTAATTTATTTTTTTATTTTATTTTTTATTTTTAGTAGAGACAGGGTTTCGCCCTGTTGGCCAGACTGGTCTCCAATTCCTGACCTCAGGTGATCTGCCTGCCTCAGCCTCCCAAAGTGCTGGGATTACAGGCCTCAACCACCATGTCCGGCCAGATAGTGTTATGTTCTTAGAAGAAGAGGCACCAGAGAGTTCATTCACTCTCTCTTCTCTGTATGAGGACATAGTGAAAAAGTAGCCATCTGCAAAGCAGGAAGAGAGAACTCACCAAAACCTGAATCAACCTGCACCTTGATCTTAGACTTCCCAGCCTCAATAATTATGAGAAAATAAATTTGTGTTGCTTAAGCAGTCTACTATTTTATTAGGGCAACCTAAGCAGACCAATATACTCACCAAGGATTTTGGGAACTTGGCATCAAGAGTTGAGGGGAGAACTCATTCTCCAATCCATTTTAAACATCTAGCACGATTGCTTTCTTCCCCCACCCTTTTACTTTCTCTAGTCTGGACAATCTCTCTTTAGCCTCTGGAATGACAATCTGTCTTTAGACTCTGGAATGAGATGGTATGTCTCCTCTCCTCTCCTCTCCTCTTTTTTCCAACTTACTTACTCATTTGCAGTAGTTTTTTTTCTTCTTCTTCTTCTTTTTTTAGAAAGGGTCTTGCTTATTGCCTTGGTTCATCTCAAACTCCTGGTTCCTGGGTTCAAGTGATCCTCCTGCCTTGGCCTCTCAAATGCTAGGATTATAGGCATGAGCCACTGCACTGGCCTAATTACTTTTTAATGGATAAATTCTATGTCCTGAATCCTTAAGATTAGATTTTTGAAATTCTTTAACCTCAGATTTTACAGATAAAAAGCTTTGTGTTTCATTATGAAGCCATGGGAGAAATGTGACTCCCTACATATTTGATGATATTAAGGAATTATTTAATGTTTAAGTGTGATAAGAATATTGTGGTCATATTTAAAAGATGAACCTCTTCCAATTAATACATCGTGTACAACAAAAAGATTGATGTAGAAAGAGGGAGTCCAAAAATCCTTTGTCTTTTGGAGAAATATGCTAAATATTTGTGGGTGAAATGATATGATGTCTGGGATTTGCTTTCAAAACTTCAAGACAGAAGGGGAGTGTTAGGTAGGTATAGATAAATGAGGATTGGCTTTGAGTTAATGGTTAAATGGGGTGCTACATATATAGGAACTAATTATATTAGTTTCTCTGCTTTTGTATTTGTTTGAGAATTTTCATTATAAATATGTTCTAAAAAATGAGTCCTAAGAACCTGCTATGGCAATCAGAAAACAAGAACTGACTGTCTTTGTATTCTGCATTCTTTTAGGTATTTTCCTCCTTTCCTGAAATAATGTGTAGTTCTGACCAAGTGAGAAGAATCATAAGGTAAAATCAGATTCTTGAAAGGGGAAATCTTGTTACTATCTCAGATTTTCATCCTGTTGCACAAACCAACTACCGAATCCAAGGTTTGCATATGGATACATTTAATGAATAAAAATATGAATCACTGATATTTTCTTAATATCTTTTAGTTATTTATTCACCATGTTAGAGGTGCTAGTGATGTGAAAAGTTAGGAACTGCTAAAATATTTTATAAGCTGGAGGAAGTTGTTTTTTTTTTTATCAACCAGTGTATTTTAAGTCAACAGATTTGGGGTTAAGGGTGGATTTATTAATCTGTTCTAACACTGCTATAAAGAACTACCTAAGACTGGGTAATTTATGAAAAAAAGAGTTTTAGTTGACTTACAGTTCCGTAGGCTATACAGGAAGCATGGATGGGAGGCTTCAGGAAACTTATAATTGTGGTGGAAGGTGAAGAGGAAGGAAGTATATGTTCACATGGTGACAGGATCTAGAGAGAGGGAGAAGAGGGAAGTGCTACACACTTTTAAACAACCAGGTCTCGTGAGAACTCACTCACTATCATGAGAACAGTGAGGGGGAAGTCCACCCCCATGATTCAATCACCTCCCATCAGGCCCCATGTTCAACGCATGGGAATTACAATTCAAGATGAGATTTGTGTGGGCACACAGAGCCAAACCATACTAGTTGGGTAAAGATTTCACTATATTAGGTATTCTGTACAGTTTAGCTAATGGAAAATGTTTACCAAATTATCTCCTCCATTGCTAAGAGTTTGTAGTAGTTGATCTAACTATACTCTGGAAAATATAAGGAGACCCTATAAGAGAATGAAGGTTGAGAGCGTGAAGCATAGAATCAAAATAAAGTATTAGCCATGTTCAGGCTGATGTTGAAAATGGCAAAGGCAGCTAATGTGCGGAATGTAGAAGATTCAGCAGTGTGGCTGATTTCTGCCTGATTTGTCCCTTCATGGGAGAAATTTTATTCATGAAACATTTATTGAGTACCTATGCAGGGCGAGGCACTAAACATGAGAAATCAAATGATACATAGACCCCAACTTGAAGCTCAGTATTGTAGGAAGCTGGGGGTACGGCTTGGACTACCTCAGATTTTTATTCTCTCCTACCCTCACTCTTGTAGCATATATTCATAGCTATTAAGATCGGGGTAAAAAAATCCTGTAAAACTTTATTTATATTTAGTATGAACCATTTAGATACACATAGATTTAGTCTCCTTAATGACAAAGAATAGTGATGATGAACCACTATGGGATAAAATAATTAAGTGCATTACTTATCTTTGATAACTTTGAAATTCAGAGCTAGGTGTGGGGAAGAAGGTGTTTTCCTTCTTAATTCATTTATTCTGCCACTCATTTCTTCTTTTCTTTACCCCTGCCTACCTGCTAGAGTCACAGTGAGAATTATTTTAATTTCTAAAAGGCACTTCTGTAGGAGAGAAAAAATAGTTACAGTGGAAATAAATGTTGGAACCGGCAGAGTGCCCTCTCTGAAGGACACTGAAGTAGCTAATAGTTCCCCTAAGAGATTACCAGTGGAGTGGTCCTACATGAAAGAAAGGTGGCATGAAAGATCATTACTTCAGTTATTATTAATGGATTGCTATTCCCACAAAGATCATCTGGGGAATGGTTCTGATTGGTTGGCTGGTACCATCAAAGGTAGTTTGTTTAGCTGTGTGACTAATGCCACTGTTTTCAAGGTCTGTTCATGGTACTTCAATTAGATGGAGGCTGTGGTAGTTAGAGAAGGCTTCTTGAACTCTTTGCTGAGTTTCAGGAAAGGAAAACTTTTCCATTAACTGTGAAGTTAAAAGAAAAATCCTATAATGTATTTCTTAACCAGATTAGAAACCAGAACCCTGGTAGGCTTTTGTTTAGCTATTTTGCTGAGAGTGTTCTGCTAAGGCCATGCAAAGAATGAATAATTCACATTGAAAACCTTAGCATTTTGCTTAAAAGCCTTATTTTCATTTTTGGAAAAAGTGACAGCAAGAATTAGTACCGGCACTTCTGTTTCAATAATGGTGGTGATGTTTAAATGACAACAAATACATAATTGGACTTACATGCACATTTATGGACACAAAAATGTCATTACCTATTTTGGTGGAGCATTTTACACTTACTCTATATACAAGAAAAATCAGCGTAAGTTGTTTTTATCTATAAGCGATGAATCAATGTGAGAAACCCTTGTGGCATTCATACTTTGAGAAAAATATACACTTTTTTCATTCCCTGATTTTGAAAGGATGATATTTTTTATTTTAAATAAGACCCTTAATGAGCCCTCCTAGAATAAATGGTAACCCATTTTCATAATATTCCTAAAGGTCTTTTGAAATTCAATACTTCGACTCCTCCCTAAATTAGAGGATAGAGACAAACTCTTGCATAATAATTCTTTGCTCAGTTGATTGAGCTGAAATTTTGTGAATATTACAGGGTATAAGATTCAATATTTTTTTTTTTTTTTGAGACGGAGTCTTTGCTCTGTCACCCAGGCTGGGGTGCAGTGGCGCGAACTCGGCTCACTACAAGCTCCGCCTCCTGGGTTTACGCCATTCTCCAACCTCAGCCTCCCGAGTAGCTGGGACTACAGGCGCCCGCCACCTCGCCCGGCCAGTTTTTTTTGTACTTTTAGTAGAGACGGGGTTTCACCGTGTTAGCCAGGATGGTCTCGATCTCCTGACCTTGTGATCCGCCCATCTCGGCCTCCCAAAGTGCTGGGATTACAGGCGTGAGCCACCGCGCCCGGCCCAAGATTCAGTATTTTATGATGAGAACGGGGAAAAGAAATTAGGAAACTTAATGTTGTAGGAATAATGGAGGCACCGGCTGATACTATCTTGGGTACTAACTGTTTTACCCATGGAAAGCAAAGGACAGATAAAAATAATATAAAACAATGAAGTGAAAAGAACTACTCTTCTCTCAACTACTGCATAGATTTCCATTTTTAAAGTAAGAATAAATTTAGTTATAAATGGTTATGGGCTCAAAGACTTGCTGTGAAATTCTGGTTTACTCAACCCTAATGATAGGACTGAGTCTTTCCATGCCACCTCTATTTCTGAGATGGATAAGCATTACAAATACTCCTATCACTTTTGATCTGCCAGTCTCCTGGCATTATTGTGTATATTCTATTTGCTAACTTGAATTAAATTTCTTTTAAAAATATGGTGACTTAAAAGGATGTTTTCCCAGATGTTGGATAAAGATAATAGGTATTGCTAACCTTAGAGGTTATACATGCATGATATTTCAGATTGACTATTAAACACTGCTGTTTCTGCTAGAGACAATTTTAGTTCATCTATTAGTTGGGACGTATGATTAAACTCTGTAAGTAAAATATATAAAACGACTAGCAATAGAAATGCTAAGGTGAACTATCCTGTCTTTAGCATCTGTATAGAATGAATCCATTTTTTTCCCCTCTTGCAGTGGCTCAGTAAGAATGTGGTGGCTGCTGCCATTTGTTACACATATTTCTCTGTTTCTTTTTCAGCCTCAGGTTATTCTCCATCCTCATTTTTTGACCAGGTTGCTCCATAACTCACAAGCCCTCAGTGGTTCCCACAACTCACATTTCTCCAAAAGCTGGTTCAGTACAATTTGTGATAATCTTGGGTTTTGACCAGGAATGCGAGCTGTCTCAAGTGCAGTCTACAGTAGACCACTGGCATTTTTTGTCTCTGATATTCTGGCTTACCACTCCTCTCCAAGTGTACCCCTACTTGGTCATTTAGTGCCTGCCTGTACTAAATGTATTTCTTTCTTTCTTTTTTCTTTTTTAAATCAAATCTAACCAGAAGAAAGAAAATGTTAAACTCACACTATTGTCTAAATCAAATATATTGTTTCAAGGGTTGTATCTCTCAGCCACATCTACATATACTAGCTGACATAAGTTTTAGATAAAATTATTCTTTTGGGTAGAATTTTAGATCTCAAAAAGCATAGTGGAAAAGTTTCTCAGGTGAGGGAATGAAGGTGCAATGAGTCAAGGGGTCTTGTCTAGCATCTTGGAAAATACTCTCAGTCTCTTACTTTGCTTACTTATAAGATTAGTTCTGGTGAAGCCTAACTCTGCTTCTCCAAACCATCTCTCTCTCTCCACCTTTATAGTGAAGATCAGGGAAACCTCCACTAAGAAGCTTTTCTTGATTAGTCTCACTATGCTTGAGCCAGCCTGTTTAAATTCTGGCCTACTGTTATCAGGCTGTTTAAGACCTCTGAGGGACTGGGCACTCCCACTTTTATAGGCCCTACCCCACATCATATCACATCAAAATGCACCAATATTCCATATTAATTATATATAGATTTTTTACTGTAAAAATAATTTGAAAGAATTTTTATCCTTTTATATCCAAAATTATTTGGTTATGTGTAACTCACTTAAGATTGATTATAATTTCTTGGTAATTATTTTGCATCCTCAGAAATTTTTGTGATGTGAAAATACACCTTACATTTTTTAATGTAATGAATTTTTATGAATATTAAATTTCAGAGGTAATAAGATATGAATGGAGCAGTTTATAGAAATTTAATTAAATACATTCATTTATTTTAAAAGTTTTTTTTCTATTTTGTACTAATTTTTTTTTCAGATCTCAAACATAAATTCATGTAAAGCTCATAGACATGTATTTTAGTGACGTCTATGTACCAGGCATTGTTCTGGCTGCTAGAATTAGAGTTGAAAAGACAAAGTGCCTGCCTTAAAGAGTGCAAGACATGAGGATATTTGAGTAAATAATACCAAAGCACTGTGATAAATATGCTAATAAAAATAGAATTAGGAGTACACAGGTGTCTGTGACCAACCAAGTCCTCAGAAGAGATGGCTTTTGAACATAGAAATGACTGACTTCAGTCACTGCTAGATTGAAGAGTCTTTAGATCATGATATTTCAAGGAGGATTGTCTCATGGATTATTTTCACATTCTATTTCTTAACTAACACAATTTTGGGTTCTTGAGTTCTTACTATAGAAATCTGAAACATTTACCACAATGAGTCTGACATAATTTCCAACTCATGAGGCCACCCTTTGTTTTCAGGTGCCTCCCCTTCTATTATGGTGATAGAATATGAAGAGCAGAATGATTCAGTTGCATGTGATCTTCACAGAGAGCCTTCGAGGTCAGAGTTATCATAATCCTGTTTTATAGGTAAGGAAATAAAAACTAAAAGATGGTAAGTCGTTTGCCTAAAATTAGGCGGTTAGTCAAGTGGCAGAGCTGGGATTCAGTTGCCCATCTGTTTGGCCTCACAGGCTGTAAACCTCACCACTCTATAGATTGGGACACTGAATAGCACTTTGCCAAATGCATTCCTGTGGCTCTAGGTAACTGTATGTGTTCATTTTCTCATTAATTTTCTTTTCTGATGATGAAGTATAAAAGGAGGGGGGAAAAACCCAACCTTCTCTATGCCCAAGAAAAGGTAAAAACTTATATCAGGAAAAGGTAACTCAGAAAAGGAAAAATATTGAGCATAAAATCATCCCCCCAATACTTCCAGCCTTTCCCTTAGCTTCTTTCATAAGGTGATAAGCATTTCCATCCCCACTCCACATTTTTGCCTACCTTAGCAAAAAATATTTTGCTTTATCCATAATTTTTGATGAGGGAAGATTCATCAGAATAAAAAGAGCTATAGTATTTAATATATGTGAATGAATTTTAGAATGGTAGTTAAACAGAACAATAGAAGTATTCATATTATAATAACCATTTCTAATGATCCAATTCTAAGATTTTGTTAGAAGTTGATAGTAGAACTCACACAAACACTGAGTGAAAGGTACTAATAGCAAAAATTCTTCAGAGCCATGAAGATTAGTCTTTGCTGTAAGTTAGGATAATATTCTGTTAGAAGAATTCTGACTTTAGTATTGTGTAAGCTGTTTTCTTAATACATATCTACCCTCTGCCTAGGTGATAGTCACGAAATAAGGCATAGATAATGCATTTAGTAACACTGAGCTGAATCATGCAAAACATAATTTGTGTGCAATTTCAGGAGTATAAAATAAAAGTTGTTTTAAATATCATAAAAAGCAACCATAAAAATAAAGCATTCTAATCAGAGGGAAGAAATTCAAAAGCTTGTGTCAAAAAGGAAAACAATTTACTTGTGCTGGTACCCTTAATAAGTGCCCCAAAGCGTTCCAGTGCTGTTACATTCTCTAATGATATTACTGTATGTGGCACATCTCATCTAATCTGTTAGTAAAATCCTAAAGTCACTTATGTCAGTCTCTAATGCAAGCCAAATGAGTCTTTCCAGTAATAAGAAGCTTCGCAGAATTAGTTTTCGTTTTGCAGAAAATTGCCATTGGGGCTGGCACTTTTATCTAAAAATTTCACTCGTGCATAAGCAAAAAACTCATATATTATTTGGTTACATTCCATCAGTATGAGAAATAACATTGTGAGAATTCTATGCATGCTAATGATATATAGAAATCCACCTGCTTTCAGATAAAATGAGTTTAATTTTCTGTTGCCCACTGCCTGGTTGGCCTTTCATAAATTACTTATGCACAGCTATTATTAAAATAGAGGGAAAGCAAATTAGAAAGTCCTCCTATCTCTCCACTGGATTTAGCCAAGGCAGGGCTGTGACAGCTAGAGTCAGCGTTTTTGAAAAAATTCTGCTCTCTTGAAAAATTTTGCATCTCTATACAATTCTATACCACTGTTGTAAACGTTCTGACCTGCCTTCTTACCAAATTAACCTAAATCCTTTCTATTTTTCAACATTAATGGAATCCTCTAGAGTCCTGCTGATATATATTAAAATATATTTATTGGTTAATTTGAATTCCAGCATTTTGTACCTCATTTCCAGACTCCTGTTATATCTGAACAGCCTTGAGCTTTAGCATTTAAAACTTATAAATTAAGATACATATAGTACCTCTTACAATTATCAGATCACAACAACTTAACTTTTATTGGAGTATAGAATGGCAAATTTAACTTTCTGATAAAATAGAAAATGAAGGTTGTCTGCATGAAAGAGTTAATGGGATTTCAAAGGGTGTTTTCTAGCTGATGGTGACGAGAGTCTTTATTGGTCAATGAATACTTTATCTCTTGATTTAAGGACAGGTGAAAAGTTTTTATTTCCAGAGGGTTTTGGAAATCACTTAAGATTCTCAATTAAGTGGAATTCCCAATCACTTAAAATTAATTCCTGTTAATTATTTCACTTTGTTCAACTATGATCAAAAGTTTCTTAGGATGTATCAGGTGACTATGTCTTCGAAGGCTGAATAAATATCATTGAGGAAGCTCTCCACTTTCAGTGCCATGGTGTTAAAAAAGTTATCAAAATGCTATGTTGAAAATAAATCCTAATTATAATTCTGACTGAAAAAGATAATGACAGCTTCCAAAGCATTTCATAAAATTTCAATATAAAGAGGTCACTTTTTAAGACAATTGCATCCTGTGCCAGGGAGGATACCTACAGTACTCAAAGAGCATTTTAAAATAATTCCAAAAAATAAACTAAGCTTATTTTCTGTTAAGGTTCTTCTTCAAAGTGTTCTGATATAAGCTTTGTCCATAACTAAATGGAGTTTTAAAAAGAGCAACTTGATAGTATAAGTTATTGATATGAATAAAATTACAAATGAGTATTTGTGGTATATGTGTGGGTAAGAGTGGATGGGTCTTGGGAAAGCATAGTGGGATGGGGAAGGGAGACACATACCTCTTTTTCTCATCTCTGCTCTGAATCCAAACTAGCAATTTCCCTTTATTTTTGGGGAGAAATCTTTCAAACAAAGGTAACAAATGTGCTTACAGTGTTTTAAAACTGACACTCAAAAATAATATCAAGCAAATAAAGCCTAGCAACACAACTCAAAAGGCATATAAATGATTCTGAAAATGATGCTTCTATAAGATAGAGTAAAATATCATTTTCAGATCTATCCATAGCCGTTTTCAAATACTGTCATCTCTCCTTCTGGTAAAGTTTAATGACAAAATGTTTGTTCCTTAACAACACCGAATGAAAAATACTGTTTATGTGTCCATCATTATAAATTCTAAAATTTTCAGTGTGTAATCATATAGTCTTAGGATGCTTTTAAATCTCTTCTGAAATTTGAAGTTGAAATTCACCAGCAATTGAGCTTTGTAAAATGTTCCCAAAAGGCAGACTACAGAGTTTGAGCTCAGTCAGCTGTTTGGACCATGATATGTTAATCCTCTGTTTATAAGATACTTAACTAACTGAAACTTCCTAAATGTATTGTTTTGACCTTGGCAATGGTGATTTGAGCCGTTAAGAAATCCCATGGAAGACGAATAATCAAAGTGTCATTATTCCCCAGAAGTCTGCATATAGTCTAGCTCTTGCATGTAGAGTGAGACAGCCATTCCTTGAGCTAATTTAAGGTATCAGTGTGATTGACATTGTGTATTCACAACTTCCTATACGTTCTAAGAGTTCTGGAATAGGAAGAAACAAATCTAAACTAAAACTAGAAAATAAATCAAATTATCAGGATACTTCAGGCAAAAAGACAAAATAAAGTTTTGCAAATAATCACATGCTATTACTGAAAAACTTTAGTTTGATTTTTTTTTTCCAGACGGTTTACTTGGTTTTTTTTTGTTTTTTGTTTTTTGTTGTTGTTGTTGTTGAGACGGAGTCTCACTCTGTTGCTCAGGCTGGAGCGCAGTGGCGCGATCTCGGCTCACTGAAAGCTCCGCCTCCCGGGTTCACGCCATTCTCCTGCCTCAGCCTCCCGAGTTGCTGGGACTACAGGCACCCGCCACCACGCCCGGCTAACTTTTTGCATTTTTAGTAAAGACGGGGTTTCACCGTGTTAGCCCGGGTGGTCTCGATTTGCTGACCTTGTGATCCGCCAGCCTCAAACTCCCAAAGGGCTGGGATTACAGGCGTGCGCAATCGCGCCCGGCCTCAGATGGTTTACTTTTAATTAATTCCTCATTTTATTGCTGAATTGTGTCTTTGTGAATTGCCTCAGAGGCAGCATGCATGTATTTGTAAAAAGTTATAAACTCTTGAATCTAACAGACCTAGATTCGAAATTTGGCAATGGCATTACCTAGCTACTCTATGATGGCTAGATATGTAACTTCACTTGAGCATCAATTTATTCATTTAGAAAGATGAGATGACAATACTCATAGTTTGTTGGGAAGATTGAGTAAAACATGCATAAAAATAATTGACTTATTAATATATAGGTACGTAATAAACATTAGGTGCACTTAATCAACTGAAGGTATGTAAGACTACTTTTTTGTGTGTGCACATATTTTTTCTAAAATTGTTGGTATGATTTCCACATATAACTGTTTAGTCAACTAGAGGGATGTAAAACCATTTTTTGTTGTTGTACTTTAGATCTTATGTGTTTTTTAGTATATTGGCATGATCTCCATATGTAATTCTTCAATACGTACCTCCATGAGTAATGTAGAGATGGGCTTGTTTCTCAAAAGAGAACTGGGACTTTGAACATGTGATACATTTTAATACCTTCTAAACAAAAAAAAATCTTGACATGTTCAATGTAGAATATTTAAGAAATATAGAACAACATCTATTAAAACATTTAAATATTTCTTTTTGTATTTCAAAGGCATTTAAATGTGCTGTTTTCTCAGCTTTTTTTTCTATTCAGATATTCAAAGTTGATGTCATATTGTATTTTCTACGATTTAATATATATTTCACTATAATAGTGCTTCACCATGACTTAACTATTTTAAAATACTATTTATATTTTATTGTATTTAAATTATTATACTGCTATTTTACATAATATTTTTATTATTGAAGCATAATTTTTAATGGCTGCAAAATAGCCAATTGAGTGACCTTACAATAATTTATCAAACCATTTACTATTTTTAGATGCTTAGGTTGTTTTTAATTTAAGGCTACTATATAGATTAATTAATGAAAGTTTTTATCTGTATTTCTTCTTATCTTCTTAGATTAGATAGTGGTCAACAAATACAAATATTTTTAAAGGTATTTATGATTCAATGACAAACTCTAGAAGAGTTGTAGCACTGTATACTCTCACAAGCAAACTGTGAGAATATTCTTCTCAAATCCTTCTTTTGTAACTTGAGCACATTATTTCTCAAAACTTTTGTAAATTTAATCATTGAACATTTTAATTTCTACCAAAAGTGTATGAGTACCAGCGTCATGTAAGCCTCATTAGCACTGAACATTATAAATGAAATAAGCTATTTTATTTGTTTTGACTAAATTTGTTTTTAAAAATGAAAGATACATTTGTTTTTACTAGGACCTTTTTTTATTGCTAGTGAGTTTGAACTTTTTTCTCCTACATTTATTGGAATTAAAATGTCTTTTATGGTAAATCATCTTATCCTTTTTTCCTTTATCTATTGGTGTGTTTATCTTTTTGTTATTAATTTATGAGGACTATTTACACATTAAAATACAAACCCTTTATTATTTTACACTTATTGTTGGCCTTTTGATGTTTTAAACTTTTGGCATTTTTATCTTTTAATTTTATTTATTTATTTGTTAATGAAGTTTTATTGGAACAAAGTCATACTTGCTTATTTACTTATTATCTATGGCTGCTTTTAAATAACAAGGGCAGAACTGAATAGTCACAACAGAGAGTATATGGCCTGCAAAGCGTAAAATATTTATTATCTGGTCCTTTATAGAAAAGTTTGCCCACTTTTGACTGTGCCATTACTTAACAATTATGGTGTGATTGGCCTGACTTCTGTCCTCCATCAACACACACCCACTCAGAAAATTTTTGTTTTTATAGTGAAAACAAGTCCTTTTTTATTTTTAATATTGTAAATTTTAGCACTTTTATAAATGTTACCTCCAAATATTTCACTCCTAGGCAGCAGAAAATTATTGCTTAAAATTAGTTCTGGCTAGGTGCGGTGACTCACGCCTGTAATCCCAGCACTTTGGGAGACTGAGGCAGGAGGATCACGAGGTCTAGAGATCAAGACCATCTTGGCCAAGATGGTGAAACCTCGTCTCTACTAAAAATACAAAAAATTAGCTGGGCGTGGTGGTGTGTGCCTGTAGTCCCAGCTACTCGGGAGGCTGAGGCAGGGGAATCGCTTGAACCCGGGAGGCAGAGATTGCAGTAAGCCAAGAGCTGAGATCGTGCCACTGCACTCCAGCCTGGCGACAGAATGAGACTCCGTCAAAAAAAAAAAATTAATTCTAAATTTTATAGTTTCAGTGTTTACATTTACACAAACCATCTGAAATTTATTTTGGAATTTAGGAAGAGGTAGGCTGTTAGTTTTGTTTTTACACATAGTTGGGCACTTTTCCAACCCCTTGTATTAGATGTCTCATTGATTTATGATGCTTTCCGACTTCGATTTTGACTCTTTTGATCTATTTGTCTGTAGGTATTATCCCCCTATATTATTGTGCTCTTTTATATAATACAAATCTCAATTATTTTTATTAGTATTTTGGTAATAATAATAGTGAATAATAAACATGATGATGACAAGTATTTCATTCAAGTCAAGGACTCATTTGCTAGGTAATCTTAGGTAAGTTATTCCATTTGAAGTAATAAAATGGAAAGAATCTGAGAGATGGGGAGAATATTATCTAGTGAATATTATCATTGAATTCTCATTAGTGGTTCCATCTTAACTCTTTAGTGACAGATTATGATAGTCTTACTTATCACACTTAACAGAAGTTGGTTTCGATAAGGTCCTGTCTAAACCAATTTGGGCCAATAAAACTTGAGAAGAGTCTTGCTTAGGCCTGGGAAAGAAGCTTCTTGTGTCTAATAAGGTTGGCAGGAGTAGTTTTTCTCTGTCTTTCTCTCTCTCTGACACACGTATGCACACACACACACCCTGCCCTCAAACAAGAACAAGGAATCCTGTTGCCCTGGCTACTGTTGGCAACCATCTTGAGATAATGAGGCAAGTCAGCCCAGGGACCAAAGACCAAAACTGACTCAAAGAGAAGAGAGAAGCTAAGAAAATAACATGAAGTGGAGCCTAGTACTCTGATATCCCTTTGTCTGAAGCCCACATTACCTCTGGCTGATTACTGTTACTTGCAATTGAAAGCATCGTGACTGCTACATATTAAGTCTTCCAAGTCTAGTGTGATAAACAAATAAAAGCATGATTCTAGAGTGCTATAGACTATCACCAGGAACATGGCAATTGTTATTAATAAGATTTCTTTAGGGACAAAAATGTTGCTGCCATTATGCATGAGTTAGTTGATCTCACATCTCAGTCACAAGTGTTTGAGCATGCAGCTTCAATACATTTATTTATTAGAAACATTGCTCTACAAATATATACATATAAAATATAGTATATAATATATGTAATGTATATTATATATGCTATAAAATATACAAAATCACAAAAGAAATAAGGGATAAAAATGAAGTAGTTATTTAAAACATAATTTTATTTTGTTTATTTACTTATTACAGAAAACTCCTTTTCTCCCACTAACATCACCATTATCATCATTAAATTTATTTATTTTATAAAAATGTCTGCTGGGTAATACCCAATGCCAAATATTTATCATCTCAGTAAAAGTCAACAAATTTAGAACAGTTGTTTTTAAAAAAGCCACAACTCATCTTTAAGCTCAAACACTCTTCTAAGTACTTTTTGGAGAGACTACTAGCAAGCATCTGTAACATACTAGAATTTTTTTTTTTTTTTTTTGAGATGGAGTCTTGCTCTGTTGCCCAGGCTGGAGTGCAATGGCGCAATCTCGGCTCACTGCAACCTCCACCTCCCAATATGCCAGGATTTTTGTAGTCACTTCCAATCTAACTCTAGATATTGTAAAGATTCTATTCTTTAAAGTAATATCTATATGTACATTTATCCACAGACATAGACTGCAGTAGACCACTATATGCTAAAAGCTTGTAGATAAAAGCTTTCCCGTCAACCCTTTGCCTTGCTATAATTATACACATCCTTCAGGCAAACTGATAAATGTTTTATGAAAGGCTGAACAATTTTGGATGCCAGTGTCAACCATTTATTAAATATTAATATAATTTATTTCTAAGACAAAAATAAAAATAAATATAAATTCATAATTTCTTCTCACCTGTCAATGAATTGTCTTATGCTCTCAGCTTGTGAGCACCCACAGTGGAATCCATTAATTAGATATAAATTGTGAGTTGCCACAAAAAAATTAACAAAGCCTATATACGCATCTATTTTTTTTCAGAAACTTCCATCATAAGATAATATGTCAAAACAATTGAAAAACAAATTCTAAGCAATAAACTATTCCAGCTGATAAACTGTTATGAATGCAGTGGGTCTCGTTATTTCAGCCACAGTATTGATTACAAACCTTGCAATAATAGTCACAAGCATGAAACAAGAGTAGTCAGTGCTAGCACAGAAATTGAGGAAAAGCAATGTTAAACCAATGATCACTTCTGCTAGTTACGGGATAGAACTAGAAATCTATCACGGTGTAACAAAACTACATACAGTATTATCTCAAATACTTTCCACATCAGCAGAGAGCCAATAATATTTATTTGTAGAGTTCAGCTGGTTTGAAAATTAAGGTAAAAATACCATTATATTTGGGTACTTTGAATTCTTGGCAAGTGAGTTATATTTTTAAAGGTAAACTTTTGCTTCCTAAGGACTAAGCTGTGACAACCCTTTAATATGTATTTCAATAATTTTGAGTGAAAATTTTTCCAGTATGAGTGTCAATCTTTTGTTTACTAACAATGCAGACATTTTCAAGAGTCTTCAGTAGGTAACTATAAACGGCTCCTCTGAGGTATATAAGACCGTCTACCATATCCTTAAATGTCTCTACATACCTGCCTTTTTTGAGTTCTTGCTTTATTTTTTGTGGTATTTCTCCATTTTCTTTTTCTTCTATGTTGTCATTTCTTATTAAAATACTGAAGTCTGTTTGTAGGAAATATCCTTCTACATCACTTCTCTCCCTTCCTAATCTGCTGCTTCTAATCATTTTTGACCTTGGGACAAATTAGAAATGTCCATTAGGAAGTAGATGGATTTTGATTACTGATATAAAGTCTCTCCTACGAGAAAAGTGTGTAAATTTTACTGTCTGGGTATTATGATATACATTTCAAGAACTTAACTTTTCTTTTTGGCTTTGAGATTGGTAAGGAGGTTAGAGACTCAAGCTTCAGAATGGGCAAACTGTTATTCAGGCATGCAGTGCTTCCTGCTCTTGCTTTTGACTTCTTGTCAGTGGATCCCTGCAAATCTGTCACATGTCTATGTTGATTGTGAAGTCTTAACTCATGCAGGATAATTATAACACATTTCCTGTCTTCCCAGTTTCTCAATTTTTTTTCTTAGAATATGGTATTTTGAAAAACATGAAAACATCCTAAGAAATACCAGGAAGGAGTCCCACACTGAAACACAAATGGTACATTATCAAATTTTTATAATTCTTTCAGTCTAAAACCAAATTTTCAGAATACTGATTGACTAAGAATTGTTTGTTTTACTTCTAGAAACTCAAAGCCACTGCCTAAATTTTTGGCTTAAATAAACTAAGAGGTGAATGAATGAAATAGTAAATAACTAAAATCAAATGTATTTATTGTTTGTCCCAAAGTAACTTTCAAATTACTTGAATATTTGCTAAAATTAGAGTTGATAGTGTTCACTCGATATTTAAAGCATCTTTTACAATAGATTTCTTTTCTTTTTTGCAATTTAGAAATTACGAAGATTTTTTCTTTGCAATACCACTACTACTTTTTGTTTGCTTAGTATTTCAGAATTTCCAGAGCATTTTCTCCATAACTTATTTAATTCTCAGAACAATGCCAAGAGGCAAATGGGGCAGTTATTATAACTATTTTACAGGTAAGAAAACTAAGCCACCTTAAGACTGGTTAAGAGACTGATCAGGTCACATAGATGGTTTATGATTGGCAGGACTGAATGGGAATGCTAAATCTAGCCCAGGGCTTTTTGCCCTTCAGCATGCTGCCTTGGGATACAGTTCACAGAACTCCTGATATGAAAATGAATGCTTAATAAAAAACTATTGAGGTGATTGACTGATTGATAAAAGAGTAAATCTTCATGTATTAAGTAAGTAGGGATGGCAAAGTGTCTCATAATAGGCCTTGGGAGGACCTGGCTTACACCTATAAATTTTCATCCTCAGCCACTCTTAGGTCCCATTTCTACTGTCTATGAAATGGACCCAGGGATGCGCCTTTTTGGCAGTGGCAGTAGCAGTCACAGCTGTATGTAAACGAACTCTTCATTTAACTAAGATTGAGGAGGGACTATAAAAAGAGTGGCGAAGCGAATCATCGTCCTACTGAATAAGATGAAAAAATGTTCAAGATTCAGGGCAGGCCTTTGGCTACCTATCTACGTGGAAAAAGAACACTGGAACAGACAAGGAATTCTACCTTGCCACTTTAGATTTTGGGAGATGCGATTACAATGGTATATCACATATCAATACATATAACGTTTAAAAATAAGCAGTCCCTTGTCCCCAGAAGTGAATTTCCTTTTTTATTTAGCATGGAACATATTCTCGAAACTTAGTAAAGGGCATGCTACAATATTAAGAACTCTATAATTAATGTTGGCCAGGATTTGAATTTAAATCCTTTACTTTTCAGGGTCTAATTAAAGTCAGACATTATTGTGAGTGGAATAAGACATTTTCCTCACCAACCACATATTAATGGTTTCATGTGTAAGGCTTTTATGTTAAAAGTTTGAAATATATTTGAAATAATGTGTTTCCCTTTGAAGTCAGCAAGAGTGAAAAGTTATCTTGTCTTAACATAAAAGGAAATCACCTTTGATAAAAATGGTCTTATTAGGGCAAATATTATCGCTTCACAATTCTGAGTAGCTCTAAAATACACTGCAAGATTGTAAATATAATTATAGACACTATGTAAAGATAACTACTATAGTCTAAATTATTAATTCACTTAGATCACAGTTTTAGCTGTTAAATAGAGCGCTTGGGGAATGATGTTAATATCTGAAGATAGCTTAACAGCAAAACTGTTGGTGTGACATAATTGTGTACTCGAGTGCTTAATTTCAGGTTTTACTTGAACTGTGAAAGGTAGTTTAATAAATATCATAGAAAATAAGCTATAATAAAATTAGCTGTTGATGTTTACTATGTGCTCTAGAAAGAAAATACTGTTCATTTTCAGTCAATTATTTATTCCAGAATTATAAGTTATATGTATTAATAGAATTAATGCTTTAAATGCCTATAACATCTTTCACGCTAATAATTGAAGTGCTTTTACATCTATGACTTCATTGTCTCTTGACATCACTATATGTGCTTCATCAATGCTGTATGTAGAAACCTGACAAAAATATTTAAAAAGAATAAAAGTGTATGTGCTCCATTATATTTCAAACCTACAAATAAATGCTCATTGAAAATGGCATTATAAAGCTGAACTGAAAATAAAAATGCATAATCTCTGAAATCTATAAACTGCAAACATTTTAAAAAAGCAAAACTCCAAAACGACTGTTTCATAAAAGAATAATCTTCAAATTTCATGAAGAGGAAAACATTAGTTAGATTATTTAAAATCCAACTAGTATTGAATAAAATCATCAGGCATAAATAAAACAGCCAAAGATGCTTTAAAATGAGCTTTCAATTTTTGTGTAAAATAAAAGTGTGTTTTCATGCTCATACAAGCTTATAATCTTCTTCTGCCCCACTTCTTCCCTGATCTTAGGAAGAAAGGATCAAGTTCTTTTGCTTTTTTTCTCTGTTTTGTCAAAATAGAAATCATAGATCTCAGGAGAAAGGGGGCAAGGAAGTAAATCAAAGGACAAAGCTGAAGACCAAGTGGACTGAAAAGAAGATGGAATACATTTTCCCAAACACTGGTGTTCTCTGGAGTTGGCTTATCAACATCTTGTGTAATTGTCATATAATTGTCCCGCATTTCTATCTCCTCCTAAAACTAGAGAAATGGCCTCTTAATATTAGAAAGTGTATAACTATCACAAAGCCCTCAGATTAAGGTCCAGGATGCAGAATGGAATATATGAGCACGCAGAAATGTATACCTTTAGATTGAACTTGGATGATTTACCTTTTGACTGTCACCACCAGCAAATCCTGAAATTGGATCTCTTGAAACTTATAGTTTTCTTTCAGCAGCACAGGAGTTAAGTTTTCTTCTAACTTGCCCTAGGTTCTCTCAGGAAATGGGAAAGCAGTTCTCCCAAATCCCAAGTAAGTTATTCAAGACAATATAAGGCAGAGCTAAATTCTTCTGTTGAAGAATTTAACATGACTCAAACCGTAAGGAAATCTAAAGAAGGCTGCCAAACTATTTCGCTGCTGCCCTCCCCCACCAAAAAGGAGAGATAAAAATGTTAGATTTACAAAACAAACTACAATGTATGTGTATATATATCTATATATATGATATATATATTCCACATATATAGATATATATAGATATATATATACACACACACAATTTTTTTTAACCTACCACTTTGTCTTATTTGCATGAGCACAAATCGCTTTCAACTTAATGCCAGAGAAAAAGGCAACATTCCCGGTGATGACTTGCTGAAAAGCTCACTGTATTTGTTTGATAATGGATTTTAGTTCATTGTCATGTACTTCACTCTTCATCAGCAGGAGCACTTCAGGGTAAAGAAACAGGCTTTTACCACACTGGAACAAAAGCTATATAAGGAAAAAAAAATCCTGAGCAGATGGAATATTATTTGCATTTGCACAAATAGTGCTTTTTAGCACAATTCATATTACCCCATTGTGAGCTAAAGTAAGCCAGATGTGTCTACAGCATGCTGCAGACGCAGAATCGGCTTTTTGTTTGTCAGACTCAGAGGTCCCAACCTTATGATATCTTTGTACTTGTATATCCATTAGTTTTATTTCAGTTACTTATCAGAAGGGAAAAGAAAAAAATGGCACTATGCAGTTAAGAGGACCATTGCATGGAGGGCTAAATTAACTATTTTTTATTTTCATGAATGAGGATCAAATAGGTTTCAGGTGTCTCAATATCTATCTGGAGATGTAGATGATGATGTTATAAAATTAAAATGCAGAATGTAAGTGTAATAAAATTCATTTCTCCATGATTGTATTAAATAATCTTTGACATATATTTTTCTTAAGTATCTCTCATGCAGAGTAGATCAACATATGATTTGACATGATTAAATAGAATTTTAGGTCTAAAGAAATCTTTGACACTAGATTAACTTTCTCATTCTACAAATCAGGAAACTGAGGCTCAGGAACTAATGTGACTTGTGAAGGATGGCGTAGTCAAGAGTGGAGCCTGGTCTCCTGACCTTGAATCCAGTCCTGTACCCATATATCAGTATTTTCTGTAACATTTTACCTGTGCTTCAAGATCAAACAGGTTTGATAATTCAGGCTTCAAAAAAATTTAACAAATTTTTCTCAGCCAGAAAATAATAAGCCACACAATCCCAATTTACTTTGCCTATACCTCCTTTTTCCATAATACATACCAAAGGCCACTTGTTTTGTAGAATGTCCTTTTGAGGATAGCGGTGAAGTGCCATGCCTCCTACAATGAAAAGACAATGAACAAAATTAAGGAAATCAAAGGAAAAAAAAACATGGATGACTTCAAATTCTGGTATAGATAAAATAAGGGCACTTAGTTGCAGTTAAAACTGAGTGGTATTTTTAAAGTTTGCTAGAAACTATTTTATTAACTAAACATTTATTTATTTATTTCATTTCTTTCTTTTTTTTTGAGATGGAGTTTTGCTCTTGTTGCCCTGTCTGGAATGCAATGGCATGATCTCTGCTCACCGCAACCTCTGCCTCCTGAGTTCAAGCAATTCTCCTGCTTCAGCCTTCTGAGTAGCTGGGTTTACAGGCATGCACTATCACACCTGGCTAATTTTGTATTTTTAGTAGAGATGGGGTTTCTCCATGTTGGTCAGGCTGGTCTCAAGCTCCCGGCCTCAGGTGATCCACCCTCCTCGGGCTCTCAGACTGCTGGGATTACAGGCATGAGCCACCGCGCCCAGCCTTTTTTATTTCATTTCTTAAATAAGCCTCTGATTTATAGGTTATATAGTATGCTTTGTATAAACCAGTGTGCTTTTCCTCCATATTGATAGTGAAATCGGGGCTGTGTCTGTGCTAGTGGTGGAACACTGGCTGTTCTCTACTTGTGCTAACCCAGGGACTAGCCATTTGTGTTTGTATTTGAGATGCCTCTTTCATTTGTCCACGCAATCATTCCATGATATGATCAAGCCTCTGCTAGAAATCAGGCACTGCACTGCGCATTAAGAGACCAAAAAAAAAAAACAAACAAAAAACAAAAAAGCAAACAAAATGTAAACAGATAAACATATCAAGAAAAAATAGTTATGATAAAATGCTATTACCATATATTCCACACCATATATTATCATAGCATACTTTATGATATCATAATATGCATGAGTGCCTATAACAGGATGCCATAGGAGCAGGAAGTATTACACAGACCAGGCAGTCAAGGAAAGCTTCCTGGAGAAAAATATATCCACGCTAAGGCCCATAGGACAACCAGATGCCAGCTATTGTTAGGCACAGAGGGAAGGGGAGAAAGAAAAAGCACTGTAGATGCATTGTTGACATAGAAACTCAGCAAGAGGCGAGGGAAGACATGGCATGTTCTAGGGGTTCTGGTGCAAGAGTATCCATGTGTGAAAAGTAGAAGATATACGGCTGAAGAAGTAAGCAGACCCCAGAAGGTGAGGCTTTCATGAACCATGTTAAGGAGTTAACCACTGAAGAGGGGAATGGGAAGCCTGTGAAGGTGTTTGCTTTGTGTGATTTACACTTTAGGATGATAACTCTGCTTCCTGCAGAGTTATCAAAGGGGCAGTGGGCAGGGAGGCTGAAAGCATGCAGACAAGTCCAGGAAAAAGGTGGTGGTGAACTGAGCTAGCATAGCAGTGGTGGCAATGAAAAGAAGCAGACAGATTCAAAGATTTTCAAGAAGGGAACATGGAAGAGTTGGATGACTTGTGTGGCCCAAGAAGAGAGAAGACCCTAAATGGTACATGTGGTAGGTTAATTAACTACTTAGTTATCTTTTGTTCATGTTTTTCTCTAATCACTTGACAGCAAAGAAGGAAAAGTAACTTTTAATTTAGCAGTGCATTTAGCATATTTTAATTTAGCAAATGTGTATAATTTGCAAAAGTAGAGAGAAGAAAATGAAAGTAATCTCCCATTCCTCCATTCACAGACAGGTACTTTTAAAATGTTTTAATATACAGGTATTTCTAACTGTCCAAATTCTTGTTATCTGAATTTGGAAACTGATGAGAGTTTGGATAGCATGAAATATCTGTATTTCCTTCCAATCTTTTAATGTAGACATTTCACAAAATTGGCTACAAGTCAAATGTGTGATTGTGCTCTGATTTTCTATTTAATATTATATTTATACATTTCCCTACGTCATAATATAATCTTTAGAAACATGATTGTACTGACTGGATAATCATCCCCTGTACTATAATCTGTAAACCATTTCCCGATTGAAGAACATTTAGGTTATTTTTTCTTTTTTTGCTATAATAAATACTGTAGCAATGAACATGTTTTTATGCAGCATTCGCGTTTGTTTCCTTAGAATAAATTCCTAGAAGTGGAATTGCTAAATCAAATTATTCACATCTGTAAGTCTCTTAATAGATGATGCCAAATTGACGTGATGTTTTATATGAATATTTCGAGTGTTCCCTGTGTTCCCAGAAAACTATGAGTGTTCTCAGAAAACAGAAACGTTTCAAAAATGCCCTGAAATCAGGGATACATACCAGTTATTGAAAAAAGAGAAAATGTGACTGTTTGTTTTTTTAGTCATTTCAAATAGAGCCATAGGTGTACCTGTCATAATAAACAATTGCCTGATGTCTCTTCACACCAACTGAGCATATAGCACCTATCACAGCCCAATAGAGTGGGGATGGTGAAAGACACCTAGTGAGGAGCTCATCAATTTGTGACACAGTCAGTGGGGAACAAATAAGACAATACATAATCAAGCATTCTGACTTCGTATCTACTCAGGTATTAATTCAGCACACATTTCCTGAGGGACCGTCAGGTGCCAGATACTTTGTTAGAGAACTGAGATACAAAGATGAATGGCACAGAACCTGCATTCAAGAAGTCTGGTAGGTAGAAACAGACTCATCAACCAATAATATCTACTATTAGTCTAGTGTTTTCTATGTGCTACTCAGTATATTATTAAAAGATTCACAATTATCTTCTTTATTCTCAAAACAACCTTGTGAAGGAGGTATTTTTCTCAACCTCACTTTCCCCAAGCAGAACCCTACATCCTTGCCTTTTTTTCTTTTTTCTTTTTTCTTTTTTACATAGGAGAAAACCATGACTTGGGTAATTTTCCCAAGGCCACATGACCAGTGAATTGTGGAGTAGAAATCCAACTCAGATCTGTACAAAATCTGAAGTCTGTTTTCTTGTCTCAGTGCTATAGGATAAGAACATTACAAAAAGTATAAAAAGAATATTACTGTACAAAGCCCCAGGGACCTGGGACAAAGGTTGAAATTCTACTAGAGGATGAAAAACTGAAGATCCAAAAAACCTCATGGAGATATTATGATTGCGTGTTATCATCTCAGATGAATATATATTCATAAGATAGGCAAAGGAAAAAGACCACTCCAGGTTGAGGGATTATCATGAACAAAGGCTTATTCTTTAAATGCTGATATTTTAGACTATAGAGAGTCCATTTTCCACCATCTTTTACTTCTCACTTCATGGGCTGTCTGTGAACAATCTCATCCATTCTGGAGACTATAAACACTGGTGTAGATATATTACTTTCAAGCCTATGTCTTTATTGTGACCCTCCTACAGATCAGCAGAACTGTATTTTTTTTATTTTTTAATTTTTCTTTTTTTTAATCCCCCAAAGCAACCCTGCAAAATGAACTGTGTTCTTAACAACCCACTTCTCAGGTATGTTGACTTATTTCTGTAATCCCAGTTCTTCGGGATACTGAAGAGGGAGAATCACTAGAGGCCAGGAGTTTGAGACCAGCCTGGGCAACACAGTGAGACCCCATCTATGCAAAGAAAACCCCCAAGAATTAGCCAGGCATGATGCTGTGTGCCTGTAATCCCAGTTATTTGGTGGGCTGAGACAGGAGTATCACTTAAGCCCAAAAATATGAGGCTGCAGTGAGCTATGATCAAGCCACTACACTCTCACCTGGGCGACAGAATGAGACCTTTTCTCTGAAAAACAAACAAATAAACAATAACCTCCAACTGGACGGTTCCACTTGGATATTCAACAAGCACTTCAAATGAAACATGATTTGTTCCTTCCAGCCAGATTTTCTTCCTATACTTACTTAAGTTAACCTGATTTCAGAATCTTCTTAGATTTCGAACTGTTCCTCAACATTTAAAATTCATTGATAAACTCACCAGGAATCTAGAATCACTAGACTCTCTCTTAAATACCTCTTGATTTTGTCTTTTCTTCTTGTCTTCACTGCCATGCCTTAGTTCAGGCTTTTATTACTTCTCACCTGGAATATTGATTTCTAATGATACTGAAGCAATGTAGCATAGAGACAGTAAAATGGAAAGAGCATAAACTTTGGAGTTGAACAAATATTTAGAACGTCATTTCCAACTTTTAACAACTAACTAAATTTTGGGGAGTTTCTTATTTGACTCATGGATTTTCCCTCTGTAAAATGGGAAATCATAATATCTACATTTCAAGGTTATTATAAATATTTGGTATGATAATGTGCATAAAGTACCCAACACCATGCCTTGTATACAATAAGTGTTCAATAAGTGGCAAGTGCCTTTTCTTTTAAGTCAGGACTTTTTTTAGTCACTGAATGAAAGAGATGCAGTTCAAATGAGCTTGAACAAAAGGAGGATAATATTGACACATGTAATTGATAATTTCAAGACAGGGCTGAAGCAATGTCAATAGAGTTCTGCCTCTTTTTTTCCTTTCACCTCGATTTTTCTCATGTGTTGGCCTCAATGTAATGGCAAGATGGGTGCTGGAAACTTAAGTCTACATTCTTGGAGAATGCTGTCTGAAAGGATTCAGTTATTAAACCTTAGAAGGGACACAGATTGGTCCTGCTTGAGTTATGTGCTTACCCGTGAACTAATTACTGTGTCCCAGGAAATACAGCACAACATTAGCCCTGCCTTGTGGTTATGTGGGACGCTGTGACAAAGCAGAGCAGAAGTTCTTTCAGGAAATTAACGCTTTCAGACAAAAAACAAAACAAAACAAAACAAGACAAAGAAACCCCATGCCTGACATACCTTTCCTACTCAACTCCTGGTCTTCATCATTTCTGTCCAGTGTATACTCCACAATATCATCAGAGTTACCTTTATAAAATATAAACTATATCGTGTGACTCTCAAAACCTTAAAACCCTAATATTGCTCAGAGAACACGGGGCAAATTTCTTTACAGAGGTCAAATATGCACATCTAGCTGACCCCAACCAACCCTCTATCCTTTCCTGCTGTGTTTAACCAATACCATCTATTCCTTTAATGCACACTTTTTCCCTCTTATTGTTTACTCAGACTCTCTTCCCTGCTTAGAGTGATCTTTTTCTCCATGTCAGTTTAACAGTGGCCAGTCTGTCTTCTAGGCTGCACTGGAATTCATTCTTTTTGTTTATCTGGAACCCCTCTTCCTTTAAGAACCGGTTTTATTCTCACTGCAACAATGTGTTTTTGGAAGCCTTGTCATCACAGCAGCGACTCAATTCTGGTGACATGACCCAGACCAGGCAAGTCATCAGTTTTGCAACCACAATGTTGGTCCAAGGATAAAGAAGTAACCAAATGTGCCAAATGGAGTCCTTCCTAGATTGAAGTTAGGCAAGAGTTACTCTTTCCTTCTGAATCATTAATTCGGAATTACGTTAGCCTAAAGCTGCCAGCAATCATGTTCTTCAACACAAGGAGAAAGCTCACATACAGTAGGAGAAAATGAGGCCACCATGCTTCATGACTCAGGAGAATCAGAGAGATAGACTAAGGAGTCAAAGAGACTAGGAGAGGCTATGTGTTCCAGGCCATGTTCTGACAGTGCCAAACCATAATCTCTGTTTTGTTTTTTCTCATAAACTACTTTGAATTGAACCTCTGTCACTTGAAAGAAATTGTCTTCCAGGTCCTGCTTAAATATTTATTTCACTAGGATGCCTTTCTGGACTGTGTTCTTATAGACCTCTTTTATTATACTGATTACCGGTTGCTTTTTAGAAGGTATACATACGTATTTAATCATTCCACTAGGTTCATTCATTCAGTAATGCTGGCCAAATGTTACCATATTTCTGACTGTGCTAGGCTGAAAGCTTGACTCCTACCCTACTTGGCATAAAGCCTGGTAAAGAGTCGAATTTTGAAAAATATTTATTGAATTGAATTGTGAAAGGTCATTGAAAGACCTTTGTGTCTTCACATTGTGCCAAATGACATGTATTTCTCTCTCCGTTCTAAACTCTGCACTGATAACAGAATCACAAATGATTAAAATATTTCACTGAAAATGTAAATTTTGCAAAAAAATACGTGAACTGGAGAACATGAGCTACATTCAAAGTGGAAAAAGGTTAGGTTTTCAAATCATAAACTCAAGCCATTTCTGTGTCTTACCTCTAAATAGCAGGTACAAATTGGTTTATTTGCATTTTCTTGGTTAATTACACATTTTGGAATGATCTTTCCATGTGGAAGTCATTGATAACAGGATCTAATTCCAGAGACCAAAGTGCCATTAGTTTCATTGAATTGAAGCATTTTCAGAGGTTGGAGTCAAAGCCTGGGAATTAGAAATTATGGGTCTTAATTACATCTTGGTCACAGATTGGTTGTTTTCTTGGAAGCACACAATCTCAAAAAATTCAAGTGCCTGTAAAATGAAGATGAGAATCTGTGCTGCCTTCAACTTCAGACCTTTATAGAGTTGAATGAAATAGTACCTATAAACACCTTTGAAATCCTAGGATTGTGTGCATTAATTACTTTCCTGAGCCTTTAAATCCAGCGGCTATTTCAGCATTATGAACCAATAAGTAAATTGGACTGTGCTCTTATAGACCTTTTTTATTATGCTGATTGCTGTCTGCTGTGATTAAGATCTCTTGATACAGTGATACACAATCTACTTGTTGGCAAATAAGTCAAAGGTAAAGGGAAGAGAAGGAAGCTGACCTGAACTGGGTACGTAAGTTACACCAGTTGGTGTTGGGCTTGGCTCTTTACCTACCTTTAATCCTTAGCAAATTTTTATGAGAAAGAGATAACATTTTACCCATAATGAAACTAAACCTTAGCTATGTCAAGTAATTTTCTTTAGGATCACGCAAGGAACAACTGGATGATGGTCTGTGTGCTGGTCTTTTGTATAATTAATTATTCTGTAAAAAGGGCTATGCTTTTGGTTCTGGCAGACTCAGCTGTTTACTTAAAACGTTTAATAAAAACTAGGCAACCATTATGGGTGTCTTATCAAAAGCAGTGCTATATATTTTATTGTTAATTATTGCCAACTATAAAAGGAACTTTAGGCTTTAAGGGTGTTTTTGCTTTATCAGAATGGCTCATAAACTTAGAAATTTAGCCCTTGAGTTTGTCTCTAGTTGGGACTAGGAATTCTATGGGTAGTCATTCTCGAGCTACAGATTCGGCATCATATTCACTTTGGAATCTTGCTGAAAAATCCAACCCTGAATCCATTTCATGTAGACTCTGAAGAGTGTGTGTGTGTGTGTGTGTGTGTGTGTGTGTTTACAATCTCCTTTCTCAGGTAGGAAATTATGACCCAAAATGATATATTTCTCTGGGAAAAGACTAAAGCCAGTTCTGTGGAGGCAGATAAGTGTAGGAAACCCAAGTTCTCTTTAATGTAACCTGGTTCCCTAAACTCACTCTCCAGTGGCAGATGTTTCTAAATCATCTCCAGAATTGACCTGTGATTCATAAAACCTGTTTGACAGAGTCATCACCTGGACCCAACATGTCCTCATTTCTCATTTTGGAGCAAGTCACAGCCAAAATAGTTAACAGAGGTGAAGAGGCGGCACTCTGGGTAAATATGTGAAGCAGCTAAAGTGAGAATCCTCTGGCAACAAGCCAAAAACCTTACCATGAAGGAGGCTGCACCCCATTCAACCAGCAGATAAGACAGGATAATACCTTCATGTTTCACTTGGTCAGTTCATAATGTACCACTCAAAAGGGAGCAAGTCTGTCAAGCTTGTGACTGCATTATCTGGTTTCCTTCACACTGCTCCTGCCATGCCTCCATTGTGTGGGAAGTGCATTACTTGTTGGAGCAGTGAGGCTCAACCAACGTGGAGAGCAGGCCTGGGAGGATTATGGTGAATGGCAGTGAGGCTCAGCTAATGTGGAGCATGGGGAGAGGTAGAGAGATGTCTAATAACACAAGCCCTGCTTTGCCTAACACAACCAGACCCAGTTGAAAAGCCGGTTCAGGTTTTGGTGGACAACTCTATCGGCAAAAGACAGCTAAAGTTTTTCTAAAGCTGTTTCTTTTGAGCTCAGAGGAAACAGTGTTAGGAGGTGAATACCACTCTCTTAATTTCATTTATTGAAAAAAAGGGGTGTGTGTGTGTGTGTGTGTGTGTGTGTGTGTGTGTGTCTGTGTGCATTCATCCTTCCTTATGTTGGCATATAAACATGGAAGTCTTTTTTGGAAATAGCCATAGAGTGCTATGGGGTAAAGGTATTTCATTGATATTCTTCTTGCACATAAGATGCATAATTTAACCTGATAATCCTTTCCCATGGAAACTGGCAGGCATCAAACAATATAGCATTGGTTTCTGATGATAATTAGGGTGTGTGAGGGTCCACATCTTGATTTAAGAGTTTATCTACATGTAAAAGCAAATAGTCTATAGCATAGTTAAAACAATCAGTATATATTGACTATGAATTTGAAATAGTTTCATAAAAATCATTATTTTTTAACTGAAATAGATATGCTAATCACATTGATCATGAAAACTGGCCTTAGAAAACCACAGGGATCATTTAAAACATGCAGAGTTTAACAAATTTAAATAGATCCACTCATAGATGATACCCTGCTTTTCCTCATCTCTCTGCCAAAGAAAAATTTAAATTCTTCAGTTGAGAACACCAACTAAAAAGTGCATAGTAGCTTTTACTAGAGAATCTCACATGCACATTTTTTTTAAGAGACAAAGTCTCTCTCTGTCACCCAGGCTGGAGTGCAATGGCACAATCATATTTCACTGTGGCCTCAAACTCCTGGGCTCAAGGGATCCTACCACCTCAGCCTCCCAAGAAGCTAGAACTACAGTTGTGTGCCACTATGACAAGCTCAATTTCTTATTTTTATTTATTTATTGATTTTTGTAGAGACAGGGTCGAGCCATGTTGCTCAGGCTGGTTTTGAACACCTGGCCTCCAACTATCCTCCCACTTCGGCCTCCCAAAGTGCTGGGATTACAGATGTGAGCAACTATGCTTCACATGCACTTTTAAAAATGAGCATTGAACAATAACAAAGGCTATTAATAAAAATAGCTACCATCTACTGAGTAACTACTATTTGCCCTACATAGTGGTGTTTTACATATGTTTTCTCAGTTAATTATCTCAAAAACCCTATATACTGATGAGGAAAATAAAGCCTATAGACTTCAAGGTCATATGGCTAAACTAAGTGTTGGATTTAGGAACGCAACCAAAGAGGACTGATGCCTGGAACTTGGCACTTAACCATCACTCGATCTTACAGTCACTAACACCAACAGAATGCAGAGACATAGCAAAAGGAGTTAAATGGCTTGTAATCTTGATAGATCTGGGGCAAGAGTTTCCAAATTGTCATTAGGAGTTACTCAGATTACATAAAATCAGCATTAAAACAAGCCAAGTAATCCTTCTTTTTTGCCAGCATGATATCAACAAAGGATTGACCAGGGAGATTAGATTTCCAGTTAATGTTTGTTATAGCATGGCTGTTCCTATAAATATACAATGTAAGCACCACTCCACTGTCTAAAAGACCCCAGACATGCTCCATTACAACCTCCTTAAATTACTTTAAAATTAAGATTTGCTATTTAGAAATATACTTTCATTATTTGAAAAAAATATATATTCAATAAAAAAACACCTATCACCTCATCACCCAAAGACCACTGTTTACTTTTTGTTGTTCTTCTAGTTTGTTTGTATATTCTTCTAGTTTATTTCTGTGCCTATATATGCCTACTTTTAAAATAAAAACTAGATATGTCATAATATTATTTCATGTATTGTCTTTTATTATCAATATATGCATGATGTTATTAATATAGTACTTGCTTCCTCTACAACAAAGTATTTATTTGTTACAGAGTGCCATATGAATTTACAACCATTTCTTTCCACTTTTTTATTGTAGAAACAGAGCTATAATGATAACTTCTTGTGTATATACATAATTACTTCTCAAGAATTTATTTCTAAAATTAAAACTACTGGATAGTGCAGTGATTAAGGACACTTAGATTCTGTAGCTGTAACTCAGCTTCACACCTTAACTGTGAGATTTTGGGAAAATCACTTATCTTCTAAGTGCCTCCATTTGGTTTTCTACAAAATGAAGATATTAGTACCTACCTGATTGTGTGGTCATTATTTTGGTTTTTAGTATATGAAAAACACTTAGAGCAGTGACTGGCACACTGCAAATACAACGTAGATGTTTGTAAAATAAAAAAAGTACTGGAGCAAAGGATATGCATCTTTTAAAAGACTTTAATAACATATTACCAAATTACCTTCCAGAAAGATTCCTCCAATCTTTATTCCTTACAGCAGCATGTAAGTGGAGTACTCATTTTCCTGTCCCCATGGAATAGTGGTTAAGAGTATGAGAGATCAGATCACCTTATTTCAAAATCTGGCCCAACCACCCAGTATCTGTGTTATCTTGGGAAAGCTATTTGAACACGCTAAGCTTCAGTTTTCTTTTTTTGTAAAATGGTGATGACAATAAATATCTACCTCATAGGAAACCAAACTGAGACAATATAAAGTGCTTTAAAAAGTGCCTAGGGTAGGCCAGGCTAGGCGGCTCATGCCTGTAATCCCAGCACTTTGGGAGGCCAAGGCAGATGGATCTCCTGAGGTCAAGAGTTTGAGACCACCCTGGCCAACATGCTGAAACCCCGTCTCTACTAAAAGTACAAAAATTAGCCAGGTATGGTGGTGGGCACCTGTAATCCCAGCTACTTGGGAGGCTGAGGCAGGAGAATCTCTTGAACCTGGGGGACGGAGGTTGTAGTGAGCAGAGATTACACCACTGCACTCCAGCCTGGACAAAAGAGTGAAACTCCGCCTCAAAAAAAGAAAACAAAAAACAAAAAACAAACAAACAAAAAAATGGTGCCTAGTAGTAAGGGATCAATACATGCTGATAGTCTATGTTTTTAAAAATGCCTAGTATAGAGTAAGGGATCAATAAATGCTGTTAGTCTATGTTTGCTGTCTCTTCATTTCAAAGATGAGGAAAATTAGGACCAGAAAATATGGCATCTATGGCTGAAGCATTAAGGTAATAGGTCAAAATGATGCAAGAAATCAAGTGGGAAAAAAGAAATATTTGGTTCTGGATGATAAATATTTTCTGCTTGACTGGCCAATATGGATATCTTTTAAAAAATGTCAGGATGCCTTCCTGTGCCTAGCGCTCAGCATGTATTTGTCAGAGACATGTACAGGGGAACCGAAAGGATGGTTACTAAACTTGTCACTGTGCGTTCAGAAAGGGGGGAATTTCATCTTGAAAGAAAGAATCAAGAAAATATGATTTTACAAGGAAAAATAATAGTCTATGTATCAGAGTCCTTTGAATAAAATCAGTTTTCCAAGTATCAGATGTGGAACTAGTGATTGTGCTCAAACCAGTCAGCAAAAGTTGTATTAGCTATTCTGTGCAAAACAACAACTAAAACCATCTGACAATGAACATAACTCTACAGATAAAATTTACCAATGATACTTGAGTAGACAGATTGAAACTAGGTGGTGTTCTGTTCTTTTTGGGTGCCACTGGCCAGCTTTTTATGAAAGTTAAGAGGCAGGACTGGATTCCCTGATTAGAGATGGTCTTGTAGAGTATAAGACTCATCAGAGGAGACCTACAATTCTGATGGCTTGAAAGATAAAGGATCTAGCATTATTCACTTTGGGGAGTTTAAGACAGATAATTTTGTTATTTTTCTCAAGTTTGGCCAAGATTCTTAGAAAGGAAAGTGTACAATGGTTTATTTCTACTGAGAGTGGAACTGTAGGAAGCAAATTTCAAACTGCAGCGTGAAAGATTTAAGTTAGAATGATTGAAAAAATTTTATTTGCAATATGCCCTGAGAAACACTGCAAATGATTAACAAGGAAAGCTATGCAAGATCTTCACAAGCATATAAAATAGGACTGTTTTTGTGTTTGTTTCACATTATTTTTGTGGGTCTTAACTAAAGGCAGGAGAATAGGCTAGGTAGATGCCCAAGGTTCCTTTCTATGATTTGACGATAAAAAAAACTTGATCCTATAAAGATTGCTCTGGTTTCTTTTCTATTGCAGCTACCCAAGGAATAGCTGTTGCCTTGACAACAAGAGACATTCTTAGGTTCCTCATATGCTAATAGGAAAATGGCCAATTTTCTTGTTCATTAAAGAAAACTGTTGGTTAATGTGTGCATCTCTCTCTCTTTCTCTTTCTTTCTTTTCCTCTTTCTCTGTCTCTCCCCTACCATTACTAGCTACCCTTCAATGAACCTTAGTGAGAGTCAGGGTTAAAAGAAAATAAGAAAGGGTAGAATAGTTTGTATCTTCAGAAATCCTCACTGAAGCTTAAAGAAACTCACTCATAAAGGAGTTTGGAGTAAGATAATGATATGGGAATAATAAGAAATTGGTGTTGAGTGTGGAGAGAAGAAAAAAATTTGATAGCGTAAAATTCTCAGCTTATGGTAGGACATGGTAGACACACTGACCGGATTCCAGGATGGAGTCAATGTAACTTCACAGGTGTGTCAACATGTGATGGCATTTGTAAGACAGTTTTTCAAATAACTGCTTCCAACTATCTAGGTACATGAATACAGGCAGTTCATCTGCTTTTGAATATACTGACTAGATTGTACTCAACTTGAGCTTTACATAGGATTTATGTGAATAAAACCATAGAATATGGCAGAAGAACAGCAATTACTTCCACATACAATTCACTAAAGTAACAAGCAACAATTAATTCCCCCAGGGCAAGAGCCATGGAATAATCCCTGTTTTCTCCTTTGCTACCTGAAATGTAGCCAAATACAAGCTAAGAAACAGATTGACAGCTGATAAAAAGTGCTTTGAGTAAACTTACCCATATATTATGTGGAGAGCTATAGCTCATAGAATAAAAGCAAGCCACCTCTCTGCAGTGTCTCTTAAATTAAAGCCTTAGCTATGAGAAAGCCAAGTGTCTTAGCCCAGTGGAGGGCTGCTTTTTCCATATAGCAGCATGGAAGTTCAAGCTGAAGCCTCATACCAGCCTTGTTTTTGTGCTGTGCTCACATGGGTGATGTGATGTGTACAGTATCATGACAAACACACATTTCCTCGTATCTTTACCCTGCATTTTTCTATATAGTGGTTACATGGTGGGTATGTTTTTTGTTTGCTGTTTTCACTACTTCTTGTTTCTCCAAGGATTTTTTTTTTTTTTGCATATTATTGTTGTTAGAAAGTATTTTTCTTTTAATTATAGGAGTAGTTCATGCTCATTGTAAAGAACATGAAAAAAGTTCAAGAAAGAGCAAGGAAGGAAATGAAAGATAGTGTAATTTCGAAGAGCAACACTGAAAGCAAAGAAAGCCATTGCCAATATTTCTTTTACTAACAACTAGTGCAGCATACGGGGCATAGAATTCCTGCCCCTTTTTTCTTTATTTCCTGTGCTGAGGCCTGGTCTTCCCGTGGACCCCGGAGAATTAGCTGATGTTTACAAACATACAGGTACTCGTAGGTGTTAACAGATACTCTGATGCCTTAAAGAGTGTGGTTGTTAGGAACATTGGAGATATATAAGCATTTGAAAAGTTAGGCAAAACCATGTTTACACTTTATAAGGTGATCGTAAAGAGATTTTGAAAACTTTGCTACTTGTGGCACAATATTGCTGGCAGATTTGGGGTTTTTTTCACCCCAAATCCCCTGGTCCCTGATATTTCCCACACAATGAGAAGAGCATCCTCTTGGTTGGCCCCACTTTAAAATAGTCACAAAGTCTTGCTTTCTGCCTCTTTTCTCCTATTTCACATTCTCCTTTCCTCTCATCTTTCCCATTTAAAATTATTCAATTTATGCCCATTGTCTACAAGAAAATATTTTTGTGATCTGGTATCTTTCAGCTTTTCCTGTCTTACGTCATGTTATTCTCCCAGGCAAATATTACCCCACAAAAGTCACCCTGTGACCAGCAGTGTTAAACTACTTGTATTTCTCCACTAATTACAAGTAGTTCCTTGGACTCCCCCAGCGAAGCTCAGGAGTTTCTACATTATTGTCTTTTTATTGTTATTCCCACCACCTGGAATGCACTTTCACCCAACTTTTTATGGGAACCTTTGTATTCCCATCTTAAAAGCTTCAGGTAAGAGGCTTTTCTTCCTGGGTGGCTCCTCTGCCTCTGCTGCCCTCCCACCTGGAGACATAGAAATGCTTGCGTTGGCCAGGCGCGGTGGCTCAAGCCTGTAATCCCAGCACTTTGGGAGGCCGAGACGGGCGGATCACGAGGTCAGGAGATCAAGACCATCCTGGCTAACACGGTGAAACCCCATCTCTACCAAAAAAATACAAAAAATTAGCCGGGCGCGGTGGCGGGCGCCTGTAGTCCCAGCTACTCGGGAGGCTGAGGCAGGAGAATGGCGTGAACCCGGGAGGCGGAGCTTGCAGTGAGCTGAGATCCGGCCACTGCACTCCGCACTCCAGCCTGGGCGACAGAGCGAGACTACGTCTCAAAAAAAAAAAAAAAAAAAAAAAAAAAAAATGAAATGCTTGCCTTGATGAGTCCTGACAGCCTTGCTATATACTGTGTGCACTTGGTCTGCTCTTGTTAATTGAACAAAAGTTCTGGAAGGCAACATTCTAGTCTTTTTTGTTCACAGATACATGTCCCCATCACCCTCTACTGAGAACATGTCACGTATTAGGTGCTCAATGACTGTTAATACAATGAACGCATGGATGTCTATTGGGTACCTAGTGCTAGGGAGCCGGTGCTAAATAAGGTGGATGCTGTCTGACTTATGTTGCTTTTAGAGTAATAGAAGACCAGGAGAAATAAAAAGTATAACAAACTCAAGGAGGCAGGACTGTACCATGATATCAAAAATAATGTATTAGGGGGCACATATAGGTTAGAGAAGGTTGGCATTCGCTGGGCAAATGAGAGAAGAGTACCCAAGCAGAGGGAACAGATGTGTGAAAGACTGAAGTGAGAGAGAACTTGAGGAAAAAAAAAATTTAGTCAGGCTAAAAATTGTAGTGTTAAGGTGAAGGTGAGTGAAAGATAAGGCTGGGGAAGAAACAGGGCCCAGTTCAGTTCAGGAAGGCCTTATATGCCATGCTAGCGGGGTCACAGAGAGCCATGGAGGAGTTTTCATGGGGAAGGGGTGATGTACTCAGATTTGAGGTTTGGAAAAATCACTTTGACAGAGGTATGGAGATGATATTAGAGAGTTCAGTTATGGAGGTCAGGAGTTCAGATAGGAGGCCGCTTCTGTGGTCAGTTCTCCACTTGATGGTAAACTCAAGGGAAAGGATAATCATTTTTTTCAGTGTTGTAACTTAAGGGCTTAGATCACTGTCTGAATGAATGCAACGTTTCTTTTATAAATGTAGAATTTTACTTATAACAATTATCATATCTCAAAAAAGTAAGAATTTAAAAGCTACTTCACTTGGGAAGTTCTATCCCTTTACAACCCATCTAGTCATTGGATCAATGTTACCACCTCTAGTTAGGCTAGTTACACAAAGGAGGTGTTAGCAGCACCCTACTCTGACCTCATCTACCAAGAGATATTTAAGTTGATTTATGTTATCCACTTTGCCTATATTATAATTGATCATTTTAATTATATATATTTTTGGTCTTTTTCATTAAGTTGTCGTTCTCTTGATGAAGATCATGTGCTTTTCTATTTTGTGTAACGTACCTAGGAGTAACCGATTATATCCTGTTTCCTTGAGTTTGTTCAAAGATAGGTAAAAGAGTTGAAGGAGATATGAATGAAGGAAAGAATAAATGATAAGTCATCTGAAAGGTTACTTCTGATTTTCCTATATTCGTACCAGAATTTAACCCTTAAACGGGTATAGTTCATCAACTAAAGCCATTTTATTAAGCCTTGTGTCAGCAGATTATGAATACCTGTATTATCTATAACACTGATTAGTGACCATAGCTCTCATTTTTCTTTTGAGTCAATGAAAAGAGCAAAAGAATTTTCAAAAAATTTGAAAGAATTTCATGAAATTGCATCATAATGAACTAAATCAAAATGTAATATGGTAAACTAATACAGCAATGAAAATATTCTAATTTTTATTTTAATAGTTGATGTCTCCCTTATCCTTGATTTACAATGCAATGACACTTTTCAAAGCATTTTGAGTGTGTGGGATAACATATTATAAATTTGCAAACTCAAAAGAGGCAAAAAAGGGATAACTTCTGATTCAGATTATATGTCAAGTTTAGTTGTATTTAGAGTAAATAAGAAACATAAATTAATTGTTTGTAGGTTGCAGAGTGATATGGATTATTTGTGCTGACACTTAAATATCATCACTGCTTTTCTAAAGCTTTCTGTTTTTTATGATCCATAAAGAAACATTAACTTATGTGACTAGATTAATCACTGATTCAACAAAAAACTTCATGTTTATAAATTTTTATATATCTAAGTTTATAACTTGAGTAACAAGCTGATTTATCCATTATGATCCTGAATTTAAACTTTTATTGCTAATTATTATCATTATTATGATTGCTTTAAAACAATAGCAACTAGCAGTTTTTAGAAGAATAAGAGGGACTATGATTTTTTTTGGATTTTTCATGGATTGGCACAGAGTTCTGTGTGGGGTCAACGATTTGTCATTTTAAAGTAAAAATGCACTGAGGGGAAAAATGTTAATAAATTGTTAGGTTGGTATCTGGTCCAAAATTATTTCTAGGGGGTTTTCTTCTTAAGTACATCTTTAAAGCTGCACCCAAAGATTTGACTCAGATGTCAAGAATAATGATCTTCATTATAATAGTAGACCTTGATGAGAGTTCTGGCTTAAAAGAAAAAAGAAAGAAAGAAAGAAAGAAAAGAGAGAGAGAGAAAAAAGCACTGTGGTACTTTACATATACAGACATGTAGCACCATCTACTGGATTAGAGTAAACGAATAAAATCCGTAAAGTGTGTTTTTTTCCACTAGTAAAAATGTGGACCTCTGAATATCAAAGCTTCTTAGAGTATTCGTTTAGCCAATTCCTTTGATTTTTAGGACTATTTTACTTGTATGTGAAAATACTTTGATATAAAGAGCCTTCTTTTCTTCTTTGTCTTGGGTTGTAGGAAATAGTCACAGAAAATTGTTAGCTTTTATTTCAAGTTACTCATCTACAGAAATTAATTACACACACACACACATACACACGCACACACACCCCTGTATCCAGGTTAATTACATAATAATAGACATACACATCCTTAAAAATATTAAGTAAATTACATAATTTTTTTTACAAGGCAATGGTTATCATGGGCAAAAACAAATTGTGAATGTGTATTTCCCAGAAAAGATATTGAAAATCTGTAATTAGAGAGGTCTTTACTGTACCTCTGCATTAGAAATTTTTTTTAATGTAGTTATGTCTCTCTGTTATTAGGATAAATAAATCCATAAGAATGATCCATTCATTAATTCATTATTAATTCAGTGAGTAGTAATGAAGAGATTACTATGTGCCAGGAACAATGATTAAAACACTGAAAAAAGTAACAATGATTTCAGAAATATTGCATAATATTTGGCTGTGAGTTTAATGTCCCTTTGTAAAGACTTACATCCATCTCTTTCATTAACAGTGCCCAACAGAACAGCCAACAATCTGATACAGCCTTGTGAAGTGGACATGTTTAAAGATTTTTATACTTACTGGTCAAGATAATCATCACTAAAAAAGCACTTTGTATAGATAAGGAAATTATGAAATAGGACAATTACAGGACCCCTCTGACATTTTCCCTGTGTGCCTTATTTCATTACCCAAGTCATTATCTATTTCATTATCCATTGTTATAAAATGCATTTCCTCAGGAGGTAGTGAGTACCTAATCAGTGGAAGTGTAAAAGCACTGCATGTTGCTGATGTACATTTTGTAGTAGGGGCAATCTTGGAGGTTTCTTCTAATTCTGGGGTTATAGGAATGCTGTGAATCTGGTCATGTGCAACTATATTAAGAATTAATTACATAAAAGAAGATCTGAACAAACAGAGACATTTACATATTTCTGGGTAGGAAGACAATATGATTAAATTTCAGTTCTTCAATTATTCTGCATATTCAAGAAAATTTCAGTGAAAATGCCTAGGACTCTTAAAAAAAACTTGACAAGTCAATTCCAAAGTTTGTTTGGAGGTGTAAGTGTGTGATACTAGACAGAATAATTGTGACGGTGGTGATAATATGTTTTGCACTACCATACTAAAAAGTTATGCTACTCAAAATAGTGTGGCACTTTTGTAAAGATAAATAAATCAATGAAACACTAGACATCCAGAAGCATATCTTTCCATGTATGAGAATTTAATATAAAAAGGATGCATTTCAAATCAAAGGAGAGAGATAAACTATTTAATAAATCGTCTATTGCTATTTGTTTTGAAAAAAGAGTTATGAATCTGCTTCCTCTCACACACAAACATACATTTCATGTGCATTACAAATTTTGCTGTAGAATATGTAATTACATAAATATGAGAAGAAATTATTGGAGACTTCTAAAATAATCTGGGAAAGGCCTTCCTCAGTGTAGCACAAAAAATAAAAATCACCAAAGAAAAGACTGACAGATGTAACTACATACAAATCTAAAACTCTTGTCATTCTCTTGTCATGCCTATTCTTTCTACGGATTTTTATTGAGCACTGTTATGTTCCAGGCATTACTCTAGATTCTGAATATAGGGTGAACAAAATGCACATGCTTCTTGCCACTAAGCTTAAGCAATTTTTTTTAAATGCATATGGTTCCTATTGTCATGCATCTTGTAGTCTAGGGGAAAATATAGAAAATAAGCAAATAGAAATGTAATTATTAATTGTGGTAAGTTGTTTGAAGGTAATTACTAAATGTGGAAAGGTTGCCAGGAGAGAACATAACTAGAAAAAACTGTATCAAATTAAATGGGCAGTTTAAATTTATATATAAACTGAAGAATATGGGGCCCTGGTGAATAATAAGGAACTAGCCATTAGGGAAGGAAAATGTTGTGGGAAGAGAGACGAGCATATCTGAAGACACTCCTTTTGTTTGTTTGTTTGTTTTGAAACAGGGTCTCACTCTGTTGCCCAGGCTGGAGTGCAGTGGTGTGATCTCACTGCTACCTCTGCCTCCCGGGCTCAAGCAATCCTCCCACTTCAACCTCCCGAGTACCTGGAACTATAGGCATATGCCACCATGCCTGGCTATTTGTTTTATTTTTAGTAGAGACAGAGTTTTGCCATGTTGCCCAGGGTGGTCTTAAACTTCTGGCTTCAAGTGATCTGCCCACCCCAGCCTTCCAAAGTGTTGGGATTACAGGCATGGATCACCATGCCCGGTCAGTTTTTTGAGGCTCTGGAGAAACAATTTTGGAAAGTTGGTGTGGCTGAAACGTAGTTAGTGAAGGAAGAGTTGGCAAGAGATGGGATGAGAAAAATAGGCAGAGGTCAGATCACATAGGACTTTGCAGACCAGTTAAGGAGTTTGGATTTAATTCTAACTAAACTAGGAGTCCATTGAAGAGTTTTAACCTGGGAAAAATTTGATTTAACAAAAGACAACCCTTAAAATGGCACAATTACTTTGGAAACAGGTCTCGTGTGTTTTTATAAAACTAATCATGCATTTATCTTTTTAATAACAATTTTATTTAAGAAACAGGGTCTTGGTACGTTGCCCAGCTGGTCTCAAACTCCTGAGCTGAAGCAATCCTCCTGCATCAGCCTCCTGAGTAGCTAGGATTATAGGTGTGTGCCCCATGCTGGCCCAAACACCTATCTTTCATCAGCAATTGCACTTCTTGGAATTTATTCAAGAGAAATAAAAGCATACGTCCACGAAAACACTTGTGCTGGAAGTACAGGTTAATAATTCTGAAACTACTTTAAATGTATACTGGGGCTGAAAAAAATAAGTACATGAATAATGGATTGTAGGAGCAAGATTTCTCAGGACCAGCAGGGAAGTTATAAATAGGTAAAAAGGGAAGGCTAGTACAAGTTTTATGGTACTGGGTGAGAGTCAGAGATAGCAATATGTGCTAGTGTTTAGCTTATGCATACAGAGGCAAAAACAATGATAGATATGTATGAATTCATGGGTTAATAATGTACATACATATATTATTTAGCTCTGACTCTGAGGGGACCTGAAAGCAATGACACCACCACAAAAACAAACATACCCAGAATCTAGATATTGGTTTCTACACACCATTCTCCCATAAAAGGAACCAGGGCTCCTTGGAGAAATGGCTGATTCTTGAGTTGGGTTAGGAGAAATACAAGATGAACCTGAAAAGTCATGCAGTACCAGAAAGTAAGGAGGTGCTCAAAAACAAACCAAATGAAACAAAAACAAAAGGATGAAGGCATGTCAAAGACACACAGGGACCAATGGCCAAGGCTGGAACAAATTGAGCCACAAAACGAATAACATTGTTTGGATTATAACCCCAAATATAAAATATACATTTGTCCATAGTAACATAAAAAGATTGAGCAAATAAATAAAGAAGAAATAGTGTTATTTACAGAAAAATTTTAAATAATATATGTAGATTCTATTCTTTTAGGAGATAGAGCTTAATCTCCCTCTTTTGAGACCAGGCTGAACTTAGTAAATTGCTTCCAAGTAATTGGGTATGGATGGGAAAAAATAGTAACTTCACAGTGAAGAAACCTGGCAAACATTATCATAACAGAATGACTGAAGGTAAAATCACAAGTGATGTCATGGAGACATCATATACCTCTGATCTCATGTGATGAGGACACTTCACCTCTGTGGTTTTCTTTCCAAAAACCCCTAACTCCAGCCTAACCATGTGACAACCATCAGACAAAATCAAACTGAGGGATATTTTACACAATATTGGATGAGTCAGTGCTCCTGAATACTGTCAAGGTAATGAAAAAGAAAAAAATTGAGAACTTATTACAGACACGAGGGAGATTAACGAGATAAAACAATAAAATGCAGTGTGATATGCTGGATTGGATTCGGGAACAGAAAATGAACATTAATGGAAGAACTAGAAAGTCTGGGTTAGGCGCAGTGGCTCACATCTGTAATCCCAGCACTTTGGGACGCTGAGGCGGGCAGATCACAAGGTCAGGAGTTCGAGATGAGCCTCATCTCTACTAAAAATGCAAAAATTAGCCAGGTGTGGTGGCGGGCGCCTGTAATCCCAGCTATTCTGGAAGCTGAGGCAGGAGAATCACTTGAACCTAGGAGGCAGAAGTTGCAGTGAGCCGAGATCATGCCACTTCACTCCAGCCTGGGCGACAGAGTGAGACTCCATCTAAAATAAAACAAAACAAAAATTCAAGTGTAGCTAGTAATGTAGCACAGCTGGCTTCTTCATTTTGACAAATGTACCATGATAATGTGAAATAATAGCATTGGGGAAACTAAAACTTGGTGAGGGGTATCTGGAAACTCTGTTTACTATCTTTGTAAATTTTATGTAAATCCAAAACTATTCTAAAATAAAAAGCGTGTTAAAAAGACTGGTACAAGGATGTTTATAATAGCTTTATTCATAGTTGTCCAAACCTGGAAACAATACAGCAATAAAAAGAAACACAAACTATTGCTATGTACCACAATTATGGATAAATATCAAAAACATTATGCAGAGTGAAAAGAAGTGTGTTATTTCAAAAAGTACAAACTGTCCTTGTATGAGTCTGGGTCCAGTGAGGAGAAAGAAACCACATAGTAACTTAATAGAGAAAGTTTAATATAAAAATTGTTCATTATAACAGAGAATAAGAGTCACAATGATTGACTATTAAGATGTAAAGAACTCTAAGGAATATAAAAATAGCAGCTATAAGGAGCAGCCAGTATCCCTAAAGCTGAAATACAGTACCCAAGGAAGAGACCTTCCCTCCCCCACCGCAGCGTTCAGAGAATGGCCGAGTTGTTTTGGTGCAGTGGAACTGACTGAAAATCTATTCTTTATGATGCTAGGAAATCTGTTAATTGGAAGATGTCTCACCAGAGGCACTCTGCTACGGAACTGCCCAAGTGAAGAGTTCAGAGTGGGGTGGGGTGCTAAGGAAAGCTTCTGGATGCTGCTACCTGCTACACTTTGCAGGAGCTGGGAACTGGAGAAGTCACAAGCACTGCAGGAGCCTAATGCTGGAGAAAATGCCTGTGATGCAGGGGCTGGACACTGGAGAAGCTGTGTGCAACACAGGAGCCAGGGGCTGGAGAAGCTGTGTGTGCTACGGGAGCCTGCCAGGTGAGCTCATGGAAACCAGAAAGAAAAACAAAGAAAAAAAAAAAAAAAAAAACCAAACTATTTTCCTTCTGCAAAGTATCTCCTGTACCCTCTGTTGATAAAGCTTAATTTTATGCCAACAGCCAAAAGAGAACTCTGTAAAGAGCCCATACAGTTTTAACAGAACAGGCAAAATGGGTGAATTTGGAGCTGAAAGGCAATAAATTATTAACTGGTACAATATGGTACCTTTCTGTATATTTGGAATTTTAAAAGAAAGAAAACTTACAATAGAAAAATAAAAACCTGGAAAAATAGTTGTCTCTGGGGATTTGGGGAGGTGAGAGCAGGGACTGACTAGAAAGAGGCATGAGGGAATGTTTTATGGTAGTGGTAATATTCTATATCTTGAGAGAAGTTTAGGTTAACCAAGTCATGCATTTGTCAAAATGCGAGATTTTTGTATTTCTTTGTGTGTAAATTTCACTGTAGAAGAAAAATGTAAACAAAAGTAAACATATGCATGGTAAAGTATTTAAGAAGGAGGTATATTAATTCTTACAATTTATTTTGAAATGCATGAAGAAATAATATGGATTGATGGATGAATAGAGAGATAAACGTATGATAACACAAGAAGAGGCAAATATTAATGGCAGGATCTAGGTACCAACTAGATCTAGAGGTCATTGGTGCTCATGGTAAAATTATTTCAGCCTTTTTTATGTTAAAACATTTTGGAATTTGATGTCAGAAAGAAAAGATTACCTTAATTGCTGAGGGGAGGATGGATTTTAGGAGAACAAGAGCAGAAGTGGGCAGATTGATGGGGAGACAATTTTGGTAATGTAATGACAGGTGATGAAAGCCTAAATTAGAGTAGTGGTAGTGGAGATGGAGAGCAGTAGGATCAGTACAGCTTTGGGGGCTGAAAGTGAGATGTAATAGTGATGGTTTGAAGATGGGAGGTGAGGAAAAGGAAGGAATCAGTAATCACAGTCAGGATTTGATTTTATACAGTTCAGTAGATGGTGGTGTGTTGGCTGTGTAGAGAAGACAGAGAAACAGGTTTGAAATATGTGCAGTTAAAATCAAGAATTCTATCTTAGACCTGTGAATCGGGTTTAAGATATCTATAAGACATCTTGACGGAATTGTCTAGTAAGCAGCTGGATGTACGTTTGGAGAACAGAAGAGAGATCTGGGCTAGAGAAATGTTAAGAGTAAAATCAAGAAAATATCAGCAGTTTTGGACTGAGTTGGGTCCCTCCCCTGCCCAAATTCGTATGTTGAAGCCACTCCCAATTTGACTGTATTTGGAAACAGGGCCTTTACCGAGGGAACTAAGGTTTAAAGAGGTCATGACTGCGGAACCCTCATCCAACAGGACTGGTGGTATCCTTATAAGAAGAGAAAGAGACACCAGCAATGCATGTGCACAGAGAAAAGACCATGTGAGGACACGGCCATCTGCAAGCCAAGGAGAGAGGCCTCACCAGAAACCATCCCTTGCTCTTGAATTGCTAGCCCCCAGAACTGTGAGAAAATAAATTTCTGTTAAGCCACCTAGTGTATGATATTTTATTATGGCACTCCTAACAAACTAATACACCTATCATGGCATTTAAAGACATGAAAATGGATATCATCACCTAGGAAGCAAGTGTAAGAAGAGTAGAGGGATCAGCTTTGAGTCTTGAGGAATACCAATGTTGAGTGGCCAAATGAGCCAAGATAAAGCAGCAAAGGAGATTAATAAAGTTAATGGGAAACTGAGAGGAAAAAAAAGTTATAAAAGCCAAAAGAGGAAAATGTTTTAACAGGGAAGGAACAGCTGAGTTTAATGCTGCTGCTAGATTGGGTAAGTTGATGATGAAAGAGTTCGCTGTATAGGAAGCATGCTGATGGCAACAAGGGTAGTTTCTGAGCCATGCATGGCAAAATACACTAAAAACAAAGTCAAACAGAAGCCTCCAAAAACAGACTGGGAGAAAACTCTTTACACACACACACACACCCCACACCACACAGAAAGAGAGAGAGAGAAAGAGAGAGAGAGAGAGGGAGAGAATACTATCCGTAACACAGAAAGCACTGCTATAATTCAATAAGATCACTGAATAGGGAAAAACTGGGCAAAGAATATGATAAAGAAATTCTTAGAAGAAATTTGATGCTTGGTCTCACTTATTAGGGAAATGTCCATTAACTACGAGATACCGCATTTTGTTGTTTATATTGTAAAATATTTAATATTTTGTAATATCCAGGTATGCAAAGATACTCTCATATTTTTGGAGAATATGTAAAGCCTTTTTGAAGAATAATTTAGTGTTACCCATCAAAATAATATTGCTTATATCTGTTTTCCATTAATTTTACTTCTAAGAATTTTTCCTGCAGAGAAATTTACATAGGTATGCAAGATTATATCTTATTTCACCAAATCTAACTTCATTGATTAAAAAGATGCATCTCAATTTCAGAGATATTAAAATGTGAAAATAAGTATAACCAGAATTGATGAAATGCAGTATTATCAAGATGTGCATTGCAGCATTGTTTAAAAGTTATAATGGATAATGCTGAATTTTAAGTTTCTATAAAAAGACTAAGGTAGATTCAAATGTACTGACATGGAAACATGGCCACTATTGTTAAGTGAAAAGAATGGATTTGCGGAAGAATGTTTACTATATGATTATATTTATGTAGGACAAAATTGACATATGTAAATATTTAAAGCTTCATTTAAAAATGCTGGTTAGGTAAACACTAAACAGTGGTACTCTCTTACAAGGAGGATTGGCATGGAGGTGAAATATATCTTTTTCTTTTACTTCATAAATAGAAGTATTTTTTTCTATCTTTTTAAACAAAGATAACATTATTTTTGCAGAACAAATAAACTTTATGTTTTAGCCTTAGCAACTTGATCTGGTAAATTTAAGGGAATAAGATAGTAAAACACCTTCTTTAGCATGTTGGAAATAAATTGAGCATTTCAGCAACAAAGCTTATAAAACTATGGGTTTTATTTCCAAAGCTAGATCTGGATGAATACAAATAGAGTTATGGTCTAGAACTTGTAGAATTCGAGTGAGAACTAGGTGATATGAGATGTCGTGATGATGAGGTAGAGAAGCAGGGATACCATTTTAAGGCAGAATTGTAGAATTTGGAGAAAGCATGGGCATTTCATCTAGAAGTAAATATCACATAATTGTTATCCTCAAATTCAGGAAATGGAATCTTTGAGAAATGAGACATGGGACTCTCAGAGCTTCAGTTGCTAGACTTCTTATGCCCATATGGTGTAAACGCATGGAACTTACCTATGTAACTGTTTCTGCAGGACATATTCCTAGAAGTAAAATTAATGGAAAGATGAAAAAGACTCCACAGTCATGCATTTGGCAGCTACAGCTGACACTGAGAGGGGTGCTTCAACTCATTGGCACAGGTCAAGGCAGCTCAGTATTCATATTAAAAACTGGGATGGTAAACTAGGTAATTTTAAGATACATGGGTGGTAATAATACCAATTATTTTATTTTATTTTTATTTTTTGCTTTATTAAAATGTAATTAAATGTGACTGGTTTCCTTAGCTCTTGTGAAGGTATTTTCATAGGTGCAGAGTTGTTCAAATGATGTTTCTGTGAGGGCTGATTGCTGGAAGTCTTTTGTTCTGCCATTTTCCTCCCCACCTTTGACCCAACACCAATAATTTTAGGAAGCCGCATTGCCACAACAAATCTCAAGTATAAATAACTATGTACCATCTTAACATAAGCTGAATACTAACATTTTCATTAGTTGGAATGACTACACTATTATAAAATAAGCAATGATCATTTATAAAGGATTAAATATCATTATATCTAAAATTCCACTATTCCATACAGGTCAAAATTTCTTCTACAAGTTGAGCCTTTCTCCCCAGCCTTTAATCATTGTAGAAAGGGGGAATAAAATGCTTTGCTAATTCTAGTCTTTACAGGCACAAAGTCCACGAGATTAAGTTTATAGAAAACAATGTAGGCACAAAGAGACAAAGCTCCTACAGGAGGATTTCAGAACTATAGTAACAAATCGACTGTAAAAATACATTTTTAAGACAGTGAAAATATGAATCTGAAATGGTTATTAGATGATATTGAAGAATCGTTGTTTTTTTAAGCTGTGATAATGATATTGTGCTTGTTAGATAACATTAACCACTCTTCTACCAATACATTCTCAAGTATTTAGGGATGTAATGTCATGATGTCTATGATTATCTTTTACTTGAGCAAAAGATACAGATGATGCTAATATGGCAAAATATGAATGCTAAATGAAGGTGATGCGTATATAGCAGTTATTTATACTTTGCTTTCTATTCCCATATACATTTAAAATATTTATAATAAAAGTTTAATAATGTCTAGGTAAAATAAAATTCGAAAGAGCAAAAAAAGGTTACAGGTGGCTATTGGATACGTAAAATTAATTCATGCACAACATCCCTTCTTTGCCTAAAGAAGCCTCAGTTTAATTTACCCAGAAAATGAAAGGATTAGATTAGTTGATTGTTTTGTCCTTTCCAGTTCTGAGATACTATACAAGACAGACTATAACTCAAATGCCTACCCATGCCAAGCAGGTAATTCAAATTAGTGAATTGGTAAAGTGCTTGTCGGTCTAAAGGGGGCGGCTCTCTAGCGGAACATTACCTTTTGATAATGGGGATTGTGTCACCTACCCTTTTTCTAAGCGGAGGAAATACAGAAATTTATGCGAAATTCCACACTTTAAATGTTAGCAAACGAAAATGCAAAGAAAAATGCAAGTATGGGAATGGTGCCAGAGGGGTCACCATACCGCGCTACAAGTGTGCGGCCTCCCAGCGGACCGCGTCTGCGGTCAACCGCGACGGGGTGAGTAAGCGCGGTGAGGAAGGCTGGCCGACTGAAAGAGGCGACGATCACAACATCCCAGTGATGCCAGAGAGAGAGTTCTGTTTCCAAACACCAGTTCACCCCGGTCTACTTTCACCTACTGTAGTAGCTGATGAAATCTACACAACACAGCAAACACAACTTGAAATGAAACGTAGTTTATTATCTCTGTTGGCTTCCGTCTTCCCCCAGGCAATCGGAGGATCCTGTGGTTTACTTCCAGTCACCTGCCCGGTGGTCCTCCAGCCCGCTCCGGGGGCCACAGGTTTCACACGCTCCGGGAGCGATCCGAGAGCCGCCTTTTCGTGGAAAGTTATGCTGCCGCCTGGCAAGCTCGGGAACCTCGGGAGGGGTAAGTTGCTGCTCTTCCCTCAGTGCTCAAGGTGAAAAAAAAGGTTGTTCGGCCTGGAGGCAGGGATTTCTCAACCGGAAGTTTCGCCTTTGGTCTGGAGCGCTTCCTGTTTGGTAACTAAGGACGCGGGAAGGTTGGTAGGGCTCCCGCCGCAATTACCGCGGCGCTGTGCAGGTGCCTGGGCTTGACGCGGGTGCTGTTCACCCGATGTACAAGAAGGCGGATCTTTGTTCTGTACCTTCTCTATCCGTTTGCAGTCATGAGTAGCGAATTCCTGGCTGAGCTGCACTGGGAGGATGGGTTCGCCATCCCGGTGGCGAACGAGGAGAACAAGCTACTGGAAGATCAGGTGAGATCAGTTGAAGAAGGCGGGAGGAAGCAGAGAGGGCCTGCTGGGGGGCGTTTTCTGGTTGGCAGTACTACCCCAGCCCTTTTATTTCTCTCCTTTCCTAATCCTGTGCTTCCTCTAAAACTCCTCCCACCATCGCCCTCCTCCCTTACCCTGTCTATTTCAGTAATTGTTAAGCATTTAAAAATGTTATTAAAACCATAATTGACATTTAGGGTTATAAAGCTCGAATTATTACTCCCTCATGCCCGTTCCTCTTATTTCATTCCTCCTGGCGGGAGAGGAAAGGCTGGTTCTGACGCCCGCTTTTTGCTTGCTCAAAAATTAAAGAGCTGCTTGGAAAAGAACTTCTGAGGTTTGCATAGCAACGGTTATTTGCGCACGTTTATAAATTAAACACTAGAAGGTTCATGTTTCTTTGTGAGTTTCCGTCTATAATGTTTAAAGCTGAAAGTGACTTGAGATGTTTTCAACAGGAACAGCCCAGTAAGAATGTGAAATGTGCAGTTTACAATTTTTCAAAGAGAAGATTGAGTTGTCACAGATTGACATAAGAAATTTTACCTTGTAAGGACGAACTTATACTCACTACAATTCATAGCAGTTGTTTAAAAAAAAAAATTGCAGGCCGGGCACAGTGGCTCACGCCTGTAATCCCAGCACGTTGGGAGGCTGAGGCGGAGGGTCCCTAAAAGCCAGAAGTAAACCAGCTTGAACAACAAAGCGAGACCCCCCACAAACCCCTCCCACCTCATCTCTACGAAAAAATAAAAATAAAAAAATAAAAAGTTGCAGCCGGGTCAGCAAATTTTGAAAAACTGTGGTGGTGATTTGTGTAGAAGAAGGTCCAAGAATAACAGATGATGCTTACACAACTTTACAAAACGGAACAGAAAGTTTTCTCAGCTCTAAAAAAGGAAAATGAAAATCCCGTGACTCTACCTTTTGAAAAGAATGGAAATACTTTTTAAAACGTTCTGACCTATTTACTCATGTGTAATTTAGAAGACTGCAATTTTTCCCCAAAGAAGGGCAATATTAAGAAATAGAAGAAATCTAGCACTGAGTACTGAGGAATTAATACTAAGTATCCAGCCCTGGGTTCAGATCCTACTTACCAACCCTAATCCTGCTTCTTTTTCTGTAAAGTGGAGATGGAGATAAACAAACTAATTACTTCGCGGGCTCTAGGAACATAATATGGGTTAAAGCTCCATCCAAATTTTAGGTTTTAGTATTATTGCTTATTGTGTCTCACAGAATTTTTATGTACATATTACCTATATTAGCTATTTTTAAAAATTACAGAGCCATATAGAGAAGAAAAAAGAGGACCACAATTGCATTATATAAATAAACTCTGACATTTAAAAAGCAACTCCTGTAAATTTAAGATATTCAAACAGAATAGAAGGGTATGAGATAAAAACATAAGGTATTCCCTCCCCAAAGTGTCCGCTGTACTGTAGAAATGACTATCGTGGCATTAAACACACATTTCAGACATCTTGGTATACAGATATACAGAAAGAAGAGAAAAATGAGGAGTATTATAATGGAATTCTGTTATATATATGCTGTTTTTAACACAATATTAATTTTAGTATTTGAGAGAAGAAAAAGCAGTTGTTGAATTTCAGGTAAATATTACTTGATCACAAGAGGTGTTGATTGCTAAAAAATTCCCCTAAGTTAAGAAAAACTACTTAAGAAAAAATAGTTTTTAAGAACTCTATATTTCAATTATAGATGACTGAATGTCTCTGATTTTAAAGAATAAGTTAGCACTCTTACACATTTTCCCATGTCCTCTTCCCCTATTAAAAATAATGGTTTTTATCATTTTTAATATTATCAAGTTTTATTTGCATTTGATTCAATGCCCTTAATTTATCACAAGTGTTTAGTGTTAGTTTTATACTTGATTTGCTCTAATGGTCCTTACTGCAGTCACTTTTATTCAGTTTATCTTTCTTGAACTTTTCTTTTGATTTGTCTTTTGGCTGGCTGGATTTTATCCTCAAATGATTGTTGCAAGAAGGGCCCGTAGTACTGTGATTTTAATTTCTTGCATCCTAGATTGCCAGTCTACTTGCATTGCCTGCTTTGAGTTTATACATCTTAAATCAAAGTATCAGATCTTCAAGGTACTCTTCTATTCCTTCTGCCCCCTACTTCCCACCCACTTCCTTCTGGAGTACCCTATTTTACAATATGTACAGATTTCCCCACAGACCTGTTTTACAACTGTTACCTTAGAAATTCTCTTTATTCTTCTGCTGAGTTGAGGCTGTATTTCCTAGATCACATACCTTCATTTTTCTTGTATAGGCATACCTTCAAGATACTGTGAGTTCAGTTCCAGACCACTGCAATAAAGTGAACGTTGCAATAAAGCAAGTCACACAGTGCATGTAAAAGTTATGTTTACTTTTACTTCAGTCTATTAGGTGTTCAATAAAAAATACCTTAATTAAAAATACTTTATTGTTAAAAAATATACTAACAAGTATCTGAGCCTTCAAGGAGTTGTAACCATTTTGCTGGTGGAGAGTCTTGCTTTGATGTTGATGTTTGCTGACTGATCAAGGTGGTTGTTGAAGGTTCAAGTGGCTGTGCCAATTTTTTAAAATAAGAGAACAATGAAGTTTGCTGCATCAATGGATTCTTCCTTTCATGAAAGATTTTTCTGTAGCGTGCAATAATATTTGATAACATTGTATGCACAGTAAAACTTTCAAAGGTGGAGTCAATTCTCTCATACCCTGCTGCTGCTTTATCAAATAAGTTTATGTAATATTCTAAATCCTTGTAATTTCAACAGTGTTCACAGCATCTTCACTAGGAGTAGATTCTATCTCAAGGAACCACTTTCTTTGCTCATCCATAAGAAACAACTTCTCATCTGTTCAAGTTTGTTATTAAGATTGCAGCAATTCAGTCACATTTTCAGGTTCCCCTTTTAATTCTAGTTCTCTAGCTATTTCTACCTTATCTGCAGTTACTTTCTCCATTGAAGACTTGAACCTCTCAAAGTCATCCAGGAGGGCTGAAATATTCTTCTAAACTCCCATTAATACCGATATTTTGATCGTCTCTTATGAATCATGAATGTTCTTAATGGCACCTAGAATGATAAATCCTTTTCAGAAGGTTTCCAGTTTACCTTGCTCAGATCCATCATAGGAATCACTATCTATGGCAGCTATAGCCCAACAAAATGTATTTCTGAAATAAGTCTTGAAAGTCAAAATTTCTTCTTGATCCATGGGCTGCAGAATGGATGTTGTGTTAACACGCATGAAAACATTAATCTCTTTGTACGTCTCCATCATAGCTCTTGGGTGACCAGGTGCATTGTCAATTAGCATTAATTTTTTGTTTGTTTGTTTGAGAGGGAGCCTTACTCTGTTATTATCCAGGATGAGATACAGTGGTGTGATCTTGGCTCACTGCAACCTCTACCTCCTGGGTTCAAGCGATTCCCCTTCCTCAGCCTTCTGAGTAGCAGGAATTGCAGGCATGCGCCACCATGACTGGCTAATTTTTGTATTTTTAGTAGAGATGGAGTTTCACCATGTTGGCCAGGCTGCTCTTGAACTCCTGACCTCAAGTGATCACCTGCCTTGGCCTCCCAAAGTGCTGGGATTACAGGTATGAGCCACCACACTCAACCAATGAGCAGTAATATTTTGAGAGGAATTCCTTTTTTTCTGAGCCGCTGGAATCAAGAGTGGGCTTAAAATGTTCAGTAAACCAAGTTGTAAACAGATGTGTCATCCAGGCTTTTTTGTTCTATTTATAGAGCACGGGCAGAGTAGATTTAGCATAATTCTGAAGGGCCTCAGGATTTTCAGAATAGTAAATGAGCATTGGCTTCAACTTAAAGTCACTGGCTGCATTAGCCCCTAATAAAGAGTCAACCTGTCCTTTGAAGCTATGAAGCCAGGCAATGACTTCTCCTACTGAGCTATAAAAGTCATAGATGGCATCTTCTTTTAATATATGGCTGTTTCATCTATGTTTAAAATCTGTTGTTTGGTGTAGCCACCTTTATCAATGATCTTTGTTAGATCTTCTAGATAACTTACTGCAGCCTCTGCATCAGAACTTGCTATCTCACTTTGTACTTTTGTGTTGCGGAGATGGTTTCTTTCCTTAAACATCACGAACCCAGCTCTGCTAGTTTTAAACTTTTCTTCTGCCGCTTCCTCACCTTTCTCAGCCTTCATAGAATTGAAGAAAGTTAAGGGCCTTGCTCTGGATTAGGCTTTGGCTTACAGAAATAGTGGTGCATGCCTGTAATCCCCACTACTCAGGAGGCTGAGGAAGGACAATTGCTTGAACCCAGGAGGTGGAGGTTGCAGTGAACTGAGATCACACCACTGCATCTGTAAGCCGATTGTGGCTGATTTAATCTTCTATCTGGACCACTAAATCTTTTGATGCAGGGAAGGTGAACTCCAAAATTGAGGCTTAGCCCTGGAGGGTTCTTGGCTCCATTCAGGAAAGATTTCAAGGGTGAGTCAGTGGTGTTAGACAGCAACTTTTCTTGAAGTGTCAGGATGCAGCAGCAGAGGTACTGCTCCTTGTGGAGCAGGGATGCTTGAAAACAGGTGCCCAGAGTAGCAGCTCAGAGGCAGTTCTGTAGTCATATTTATACCCACTTTTAATTATACATATACTTAGGGTCAGATTATGCAGCAATTTCTAAAACAAGGGTGGTAATTTCTGAGTCATTGGGTTGTTGCCATGGAAACAATTTTTTTTTTTTTTTTTTTTTTTTTTTGAGACAGAGTCTTGCTCAGTCAGCCAGCCTAGAGTGCAGTGACACCATCTTGGCTCACTGCAACCTCCGCCTCCCAGGCTCAAGCATTCTTGTGCCTCAGCCCTGCAAGTAGCTGGGATTACAAGTGCATGCCACCACACCTAGCTAGTTTTTGTATTTTTAGTAGACATAGGGTTTTGCCATGTGGGTCAGGCTGGTCTTGAACTCCAGGCCTGAAGTGATCCGCCAGCCTTGGCCTCCCAGTATGCTGGGATTACAGATGTGAGCCACCGCGTCCAGCCCAAAGGGATGATCACTTCTGGGTATTGCCATGGCAGTGGTAAACTGACATGGGACACTGGTGAGCACGTCTTATGGAAAGCTGCTTCCCCTTCATCCCTGCTTTAGCTAGTCCTCAATTTGGTCTGGTGTCGAAGCCCTGCCTTTGAGTCTAGACCCACCTCGTATCTCACTTTCTCCATATCAGCAATAAGGCTTTTTTGCTTTCTTATCATTTATATGTTCAAGGGAGTAGCACTTTTGATTTATTTTTAGAAATTAAGTAAAGAGAAAAAAGTAAAGCAAAAAAAAAAAAAAAAGAAAAAAAAAGGCACTGTGATACTTTACAAATACAGACATGAAGTACCATCTGTGGGATCAGAGTAAATGAATACAATCAGTAGAGTCTATTTTTCCACTAGTAAAAGTGTGGACCTCTGAATATCAAAGCTTCTTAAAGTATTGGTTTAACCAATTCTTTTGATTTTTAGGACCATTTTACTTATAGGTGAGAATACTTTGATATAAAGACCTTCCTTTTCTTCTTTGTCTTGAGTTCTAGGAAATAGTCATAGAAAGTTGTTAGCTTTTGTTTAATGTCACTCATCTTCAGGAATTAATTAGACACACAGATACACACCCCTTCCACACACACCACTGTACCCAACTTAATTACATGATAATACTTGTACATGTCCTTAAAAATATTAAATAAATTACATATATATATTTTTTTTACGAGGCAGTGGTTGTCATGGGCAAAAACAAATTGTGAATGTGTATTTCCCAGAAAAGGATATTGAAAGTCTGTAGTTAGAGAGGTCTTTACTGTTTCTCTGCATTATAACATTTTTTTAACGTAGTTATGTCCCCCTGTTATGAGGAGAAATAAATCCATAAGAATGATCCATTCATTAATTCAGTGAGTATTAATCAAGAGATTACTATGTGCCAAGAACAATGATGAAAACACTGAAAAAAGTAACAGTGATTTCTGAAATATTTGGCTGTGAAGTCAGTGCCCCTTTATAAAGACTTTATATCCATCTCTTTCATTAACAGTGCTCAACAGAACAGTCAACAATCTGATACAGCCTTGTGAAGTGTACATGTTTAAAAATTTTTATAGATACTGGTCAAGATAATCATCACTAAAAAAGCATTTTGTGTAGATAAGCAAATTGTGAAACAGGACAATTAGAGGACCCCTCTGGCATTTCCCCTATGAGACTTATTTGATTATCCAAGTCATTATCTATTTCATTATCTATTGTGATAAAATGCATTTCCTCAGGAGGTAGTAAGTACCTCAGGAAGTGTAAAAGCACTGCATGTTGCTGATGTACATTTTGTAGTCAGGGCAGTCTTGGAGATTTCTTCTAATTCTGGGGTTATAGAAATGCTCTGAATCTGGTCATGTGCAAGTATATTGAGAATTAATTACGTAAAAGAAGATCTGAACAAACAGACATTTACGTATTTCTGGGTAGGAAGACAATATGATAAAAGTTTCAGTTCTTAAATTATTCTGTATATTTAAGAAAATTTCAATGAAAATGCCTAGGGCCCTTTTAAAACAAAACTTGACAAGTCAATTCCAAAGTTCATTTGGAAGTGAAAGTGTTTGATACTAGACAAAATAGTTGTGATGGTGGTGATAGTGTGTTTTGCCCTACCATACTAAAAAGCCGTGCTACTCAAAACAGTGTGGCACTTTTGTAAAGATAAATCAATGAAACACCCGGCATCTAGAAGCACATCTTTGCATGTATGAGAATTTAGTATAAAAAAGATGCATTTCCAACCAAAGGAGAGGGATATACTATTTAATAAATGGTCTATTGCTATTTGTTTTGAAAAAAGAGTTATGAATCTGCTTCCTCTCACACATGAACATACATTTCATATGTGTTACAAATTTTGCTGTAGAGTATGTATAAAAGTACTACATGAATTTATTGGAGACTTTTAAAATAATCTTCTGGGAAAGGCCTTCTTCAGTGTAGCACAAAACATAAAAATCACCAAAGAAAAGACTGACAGATATAACTACATACAAATCTAAAACTCTTGTAATTCCTATATCTGTTCTCTCTGTGGATTTTTATTGAGTGCTATTATGTTCTAGGCATTACTCTAGATTCTGAATGTAGGGTGAACAAAATGCATATGCTTCTTGCCATTAAGCTTAAGCACAAAATTTTTAAGAATGCATATGGTTCCTGTTGTCATTCATCTTATAATCTAGTGGCAAAGATAGAAAATAAACAAGCAAATAGAAACATAGTTACTAATTGTGGTAAGTTGTTTGAAGGTAATTACTAAATGTGAAAAGGTTGCCATGAGAGAAAATAACTGGGAAAAACTGTATTGAATTAAATGGGCAGGGACAGCCTCTCTAATTTTATATACAAACTGAAGAATATGAGGCCCTGAATAATAATATAGAACTAGCCATTAGGGAAGGAAAATGTTCTAGGAAGAGAGGCCAGCTTATCTGAAGACCCAAAGTCTTCAGATAAAAACCAAGACACCTTGGTTTTTTCATTTGTTTTGTTTTTTGAGACAGGGTCTCATTTTGTTGGCAGGTTGGAGTGCAGTGGCGTGATCTCAGCTCACTGCAACCTCTGCCTCCCAGGCTCAAGTGATCCCCCTACTTTACCTTCCCAAGTAGCTGGGACTACCATTGTGTGCCACCATGCCCAGCTAATTTTTTTTTTATTTTTGGTAGAGATGGGTTTTGCCATGTTGGCAAGGCTGGTCTGGAACTCCTGGTCTCAAGTGATCTGCCCGCCTTGGCCTCCCAACATGCTGGGATTACAGACGTGAGCCATTGTGCCTGGTTCAAAGGGGTAATAACTTCTGAATGTTGCCATGGCAAAGGTGAACTCACAAGGCACACTGCTGAGCATGTCTTATAGAAACCTGCCTCCACCTGTCCCTGTTTTAGCTAGTCCTCAATTTGGTCTGGTGTCTGAGTCCTGCCTTTGGAGTCTAGACCCACCTCCTACCTCACTTTCTCCATATCAGCAATAAGGCTATTTTGCTTTCTTAACATTTGTGTGTTCAAGGGAGTAGCACTTATAGTTTCCTTCAAGAACATTTCCTTTGCATTCACAACTTGGTTAATTGTTTGGTGCAGGAAGCTGAGTTTTTGGCCTATGTCAACTTTGAGACTTCATCATTTCTAGCTTTTGATTTTTATACATAGAGGCCATTGTAAGGTTATTAATTGGCCTAATTTCAATATTGTGTTTCAAGGAATAGGCCCCAAAAGAAGGAGAGAGATGAGGGAATGCCTGGTCAGTGGCTCAGTCAGAACACACACAATATTTTTTGATTAAGTTCATTGTCTTATAGAGGCATGGTTTGTGGCACCCCAAAACAATTACAATAGTAACATTGAAGATCACTGATCACTGGTCACCATAATAGATATAATAATAATGAAAAAGTTTTAAATATTGCAAGAAGTACCAGCATGTGACGTAGAGATGCAAAATAAGCACATGGTGTTGGAAAAATGATGCTGATGGACTTGCTAGACACAGGGTTGCCACAAACCTTCACTTTGTGAAAAATGTGCTATTGGAGAAGCACAATCAAGTAAAGTGCAATAAAATGAAGTATGTCTGTATTATCCCCTTATTTTGGTAGAATAGTTTCTTGTGTCTCCATAAAAGGCTGTATGAGATGTAAACACTCTGAATATTTGAATCTCTGAAAATATCTTTATTTACATTCACATTTGAAGGTAGTTTGGCTGGGTGGAAGACTCTAAGTTGAAAATAATTTTACTTCAGAATTTGGAATGTATCAATTATCTTCCAGCTGTGTTTCAGTTAGTAATCTGCTATTAGTCTGATTTCTGTTTCTTTGTAGTTTACCTTTTTTTAAAAAAACTCTGAAAGTATTTAGGGTTTTATCTTTCCATTGCATGTTTTATTTGGGAAACTATATAGATGAACTATATTTTCAAGTTCTTTGTTGCTTTTTTTGTAGCACTATGGTCTTGTTTTAGGGGGAAAATATCTTCTCCAATCTGATTGTGTGTGTGTGTGTGTGTGTGTATGTGTTCAGTTCTTGTCTTTTTTGTTCTGAATTATTTGTTTCTTCTGGGATCTTGTTTGTTTATTTTGGCATCATGCACATGATGTAAGTTTTCAATAAATATCTGGTGATTGGTACATGTCCCTTTATATTTAAGAAAGAAGCTATAAAATGTTGTTTGGGAACTCTATGGGGAAGGGCTTTTCAACTTGTGGAGAGTTAATTATGCTTTCATTCAAAAGTCAGAAGTTTGCTCTGGGGACATTATGCAATTATAAATGGCATAACTGATGAAGCAAATAAAAGTCATAAAGCTCTATGCACCAAACACAGCAGCTAATTACATGAAAGCAAGACCTATTATAAATGCAAGTAGAATTTGACAAAAGTACAGTTACAGTGAGCTATTTCATTGAGCACCTCAGAATTAGACAACTCTACTAGACAAAAATAAGGATATAAGGGATATAATACAATAAAAATAAAAACATAGAGACAGCTATCTCTTGAATAGAGAATATATACTTTAAAACATGCCCATAAAACATTAACAAGAGTAGATCATATACTATACCAAAATAAAAATCTTAATGCATTAAGTCAATGATGAAACTTGAAAGCATTATGCTAAGTGAATAAGCCAGAAACAAAAGGCCAAATATTGCATGATTGCACTTATGTGAGGTACCTAGAGTAGTCAAATTCATAGAGATGGAAAGTGGAATGGTGATTGTCAGGGGCTGAGAGGAGTGGGGAATAGGGAGTTAGTGTTTATAGAGGTTCAGGGAAGATGAAAAAGTTCTGTAGATGGATTGCTGGTGATGGTTGTATAACAGTGTGAATGTACTTAATGCCACTGAACTGTACACATAGCAGTGGTTAAAATGGAAAATTTTATGTTGTTGTATATTTTACCAAAATTAAAAAATTATAATCCCTAAAATGCTATACAAACAAACATTTTGTAGGTCACATTATTTGATAATAAGCCAATATAATTTATAATAATTTTAAAATTATTTTTTAAAATTATGTATTAAATAATTTAAAATGATCCTCCATATTAAATACTTAGGCATGTTTCTGAGAAATATTCTTCAGTGGCCCTTATATGAAAAAGAAATTGAAACGGAAAAATCACCTTTTAGAAAACAATAAAAAGAGACTGCTTCATGCCCAGATCCATGGGAAACAGCAAAAATTTTAAAGAAAACATATAGCCTTAAATGCCTTTTTAATTCAATCATTAAGACAAAAAGTAAAGAAGCTAAGAACTCAGTTTAATAATTTTTTTAAAAAAGAACAAGAAACGAGAGGGAATTAAAAGTAAAAGTTTGATGACACAAGCAAAAAAATATGTATGTAATATTAGTATAGGACATACAAATGAGTCAATTAGTATTTTTTTCTTAAATAGAAATTCTAGTATTTCCTTTCACACTGCAGTGGATTGTGTTGTGTACCCTCAGGAGATATCCCTGACTTTGGGGACTGTAGCTCCAGACCTTAAGAAAACATATTTTTATTTTGTTGAGCTTATATTCTGCTTTGAGGGATAGTATATTCTAATAATCCTGAGAATCTGTCTTACAATTTCCCAAGGATTTATTTTGTTTGTTTAACATTTACGCAGTTTTGTTTCTAGTCAGAGTTATAATTCAAAGGTAAACAAAATAAGAACAGTTTCTAGGTACATGAGAGTCAGTTGTTCTGTTCTCTTAAGCTTAGCCCAGTTCAATGGGGTTTGAAAAGGAGTTCTTGGAGAAGAAATCATGCTTGGTGCCTAGCGACTATTCAAATTTATGGTTCCTGCTCTGTGTTTTTGTTACATCTTGTTAGTATGCTCTTGTTTACTTAAGATACCTTGTGGTTTAGGCCGGGTGTGGTGGCTCATGCCTGTAATCCCAGCACATTGGGAGGCTGAGGCGGGCAGATCACCTGAGGTCAGGAGTTCAAGACCAGCCTAGCCAACATGGTGAAACACCTTCTCTACTAAAAATACCAAAAAAAAAAAAAAAAAAAAAAATTAGCCAGGTGTAGTGGTGGGCGCCTGTAATCCCAGCTACTCAGGAGGCTGAGACAGGAGAATCTCGCTTGAACCCGGGAGGCAGAGGTTGCAGTGAGCTGAGATCGCGCCACTGCACTCCAGCCTGGGTGACAAGAGCAAGACTCTATCTCAAAAAAAAAAAAAAAAAAAAAAAGATACTTGTGGTTTAATAATGGAATAGAATCTCATTTTTGCCCTATAAAAATATAGTATTGCTGTATGAAAAATGCGTTTTTGAGTAGATCTACTACTACTGCAAATCTGAGAGGTTTCTATTCCGTGTAATATGGTGCTAATTTTCCCACAGTAATCTCCAAATCACAACACTATTTTATAATATTTAAAGAATTAGTAGATTTTAGAAGTTCATGTGGACGTTTAAAGAAACAAAATGCTATGTTTTTAATGTTTGTGTCCTCCCAAAATTCATATGGTGGTCTCAGTCCTCAATGTGATGGTATTTGGAGGTGAAGCCTTTGAGAAGTAAATAGGTCATAGAGGTAGCGCCCTCATGAATGGTGCTGGTGCCCTTTTAAGAAAAGCTAAGAGGGAGATGATCTCTTTCTTGCCATGTGAAGATACAGCAAGAAGGCATCTGTCTGCAAATCAGAAAGAAGGCCATTACCAGGAACCAAATTAGTTGGCACCTTGATCTTGGACTTCCTAGTCTTCAGAACTGTGAGGAATTTCTCATGAATCAAATTAAATTTTATTTAAGCTACCTAGTCTATGATATTTTTGTTATAGCAGTCCAAATTGACTGAGACAAGTAAATGAAAATTTAATTTTCTTCGATTTTAAGTCCTTCATATGGTAAAACTTAATAGAACTTTGGTTAATCATAGTATTTATTATTTACAGTTGTCAAAACTGAAGGATGAAAGAGCAAGCTTGCAAGAAGAGTTACGTGAGTATGAAGAGCGTATTAATTCTATGACTTCTCACTTCAAAAATGTTAAGCAAGAGCTCTCAATTACACAGGTACAGTAACTGAAATTTATGTTGATTATATCATGTATAGTCATGGAATATCTCATAGTACATTTACATCTGTAATTTTTACAGCTCTAATAGGAAGGCTTAGCATAGTTAAACCACTGTGAACATAACCTTGAACATGAAAGTAAATAGAAAAAGGCTTAGGGGAACTAACTACTGGCCCATTTTTTTTTTTTTTTTTTTTGAGATGGAGTCTTGCTCTGTTGTCCAGGCTGGAATACAGTGGCATGATCTCAGCTCACTGAAACCTCTGCCTCCCGAGTTCAAGTGATTCTCATGCCTCAGCATCCTGAGTAGCTGGGATTACAGGCACCTGCCACCATACCCAGCTAATTTTTGTATTTTTAGTAGAGACGGGGTTTCACCATGTTGGCCAGGCTGGTCTCGAACTCCTGACCTCAGGTGATCTGCCCGCCTCAGCCTCCCAAAGTGCTGCTACTGCTCCGATTTTAAACAAAAAATCCATATGAAAGGAGAAATCATTATTCAAACAATCTGTATTAGACAGCAGGTTATTTGAGAAAGGTATAATGATGGTGGTGAGAAATGATGACTATAAGCAGAAACAGCTAATATATCACATAATAAAATTTCTGTCTCCTTTTAAATTTATCAGCACAACTCACTGAGGCCATTTTGAGTGGAGGCCAGTAGTCTACACATACGGCATTTTAGCATTGTTCAGGAATTGAAACTCATAGTAATAATTCTGAGATTAAAAAGTTAAATTATACTCAAGAGACTTTATTTAAGATAACTGGGGAAGACATTAGGCATCTTAGAAATGTTAACATAAATATAATAAAAATTAAAACTTCTGGTGATTAAGTAAGCTTGTTTTATAAATAATCTGTTCAAGTATAGAAACTCACTCCCTAATGATGCCCAGCAAACCAGGCAGCTCAGCAAACAGCATTGGAAAGTTTCCTAACTTCTATCTCAAACTAGTTTTTTTTAAAAGTGCATCTACTGTCTGAGAAATAGTATGCAGTTTCAAAAAATGAACAGTGCCATATTTTAAAAAGCAATTTATAATCAATATAGATAAGTAAGTATTACATGGCTTACAAGTCTTATTAGAAAGTTACAAATCTAATAAACTCAAAAACAAACTCAGAATTCTTGAATCTCAATGTGGTTGAGTAATTGATTAACTATTTGGAACAACACTTTTCCTTAAGTTATTGAACTACTGAGCTGGGGATTTGAGAGGCAGAGACTCTGTAGTTGTATCTTACTATCATCGAACTTCAAATAAATAGAGTAATAGAGATAAAAGAAGAATAAGCCTCCAACAATGGTAGCTTTAGTACTGTAAAATTAATACTAAATGATAACTTTGAAGCACTGTAAAATTAGTTAACACATACTCTTTTATTACATACAACTGAACACAAAGGTGTGATTATATGCTAATATATTCTACGGAATATTTACAACCATTGGTGTTTAAATAATTATTTAAAAATAATGTCTTAATTAGAATATTTGATCAATTCATATAAAACATCTCATTTCTCAATTGTTTTTTAATGGATATTTCTTATTTGTAGATAATAAGTTTTAAGTCTAACCAAACCTTTGGTTTTCTTTAGTTTTCCTAGATCAAAGTAGATGTGAAAACTATTGACAGTATTTTCTCCTAGCACAGTTCATTGACTTTCTTACAACTAGTGAGCAACACCAACTATATTGTAATCACAGTCTAATGTAATGTAGGTTTTAGACTAGTAGAATTAATAGTACTTAATGTAAGCAATTTATGGGAACTTTGTTTTAATCTAATGGATTATTATAAATATTTTTATTCAAAATTTCTAAAATTTTAAAAGCCTTTTTATCTTGTGTGTTATTCTGTAGTCTCTTTGCAAAGCAAGGGAGCGTGAGACTGAAAGTGAAGAACATTTTAAGGCCATTGCTCAAAGAGAATTGGGACGAGTGAAAGATGAAATTCAACGACTGGAAAATGAGATGGCTTCAATACTGGAAAAGAAAAGCGATAAAGAAGTATATGTTGAAATTTACTTAAAATTCTGTGCTACTGCTCATTCTTCCATCACCAAATGAGCATTGAATTTTTTTTTTTTTCTGTATGGGAAAGGCATATATTAGTTTTCTAGTGTTTCCTTACATATTTTTTGGACAATGAAAGGCACATAGAGCTGTGATTTGAATGAAACAATAATGGAATATTACATTTTCCCCATTATTCATTTACCAGCTACTTATTGAGACTTACTATAAGTACCATGCTTGCTGCCTGTTATAAAATACCAGGCATGGTTTATATGTAAGTGTAATATTTTTAATAGCCACGTTTTAAAAAATCACTTTTAGTTTTGAATTTCATTTAAAATGTTGACCTTTCATATTGATTTATCAGTTTTGTGACTCTAACACTGAACTACTTTAACCTATTTCTGTCTTTTCTTTTGTTTATAGTTACTTGATTTGGGAGCTCTTTCCAAATTCTGATTCTTCTCTTTACATGTGCATATACATATGGAAATACACGTACATATTTTATAATGTAATCTTTGTATATAATTACATACTTATTAATTTGTATTTGTTTATATAGTCTTCTCCGTTTTTTATGAGTCTAGATTTTTAAGTGACTAAATTTAGTACATAAATGTTTTTATCTCTTTTACTATATTTACTTCAATTGGAAGTGTTTCCAACATTCTCTATAAGAGACTTCGTAGGGGCAAACAATATGATTGGAAATGGGGCTGAAGGATATTTGTCTTGGATTTGAGTTAGCATACCAAACATATTATTTTAACTATGATTGCATATATATTTGGGGTGGCTTTGGTGGAATGATTAATGCAGTTGCTGTGAGGGAGCTACCTTAAAGCCTAAAGCCTTTTAAAGCAACCTTTGGCTCAACTACTGTTCTTGACTTTGTATGGTCATCTCTCCTCTATTTTACAATCAAAGAGTTAAGATACAAGTGTAATAGTTATATAATTGAAATATGGCATATTATAAACATCTGGAAGGCAGGGACAGGATTTCTTCTTTTTAAATTTTGCTTCATAGTATATAAAGGTATGTTTTATTTTAGTCTGTATAATAAATAATGCTTTTTAATGTCCCCTTTTCTCTCTCTCTTTGGAAATTAGAATGGCATATTTAAAGCCACTCAAAAATTGGATGGTTTGAAATGTCAAATGAACTGGGACCAGCAAGCATTGGAGGCCTGGTTAGAAGAATCAGCTCATAAAGATAGTGATGCTCTCACTCTTCAGAAGTATGCACAACAAGATGATAATAAAATCAGGGTGAGAAATTAAAAATTGTAACTGTTAAGTTTTCTCTAAATCTATAGTATGTCAACCTATTTACCTAAAGTTATACTTAACGATTTTTAAGGGAGCAATTCTGAAACTTCTAAGTCAGAGGCTTCTTGGAGAAGCTAATAAAGCCAAATGTCTTCTCTGTAGAAAAAAATGACTATATTCAAATGCCCATAAAATATTACTGACTGTTTTATAGATTCTCTGATTCCCTTTGATTATTTGAGGATCCACGGACCGCAGGTTAAGAATATCCTGATTTATAAGGATGCTCAAAAGCATTTCAGAAGAGAAAGTTTTCTACTAGAAGTATTTTAATGTATTTTAGCTATTTTGCCTAAAATGTAGTTTGAATATTACATGTAGTTTTTGCTGATTTGAGACTGTAGTGCTATTGATTATGTTATAAAAATCACTTAAAATCTACTTATATCTGGTGATACTAATAAAGCTAGTATTATAAAACATGCTATTTTCTAGTAGATTTAATACCAAATGCATTATTTTAAAACTTTCAAATAGCAAATTATAACTTGTTTTTTCTAATTTACTTTAAAAATATTAAAAGTCATTTTAGAAACAATTGAGTTTTTATGCAGCTGTGTGCAAACACATTACATTAGCTTTTTGGGATTAAAAGATAAGAAAGATAGGTATTGGGGAGCAAGATGGCCGAATAGGAACAGTTCCAGTCTCCAACTCCCAGCGCGAGCGACACAGAAGACCAGTGATTTCTGCATTTTCAACTGAGGTACTGGGTTCATCTCACTGGGGAGTGCTGGACGATCGGTGCTGGTCAGCTGCTGCAGCCCGACCAGCGAGAGCTGAAGCAGGGCGAGGCATCGCCTCACCTGGGAAGCGCAAGGGGGAAGGGAATCCCTTTTCCTAGCCAGGGGAACTGAGACACACAACACCTGGAAAATCGGGTAACTCCCACCCCAATACTGCGCTTTAAGCAAACAGGCACACCAGGAGATCATATCCCACACCTGGCCGGGAGGGTCCCACGCCCACGGAGCCTCCCTTATTGCTAGCACAGCAGTCTGCAATATCGCTGCAAGGCAGCAACGAGGCTGGGGGAGGGGCGCCCGCCATTGCTGAGGCTTAAGTAGGTAAACAAAGCTGCTGGGAAGCTCGAACTGGGTGGAGCTCACAGTAGCTCAAGGAAACCTGCCTGTCTCTGTAGACTCCACCTCTGGGGACAGGGCACAGTAAAAATAACAAAAACAGCAGAAACCTCTGCAGACGCAAACGACTCTGTCTGACAGCTTTGAAGAGAGCAGTGGATCTCCCAACACGGAGGTTGAGATCTGAGAAGGGACAGACTCCCTGCTCAAGTGGGTCCCTGACCCCTGAGTAGCCTAACTGGGAGACATCCCCCACTAGGGGCAGTCTGACACCCCACACCTCACAGGGTGGAGTACACCCCTGAGAGGAAGCTTCCAAAGCAAGAATCAGACAGGTACACTCGCTGTTCAGAAATATTCTATCTTCTGCAGCCCCTGCTGCTGATACCCAGGCAAATAGGGTCTGGAGTGGACCTCAAGCAATCTCCAGCAGACCTACAGCTGAGGGTCCTGACTGTTAGAAGGAAAACTATCAAACAGGAAGGACACCTACACCAAAACCCCATCAGTACATCACCATCATCAAAGACCAGAGGCAGATAAAACCACAAAGATGGGGAAAAAGCAGGGCAGAAAAGCTGGAAATTCAAAAAATAAGAGCGCATCTCCCCCGGCAAAGGAGTGCAGCTCATCGCCAGCAATGGATCAAAGCTGGACGAAGAATGACTTTGACGAGATGAGAGAAGAAGGCTTTAGTCCATCAAACTTCTCAGAGCTAAAGGAGGAATTACGTACCCAGCGCAAAGAAACTAAAAATCTTGAAAAAAAAGTGGAAGAATTGATGGCTAGAGTAATTAATGCAGAGAAGGTCATAAACGAAATGAAAGAGATGAAAACCATGACACGAGAAATACGTGACAAATGCACAAGCTTCAGTAACCGACTCGATCAACTGGAAGAAAGAGTATCAGCGATTGAGGATCAAATGAATGAAATGAAGCGAGAAGAGAAACCAAAAGAAAAAAGAAGAAAAAGAAATGAACAAAGCCTGCAAGAAGTATGGGATTATGTAAAAAGACCAAATCTACGTCTGATTGGGGCACCTGAAAGTGAGGGGGAAGATGAAACCAAGTTGGAAAACACTCTTCAGGATATCATCCAGGAGAACTTCCCCAACCTAGTAGGGCAGGCCAACTTTCAAATCCAGGAAATACAGAGAACGCCACAAAGATACTCCTCGAGAAGAGCAACTCCAAGACACATAATTGCCAGATTCACCAAAGTTGAAATGAAGGAAAAAATGTTAAGGGCAGCCAGAGAGAAAGGTCGGGTTACCCACAAAGGGAAGCCCATCAGACTAACAGCAGATCTCTCGGCAGAAACTCTACAAGCCAGAAGAGAGTGGGGGCCAATATTCAACATTCTTAAAGAAAAGAATTTTCAACCCAGAATTTCATATCCAGCCAAACTAAGTTTCATAAGTGAAGGAGAAATAAAATCCTTTACAGATAAGCAAATGCTTAGAGATTTTGTCACCACTAGGCCTGCCTTACAAGAGACCCTGAAGGAAGCACTCAACATGGAAAGGAACAACCGGTACCAGCCATTGCAAAAACATGCCAAAATGTAAAGACCATCGATGCTAGGAAGAAACTGCATCAACTAACGAGCAAAATAACCAGTTAATATAATGGCAGGATCAAGTTCACACATAACAATCTTAACGTTAAATGTAAATGGACTAAATGCTCCAATTAAAAGACACAGACTGGGAAACTGGATAAAGAGTCAAGACCCATCAGTCTGCTGTATTCAGGAGACCCATCTCACATGCAGAGACATACTTAGGCTCAAAATAAAGGGATGGAGGAAGATTTACCAAGCAAATGGAGAACAAAAAAAAGCAGGGGTTGCAATACTAGTCTCTGATAAAACAGACTTTAAACCATCAAAGATCAAAAGAGACAAAGAAGGTCATTACATAATGGTAAAGGGATCAATTCAACAGGAAGAGCTAACTATCCTAAATATATATGCACCCAATACAGGAGCACCCAGATTCATAAAGCAAGTCCTTAGAGACTTACAAAGAGACTTAGACTCCCATACAATAATAATGGGAGACTTCAACACTCCACTGTCAACATTAGACAGATCAACGAGACAGAACGTTAACAAGGATATCCAGGAATTGAACTCATCTCTGCAGCAAGCAGACATAATAGACATCTATAGAACTCTCCACCCCAAATCAACAGAATATACATTCTTCTCAGCACCACATCGTACTTACTCCAAAATTGACCACGTAATTGGAAGTAAAGCACTCCTCAGCAAATGTACAAGAACAGAAATTATAACAAACTGTCTCTCAGACCACAGTGCAATCAAACTAGAACTCAGGACTAAGAAACTCAATCAAAACCGCTCAACTACATGGAAACTGAACAACCTGCTCCTGAATGACTACTGGGTACATAACGAAATGAAGGCAGAAATAAAGATGTTCTTTGAAACCAATGAGAACAAAGATACAACATACCAGAATCTCTGGGACACATTTAAAGCAGTGTGTAGAGGAAAATTTATAGCACTAAATGCCCACAAGAGAAAGCAGGAAAGATCTAAAATTGACACTCTAACATCGCAATTAAAAGAACTAGAGAAGCAAGAGCAAACACATTCGAAAGCTAGCAGAAGGCAAGAAATAACTAAGAGCAGAACTGAAGGAGATAGAGACACAAAAAACCCTCCAAAACATCAATGAATCCAGGAGTTGGTTTTTTGAAAAGATCAACAAAATTGACAGACCACTAGCAAGACTAATAAAGAAGAAAAGAGAGAAGAATCAAATAGATGCAATAAAAAATGATAAAGGGGATATCACCACCGACCCCACAGAAATACAAACTACCATCAGAGAATACTATAAACACCTCTACGCAAATAAACTGGAAAATCTAGAAGAAATGGATAATTTCCTGGACACTTACACTCTTCCAAGACTAAACCAGGAAGAAGTTGAATCCCTGAATAGACCAATAGCAGGCTCTGAAATTGAGGCAATAATTAATAGCCTACCAACCAAAAAAAGTCCAGGACCAGATGGATTCACAGCTGAATTCTACCAGAGGTATAAGGAGGAGTTGGTACCATTCCTTCTGAAACTATTCCAATCAATAGAAAAAGAGGGAATCCTCCCTAACTCATTTTATGAGGCCAACATAATCCTGATACCAAAGCCTGGCAGAGACACAACAAAAAAAGAGAATTTTAGACCAATATCCCTGATGAACATCGATGCAAAAATCCTCAATAAAATACTGGCAAACCGGATTCAGCAACACATCAAAAAGCTTATCCACCATGATCAAGTGGGCTTCATCCCTGGGATGCAAGGCTGGTTCAACATTCGCAAATCAATAAACATAATCCAGCATATAAACAGAACCAAAGACAAGAACCACATGATTATCTCAATAGATGCAGAAAAGGCTTTTGACAAAATTCAACAGCCCTTCATGCTAAAAACGCTCAATAAATTCGGTATTGATGGAACGTACCTCAAAATAATAAGAGCTATTTATGACAAACCCACAGCCAATATCATACTGAATGGGCAAAAACTGGAAACATTCCCTTTGAAAACTGGCACAAGACAGGGATGCCCTCTCTCACCACTCCTATTCAACATAGTGTTGGAAGTTCTGGCTAGGGCAATTAGGCAAGAGAAAGAAATCAAGGGTATCCAGTTAGGAAAAGAAGAAGTCAAATTGTCCCTGTTTGCAGATGACATGATTGTATATTTAGAAAACCCCATTGTCTCAGCCCAAAATCTCCTTAAGCTGATAAGCAACTTCAGCAAAGTCTCAGGATACAAAATTAATGTGCAAAAATCACAAGCATTCTTATACACCAGTAACAGACAAACAGAGAGCCAAATCATGAATGAACTTCCATTCACAATTGCTTCAAAGAGAATAAAATACCTAGGAATCCAACTTACAAGGGATGTAAAGGACCTCTTCAAGGAGAACTACAAACCACTGCTCAGTGAAATAAAAGAGGACACAAACAAATGGAAGAACATACCATGCTCATGGATAGGAAGAATCAATATCGTGAAAATGGCCATACTTCCCAAGGTAATTTATAGATTCAATGCCATCCCCATCAAGCTACCAATGAGTTTCTTCACAGAATTGGAAAAAACTGCTTTAAAGTTCATATGGAACCAAAAAAGAGCCCGCATCTCCAAGACAATCCTAAGTCAAAAGAACAAAGCTGGAGGCATCACGCTACCTGACTTCAAACTATACTACAAGGCTACAGTAACCAAAACAGCATGGTACTGGTACCAAAACAGAGATATAGACCAATGGAACAGAACAGAGTCCTCAGAAATAATACCACACATCTACAGCCATCTGATCTTTGACAAACCTGAGAAAAACAAGAAATGGGGAAAGGATTCCCTATTTAATAAATGGTGCTGGGAAAATTGGCTAGCCATAAGTAGAAAGCTGAAACTGGATCGTTTCCTTACTCCTTATACGAAAATTAATTCAAGATGGATTAGAGACTTAAATGCTAGACCTAATACCATAAAAATCCTAGAGGAAAACCTAGGTAGTACCATTCAGGACATAGGCATGGAAAAAGGCTTCATGTCTAAAACACCAAAAGCAACGGTAGCAAAAGCCAAAATTGACAAATGGGATCTAATTAAACTAAAGAGCTTCTGCACAGCAAAAGAAACTACCATCAGAGTGAACAGGCAACCTACAGAATGGGAGAAAATTTTTGCAATCTACTCATCTGACAAAGGGCTAATATCCAGAACCTACAAAGAACTCAAACAAATTTACAAGAAAAAAACAAACAACCCCATCAAAAAGTGGGCAAAGGATATGAACAGACATTTCTCAAAAGAAGACATTCATACAGCCAAGAGACACATGAAAATATGCTCATCATCACTGGCCATCAGAGAAATGCAAATCGAAGCCACAATGAGATACCATCTCACACCAGTTAGAATGGCGATCATTAAAAAGTCAGGAAACAACAGGTGCTGGAGAGGATGTGGAGAAATAGGAACACTTTTACACTGTTGGTGGGATTGTAAACTAGTTCAACCATTATGGAAAACAGTATGGCGATTCCTCAAGGATCTAGAACTAGATGTACCATATGACCCAGCCATCCCATTACTGGGTATATACCCAAAGGATTATAAATTATGCTGCTATAAGGACACATGCACATGTATGTTTATTGCAGCACTGTTCACAATAGCAAAGACTTGGAATCAACCCAAATGTCCATCAGTGACAGATTGGATTAAGAAAATGTGGCACATATACACCATGGAATACTATGCAGCCATAAAAAAGGATGAGTTTGTGTCCTTTGTAGGGACATGGATGCAGCTGGAAACCATCATTCTTAGCAAACTATCACAAGAACAGAAAACCAAACACCGCATGTTCTCACTCATAGGTGGGAACTGAACAATGAGATCACTTGGACTCAGGAAGGGGAACATCCCACACCGGGGCCTATCATGGGGAGGGGGGAGGGGGGAGGGATTGCATTGGGAGTTATACCTGATGTAAATGACGAGTTGATGGGTGCTGACGAATTGATGGGTGCAGCACACCAACATGGCACAAGTATACATATGTAACAAACCTGCACGTTATGCACATGTACCCTAGAACTTAAAGTATAATAATAATAAATAAATTAAAAAAAAAAATAAGAAAGATATTATTTCACAGTTGTTTTAGATATCAAATAAATGTATATGTATAGTGTAATACTATTTAATGTTAGATACACTAATAACATTTAAATTAGTAGAATGAGAATTATAAGTATCTTTGTATATAATTACATTATAGGCACTGACTCTGCAATTAGAAAGACTAACTTTGGAATGTAATCAAAAGAGAAAGATACTTGACAATGAACTTACAGAGACTATAAGTGCACAGGTTAGTTTAAGGAAGATTTTTATTTCTTAATTTTCAAGGTGATGTTTGCAAAACCACTTAAATTTACAGAAATGTTGTTTGCTCTCTATTTGACAGTTAGAATTGGATAAAGCGGCACAAGATTTTTGTAAGATTCATAATGAAAGACAAGAACTCATTAAACAGTGGGAGAACACAATAGAACAGATGCGGAAGAGGGATGGAGACATAGATAACAGTGCTTTGGTAAAGTAGTCGTTTGGTCCTTGTAATGTTCAGCTGTATTTGTCTCTTTTGTATTTAACTCATTATTCCAAATGTAAATCACACTGTTATTTGAAAGTCAATTTTGTAGCAATATTGAGTAGTTTTGGTAAATATTTTTGAAAGCTGACTCTATATGCATTTGGAAATGTGGTGAAGATTATTTGCATGTAGTATTATAACTCCAAACACTGGATCCTGTCATCTCAGAATTGTGGAACAAGAGAGAGTCAGTAGATACTGTTGTTGCAATAAAACCAACGCCCTGACTTATACATGGCTGTCCAAGGTCCCTTGGATTTAATGTGTATGCTATTTGGCAGTAAGTTACAATAGGAAAATGAACCTCCATGAATAACCAAGGGACAAGGAGAGAGAGTCAGAAAAGAAACCTAGACTACAATTTGAAGCTGAGACACCAGTAATGACATAGAGGCTTGGAAGGGGGTAATAGTGCACTGATAACACAGACCAAGTGTTATCTCTTGTTATTTTCAGAAGTAATTTAGGATAATGTTTTTGGAAAATCATCAAGGAGTGAAATAATGGGGAGTAAAAGTGGGAAGATTTGAGAAAGAGAAGGAATTCGGAGTCAGGTGAGAAGATGCGTTAAATTCCATCTACTCCACGGAAAGGCATTTGGCAAGCAGCTCAGGCTACTGGGAGTTCAAATTTTGGTATCTGGGTGTGGTTTACTTTTGGTTGTTATATTTTCAATTTCTGTAAGTAACCAACATTTTGTCAACAAAATGGGTTATACCTCCCTAGGAGGGACAAAGGACAACCAATCTTAACTATGAGGTTCTCTTAATTCTTTTTTTTTTTTTTTTGAGACGGAGTCTTGCTCTGTCGCCCAGGCTGGAGTGCAGAGGCGCGATCTCTGCTCATTGCAAGCTCCGCCTCCCGGGTTTACACCATTCTCCTGCCTCAGCCTCCCGAGTAGCTGGGACTACAGGCGCCCGCCACCACGCCCGGCTAATTTTTTGTATTTTTCGTAGAGACGGGGTTTCACTGTGTTAGCCAAGATGATATCGATCTCCTGACCTCGTGATCTGCCTGCCTTGGCCTCCCAAAGTGCTGGGATTACAGACGTGAGCCACCGCGCCCGGCCCAGGTTCTCTTAATTCTTAATGCTGATACTACTTTTTTTTTTTTTTGAGACGGAGTTTCACTTTTGTGGCCCAGGCTGGAGTGCAATGCTGTGATCTCAGCTCACTGCAATCTCTGCCTCCCGGATTCAAGCAATTCTCCTGCCTCATCCTCCCAAGTAGCTGGGATTACAGGCTCCCACCCCCATGCCCAGCTAATTTTTTTTTTTTTTCCCAGTAGAGACAGGGTTTCATCATGTTGGCCAGGCTGGTCCTGAACTCCTGACCTCAGGCCATCCGCTTGCCTACCAAAGTGCTGGGATTTCAGGCGTGAGCCACCACACTCGGTCTGTTATTAATATTTCTTAACTTCTCATTGCTTTCAAACATTAAGCTGTCAACTTACAAGGAAGAAGCTGAAGCAAAATTAATGGAGCAGAGTTTCTTTGGGCCAAGCTTGAGGATTGCAGCCTGGGAGTATAGATTCAAGTTGCCCTGATATACACTCCAATTAGCAGTAGTTACAAGTAGATTTTTAAAGGGGGAAAAAAGAGGAAGTTCCTGATTTGTTTATCAAGAATTTACATTGAAATAACATCAGCTATTGATTGGCTATACATTGTTAAGCTGTGGGGTGTGGGTTATAGCATCTGCTGAGGCATTATTAGGTTAATTTACAGCTACTTGTGGCAATCGCAAGCTGTATCAAGAGATGAATACACAGCTCATAAAAGGGGTTGAGTGGGATGTTATTTCTGTCTGATTTTAACGCCTTTCTGGGCTTGATAATGTAAAATTCTCAGATAAAAATTCTTTTCTCAAGTCATGACTGCTTCCTCTCTGTAAGTCATGTGCCAATTATGGATCCACAATCAGTTTTCTCATACAACCCCATGGCTAAAGTAACTCAGTCAGCTGATTTGGCAGAATACACAACTAATAGCTCCCTAGTTACATTCACAGAGGTTCCTTTCTTACATGTTGACATCTCCTCACTGTGCTGTCAGGGACTAAGGAGGGTGCTAAGAGGTGGTTCCATTGGCAGCGGGATGCTTCTAAGTGTTTGACAACTGCTCTCTGAGAATAAAACAAAATAGAACACATTTTTTAAAAACCCCTGATATATAGGATTTCTGATTTCTATGGTTTTATTATTTTCATACTGTTACCAGAAAGGGGTCCTGATCCAGACCCTGAAAGAGTGTTCTTGGATCTCATGCAAGAAAAAAGTTGAGGCAAATCCACAGAGTAAAAGTGAAAGCAGGTTTATTAAGAAAGCAAAGGAATAAAGGAATGACTGTTCCATAGGCAAAGCAGCCCTGACGACTGGTGGTTGCCCATTTTTATGGTTATTTCTTGATTATATGCTAAATAAGGGGTAGATTATTCATGCCTCCCCCTTTTAGACCACAGAGGGTAACTCCCTGACATTGCTAGGGCATTTGAAAACTGCCATGGTGCTGGTGGGAGTTTCTTTTAGTAGGCTAATGTATCATAATTAGCATATAATAAGCAGTGAAGATGACCAGAGGTCACTCTGTTTGCCATCTTGGTCAGGGGGGGTTTTAGCTGGTTTCTTTACTGCAGTCTTTTTTATCAGCAAGTTCTTTATGACCTGTATCTTGAGCCAACCTCCTGTCTCATCCTGTGACTTAGATTGCCTGTCTAGGAATGCAGCCCTGTAGGTCACAGCCTTATTTTACGCTATTCCTCTTCAAGGAAGATGGAGTTGCTCTGGTTCAAATGCCTCTGACAGTAGCATATTTGAGGGTGGCATATTTTGTCTCCTAACTGAACTCTTTTGTTCCTCTTCCTGCAAAACAATTCATTCCTGCCTTCTCAGCATTTTCTTGTCAGGGGTCTGGTCATAAAATCCTGAAATTGTATTCTTAAAAGAAACCATGTGGAGAAATGGAAAAATATTTTTCTACTATGCTTTTATTATAGTGTAGAAGTTTTAAAATATTACTTAGTATTACCTATATGAAAAATTTATGATGAATAACACTATTAAGTATGATATTAAAGTAGAATTAAAGCATCTGATTAAGTGGTAGAAAAAATCATAAGGCAAGAAACTCTGGATTCATATTTTGAAATATTTAAACAGGAAGTTTTGACGTGTCTTTTGAGTGAATGACAGTAAATATTTAGAATGCTACTATTATGGAAAGCTAATTCTATAATCAAACAACTTAAAAATTGGATTAAACAACTTGAAAATTAAACAACTTTAAATTTTCCTTTTTAAAATATGTTATATCTCAGATGTGTAGCCATTTAATATGCTAATATGTATACATGCAGCATTCTAAAATCTACTGATTTCAGAACACATACCTCCTCCCCCAGTCTCCTGTGATTAGTTGTTTGGAAGGACCTCATTTTGGAATACATGCAAGTAATATATATTAGGGTAATTTTTTTCTAATTCATCCAACTTATTGCCATCAGCATCACTTGTAAACACAACATCTAATCTTTTTATTTCCCAGTTTTGAAATCTTTTTGTTTTACATTACTTAAAAGGTAATCTTTAACATGATATTTGAATTTTTTCACAGTTTGGCCCTAACCCCTACTTTTCCAGCTTTATACCTTTCATCTGGACCCCAACCCTTCTTAATATATTCCCTTTGCACCCTTGCCTTCCCACCCTACACTTTAACTACGTTAGAGTATTTATGCAACCCCATTCATGTTTGTAAGCCTGATTCAAATGATGCCTCTTGGGCACGTCTTTTTTCTTCTTCTACTTTTTCTTTTTCTTTTCCTTTTCTTCCCTATCCTGGAAAGCCAGGAAAGTGTAATGTCATCTAATGACTCCTCTTGGAAATAATTCATCATGTCTTTGTTCCCATGGTACTTTGTCCACATTTCAGTTACAGTGCTTTGTGTATTCTATTTATTATTGTCTCTATGACCAGTGAAAGGCCTGAATGAAGACATTCCTATTGAAACCAGTAACTAAAATGCTATTTTCAAAACATGAAAAAAAAGTCTGTAAAATATTTGGGAAACTTCACTGAAACCCCGCTTTCCAGTTGAAAAATATTCAACACTGTTACATTTGTAGGTTTTACCTTTCATGTATAACTGTTTTCTCATCTCTTTAGCAAAATACCAGATATATGAAAGAAATAGAGACATTTAACAATATGAATTTATAGACATTAATATGTAGCATACTAATATTTTGTTTTTGTTAATATAAAAGTATTTAAAATGTTTTCTAAGAAGTTTTGGTAAAATAAGTACTAAATGTAATAATAGAAAAATAAAAACTAAATTCCTTTTAGTTTTGTCAGTTTAAACATATATTTAAGTAAATACATTTGTTGTAATCCTAGGAATTAGCAAGGATAAAGCAGGAAACAAGAGAAAAAGAAAATTTGGTTAAAGAAAAGATCAAGTTTTTGGAAAATGAGATTGGGAATAACACAGAATATGAGAAAAGAATTTCTGTGGCTGATCGTAAACTTTTAAAAAGTAGAACGGCATATCAAGACCATGAAACTAGTAGAATTCAGCTGAAGGGTGAGGTATGTCAACTAAAAAAGACTGGCTTGTATGTTCATGACAAATTACTATAAAATATAAAATAAGCATAAAGCTTTTCCTATGATGAAGAAACAGCTTCTAGTGTTTTGGGTTTTTTTTTTAATGTCTCTTTGTTTGTGGAACTTTTGGGATACTCTGATTAAGCCCCTAATTAAGCACCACGGGGTGCCATTCACATCACAGGTAAATGGTTTGCAAATATTTTCTTCCATTCTAGGCTGCCTTTTCATTTTACTGGTGGTTCCTTTTCCTTAAAGAAACTTTTTAGTTTGATGTAGTCCTGCATGTTTATTTTTGCTTTTGTTGCCTGTAATTTTGGTGTCAAATTCAAAAAATCATTACAGATACCAATGTCAAGCAGTTTTTCTCCTATGTTTTCTTTGAGAAGTTTTACAGTGTCAGGTCTTATAGTTAAGTCTTTAATCCATTTGGAATTAATTTTTGTATGTGGTACCAGAGAACAGCCCAATTTCTTTCTCTCTTTTTTTTTTTTTTTGCGTGTGGCTATCCAGTTTTCTTAACGCCATTGATTGAAGGGACTATCCTTTCCCCATTGTGTATTCTTGACACCTTTGCTGGAAATTAGTTGATCATATATGCATGAGTTTATTTCCGGGTTCTCTATTCTGTTCCATTTTTCTATGTGTCTGGTTTTTTTTGCCAGTACAGTCAGCCTTCCTTATCCATGGATTCTGCATGTGCAGATTCAACCAACAATTGATGAAAAATATTCAGAAAAGAAACCCAGTAAAAATAATAATATAACAATACTTTAAAAGATATAAATTTTAAAAATATGAAAAGTGTTTACATAGCATTTACATTGTATTAGGTGTTATAAATAATCAAGAAATTATTTAAAGTATACAGGAGGATGTGCATAGGTTATATGCAAATACATGTCGTTTTATATAAGTGACCTCCACATCTGGTAGATTTTGGTATCTGTGAGGGATCCTGGAACCAATCTCCTGTAGATGCCAATGGATGACTGCATCATTTTGTTTTGATTAGTTTGGCTTTGTAATACAATTTTAAATAAAAAAGTATGTTGCCTCCAGCTTTGTTCTTTCTGCTTAAGATTACTTGAGCTATTTGGGATCTTTTATGGTTCCATATGAATTTTAGAATTCTTTTTCTATTTCAGTGAAGAATGACATTGGAATTTTGATATTGTATTGAATCTGTCAACCTAAATAACAGAGAGAGGCCCTCTAAAAATATTGAGCTTAATTAGGAATAAGCAGGGCATTTGAAAATCCAGTATATACAGGCTATGACAGATTATAGGCATATCTAGGGAGATAAAGGAAGGCAAAAGTTTTTAAAGGTAAAATGAGTAAGTTTACCTAAGTTTTTTAAAAATAATAACCCTTGGCTATAGGAATCAATAAGGGTAGTGTCAGTCCAAGGTTGATCAGTCAGTTACTGGGCAGGTGTCTTGGTAGAAGGGTTTTTGTGCAACGTTGCAGTGGTCTTTATGCAAGCCTGTGGTTCTGGCAGTGTCTCTTGGGATAGCTCTTGTTATTGGGCAAATATGTGTGAGAACTCTGTCTTCATGGCCTTCCCTAGCTCAATTTTGTCAGGGTTTGACACAAGTGATTCCATTTTGATTTTGACAACTTTCACAAATCTGTAGATCGCTTTGAATAGTATGAACATTTTAACAGTATTAATTCTTCCAACCCATGAACACAGGATATCTTTATGTCCTCTACAATTTCTTTCATCAATGTTTTATAGTTTTTAGTGTACAGATCTTTTTCTTCCTTTGTTAAATTTATTCCTAAATATTTTATTCTTTTTGATGCCATTGTAAATGGGATTGTTTTCTTGATTTCTTTTTTTGGATTGCTTGTTGTAAGTGTATAGAATACAACTGGTTTTGTATATTGATCTTGTATCCAGAAACCTTGCTGAATGTGTCTGTTCTGAGAGTATTTGGTGGAGAGTTTAGGGTTTTTGCAAAGGTCCTTAATGAAAAAGAAAATTTGTATCTTGGATTTTCTGTTTTCATAATTTCGATTAATAGTAAAATGCAGTTTACTGTTGATTAACAGTAAAATGTAGTTATTAGGAGTCTGATGTATTAGAATCTTTTGAGATTTTTCAAATCCAATTAAACTTATAATTCTTATGAGCACATATATATTAGCTTATCTTGACTTTGGGGATGTGCTCTTTCTGAGCAGGTCTTGTGATATTAGACATTTCTGCATTTACTTTCAACACATATATGTTCTCTATAATTTTCTAGGATTATACAACAAAGCCGGTTACAATTTGGTATCAGATCAGTATGGAAATCTGTTTATATATTAAATATAAGAAAATGGCTACTATTTTTGTGGGTGTGATGTAGGTTAAAACTTAAAGTAGGCAGAATAAAACTCAGAAATGAAATTAAGTTATAAGATACAGAGTAAATATATAATTTCTGTCTGTTAACTAATAAATAGCTGGATTCTTTAAAAGCCACTGTGAATAGAACTTCCAGTGATTTAGAAGCTCTGAGGAAAAATATTTCCAAGATAAAGAAGGACATTCATGAAGAAACAGCAAGGTAAGCAAAAAGCTATTTAAATATGCTTATGATTAATTCTACTATATCTAGAAAATTATTAAATATTTAAGACTACTTGTTGGTTAAATAACTGCAAGATTTTAGCTACTACTTTTTTTTTTTTTTTTTTTTGAGATGGAATCTCACCCTGTTGCCCAGGCTGGAGTACAGTGGTGCGATCTCAGCTCACTGCAAGCTCCGCCTCCCAGGTTCATGCCATTCTCCTGCCTCAACCTCCCGAGTAGCTGGGACTACAGGTGACTGCCAACACACCCAATTAATTTTTAATTTTTTGTAGTTTTTGTAGAGATAGGGTTTCACCATGTTAGCCAGGATGGTCTCGATCTCCTGACCTCATGATCCGCCCACCTTGGCCTCCCAAAGTGCTGGGATTAGAGGCGTGAGCCACCGTACCTGGCTAGCTACTACATTATTAAACCTAAAAAAATTTTACTCGTATTTTCATCACAAAGACTCAGTAGCCATATTTTTATGGTCTATTAAATATGTAGTGGTAATAAAAAGGTTTACAGCAAAAAACCCCTTCAAGTTGTACAAATAAATATTAGGATAAACTATTATTTGTTTGTATTAAATGCTTTTTAGGCACGTTTTCTATCTTGTGATAAACCTTCAGGTTACAAAAAACTAAAAATCATAATGAGAAAATACAAACAAAATTAAAGGAGATAACTGAGAAAACCATGTCTGTAGAAGAGAAAGCTACTAATTTGGAAGATATGCTAAAGGAGGAGGAAAAAGATGTGAAGGTAAAGTTTAGTTTTAATTTTTTTAAAATCATAGAAAATTTAGCAACAGTAAATTAATTAGACTCAGGATCGGAGGATGAGGAGGTCTTGTAAGAAGCTCTGCTTTTTGGTATGATCACATTTATAATCTGGTTTTGGACTTTTGATGCATTGCTTCTGAAGTTATTCTCAGTCTCCTCTCTTCTTTTCTTCTTCTTCTTCTTCTTTTTTTTTTTTGAGATGAAGTCTCGCTCTTGTCGCCCAGGCTAAAGTGCAATGGCAAAATCTCAGCTCACTGCAACCTACACCTCCCAAGTTCAAGAGATTCTCCTGCCTCAGCCTCCCGAGTAGTTGGGATTACAGGTGCCTGCAACCATGCCCGGTTAATTTTTGTATTTTTAGTAGAGATGGGGTTTCACCATGTTGGCCAGGCTGGTCTTGATCTGCCTGCCTCGGCCTCCCAAAGTGCTGGGATTACAGGTGTGAGCCACTGCACCCGGCCAGCCTCCTCTCTTCTTAAACTACTAATTTTGATGTCTTTGTATTTATTTAGTTTTTATTTTATTTTATTATTATTTTTTTGAGACTGAGTCTCACTCTGTCCCCCAGACTGGAGTGCAGTGACATGATCTTAGCTCACTACAACCTCCGCCTCACAGGTTCAAGCGATTCTGCTGCCTCAGCCTCCTGAGTAGCTGGCATTACAGGCACGTGCCACCACACCTGGCTAATTTTTGTATTTTTAGTAGAGATGGGGTTTCACCATGTTGGCCAGGCTGGTCTCAAGCTCCTGACCTCAAGTGATCTACCCTCCTCTACCTCCCAAAGTGCTGGGATTACAGACATGAGCCACCATGCCTGGCTTGGTGTCTTTTTAAAAAAGTAGCTCCCCCACTGTGCCCTGGATTCCATTCCTTCCCAAAGCCTACTGTATCTGTGTCCCTGCCATCATCCATATATCTATTAGTCTATTGCATATAAATAGCTTGAAAAGTGGCTTTGTTTTACAACTGATTTCTACATGATTATCACTGTTTTTTTTGTAATCAAATTCCCATCATCATCTACATTTCTGATTTGTACTTCTTTGTCATCTACTATCTCTTTAACACCTTAAAATCTGGCAAATTTTCTTGGTAAATGGCCTTTGAAATGTTATCACTTTGCTAACTCTACTGGCACCCTCTTCTACCTCAGTCTTTTTGGCATGTTGATGGCATTAAAGCCAATTTTCGAGGAACTGGAAAAGGCTGGTGCACCATTTCCTCTTTGAAAACTTCAAAGTGAACTATAAGTGTGAACTTTAAGTGTGACCTGATACTACTTCTTGCTTTTACGCATTTCGGGGGGTTGAAAAACAGGTAGTTGAAGATGGTGGCAAAATCTCCCAATATGAGGCTTATATCTCATCTGGCTCCGCTTATATTTGGATGGGATCCAACTTCCTCAGTGTGCTGTAAAATTTCTAAGTAATAAAATCATGCTGCAGTCTTGACATGAATGGTATTCAAATTACACATTATTTTTTAAAAGTTTTGGTGTTTTTTTCCTAAGAGCATGATTCCCTGTAACAGATGATATGTATTAGTAGTTATCAGAAACTTGTAAACATTGTGAAATTTATATGAAATAGACCTTTTCATCACAGAGAATTGAAAACTTCACACATTTTTGAAGAACTAGCTAAATTAGAAAAATTAATATTAGTAGCAGGGTGTACTGATTGTTTTTTCAGCAGGGCTGTGTTCATAGTTTTGGGGTTTTCTTCATTGCTGTTGGTTTTTGTTTGTTTGAAAAAATCCCAACCCTATCTTTTTTGGAGATATACTGTGTTATTCACTACTAAGCATTGACTTTAAAATTTTGCCAGGCAATCTTTGAGAAGATCTTAAATCCATTGAAAATTGTCTATTATATGTAAAATAATGCATTGAATATCAGATTATATTTCTTGTTTATGCGAATATTTAAATGTACCAGTCACAGACTTGTTTTCTGTCATATTCCGGTTTGTTGGTTGCTAAAGGAAAATATGCTTATTTGGGTATAAGATCACAGAGGCAAATTATTTCAGCATTTAAGAATGATAATTTTCAATTGATCATGGCATGGTAGATCAATTTAAAGCCTAGAACACATTGGTCGTGAGGCTTCCAGGACAAGACAGGTTTGCTTCCTGAGAGAGGAGCAGTGGGATGGGGGACTCATTTCTATTTCCTAGAGCTGCACATGGTAGAGAGGCCAACTGGAGGCAAAGAGTGAGTGACAGGTAGCTCCTGTAGTGTGCTGGGGCCAGCTCCTACCAGCTTACAAGAGCCAATAGTTAAATTTTTAGAAATTTTCCTAAATACACCTATGATTAAAAATGAAAATATATAAAATCACAGTTAAATAAATGGCATTTACAAAAAAAGTAATACATACTCAGCACTCATTACTTCCAAATATTTTATTATTCTGTGCTCTTAAGGTTACTTATGTCTGTTTTATCTGTATGTTGGAAATAGCACAAAATGGTCTGCTTCTGTGAATTTCTTCCCAACTCTGCCTTTAGTGGAATCATGTTAGTAGCATAAAATTGGCCATAGTGGGAGTATTTATACCATGGAAATCAGATTCTCCCCCTAGCCTCTCATCTCCTGGAGAGATGATGATTAAACATTTACCTGCTTACCACTGGATAGTGCCTGAAAGGTGGGAGATTGAATGACGTGATTTCTTCTCCATAGCACCCTCAAGACTTTAGTAAACTCTGTGAATGTACAGGCTGTATGTTTCCAGTGGACTTTATTTTTTGAGGAAATCAGTGGAATGGCCAACTGCTAGGCTAGGGGAGCATGGGATGAAATTAAGATGACAGGTCAAGGTGTATGACACAGGTATAAAAACTACCCTAGTCTACTACAATAGAGTAGACCATAAGAAATGTTAGGGACTTGTTAAAATTGTGGGAAGAGCTTTATCTTCTAAGGGGCTAAAATGGTGGAGGGTTCAAATTTATTTGAGTTTCTAAGTTATTATGTTCATATGAAATACAACATTTCAGTATATTTAATTTCATTAATCACTTCCTTATTATCAGGATGTAGATGTTCAACTGAACCTCATAAAAAATGTGCTGTTTAAGAAAGCTCAGGAGTTACAGACTGAGACAATGAAAGAAAAAGCGGTTTTATCAGAAATTGAAGGAACTCGTTCCTCTCTGAAACATCTCAACCATCAGTTACAAAAACTGGATTTTGAAACCTTGAAGCAGCAAGAAATTATGTACAGTCAGGTAGATATTATTTTATGAATATCTTCCATATTGATTTATTACAGTTGCGATGGTCAAGATACACCATGTTCTAATAAAACAAAGAATTCTAAGTACTCTTGTGGAGGACAGACAGATGCTGAAGGTGAGACATCATGTTAGTTCAGTAGTAGGGTGAGGGAGCCTTAAAAGTTATTTTTTTCCTCTCAGTCTGAAATAAACAGGCAAGAGGAGAGAGAACTCTAGTTAGAGTGAGAACGTTGTTTTAAAGGAACCTGAGACATTTGCATCCAGAGTAAAACAAAAGAAGGCCTGAGATATCTGAAACTGAGAAAAAGTGTATGTTGATTCTTAGTTATGCACCACCACCCTCACTCCCATGCTAATAGAGTAAAAGCATTTTTTTCAGTTTTTCCTTATTTTGTTCTATTTATATATTTGTGTTAATGTCTTACTATTCTCCATCCCTACATCTTAATTTTCTCATCTAATACATATTCTTAGTTTTTAAAAATTACAGATGTTAAAATATAATATTAAGAATAATTAATTAGATGTTATTTGAACTTTTCATGGCTAACAATTAGTGACTACCTGTTTTGTATCCCTTAGATAATGTGCCCTCAGGAATCCCAATTCATGTAAATCCAGTGAATTTACTGAGACTCCATCATGGTAGTATGATAAACGTCCCCCAACTTTGTCATATTTTCAGAAGATTATTTCTGTGTCTATCATGGACCTTGATTGTTGAGATACAGTTTATTTTTGTTCCTCTTAGAGTGAAAAGGATTTTATCCTGAATTACTGAAAAACTAAAGTGACTTTATTACATGATAATGCCCAGTCCAAACTCATAAGAAAGTATTCACTTTGTTTTTACACTTATAGAAATGCTTTTGTTTGCTTCTTTGTAATAACTTTTTTTTTTTTTTAACTGTAACAGGATTTTCACATTCAACAAGTGGAACGGAGAATGTCACGGTTAAAGGGAGAAATTAATTCAGAAGAAAAACAAGCCCTTGAAGCAAAAATTGTTGAACTTAAGAAGTCTTTGGAAGAGAAAAAATCTACATGTGGCCTTTTGGAAACACAGATCAAGAAGCTTCATGTAACTTAGCCAAAATACATTTTATGTTTCAAATATCCTAGTCATTCTGTTTTAAGACTTGTTCCTAAGACTACTTTGAATAGGGTGATTGCCAGTCTACACACATATATAACAAATGTATGAACAATGTTCTTATTTTTGTACTACTAGTGTGTAATGTTACCATTGATGATGCATTTAGTATATGCTAAATATTGTATGACATGCCTCTAGTATTTTATTTCATATAATTCTTACAAATGTGAGGAAGATACTATTATCTGTTTTATAGAGTAAGTAATTTGTCCAGGTTATACAGCTAGTACACAGAGAACGATGATTTGACCCCTCCTGCATTTGACTTCTAAATACTCTTATTTAAGAGTACACTGTTTAGAACATTGATAAGTTCTAGTTTTCTATTTTATAACTGCCATAAGAAATAACTTGATTGCCCTTTGTCTTTAAAACACCATCTAAAAAGAAACTGCTCTTTAATGAGTCAGCAGTTGTTATTCAAATCTTTACTTAGTTATAATATTTGAAATGATTGGATTCTGTTAATAAAGAAAGAATGTCTTCATCTTTAGGAATTTTATTATGTTTATTGTAATATAAAAACTGTGTTAAAGTTTGACTAGAGAGTAAAAGTGAGAAACTGAGCATGGACCTGAATGGGGTGAGAACTTAGCAGGGTCTAAATGTTATTTACCACTGGAAAGACTATTGATGTATCCTCTGGTGGTTATAAAAAGAATTGCCCTATCCTTGAGGGCTGCAAAAGGTGGAGAGGTATTACTTATTTTTTTCTCTTATTTTAAGAAGACAAAATTTTGGTTTGGAGTAGTTTGTAGTCTGAGGAAATATTTTAAAACGGTTATCTTTGCTTAGTGGGGAAAAACACTGGTTTTTGGATCAGATAGAACTAGTTTTAAATTTCAAGGCTATACCACTACTACTATTTTAACTTTTCTGAGCTCTAGTTTACTCGTCTATTAAATGGGGGAAAATTATTATTTTAGGACATTTGGGAGAACTAGAAGCAATTTATATCTTAGCACAATACTTTAGTAGGTACTCAGTATGTGGTATTGTTTTGATTATTTAGAATATGAGAATATTAATGCTATACAATGTTAGAGGTATGACTTTGTTCCTTGCCCCGGGCCTGGAGTGTGTCTGTTTTGCTGTGTGGGGATGGTTATAGTTCTTCCCCCTTTGAACTACTCTGACTGCTCCCTCTATCATACCACTGTCAAGTGCTTATATCTATTCCAACTCTGGTTTTAACAGAGAGATACGTAAATTAATAGAAATGTAAGTGAATTAATAAATTATATTAAAGCTAGTTAGCCTTTGGTCATTATGAAGAGCTGCTCTTTTCAATAGTAGCAACAGATTGTAAAGTCATCCTGTATGCCCTCTCACATGCCACTCCATCTAATTTTACATACAGAAACTAATTTCTTCAAGTTGAAAATCACATTGTTTTAACTCTTTTTCTCAAATTTAATTTCATAAAATCACATTTTTATGCAACAAATTTCCTTCTTACTATCTTGCTGAAATCTTAGGTCCCAATACTTCAGAGAAATACAGGCAATTAAAAAGACAGGAGAGGAGGAACTGATGGAGGGAGGAAGAGAGAGAAAGAGATCTTGGAACTGGAAAGTTCAGATTCAGGAAACAAGGGAATAAGAGCATAAACCTTATTCTGGGTTCTGGGTGGAAAGAGAGATATAAATAGGTATAAAACTAGAAAACTGGTATCTGCGTATGTATGATCTATTTATGCATATGATGGAATTGGATCTAACCAAACATTTTTCTCTTTAGCAATATGCAGTTTTGTATGTAATTTAATAATAGCTGACATTTACAGGGAAGTTCTATGTGTCAAGCACTGTTATACACACGCTTTGACAGTAACATCTTTAATCTTCACAATAATGCAGGAAGGTAGGAACTGTCCTCATCTCCATTTTAGAGATGAGGAAACTGAGGAAGAGTACATCATACTAGGGTCAGATGGCTAGTATGTGATTAAGGCCATCTGATTCTAAGAGCTGGTACTCTTAAACAGCACCCTATGCTTTCTCAGACTGTTGATGTCCTTACTATCTGGGACTTGCATAGAATCAAACAATGAACTCCAGTATGGGAGTGGTGAACCATGTAATGAGCCAGTGTATGCTCCCATCTCCTCATAAATGGCAGTCCCCTAACACAGTCAGCCCTCTGTATCCACAAGCTCCACATCTGCAGATTCATCCAACTGCAGACTGAAAATACTAAAAAAAAAATGGGTGATTTGCGTCTGTACTGAAAATGTACAGACCTTTTTCTTGTCATTATTCCCTAAATGATACAGTATAACAACTATTTATATAACATTTACATTTTATTACATAAGTAATATAAAGATAATTTAAATTATACAGGAGGATGCGTGTAGATAACATGCAAACACTGCTATTTTATATAAGGGACTTGAACATCCATACCTTTTGGTGGTGGTAGTGCTGTTGTCCTGCAACCAATCCCCAGAGAATACTGAGGGATGACTGTGATTCATTAGGTTGAACTGGAAGTATATATTTCCTAGAATTACTGAACTCATACTAAATCCAAAACATCAATTGATAAAAACGAAAATGTTTCTATGTGACTATCCATGTATATTATATTAGAGACATAGCAGGAAGAGAGATAATAAAACATAGGATTATTATAAATATCTGAGTATATAATTTATGTAAGATACATATGATACAGTATGTATTTAATACTTTTGTTAATATTTTAAACATACATTTATATATCTTTTTTCTTTTTGCAGAATGATCTTTATTTTATCAAGAAGTCATATAGTAAAAACAGTGAAGAAAAACAGTGTCTTATGACCAAAATAAATGAACTAAACCTTTTCATTGACAGATCAGAGAAAGAACTTGATAAAGCCAAAGCTTTTAAGCAGGTGCAGTAAAATTGTATGCATATATAGTATTGAAAACCATGTTTCCATGTTAATCATAGACAAATGAAAAAATATAGCAAATTATGAAAAAGAAAATGTCACTATAATCATTATACCCAATATAAACAGTGTTAAAGTCTGTTATTTCCCTCCAGTCTTTTAAGAAATTTGGCTTTTTATGTTGTATTTAAAAAACTTCTATATATCATATGTATCCTAAAACATTATTCAAAAACATATTTGAAGGCTTTCTATAAGTCCATTGCATGAAGTTACCATAGTATATTTAACCATCCCCTATTTTTTAGATTTTTGTTTCTTTCCAATGCTTGGCTATTGTAATAGTATTACATGTATAATGCAGTTGTTCAATTAGTTGTTCATTGTATAGTTCTATTCAGTTAGTTCCTTTGGATAAATTCCTAGCTATATAATTATGGTTCAGAAAGAAATGAATATTTTTAGTGTCTCAAAACTATTTTTAAGCCCAATTCTCTACTAGAGGGTAGCTACCATTAATACTCCTATCAGTAGTGTGTAAGCATTCTATTTTATTCACTACCACTGAGGCTGGATGTCCTAATTTAGAAAATTGTTGCCAATTTGATAGTCAAACATGGTATCTCTTTGTTTTAGTCTGCATTTTTAAAATTGGTGGTTTAAAAATATTTTAATGATAAATTTTCAAACATTTATGTTTAAATAAAAATGTTTAAAACACTTTTCTCTGTTATGTCATGTTCCATATTTTTTTTCTTTGGAGCTCTAGTTTGTATTCTTGGCCCATTTTTCCACTGGGAGGTTTACATATGTAAATTATAAAAATTTGTCATATGTAAAAATATTATCTCTGTCATAAATATTGTAAATATTTTCACCATTTACCTTTACGTTTTTATTCAGTGTTTGTGACATAAAAGTTTTTTTAAACATCAAAATGTTTTAGTTTTATTTTCTTTTTAATTTTTATGCTTAGAAACTTCTTGGTTACACTACAAATCAGACAAATGTTTACTATTTCTAGTAGTTACATTGATTTCATCTCTTAAGATTTTTCATTCATCTAGAATATATTTTTGGTGCACGTGAGATGTAAGTATCTAATCTCTCCAAATGAAAAGCTATGTTTATAAAACAATAAAATCTTATATTCTGGAGTGTTTTTCTTCTGGGGTTTCTATTCTGAAAATTGATTGATATGTGTACTCTTATGTCTTAAAATAAAAATATATTTCCACATTATTTTGTGAGATTCAGAGTATAAAAATGGCCATTCATAGGGCTTTATGTTTTTTGGATAGTGTAAGTTTAATTTCAGGAATAACTTCTTCCCTTTGTTTTTTATAATAGCAAAGCTTGACTTTAAAATTGAATTATAAAAAAGATTTGGAATAACTATAAACCCTTTTCTTAAAAAAAAAAGGCTATGACTCTGATCAATTTAATTTTAGCCCTAGTTAATATTTTAGTCAATGGTTAAATTAGAAAAATATATATTTTCAAGTTTTACTTATATAGCCATAAAAGGAAAAATATTTTGGTTTTGCAATAAAAAATAATTTCAATATTTGACCATTTTGTTATGTTGATAGGATTTGATGATAGAGGACAGTCTTTTAAAACTTGAAGTTAAGCGTACTCGAGAAATGCTTCACAGTAAGGCAGAAGAAGTTCTTTCCCTAGAAAAAAGAAAACAGCAATTATACACAGCAATGGAAGAGCGAACTGAAGAAATTAAGGTTCATAAAACAATGCTTGCATCACAAATAAGATATATTGATCAAGAACGGGAAAACATAAGGTAATTTTTAGTTTTAAAACTGCTGAGGAATTAAAAAAAAAGTGAGGGTGATGTCAGGAGAACTGGCTGTGCATCTTTTTCATATTCATTTGAAATGGCTTTTCATATAAGAAAGACATAGGGCATGTTATAGCCATAAATCTAGGCTCTTCTTTTGGTTAATTCTTCATTCTTTAGGCTGTCCCTTTTACATTAAGATCACTAATCTACTTGGAATTACTTTTTATGTATGGTTTTTGATAAAGTCCAATAACATGTCTTTTTAAAAATAGATATTCAGTAGCTGCATCTATTGAAGTGATTTTACCATAGAGATTTTGTACATCTTTTATAAGATTATTTCTGGCTACATGTTTTTTCTTTAATGTTACTGTCAATTTCATTTTTGGATTGTTGCTGGAAAGTAGAAATGCAGTTAATTTCTGCATATTAAGTATTCAGCAACCTTGCTTAACAATCAATCTTGTTCTAACAATCAGTAGATTCTAATTTTCTATAAACTGTATTTCATTTATATTATTTTCAAATAATAATGTTTTATTTCTTGCTTCCCAATCTTTATAACTTTTCTTTTTTCCCTAGTTCAATACTGAAGAGCAGTGTTGATTACAGGTATACTTGTCTTGTTACCTGATCTCAAAGGGAAAGCTTTCGTTGTTTTTGCATTAAGTATAAGGTTTACTGTTGTTTATTTCTATTTTTTAGATACCTTTTACCATATTAAGTGAGCTCCTATCTATTTTTATCCTTTACTAAGAGGTTATTTTGTTTAATCAAGAATGGATATTGACTTTTATTATATGCTTTCTCAGCACTTATTGACAAGATGTAGCTTCTTCAATCTGTTAATGTGTTTAATCATATTGATCAATTTTTCAGTCAAACCAACCTTACATTCTAGAATAAACCCAACTTGTCTGTTTCATATTGTCTTTGCATACATCTAGATTTTGTTAGGGAATATTTTAATACAATTTTTGCATCTATGTTCATGACCCATAATTCTCCTTGCTCCACTGTCCTTGTCAGGTTATCAGGCTATTAAGGTTATGTCTGCCTTCATAAAATGACTTTTGTGTATTTTCTTATTTTTCTGTACATGGAATATGTTTCTAAGAGAGTGGAATTATATCTTTTTTTGTCTTTCAAAGACCTCACTGGAAAAAAAAGACACTGGGAGCCCGAAGTTTTCTATGGGGGAACATTTTCAACTATTGGCTTATATACTGGTTATAGGACAATGCAGATTTTGTATTTATTATTGATTCTGTTTTGGCAAATTATATTTTTTCTCTAGGAAAAATTTTCTATATTCAAATTTTCAAATTTATTGCCAGTTATTTATAATGTATAAATTATAAACAGTTGTTTATAATTTTATTATTTAATAGTTGTAGTATTTTTAGAGATGACTTCTTTTATATTCCTGACATTGGTTGTTTGTGCATTCTTTTGGGGTAGGATAATTCTCACAAGTTAATCAGTTTTAACATTATTTGGAAAGAATCTTATTGGTATCTTCTACTGTCCATTATTTCATTAGTTTCTGATCTTGCCTTTACTACTTTTTCTTTCTTTTATATGGGTTTTTAATGTTCTTTTCCTAAATTCTTCAGATGCTTAGCTTATTAATTTTCAGCTTTGAAGTCTGAAAAAAAACCCTCTGAGTATTATATTAGCTGCATCCCACAAAAAAATAATACTGCCATTTTTTTTCTTTTTTGCCTTTCCTGTCTTTCAATTGTCATAGACTTTACTTTTTAAACTTTATTGAGGTATACTTGAGATATATAAGTTGCACATATTTAAAGTGTACATTCGATAGGTTTTAACATATGTAATATACCAGAGAAACTATCACCACCATCAAGATAAGGTATCCGACACCCCTACAAGTTTCCTTGTACCCCATTGTAATTCCTCCCTTCAGTCCTTCCCCAGTGTTTCTCTCTCCAGACAACTGATCTGCTTTTCATCCATATAGTTCGGATTGCATTTTCAAGAGTTTTATGTAAATGGAATCCAATAGTAGGTCTGCCTTTTGTCTGGCTTTTTTCATTCAGCATAATTATTTTGAAATTCACCCATGTTGTGTATATCAATATACATTCCTTTTTATCAGGGGTTGACACACTTTTTCTCTAAGAGCTAGGTGAGTAACTTACAGTTCCTTGCAGGCCATATGGTCTTTATTTTTTAATTTTTTCCTAAAATTTTATTTCAATAATTTTTGGAAAACAGGTGGATTTTAGCTACACAGATAAGTTCTGTAGCAGTAATCTGAGATTTTGGTGTATATGAACCCAAGCAGTGTACACTGTACTCAAAGTCCTTTATCCCTCAGGTCCCTCTCACATTCCACCCCCTACAGGTCCCCAAAGTCCATTTTATCATTTTTATGCTCTTCCATCCTCATAGCTTAGCTCCCGTTTATAAGCGAGAACATAACAATATTTGGTTTTCCATTCCTGAGTTACTTCACTTAGAATAATGGAGTCCAACTCCATCCAAGTTGCTGCAAATGACATGATTTTGTTTCTTTTTGTGGCTGAGTAGTATTCCATAGTGCATTTTCTTTATCCACTTGTTGGTTGATTGGCATTTAGGCTGCTTCCAGTCATTGTTTTAATAACTCAACTTACTCAACTCTGTCATTGTGGACTGAAAGCAGCCATGACAATATGTCAAAAAATGAGCATGGCTATTTTCCAATAAAACTTTATGAATATTGTAATTTTAAATTTTCATGAAATATAATTCTTTTATTTTTCTAATCACTTAAAAATTTAAAAGTCATTCTTTGCTTGTGGGCTATCCAAAAACAGGTGGCAGGCAAGATGCTTTGCTGACCCTGGCTTTCTCTGGTTAAATAGCAGTATTCCATTGCACGTGTTTCCTCCAGTTTGTTTATACATTTACCTGCTGATGGACATTTGAGTTCTTTAAAATTCTTAGCTATTATAAACAAAGGTGCTATGAACATACATGTTCTTGGTATGAATATATGCTTTCTTTTCTCTTGGATAAATACTTAGGAGTAAAATTGCTGGATCATGTGGTAGGTATATAACTTTTCAGGAAACATTAAGAAATTGCCATGTATTCATTATTTCTGTCTTTCCAGCTTTTCATTATTTTTACTGAATTTTGTTTTGCCTTTTATTTGGAAAATAAACATTCTAATTTTAATTATTTTGTTGGTTATTCTTAGATTTAAAAGAAACTTTAATCATTTTTGTATGAATATTGAAAATTGATTAGTTTCTATTATTTTCCCCTTCCTAAAAATACTACTTTTAGCATCTTTTACCTCTTCTTTTCCTCTTCCCATCTTTCACATATTGTTGAAATACTGATGATAGTCTCTTGCCATTGTTTTTAATATTATGTCTTTACTTTTTAAAAAACTCCTTAATGTGCACTAAGCTGTAGATACAAATGTCAGCAACAATTTAAAATTACCTATGTGTTTTGTTTCTTGATTTAATTTTTTTTTCATGTATCCCTTGTCATCATTCTATTTTCTTGGATTTCATTTTCTGGAGTATGATTTTGAATGTTTTTTCAAACTGATGTTTTCTGAAACTTTGCAGTCCTTGTATGTTTAATATATATTTATTCTCCCTTAAACTTGAATGTCAGAACATTGTAAAGCATTGACTACAGTGTTGTTTATGAGAAGTCTGATTATAGATTAATGACATTTATTTTGTAGGGAAACTGGGCTTTGTTTTCTTTCTGGAAGCTTTGGGACACTCTATCCTTGGTGTTTCATAATTTTCTTATATGTTTCTGGGTGTTTTGTCATTTTAAAGTTTCTCTTGCTTTACCCTTCCTGGGTGAACTCTTTCAGTGATTTAAAAAAAAAAAAATCTTAGGTTCAGGGGTACACGTGCAGGTTTGTTATATAGGTAAACTTGTCATGGGGGTTGGTTATACAGATTATTTCATTACCCAGGTACTAATCCTAGTACCCAATAGTTATTTTTTTTTGTTTCTATCCCTCCTTTCACTCTCCACCCACCAACAGGTCCCAATGCCCATTGTTTTCCTCTTTGTGTCCATGAGTTATCATTTAACTCCCACTTATAAGTGAGAATGTGCTGTGTTTGGTTTTCTGTTCCTGCATTAGTTTGCTAAGGATAATGGCCTCCAGCTCTATCCATGTTCCCGTGAAACACAGTATCTTATTCTTTTTTATGTTGCATTGTATTTCATGGTGTATATGTGCCACGTTTTTAAAATCTAATCTGTCACTGATGGGTATTTACTTGATTCCATGCCTTTGCTACTGTGAATAGTGCTACAATGAACATTTGTGCACATGTGTCTTTATGGTAGAATGACTTATATTCCTTTGGGTATATACCCAGTAATGGGATTCCTGGGTTGAATGATACTTCTGCTTTTAGTTTTTTGAGGAATCACCACATAGCTTTCCACAGTGGCTGAACTAATTTACATTCCCAACAATATTGTATAAGCATTCCTTTTTCTCTGCAACCTCACCAGCATCTGTTTTTTTTTTTTTTTTTTTTGACTTTTTAATGGTAGCCATTGTGACTTGTGTGAGATGGTATCTGTAGTTTTGATTTGCATTTTTCTAATGTCTATTGAGCTTTTCTTCATATGCTTTTTGGCACATGTAGGTCGCCTTTTGAAAAGTGTTCATGTCTTTTGCTCACTTTTTAATATGGCTGTATTTTTTTCTTGTAAATTTGTTTAAGTTCCTTATAGATGTTGGATATTAGACCTTTATCAGATGCAGAGCTTGCAAAAATTTTCTCCCATTTTGTAGGTTGTCTGTTTTCTCTGTTGATAGTTTATTTTGCTGTGCAGAAGCTTTTCAGTTTTAATTATATCTGTCACTTTTTTTTTTTTTTTTTTTTTTTGTGATTGCTTTTGGCATCTTCATCATGAAATCTCTGCCTTTTTCTCTGTCCAGAATAATATTGCCTAGGTTGTCTTCCAGGGTTTTTATAGTTTTGGGTATTACGTTTAAATATTTTATCCATCTTGATTTTTGTATGTGGTGTAAGAAAGGGGTCCAGTTTCAATCTTCTGCATATGGCTAGCCAGTTATCCCAGCACCACGTATTGAATAGCAAATCCATTCCCCATTGATAGTTTTTCTCAGTTTTGTTGAAGATGAGATGGTGGTAGGGATGCAGCCTGATTTCTGGGCTCTCCTGCTGCATTGGTCTGTATGTCTGTTTTTGTACCAGTACCATGTTGTTTTGGTTACTGTAGCCCTGTAGTGTACTTTGAAGTTGGGTAACGTGATGCCTCAAGCTTTATTTTTGTTTAGGACTGCCTTGGCTACTCAGACTCTTTTTTGGTTCCATATGAATTTTAAAATGTTTTTTTCCTAGTTCTACAAAAATGTCACTGGTAGTTTGACAGAAATAGCATTGAATCTGTAAGTTGCTTTGGGCAGTATGGCCATTTTAATATTGATTCTTCCTATCCATGAGAAATCAGCTTTCTGCTGATTTCCTTGAGCAGTGTTTTCTAATTCTCATTGTAGAGATCTTTCACCTCCCTGGTTAGCTGCATTCATAGGTATTTTATTCCTTTTGTGTTGTGTAATGGGATGGCGTTCCTGATTTGGCTATTGGCTTGGCTGTTGTTGGTGTATAGGAATGCTGGTAATTTTTATATGTTGATTTTGTATCCTGAAACTTTGCTGAAGTTTTCTATCAGCTGAAGCAGCTTTTGGGCTGAGACTATGGGGTTTTCTAGATATAGAATCATGTCATCTGCAAACAAGGATTTAGATGCTCTTTCATTCTCTTTCCTGACTGCTCTGTCCAGGACTTCTGATACTATGTTGAGTAAGAGTGGTGAGAGAGGGCATCCTTATGCTGGTTTTCAAGAGGAATGCTTCCAGCTTTTCTCCCTTTACTATCGTGTAGGTTTGTCATAGATGGCTCTTATTATTTTGAGCTATGTTCCTTCAGTACCTAATTTATTGAGACTTTTTAACATGAAGAGGTATTGAATTTTATCAAAAGCCTTTTCTACATCTATTAAGATAATCATGTCATTTTTGTCTTTAGTTCTGTTTATGTGATGAATCATATTTATTGATTTGTGTATGTTGAACCACTGACAGCTTGCCCCATGCACCTTGAAAAGCCGCAGGCACTCAATGTCAGCCCATGAAAGCAGCCACAGGGGCTGTACCCTGAAAAGCCACAGAAGCAGAGCTACCCAAGGCCTTGGGAGCCCACCCCATGTATCAGTGTGCCCTGGATATGAGACATGGAGTCAAAGGAGATTATTCTGGAGCTTTAATGAGTGCCCTGCCAGGTTTTGGACTTGCATGGGGCTTGTGGCCCCTCTGTTTTGGCCAACTTCTCCAATTTGGAACAGGAACATTTACTCAATGCCTGTACCCCCATTGTATCTTGGAAGCAACTCACTTGTTTATTTTACAGGCTCATAGATGGAAGGGACTTGCTTTGTCTCAGATGAGACTTTGGACTTGGACTTTTGAGTTAATGCTGGAGTAAGACTTTGGGGGATTGTTGGGAAAGTATGATTGGTTTTGAAATGTGAGGACATGAGATTTGGGAGGCACCAGGGGCAGAATATGGTTTGACTCTGTGTCCCCACCCAAGTCTCATCTCCAACTGTAATCCTATGTCGAGGGAGGGACATGGTGGGAAGTAATTGGATATTGGTGGTGGTTTCCCCAGTGCTGTTCTCATGACAGCGAGTTCTCACGAGATCTGATGGTTTAAAAATGTTTGGAAGTTTCCCTCTCTTGCTTTCTCCTGCTGCCTGGTAAAGATGCTGCTGCTTCCCTCTTGCCTTCCATCATGATTCATGATTATGTTTCCTGAGACCTCCCCAGACATGTGGAACTGTGAGTCAATTAAATCTCTTTTGTTGTAAATTATCCAGTCTCAGGTAGTATATTTATAGCAGTTTGAAAATGGACTAATACAATGGTTATTCCTTTAACTGTGGTGTAGACAGAGTACAGTCAACAGACTTCTTTTCTGGATGTTTTCACAGGGCCAAGGCTTTGTGTGGGGTCTTTATTTGTAGCTGACTTCTTATCTTTGGTTTCACAGGAGGATATGTTAGGAAGTTATTTTTGGTGCTGAAGCTTTGGGGTGTGATCCAATAGGTGGTGCTTAGGTGTAGTGGTCAGTAGGTAGGCTCTTGCTTGGCTGTGTGGCTCCTCTATATTTCCTCACAGTTGCATCATGCTCTTTCTCAATGCTCTGTAAGTGTGGGCTCCTCTCTCACCTGAGTGCTGGCTGTAGATCATGGCTTGGTACTACTGGGCTGCCCACCACAGCTCTGGGGTGATCTCAGGGTTTATGTTTCTTTCCCAACTTGGAGGCAGCAGAGGAAGGTACCTTAGTAATGGTTGTGGCTGAGGGTCTTTTGGTTGTCTCCTGAGGGCTTCATCCCAGAGAGGTGCAGGTCAGCAATCACTGAGTGCAATAAAGCCAGGATGAGGTGGTCTGTGCTATGGGCCCAAGCTGGGGACACCCTGCCTGGTGATGAGCAGTAGCGGTTTATGTGATCCATGGGAGATGGACTGGCTTCCTCTGCTTGGGTGGATTACAGCTTGTTGCAAATACAGATGAGGTACTTAGGGTCTTTGCTCCTTGGTTAATCTGAGGATAGCTGGGGTAGTACCACTGCACAGCCAGTGGTAGAGGCTTTTGGTTGCCCCTGGCGGTTCTACCTCTGAGAAGCATTTAGCTGCTGTTACTGGTAGTGTTCAGCTGGTGGGGTAGGAGGCTGTAGTGCTGGTGTGAGCTTGTGGCTTGCTGGGGAGCGAGCACGGAGTTAAGGGAGTCGGGATAAGACAGTGGTGTCTTTTCTGCATGGTGCCTTTAGTGTGCTGTAAGCTCAGGCATAGTCCTCAGGTTGTTTTTTCCCCAAATCAAGGGCAGCAGGGATAGAACTGCTGCTGTGGTCGTGGCAGAGGGGCTATCATATGCCTCAGGGAGTTTCCAGCAAACTCCAGTCCACTACCAGTGGGTATGCTCAGCCATGGGTGGAGCTGTGGTCACGGGCTGCGGTCCCTGTCTGGTGAAGAGTCGGGATGGGGGTTCCCAGGGAAGAGAGGCTGAACTCCTTTCTGTGTGGTTTCTTTTAGTTATTTCATTCAAGTTTTTCTTCAGGTCAGAATATTTTTCTATTTAATTTTTTTCTTACCATCATAGTTTCTGTTTTCTCCATTTGTTGCTCACTTTTAGTAGATGTTGGCCCTTTTAGGTCTGTCCTCCAGGTTTATTTTTTCTACTTGTATTTTACTTTCTCAGATATTCTTTCTCTCTCCCTATTTCCCTCTCCTCTGCCTCATCTCCCCCCTTGCCTCTCTCTCCAGATTGCTCATTAAATCTTTATATTCTTCACTGCTCTTACATTGAAAACGAAAACTTACTTGCAAGCACTGTTGTTCTTTCATTAGTCCTTTATTTTCATAGCAGCCCATCTTGTTTTATGGGTGTTTTTGGAATCAATAGCCTCTTCTCTTTTAGAGGGTACTAATTAGAACACTGAACATTGTCTTCTATGCATTATGTGTTAATCTCGGGTCTGTTCTTTGTTCATTTTGTTCATTTATGCTGTTTGCTTTCCATAAATGTTTGATGGTCCTTTGTTTTGTTAATATTTATTAATAAATTCTTATTAATTGGTGGATATTGGCAGCTAACTGGTAAGGGTTTCCTCTGCAATTAGGCGGATTTCTGGTTTTCTCCAACCGATTACTCCTCTAAATGGGAGGGCTGATTGTAGGCTCTGAGCTAGTTTGTCCTGTAAAGAGCATAATAGCTATTAAACAGGGTTAGGATTTCATGGTTACAAAAAGTTAGGAAGTGTTTGAGTGATGAACACTTCCTCTCATTCCTAAGTAGAACTGCCTTTCTTTTTCATTTACTTCCACTGTTGGGGAAGCCAAGACTTACTTCATGTTTTTACCTCTTTCTCTAGCTTCAACATGTATGCTAGGAACTGTGGTAACTTTCTGGTTATCACGGGAGCAGAAAGCATTCCTGGCATTTCTGTATGCTTTGAGGGGTTGAGGGGAATGGCCCAGAGGTGTTGATTATAGCCTCACAGATCACTCTTGTTCTTTTTCTTATTTCTGAGTTTGATTTTTTTCAGACTTCTTTGGTGGAAAATGGCTTCTGCTTCTGCAGTGGTCTTCCATGTTTGTATCTATTTTTTTTTTTTCCACTAATCTTACCCCATCTGTTTTCCATGAATTCATGAAAAAATATTGTACCTTTCTGGTTCTCAGAACTGCTATGTTGCTGGTTTTTTTTTTTTTTTTAAATCTTTTTTTTATTTTAGAAAGGAAGAGCAATATACTGTGATTGGTCCACAATCTTGAAGTCCAGCAAGGTTTTATGATCACATACAGGATGAGTAAATATTTTCTGAGGAAATAAGTGATAATTTAAAATAAGAAAAACTGTAACTTCTGACACTATTTAAACATATTTTACCATGAGTTTTCTCTAGCAGTAGAAAAACGGGTAGGTTGAGGATTTCTTTTTCATCATGATAGCTTACTTTCATGAGTTTGTGGCAGGCAATTGTGTCACTCTCCATATTGCCATGCATATGTTAAGATTACTAAGTTCTTAAAAATAGCTCAAAAATATAAATTTACTAAAATAAAAGGAGAAATTAACCAATAGATTTAAGAATCTGAATCTGAATGCTGGAAGACAATTCTCAACCGCCCTGTTTGCACTATCTTTTTAAAGACATTTGAATAGCCAACAGCCTCAGAAACTAGAGGTAATATCTCCTTCTGGAGCAAAAATTAGGCATGTTTGCTTATTCCCCACTATAAAATATTTGGGTTACCTAGGCTTGAGATTCCTCAGCTGTGATGCAAATCTACCATGTGCAGCATCCACTTGAGCCCCTTCTTGCCTCCATGGGATGTAGGGAGCCAGGGGAACCAATGGCTATGTCATGAGAAATAAAGTCCTTTGTCTCTGAAACAGGAATCGTGTCTTTTGCCAGCAAAAGACACAGTGAAACTGTGGCAGGCTAACTTGTCAGCTTTCAAGTAGGGTAAATATCAGATCCTTCACACCGAATTATTAAAATGTGAGAACAAATTTAACCTGTTTTAGTAGTAACACAAATCCAAATGTCTTCAATAAGAACACCTGATAGTCCTTTAAAAATTTAAAAGTATGTTATTCATTTCTCAGTGTTTTTTTTTTTTTTTCTTATTAGCACTGAGTTTCATGAGCGGCTAAGTAAAATTGAGAAGCTGAAGAATAGATATGAAATTCTGACTGTCGTTATGCTGCCTCCTGAAGGAGAAGAGGAGAAAACACAGGCCTATTATGTAATAAAGGTAATTTTAATTGATTCACAGTTATAATGGTATGTTTTCTTTGTTAACTCATTCATTGTAATCCTCTAAATTAAACAAAATAAAAAACAAAAAAACAAAATTGCAACTTTCCCTCCATGAAATCTAGCAACTATTTCACTTAGTTAGGGCCACTGTTACACTTAACAAAGGCCAAAACATTCATTCCTAAATGGAGATACTGAAAGCGCTATTCATTCTATATACCTCCAGTCTGTGAGGTCAAGCACTGCCCTCTGATTCCCAAAACTTACTGCGAACTTGCTCCAGAACTCTTCCTCTTTTGAGTTCAGGTCATTCTACTTGACCATTCTTTGACACTTTTTTCTTTTTTCTATTATTTGTGGCATGTCATTTCCCCTAGTCAAGATTCGTAATCTTTTTAAGACCTATTACCACTCTAAGGGTCTTTGGTATGCATGTGACAACCTGTTCAACACTTGAGGCTTAAAGCTTTCCTTGACTTCACTATAGCCACCCACACTTATGCCACACCCTGGCTGGACCTTAGCATTTCTTGGAGCTACACCACTTCTGAATTTTAAACTCCAGTTTACCATTATAGTCCTGGTAAGGCAGCTGTTCAGAGAAGAAGAGGGCGCTTCCCTGCCCTCATATTATAGGGAGACAGACCAGGTGAATCTGTTTTTTTTTTCCGATGTTTGACAGTAGTCTGTCATCCCATGGTTATCTCTAACCCATAAAGGGAAATTCATTAAGTGATGTGGAATTGAATGCTATTCCCTTTCTAAGCACTGCTATAGTCATTTTTCCCATGTAGAAAATACCCTGAACAGGAGTAATTTCCTTTATAGGAAGGTCTAGGATATTTCTCAAAATGCTACAAACAAGGGATGGAACTTGTAACTTTGACTCATTTCCCTGTACCCTACACAAATAGGGGTGAGATGATCTTCCAGTTCATACCTTCAGAGAATGGCTCTTGTGGATGCTATCTCCATTTGATTTCTACCAACTTAATTAGCCAAATTTTCTCCTGTAGCTCTTCTTCAAATCTGCCCCTAACAAATACAGCAAGTATAGTATGCCTGTCACTTTGTTTAAAATTCTGCCTTTCCTATGAGAAATCAGTCCCAGCTCTCAAAACGTTCTTATTACTTGTCAGTCTGTAATACCTCAGGCTTCTGCCCAAACACGACTTTTCTCCTCTCAGGTTTTAAAAGTTCCTGAAGGATAAAGGGTAGGCTCTTTTTAGGTGTTGGGAAATAGGGAGATGTTGCAATTCCAATTAAGTTTCTCTACCAAGTGGTGTGATGGGTTACCTAAAAGTACTGGTGTTAAGTGTGCCTTTGTCCATATCCTACCACTGCTTAGACAGGTGTCCAGGAGTAAGCTACTTAACCGTGTGAGGCCTAAGTTTCCTCACTTGGAAAATGAAACAGGTAATACTGTTACTCTTGTTGGGAGAAATGAGAAAATACATGTAAAGCCCTTGGGATGGTGTCTGGCACAGAATGAGTCCTCAATGTTAGTTATTATTGTTATTACTGTGATGATGCTGATTAACCTAACTCAAAGGAAAGCAGCCACATTTTATATGAAGAATATTCCTTCTGTTTACAGTGAAAGTGCTGGATAAATATCAGAATAATGATTATGTTAAATGAACTGAGGCTATCAGTGACTTCCTCAATGTCCTGATGCCGTATTTCTTATCTTCCATCTTATCTGGGATCCACAGCTTGGCACACAGTTATTCCCATTTTTTTTTTTGTTGTATAGCATATTTACACTTTTTACTGATAACACTTCACAAGTCTCAGATGTGTAAAAATGAAACTTAATAACTAAACTCAGTCTAGCTCGTATCAGGAAAAATTATGGCCTGAAAAATAGAGAAAAGCAAACCATGGGTGCAATGATGCCAGTGCAGGGTGAAACCAAAGTGCTGGCATTTTCTAGTGGGCCCTCCAGGTATTATCTGATTCTACAGGAGTGCACACCTTCGACTCTCTACTGACTAACTTATTTTACAACTCTGTAGGTATAGATAACTTGTAGACAACTGATAGTAACACAAGTGATTCTTGCTGCTAACAATGTAAATGAATTTTGGCCAGCAGAAATACAACTCTGCTCTGTAGAAAAGATAACCCAAGCATTAAAGTTTATTACACTAAAATATATTAATATGTTTTGCATCTACCAGCAAATTCACTTCAGCATTTCTGATTCTACATGTCTATAATATAAAATCTGTTCTTCATATTCTTCTTTGAAATAGTCTAAACATCTTACTGGCTCTTCATTAACAAGTTAAATAAAACCTTTAATAAATGTTCATTTCATATTTGTATGAGAATTTTTAACTATTTGAAAATAGTATCTTGGCATTTTCACTGCTGGGAAAAACCTTGCCAATTAGAAGTTAATTTTTGTTTTTTCAATGTAAATCTGTTTTTCAACGTAGTGGATTCTGTTTCTTGATGTAGTAGATTTAGGATTTAAATATAGTCAATTCAAAATTTTTTCCCTTCCCTATCCTTCTTATGTTACCTACAAAGGGATCTCTCCTGATGGATACATATATTGTTTACAAACACATATTGTTTATGACTGTAATAGAAATTTGATTACAATGCTAACCACTGTTGTCTTTTCTGAATGTTGTGGATTAGGCCTCAGCAAAACTATGCACTACAGCCAAATGCTGCCCACCACTTGTCTTGTAAATAAGTACTGGGAGACAAAATACACTTATTCATTTATACATTGTTATGGCTGCTTACATGCTACAATGACAGAATGAAGTAGAATGGCCCATAAAGTCTAATTACTATCTGGTCCTTTACAGACAAAGCTTGTCAAGCCTTTTTATTAGTTTCTGAGGGCTGCTGTTACAAAATACAATAAACTAGATGGTTTAAACAACAGAAATATATGTCTCGGGCAGGGCACAGTGGCTCACGCCTGTAATCTCAGCACTTTGGGAGGCCAAGGCGGGTGGATCACGAGGTCAGGAGATTGAGACCATCCTGGCTAACACGGTGAAACCCGGTCTCTGCTAAAAATACAAAAAATTAGCCAGGCGTGGTGGCAGGCACCTGTAGTCCCAGCTACTTGAGAGGCTGAGGCAGGAGAATGGCGTGAACCTGGGAGGCAGAGCTTGCAGTGAGCTGAGATCGCGCCACTACACTCCAGCCTGGGCAACAGAGCAAGACTCTGTCTCAAAAACAAAAAAAGATGAAGGCGTTGATAAGGTTGGTTTCTTCTGAATGCTATGAAGAATAACCTGTTCTATGCCTCTCTCCTAGCTTCTGGTGGTCTGCTGACAATCTTTGGTGTTCCTTAGTTTGTAAATGCATCACCCTGAAATCTGCCTTCATGTTTACATGGTGTTCCTTCCTGTGTCTCTTCACATAGTTTTCCCTCTGTCCAAATTTCCCATTTTAATAAGGACACCAGTTATATCAAATTAGGACCAACCTAATGACCTCATTTTAACTTGACTATATCTGCAAAGACCCCATTTCCAAATAAGGTCACCTTCTGGGGTACCACAGGTTGGGACATCAACATAACTTCTTATAAGGGACACAGCTCAACCCATAGCTCCTGTCTTTGGTCTTGTAGTAAGCTCCTGTCTTTGGTCTTTGTCCTATGGGGCATACATGGCTTTTTCATCAACTCTAGTATCTTCTTATATCTGACCCTTAAGGGCCAAACTGAAAAATATAATTAGTAACCAATGAAGGACTAGTATTTTTCAAACCTCATTTCCAAGTTTCTCTTAGTCTTTGCAAGGAAACAGTCTAGTTCTGTCCACAATTTAATTAAACTGTCCAATTAAAGTTACTTGAAAATGTTGGACAGAAACTTTTGAAAGATATATCATCTCTGATTTAGAAGTGAATGGAATCAAAATTTTAGAACTTCAAGCTATACATGGAATTATATTAGGAATTGGCATAAAATGAACAAATTCAACTCCTTCATTTCAAAAATGAAGAAACTGACCCAGTAGTCCACAACTAAAATCTGTTTGGCTCATTCCAGCTCGGTCTCCCACTATACTATTATATTTCAAATGAAATGGGGTTACCAATTTGAGACTCACAGAAATTAGATATAATTTCTATAATTTTTTTTTGCTAAACTTTTTAAAATTATGTAATACTTATCACAAAGTATGTGTAACTGATGATCTGAAGCACAATAAAACAAATGCCAGTGAAAATGTTAAGAATGGAAATATTACTAATAAAACTTACCTTTACAATTCCCCCTGCCCTGCTGCAGGCTGCTGTGAAACTGACATATAAGCAGACGGCACTCCCCACAGCTTCCTACCCATGTAAATCACCTGAGGAACCACAACCTCTCTGGCCCTGGGCCCATAGCTGGTGCCATTTTGAGAATTTAATGCTGGGCTGTGCCTTAAAACACTACTGCAGCTACCACCTGTCCAAGGTGGGAGAGGGGTGACCAGGCACTCCAGTGCACCCCTAAGACAATTCCCACGACCTTGCTACTGGCTGTTGTGAGACGGAGATGTGAGAAGACTGCACTCCTCACAACTTCTTACCCACCTGCACACCTCACCTAAGAGGGACCCTGCACTCTCTGGTTGCAAGGCCACAGCCAGCACCATTTGGAGCGTTTAATGCTACACTGTGCCCCACATTTGGGCCAAGTGCAGGCTGACTTGCTGCAGCTGTCTCCGATCCAAGGAGGGAGAAAAGAGACCAGGCACGCCCATGTACTCTGGTGACAATTCCTGCCACTCCACGATGGCTGCTGTGGGATTTCCTACAGCTTCTTACTCATGCTGTTGCACCTTTGAGAAAGGTTGCACCCTCCCTGGTGGCAGGCCTACAGCACAGCCACCACAGCCCATACCTGAGTATTCTGCCAGTGTCTCGGGAACCACCCCATCTCTGACTGTCACAGCCAGCACCTAAAGGTACTACAAAGGGGCCTGAGGACTAGTCTGCTGGCCCAAACCCATCCCCCAAGTCCTCAAGTATGCCATCCAGGGGCCCAGATAGTTACCAGCCCAGTGCATCACTGCTGGCACATGATCAGTCATGCTATAGTCTGTTGGGGCAACTTAACCTACCAATACCACCACAGCTGACACCCACTCACGTGCACTACCAACAGGCCAGAGGACCAGCGTGTTCAACCCATTGCAGCTACCAGCAACACCAGTGTGGACCTTCTGGGTTCCAGTGAGTTGCTTTACCACCACTACTGCCATTACCTGCATCACACCAGCTGCCCAGGGGCCTGAAAACCCGCCTACATGTCTGGCCCATCATTCCCACTACCAACATCTGAGCAAGCTACCCAGAGGCCCAAGAATCAGCCTTCCAGGACCCACTAACACCAGTGACAGCACAAGCTACTCTCGGGCCTAAGAATAGATACACTCAGCCCACCACTGCCATCAATGGGGCCCAAAGACAGGCTTACCTGGCATCCTAGACTGCAGCAAAACTTCAACAAAGGTCAACTAATAACCATACCTTAAGTCACTGAGGAAATCACAGATACCACTGACGTTGTGTACTGCCTAAGAAATCATACAAAGACCACACTACCACAGGCACCCCATATCAAAGCATCAACTACATATGTACATCTTCAGGAGAAAATCCTCCCCTAGGAAAGCAATTTCAAAAAAATGAGCAGAAGCAACTGTTACATGAGATATGCATCTATCTATCAATGGAAGGACACAGGAACCATGAAAAAGCAAGGAAATGTGAACCACCATATGACAACTGTTCAGCAATAGATCCCACTCAAAAAGAAATCCTTGAAATGCCAGATGAAAAATTCAAAATATTAATAGAAACTCAATTAGATGCAAAAGAAATCTGAAAACCAACACAAAGAAATCAGAAATCAATTCAGGGTATGAGCAAAAAATTTACCAGGGAGATATCTAAAAAAATAAAACAAAAAAACAAAGTAGAACTGAAAAACTGAAAGAACTACAGTACACAGTGGACACTTCAATAATAGACTACACAAGCAAAAGAAAGAGTCAATAATAGATAAGACAAGCAACAGAAAGAATATCAGACCTTGAAGACAGGTCTTTTAAAATAATCCAGTCAGACAAATTAAAAAAAAAAAAAGAATAAAAAAGAATGAACAAGGCCTTCAAGATATTTCGAACTAGTAAAGTGACTGAACTTACAAATTATCAGTTATGCCTGAGGGGTAAGAGAGAGAAAAAAGCTTAGAAAGCCCATTTAAGGAAATAATTGATGAAAACATCTCAAGTCCAGTGAGAGAGTTAGACATCCAGATACAAGAGGCCCAGCAATCCCCAGGAAAATACATTTCAAAATAATACCTCATCGTGGTGTATTGCAATCAGAATGTCTAAAGTCAAAGTGAAACTGCAAGAGGGAAGTTAAAATTCGCAAGAGAAAAGCATCTAGTCACCTATAAAGGAAACCCCATCAGAGTAACAGCAGACTTCTCAGCAGAAATCTTACAGGACAGAAAAGAATGGGACAGAATTTTCAAAGCACTAAAAGGAAAACAAAAAAACAAAACAAAACAAAACAAAAACACATCTGTCAGCCCCCAATTTTATATCCAGCAAGAATAAGCTTCGTAAAGGAAGAAGAAATACCATACCAAGCAAACACTAAGGGAATTCTTCACCACTAGACCAGTCCTCTAAGAAATGCTCAAAGGAGTTTTAAAATGGAAACAAAATGTCAGTATTCACCATCATGAAAACACACAAAAGTATGGGACTCAAAGGTCTTATAAAACAAACAAAAGAGGGAGAGAAAGGAATCACTGGCAACATAATAGAATTCTGGTATTTGTCTTTCTGTGTCTGAGTTGTTTCTCATCATCACTAATCATTCCAGAAATGTAAATTAAAGCCAACAATCAGAATGGCCATTAAAAGACAGAAAATAACAGATGTTGGTGTGGATATGGAGAAAAAGAAATGGTTATATACGGTTGGTGGGAATGTAAATTAACACAACCTCTACGGAAAACAGAATGAAGATTTCTCAGGTAACTAAAAATAGAACTACCCTTTGATCCAGCAGTCCCACTACCTGGTATCTACACAAAAGAACAGAAATCATTAAATCAAAAAGATACCTCCACTCTATGTTTATTGCAGCACTGTTTACAATAGCAAAGATGTGGATTCAACGGAAGTGTCCATTGATGGATGACTGGATCAAGAAAAGGTGGTATATATGCACAATGAAATACTATCCAAACAGAAAAACGAATGAAATCCTGTCTTTTGCGGCAACACAATGTAACTGGAGGCCATTATCTTAAGAGAAACAACTCAGACACAGAAAAACAAATACCATATGTTCTCACTTATATGTGGGAGCTAAATAATGCACACACGGAGGTAGAGTGTGGAGTGATAGACATGGAAGACTCAGAAGCATGGTGGGGGTATCAGAGGGACACGGATAATGAGAAATTACTTAATGTATATGATGTACAGTATTCCAATGATGGGTAGTACACTAGTCAACACTACACAATATATCCATGTAACAAAATATACTTGTACTCCATAATTTTTTACAAATAAAAATAATCGGAGAAAACTTTATATTTTTAATTGACTACATTCGAGTTTAAATACATACATCTCAGAACTGAATAAATTAAAATAAAATTATTAGTGATTTTGACTAAAATTTTTCTTGCATATATATACACACATATATGTATATATGTGCATACTATCTATGTCAGCCTTTAGGACGTTCTTTGGAACTGTTTAGGTACAGCTCTACAGAACCTAGCCCAGTGACAGCATTACCCTAACCTGGTAGAAAGTCACCGAGTATGTCCACTCTTAGAGGAAATAATTTCGGTCTTTAGCAATTCATAGACTTCATCTTTTTCAGCCACATTTATTACAATGATCTTTTTATTAAAAATTATTTTTAAAATTGTGGCAAAATATCTTTTACTCCTAAATTTTGAAATAAAGTGTTCCTGAACCTCCTTCAGGCCAGAAACATTCCTCTGGTTTAATATCTAGTATCAAACCTCTCTCCCTCTCTTCCCAGTAATATTTATATTTGATTAACTCTTTGGCAATTTTTGCTGGAAAATTTTATGTAAGTCTTGGTTAGTTACTACATTTCCATGATGGTTTTGAATTCTGTATCCTATGTGCCATATTTTGAAGGCCTGATAATTTGGGCTTCCACTGTAAATCAAGTGCAAGAAATAAATGCTTGGTGCTGTATGTAGGCCACAAGATAAACTGTTATTGTCACAAGTTAACTATTTTCTGCCCCAAAGACAGCCATTAGGCATTTCTTCCCCTAGTAAATGCTTTTATTCAACCAGTTCTATTCTGTACTTCATAGGCTGCTCAAGAAAAAGAAGAACTTCAAAGGGAAGGTGACTGTTTGGATGCTAAGATCAACAAAGCTGAAAAAGAAATCTACGCTCTAGAAAATACCCTGCAAGTGCTGAACAGCTGTAACAACAATTACAAGCAATCTTTTAAAAAAGTGACTCCATCTAGTATGTAGGAGTTAAAATTTTTTATACATATATACAGTGACAAGTGCATAGTTAAAAGGAATACTGTGAGACATGAAGAACAAAAGTATACTATGTTTGATTGGGTCAGAAAAACGAATCCCTTTTCTTTGCTCCCCCCATGCCGTTTTTTTGCTATGTGGTTTTCTAGGGTGTTACTTCCATTATTAGTTCAGGTTCTGTATGGCATATCACCTCTCTAGGGTAATTAATTCAAAAACTGAAAAAAATGGCAGCATATTGCTCCTCTATGTTGACAAAACAAGAAATGGCTACTACATGCCCATAGTGTTTTTCTACAATTGGATATAAAAGATTTAACCTTTCTTAACAAAAATATTGGTGCAATTTACATAACACTTTAAAATTTGATTTCTACATAGCATGTTGAAATTTTAAACTAAAAATGTTCTACATTTCAGGTGATGAGTATGAGCTAAAAATTCAACTAGAAGAACAAAAAAGAGCTGTTGATGAAAAATACAGATACAAACAAAGACAAATCAGGGAACTTCAAGAAGACATCCAGGTAAATTCTACAGACATTTTAGTAATATGCCTTCAATAAAAGTCAACTATCATTACTGCTACTTCTATTCTCTTGCTCTTCCACCAAGAAGACAGTTATTTAGAATCTCTTTTAGGGAAGCAAATAGTAAGAGATAACAGTCTCTATTTAAAGGAGACAAAAACAAGTGCTCAAAGTCTGAGGTAAGTTAGTTAAAATCCCAGTGCTAAGCCCTGACAATTACTTGTTATTAGTTGGTAGATAATGGTTATTATGATCTACCCATTAACCCTTTAATGAATTTTAATTTCTTAAGGATCACATTAAGATTGCTCCTTAAAACAAAAAAGTTTGAAAGAAAAAATAATAATATAGTAGAAAGTAGTTACTAAAGCAAATCACTGAAAGATAAAAGAATGTGCCTTGTAAGCAGGCGCTAAACATTGACTTTACTAATAAAGCTGAAGAAGAGATACTGTGAATCTTTGCAAATTCCATGATTTCAGTTGTGATTGTTTTATTTTTTCCAAAATACTATAAAAACACTTTCCAGTTAAATTACATACAAAATTTAATCCACAAAACCATTATACAGTCATGCACTGCAATGGGAATGCGTTCTGATGAATGCATCCTTGGGTGATTTTGTCACTGTGTGAACTTCGTTAAGAGTGTACTTACACAAACATAGATGGTATAGCCTATTGTTGCTAGGCTGTAAGCTTGTAAAGTGTGTTACTGTACTGAGTACTACAGGCAACTGTAACACAATGGTACTTGTGTATCTAAACAAATCTAAACAGAGAAAAGGTACAATAAAAATATGGTATAATGGATTAAAAAAACAGTACACCTGTACAGGGCACTTACCATAAATGGAGCTTGCAGGACTGGGAGCTGCTCTGGGTGAGTCAGTGAGTGAGTGGTGAGAGAATGTGAAGACCTAATTGCTGTACACTAATGTAGACATGATAAACCATATACACTTAGGCTACAGTAAATTCATAAAATAATTTTAGTTCTCCAATAATAAACTGACCTTAGCTTACTAGAGCTTTTTAACTTTAAACATTTTTAATTTTGTAAAATTTTTTGACTCTTTTGTGGTAACACTTAGCTTAAGCACACATTGTTCAACTGCACAAAAACTTTCTTTATATCCTTATTCTCTAAGCATTTTTCTATTTTTTTTTTACTTTTTAACTTGTTTTGTTAAAAACTAAGACACATACACACACATAAACCTAAGCCTACCCGTGGTCAGGATCATCAATACTACTGTCTTCAACCTCCATATCTTGTTCCACTTGAAGGTCTTCAGGGTCAGTAACATGAATGGAGCTGTCATCTATGATAACAATGCCCTCTTCTGGAATACCTCCTGAAGGACCTGCCTGAGGCTGTTTTATAGTTAATTTTTTAAATAAATAGGAGTACACTGTAAAATAATGAAAGTATATTGTATAGTAAATACATAAATCAGTAATATGTTTTATTATCACTATCAAGTATTATGCACTGAACATAATTGTATGTGCTAGACTTTTATATGACTGGCAATGCAGGTTTGTTTACACCAGGCATCACCACAAACTCATGAGTAATGTATTGTGCCACAACATTACGTCGCTAGGTAACAGGAATTTTTCAGCTCCATTATAATCTTATGGGACCACCATCATACATGCAGTCCATCATTGACCGAGATGTCATTAAGAGATACATCACTGTACTTATTACTCACCAACAGAAATAATGTATATTATGTACAAAAATAAATGAATTAAAATTAAACAAATACTTGATAAATGACAAGTTATATAAAAGTCAATTTCTGATTCTAAAAAATACATGTTAATACTTTTTCTACAGAGCATGGAAAATACATTAAATGTTATAGAACATTTAGCAAATAATGTCAAAGAAAAGTTATCAGAGAAGCAGGCTTATTCATTTCAACTAAGTAAAGAAACAGAGGAGCAGAAGCCAAAATTAGAAAGAGTGACCAAGCAGGTATTGACATCTTTTAAAAACTGACCTTTCATATTTACATTTTTGAAGTCCCAAATCCTCCTTCATCTATTAAAAATATTAAATTCTGGAAAACAGGTTTATAGAATAATTGACTATTATTTACCAACAGTGTGCAAAACTCACAAAGGAAATCCGTCTTTTGAAAGACACAAAAGATGAAACACTGGAAGAACAAGACATCAGACTTCGTGAGGTCAAACAGTTTCACAAGGTTATTGATGAAATGTTAGTTGATATCATAGAAGAAAATGCTGAGATCCGTATTATCCTTCAAACATACTTTCAACAGGTAATACAGCACCTTCTATTAAATATATTTCTTAAACACTTCATGAAAATAAAAACTTTTGTGACATTCATCATGAAGTGAAAGCTAATTAAAAATATTTCTCTTCTAAAAAACAGTAAGTAGTACTAATGATTGCTATTGAATATTCCTCCAGAGTGAGTTAGAACTACCTACGGCTAGTATTAAAGGCAGTCATCAGAGTTCTAGATCTCCTTCACATACTTCACTACTATCAGCAAGGTAAGTGGAAGGTTAAAAAATATCTGCTTAACTCTCACAGCTGTACACTAAGTGATCCCAGCCACTTCTACATTACCGCAGCTGTTGGACAGGCCCATGGACTCAAGGCCAGTGCTCTTTTCACCCTCAGACATCTCACTAGTCAGCATCAGATAGATTAGATGCAGAAACAGCCAACAGAACAAGAATTTCCTTCTGACTTCTGCTGGTGTCACTATTTCTAGTATAGCCCAAGTGCTCTGTGACTATCAGTTATTTCAGTAGGATAAAACAGAAATAAATTTGGGGGCTACATCTAGCATTTGGGGGTGAACCCCAAGTTGGGGGAAATTTTTAAAAAACATATAAGGGCAGCTTAGATGTAAAGACATATAAAACACGATTTTTGTGATTAAAACCACATTGTGGTATTTTACATAATCAGGATTTGACTTTATGAAGCTTTATTTTGCTAAAAAGGAAACTTTTTTTTTCTTCTGCAGTTGTTATCCACAGTTCTATCACCAGATGCTTAAAGCAACATTCTTGTGCTTTGCTGACAAAAGTTTATTAATAATGATCCTGATTTTAGAATTCACAATCTCCTGCATTCAGCAGCTACTTATTAAATTACTATTCCTTAGTCCAGGTAAAAATTTCATGAAGAGGCCCCTAAAAAACAGTGTTTCATTTAAGTAAAAAAACTGTTTCTATATAATTGAACATCGCTGTACTTTCATAAAATACATATTTAAAACTTATTTCAGAATTATATAGCTAGTTGTTTTTCAAATGACCCCACCATTTTATTCATCAATATGCCTCTCACTCTTCTCTTCAGCTTAAATTACAAAAGGTATCATTTTATAATTTTTGCCAGCACCAAATCCTCTTGGCCCTCTTTCCTCTGTCTTGGAAACTTTCAATGCTTAATGATTCCAACTCTAAAAAACTGATTATAGTTCAAAGCATTTTTACCATGTAGGAACATACTTACTGAACTACTTTTCTACTGGTTTGAAACTCATGTATGTTCATCTTTCTTTTCCTCTTTAAACTTTTTATCTATTGATGATCATTTAAAAACGTATTAACACTACTAATATGCACTTTTTTGATCTCTTTACTTATGGAATCATTATTTTGCCAATAATGATAGAGTCTATACTGAAATACAAACTTTGCATTAAATTTATAATTCTGGTTTTTCTTCTAGGTCATCTAGGAGTACAAGTACATCTACTTCTCAGTCTTCAATTAAAGTACTGGAGCTTAACTTCCCGGCCTCCTCTTCACTAACAGGCAGCCCTTCTAGGCCAACTAGTGCTAGAAGTAGCTCTAGTAATGGTAAGAGCAAAAAGAGCAGCAAATAAACATTTTAATCTCTTCTGAAAAAGTTGTAAACACAAAAACAAAAGTATACTTTAAAATACAAAACGACCCAACACATTTTATCTAGTGGAAAGTGTAAAAACTTAGTGGTAAATGTAAAACTTGTTTAAAAAAAAAAGGAACGTTCTCATTTTCTCCATACTGAAGAAAAACATTAACAGCAGATTCTTGACAAGGCTACATATTATACAAGCATAGAAAAAATGCTGTATTTCACTGTAATTTTGATGTTCATAGTGTTAGAAAATAGTTTGCTTCATTATTTCACGAAACTACACTCATTTCTAATGTAACAATCTTTCAAGAAGAAATGTCTAAAAATTTACTGTACTATTATGAGCTTATTACAATGTGAAAATCTCAATTACCCTACAAGACACCAAAATTAGGTTTTCTTTATTCAAAGTAACTATTTCTCAGACTTTTGGGGGAGGAAAATTGTTAAAGGCAGTTTCTTCTTTTGCTGTAATTTTTAACCAAAAAATAGCATCAACCCCCCACACCCCCCCAAAAAAACCAACTGGTAAGAGAAACACTGTATATCAATTTTAAAATGCAGCTTAAATTTATAAAAATCACTTCTGACCTTGAAAGAAATCATACGCATTAAAGATTTGCCAACCAAGTATAAAGAATATAATTTTGAAATTTTCTTAATGAACAATTTAATGAAAGCTAGATAGGACATGATTTGCAATAGAGTTTTCATTTAGTTTGAGGTAGACTGCCAAATATAGTAGTTTTTCCAGTTAATAATTTATTATAACATGTGCCCAACACTTTGTACTCTTGGAATGGTGTGGAATATTAGAAAACTGGATTTTAAATAAATGTATTAGAATTCATGAATGTAAATGTTGTCTCCTTCAAACCTGGGGAAAAAATACTCATTACAACTGTCATTATTTTAGAACTGTTGTTTGTATTTCTTTCTGAAAAGCAGTAGTGGTAGTGAATAGTTCTCCTGATTATTTTTTGTTTTGTTTTAGAAATAGGAAAAGGCATAGCAAAGTCCAAAGAATAAGGTGGGCAGAAAAAAACACTAGGTGATAATATTTCTGGCTAAACTACTGCTCTAATGCATGAGATTTATAAGACCTAAAAACTGATTAAAGTCACTTTGCTCATCAAAGTTCTTATTCTCAGCCCTATGCTAGTTTGGGAATTACTTAAAACTTGAAATAATATTAAACACTGTTCTATGAAGGCAGAGGTTGTATCTTACTACCTCTGTAACCTTGGATAGTTACTTCCCTGTTTTCCTCATTTGTACTATAGACACAGAAAGTTACCTACAAGTTTATTGAATTGGATATTAAAAAAAATGCACAGGGCTTGACACACAGAAATTGCACTAACAACCTCTACTTACCGAGTTGCCACCTGGAGCTTAGCACAGTATTTGTGGAATGGTTTGGTTCTTAGGCCTGCATACAAATCTACATTTAATCCTTAAATAACAGTTCTAACTTCAGTGTACTAATGATAAATGGTGCAACAGGGGATCAACCTATCTCCAAATCTGGACACTTATCCTCATATCCAAAAGTCACGCTTCATTTGCTTATGGAGACCAAGATAGGATCTTGAGAAAAATTACTGAAGATGTCGCTAGGGATTCTTGACAATGTAAATCCCCAGTAATTTTTGCTGTGATGAGCTTCCTTAGAAATTGGTTTGTCTACTCTGCTTAACATGGCAAAAACTGCAATTACTTTTGCACCTACCTAATAAATTCAGGTAGCGTACAGGATAAGGTACTATTCTCTTACACTGAATGGGGTGTAATAGCCATTCAGACTGATGCGAGATATCTCATTTGGTTTTAACTTGCATTTCTCTAATTAGTGATGCTGAGCATTATTTTATATGCTTCTTGGCCATTTTTATGTCTTCTTTTGAAAAATATCTATTCATGTTTTCTGCTCACTTTTGGATAGGGTTTTTTGGTTGTTGAATTCCTTGTAAATTCTGGATGAGTCCCCTGCCTGATGCATAGTTTGCATATTTTGTCCCATTCTGCAGGTTGTCTGTTCACTTGTGTTCTTTTGCTGTGCAAGAACTTCGTAGGTTACTTAAGTCCCATTTTGTTTTTGTTGTGTTTAAGAAACCAGTCTGGCTGTCACCCAAGCTGGAGTGCAGTGGCACAATCAGAGCTCACTGCAGCCTTGAACTCCTGGGCTCAAGTGATCCTCCCGCATAGCTGGGACTATAGGCATGCACCACCACACCCAACTTATTTGTAAATTTTTTGTAGAGATGGAGTCATGCTGCGTTGCCCAGGCCAGTCTCAAACTTCTAGCCTCCAGCAGTCCTCCTCCCTCAGCCTCAAGTGCTGGGATTACAGGCATGAGTCACTGTACTCAGCCCCTCTTGCTTGCACTTTTGAGGTCTGAATCATGAATGTGCCTATACCAATGTTGGTAGGTTGGCAGGGGGTGAGGGATGAGAAATTATGAAATGGGTTTACAATGTACATCATTTGGGTGATGGTTACACTAGAAACCTAGACTTCACCACTATACGATATATCCATGTAACAAAAATGTACTTGTATCCCTTAAATTTATATGAATTAAGGAAAAAAAATGTTTTTAAATGTTGTGTTTAAAATTTTAGGCTGTACTAGGGATTCCAAAATGTCAAAGGCTATGCCAAGAGGTAGTTTTCACTCATTATAAACACCACAATGTAGGACACTATGTAAAGATGATACTGGAGCTATTAATACATAGAATTAAGGACTCATTTAAGACGAATTTCTTAAAGAATCTTCTTCTTGGTGCAAAGACTAATGCTTTGAGTGACTAGCCGATTTCTACCACCATTATCTATTGCTCTTGAGCAGGGTTTCTTTTCACTGTTCCATTTGCAAAACAAATTTCAGATTTCTCACTAGGCTTTCATCACTGGAGTTTGGTAGACACAAATAATACACACTCAGTACTTAAGGCCTAGACATTTTACTGTTGGCAAGAACTGCAAGACAGAACAAGGAATAAGTCTCTTCTTCCTCTATTATTCTCCCTCACTTAGACCTCTGCAGATACCCAGCTACCCATCCACTTATCTAGTGTCACTGTGACAGTATCTAAAGCTCATTATAATTTACAGCCTTGAGAATCTTAAACTGCAAAGACTCCAATGACATCATAAACCCAGTACTTATGATTCCTATCTCTATCTCCCAAAGAATATACTACCCTATTTTCACAATTTCAGGAGGATCTTTATAATCCAAGTCTCTTTGTTCGTCAGCTGTAGCTGCTGGAATTTATTCTGAGTAAAACCAGGCTCTAGTTTGTCTATTTATTTATTCAGACTCTGAGAAAGGGGTCATCAGAGAAGCATCAAGGCACAGGAGGCGGTAAGGAGAAATGCAGGTCAGATTTAAAAACATGCCTAATGCCCTCTGGACTGAACATCTGCAATACGAGGACAGTTTCCCAATTTTCTTTCACTACAAAAAAGCCAGATTTACAATGTGCTTGTCTGCTACTGCTATGTTTTTGCTAAAAGGATTCTTTTTCTTTTCTGATTTACCCTTGCGTGGAATACAGGCCTTAAGGGCCTTGCAAATATTTAAAGTTAAAAAGCGTTTTATGGCTATGCTAGCAATGAGGTAAAAAATAATAACGGAGAAATAAGCAAAATGGGCTTCTATTCAACTTTTATGATCTTATTCCTAAGGCACTTATGCTGGGGGGAAGCCAATGACTGTTCACAAACCACTTTTAATCAAATCAGGCTTTAGAGGAAAATTAAGACATAATCTACCATTTAAAAATTAAAAAAAAATTGGGCAAAAAATGTAATATTTAAACTGATAAATATAAAAGTGTTCAAGAAACATTCGAACATATAATCTTTCAAAAGCTGACGATTTTTAATTTAACAGAAAAATCAATTTTTATAAAAATGATCCAAGTGTTTAATGCACAAATTTTTCTCTCAAACAGCAGGATAAGATGGACCCAGGAATTCTCATATACCGTAATCGAATGAAGAAACAGTACTTTCAGAGAATTATCTTTAAGTGAAGAAATTCAAATTGTCAGAGTAATATACTGTACATAAACATATACATAAAAACTCTGTGACAAGGGACCTACAACTGAAACAAAATTTGAGAAAAGCTTAAAAGCATTTGTTTCCTGTAATCTCTACAAATAATTTTAGGAGCAGAGATTTCTGCACTGAACTGTTATGACTAAAACACCCAAAAACTTAATGGCATTTTGTGTAATGGTGCTGATATCCTTGGTGTATTAATTTTTTGACTTATTTCCTTTTTCTTTTTCAAATTCAGCTATCTGATTAAATATATTCAGTAAATTCTGAGGTAAATTTTTTTTAACACTGCTTTCTGAGTGTTCTTTGCTACTTAGTGCATCTTCTTCTGGAACCTCTGTTTTGATATCCTCCCCATAATTGTCCTCTCTTTCATATTCTCCTTGATTTGTATTTAATCGGTATCTTTGCTCATGTCTACTGAAATCACGTGATCCAGAGTGAGTATATTTTTTGTATTTCTCAACTGACTTCCACGAGTAGTCTGAGCTTGCTGGCGAGGTAGAATGCCTCACAGAACCTGGTTCCCACCTTCTATAGTGCTCTTTTCTTCCCTCTATATCCTTTTCAAATCTCCTATAACCATAAATCTTGTCCTCTGAATTCCTACAGAAGGAATCTGAGGAATTTCTTCTACTGGAAAAATGTCTTTCTGATTTATATGGCTTTTCTGTTTTGCTACTACCTGCTTGGGTTCTATAGCTATTATAAAAATCTCCTGGATCTTCAGACCTACCTCCAAAATCATCCGGTATTTCAAGTGAAGATGAAGAGAGAGGGCATCTATCTTTCTCTTTTATCTGTGTCTTTTCATACTGTAACCTATCCTGCTTCCCCAGTAGTTTCTCCACTTCTTGTTTATGGTTAAGAAAAGACGCTGAAGTATTAGCTGGAACTGGGTAGCACTCATCTTTCCTATTCTGATCTATCTGACTTGAGGATGCCCTAGATGAATGCCTTCTGGAACTGCGAGACGACTCTGAACGGTTCCTCTTATGTTTCTTATGCCTTTTGTGACCAGAAGAGGAAGAGGATGATGATGAAGACACTGATTCATCAGCAGAAGAAACACTTGAAGAGGAAGAAGTTGATTTTCTTCTTTTCTTCTTCAGCCTAAAAAAAACAGTTAACTTGTCATATATGTACAAAAATGTTTCTAAATGATTCATAAAGATGTGGGCCCGATTTGTTTCCTTTCAAGATTTTATAAAAGCTGTGGTTCAGATAAATGATACAATAATCTCGGCTATTACAAGATCTGATTTTACTATTAAGCACTTTTGGGGGAAAAATGCTTGCAGACAGGTATCATTGTGAGCAAATCCATCATTTCTGAAAGACAGACTTTTTCAACACTACCTTAAAAACTTAAGACTACTGAACACATAAAGGAGAACTCAAGTTTTTTATTTGGCTACCTCTAGTTCATGGTTTCTTCACCTGATTACTGGTATATTCAGCCAAATAATTCTTTGTTGGGGGTGGGGGTGGGAGCTGACTTGTGCATTACAGAAAGTTTAATAGCATCCCTGACCATTATACACTAGATGCAGTAGCACCCTCAGTTATGGCAATCAAAAACGTCTCCAGATCTTGTCAAATGTCCCCGGGGGAATAAATCCCCCCCCTAGTTCAGAACCACTGCTCTAGTTCTAAAATATTTCTTCCTAAAATATAATTAAAGTAACTTATTCTATATTTTAATTCTAAGATACATTTTTTTGGTAGAATTCTAGCCTCAAATTCCACTTCATCTCTTTAATAGGAAAATACATGGAACACATATTTGCTAAAGATTCTTAACAGTCATTGATTATCACTTGAAATACTTCTATATTTTTATTTACTTTACCTCCAGTATGGCACTTTGGGTTCAATTCAGTAGTTGCCTTAAGTTTAAAAATACTGAATATTATAGTTTACCTCTTCTCTTCTTTTAAGAGCTTACGCAACTTTTCTGCACTTGTTTCTATTTTCTTTGTTTTCTGCTTTTCTTCCTTTTCAGCTTGTTTTTCTCTTAATTCCAAAGATTTCTTTTAGAACCCAGATATCGAAAAAAACCACACGTTAAAAATAGCAGCATATATAAAACCCAGTATTCAAAAGACCACCCCCAGCCAGAAACCCAATTTAGTAAAACCAAATCACCATAGAGCCAGCATTAAACAGTATTTTTTTAACATAAAAAAATTAGTCATACAGATGTTTGGCATTAGTCATTGAAATGGCCAGGACAGCATTGAGGACCATATTGCAGTTGGTATCCCATAAAAAAAGGGGAAGCCATTGCAGTGGTACCCATGACCCAGAGTGCAAGAAAGGTTAAAAAAAAAAAAAGTACATAAAAATTATTTTTAAAAATTGAAAAATTTAAACAGGACACATTTTACAAATAAAATTCAAATAAAGACATTCCATTAAGGTGAATTGAAGGAGGAATCACCATGTTCAAATACAAACCATTTAAAAAAATAGCACAGCCCAGTTGGATGCATGATTACATAGGAAATCATTTTCCAGTTTGTGGATGGGGATGAGCAGCACCAGATGTCACAGACACAGCAGCAATGGTCCAATTCAGAAGAAAATGCATGAGAAAACATCATCATCAGTATTACAGGAAAAGACAATTTAAAATATGTCTCATAAAGGTTTTTATAATTAACTCAATTATAGTAGCAACAATGGTAATTTAAAAACCACCAGGTAAGCTCACTACAAAGACATTTCTCAAAACAACATACCAAATTTAGGTAATAGTTTTCTCATAGCTATTTTTACTTTCAATTACGGACAAATACAGAGGCACTACGAAGCAATGTCAAACCCAATTAGGAAGAACCGTACCTAAAAAGAAACTTTTCATAATGCCTTACTTAAGTAATCTAGAAGTTTCCCTTAGAAGAAAATTAAGTTTGGGCATTATTTCAAATATCACTAAATTTTTCTAAGAGGAAATAAGGAATCACCTGCATATATTTATGAAGTTTCTGCAAAGCATCCTCTGCATCTTTAAAAGTCTCATCCAAAGCCAAAGCTTTCTTATAGTAACTTTCAGCATTTAAAAACTTGTCTTCTTCTTCTAACCTAAATTTAAAAGAAAGATTTAGCTTTTTTGTAAAAACAACAAAACTATCCAAATATGCATACAGGTCAGAGGCTTATAAGAGAGAGCTTACTAGGGAAAAGCCACATTTAGTAAATTATTTTCCAAAATAAAATACCAAAATAATATGCTTTTTACTGTAATTTATTTCAAAGACCACATAAACAGAAATCCATTACTAGTAACTAATATCCAATATTGGCACATTTTGGCAGTAATACATGAAAACCCATGATAAACAGGTGTCCACAAATTTAGTATAATCTTGAACTGTAGCACGTAATTATAGCAGCAGGCTCCTTTTCCCTAGCAGTTTATGAAAAATTATCTATAGAAAATTTTGGAAATCTTTGGAATACCAACATACACATATATCACAACGAGCCTGTAAATAGCATAATCATTAAATGAAGCTCACAAGTGTAGGTTGTGAAACACCAGAATGAGAAAGTTTAGACACAGAGCAGTCAAAGGACGTTGCAAAGTGCTTTTGGTTCTTAGAAGGAAAAAGAAATTACTGTAAAACAAATACAAGGGGATCACTTTTGTGTCAGTAGACTGGATATGGGAAACAAAGGACAAGTCAAAGATGAGCAATATCTCTGGCTTAAGTAACTGCAAGGTATTGCTATTCACTCAGCTAAAAGACACCAATACAAGGCTATAAGACAACCACATACAAATAGGTACTAGTTATCTACCTAGTAAGAATGTAAAAAGTTGCTCCAATCATTAAATAGAAGTTCCTATGAATTATCAACGAATATTGCAAAATTTAACTAACTTGGAATTTGTGATCACAAACAGGAATGACTATACAAATAGTACAGCCATTAAACCAAAAAATCTGAGTATATTATCCAGGGAAGGAGTATTTGCCTAATCTCTTGTACTTTTCTATTTATTTATTGAAACCAAGAGTGTTCTAAATTAAGTGCTTAAGAAACTATTTCCTTATGTTAAGTTCAAAATTTTTTAGTAGTTGGTTGAACATAAGACCTCTACTATTAAACAAAATCTGACACTTACTGTCCTCCTCTCTCTACAAGTGTCTGGCAGAGGTATTTTCTTGCATTTCTGTGAGTTGGACAGTTTTCTAATGCAAGCTCAAAATCTTCTATTGCTTTGTTCAAACTTCCTTTTGTCGCATATCTAGAGACATGAAACAAAATTAGAGGGCTGTATCTCACAAGCTCTTCATAAATCTTGTTTGCATTTACCTGGTAAACATTCCTTAAAATCCAAGTATGATTCACTTACAGTGCTCCACGAGCTACCAAAGCTTCCACGTTTTGTTTGTCTATTTCCAAAGCTTTATTGTATTCATTCATAGCATCCACATGGCGTCCAACTTTAAAATAATCAACTCCAATCTTCACACTAAGACAGACATTTGTAAAGCATCACAAACACTTCAAACACTATCTAAATAAAATGTTAGCGTGACTAAGTTTTAAAAGCAAATGTCATCAAACTTGGCAAATATTTATTTTTCAGAATACTCACAATATACCTAAGGAGCATTCTTCTGCCTTTGGACATTTTCACAATAAATATTGGTGAAACCCAGATATCAATATACTAATTCCTTTTGAGAAAACAGAAATGCTGAATAAAACTTATCTGTTAAGTGTAAAACCTGTTAAGTGTAAAATGTAAGACTACTTACATCTATAAAAGAAAAGCTCATGTCAAAAAGGCATCACTTTAATTCATCTCAAATTTGTCTTATTGATGACATAAGCATGCTTGCCTTGCCCTAAGCTTTTAGACTAGATATAATGCAACTGTTGAAAGACAGTCTTCATACCATTTTAAAGCCCAAGACGCAGATTGTTTTTTTCTCAATGCAGAAGCAAAATCATCTTCAGAGAAATTTTTGCTATTAAAGAAAATAAAAATTAAAACGTTAAACCACAAATATTTTTTAAGTAACTATACTTAATTCTGCTTGACAGGCACTCAACACTGAAAGTATGAATCCCAAGCAAGAAATTTGCATTCTATTTACATACCAAAATCTTTGAACTTTCGAAATGATTATTATTGTTAAACAGTATTTTTCTTGGCTGGGTGCAGTGGCTCATGCCTGTAATCCCAGCACTCTGGGAGGCCGAGGCGGGCAGATCATGAGGTCAGGAGATTGAGACCATCCTGGCTAACACGGTGAAACCCTGTCTCTACTAAAAATTAAAAAAAAAATTAGCCAGGCATGGTGGCGGGCACCTGTAGTCCCAGCTACTCAGGAGGCTGAGGCAGGAGAATGGCGTGAACCCGGGAGGCAGAGCTTGCAGTGAGCCAAGATTGCACCACTGCACTCCAGCTTGGGTGACAGAGCGAGACTCTGTCTCACAAAACAAAAAAAAACAGTATTTTTCTTTAGCATACACACAAAATTCTTATAAAAAGTTTCTGCATCCTTCTCTGCTTGTTTACATGGTATACATCTTAATCACTGATAAGACAGTCCAGTCCAGAAGATGGGATCACCTGGTTCATTCAACCTTTGGCATATGCCTGCTACTAGTTGGCTTAGGACGGTCAAATATGTCCTTCAGCTATGCAGCTTCTGAGCTTACCACCACTCCCCTCACCACCTAAGAGAATAATACTGATTTACTATACCTTTGTAGGCCTCTCATTAAAGATGGTGGATTAGATTCATCTATTCCTAGTTTTTCTAGAAGGAATTCAACTACTCCTGGATTAACAAATCCTAAGGAACTCTGCATGATATTTTCATAGGACTCCAAAGAATTGCTATTTAGTTCAACACTTCTCCTTAAAAAAAGAAAATACAAACACAAAAATTGTAAAATGACTAATCTGACACTCCATTTCAGACAAATAGTAAAGAATAAAGAAACAGTATCATTTGAGGTTTAAATACTAATACCATTTTTTGCATAAGATGGTGTGGCAATATTATGATATGGTTACCTTTTCCCAAGTCTGAAGCAGTTTAACTGTTATAAAAATAACATGAACACATTTTGCAATAAGAGAAATTAAAATTCCCCTTTGTTGTCAAAAGTTTCACAAAATTTGGTATTCCTCAATGCAAGAGACTTTCGTCATGAACTGTTGTTGAAATAATATAAATTACCTGTAGTACAAAGGAAGCTCTTCAGAGCTAATTACACCTAATTTAATACCAGATAGGTGTGGTGGAAGAGAAGAGCTATACAGAGATACTGCCAGCTTTTCATGGTATCTGTCAATATCCTTGATTCCAGCTTAAGAAAAAAAAAGAGAACTAAGCTGATTAGTAAGAAAACGTAAACTAACATAAAAAATATAAACTTTCCCAAACACTACCCACTTAGACTGTATTTTTTAAAATTAATAAAAACAAAAATTCAACAATCATTACTTTTTTATTAGTATGATGAAACTAATCACCTCGGATGATGTCACCAGTTTGGTAATATGATAAAGGATCCCCATGGTTACTGTGAGACGGCACATCTCTTAAGGGACAAAGAGCCTGTAATGAGAAGTATTTTAAAACACTAGACATTTCAAGCTTTGGTAAGAACAGTGTCTTCTTTTATCTTCGCTATTTGGTATGAAACAGCTAGTAGATGAACAACCTAAAGTAAAAATTTAATTTTTTTTTTTTTTTTTGAGACGGAGTCTCGCTCTGTCGCCCAGGCTGGAGTGCAGTGGCCGGATCTCAGCTCACTGCAAGCTCCGCCTCCCGGGTTCACGCCATTCTCCGGCCTCGGCCTCCCGAGTAGCTGGGACTACAGGCGCCCGCCACCTCGCCCGGCTAGTTTTTTGTATTTCTTAATAGAGACGGGGTTTCACCGTGTTAGCCAGGATGGTTTCGATCTCCTGACCTCGTGATCCGCCCGTCTCGGCCTCCCAAAGTGCTGGGATTACAGGCTTGAGCCACCGCGCCCGGCCGTAAAAATTTAAATAACGATTTAGTTAAAAGTAATTTTTGTGTCCAAACACAGTAAAATATGTTTGCTGGTTCGGTTAAAAAACTAAAATCTCATGAAACTTTCCATTAGTTTAGGAACCAAATATGATGGCTTATAACAGTATACTACACGCATCAAAAGCAAACCAAAATTTGTCTAAAAGGTATAAGGATTCCAGTGAAAATGAAATGTGAATTCTCCAAAGTTTTTGTCTGTTATCCAGTCTGTAATACCTTCTGCTTTTCTTCCTTTTTATCCGCCTGGATAGATGGCAAATACCCAATCTTTTATCATGACACATTAGTTCAAATTCAGGACTATCCATCTTGGGCAAAGTATTATTGTAAATATATAAATGACAAAAATTTCTAAATTATCCACATGAAAATATACAATGCCAAATATTAATTAAGAATACATATGTTCAACTACAAGAAATAAGTCTGAATACCAATCAACCTCACTACGTCCACTGATACCTCTTTGAGTACTTAAAAAAGGACACTGTGCCTGCCAACCAGAGTTTAAATCTAAAAACTCCCCAAAACCAGAATTGGAGGGACAAACTGGGTAACTTTCACTAATTTTTGTTAACGATTTTTCTCCAATTAACATTTAATTTCCAAAAGTATCTTGGCAGGTATACTTGAGCACAACTGCATGCAAAGATATAATTCTTGCATTGAGGTGAATTAACAAAAACAGAAGCAATCCAAATAACAAAAATAACTTACTGTGATTTCTAAGTGGGCTATATCTCTCATGATACCACTTCCTAAACAGATCAACACCATGAAAAAACCGAATTCCCGAACAGAACTAATTCTTCCAATCACTATATCACCACGCTCAATATCTCGGAAAAACAGCTCTCTTCGATCCATACTAGGTATCTCCATGAATTGCTCTAAAGGTGGCATGACTGCATAATGATCTAAAAAAAAAAAAATTAACAAAATCACTAACGATAGTTTTGAGTTCCGTTTCACCTGAAGTACTGTTAAACAGAACGGCAATCTTAAAGGTTTTAAGGCTAAACTCACCTTCACTATCTTCATTAATTTCAGAAGTTGCAGGTGCATCTGATTTCCAGGAAAGTGCAAAAAGCAGATCTGCTTTTTTGGAGATGAATTTCTGTATCTCGATGTTGTCAACTCTCTTCTCTTTTCTTAAAAAGAAAAAAAAAAATACGAAAATTGGTTTATCTGCAAAGCCTTTTTACAAACTCTAACCTTCTGCTTACGGCTTTCATCGGCCATTCCTCTTCATCCCAAGTTCCAGATCATACAATCTCAGAGAAAAAGTTTTAACTAGGCATTCCCTCATTAACCAACCTGGAGGTGGAGAACGGGGAAACTTAAAAAATGACGCCTCCAACCCAGATACGAAAGCTCACGGGATTTTAGCTAAGGAATCTGCGCCTCTAGCAAGCAGTGCCATAGAAAAAGTTCACCCCGCAAACCGCATTGCACACCTCAAGAGCGCCCTCCCTCCACCCAGCCCAAGGCACCAGCGCGCGATCCTCCTGTGCTCATGGCCGCCCCTCCACTTCCTCTAGACGCAGACTCGGGGCTGCGGTAGTGGCTTCCAGAGCTGCGTCCCCTCTCCCGTGACGCAGTGGCACCAACGTTGCATTACCTGCCCTGCAACGGTTGCTGGGGCGGCGGGCCCCGGGTTGGCTCGGCGGCCGACCCCAGGAGGCTCCGGAAGTGTGGATTATCCTGCTGTTCGCTCCGGAGTAGAGAGAGCAAAGAAGACCCATGGCAATTTAGCGACTGCCGCAGAAGGTCCCGGTCCATGGCTAGAGACTGCAGGGCCCGGAGGCTGACGGGCTGATGGTTCCCGGTTCCGTGTCCGCTACTTGAGCCGGGTGGTACGGGAAGCAGAAGACACAGTCTAGAGGCTGCCGGAAGTACACAGAGAGCACAACCAGTTACACCCGGAAGTGTTTTGGGGCCCCCCCCACGGCGGCGGCGCGGAGCTCAGCCTCGGTCTCGCGAAACCGAGCGAGACTACGGAAGGCCGAAGGATTGGGCTCAGCATTGCTTGGGCTAAAATCTGAATAGGGCTTCCAGGAAGTGATGTATGTGAGAAGTTTGATTTTTCAAATGTACGTGGAGTCGCTATTGCGTCGAAATAGCTCGAGCGCTAACCTAGGGTAAACAATAATTCCTTTTCGTATTCATCAAGGTGCTTCTAAGTGCCAATGCCAGGGTAAGAACCCCAAACGAGTCGCACAAGCTTCTTCCCTCGAAGTACTCTGCGTAAACCAATACCTATGTCTCTGACGTAACCGCATTCAGCCGGCTGCTCCGGGAACGTTTCCAGGTCTTTTAACGTGCAGAAGGAAGGAAGGACACGGACATTTGTTAAGCACCTGGAGTGGTATTCTCCATCCATACCCCATGTACTGTTAGTGATTGTGAGTTCTAAAACCAGGATGGCTTTAATGTCTCGACATGTGCATATGCCATTCAAGTGTTACAGTAACTGTAATGTATACATTCATTTCTTATTTAGTTTATCTCAATGGTTGCTCAAAATTTAGTGTCTGTAGGACCTACTGTATAGTGATGTGTACGCAAAAGTCAATATACTGTACTTATGGACAATTGAAGTGATTTTCAAAGGGAATTTCAACTTAGGTCCTCCATCCCCTTACTTATTGACTTGAGAACCCAACCACTACGATAGCTATTGTACTTTTTCATTTTAGAAGACGAGGAAACATGCTCAGAGAGTCTCAGTAAATTGCTCAATGTCACACAGATAGTAAGAGGCTAGAGTTAGGGTTCCAAATGAAGTATTAATTGATCTTCTCAGGCAGAGTTGCTGGATTGTGTACTTTATCATATAGAAGGCCTCAACCCTAATTTTGAGATCATGTAGCTTCATTTTATTCCAGTAAAAAATTTGTACCATTTAAATATGTGGAGTGCAAATAGTTCAGTATAGTCCTCTTGAGCAGAAACAAACGGTGGCAGTTAGTCTCCTCGCTTCCCACCATGTGTCTTTGAGGAAATCAACTTGCCCTTCACTGTGTTACCACTTTTGTATAGGAAATCTAGTCCAGAACATAATCGATAGTGACACACTGTTTTGTGGAAAACCTAGGCAAATAGGTAAACAGTTTATTGAAATTTGAGAAAATGCAACAAACAAGAATGCAACTGTAAAAGATAAATTTGGGCTGGGCGCGGTGGCTCACACCTGTAATCCCAGCACTTTGGGAGGCCGAGGGCAGATCACTTGAGGTCAGGAGTTCAGAGACCAACCTGGCCACCCTGGCGAAACCCCATCTCTACTAAAAATACAACAATTAGCCGGGTGTGCTGGCTCATGCTTGTAGTCCCAGCTACTCGGGAGGCGCAGGCACGAGAATCGCTTGAACCCGGCGGTCAGAGGTTGTAATGAACAGAGATCGTACCACTGCAGTCCAGCCTGGGTGCCGGAGGGAGACTCCATCTCAAAATAAATAAATAAATAAATAAATTTCAAGCTTCTATAGGCATATCAACTTTAATAAATGGTACAGACTGGTTTTAAGCCATAACTCTAGAGAATGGTTGTTTTTAGGAAAGAGTGCTGTCACTGAAAAGGAAAGCTGACCACTAAAAATGATCATAGACAGCTTGGTAAATACGTGATTTGTGTTAGAGTCAATCTGTGATCGAGGACCTCATTTTTTGGAGGGACTAAGAAACCAGTGTCTGAGAACCAGATGCCAAACAGTGTTACTTAGCCTGGGAATGTCACCTTCTGAGGCCATTCTTTAGTAGCACATGGTTTTATCACTATGGGATCTGTCTATACTTCTTCCTAATTCCAACACTAGGATAACCCTCCCCCACCTCATATCTTTAACACCTAAAATGGCCATGAACATAGAAAGCAGCTCCTTTTAGGGGGTACGCAGCATTTATCTGGAGTGATATTTTTTGTATAGTAGTGACAGAAGAAACGAACTTTAAGCAAATGTACTCAAAACTCAGGGTGGGATTTTCTGTCTTTGGTTAGTTCCTTATGTGAAAGTAGCCCCATTAGTTGGGTGCCAAAGGCAGTCTTATTCTTTACTTCCGGAATATCACTCCCATCGCAGAGGATAAAGCCTTTTACAGTTACAGGTGTATTTGAATTTTCTTTTGAGACAGACACCCCTTTGACTTAGAAGGGGACAGAGCACTGGATCTTTGACATAGGACTGGAGGGGGTGAGGAAAGGAAATGGGACTGGCTTTGCTTCTCATTTTAGAAAAACCAGTCCCACATATGGGCCTTCTCAAGTGGGTGAGGAAGAAAATACTGTTTTTCTTTTTTACTTCTTGCTTTACCTTAAAAAATATCTTTTTCGAGAAATGTTTCCAGATTAAGCAATATGAATAACTAAATGAATATGTTGAGGAGAGGGACAGGGGAAAGTGTGGGATGGGGTTGGGGGAAGAAGACAGGACATTTAAAGCAGTCAGATCTTTGATGTCTGGTTCCTTTGCCTATTTTTATTGTAAGTGTTAAATTCCATTTCTAAATAAACACATAGGTACATTCTTTAATAAACACTCTAGACCCAGAGATATAAAGGTGAAGAAAACAATTCTGGTTCTTGAGTGGTTCACAGTCCAACACAGGATTAGACATAAGAAGAAACACATAATGGCACAGTGGTAAGTGCTATTGTGGACGCCTACTAGGGTGTCTGCATAGATCCCTCTTTTCTGTGAAATGAGGTAGTGGGAGTTGCTGGGGGTAAGAGGAGAGAGGGGGAGGCAACTATGTGCAGTCCAGGCACAGAGGGCAATATAATTAAAGAAGTAGAGGTGTGAAGAAGCAAGATGCATTCTGGAGACAGCAAGTGTGAAATGGAGGTAGGTAGGGATATTTTAATTATAGACATTTGGTTATGTAAGTGTGTCATTTCAGGTAGGCTATAGATTGGTGGGAAGAAACCCCTGGTGCCTCTCTGTGCGTACAACACACACACATACACCCCCACACACAGAGTAAATTCCTGATTTCTTTAGCAAAGAACACAGAAACTTAGGGGAAGCAAGGTAGCCACATAAAGAAGTGGGAGAAGCAGCATATCTCATTTTAGCTTTTCTTGGATCTTCCAAGTTTCCACAAATAACTTGTGCAGCTAGTGACATCATCTGCAAAAGATAAAGTCTTTTTTTTTTTTTTTTTTTTTCATCTCAGAAACTTTTATAACCAATTGTTAAGGATATACAAATAATCCATGACTTTATGAGAAATATTTGTAGATAGATTGTTTCTGGTTCTTGATCCTGATGCCAACAGTTTCAACAAGGCCTCACCTTTAGCTGTGGTTAAGGTTGGAGTGTGTGTCTGTCAGGGATGGTGGGTACCAAATAAGGTCCTAGAAGTCTCTTACGATACTTCTAACTTTAATTTTTCAGTATCTTTTAAAGGCTGTCTTCTTTTTAGAAAAAAATGGACTTTATTTTTTAGAGCAATTTTGGGTTAAAAGCAAAAGTGAGGAGAAAGTAAAAAGTTTCCCATGTATCCCCTGCCCCCACACATGCATAGCCTTCCTCATTATCAACATCCCCCACCTGAGTGGTACATTTGTTAAACTGATGAACCTACACTGACACCTCTTTATCATCCAAAGTCCATAGTTTATCTTAGGTTTCATTCTTGATGTCATACATTCTGTAGATTTGGGCAAATGTGTAATGACATATATACCATTATGATGTATTATAAAGTGGTTTCGCCACCCTAAAAATCCCCTGTGCTCTGTTTTTCTTTTTCTTCTTGGAACCCCTGACAACCACTGATTTTTTTTTTACTGTGTCCGTATTTTTGCCTTTTCCAGAATGTTATATGTTTGAGATCATATAGTATATAGCCTTTTCAGACTGGTTTCTTGGTAATATGCATTTCAGTTTCCTCCATGTCTTTTCATGGCTTGATAGCTCATTTATCTTTAGTGCTGAATAGTATTCAATTTGCTGGATTTATAAAACAATTTATCCATTGTCCTATTGAAGGACACACTGGTTTCTTCCAAGTTTTGGCAATTATGAACAAAGCTGCTATAAACATACATGTGCATGTTGTTGGTGAACATAAGTTTTCAACTCTTTTGCATAAATAGCAAGGAGTACAGTTTCTGGGTTGTGTGGTAAGAGTATGTTCAATTTTGTGATAAAGCACCAAACTGTCTTCCAAAGTGGCTGTACCGTTTTATATTCCCATCAGCAATTAATAAGAGTTCCTGTTGCTCCACATCATCACTGGTGTTTGATGTCAGGATGCTGAAATTTGGCCATTCTAATAGATGTGTAGTGGTATCTCATTGTTATTTCCATTTGCATTCCCCTGATGATATATGATGTGGAACATCTTTTTATATGCTTATTTGCCATCTGTATATCTTCTTTGGTGTGGTGTCTGTTAAGGTCTTTGGCCCATTTTTTAATTGGGTTGTATGTTTTCTTATTGTTGAGTTTTAAGAGATTTTTTTTGTGTGTGTGTGTGTATATATATATATATTTGAAAATATTTTCTCTTGGCCTGTGAATTGTCTTTATATTCTCCCAGTGGTATCTTTTGCAGAGTAGAAAGTTTTAATTTTAGTGACATCCAGCTTATCAGTTTTTTGTTTCTTTTATGGATCATGACTTTGGTATTGTATCTAAAAAGTCATCACCAAATCCAAAGTCATCTAGATTTTCTTCTATGTTATCTTCTAAGAGTTTTACAGTTTTGCATTTTACATTTAGATCTATAATCCATTTTGATTTAATTTTGTGAAGGATGTAAGACCTGTTTATAGATTCATTTTTTGCATATGGATGTCCAGTTGTTCCAACACTACTGGCTGAAAAGAGTATCTCTTTTCTCCATTGTAGTGCCTTTTTACTTTTGTTAAAGATCAGTTGACGGTACTTATGTATTATGTAGGTCTATTTCTGGGCTCTTTATTCCGTTCCATTGATCTATTTATCTATTCTTTTGCCAATACCATACTGTCTTAAGTACTATAGCTTTATAGTAAGTCTTGAAGTCAAGTGGTGCCAGTTCTCCAACTTTGTTCTTCTCCAATTACTCTCTTTATTTTCCTGAAAATAGTCCCTTTTTGTTGCTTAAGCAAGATGAGGAAATTTGTAGTTTGGAACCAAGGATGTTGACTAATACACTAAGAAACGACCAACTAGTAGCCTTTGCTTTTTCTACTCTGCCATTTTAAAAATGAAGAAACAAATATGGAGAGGTTAATAAATGCTTTCATTTTTCAAAAACTAACTTTAGAATACATGTTGTCTAGCTGTGTTTCTAGTACTCTTTCTACCATACCATGCCATTTAGAAGGTCAGTGAAACCATGCTCTTTAAGGATGTAGCTTTAAAATATTGTATGGAACTTATTTTATTAAAAAAAATTATGACATAGGTCAGGTATCCCTTATCTGAACTGGTTGGGACCAGAGTGTTTTGAATTTGAGATTTTAGAATAATTGCATATATATAATGAGATACCTTGGGGACTCAAGTCTAGACAAAAAATTCGTTTATGTTTTATATGCACCTTATACCCATAACTTGAAGGTAATTTTATTTTCCCCTTGGGATGCTGAGTAAACATGGTGTCGTGTTTCTACATTTTGACTGGGATCTACCACATAAGGTCAGGTGTGGAATTTTCCGCTTGTGGCATCATGTGAGTGCTCAAAAAGTTTCCAACTTTGGAGCATTTTGGATTTTGGATTTTTGGAGTAGGGATGCTCAACCTGTAGTTAATTTTATGTGTCATCTTCACGGAATCAGGGGATGTCCAGATAGTTGGTTAAAGACTGTTTTTGGGTGTGTCTGTGACAGTGTTTTTAGATGACATTAGCATTTGAATTGGTGGACTCAGTAATGTAGATTGTCCTCTGCAGTGTAGTTGGTCATCAGCATATCCATTGAGGGGCTAGGATCAGTGGCTCATCCTGTAATCCCAGCACTTCGGGAGGGCCAGGAGGGCAGATTGCTTGAACCCAGGAGTTTGAGACCAGCCTTGGCAACATGGCAAAACCCTGCCTCCACCAAAAATACAAAAATTAGCCAGGTGCGGTGTCACATGCCTGTAGTTCCAGCTACCCAGGAGGCTGAGGTGGGAGGATCATCTGAGCCTGGGAAGTTGAGGCTGCACTGAACCTTTCCCAGCCTGGGCGACAGAGTGAGAGTGTCTCTCAAAAAAAAAAAAAAAAAAAATTCAGGGCCTGAGTAGAGCAAAAGGCAAAAGTAGGGAAAACTTGCCCCTTTTTGGCCTCACTGTTTGAGCTGGGACATCTCATTTCATCTTCTTTTGCCCTCAGAGTAGGATTTATATCATTGGTTCTCGTTGACCTTTGGACTCAGACTAAATTATGCCAGCAGTCTTCCTCGGTCTCCAGCTTGCAGATGACTGATCACAAGACTTCTCAGCCTCCATAATCCTCTATAATTGTATGAGCTAAGTCTTCATTGTGTGTGTGTGTGTGTGTATCTCCTGTTGTCTGTTTCTCTGGTGAACTCTAATACAAATATCCATCGTTATGTTATTATCTAAAGATCACCATGAACTCTTTCATTTCCATGATGGGGCCACTTGATTTCATTTCTAAGCACATGGTGTAAAAGGTTTAGATTACAGATTTGCTACCATATAAGGTAGCTATCTATGTTCAACACTATTCAAAGCTGTCCTTAAGTGACTCAAGAAAGAATGAGGAATACTAAATGGAAGATATGGCTAACTCAGCCAAATATCTATCTCCATTGTTAGAGGAATAATTCAAACTGCAAGCCCTTCTGATAAATGTTGGTACATCTTCATTCATTCCAGTAGTTTATGCTTGAAAAGATTCTCCCAGCTTTTATTTCTTTTTCATATCACAGGCCAACACCTTTCTTCAAGAAGAAAAACATTGTCAGTCTAATCCACTTGAGGGTGCTATAAGATCATCATGGTATCCAGTTTTATATCCTCCACCAGAAAACCTGCTAACTAAACAAGGATTTAGGGATGGGGAACTGTGACCCTATTATATACAGTCATTTTGAGATAATTGTATCTCTAACACTGTCTCCACCTTTTAGTGACTGACAGATGTTTTGAGGATATTATTTTAATTTAAATCAGTTCATATCTCATTAGAATTGATTAACTTAGTAATCTTGAGTTATTTTTTTCTAAGAAGAAAGATTACTGATTTCAGTTTCAATTCAACATGGTTCTAAACAGACCCAGAGGTGAATATTGCACAAATCCAGGACAAGGGGCCAGAGTAGTGATACAGTTACATTATAATCCATGTTCAATGTATGGGGCATTCCTGGAGATGTGCAACTTTAGACCAGCTGTAGTGACCATCTGCAGTGCTAGTCTCAGCTAGCATTTCTTTCATGTTTGTCTTTGTTTACAAAAAGGATGAGGAAATAGAATGAAGGTATTTCAGATTAAATCTATCATGATTGTTAGAAAAAAAGTCGAAACATGTATGTAATACTGATAAGGAATAGGTTAAGATGCTTATCATCAGGTTCTTGGTCATGACTGCTCCTAAAGACACACACACATACACACACACACACACACCCCTCTTAGATTCTTAGATTCTTGTAGGAATTTCTCAGAATGCTATGTCAGAGAACATGTCAGGATTATCATCAAAAGAATTGAAAGTTTAATGCTAAATAAATAGTATTGTTTGTCAATACATTCTGGATTGCTTTGATTTTTAAAATGCAATTTAGATATTCCTTTAAATGAAAGCAATTGGTCATCTTCTAATTTTTAAATACTAATTCTTTTTTATTTTATTGATGGCAGCACTAAAGGAGAATTTCAGGGAGTAGAGATATATTACTGGCTTAGTATATTGCCCTTCTTAATGGAATTCATTGGAAGATCCAGGATATCAGGGCAATGATTTAACCTTAATCTGGGCCACATTTAGATATAGCCTTTGATTATCTGTAGACATAATGGTCAAATTGCCAAATGCATTAATTTATTCATTTAATAAATATTTGAGGCTTAGGCTGTATTTTAGATGTTAGGGATATAATAGTGAAAAAAATATACCAACCTTTCTTCCTCTCTGGAGTTTATATTCTGGAGGGAGACATATAATGAGTAACAAACATAATAAGTAAGTAAATGTTATAGTGCATGTATTAGAAGGTGATAGATCCTATAGAGAAAGAAGTAAGTCAGGGTAAGGGGCATTGGAAGTACAGGGGGATGGGTGTAGTAGTTTTGATTAGTTATAGCATATCTAATTAAGAAGGTGACATTTGAGCAAAGATTTGAAGTAGATGAGGAGTCAGTCATTCAACTTGTTTGAGGGAAAAGAGTTCCAGGCAGAGGGAACAGCCAATGCAAGTGTCGTGAGACAGGAAGGTATTTGATGTATTTGAGAAAGAGCAAGGAAGACAATGTGGCAGGAACAGAATGAGCATGGAGGATGGAGGTGTGGGGCATTGTAGGCCATTGCAAGAACTTGGCTTTTACTGCTAGTGGTTGGGAGCAGCTTCAGGGTTTTAAGGAGGAGGGCATATTATGCCTTTCATTATAAGAGTATCACTTTGGCTGTTATCTAGGCAGGAATTGATTAAATACCTATTGCTCATAATAAAATGGAGAAAGTTTTATAGGATGTCTTTTTATTTCTTAGGAAACATAATTTCATTTTAAAATTTACCTGTCAATGCATAGAATAAGAATATGAAGCTTTAAAAGCTACAAGAAGATTAAGAGTTTAGGGCCGGGCACATTGGCTCATGCCTGTCATCCCAGCACTTTGGGAGGCTGAAGTGGGCGGATCACTTGAGATCAGGAGTTTGAGACCAGACTGACCAACGTGAAGAAACCCCGTCACTAATAAAAATGCAAAATTAGCTGGGCATAATGGCGCATGCGTGTAATCCCAGCTACTCAGAAAGCTGAGGCAGGAGAATCGCTTGAACGCAGGAAGAATCGCTTGAACCCAGGAGGTGGAGATTTCAGTGAGCACCGTTGCACTCCAGCCTGGGAAACCACAGTGAGACTCTGTCTCAAAAAATAAATAAATAAATAAAGAGTGTGAGCAACTATTGTGAAATAGGGAGTTATCACAGTGGAAAGAGCTTAGCCCAGAAGTCCCAGCTGTATTTTGGGTAAATAATCTAATCTTCCATGCCTCTCTTGCCACCTTTAAAACTAAGGGGTTGGATGAGATGAACTTTGAGATCTAACCCTTAACATTCACTGTTCCATGATGAAAACTGTTCAGGTGCTAAAACTGCATGTCTCCCTTTAAGCCAGTGTGCTGCTTTTTCTATGAAATCAGTATGAAGTTATTTTCCTATTGTATTGCAGTACTGGTAAGTGTGGATTCCTACTGTGGCTGGTCTCTTTAAATGAATCAAATTCTTTACAGTTCCTTTAGTTGTAGTTAGAAAAGGGACCAGCCACAGAAGTCACAGGCAGAGACTGGCTAATCACTGTTTGGAAGTCTCAGTGTGGCAGTTCCATGAGGTAGATTGAGTTTTGGATACTGATCATAAGTTTTTCAAGTGCAGAAATTCAAGTAAGACTCGACATATTGATACACACTAACCAAACTAAACACTGACTTACAAATCACATTGACAATGTATTAAGGGTGAACTATAAATGTTATGTGAATCAGAAACTCATATTGAGTATCAATATATTCTCCTGTGGAAAGCCAACTTCAGTCAGAAGCTTGTTTGTGAGCCCAAAATAAGAACAAAAGCAGCCTGTTGGGTGTTTTTAATGACTGATTTCATCAAACTATGTAATCTTATGCATTCGTTTCCTCTGCATGTGTATTTCTTCTAAGACAATCAAAAACTGTGGTTGCCTGGCATCCTTTTCTTTCTCTCTTTAATCTTTTACACACACACACACACACACACACACACACTTGTATATAATATATAAAATATAAATGTATACATATGCTATATATATAACTGATTAATAGCAAATATATTGGGAATATGACTGCTACTATGTCTATATTTGAAAACTGCTTTCAATTTTGTTTTAACTTTCTTAAAATGGAAGCCCAATATATAAAATAGACAGTAAGATACTGAGAACTCAGCCGAGTAATATATTTTCCTTTTTGTCTCCAACCCCCTCTCCCTCACACACAGCAAATGATGGCTAGAGAGGTTACCTTTAAGTCAGCGATCCTCGATCCCCAACCTTTTTGGCACCAGGGACCGATTTCATTGAAGACAATTTTTCTATGGACTGGGGCAGTGGGGATGGTTTTGGGATGATTCAAGTGTGTTGCATTTATTATGCTCTTTTTTCTGTTACTATTACATTGTAATATACGATGAAATAATTATACAACTCACCATAATGTGGAATCAATAGGAGCCCTGAGCTTATTTTCCTGCAGCTAGATGGTCCCGTCTGGGGATGATGGGAGACAGTGACAGATTATCAAGCATTAGATACTCATAAGGAGTGTGCAACCTAGATCCCTTGCATGTGCAGTTCACAGTAGGGTATTCACTCCTGTAAGAATCTATTGCTGCGGCTCATCTGACAGGAGGTGGAGTTCAGGCGCTAATGTGAGCGATGGGGAGTGGCTGTAAAAATATATGAAGCTTCGCTCTCTTGCCTGCTGCTTACCCCCTGCTGTGTGGCCTGATTCCTAACAGGCCATCGACTGGTACCTGTCCGTGGTCTCGGGGCTGGAGACTCCTGCTTTAAGGAATATCTCAGACTTTTTAACAGGTTAGTTCTTCTGACAGGATTCTATATCATTGATTAGGTTTCAGCTTAAGTTATAATAATATACTAATCAATGTTTTCTATGGCTATACTTTAGTCACTAAAGTATTCTCTATGTCTAGATGGCAGTCCTAGACATAGAAAAAAGAACTGTACACTTCTCAAATTCTACACACATACACTTTCTTTTCTGACTGTAGTCATTTCCACAGATGGTGTTTCTTATTCATTATACTTTGATCTTTCATGGTTTCACTTTCTCAGAAAGTAATTTTATTTCTAAGTTCAGGAGGGCTCCATTCTTTGCCCAAGTAAACTCATTATAAAGCCCTCCATGATCTTGTCTCTGTCTATGTTTCCTAACTCATTTTCATTTTCAACCCTTTTCATCAATCATCAGAATTCAACCACATAGATTTTCTGGTATTTTCTAAATACACCAAATTTTCCCCACCTCATAGCTTTTGTACTTGTTTTTTCTCTTTTTATTTTATTTTATTTTATTTTTTGTACTTGTTTTTTAAAACACTCTTCCCTCACTTTAATTTCTCTTTATCTTCAGTTCTCAACTTAAGGGTACTTCTTCTTTCTCACAGCACTCCATTTATTTCTAGCATACATTTATCATAATTTATTTCCTTATTGATTGTCTGTATTCCCCACTAAAATATAAGATTCATGATGGCAGGGCCGTATCAGTCTTGTTCATGGCTCTGTACTCCATACATCATGGCTCTGTGCTCAGTGCCTGGCACATAGCAGATACTAAATAAATGCGTTTGAATGAATGAATGACTATGTACAAATATTTATGTGTAAAAATCACACTCAGAGTAATGGATGGGTCATAGTATGTCATATATGTGGGTGAGAAAGACTTAGTTAACCAGGTTGGATGGAAGTGGGGGACTGGAAATAAACTTCAGTTCTGGGCAATGGGACCATCTGTTGGCTTGGAGGTATTTATGGTAAACAAAACATGTCATTGGGTATTATAGCAACTGGCAAAGGGTAATATAACAAAAAAGTAGCCCATGTTGCAGGTCAAACCTGAAATAAAAGTGCTTTCTAGACAGGTTCAGGCAGCATGGTGATTAGATACTTCAGAAGCAGGGAGGTGGATTTTTTTTTTTTTTTTTTAACTTGACTTCATGGAAGGTTTTTGTTTGTTTGTCTTAAAATAAGCTCAAATATGAGTTGAATGATGTGCCAGCTAAAAACAAATGTAATCCTCTGGTTTTGTTCCTTTATCTGCCACTCCAGGTTTACATTTGGATTTTGTCTTTTATCTTGTGTTAATAATTGTTTATTTCATTGTATCTGAGACTAGGGATAGTCTCTCTGTGGTAGTCCAAGCTTATGGGACAAATATCTGCATATTTCTCATATTATGGTTTTTCAGGGAAGCGGAACCAATAAGATGGGTATATGTATCTTTAGAAGGAAATTTATTTTAAGGAATTGGCTCATGTGATTTAGGTGGCTGGCAAATGAAAGTATACAGGGTAGACTGGCAAGCTGGAGACCAAGGAAAAGCTAATGCTGCAGTTTAAGTCTGAAGGCTATCTGCTGGTAGATGGCCCTCTTTCTTGATGGAGGTCAGTCTTTTGTTCTATTCAGATCTTTAGCTAGCTGGATAAGGCCTTACTCGGATGATAGAGGGCAATCTGCTTTACTCAGAGTTCATCAATTTAAATGTTAACCTCACCCCAAACACCCTCACAGAAACATTTTGAATAATGTGCGACTACCTATCTGGGCACCATGGCCCAGGCAAGTTGACATAATTAACCATCGCAATTATGTCCTACTTCAATGTCATATTTTAAGACAATGAAGCCTATTTAAAGCATTACAGCCCCACGATGGTGAAGCAGCTGGAAATCACATGATTTGAGGAACAGCTGAAGTCGCTAGGAATGTATAGAAATTCTGCCTCATTTAATCTACTGGGTTCCACACTTACAGCCAATATCAATCTGAGTTGCATCATCATTTCTTACTCATATCAGAGTTATAATATGAATGGTAGAGATTTCATAGTCTTTTGGTCTAAAATTGATTTAAGTTGATTTAAAGGCCTTTATCAACAAAATTTCTAAGCTTATAAAGCTTTTTTATTTTGCCCCTTTCAAGGTCTAGAACTTAAAGATACTCCTCCTCCATGGTGGTTTCTGAACAATAATTTATGTGTCGAGCATTGAGTAAAAAATTTTGGGTCATGTGATGACCGATTTTGCATGGGTCATTGACTCCAGGTGACTTCCTTTTCTGAGTGATCAAAGCCATTCCTAATTGTAGCAGCCTAGAATTTTGCTGTTAACCATTTCATGTCTGTTTCTGTGGCCACATTTCACCTCTAACAAACAAAAGAAACACCATTATCTTAGGAAAGTTGTTTGGCTATGTTTTTATTTTTATTTTTTCGGAGACTTTTCATTAGCCAACAGTCCAGAATTTATTGTATTCATTTTCATTGGCATCGTGGTGACTAGCACGAATGTGAGAATTGTAACTCAGAAATTCGCCTAACATTTATTTGACTATCTCTTTGTTCCAAATAGCTGTAGGTGCTGGGAATTCAGTAATGAACAAATCATAGGAAAATCCCAGTTGAAAAAAGATCGTGTGAGTGGTTATTGCTGATGTTTTACTTTCATCCTGAGGAATCTTTTCCTTAATTCTAAACCTATGGACTTGGATATGAAAGGAAAAGTATACTGTTTTTTGTAGCTTCCATCAGCTCCACAGAATAAAATAACTAGTAGTCTTTTATAATTTAAAGATATAGGGAAGAAAAAAATTCACAATGAAATAGTATAATTTGACAATAATAAATACCGTCACCTTGACTATCTCTGTATAATTAAGATATTTCTAAGCCATTGTCATTGCCTTTTATTTCAGGCTAAATTAAAGATAACTCATTTTCTGAATTGCATGACAAAATAGTCTCTGTAGGACCCTTGGAGCTAGTGTTGTGCAAACTGTATCAGTGAAATTTCTGTATCATTTACTAGGATATTTGTTTTGTGGAACAGTCTTGGTTTACATAAACTCTTTTCCCAGTTCTCATGGAGCAAGAGAGTTGAACTAGGAGACAGATTTTCTTATGATAGAGTCTATTAAAATTATTTAAAAATATGTTTTGTATAGGTAATACTGAGTGGATTGACAGGATATTGCTGCTGAGATATCTCTGGGCAGTCTGTCTTTTACAAACCTCTTTGTCTTTTTCAAACATTGATGCCTTATCTGTTCTGAGAACTCATATGTGATATTTTTGGCATGCTTGTCCATTTAGGTTGTATGTAACTTTCAGTTTTCCTAAAACTCTATCATGGATGTTCATTTCAGTTTCTCTAAGATCCATGCAAGACCCATGTTCACTTGGGGCATATGACACACTTCTTCTGTAAGGCTAGCCTTACCATGTCACATCTTAGGTCTTGGAGGGAGTTATGAAAATTGTCTTAGTTCTTCCTCACTTTAGCATCCATTTACTCTCTTCCACATACTATGTTTTATTTTCCCAAAGACCATGAAGTGATCAAATACCAGCTCCCCAAGGAACTTTTTTCAGTTTAATTAGAAAAGAACAGTACTCAGTTCCTTTACTGTTCTTCTGGAAGTAATTTCTAGCTCCTGTACCCATCTTCTTCCTCTGTTCCAGTAAATTATCTTTTGTCCTGTATTGTCAATCAGACTTCTAGCCCTATCTTACTATGTCACATACCTGGATTATAGTCATTGCAGTAGTAATAGAATTTGACAATAAATCTAGTTTGCAGACCTATGGCAACTGGGGTTAAGGTATGGCAGCATGACTTAGGAATTATTGATGTTTTTTCCTGGTCTACATGATTAAATGGTGATGCTTTTCTCAGTGGGGCACTTACCATAGAAGGGTAACTATTGTTTCACAGACTGTCAATAATAGTATACATGAAGAAAGTCAAAAGCCTTGACTCCTGATTGCAGCTATGACTGAGGAACTGGTACAAGACTAACCCTTCTGCCATAACAAATCCCCTGCCACAGAAAGGAAACAACAAAATTATATGAAACAACTGCTTTTAGATATTGGACAACAGGCCATGAAGGACTGCACTGTCTGAGAGAAGAAAAATACACTAGATAACTGTTATTAGTGCTGGGTTTTCTGGTTAGAGGCAATTACTGGGCAAGGTGCAGAGAGGTGAAACGCAGACAGAGCATGGCAGCCTTGATGAGATGATGAGACAGATATTAGAGTTTGGAGAGGCTCAAACAGCTGAAATTTATGGGCAGGAGACCAAAGAGGAGAGAGCTAAGCAGGGAAAGAACTCCAGAAATCTGCATAGGTTCCTTTTGAGTATTTGATTACTAATCTGCACAAATATAGGGTGAGACTCCACAAGACCAAAGAACAATTACCAGGGAAAGAATAATTACTGGGAAGCTATAAGCTGAACAAGTATCAGAATTTCACAGGACTGAACAACTAGGGTGGAAAGACCCTGTGGAACACTCAGACAATTCATTAGAGATTGCCAAAAGGCCATACCGCTTTTTGGTTTTAGTCCTAAGAAGAAGGGCTAAAAGTAGTCTTCTAGTAAAATCTATTCTAGACCCTTCTTAACAAGGTTGAAAAGGAAGTTTCAAAATAAACAATGCAATTCAACATGTCCAATATATATATATAGATATCAAAAGTTACTAGACATGCAAAAAAAAAAAAAAAAAAAAACCCATGAAAATGTGACCCATAACCAGGTTTGAAAAATCCATTGATAGAAAACAGTTCTAGAAACAGGCAAAATTAATGGACTTGGACTTTTAAAGACCTATTCTAAATATGTATGCAAATTGAGGCCGGGCACGGTGGCTCACGCTTGTAATCCCAGCACTTTGGGAGGCCAAGGCTGGCAGATCATGAAGTCAAGAGATCGAGACCATCCTGGCTAACGTAGTGAAACCCCGTCTCTACTAAAAATACAAAAATTAGCTGGGCGTGGTGGTGCACACCTGTAGTTCCAGCTAATTGGGAGGCTGAGGCAGGAGAATCACTTGAACCTGGGAGAGGGAGGTTGCAGTGAGCCGAGATCACGCCACTGCACTCCAGCTTGGCAGCAGAGCAAGACTCCGTCTCAAACAAACAAACAAACAAACAAACTAAAAAAAAAAGCAGAGTAGGAATGGAGATGGAAGAAAGGAAAAATAACTTAGGTATTTATTTATTTATATTTTTCCTGTCGGTTTCTGCCTTGGAATAAATTCTGGTGCAAGTACAATGAAGGAAGAGAGTAGAGGTAAATTTCTTCTCCCCGTCTTCCTCTGATGAGTCTAGTCTCTGTGTCTTACACTTTCTCCCTGGAGCTCTAGTAGGCTTGCCGAGGTTTACCATGCTGTGGCAACTTGAAAAAAATGAATCAGAAAATGCATAAGTGATGCTTTAGAACAGTGAATACCTGCTGGACAACCCTGGGACTCTGTGGAGTCCAAGAGGCATGGAAAAAAGCAGTGAATGTTTTTCTGTGTCCACAAGAAAGAAAGGGCATAGACTATAGGTGAGAAAGTGGAACTAAACAGACTTGGGGGAGACTTATTCGCTTCCTTAGCCAGGATGAGGAAACCCCTGGGGAAGATGCGAGAAGATCAGAAGAAAATGCTGCCATGTCTCAGTAGATTATCAACACAGTGGGGAGACATGATCTCCAAGGACACCAGCTCCTAAGAATGAGACTGGTTAAAATTCAAAGTACACAACTCTTCTATCAGGATGGCATGGTGGCATTTATTAAGACTCCCAGCTCAGCAACAACTAGGGAAGAGGAAGAGGGCAAAAAGAAAGCAATCTTAAATAGTGCTAAGTGCACTATTTATTTTGGTACGTCTCAGTTGGTTTCATTTTGGTACATCTCAGTTTGTTTCTTGTTAAACAGGCTAAAATAAAATAATATCCTGCTCCCCAATTGCTCTTCTAAACATGTAGCTTTAGATTCATTCCTGAATAAGTTTAGAAATGTACTTATTTCTGTAGAGAAACATGAAACCAGTCAACAAATTTGTGCGAAGCTAATGCACTTTGTGTAGGTAAGCAATTTACAAAGTAATATGTAGGTATGTTATTGAAAGGAAAAGTAAATTAATAAATAAATAAAAGCATCATAGACAGCTAAAAAGAAATGATCTTCTCTATCATTTTAAAGACATGATGATTAAATACTTGCATACTTCACTTTGTCTTATCAGCACATATGCAGCTACATTAAAAATCTCCATCTACCCTATCATTGTGATCTGAGAGAACAGAATACTATGTTGTCTACTTGGTTAAAGCTTTTCTTCTCTAAACATCAGGATGATTTAAGGAAAATACACATCTAAGCTCAGTTCTAGTAATTCCTTGCCACTCACTTGGAAAAATTCACTGTGAGTTGCAAGTTCATGTAGTAGTATACCTGGTTAAAATATAGCAGCTCTACCATTGTTACCTCATCATACTATAATTTCTTTGGGACATGAACTTACATTTATACAATATTTTATTATAAAATGCTATCTAATTTAGGGTCACTTCGATTTTTTTTTTTTTTTGACAGAGTCTCACTCTGTTGCCCAGGCTTGAGTGCAGTGGCATGATCTTGGCTCACTGCAACCTCTGCCTCCCGAGTTCAAGTGATTCTCCAGCCTCAGCCTTCTGAGTAGCTGGGACTACAGGCCTGCGCCACCACACCTGGCTAACGTTTTATATTTTTAGTAGAGATGGGGTTTCACCATACAGTCCAGGTTGGTCTCGAGCTCCTAACCTCGTGATCCGCCTGCCTTGGCCTCCCAAAGTACTGGGATTACAGGCGTGAGCCACAGTGCCTGGCCATGGGTTTCATTGGTTCTTAATGCCTAAAATAACTTGTACATTTCCAGCTTTAAATTTCTGTGACTATGTGATCTTTAGTTTTCATAACCTTTTGTTTTGGGAAAGAAGTTACACTTCCTTTTCAGAGTAATATAGCCCAAAGTGTCATTTATTTTATAACTAACATCAAATTGACTCATTAATTCACCCTCCTGTGCCAATAGAAGGAGTTTGGGAAGAAAATATAACTAACAACAAAAATATAAATGGCTTTCTTTTTTCAGGGATTAGCAGGCTAAACAGAATGCTTATGTTGTGGAAAGTGCTTATGAAATCAAGAAAGGCAATAGAAATATTTAATAACACAAATCAAATTATTGCATATGGCAAGTTTTATATATATATATATAAATGTATATATATAAACATTTGTTTCATGTCTTTATTGGCATAAAATGTGGAAATTAGAAGGTAGACGTTGTCACCATATTTTTAAATGCTACTTAGCCTAAACTGGTAGGTTCTTATATTCCTGAACATCATGACACTTGACAGCTAAGAAGAGAATCAGATTCCAAATATGGTACTGGGGCTTTAGTGGTTATTTGTTGTTTTTTGGTTGCCTAGTATCTATTTTTCCTAGTTTTGGTAATAGTACCCAAGGGCTCACCCTTTCTCCACTCTCTGTCATTGGGCTGTGGTTGGCCTGTAGCACTGAATCTAAAGACAGGCCAATCATCTTGCTTAATACTTACGATTAAATTGATTGGCTTAGGAATGGGCAGGTGACTTGATTTAGGACAACAGTAGTCAAGCCCAGGATCTCTGATTAAAGTGTTGAAAGGACCTTTTAAAATTTTATTAGTTTAATTTAAATTATTATTTATTATTTTTTTGGAATGTCAAGCTGAAATTACTATCAGATATCTTGCCACCACATGGAGGCTTTGAGTGAAGTCTACATGGAGGAGAACAGAGCTGACAGATGGAAAGATACTGAATCCCAGCAACATCCTTTGAGATGCTGGATCAGCTGAGCTGGGCTTGAAGATAGAGCTACTCCTATACTTTTAAGGTACATAAGTCAATGAATTCCCTTGTTTGCTTGGATTAGCTTGATTTTATTTTCTGTTACCTGTAGCAAGAATACTACTACCTTGAATATTTCCCACTTGCTCTCCAGATTCACTCTCTACTTTTTTTTTTTCCCAACCTTCTCTGTGCCCGGGGACTTACCTATAAGGATTGTATCAAAGAACACATTTGCCCTCTGGCTTCTGATTGTGTTCAGCCAGTGGGAATCTCCCTAGAGAGGGAGGTCAGAACATATATACTCTAGGGGCTCTCCCTGCTATATCACAATAGGGTGAATGGTTCCTCTTTTAAAGGCTATTGATCCTGTCAATTGCCCTTTCCTCTCCAGGTTTAGTAGCCATCTTCTCCCTGTACACATCAGATCCAGGGGAGTTATACCTTCTCACAGTTGCAAGCTCTGGAATAAAACAGTATCCCTAACTGGTTTCCCTTAGCCCTTCCATATTTCTGCAAATAGTGCCTCTATTAAATTCTTCTCAATTATACAGTTTGAGTGAGCTGTCTCTTTGTACCAGGAGCCAGAGTGATACATACTCCATTCATTTTGGTATTCAAAATAAGTGGAAAATGCAGTATTTTTAAAAGACAAAATCATATTAGCCATTTGAACAATTTATTGCTTGATAGTGAATACCCAATTTAGTATCATGATAAGATTTTAGAATTTTTGCAATACATGGAATTTTAGGAAGTCTGTGGTGCAGGGAACTGAAGGCTGTTGCCATCTACATGAGTGGGGACTTATTCTAAGATTTTAGATTATTTTCTAGACTACCACTCACAGAAACTACCTTTTAGTGCAACCACGGTGGAACCCTGCATTTTTCTTATCCATAGTATCTCTAGGTAAGCATCACTGTGCTCTTATAAATTTATATTTTCACTTCTCCAGGTCTTAGAAAGAGGACTGCTTGATTTTTTTGTGAAAAATGAATAAAGGAAATAATTTTAAGATGCACACTGAAATCTACGCTCAGTGAATTTACATCTCATGATTTATTAGAACAAACTTTCCATAGGTCTTTTATAGTTCAGAAGGACACAGCAACAAGTATGTTAATTTCAAATTTATTCACTGAAGCAAGTTTTGAAGAAGTCAACTAGGTATCATGTAATTACCCTGTGTATTTTAGGTATTAAGATTAATTTAAGATGATTTATCACTCTGTTTACCATGTTAGGCTTTTCTTCAATTAGTCTAAATTGATGAGTCCTGATGAGCTTTTTTAGTGATATACTATTTAAAAGATTAACTACATTGAACATATGTAATGGATTAATAGCAGTGTCTATTCAATATTAGCTTGAGGCTATGGAGTATATTCAGTAGTCAACATGAAGCAAAATATTATTTATGCTTTGAATGGAGAATACTTTACTAAACCAGTCAAGAAACCTTCTCATCTGGCTTTCCCTGGTTCTTCACTTGCAGTACTATTTTATATTGGACAACAGTTCAAACTAGTAATAAATATATGATTGCCATATTCTTCTGAACCACAATATCTACTAATGTTGCTAATCAAACAAAATATTTGGATTGCCCCAACCTAAGAAAAAAAAATTTAGGCCATAATGTTGCTAGGTATATCCTGTCATATGTGTAGCATGCTTCCTTTCAATCCATTTCAACAACAAGCTTAAAAAATATGTGCCAGTCTTCAGGGAAATATAATAGATAAAACAGCTAAGAATATAAGTGTTATAATTAACATTACATAAGAGTTCTGTAATAGGAATTAGAGATTCAGTTTATGCAAGTCAAAAGGTGGTAATAAGTAGCATATTTTCATCTTCCAAATAAAGGAAAAGCTCAAACTTTACAAACATGGTAGGGTTTTTATTTTCTCCAGAGTCATAAGTCAGTGAATAGATAGATGATTCTTATAGTGTAGAATTCTGCTAGGCACCTTTGTTGATTCAAGAGCACAAAGAAATATGATTCCTGCTTTTAAGGACAGTGAAATGAACTATTAACACAAGTCCTCTAGTAATCCAGCCGTCTGAAATGTTATGGCTTCTTATACTGCCTTGTGTTAATAGTTCACTTCTCTTAAATTAGATTACACTTGATGAACCAATATTGACACATTATTATTAACAAAAGTCTGTAGTTTACATTAGGATTCACTCTTTATATTATAAAGTTCTGAGTTTAGAGAAATGTATAATATCATGTGTTCACCATTACGGTATCATACAAAATAGTTTCATCACCCCCCAAATCCCAATGTCTCACCATCCCTCCATTCCTCCCCTAAGCCTGGAAACCACTCATCTTTTTCCTGTCCTCATAGTTTTACCTTTTCTAGGATGTCATATAGTTGGAATCAAATAGTATGTAGCTTTTATAGACTGCCTTCTTTCGCTTAGCAATATACAGTTAAGTTTCCCCCATGTCTTTTGTGGCTTGATAGCTCATTTATCTTTTTAAAAATCACTGAGTAATAGTATATTGTATGATGTGCCACAGTGTGTTTATCCATTCACTTATTGAAGGATATCTTGGTTGCTTCCAGAAAGCACAGTGCTGAGTGATGAGTGCTGTAAGAAAGATATGCAGGGTGTTAAAATGAAGAATGAGTTTAGCATTTAGAGGAGGCTTCACAGAGAAGGTGACACAAGCTGAGTCTTGAAGGATTAGTAGGAGTAGAAAGGTATACTAGGGCAGGGGTCAGGGGAACAGTGGACTATAGGTAGAGGAGAAAGAATACAGAGATGTGAGACAGCATGGCACATGTAAGGCACTGCAGAAACCCAATATGGCTGTTTCATAATGCAGGTTGGGGCTGGGCTAGAGGAGGCATAAGAGACTATCCTAGAAGGACTTTGTATACTAAAGAGTTTAGATTTATTCTGGATAAATGGAGAGCTGTGGAAGGATTTTAAAGGGAAGAGTGATTTAAAAAATAACAACGTGGCTAATAGAAAATTTGAAATTACATATGTGTTCACATTATATTTCTATTTGTCAGTTTCTATTTGGATATCCTGTCATCAGTTTGAAAATTCCATGTCTAAAATGAAATGTTTCATTTTGCTCTCAAACCAATTCTTCTCTTTTCTATTTCTGCTGGTGGTGTCATAACCTATCTTCCCATTGCCTCATTACCCTAAAATCTGGCTCTACTAAAACATACCAATAGCCTCCTAATAAATATGGAACACTTCATGAATTTGCATGTTCTCCTTGCACAGGGACCATGCTAATCTTCTCTGTATCATTCCAATTTTAGTATATGTGCTGACAAAGCAAGCACCTAATTTTTTTGTGATCCTCATTTTCACTGGTCTTTTTTTCCTACTGCTTCATGCAACTGAATCTCTACTTTCTTGATTATCTTCCTCCTTTGACTTCTGTAACTCTGAGCTACTACAGTTCCTATCCAGTTTCTCTGATTACCTTTCCTCTCCTTTCTTTCACTGGCTTCTCTTCTTCTTCATACCTTAGAGATCTAGCCACATGCTCTGCTTTGTTTCCCTTCCCTCCTCTTCAGATATCTCATCTATTATAATGACATAACCATTGCATAAATGAAAATGATCACATTACCATCTCCAGTCTCAACCCTTCTTTTTAGCTGCACTATTGCATCTGCAGTTTTCTGCCAGATGTTTCTATTTGGACATCCTGTCATCAGTTTGGAAATTCTATATCTAAAATGAAATGCATCATCTTGCTCTCAAAACCAGTTTTTTTTTCTTTTCTGTCTCTGCTTGTGGTATCATGATTCTCTTTATCACCCAGCTTGAAATCTCTGATTTAAGTTGAACTCTTACCTTTCTCCCTAGCCTCTCCCATTCCTCCAGTCATGAAAACCTGTAGGCTCTTCCGTCCTAATGTCCCTTGTATCCATTCCCTTTCTCTGGTCCCATGGATAGGTATCCTCACATGCTACACAGTCAGCTGCTGCTTTCTGAACTCAGGGTACCTGGGAATATGAATGGATAAGAAACACCAAGGTATGGGGTGGGGAGTGAGAATGGCAATTCCTTAGATAAATGCTCCAAAGTGATTTATTCGCAGTACATTTTGAAGTTGCTGACAGAACATAAATGAAACGTGATTTAAAAAAGAGCTGTTCTTATATAGTTATGGTCAGAGATGACATTCTTTATTTGGAGGTAAAGAGTTAAATGTAGATATACAGGCAGGAATAAAAAACAGCATGAAAGCACAGTATGTACATTAGAAGAGCTGAAGAGAAATGAGCCTTATCATGCAAACCAGATTGACTTTGAAACATATTGAAGTCATAATATTCTGAAATTCTTATTGTAGGATACATATTGAGATTGCTTTTGCAGCACTGACAACATTTTTACCTATTTTGTTGCTTTGGCTTTTGAACTCTCTTCCCTCCCTTCTTTCTTTCTTTTTTTTTTTTAATGGAAAAGTGGTTCCTGAAGAGACAAAAACCACTCCATGCATTCTTTAATTGCTTGACACCTTTCATATGTTATGGCCACAAGGCACTCTATAATTCTCAAAGATATGAGACAGAAAACTGCAAAAAAGCAAAGTGTAAGGGTCTTTGGGTAGCCTTAGATAGAAGTTACTTAGGCAATTCAAATGAAATGAAAACACTGTATAATACAAAGTTGTATTTGAGTTTGGGCAGGCTGGTCAGAGATGACAATGCAAAGAGACTGTGTGCCCTGTTTTTGTTCCTACCATGGCATACTAGTGATGCATGACACAGTATGCAGGTCCTTCACGTTCTCCAAAAACCCTTAAGACAGATTGTTATTTTTAGTGTATCTCCCAATAAAAACTTTTGCTTCTTTGTTGTGTAAGTCTCTGACATCATTCTGATGTTATTTATCTTAGTTAAAGAATCAGTGAGTACAAAACTGGGCTTGGGCAAGGATGTGTTACCATTTTTATTTTGATGTACCCAGTCTCATGTTTCTGCCCTCCAATCAGACTCCCATTACTCTTATGGTTTTTCATCTTTTCATGCATTTTTAAGGGGAAATATTCCTTATACTTGTATCATTCACTTATGTTTTAGTTTACTGACCCTCAAACTTGTGTATGCATAAGTGTAACTGGAGGAGCTAATGTAAAATGCAGGTTACAAGTCCCTAGTTCTACAGATGCCAATTCAGTAGGTCTGGGAGAGGATTTTTTACTAGGTTCTCTAGTTATTGTGATGCAGTATGCTGCAAGATCATACTGTGAACAACACAGGTATAGTGAATTTGAGAAAATTTCTTCTAATTCCTAAGTTATTGTGTGCATGTTATTTCCTGTTTTTCATTTTGGAACACGAGTTTTATGTCCCTGCACATAGAATTTCAGATGACAAATTGTGTGGGAAATATTGAGGAACAGAGTAAGTAGAAGCCTATGTGGTATGTGAAGGTGATGCCAATTTAAACAAAAGTTTAAAGTATTAAAATGGTGTTGAAATCCATTTTCTCTAGATGGATTTTTTTAAATTAAATGCCTTAAGTAGAAATTATTTATATAACCAATCAGTGAAACAGCGAGGCTAGGATGAGCCAAGTGAAGAGATGGGCAGGATCCTATGTTTACTTGCTCATTCATTTTTCCATTATTTTTGAGGAAAAAAAAGTATTACTGACATTGATCAAGAAAGGCCCCCCTTTTTATTGTGGTAAAATGTGCATAACAAAATTTACCATTTTAACCATTTTAAGTATACAGTTTATGGCCTTGAGTATATTGACATGGCTGTACAACCATCATTTGCAGAACTTTTTCATCTCCTCCAACTGAAACCCTAGACCCATTAAACACTAACTCCCCATTCCTCCCTTTTCCCAGCCCCTGGCAACTACCAGTCTACTTTCTGTCTCTATGAATTTGACAACATTAGGTACCTCATATAAATGAAATCATACAGTATTTGTCCTTTTGTTGCTGACTTATTTTCACTTCACAAAATGTCTTCAAGGTTCATCTCGGTTGTGTGTGTTGGAATTTCCTTCTTTTTTAAGGCTGGCTAATAATATATCATTGTAGGTGTGCACAATATTTTGTTTATCCATCTATTGATGGACACTTGGGTTGCATCCCTCTTTCACTACTGTGAATAATGATGCTGTGAACATTGATGTACTATTTGAGTGAGAAAGCCCCTTTTCTAATTTAGAAAAAAACCCTAAAAGGTCATTTCTGTGCTTTTTAGATACATAAAATTTCTACATCCTCAGCCACCTACTCATAAAGTAGGTATAATGCTACAGCTTGCTTGCAGAACACACAAATCCCTAGGTTGTAGGTCTGCTGCATTATTATTTATTTATCTGTTCTGACACAAATAACATACTTGCTCAACAGACGGTGAAGTCTGCAAGTAAAATACCACTTGAAAATCGGAGTTCAGTTTTGCCAGCCAGTGACCTGGAACCAATCCATATGTAATAGTACCACAGCATATAATACAGACATATAAGAGAAAAATAAAAATACAGCAGAGATCATTAAACCTATAAGACTTGTTTTTAGCTCAGTTCTTTCTGCTCTTGCAAGAAAGAAAGGAAGGAAGTTTCATCAGTGATGCAAAGCAAAATGATTATTAGGTGAATGTGTTTTCAAAAAAAGAGGTAAGTATAGGCAGAAAGAAGACAAAAAGAGCCAGAGCCTTTGCTAGATCATTGGGTTGAACAGAGAGGCCTAGCTATGTATGAGAGAATGTTGCTTTGGAGTGTCTCCCATGGAGGTTTTCCTGACTTCCCCCATTTGTGTTAGTGTACTGAGAAGACCCTATGAATAGCTCCTATAACACTTCTCTCCTTAGTTTGAAAGGAAAGGAAGCACTCTTCTGGTCTTCCTGGAATTTATACTCTGGTTATGGAGAAGTAGAGAAGTGAAACAGCTCAGTAAAAGCAAACAACCAAGAAATAAGATATATGAGAGACAGAAACAATGATGCTTTAGAGAAAAGGGGAATTGATACAGACTGATACATTTGGAAGGCAACTCAGGAAGAAGTTGGGTGGGGGAGGGTTTGATCTGGAATTGAAAAAACAGACAGGCTCCGGATCAGTGGAGAGGCGGAAAGCTTCTTTGAGAGATGTTATGTTGTAGAAGCTACGCTAAAGACAGAAGGCAAGACTTGAGCAGGCTTTTTGTGTGTGTGTGTGGTGGGGTGGGTGTGTGGGGGATGGAAGGGATATACTAGAATGTTCCTCTAAAATAAGGAAAATACAAAAACAGTTTTAATTCAAGCAGCACTTCCTTTTCCAAACACTTGCACACTTATAACACACACATACACAAGCTTCCTTAAGTTTTTTTCTTGCGATAACTAGACATCACAGCTTGACAAGATTATCTCTTTTCAAAGAGTTATTACAGACTCAGGAACAATTTAGCCACCTCTTTCTACTCTGCACATTGGGCCAACCTATGCAAAACTTGCAGATTAAATTCTGAGTACATATCAGAGTAGCAGATTGGGGTTTGGCAGAACTGGGTCATTAGATTCATTGATAACTTTGTGCAGAAGATGCCAAAAGACTAAAGAACATAAAGGGTTTCAGGAATCTTTATGTCTGATGAACTTGTGGGTAGTTTTGCAGTTTTCCTCTTATCTCCAAATCAGCAGTTCTAAAGAGCAGCTTGTGTAATGTGCACAATAAATAGTCACTAAAGAGCAATTAGAACAAATAACCATTGAACATTCAATGAACAGGGAGTTAATACATTTCCCTGAAGTAATTAACATTCCCTTTCCTTGTTTTGTTTAAATTTTGTTTTTACCTAAATTACCTTAATGCTGCCCTTAGTGAAACAGTTTAAAATTAGAGTTGCTGGAATTGGATCTTTCTTGATTAAGTGCTAGAAATACTGAGGTTAATTAGATCAAATCTGTATCTGGAGCTGTTGAGTACAGATCAGTGGTCCTGACGTTTTCCACGGAAGCCTTTCTCCTATCTCGCAGTAGGCCCAGATTTTAAGACACAAAGTTCTGCACCATTACCCCTGGAGCTCCCTTTTGTACATGCATGTCTGTAAAAACAAAATACACAGAGACCTAATGATTTGGAAGCATTATCTTGGGACTCCTGTCTTCTCACATTTTGCCTTAGAAACGGCTACACAAGTTGCATCACCTTATGTGAGCTGAGGTAAGGCTTAGCAGAAATGTTCCAAAAGTATAGCCTTGTGGTAAAAAAGAACCAATTTATAAAAACCAAATGTCCATGGACCCCTGAATCAAAGGGTATCAACTAAGTGAGATATGCCTCTGTCATCACCATTTCTTGCAAATTCAATGGCTGTCAAACTTCTGCCTATTTTCCAGTGGAATAAGAACTTGGAGGTAACAATAAAGATCTCTGTTAACTGCTCCTACTCCTCCCACATCCCAGGAGTAAATTTTATCTGGCTGTTTTAGCAATGGAAATATGAATAACTCAGAAACATATTTCATACTTTTCTTAAAGACCAGTGTAGAATTATAGACCCCAAATACTGCTGGTACAAACATTCATCATTATAAGCAATAGGATAATCAAATAATTACCAATAAACTAGATTGATAATATTGAACCTAAGTGAAAACCTCTTTTTAAAATTGTTTTATTTTTTATTTTTAAATTATTTTTGTTTTGTTTTTATTTTTTATTTTATTTTATTTTTTTTGAGATGGGGTCTCGCAGTCTCGCCCAGGCTGGAGTAAAGTGGTGTGATCTCAGCTCACTGCAAGCTCCACCTCCCAGGTTCACGCCATTCTCCTGCCTCAGCCTCCTGAGGAGCTAGGATTACAGGCACCCGCCACCACGCCCGGCTAATTTTTTTGTATTTTTAATAGAGACGGGGTTTCACCGTGTTAGCCAGGATGGTCTCAATCTCCTGATCTCACGATCCACCTGCCTCGACCTCCCAAAGTGCTGGGATTACAGGCGTGAGCCACCGCGCCCAGCCTGTTTGTTTTTGAGACAGAGTCTCACTCTGTGCCCCAGGCTTGAGTGCAGTGGTGTGATTTTGGCTCACTACAACCTCCCGGGCTCAAGTGATTCTCCTGCCTCAGCCTCCCAAGTAGCTGGGACTACAGGCACCTGCCATCACGCCTGGCTAATTTTATATTTTTAGTAGAGGTGGGGTTTCACCATGATGGCCAGGGCAGTCTTGAACTCCTGACCTCAAATGATCCACCCACCTTGGCCTCCCAAAGTGCTGGGATTACAGGCGTGAGCCACAGTGCCCAGCCATGAAAACTTTATATAATAACTTCTATGTAATTAAATAGTAAGAATTGCAGCAGTCAACACCAGAAGTAATTCATTCATTCATTCTTTTAGCCCACAAGTATAGACGTGTATATGTATATATATATATATGCACACAGACATATATACATTTGCATAATGTACAAGACATGCTATGGGCTGGGTCCATATTAGTGAAAAAACAGACATGGTTACTGACCTTATGAAGCGTAGTCTACTGAGACCAACAGACTTTAAACAAGTTAATTAATTACAACTATGGTAAGTGATGTGGAATAAAAGTATAGTATGTTATGGTTATGATGGTATATAATGTCTTTGAAGTAATGTAGGGAATATAATATGTAATCTTTGTACTGTTTAAACAGGCTCAGAGGTGGAGAAAAATCCTAATTTTAAATTGGTTTTAGTTTGTTATAGTCAAATTTAAGTAGTGCTTAGTAAACCATTTAGTTTTATTAAGCATTATTAGATTACTAATAAGTAGTTTATAGTACATAAAGATAAGTATATAGCACTTGGCTCATTTATTGAATCCTTAATGACCAAAGAAATAATTCACAATTTTGAATCAGATCCTACCACAGGGAACCTTGCAGCTCTCAGGAGGCCAAATATTATAGTTTAAGAGTTGTCACCTTAGACCAAGGATGACCTGTATGAGCAAGCAATAACAGGCCCCTGGGCTGTTACTGTATGGCTTGTGAGATAAGAATAATTCTCACATTTTAAAACGTCAAAAAATAAATAAAAAGAAAGCTTTTTTTGTGACATGTGAAACATATGAAATTCAAATTTCAGTGTCCATAAGTAAAAGTTTATTGTAACACAGCCATACCCATTTGTTTGTGTGTTAGCTATGCTGCTTTTGTGCTACAATAGCAGAGCTCTGTGGTTGGTACAAAGATCTTATGATCTGCAAAGCCTTAAATATTTACTATCTGGCCCTTTACAGAAAAAGTTGACTGACCCCTGACCTGGATTATAGCACTTTAAAAGACCCCCTTTTTGCAACACTACCAGTCCCCAACTTTAAAAGCTTTCTGTATTAGAGTTTTCCAGAGAAACAGAACCAATAGGGTGTGTGTGTGTGTGTGTGTGTGTGTGTGTGTGTGTGTGTGTAGGGAGACAGAGGTTTATTTTAAGGAATTGGCTCACATGATTGTGGAGGCTGGCAAGTCCAAAGTCTGAAGGGCAGATTGGCAAGATGGAGACACCCAGGGACGAGTTGATGTTTCAACTCAAGTCCAAAGGCAGTAGGGAGGCTGAGTTCCCTCTTCCTTGTGAGATATGAGTCTTTTTTTCCTCTTGAGGCCTTTAAATGGTTGGATGAGGTACACTCACATTACGGAGGGTAATCTGCTTTACTTATTTAAATGTTAATCTTATCTAAAAAAATACCTTTACAGCAACATCTAGAGTGGTGTTTGACCAAATATCTGAGTACCATGGCCTAACCAAGTTAACAGACAAAATTAACCATCACATTTTCTTAACAGATACTAGAAATATCCCCAGAGTACTAAACAAAACTCTTATTTATAAGTGTCTAATGATTGGGATGGATGAAGACAGTGAGCCCAACAATAATCAATTGGTGTGGGGCAAAATTAGTTAAGGATTTTTTTTTTTTTAAACATGGTATGCTAATTCATAAAAGGGAAAACTTGGCTGCATATACCGTCAATCAGTTGCAGCAAACAATATGGTTCTGAACCAAGCAGAGATTTTAGCAGAGGCGTTAACTCAGTGATCTGAATTTCCTTAGAGATTTTTTCCTTGACGATCAGAAGACAAGGAGAAAACGAGCTTTCCTCCAGGCTTCAGGAGGTGTAACCTCAGACTTTGTCCATCTAGCAAAAGTAGGGACTTGCTGCTTTCTTCTAGATGCTCCCAGACCTCTGGTTATTGGCCACATGAGCCTGGGGATTCGGTGTGGGGAGGAAATCTACTTGAGCTTCCATACTGTCTCTGAGGGTTGACCTCTAAGAGGAGCTTCCATCCTTTCTGACTAGAGGCCTCTTAGAGAATTCCTTTGGTTTTACCACTTAATGGATGGGCCATTGTCTCAGTGCATCCACTTTCTCCTGTGAGCCTTAATTATAATACTACAATTTGTATTTTGAAGTTTTATGCCACAAAAGAAGCAGTTATCCAACTAGCTTCATAGCCCATCCTCTGGAATTCCCTTTTCAGCTTTTTCTCTTGGCAGCCCCACTTCTCACTCTACTGTTCATCTCCTCTGAGTCCTTTCCAAGGGAGTGCTGCAAAGTGAGATTGCCGTTAGGTCTATGGATATCTCGACCCAAGAACAGATGCCAACTCTTTCTGTTCCTCCTTCGGTTTCAAGCTGCACCCACCCATAGGCCCAGTCCTACCCTGAAAACCTCCAGGTTTAAAATTTATTTTATTCTGTTTCATCAGACCATCAAGGCACATTTCTACAACATCAAATTTTGGTGTAGTTTAGACATTAGCTAGCACTTATTAAGTGCCTAGGATTTTTCAGGCACTTTATTTTTATTTGAATCTTACGGCAACCAGCAGGTTAAACATTACTAAATTATTTTACCAATAAAGAAACTTAAGTTCTGTGAGGTTAAAAATATTTTTCAAAATTACATAGCATGTAAGTGGGAGGCCCAAGATAGTGAGCTCAGGCTTGTTTAAATCCAATGTCTGTGTTCTTTCTATTGTTATACAGTATCTGAGAGATCAGCTTCAGCTTTTGAGTTCCTGGTTAGATAATGCCTTATAGGACTAGCTAGCACAACTTATTGATATGCAAAGCCACTATCTATGCAATTTTGTCAGCTGTATGTTTTTTTGGTACTTAGAGTGGAATATGGCAGATGTCAGGAAGCAACAGGCATCTGCTGTAGCCAGAAATCGGCACCCACATAAACATCAGTTGCCTAAACGTTTTCTTTAATATATCCTGATATTTCCTCAGAAGTACACCATCTGCTCATGGAATAGATAACCTGAAAAAGTCTGACGCAGTTTTTCTTAAGTTATCTCTTTTCTTATAATGCATTACTTTGGTTCTTATGCATACCTAATCCAATCCTGTACAGAAGCACAAAATATCTGCCAGCTTACCCACATAAAATGGATTAAACATGAGAAGAAAAATAGGTAGAGATTAAGAGCTCAGCCTCTGCTCTTTGACAGACAGTATTTGAAACACTTAGCACAGTGACGAACCTATAGGAAAACTCAATAAATGCTAGATATTTTTATTGGTATCTTTTTTTTACTTGCAGAACTTTCTCCCTTACTGTGAGTGGACTAGTGATAATAATGATTATCAGTTAGTCAGTTTAATTGATCTTTTATTTTGCCTTATGTAGCATGTAAATTTAAAAAATCAAACTAAGTTTTCCATTCATTTGTTTATTAAGAATACTTATTGTGCATCAAATATCTTTCTTTCTTCCCTTCCCTTCCCTCCTTCTCTCTCTCTCTCTCTCTCTCTCTCTCTCTCTCTCTCTCTCTTTCTTTCTTTCTTTCTTTCTTTCTTTCTTTCTTTCTTTCTTTCTTTCTTTCTTTCACGGAGTCTTGCTCTGTCACCCAGGTTGGAGTGCAGTGGCACGATCTTGGCTTGCTGCAACCTCCGCCTCCCGAGTTCAAACGATTCTCCTGCCTCAGCCTCCTGAGTAGCTGGGATTACAGGCACACGCCACCACACCCAGCTAATTCTTTTTTGTATTTTTAGTAGAGATGGGGTTTGACCATGTTGGTCAGGCTGGTCTTGAACTCCTGTCCTTGTGATACACCTGCCTCAGCCTCCCAAAGTGCTGGCGTCAAATATTTTTCTAGTTGCCAGGAAGAAAATGTTGAGCAAAAAGAGAAGGTCCCTGTGTTCAGGGCCTTAGAGTCTAGTGTGAAAAAGAGAGAGAAAGCAAATGACCACACACATACATGTGTACTTACAGAGAGAGGACAGTGAGAAGAAGTAGGGTAGAGGTTTCTGTTGGTAGTGGGGAATTTGGCTTCATATATGACATGTGAGTTGAGATCCATAAGATGAGTGGGATCTCACTAAGGGAAGAGAAGTGAAAGGTAAGTTATTCTAGAGGAAATGACATGTTCATTGCTCCTTCTTTCTCTTCCTTTCCTCCTTCCTCAGTTCCTCAAAGCTCATGACAGCACCAAGGGTAATGCACTGTATGTCTCTTCCAGGTGTTAAAAATACTAAAAATCTTTCATTACTGGTTGGTAAAGAGTTTCTGCAGCAAAATCTTTGAGTGGGTCCTCCCTAGTCTTCCCTCCGCCTTGGCTGCCCTAGACCCTTTCCCAGAACCCAGCAGAGCTCCCCATAATCAGCAACTAAATGGTTGATGCCTGCTGCAGAAGAGGCTCTTGGGGACCTAATTCCTCATTCAGGCTGGAGTCTGCTCTGCTAGATTGGTGCTGGTGCCATGTTAGTTGTGAAATATTTCGAATGTCACTCATTGATACAATATCCACAGTTTCTCTATTTCATCTCCTGGGAGAGGTATGAAGAAGTGATAAATTACCTACCTAAATCAGTCTCAAGAGTTATTTGCTCGTCCTTTAATTTTTTAAATTTGCTTATAGTTTTTAGTTTATTATCTATAACCTTTGAAGCTAACAGCAGAGAAACTATCTTGCCCTTTGCATGAATTACTAAGTGTCTCACTTTCATTCCTTGGTTCATTGTGATTATATTTTACTTTTGTGTTACTTATTTTAATGACAGAGTCACAGAAATTTTACTCTATCCTTCAAATACAGTTTAAAATGTGTAGATTTAATCACAGTAGAAGGTAAGCAAGAGAGCACAAATTCCAATCTATTTCTAGAGGATTAAATTCACAGTTCTGGTTAGCAAAGAAGACTATTGCTTTTCATTCTGCTTTGAAAATTGAGAGCTAACTGTTGTGGTTGAACTGAGATATCAGCCAGTGTAGAAAATTTTAGTTTTATTATTGTCTGTACATATGGATGTCAAATCCTAGATGTTGCAGTGGGATATTTAATAAAAAGAAAAATGGGTTACATCCACTATATTGTCCTTTAACTCACTAAATTTTCCTTATTCTGTAGACGTCTAAGTGAGGAATGGATGCTTTTAGCATGTGAACAGAATCTTCTAAAGCCCTTTCCTGAATGATCACTGGAAATAAGGGCTTGTTTTTCAGTTTCTCTGTGTTAGCTGTGTTTAATCTATTTGATTTTTCTTTATGAAGAAGTCAGGTTCGTGGAAGCAGCAGCCTTACCTTTCCATACATTATGTATGCACGCCACCTAATTTGGCACAGGTTTTAACAATACATAGTATCAGTAATTATTACAAAGTTTCCATCTGAGCTAACAAACTTCAGTCTTAGCCAGCAGCTTCTCACTTTTAATGATGAATAGTCAATACCTACAGAATATAAAAGACTGCTGCACAGGTTGTGTTTGTTACTTAACGGAAATTCTCAGGGAATCCTAGAAAGTTTTCAGAGGTTGTGATGAGCAGAAGAAGCAGGGGGCAGCCTTCATTTCTACATCTCCACATGGCAGGGGATTTTAATGCAGTAATTATCTTAGTGTTTAATGCTAATGAGTTAACTCTCATCTAACAGATATATAGCAGTTATATTTTGGTAGGAAAGAATACAGAACATCACCACAGAAGTTCAAAGACTTCAGGAAGTTTTATTTAGATAGCAAAATATATTCCATGACAAAAACAAACTGAATAATGAGAAATGAAAAAATGTGTCTACCTCAAAGGAAAGAGAAAACAGCAAAGCCTCCTCACACCATCACCAGGAAAAGAGAAAACGAGAGAGGAGTGCTACTGCAGGTGGGGCATTTACCTCCATAATAAAGGTGCTGTTATGGGCCACTAATTCCAGGCAATCTACCCTAACATAGATGAGTGGTGAAGTCTATTCAGAATCTTGACAGGGCCAGGTCCTGTAAATATCATGGTATCAAAAAATGATGGAGCTTGGAATTGGAGGAATTAATTCATTTGGTTAATAGTTATTGAGCATTTACTATTATAGCTGCCACTATACAAGCACTGAAGGTAAAGCAGTTAAAAAGGTACCCTAGGCCTGTATCCTTAAGGTTATTATCAAATAAATTTTGAATGTAATTTCAGGTAACTGCAAATGCTATGAAGAGAAATGAAGTCCGAGGTGTGGGGATTGTGAGTGAAGGGCTGAGTTGTTTTAGTGAGGGTAGTCAGGAATTGCTGTTTGTGGAAGAGACACTTAGGGGCCTGAATGATATGAAGGTGTGAAATGTATAAATGTCTTTGGGAAGAACATTCCAGGCAAATAGAAATGCCAGTTCACGGGACCTGAAGTGGGGGTGAGTTCACATATTTGAAGAACAGCCAGAAAGAGAGTGGAGTAAGTTAGGAAGGGTGGGTAAGGATGAGATGAGAGAGGTAGTCAGGCTACATCATGTAGTATTTTATTCCAAATTTGATGGGAAGTCACTGAAGGTTTTGAGTAGGGCGAGGGGTGATGTGATCTACTCCATGTTTTAGAAACAATTACTCAGTATGCTATAAGGAGATGAGACTATAGAAGAGTGAGTAGAAAAGCAGGAAAGCCAATAGGGAGGCAATTGCAATATTCCTGGTGATGATGAAAATGGACATGCACTAAGTGGTAGCAGTAGAGTGGTGAGAAATGGTTGGATTCTGGATTTATTTTGATGGCAAACCTAATAAGACCTGCTAATGGGCTATGGGGTGAAAGAAAGGCAAACATCAATAATGATTCTTTGATTTTTAGCTTGAGCACCTGGGTGAATATTGGCAACTTACTACTATAAACTGGGAAACAAGCCTTAGGAAAGATGCTGTTATCAGAAGTTATCCACTTTACCTCAAAAGACCAGCAAGGTCTCTTAATCTCTGTCATGACCAGCTACCTAAATCTGTCAGGTTACCCATCACCAGAGGATCATAGCTCTGGAGTCAGACTGGTTTCAAATCCTAGCTCTGCCATTTACTATATGTGTAACATTAACAAGTTACTAACCTGTCTGTGACTCAGTATACTAATCTGGAAAGTGGGGATGAAAACAATGGTGCTTGCCTCATTTAGTTTGTGTGGCAGTTATTGTATGAGTTTACATATAGCTCTTCAACAGTGTGGCATATGGTTATTGTTCTCTAAGTTAGCTGTTATCACACAGACTTTTCTGTCCATAAGCCATTCTTATGTCTTAGACCCTATTATTGCTAATAATTGGAATACAGTCTATATGGAGTTCTGGAGGCTTCATTTAAATTCAGGAATTTTTTAGGCTATTCAATTCAATGATTTCAACTTGTTGAAAAAATTGTTTTTGACAGATGTGTAATCTAGGCCATAGGGAAGTTAAGTGAGTTGACAGAGGTCCCAGAATTAATTAGTGGCTGAGCTGGAATGCCTACTTGGATCATTTTCACTGTATTTTTACATCTCTACCTTTCTTTTAATTTGAATTTCTTGACTTTTCTGTATCCTATCAAATTTCATATCCCTTATTGATAAAGTCACTTAAAGATTTTTGAATGTCATTGGTCATTAATAGTGTCTATCACACATAAATCATATTTGACAATTTTTGAGTCATATAGGCTCATAAATGTATAAACCCACTGGACATTACATTTGTGTTGTGTTTTGTTTTTAGCAATAACAAGCAAGATTCAGAAGTCCAACAAGTAAGATATTGATTTCAGTAAGAGAGAACTAGTAAGCAAGCTATTTGAGAAACACACTCTAGTAAGAATATTGTTTCATGAAGTCTTGAGCAACATAGGAAATAGTAAGTAAGGAGAGCAAAATGAGGGAATCACTGTGCAGGGAAAAAGAAAGTACTTACTAGGCATGAGTTCCTCTCATAGATTCTAGTCCAAATGTTAACTAGTTGTGCCATGTCAAAGAAGTCATTCAGCCTCCCTGTTCCTTAGTGTTTTGCATGTAAAATGAGAGGAGGGAGCCAGATGATATTGGGATCTGTGCCAGCACTAGACCGCTAAGGTAAGGCTTAAGTGATCTTGTCACCATTTTACATTTTGTTCATTGAGTCTTATTCAAAGGATTCATATGTAGAACCATTTGAAAAATATTGGCTAAAGATAGCTTAGGAGTTGAAGGAAAGTGTTAAAAATAGAATCAAATAAATGGATTTTCTCTGAGCAAAAGGCAGTCATCAGTTTCACAGACTCTGAGGACTGGTATAAGGAGTGAGCAGCAGGGTGATTTTAAGAGCTCTTCTTGGGAAATTTCGTGACTATCAGTCTCAACATTAGTCTATCCTTGCTGTGTCCTGCCCTGACCTTGTATGCTATTTGTAGTTATGCCTCTAAAGTCTGGCATTTTCCTCCCAAGCCCAGACCAATACTTTATTTGCCTGCACAGGTCTATGAAGTGCACTGCTGTCAGACTCCCTCTAAGAACACTTCAACTGCTCATGAAGCGGGGGGCCTTAACTGTTTACTTCTTTTGGAAGCCTCCATCTAGCCCATCTATCTTTATTCTCCCAGGATCCCAGGTACATTGTGATTATTGTACTTTCTTTTGCTGACCAAAGTCAGTTTTATCTCTCAGTCTGCTCATTAGATGGGGCCATCTAGTCCCTGGACTCTGTCATCCCTGCTGGAGCTTCTGAACCCATTCTGACAGCAGGGTCCCAAAGTTTTATTTATCTTCTCCATAGTTCCTGGGTCTACAGGGGTTGGATCATTCACCAACACTTCCCAGCACTGTCTCTAAAAGCCTACTTCTTCGTCATGGGCTATCTGGTGAAAGGCCCGGTCTATTTGTTCATTCTATTTTCAGAAATGAGCTGAAAGTCACTGGGGCTATACTAAGGAACTTCGGGTACTATCCCTTAACACTCTTACCATCCATTCAGTTCCACTGACCCTCATGGAAGCAGTCAGTTACTATGGCTTATTTAAATAGACAGATAGGGGGCAGGGGTTGGTATATTGTCAGTAGTAGAATTAGAATCTCTGATCCACAGAATACTGTTCTTTTATTAAAGATGTCCTATAGAAGTTTGAAGTGATATAAAGCTCATTTATCCAACAGATTTATTATTATTCTTTTAACACAAACTGTATATGAAGCATATACATGGGACTAGAGTTAAAAATAGTGAAAAAGGCATTTTGGTAATGTCTGAGGTATCTAGAGGACCTGGGAATAGTTACAGATACTCTTCGCATGTCTTCCTTAGAGCATATGCAAACTGAGCCATAGAAATGGTCCTAAACATGCTATAGTTGCCCCAGGTAAATATGCAAACTACTATTGGTTATATTTTCTTTGGTTATATGAAACTATATTTAAAGAAATGAACAAAATTCCCTGTCATGTCGATTACATGAATAAGTACTCAGTAAGAGTTTATTGTATAAGTAAATCAATAATCAAATGTTTTTATGAAATGATCACAGTTAAGTTCACTACCATGGAAGTTAAAATAGAACTGAGTAGCTGCAACTCTTAGCTATTGTTTGTCAAACACAGGAAAAATCCAAGTTTGGGATATTTTACAGACTGCAGGCTTTTTAGACTTGAGAGGTAACTTCACTGCCAAAGGCTGCAACTGAAGAGCCAGCAGGAAAATTTCCACACTGACCAAAACAATGATAGTTTTCCTGTTACCCCCTGTAAAATTTATCATGACGTTGGCTGTTGGCAGGGGCTACAGATGAGATTGGGAAACATTGCTGTCAACAGCAAAAGTACTTTAATATTTATGCTTTTGACCTCAAATGAAATTTAGATGGCTAACTGAAAAATGATTTATATTTACCTTAACAGATTATTGATTTATGCTTTGTTTGGCACTCTCAATATCTGTATTCCTTCAATCTTGAAATGCTTTTAGGTGGTCTTGTGGTATAATAGAAAAAAATAAAGTCAGATGTAAATTCAAATCCCGGCACTGCCACATATGACAAGTTATTTAACCTCTTCAGCTTCCTATTTTTCTTCTGTAAGATGGGGACAATAATAATAATAATACCTATAATTATTATTCATAATATCTTTGATATAATGTGTGTAAAATATATAGTGTAGTGCTTCACACACAGTAAGTGCTCAACAAATACTAGTTAATTATATTAGGTTGGTGCAAAAGTAATTGTGGGTTTTGCCATTAAAAGTACTAGCAAATGCCATTAAATGCCAATTAAAAGTAATGGCAAGACCCGCAACGCCATTAAAAGTAATGGCAAAATCCACAATTACTTTTGCACCAAAGTAATATTAATGTCAATTAAGATATTGCCAATATGAAATACCAATTAAAAGTAATGGCAAATGCCATTAAATGCCAATTAAAAGTAATGGCAAATGCCATTAAATGCCAATTAAAAGTAATGGCAAAACCCACAGTTACTTTTGAACCAACGTAATATTAATACAGTACCTTATATATAATAGATTATTATGAGTTATTATTAAATGAAAGAAAAAGTGAATAACTTTAGTATCACAGGATCTCAGGAATATTTTACCATTTATTATAATTTTGCCCAGCTCTTTTTCATAGATCCAGCACATCACATTTTTCTTTTGTGAATAGGTACAGTCTTTCTTAATCTCAGCCCTTTGGTGTCATGACAGGGAAGCCTTGGGATATTTTGTTTCTCAGGCCAAGTTTCATTAACCTGTGAAGGGATAATGGGAAAATCTGGGAAAATTTTCATCTGGGAAAAGAAATGGACATGGAGCTACTGCACACATGGTTTGGGGTGTTTTTCTCTTAAGAAATAGAAACATTAAACATGGGAAGTAACAAGAACATGAAGCATTCTTCAGATTCTGCACATCTTGCCCTACATTATGAGCATCTTATGCTTGCTGCTTAATAATTTTTATTGGAAGAAAGTGTAATGCACATTTCACTGCCCCAAATAAAACCGGAAAAGTAGCATTTGTATATTGTCACTAACAGTCACGTTTTGTACGAAAGAGTGAGGAAGATCATCTCAGCTCCAGTGAAGCATTAACTGTAAACAAGCCCTTCTTTGTCCATCTCTCCTATAATTAGATGTGGGTCAGGGGATGCCACTGTTGGGAAATTTGAAACAATAAAAGGAAAGGACTCTCAGAAGAAAGGGCCATGCAAACAGTGTGAGTGATATTTGATTATGTCTCAATATTGTTTTGAATAGAAAACAAAAATAACTTCATTGAAAAACCATTCTGACTGATAACTGTTTATACAAGCTCTAAATCTTTCCTTCACTGCCTGATACAAATATTGATTGGTTAGTTTCTGACCTATCAACAAGAGTCTCTCTGATTAATGGCTAAGTAGTTTCCCAAGCAATGTCTCATTTTTATTGTCTAATTTCATATTCCTTCTGCATTTTTAAATGTATTTATCTTGGACTAAGATATGTTCAGTAGTTGCTTTTTTAACCACATGTTCTTTTTCTTGTTTTAAGAATAAACCTTTACTCATTACTAATTCTAATATGACTGAAGGGCATTGGTCAAAGTCAGGATAGCATCAGGGAAGATTAGTTACCTGCCAAGAGGTATCTATTTTGACACATTCATATTGGTTTAGGTCAGGCTCTCCTTGAAGGAAAAGAAGCCTAAACATGTATTAAGTTATGTGATAAGAACATACTGATATTTGACCATTTTTGACCTACAAGACTGGCAATTTCACATAGTTCAACCTAATCCATCAAAGATGGTTTCTTCTTCTGTCTTGGAGGAGAACCATTTATTTATTTATTTATTTTTTTTAGGGTGATGAAACTATTCTTTTTTGTTTTTATTTAAGTTCTAGGGTACATGTGCACAACATGCAAGTTTGCTACATATGTATACATGTGCCATGTTGGTGTGCTGCACCCATTAACTTGTCATTTACATTAGGTGTGTCTCCTAATGCTATCCCTCTCCCCTGCCCCCTCCCCACAACAGGCCCCGGTGTGTGATGTTCCCCTTCCTGTGTCCAAGTGATCTCATTGTTCAATTCCCACCTATGAGTGAGAACATGTGGTGTTTGGTTTTCTGTTCTTGCAATAGTTTGCTGAGAATGTCCTACAAAGGACACAAACTCATCCTTTTTTATGGCTGCATAGTATTCCATGGTGTATATGTGCCACATTTTCTTAATCCAGTCTGTCACTGATGGACATTTGGGTTGATTCCAAGTCTTTGCTATTGTGAATAGTGCCTCAGTAAACATACATGTGCATGTGTTTTGATAGCAGCATGACTTATAATCCTTTGGGTATATCCCCAGTAATGGGATGGCTGGATCAAATGGTATTTCTAGTTCTAGATCCTTGAGGAATCACCACACTGTTTTCCACAATGGTTGAACTAGTTTACAGTCCCACCAATAGTGTAAAAGTGTTCCTATTTCACCACATCCTCTCCAGCACCTGTTGTTTCCTGATTTTTTTAATGATTGCGATTCTAACTGGTGTGAGATGGTATCTCACTGTGGTTTTGATTTGCATTTCTCTGATGGCGAGTGAACAACAAAGCAAGGCCTCATCTCTAAAAAAGAAAATAAATAAAATATCAACAGTAAGAGAACAATATTTTCCAGAAAATATGAAAGAAAACTGCATAATGTAGGTGTTATATTAAAAGTACACATAAATTGGCAAGAAAAAACTGGCACTTGTCTATGATAAGAACATTATTTAAAAAAATTTTAACCAGGCATGGTGGCACATGCCTGTAGTCCCAGCTGCTCAGGAGTCTGAGGCAGGAGGATCACAAGTACCCAGGAGTTTGAGGCTGCTGTGAGCTGTAATTATACCACTGCACTCAGCCAGACAGCAGAGTGAGACCTTGTCTCTTAAAAAAATTTTTTTTGATAGACTTTATTTTTAGAGTAGTTTTAGGATTACAAAATAATTGCAGAGAAAGTACCCCGCTGCCCGCCCATGACACAAACATTTACCTCTTATTAACATCCTGCATCAGTGTGACACATTTGCTAAAATTGGTGAACCAATATTTATATGTTATTATACACTAAAATCTACAGTTTCCATTAGGGCTCACTCTGTGTTGTAGTTTCATGGGTTTCAACAAATGCATAAGGCCATGTAGCTACCACTATAGTATCATATAGAATAGTTTCATCACCTGGAAAATTGGTTAGCCATAAGTAGAAAGCTGAAACAGGATCCTTTCCTTACTCCTTATATGAAAATTAATTCAAGACGGATTAGAGACTTAAATGTTAGACCTAAAACCATAAAAACCTTAGAAGAAAACCTAGGTAATACCATTCAGGACATAGGCATGGGCAAGGACTTCATGTCTAAAACACCAAAAGCAATGGCAACAAAAGCCAAAATTGACAAATGGGATCTAATTAAACTAAAGAGCTTCTGCACAGCAAAAAGAAGTTACCATCAGAGTGAACAGGCAACTTACAGAATGGGAGAAAATCTTTGCAATCTACTCATCTGACAAAGGGCTAATATCCAGAACCTACAAAGAACTCAAACAAATTTACAAGAAAAAAACAAACAATCCTATCAAAAAGTGGGCAAAGGATGTGAACAGACGCTTCTCAAAAGAAGACATTCATAGAGCCAACAGACACATGAAAAAATGCTCATCACCACTCGCCATCAGAGGAGAACCATTTAATAGAGAGATTGATAGAGTAAACCAGTTCATAGAGATTGATGTGTAAACAGGAATGCTACTTTCACAACATGTAATAGCCACTGTTAACTGCTGTGCGAAGCAGTTACTGGTACACTGTGACCAGGGTGACAGATCTGCCCTGCAGGCGGATCTATACAAGAAGCCAAATGATAAGCCAGTGATGATCAAAGCTACAGAATGTATATATTTCTTTTTTTTTTAAAAGACTTTATAAATTGAAAATACCATGAAGATATATACAAATATAAAACTAGGTAAAAACCCTTCAGATGTCCAAGTTTTTAGTAACAACCACCTAAACCCCCTACAAATCAGATACAAACAAAACTACAAAACCAATAAAATATAAATGAGTCACACTGATTTAATAAAAGTATTTTTTTTGTTGTTTGCTCCAACTAATTCACATATTGCATTATTGATAGTACAGATTTGAATAGTGGAGAGTCCTCTGAGTCTGTGTGAGTAAGCATCCTATGCATGTGATCACTGAGTTTTCTCTACATCATCTCTATTGTGAAAGCTTCATTCCTACAGAGTGGAGTGAAGTCGTTTGGTTTTCCCTTGGATGGGTCATTAAACATTGGGACCACCTGTGCTCTTTTGAACAGGGGTTGGAACAATTAAGAGTTACTCTTTGGTGTCAGAACTATAGCAAACACCAGCACAAATAACTCTTTGTATCTATTTACGCTTATATGGTTTCAGGGGGTAGCTCCTTGGGGATTCAGCTTTATGTGGGGGTGTCTGATGTTAGTTTCCCAACCCTCTAGCAAATCATTTACTTTAGCTGCAACATTTTGCTTGGCTCAATATAGAAGGCATGGTAAGACTATCTAGTCAGTAAAATAGCTACAAGAAGATTTCAGTTGCCATTATTTTAGTAATAAATAAATAAAATAAATCTTTGAAATTAAATTCTCATTTATGGTTTAAATCTTGCCTAAGTTGAGATTGTATTCCTCTGCTTTCCTTTCAGTAGACAGTTTTCCTGTCAAATTTCATTAGATTAGAAAAACACTATAAAGCTTCCATCCAAACCTTCCATCTCCTAATTGCTGACAAAGGATGATGGCCTTCCAACTTTATGGATATTAAAAAGTTAAGTAATGACTCAGGTGTTAAGTAATAGTATAGATTTTTAAAATATCAATTTTGCAATGGACATTACCAAGCATATCACTTTTGTATTTTAAGAAGAAGAGTAAACAACAAAAAACAAATATTTTAAAAATAAGCCTAAATTGTATCAAAGATCCCTCATGGTAAGATTTTTGTCTTTTTTTTTTTTTTTTTAAGGAAAGGTGTTTAAAATCAATTACAGTCATTCTATTGATTTATAGCTAATGAGTAGAAAAAGTGATCTTGGCCTAAATGCCAGTTGTTTCAGCTGTTCCTTAAAATAAAGGGCAAGAAAATGGGGTTAACACTTTTTAAAAAAATTATACTTTAAGTTCTGGGGTACATGTACAGAGCATGCAGGTTTATTATATAGGTATACATGTGCCATGGTGGTTTGCTGCACCCATCAACCCATCATCTACATTAGGTATTTCTCCTAATGCTATCCCTAGCCCAGCCCCCCACCCCCTCACAGGCCCTGGTGTGTGATGCCCCTCACTCCTGGGTTCTCATTGTTCAACTCCCACTTACAAGTGAGAACATGTGGTGTTTGGTTTTCTGTTCTTGTGCTAGTTTGCTGATAATGATGGTTTCCAGCTTCATCCATTTCTCTGCAAAAGACATGAACTCATCCTTTGTTATGGTTGCATAGTATTCCATGGTGTATATGTGCCACATTTTCTTTATGAAGTCTATCATTGATAAGCATTTGGGTTCGTTCCAAGTCTTTGCTATTATGAACAGTGCTGCAGTAAACATGTTTGCATGTGTCTTCATAGTGGAATAATTTATAATCCTTTGGGTATATAGCCAGTAATGGGATGGCTGGGTCAAATGGTATTTCTAGTTCTAGATCCTTGAGGAATCACCACACTGTCTTCCACATGGTTGAACTAGTTTACAGTCCCACCAACAGTGTAAAAGCATTCGTATTTCTCCACATCCTCTCCAGCATCTGTTGTTTCCTGACTTTTTAATGATCGCCATTCTAACTGGCGTGAGATGGTATCTCATTGTGGTTTTGATTTGCATTTCTCTAATGACCAGTGATGATGAGCTTGAAAAAAATATGCTTGTTGGCTGCATAAATGTCTTCTTTTGAGAAGTGTCTGTTTATATCCTTTGCCCCCTTTTTGATGGTTTTTTTTTTATTTTTTCTTGTAAATTTGTTTAAGTTCTTTGTAGATTCTGGATATTAGCCCTTTGACAGATGGGTAGATTGAAAAAATTTTCTCCCTTTCTGTAGGTTGCCTGTTCACTCTGATGGTAGTTTCTTTTGCTGTGAAGAAGCTCTTTAGTTTAATTAGATCCCATTTGTCAATTTTGGCTTTTGTTGCCATTGCTTTTGGTGTTTTAGTCATGAAGTCTTTGCCCATGCCTATGTCCTGAATGGTATTGCCTAGGTTTTCTACTGCGTTTTTATGGTTTTAGGTCTAACATTTAAGTCTTTAGTCCGTCTTGAATTAATTTTTGTATAAGGTGAATGGAAGGGACCCAGGTTCAGCTTTCTACATATGGCTAGCCAGTTTTCCCAGCACTATTTATTAAATAGGGAATCCTTTTCCCATTTCTTGTTTTTGTCAGGTTTGTCAAAGATCAGATGGTTGTAGATGTGTAGTATTATTTCTGAGGACTCTGTTCTGTTGCATTGGTCTATATCTCTGTTTTGGTACCAGTACCACACTGTTTTTGTTACTGCAGCCTTATAGTATAGTTTGAAGTCAGGTAGCGTGATGCCTCCAGCTTTGTTCTTTGGCTTAGGATTGTCTTGGCAATGCGTACTCTTTGTTGGTTCCATATGAACCTTAAAGTAGTTTTTTCCAATTCGGTGAAGAAAGTCATTGGTAGCTTGATGGGGATGGCATTGAATCTATAAATTACCTTTGGCAGTATGGTCATTTTCATGATACTGATTCTTCCTATCCATGAACATGGAACATTCTTCCGTTTGTTTGTGTCCTGTCTTATATCCTTGAGCAGTGGTTTGTAGTTCTCCTTGAAGAGGTCCTTCACGTCCCTTGTAAGTTGTATTCCTAGGTATTTTATTCTCTTTGAAGCAATTGTAAATGGGAGTTCACTCGTGATTTGGCTCTCTCTTTGTCTGTTTTTCATGCATAGGAATTCTTGTGATTTTTGCACATTGATTTTGTATCCTGAGCCTTTACTGTAGTTGCTTATCAGGTTGAGGAGATTTTGGGCTGAGATGATGGGGTTTTCTAAATATACAATCATGTCATCTGCAAACAGGGACAAATTTGAGTTCCTCTTTTCCTAATTGAATACCCTTTATTTCTTTCTCTTGCCTGATTGCCCTGGCCAGAACTGCCATATGTTGAATAGGAGGGGTGAGAGAAGGCATCCCTGTCTTGTGCCAGTTTTCAAAGGGAATGCTTCCAGTTTTTGCCCATTCAGTATGATATTGGCTCTGGGTTTGTCATAAACAGCTCTTATTATTTTGAGATATGTCCCATCAGTACCTAGCTTATTGACAGTTTTTGGCATGAGGAGCTGTTGAATTTTGTCAAAGGCCTTTTCTGCATTTATTGATATAATCATGTGGTTTTTGTCTTTGGTTCTGTTTATATGATGGTTTATGTTTATTGATTTGCATATGTTGAACCAGCCTTGCATCCCAGGGATGAAGTCAACTTGATCGTGGTGGATAAGCTTTGATGTGCTGCTGGATTAGGTTTGCCAGTATTTTATTGAGGATTTTTGCATCGATGTTTATTAGGGATATTGGCCTGAAGCTTTGTTTTTTTTTTGTTGTGTCTCTGCCGGGCTTTGGTATCAGGATGACGCTGGCCTCATAAAATGAGTTAGAGAGGATTCCCTCTTTTTCTACTGATTGGAAGAGTTTCAGAAGGAATAGTACCACCTCCTCTTTGTACTTCTGGTAGAATTTGGCTGTGAATCCATCTGCTCTTGGACTTTTCTTGGTTGTTAGACTGTTAATTGTTGCCTCTATTTCAGAGCCTGTTATTGGTCTATTCAGGGATTCAGCTTCTTCCTGGTTTAGTCTTGGGAGGGTGTATGTGTCCAGGAATTTATCAATTTCTTTATTTGCGTAGAGGTGTTTATAGTATTATCTCATGGAGTTTGTATTTCTGTGGGATTGGTGGTGATATCCCCTCTATCATTTTTCATTGCATCTATTTGATTCTTCTCTCTTTTCTTCTTTGTTAGTCTTGCTAGGAGTCTGTCAATTTTGTTGATCTTTTTCAAACAGTCAGCTCCTGGATTCATTGATTTTTTGAAGGGTTTTTTGTGTCTCTGTCTCCTTCAGTTCTGCTTTAATTTTAGTTATTTCTTGCCTTCTGCTAGCTTTTGAATGTGTTTGCTCTTGCTCCTCTAGTTCTTTTAATTGTGATGTTAGGGTGTCGACTTTAGATCTTCCCAACTTTCTCTTGTGAGCATTGAGTGCTATAAATTTCCCTCTACACACTGCTTTAAATGTGTCCCAGAGTTTCTAGTATGTTGTGTCTTTGTTCTCATTGGTTTCAAAGAATGTCTTTATTTCTGCCTTTATTTCATTATTTACCCAGTAGTCATTCAGGAGCAGCTTGTTCAGTTTCCATGTAGTTGTGCAGTTTTGAGTGAGTTTCTTAATCCTGAGTTCTAATTTGATTGCACTGTGGTCTGAGAGATAGTTCATTAAGATATCTATTCTTTTACATTTGCTGAGGAGTTCTTTACTTCCAACTATGTGGTCAATTTTGGAATAAGTACTATGTGGTAATGAGAATAATGTATATTCTGTTGATTTGGGGTGGCGCGTTTTGTAGGTCTATTAGGTCTGCTTGGTCTGGAACTGAGTTCAAGTCCTGAATATCCTTGTTAACTTTCTGTCTCATTGATCTGTCTAATGTTGACAGTGGGGTGTTAATGTCTGCCATTATTATTGTTTGGTAGTCTAAGTCTCTTTGTAGGTCTCTCGGAACGTGCTTTATAAATCTGGGTGCTCTTGTATTGAGTGCATATATATTTAAGATAGTTAGCCCTTCATGTTGCATTGACCCCTTTACCATTATGTAATGGTCTTCTTTGTCTCTTTTGATCTTTGTTGGTTTAAGGTGTGTTTTATCAGAGACTAGGATTGCAATGCCTGCTTTTTTTTCTTTTCTTTTCTTTCCATTTGCTTGGTAATTCTTCCTCCATCCCTTTATTTTGAGCCTACGTGTGCCTTTGCAGGTGAGATGGGTCTCCTGAATACAGCACACCAATGGTCTTGACTCTATCCAATTTGCCAGTCTGTGTCTTTTAATTGGGGCATTTAGCTCGTTTACATTTAAGGTTAATATGGTTATATGTGAATTTGATCCTGTCATTATGATGCTATCTGGTTATTTTGCCCATTAGTTGATGCAGATTCTTCATAGCATCGCTGGTCTTTGCAATTTGGTATGTTTTTGCAGTGGCTGGTACTGGTTGTTCCTTTCCATGTTTAGTGCTTCCTTCAGGAGCTCTTGTAAGGCAGGCCTGGTGGTGACAAAATCTCTCAGCATTTGCTTGTCTGTAAAGGATTTTATTTCTCCTTTGCTTATGAAGCTTAGTTTGGCTGGATATGAAATTCTGGGTTGAAAATTCTTTTCTTTAAGAATGTTGAATATTGGTCCTCACTCTTTTCTGGCTTGTAGGGTTTCCGCTGAGAGATCCACTATTAGTCTGATGAGCTTCCCTTTGCGGGTAGCCCAACCTTTCTCCCTGGCTACCCTTAACACATTTTCCTTCATTTCACCCTTGGTGAATCTGACCAAGTGATCAGGTGAATGTGTCTTGGGGTTGCTCTTCTTGAGGAGTATCTTTATGGTATTTTCTGTATATCCTGAATTTGAATGTTGGCATACCTTGCTAGGTTGGGGAAGTTCTCCTGGATAACACCCTGAAGAGTGTTTTCCAACTTGGTTCTGTTCTCCCCATCACTTTCAGGTACACCAATCAAACATAGATTTGGTCTTTTCACATAGTCCCATATTTCTTGGAGACTTTGTTGGTTTCTTTTCACTCTTTCTTTCTCTAATCTTGTCTTCTCGCTTTATTTCATTGAGTTGATCTCCAATCTCTGATATCCTTTCTTCCACTTGATTGATTCAGCTATTGATACTTGTGTATCATACTTGTGTATGCTTCACGAAGTTCTCATGCTGTGTTGTTCAGCTCCATCAGGTCATTTATGTTCTTCTCTAAACTGGTTATTCTAGTTAGCAATTCATCTTACCTTTTTTTCAAGGTTCTTAACTTCCTTGCATTGGATTAGAACATGCTCCTTTAGCTCAGAGAAGTTTGTTATTGCCCACCTTCTGAAGCCTGCTACTGTCAATTTGTCAAACTCATTCTCCATCCAGTTTTGTTCCCTTGCTGGTGAGGAGTTGTGATCCTTTGGAGGAGAAGAGGCATTCTGGTTTTTGGAATTTCAGCCTTTTTGCACTGGTTTCTCCCCATCTTCATGGATTTGTCTACCTTTGGTCTTTGATGTTGGTGACCTTCGGATGGAGTCTCTGAGTGGACATCCTTTCTGTTGATGTTGATGGTATTTTTTTCTGTTTTTTAGTTTTCCTTCTAACAGTCAGGCCCCTCTGCTGCAGGTCTGCTGGAGTTTGCTGGAGGTCCACTCCAGACCCTGTTTGCCTGCGTATCAGCAGCTGAGGCTGCAGAACAGCAAAGAAAGCTGCCTCTTCCATCTCTGGAAGCTTCGTCCCAGAGAGGCACCCACCAGATGCCAGCCAGAGCTCTCCTCAGCTCTCCTCTATGAGGTGTCTGTTGGACCCTACTGGGAGGTGTTTCCCAGTGAGGATACATAGGGGTCAGGGACCCACTTGAGAAGGAGTCTGGCCTTTATCAGAGTTCGAATGCTGTGCTGTGAGATCTGCTGCTCTCTTCAGAGCTGTCAGGCACTGCACCCACAGCCACCCCTTCCCCCAGCTGCTCTGTCCCAGGGAGATGGGGGTTTTATCTATAAGTCTGTGACTGGGGCTGCTGCCATTTTTTCAGAGATGCCCTGGCCAGAGGGGAGGAATCTAGAGAGGCAGTCTGGCTGCAGTGGCCTTGCTGAGCTGCAGTGGGCTCTACCCAGTTTGAACTGGGTGGCTTTGTTTACACTGTGAGGGTAAAACCATCTACTCAAGCCTCAGCAATGGTGGATGCCCCTCCCCGCACCAAACACAAGTGTCCTAGGTTGACCTCAGACTGCTGTGCTAGCAGCGAGAATTTCAAGCCAATGGATCTTAGCTTTCTGGGCTCCGTGGGGGTGGGACCTGCTGAGTCAGACCCCTTGGCACTCTGGCTTCAGCTCCTTTCCAAGGGAGTGAATAGTTTTGTCTCACTGGCATTCCAGGTGCCACTGGAATATGAAAAAACTCCTGCAGCTAGCTCAGTGTCTGCCTAAATGGCCACCCAGTTTTGTGCTTGAAACCTAAAGCCCTGTCGCATAGGCACCAGAGGGAATCTTCTGGTCTGTGGGTTGCAAAGACCATGGGAAAAGTGCAATATCTGGGCCAGAGTGTACCATTCCTCCCGGTATAGTCTCTCATGGCTTCCCTTGGCTGGGGGAGGGAAATCCTCTGACCCTTTGTGCTTCCTGGGTGAGGTGATGCCCTACCGTTCTTTAGCTTGCCCTCTGTGGGCTGCGCTCACTGTCCAACTAGTCCCAGTGAGATGAACTGGGTACCTCAGTTGGAAATGCAGAAATCACCCACCTTTTGCGTCAATCTCACTGGGAGTTGCAGACCAGAGCTGTTCCTATTTGGCCATCTTGCTAGCCTCAGGCTCGAGTTAATACTTTTAGGAGGTGTTGATTGGTTCTCTGTGAGGTTGTCCAGAATTCACTTATCCTACACAAACATTTTGGAGATCAATTACTGATGAGATTGAAAAATTTAAAGATGATTTTAAGAAGCAAAATTCTGAAATGTAACTGATATAAAATTAACTTGGAATTTTTTAACTTTTATGATCTGAATGTTGGTGTTCCTCCACAATCCATATGTTGGAACCTAATAGTCATGTGATAGTATTAAAAGGTGGGGCCATTTGAAAAAATCATTAAATCATGATGGTTCTACCTTCATGAATGCAATTAGTGCTTGTCTTAATCTCTTTTGTGCCATTATAACAGAATACCCAAGACTGGGTAATTTATAAAGAGTACAGATTTATGTATTATGGTTTTTGAAGCTGGGAAGTCCAAGATCAAGGGGCTAGCATCTTGTTTAGGGACTTCTTGCTGCATCATAAGGCGTCACATGAGCAAGATACAGAAAAAGTAGCTGAATTCCCTCTTTTAAAATGAGCCCACTTCCATATAACTAACATACTGCCATGATAACAGCATTAATTCATTCATGAGAGCAGAGCCCTCATAGCTGAATCATCTCTCATTAAGCCCCTCCTCCTAACACTGTGGCACTGGGGTTCCAGTTTGAAATATATAAACTTTGGAGGACACATTCAAGCCATAGCAGTGCCTTTACAAAAAAGGTTGAAGGATGTGCCCCTGGCCTTTCACCATGAGGGAATGCAGCAAGAGGTACCATCAATAAAGCAGAGAGTGAGCCTTCAGCAGACACTGAATCTGCTGATGTCCTAATCTTGGACTTTCCAGCCTCCAGAACTATGAGAAATAAATTTCTATTATTTATAAATTACTCATTCTAAGACATTTTATTATAGCAGCCCAAATGAAGACAGAAATATACCATTGTATTGTAATAGTTAACTTTTAGTGACTGAAATACAGAAGACAAAGGATACTCAGAGAGAAAGAAATCATATTTCTTTATAACTTATTTATTATTAATCAACAAACATTAATTGAGCATTTTGCTTTTGAACTAGATACTGGAAATACAAACAACTCAGTGGCTTCGCATATGTAATTTTTTCCTTCAAGAATGTTGCTACTAGTTCTCTATCTAGAAGCCTACTTATTCTTCCAGATTCAGTTTAAGGGATATTCCCTGAACAAAGATTAATTCGTTGATCAAGCCTCTGTTCTTTGGTATATTATTTGTATATTGTATATTGTGTGCATATTTATGTATATTGTATATTATGTGCATGTTTTCAACCATGACTCTATTTTCTGCACTCTGTTTTTTTATCAAAAGAGGAATTAAGACATTAAATAAAAAGCAACTTCAAATATGCTTTAAAAAGAATAAGAATGGTTAAATAATATACTTCTTGAGTCAATTTTTAATGCTTTGTAAGTACAGATATAAAAATATTTTATCATTGCGGTGATAATAACTAAATAGATAAAAGTAATGTGTCTGCCAACTCATATCTACAAACTTAAGTGTCAACTCTTCACAGAGAGATATCACTGTTAACCTTTTATCTTTCCTTCTTGCTTTTTAATGTTCACTTTTTTATAAAATTGTGATATTATTTTTGCCTCATTCTCTACACGTTACATGAGAAGCACTTATTTATGTGGCGAAATATTCTTCAAATTAATGATTTTTTTACTGGTATCATATCATGTGTGTATCATATTTGGTTTAGCTATTACTCTATTCTTGGACAGTTAGGTTATTTCCAGTTTCCTAGTATTATAAATCATGCTGAAATTCTTGAAGAAACTTTTTATTTTGAATTTTAACATTTCCAGAAGTGATATTACTATGTCAAATGATATGAGCACTGTTAAGGTCAAATTACTTTCTAAAAAGTTTGTTCCATGAGTAATAAATGAACATGCCAATGTTACCACACCCGCCCTTGCCAACACTAGACATTATCATTTCAAAAACTTTGCCAGTTTGATACACAAGAAATATCTCATTTTATTTCTTGAGTAATTATTACTGTTTTTATTCTGCTTTTGTCCTTTGGACAGTTGTGTTTTCGACCATGATTCTATTTTCTGCACTCTGTTTTTTAGCAAAAGAGGAATTAAGACATTAAATAAAAAGCAACTTCAAATATGCTTTTAAAAAGAATAAGAATGTCTAAATAATATACATCTTGAGTCAATTTTTAATTGTTGATAAGTACAGATATCAAAGCATTTTACCATTGTGGTGATAATAACTGTAATGAGTAAAACCAAGACTCATATTTTAAAAACCATCCCCCAAGCTGGGAGGGAACTAAGAGATCAAAAAATGATTCAGACAAGCCCAGCATGGCGAGTAAGTAAGTTTATTAGGGCTTGCATATGAGGCACTCCTGGATGGCGGCAGGGCATCTTTAGAGATCTGTCCTGCCTCCCATCTCTAAGCTGCTTTTAAGTTAATTTTCTGGCTCTTTGCCGTGTGTGTGTGTGTGTATGTGTGCGCGCGCGTGCGCGCACGTGTGTGTGTGTGTGATGGGACTGTTTTCCTTGTTAGCTTCTCATATACTCTCTCCGAGATGTTTGAGTTCTTGGGGACGCCTGCTCCTTGGCTAGGCATCATGGCTTTGGCTCACAGCTTGGCCTCCAGGGTTCAGGCAGCAGACATAAACCCTTAAGTAACATGGTGAGGGACCTGTCACACTGCAATCCATCAGCCCTTACATTCTTTCCACAAATCTTGTGTAAGAGTCCCTGAGTGGGGTATGAGGGGAAGAACTCTACAAATTTGTAACATGTAGACATGGCTTGTGTGTACAAGTCACATCCACAGTATACATAACAGCAGAAAAAGCAGAAGCTAACTATAACTATAATGTCTATTAGCAAACATAACTCCAATAAGTAGGTAAAGTATGTAACCATTTTGAGCATGAGTCAAAGAAACCTAATTGGGCTGTATCATGGAACTAAGTTGACATATTATTCAACGCATCTGTGACATTATCCTTTTTATCAGGGATATAGGTACAACAACAGGTAGTGTGTATAAGGGCACATATTGTTGGGTCTCCATCAAATTTGCCATTGGGCTTCCAGGTGGAGACAATCCCCAGTGAACCTGGGTTGCACTGTTGGTGCTGATGCACCTGACACTCCAGTTCTGTACGAAGAAAGGCAGACTGTTGTGAGGCATATCATTATCATTTGATAAGGGGAGGTATCCACATACCCAATATTGGACTGGTTGCTGACTGCTACTGTAGTTACATTCCAGTGCAGCTTCCGTGGGTAGCAGGAACAACAGCCTATTGGCATAAACACAGGTGTTTAGTAGGAACCATCATGGGTGTATCCACTGCTTGTAACATTATTACTGCTATGTTATCTCCCATTGGCCCCATTAGGGAGGCCACCATGTACTTCATGCCTGGCTACGGTACAATACATAGTTTCCTTCCTCAAGAGTGGGCACAATAGCCAACTGCTAAGTTTCCAGCCTTGCCCACACTATCAGCACTATGCCTACTCCTGTAGGTATTGGTGCTGCCATGTGTTGATATTGTAAAGCTCTCAGACCTCTATAAAGGAGCATAGCTTGGATCACCTCTCCTCCATCAGTCCTCATAGTGCCCTCCAGTGCCATAAAACTGACCCAGCATGGGAGCACATTCCAGCTCAACTTCAGGTCCACGTAGCCATTGCCACTTGGCAGATCCACTGCTGTTCTCAGGAGCACAGTCTGCCCATCTGCTTTGGGAGCATGGATTGGAGTCTCAGGTAATATTGAGAGTTTGTGACACCTGTTTTACAGGCCTACCCAACCATTCACAGGGAATGATGCCATGTGTGGTAGTGGGTGACTCATTTAAAATTTGTATAGCTTCAGGAGATCCTTAGTCTAGTACCCTTAAGAATTGCCCTGAGACAATGCACATAATTGAGTTTTTAACAGACCATTTTTTTTCTATGAGGCCTACCCTGTTGGGTTATATGGCCAGTGGAATCTTTAGTCTATATTTTGTTCCGATGCCCCATGTTGGATATCATGACCTGTGAAATGGGGACCTTGATCACTATCCTTTTTGGCATGTCATACATGACACCAAGAGCAGTGAGACTCTTGGTGTTGAGTCTGGAGTTGAACTGGAGTTGAGTGGCATGTCTTACTGGGAAGGCCCCTGTAGTAACCTCATTGTTGTGTCTGTACAAGTTAAGGCATACCTTCTCCCTCTACTTGGGGACAGGAGGCCAATATAACTGACTTGCCAGTCTTGTACAGTTGTGTGACTCAATGTATGTGAGTTGGTATGGAGGGAACTTTTCCAGGTTGCAGTTATGAGCAGCTTTCACAGTTCTGAGCAGCTGCCAAAGCATCTCCAGATTGGATTGGGATGCCTGCCGCCTTTTGTATGGCCCACCCCTTGCTGCCCCTTGGTGGCTGCTCATATGATGTACCCATATGGCAGCCTCCTCCAATGGGCTTGAGCAAAATACCCAAACATGAGTAAGAGCATCTGCCTCCTGACTTCTCAGAGGCAACCTGGGGCTGTGTGTATCCACAAGGTATACCTAAGTTAGGCATCATTCTCTTATAACTTGATGTGAATGTCTTGCCACATGGACATTCCCCAAAGGGGCTTGCCACAAACCTGCCAACTGTCTGTGGCCCATTGATTGATTCACATGGTAAGTCCTCTTTGTGTAGCCCAACTATCTGTATAGATGATTAGCAGCCAGGCCTCATAGGTGATGAGTATCCCAACTGCCTGTAACCTAGCCCTTTGTCCTAATCCCCATTCTCTCCGTATGATGTCAGCACCACAAACTGCTGACCATTGGTGTTGGGTAACTTTGCTAGACCCGTCAGGGTACCAGGCCTAGTAGGTATCAGCTGGTACTCCTCATATATGTGGTTGACCTGGTAGGTGGCTCCATTGCCATGTCTGCCACCTCCACTTGTTCAAAGTGGATGAATCTTAATACCTCCTATAGTGCCCGACTTAAAAGGACTAGTGGACAAGACACCCCTAAGTTGTAGACAGGGATGCCACTTACACAGTGTGATTGTGCCACTCCAGGCATGGGCTTGGCTAGGAGACCTTTCATGCACCCTTTTATGGAGTGAGCAGTTTTTTCTGTGGTGACCTGCTTTCTGGTGATGGCCTCCACTTGTTGCAATGTCCTATACAGGGCCAAGAGTTATTGCTCCAGGACTGTATAGTAGGATTCTGACCCCTTCTACAATTGAAATAAAAGCCCAACCGGTAACATTCCTGTTGGTTGCTTTTGCCACAAACCCCAACTCATCCCTGTGGCATCTCTAGTGGCTTCTAATCCAAAAGGATGTACCTAATGCTTTGGCTTGTTTTATCAATATTTTTGCTTTGTCAAATGCCTCTTGCTCTATATGTGTACAGTCTCATTTTTAATTTTCCTTTATTGAAGGAAAGGGGAAGAGTTTGTACCAAATGAAGAATGAGTGTTCTTCAGTAGCCCAGTAAACCTAGGACAACCTGGAGTTAGCTTACTATCTGGGGAACAGGCTACTGTGATACCTTATTGATGACAGCTCTGGGTATGTTTTACATCTTATCCAGCCAGGTGACTCTCAGGAATTTGATGGCTATACTGGGCCCCTGTTTCTTCCTGGGGTTAACTTCTCATTCCCTGTTCTTTGGGCCATCCAAGATAGTTTGTAGGGCAGTCTCCAAATCTGTAAAAGGCTCTGAGGTTTGCATGTCATCATTAATATAGTAAAACAGGGAGATCAAAGCAGGAAAAGAGAGTCTAGACAGGTCCTTTGAAACCATACTGTGACATGATGGGGCTGTTCAGGTACTTTTGTGGTAGCACCTAAAAAGTCTATCGTTGGCCCTACTAAGTGAAGGCAAACCGGTCTTGTGAATCTTCCACTAAAGGAATACTAGGAAAGGTGTTAGACAAGTCAGTCACAGCATGGACATTTCCCAGCTTACAAACCACTTGCTGTAACAGTTGAGCAATATTGGGTACAGTTGCATGTGCAGGGCACACCTCTTTGTTCAGCTCATGGTAGTCTACAGTCATTCTCCAGGTGCTATCTGGCTTCTTCACAGGACACATAGGGCTGCTACACGGGTTGTGGGCCATACTGACTATTTGTACTTTATGCAATTCCTGAACTGTTTGGGTGATTTCAGAGTGTCCCCCTGGCAGACAGTATTGTTTCATATATATTGCCTGCTTGGGCTGGGGCAAGTGTACAGACACCCATTTGGCCCATCATCCCTTTTTTGTTCCTTAATTACTTTTTGGACATGGTCTTTGTTTTTATCCAGTGCATTAAAGTCCACCAATGCTTCCACCATATGATAACCTTTTTTAAATTGGAAATTATCAAGACATTCAATGAGTGCCTAAAATAACTTTTAGAGTTTAAATTACATGAAAGTTTTACCCACAAGCATTGATCACATTTACATTTACTCAATCTATTCACTTTTAGTAGTTTATGTAGGTTACTAGTGAGAACCAAGACATTATGTAAAGCTAAATATTATTGCAAGCTATTTTTCTGTTAACTATTTTCATAGCTTGTGAATATCAGGTATTCAGCTGAGCAAGAACCTTCAACTTAAATATGGGCATTTTTGCTGATAACTCAGAAAAATTCAGCTGTTCCCATTAAACCAACAATATCAAATTATTCTTGCTTATAAGAAAAATCACACAAATAAAGATAATTTTGTTTATGTCTGGGTTTACAGTTTTATAACCTTCATGTCAAACCCTGACACTAAAGTATCTAGCAGAGGTAAATATAAAATGTATCTAATTAGCAGACTTAGACAAAAATGTATGCTGACACTTTTGAAGACATATTTTTATTTTACCAGTAATTTTAAAGCCAGCTTATTTAGTGCAAAGATTATTGAATTTATATAAACTTGGAAAGCATTTGAACTTGTTTAATTTATGAGTACTCATTTATTTATAAGCCAATGTGGTAGAATGCTAGATATAACACATAACGTAATACATGTACATACACATTAACGCTTATAAACATGTATGTACACATACAAATATTCAATGGCTTTCACCTTGGAATTCTAGCCATGAGACAGCAACATAAACTCATTACATTACAAAAGACAGCTGGATTCCAATTATTTTTTATAAAATTGGGATCTGTTCACATGGCTAAACTTTATTTGTCCTGATAGGTAATCCAAGGAAAGCTATGGATCAAAATTTTGGGTAAAGCAGTTTCTATGGAAGTTTGATTTTTAAAAACCTCTTTTGTCCTTTTTTTCCCTTCAGTTTCAAATGAATTACATTGTTTAAATTTTAGCTAGAACTGACTGAACTGTGTAAGAAAAACAAAATCCCCAAATAACCTTGAATTAGTGTTACCATAAACAGTGAGTTTTATTTAAACACTAGCAACTTAAAAATAGCAGATTCAAAGCAGGCAGAAAAAGTGAGAGAGAAATAGAAAGTGTTAGAAGACTCTGCTTAACTTTATAGTTGTGGGTTAACCATTTGACCATTTGAACTCTGATTTTTTTTTTTTATTTGGTAATTTGCCCATCAGTTTTCAAATGTGCACAAGAAGGGGCCATGATATGTAACAAGCTGGAGTCCTAGAAAGCCTGATATGCCTTTGACCCTCTGCAGGAGTTTCTACTCTTTCTCCCTTTCCTGCTCTAATGATTTCTTAGTAGCTAGCCTTATTGCAACAACAGTGCATTTACTCTCCTTATTGTATTTTAATATCTTAGCTTCTTGCAATAGGTGCTTAGTCTCCACCAGTGTTTTCCAAGTGTCCCCATACTTATATGGTGGCCCGCAAAGGTTGAGCAGTTGGGCATGTCCACCTCACATGCACATTGCCAACTCTAAGATTTCCTCCATAGATACTCCTTCCTGACTCACCATTTGATCTCTCAGATCCTGTTCACAATGCCAATTGTAATGAGAAAAACCTGGAATCATATTTTTAAAAAATCCCCCAAACTGGCAGGGAGCCAAGGGACCAAAAGGAGATAGCAGTGAAGTAGAATAGAATTGAATACAGAATCTGAGCTCTGGCCCTACTGTGTGAATACCTGAAAAATACCCATCTCTCTAAAATGGTATTTTCTTATTTGTAACAAGAATAAGTTTGGTTAATAGCAATCCACAATAATAAATTCATAAGAGAAAACCAGGATTAAACATAGTCTTTTATTTTATCAGAAAAAAATGGCCGGCCATACTATTTATCTATAGGAATTGATTTTAAACATATTTAGGTTTATTTATTAAAATCTAACCCTCTGCCATTTCTTAAAATATTAAATGATTTGTGAAAACCTATTTCTTCCCTTCAACCTTACTTAGATGAAATCTAAAACCTAGGTTGACCTTGGAGATTATCTGTTGGATCTGATCCAATTCAATGGAGTGCCAAATTTGATTTACGATTTCTTTTGGAGAGTCTACGTAAAGTGAATTTGGGAGCTTAATTCTAAATGTTTAGGTCTATCAAACAGCTCTTTTTTAAAAGAGAAGCATTGGTAAAATCATTTTATCTTTCTAGATTCTAAAAATATACTATTGAATACATAAGGCATGCACTCTACCTGTTTCTTTTAAAGTTACTAGATGCTTGATTTGTTTGAACAAAGTGACAGGTAGTAATCTATCATAGTCTCTTCATTTACAAAATAAAAATTATCGGATGTTATCCAGTGACTTAAATCTGGCAGGTGAACATCTTTCTTTGCTCTCGGGTAAAGCTGTAAATCTTCATTCATGAGTTTTTTTCTTCTTTAAACACATGTATAGCTGTTTAGTTGAATTATAGAAGCTGAGACCTGAAAGAGATCTTATGAATGATTTTGCTGTAACTCTTCGTTGTAGCATGTGCCTCATCCTACAATTAATTAGGTTATACCATTCATTGGTGTAATTTCTACACACATCAGGTTTGGAAGACCTGAAGCTTGAACTGATATTTTCACTCCTGGTAGATCACTTTTCTTTCATATCATCTGACGCATAGAAGATACTCTAATGATATCCACTGGCTAAATGAATGTGGCAAATAAAAGTATTTTGTCATTGTGGCAAAATACTTTAACATCACAGGCTATTTTTACATGGTAATGGATGTAAAGCTAAGATAACCAAACAGAATAAGGAGGTTTCAGTTTGAGCTCAAGCCTGGCGACTTTTGAAATCATTTAAACTCTACGAGTCTTAATTTCTTTATCTCTGAGATGAAGTACCAAAGGAATTTAGAATTGTTTTTTTCCTGTTTCTCTGGCAAATGACTTTGGCAATTTGATAGGAATAGTGTTGAATCTGTAAATTTTGGGGGGCAGTATGACCATTTTAACGATATTGTTTCTTCCAATTCATGAGCATGGAATGTTTTTCCGTTTATTTGTGTTGTCTCTGATTTCTTTCAGCAGTGTTTTGTAGTTCTTCTTGTAGATATCTTTCACCTCCTTGGTTAAATGTGTTCTTAGGTATTTCAGTTTTTTTGTGTGTGGCTACTGTAAATGGGATTGTATTCTCGATTTGACTCTCAGCTTGAATGTTATTGATATATAGCAATGCTACTGATTTTTGTACATTGATTTTGTATCCTGAAACTTTACTAAAGGCATTTATCAGTTATAGGAGCTTTTGGTGGAGTCTTTAGGGATTTCTAGGTATAGAATCATATCATCAGTGAAAGAGATAGTTTGACTTCTTACTTTCCTATCTGAATTCATTTTATTTCTTTCTCTTGCCTGATTGCACTGGCTAGAACTTCCAGTACTATACTGAACAGGAGTGGTGGGAGAGGGCATCTTTTTCTTGTTCCAGTTATCAAGGGTAATGGTTCCAGCTTTTGCCTGTTCAGTATGGTGTTGGCAGTGGGTTTTTCATAGATGGCTCCTATTATTTTGAGATATGTTCCTTTTATGCCTAGTCTGTGAGGGTTTTTATCATCAATGAATTTTGGATTTTATTGTACACTTTTGCTGCATCTATTGAGGTAGTCATATGGCTTTTTCTTTTAATTCTGTTTATGTGGTAAATTACATTTATTGATTGCATATATCGAACCAGCTGTACATCCCAGGAATAAAGCCTACTTGATCAGGGTGTGTTAACTTTTTGGTATGCTACTGGATTTAATTTGCTAGTATTTTGTTGGGGAATTTTGCATCTATGTTCATCAGGAATATTAGCCTGAAGTTTTCTTATTTCATTGTGTCTGTGCCAGATTTTGGTATCAGGCTGATGCTGGCTTCATAGAATGAGTTAGAGAGGAACCCCTCCTCCTCAATTTTTTTGGAATAGTTTCAGTAGGATTGATAACAGTTCTTTGTGTAGCTGATAGAATATGTCTGTGACTCCATCTAGTCCAGGAAGTTAACAAAGCTGGAGGCATTATGCTACCTGACTTCAAATTATGCTATAAGGCTACAGTAAGCAAAACATCATGGTACTGGCACAAAAAAGACACCTACACCAATGGAACAGAATAAAAAACCCAGAAATAAAGCTGAACACCTGCGACCATCTGATCTTTGACAAAGCCAACACAAATAAGCAATGGGGAAAGGAATCCCTATTCAATAAGTGATGCTGGGATAGCTGGCTAGCCATGTGCAGAAAAATGAAACTGGATGCCTACCTTTTGTTAACTAATTCAGAATGAGTCAATATCCATGTGCATCTACCATAGGTAATAGGCATTATTAGACTCCCACACAGGACCATAAATACACTTCTTACACTAACAATTTGAAATGTCTCCTATTACATATGAAACTCTATGGGCTTTATCTTTTGTGTAAAGTGTATTTAGAGACAAGACTGTTTCTAAGTTAGTTTCAACAGAGATGTACAAAAGAAAAGGTTTCTCTTAGTGGACAAACATGTAGTGCCCCTGTGAGCATCCTCAACAAATAAAAATGTCTCTTCTCCTAAAAAAAAAAAAAGGATTAACTCAAGATGGGTTAAAGATTTAAAAATAAGACCTCAAGCTATAAAAATCCTAGAAGAAAACCTAGGAGGTACCCTTCTCTATATCAGCCTTGGCAAATAATTTTTGGCAAAGCCCCCAAAAGCAATTGCAAGAAAACCAAAGGTTGACAAGTAGAACCTAATGAAAATAAATAGCTTCTGCACAGCAAAATAACTATTGACAGAGTAAACAGACAACCTACTGAATGGAAGAAAGCATTTGCAAACTATGCCTCTGATAAAGGTCTAATATTTAGAATCTATAGGAATTTAAACAGATCAACAATCAAAAACAACCCTATTAAAAATGGGCAAAGGACATGAACACATTTCTCAAAAGAAGACACACAATGCCAATGAGCATGTGAAAAAATGTTTAACATCACTAATCACTAGGGAAATGAAAATCAAAACCTCAATGAGATACCATCTCACACCAGTCACAATGGCTGTTACTAAACAGTCAAAAAACAACAGATGCTGGTGAGGCTGCAGAGGAAAGGGAACACTTATACACTGTTAGTGGAAATGTAAATTAGTTCAGCCACTGTGGAAAGCAGTTTGGAGATTTCTCAAAGAACTCAAGACTGAACTACCATTCAACTCAGCAATCCCCTTCCTGAGTATATACCCAAAAGAAAATAAGTTACTCTACCAAAGAGGTACATGCATGCATATGTTCATTGCAGCACCATTCATAGTAGCAAAGACATGGAATCAACTTAGGCACCCATCACAGTGGATGGGATAAAGAAAATGTGCCACATACATACCATGGAACAGTATGTAGCTGTAAAAAAGAATGAAATCTCATCCTTTGCAGCAACATGAATGCAGCTGAAGGCCATTATCATAAACAAATTAACACAGGAACAGAAAATCAAATATTGCATGTTCTCACTCGTAAGTTAGAGCTAAACATTGGGTACTCAGGGACATAAAGATGGGACCAAGAGACACTCTGGCCTACTTGAAGGATGAGGGAGATGGGTTGAAAAACTACCTATTGGGTACTGTTCTCAGCACTTGGGTGATGGGATCAATCATACCCCAAACCTCAGAATCATGCAATATGGTCATGCAATATGACCAGGTAACAAACCTGCACACGTACCCCCTGTTTCTAAAATAAAAGTTGAAATCATTAAAAAATAAAATAAAAAAAAATGAAGTCATTGGCCTTTATATTTACCAAGATTCTTTTACTTGAAACATGTTTATTATTGAAAGTTAAAGACTATGAGTGTATTCTTATTTCATATGTTAATTTGCAAATAGAATTAATGGTAGGTGTGAATTTTGTAATCTGATTATTGGGCTCATATCCTACCTTCACATTTTTAGCAAGTAATATTGAGATTGATCTGAGACTTGAAACAAGTGCTCTCAATATTTGAGAACATATTTGCATATAAAATGCCGACTAGGACCATTTTATTATAAAGTTATGTCTCTAATAATTCAAAATGTGCTATTAATTAGTTTTAAAATTTGGGACTAGCAAAGTCAGGACTGAACATATCAAGGTATCAAATACTTTACTGTCAGTCTACCTCATAACTTCTAACTCCACCTCTGGCTTTGTCTGACATCAGGGTCAGACTCTTACTGACATTTGTGAAGGATAGAAAGTGGCTTCATTAAAATCTTCAAAGGAAACCAGAGTAAAATAAGAGACAAAGGGGTTCCTAAGAGAAAAGAATTACCGCAACAAATGAAAGAGCCTGTCACAATGAGAAGAGAGAATTGATGTAGGGTACAAATGTGAGGCTGCTTTTAAATTTACACAGCTCAGACTTCTGTGGTCACTTATGACCCTGGAAAAGAGATAGTTAATGTGTGGAAGTTAAAAGCAATTTATTACTATGAGCCCAAACATTTCTGCTGTCAGATTCCTTCTTCCTTCTCATGGAAGGGATGAAAATATGGACATCGTTTCTCTACCAGTCAGAGAGAGGTGAGGACTGGAGGTCAAGGTTGGGTTAACACCAATGTATTGGTGACCAGAATAAAGTATCAGGTGGCGTTTATGACAGGGACTTGGAGGCAGGTAGGATGTCATCCCAAGCATCAGAATTTGAGAAGATAGACACTCCCAATGATGTCAAAGGCCATCGACACCATGTGGGTTCTATGCCAAGCAGAATTAGCTAAGAGGAATGTAAAGTGCCAGAGCATAAGGATAGCAGAGACACAGGAAGCTGTGTAAAAATTATGTGAGATAGTCCCCATCCACTTTGGAGTATCTAAGAGACATCAGAAACGATAGAAGCCTTGCCATTTGGTAGAACTATTAATCTAGTGGCGTTGGCAAAAAGGATTGAAGTAGCTATACTTAAGATCCACAAGCAGGTTGTAACTAGAGAGTCACTTGAGTTAAACTATATTTTATACAATGAATTTAAAAAATCCTACTAATTTGGTTGATGAGATAATCATTTATGTAGAAAAAAACCAATCATTAACCAAAATTGGAAGAGCAGTTTCTTTCATATTACAGACACAATTTACTATTTTACAGTTTGTAGCTTTGGTCCTTATTTCAAAACCTGGGGTCCCAGATTAATCAAAGAGTCTGACATCGGGTGCTCCTTGTGGCTATTGATCACCCACATCCCATATTTTAGCCATATACCTCTAATATATCTTTTTTTCAGGAAGAATAAGGTGGAATAATCAGGATATTGTAAGTTGTGATTATCCAGAGACTTTAATCACGTATCATGTGAACTCCAATTATCATGTTCTAATCTGCCCTTCAAAAGGAGAAACAGATAAGAATTATTCCACCTGACCCTAACTCCAAGATATTGTTATGGTATCTTTGTTACATTTATTCCTGCTCTCTGTCTTGATTTTCTTTATTTAGTTTGGCAAGCTTCTGCTCTTTGGCTATCTTGCTGCCATTTCCCTTTGAACAGATCAAGGGTTCTGTTCAAAGAACAGACATTGGATACATGCTATGTACAAGTTTGCTTTGTGTTCTTGTCTTGTTATTTAACCATTTAACAGAAGGGCCTGTTTAGCGCTACATGTGCAGCTTTGAAAGAGTTTAATTTACGTACATGCATTTTGAAGTTCTGAAAAATTGCTATTGTGCTCATTTGATTTTTTTTTCTATTTAGGGTTCTCCCCTTCTTTTGTGTTTAGAGGAAAGATAAATTGAAGGAAGATAGAGGGAAGGAGAAGAAACCATTTCTTTTTCAGTCTCCATTTGAGAATTTAAGAAGAAACATCAAAGAAACTAATTATACATTTTAATAAAAATGAGCAGATTCAACTCATGGGGAATAACTCTATGTAAAAATACATTTGAGTTTTAACTTCAAAGTAGAAGTTAAAGGGGTTACTAAATGGTTCCAACTTTTTTGTAGCTAGATTTGACAGATATTTTAGGGGTTTTTAATAGGTTTTTAGGGGTTTTTAATAGGGTTTTTCCCTCTAATAGTGGGTTACTAAATGGTTCCAACTTTTTTTGTAGCTAGATTTGACAAATATTTATTGAGGGATTACTCTGGCCTTCAGATGCAATGAAATAAAATCACCGAACATCCCTGGGGGTTATTACTTAATCTCACTTTTAAGATGAAGAAACTAAGGTAAAATTTAGTGTGGCTAGTAAGTGGCAGAATCAGGATTAGAGCTCAGGCTTACACATTACTCTTCCATTGTGCCCCAAACCAATGCTTCTCTGTTTTGTGTTGCTATAACATGCTACTGCACACTAAATAATTTATAGACAGAAATGTATTAGCTTAAGGTTCTGGAGACTGGGAAGTCCAAGATTGTCTGGCAAGGGATTTATTGCTGTATCATCCCATGACAGAAGCACAAAGAGAGGGCACATGAGAGAAAAAGGGGCCAAAATTATCCTTTTGTAAGGAAACCATTCCTGTGATAACTCACCCACTACAGTGATAATGACATTACTCCATTCATGAGGGTAAAGCCCTCATGGTCTAACCACCACTAATCATTAGGCCTTATCTCCCAACAATGTTGTAATGAGGATTAAGCTTCCAGCACATGAGTTTTGGGGGACATACTCAAACCTTAGCTTCTCCAATTATGATCTACACATAAATCACCAGGGGGTCTTGTTAAACTGTAGAGTTTAAAAAAAAATTATTTTTAATTTTTGTGTATACATAGTAGGTGTGTATATTTATGGGGTACATGAGTTATTTTGATATGCATACAACGCATAATAATCACATCAGGGCAGAAACTGATAAATCAGTAAAATTTTAGAATACAAAATTAATGTATACAAATCAGTAGTCCTGCTATATACCAACAGTGACCAAGCTGAGAATCAAATCAAGAATTCAACCCATTTTACAATAGCTGCAAAAAAATCAAAATACTTAGGAATAGAGAGGGCATCCCTGTCTTGTGCCAGTTTTCAAAGGGAATTTTTCCAGTTTTTGCCCATTCAGTATGATATTGGCTGTGGGTTTGTCATAAATAGCTCTTATTATTTTGAAGTATGTTCCATCAATACCGAATTTATTGAGCATTTTTAGCATGAAGGGCTGTTGAATTTTGTCAAAAGCCTTTTCTGCATCTATTGAGATAATCATGTGGTTCTTGTCTTTGGTTCTGTTTATATGCTGGATTACGTTTACTGATTTGCGAATGTTGAACCAGCTTTGCATCCCAGGGATAAAGCCCACTTGATCATGGTGGATAAGCTTTTTGATGTGCTGCTGGATCCGGTTTGCCAGTATTTTACTGAGGATTTTTGCATCGATGTTCATCAGGGATATTGGTCTAAAATTCTCTTTTTTTGTTGTGTCTCTGCCAGGCTTTGGTATCAGGATGATGTTGGCCTCATAAAATGATTTAGGGAGGATTCCCTCTTTTTCTATTGATTGGAATAGTTTCAGAAGGAATGGTACCACCTCCTCTTTGTACCTCTGGTAGAATTCAGCTGTGAATCCATCTGTTCCTGGACTTTTTTTGGTTGGTAGGCTATTAATTATTGCCTCAATTTCAGAGCCTGCTATTGGTCTATTCAGGGATTCAACTTCTTCCTGGTTTAGTCTCGGAAGAGTGTAAGTGTCCAGGAAATTATCCATTTTTTTTCTAGATTTTCTAGTTTATTTGCGTAGAGGTGTTTATAGTATTCTCTGATGGTAGTTTGTATTTCTGTGGGGTCGGTGGTGATATCCCCTTTATCATTTTTTATTGCATCTATTTGATTCTTCCCTCTTTTCTTCTTTATTAGTCTTGCTAACGATCTGTCAATTTTGTTGATCTTTTCAAAAAACCAACTCCTGGATTCATTGATTTTTTTGGAGGGTTTTTTGTGTCTCTATCTCCTTCAGTTCTGCTCTGATCTTAGTTATTTCTAGCCTTCTGCTAGCTTTTGAATGCGTTTGCTCTTGCTTCGCTAGTTCTTTTAATTGTGATGTTAGAGTGTCAATTTTAGATCTTTCCTACTTTCTCTTGTGGGCATTTAGTGCTATAAATTTCCCTCTACACACTGCTTTAAATGTGTCCCAGAGATTCTGGTATGTTGTATCTTTGTTCTCATTGGTTTCAAAGAACATCCTTATTTCTGCCTTCATTTCGTTATGTACCCAGTAGTCATTCAGGAGCAGGTTGTTCAGTTTCCATGTAGTTGAGCGGTTTTGATTGAGTGTCTTAGTCCTGAGTTCTAGTTTGATTGCACTGTGGTCTGAGAGACAGTTTGTTATAATTTCTGTTCTTTTACATTTGCTGAGGAGTGCTTTACTTCCAATTATGCGGTCAATTTTGGAATAAGTGCAATGTGGTGCTGAGAAGAATGTATATTCTGTTGATTTGGGGTGGAGAGTTCTATAGATGTCTATTAGGTCTGGTTGCTGCAGAGCTGAGTTCAATTCCTGGATATCCTTGTTAACTTTCTGTCTCGTTGATCTGTCTAATGTTGACAGTGGAGTGTTTAAGTCTCCCACTATTATTGTATGGGAGTCTAAGTCTCTTTGTAAGTCTCTAAGGACTTGCTTTATGAATCTGGGTGCTCCTGTATTGGGTGCATATATTTTTAGGATAGTTAGCTCTTCCTGTTGAATTGATCCCTTTACCATTATGTAATGGCCTTCTTTGTCTCTTTTGATCTTTGATGGTTTCAAGTGTGTTTTATCAGAGACTAGTATTGCAAACCCTGCTTTTTTTTGTTCTCCATTTGCTTGGTAGACCTTCCTCCATCCCTTTATTTTGAGCCTATGTATGTCTCTGCATGTGAGATGGGTCTCCTGAATACAGCAGACTGATGGGTCTTGACTCTTTATCCAGTTTGCCAGTCTGTGTCTTTTAATTGGAGCATTTAGTCCATTTACATTTAAGGTTAAGATTGTTATGTGTGAACTTGATCCTGCCATTATGATATTAACTGGTTATTTTGCTCGTTAGTTGATGCAGTTTCTTCCTAGCCTCAATGGTCTTTACATTTTGGCATGTTTTTGCAATGGCTGGTACCGGTTGTTCCTTTCCATGTTTTGTGCTTCCTTCAGGGTCTCTTGTAAGGCAGGCCTGGTGGTGACAAAATCTCTAAGCATTTGCTTATCTGTAAAGGATTTTATTTCTCCTTCACTTATGAAACTTAGTTTGGCTGGATATGAAATTCTGGGTTGAAAATTCTTTTCTTTAAGAATGTTGAATATTGGCCCCCACTCTCTTCTGGCTTGTAGAGTTTCTGCCGAGAGATCTGCTGTTAGTCTGATGGGCTTCCCTTTGTGGGTAACCCGACCTTTCTCTCTGGCTGCCCTTAGGTAGCACCATTAAGGACATAGGCATGGGGAAAGACTTCATGTCTAAAACACCAAAAGCAACGGCAGCAAAAGCCAAAATTGACAAATGGGATCTAATTAAACTAAAGAGCTTCTGCACAGCAAAAGAAACTACCATCAGAGTGAACAGGCAACCTACAGAATGGGAGAAAATTTTTGCAATCTACTCATCTGACAAAGGGCTAATATCCAGAACCTACAAAGAACTCAAACAAATTTACAAGAAAAAAACAAACAACCCCATCAAAAAGTGGGCAAAGGATATGAACAGACATTTCTCAAAAGAAGACATTCATACAGCCAACAGACACATGAAAAAATGCTCATCATCACTGGCCATCAGAGAAATGCAAATTAAAACCACAATGAGATACCATCTCACACCAGTTAGAATGGCAATCATTAAAAAGTCAGGAAACAACAGGTGCTGGAGAGGATGTGGAGAAATAGGAACACTTTTACACTGTTGGTGGGATTGTAAACTAGTTCAACCATTATGGAAAACAGTATGGCGATTCCTCAAGGATCTAGAACTAGATGTACCACATGACCCAGCCATCCCATTACTGGGTATATACCCAAAGGATTATAAATCATGCTGCTATAAAGACACATGCACACGTATGTTTATTGCGGCAGTATTCACAATAGCAAAGACTTGGAATCAACCGAAATGTCCATCAGTGACAGACTGGATTAAGAAAATGTGGCACATATACACCATGGAATACTATGCAGCCATAAAAAAGAATGAGTTTGTGTCCTTTGTAGGGACATGGATGCAGCTGGAAACCATCATTCTTAGCAAACTATCACAAGAACAGAAAACCAAACACCGCATGTTCTCACTCATAGGTGGGAACTGAACAATGAGATCACTTGGACTCGGGAAGGGGAAATCACACACCGGGGCCTATCATGGGGAGGGGGGAGGGGGGAGGGATTGCATTGGGAGTTATACCTGATGTAAATGACGAGTTGATGGGTGCTGACGAGTTGATGGGTGCAGCACACCAACATGGCACAAGTATACATATATAACAAACCTGCACGTTATGCACATGTACCCTAGAACTTAAAGTATAATAAAAATAATAAATTAATTTAAAAAAAAGAAATAAAATACTTAGGAATATACCTAACCGAGGAGGTGAAAGACCTCTGCAAGGAAAACTACAAAACACTGATGAAAGAAATCAGATGATACAAACAAATGGAACAAATATGCTCATGGATGGACAGAATCAATATTGTGAAAGTGACCAAACTGCCAAAAGCAATATATGAATTAATGCAGTTCCCATCAAAATACCATCATTCTTCACAGAACTAGAAAAATAATTCTAAAATTTATATGGTATCAAAAAAGAGCCTGCATAGCCAAAACATGACTAAGCAAAAAGAACAAATCTGAAAGCATTCATTACATTACTTGACTTCAAAATACACTATAAGGCTAGAGTCACCAAAACAGCATGGTACTGGTATAAAAATAGGCACATAGGCCAATGAAACAGAATAAAGAACCCAGAAATAAAGCCACATACTTACGCCAACTGATCTTCAACAAAGCAACAAAAACATAAAGTGTGGAAAATTTAACAAATGGTGCTGGGATAATTGGCAAGCCACATGTAGAAGAATGAAACTGGATCCTCATCTCTCACCTTATACAAAAATCAACTCAAAATGGATCAAAGACTTAAATCTAAGACCTGAAACCATAAAAATTCTATAAGATAACATTGGAAAAACTCTTCTAGACATTGGCTTAGGCAAAGACTTTATGACCAAGAACCCAAAGGCAAATGCAACAAAAACCAAGATAAATAAATGGGACATAATTAAACTAAAAAACTTCTGCGCAGCAGAAGAAATTGTTAGCAGAGTAAATAGACAAACCACAGAATGGGAGAAAGTCTTTGCAAACTGTGCATCCAACAAAGAGTTAATATCCAGAATCTATAAGGAACTCAAATCAGCAAGAAAAAACAATCTCATCAAAAAGTGGGCTAAGGACATGAATAGACAATTCTCAAAAGAAATCATACAAATGGCCAACAAACATATAAAAAATGCTCAACATCACTAATTATCAAGGAAATTCAAATCAAAACCACAGTGTGATATCACCTCACTCCTGCGCGAATGTCCATAATAATAATAAAAAAATAGATATTGGCGTGGATGTGGTGAAAAGGGAACACTTTTACACTGCTGGTGGGAATGTAAACTGGTACCACCACTAGTAGTTTCCTTTCCACTGTGAAGATTCCTTAAATAACCAAAAGTAGATCTATCATTTGATCCAGCAATCCAACTCCTGGGTATCTACCCAAAAGAAAAGAGATCATTACACAAAAAAGATATGTGCACGCACATGATTATAACAGCACAATTAGCAATTATAAAAATATGGAACCAGCTCAAATGCCCGTCAATCAATAAGTGGATAAAGAAAATGTGATATATATATATATACACACACATACACACACACACACACATATATGTATATACACACACACACACACACACACACACACACACACACACCCCCATGGAATACTACTCAGCCATGAAAAGGAATAAAAATAATGGCATTTACAACAACCTGGATGGAATTGGAGACCATTATTCTAAGTGAAGTAACTCAGGAATAGAAAACCAAATATCCTATGTTCTCACTTGCAAGTGGGGGCTAAGCTATGAGGATGCAAAGAATGATACAATGGACTTTGGGGACTGAGGCAAAGGGCAGGAGGGGGTGAGGGATAAAATACTACACATCAGGTACAGTTACTCTACACCTGCTCAGGTGATGGGTGCACCAAAATCATTATTACCCATGTAACCAAACACCACCTGTTCCCCCAAAACCAATTGAAATAAAAAAGAAAAATTAAAAAAAAATCACATTAGGGCAAATAAGGTATCCATCACCTCAAGCATTTATCATTTCTTTGTGTTACAAACATCCCATTTATATACTCCTGTAGTTGTTTAAAAATCTATAACAAGTTTTCTTGACTGTAATCACCCTGTTGTGCTATCAAATACTAGATCTTATTAATTCTATCTAACTATATTTTTGTACCCATTAACCAGGCAGGGTCCCTCCCTGCCCTGCACTATTCTTAGCAGCCTCTGGTAATCATCATTCTATGCTCTATCTCCGTGAATTTAATTGTTTTAATTTTTACCTCCCACAAATGAATGAGAACATGTGAAGTCTATCTTTCTGTGCCTGGCTTATTTCACTTAACATAATGTCCTCCAGTTCCATGCATGTTGCATATGACAGAATCTCCTACATTTTAATGATTGAATAGTACTCTGTTGTGTATATGTACCACATTTTCTTTTTCCATTCATCTGCTGATGGACATTTAGGTTGCTTCCAAATCTTGGCTATTGTGAATAAGCATGGCAGTGCAATAAACGCATGGCAGTGCTTATTATAAAATAAAAGTATATCTCTTTGATTTACTGACTTTCTTTTGAGCGTATACCTAGCAGCAGGATTGCTGGATCGTATAGTAGTTATCTTTTTAGTTATCTGAGAAACTTCTGTATTGTTCTCCATTGTGGCTGTACTAATTTACATTCCCACCAACAGTGTATGAGGGTTCCTTTTTCTTTACATTCTCACCAGCATTTGTTACTGTCTGTCTTTTGGATATAATCCATTTTAACTGGGGTGAGATAATAATATCTCATTTGATTTGTATTTCTCTGATGATCGGTGATGTTGAGCACCTTTCCACATACATGTTTGCCATTTGTATGTCTTTTTTTGAGAAATGTCCAAATCTTTTGCCCATTTTTAAATTGGATTATTAGTTTTTTTCCTATTGAGTTGTTCAAGCTCCTTACATATTCTGGTTATTAATCCCTTGTCAGATAAATAGTTTGCAAATATTTTTTCCCATTCTGTGGGTTGTTTCTTCATTTTGTTGATTGTTTTCTTTGCTGTGCAGAAGCTCTTTAACTTGATGTGTTCTCATTTGTCCATTTTTGCTTGGGTTGCCTGTGCTTTGGAGTATTACACAATAAATCCTTGCCCAGTCCAATGTCCTGGAGAATTTCCCTAATGTTTTCTTTTAGTAGTTTCGTAGTTTGAGGTCAAATATTTGTCTTTAATCCATTCTGATTTCAATACTCTCTTTCCCTTTCTCATCCGGTATGATGTTAAAACCAGGTACTGTGAATTTGGTTCTTATGAAAGTGCTTTCTTGTGTGTATAGTTGTTCAATTTGCTGTTCCTGCCAGGGCGGGTGGGAGAGAATTATCACTGGAGGATTCTTCTTGGCCATGATCTACTCTCACTCTAAACCATGAGTTTTAGTGCAACAGGGTTAGAGTGTGAGATTCTGCTTGCCTAACAATCTCCCAGAGAAAGCTGATGTAGCTGTTCACACACCACACTGTGAGTGACAAGACCTTACACTTTTCTCACTTGGATAAATAAAAAGGAACTTCTGTAATGACAAGCTTAAGAAGCACAATTAATACACCTACCAGTTTGCCTTTTAAATATTTTGTTATTGGAAAAATCTTACCTTGTATTCTTTATGATCCCAGAATAATTTGATGGATTCACAATTGTTCTGGTATGATCCAGTGAATACATAACACGCCTTTGAGAACATGACATAAAGTAGGAAGTACTAGTAAAGAAAGTACTCAGTGACTTTTTTGAAAGAGTAGATTGAAAACAAATCCAAATTAGACAATGCAGAGTAATTATGGCAAAGAAAGTTTGGGTGACTACTGAGAAAATTACTTCCTCAATCAGTTGTGTGGAAGATTTAATTGAAGAAAATGAATACACCCCCATCTTTCTCTTCTCTTTAATATTTATTTGGGCTTTAAATAGGCAATATCAGCTGTAATCTAACTGAGGTCAACAGCCCCCAAGTTATAAACAGAAGCTGTTCAGTCAAAATTTTCCAAATCAAGTCTGACATCAGATAAGCCATTTTGAGGGCTTTGAGATTGAAGTATATTTCTCTTTAGTGCTCCTAAATTAGTGAATTCTTTTCTGGTGACTAAAAGCATTAATAGAACTATTTTTAAATTTATTTTAATGATAGTCACAAGATGATTTCACTGATAGTAGAAGTTACAGCAGGCAATCTACTTCTAACAAATGAGCATTCTAAATTTTAGAATAAATAGCAGAGTCTGAAGAATTTAGAGGTGAGGATGTCAACTGCCCTAAGACCCCTTCCTCCAATGTCATATGAAGACATTGAGTCCAAAAGAGATTTATTAACTTGTTTGAGGTCAATCAGCTTGTTGGTGGCACAATATTTGTTAGAAGTTTGGTCAATGGGCCGGGCGCGGTGGTTCACGCCTGTAATTCCAGCACTTTGGGAGGCCGAGGCGGGCGGATCATGAGGTCAGGAGATGGAGACCATCCTGGCTAACACTATGAAACCCCGTCTCTACTAAAAATACAAAAAAATTAGGCAAGCGTAGTGGCGGGCGCCTATAGTCCCAGCTACTCGGGAGGCTGAGGCAGGAGAATGGCGTGAACCCAGGAGGCAGAGCTTGCAATGAGCCGAGATTGCGCCACTGCACTCCAGAATGGGCGACACAGTGAGACTCCATCTCAAAAAAAAAAAGGAAAGGAAAAAACGAAGTTTGGTCAATGGTCACAGAGTCAACTGTTAGAAAGGCCAAGTAAGAAACAATGTAGCTTCATAAAATATAACATAAAAGGAGGTCATGGGAAATGTGGTAAATAGCATGGGGAAAGGTCACTGCCACACAGTTGAAACTATTTATATGTGAAAATGAGGGCTCAGTATAGACAGATCATCTGCCTTTGATTTTTAAATTTTTTAAAATTTTTAATTTTGTGAGACAGGGTCTCACTCAGGCTGGAATGCAGTGGTGCGATCTTGGCTCACTGCAAACTCTGCTTCCCGGGCTCAAGTGATCCTCCCACCTCAGCCCCCGAAGAAGCTGGGACTAAGGCATGCATGCCACGACACCCGCTAATTTTTGTGTTTTTGTAGAGATGTGGTTTTGTCATGTTGTCCAGGCTGGTCTCAAAGTCCTGAGCTCAAGCAATCCACCCTCCCTGGCCTCCCAAAGTGCTAGGATTACAGGTGTAAGCCACTGTGACTCGCCTCATCAGCTTTTTAAGTAAAAGTTGGGAATTCAGAATTATATGTAAAATATTTTAATTGAAAAATACAATGAGCAAAAACAAAAGCAAAAACAGTGTGAGTCAAACAAAACACACATGTAGAGAAGACTGGACCTATAAGGCTGTGTTTGTACAATGTCTGACCCAGATCTTTTGTTCTACCAATCTAATGTGCTTTTATTTTTTTAAAAAATTTAAGTTTTAAAGTTTTAAAAATATCTGTGGGTACATAGTAGGTGTATATATTCATGGGATACATGCGATGTTTGATACAGGCATGCAATGTGAAATAAGCATACCATAGAGAATGGGAGTATCCATTCCCTCAAGCATTTATCCTTTGAATTACAAACAAACCAATTATACTTTATAAGTTATTTTAAAATGTACAGTTAAGTTATTATTGATTATAATCACCCTATTGTGCTATCAAATCATATGTCTTATTTATTCTTTCTATTCTTTTGTACCCATTAACCATCCTTACCTCCCTCCAGCCCTCCAATACCCTTTCCAGCCTCTGGTAACCATCCTTGTACTTTCTATGTCCATGATTTCAATTGTTTAGATTTTCAGATTCCACAAATAAGAACATGCAATGCTTGTCTTTGCCTGCCTTACTTTTCTTAACATAATGATCTCCAGTTCCATCCATGTTGTTGCAAATGACTGGATCTCATTCTTGTTTATTGTTGAATAGTACTTCATTGTGTATATGTTCCATGTTTTCTTTATCTATTCGTCTGTTGATGGACACTTAGGTTGCTTCCAAATCTTAGCTATTGTAAACAGTGCTGCAACAAACAGAGGAGTGCAGATATCTCTTTGATATACTGATTTTCTTTCTTTTGGGTACATACCCAGCAGTGGAATTGCTGAATCACACAGTAGCTAAATTTTAGTTTTCTGAGGAGCCTCAAAACTGTTCTCCATAGTGGGTTGTACTAATTTACATTCAACAGAGTACAAGGGTTCCTTTTTCTCTACATCCCTGCCAGCATTTTTTATTGCCCATCTTTTGGATATAAGCCATTTTAACTGGGGTGAGATGATATCTTATTATAGTTTTACATTCATTCAATGTTATTATTGATAAGTAAGGACTTACTCCTGCCATTTTGTTATTTGTTTTCTGGTTGCTCTGTGGTCTTCTCTTCCTTCTTTGTTTCATTCCCATCTTCCTCTAGTGAAGGTGATTTTCTCTGGTAATATAATTTAGTTTTCTTGCTTTTTATTTTTTGTGTATCCACTGTATGTTTTTGGCTTGAGGTTACCATGAGGTTTGTAAATCTATCTTATAACCTAATATTTTAACCAGATAACAACTTAACACTATTTGCCTAAACAAGCAAGGAAAAAGAAAACTATTAAAAACTCTATGCCTTAGCTTCATCCCCTCAATTTTTAACTTTTGTTGTTTCTGTTGATATTTTATTGTACTCGTTATGTCTTGGAATGTTGTAGTTATTATTTTAGATTGGTTCGTTGTTTAGTCTTTCTACTTAGGATAAGAGTTCCAGTGTTACAATATTCTGTGTTTTTCTGTGTACTTACTCTTATAGTGAGTTTTGTACCCTCAGATTGTTATTAGATCTTTAGGGTGTCGATTTTCTGGCCAGAAACCTCTGTGACTGCAGTGCCTTTGCCCAAGTTCTTGTCCCACGTTGTCCGGGAAGAATGAGGTATGCAGACAAGTGAAGAGTGAACAAGATGATGAGCTTTATTGAGTGTTACAACACCTCATAGGAGACCTGCAGTGGGTAGCTTCTCTCTGTGGGCAGATTACTGTCAAGTGTTCAGTTCTCAGCAGTGAGGAGGCCCTGGAGAGGGTAGCTACTCTCTGCTACTGGTCATCCTGATGTCTGTAGCTCACAGCAGATATGAGGCCTTGGAGAGGGTGGCTCCTCTCTGCTGGCAGGTCACCTCTGCAGCTCTCAGCAGAGAGGGTAGCTCCTCTCTGCAACTGGTTGTCCTGTCATCTGCAGCTCTCAGCAGAGTGTCGTTCCTCTCTGCAGCTGGTTTTCCCATTGTCTCTCTGCCCTCTTTATCCTCTGGTCATCCTCAGCTCTGCTCTGGCTGAGCCCAGGAATTTTATGGACCTCAGAAAGGAGGAAATGTGTTCCAGTTAGTCCATGGGTGGCCATGGGCAGCCTGGAAAAGGCACCAGGAGACCCCTCTTCGGTCTGTGGGTCTGGCACTCCAGCCCCCAGCCTTCAGGCCCTCCCTGGCCTAAAGATGGGGCCTTACTGGGGACCTGCGTTCTTCTGCCCAGGAATCAATCTGTCTCCAGCTGCCATTCATGGCCCTTGGGGCTTGGCCCCAATTCCCTGCTCAGAGATTAGAACAGGTTACAGGAGTGGAGAGAGGTCAGGCAGCAGGAGAAGATACCCCAAAGCCTGCAGGGATTGAGGGGTTCCTTTCTGGGGCCCCCGAGGGTGCAGGCTGCAGAGATGCCCAGGTTCCTGTGCCTGGGAGGCAGAATACAGCTGCACCCGGGAGCTCTCGCTCTGCCAACTCGGAAGGGGTGGGGCTCCTGCTTGTCTGTGGCTCCCACCTAATCCATGAACCAGAGGTCCAAGTCTGCAGTCGAGGGTCCTGCAGCTGCAGCTGCACCTTGGAGGTCAGATCCTGCCTATTCCCAGCCCCTCTCCCAGAGCACAGGGAGGCTCAGATCCACAGCAGCAGTTTGGGTGGCTGTGGCTCCTGCCTGCTCCATAGAGCGGGAGGCCTGGGTCTGCAGTTGCCTTTGGGTGGCTGCAGTGACACCCAGGGAGCTCCTGCCCCGGCTCAGAAGGGGCAGGGCTCCCACCAGCTCCATGGAGTGTGCAGCCCCAGCCATGCTTCCCTGCTGCAGCCAGCATCATGGCAGAAGCCACTGCCATCAAGATGATTATTTATCACTCATTAATATCCTTTTTTTTTTTTCCACTGAAGTACTACGTTTAGCATTTTTTGTAGGACATGTCTGGTATTAATGTAATCTTTCAGCTTTTGTTTGTGAAAGTCTTCGTTTCTCCTTCATGTTTCAAAGATACTTTAGCTGGATATGCTATTGTAGGGTAAAAGTTTTTTTCCTTCAGCACTTTAAATATGTCATGCCACTCTCTCCTGAATGGTAAGGTTTCCACTGAGAAGCCTACTATCACACTGACCTATTGGAGCTTCATTTTATGTTATTTGTTTCTTTTCTCTTGCTGCTTTTCGGACCCTTTATCCTTGACCTTTGGGAGTTTCATTATTAAATGCCTTGAGGTAGTCGCCTTTTGGCTAAATCTGCTTGGTGTTCTATAACCATCTTGTACTTGGATACCGATATCTTTCTCTAGGTTTGGGAAGTTCTCTGTTATTCTGCCATTGAATAAACGTTTTACCCCATCTCTTTCTCTACCTCCTCTTTAGGGCTGATAACTTTTAAATTTGTGCTTTTGAAGCTATTTTCTTGATCCCGTAGGTGTGCTTTATTGTTTTTTACTTTTTTTTTTTTTGCCTCATCTGACCTGTATTTTCCAATAGCCTGTGTTGAAGCTCACCAATTCTTTCCCTTGCTTAATCCATTCTGTTATTAAAGGACTGTGATGCATTCTTCGGTGTGGCAATTGCATTTTTCAACTCTAGAATTTCTGCTTGATTCTTTTAATTATTTCAATCTCTTTGTCTGCTTGTCTGCTATCAAATTTATCCGATAACATTCTGAATTCCTTCTCTGTGTTATCTTTAATTTCTTTTTGTTTCCTCAACCCAGATATTTTGAATTCTCTGCCTGAAAAGTCAAATATCTCTGTTTCTCTAAGATTGCTCCCTGGTGCTTATTTAGTTCATTGGGTGAAGTCATGTTTTCCTGGACGGTGTTGATGCTAGTAGATGTTCTTCAGTGTCTGGGATTGAAGAGTTAGGTATTTATTGTAGTCTTCACTGTCTTGAGTTATTTTTAGCTGTCCTTTTTGGAAAGGTTTTTCAGATATCTAAAAGGACTTGGGTGTTGTAATCTAAGCTGTATTTACTTTAGGGGGCCTCAGTAATGCTGTGGCACTTGCAGACTCGTAGAGGTACTGTCTTGATGTTCTTGGACAAGATCTGGGAGAATTCTCTGGATTACCGGGCAGACATTCTTGTTTCTTCCCTTCCTTTCCTTTACCCCAAACAAACAGAGTCTGTCTTTGTTCTGACCCACCTAAAGCTAGGAGTGGAGTGACACAGCACCCGTGTGGTGACCACCATGACTGTGCTGGATCAGACCTGAAGCCAGCACAGCACTGGGTCTTGCCCAAGGCCTGCTGTAGCTACCTTCTGGCTACTGTCTATGTCCCCTCAAAATCCTGGGGCTCTACAATCAGCAAGTGGCAAAGAAAGCCAGGCCTGTATCTTTCCCTTCAGGGAGGCAAGGTGCCCCAGGCCCTGGGTGGGTCCAAAGTAGCTGTCTGAGAGTCAGGGACTAGAGTAAAAAAAAACCTTAGAAGTCTACCTGGTGTTCTATTTTATTGCAGCTGAGCTTGCACTCAAACCACAAGATGCAGTCCTCCCACCCTTCCCTCCTCTTTTTAAAGGCAGAGGAGCCTCACCCTGTAGACACCACCACCCCAGGCGACAAAGAGATGGCCAGACTACCAACCAATGTTCCCTTAAGTCCCAAAGGCTATTAAGTCAACTTTTGATGCATGTTGCCTGGCCTTAGACTTACCTTTCAGGACAGTGGGCTCCACTCTGGACCAGGGCAGGTCCAGAAATGCCATCTGATATGGTTTGGCTCTGTGTCCCACCCAAATCTCATATTCAATTGTAATCCCCAGTGTTGGAGAGGGATCTGGTGGAGATGAGTGGATCATGGAATGGATTTTCCCCTTGCCGTTCTCATGATAGTGGGTTCTCATGAGATCTGATGATTCAAAAATGTGTGGCACTTCCCCCTTTGCACTTTCTTTCTCCTGCACCACCGTGTGAAAATTGTGCCTGCTTCCCCTTTGCCTTCTGCCCTGATTTTAAGTTTCCTGAGGACTCTCCGGCCATGCCTTCTACACAGCTTGCAGAACTGTGGGTCAATTAAACCTCTTTTCTCTGTAAATTACCCAGTCTCAGGTATGTCTTTATAGCAGTAAGAAAACAGACTAATACACCATCCAGGAGTCAAGTCCTGGAATTGGGAATGCCAAGAGCCCACTTGGTGCTCTGCCTCGCTGTGGCTGTGCTGGTATTTCAGGTGCAAGAGAAAGTCCCCTTTACTTTTCCCTCTGCTTTTTTTCTCAAGCAGAAGGAAAGCCCTGTAGCTACCACAGCTGGGAGGTTATCAGTGTTATCAGCCTTGGCATTCATTCTTGGTCTCAACCATTTGTGAGACCTTCTGATGGGTCAATGTCATATAATAAATGGCCATTTTCCTAAGGCATAAATTTAAGCTGCAATATATGATTGCTGTGCAGAAGAGAGATATTTATTTGGTGGGAGAGCTTAAACTATAATTCAGCATTTTTGCAAGTATTAAAAAAGTTAATACGAGTAAAGTATATCAAGCATATAGAAAATCAATGTTAGCTAATATTATTATTTATTATTTCTTGTGGCTTTGTTGTTTTCTATTTTCCACTATACTTATAATAATTCTTGTAAAACCATTCTGTGGTGCGATTTATGGGGAAAATTATTTGCTGCTATTATAGTCCAGAATTGGGAATTATCCAAGAAACCAAGACTTATCCCTTGCAGATGTCAAGGGTTTCTTCTGTTTAGCCCTGGGATCTTGAGGAAAGTTACCAAATTTAGCCTAGCACATAAACATACCAACCTGGGTAATAATTAAGGTGCCATGCCTTACCCTATTTTTGAGAGGTAGGATACTAAAATTGAAGTTAAATTTATCAGCATATTTTGAGAATAGGTATGATGGAAATGGATTCCAGTATTTCTGGATGGAGACAACTACTTGCTAGCCCCAAAGGAAAAGGCTGCTAGAGCTCAAAACTGCTTCTGCAAAGTACTTCTGGGAAACTGGAAACTTTGTGAGTCCTTTGAGACTCATACCATTTGACTAGGTCACTCTTTGTCCTTCCTTATCATTATCATCTGTAGATTTTAAGGATTATATTATTTCTGACCAATAATAATTTAATTCTAATTTTCTACTGGGGTGTGTGTGTGTGTGTGTGTGTGTGTGTGTGAGAGAGAGAGAGAGAGAGAGAGAGAGACAGGGTCTCACTCCATCACCCAGGCTGGATTGCAGTGGTGTGATCTCGGTTCACTGCAACCTCTGCCTCCTGGATTCAAGTGATTCTCATGCCTCAGCCTCCTGAGTCAGCAGCTGGAATTACAGGCATGCACACTGATTTTTGTATTTTTAGTAGAGATGGGATTTTCCCATATTGGCCAGGCTGGTCTCGAACTCCTGACTTCAAGTGATCTGCCTGCCTTGGACTCCCAAAGTGCTGGGATTGCAGGTGTGGGCTCCCACACCTAACCTTATTGACTTTTTCCATTAAAAAGTTTATTTTCATGTATCACATTTTGAGTTAGTTATATTATGCAAAAATTATGTTATAGAAAAGGCATATTTATTTTTTGGTCTGATGAATGTGGATAAGAGAAAAATTTATCATGGCTGTGAGCAGTCCAAAATATGGTCTAGAATAAGGAATGTAGGAAATGGAGACTACTGTAGGCCTTATTAAATTATAACATTTCATAATTAAATGAAAACTAGTAAATGAAATATAAACATCGGACTTGATTTTTTCCCTAAAGATGCAGTTTTAAAACTTAAATGAAGAAATGCCGATAGAAAATTATCTTTAGAATTTATCTTTTTTGACTAGTTAGTTACCTTTTGCATTTTTTAGTAATAAAATTTACTTAGTGGAGTATTTTCTTTCCTTAACCATACTTTAATATTTTTGTCTAACTTACCTCTTTCTCATCCTGAAGGTAGACAGTGAGCAGCGAGGGATTTGGAGACAAACTTTGGGGAATTTGAGTGTTTTTAAAAATCACCTCCATAAAATCTTTATTTTATTTTTTTCACAAAACCCTTAGACATAAAGTTCTCTATGTGCTGTTCCAAACAAAGTCTCCTTTTAGGCAGAGCTGTGGTGTTCCAGAATTAAGTCTCCTTTTGGCCTGCCTTTCTCCCTAGGCAGAACACCTGAGCCACAGTATCAGAACTAGGGGTGGAAGCCTGCTTTTTCTGGAATGAAACCCCTCACTCTTCAAGTGGCCACAAGAGAAGAGGTAACAGTCCCTGGTCTCCATATTCATGTGTGAAATCTCTGCCCTATGAGCAAGCTGAGATGAGGGCAATTTGGAACCCAGTATTGTGGCCAGAGTAGACTTCCATTCTTTGAGCCAGGGCAGAGATGGGGAGACCCAGCGCTCTCTACCATCTAGAATAGAGTTTCTGCAGCACAGGGTATGGTTGGGGCAGGGTGGCAGCCTACTCCTGATGCGGGGGAACTGTAGCCCCAAACCAGGTGTGGGGAAGGAATAGAACTCCTGTCTTTTTGGTTGCAACTGCCTGGAGTAAGGAACTTGGGGTACAGCTTCTAAAATACAGAATTGGCACTGGGGGAAAGGGAGCAAGTCATGATCCAAAGGCCACAGACTTGCTTTTCTTGCTGACATTTACTAGATTTTCTTAAATACATGTTTCACCATTTGCTGTATGTTCTTAAGACACTCGCCAGATGACTGTTGTGTGTATTTTAAAAGTAGTTTTTACCAGTTTTATTTCTTTTTTCTGGGGAGACAATCACTGAGCTTATTATTCCAGTGTTCTGGAGTTACAATTTTGAGCTTTTTCTAGAGGTGCAAGTCACAGAAATTCCTAGTGCTTCATGTTTCTCATTTATAAAATAAAGCTTGTCATAAGTATTTACTCAGATGATGTCTGAAAATTACCTAGTTCGTAGAGGTAATAGAATGGATATTAGATCTCTTTTCTGCTTACCCTTTTGCTAATTATAGATTCAATGTTTTTTACTCTATTTCATCAAAAGCCTTCAGCTCAAATTTACACCATATATATTCTGTCTATAAAGACTTCAGATCACTCAGCTATTTGTCAGAAAAATAAGATGCTTAATCAATCAGTGAAAATCTTAAATGTTTATTTCATCTTAATTCAACAACTATTTATTGATTTCCAATTCTTGCTAGTTATTGTGAAAGCCTATCTCTAGAGAGGCTAACAGACTCTTGCTGGCTTTGAAAGAAACAAGCTGCCATATTGAAACAAACTACCGTATTGTGTGTGAGCTGCCCTAAGGAAAGACACACATGGTAAGGAATAGAGGGTGACCTCTGGCTGATAGACAGCAAAAAACTGAGGACCTCAGTCTGAGAACCTGCAAGGATCTGAATTCTTCCAATTACCATGTGAGCTTGGAAGCAGCTCCTTCCCCAGTCGAGCCTTGGATGAGACCCCAGCCCTGGCCAACACCTTGATTGCAGCCTCTTATGAAGATTGTAGTCCCTAAGCAGAAAATCCAGATAACCTGTGCCCAGATTGCTGAGCCATAGAAATTCACTGAGATAATAAATGTGTGTTTCAAGTTGCTGAAATTGTGGGAATTTGTAGATAACTAATAGGTAACTAATAGATAATGTATGCCCTGTTCTTTAAACATATTCATTTATTTCTCCCTTTCTTTTCTGTAGCTCAGGGTTTCTCAACCTTGACACTACTAACATTTTGGCCCAGATAATTTGTTGTGGGGAGCTTTCCGTGCATTGTAGGATGTTTGCAGCACTTCTGTCCTTTACCCACTACATGCCAATAGCACCCTCCCAATTTTAACAATAAAAAATACCTTCAGATATTGCCAAATGCTCCCTGGAGGGAGGACCCTCCCTATTGAGAACCATTGTGTTCCCTTTGTTTATAATACACTTACCCATCATTTTTGCTTGATAATCTGTTATAACAGAGTTCAAATGTCATGTTCTCTGATGCTTTGACTGACAAAGATTGTAAGGCAGATTATTTTTAGAAATGTCTCCAAATTCTTTCTGTCTGCACTCTGATAAGGTGGGTTGTACATGGTGTAAAATTTTAGAATGACCTAATTATTTATATTATTATTTTTATTATTTGCAGGATTGTGTAGGGGTATAGAACAATTTTCTGTTTCCCAAGGTTTACAGAATATTGATTTAAAATCATTATGTGTGACCTCAAACAATAAAATATTTGAGACCCTAGCCCTGGCCAACACCAGTCATAGATTTACGTAGTCAAAGTATAGCAGGAAATGGGAAAGTGAATAACTGCCATTGGATAAAAGTTTTCATAAACATGATAAATTTAAAAATATAATCATTGTCAAAAATAATCAAGCTTGTCTTCTTTTTGTTTACTAACAACTTTCTTCATGTGGACAATGTGAGACATTTTGGTTTTGACATCAAAGCAGTAGCGTAACTCAGTTCCATACATAATTTATTGTGTTTTTGAAGTGTGAATTCAGAAACTCATTTTAATGCATAATTAAGCTAAATTTTATGTGGTTTATTTCATTTCACTTTTGGAGATTACCTACTTGTGTCTGACTTGCATTTATGAATGCTTTAGTAACTCAATAGTGAGACATTGGAGTCATTTTCTTAAAACCAAAAAAAAGAATGTCCCATGGGAGATGGAGGTATGGTATTCTTGACTCTGAGAAATCTTTACTTTTCTAATCACCTGAGAGATATATTGAGGGTACACTTATGATCTTCTATCTAATCTGCATGATTGTATTCTGAGATTTTGCTGCCATCTTGAATTACAGGATAGCATGTTGACAGTCAACTTCAAGGATTTCTCATAGGCATATTTGGTGGAAACTAAACTTTATTAGTCCCTGTGTGAATTAAGATAAGAAAAAAATTAAAGTTACTCCCTTTTCCTTTAACTTGGCAAATGAAACAGATAAAAGCTTTCTCTAGTTCTATTTCACAGTTTAAAAATTACCATAATTTGAGAGGAGTGTGCTGTTTTCACTCGGCCATTTGTAGACTTTAATGGACTTGAAGGTTAAACTTTGTTATTGTTTGGCTCTGTGTCCTCACCCAAATCTCATCTTGAATTGTAATCCCCACATGTCAAGGGAGGGATCTATAATCCCCATGTGTCAAGGGAAGGAGGTGATTGGATCATGGGGGCAAGTTTCCCCATGTTGTTCTTGTGATAGTGAGTGAGTTCTCACAAGATTTAATGGTTTTATGTGTCTGGCATTTCCCCTGCTTGCACTTCTGTCTGCTTTCCCCATGTAAGGAAGGTCCTTGCTTTCCCTTTGCCTTCTGCCATGATTGTAAGATTCCTGAGGCCTCCCTAGCCATGTAGAGCTGTGAATCAATTAAACCTCTTTCCTTTATTAGTTACCCAGTCTTGGAGAGTATCTTTATAGCAGTGTGAGAACTGATGAATATAGATTCGATTGCTTTATATATTGCAGTTGTATGTTAGTATCTTGGTGTTTTGATTTTTTACTGAAACAGTTCATTGTGTACAGAGCTTCAAGTTCATGGATAGCTTAGAGACAGTGGATCCTCTATACATTATATACTGATATATTGCATCATTTAGGACTCTAGATTGCGAGCTCCAGAAAATGAAACTCAAACCAGCATAAGCAAAATAAAGAATTTAATACCTCATGTAACTAAAAAGTCCAGAAGGTATGTCTGGCTTTCAGGTGTAGGTGCAGACCTTGAGGCCCAAGGTCTCAAATGATTTCATTAGGCCTCTGTTTCTCTCCATTCATTAGCTCTGTCTTCCATTGTTTTCTACTATAACTACAGCCTGAATTTTTAAGAACGTGGCAGGTGCTATGAGAATTACGTAGCTGGAGTAAAGCGAAGGAGCAGTTCCCTGAAGAAGGAGGAGGGGAGTTTGGGGAATGTGGAGTTCTAGTCAGAAGAAAAGATGAATATGGAGTAGACTGAAAATTGATACCTACTCCAGAACCCAAATTTTAAGCATGTGGAATAGTAAAGAGTAATGTAATCAAAGAAAAAGGAGTTTTAGTTTGACTTTTATTTCATCAAATTTTCATAGCTTGATTTATGCATCTCACTAGTAAGACTATACATGCCAGGAAGACGAGATGTTCATTTTCATTGGGCAACCTTCACCTTGGGTAACGCTTGAATGGCTTCCAACTGTTTACTTCTGCAACACTTCCTTATTCCTGCTCTTGGTACTAATAAGTCTGCGTGAATACTCTGTTTAGATTTGTAAATATAGTTAGTGTTCTGTTTCTTTAAAATTATGTATGTGTGGGGTTTCCATTTGAGGTAACAAAAACGTCCTGGAATTAGATAGTGGTTATGGTTGTACATCTTGTGAATATGGTATACTAAAAACACGGAATGGTATAGTTTCCAGTGGTAATTTTATGGTATGTGAATTATATCTCAAGAAACAAAGGAAAAAGTACATAGAAATAGCTTAGATATGCATTATCCTCATGAATATCATTGTCAACAATCCAACATAGATTAAATAAATAAAAAAACAAGAATCGGGTCCTTTTTTTTTTTACAATAAAAACTTTCACTATTTTTATACATGGTGTTCACACAAAGCTTATAGGTTTTCAATATGGGGAATTACTGTTCCCTTGATAATCCTTTGTTTTGTTATGATTGCACAATGACATACATTTGTTGTAAAAATGATTAATTGCCATATATACACTTTCAACAAGTGTACACCATTTTGTAATTCTTTTTTTCTTCTTTTTAACTTTTAAGTTCAGGAGTATATGTGCAGGTTTGTTATATAGGTAAACTTGTGTCATGGGTTTTTTTTTTTTTTTGTACAGAGTATTTCATGACCCAGGTATTAAGCCTAGTACTCATTAGTTATTTTTCCTGATCCTCTCCTTCCTCCTGCCCTCCCCATTCTCTGGTAGGCCCCCCATATCTATTGTTTCTCTCTCTGTGTCCATGTGTTCTCATGATTTAGCTCCCACTTTAAGTGAGAACCTGTATTTGGTTTTCTATTCCTGTGTTCATTTGCCAAAGATAATGGTCTCCATCCATCATGCAGCCATATCATTCTTTTTTATGGCTGCAGAGTATTCCATGGTGAATATGTACCATATTTGCTTTATCCAGTCTAACACTGATAGGCATTTGGGATGATTCCATGTCTTTGCTATTGGGAATAGTGCTGCAGTAAACACACATGTGCAAGTGTTTTTATGATAGAACAATTTATATTCCTTTTGGTATATATGCAGCAAGAGATGGCTGGGTTGAATGGTAGTTCTGTCTTTAGGTCTTTGAGGAACTGTCACACTGTTTTCCACAATGGTTGAACTAATTTACATTCCCACTAACAGTGTGTAAGCATTCCTTTTTTTCAGCAACCTCACAAACATTAGTTATTTTTTGATGGCTGTGATATGGTAGTTCATTGTGGTTTTGATTTTCATTTCTTTAATAATCAGTGATGTTGAGCTTTTTGTTTTTCATATGCTTCTTGGCCGCATGTATATCTTCTTTTGAAAAGTATCTATGTTTTTTATCCACTTTTTAATGGGATTGCTTGTTTTTTTTTTTTCTTGTAGATGTGTTTAAGTTCTTTATAGAGGCTGGATTTTGTCAGATGCATAGTTTGCAAAATTTTTCTCCCATTCTGTAGGTTGTTTACTCCGTTGATGGTTTCTTTTGCTGTGCAGGAGCTCTTCAGCTTAATTAGATCCCATTTGTCAATTTTTGCTTTTGTTGCAATTCCTTTTGCATCTTTGTCACAAAATCTTGGCCATTCCTATGTCTAGAATGGTATTGTCTTGGTTGTCTTCCAGAGTTTTTACAGTTTTGGGTTTTACATTTAAGTCTTTAATCCATCTTGAGCTGATTTTTGTATATGGTGTAAGGAAGGGGTTTAGTGTCAATCTTCTGCATGTGGCCAGCCAGTTATACCAGCACCATGTATTGAATGTAGAGTCCTTTCCCCATTGCTTGTTTTTGTCAGCTTTGTTGAAGATCAGATGGTTGTAGGTGTGTGGCCTTATTTCTAGGCTCTCTATTCTGTCCCATTGGTCTGTGTGTCTGTTTTTGTACCAGTATCATGCTGTTTTGGTTACTGTAGCCCTGTAAAGTCAGGTAGCATGATGCCTCCAACTTTGTTCTTTTTGCTTAGGATTGCCTTAGCTATCTGGGTTCTTATTTGGTTCCATATGAATTTTTAAGTAGTTCCTTCTAGTTCTGTGAAGAATATCATTGATAGTTTCATAGAAAGATCATTGAATCTCTAAATAGCTTTGGGTATTATGGCCATTTTAATGATACTGATTCTTGCTATCCATGAGCAAGAGATGTTTCTCCATTGTTTGTATCATCTCTATAATATTGATTCTTGCTATCCATGAGCAAAAGATGTTTCTCCATTGTTTGTATCATGTCTGATTTCTTTGAGAAGTGTTGTAGAGTTCTTTTACCTCCCTAGTTGGGTGTATTCCTAGGTATTTGTGTGTGTGTGTGGCAATTTTGAATGGAACTATGTTTCTGATTTGGCTCTTGGATTGATGTTTGTTGGTGTGTAGAAATGCTAGTGATTTTTATACATTGATTTTGTATCCTGATACTTCACTAAAGTTATTTTATCAGCTTAAGGAGCTTTTGGACCAGAACTATGGGGTTTTCTAGATATAGAATTATGTCATCTGTGAACAGGGATGGTTTGATTTCCTGTCTTCCTGTTTGGATGCCCCTTATTTCTTTCTTTTGCCTGAATGCTCTGTTCAGGACTTCCCAATACAACATTGAATAAGAGTGTTTAGGGAGGACATTCTTGTCTTGTGCTGGTTTTCAAGGGAAATGTTTTCAAGTTTTCCCCATTCAGTATGATGTTGGCTGTGGGTTTGTCATAGATGGCTCTTATTATTTTGAGGTATGCTCCTTCAATATCTTGTTTATTGAGAGATTTTTTTAACATGAAGTGGTGTTAAATTTTATCAAAAGTCTTTTCTGCATCTATAGAGATGATCATGTCTTTTTTTGTCTTTAACTATGTTTATATCATGAATTACATTAATTGATTTGTGTGTGTTTAACCAACCTTGCTTTCCAGGGATAAAGCCTACTTGATTTTGGTGGATAAGCTTTTTGATGTGCTGCTGGATTCAGTTTTCCAGTATTTTCTTGGGGATTTTTTGTATCAATGTTCATCGAGGTTATTGGCCTGAAGTTTTATTTTTTCACTGTGTCTCTGACAGGTTTTGGTATCTGGATGATGCTGGACATATAGAATAAGTTAGGGAGGAGCCTGTCCTCTTCAATTTTTTTGGAATAGTTTTAGTAGGAATGGTACCAGTGCTTATTTGTACATCTGGTGGAATTTGGCTGTGAATCAGTCTGGTCCTGGGCTTTGGTAGGCTATTTACTACTGATTCAATTACAGAGCTTGTTATTGATCATTTCAGGGATTTAATTTCTTACTGGTCCAGTCTTGGAAGGGTGTATGTGTCCAAGAATTTATCAGTTTCTTCTAGATTTTTTAGTTTGTGTGCATAGATGTGTTCATAATATTCTCTGATAGTTATTTGTATTTCTGTAGGGTCAGTGGTAATATCACTTGTGTCATTTCTAATTGTGTTTATTTGGATCTTCTCTCTTGTCTTCTTTATTAGTCTAGCTAATGGTCTATTTTATTAACTTTTCAGAAAAAAAAAAACAAACTCCTGGATTCACTGATGTTTTGAATGTGTGTGTGTGTGTGTGTGTGTGTGTGTGTGTGTGTCTAGCTCCTTCAGTTCAGCTCTGATTTTGGGTATTTCTTGTCTTCTGCTAGCTTTGAGGTTTGTTTGCTCTTTGTCATTAGTTCTTTTAGTTTTGATATTAGGTTATTAAACTGAGATCTTTCTAACTTTATGATGTGGGTTTTTAGTGCTATAAATGTCCCTCTTAATACTGCCTTGACTGTGTCCCACGGATTCTGGTATGATGTATCTTTGTTCACATTAGTTTTAGAGAACTTCTTTATTTCTGCCTTAATGTAATTATTTACCCAGAAGTCACTCAGGAGCGGATTGTTCAATTTTTATGTAATTGTATGGTTTTGAGTAAAATCTTGATTTCTAATTTGATTGTGCTGTGATCTGAGAGAATGGTGGTTAGGATTTCAGTTCTTTTCCATTTTTCTGAAGAGTGTTTTATGTTTAATAATGTGGTTGATTTCAGAGTATGTGCCATGTGGTAATGAGAAGAATTTATATTCTGTTCTTTTGGGGTATAGAGTTCTTTAGATGTTTATCAGGTCCTTTTGATCCAGTGCCGAGTTTTGGTCCTGATTATCTTTGTTAGTTTTCTCCCTTGATAATCTGTCTATTACTGTCAGTGGGATGTTGAAGTTTCCCATCATTATTTTGTGGAATTCTAAGGCTCTTTGTAAGTATCTAAGAACTTGCTTTATGAATCTGGATGTTCCTATGTTGGGTACATACAAATTTAGAATAGTTGGGTTCTCTTGTTGAATTGAACCCTTTGCCATTTTGTAATGCCTTTCTTTGTCTTTTCTGATCTTCGTTGTTTTAAAGTCTTTTCTGTCTGAAATTAGGTTTGCAACCCCCACTTTTTTGTTCTTCATTTGCTCGGTAGATTTTCCTCCATCCCTTTATTTTGAGCCTATGTGTGTCATTGCATGTGAGATGGTCTCTTGAAGACAGCATATCATTGTGTCTTGGGTCTTTATCTAACTTGCCACTGTGTCTTTTAATTAGGGCATTTAGTCTATTTACATTCAAGGTTAATATTGACAAGTATGAATTTGATTCTGTCATCATGATATTAGCTGGTTATTGTGCAGACTTATTTGTGTGGTTGCTTTATAGTATTGCTGGTCTGTGTACTTAAGTGTGTTTTTGTAGTGGCTGGTAACAGTCTTTCCATATTTAATACTTCCTTCAGGAGCTCTTATAAGGCAGGTGTGGTGGTGAAAATTTTCTCAGCATTTGCTTGTCTGAAAGGATCTTATTTCTCTTTCACTTATAAGGCTTAATTTGGCTGGATATGAAATTCTGGGTTGGAATGTTTTTTCTTCAAAAATGTTGAATATTGGCCCCCAATTTCTTCTGGCTTGTACACTTTCTACTGAGAGATTTGCTGTTTATCTGATGAGTTTTCATTGTAGGTGACCAGGCCTTTCTCTTTAGCTGCCTTTAACATTCTTTCTTTCATTTCAACCTTGGAGAATCTTATTATTATGTGTGTTGCGGATGATCTTCTTGTGAAGTATCTTACTGGGTTCCTCTGCATTTCCTGAATTTGAATGTTGGCCTCTCTAGCTTGGTTGAGGAAATTCTCATGGATGATATCCTGAAATATATTCTACAAGTTGTTTCCATTCTTTTCATCTCTTTCAGGGACACCAATGAGTCATAGATTTAGTCTCTATATAATCCTGTATTTCTCAGAGGTTTTGTCTGTCCCTTTTCATTTCTTTTTCTTTATTCTTGTCTGACTGTCTTATTTCAGAAAGCCAGTCTTCAGGCTCTGAGCTTCTTTCCTGAAGGTTGGTCTGTTCTGCTGCTAATACTTGTGATTGCATTATGAAACTCTCACAGTGTGTTTATTCAGCTTTATCAGGTCCGTTATGTTCTTTTCTATACTGACTATTTTGTCTGTCAGCTCCTATATCATTTTATTGTGATTCTTAGCTTCCTTGGATTGGGTTTCAACATTGGATACTCCTGCATCTCAATGATCTTCCTTCCTGAACAGTATGTTGAATACTATTTTTGTCATTTCAGCCACTTCAACCTGGTTCAGAGAAGCCTTGCTGAAGAGGTAGTGCAGTCATTTGGAGGAAAGAAGGCACTCTGGCTTTTTGAGTTGTCAGAGTTCTTGCACTAGTTCTGTCTCATCTTTGTGAGGTGGTGTTCCTTCAATCTTTAAAGTTTCTGTCCTTTGGATGAGTTTTTTTTTTTTTTTTTTTTTGAGAAGGAGTCTTGCTCTGTCACCCAGGTTGGAGTGCAGTGGTGCGATCTCGGCTCACTGCAAGCTCTGCCTCCCAGGTTCATGCCATTCTCCTGCCTCAGCCTCCCGAGTAACTGGGACTACAGGCACCTGCCACCACACCTGGCTAATTTTTTGTATTTTTAGTAGAGAAAGGGTTTCACAGTGTTAGCCAAAATGGTCTCAATCTCCTGACCTCGTGATCCGCCTGCCTTGGCCTCCCAAAGTGCTGGGATTACAGGCATGAACCACTGTGCTTGGCCTGAGTTTTTTTTTTTTTTTTTTAATCCTATTTGATGACCTTAAGAGTTTAATTGTGGTATAAGGTGGGTTTGGTCACCTACCTTTGTTTCTGGAAGATTTTAGGGGGCCAAAACTCAGCTCCCAACTCCTGGATTGCATGTTCTAACTTTGGGGGACTCATATGGGGCCCCAACTTTGTTCTCTAGCTCCCCTAGGTTTGGAGCTCACTGTGCTGGGGCATCCAAAGTGCTCTTGGGCTGCTATTCACTACACTCGAATGGGTGGTGCCAGTCAAAGCCTTTAATAGGATGATGGCATTGGGATCCATCCTTGTTTGCATGTGCCAGCATCAGCGGCAGTGCAGTGGGGTGCATATTTGTTGGCTGCGGCAGGGTGCTACTGGATTCCAGGGTGCCTTCCTCCATGTGGGAATTCACAGCAGTGGAGGAGGCAGTGAGGCTGGGGACACAAGGGGACCCGTTGGTGACTATGCAGGTGGTCATGCTGATGGTGGTGTTAGCATGGGGGCAGGGTGCTGGCAGGCCCAGGTCTGTGTGTGTCATCTGTGGCCACTCAGGGCAGGGGAGAGTCTGCTGTTCTCTGTGCCTAGTTTCATTCTGGTGGCAGGGTTGGGCAGGGGCAGGTCACTGGTGTGGGAAGGGCTGGCAGGCTTTGTGCTCACCAGCTCTGACTGCAATGGTGGGACCATGGGGGCAGAGTACACTCTTGTTGGCAGCAGAGGCAGGGCAGTACACACATGCTAGCAGGTCAGGGAAGGCAAAATCTACCCGCACATACACATACAGGCAAAACCACATGGAGGGTGGCTATGGGCCTGAGGGGAAGCTGTAGTAAGGGGAGGGAGCGGTCAGGCTATTGTGTGGCTGCAGGGGCACCCTGGTGGAGCTCTCTGCTAGTCAGGCACCACCAGAACAGGAGCTATGATGCTGGCCTCCAGGACACCCAAGGCTACACTGCAAGCAGGTACAGCCAGGCTGGGGCCTCAGGAGAAGCCAGCAGACCAAGGGGTGCTGTGGTCAGACTGACCTCCTCTGATGGGCAAGACCACCTTGCAGATATCAAGTCCAACAGTTCCCCAAGGCCAAAGTCTCCTATGGGAGCAAGTTGAGTGTAGAGGGATGACTGTCCCTGGCCATGCTCTACTACAGATGCTCCTACACTAAAACCTTTGGGCTCCACATTGACTGGCTTGCTGCCTCACCACTTCTCTAAGGAGTTCCCCCTGCCACTCAAGTGTCCATGGTAGTCGAGGGATCTCTTCCTGCCAGAATTCTAGAGGCCCTGGATGAGAGTGGGTTGCTCCTTGCCAGTTCAACTCATTCATTCCCCTGGAGTCTTTTGGAGCTGGGAACAAGTCCTGTCATGCAGTACCCCATTCAGGATTCTCATGTTTCTCCTCCTTCAGCCCAGCTTCTGTGTCTTCCCTCCATCCACTCTCAGTGCCTTCCCTCTGAAGATCTGTTGGAAGTGTGTCAGTCATCCTGGTCCCTAGGGAGCTGTTGCCCCTGACTGCATCTAGTCAGCCATCTTGTCTGACTGCAAATTGTGTTCTATTTTAAGTTTGTTCTGATGACATTGATTTAAATGTAATATTTGTCCTCTTGCATCTGATAATAAAACTTTTGAGTTTGAAACAATTATGCATGTTCCTGATATGTTTTATTATGTGTTGTTTTTATTAATTATAGAGGAAAATGTTTTCCAGTTCTGGGCAGGAAGCTAACTATTCCCTTATTTATCACCTAGTTTATTTATAATTTTGGAGTGTTTTGTACATTTTTTCTGAGGTGGCAAAGATAACTTTAGCAGAGTAATTTCTTTTGCAAATACGTTTTTTTAAGGACCAAAATTACCCTATAATTTTACTTTTGTTATTAGGAAACCTGTTTTGTTCTGCACAAAGCTTGGTTTGGCCATGGGTAAGGAACTTCAGAAGATTAGGGAGAAACCTATGAAATTGTTTCACCATCTGTTATTTATGTAGAAACATGTCATCATAGCTGCTGAGGTATTCTTCACTTTTTCCCCCCTTTTCATCTTATTCTTTCTTTCTCATCATGCTTTACCTCTTTAACTGAGATTTATAATATGGCACTAGCCTGCTCTTATTTATATACACCCCAAAACTGAAGTCACAGCAAAGGAATCTGTCTCCCTCAATCCACATCAGTCACTATATCCTACTGATTCTGCTTCCTATAATCTCCTTTTCTATCTGCTTCTTTTTACCCCGCTGTTATAGGTCTTCACAATTTTTTCACCTATCTTCTGTCACTCTCCAAAATGGTCATTCCCCATTCTCACCTTCCCAATTCTGCAGTCTTGGTGCTGTAGACAAGGTTATTTTTCTAACATGCCAGTTTGATTGTGTAACTTGTTTTAGATGAGTTCCCATAGCCTTCAGGATATATTTCAGATGCTATGGCTTGACACATCAAATCCTTTGTGTTCTGGTGTCTGAACATTTATTCAGAACAATTTCCTGCGTTGTTGGCACCTGCATTCTTTGCTCCAAACCAAATCCACCTGAGGCTTTTATTCATACAGATCACTTTCTCATTTGACTTTTCCCCACTTCTTTGTCCTGCCTAGCTCAGTTAACTCTTACTCATTCTTCAAATTTTTGTCCAGTCATTACCTTTATTCTAATGGTATTCACAACTACTGTGACTCAATTTGATGCCCTTTATCTGACCCCCTTAGCACCTTGGCATAGCATCAGGGTTCTGGTAGGTGCTCAGTAAATATTTGCTGACTGAACATGTGATAGTTACTTTTATTTAAGAACTTGGCTAGGCTATGGTGCCCAGTTTTTTGGTCAAACATTAGTCTAGGTGTTGATGTAAAGGTATTTTGTAGATGTTATTAACATTTATAATCAGTCGACCTTAAGTAAAGCAGGTTATGCTCCATAATGTGAATGGGCCTCATCCAATCAGTTGGAGGTCTTAAATGACATTTCCTAGAGAAGAAGGAATTCTTCTTGAGTTTGCTGCCTGAAGGAATCTTGCTTAAGTTTGCTGCCTGCTGGCCTGCCCTGCAAATTTCAGACTCAAGACTACAACTTCAATTCTTGTTTTTCTCAAGCTGTTCAGACTGCCCTTTGAATTTTTGACTTCCATCCCACGTAATTATAATTATGTGAGCCAGTTCTTTAAAAATAAATTTCTTATCTATCTATCTATCTATCTATCTATCTATCTATCTATCTATCTTCTGTCTATCTATCCTATATCTCTATCATCTATCTGTCATCTCTCCTACACCAAGAGGTTATGTATACCAACTCTATATGTACTATGTATGTCTTCTTGGTTCTTAATTCTGTTTCTCTGGAGAACCCTGATTAATACATAATGTATTTTATTAAAATTGAGGATGCTCTGAATATATATTATTCCAATCATTTGAAGAAATGCTATAAATATTATAGTTTGTTATTTGAAGATATAAAATAATACAATTTAGCTACATTTTAAGTTTAATTAAGCTCTTAAAGGACACTTTTTTTTTTTTTTTGAGGCAATGTCTTGTCCTTTCGCTCAGGCTGGAGTGCAGTGACACGATCATGGCTCACTGGGCTCCTGCCCCAGCCTCCTGAGTAGCTGGGACTGCAGGTGTGTGCCATATATTCTGCTGTTTTTTAATTTTTTTTTTTTTGTAGAGACAATTGTCTCACTATTTTGCTTAGGTTGGTCTCAAACTCCTGGTCTCAAGTGATCCTCCTACCTCAGCCTCTGAAACTGCTAAGATTACAGGTGTGAGACACTGCACCCAACCAGGAAACTTCTTATTAAAATTTTACTTGTTAATAAGTGTGTGTGCAAAATTTTCAGTGGATTAAGTCTACCACATTTAAATATTGTATTTTTGTAGCAATACATAAAGTGAAAAGAGGGCCTTTCCATGGAACCTTAAGGAAGCCCAGCTTTAAAATGACTATGGGATTATTACTGGCAATCTTGATTCTATACCTTGTTTTTTGTTCACTAATATTTCGGTGATAGAGTTCTGGTGAGTTTTGCAAAAATAACCTGAAATTCAGAGTATGGCTTACTCTCCTAGTTACAAGTTTTTATTAAATGCTAAAAGGTGTGATAAAGTGTTGGAGCCCTTTTGAGCTAATTTATATTCATTTCCCTCAAATGTTCCATGAGGAAATGGAGTGCAACAATGGAATTTTATAGCTCTACAGGGATTGACTTGTCCTTTATCGAAGGCATTGTTCACCTTAGTGGACAGATTAATTTTCTTTCATCTTGATATAAGCAAGAATAGGTTTTCAATATGAAGCAAAAATAAGCCAAAAAATAAGATAAATGTGCCCATGTGAACTAACATTTTCTGTAAACCAAACAATAAGTGTACTCTTGACATTTAAACCATTACCAAAAGCTTATAAGATAAATTTAAAAATAAAACAAATTTTATGGAAAGATAAGAGTTACAATAGCTACAAGTTCAGCAGTCTTCTAATAAGTCTTACTTTTGTTATTATCAGGCAGTTATGACTTGATCCAACATGGTGCCAGTTGAGCTAAAATTTAATTCAAGAATTATGCTCCTACTGTTAGTAAAGCACTAGTCAAAAGCAAAAATATATTTAATTGGAAACAGATTGATATAAGAACAATGAGAGAGGTACACAAAATGTTTCAGAGGATTGATAGCTATAGAGTGAGAATAATGTTAAGTGGTAAGAGTTGGATATGGTTCATAGAATTGGAATTGGAGTTGGGCCATGAACAATGATCCAGTACTTTGACTAACAGTTTTGGGAGTGAGGAAGAAATTTTCGAGCATCAGAGCCATTTCAGCATCATAAGGAAGACTCTAAAGGCAGGAAAATACAAAGCTATTTGAAGTAGGGTTTCAATTCCAGATAACTGTCTGGAAAGGGAAATCTTGGCACCCAGGAGACCATGGTTTAAAGACCATTTTAGTGATCTAGAGGAACATGATGAGAATCTGAGCTCAGGCAGTGGCTGGAGGAGAGATAAGGGGGTGAATGTGAAAGACAGTATAAAGCTATATTTGATATTTTAAGGTCTTAAATAAACTTTTTAAAAATGAAATTTTCTCTCTTCACAAACAGACTTCGCCTAATAATCTAAATTAAATTTGAAGGGAAAATTCAAATCTTGTATGAATTTAAATATTTAACATGAGTATTTAAATTTTTACCTCTCCTAATTAAAAGGTGGGTCCTCAATGTGGAAAACAGAGTCAACTCCAGACTACTATGAAAAGATAGGTAAGAGAGTGCTGGGCTGTTTTAAATTCAGATGCTTAGTCTTAATTAAACTTAATCCCAGAGTACTAAAAGGGCTTGTGGTTATGGTCACAGGCCACAATTTGTGATCTTTGAAGGACGATGCAGAACAAGGATGAACAGTATACAGAGATAGATAATACTTGTTTCAATTATTAAAAGGGTATGTGTATGTATTAAATGTGGAGTGTAGGGAGATACATTTTTTTGGAATAGAATTATGAATTTAACAAATATTCCTAGAAGAATTCTGGAAGAGATATATTGAAGGGTAGCTTTGTATGTATAGAAAAAAAGTATTAAATATTAGGAAACATAAAGTGTTCAAAGAACAAGTTATGCCAAACTTAGTTTCTTTTTATTTTTTATCATATTAGTTGCATATGTTCATCAAAGACAATTTGAATCACCCAGAAAAGTATAACAAAACAAATAATCTAAATATAAATTTTACTGACATTTGTATGTATTTCTTGCCCTTATGTTTTGGGTCTTCTATGTAATGTATTTAGAGTTCATTTTTAAATATAATATTGATTAGATTAAAAAATTATTTGTTTTAAAAAGATTTTTGCAAATAGTTCTGCAAGGTTTGTAATGAAAACTAGCAGTCACTTGCCCTATCCCTTTGGATCCCAGAAGTAACTCTTATTGTTTAAGCTCTTTCTTTTGAAATTTACTTTTGTATTTATAAATAACAGATTTCTTTTACTATGATTACATGATTTTTCAGATCTATTGATTTCCTATAATGGAAGATGAGACTTAGCTCTTGTTCACCCACTCCCCCAACCACTTGAAAACATACCCACACTCACTTTGTTTTCTTTGATATTATGTAATAATTTTTGTTAAATATTTAATATCTATATTATGATGATGATTATATAAATATAATTTCCAGCCCAGCTCTTCAGTGTACTCTGATCATATTTCCTTTCTTGTAAACATTTTTACTTGCCTAGTTTTTTATTTGCTTAGTTTTTGATGTACTTTTTATTAAGTAATGTGTTTGTCATTCATTCATGTAAGCCAATCCCTCAGTTTCATCTTTTCCTTGGTGATATATCTGGGTGACATCTTTGGAGCCATCTGACCTCAGTCTCCAGAATGGATAAATTTCCCTCTGAACCTGATTCTCAGCTAGCTTCTTGGGATTTACTTTTCTTAATAGGCATCCTAGGGATTATCTTTACTTTTTTCCAATATTGGATCCCCTTTTTTTCTGGATTTCACGTTTTCCTATTTCTAGATTTATTATCTTTTAGTGCGACACATCCTTCTGTAGCTTTTTGATAAATAATTCACTGAAGTAAAATTTTGAGACTTTATATATCTGAAAATGTCCTCATTTTACCTTTACTTTTATTAGTAGTTTTCAGGAATAGAAGTCTAAGTAGGGACTATTTCTCCTTCAGAATTTTGAAGGCATTTTTATATTTTGGTTTATCCTTTCATCTTTTAAATAAAAGACAATGAAAGTAAATATGTGTGTATGTATACATATATATGGATAGATTCCAACTAGTCCTTCTGTTTTCAGTCTCACTGGTACCCCTACCTTTATTATTACATCTAGGTTCTGAGCCTCTCTGGCATTGTATGTTTTAAATCAGCTAACGTTTTGGCTCCCTGCATTTTTGTTGTTGTTGTTCTGTTACATTGATTATTTTTCAAATTCAAAATTTTATTTTTATCATCCCTTGTCTGCTGTCTTATTTTGCATATTCTTTGTCCTTTTAGTTTTATGACTGTAAAAATACTTTACTTGCTTCATAGTGGAACTAGTCTGTTTCCACAGAGTTTTTTTTTTCCTCAATTAATATTCTACTCTATGAAAGCCTATATCTTACATACTCTTGTGTAAACATTGGTAAAATAGAAATAACTGTTACAGGAAAGGGGTCCTGATCCAGACCCCAAGAGAAGGTTCTTGGATCTTGCACAAAAAAAGAATTTAGGGTGAGTCCACAGTGCAAAGCAAAAGCAAGTTTATTAAGAAAGTAGAGGAATAAAAGAAAGGTTATTCCATAGACAAGGCAGCCCGAAGGGCTGCTCGTTGCCCATTTTCGGGGTTATGTTTTGATGATATGCTAAACAAGGGGTGGAGTATTCATGCCTCCCCTTTTCAGACCTTATAGGGTAACTTCCTGACGTTGCCATGGCGTTTGTAAATTGTCATGGCACTGGTGGGAGTGTAGCAGAGAGGACGACCAGAGGTCACTCTCGTCACTTTGTTGGTTTTGGTGGGTTTCAGCTGGCTTGTTTACTGCAAACTGTTTTATTAGCAAGGTCTTCATGACCTGTATCTTGTGCTGACCTCCTGTCTCATCCTGTAACTAAGAATGCATTCACTGTCTGGGAATGCAGCCCAGTAGATTTCAGACTCATTTTACCTAGCTCCTATTCAAGATGGAGTTGCTCTTGTTCACATGCCTCTGACATAACTGCATAATACTACATAAAATAAATGTACCATCTTTCTTTTACATATCTATATATTTAAGGTATACAACATAATATTTTGACATGATTACTACAAACAAATGAACATATCCATCACCTCATTGTTACCCTTTTGTGTGTGCATGTACCATCTTCCTTAACCTTTCTTTTGCTATTACATATTTCAATTTTTTTTAAACAATGAACATGTTTTTGCATAACATTTTTTCAGGATGTGAAAAATAATGTCAACTATGAATGAATTTACTAATGGTAGGCTGCAGGATCCTATACTTAGCTTTGTCCTATTAACTTTGTTTTTTAGTGACTTTGATGAAGTAATCTTTCAAAAACTTCTTTGCCTGTGAGATCAGGTTTAGGACAGATACAGTTTACTTTGCATGATTCCAGAAGGTATAATGTGGATAAAAGTTTTAAGGAGGCAGATTTTAGTTTAAGAGAAGAATTCTAATACAGTATTTAGAGTCATTCAAAAAAGAAACAAAGCTGCTTAGTAAGAAAGTAGGCACCTCTTTGCTAAACAGTGAGCTCTAGGAGGGCCAGGACCATCTGGTTCTCTAAAGTCCAACCAATCCCTAACACAGGGCTGTTATAGAGTGGGCATTTAAAAAACAGGTATTGAGTGTTGAAAGTATTTATCCTAATTAAACATGTGATCAAATTGTTATAGTAGAAAAGATGCCTATTCTTAATGAAAAATTTACCTCTAAAACCCTTCAGAGGCATTCTGCATCTGAAAGAACATCCTAAAAGCCAACAGCTTATAACATGGGGAAAAAATAAATTCAATATCTAAAAGTCTTCCTTTAGACATCTGCATAGAACCACTGGTGATATCACTTTAGATAGATAACTCACCTAGACATGTTGTTTATTTCAATAGTCAAAGGATTAATGACTTAATTTGCTTTGGTAGTGCTTCACATGACTCCATTTTTTTTCTGTGCTGTAATCACAGGCCATTGTTCTCTACTTAAAGCTGATTACCGAGAGAGTTGTTTTTCCCATCTTGGTATCCTCTTAATTTAGCAGAATCATTTCATTTTGATCATCTTTTTGACAAAATAATGAAATATCAAATTACCTAACAAATATAAAAGTTACACATTTTTGTATCTAATAATTTTTTATACGTTAACAACTTCTTTGCATGTATATTTCCCTTTTTTCTTAGTGTGCACATTTTGCTTAAACAGCCATCATTATTTTGCCTTATTTACATGCTTTACATGCCCTAGGAATTGCAGGACATTTATATATGGCAAAACTTTAGTTCTTTATAAGCTGTCTGCTATTACTCTGAGTATGAAGTTCAAGTTAAAACAATTTGTAAAGTCCTTAAAAGAGACATGACCTTTAGCACTCTCTGCATTGCTGAGTAGTTTATCTGGTTTCATTTACAACCAGCCATTTCAAAATTGAACATGAAATTAGCAGTTCTTTACATCATTTTCCTATTCCCATTTATGTGGAGTTCATGTAAGTCTAAACTCTCATAACATTTTATCTTGACTTCTTATACACCATTTATCCTTTTGACCATGTGTTTGTACTGGCTAAAAAGAGCCAGATTTCTCCAGGGAAGTACCCATGATTGAGTTGTCTGAATTTCCTGAAAACTTCTACCAAGAGCTTGATAAATATTTGTGAAACAGATTAAATTAAGTATATAATTGAATCAATTTTTTTTGGTGAAACTCATTATATAAATGTAACAGAAAAAATAATATTTTACTGACTGACATCAGCGTTCCTACTGTGAAGAGTATGGTTTGCTTAAAAAAATACGTGATAAACTGCTTTGCTAGGTGGAACGTGATGCCTCAAGGGAAACCATTCTGTGTAAGAAATGAATACGTATTTCTAGGTGTGGGTGAGCAAATATAAGAGGAAAAGGAAGGATATGGATAAAGGTTTGTGTGTTTGGAAGGAGAGGCTTCCAAACTACATGGCAGGAAGCTTGCAGCCTCTTAAAAAAGTGGGAAATTCCAGCTTTGGGGTGGTCTATAATACCTATTCAATAATACACATGACTAACATTCCAGTTGAAATTGTTTGTGTTGCAGTATGAAAGTCTCCAGGGAATATGGTTCACTGAGGATAAACTGTGGAGAAATAAATAAGTTGCCTAAACTCTTAGAGCCATTAAATAGTGGGGCCAGGATTTGAATCTAGGTGTTCTAATTCCAGAGGCAATATTCTTGATAACTATACATGTTATGTAGTGCTGTACTGTTTGGCATAGTAAAAAAATCTAAGCCATGAAAAAAGGTGAAACCATCTTAAAAGTATTAAGTGGAAAAAAAAAAAAAAAAGGTAGATCAGCAACTGAGAACAGCCCTGTCTCAAGTTTCAGCAGTGCTGTTTCTTTCTTTTTTTTTTCCTTCTTTGCAGACAATATGATTTTATTTTTATTCTACTTTAAGTTCTAGGGTACATGTGCACAACGTGCAGGTTTGTTACTTTTGTATACATGTGCCATGTTGGTGTGCTGCACCCATTAACTCATCATTTACATTAGGTATATCTCCTAATGCTGTCCCTCCCCACTCCCTCCTCCCCACAATGGGACCCGGTGTGTGATGATCTCCTTCCTGTGTCCAAGTGATCTCATTGTTCAATTCCCACCTATGAGTGAGAACATGCGGTATTTGGTTTTCTGTTCTTGCGAGAGTTTGCTGAGAATGATGGTTTCCAGCTGCATCCATGTCCCTACAAAGGACACGAACTCATCCATTTTTATGGCTGCATAGTATTCCATGGTGTATATGTGCCACATTTTCTTAATCCAGTCTGTCACTGATGGAAATTTGGATTGATTCCAAGCCTTTGCTATTGTAAATAGTGCCACAATAAACATACATGTACATGTGTCTTTATAGCAGCATGACTTATAATCCTTTGGGTATATCCCCAGTAATGGAATGGCTGGGTCAAATGGTATTTCTAGTTCTAGATCCTTGAGTAATCGCTACACTGTCTTCCACAATGGTTGAACCAGTTTACAGTCCCACCAACAGTGTAAAAGTGTCCCTATTTCTCCACATCCTCTCTAGCACCTGTTGTTTCCTGATTTTTTAATGATTGCCATTCTAACTGGTGTGAGATGGTATGTCATTTTGGTTTTGATTTGCATTTCTCTGATGGCGAGTGATGATGAGCTTTTTTTCATGTGTCTGTTGGCTGTATGAATGTGGATTAGAGACTTAACTGTTAGACCTAATACCATAAAAACCCTAGAAGAAAACCTAGGTAATACCATTCAGGACATAGGCATGGGCAAGCACTTCATGTCTAAAACACCAAAAGCAATGGCAACAAAAGCCAAAATTGACAAATGGGATCTAATTAAACTAAAGAGCTTCTGCACAGCAAAAGAAACTACCATCAGAGTGAACAGGCAACCTAGAGAATGGGAGAAAATTTTTGCAATCTGCTCATCTGACAAAGGGCTAATATCCAGAACGTATAAAGAACTCAATTAAATTTACAAGAAAAAAACGAACAATCCCATCAAAAAGTGGGCAAAGGATATGAACAGACACTTCTAAAAAGAGCACTGCTGTTTCTTACTTGTGGTAGAAAGATTTTTCAGTTATCTAGTGCTTTGTTTCTTAATGTCTTCAACTTTAAATGAGAAACATGCCTAACTTGATGTCTTTCATGGGAAAGTTTTGAGAAGAAACTAATACATAATTGAAACATTTAAGTGATGTAGAGAAAGATCTAATAGAAATTACAGACTGGGGTCATACCCAAGATGGCCAAATAGGAACAGCTCCAGCCTCCAGCTCCCAGCGTGAGTGACACAGAAGATGGGTGATTTTTGCATTTTCAACTGAGGTACCGGGTTCATCTCACTGGGGTGTGTCATGTTGCACAGTTGGCACTGGTCCACAGGTGCAGCCTGACCAGCAAGAGCTGAAGCAGGGCGAGGCATCGCCTCACCTGGGAAGAGCAAGGGGGAAGGGAATTCCTTTTCCTAGCCAAAGGAAATTGAGACACACAAAACCTGGAAAATCGGGTAACTCCCACCCTAATACTACGCTTTACCAAGGGCCTTAGCAAATGGCACACCAGGAGATTATATCCCACACCTGGCCCAGAGGGTCCCATGCCCACGGAGCCTCCCTCATTGCTAGCCCAGCAGTCTGAGATCTAACTACAAGGTGGCAGTGAGGCTGGGGGAGGGGCAGCCGCCACTGCTGAGGCTTGAGTAGGTAAACAAAGCAGCTGGGAAGCTCGAATTGGGTGGAGCCCACCACAGCTCAAGGAGGCCGGCCTGCCTCTGTAGACTCCTCCTCTGGGGACAGGTCATAGCTAAACAAAAAGCAGCAGAAACCTCAGCAGAGGTAAATGCGCCCGTCTGACAGCTTTGAAGAGAGCAGTGGATCTCCCAGCACAGAGGTTGAGATCTGAAAACGTACAGACTGCCTGCTCAAGTGGGTCCCTGACCCCTGAGTAGCCTAACTGGGAGACATCCCCCACTAAGTGCAGACTGACACCTCACACCTCACATGGCGGGGTACACCCCTGAGACAAAGCTTCCAGAGCAAGAATTGGACAGTAACACTTGCTGTTCTGCAATATTCTATCTTCTGCAGCCTCTGCTGCTGATACCCAGGCAAACAGGGTCTGGAGTGGACCTCAAGCAAACTCCAACAGACCTACAGCTGAGGGTCCTGACTGTTAGAAGGAAAACTAACAAACAGAAAGAACACCCACACCAAAACCCCATCAGTACATCACCGTCATCAAAGGCCAAAGGCAGATAAAACCACAAAGATGGGGAAAAAGCAGTGCAGAAAAGCTGGAAATTCAAAAATTAGAGCACATCTCCCCCTCCAAAGGAACGCAGCTCATCGCCAGCAACGGATCAAAGCTGGACGGAGAATGACTTTGATGAGTTGAGAGAAGAAGGCTTCAGTCGATCAAACTTCTCAGAGCTAAAGGAGGAACTATGTAACCAGTGCAAAGAAACTAAAAACATTGAAAAAAGATTTGACGAATGGCTAACTAGAATAACCAATGTAGAGAAGTCCTTAAAAGAACCGATAGAGTTGAAACCCTTAACATGAGAATTACGTGACAAATGCACAACCTTTAGTAACTGACTCAATCATCTGGAAGAAAGAGTATCAGCGATTGAAGAACAAATGAATGAAATGAAGTGAGAAGAGAAGTGTAGAGAAAAAAGAGTAAAAAGAAATGAACAAAGCCTCCAAGAAATATGGGATTATGTGAAAAGACCAAATCTACATCTGATTGGTGTGCCTGAAAGTGAGGGGGAAAATGGAACCAAGTTGGAAAACACTCCACAGGATATCATCCAGAAGAACTTCCCCAACCTAGTAAGGCAGACCAACATTCAAATTCAGGAAATACAGAGGACACCACAAAGATACTCCTCGAGAAGAGCAACTCCAAGACACATAATTGTCAGATTCACCAAAGTTGAAATGAAGGAAAAAATGTTAAGCACAGCCAGAGAGAAAGGTCGGGTTACCCACAAAGGGAAGCCCATCAGACTAACAGCAGATCTCTCAGCAGAAACTCTAGAAGCCAGAAGAGAGTGGTGGCCAATATTCAACATTCTTAAAGAAAAGAATTTTAAACCCACAATTTCATATCCAGCCGAACTAAGTTTCATAAGTGAAGGAGAAAGAAAATCCTTTACAGACAAGCAAATGCTTAGAGACTTTGTCACCACCAGGCGTGCCGTACAAGAGATCCTGAAGGAAGCACTAAACATGGAAAGGAACAACCGGTACCAGCCATTGCAAAAACATGTCAAAATGTAAAGTCCATCGATGCTAGGAAGAAACTGCATCAACTAGCGAGCAAAATAACCAGCTAATATCATAATGACATGATCAGATTCATACATAACAATATTAACCTTAAATGTAAATGGACTAAATGGCCCAATTAAAAGACACACACTGGCAAACTGGATAAAGAATGAAGACCCATCAGTTTGCTGTATTCAGGAGACCCATCTCACATGCAGAGACACACATAGGCTCAAAATAAAGGGATGGAGGAAGATCTACCAAGCAAATGGAAAACAACAAAAAAGCAGGGGTTGCAATACTAGACTCTGATAAAACAGGCTTTAAACCATCAAAAATCAAAAGAGACAAAGAAGGCCATTACATAATGGTAAAGGGATCAATTCATCAGGAAGAGCTAACTATCCTAAATATACATGCACCCAATACAGGAGCACCCAGATTCATAAAGCAAGTCCTTAGAGACTTACAAAGAGACTTAGACTCCCATACAACAATAATGGGAGACTTTATCACCCCACTGTCAACTTTAGACAGATCAATGAGACATAAAGTCAACAAGGATATCCAGGAATTGAACTCAACTCTGCACCAAGAGGACCTAATAGACATCTACAGAACTCTCCACCCCAAATCAACAGAATATACATTCTTCTCAGCACCACATTGCACTTATTACAAAATTGACCACATAGTTGGAAGTAAAGCACTCCTCAGCAAATGTACAAGAACAGAAATTATAACAAACTGTCTCTCAGACCACAGTGCAATCAAACTAGAACTCAGGACTAAGAAACTCAATCAAAACCGCTCAACTACATGGAAACTGAACAACCTGCTCCTGAATGACTACTGGGTACATAACGAAATGAAGGCAGAAATAAAGATGTTCTTTGAAACCAATGAGAAAAAAGATACAACATACCAGAATCTCTGGGACACATTTAAAGCAGTGTGTAGAGGGAAATTTATAGCACTAAACGCCCACAAGAGAAAGCAGGAAAGATATAAATTCTCAAAAGATCTAAATTCTCAAAAGATCTAAAATAAACAAATGGAAGAACACCCTAGCATCACAATTAAAAGAACTAGAGAAACAAGAGCAAACACATTCAAAAGCCAGCAGAAGGCAAGAAATAACTAAGATCAGAGCAGAACTGAAGGAGACAGAGACACAAAAAACCCTCTAGAAAATCAATGAATCCAGAAGCTGGTATTTTGAAAAGATCAACAAAATTGATAGACCGCCAGCAAGACTAATAAAGAAGAAAAGAGAGAAGAATCAAATAGATGCAATAAAAATGATAAAGGGGATATCACCACCGACCCCACAGAAACACAAACTACCTTCAGAGAACACTATAAACACCTCTATGCAAATAAACTAGAAAATCTACAAGAAATGGATAATTTCTGGACACTTACACTCTCCCAAGACTAAACTGGGAAGAAGTTGAATCCCTGTTTAGACCAATAGTAGGCTCTGAAATTGAGTCAATAATTAATAGCCTACCAACCAAAAAAAGTCCAGGACCAGACAGATTCACAGCCGAATTCTACCAGAGGTCCAAGGAGGAATTGGTAACATTTCTTCTGAAACCATTCCAATCAATAGAAAAAGAGGGAATCCTCCCTAACTCATTTTACGAGGCCAACATCATCCTGATACCAAAGCCTGACAGACACACAACAAAAAAAGAGAATTTTAGACCAATATCCCTGATAAACATCAATGCAAAAATCCTCAACAAAATACTGGCAAACCTAATCCAGCATCACATCAAAAAGCTTATCCACCATGATCAAGTGGGCTTCATCCCTGGGATGCAAGGCTGGTTCAACATATGCGAATCAATAAACGTAACCCATCACATAAACAGAAGCAAAGACAAAACCCACATGATTATCTCAATAGATGCAGAAAAGGCCTTTGACAACATTCAACAGCCCTTCATGCTAAAGACGCTCAATAAATTCGGTATTGATGGAATGTATCTCAAAATAATAAGAGCTATTTATGACAAACCCACAGCCAATATCATACTGAATGGGCAAAAACTGGACAAATTCCCTTTGAAAACTGGCACAAGACAGGGATGCCCTCTCTCACCACTCCTATTCAACATAGTGTTGGAAGTTCTGGCTAGGGCAATCAGGCAAGAGAAAGAAATCAAGGGTATTCAGTTAGGAAAAGAAGTCAAATTGTCCCTGATTGCAGATGACATGATTGTATATTCAGAAAACCCCATCGTCTCAGCCCAAAATCTCCTTAAGCTGATAAACAACTTCAGCAAAGTCTCAGGATACAAAATCAATGTGCAAAAATCACAAGCATTCTTATACAACAGTATCAGACAAACAGAGAACCAAATCATGAATGAACTCCCGTTCACAATAGCTTCAAAGAGAATAAAATACCTAGGAATCCAACTTACAAGGGATGTAAAGGACCTCTTCAAGGAGAACTACAAACCACTGCTCAGTGAAATAAAAGAGGACACAAACAAATGGAAGAACATACCATGCTCATGGATAGGAAGAATCAATATTGTGAAATTGGCCAGACTGCCCAAGGTAATTTATAGATTCAATGCCATCCCCATTAAGCTACCAATGACTTTCTTCACAGAATTGGAAAAAACTGCTTTAAAGTTCGTATGGAATCAAAAAAAGCACCCTCATTGCCAAGAGAATCCAAAGCCAAAAGAACAAAGCTGGAGGCATCATGTTGCCTGAGTTCAAACTATACTACAAGGCTACAGTAATCAAAACAGCATGGTACTGATACCAAAACAGAGATCTAGACCAATGGTACAGAACAGAGTCCTCAGAAATAATGCCACACATCTACAGCCATCTGATCTTTGACAAACCTGACAAAAGCAAGAAATGGAGAAAGGATTCCCTATTTAATAAATGGTGCTGGGAAAATTGACTAGCCTTAAGTAGAAAGCTGAAACTGGATCCTTTCCTTACTCCTTATATGAAAATTAATTCAAGATGGATTAGAGACTTAAATGTTAGACCAAAAACCATAAAAACCCTAGAAGAAAACCTAGCTAATACCATTCAGGACATAGGCATGGGCAAGCATGTCATGTCTAAAACACCAAAAGCAATGGCAACAAAAGCCAAAATTGACAAATGGGATCTAATTAAATTAAAGAGCTTCTGCACAGCAAAACAAACTACCATCAGAGTGAATAGGCAACCTACAGAATGGGAGAAAATTTTTGCAATCTACTTATCTGACAAAGGGCTAATATCCAGAACCTGTAAAGAACTCAATCAAATTTACAAGAAAAAAACAAACAACCCCATCGAAAAGTGGGCAAAGGATATGAACAGATACTTCTCAAAAGAAGAAATTCATACAGCCAACAGACACATGAAAAAATGCTCATCATCACTCGCCATCAGAGAAATGCAAATCAAAACCACAATGACATACCATCTCATACCAGTTAGAATGGCAATCATTAAAAAAATCAGGAAACAACATTTGCTGGAGAGGTTGTGGAGAAATAGGAACACTTTTACCCTGTTGGTGGGACTGTAAACTAGTTCAACCACTGTGGAAGACAGTGTGGCGATTCCTAAAGGATCTAGAACTAGAAATACCATTTGACTCAGCCATCCCATTACTGGGGATATACCCAAAGGATTATAAGTCATGCTGCTATAAAGACACATGCACACGTATGTTTATTGCGGCACTATTCACAATAGCAAAGACTTGGAATCCACCCAAATTTCCATCAGTGACAGACTGGATTGAGAAAATGTGGCACATATACACCATGGAATACTATGCAGCCATAAAAATGGATGAGTTCGTGTCCTTTGTAGGGACATGGATGCAGCTGGAAACCATCATTCTCAGCAAACTCTCGCAAGAACAGAAAACCAAATACCGCATGTTCTCACTCATAGGTGGGAATTGAACAATGAGATCACTTGGACACAGGAAGGGGAACATCACGCATGAGGTCCTATTGTGGGGAGGGGGAAGGGGGAGTGGGGAGGGACAGCATTAGGAGATATACCTAATGTAAAGGACGAGTTAATGGGTGCAGCACACCAACATGGCACATTTATACATATGTAACAAACGTGCACATTGTGCACATGTACCCTAGAACTTAAAGTATAATTAAAAAAGAAAAAAAGAAATTATAAGGTCGTATATGAATACTAAAGATAACTTGAACCATCAGCTAATCGCCCAGTGGAACTGTATAGTGTCTCAGCTACTAGTTGAGTTGAAAAATGGAAATGACAAGTGATTCAAGCTTTGAAAGATATTTCCTATATCTTGAATATTTTCTTAGTGGTGAAATATACTTTGAGGAAAAACAGATGCTGGATTGGGTGACCCCTTGGCCTTAGCCAGACTTAATTTTTTTTTTTAATTTCTCATTTTCAGTTTATTGTTTTAACATGTTATATGCACAATAAATTCATTGTATAAAGAAGGCTTAGGATGCTTCCCTTTTTTATTCATCCCCAGTGTGGACAAATATACAGTCAGAGTGGAACTGGAAAGAAAATTAAAGTCCTTTGAATCAAAGTCTATAGGAAACTAAATGGTAGCAGCCCATTGATCACCCACACAGTCTGGCAATGTCAGAGCAATTACACTGGGCCAAAGACACTAAGTATAAAGTATTACACAAACAAATTTAAAATGGGTGGGATGGAGGCCTATAACACTTTGCTGGAATCAAAATAGTTTCCATGAAGAGCAAGAGTCCCAGTGTATGTTCAGTTCCCAAGAAACAGTAATTTGAGCAGAAGCTCCATAATGCTATTTAATAATATTATTTTCCACTTATAGTTCAAAATAGAGTGATTGCTTTCCATTAGGTCAGTGATCTTTGTAAAAGTGAAATATTATCGTGATAAAGGCAAGGAAAGACAAACTAAAAAATAAGGAAAAAAACCCCAAAATCATCCAAGAAGGAAAGTTCAATTTGTAAAAACAAACAAAAGAAAAATTGTGTTATGTTGTATTATTGGTTTAAAAATTATAATGAGGGATTAGGAAAAAAATGAGGAGGAGGAAGGGAGGAACAACGGAAAAAAACACAGTCCTTCAGGAGTACTTCAGGAGAACGAATCCAGCCTGAGATAGGTCTGGGTGACTGGTAATTGACACTGAGACCCAGAAGATTTCATCCAATTTTACATAACAAGGTTGACAAGTTTTTAGGATTCTCCTGGTGATTTTTTTCTATTTTTTGTAGTGATTAATGAAGTGTGATTTGCAAAGAGAGGGCTTGTACATTTCTTCATTAACTCTTCATGTGTAATTTCTGTGGAAAGAGCCTGGTGCTAGATACCCTAAGGCTGTGAAAACAAGACTTGGCTCTGCTCTCAGGGAACTTACAGTTTTATAGGGGAGACTCATATCTAAAATAATATTAAAAAAGTAGAAAATGGTAAATCTAAAAGTGTAATTCAGATATAGTCCCATGGAGACTTAGAGGTAGGAAAGATTACTTATGTCACTGGAGATGTGAGAAAGATTTATGGGGAATTCAGGACATATGTCCCAAGGAGAGTGAATAATTATATTTGGTTAGAACCTAGGATATGATGTAAGATTTCTGTTGGTTGACATTTAGGGTTACAAAAGTGGCCCCTTCTCTGTGAGGGTCTGAAATTTGGGGTATGGACTGCAACATGATTTAATAGCAAATGGGCCTGATCTAATCCTTTCATATACTGTAAGTCACAGCCAATGACAACTCACCTTTCTATTTTTTCTAGGGGAAATTGACCCAGATTTGTTCCATGGTGTTGTGTCAGAACTCAAAAAAAAAAAAAAAAAAAAAAAAAAAAAAAAAAAAAGGAATCTTTCCCATGTTGAATTCCATTCATATCATTCCATGGGCACTATTTATTTAAATATTTTCTTTTACTTAGAGATTTAGTTCTAAGAGATTTGCTTTCATAAAAGCACTTGGGTGACACATACTATAAGAAATTCAGTTTATTTTCAATATATTTGTATTAATTCTATTGAATAGATTATTGATTAAAGGAAAATCTATTAGTATTTAATGACACTTGCTTTTTATGACATTGCATGCTGATATACAATCACAGTGAAGAATCAGAAGGTACCCTATATAACATGAAATATTTTGAAGAAAGTTGATCTTGAATTTTACTTTAGGTTTTCACCTTTTAGGTTGTGCTTAAATAATAAGTGTGTAAGAGGCACTAAAACTGGGTGTATATATATATATTCATATATATTTATATTTATATATATTTGAACATTTTCTAGCAATTTATGAAATTAGGAAAAAGAAAGTCAATCAACCGTAGAGCTCCTAAGAATTTAGTGATTTGTTACTTAACATCTCTTTTAACCTTGATCAACTCTCAGTCTGCAGTTATTACAAAAGGTATCGACTTCTCACCTCTTACTGGGAAAATAATCATTAAGACCTCCTCAACATCTCTCCTATTCATTGCCTTCTTCCTCTAACAAGTGCCAGATCTATTTCAGATCCTCATTATCTCTTCTCTTGACTATGTCAAGGGCCTCCTAATTGGTCTCACTGCCTTTTGTTTCTGTCTTGTGGAAACTAACCCAACTCCTAAGAAACTATTCATGCTAAAATATAGCATGGATTATGCCATCTTCTTACACAAAATTATTCAATAATTCCCTATTGCAATCTGATCTAAGCTCAGATAGCTTGCCTTGATTTGCAAGGCCATCACAATCGATTTCCTTCATATATCGTATGTTCGAGTCAAAGTTGATAACTGCTGGCCAGGCATGGTACCTCATGCCGGTGATCCCAGCACTTTCGGAGGTCAAGGCAGGCATATCACTTAAGCCCAGGAGTTCAAGACCAGCCTGGCCATCGTGAAAACCCATCTCTGCAAAATATAATAAAGAAATTAGGCAGGCATGGTGGCATGTGCCTGTAGGGAGGCTGAGGTGGGAGGATCGCTTGAGCCTGGGAGGTCGAGGCTTCAGTGAGCCATGATCATGCCACTACACTCTAGTCTGGTTGACAGAGTGAAACCCTGTCTCAAAACAAGCAAACAAACAAGCAGAAAAAAACCCCACCAAAGCTGATAACTTCCCTGTAAATTGGTTAAAAGTTGATAACTGCCATGTGTCACTGGAGATGTGAGGATTTAGGGGGAAGTCAGGAGGCATGTTCCAAACAGACCTCTACGCTTAAGCACATGATATCTGGAAAGTCCTCATTATTTCTAGTTGTAGGAATCCTCATCATCATGCAAAGTAACAAGCACTTTCAGCCTAATTCTACCATGCCTCAGCCCCTCCCAATCCAGCCAGAAGTAGGGGGTTATCCTTTCTCTGAACATCCAAACTCTTTCTTTGAACTACCTTTATGATAATTTACCACAATCTGCCCTGCATTATCAGTTTTTGTGCGCTCACTTAAGCCTTTCCTATACTGTAAAATCCTTAAAGACCACAGTCACATCTTACTGTCCTCATACCTCCCGTAGCACCTGTCCCAGTGGTCTGCATATTGTTGTTACTTAATCGATTCTGTTCCTTGAAAGATGTATTTAATGTAATTTTGACCTGCCCAAAAGTTATGATTGTTATCCATCTTATTGGTAGAAATTGGGGGCTTCCAATAATTACTTTGAATTAGTTATCCCAAAACATCTGACATATTTTAGGTCATTTTTTAATGTAAAATATTTTAATTAAAGTTGATATAACTGGACATAATATGAGAAGAGTGACAGAAAAGAAAATGCTACAGATTGTACTTATGAATTTGTTGAGCTCAGAATAAGGAAGCAGCATCAGTTCCAGAAATATCTGCTAGTTAAGACCCAAGAAGTCAAACATACCTAACCATCGTGCATATCACATTCTTTCAACAGGAGGTGCCAAGAAGAAAAGGAGCAATCTGCCATCTGCTAGGCCATCTGTTTCATAAGACCTATTCCTTATTTACAGCCATTGGGGTTTTCATTTATTATAAAAAATGATCAGCATCATCAAAGACCCCAAATAAGAGCATATAATATTATCTAATAGGCATCTAGGTTAGCAGAAGATTCTATTTTTCTCCAAGTTGTTTCCCTATTGAGTCATATCCTTCACAATGTATGTAATATAGAAAGAGCACAATCTGTGAATCAGAAGCCCTAGGTCTGAATCCTAACTCTGCTTCCTACTAACTTATCTAGGGCAATTGCCTACATACCTGACCTTAAAATTCTTCCATGTAAAATGGAAATAATAACGTACCTCACAGGATGTGAGTCAAAATGTAAGCTCCATAAAGGCAAGCATCTTCATGTGTTTTGTACAGTGATGTATCCTAAGGACTCATAACATTGTTTGGCATGCAGAAGATGCTCATTCAATACATGTTGAATGTGATAATGCTGAAATAAGGTTGATACTTATAAAAATGCTGTAAAGACTATTATTCAAATAATAGAATTCCAGGATAAGGAACTTAAGGATTTATCTAATTCAGTCTCCTTGATTTATAGATGAATAAACTGAAGCCTGGAAATACTGAACAGCACAAGATGTTACAGCCACATTCCTTTTTAAAATTGTACAATCAACTGGGTGCAGTGGCTCATGCCTATAATCCCACTTTTGGAGGTGAGGTGGGTGATCACTCGAGGTCAGGAGTTCAAGACCAGCCTCGCCAACATGGTGAAACCCCAACTCTACTAAAAATACATAAATTAGCTGTATGTGGTGGTGTGTGCCTGTAGTTCCAGCTACTTGGGAGGCTGAGATATGAGAATTGCTTGAACCTGGGAGTCAGAGGTTGCAGTGAGCCAAAATCACACTTCTGCACTCCAGCTTGGGCAATAAAGTAGATTCCATCTCAAAAAATAAAAAAAATAAATTAAAAAAATAAAAAAATTGTATAATCCATCACCTTAGTACAATGCTTTACAAACTTCAGTCTTCTGTGTAAAACCTTCTCTATTTTTGCTATAGTCATATACTTTAGTTTTACTTACTACTCTTTTTAGGTTGGGTTAAATAATTAAACATCAATACTTACTTTCCCTTGTCTTAAGCAAAAATGTTTGTGCAATAACATTTTGTTGTTCAAGTAATAGTTTTTCAATACACATTAAGATAAAAATTGTACACTTAGGTACGACCTAAAATTGTTTCGCCTATTTCTAGTAGTGTGTATTCCATGCCCTTAGAAAAATACTACCTAAAGCCATCTGGGATGCATTATGACTCTGTATGAACATTCTTCATGGAATAAAGTAGCAAATACATTTCTAATATGGTCAATTCACAAGTTTTTATATTAGAATAAAGGAACATGTTATCACAGAGCCTGCCTTGCAAAAGCTCCTGAGGGAAGCACTAAGTATGGAAAGAAAATATGGTTACCATCCACCACAAAAACATACTGAAGTACAAGAACCAGTGACACTGTGGAGCAACCACATAAACAAGTTTGCAAAATAATCAGCTAGCATCATGATGACAGGATAGAATGTACACATAATGATATACCCTTAAATGTTACTGGGCCAATTAAAAGACACAGAATGGCAAGCTGGGTAAAGAACCAAGACCCATCAATATGCTGTGTTAAAGAGACCCTTCGCATATGCAGAGACACACATAAGCTCAAAATAAAGGGATGGAGGAAATTTACCAAGCAAGTGGAAAATAGAAAAAAGCAGGGGTTATAATTCTAGTTTCTGACAAAACAGACTTTAAACCAACAAAGATAAGAAACGAAAAAGAAGGGCATTACATAATGGCAAAGGGTTCAATTCAACAAGAAGAGCTATCTATGCTAAATATATACACACCCAATACAGGAACACCCAGATTTATAAAACAAGTTCTTAGAGACATACAATGAGACTTAGAGTCCCACACAATAATAGTGGGAAACTTTAACCCCCCGCTGACAATATTAGACAGATCATCAAGACATAAAATTAACAAGGATATTCAGGACTTGAACTCAGCTCTGGATCAAGTGGACTTGATAGACATCTACAGAACTCTCCACCCAAATTCAACAGAATATACATTCTTCTCATGGCCACATGGCACTTACTCTAAAATTGACCACATAATTGGGAGTAAAACTCTCCTCAGTAAGTGCAAAAGAAGTAAAATTATAACACACAGTCTTTCAGACCTCAGCACAATCAAATTAAAACTCAAGACTAAGAAATTAACTTAAAACCACACAACTACATGGAAATTGAATAACCTGCTCCTGAATGACTCTTGAAAAAACAATGAAGTTAAGGAAGGTATCAAGAAGTTCTTTGAAACTCATGATAACAAAGGGATAATGTGCCAGAAACTCTTGGATGCATCTAAAGCAGTGTTAAGAGGGAAATTTACAGCACTAAATGTGCATATCAAAAAGCTAGAAAGATCTCAAGTTAACAATCTAACATCTCGAGTAAAAGAACTAGAGAACTAAGAATAAACCCCAAAACTAGCAGAAGACAAGAAATAACCAAGATTGGAGCTGAACTGAAGGAGTTAGGGACATAAAAAATCCTTCTAAAAAGAATCTGCAAATCCAGGAGTGGGTTTTCTGGGCGGGGGAGGGGGGGGGTGGGGAAAGGTAGACTGCTAGCTAGACTAATAGAGAAGAAAAGAGAGAATAATCAAATATACACAATCAAAATGATAAGGGGGATATCACCACTGAACCCAGAGAAATACAAACAACCATCAGAGAATGCCATAAACACCTCTATTTACATAAACTAGAAAATCGAGAAGAAGTGGATAAATACCTGGACACATACACCCTCCCAAGACTGAACCAGGAAGAAATGGAATCCCTGAATAGATCAATAATGAATTCTGAAATTGAGGCGGTAATAAATAGCCTACCAACCAAAAAAAGCCCAAGACCAGATGGAGTCACAGTTGAATTCTATCAGAGGTACTAAGAAGAGCTGGTATCATTTCTACTGAAACTTTTCCAAAAAAAATTAAAAAGGAGGGAGTCCTCCCTAACTCATTCTGTGAGGCCAGCATCATTCTGATACCAAAACCTGGAAGAGATACAAGAAAGCAAGAAAACTTCAGACCAATATCCTTGATTGACATTGATGCAAAAATCCTCAATAAAATACTGGCAAACCAAATACAGCAGCACATCAAAATGTGTATCCACTACAACCAAGTTGGCTTCATCCTGGCCTGGGATGCAAGGTTGGTTTAACATACGCAAATAAGTAAGTATGATCCATCATATAAACAGAACTAAGGACAAAACCATATGATTATCTCAATTGATGCAGAAAAGACCTTCAGTAAAATTCAACATCCTTTCATGTGAAAAACTCAATAAACGAGGTATTAAAGGAATGTACCTCAAAATAGCAAAAGCCATATATAACAAACCCGCAGCCAATAACACACTGAATGGGCAATAGCTGGAAACATTCCCCTTGAAAACGGGCACAAAGAAGAATGCCCTCTCTCACCACTCCTATTTAACATAGTGTTGGAAGTTCTGGTCAGGGACATCAGGCAAGAGAAAGAAATAAATGGTATTCAAATAGGAAGAGAGGAAGTCAAATTATCTTTATTTGCAGATGACATGATCCTATATCTAGAAAACCCCTTAGTCTCAGCCAAAAGCTTCTTAAACTGATAAGCAACTTCAGCAAAGTCTCAAGATACAAAATCCATGTGCAAAAATCGCTAACATTCCTCTATACACCAAGAGGCAAGCAGCAGAGTCAAATAACAAATAAGCTCTCATTCACAATTGCTATAAAAAGAATAAAATGCCTAAGAATACAGCTAACAGGGGAGTGAAGGACCTCCTCAAGGAGAACAGCAAGCCACTATTCAAAGAAATCAGAGAAGATACAAATGGAAAAATACTCTATACTCATGGATAGGAAGAACCAATATCATGAAAGTGGCCATACAGCTCAAAGTAATTTATAGATTGAGTGCTATTCCCATTAAACTGTCATTGGCATTCTTCACAGAATTAGAAAAAAACTATTTGAAAATTCATATGGAAACAAAAAAGAGCCCAAATAGCCAAGACAATCCTAAGCAAAAGGACAAATCTGGAGGCATCATCCTACCCTACTTCAAACTATAGGACAAGGCTATAGTAACCAAAATAGCATGGTACTGGTAGAAGAACAGACACATAGACCAATGGAAGAGAATATAGAACTCAGAAATAAGACTTCACACCGATAACCTTCTGATCTTCAACAAACCTGACAAAAACAAGCAATGGGGAAAGGATTCCGTATTTAATAAATGGTGCTGGGAGAACTGGCTAGCCATATGCAGAAAATTGAAACTGGACCTCTTCCTTACATACAAAAATCAACTCAAGATGGATTAAAGATTTAATTGTAAAACCAAAAACCATAAAAACCCTAGAAGAAAATCTAGGCAATACCATTCAGGACATAGGTATGGGCAAAGATTTAATGACAAAGATACCAAAAGCAGTTGGAACAAAAGCAAAAATTGACAAGTGGGATCTAATTAAACTAAAGAGCTTCTGTACAGCAAAAGAAACAATCATCAGAGTGAACAGACAACCTACAGAATGGGAGGAAAGTTTTGCAATCTATCTGACAAAGGTCTAATATTCAACATCTACAAAGAGCTTAAACAAGTTTACAAGAAAAAAAAAAACCAAACAACCCCATTAAAAAGTAGGCAAAGGACATGAACAGACATGTATCAAAAGAAGACATACATGTAGCCAAGAAACATGAAAACTTGCTCAACATCACTGATCATTAGAGAAATGCAAATCAAAATCACAATGAGATACCATCTCACACCAGTCAGAATGGCTATTATTAAAAAGTCAACAAACATCAGATTCTGGCAGTGTTGTGGAGAAAAAGGAATGCTTTTACACTGTTGGTGGAAGTGTAAATTAGTCCAACCATTATGGAAGATAGTGTGATGATTCCTGAAAGACCCAGAGGCAGAAATACCACTTGACCCAGCAATCCCATTATTGGGTGTACACTCAAAAGAATATAAATATTCCATTATAAAGATATATGCATGCATATGTTCATTCCAGCACTATTCACAATAACAAAGACACAGAACTGACCTAAATGTCCATCAGATAGACTGGATAAAGAAAATATGGTACATAAACACTAAAGAATACTATTCAGCTATAAAAAGGAGTGAGATCATGTCCTTTACAGGAACATAAATAGAGCTGGAAGTCATTATCCTCAGCAAACTAATGCAGAAACTGAAAACCATATACTGGATGTTCTCACTTATATGTGAGAGCTAAATGATGAGAACACATGGACTGTTGGGGGAAACAACACACTGGGGCCTGTAGGAGCATGTGAGGGTGTGAGGAGGGACAGCATCAGGAAAAATAGCTAATGGATGCTGGGCTTAATACCTAGGTGATAGGATACTCTGTGTAGCCAACCACCATGGGACACATTAACCTATGTAATGAACTTTCACATCCTGCACATTTACCCCTGAATTTAACATAAAAGTTGGGGGAAAAAGAGGAGTATAGATAACTGAAAATACCAAATAATTGGAAAATCAGCATACGTTTTTCTCTTCATTTTCTGTTTCAGTGGAGATGAAGAGTCAGATCATCATGCTGTTGTAGTGGGTAAACGTTTCAAAGTTATAAAGTTGGCTGTGCAAATATGACAGTTTATTTCTTTATAATTGCACTTAGGTCTTGTGACTCCATTCCTGTCATTGTTGGAGAATGTAATCTAGTTACTTAGAGGTCGATATACATATTAGTGAATTTTGTCTCATCTTTTTTTGAAAAATAAATACTTTATCAATTAATATTCTTCTTTTCCTCTTTTTTTTCCTTGTCCCAGGAGGAAATTAAAGTTCAGCCCAGGCAGGATGGGTAAGATAGGTGGTGCTCTCATATGTCATGCTGACATTGGTCTTTAGGTGCTTTGCAGTCACCTGCTCTTTTTCCTGCTCAGATAGTTTTCTCCATTCCCCCACATCTGCTCTCCAGGGTCTGCCATAATCTCTAGTTTGTATGGCCCTCATCACATTCCCTGACAGTATCTCCTCATCAAAACCATGTGATTCAGTCTGGCTCACTGATTCTCCCCCGGCCTCTTGTGCCACCCATTTCTAGGTGTATGAGTTACTCTCTCACACCAGATCTGGCCGGTGCAGTGTCCTCAGATCCTTTGAGCTTCTCCCTAGGTGTTCCACTCTATCCTAGGCTGCTTGTGTGACTTCTGTAAAAGTCTTGCAATCTCCTCTGGCTATATTCTGGGAATTAAGATACTAGTTACTTTGCTTCATAATTCCCCAAACTTGTTAGAGGTTTCTATTTTCCTCTCACCCACGTTCCTGGGGCTTCATATCTGAGTCCAGATTCTCTGCTTCTCTCTCTCTTTGTGGATTCCTTTCTTTCTACTTCAGTGGAGTTTAAAAAATATTTTTGTATGTGGGGGAAAAACTGTTTCTACATCCTCATTCCTCATTTCACACTACGTGGTTTATGGTGTGAACTTTATATGCTGAGATTGCCAGGCTATTAGCTTTTTTGAAGCTCATAAACCACTCTTCTTTACTGTACAAGCCCAGCTGTTACAACTAAAAACCTTACCTTTCAAGCCTATTAGATTTTTGGAGGTAAAAACCTGATTCCTCAAAGTTTTGAATCCTAAACCATTCTCATGGTAGTGTGTCTCTGAATTAATGCAGAAGGATTAAATATAGGGAAGTTGGAGGAAAGGGGAAGCATAGAGTTGACACTTAAAATTTGGAAACATTACACAAAAAATTCATAACACATTATGCATAAGGATTCTTCATCTGTGTATGCACCTTAAACTATTATTTTATTATCTTTGTTTTTCAGACAAAACAAGAATTCTAATCCTTAATTTGTGTCTTTTTTTTCTTTTAGTTCTCATTTTTTAAAATCCTTAAATTTGCTGGCTCTGTATGATCCTCATATTTTGGGGTACCATAGTTATAAAGGTGAATAAACATCTATACTTGTGTAGCATTTTAAATTTTAATTAGGAAAGCTTCTTTTATAAATACCTCTATTTTTTCCCCATAATTCTATTAGGGAGACATTACTCACAAAAACAAGGAAACTGAGCCTCAGAGAAGTATAATTATGAAGTAGTAAGACTGACTTTTTAAATGACTAATTTTGAAATAAAAATCCTAACTACGTATTTTTGTAGCATAAAATTACATATTTGTATGTGGTATTAATATGCTTATGTAAGTATATCTTAAAGTTTGGTAATGGAAATATATGCAGTATATGTATAGTCAAAAGGGTTATCTTAATAATATCAATTGTACAATGCTTTGTTTTATTATTTTGAAATTACTTTTCTTTATCCAAGTGATACATGCACATAGTTTAAAAAAAACTTTTTTTTTTTTTTTTTTTTGAGACAGATTCTCACTCTGTTGCCCAGGCTGGAGTGCAGTGGAATGATCTCAGCTCACTGCAAGCTACACCTCCCAGGTCCAGGCCATTCTCCTGCCCAGTCCCCGAGTAACTGGGACTACAGGCGCCCGCCACCACACCTGGCTAATTTTTAAAATGTTTTTAGTAGAGACGGGGTTTCACCATGTTAGCCAGGATGGTCTCGATCTCCTGACCTTGTGATCCGCCCGCCTCGGCCTCCCAAAGTGCTGGGATTACAGGCGTGAGTCACTGAGCCCAGCCGCACATAGTTAAAAAATTAAGTTAAACTAAAAGGATATCTGACCCAGTCTAGTTCTCCACTTCAGAAGGAAGCAGTTTCAAGTCTTAGAGGGGTTTTATCTTACATTAACTTTCATATTTCTAAAAAGATACACTTACACTGTTATTTTTTGGTCTAGCCATTTAGACATTATCTACTGACTTCCTCTTAAAATGGTTGATGATTTATTGTCATTCCAAAAGTGTTATATTAGATAAATGTTGATGTAACTACACTTATAAATGAAGTCAGGCAAACTTAGAATCACTTTTATCATGATTAGATGTTAGCAAAATTATTCTTTTTTCTGTAGTTTCTATTTTATTTTAGCCACTTGAGTACTGTTGAGTTGTAGTGCCTCATTTTAATTTGTTCATATTGTTCCTGAAATAATGTTTTATAACTTTTAATTTGAAAACACTACCATATGTATGCACATGTGCAAGTGTGCACACATACACAAACAGTGACAGGAAGTGTTAAAAAATAATAAGAAACATACCTCAGAAAAACTTGCATTTATTTTTTAATATTTAAAAAATAAAGAGTTGCCCCGGATTTGCAGATAGTTTGAAATGTTTTTCAATTTTTTTCCTGATGACTTTACTTACATTAGTAATTATACTAGTAACAATTCAACCCTAATAGGTTTCTTGGAAATTTCCTTTGAACTTTCTGCATATTTTCACCTTGACATTTTCGTTTGAAATAATTGGGTTGGATTAAAAATGTCAAAAAATTCTTTTTAGTTCATGAAATCTCGCATCTAGCAGGATAGTTATATAAAATTAATTATCCGATGAAAATAGTAAATTATAATCTATTCACATAAAAACTGCTGAAGAGCAAGAGCTATTTTATTGATGCTTAGAATATTGACAGGCTTAAACAGAAATAAAAATATTTGAAATATTATTGTATCTTGGTGAAATTTTTGGTCAGCAGAATTTTGATGCAGAAAACATAATTAAAAATCAATTTTGGGGGGCAGAGCAAGATGGCCAACAGCTCCAGTCTCCAGCTCCCAGTGCGAGCGACACAGAAGACAGGTGATTTCTGCATTTTCAACTGAGGTACTGGGTTCATCTCACTAGGCAGTGCCGGACAATTAGTGCTGGTCAGCTGCTGCAGCCCGACCAGCGAGAGCTGAAGCAGGGCGAGGCATTGCCTCACCTGGGAAGCGCAAGGGGGAAGGGAATCCCTTTTCCTAGCCAGGGGAACTGAGACACACAACACCTGGAAAATTGGGTAACTCCCACCCCAATACCGTGCTTTACCGAGGGTCTTAGCAAACGGGCACACCGAGAGATTATATCCCACACTTGGCCGGGAGGGTCCCACGCCCACGGAGCCTCCCTAATTGCTATCACAGCAGTCTGTGATCTAACGGCAAGGCAGCAGCGAGGCTGGGGGAGGGGTGCCTGCCATTGCTGAGGCTTAAGTAGGTAAACAAAGCCTCTGAGAAGCTCGAACTGGGTGGAGCCCACAGCAGCTCAAAGAGGCCTGCCTGTCTCTATAGATTCCACCTCTGGGGACAGGACACAGCTAAACAACAACAACAACAACAACAAAAAGCAGCAGAAACCTCTGCAGATGCAAACGACTCTGACAGCTTTGAAGAGAGCAGTGGATCTCCCAACACGGAGGTTGAGATCTGAGAACGGACAGACTGCCTGCTCAAGTGGGTCCCTGACCCCTGAGTAGCCTAACTGGGAGACATCCCCCACTAGGGGCAGACCGACACCCCACACCTCACACGGTGGAGTACACCCCTGAGAGGAAGCTTCCAAAGAATCAGACAGGTACACTTGCTGTTCAGCAATATTCTATCTTCTGCAGCCTCTGCTGCTGATACCCAGGAAAACAGGGTCTGCAGTGGACCTCAAGCAATCTCCAACAGACCTACAGCTGAGGGTCCTGACTGTTAGTAGGAAAACTAACACACAGGAAGGACACCCACACCAAAACCCCATCAGTACGTCACCATCATCAAAGACCAGAGGCAGATAAAACCACAAAGATGGGGAAAAAGCAGGGCAGAAAAGCTGGAAATTCAAAAAATAAGACCGCATGTCCCTCTCCAAAGGAATGCAGCTCATCGCCAGCAACGGATCAAAGCTGGATGGACAATGACTTTGACGAGATGAGAGAAGAAGGCTTCAGTACATCAAACTTCTCAGAGCTAAAGGAGGAATTACGTACCCAGCACAAAGAAATTAAAAAGCTTGAAAAAAGAGTGGAAGAATTGATAATTAGAGTAATTAATGCAGAGAAGGCCATAAATGAACGGCCAGAGATGAAAACCATGACATGAGAAATACGTGACAAATGCACAAGCTTCAGTAACTGACTCGATCAACTGGAAGAAAGAGTATCAGCGATTGAGGATCAAATGAATGAAATGAAGCGAGAAGAGAAATCTAAAGAAAAAAGAAGAAAAAGAGATGAAAAAAGCCTGCAAGAAGTATGGGATTATGTAAAAAGACCAAATCTACGTGTGATTGGGGTGCCTGAAAGTGAGGGGGAAAATGGAACCAAGTTGGAAAACACTCTTCAGGATATCATCCAGGAGAACTTCCCCAACCTAGTAGGGCAGGCGAACATTCAAATCCAGGAAATACAGGGAACCCCACAAAGATACTCCTCGAGAAGAGCAACTCCAAAACACATAATTGTCAGATTCACCAAAGTTGAAATGAAGGAAAAAATGTTAAGGGCAGCCAGAGAGAAAGGTCGGGTTACCCACAAAGGGAAGCCCATCAGACTAACAGCAGATCTCTCGGCAGAAACTCTACAAGCCAGAAGAGAGTGGGGGCCAATATTCAACATCCTCAATGAAAAGAATTTTCAACCCAGAATTTCATATCCAGCCAAACTAAGTTTCATACGTGAAGGAGAAATAAAATCCTTTACAGATAAGCAAATGCTTAGAGATTTTGTCACCACTAGGCCTGCCTTACAAGAGACCCTGAAGGAAGCACTAAACATGGAAAGGAACAACCGGTACCAGCCATTGCAAAAACATGCCAAAATGTAAAGACCATCGAGGCTAGGAAGAAACTGCATCAACTAATGAGCAAAATAACCAGTTGATACCATAATGGTAGGATCAAGTTCACACATAACACTATTAACCTTAAATGTAAATGGACTAAATGGTCCAATTAAAAGATACAGACTGGCAAACTGGATAAAGAATGAAGACCCATCAGTGTGCTGTATTCAGGAGACCCATCTCACATGCAGAGACATACATAGGCTCAAAATAAAGGGATGGAGGAAGATCTACCAAGCAAATGGAGAACAAAAAAAAGCAGGGGTTGCAATAACAGTCTCTGATAAAACACACTTGAAACCATCAAAGATCAAAAGAGACAAAGAAGGCCATTACATAATGGTAAAGGGATCAATTCAACAGGAAGAGCTAACTATCCTAAATATATATGCACCCAATACAGGAGCACCCAGATTCATCAAGCAAGTCCTTAGAGACTTACAAAGAGACTTAGACTCCCATACAACAATAATGGGAGACTTCAACACCCACTGTCAACATGAGACAGATCAATGAGACAGAAGGTTAACAAGGATATCCAGGAATTGAACTCATCTCTGCAGCAAGCAGACCTAATAGACATCTACAGAACTCTCTACCCCAAATCAACAGAATATACATTCTTCTCAGCAAGACATCATACTTATTCCAAAATTGACCACATAGTTGGAAGTAAAGCACTCCTCAGCAAATGTACAAGAACAGAAATTAAGCACACTGTCTCTCAGACCACAGTGCAATCAAACCAGAAAACAGGACTAAGAAACTCAATCAAAACCACTGAACTGCATGGAAACTGCATAACCTGCTCCTGAATAACTACTGGGTACATAACGAAATGAAGGCAGAAATAAAGATGTTCTTTGAAACCAATGAGAACAAAGATACAACATACCAGAATCTCTGGGACACATTTAAAGCAGTGTGTAGAGGGAAATTTATAGCACTAAATGGCCACTAGAGAGAGCAGGAAAGATCTAAAATTGACACTCTAACATCACAGTTAAAAGAACTAGAGAAGCAAGAGCAAACGCATTCAAAAGCTAGCAGAAGGCAAGAAATAACTAAGATCAGAGCAGAACTGAAGGAGATAGAGACACAAAAACCCTCCAAGAAATCAATGAATCCAGGGGCTGGTTTTCTGAAAAGATCAACAAAATTGATAGACTGCTAGCAAGACTAATAAAGAAGAAAAGAGAGAAGAATCAAATAGATGCAATAAAAAATGATAAAGGGGATATCACCACCGACCCCACAGAAATACAAACTACCATCAGAGAATACTATAAACACCTCTATGCAGATAAACTAGAAAATCTAGAAGAAATGGATAATTTCCTGGACACTTACACTCTCCCAAGACTAAACCAGGAAGAAGTTGAATCCCTGAGTAGACCAATAGCAGGCTCTGAAATTGAGGCAATAATTAATAGCCTACCAACCAAAAAAAGTCCAGGACCAGATGGATTCACAGCTGACTTGTACCAGAGTTACAAGGAGGAGCTGATACCATGCCTTCTGAAACTATTCCAATCAATAGAAAAAGAGGGAATCCTCCCTAACTCATTTTATGAGGCCAATATCATCCTGATACCAAAGCCTGGCAGAGACACAACAAAAAAAGAATTTTAGACCAATATCCCTGATGAACATTGATGCAAAATTCCTCAATAAAATACTGGCAAACTGGATGCAGCAGCACATCAAAAAGCTTACCCACCATGATCAAGTGGGCTTCATCCCTGGGAGGCAAGGCTGTTTCACCATATGCAAATCAATAAACGTAATCCAGCATATAAACAGAACCAAAGACAAAAACCACATGATTATCTCAATAGATGCAGAAAAGGCCTTTGACAAAATTCAACAGCCCTTCATGCTAAAAACGCTCAATAAATTCGGTATTGATGGAATGTATCTCAAAATAATAAGAGCTATTTATGACAAACCCACAGCCAATATCATACTGAATGGGCAAAAACTGGACAAATTCCCTTTGAAAACTGGCACAAGACAGGAATGCCCTCTCTCACCACTCCTATTCAATATAGTGTTGGAAGTTCTGGCTAGGGCAATCAGGCAAGAGAAAGAAATCAAGGGTATTCAGTTAGGAAAAGAAGTCAAATTGTCCCTGTTTGCAGATGACATGATTGTATATTTAGAAAATCCCATCGTCTCAGCCCAAAATCTCCTTAAGCTGATAAACAACTTCAGCAAAGTCTCAGGATACAAAATCAATGTGAAAAAATCACAAGCATTCTTATACACCAGTAGCAGACAAACAGAGAGCCAAATCATGAATGAACTTCCATTCACAATTGCTTCAAAGAGAATAAAATACCTAGGAATCCAACTTACAAGGGATGTAAAGGACCTCTTCAAGGAGAACTACAAATCACTGCTCAGTGAAATAAAAGAGGACACAAACAAATGGAAGAACATACCATGCTCATGGATAGGAGGAAACAATATCATGAAAATGGCCATACTGCCCAAGGTAATTTATAGATTCAATGCCATCTCCATCAAGCTACCAATGACTTTCTTCACAGAATTGGAAAAAACTGCTTTAAAGTTCATATGGAACCAAAGAAGAGCCTGCATTGCCAAGACGATCCTAAGTCAAAAGATCAAAGCTGGAGGCATCACGCTACTGAACTTCAAACTATACTACAAGGCTACAGTAACCAAAACAGCATGGTACTGGTGGCAAAACAGAGATATAGACCAATGGAACTGAACAGAGTCCTCAGAAATAATACCACATATCTACAGCCATCTGATCTTTGACAAACCTGAGAAAAACAAGACATGGGGAAAGGATTACCTATTTAATAAATGGTGCTGGGAAAATTGGCTCGCCATAAGTAGAAAGCTGAAACTGGATCCTTTCCTTACTCCTTATATGAAAATTAATTCAAGATGGATTAGAGACTTAAATGTTAGACCTAATACCATAAAAACCCTAGAAGAAAACCTAGGTAATACCATTCAGGACATAGGCATGGGCAAGGACTTCATGTCTAAAACACCAAAAGCAACAGCAACAAAAGCCAGAATTGACAAATGGGATCTAATTAAACTAAAGAGCTTCTGCACAGCAAAAGAAACTACCATTAGAGTGAACAGGCTACCTACAGAATGGGAGAAAATTTTTGCTATATACTTATCTGACAAAGGGCTAATATCCAGAACCTACAAAGAACTGAAACAAATTTACAAGAAAAAAACAACCCCATCAAAAAGTGGGTAAAGGATATGAACAGACATTTCTCAAAAGAAGACGTTTATGCAGCCAACAGACACATGAAAAAATGATCATCATAACTGGCCATCAGAGAAATGCAAATCAAAACCACAATGAGATACCATCTCACACCAGTTAGAATGGCGATCATTAAAAAGTCAGGAAACAACAGGTGCTGGAGAGGATGTGGAGAAATAGGAACACTTCTATACTGTTGGTGGGACTGTAAACTAGTTCAACCATTATGGAAAACAGTATGGCGATTCCTCAAGGATACTAGAACTAGAAGTACCATATGACCCAACCATCCCATTACTGGGTATATACCCAAAGGATTCTAAATCATGCTGCTATAAAGATACATGCACACGTATGTTTATTGCGGCACTATTCACAATAGCAAAGACTTGGAATCAACCCAAATGTCCATCAGTGACAGACTGGATTAAGAAAATGTGGCAAATATACACCATGGAATACTATGCAGCCATAAAAAAGAATGAGTTTGTGTCCTTTGTAGGGACATGGATGCAGCTGGAAACTATCATTCTCGGCAAACTCTCGCAAGAACAGAAAACCAAACACCGCATGTTCTTACTCATATGTGGGAACTGAACAATGAGATCACTTGGACTCGGGAAGGGGAACATCACACACCGGGGCCTATCATGGAGGCGGGGAGGGGGGAGGGGGGGAGGGATTGCATTGGGAGTTATACCTGATGTAAATGACGAGTTGATGGGTGCTGACGAGTTGATGGGTGCAGCACACCAACATGGCACAAGTATACATATGTAACAAACCTGCACGTTATGCACATGTACCCTAGAACTTAAAGTATAGTAATAATAATAAAAAAAAATCGATTTTCACTTGAATGTAGAGACAATAACATTGTCCATTATATAGCAAATCACGATTCCAATGAAGATTTGTGTTCTTTTGTTTAAAAGGCTGTCAAATGTCAAGTAACTTTTAATTGCTGAAGCAATTGTCTTTGTCCCTGCTAACAGAGGATTCTGAATTCTTTTGTCTAAACAATAGCCAGGAGTTTTCATCATCAGCATTTAAGTATGCTTGTCATACTGACAAAATTTGTATATAGTACTCTTCTTGCACCTTAAAATAATCAAGGTATGCTAAACCCTATTCCAATTGCATGGAGGAATATGTTCGCAGAATACATTTAACAAGTACAGTCACTTACTGCGATACTATTTTCATGGTCATGTTTATATTTTCTTCATTATAATATAAGTTGGTCATGCCTGCCATCAGGAGTTATGAAAGCTAAAGCATAACTGTTAGAATACTTTGATTATGCACAGGTAATAGAATATTGATACACTTATGCCTGTGAGATTTCATCTACTCTACTTTTATGGAGACTTGGTACTAAAGTAAATCATATATGCTATATATTGTAATAGCAAAAGAAAAAACAAAAACAAAAACAACAAACAAACAAAAACCAGGCTAAATTTTCATTCACAAAATGCTGTTAAAGTAAATTATGGGGTGCCCATTTGGAAAAAAATAAAACACAGTGATAAATGATAAAGAACAAATTGTAGGGTTCATATATATAAATTTGTGTAAAATTTATTATGCACATGCATAAGGTTGTATCTGCATAGGAAATTTCTGGAAAGAGATCTCCAGAGTGGAGAAGTGGTTAGGGGAAGGAAAGGAGACTTTATTTTTTATTCTGTATGGCTTGAATTTTTTTCTAAAACCATGAGCAGTATTTCTATTACTGCTCTAAAATTAATTGATTAAAAACAGTCTTTTGCAAAGTTATGAATAGACATTTTAAAAAATAAATACAAATTACCAATAAACCTACAGAAAAATGTATGCCAGTAGTATCCTAACACTGCAGCCAGATTTTCTTAAAGTCTTGCCAAAGATGAATTTTATTTCAAGAACAATTTTTTTGATTGGTAATGATGTCATACTGATTTTGAATTATAGCCTAGTGATAGTCATAGCCATAGGCAATATTATTAAACTTTTAACTCTCATGTGCTCCAGTACACAAGAAATTAGCTAGGTACCTACATTTCACTACTGATTCCGGGACTAAAAACTATAGGGTAAATATCTTAAGGTTATAAAATCAAGAGAAACCACATTATTATCTGTGGAAACATATCTTACCTCTACTTTTTCAAAGGCCTGCAGTACTGGATCTAATTTACATTTATTGTACAAGGCCTTCTACCAAAACCTGTAGTAGTCTACATTTTTACAGAAATATTTTTTTATGATTGGACTGAAACATGAAGCATTTATGTGTAGCTTCCTCCAAGTACTGAATATAATGTAGTCTTGGCTTCCCAGCAGTCCTTGTTAAATCCAGTCATCATGTTCAAGACCTGTGGTTTTATGGGACAGTCAGAGTACATTTTAGTCTGTACAATTTACAGATAACTTCTCCAGAAGGCAGTGAGGGAATGAGGTTCTACCCTTTCTTTCAGCAGCTCCACTGCTTGATCCAACTGTTTGAACAATTTTATGTAGGGTTATACAACACAAGGAAGGGGAAATGGTAATTTCCAACTATAAGATCTATATCTAAACTGTTACTGATAATGAAGAAAATTTAAATTAATAAATGATTAATGGAGCTGGATTCTTTTTTTCTTTGAGATGGAATCTTGCTCTGTCACCCAGGCTGGCGTACAGTGGCGCGATCTTGCTCACTGCAACCTCTGTCTCCCGGGTTCAAGTGATTCTTGTCCCTAAGCCTCCTGAGTAGCTGGGACTACAGGTATGTGCCACCATACCCAGCTAATTTTTGTAGTTTTAGTAGAAATAGGGTTTCACCATGTTAGCCAGGCTGGTCTCGAACTCCTGACCTCAGTGACCCACCTGCCTCGGCCTCCCAAAGTGCTGGGATTACAAGTTTGAGCCACCACACCCGGCCATAGTTAGATTCTAGAAATATGATCAGCTATCACAAACTAGTGGTCTTGTATGTATTTGGCTGGTGCAGCGTTTCTAAAACTTTAAACTTGAATGGCTTTTTAGGCCAATAATGTACTCCCTAGCTTACCACAAGCAGCACCACTTCCTAAATTTTTGTTGCTACCTTTTCCCACATTTACATTCATACGCTTGTCTTCTGAAGGGATTTAAGAATCTATATGCTTTAACATTTCTTAACTTCTTGCCATTTAAGAGTATTAAGTTATAATTTTAAAGTAATAGGGTGAGAGGTATAGAGATCATAAGGAAGTAATCTTCCTAGTTCTAATAGGGTAGGAATGGAGATTCTGTAGAATCTTTCAATTTCCAGCCTTTAGCTACTGTGATTTCTGAGCTTCCAAAGGGTTAATTAATCATGTAGGTATCAAGCAAATATGTACTTAAAACGTTGAAGAATACACATGATAAGAAATTCCAGGTATGTCTTATCACAAAGCTGGATCAAGATCAGAAATAATGAATTCTTGTTTTAGATACCAGGGTATTCAGAATTCTGGCATTAGCCAATATGCCTGTGCCTGCCCACCTGTACTTCAACCAAAGTTAAATTATCAAGATTTCTGATAAAAGAGGCTTTTAGGCTTTGAGAATGAGGTAACTTACCCTCTAAAATCCATGCCGTTATAAGCAATCTTGATAAATCTGGAGGGAGGGTTATCAAATCAGTCTCTGCGTTTCATTTTCCCACTTGCTACGTTTCAACTGAGAATTTTCAGCAATCGTGCTGTATAGTCTACAATTTTTTGAGGATAAAAGAAAATTCAGACATTTGTCTGTTTAAATCTAAGATTCTACAGCTATTGACTTACTAATGTTGACAGGGATCCACTTACCTAATTCTTCCAGGATGAAGTACAGCTTGGCTGACCCAGTTCTTGGGATGGGAGGATTAATGAACTCTCTAAACCAAACCTCCTGAGGGAAAGAATTTTGGAGGTGTCAGTAAGCATCCTACTTATGCTATTACTATTAATGACTGAATTGTTTGTTTCTAATTTTGTTAAAAAAGTGAGAGAGGTGGTAAAATTATTTTATTGATTGCTTAAACATTCAATTACCTGGAGACAAGATGCAAGAAGCTGGGATTGGTAGTGGCTAAGTAGGTGGGCTCTGGAATTAGAGGGCCAGGGATTGAAATCTGACTCCTTCACATTTTGACTTGGGCATTGTCAAACTGTTTGACTTGGGCATTCTCAGAGATTATCAGTTGCTTCTGGGGAGGCAGTAAGAGTTGGGGATAAGTATGTGGTATTTGGCATTAGCCTTCCTGTTTAAATCCTGCCCTGGTACTTCCAAATTGTGTGATCAGGAACATGATAAGTGCTCGAAAATTTTTATCCTCTTCCCCCTTCTCTTCCTGCTCTTTTTTCCCTGCTACTCTTCTTCCACTTTAGTAGTAGTAGTGGCAGTAGTAGTCAGCATAGTTGTAAAGGCTAATGGCATAATTTCTACGGTAAGAGTGGAATTAGATGTTGGGGAAGATTACCATGTAAGACTCCCATATTACCAGAAACAAAATTTGTGTTCAGGGAACACACTTGAGGAGGGGAAGGGAGAGAAGCAAAGAAGATTGGGGCTAGTTAATGTTGAGAGTATTATTTGACAAGATCAACAGCATTTCTGGTGGTAGGCACTAATACAAAGTTTGAACATTAGCTGATGATAATAGTAGAATTGGAAATCAGTCTCATTTTCTGGCTACTTTTCTCTGCAGTCTGTAGCCTATTGGAAGTGGAATCTGAAAGTTTATAAAAAAAAAAATGCTTTCTTGTTATAAAGAGTTCTTGTGTGAAAACCTGGAACCGAATACTAAGTATTCTTGGTCCATGTTCTTTATTTACCAACATAGAATAGCAAAGCATTGTTTTCTGTTGTTGTTGTTGTGGGTACATGTGCACAATGTGCAGCTTTGTTACATATGTATACATGTGCCATGCTGGTGTGCTGCACCCATTAACTCGTCATTTACATTAGGTATATCTGCTATCGCTATCCCTCCCCACTCCCCCTACCCCATGACAGGTCCTGGTGTGTGATGTTACCCACCCTGTGTCCAAGTGTTCTCATTGTTCAATTCCCATATATGAGTGAGAACACGTGGTGTTTAGTTTTCTGTCCTTGTGATAGTTTGCTGAGAATGATGGTTTCCAGCTTCATCCATGTCCCTACAAAGGACATGAACTCATCCTTTTTTATGGCTGCATAGTATTCCATGGTGTATATGTGCCACATTTTCTTAATCCAGTCTATCATTGGTGGACATTTGGGTTGGTTCCAAGTCTTTGCTATTGTGAATAGTGCTGCAATAAACATACATGTGCATGTGTCTTTATAATAGCATGATTTATAATCCTTTGGGTACATACCCAGTAATGGGATGGCTGGGTCAAATGGTATTTCTCTAGATCCTTGAGGAATCGCCACACTGTCTTCCACAATGGTTGAACTAGTTTACAGTCCCACCAACAGTATAGAAGTGTTCCTGTTTCTCCACATCCTCTCCAGCACCTGTTGTTTCCTGACTTTTTAATGATCGCCGTTCTAACTGGTATGAGATGGTATCTCATTGTGGTTTTGATTTGCATTTCTCTGATGGCCAGTGATTATGAGCATTTTTTTCATGTCTGTTGGCTGTATAAATGTCTTCTTTTGAGAACAGTCTGTTCATATCATTTGCCCACTTTTTGATGGGGTTGTTTGATTTTTTCTTGTGGATTTGTTTAAGTTCTTTGTAGATTCTGGATATTAGCCCTTTGTCAGATGGGTAAATTGTAAAAATTTTCTCCCATTCTATAGATTGTCTGTTCACTGTGATGGTAGTTTCTTTTGCTGTGCAGAAGCTCTTTAGTTTAATTAGATCCCATTTGTCAATTTTGGCTTTTGTTGCCATTGCTTTTGGTGTTTTAGTCATGAAGTCCTTGCCCATGCCTATGTCCTGAATGGTATTGCCTAGGTTTTCTTCTAGGGTTTTTATGGTTTAGGCCTGACATTTAAGTGTTTAGTCCATCTTAAATTAATTTTTGTAAAAGGTGAACGGAAGGGACCCAGGTTCAGTTTTCTACATATGGCTAGCCAGTTTTCCCAGTACCATTTATTAAATAGGGAATCCTTTCCCCATTTCTTGTTTTTGTCAGGTTTGTCAAAAAGCAGATGGTTGTATGATGTGTGGTATTATTTCTGAAGCCTCTGTTCTGTTCCATTGGTCTATATTTCTGTTTTGGTACCAGTACCATGCTGTTTTGGTTGCTGTAGCCTTGTAGTATAGTTTGAAGTCAGGTAGCATGATGTCTCCAGCTTTGTTCTTTTGACTTAGGATTGTCTTGGCAATGCAGGCTCTTTTTTGGTTCCATATGAACTTTAAAGTAGTTTCTTCCAAGTCTGTGAAGAAACTCATTGGTAGCTTGATGGGGATGGCAATGAATCTACAAGTTACCCTGGGCAGTATGGCCATATTCATGATATTGATTCTTCCTATCCATGAGCATGGAATGTTCTTCCATTTGTTTGTGTCCTCTTTTATTTCATTGAGCAGTGGTTTGTAGTTCTCCTTGAAGAGGTCCTTCACATCCCTTGTAAGTTGGATTCCTAGGTATTTTATTCTCTTTGAAGCAATTGTGAATGGGAATTCACTTATGATTTGGCTCTCTGTCTGTCATTGATGTATAAGAATGCTTGTGATTTTTGCATGTTGATTTTGTATTCTGAGACTTTGCTGAAGTTGCTTATCAGCTTAAAGAGATTTTGGACTGTGATTATGGGGTTTTCTAAATATACACTAGTGTCATCTGCAAACAGGGACAATTTGACTTCCTCTTTTCCTAATTGAATACCTTTTAGTTCTTTCTCCTGCCTGATCACCCTGGCAAGAATTTCCAATACTATGTTGAATAGGAGCGGTGAGAGAGGGCATCCCTGTCATGTATGAGTTTTAAAAGGGAATTCTTCCCATTTTTCCCATTCAGTATGATATTGGCTGTGGGTTTGTTATAAATAGCTCTTCTTATTTTGAGATACATCCCATCAATACCTAGTTTATTGAGAGTTTTTAGCATGAAGTCTCTTTGTAGGTCTCTAAGGACTTGCTTTATGAATCTGGGTGCTCCTGTATTGGATGCATATATATTTAGGATAGTTAGCTCTTCTTGTTGAATTGATCCCTTTACCATTATGTAATGACCTTCTTTGTCTCTTTTGGTCTTTGTTGGTTTAAAGTCTGTTTTATCAGAGACTCACATTGCAACCCCTCCTTTTGTTTGTTTTCCATTTGCTTGGTAGATCTTCCTCCATCCCTTTATTTTGAGCCTATGTGTGTCTTTGCTTGTGAGATGGATCTCCTGAATACAGCACACTGATAGGTCTTGACTCTATCCAATTTGCCAGTCTGTGTCTTTTAACTGGGGCATTTAGCCCATTTACATTTAAGTTTAATATTATGTGTGAATTTGATCCTGTTATTATGATGTTACCCGGTTATTTTACTTGTTAGTTGATGCAGTTTCTTCCTAGCATTGATGGTCTTTACATTTTGGCATGTTTTTGCAGTGGCTGGTACCAGTTGTTCCTTTCCATGTTTAGTGCTTCCTTCAGGAGCTCCTGTAAGGCATGCCTCGTGGTCACAAAATCTCTCAGCATTTGCTTGTCTGTAAGGATTTTATTTCTCCTTCACTTATGAAACTTAGTTTGGCTGGATATGAAATTCTGGGTTTAAAATTCTTTTCTTTAAGAATGTTGAATATTGGCCCCCCACTCTCTTCTGGCTTGTAGAGTTTCTGCCGAGAGATCTGGTATTAGTCTGATGGATTTCCCTTTGTGGGTAACCTGACCTTTCTCTCTGGCTGCCCTTAACATTTTTTGCTTCATTTCTACCTTGGTAAATCTGACAATATTGTGTCTTGGAGTTGCTCTTCTCGATGAGTGTCTTTGTGGCATTGTCTGTATTTCCTGAATTTGAATGTTGGCCTGCCTTCCTAGGTTGGGGAAGTTCTCCTGAATAATATCCTGAAGAGTGTTTTCCAACTTGGTTCTATTCTCCCTGTTACTTTCAGGTACACCAAGCAAATGTAGATTTGGTCTTTTCACATAGTCGCATATTTACTGGAGGCCTTGTTCATTTCTTTTTACTCTTTTTTTCTCTCAACTTCTCTTCTCACTTCATTTCATTCATTTGATCTTCAATCTCTGATACCCTTTCTTTCACTTGATCGAATCAGCTATTGAAGCTTGTGCATGTGTTGCGTAGTTCTCATGCCATGGTTTTCAGCTCCATCAGGTCATTTAGGGTCTTCTCTATGCTGTTTATTCTAGTTAGCCATTTGTCTAATCTTTCTTCAAGGATTTTAGCTTCTTTGAGATGGTTTTGAACATCTTCCTTTAGTTCAGAGAGGTTTGTTATGGACTGATCTTCTGAAGCCTGTTTCTGTCAACTCGTCAAAGTCATTCTCCATCCAGCTTTATTCTGTTGCTGGCGACATGCTGCGATCCTTTGGAGGAGAAGAGGCACTCTGATTTTTAGAATGTCCAACTTTTCTTCTCTGGTTTCTACCCATCTTTGTGGTTTTATCTACCTTTGGTCTTTGATGATGGTGACCTACACATGGGGTTTTGTTGTGTATGTCCTTTTTATTGGTGTTGATGCTATTCCTTTCTGTTTGTTAATTTTCCGTCTAACAATCAGGACCCTTAGCTGCAGTTCTGTTGGAGTTTGCTGGAGGTCCACTCCAGACCCTGTTTGCCTGGGTATCACCAGTGGAGGCTGCAGAACAGCAAATATTGCAGAACACCAAATGTTTCTGCCTGATACTTCCACTGGAAGCTTCATCTCAGAGGGGCACCTGGCTGTATGAGGTGTCAGTGGGCCCCCCCTGGGAGGTGTCTCCCAGTTAGGCTACTCAGTGTTCAGGGACCCACTTGAGGAGGCAGTCTGTCTGTTCTCAGATCTCAAACTCTGTGTTGGGAGAACCACTGCTCTCTTCAAAGCTCAGCTGGAAATGCAGAAATCATCTGTCTTCTGTGTTGCTCATGCTAGGAGCTGTAGACTGGAACCATTCCTATTCGGCCATCTTGAAATACTAATCGCATTTTTTTTTTTCATAAACTGATTCTCTACCAACCCAATCCTCCAAACTTCCCATTAGCGTTCTCCAAGTTACTAGGAGTTCATGAGGGACCTGGCCCTGGAAGATGTTCAGTAATGTCTTTTAAGTTGTATCCCTTCTAACATTGATATGCTGCTGCCTTTTTGTTTTGCAAGAGCTCTACTTTCACTTTCTTCTAAAGTTTCTAACTAGTCTAAAACAAGGTCAGACACAGATATTTTTCTTGAATTCACACAGACACACAAGATATCAATCTCTCAATCTCTCTTTGGTTCTATTTTTTACTTTAAAACAATTTAGTGGTATGATTTATCTAGCCCATCAACAAAATTGTGACCCATACTTGTCAACCTCCGGTAAACTCTACCATAATAATTTTTTTTTTTTTTTTTTTTTTTTTTAGACTCAGTCTCGCTCTGTCACCCAGGCCGGAGTGCAGTGGCACGATCTTGACTTACTGTAAGCTCCACCTCCCGGGTTCACGCCATTCTCTTGCCTCAGCCTCCTGAGTAGCTGGGACTACAGGCGCCCACCACCATGCTCTGCTAATTTTTAACAGTTATTTTTAGTAGAGACTGGGTTTCACCGTGTTAGCCAGGATGGTCTTGATCTCCTGATCTCGTGATCTGCCTGCCTTGGCTTCCCAAAGTGCTGGTATTATAGGCGTGAGCCACCACGCCCGGTCCTACCATGATAAATTTTTTGCCTTTGAGTGCAGTAACAAAGAGGCTATATGTAAAGTATATGTATGTAGTTGGCATTGCCTAAGAGTAATTTAATAAAGGAAACACAGAAATCCACTCACTGGAAGGGATCAGTATTTCCTAAAATAACTGCAAGTTTCTGAAATTGTCTAGTTTCTTTACTAAAGCCAAAGCATTTTGACAGGAAATAGAAAACTTCCCTTAAACTGAGATTCTGGCATATTGGTTTCTTTGGTAATTTCCTTCCCTTTCAGCAAAATCATTGTCCTGTAAATGACATTTCTCATCTATATTTTAGATCACAAACTTGACAACTTATTTGTCTATTCCTTTAAATATACCTCCTTCACATGAACATATTTCCTCTGTATGAACTACTAAAAGTAATCACTTTTTCCCCTAACACTTTTATTTTAAGTAGAACAATAATTATTTGACATTTCATTAATTCATTAATTATTGATATGATCTAAAACTGTACCATAACTTCTTACTCCCTCCAATATTTTATGGTCTTCCACTATACTCTTCTGCTCATCATTAAAAGTTTTAACCATTTTAAGTTTTGTAACTATGTACCTACCCCTTCTTTTGGTCTTTCTACTGCGTGTTCATTCTTGGAGGCAGGAGGCAGTGGATGTGTAATGTAGAAGTACCAGAACATAGCACAATTTCAAAAAAGTCAGTGTGTTACAGCTTAAGTAGGGCAGCAGTGGAGAAAAAGAGTACTCTTATGTTATAGGTTGTAGGAAATAATTCCACAACATGTTGGGTATTTACTATGTGCTGTTCACAATCCTAAGCAATTACAATCATTATCTCATGTAATCCTAACCAGACTTTGAGGGAATAATTATTTTTTCACTTTATAAATGAGAAAACAAATGCTCCACAGGTAAGTTGCCTAAGGATACACAGCTAGCAAATACAGGAATTACAATTTCAATCCAGTGTAATGGCTATGACACTATTTTAATGGCTATGTTACATCACCTTTCTCTAAGGACACCAAAACTTCATGATCCCCACTCTCTCATCATTTACTGCCTCAAGGCTGAGAGTATCAGCTCACTCATCGTTATTGGCATCACCTGGGAGCTAGCTAGAACTGGAGACTCTTAGGTCTTACCCCAGACCTACTCAGTCAGAATCTTCTTTTTAACAAGGCCTCCAGGTGTTTTGCACATTAAAGCTTGAGCACCCAAGGCCATGTGCAACTTATTTTCATCTTGCCGTTGCCGGCTCAGCTTCTGACAGGTAAAGCTAAGCTTGTGTCACCCATTCCATGTTCCTGCCTCTGTGTCTTTGAGCCTTCCTGCCTCCCAGAATGTACTCTCCCTGATACAGTTTGCCTCTGTGTCCCCACCCAAGTCTCGGCTCAAATTGTAGTCCCAATGAGTGGAGGGAGGGACCTAATGGGAAGTGATTGGATTATGGAGGCACTTTCCCCCAAGTTGTTCTCCTGGTAGTGAGAGTGTTGACGAGATCTCACTGTTTTAAAAGTGGCAGTTTCCCCTGCATGCTCGCTCTCTCTCCTATCACCTTGTGGACAAAGTGTCTGCTTCCCCTTTCACCTTCCACTGTGATTCTAAGTCTCCTGAGGCCTCTGCAGCCATGCAGAACTGTGAGTCAATTAAATCTTTTTGTTTATAAATTACCCAGTCTCAGGTAGTATCTTCATAGCAGTGTGAAAACAGACTAATACACTCCCCTCAATTTCTTTCCCTAACCAAAGCTAGCACATTCCCAAAGAACTTATTTACTCAGTGCCACTTTATTATTCTTTTGTATTCCAATCAGTTGGAATTAATAATTTTTTTTTTCTTTTGGACTCCCACAGTACTTATCATATATTTCTATGAAGCCTGTGATTGCTTCATGTTGGGAGAAGGACCCTGTCCTTCTCATAGCTTTTGTTTTCACAGCCCAAGTTCTGGAGAAGTGCCTTCTTTGACATTGCAGGTGTTCAGTAAATGTTCATTGTCTAAATAAATAAATGGTTTGAAGGGTTCCTTTTTTTCATGCTTTCTAGAAACTTTGTCTTAATTTATTCTTTGTTCTGAAGGTTGTTTAGAATCATGATTCTTAATTTCCAAGTAAAGTTTTATCCTGGTCAACTTTTAATTATGTATTTCCATTTTTTGTTTGGTGATGAATATAGACTCTATTTTTAGAAACTTGTAGCTAAGCACATAATAGAGTTTTATAAATGAACATAAGAAAAAAAGAAAAAGTAGTTGAGAGGTGAAAAATTCTACATACAATTATAAAATTTAGTTTAATTTTATATTCACTTCACTAATGTTATTACAAAATAATTCTGAAAGAGGTATGATAATATTGTATATGTACTATAATATATGAATAATCAAACAAGTATAGGTTTCACAGTCTTCAAATACATTCCTTAGATATGTTATACTTTAAAAAATGCTTTTTCAAAAAAATTCTCACTCTAACCTAAAACTTAAAATTTTAGACTAACGTGCACTATGATATCTGTGTTTGCGTTGTACCATAGTTTTCCATACATTTTCCTTAGCAGCATTTACATAATTAAGGCATATTTCATTTGCATAGACAATCTGATTTCTGCTACCCTTCATTCACAACCCTCAAAACCCCCCATTTTCCTTAAGACAGATATAATGTTATTGGCAGTGATATAATCTATCTTTGTTAGAAAATAGTAGCAATTCTACATTTTCAGATGGTAGAGTGGTGCGGGAAGCTGTATCCTAAGTTTATAAGCTGCAAAGGAATATCAACTCTGGCTATGTAATTAGCATTCAAAAATGCTTTTAAGTCTCTCCCTGTGTGCCCTTCTCTTCAGCTGCTACCTCCACTGTCCTTGAGCCCCCTGTTTTGGGTAGCTCTTGTGGCATAGCATCTGTTTGTGCACAATACAAGTAGGTCTGGCGAGTTTGGGCCATTACAGAGCATGCAATGGTCTGGGGTCTCTCTGTTCTTGGGCTCTCTGGGAAGTGGCAGCAGATGGGAAGACAAATTGAATAAAGGGAGAGGGTGTCCAGAACACAACTGTGAGATGTGACCTTACGTAATAATTGAAGAGAAATATTAGCTCCTGCTGCCTAATTGGGTTTGGTTCAATCTAAAATTCTGTTTACATTAATTAGGTTCACTGAAGAATGGGAAGCTTGCTGAGCTTGAAAATCTCCTCTCTTTCAAAATAATGAAAGAAGGTTGGCTTCCTGGGTGGGTTCTTTGCCACTCTTTCACTCTATGCCCCATCCCCCAATTATTTTAGACATTAGTAGAATGCTTTTCTGAAATGATTGAGGTTAAATGAACCTTGCAGTTAGGCACTTACTTGTTTTGGACTCAGCTCAAATAGGTGTAAATATTGTTTAATTGGCCCCTGGGAAAAAAAATGGGATGGGAGTAAGAGCATCCACTGGAAACCTTTTCATTTCTCACTCAACAAAGGAACAGCTGGCTTTTAAAGTATGTTACTCACTAATCTTCACTTTTTCATAATTACTCTCATGTTTTCTAATTCTAATCCTTTACCTCTTCTTAGTAAGGATCCTGGCAAGAAATAGATGGCAAATACAAATTAGGTAATTTCAGAGTTTAATAAGGCACTAATTTATAAGGGTGTGGGGGCTGAATGTAGGGAAAATTCAAGGGATAATGCAGTAATCTGGGTGTGATAACAATGGCCTTTTGGTAACAGGAGCTGTGGGCTTTAGTTGAGGGTCACAGTCTAGGCCATAAAAACCCTGCACTGGGGAGCCAAAGGAATAAATACCCCAATTTTCCTTTCTTCTTTCTCTTAACTTTTGGTGGCATATTCCTTTTTACTGTACCCAACTGGAAGCAAGAGGACAAGAGAGCTTGTAAATGTCTATACAGGTACATATACACATACCTTTCCCCACCAGAGAGCAGGTAGAGAGTGGATTTGGAGGGGCAAAGGGAAGATCATTAGCATCTCTGACTTCTGCTTCTCTGAATCCTTTATAAGTTCTATTTCCTCCTTCTCCCCACCATGTGTAAGTATCATCTTTCGCCATTTGCTCCTCTCATTCAAACTGCTCTTTCTTGCAGATCGTACTCTTTCTTATTCTCTCATAACTGCAAAGTCTCTGTCAGTGCTTTCTAAAATGTCAGCTCTCTCTCTAGCTAGGTTGATTTTTAGATTTTTTTAAAAATCTAGGCCTGTCTTCCTCCAGAGCCACCATAGCTCACTATTTATCATGATTGTACTTTGCAGTACAAGGACTGTGACTGTCTGCATACTATTCATTGAGAAAATTGTAGTTAAGTAATGAAGTAATATTTTTCTTCTTAAAACAACTGAGGAGGATCAGTAATATCCATTCTTCAACTCAGTGCTGCTACATTGATTTGATTTGGACAGAAACTGTTGGTGTAATTAAGTAGGATTACTGCACTTTCCAGGCCATGCAGTGGTTGAAATTAAAAATAATTCCTAAGATACAATGTGCAATTGAGAGCATAGCAATGGCAACCACATACCAGATAAGTGTCCCGTAATATCAGTCCAATTCATTGGCCTAAGTATTCTGACTCCAGAGCATATACTTTTAGTACTTCACCATCTTGGACATGGGAGTTGGACAGAAAGGGAGGCACCAAATATGATGCCAAAATTTTGATTTCAAGTGATGGGGAGAATGATGAGAAGTCACAAAGGCACCAAGTTTTGAGGGGAAGACAAAGAGTTCCATTTCAATTCGTGCTATCTAAAAGGAAGTGTCCATTAAGCAACTGTATATGAGGAAGAAGGGAGTTTAGAGAGTGTGGGTTTTAGGAAAGTAACTGTACCTACAGAGATTCAGGAGTCATAAGCATAGAAGTGGTAGTTAAACTGACAGTGGATATGCTTGTCCCTTTCAAGTATGTGGAATCAGAAGGAAAAAGGGCTTAATTTTCCTCCCCTTTGCTGCACCATCAAATTCAAGATATCATTTTTTTATCTTCTGTGTAGTCTCCTTACTGGTCCTTATTTTGACTCCTTGTTAATTCATTCCCCTACACAGCCTGCAGCCAGGGTGATCTTTTAAAATGTGAACCAGCAAAGTTTAAAACCTTCAGTTTTCTCATACTGGGAGTAAAATCCAAACAATTTATTTTAGAAGTCTACAAGACCCTGGATGTCTATGAGGCACATGCTCTACCTTACATCTAACTGCATTTTACACTATTTTCCACTTTTCACTCTAAGATTCAGTCGTACTAGCATTCTTTAAATTTCTGGCAAACACCAAATTCTTTTCCACTCCATGGCCTCCAATTCTTCATCTGCTGTTATCTTCTTACCCTTCAATCATCGGCTTAAATATCACTTGCTCAGAGAACTTCCCCCTAATGCCCAAATGTAGAGTTCTCCATTGTTACATCTTATTATTTTGCTTCATAGTGCTTATCTCAATTTAGGATTATATAATAATAGATTTCTCACAGTGAAATGGGAGAGGCAGATATTTTATATTATATATAAAATTTGATTGTAAGAAATCTAGTCAACACTCAGTGCCTACCATGTAGTAAATACTCAGCAAGAACTTGTTGAAACAATGCATCTATAATCATTCAAATTATCTATAGTATACACTATAGTCAATATTCTCTATCACTTATTCTCTACTTATTTATTTCTCTATCATTTATTTATATGATTCTTCATGCAGCAGGCACTAAGTAATTGGAACTCTAAAGCCTCATTTTTAGTTTCCCCACAGATTTAAAGAGAATCTTGTTATACCTTATGCAAGCAGATGTGGGTGAATTTCTGTCAAGATCAAATAAAGACAGCAGCATTCAGCTGGAAGACAGGAATGACCTTTCTCTATGTTCTGTTTAGAAAAAAACCCTTATTTCCATAATTGGCTATGATGTTGTCTATAAATATTATGCAAACTACCCTGAGTCCTTATAATAACCTTATAGGTTATAATAAGTAATGAGTAGCAGTGGCCCTGATGACAAGCAATCCTCTGGGTATGAATGTTTTCAGCATGTTTATGGAGCAGGATGGCAAGGTTAGGGTTCATGAAGTAAAGGCAGGTGAAGCAGAACCTGTACTTTTACTAGATCATCTCTTTTATTTTTTTACTCTTTTCCAATTTTTTCTGTTTCCTCCAGGGTAGATGGTGAAATAGTAGAGAATATGGAAAAAAGGTAAGAAATATTACATGTAATCTGGTTGTAAAGGCTCTCTAATAAAGAAGGGGCAATAAGAGTCCCCTAATAAAGAAGGCACTGCACACCCAGTGTCTCCAGAGATGACCTTTTGTGACCCAACTCAGCCCCTGCTCCTAGAGGGGCACCTTCTCTCTCTTTCTCTTGGATTTCTCTATTCTAGGCAGTAAAGTAGGTTATATATGGTAGCTCTAGCCAGGTTACTTTCTGTGGTCTCGCATTGGCCTGTAGAAATTCATATTGTTATTTCAGCTGTGGGGAAACTAGAGTGTTCTCCCTTGCCTCCTCCTCTGTTTACTACCACCATGGTCAGCTCCAACCACCTTCATAATCTTCAGGTGAAAGGCAAGCATCCATTTTCCTGTTCTCAGATACTTTCAATTTCCAGGGTAACATATCAGGTGTTTCCATGAACTCACACTCCGAGTTCCTGCCTTGCCGGTTATGCTGAGATGGACCTCTGCTTCTGTGGTTCACCTTGAGAAGTGAGATGTTTGTCTCCCCTTCTCTGAGGTTACTTCCAGTCTTCAAGAGTGGCTCTCTAGGAGTTCTATCCAGTGGGAGGAAAGAAGAAAGCCAATGTGCTTTTCTTTGAATCCCCTTACCAAATGTTCTCCATGCCTATGTCCTTTCCCTCACTAAAGTCCCTTTTCAAAATAGCAACCAGAGTAATGTTTGTAAAAAGTCAAGTTACATGTTATCACTTCTTTGTTCAGAATTTTCCAGGGGTTTCTCATTTCACTCAGAATAAAAACAAATTCAAAGTTCTTGTAAATAATAATAAATAAAATTTAATAAAATAATAAATACAATTCAAAGTTCTTATCATAGTCCATAGCCTCCCTTGATCTGCCCCCTCACTATTTCTCTGGTCACATTATCTTCTATTTCTTTACTTTAGCTCACTCTGCTCCTTTCTTTTTTTTGAACACACCAGGTATACTCCTTTCCATATGCCTAGAATGCTCTTCCTCTGAATATCATTTGGCTACCTTCTTAATCTACTTCAACTTGGATGTCACCTTCTCAGGAAACCTTTGCTGACTACCTTATCTGAAATGGCCCTCCCATTCTTCTGGTATCTGCGCATCACTGACAGTGCACATCCTGAGCTTTAAAAATCCACAGCCATTATGTCTTTCATTGGGTCTAATAGAAATATGCATTTTTTACTTTATTGATTTTTAAAAATATATCTATTCATTTAGCTCTTGTGTTCCTGGGAAGGAAGGATTATTATGCTCTTTATTAGTACTGCAGCAAATAGGTACTTGATAAATGCTTTTTGAAGCCTGAAGGAAAATCCAGACAGACAAAATAGTTTCTGTAGCTCTTTAAAGCTCACTACAGGACGTGAAATTTACTGATTTATATAGTTTGGAAATTGAAAGTTATAATGAATTTTTTTGCAGTCTTCCTACACTGTAATTTCTACTCTAACCCTTTCTGTATAACACTGTCACACCACATTTTAAAAAGAACTGCTGTTATCACCTTCCTTCTGTACTTGCAGCCTTCAAAATAATGTATGTGTAATTGTATGTGTGCATAATGCCTGCTTGTATGTATCATGTTCAGCCAAAGCTTGCTTGCTCTTTCCTTATTTCTTTGTGATAAAGGAAGCCTCCTTTATCACTGTTATTCAGTAAACATCATTACATACTGGTCTGTTTTAGGTATTTTACCTACAAGATTTCCCTTTAACTCTTACAACATTGATATGGTTTGGCTATATCCCCACCCAAATTTCATTTTGAATTGTAGCTCCCATAATTCCCACACTTTGTGGGAGGTACCTGGTAAGAGGCAATTGAATCATGTGGGGTAGGTCTTTCCTATTCTGTTCTCATGAAAGTGAATAAGTCTCCGTAGATCTGATGGTTTCATAAGGGGAGTTCTACTACACAAGCTCCCTCTTGCCTGGTGCCAGGTAAGATGTCCCTTTGCTCTTCCTTCATCTTCTGCCATTATTGTGAGGCCTCCCAAGACATATGGAACGGTCCGTCCATTAAACCTCTTTTTCTTTTATAAATTACCCAGACTCAGGTATGTTTTTATTAGTAGTGTGAGAACAGATTAATACAATAAATTGGTACTGGTAGAGTGGGGCGTTGCTGTAAAGATACCTGGAAATGTGGAAGTGACTTTGGAACTGGGTAACAGGCAGAGGTTGAAACAGTTTGAAAGGCTCAGGAGAAGATAGGAAAATGTGAGAATATTTGAAACTTCCTAGAGAGATTTATTAAATGGCTTTGACCAAAATGCTGATATTGATATGGACAGTAAGGTCCAGGTTAAGGTGATCTCAGATGGAGATGAGGATTTGTTGGGAACTAGAGTAAAGGTCACTTTTGCTATGCAAAGAGACTAGTGGCATTTTGCCTCTGCCCTACAGATCTGTGGAACTTTGAACTTGAGAGAGAAGATTTAGTGTATCTGGGGAAAGAAAATTTTAATCAGTGAAGCATTCAAGAGGAAGCACAGCATAAAAGTTTGGAAAATTTGCAGCCTAAGGGTGCAGTAGAAAAGAAAATCCCATTTTATGGGGAGAAATTCAAGCTGACTGCAGAAATTTGCATAAGTAACAAGCCAAGACAATGGGGAAAATGCCTCCAGGGCATATCAGAGACCTTCACAGCAACCCCTCCCATCACAGGCTCAGAGGCCTAGGAGGAAAAAATGGTATCCTGGGCTGGGCCCGCCTAGGGCCCCGGTGCTGTATGCAGCCTAGGGACTTGGTGCTCTGCATCCCAGCCCCTCCAGCCATGGCTAAAAGGGGCCAAGGTACAGCTCGGGCCATGGCTTCAGAGGATGCAAGCCCCAAGTCTTGGCAGCTTCCACATGGTGTTGAGTTTGCGGGTGCACAGAAGTCAAGAATTAAAGTTTGGGAACCTCTACCTAGATTTCAGAAGATGTGTGTAAATGTCCTGATGTCCAGGCAGAAGTTTGCTACAGGGGTGGGGCCCTCATAGAGAATTCTGTTAGGGCAGTGCAGAAAGGAATTGTGGGGTGGATGCCCCCACAGAGTTCCTACTGGGGCACTGACTAGTGGAGCTGTAAGAAGAGGGCCACCATCCTCCAGACCCCAGAATGGTAGCTCCACCAACAGCTTCACCATGCACCTGGAAAAGTTGCAGACACCCAATGCCAGCATGTGAAAGCAGCCAGGAGTGGGGCTATACCTGCCAAGTCACAGTGGCAGAACTGCCTAAGGCAGTGGGAGCTCATCTTTTACATCAGGGCATGCACACTGATGTAAGACATGCCCTGGATGTGAGACATGGTGTCAAAGGAGATAATTTTGGAACTTTAATATTTGACTATCCCATTGGATTTTGGACTTGCGTGGGGCCTGTAGCCCCTTTGTTTTGGCCAATTTCTTCCATTTGGAATGGGTATATTTACCCAATACCTGTGCCCCATTGTATCTGAGAAGCAACTAGCTTGCTTTTGATTTTACAGGCTTATAGGTGGAAGGGACTTGCCTTGTCTCAGATGAGACTTTGTACTGTGGACTTTTGAGTTAATGCTCAAATGAGTTAAGACTTTGGGGGACTGTTGGGAAGCCATGATTGGTTTTGAAATGTGAGGACATGAGATTTGGGAGGGGCCAGGGCAGAATGATATGGTTTGGCTGTGTCTCCACCCAAATCTCATCTTGAATTGTAGGTCCCATAATTCCCAGATGTCATGGGAGGGACCCAGTGGGAGTTAATTGAATCATGGGGGTGGGTTTTTCCCATGCTGTTCTTGTGATAGTGAATAAGTCTTACGAGATCTGATGGTTTTATGTAGGGGAGTTGCCCTGCATAAACTCCCTCTTGCCTGCTGTCATGTAAGAAGTCCCTTTGCCCTTCCTTCATCTTCCACCCTGATTGTGAGGCCACTCCAACCATGTGGAACTGTGAGTCCATTAAATCTCTCTTTCCTTTATAAATTACCCCCTCCTAGGTATGTCTTTATTAGCAGCGTGAGAACAGACCAGACTAATACAAACATTTTGCAAGGATCCATTATTATCCTCATTTTACAGGTGGAGAAAATGGGGCTTGTACTGGTTAAGTAGACTGTCCCAGGTTACCCAGCTAATAAGTGGTAGAATTGCAACTGGGAGCTAAGTCTGCCTCTTCCAAAGATGCTATACCAAAGTTTCCTCAAACTCAAAAGACTACTTTTATTTTCTGTTTGGATATTATTTTTTTACCCTTTCATAAAGGTATAGTGTAGATACAATAAAGTACACAAATATTAAGTGTTCAGTTCAATGGATTTGTAAACATATGCTCATCCAGGTAACTACCATTCATATCAAAATATAAAACATCTCCAGCATCTCAGATAGATCACATTTTAAGGATCAGAAAATTTCTAAAGATGGCTAATGCTAATTTATTTTTATCAAATTAACATAAGGCAACAGAAAACTGTATACAAACTCCTTATATTACAGTACTTGTAAAAACAAATTTATAATTTTATGTAAGTATATAATTTTAATATAATGAAACTAAAAACTCAATACAATTTCATTTAGGATAAATTTAATGAGACAGATAATGTATTGCTAAAATAAAATCTGCTCACCATGTGAATATACTATTGATTTTATATCTAGATTCTTTGCATTTGTTGTATTGATATCACTGTGTGATATCTTTTCCCCATTTGAATTGTATCAGAATCTTTATTAATACATTACTTTATGATGTCATTTAGGCTTTGTTGGATGTGAATAATGTTTATTATTTCTGAGTGACAAATAGTTATATACATTTATAGGATACAATGTGATGTTTTAATATATACAATGCATGATTACATCAAGCAAATTAACATATTCATTACCTCTTTTACCTATCATTTATTATAATGAGACATATGAAATTTACTCTTATTTTGAAATGTACAATATGTTATAATAGACTATAGTCACCCAATGCCTGTACCCCATTGTATCTGGGAAGTAACTAACTTGCTTTTGATTTTATAGGTTTATAGGCATAAGGGACTTGCCTTGTCTCAGATGAGACTTTAGACTCTGGACTTTTGAGTTAATCCTGAAATGAATGAGTTAAGACTTTGGGTCTTAACTACTGTGCAATAGATCTCAAAACATATTCCTGTGTCTATCTGAAACTCTGTGCCCTTTGATCAACAATCCCTCGTTTCTCCCCTCCTTATCTCCTCAGTCTTTGTTAACCATAATTCTACTCTAATTCTATGAGTTCAACTTTTTTAGATTCTACATATGGGTGAGATTGTGCAGTATTTGACTTTCTGTGCCTGGCTTATTAATATTACTTAGCATAATGTCCTCCAGATTCATCCTTGTTGTCAGAAATGACAGAATTTACACTCTTTTAAAAGTTAAATAGCATTCCATTTTGTATATATACCACATTTTATCTATTATCTGTTTATTGATACTTAGGTTGATTTTATAATCTTGTCTATGATAAATAATGCTGCATGAACATGGGAGTGTAGATACTCCTTTGACACGTTAATTTCACTTGATTTGGATATATAACCAGTGTGGGATTACTGGATCACATGATAGTACTATTCTTAGTTTTTTTGAGGAATGTCTACACTATTTTCCATAATGGTTGTATTAATTTACATTCTCACCAACAATATACAATGTATTTCTTTATTAGCAGCGTGAGAACAGACCAGACTGTTTTCTCTGAATCCTCGCCAACACTTTCTGTCTTTCATCTTTTTAATAAAAGACATTCTAATAGATACGAGATGATATCTTACTGTGGTTTTAATTGCATTTTCTAATGATTAAAGATGTTGAACTTTTTTTTAATGTACCTGTTGGCCATTTGTCTGTCTTCTTTTCAGAAATTTCTGTTTCTTTGCCCATTTAAAAATCAGATTATGTTTTCTTGCCATTGAGTTCCTTATATGTTTTGGATATTAATCCTTTATCAGATGTATGGTTTGTAAGAATTTTATCATATTCTGTGGGTTGTCTCTTCACTTTATTAATTGTTTTCTGTGCAGAAGCTTTTTAGTTTTCTGCCATCCCATTTATCTCTTTTTGCCTTTGTTGCCTGTACTTTTGGGGTCATATTCAAAAAATTATTACCCAAACCAGTTTAATGAAGATTTTCTGTATGCTTTCTTCTTTTTTACAGTTTTGGGTCTTACAATTAAATCTTTAACCCATTTTGAGTTTATTTTTGTATATAATGTGAGACAAAGGTCCAATTTCATTTTTCTGCATGTGGATATCCAGTTTTCCCAACACCGTTTATTGAAAAAACTGTCATTTATCTATTATGTGTTCTTGACACATTTGTAAAAATCAATTGACCATTAATTTGTGAGTTTATTTCTGGACTCTGCATTCTATTCCATTGCTTGATGTGTCTGTTTTTATGCCAATACCATGCTGTTTTGATAACAATTTTCTTATAGTATGTTTTGAAATCAAGGAGTTTGATTCCTCCAACTTTGTTCCATTTGGCTCAAAATTGTTTTGGCTATTGGGGGGCTTTTGTAGTTCTAGACAAATTTAAGAATTGTGTTTTCCATTTCTGTGAAAAATGATGTTGGAATTTTTGTACAGATTGCATTAAATCTGTAGATCACCTTGGTAGTATGGACATTTTCACAATGCTGATTCTTCTAATCCATGAATAGAGGACATCATTCAATTTATTTGTGTTTTCTTCAATTTCTTTCATCAGTGTTTTATACTTAAATATACAGGTATTTTGCACCTAAGTATAAAGATCTTTTACACCTAACTATTGTTAAACTTACCCCTAAGTATTTAATTTTTTTGTTGCTATTGTAATTGCTTTCTTAATATTCTTTTCAGATCATTTATTAGTACATAGAAACATTACTGATTTTTGTATATTGATTTTGTATCCTGCAAATTTACTAAATTTATCAGTTCTAACAGTTTTGTGGTGGAGTCTTTTTTTCTTTGTTTCTTTTCTTTTTTGAGATGGGGGTCTCACTGTATTGCTGAGGCTGGTCTTTAACTCCTGAAAGTTGATCCTTTACCTCAGCCTCCCAAATTGCTAGGATCACAGGTGTGAGCCACTGCACCTGGCCTTGTGGTGGGGTCTTTAGAGTTTTATGTATATATAAGATTATTTTGTCAGGAAATAGAGACAATTTCTTTCTTCCTTTACTATTAGAATGCCTTTTTATTGCCCTTTTGCCTAATTGTGCTGGCTAGAACTTCCAGTACTATGTTGAGAAGAAGTGGTGATAAGAGTGGGCATCCTTGTTTTGTCCCTGATCTTAGTGGAAAAGATTTTAACTTTTCACTATTGAGAATGATAATAGCTATGGGTTTCATATAGTAATTGTGTTGAAATACATTCCCTTTAACCTAATCTGTTGAGAGTTTATATCATGAAAAGGTATTGAATTTTGTGAAACACTTTTTCTGTATCTATTGAGATGATCACATAATTATTATTCTTCATTTTGTTAACGTGGTGTATTACATTTATTGATTTCTATATTTTGAAACATCCTTGCATCCCAGGGATAAATCCCTGGGATTTAATGTGTTGTTGAATTTGTTTTGTGATATTTTGTTGAGGATTTTTTGCATCTATGTTCAGCAGAGATATTGATCTATAATTTTCTTCTCTGCTGTTGGTCATTGTCTGGCTTTGGTATCAGGTTGATGCTCACCTTGTCAAAAGAGTTTAGAAATTATTTTTTCCACTTCAATTTTTGGAAGAGTTTGAAAATAATTGGCGGGCAGTTCCAAGGTGGCCGAATAGGAACAACTCCAGGCTACGGCTCCCAGCATGAGCAACACAAAAGACGGGTGATTTCTGTATTTCCAACTGAGGTACCGGGTTCATCTCACTGGGGCCCATTGGACAGTGGGTGCAGGATGGTGGGTACAGTCCACTGAGAGAGAGCCGAAGCAGGGTGAGGCATCCCCTCACCCTGGAAGCACAAGGGGTAAGCTCAAGTTTCCCTTTCCTAGCCAAGGGAAACTGTGACACACAGCACCTGGAAAATCGGGTCACTCCCACCCTAATACTGCACTTTTCCAAGGGTCTTAGCAAACGGCACTCCAGGAGATTATATCCCATGCATGGCTCAGAAGGTCCCACGCACATGGGGCCTCCCTCATTGCTAGCACAGCAGTCTGAGATCTAACTGCAAGATGGCAGCGAGACTGGGGGAGGGGTGCCCACCACTGCTCAGGCTTGAGTAGGTAAACAAAGCAGCTGGGAAGCTCGAACTGGGTGGAGCCCACCAGAGTCCAAGGAGGCCTGCCTGCCTCTGTAGACTCCACCTATGGAGACAGGGCATAGCCAAACAAAAGGCAGCAGAAACCTCTGCAGATTTAAATGTCCCTGTCTGACAGCTTTGAAGAGAGTAGTGGTTCTCCCAGCATGGAGTTTGAGATCTGAGAATGGACAGACTGCCTCCTCAAGTGGGTACCTGACACCCGAGTAGCCTAACTGGGAGGCACCCCCCAGTAGGGGCAGACTGACACCTCACACACCTGGGTACCCCTCTGAGACAAAGCTTCCAGAGGAACGATCAGGCAGTAACGTTTGCTGTTCAGCAATATTCACTCTTCTGCAGCCTCCGCTGCTGATACCCAGGCAAACAGGGTCTGGAGTGGACCTCCAGCAAACTCCAACAGACCTGCAGCTGAGGGTCCTGACTGTTAGAAGGAAAACTAACAAACAGAAAGGACATCCACACCAAAACCCCATCTGTACGTCACCATCATCAAAGACCAAAGGTAGATAAAACCACAAAGATGGGGAAAACAACAGAGCAGAAAAGCTGAAAATTCTAAAAATCAGAGTGCCTCTCCCCCTCCAAAGGGACACAGCTCCTCGCCAGGAACGGAACAAAGCTGGATGGAGAATAACTTTGACAAGTTGAGAGAAGAAGGCTTTAGACGATCAAACTTCTCCGAGCTAAAGGAGGAAGTTTGAAGCCATTGCAAAGAAGCTAAAAACCTTGAAAAAAGACTTGACAAGTGGCTAACTAGAATAACCAATGTAGAGACGTCCTTAAATGACCTGATAGACCTCAAAACCATGGCACGAGAACTACGTGATGCATCCATAAGCTTCAGTAGCTGATTTGATCAACTGGAAGAAAGCGTATCAGTGATTGGAGATCAAATGAATGAATTGAAGTGAGAAGAGAAGTGTAGAGAAAAAAGAGTAAAAAGAAATGAACAAAGCCTCCAAGAAATATGGGACTATGTGAACAGACCAAATCTACGTCTGATTGGTGTACCTTAAAGGGACGGGGAGAATGGAACCAAGTTGGAAAACACTACAGGATATTATCCAGGAGAACTTCCCCAACCTAGCAAGGCAGTCCAACATTCAAATTCAGGAAATAAAGAGAACACCACAAAGATATTCCTCGAGAAGAGCAACTCCAAGACACATAATTGTCAGATTCACCAGAATTGAAATAAAGGAAAAAATGTTAAGGGCAGCCAGAGAGAAAGGCTGGGGTATGAACAAGGGAAGCCCATCAGGCTAACAGCGGATCTCTCAGCAGAAACTCTACAAGCCAGAAGAGAGGGGGGACTAATATTCAACATTCTTAAAGAAAATAATTTTCTACCCAGAATTTCATATCCAGCCAAACTAAGTTTCATAAGTGAAGGAGAAATAAAATCTTTTACATACAAGCAAATGTTGAGAGATTCTGTCACCACCAGACCTGCCCTATGAGAACTCCTGGAGGAAGCAGTAAACATAGAAAGGAACAACTGGTACCAGCCACTGCAAAAATATGCCAAAATGTAAAGACCATTGATACTAGCAAGAAACTGCATCAACTAATGAGCAAAATTACCAGGTAGCATCATAATGACAGGATCAAATTCACACATAACAATATTAACTTTAAATGTAAATGGGCTAAATGCTCCAAGTAAAAGACACAGACTGACAAATTGGATAAAGAGTCAACACCCATCAATGTGCTATATTCAGGAGACCCATCTCGTGTGCAGAGAAACACATAGGCTCAAAACAAAGGGAAGGAGAAAGATCCACCAAGCAAATGGAAAACAAAAATAAGGCAGGGGTTTCAACCCTAGTCTCTGATAAAACACACTTTAAACCAACAAAGATCAAAAGAGACAAAGGAGGCCATTACATAATGGTAAAGGGATCAATTTAACAAGAAGAGCTAACTATCCTAAATATATATGCATCCAATAAAGGAGCATCCAGATTCATAAAGCAAGTCCTTAGAGACATACAAAGAGACTTAGACTCCCACACAAGAATAATGGGAGACTTTAACACCCCACTGTCAACATTAGACAGATGAACGAGACACAAAGTCAACAAGGATATCCAGGAATTGAACTCAGCTCTGCACCAAGCAGACCTAATAGACACTTACAGAACTCTCCACCCCAAATCAACAGAATATACATTCTTCTCAGCACCACATCGTACTTATTCCAAAATTGACTACATAGTTGGAAGTAAAGCACTCCTCAGCAAATGTACAAGAACAGAAATTATAACAAACTGTCTCTCAGACCACAGTGCAATCAAACTGGAACTCAGGATTAAGAATTCACTCAAAACTGGTCACCTTCATGGAAACTGAACAACCTGCTCCTGAATGACTACTGGGTACATAACGAAAAGAAGGCAGAAATAAAGATGTTCTTTGAAACCAGTGAGAACAAAGACACAACATACCAGAATCTCTGGGACACATTTAAAGCAGCGTGTAGAGGGAAATTTATAACACTAAATGCCCACAAGAGAAAGCAGGAAAGATCTAAAATTGACACCCTAACATCACAATTAAAAGACCTAGACAAGCAAGAACAAACACATTCAAAAGCGAGCAGAGGGCAAGAAATAACTAATATCAGAGCAGAACTGAAGGAGATAGAGACACAAAAAACCCTTCAAAAAATCAATGAATCCAGGAGCTAGTTCTTTTGAAAAGATCAACAAAATTGATAGACCACTAGCAAGACTAATAAAGAAGAAAAGAGAGAAGAATCAAATAGACACAATAAAAATTGATGAAGGGGATATCATCACTGACCCCACAGAAATACAAACTACCATCAGAGAACACTATAAACACCTCTACACAAATAAACTAGAAAATCTACAAGAAATGGATAAATTCCTGGACATGGACACACTCCCAAGACTAAATCAGTAAGAAGTGGAATCCCTGAATAGACCAATAAGAGATTCTAAAATTGAGGCAATAATTAATAGCCTACCTACCAAAAAAGTCCAGGATCGTACAGATTCACGGCCAAATTCTACCAGAGGTACAAGGTGGAGCTGGTACCATTCCATACCAGAAAAAGAGGGAATTCTCCCTAATTCATTTTATGAGGCCGACATCATCCTGATACCAAAGCCTGGCAGAGACACAACAGAAAAGAGAATGTAGACCAATATCCCTGATGAACATCAATGCAAAAATCCTCAATAAAATACTAGCAAACCTAATCCAGGATCACATCAAAAAGCTTATCCACCATGATCAAGTGGGCTTCATCCCTGGGATGCAAAACTGGTTCAACATATGCAAATCAATAAATATAATCCAGCATATAAACAGAACCAAAGAAAAAAACCACAAGATTATCTCAATAGATGCAGAAAAGGCCTTTGACAAATTCAACAGCCTTTCATGCTAAAAACTGTCAATAAACTAGATATTGATGGAACGTATCTCAAAATAATAAGAGCTATTTATGACAAACCCACAGCCAATATCATACTGAATGGGCAAAAACTGGAAGCATTCCCTTTGAAAACTGGCACAAGACAGGGATGCCCTCTCTCACCACTCCTATTCAACATAGTGTTGGAAGTTCTGGCTGGGGCAATCAGGCAGGAGAACGAACTAAGGGGTATTCAATTAGGAAAAGAGAAAGTCAAATTGTCCCTGTTTGCAGATGACATGAGTGTATATTTAGAAAACCCCATCATCTCAGCCCAAAATCTCCTTAAGCTGATAAGCAACTTCAGCAAAGTCTCAGGATACAAAATTAATGTGCAAAAATCACAAACATTTTTATACACCAAAAGCAGACAGAGAGCCAAATCATGAGTGAACTCCCATTCACAATTGCTTCAAAGAGTATAAAATACCTAGGAATCCAACTTACAAAGGATGTGAAGTACCTCTTCAAGGAGAACTATAAACAGCTGCTCGATGAAATAAAAGAGGACAGAAACAAATGGAAGAACATTCCATGCTCATGGATAGGAAGAATCAATATCATGAAAATTGCCATACTGCCCAAAGTAATTTATAGATTCAATGCCATCCCCATCATACTACCAATGACTTTCTTCACAGAATTGGAAACAACTACTTTAAAGTTGATATGGAACCAAAAAAGAGCCCGCATCTCCAAGACAATCCTAAGTCAAAAGAACAAAGCTGGAGGCATCACACTACCTGACTTCAAACTATACTACAAGGCTACAGAAACCAAAACAACATGGTACTAGTACCAAAACAGAGATATAAACCAATGGAACAGAACAGAGACCCCAGAAATAATACCACACATCTACAACCATCTGATCTTTGACAAACCTGACAAAAAAAAGAAATGGGGAAAGGATTCCGTATTTAATAAATGGTACTGGAAAAACTGGCTAGGCACATGTAGAAAGCTGAAACTGGATCCCTTCCTTACATCTTATACAAAAATTAATACAAGATGGATTAGAGACTTAAATGTTAGACCTACAACGATAAAAACCCTAGAAAAAAACTGAGGCGATACCATTCAGGACATAGGCATGAGCAAGGACTTCATGTCTAAAACACCAAAAGCAATGGCAACAAAAGCCAAAATTGACAAATGGGATCTAATTAAACTACAGAGGTTCTTCAAAGCAAAAGAAACTACCATCAGAGTGAACAGGCAACCTACAGAATGGGAGAAAAGTTTTGTAGTCTACTCATCTGACATACTTCAGAACCTATGAAGAACTCAAACAAATTTACAAGAAAAAATCAAACACACCCATCAAAAAGTGGGTGAAGGATATGAACAGACACTTCTCAAGAGAAGACATTTATGCAGCCAACAGACACATGAAAAAATGCTCATCATCACTCGCCATCAGAGAAATACAAATCAAAACCACAATGAGATACCATCTCACACCAGTTAGAATGGCAATCATTAAAAAGTCAGGAAACAACAGATGCTGGAGAGGATGTGGAGAAATAGGAACACTTTTATACTGTTGGTGGGACTGTAAACTAGTTCAATCATTGTGGAAGACAGTCTGGCAATTCCTCAAGGATCTAGAACTAGAAATACCATTTGACCCAGCCATCCCATTACTGGGTATATACCCAAAGGATTATTTTTTATTTTTATTTTTTGATACTTTAAGTTCTAGGGTACATGTGCACAATGTGCAAGTTCATTACATATGTATACATGTGCCATGTTGGTGTGCTGCACCCATTAACTCGTCATTTACATTAAGTATGTCTTGTAATGTTTTCCCTCCCCCTCCTCCCCACAATAGGACCTAGTGTGTGATGTTCCCCTTCCTGTGTCCAAGTGATCTCATTGTTCAATTCCCACCTATGAGTGAGAACATGCGGTGTTTGGTTTTCTGTTCTTGCGATAGTTTGCTGAGAATGATGGTTTCCAGCTGCATCTATGTCCCTAGGAAGGACACGAACTCATCCATTTTTATGGCTGCATAGTATTCCATGGTGTATATGTGTCACATTTTCTTTTTTTTTTTTTTAAATTTATTTATTATTATTATACTTTAAGTTGTAGGGTACATGTGCATAACGTGCAGGTTTGTTACATATGTATACTTGTGCCATGTTGGTGTGCTGCACCCATCAACTCGTCATTTACATCAGGTATAACTCCCAATGCAATCCCTCCCCCCTCCCCCTCCCCATGATAGGCCCCGGTGTGTGATGTTCCCCTTCCTGAGTCCAAGTGATCTCATTGTTCAGTTCCCACCTATGAGTGAGAACATGCGGTGTTTGGTTTTCTGTTCTTGTGATAGTTTGCTAAGAATGATGGTTTCCAGCTGCATCCATGTCCCTACAAAGGACACAAACTCATCCTTTTTTATGGCTGCATAGTATTCCATGGTGTATATGTGCCACATTTTCTTAATCCAATCTGTCACTGATGGACATTTGGGTTGATTCCAAGTCTTTGCTATTGTGAATAGTGCTGCAATAAACATACGTGTGCATGTGTCTTTATAGCAGCATAATTTATAATCCTTTGGGTATATACCCAGTAATGGGATGGCTGGGTCATATGGTACATCTAGTTCTAGATCCTTGAGGAATCGCCATACTGTTTTCCATAATGTTTGAACTAGTTTACAATCCCACCAACAGTGTAAAAGCGTTCCTATTTCTCCATATCCTCTCCAGCACCTGTTGTTTCCTGACTTTTTAATAAGCGCCATTCTAACTGGTGTGAGATGGTACCTCATTGTGGTTTTGATTTGCATTTCTCTGATGGCCAGTGATGATGAGCATTTTTTCATGTGTCTGTTGGCTGTATGAATGTCTTCTTTTGAGAAATGTCTGTTCATATCCTTTGCCCACTTTTTGATGGGGTTGTTTGTTTTTTTCTAGTAAATTTGTTTGAGTTCTTTGTAGGTTCTGGATATTAGCCCTTTGTCAGATGTGTAGATTGCAAAAATTTTCTCCCATTCTGTAGGTTGCCTGTTCACTCTGATGGTAGTTTCTTTTGCTGTGCAGAAGCTCTTTAGTTTAATGAGATCCCATTTGTCAATTTTGGCTTTTGCTGCTGCTGTTGCTTTTGGTGTTTTAGACATGAAGTCTTTGCCCATGCCTATGTCCTGAATGGTACTACCTAGGTTTTCCTCTAGGATTTTTATGGTATTAGGTCTAACATTTAAGTCTCTAATCCATCTTTAATTAATTTTCGTATAAGGAGTAAGGAAAGGATCCAGTTTCAGCTTTCTACTTATGGCTAGCCAATTTTCCCAGCACCATTTATTAAATAGGGAATCCTTTCCCCATTTCTTGTTTCTCTCAGGTTTGTCAAAGATCAGATGGCTGTAGATGTGTGGTATTATTTCTGAGGACTCTGTTCTGTTCCATTGGTCTATATCTCTGTTTTGGTACCAGTACCATGCTGTTTTGGTTACTGTAGCCTTGTAGTATAGTTTGAAGTCAGGTAGCGTGATGCCTCCAGCTTTGTTCTTTTGACTTAGGACTGTCATGGAGATGCGGGCTCTTTTTTGGTTCCATATGAACTTTAAAGCAGTTTTTTCCAATTCTGTGAAGAAACTCATTGGTAGCTTGATGGGGATGGCATTGAATCTATAAATTACCTTGGGCAGTGTGTCCATTTTCACGATATTGATTCTTCCTATCCATGAGCATGGTATGTTCTTCCATTTGTTTGTGTCCTCTTTTATTTCACTGAACAGTGGTTTGTAGTTCTCCTTGAAGAGGTCCTTTACATCCATTGTAAGTTGGATTCCTAGGTATTTCATTCTCTTTGAAGCAATTGTGAATGGAAGTTCATTCCTGATTTGGCTCTCTGTTTGTCTGTTACTGGTGTATAAGAATGCTTGTGATTTTTCCACATTAATTTTGTATCCTGAGACTTTGCTGAAGTTGCTTATCAGCTTAAGGAGATTTTGGGCTGAGACAATGGGGTTTTCTAAATATACAATCATGTCATCTGCAAACAGGGACAATTTGACTTCTTCTTTTCCTAACTGAATACCCTTGATTTCTTTCTCTTGCCTAATTGCCCTAGCCAGAACTTCCAACACTATGTTGAATAGGAGTGGTGAGAGAGGGCATCCCTGTCTTGTGCCAGTTTTCAAAGGGAATTTTTCCAGTATTTGCCCATTCAGTATGATATTGGCTGTGGGTTTGTCATAAATAGCTCTTATTATTTTGAGGTACGTTCCATCAATACCGAATTTATTGAGCGTTTTTAGCATGAAGGGCTGTTGAATTTTGTCAAAAGCCTTTTCTGCATCTATTGAGATAATCATGTGGTTCTTGTCTTTGGTTCTGTTTATATGCTGGATTTTGTTTATTGATTTGCATATGGTGAAACAGCCTGGCATCCCAGGGATGAAGCCCACTTGATCATGGTGGATAAGCTTTTTGATGTGTTGCTGAATCCGGTTTGCCAGTATTTTATTGAGGATTTTTGCATCGATGTTCATCAGGGATATTGGTCTAAAATTCTCTTTTTTTGTTGTGTCTCTGCCAGGCTTTGGTATCAAGACGATATTGGCCTCATAAAATGAGTTAGGGAGGATTCCCTCTTTTTCTATTGATTGGAATAGTTTCAGAAGGAATGGTACCAACTCCTCCTTGTACCTCTGGAAGAATTCAGCTGTGAATCCATCTGGTCCTGGACTTTTTTTTGCTGGTAGGCTATTAATTATTGCCTCAATTTCAGAGCCTGCTATTGGTCTATTCAGGGATTCAACTTCTTCCTGGTTTAGTCTTGGGAGAGTGTAAGTGTCCAGGAAATTATCCATTTCTTCTAGATTTTCCAGTTTATTTGCGTAGAGGTGTTTATAGTATTCTCTGATGGTAGTTTGTGTTTCTGTGGGGTCGGTGGTGATATCCCCTTTATCATTTTTAATTGCATCGATTTGATTCTTCTCTTTTTTCTTCTTTATTAGTCTTGCTAGTGGTCTGTCAATTTTGTTGATCTTTTCAAAAAACCAACTCCTGGATTCATTGATTTTTTGGAGGGTTTTTTGTGTCTCTATCTCCTTCAGTTCTGCTCTGATCTTGGTTATTTCTTGCCTTCTGCTAGCTTTCGAATGTGTTTGCTCTTGCTTCTCTAGTTCTTTTAATTGCGATGTTAGAGTGTCAATTTTAGATCTTTCCTACTTTCTCTTGTGGGCGTTTAGTGCTATAAATTTCCCTCAACACGCTGCTTTAAATGTGTCCCAGAGATTCTGGTATGTTGTATCTTTGTTCTCATTGGTTTCAAAGAACATCTTTATTTCTGCCTTCATTTCGTTATGTACCCAGTAGTCATTCAGGAGCAGGTTGTTCAGTTTCCATGTAGTTGAGCGGTTTTGATTGAGTTTCTTAGTCCTGAGTTCTAGTTTGATTGCACTGTGGTCTGAGAGACAGTTTGTTATAATTTCTGTTCTTGTACATTTGCTGAGGAGTGCTTTACTTCCAATTACATGGTCAATTTTGGAGTAAGTACGATGTGGTGCTGAGAAGAATGTATATTCTGTTGATTTGGGGTGGAGAGTTCTATAGATGTCTACTAGGTCTGCTTGCTGCAGAGATGAGTTCAATTCCTGGATATCCTTGTTAACTTTCTGTCTCGTTGATCTGTCTAATGTTGACAGTGGAGTGTTGAAGTCTCCCATTATTATTGTATGGGAGTCTAAGTCTCTTTGTAAGTCTCTAAGGACTTGCTTTATGAATCTGGGTGCTCCTGTATTGGGTGCACATATATTTAGGATAGTTAGCTCTTCCTGTTGAATTGACCCCTTTACCATTATGTAATGGCCTTCTTTGTCTCTTTTGATCTTTGATGGTTTAAAGTCTGTTTTATCAGAGACTAGTATTGCAACCCCCGCTTTTTTTTTGTTCTCCATTTTCTTGGTAAATCTTCCTCCATCCCTTTATTTTGAGCCTATGTATGTCTCTGCATGTGAGATGGGTCTCCTGAATACAGCAGACTGATGGGTCTTGACTCTTTATCCAGTTTGCCAGTCTGTGTCTTTTAATTGGAGCATTTAGTCCATTTACATTTAACGTTAAGATTGTTATGTGTGAATTGATCCTGCCATTATATTAACTGGTTATTTTGCTCGTTAGTTGATGCAGTTTCTTCCTAGCCTCGATGGTCTTTACATTTTGGCATGTTTTTGCAATGGCTGGTACCGGTTGTTCCTTTCCATGTTTAGTGCTTCCTTCAGGGTCTCTTGTAAGGCAGGCCTAGTGGTGACAAAATCTAAGCATTTGCTTATCTGTAAAGGATTGTATTTCTCCTTCACTTATGAAACTTAGTTTGGCTGGATATGAAATTGTGGGTTGAAAATTCTTTTCTTTAAGAATGTTGAATATTGGCCCCCACTCTCTTCTGGCTTGTAGAGTTTCTGCCGAGAGATCTGCTGTTAGTCTGATGGGCTTCCCTTTGTGGGTAACCCGACCTTTCTCTGTGGCTGCCCTTAACATTTTTTCCTTCATTTCAACTTTGGTGAATCTGGCAATTATGTGTCTTGGAGTTGCTCTTCTCGAGGAGTATCTTTGTGGCATTCTCTGTATTTCCTGGATTTGAATGTTGGCCTGCCCTACTAGGTTGGGGAAGTTCTCCTGGATGATATCCTGAAGAGTGTTTTCCAACTTGGTTCCATTTTCCCCCTCACTTTCAGGCACCCCAATCACACGTAGATTTGGTCTTTTTACATAATCCCATACTTCTTGCAGGCTTTTTCATTTCTTTTTCTTCTTTTTTCTTTTGGTTTCTCTTCTCGCTTCATTTCATTCATTTGATCCTCAATCGCTGATACTCTTTCTTCAGTTGATCGAGTCGGTTACTGAAGCTTGTGCATTTGTCACGTATTTCTCGTGTCATGGTTTTCATCTCTTTCATTTCGTTTAGGACCTTCTCTGCATTAATTACTTTAGCCATCAATTCTTCCACTTTTTTTTCAAGATTTTTAGTTTCTTTGCGCTGGGTACATAATTCCTCCTTTAGCTCTGAGAAATTTGATGGACTGAAGCCTTCTTCTCTCATCTCGTCAAAGTCATTCTCCGTCCAGCTTTGATCCGTTGCTGGCGATGAGCTGCGCTCCTTTGCCGGGGCAGATGCCCTCTTATTTTTTGAATTTCCAGCTTTTCTGCACTGCTTTTTCCCCATCTTTGTGGTTTTGTCTGCCTCTGGTCCTTGATGATGGTGATGTACTGATGGGGTTTTGGTATAGGTGTCCTTCCTGTTTGATAGTTTTCCTTCTAACAGTCAGGACCCTCAGCTGTAGGTCTGCTGGAGATTGCTTGAGGTCCACTCAGACCCTGTTTGCCTGGGTATCAGCAGCAGAGGCTGCAGAAGATAGAATATTCTGAACAGCGAGTGTACCTGTCTGATTCTTGCTTTGGAAGCTTCCTCTCAGGGGTGTACTCCACCCTGTGAGGTGTGGGGTGTCAGACTGCCCCTAGTGGGGGATGTCTCCCAGTTAGGCTACTCAGGGGTCAGGGACCCACTTGAACAGGGAGTCTGTCCCTTCTCAGATCTCAACCTCCGTGTTGGGAGATCCACTGCTCTCTTCAAAGCTGTCAGACAGAGTCATTTGCGTCTGCAGAGGCTTCTGCTGTGTTTGTTATTGTTTACTGTGCCCTGTCCCCAGAGGTGGAGTCTACAGAGACAGGCAGGTTTCCTTGAGCTGCTGTGAGCTCCACCCAGTTCGAGCTTCCCAGCAGCTTTGTTTACCTACTTAAGCCTCAGCAATGGCGGGCGCCCCTCCCCCAGCCTCGCTGCTGCCTTGCCGGTAGATCACAGACTGCTGTGCTAGCAATGAGGGAGGCTCCTTGGGCGTGGGACCCTCCCGGCCAGGTGTGGGATATGATCTCCTGGTGTGCCTGTTTGCTTAAAGCGCTGTATTGGGGTGGGAGTTACCCGCTTTTCCAGGTGTTGTGTGTCTCAGTTCCCCTGGCTAGGAAAAGGGATTCCCTTCCCCCTTGCGCTTCCCAGGTGAGGCAATGCCTCGCCGTGCTTCAGCTCTCGCTGGTCGGGCTGCAGCAGCTGACCAGCACCGATCGTCTGGCACTCCCCAGTGAGATGAACCCAGTACCTCAGTTGAAAATGCAGAAATCACCGGTCTTCTGTGTGGCTCGCGCTGGGAGTTGGAGACTGGAGCTGTTCCTATTCGGCCATCTTGCTCCGCCCTCGACCTGTGTCACATTTTCTTAATCCAGTCTGTTACTGATGCACATTTGGGTTGATTCCAAGTCTTTGATATTTTGAATAGTGCTGCAATAAACATATGTGTGCATGTGTCTTTATAGCAGCATGACTTATAATCCTTTGGGTATATACACAATAATGGTATGGCTGGGTCAAATGGTATTTCTAGTTCTAGATCCTTGAGGAATCGTCACACTGTTTTCCACAATGGTTGTACTAGTTTACAGTCCCACTAACAGTGTAAAAGTGTTCCTATTTCTCCACATCTTCTCCGGCACCTATTGTTTCCTGATTTTTTCATGATTGCCATTCTAACTAGTGTGAGATGGTATGTCATTGTGGTTTTGATTTGCATTTCTCTGATGGCCAGTGATGATGAGCATTTTCTCATGTGTGTGTTGGCTGTATGAATGTCTTCTTTTGAGAAGTGTCTGTTCATATCCTTTGCCCACTTTTTGATGGGGTTATTTTTTTTTTCTTGTAAATTTGATTAAGTTCTTTATAGGTTCTGGATAATAGCCCTTTGTCAGATAAGTAGATTGCAAAAATTTTCTCCCATTCTGTAGGTTGCCTGTTCACTCTGATGGTAGTTTCTTTTGCTGTGCAGAAGCTCTTTAGTTTAATTAGATGCCATTTTTCAATTTTCTCGTTTGTTGTCATTGCTTTTGGTGTTTTAGACATGAAGTCCTTGCCCATGCCTATGTCTTTTTTTTTATTTTTATTTTTTATTATTATTACACTTTAAGTTCTAGGGCACATGTGCATAACGTGCAGGTTTGTTACATATGTGTACTTGTGCCATGTTGCTGTGCTGCACCCATCAACTCGTCAGCACCCATCAACTCGTCATTTACATCAGGTATAACTCCCAATGCAATCCCTCCCCCCTCCACACTCCCCATGATAGGCCCCGGTGTGTGATGTTCCCCTTCCCGAGTCCAAGTGATCTCATTGTTCAGTTCCCACCTATGAGTGAGAACATGTGGTGTTTGGTTTTCTGTTCTTGTGATAGTTTGCTAAGAATGATAGTTTCCAGCTGCATCCATGTCCCTACAAAGGACACAAAGTCATCCTTTTTTATGGCTGCATAGTATTCCATGGTGTATATGTGCCACATTTTCTTAATCCAATCTGTCACTGATGGACATTTGGGTTGATTCCAAGTCTTTGCTATTGTGAATAGTGCTGCAATAAACATACATGTGCATGTGTCTTTAGCAGCATGATTTATAATCCTTTGGGTATATACCCAGTAATGGGATGGCTGGGTCATATGGTACCTCTAGTTCTAGATCCTTGAGGAATCGCCATACTGTTTTCCATAATGTTTGAACTAGTTTACAATCCCACCAACAGTGTAAAAGTGTTCCTATTTCTCCACATCCTCTCCAGCACCTGTTGTTTCCTGACTTTTTAGTGATTGCCATTCTAACTAGTGTGAGATGGTATGTCATTGTGGTTTTCATTTTCATTTCTCTGATGGCCAGTGATGATGAGCATTTTTTCATGTGTCTGTTGGCTGTATGAATGTCTTCTTTTGAGAAATGTCTTTTAATATTCTTTGCCCACTTTTTGATGGGGTTGTTTGTTTTTTTCTTGTAAATTTGTTTGAGTTCTTTGTAGGTTCTGGATATTAGCCCTTTGTCAGATGAGTAGATTGCAAAAATCTTCTCCCATTCTGTAGATTTCCTGTTCACTCTGATGGTAGTTTCTTTTGCTGTGCAGAAGCTCTTTAGTTTAATTAGATCCCATTTGTCAATTTTGGCTTTTGTTACCATTGCTTTTGGTGCTTTAGACATGAAGACCTTCCCATGCCTATATCCTGAATGGTATTACCTAGGTTTTCTTCTAGGGTTTTTATGGTATTAGGTCTAACATTTAAGTCTCTAATCCATCTTGAATTAATTTTCGTATAAGGAGTAAGGAAAGGATCCACTTTCAGCTTTCTACTTATGGCTAGCCAATTTTCCCAGCACCATTTATTAAATAGGGAACCTTTTCCCCATTTCTTGTTTTTCTCAGGTTTGTTAAAGATCAGATGGCTGTAGATGTGTGGTATTATTTCTGAGGACTCTGTTCTGTTCCATTGGTCTATATCTCTGTTTTGGTACCAGTACCATGCTGTTTTGGTTACTGTTGCCTTATAGTATAGTTTGAAGTCAGGTAGCGTGATGCCTCCAGCTTTGTTCTTTTGACTTAGGATTGTCTTGGCAATGCGGGCTCTTTTTTGGTTCCATATGAACTTTAAAGCAGTTTTTTCCAATTCTGTGAAGAAACTCATTGGTAGCTTGATGGGGATGGCATTGAATCTATAAATTACCTTGGGCAGTATGGCAGTTTTCATGATATTGATTCTTGCTATCCATGAGCATGGTATGTTCTTCCATTTGTTTGTGTCTTCTTTTATTTCACTGAGCAGTGGTTTGTAGTTCTCCTTGAAGAGGTCCTTCACATCCCTTGTAAGATGGATTCCTAGGTATTTCATTCTCTTTGAAGCAATTGTGAATGGAAGTTCATTCATGCTTGGCTCTCTGTTTGTCTGTTACTGATGTATAAGAATGCTTGTGATTTTTGCACATTGATTTTGTATCCTGAGACTTTGCTGAAGTTGCTTATCAGCTTAAGGAGATTTTGGGCTGAGACAATGGGGTTTTCTAAATATACAATCCTGTCATCTGCAAACACGGACAATTCTCTGATGGTAGTTTATATTTCTGTGTGATCAGTGGTGATATCCCCTTTATCATTTTTTATTGTGTCTATTTGATTCTTCTCTCTTTTCTTCTTTATTAGTCTTGCTAGCAGTCTATCAATTTTGTTGATCTTTTCAAAAAACCAACTCCTGGATTCATTGATTTTTTGGAGGGTTTTTTGTGTCTCTACCTCCTTCAGTTTTGCTCTGATCTTCGTTATTTTTTGCCTTCTGCTAGCTTTTGAATGCGTTTCCTCTTGCTTCTCTAGTTCTTTTAATTGTGATGTTAGAGTGTCAATTTTAGATCTTTCCTGCTTTCTCTTTTGGGCATTTAGTGCTATAAATTTCCCTCTACACACTGCTTTAAATGTGTCCCAGAGATTCTGGTATGTTGTATCTTTGTTCTCATTGGTTTCAAAGAACATCTTTATTTCTGCCTTCATTTCGTTATGTACCCAGTAGTCATTCAGGAGCAGGTTGTTCAGTTTCCATGTAGTTGAGTGGTTTTGATTGAGTTTCTTAGTCCTGAGTTCTAGTTTGATTGCACTGTGGTCTGAGAGACAGTTTGTTATAATTTCTGTTCTTGTACATTTGCTGAGGATTGCTTTACTTCCAATTATGTGGTCAATTTTGGAATAAGTACGATGTGGTGCTGAGAAGAATGTATATTCTATTGATTTGGGGTGGAGAGTTCTGTAGATGTCTATTAGGTCTGCTTGCTGCAGAGCTGAGTTGAATTCCTGGATATCCTTGTTAACTTTCTGTCTCGTTGATCTGTCTAATGTTTTCAGTGGAGTGTTGAAGTCTCCCATTATTATTGTATGGGAGTCTCAGTCTCTTTGTAAGTCTCTAAGGACTTGCTTTATGAATCTGGGTGCTCCTGTATTGGGTGCATATATATTTAGGATAGTTAGCTCTTCCTGTTGAATTGATCCTTTTACCATTATGTAATGGCCTTCCTTGGCTCTTTTGATCTTTGATGGTTTAAAGTGTATTTTATCAGAGACTAGTATTGCAACCCCTGCTTTTTTTTGTTCTCCATTTGCTTGGTAGATCTTCCTCCATCCCTTTATTGTGAGCCTATGTATGTCTCTGCGTGTGAGATGGGTCTCCTGAATACAGCAGACTGATGGGTCTTGACTCTTTATCCAGTTTGCCAGTCTGTGTCTTTTAATTGGAGCATTTAGTCCATTTACATTTAAAGTTAATATTGTTATGTATGAACTTGATCCTGTCATTATGATATTAACTGGTTATTTTGCTCGTTAGTTGATGCAGTTTCTTCCTAGCCTCAATGGTCTTTACATTTTGGCATGTTTTTGCAATGGCTGGTACCGGTTGTTCCTTTCCATGTTTAGTGCTTCCTTCAGGGTCTCTTGTAAGGCAGGCTGAGTGGTGACAAAATCTAAGCATTTGCTTATCTGTAAAGGATTTTATTTCTCCTTCACGTATGAAACTTAGTTTGGCTAGATAGGAAATTCTGGGTTGAAAATTCTTTTCTTTAAGAATGTTGAATATTGGCCCCCACTCTCTTCTGGCTTGTAGAGTTTCTGCCGAGAGATCTGCTGTTAGTCTGATGGGCTTCCCTTTGTGGGTAACCCGACCTTTCTCTCTGGCTGCCCTTAACATTTTTTCCTTCATTTCAACTTTGGTGAATCTGGCAATTATGTGTCTTAGAGTTGCTCTTCTCGAGGAGTATCTTTGTGGGTTTCTCTGTATTTCCTGGATTTGAATGTTGGCCTGTCCTACTAGGTTGGGGAAGTTCTCCTGGATGATATCCTGAAGAGTGTTTTCCAACTTGGTTCCATTTTCGCCCTCACTTTCAGGCACCCCAATCAGACGTAGATTTGGTCTTTTTACATAATCCCATACTTCTTGCAGGCTTTGTTCATTTCTTTTTTTTCCTTTCTCTTTTGGTTTCTCTTCTTGCTTCATTTCGTTCATTTGATCCTCAATCGCTGATACTCTTTCTTCCAGTTGATCGAGTCGGTTACTGAAGCTTGTGCATTTGTCACGTATTTCTCGTGTCATGGTTTTCATCTCTTTCATTTCTTTTATGACCTTGTCTGCATTAATTACTCTAGCCATCAATTCTTCCACTTTTTTTTTCAATATTTTTAGTTTCTTTGCGCTGGGTACGTAATTCCTCCTTTAGCTCTGAGAAGTTTGATGGACTGAAGCCTTCTTCTCTCATCTCGTCAAAGTCATTCTCCGTCCAGCTTTGATCTGTTGCTGGCGATGGGCTGCGCTCCTTTGCCGATGGACATGCGCTCTTATTTTTTGAATTTCCAGCTTTTCTGCCCTGCTTTTCCCCCATCTTTGTGGTTTTATCTGCCTGTGGTCTTTGATGATGATGTTGATGTACTGATGGGGTTTTGGTGTAAGTGTCTTTCCTGTTTGATAGTTTTCCTTCTAATAGTTGGGACCCTCAGCTTTAGGTCTGTTGGAGATTGCTTGAGGTCCACTCCAAACCCTGTTTGCCTTGGTATCAGCAGCAGAGGCTCAGTTGAACATGCAGAAATCACTGGTCTTCTGTGTTGCTCGCGCTGGGAGTTGGAGACTGGAGCTGTTCCTATTCGGCCATCTTGCTCCGCCCCCTGCTTATGTCTTGAATGGTATTACCTATGTTTTCTTCTAGGGTTTTATGGTATTAGGTCTAACATTTAAGTCTCTAATCCATCTTGAATTAATTTTCATATAAGGAGTAAGGGAGGGATCCAGTTTCAGCTTTCTACTTATGGCTAGCCAATTTTCCCAGCACCATTTATTAAATAGGGAATCCTTTCCCCATTTCTTGTTTTTCGCAGGTTTGTCAAAGATCAGATGGCTGTAGATGTGTGGTATTATTTCTGAAGGCTCTGTTCTGTTCCATTGGTCTATATCTCTGTTTTGGTACCAGAACCATGCTGTTTTGGTTACTGTTGCCTTGTAGTATAGTTTGAAGTCAGGTAGTGTGATGCCTACAGCTTTGTTTTTGGCTTAGGATTGTCTTGGCAATGCAGGTTCTTTTTTGGTTCCATATGAACTTTAAAGTAGTTTTTTCCAATTCTGTGAAGAAAGTCATTGGTAGCTTAATGGGAATGGCATTGAATCTATAAATTACCTTGGGCAGTATGGCCATTTACCCAAAGGATTATAAATCATGCTGCAGGCTGGGCGCGGTGGCTCAAGCCTGTAATCCCGGCACTTTGGGAGGCCGAGATGGGTGGATCACAAGGTCAGGAGATCGAGACTATGCTGGCTAACCTGGTGAAACCCCATCTCTACTAAAAAATACAAAAACTAGCCACGCGAGGTGGCAGGCACCTGTAGTCCCAGCTACTCGGGAGGCTGAGGCAGGAGAATGGCGTGAACCCGAAAGGCAGAGCTTCCAGTGAGCTGAGATCTGGCCACTGCACTCCAGTTTGGGTGAGAGAGCGAGACTCCATCTCAGAAAAAAAAAAAAAAATAAATAAATAAATAAATAAATAAATAGTGCTGCATTAAGACACATGCACAGGTATGTTTATTGCCGCACTATTCACAATAGGAAAGACTTGGAACCAACCCAAATGTCCATCAATGACAGTGTATTAGGAAAATGTGGCACAATATACACCAGGGAATTCTATGCAGCCATAAAGAAGGATGAGTTCATGTCTTTCGTAGGGACATGGATGCAGCTGGAAATCATCATTCTTAGGAAACTATCGCAAGAACAGAAAACCAAACACTCCGTGTTCTTACTCATAGGTGGGAATTGAACAATGAGAACACCTGGACACAGGAGGGGGAACATCACACACCGGGGCCTATCATGGTGTGGGGGGAGAGGGGAGGGATAGCATTAGGAGATATGCTTAATGTAAATGATGAGTTAATGGGTGCAGCACATCAACATGGCACATGTATACGTGTGTAATAAACCTGCACGTTGTGCACATGTACCCTAGAACTTGAAGTATAATGAAAAAAAAGGAAAGAAAAAAAACTGAAAAGGTTAAAAAAAGAAAATAATTGGCGTTAATTCTTCTTAATATTTGGTAGAATTCTGCAGTGAAGCCATCTTGTCCTGGGCTTTTCTTTGTTTGTAGACATTTTTATTACTTATTCAATCTCCTTACTCATTATTGGTCTGTTCAGATTTTCTATTTCTTTATGATTCAATCTTGGTAGGTTTTTTATGTATTTAGGAATTTATTCATTTATTCTAGATTATTCCATTTGTTGGTGTATATTTATAGTAGTTTCTTGTAATGTATTTCTGTGGATTACTTTTCTTGGTGGTCTCCTCTTTCATTTCTGATCTCTTTGTCTTCTTTTTCTCCTTTGTCTCACTAGAGGCTTGTCAATATTGTTTAGTTTTTCAAAAAATGAACTGTTGTTTGTTTGTTTGTTTTTTTCTAATACCTATTTCTGCTCTGTCCTTTGTTATTTGCTTCCTTCTGCTAATGGGTTTTGCTTATTCTTATTTTTCTATTTCCCTGTGGTATAATATTAAATTATTCATTTGGGATCTTTCTTCCTTTTTGAAATAGGTATTTGTTACTATAACTTTCACCCATAGGACTGTTCTCACTGCATTTAATAAATTTTAATATGTTGGGTTTCCATTTTCATTTGTGTCAAGGTATTTTGATTTCCTTTTTGATTTCTTCTGTGACCCATTGATTGTTTAGGAGTATGTTGTTTAATTTCCACATATTTTTGTATTTTCCAGGATTTCCCTTGTTATTGATTTCTAATTTAATGCCACTGTGATCTAAAAAGATACTTGTTATGATTTCATTCTTAAATTTGTACGTTTATTTTCTTGGAGTTGCCTGAACTTCTTTCAGATGATTATTCTGAACATTTTGTCAGTCATTCCATAGATCACCATTTCTTCTGAGTCCATTATTGGAGCTTTTTAGTTTATTTTGGTTCCATATTTCCCCAATTTTTCAAAATCCTTGTGTCTTTACTCTTATACCTATGTACTTGAGGAGACCACCACGTCTTCTGGCCTTTACAGTTGTTCTTTGGTGGTGATAGATCTTTACTATTTAGCCTATCCTGCGGTTCTGGATGCACCAGCTGGCAGCAACCCTCAACAGGCATGTCTTGGTATTGGTCTTTCTTCTTGGGCTGGATCACTTCCTGTGCTCTGAGGTTGAATGGTACTGCTGGCTGTGCTCCATGGTCTGGTGAGACTACTGACCAGACTCTACCTTTAGGCAGAGCTGTTGTTGGGCTCTGATGGTTTCTGATCAGGCAAGGTTGTTAGGAGATACTCTTGTCTGGAATCTTTCATTAGGCAAGGTTGTGTGCTTGGTTCTGAGGTTAGGTGAGGTCTCTGGGGTTGCTCCTCAGCCACATGGAGTGGGTAGGGCCAGAGACTATCTCCAAAGATATGTATGGATTTGGGCTTGCCTCCTGACCTATGGTAGGTTTAAGCAGAGCATTGAGGCTTAATGGAGTTGCTACTCAGCAGCTGGGTTTGGGTGGGGCCAAATGCTCCCTTGGAGGGTACTCACTGGCTTGTAGTTGCCTCCTGACCTGAGGAAGACTTAAGGAGAGCACAGGTGCTTAGTTGGATTACCTCTTGGCCACAGGTTGGGTGAGGCTAGATCCTCCCTCCAAGGGTAATCACCAACTTGCAGTTACCTCCTGGCCTGGGAAAGCCTTAAGGAGAGCACTGGGGATGTGTGGGAATACCAGCTAGGGACTTGAGTCTGATAGACTTGTAGACATGCTTCCTGCAACATGATGCTATTCGCTAGTATCTCTGGTGTGGTGCCTTTATTGGTCAGAATCTGGAACAATGGCCAAGGTCTGCACACTGGTCACTGTGAGCCCCACCCCCATTCTTTGTTTCTAACTGACCCAGGTGGTATAGCCCTGCTGGTACTACCAGTGTTTCCTGTGGGATGAGACAGAAGTGAGCCTCTTACAAAGGGTCCTAAAATGGTGGAGAAGCTGAATGCCTGCTTCCAACTCATTTTTTTCTCAACATAGAAACCATCAGTCTAGGGGGGGAGTTTCCTGTGTGTGGTGCTGTGCTGGCTTGAGAAGGGCAACATAATCAGGTAGAACCATTCCTCTTGCCCTTCAAATGTAGCTTTTCTAAGTTCTGTGATACAGGTGCGTGTCTCAGCCTTACTCCCAAGTTATGGGATATTCATGAAGGTATTCTTGTCTGTGAATAGTTGCTAGTTGAACTTCTCTTGGGGGAAGTGAAGGTGAAGAACTCTTATTTCACCATCTTGCTGAAGTCACTCTCCACCATCATTTATGTTTTGAGTCAGTCTCTATTTTGTTCTCAGGAACCCTCAATAATTAAAGTAGTTTGTGCTAATATAATAATGTACATATTGAAATGTGGGTGCTGAAATCTCTGGTCAGTACATGGTATTAATGTGGTCATTAGGATAAATCTACCAAACTATATATATTTGCTTAATCAAATAAAAACACAAAATGTAAAACTTTTTATAGAAAACTTGTGGATGACTTGGGCTGTCTCCATGAAGTTTTAGTTTGGGAACCACTACGTTCTGCCATGCTTACTCTAATGTCTGAGCCCTAAGGTCTGCCATGGCATGAGTCCTCTCTACTTAGAAACTACACTTGGTAACAGTACATCCCTTTGGCTCTTGTTAGCTTGGTGTCCTCAATGTTTTGGGAAGGTGTTACGGATATATCTCATATGTTCCTTAACTTTCCTGAAAAACTCTCCTCTAAGCTATTACCTATCTAATGCTGACTGTTCTAAAAATCCCAGTTAAAGTTCTACCTTCTTCATAAAATCATTCCCAATGTATTAAATTTGTATGAATTTCCTTTTCCTGTGGTATTATAGCCATATTTTAGTACCTATAATGTTTTTTGCAACTTAGCACAATATATTATAGTCTTTTATTATTTATTATTTATTCTATGTCTGTTACTCTTGACCCCCAACTAGACTTTAAGAATTTGGCATCAGGAAATTTAAGTTCTGTGATAGTGTGATGTCCATTCATTATGGCTCCATTACATATTAACTCTGTGAATGGTAGCCTTATTGAAATTGTTTTTACATTTAAAAATTGACATTGTGAATTCAGAGGAATTAACACATTTAAGAAAGCCTATATAATGTCTTAGGAGAAAGGAACTTCATAGCGGATGTTTTTTCTATACTGAAGAAAAGTATGGATGCAACTGCATGAAGACTTACTAAGAAGTGAGCCTGAAAGACATTGAAATTACTGATTATTACTCATATTTGATGTTAAAAGAAACATCAAAAGAAGCATAAAAGAATTTACAGGTGACTTTGGAGTACTGTAGAGCTCGAATGATGAAAAAAAGGAGCTATTAGAAGTGAGTAGTTGACTGAGTATATAGTATCATGACAAAGGCATGGGTTTCCTATACTATTTGGGACATGGGGAAAGTTGGAACATACCTGGAAAAACCCAGAAGGCAACCTCAAATTTGAAAGGAGTTTAGAGATAATATTTTTTAAACACTTTGAAACCAAATACGATACAGGAAAGCAAGCCTGGAACTGACAGATCAACAGTGGAAATAATACATTCTTACTGGAGAAAATAAGGAAGAGGAACATTAATAATATTTTTGGCCTGAAGCATCTTCACACCAATGCAGAATATAAATAATAAAGAAAGTGAATTTGGTATGCTAAGACAGTATGTAATTATTTTCTTGGGATCATGGTGGGATGGCATTTAGAACTGAAAGTAAGCAATGGAAAACTCTAAAGACATACCTTGTTCAAAGAAGACACCAAAAAAGTGGTAGTATACTTGTGAATGTGCTTTTTTTTTTTCCTTCAAAAAGTTAAAGCAGTGAAGTAAACTTCTAGTCCAAGACTAATCTGATAAATAGGAGATTACTGCTTGGAGTTGTAAAAGTGTAAAAGAGCATGGATAACAGTGACTTCATTTTAGAGTTTGTAAAACCAATGAAAGGAAATGAGGCATTTTAAGGTCCACTAAGTCATGCTAAGTAATGACAGCTCTTATTTATTGAGCAGTTACAATATAAAGGGCATTGTACTAAGAATCTTATATTGAATGCCTCATTTAATTTTCACAATTATGCCAGTTTATATAAGAATATATGAGTAATACATATTCATATATGACTAATATGTAATATATAATGAATAATATATATGAACAATATATAATATATACATAATTATGAAATAATATATATTCTCTTATAGACCTATGTTTATTTGGTTCTCTCTTTCTCACCTTTATTGTAAGAATTGGGTGATATGGAGGAATGATGCTAGGGATGTTTTATTTATTCTTCTGTTTGAATTTCATGATCTTTTTATTTATTTATTTATTTATTTGAAACAATCTCACTCTTGTCACCCCAGCTGGAGTGCATTGGCACGATACCGGCTCACCATGACCTCCACCTTCCGGGTTCAAGCCATTCTCCTGTCTCAGCCTCCCAAGCAGTTGGGATTACAGGCACCCACCACCACACGTGGCTAATTTTTGTATTTTTAGTAGAGACGGAGTTTCACCATATTGGCCAGGCTGGTCTCGAACTCCTGACCTCAAATGATCTGCCCGCCTCAGCCTCTCAAAGTTCTGGGATTACAGGCATGAGCCACTGCACCCGGCCTGAATTTTATGATCTTTAAAAAGTAGAAGGAGATTAACATTTAAAAGGGGATATCATATCAGGATTAGGCTTCGTTGCTAAGAACTTAAAGTTGCAGAAGTTTTAACAGTACAGAAATAATTTCTCTTTCTTATTAAAGTCTGAAGTTGAATAGTGTATGACTGGTACAGTATCTGTGCTCCACAAGGTTCTTGTGGAACCAGCCTTCTTTGTGGCTGTGCTGCATATAGACATCATTCTTGAGGTCACTTCATGATCTACTATGGAATGTCTGCTCTAGTTCCAGCCATTCCTTCTGTAATGCAACCATCAGTAAGAAGGAGGTGAAGAAAAGCATAGCTCTAGGCCGTAAAGATACATACTGCTTCCTCTTACTTCCCTTGGACAAATTTAGTCAGATGGCCACACTTAGATACAATGAAGGGTGGGAAATGCAAGCTTTGTTGTAGATATTTGCATTTCTATTAGTAAATAAAAATGAAACAGTCACATTGGGAGACATCTAGCAAATATTGACAGATATTGGTAACCAAATTCAAATAGAAAAGGTAAGCGAACCCTGTAATAATTGTGTCAGGAAGGATAAAGGCTAGTATAATCTGAAGCTTATAGAAGATACTAGCAAAACACTGGCTTTTGCTTGTTTAATTTTTAAAAAATTAGCATAAGCAGTAAGCCAAGACAGTGACAATTCTTACTTCAGGAAAATTCTAATGTTAACAGGTGATGGAGAAATAGTAAATGTAATACTCTCTTTTGTTTTCACCTCCTCTATCAAAATAATAATTATTTTAATTTATTATTTTGAGACAGAGTCTTGCTTTGTCACATGGGCTGGAGTGCAGTGGTGCCATCTTGGTCTCCTGGGTTCAAGCGATTTTCGTGCTTCAGCCTATTAAGTAGCTGAGATTACAGGCATGTGCCACCACGCCTGGCTAATGTTTGTATTTTTTAGTAGAGACAGGATTATGCCATGTTGGCCAGGCTGGTCTCAAACTCCTGGCCTTAAGTGATCTACCCACCTCAGCCTCCCAAAGTGTTGGGATTACAGGCATAAGCCACCATGACTGGTTAAAAATAATTATTAAACTGGAAGAACATGTTGAGGAGGAATTGAAGCCAAAAATATGATAGTACCTTGATTTTGGCTCTCATTATTGTTTGCCTGCATTATCTCAGCAGCCTTTTAAAAAATTCTTCCTGCTGCTTGAGATGCATTTCCTCTCCTCAACCTCCAATCCAGTAAAGAATTTTTCTCTGTAAATAAATCTTGTCATTCTACTACTTAAGCATTATTTTTGTTCTGTATAATTTCTAAGTCCAGACTTCTTACCATGGCACTCAAAGCCCTTCATCGTATGTTTTTATGCTTTTTAAGTTCTAGCTTTGCCAAACTTCTCAATGATCATTGACCTTACTAATCCATTGATATAAATATCATAAATATCTTTCTTTGCCTGCAGAATTCATGGACAGTCTTTAAGACCCAGCTTGCATATCTCCACCTTTTAAAAATCACGCATAGGTGGATAGTTCCTACTCTGTATTTACATGATGTTCTGTACGTATTCCTATTACAGCACTTGTCATGTTGTAAATAAATATGCATTTATTTATACATCTGTCTCCCCTGCTAAACTCTAAGTTCCCCAGGGGAAACAATTTTAAACATATTGCTTAGCATCTAGTAAATGTTCAAAATGTTTATTGACTGATTGATGAGTGCATGCAGATAGTCTAAATTAGTTCAAGTCCTTAGGGTTAAATGAAACTCATGCTAAAAGAACAAAACAAAAAAAATCCATCTGTGACTTAGGAGTTATTGCCAGTTATCTTGAAGGAATTTTGGGTAGTTGAAGTGTTAAACGACTGGAGATAGGAAATGTCCCAATTTTCATAATGGATGTAAGAGTATATCTAGAAATCATAGACTCACAAGCTTGAGGCCACACACAATGGTGAAGCAGATTATTAAACAGATGCGTCTTAGCACCTTAGAAAAAAATATCAAAGTATACATGTCTGTTGCCATATTTGAACCCTGCCTACTTCTATAAAGGAGATATTGATTACTAGAAACTCATAAAAGTTTTGCTTAGGACAAGTAAAATTATTTCAAACTCTTACCTTTCTTGAAACTTACTGATTAAGAATAGGGCCTGTGTATTTTGTAAAGTGTTTGATAATGTCTCTCATGTGCTCCCTATTTTAGTTTTATGTGGGTCAGATAATGTATTTGTGCATTGAAAACTGAAACTGTAAAACTTTATATGAGGCATTCCCTAATTTCAATGATTTTTAACACTTTCTTTTTTTGCCATATTAATACACTGTCTGTCCTTTTATTTACTTAGATTTTAAAAATAAACTCATTGTTTTTACTTAAACTTAGCCTCACCCTAAGTAAAAATATCTATTAAGCCATACCTGTGATATATTTAATAATATATATAACTATGTATAGATACATAACTATGAACCAAAGAATGCTAGTCCATCTATTTTTTTTATACAACCAATATATAAACTTAATCATTTTCAGTGATGTAACCCTAGTGTAAAATAGAAGTTTAGGCTAATTCAAAATACCAGTGAGTAGATTTTTATCTATTGCAGCATTTCATGTACAAAGGCAGTTGATTAATGGATTGCTATCAGGTTGGAGGGGTGTTTTGAATGACAGGCTGCAGGGCTGTGACCTTAGGCCTGACCTGCTTGACATTTTTGTTAGTGACTTGAAGACATAGGTGGTGACTATGTTGAGTTTGAAGTGACATAATCCGGAAGGAATAGCTAATATACTGAATGATAGAGCTGATTCAAGACATTTTTGACAGATTTGGATTATAGGTGAAAAATAGAAACATGATAGGAATTAATGTAAGAGATATATAAATAAATTAACAAAGATGTTCAAATATAGAAAAGAGAAGATCTAGCAAAAATACTTAAGCATTTCAGTTGGATGCAGACTCATTAGGAGCCAAAAATCTTAGCTGACAACTAGATACAGATGTTCTAGAAAGCAAATGCAAACTTAGATTCCAGGTGATATGCTCAAGAAAATGTTTTAAAACGGAAGCATCTATTCTAAAATACCAAAAATAGAAGTACCATTCAACCAAGCAATCCCACTTCTGAGTATCTATCTACCCAAAGGAAAAGAAATCCTTATATAAAAAAAGATACCTGCACTCATGTTTGTGACAGCAATATTCCCAATAGCAAAGTCATGGAATCAACCTAAGTATCCATTAACAGATGATCAGAAAAAGAAAATGTGGCATGTTGTATACATATGTAACAAACTTGCACGTTGTGCACATGTACCCTAGAACTTAAAGTATAATAAAAAAAAGAAAAAACAGAAAATGTGGCGTATATACACCACGGAATACCATGCAGACATAAAAAAGAATGAAATCATGTCTTTTGCAGCAATATTGATGGAGCTAGAAGCCATTATCCTAAGTGAGATAATTCCGAAGCAGAAAATAAAGTAGCACAAGTTCTCGCTTACAAGTGGCAGCTAAACAAAGGTCATAAAGATGGATATAATAGACACTGGGGACTCCAAAATCAGGGAGGGTAGGGAGGATGACGGTTGAAAAATTACCTATTGAGTATAATGTTCGATATTTGGGTGACGGGTATACTAGAATCCCAAACCTCACCATTACGCAATATGTCAAAGTAATAAACCTGCACATGTACCCCCTGAATCTAAAATAACAATAATAAAACTGAAGTATCCAAATTAAGACAGTTGATTAGGCTGATCAATCCACAGCTCGAATATTGTGTCCAATTCTACCATATCATCCAGGAAAAATGTAGATTTATAGATCCTGTCATGTGAGAGACAGTTGAATATAAAGAAAAACATTCTAAGGTAAGCGTGATGGTTAATTTTATGTGTCAACTTGACTGGGCTAACGGGTGCTTAGATCGCTGGTAAAACACCATTTCAGGGCTGTTTCTGGAAAAGATTGACATTTGAATCAGTAGGCTGAGTAAAGATCATCCTCACCAATGTAGGCTGGCATCATCCAGTCCACTGAGGGCCCAAACAGAACAAAATGGCAGAGGGAAGGCAGAGAGATTTGCTCTCTGTTTGAGCAGGAACATCCATCTTCTTCTGGCTTAAAAAAATTTTAATTTTGAATTTTTTTGTGGGTACATATTAGGTATATATATTTATGGGGTACATGAGATGACATTCTACCTTTGGCACTACTGGGTCTCATGACTTCAGCCTCAGACTAAATTAACACCATCAGCTTTCCTGGGTCGCCAGCTTGCAGAGGGCAGATTATAGGATTTCTTGGCCTCCATAATCCAATTTTCATAATGAAAATCTCTCTTCAATTTGTATCTCTCTCCATATATATGTATATATGTACATGTATATATGTATACATATATATGCATGTGTGTGTGTGTGTGTGTGTATACAGATGTGTATTCAGTTTAGTTGCAAAAATAGGTTAAATGATCAAATCATTCATTTCACAGCCCTGTTAATTGAGTTTTCATAATAATTAAATTACATAGTTGTTTAATGATCCAATTAACTGTTCTACAATTTGACCTTCAGATAACTTTGTAGTTCTGGCCTAAATCAAGTAAACATGCTTGAAACTTTGGGCTGGGTTAATACAATGATGCTGCCAGATTTAACTAATTTGGGGGGAGTCAAAGGGAGACTTCAGACAACCACATCATTATTCAACCCAGGCAAAAAAAAAAAAAAAAATATATATATATATATATATATATGTGTGTGTGTGTGTGTGTGTGTGTGTATGTATGTATGTGTGTGTCTTGGTAATACATTAGACATCACTTTTTGCCTTTATTTTTAGACGTTCCATTCAAGAAGTTAATATCATTTTCCAAAAAGACTATTTGGCTGGTTAGATACACTGCCACTAGGTGATGATAGCTGCTGCTGCCAATACTTCCAAAAAGAGAGGCTTAAGTTCCAGAACGATATTCTAGGATTTCTAAGTCATAGTACTTTTTGTGCCTTCTTGACTTAATCATCATTTTTCTATATATTTTTATTTTATAGAAAATAAAAGTCTTGGCCGGGCATGGTGGCTCACACCTGTAATCCCAGCACTTTGGGAGGCTGAGGCGGGCAGATCACAAGGTCAGGAGTTCGAGACCAGCCTGGTCAATATGGTGAAACCCCATCTCTACTAAAAGTACAAAAATTAGTCCGGCATGGTGGTGGGTGCCTGTAGTCCCAGCTATTCAGGAGACTGAGGCAGGAGAATTGCATGAACCTGGGAGGCAGAGGTTGCAGTGAGCTGAGATTGCACCACTGCACTGTAGCCTGGACAACAGAGGGAGACTCCATCTCAAGAAAAAGAAAAAGAAATACAAGTCTTACAACAGGTGATTTTAATTCTAATGATAATTTAGAAAAAAGAATATAGAGATAGATGAATGTTTATGGTGTAATTCATTACCTTTATCACTAACCCTTCACTGCTTCCATGAATCAACAAAAATCTTAGCTTGAAATCAAGGCACTTCCTAGCTACCATGTTCCCTCTTTGGAATACCTTTACCTCAGTGCTTGGCTTGTTTCTCTCAGTAGCCAACAAAGCACTGCCTCAGGAATGAGCAGCTTATTGGTCTTTTTTTCCTCTCTTCCCCAGACTATTCACACTAATCATAGAAAAGCTTTAGTTTGTCTTTATAGTCTTACTATTTTGAAATTCCCTTTTTATTTTTCTTTGATGTGTGCTAATAGCAAACTATAAATCATATTCCTTTCTAAAAAATAAGCAATTGAGTTAAAACACTTTGAGATTATACTAGCCTTCTCTGTAGATTTTTGATATAAATCTTAATCTTCATTTTCTTTGCTATTTTCAGAAAATGTATTTGCATTACCAAAGATGGATTATAGTAATTACCACTAATTTCTATAATGAAATAGATATAATTGGGGGGGTGGGGAGGAGCTCTGACTTTAATTCTTTTAATTCACTTCCTGGCATCAATAATCTTCACACTGATGAGACTATAGCAAGGGAGAGAAAGAGGTTGAAGTAATAGAGATTGTGATGATGCAAGGACTGAATTTTCTTCTACAGATACTAAAGCTAATGGACACAAAAAGTTTTAGGATGCAAACTCTGCAGATGTATTTTTAAGGTATTCACAAAAACTGGTTATGCAAGTTGCCTGTACTTTCTCTATTGCTCAGGTACCTAAATGACCTCAATCCACTCAGGGCTCTCCACTATGTCATGCTATTTTTGAGCAAGAACACATTGCTTAAGGCTAGCCTTTGCAAAAGTGGAGAATAAATTTTGTGTAGGAGGAAGAAGTCCCTCTGTGTTTAACTGACCACTTTACCAGTTACAAGAAAGATTTCTTCTTGCTTAATAGCTTTAATTGTCAAAGAGAAAAATAAGAAGTGCAGAATAAGCCTTAGAAAATGTTAACGATAAGAAAAATACATCTTATACATAGTATATTTATATATAAAATAGATAGTGCTTTCACACTGTATACATGGTTGTAAGAGATATTTAGGAGAGGAAAAAGATCATTCAGATTAGCAAATCTTTCTTTCAGAGGTCAACAGGGAAAACTCTTGAAATAACATTGCATGTGGCTTTTATATTCTTAAACTTTCTTCTAATGGTCAGTGGAGTTTAAAATGATCTCCAAACCATTTCTTTATATGGTGAAAATATCTTTTGATTCTATATTAAATAAAGGATTTCTAGTTTTCTTTTAATCAAAAATGTCCAAGTTGACAAAAAAGGTATGACATCAGTGCGACATGATGGAAAGAACAAGGAACAGAGAATGTGAAAACCTAGATTGTAGTCCGGGTTCTTCACTTTAATATTATAGCTATGTGACCTTAGGAAACTTTAATTCATCAGCTACAATTTGTTCACTGGCAATGAAGGGTGTGATAATGACTGCCCTGCCTTCCTTATAGGGTTCTGATAGACATCACTTGGGAATGGTGAGAAATGATCTACCATAACAGCCACCATCAAACCCAGTTGTTTAAAAAAATGGCCAGCCTAGAAAGTCCTCAGCTCCACACATCAAACACTCCACATCCTCATTTTGAAACATCCCCAAACTGCTGCTTGTCTTTCTACAGTCAACCAAGAACTGCCAAATTATCTGAAGACCAATTAGAAAGTTTTCCCTACTTCTAAAAATCCCATCTTAATAGAACACTTGCCAATCAGATTGTTTCAGTCTTTTCTCTACAAAACTCAGTCTCCTTTCTAAAACTTCTGAACCCCTGCTGAAACAAAGGTAAGTTTCCTTCCTGCAAGTTTATGAACAAACACCCTTTCTTAATTTTGTCTTGAACTTAGGTCTGTCTTTGATAACATGTTTATGTCAGTACTTATAATAAATGCATTCCATAAATGTAAACACTGCTGCAGAGTTTTACATTTGCTAAAGGAGATGGCAAAATTAAAAATAAGCTTTAAGGGATAAAACTTAAGTTCATTTTGGAAAAGCAGACTGTAAGTAGATGCCTGTTTTCATGCATCAGAATCTAGGCTAATCATATTCAATACCAGCCATCATTTGTAAGTGCTTTATTGGTACCATTTTAGAGTTAGCAGAGTGTATCTCTGGCAGCTGACTGCCTAGCTTTGATCCCTGGCTCTAGCACTTACTAGCTGTATGAATGGGATAAGTTATTCAATAAATGCTAACATTTATAGAGTACTTACTATAATTTAGGCACTGTGAGAAATATCTTATGTGAATTATTTCATTGAATCTTCAGTGAGGTGGGTATTATTATGCTCATTTTGGAGAGACTGAGAAAGGCAAATAATTTGCCCAAGCTCACACCCAGCAGTTTCCATGTCAATAAATCAAGAAATATTAATAGTGTATAGATCAAAGTATTGTTAAAATAATTACATGAGACAAAGCATGTACGCTGTTAGTCTAGTGAACTATCTGGTATATAGGAAGTATTCAGGAAATGTTTATTATAATTATTCTTACAACTTTTTTTTTTCTTTTTTTGAGACAGAGTCTTGTTTTGTTGCGCAGGCTGGAGGGCAGTGGCATGATCTTGGCCTGCTGCAACATCTGCCTCCTGGGTTCAAGTGATTCTCATGCCTCAGCCTCTCAAGGAGCTGGGATTACAGGCGTGCACCACCATGCTCAGCTAATTTTTTTGTATTTTTAGAAGACACAGGGTTTCACTATATTGGTCAGGCTGGTCCCGAAATCCTGGGTTCAAATGATCTGCCCACCATGGCTTCCCAAAGTACTGGGATTATAGGTGTGAGCCACTATGGCCGGCTTATTCTTATAACTATTGTAAGGTGAGAATAAATTGTCTACATTATTAAGGTCAAGAGACTTCAGCTGATCTTAAAAAACAAAATGTAAGGTAAGGAAGGTAAATGACATGCAGTAGTCATCTCTTATCCATTATGGGCATGTTCCAAGACCTCCAGTGGATGTCTGAAACATGTAGAGTACCAAATCGTATACATACTATGTTTTTTCTTATATGCACATATCTATGATAAAATGTAGTTTATAAATTAAACACAATAGGAGATCAACAACAACAATAATAAAATAAAACAATTACTACAGTTACACTGTAATAAAAATTATGTGAATGCAGGCTTTCTTTCTCATTCTCTGTCTCTCAGGATCTGTTAATATTTTTGGACTAGGGAAATTGAAACTGTGGAGAGTGAACTGTGGATAAGCAGGGACAACTGTATTAGTATTGTAAAATAGAGACTGTTAGGTTAGTCAGAGAAGAATTCATAAGAACAAATGCTCCTTAACTGAAACCTTGCCGTTGACACAGGAAAATGTCAAGGAGAAAAAGATATTGATATATTGATAGGATCTGGTGGAAGACAGCTAGGGGCAGTTGTAAAACAAAGAAAATAACTGTAAGAATTATGATACACAGCAGGGTCTGAGTTTGGAGAAGGAGCACACCTACCTAGGAGTCATTGTTGTTCTAGAATTACTCCATTCAAAGGATCAATATTTAAAGCTATGAGATGTGGGGAACATTATATCTCATCCTACTCATGCCTTAATATTTGAAATGCCAAGACATTATAGGTAAGTCAGTAGTTTGAAGGACTGGGGAAAATGGTAGTGGCCTGTAGATCATAGTTCACCATAGTAGGGCTTGGTTATGTAGATGAATAGGACATGACTTTAAGTTTGGTTAGCCAATCAATGTAGAAAGATCTGGTCACTGTAGGAAATTAAAAACTCCAGTAGGAGTGATGCTAGGAGCAGACTTCAGAAAATAAAGAGACCTCTAAGGTAGCAAAAGGAAAAAGCAAGAAGATGAGAAACAGGTGGAAAGGAATATCAAAGACAAATTGTGCTTAATTTGTTATTATTCTTAACTTCAGTCCCAATTTTAACAATGTCCATAAAAGAACAACAATTCTACTTATGTAATCTCTATTGATTAATTTATATAAACTCTTTAAGTGTGAGACATTGTGAGACTAATGGGAATTTAAGATCAGGTGGGAGAGCACCAGGGTCATTGCAGGCCAACGAATGAGCTACTTTGAAGTTTGCAAAGCCATTTATATTGCTCTCTATAATATTTACCTAGTCATTTAACCTCTGGGCTTCAGTTACTTCATCTGTAAAATGACAATGTGGAACTATATGATCTCTGAGGAACTTTGCAGCATTAAAATATTAAGATTCTCTGTGGCTTACTTTTAAGGAAAAGGCATCATTCCTTTTGGTTAATAAAATATCAAGAGAAGAAGTTCACATCTCACAAGTGTCAATGCAAATGGATTTATGCATACTCGCTCACATGCAAACATATGTGGTGTTATAAAGATTATCATGAAAATACTAATATAACTGGAGTGAGTGTCATAAAACTGAAGAGAAATCCAACTGACAAAATATTTTGTGTTTGCAGCATGAAAGAACAGGAACGCTTTTACATAGATAGTCTTCTAGCCAAAAGTGGGGGAATGTAAAAATTTATGTAAGTAAATTCAAACAATATTTACTCACAAGTGAGAGCATCCATCCTTTGCTCTGTATCCCTGTGTCTTTAAGAGGATAACAATTCCTTTTCTAGTTTCTTGCCCACAATTTGAAAATGCCTTTGTCCTAAGGATTTTTCATTTTGATAAGCATTTTCTCTCATATTAAAGCCAAGATTGACTAAACTCACCCTTAGGAACTATTTTAATTTAATTTTTAAAATTATTCAACTATTGCCAAGGTTCTATTTTGACAACTTCTTCTGCAGAAAGCTTTGTGAACTTAAAGCTTTTAGATATGGTCAGTAGACCTGTACCTCATGAGGTATGGGATTGAAGGCAGGGTGACACCATCCTTTATTACTCCTAGAAGTGATGAGACTTACTGGAAATGGGAGCAATGGGGTTAAGCACTAAAGAAAGAAAGAAAATAAGAAAAGCAAGGCTGGGAATCTCCCAACCTAAACCAACTAAAACACTCATGAAATCCTACAGAGAGATGGCTACAGCTGATGTTTCTGAGTAATGCAATGTTATTTAAGAGAAACTGCTGATGAACATAAAAAGCTACTAGCAAAGGTAGGAAAGACAAGAAGAGTAGATAAGGAAATAAGGTCTTTTGTGCAAATGGGAGGCCTCAGTGCTTTTCCATATGATTTGTACAGGCTGCTTATATTAGTGGCATAAACAAGAGATAAATTTCCAAAGGACAGTTTGAAATTGTTCGTTGTTTCTGCAGACCCAGCAATAAAGACAATGAAGACTAACCAAAAGTTTAAGATTATTTCCTATGCTTATATCATGTTTTTACTTATTCATTATTTTTATGAAAATAAGCACATAATTTACATATTTTTAATTTTCTAATCACTGGATAAAATACTTGAAAAAAACCTGCCCTTGCCCTTAAGGAGTTTAAAATCTATTTGGAAATAAAATAGAATGCTTTTATTTTTATTAATTCCCCATATGGCTCTGATAAAGTAACTCATAAGAGACCTGAAAAATCAGGTAAAAATTTTCCTCCGAAATGCTTAAGAGGGGTTGATAATAGTGTTTCCTTTATGTAAAAATTGGCTAAAAGATAACTCATTATGTTTTATTAGGCTGTTAGAGCCAAACTTATTCATCTTCAATGTGCTGTAATTTTATTCAGAAACTATTTTTATTCTGCTAGATATTTCAATCCATAAATCCACATGGCCCAAGGGAAAAACGTCCTGGGAATGAATCATCTGTTCTGCTCAGTAGTTAGACTGCTGAAGTTGCAACAGCTGGAACGAACGCCTGCTTTGCATGATCTCCCTTTATCTCCATAGAGTCCTTTAAACTTGTTCACACTCCCTCACTCTCCTTGGGGGAAAACTTCTAGCATCTGGTAGCTGGGACTAAATGCAAGTTAGAAATAGATGCTTTACTCTGTTTATTTGGAGCCAGCCTTCTAGTTTTCTAGTTTGCTCTGGACATGTAAAGCATGGTGGTGACGGTGATAGTAGAGGTGTATATGTTTTTCAGGAAAATGGGAGTGCTGATAAAAGTGAATGAGGTGATATTAAATAGAAACTATGTAATATTAGGAACCTTAGGTAAAGATGCCAAAGTTACTTCTACTGGAGAGGAAAGAAATTCCAGGGAAACACAATAGTTGTCTTCAAATATCTGAAAGGTTGACATGTGAGGACAAAAAAGATGATGGTGACTTTTAAGGTTCTAATAACTTCTAAGAAGTGGGAGGTAGTGAGGCTCAGCATTTGACTCAACTTAAAGCAGAACATAGACATTCTCTATTCTTGTTGAAGCAGGAGCTGATAGACTGCTCTGGTCTTGTAGAGTTGAAGTAGAGGAAATTAGACAAGGAGGTGAGACTGGGATGGGACTTGGGATAGGGAAAGCAAATGCATTGAATTCCTGTGCCAAGTGTGGTCAAGTTGTAAGGACTGCCTGGAGCACTGTGGGCCTCTGACACTAACCAAGCTTATGAGGAAGAAATGCTATGATTGATTAAACTAGATGTGCATGCTGTGCATTTTCTCTCCCTGGATGTTCCTTCAATATCCTCTCCACTCCTTAGATTTGATGATGCTAAGGTGGTACTACTTGGTGCTACTACTAGCCCAATATACCTACCCTGCCCTATAGATTCAAAAGGCAACTTGGATCCATATTACTTGCTTTGTCTACCACTCCTTGTAGTTTGTTACTCGAATGGATAAGTGTGTTATTGGATTGGCCTGATTTGATTGAAAGCTTATGAGAATTTTACTCCCTGCTGAGGTATGGGATTAATAAAATTCCAAGGAAGCATAGTGATATACTGGAACATAATTTGGCTTCTACCCCACCACTCCACTGAGGTTGCCTCCACCAATGATGCCGTGAAGACTGTTTTACCAAAACCAAAGTGCACTTGACAACTTTTGAAACATCTTTATCTCTTGGCTCATATCATGCTGCTTCCCTCTGCTTACTAACTGCTCCTTCTTGGTATCTTTTACCCAAATCCACACACCAGAGTCAGATTCTTTTTAAGAAATGATAAAAATATATCTACCCTTTTATCTACTATTCCTGTAGATTTAATTGCTACTCTTATATTAATAATTCTAACATTTCTAAATATAGCCAAGATCTTCAATCTGACCATTCTATCTGACAACTTGCTTGAAATTACTTCTTGGATGGCTCACAGGTATCTGAAATTTACCACACAGTATGGACTGTTGATCCACCCGTCATCTCTTTCCTTCCTTCTTAACCACCCCATTGAACAACCAGCCACCCAGTTTATCATCTAGGAAATCTGAAGCTTATTCTTGATTCTTTTCCTTCTTTTACCTCCTGACTCCTCATCCAATCTATCATCATAAATATCTACAAACTACATTTGGAGTGTTCCACTTCTTTCCGTTATGCTGCTACCACTCTAGACCAGACTACCAGTATCTCTCACCTAGGTGATTGCAATAGCCTTCTAAATATTTGCCCACTGAAATCTAGTATTCACAGAGTAGTAAGAGTACTTTTTTATTCATTCAATGTTAATTTAACAAATATTTGATTGAGTACAGGAAGGGTTTACCATGGATCAGGCTGTTTAAGGCTCCTGGAAGTCATCAGGGAATAAAACAAATATCCCTGCCTTTGAAGAGCTTATATGTTCTTCCATCTTCTATGTAAGATGGACAATAAATAATCAACATAATAAATAAGTAAATATATAATGGGCTAGATGATAGTACATGCTGTGGAAAAATCAAAAGTAAAGCATGATAAAGGGGCTAGAGAGTGCAGGGTAGTGACGATCCAATATTAAATAGGTCAGGATAGGTCTCAATGAGAAAGTGATCCTTTCATGAGTTAACCAGTGTATATCTGAGAGAAGAATGTTCCAGACAAAAAGAACAGCCAGAGTAATTATCTTTAAAATGAGAATATATCTGATATGTTTGAAAGACATCAAGAAAGCCTGAGTGGGGGAGGAGGAGTGTAGAAGAGCAGGTCAGTGTTAGCATGAGTGAGAGTGGAGAGCCTTGTGGGACATTGTAAGAACTTTGGCCTTTAAATGGAAGGAAGAACTATTGGATAGTTTTGGTAACAGAATCGCATAATAAAAGTCACATTTTAAAAGAATAATTTTGGCTGATATTTTGAGAATAAACACTAGGGGATAAGATTACAGTGGGAAGATCAGTTAGGAGGCTATTGCAGTAATCTAGCTGAGAGATAATGGAGGCTTAGACAAGAATGGTAATGGGAGAGGTAAAGTAATTAGATTCCGGACCTATTTTGCAGATAGCCCCAACAGATTTCCTGATAGATTTGATGTGGGATGTGAAAGAGAGATATTGAAGTTGATTGCAAGGTTTTAGGACCAAGCAACCAGTAAAGATGGGGCTGTCATAACATGAGATAGAAAAGATTAAGGAATATGTTTAGTGGGAAGATCAGGAGTTTTAGTCTTGATCATGTTAAGTTTGATATACCTGAAATAGACATCAGAGTGGAGGTGTTGAGTAGTCAGCGGGCTATGCAAGTCTGAAATTCTGGAAGAGCACTCAGCTGGAATCTGTCAGCATGTAAAAGGCATTTAAAGCCAGGAGACTAGAAGAGATCATCAAGGGAGTGAATGTAAGAAAGAGAAGAGGACCAAGGATTGAGTGCTATGGTATTCTAAAATTAAGAGGCCAGAGAGAACTCAGAAAAAAAAAAAAAAAAAAAAAGATGAAGAAGGCAAGAACAGTGAAGCTGGAAAACAAGCAAAAGGTGTGGGATTTAAAAAAAAAAAAAGTGAAAAAAGGCATTGACCAGAAGCAGTCATTAGTTGATAAATTGAACAAGATGAAGATTGGGTTCAGCAACAGAGTTGGGGCCCTTGACAGGAGCAGTTTTGTTGGACAGCTGAGAGGAAGACTGTTCTGTGTAGGTTTTGAGAGAAAGAAATATAACCTATGAAGTGTTTAATAACAACAACAAAAGCAGAATAACCTAAATCAGATTTGGGTCTACTTAATCATTTTTAGAAAATGCATGTAAGAGAGAAACAACATGGATTACAATCAGCAAATTCCAGACTGTGGGAAATTAGAACAAAGGGATTGATTTCCTCAACAAATACATTGCATGGAGGTGGGCATGGAGAAAGAGGAGAAGCCAGAGAGGAAGGGGAATCACATGGATTAAAATAGATTTAGGAATAAAGTGACCATGTCTTTCAGCTTGCATAAATCAGATTATCCTGATTTATGCTTATTTCTGACATAATTATTAATAGTGCTCCTTTTTACTCTTAGTTAGGTCCCAGTTTGGACAATATATTATGAAGTCACTCCATTTAAGATGCATAGCAAATGCAAGTATAAGCTTCATTTTAATCCAACAACAGACTGTTAAAGAAATATTTATGACATAATTAGCAAAATTGAACACTGATTATCTGTTTGATAATGTTAGGGAATTATCGTCAATGTTCTGAGGTGAAATTATGTTGTGATTGTATTTTTAAAATCTTTATCTTCAGATATTTGTAGAAGAAATGACAGGATTCCATGGATTGACTTAAAAATAATCCTGTGTGTGGTGAGGGAGTGGATAACAATATAGATAAAACAAGAATTATAAATCATGAAGTTTATAGTTGTTAAACCTGCTGATGAGTACATGGGAGTTCATTACACTATTCTCCTTTCTTTTGAAAATTTCCATAATAAAAAGTTTAAGAACGATATTTAGAGAGAATAGGAGGATAGGAATTAGAAATTGTAATTGGATATCTCTTTTGAGGAGCATTGCTGTGAAAGAGAATAATGAAATGATTCAGTAGCTGGCAGCTGAAGTAAGATCAAGAGAAGAGTTTTTTTTGTTGTTTTTTGGTTTGTTTGTAGGCATTTTAAAATGGGAGAAAGAACACTGATGGGAACAACCCAGTAGAAGATGAAAACATGAAACAAATGATCTCACTACTCAAATTAAAACTCATCAATCAATATCCCTCTGCTGCACTTAGAACAAAATTTAAGTGCTGCGTTATCTTGTCTCTATCTTTCTGTCTCTCTGCTTGTGTCTCAGTTTCTTATTTCTTAGGATCTAGCTACAATGACCTTCTTTCTCTTCTTTAAATGTGCCAAACTCTTTCTTAGCTAAGGCCCTTTATACATGCTGTTCTCTTTGCCTGGAATACTTGTCCCTTAGCCCTTTGTATGACTGGCTCTTTCCCATAATTTATCACAGCATGAATGTTATTATGTTTTCAGTGAGGCATGGGTTAAAGGTTACTATTTTTAATTTTTGCATATGGATATCCACTTATGCTATCACTATTTGTTGAAAACATTATCCTTTCTTCCTTGAATTGCCTTTGACCTTTGATGATCAACTGTCAACTGTCAATATATAAGTGGATCTATTTCTGTAGTGCTTTCTATTCTGTTCCACTTATTTGATATAAATTTGTAATAAATCTTGGAATTGAGTAATGTTAGTTTTCTAAATTTGTTCTCTTTTTCTTTGAAATTTTTGCCTGTTGGTATTTTGATTGAAATTGCATTGAAGCTATGGGTCAATTTATGGAAAAAATGACATGTTAATAATATCATGTCTTCTGATTCATAAACATACTGTAGTTCTCCTTTTTTCAGACTTTCCTTAGATTTTCTTGACAATGTTTTGTAGTTTTCAGTATAAAAGTTTTGCACATATTCTATCAGATTTGTCCTTAAATATGTATTTTATGCTCTCATAAATGACATTGATTTTTAATTTCATTGGTAGTACACAGAATTGCAATTGATTACTGTGTATTGATCTTATATTCTAGAATTTTGCTAGGCTTATTAATTCTATTAGATATTTTTGGTAGATTGTATGGAATTTTCTACATAGGCAATTAATTCCATTTCTTTATTTCTAACATGTTGTCTTTTATTCATTTTTCATGCCTCATTGCACTGGTAAGAACCTCCAGTAAAATGTCCAAAAGAAGTGGTGAGAGTAAACAACTTTCTCTTGCTCCATTCTTAAGTGGAAAACATTCAGTCTTTCACCATTAAGAATGATATTATCTGAAGTTGCACACAGTTACCCTTTATCAGGCTAAGAAAGTTCCTTTTATTTCTACTTTGCTGAGAGTCAACATCTCTTTTGTATTATCATATATTATTTTATATATGATATGATAAATAATATATAATATTTTTCATTTTCAGTCTCAATATAGTAAATTTGATTTTACTATATTAAGTGAATTGATTTTTAATGTGAATTGATTTTTAAATGTTAAACCAACCTTGTATTATTGAGACAAACACAAATTGGATATTGTATAGTTGTCTTTTGTATACTTTTTTATGTTGTGGAATTTGTTTTTTAAAGTTTTGTTAAGAATGTTGGTATCTGTGTTCAGTATGGGTATTGGTTTATGGTTTTCTTTTCTTACTATGTCTTTGGTTGTGGTATCAGGATAATGTTGGCCTCATGAAGTAAGTTGTAAAGTAAAATTTTCTGTTCAAATTCTGGGAGAGTTTGTGTAGAATTATTATAATTTATCATTTAAATATTTCATTGAATGTAGCAGTGAAGTAATTTAGGCATGAAGGGTTTTAAACTACACATCCAATTTCTTTTTTTCTTTTTTATTCAAGATGGAGTTTCACTCTTGTTGCCCAGGCAGGAGTGCAATGGCACAATCTCGGCTCACTGCAACCTCCACCTCCTAGGTTCAAGCCATTCTCCTGCCTCGGCCTCCTGAGTAGCTGGGATTATAGGCATGCACCACCATGCTTGGCTAATTTTGTATTTTTAGTAGAGACGAGGTTTCTCCATGTTGGTCAGGCTGGTCTTAAACTGCCAGCCTCAGGTGATCCACCTGCCTTGGCCTCCCAAAGTGCTAGGATTACAGGCATGAGCCACTACGTCTGGCAAAATCCAATTTCTTTAACCAATATATGGCTATTCAGATTATCTATTTCTTCTTGAGTGAGCTTTGGTATTTTGTGTCTTTCAAGAAAAGCATTCATTTTATCTAATTGTTAAAATAATTGATTAATGTTGTTTAAAATATTCCCCTATTTCCCTTCTCAATACCTGTAGAATCTACATTAATATCTCTTTTTCAATTTCTGATATTAATAGTTGTTTCAGTAGTTTCTTCCACGGTTAATGAAACTAGAGGTTTATCAATTTTATTGATCTCAAAGAACCTGCTTTTGGTTTTTCTGATGTTTCTATTATCTTTCTGGTCGTCTATTTCATTGACTTTTCCCCCCTCTACTCTGTAGTATTTTTTTCTACTTTTTTTTTTTGCACTTCATTTTCTCACTTTAATGAGATTCTTAATGTAAAAGCTGAGATAATTAATTTGAAACTTTTCTTCTTTTCCCATATAAGTACAGTTTTGGTGCTTTAAGTTTTCCTCTAATTACTGCTTCATCTGCATTCTATAATTTTGCTATGTTTTAATTTTCATTCATTTCTGCTATCTTGGTAAATGTTCATGTGTACTTAAAGAATGTGTATTCTGTCATTGAGTAGAATTTTCTATAAACATCAATTAGGTGAAGTTGATAGGCAGCATTATTCAAGTCCTCAATATTATTGATGTTCTATCTGTTGAAAGAGGGGGTTGAAATCTCATGCTATACCTGAATTTTCTTTTTTCCTTGAAGTACTATTAGGTTCTACTCTATGTATATTTTGGTTCATAACTATTTTTATCTTGATTTATTGATGCATTTATTATTATGAAATGATGCTTTTTATCCCTGTTAATATTCTTTGACCTGAAATCTACTTTGTCTGATATTAATTTCCCTCTCCTGTTTTTTTGATATACTTTTTCCATTCTTTTGCTATTATCTATTTATATTTTTATCTTTAAAGTGTGTTTATTGTGGACATTATACAGCTATATCTTGCTTTTTTATCTAATCTGACAGCCTGTGACTTTTATTTGGGCTGTTTAGACCATTTACATTTAATGGGATTGTCAACATGGTTGGGCTTATTTGTTCCATCTATTCTTTGTTCTTTTTCTCTTTTTGTGCTGTCTTTTAGATTATTTTTTGTCTCCATTTTATCTTCTTTGTTGAGCTTATTTTCTATAACTGTTGTCTAGTTTTAGTCTTTTAAAATATATGACTTTAACTTACCACAGTCTACCTTCAAGTAATATTACACCATTTCATGTATAGTATAAGAATTTTACGAGTAAACTTCTATCTCATTCCTTCATACCTGTGTTATCACTCTTTGTTTTACTTGTACATATGTTATAAATCCGAAAATTGCTTTATTATTTTTGCTTTAAACAGTTGGTTAACTGTTACTGATATTTAGATAATGAAAAAATTTTGGATATTAACTAACAAAATTGCCAGCTTCAATATTCTTCATTCTTTTGTGCAGATTCCAAATTTCCATCTGGCATCATTTTATTCTATCTAAAGAACTTCCTTTCATATTTTCTGTAGTGCTAGTCTATTGCTGATGAATTCTTTCAGCTTTTGAATGTCTGAAAAAGCCTTTATTTTTGAAAACTTCTTCCCCCTCTACCCTAAAAATAGAAGTTTGTGGTGATAGATTTTTTTTCTTTCATTGCCTTGAAAGAGTTGCTCCATTCTTTTCTGACTTGTGTGTTTCTGATGAGAAATCTTCTGTCATCATTATATTTTTTCCTTTGTATGTCATGCGTTTTGTTTTTCTCTGGTTGCTCTTACCAGTAGTTTTAATCAATGTTTTTTTGATAAGCTTTAGTGTAGTTTCTTGCTTTTTTTTTGTTGTTTTGGTTTGGAATACCTTGAGCTTGTTGAATCTCTGGGTTTAGAGTTTTCGTCATATTTGGAAAATTTTCAATTATTATTTCTTTGAATATTTTAATACCTGTTTCTTACCTTACTGATTCTCTGTTCCTTTATTTTCAGTCTTTTACCATGTTTAATTTTAGATAATTTCTTTTGCATTTAAATTCACTAATCTCTTCTTATATTCAAGCTCATTAATCTTTTTTGCAATGTCTAACCTGTTAATGACATGATATATTTTTATATGTGTGTATGTTGCTAATTAATGTATTCAGTTTTTTCTCTAGTTTATTGAACATATAAAATATAGTAATATAGCCACTTTGATTACCTTGTCTGCTAATTCTGTCTTATGTATCAGTATTTCTGGGCTGGTTTTGATTGATTGATTTTTTTTTTCTTGTTATGGTTTCTATTTTTCTACTTCTTGCATGCCTGATAATTTATGATTAGGTGTTAGGCATTAACATTTTTACCTTTTTGAGTGCTATGTATTTTTATATTCCTACACATATTCTTGAGCTTTGTTATAGGATGCAGTGAAGTTACTTGGAAAAAAGTTGGATTATTTTGGGTTTTGCATTTAAGCTTTATTAGATGAGACCACAGCAGTGTTTAGTCTATGGATAATTCCCCCACTACTGAGGCAAAACTCTTTTGAGTGTCCTGCTGGATGCCCTATGAATTATGAAATTTCTTATACTCTAGCTATTGAGAACAGGAACTACCCCCAACCCCATGTAAATTCCTTGGATTGTTCTCCCTAATCTTTTTGTGAAGTTGTTTCTCTGTCCTCTAGTGCTTCCCTCCTAAGCACATATTAAATACTAATGAGTAATAAGCTGAAGACTAAAAGTGGATTTTCTGAATATGTCTGGAATATTTTCTATAAATAGTATATTATATTTTTAATGATTGAAGGATATTCTGTTGCATAGATGTATGACAGTTTAATCAATCAACTCTCCTCTCTTTTGGTAAACTTTTTGTTGAAGGAAAACATCTTTCAAAAAGTTTGTAAATGATATATGGGCAGCTTGTGTTTTCACAGAATGAACACAGTTTCCAGATCAAGAAGCAAGGCATTATTAGCACTCCAGAAGTCTTCTTATAAATCACCTCCCACCTCAAATAACCACTTTATTCCACAGAGTCATAGTCATTGTAACACCATAGACTAGTTGTTATTCCTGGTTTAGGACATTACATGAATGAAATCATGTACACTACATAAATGGAATCATCCAGACACTTGGATACTCATGTGTCTGGCTTCTTTTTCTTAACATTATATTTGTTATTCATTTGGTTGCATGTATTAATAGTTCTAATTCTATCATTCTTAATGCACGTTGGGTTTCAGGGTCATTACAAGCGTATGTTTAACTGTCCAAGAAACTTCTCTACAAAGTGACAGACCATTTTCCATTTCTATCTACTATGACTGAGCGTTCTTTACATATTCCGGATGTATTTTCCTAAGATACGTAATCTATAAATATTTTCTCCTGACCTATGGCTTGACTTTTCATTCTGTTAACAATGTCTTTCACAGAGTAAAAGTTTTTTATTTGGAAAAAATAAAACTCAATTTTTTTTGTTCTTTACGAAGTATGCTTTTAGAATTCTGTCTGATAGCTTATCACCTAACCCAAGGTCACAAGGTTTTCTTTTATGTTTTCTTCTAGAAGTTTTATAGTTTTATATTTTATATTTGGGCCTATGACCCAAAGAATAGGCATATTTTATAGTTAAAAGCAGCACAATAAAAAAGCCTTATGAAAGGTTTTACTAATTTACACTTTCACAAGCACTATCTGATAACATTTTCACAACCACCACCACACTGAATATTACCTTTTTTAAAAAAATCTTTGCATCTTAATCATTTAATAGTGGTAATTTGTTTAAAAATTGTCTTGTTAATGATTTTCAATACTTTCCATGTTTGACTTTTGTAGTTTAAAAATTATGTCTTGTGTGTTCAGTTCATTTCTTTCTTTCCTGTTAGAGTGTTCATCTTTTTCTTTAAAAAATTATAGTTTTTAAAATATTAAGTTTTTTTTTTTCTTTGGCTTAAGTGCATGTAACAGAAACCAGATGGTATGGCTTGACCAAATCAGGGTATTTTTTCTCACAAAACAAGTTCAGCAATGGCATTTCAGGTCTGGTGCAGGCACTAAAGGAACTAGATTGTCCTCTTGATGCTTCACTCTTACTAGTGTGTGACTTTTATTTTCTTATGGTCAAAGATGGCTGTTACACTTCCAGGCATCAATTTGAGATATCATAAAGGAAGACAGAACGACTCAATGGAAGAGCTTACACTCTTCCTTTCAATAAGGAAAACATAGATTTCCCAGTAGCCCCATCCAGGGAATTTTGCTTATGTCTCATTGACCAAACATGGTTACAGGGACATCTAACTAAAAGAGTAAAGAAAATAGTTGGCATGTTGCTGCCTCAAACACAATTTGGGATCTTGAAGCAAAGCAGCAGCAGAAAGTAGATATAGGACAGGCGTTAGCATTAGCAAAGTCTACCATAAGAATATATTGCTATTTGTAAGTCAAAAAGTTAAATTTTTTTTCCAGTTTGTTTTTTGCCATTACTTTTCTTGTGTGTGGAATTTTGGTATGGAAGTTTTACATTAATATCTTTTCTTTTATGGTATCTGTTTTTGGTAATTATGGTTGGAAATATCTTCTAAAACCCAAAATTTGCCTAATTTTTATTTTTTATTATTATTGTCTTATTAGAATTGTATCTTTAATATTGAGAGTTTGACTAGAATTACATTAAAGCAAATTATATTAAACTATACCAAAGCAATTAAGAATTTATTCCTCTAATAGCCAATAATATCTGTAGTATCTATAGTGACCAATAACATCTAAATTTACCATAGATATACAGATATATTTGACCCTCTTGCTTGGCTGTGTTTCACCATCTTATTCATATGGATTTTATATATACCATTAATGTTGCTCTTATATATTGTATATTGTATGATTTTTTATTTTGTTTTGTCTATGTGAAGCATCCTGCTTATTATTATATGTTATTTTCTAACTTATTACTGGTGGATTATAACATTCTATATATAATATACATAGGTATATGTATACATGCATATATATGTGCATACACACACATACATATATATAGTCTTATTCACAGCCATTTTTAATAACTTTCTTATTCTAATTTTTTGATCTATTTCCTGGGCATATGATTTTATTTTCTGCAATTATTTGTACTCTTGGTACTTTCTTCCCATTTCTTAATGTGTTTTTCAGAACTTCCAGAACATCTTTGTTTGTTCTGAACTTTAATAAGACTGACTCAGTATTTCAGCATTAAGTGTGATTTTTGGCTGCCAGTAGATATATATCTTTACAATATTAGAAAAAGGTACTCCTAGTGCTAATTTTTGCATATAGATTTTCTTCTTATATACTCCATGCCATCAGCTGACTGCAGCAGACAATTTTGTTCTCTTTGAGGCTCAAATTTTGATCTAGTTTTGCCACGCTAACTCTCCCTTGAGGGGCCAAGTTGGTTTTATAGTCCTTGAGCTCAGTACATGTGTTACAAAGCTGTCAAAGGAATAATTGAAAACCAAGTGTTGGCTATGCTAACTATTCACTTAGAGGCACCTCCTGATTTCAAAGCAACTTAGAATCATACGTGAACATTGTTTTGTTTTGTTTTGTTTTTGTCACAAACTGAGATCTTTAGAGTGGAAACCTATAAACCTATAACTTAATCTAATCAGAAATACCTATTTTATGGTGCTTCATTCACACACACATACACGTACACACATGCGCGTGTGCACGAAATACCTCATAGATGCTAAATGCAAATAAATACTTTTAAAAAATCCACATTTGCCCTGGAGAAGTTTAGGCTAATGGGGCTTTCCCGGCTCAGAACACTAATGTGCAAGTCACAGACAGGTTTTTACTGTGCATGTCCACACGACAGATACTGAGTTTCTGTACTTGCCTTACATATTCTTTTGATCAATTCAGTTAGATGTTCTTCTCTCCTCTGAAACTGTTTTCTTCTTTGTCTGCATCACAGTGCCTGTTATGGTAATTATTTCAAGGAATGCGAGAACATTCTCACATTCACTAGAGGAAACAATTTTTTATCCCTTGTCATTTAAATTACAAAATTTTTCTAATACCAGATCTATTTTTAAAGCTATCTCATTCATTTATTCACCAAGTATTATTGATAAATAATAAGATAATAGAAATAATAGATAATAAGAAGAACATGTCATAGTTCATGCACTCAAGTTGCTGATAGTCTGAAAGGGGAAATGTTTAAACAAAATAATTCAGGCCAGTGTGGTGGTATATGCTATGATTTGTTATTAAGGGAGTATAGAGAATGGTCATCTAAATAAGACTCTACGTAAATTCAGTAACAGTAACAGTGAATATTTGTTCTCCCTTTTTTTCACTATAATAGAATTTTTTGTTAAATATATGACCACTCAACTATAGACTATGTTTCATCTAGTAATAGATATATGACTAAGTTATAGCTAACAGAATGTGAAGGGAGGGGAAGGAAGTGATGCATACCACTTCTGAATCACAACCCCCTTCCTTTCCTTTTTTTCTCCACATGGCTTCCTAGAATGTGAGTGCTGTGAGGAGTCATCTTGAGCCATACAAAGGAAAACAATGTCCTAGGAATAATGGAGCAATAAGAGATTAGCTCAAAACAGATTAGCTTTCTGACAACCTTGTAAAACAGGATCGTCCTCCTGCAGGCTACTAATGTGAAAGAGTAATACATGTCCATTTTGTTTAAACCAATATTAATATGGGTCTCTATTTTAATTGCTATATCTCTATTCAAGTGAATGCAGCAAGCTTTCCCCAATCTTTACTCTCTTTTCAGTATATTTTGACCATACACTCATGTATAAAAGTTTCTTTTTATTGATATCTTTGATCTGCTTCTCTTAATTCCTCTGAAATATTTCACCAGTTTTCTGTAAGACTCTTCTTCCTATTTTTGATGCTAATGTAGAATTTCCCTAAAGTTTTTTCATTGACCTTCTTCTGTTTTTACTTTTTTCTCTAGAACCCCAGTGCTTTTAAATATCCCTTCTTGAAACTGATTCCAAAACCTATTGCTATCCTAAAGTCCAGACCTGTGCTATGGGCTCCAGTTCCAGGTTCCCAACAGCCTGTAATAAATTTCTACTTGGATGTCTTGCTGCCATTTCACATTCAGCAAGTTTAAATTTAAATTCATGTTCCTCTCCAAATCAAACTCCCTTCTAGAGTTTGCTATTTATGTTCGTGACATCATTATTCTCCTAGTCATTTAAATTTAAACCTTAGAATTGTCTTTAGTTCCTTGTCTCTTACCTGTCAACAAAATTTAAAACGGTGGACTACCTGAATCACTGCCTTTTTTAGTTCTGATCACCCACAATCCTCTCCATAAAGATGGAGGTATTAATTTCAGTACCTAAAACACCTTTATTCCTTTTTGCAAAATCCCAATCAGAGTAGCTGGTTTTAGGCCACCTCTGTGAAAAGCCCCAGTCTAGGTAGCTCAAGAAGAATTCTTCCAACTCCATTAACTTCTCTTACACAGACTGTAAATCTATGGAACTGACTCGGCTTCTCCTGTATCACTACTAATTCTTTGCTCTTGTATCTTCTTTCACATAATTTCTGGTTATATAGCTCTCATGTGTACATACTTCTTTAAGTATTTGCCCATATCTTTTTTGAAGATTATTATTTTACACCGTTCTGTTGTTCTGTAAATGTATTGTTACTTTTTCTCTCAGTTTCTGCCTTTCTGAAATATAATTGTTACAAAATGGTTAGATATACTCTGAACAATTCAAGGGTTGGTTACTGGTTATTTTGCTCTTAGTTTACTGAGTTTGGAGTTTTTCAAGCATCTTATGATAAGTGCATAAACTTGAGTTCAACTCTTGAGTCAGAACTTGCAGTACAACCATATGCTAGCTTTCTTATCCCTTACCTGTAACCCTAACACTAAGCCCCAGCAGATCTTTTGTCAAAATGATTCCTTCCCACCTGTACCTCTTTGTAAATACCCCCATTGCCACCATCTTGGTTTAGGCAGTCATTATCACGTCTTAGATCTTTGCATTGTCCTTTCGGTCCCCTGTTTCTAGTTGTTCCTGTGTATTCCCTACAGCTTTGTTTTGAGAAACAGTTGGCTTCATGTCGCTTTTTCCTCATGAAACTCCAATAATTCTCATTTTCTTATAAGATAATGTACAATCAAGACTCAAGTTTCTTTGTTAACTTTTTGATTGCTTCACCTTTAGTAATTGCCCCTTACATATCATCATCTCTAAGATCACTTCTTCTCCAAAATACCTAGAAATGCCTGTCTTTTGCCGTCTAGTCAAAGCCTATTTTTGAGGCATAACACTTCTGTTAACCTTTTTCAGATCATTGAGACTCATAGTGATTACCCCCTACATGAGATTTTATAGTGTAAGTTCCTTTCTAGCTAGAAAAATCTTGATTAGATCTTATATTCTTAAGGCACATTCTTCCCTGCTTATCTCAACAGAACTCTACAGATGGTACTCCATTGTACTGCTTAGTATGGTGGTGTACTTAGGGTCAGGCTAAATTTTTTCTCTTTGTGGGTGATCTGATTGTTGTTTCAAAATTTGTGAGAGTTGTTCTCTTGAAAGTTTGAAATTTGAATAGGACCAGACTAGATATATTATGCTTTTCAGTTCATTTATGTCAAGCATGATGTAAATTTTGAATTTTTAGACCAAAGGATTTTTTTTTTTTTTTTTAGAGCAAGAAAGTTCCTTGTGTGCAGTCTAGATGTGACTCAGTCATCACAAGAATCCTCCATTCTTGCCTCACAAATAGCCTTGAGGCAGAATCTGAGCACGATGTATTGTCTCTTAACACTAAGTACATCATCAAAGTACCAATGAATAATGTCAATTTTACCAACATTTTAATGGGGAGGTAGAGGAAAATGGTTGTATTGGGAGATATATCATTTTGCTCCCCAAATACCTGTTTGAGATCTCTTTCCCTGTCTTTCTCAGGTGTGTTATTTTCCTGTTTTACTGTTTCCAGCCTTTCCTTTCCCTCATGTTTTCTAATCCCCATGTCTTTTTCTATTCCTTTCCTTGAACAGAGGAATTTAGCTCTTCCTGAGATTGTTTATTATCCAATAAATCCAGAATACTTAATAACCATACTTCATATTAACTATCAGGTGTTTGTAAATAACAATTTTTCCTGACATATTTTTTCAATTACATTGAAGATTTTTCATTATTGTATGAGTATTGCTTCTGCTCTTGCTTTATTTTCTTTTCCAATAACTGTTGATATTTACAAGTTGATTTCCTAGTTCTGTCATTTGTCTTTTCTTTTTTGGTCTTTATTGCCAGTTTTTAGTCTTCATTTTGTTTAACCTGTCATCAGTACTTGATGCAATTGGCAGTTGTTCCTTTTAAAACCCATTATTCATCTGCCTTACGTGAAATCATTAACCTTTTGTTTTCTTTCTATCTATGGACTGCTTTTTTGAAACATTCTTTTGCTGAATTATTTTTATCCTCCCAACCCCTAAATAATTATTAGAGTTCCTCAGCTCTGTCCTATGGCCTCTTCTCTATCGACAGTCACTGCTTAACAGATGCCATAAAAGTCCCGTAGTGTTAATTGTCATCTGTGTTCTGACAACATCCAAATGTATCTCCAACCTAGATCTACCCCTTTATCTCAGACTCACAATTCTAGTTGCTTACCTTCCAGTTGCTTACTTATCTAATTGGACACATATAGATATAGATATAGATATAGATATAGATATAGATATATATGAAATTTGATGTCTAATGAGCATCTCAAGCTTCACACAGCCAAAAATGGAAGAGTAGTACTATAATTTTAGAGATGATAATACTGACATCAATAGACATTTCATAACTTGGTAAAAATCCTTATCATGGAGCCATTATTTAAATCTACTTCCTTCTAACTGAAAGACTTTTATCTTTTCATTAAACTAGGTTTGGTATACTTTATTAAGTATTAAGTAGTTTAGAAAAAGGATATACATATTTGTTGACTCTAAAAATTATATTCCATTATAACCCCATGGATTATAAATTTTATAACTTTAAATATATCCATGATGAATTTGTGGGATATAGTGGTTCTACAGGAGATAGGGGAGGCAGTGGTGAGGAATGACCTCTCCTACCTCTTATGACCAGAGATAAAGAGGTATGTGCATACAGTTTGCATGCATTTACATTCTGCCTTGTGTGGGTTGTTGTCCCTTCCAAAACTCGTGTTGAAATTTAATTGCCATTATACCAGCATTAAGAGGTGGACCCTTTAGGAAATGATTAAGCCATGAGGGTTTTGCCTGCTTGGGTGGGTTTAATGCAATTACGAAATAGGCAAGCTTGACCCCATATTGCTTCTTTGCCTTTCTGCCTTCCACTATGTGAGAATGAAGCTTTTCTCTCCTCCAGAGGACACAGCAATTGAGGCACCATCTTGAAATCAGAATTGCCAAACCTGCATGTACCTTAATATTGGACTTCGCAGCATCCAGAACTGTGAGCCTACAGATTACCGTTTATAAATTACCCAGTCTGTGGTATTCTGTTAATATGTATTTTCCAATAACATGGACATGTCAGTCACCTCTCATGCACATATATACACACACACACACAAGCATATATATATATATGTATATATACACACACACATATATATGCGTGTGTGTGTGTGTGGGTGTGTGTGCAGTTTTGGTGTTTCCTCCAAAATTTGAACATGTATATAGTGTTTAGATTTTTTCATACAGGAGACTTTCATTTGAGCATATTGTTTCACTAGTTAAGGAGCATCTACTCATCCTCAGTAAAGTACTTACTACTACTACCTGCCTGTATTGCAGCAATAGGCCCTGCTCCCTTTGAGTGTTAAAGGGTCAAGAAACACCCTTTAAGCCAAGAGGGAGACAAAAGATCTCAGGGTTGATGAAATACTATTCCATAAAGACAGGCTAAACTCAGCAGAATCATTTTAGCAACTATGCATTTAAATGAAAACCACGTCTCTACTACACTGACTTTGATATAGTTTATTCTTTTTATTTGAGTTGGTAATGTTCTACAAAGTCACCACAAACAACTGAATTAGCAAATAGTGAACTATTGCTCATAGGGAAAATGTAAGGTTAAGTTCCTGGGAGCCTCTGGTCATAATATTTTTGCAAACTGGGATGCCATTTGCATTATATAGATTTGTTTGCCAGAGTCCTTATAAAGCAAGCCAGTCTAATCAGCATTGAGAAACTGCTTTTCTACATTACCCTCTACTTGTATCACATTTAGCAGTTATTTTAAAAACTCGTCTGCACCTTCCTGATCTGTGGAACCTGCCTTATCTGCAGGCGTAACCTTTTTTGACTTTGTATTGCCTTTTAAAACATGTGAGCCAGCCAACCTAGCTAAGAAGGGTTAAACTCTTTCCTGACCCTGGGTAATATGATCATAAATTTCTTTGACTTTCAGCCTCACAACAGTGTTGTCCACTTTGTTTTTTAAAAATAGATTGTCATCTCATGAATCCACAAATTTAACTACTTTTCCTCTTTTTCATAATTTCATCATTCACTGTAGATATTACTTTAACACTTCCAGAGTAGTTTCATAAACAGATCAGCAAAATTTCAATTTCTTTTGGTAGATGTCCTGTGTTGCTGATTCATTATCACTGAATTCATGGCCAACAGTCCTATAACTTATGCCTGAATGAAGCTTATCTGACACATCTGTTTTCTCCATAAGGCACATCACAGCCTTCTTTCTCTTAGAAACATTAGACAGCAATCTAATACTATGCTTGGGGGCTATTGTAAATAGCAAAGTCACCAGCAAAAATCACAACAATGTGAAAAATGTGGCACTAAATAAACCATATAAAGGATACTTGTTTACAGTATGAGAGCTGAAACAGGAAAACAGAGGGTTTCTTTGTTCTGCCTCAGCTGGGCATATGAATGTCAGTTGACTCAAATTTTTTACTATTCTCTGCATGTCCATGAATAACCATGAACACATCTTTGAGTATTGGTTCGGTGGTTACAAATAAATTTTAACAGGTTGGTGGATCTGTAACCATGGAATCTGCCCATAATAAGTGCAGGTCATGGCAAGGAAGTAATCTATATTCTTTTCATGCCAATGTGATTATTGAATAGACCCCTTTGCCATGGACTCCAATTGTCCTCTGTATATAAAATGTTCTTAGAGGATTGTTATGCAAGGTAGCAAAGGCCAATTTTTCATTACTTGGTATACATTAAGGAAAAAACTTTATTAAAAAACTTAGGACGTGAGAACCAGTATGAAGGGGGAGTACAGACCCCTATCCTCTCATCATCTTACAGAAAAGCAATTGGGGGCCAAAGGCAATATGTAGGAGGGTTATATTCAAGAGACAAGGCCCCTGAAAGCAATCTTATGAGTTGGGAGTGGGGTCACAGAGGGACAAACTATTTAGGTGCCAAACAGTCTGAGTATAGATGGCAGCTATTTTCAGATTTCTGTGAAATTCAGCTGCCCAGCATCTGGAGAACTTGAAGCCTATGGGAAGTTTCAGACCCTTCTGCTGGGGGAAAAGAGTCACAAGTCTGAGGATCTGAGTTCAGGGGTAGCCTTTACCACTGAGAGAATTCAGGAATCTGAGATCCAGACAATGCAGAGTGAGCTTCTGTAGTTAATTTAAGTTGTATTTTCTCATTGCACCATTATGGTAGTTGAATTGTTTGTGTTAATTTGATTTCCAGATTGGAAGAAGTTCAATATTTATTTTTAAATGTAATTTTAAAACTATATTGTCCATTTTGTCTTACTTTTTTTTTTTCTGGAGACCAGATTAAATTGATCTCAAGCAATTTGACCAGAGAATATTGATATGGACTATTCTATTTTTGAAACTGCTATAAAGTACAGCATTATCTATGTTATCTATGTGTGTTACCCATTGGTTGTATAAATTATATAACTTCCTTTAAAAATTAAAACTCATACAAATTATTCTGCCCTTTCCAAAAGATGCTTCCCTATTCAACTTGGACAATCAGCTAAAGAAATCCTCAATTAAAAAGCAACCTAACCTGTCTAATTTTGTTGTACTATAGGTTTCTACCATTTTTACTTTCTATAGCTTTAAATTTAAAGGTTTAAACTTTTAATAGTTTAACATTTTCAAAGAAATAACCTTTTTTTTAACTTGTAAATCTCTTTAAAATTATTTTATTAGAGATGTTGAGACGATTGACCAGGACCCATTCTCAGCCAGAGCTACAGATTCTATACATTCCAAGGAAGATTCCAAAATATTCCCTGAATGATTTTTCCCCAAAACTTCAGCTTTGAAGAACATTTATAAGATAATTATTGTTAAACATAGAATGCCATGCAATGATTTTCTTGTATTACCCATTTTTATTACTCTTTAATCTAGTCAACTTTCTAAAAACAAACTTAAGCCAAACACACAAAAATAAAGATTTAAAATATAAGTCAATGTATAACAGATCAATTACAATGGTCCATAAAAATGAAAAAATATACAACTTAAACAATTCTTATAAGCATAGCTCAAATTCTAATCTCTCTTGTTTGTTTTACAAAGAGGTTTCAGAAACGTTTAGTTATTGTTTTACAAATGGAAATGCTATGTTTCCATTTAGGAGGAATGAAATCCTGAATATTAATTTGAATCCAGTTGACTTTCATTATTTTGTAAACTCACAGAATCTCAAAGGCTAGAGTTTGTTATCTGTAAGGAGGGAGATTTAAGCCACACACATAAAAAAAAAAATTTAAAAAAAGAGTTTAACATTTTGTCTTCTAACTAGCACTGCACTTACAATTTCAAAACTTTTTTTCTTTAAAATACTTTATTTGCAACTAACCTTTTTTTAAGGTTGTTCCTTTGGAGAGGATCAATAAAAGCACAGCATTTCTCCACTCTCACCTCTTAAAACTTTTGGCTTCCTACAAGTTTCCCTTGTTGCTTAGTCTTTATTGCTGACAATTCTCAGAGGTTTCTGTTCCTCTGAAGGCATGTCCCTTGTCAAAAGAGGCGGGCTACCTTCTGAGGTGTCTTTTATTTTTCTTTAGCCGTTCCTTCATTTTTGATATCCTTGATTAGGGCAGCCCAATGATCCAGGTGCAAGGCCTGGGCAATCTGCTAGACATTCTGATCATCATCTTGACTCATGCTGGGGTCACGATGGTACCCACAGAAGCAGCCATGACATAGGGACAGCATAGCTATTTGCCAGTTGTCATAGCTAATATACTACTGTTTACAGTCTATGTGCCACTCTCTTGGGGACTAGGAAGAGAAAGGGAAAGCTCTTTCCTTGTTTTGTCATTGAAAGTGGCATGACATGGCTTGGCATGGCTACCATTTCTGGCTTCTCTGTCACTTCCAGTACCAAAATGGCCTGAGCAGAGTTTACTATGATGACCTGCTAGATCTCTGCAAGTTTTCTTCTCTCCCTTGGTCTTTTTAGACTCTTATCACCTTGACCACACCTTGCTTATGGACCCTTTTTGGTCATGGCCCTTGGGCATCTTTATCTTTTTCCCCACTTCTGAAGATAACTCCAATTCTATTCATTCATGAGGATATCCCCAGATTTTTTAGGGCTGTGAAAGTTTCTCTCTATTTTGGATCTGTCTCTGTAATAAAGCAAATGTTTACTGGTAGAAATGTTGCATCTCCTTCCAACACCCCATCATGGGCGTTAGTCTATTCCTGCATTTTTTTTTATACCAGGCACTGTTCTAGTTTCTCTGTATTTCCCTTAGTGCATGTTGCTAGTATCTCTGCAGAAATAAGCTGGCACCTTGCCTATGTGCCAATTTTTTGACCTCTTGAGAAATCTAAGTGGTGGGTTCCAGTCCCCAACCCAATTTAGGTCACAAGGGGAATGGACTTCCACCATTTCCCAGTTGTGCTAAGAAAAGAAATAATGTATGTAAAATGCTTAAGCAACACTCTGGTTTAAATATTTTTTCCTGGCAGTGGGACTAATGAGTAGAAGTAGGTGAGATATCATGGTGATGAATAAATACCTGGTAATGAATAAATACCTCACTTAGTATTCTCATCAACAAGTGTACATGGAGAAATAACAGATATGCACTGTTCCCCAAAATATCTTGAATATGCAGACCAAAGTGAGCCCTTTTATTATATATTATCCAATACTCATCCTTCGGTATATCATTGTTGGTTTTGGTACCAATCTCTTTCAAATCTCTCCAGACCTTTGTTAAAAGGTGAAGATAACTAGATCACGTACAACTCCAACTCTGATGACCAAGGCTCCACCTCTGATTACCAATTCATTTGCAAGTGATTTTTCCCATTATGATGCCAGTGACATGGTGAAGGAGTCTATTACCAAGGAGACTGACTGTGACCTTGAGAATTTCAGCCCTACTATCTACACCATGAGGTCCAATAGTGTTCTCAGGACATCTCAGGATACCTTCTGGCAATATGTTTATAAATAGTCTTCAGCTTTTCTGTTTTTTGTTTTTTCTTTCTTTTTTTTTTTTTTTTTTTTGAGATGGAATCTCGCTCTGTCACCAAGGCTGGAGTGCAGTGACGCAATCTTGGCTCACTGCAACCTCCGCTTCCTGGGTTCAATGATTCTCCTGCCTCAGGCACCCACCACCACGCCCAGCTGATTTTTGTATTTTTAGTACAGATGGGGTTTCACCATATTGGCCAGGCCGGTCTCGAACTTCTGACTTCACATGAACCGCCCACCTTGGGCTCCCGAAGTGCTAGGATTACAGGCATGAGCCACATCGCCCAGCTTCAGCTTCTCCCTTTAAAAAATTTTTGATGTGTTCCTCTAAGACGTTGCTGATATAAACATGTTCCTCTGAATTCACTGACTTTCCACATTTCATCTCTTCTAATTCTGAAACTTTTTGTTCTTCAATGCCATGGATTTCCCCTAATTCTCCTGATCAGTATTGCCCATTTAATATAATCAATGTGGTAAGTACTTTGTTAGAATTGTGACAAAATAGCTATATGGAATTGGAAAGAGGAATTATTGATTCCATAAATGAAGAGAGGGATCCTGAAGGATTTCCTAGATGACCTCACATTTGAAAAACATTTGAAAAATGCATACAATGGAAGACTAAGAAGAGCACTATGATAACAGCATGCATAGGGAGTTGGAGGAAACAAGGAATACTACAGTGTAGCTGAAGTAAGGACAGGTTGGAGGAGGGATGTCAGGGCAAATAGCGAAGGGCCGTGAACCCACGTTAAAGACTATGAACTTCATATGGGGTCTGGCAAGCAGTTGAGTAACTAGTGAAATATATGTATTAGAAACGAAATCCTGACAGAAAGAGGCAAAAACAGATGGGAAAAGAGGAGAAACTAGAGGCAGGGAGACTAGTTAGGAGATCCTCATTCCTCAGAGAAGTGAGTCTGCTTCCTTTCCTCCCTGCCTGCTCCCTCCAGGTGCTGTAAAGCAGTTCTGGTCTCCCGAAACAGAGCTATGAGGGAAGAAGGGATGTGTGTGACTTTAAATATGCGCCCTGAGTAGGGGTCTGGTACTAGTGGCTTCCATAATGGGAGCTTACAGCTGTAATCTTATTAGGAGTACAGCACCTAGCATATCATAGGTGCTCAAAAATATCTATAGAACGAGTGAATGGAAGCGAAAAAAACCCTTTCCTGTCATTATCACACTCGCAAAGTAAGAAGTCCCCTTTTACATACCCCCTTGGGATAAAGTATATAAAAAAGATTCTCCTAAAATCTAGGACTAATTTTTTTCCCACTCAGTCACATTTCCTTGAAAATTGATTCTGCACCCTGTTATGGAGGCCACCTGGGGTTTAGAAATAGCATGGGCTTCAGAGCCAGGCTGACTCAGGTGCACATCCTTACTCAGTAATTGTGCGAACTTGAATAATTTTGTAACTTTCTGATCCTCCATTTCCTAATCTCTATGCTAACAATGAGGAAAGGGTTGCAGTGAGGAAAGAGATGTCTGTAAAATGCTTATGCCAAAATGTGGCTGCAGTTCAGCCAGATGCACACGGAACTACATGCGCAGGAACTCTGAGATCCAGTCAGAGAGAGAGCTGCAGAATTATATAGAAGGGTGGCCATTGTGCTTCTCCACTCCTCTACTCCAGTGTTGGACCAGCCCTACTTAGGCTGTTATCTGAGGCCAATGCATGTACTAAGTCAGAATCAGACAGAACTCATCCCATGTAGCAGATACAAATCTCAATCCAAAAAAAAAGAAAAAGAAAAAAAAAAAACCCTAGTTGTACGAGAAATATGAACTTTATTTTTCTATGTGAATTACATTTTTCCAATATGAGACTCAGTTTAATGTAAAGATAGAAAAATTTCAGAAAATATAACGTTCCACCTCACCAGCTGCCTTTATCTGGGGATGGACATAAGTTGCTGGAGACTTACATAGAGCCAAATCATTGGGAGAGTGTATCTAGTTTTGTATAGTGTCAGTTGCCCACATCAGCCTTTGATCGAATGATCCCATTCCCCTTTGGTCTTAGTGGTAACAGTTGGGTCCTTCTTTATGCCCACCCCAAACATCTGGCTGTCTGGGCCATTTCTGTACTGCTGTGTGAACAGAGGAAACTTTTTGTACCCCTGACCCTGTAGTGTCACAGAGATCTCAAAGAGGAGACCATCTGAGGACTGCCTACCTGCCCTGCACAGCCATCTCTTCTGCTTGTACCTCGGGGGGAAGGAGAGAACCCTTGAGGTGAGTCTATGTCCCAATTACCAGGGATAGTCTAGAGAAGCAAGAATACTCTAGGGTTCTCTCCTTCCCCTCAATGTACAAGCAGAAGAGATGGCTGTGCAGGGTAGGTACTTACCTGTACCTGGAAGTTTAGGCAGGATCTCCTCCCTCTGACCTCTCTAATTGTGGCAGCACTTCCTGTCTATTTTAATCATTTAACTTTACTAGGTTTCTTATGGATTGTTTTCTCATAATAATTCTTTCGTTTTGTCCTCTTGAGTCCAAGGTTTTGAAATTCAAAAGCCAGAAATAAGACTATTGTTCTCTCTTTTTCTTGAGCCAGTCAGTAAGTTTGTTGCTGAATTGAGGGTGGAGGGAGGGAATCAAGAAATATGTGTAAATGCAAGGGGGAAACAGTTTATTTAGTCTTAGCCACTTCATTTTTACATTTTCTCTGGTTAAACCATCCCACTTCATTTTTTTTTCATATTTCACTTTCTCTTGCCCTTTGACACTACTATACATTGCTTGAAATAATTTTCTCTTCATTGCCAATGGCATCCTTCTGAAGTTGACTATGTTAAAGTAAGAAACAAGAATCTCATCTACTGGGCTGTTCAGCATATCATGAAAATAGTTTAGTATTAAATTGACCAGTCATTTGTTATTAATGTACATATATACTTCTCTATGGACTGTGTTTTAAATGACGGTAAAACTCACTCTGTAATCATTAGTTTTGGGGTATTGTTAGGACAAGAACTTATGTGCTTTCTTTTGCCCAGTTACTGTTATAATATTGCATTTCTTTGTCTAAAATCTAAGTCCAATTAGAAAAACTAGATAAATGAGAGTATGACTTTTTAAGGGTTTCAGATTTTTGTGTCTCATCATAAAACAGAATTTTTAGCAATTTTTACTACATCAATTTTGTTTATAAACATTTTTATACATGTATCACAGAAACATTTGATAGTTTGTCAACAAAAGTGTAGTAATATGTTTTAAAATCTGGTTCTGTAAATGAATAATTCAAGTAAAATAGGAAATAGGAAGAGAGCTTGGGAAAGGAATAAGTATGACTTTTGATCTTTTTATTAGACTATCATAATCAGATGATTCCTTTATCAGAGTAGGATGTCTATGTCTGAAATAAATCTGGGCCTCCATCGGAATACTTGGAATGTAAATCTTAAACACTCATTTGTGATGACAGTCAGTCAAATGTTCTTTCAATTTGATGTCCAGTTGATTCATGAATTTACTCATGATTTATGATGAGTCATGTCAAAAGGCAGTAATGTTGTTGAACTTGAATTTGATATTTTGGCCTGTGATCATAGACTAAATTAATTTTTTTTCTAATGCATAATTTATCCTAAAGATTTACTTCATGCAGAGATTCTTACATATTCCAACAACTCTAACTCTTTTTATAAAGAACCTAACAAAGCAGGTTAGTGAGGCAAATTACAGGACCTTTATCAGATGAATAAACTTTAAAAATAGACCATTTGTGCACAGAGATGTGCATAGCTTCATCTTTTATAATCAAGTTATAAAAAGCCATCATGTTGGTGTAAGGACTGTTCTAATAGGACACATAAGCCTTCCTGTAGCTAACCCCTTCTCAGTGCTGACACAACCTGAGAGTCAGAAGATAATGTAAATGGAAAGGGCCTTAAACATCATTTAGTCTATCTGCCTTGTTTTACAGGCACAGAAATTAAGGTGTTTGACAACGTACCAGTCGACACACAGTGATTAAACCTGATTGAGTCAGGTTGGGGTTCCTGATTTCCCGACTCCAAGCCTCTGACTCAATGCAGCATTTTCATTTCCTGCTTCTTGTATGATTAGGACAGATTCATCTACAGTTTAATCATCTCATTCATGAAAAGTACAGAAGAAAGAGCTATGAAATTGTTTTACCCTTTTAATTTTACTTCAGTTAAAATTTTCCTTATGATTAGGATTACAACTTTTTAAAAAAATATTTCAGACACTTTTCATTATAGAACAAAAGGACAGGTGAAAATGTATTATTCTTTTTCTCCATACTTTATGCATTCATTTTGTATAAATAAAATTGCATTCTAACCATCTATTAAATGTCTTTTCTACTAGCTGTGAGATATTTGAGATCAGTTATCATGTTTCATTCAGGTGTTATATTCCTAAAGCCCTAGCACAATTCATGGCACAATACATTTTTGGTGAATGAATGCTAGATTACCATTTTCCTGGAGGTAGTAGCCTTGTTTTCTATTTGTATCCTTTGTACACATTAGCACTTAGTATATACATTTGTAATGAATAATAGAATGAGTAAGTAAATAGACATTCATGGAGGATCTCTTTGGACTTTCTTAACTAGAAACAACGGTGATTTTTAAAAAAGTAGTGAGCTATGTAGCTCTTAATTGTTAGTGCTTATGTTACTCCTTATAAATGTATAAAAAATTTGTATCTCTAGAAATGATATAACCAAGGTAAGATTTAAATATAAGCTAGTGTTTAGAATTAGGCCTGAATATCTCAGAGAAAAAAATGCAACAAATTCATTTAACTACGCAGGTCACTGGCCCAAGTTTCAGTCAGTAGCATACTTGGCTAAGATTTTAGCACCAAAACTTTTTTTAGTGAATTAAAATCAAAACTGAAAAGAGAAGACTAAATTGGGGTGCCACAATGAAGCTTGAGGAGATGGGTATACAATTTTAAACAGAAATAGAAAAGCCTTTCAAGATTTTGTAATTTTCTCCCATTTCTCACCCATCTCCTTGTTCTCCCTTTCAAAGATGAAGAACATCTTTGAAAAATACAATTGAGTTTTATTGAAAAATAAATTATGCTTTCTAAATTTGGCACTTAGAGAGCCTTCCTTTGAGGATTTATTGTGAGAAAAGGGTCCATAAGATTGTAAATACAGCTTTTGTTAGTTAGTAGAAGGCAACATGGTTGAAAAGATGAGGATTTACATTAAAAGCTTACAATATAAAGCCAAAGATTATACTAGAGAAGCCTTAATGTGTTATTGTTACTACTCTGTTAAAAGATTGCTGAATTGGTCCTCACATGGGAAAAGGAAGGGAAGTGGGGGAGAGAGATGTCTGTGCCATATCTGTTCCTGTTTCCTTCACTGTGTCGTTACTTAATCCTCAGACGTACACATGAAGTAGATGTTATTATCTTTATTTCATGGTTCAGAACTGAAGCTCGGTTAAGTAAAACAATTCGTGGGAGGTCATCAGTCTCCTGCTTACTTTTTTAGCCTCACCTTCTACCATTCTCAACCTCACCTGCTCCTTTCACCCTTAGCATCTTTGCTCTTCCCTGAACATCCCAAGCATGCTGCCTTCTGTGACGCTTGGTCTAGCTATATTTTCTGCTCAGGGTTCTCAGCCCCCCACTATTAATGTGGTTAGATCCCTCTTGTCACTCAGATCTCTGGTGACATGCCATTGCAGAAAGGGCTTTCCTGATGACCCTATATAAAACATCTTATTTCATATGTGTTATGATCTAAATGTTTGTGTTGCCCCAAATTCATATGTTGAAATTATAATTCCCAATGGGATTATATTAGGAGGTGGGGCCTTTGAGAGGTGATTAGGTCATGACAGTATAGTGTTAATGAATGATATTCATACTTCTGTAAAGGAGGACTGAGAGACCACCTCATTCCCTCTCCCTGTGAGATTACAGTGAAAAGACAGCTGTCTATGAACCGGGAGGTGAGTCCTCACCAGACACTGACTTTGCAGGCACTTTGATCTTGAACCTCCCAGCCTCCAGAAGTGTGAGAACTAAATTTTTGGTTGTATATATGCCACTCAGTATATGGTATTTTGTTATAGCAGTCCAAACAGACTAAGATAATATGCCAGTAAGATCCACCATTATTTTGGGTACCACTAAGAAAGCAAAATGCTGCTAGTTAATCAATGACATGATAATTTTTTAAGATGCATCCCAGTTTCACAGACATTAAAATGTAGGGGGAAAATGTTCTTAGAATTGATGAAATGCAATATAACTTCCTGGCCTTCTCTCCTGTTCCCTTATGCTGGATTATTCTCTTTGTAGTGCTTATCACTCTCTGATATAATGTATATTTTCTTTGTTTTTTCTCTCCACACTAGAGTTTAAGCTACATGTAAGAGCTTTGTTTTGTTTATGACTGGTTATACACGTTGGCTAGATGTGCCCTACACCTGTCTCTTCTTCTTCCTGGGCACTCTGGATTACATTTTCCAGTCTCCCTTTCAGTTGGGTGAAGACATGCGAGAATCTTCTGGAAAACTCTCCTTTATTTTTCTCTTTCCTCCTCTTCCAGTCATAAGGGATGTGAGAGCCACTAAAGGGAAGAAGCCTGTGTCTCTAAATTACAGTGACAAATAAAGCTGCCTCCAGCCCCCACCATCCTGCCACATTGAATTTTATGAGATTGTGATATTAAGAGATATTTGTAATTTAAGCCACTGAAATTTGGGCTTTTTGGTTATATCAGCTAGCCTACTCTAAGATATTGCTCTGTCCGCAGTGCCCAGAACTGTGCCTGCACAAAATAAGCTCTTAATAACTTATAACAATAGGGTAAATGATAAGAATAGTAGGTTTTTGCAGGAAGATGATTAGGTTTGGTTTGTACATAAAGCATTTTCACGGGAGAATGGGGGCGAGTGGTGGCAACATCTTGTATTTCCTCATTTCAGGTGGCCATTTCTCCTTTCAAGCACAGTGAACAACCAGGTGCACTGCCCAAAGTCCTTCCCACTGGGATTACTCTTCTCCACTGTCTTTTGGAGATGTCTGAAAAAGGGACTGTTGTGCTACAATTGTTCACTTTCACGTAGTGCCCGCATATCATGCAGAACCATTTCTAAACCAGGCCCAGTCTTCTCCTCTTCTTTCAACTAGTCTTAGGATACAGCATATAAAGCCATAGGTGCATCCTGAAGGAGAGAAGCCAGTGTAGCAGGAGTAGGGACAATGAGGCATTTGGGTCACTTCTTTATGTAGCTTATTTGTGCCCCCACAACTTGTTCTAGCCCTATTCTGTATGTATCGCTTCCATTTGATGATGGATGTTGATGTACATGCCCAACTTTGTGGCTTGGTGGGTGAGATAATACCCAGGAATGATAGCTCAGTTCACATGGTAATTTGGTGGCCCATAGTTAAGTATTCAGTCTCTACTAAGGCTCAGTAGCAGGCCAAGAGCTATTTCTCAAAAGAAGAGGAGTTATCTACAGAGGATGGTAGGGCTTTTACCACTTTCCAGTGACATTAGGAGCAGCCAGTTAATCTCTCATTATATTTGTCACTTTTCCAAACATGTTCAAAAGTATCATGTATACAGTCACTCATTCCTTGCTTCTTAAATAGGAATATGTAATGGAGATATTTTGCATATCTCTAGTGCCAGATCACATCATAGACTATAAGTACTCTCTTTATTTCTGGGAATAGAGTCATTAGTGTCTTTAAATGTAATCAGGTGAGAGAGCCAATGCCAGAAATCCCAAACCCAAGAAAACTTAAATCCTCAAAATTCTGTTCCTCTGGAGCCACTCTTGGTACCCAAATCTATATTAACCCGGGTTCTTTGGAGAAATAGAATGAATAGGATATAGCTATAGATCCATATATGTGTGTTTGTATGTATAGTAGTCCCCTCTTATCCACAGTTTCACTTTCCACAGTTTCAGTTACGCATAGTTTCAGTCACCAGAGGTCAATTGTGGTCTGAAAATATTAAAAAAAAATTTCCAGAAATAAGTAATTCATAATCTTTAAACTGTGTGCCATTCTAAGTAGTGTGATGAAATCTTTCACTGTCCTGCTCTGTCCCACCCAGGATGCGAATCATTACTTTATCTAGCATATCTACACTGTATCGTATGAACACATAGAGAAAAACATATGTAGGGTTTGGTACTATCCATGGTTTCAGGCCTTCACTGAGGGTCTTGGAATGTATTCTGGGTGGATAAATAGATATAGGTATAGATCTATCTAGATAGATATGGATTGATATCTATATCTCAATCTATCTACATCGATATAGATAAATATATCTGTAGATGTATAGATAGAGAGAAAGAGAAAGAGAGAGAGAGATTTCTTATTATAGAAGCTGAGGGGTACTAGGATATGCAGTAGATAAGTTGGAGACCCAGGAGAGCCAACAGTATAGTTTTAGTCCAAGTCAAAGTCTGATATTCTCAGAACCAGCAGAGCTGTTGGTATAAGTTCCAGTCCAAGCAGCCCAAGTCCATGTCTGAAAGCAGGAGAAGACTCAGATTGCATTGTGTCCCAGCTTGAAGACAGTGAGGCAGCGAGTGAATTCTCCCTTTCTGAGCCTTTTGTTCTGTTCAAACCTTCAACAGATTGGATGAGGGCCACCCACATTAGCAAGGGCAATCTGCTTTACTCAGTCTACCAATGCAAATGTTAATCTCATCAAAAACCACCCTCATATACACACCCAGAATAATGTTTAACCAGATGTCTGGGCATCCAGTCAGGCTGACACATAAAATTAACTATCACAGCCTGTATTTGTGAGATCAATGATTCATTTACATAATTCTCTCATAGACACAAGTGGTCAATTTTAATTTTCAATTCCTCCTCTTTAGATTAGCTTTGTAAGTTTCTGGGCATTTGACTATTAATCAGGGGTGTGTGTGTGTGTGTGTGGGTGTGTGTTTAGTACAAAGTTCCTCTATAGGTAGGTATAATCTGCTCCAGAAAGCTATTCAAGAAACTCCCAAACTTCTCCTCTAAGTTATCTTTGTTTCTTTCTTGCTCCTATTTTTGGATGAAGAAAAAGAAAGTGGCTAGGGCTGACTGATCAGGGTGATGATGATGAAAAGAAAAGAACTGTTTTGTTTACCTTTTTATTTCCATATTAAAATATCTGGGAAATGCTGTTAAGGTTGTAGAATTACAAAGATCTAAAAATAGGACTGACGTGTTTCCTTCTGTTCAAGATTTAGCTTAGATATTGTCTCTTCTGGGAAACACCAGGTAAAGCTCCAACGCTGGATTGAATGCTTGTCCCGGTGATTCTTCTAGCATTCCATGCTTCCCTTACTCTCACACTCATAAAAGGTGAACACAGTTCAAGGGCAGAGTCTGCATCTGCTTCATTACTGTGTTTCTACAGCCCAACACAGGTGAACAAAATGTTCAATAAATATCTTTTGAACAAAAGAATAAATGATGCTCTCTTTTTTGGACAGCTGAATCATTGCAGGCAGTGATTAGTTCATGTCAGAGTTTGCTACTCTAGGTTTAAATATGTTTTTTAAAAGAAGAAGACAAAAAATAACCTCCAAACTACTCTGAATTGAACCTTTATTTCAAGTCACATATTCCTTTCCTTATTATTTCTTAGTTATTCCCAACCTACTCAAAATGAGTTTATTGGAAAAGGCTCCTTTCTAATTTGTAACACATATTGCATAGACATTTGGCACAGCTTCATAGTAATCCATTTTATGTGCTAAATTTGCAGATTTTATCTTCCTTGGCTCTTCATAGCTTTCCATTTAGTGCCATGGGCTTCAGGCCATTATAAAAGTTGTGATTTTAAGGTGAAAGTTGGAGGTGATTGCCATCCTAAGATAAAGTTGCATTGATGTAGTATTTTTAAAGCTGTTAAGTGGAACCTATACATAATAGTCATGAGAGAATAACGCTGTCTCCTTGCATAAGAACTTGATTAAACTGCAGCTCTAAAGCTCTTTGCTCTTTCCTGAGGGAGGGTGACAGGACCGGGCCTAGAGCCATTGGATCCATCTGGCAGGAATCTGTCTATGGTAGTGGATGTATGGAGTGGGATATATCCATGGGGAGTGGGATAGAGGGGATGGAGGAGAGGTAAAGGAGAGAGGGAAGCACAAGGGCTGGACTAAAATATTGGGCACGAGGTCAAGGTGGAGCGAGGAGTGGGAAATATTAATATAACAAAAATTAACAGCTGTTGCTATGTTCTTACAAATAAGATAGACATACAAAGAAATGAAATCCCCACTTTTATATCTATCACCATAACCTAGAATATTGGCAGAGAGAGAAAGTGTTTTCTACAACTGTTATTTCAAAATATGGCACAGAAAAAATTGATGAGTCTGGCATGAACAATATTGTAGATCAAGAAACTCAGGAAAGCACAGTGCAATTTGAGTCTGAGGACAGAACAGTGTCTGGAGCATGTTGGCTGTTCAGAAAGAACTTGTTGAGTATCCTCAAATTTGGAATAAGAAGCATTTGAAGTTAAGAATAATAGAACTAGTTGCAGGATCAGGACCCAAACCTGGATAGAGAAATGACAATAACTTCCTGTGACTGGGGCTTTATCAATGCCCTAGAAATGAATGAAGGACAGTGAATTAAGAAATGGATAAATGTAAATTCACATTTAGTAATAACTCATTGATATTTTAAATTTAATTTATAATTGTGTTTACACTGTCATATTTTATTTTTCTCAATTAATTTATTTTTGCTATTCTTCTAAAGTCCCAAGTTAAACAACTTCTTTAGGAATTGTTTTAAAAAAGTTAGAATGGATGGAGCTGAAGACCATTATCCTTAGCAGACTAATGCAGGAACAGAAAGCCAGATACCGCATGTTCTCAGTTATAAGTGGGAGCTAAATGATGAGAACACATGCACACATAGAGGGGAACAGCACACACTGGTGCCTATCAAAAGGTGGAGGGTGGGAGAAAGGAAAGGATCAGGAAAAATAAGTAGTGGGTACTAGGTTTAGCACTGGGGTGTTGAAATAATCTGTACAACAAAACCCCATGACATAAGCTTACCTATGTCACAAACCTGCACTTGTACCCTTGAACTTAAAAGTTAAAAAAAGAGTTAGATGATATTCATTGTAATGAACAAACTATATTAATGATCTCCTGGTGCCTCCCAAGGGGTTGGCTGTAATTGGCAACCAGACCTCACAATCTCTATCCCTAATAGTGTTTGCTATATTTTGAGCGCTCAATTAATATTTAGTCACTGAACTATTTGCCTCAACCAGGTAAATGATCTCTTACATGAGCATCACAGACACCCACTGATAATGAAATTATATATCTTTCCTTAATGTTTTTTATTGAACTTTTCTGCTTTAAGAGAGAAAATATTTTTTTCTTCAAAATGGCAATGTTAGGCCAGGCATGGTGGCTCAGGCCTATAATCCCAACACTTTGTGAGGCCGAGGCAGGCAGATAGCTTGAGTCCAGGAGTTCAAGACCAACATGGGCAACATGAGGAAACCCCGTCTCTACAAAATACAAAAATTAGCCAGGCATGGTGGCATGTGCCTGTAGTCTCAGCTACTCAGTAGGCTAATATGGGAATATCATCTGAGGCCCAGTTGGAGGGGATCAGGGCTGCAGTGAGCTGTAAGGGCACCACTGCACTCTAGCCTGGGTCACAGAGTGAGAACCTGTCAAAAAAAAAAAAAAAAAAGGGAATGTTACATCTTAATTATTGAATTCTTGGCTTCGATTTTATAGCTAAAATTATTGCTTAGAAGCACAGATGAGTACATTGTCTGTCACAAGGATTTAATCTTTTGAACACTTGGCTGACCGTCATATAATATTTTAAACTAAGTGTATCAGATGAAAACACAACTACTGCCAATTCAGTAGAATTGCACCAAATAGTTATTTCTCCCTGAAATTCCAGAGTCAGCCTTTTAAAAAATATTACCCCTTAGGAGATGTCTCTTTATACTGTTTAAACTAATATTACAAATAACATACAAAATGTTATAAAACCAAGGCAAATTATATAATAAGTGAATATATTTCACAACTGTAGTAAACTATATATGAATCCAATGAGACTTTCCTTCTGTTTCTAGTTTTCTCTTAAACTGACTTTTACAAAGAATTTTAATTTAAATGAAATTCTTTGTGCTCACTCACAATTTGGGGACTATTCAGGAGATCTAATTAGCTTTAAACCAGTTTACCTGAAAATCACTTTTACATTTCTGATTTCTTCTAGAAAGTAGTGGATTATTACTTATTAATGGCTCTAGGCCATTTATGAAAAATGTTGCTTTTGTCTGAAAAGTTGAATTAATGAATCTCTTAACACTGAACCTCTGTTGTCAGTGGATCTTTTTAAATAACTGCAATGAAATTGGGAAAAGTAAATTGCAAAGAAAATTTTAACAAAACCCCTCTCCCCTTTTATTGTAAGGCACAGACTCCTGAATAAAATAAAGTGAAGAAATGTAAAAGAGTAAATGGATTTAGTGGAAGCAATATATATTCAAAAACCATTAATATATTCAGATAAAGAATTTTTCTTTATAAATTTCTCCCCCTTTGCTCCTTTTAGATTCATCACTGTATGTGTCCACAAACTCTGAATAATTAATTCTTTCATTGTATTCTTGAAGCAGATAGGCAAATATTACCATTCAACTCTTAGCTGTATAATACTTGACATGCCCCTTAATTTTATAGTTGAGAAAGCTAATAATTAGGCTGTAAACTCCCAGGGGTGGAGAAATTAAGGAATTGGTCCAAAATTGTAATGAATGTTGGAATAATTATTATCATTGTATTCACAAGTTCTTGACCCCGTACACAAACTTATCTCCATATATATATAATCTCCATATATATATACACACACACATATATACACACATATATACATATACACACATATATATGCATATATATGGTCTCAAATGCCTATTGTCTTAATCCTATTTACCATTCTCCATGCTTTCTAGTTTTTCTGAAATGATTTACCATTCTAATATACTGACACAAATATGTCTTATTTTAAAACTCAAAATATATATTGCCTTGAGAAAAACTATTATGATTAAATAAAATTAAAGAAAGTTTATGTATAGGTAATTGTCTTTATTAACAGTAAGACAATCCCTTAATTTTTTTCTCTGCTGAAAAACCTATCCATCACTTCACCCACCTTCCCCTTTTATCTTCATGCCTTAGAGGAAAATGTGTTCACACAAAAGCTTAATCCCTCCCTGTTTTCCTCACCTAATTCTAAATCATATTTTTCACTGATTCCCTCCCTTTTGCTTACAAATATGCTAAAGATTTTCCTATCCTAACAACAACAACAAAAGACATCTCAATTCTGTTTTTCCCTTCAGCCACTTTCTGCTTTAACAATTTCCCCTTCACTACTGGGAGCCGAAAAGTCATCTAAACTTACTGTCCCTTCCCTTTTCCCACTCATTTGCTCTTCAGTTCATTGGTCTATATTCCTGTCACTTGAATGAAACTACTCTGATTGAAATCAAAGATGTAGCTATTATTGGATCCAGTAACTGCATAAATATCTCATCTTGTTTTACTTTCCTGCAACATTCAACATTGTCAATCACATCCTCCATTACTAAAACTTTCTTTGTCTTGCGTCTTATGTAAGTATATATATTTTTTGTGCTCTCCTTAAATAGTGATTTTTTCCCCTGCCATTTCTCTCATTATTTCTCCTCCGATAGCACCTAAGTGTCTATCATTTAATCTTGCTTTGGCATAGGATGTAATTTATCCTAAACATATCATTCTTGCTGCAACTTCTCTAGTGAGTTTCATCTATATTTCCAACTGTTTATTGCCCATTTCCTCTTCAATATTCTTCAGCAGTCTCCAACTTTAACCTGTCTATCATAAAACTCATGATCTATCTCCTGAAATCTGCTTTTCTTCCTGACTTACTATCTTAGTTAATGTTCATTAAACTAAAATCTAGGAAAAACACAAGACTTGGAGTCAGAAGTTCTGGGATCAAATTCTGGGTCAAAATCAGATTAGTTTTATGATTTTGTATGAGTTTCTTTTCTCAAGCCTCCATTTCCTCACCTGCAAAATAGTAAAATAATGCTTCAAAGAGTTTTAGAAAATAAGTAAATGAAGATTAAAATGAAAGCATCTGGCAAAATGTCTAACATGTAGCCATCACTAAACACGTGTTAGTTTCCTTTGTTTTTTTTTCTACATTGCCTTCTTCCTGTCGAAGGACAAGATCATCATACAATAACTAAAGCAATAAATGAATTTGTTACTTTCTTAAATCAGGGAGAATGATGGTAGCAGGGAAGTTTCCCTTAGCAAAGCCAACATTTGGAAAAGGCATGGGGAGAAACTGACAGACTTTTGAGGAGGCATAGATTTCAGAGTTTGAAAGACTTTCAGGAGTGGCAGTGGTTGCAGCCCGCGTAGAGGCATACTTCTTCAGGTCAGGCTGGCTGGCTTTCAGAAGTGTATTCACTGAAGCACTGAAGATAGTTGTCATTGATTTATTAATGCTTTTTATTCCTGTTTGGGTGGTTACTCACTACAGAGCCTCAGAACAACATCTTGTCCCAGGAATGTGGAATCTTTGAGGTTTTCTTGGTTTTGTTTCTCATTCTTTTTCTCTCCACCCTGCCTCTCACCAATTTTCAGTTGGTCAACAATCTTGCTCATTCAACTTCCAATGTCTTTCAAAACTTGCCTAGCCCCAAGTGTCTATCTCTATTTCTGCTGGTGCCCTAATTTATGTTTTCATCATCTTTCAACTGTTCTTTGGTAATAGCATCTGAATATGCTAACTCAGTCTCCCAGCCCCCAGACTCCAACTCTCATCCACTCTCCACACTGGCATCAGAGTTAGTCACCTAAAACAGGTATGATAATCAACTCTAACTTAAAATCTTAATGATTTCACTGGGTTTATAGCATTTTCCCCAATATCACCTGATATTAAAATGCAGATTTCTGGGTCTCATGGGGCTGGGTTCCAGGAATCTGAGTTGTAATAAGTATTCCCAAGATGTTATTGTGTTCACAGAAGTTTGAGAACCACTCACTTGTAGGCTATAATGCAAATTCCTTGGCACAAGCAGTCCTAATGAACCAGCTTTCCAGCTTCATATTTTCGTACTTTCCACGTATCCTATATTGTAATTACACTGAGCTACTCATCTTTCTGCAGACACACATGGAAAATTCTCTTCTGTTTTCTCTGTACGTTCTGGCCCTTCAGCCTGAAATATTAATTTGCCTCATAAACTCCTGCTAATCCTTGACAGCCAGTTCACATCTTTCAGAAACCTACCTTTTTCATAATTATGTTTCTGTGCCTTCCTGTATAATTCGTAATTGCAATGTGTGGAGTTAAGTGCCTACTTTTCCCTCTGGTGGACTGAGTTTCTTGAGGGTAAATGTCAAATCTTATCCATATGTACATGACTATTACCTAGCACACTGCAATCATATAATACATGTTGACTGCATATTTGCTGAATTAAATTTTTATGGAAACCTTGAAGAATATCAGAATAGAATATCAGCCTAGAATATCAGAGAAAGGATATATTAATATACTCCATTTATTTGTAGATTCAACTAAAGCCCGGTGGTATTCACTTACAACAAACCAACTTTACTTTGGCCCCAACCTTTGTTGGAAATAAAAATTAACCTAAGCCCAGATACTTTTAACAGAAAATTGTTTGTATTCTGGATTGTTCATTGGATTGCAAGTTTTTGGATTGTTCTACAAAATTTGTAAGTTCCTTTCTAACCCATGTTTATTTGGAATGGCTTATACAGACCCATGACATCTTTTCATTTGATTATTTTTCTTAATCACAAAAGTAATAGCACTAATTTCAAACGGTGGAACAATTTAACATATAAAAGTTAAAAAATAGTAATCTTTACGTACATACAGCTTCTGACTCTCACCTTCATCAACCCTCTTTTTATTCCTATGTAGTAACCAATGTTTATAGCCTGATATGTACTCCTCCTACTTTTCTCTATGCTCATATAGAATAGGTTTAAAAATTTGCTTTGTTTGTTGTTAATGGAATCATATTATACAAATCTTGAAATTTACTTTTCTTACTTCATAGTACATTGTGAATATTCCTCCAATCAATAGATAGAAATCTAACTTGTTTTTTTAATAACTAAATAACATGTCATAGTATGGTTGTACTACCATTATTTAACCAATCCCCTGTTCCTAAACAGTCACGCTGTGTCCAGTTGTTTTTTTCTCACTATTCACAATGCTTCAATTAACAATGCAGTCTATACATGTACTATTATTATTTATGTAGAAGGGATTATCAAAAGTTAAATAGCAGAAGAAATGCGTATTTTTATTTTTAATGATCAGATTGTGTAGCAACGTGTTAAACATCTTAAGTTTACTGGGCACTTGAATTTTCTTTTTGAATTAGATGCTTATATCCTTTGTCCATTTTCCCATTGATTTGTTTTTTAAAGACAATAATTTTTAGAGGCTCTTTTGTATTACCCTTTTGGCTCTTAGATATGAAACAATTTTCTTCTATTTCCTGCTTATCCTCTTTTATTGATTATAATATCTTTACCCTGAAAGCATTTGATATTTTTATGTAATGAGTTATATTTATCTAGTCCTTTATGGATTTTTATATTTCTTATTTTTATCCCAAATTTCTTTCCATCTCCAATTTATGCAGTCTTCTAATTCTTATTCTAATATTTGTATTGTTTTACTTCATGTATTTAAATATCAAAAGGAATTAGAAATTTAGTTTTGCTTTTTTCCAGGTGGACAGCCAATTAGGTCAACGGAATTTAATAATAAGTTAATTACAGGGATGAGGTGAGGAAGAAATTGTCTACTATTATAATTTCTTTAATATTTAGTTGCCTCTTCAAATTTTCTATTGCTCCTTAAATTGTACCATTTAATGATACTTTACTATGAGACAGGAAATGACTGAAAATATTTTGTACCTCAAGAAGTTCACAGGTGTGGCAAAGTTTGTTTTTTTAATTGTGAAAAATGTTTCCAAGTTTTCTTTTACAAAATGATAAATGTTCTAAATATGTTGACATTTTCTGAAATGACAAGTGAGTGCCACAAGAAAGCTACTAGTTGTGTGTACTCAATAATAAGGGCGATCTGAATGTTTCCGGGCCAGGCGCGGTGGCTCACCCCTACAATCCCAGCACTTTGGGAGGCCGAGACAGGTTGATCATCTGAGGTCAGGAGTTTGAGACCATCCTGGCCAACATGGTGAAACCCCATCTCTCCTAAAAATTAGCCTGGCATAGAGGTTAAGTGTTGGCTATGGATGGTTGTTTTTGTTTGTTTGTTTTGTTATTGTTTTCTTTGAGATGGAGTCTCACTCTGTTGTTCAGGCTGGAGTGCAGTGGCGCAATCTCAGCTCACTGCAGCCTCCGCCTCCCAGGTTCAAGTTATTCTCCTGCCTCAGCCTCCCGACTAGCTGGGATTACAGGTGTGTACCACCATGCCCAGCTAATTATTGTATTTTTAATAGAGACACGGTTTCGTCATGTTGGACAGGCTGGTCTTGAACTCCTGACCTCGGGTAATCTACCCATCTTGGCCTTCCAAAGTGCTGGGATTACAGACGTGAGCCACTATGTCTGGCCAATATGTCTTATGTGTTAGTTGTTTTGGGAAATAATACTTGACCTTTTTATACTGCTATACCACTGATAGTACCTAATTTAAACATATCATTTAAATTTTTCAACAAGAAGAACATCATGCTCAATTAGAAACTTAGCTAATGAATTTTAGTTCAAACTCTGCCATAGAAACCCCAAATTTACTTAAAGTCTGTGCAGAGATCTCATTTTTGTGTTTAAAAATTTTCTATAACAATATAATTAGGACATTGATTAATATAAAAGACATTTTATTAAAATGAAATGATTGTTAAATTAATCAAACATACATAAATCACTTTTGCTATCTACATGCATTCATGTATTCATTCATCAAATATAAATTATTTACTACATTACCAAGTACATTCTAGCCTCTGGATATGCAATAATCCATGGGATCTGGTCCCCTTACTTTAAAAGAACTTATGTTTTAGTTGAAGAGACAGTCAAATAAATAATTCAGCAAGGACAAATTTAATAATGAGACATAGGTTCAGTGCTATCAGAGAGGAAGGAATGATCATTTTTGTTTTGGAAAGTAAGGGGGTGCCTGGGAGGTTTCATTGAGAGAATAATAGCTCAATGTAGGCTTGAAAGATATATAAGAATTTCCCTGGTTGACAAAAAATAGAAAGTCATTTCAAATAGAAGGGAGAATATGTCCAAAAGCAAAAAAAGCATAACAACATTATGTTCTAGGAAATGCAAGTGGTTTAGTGTTTTTTAAGTGTAAGGTTTGAGGCAGGGAGTTGCTGGAAATGAGTCTGGATTGATATAATGAAGCAAATTATATAAATAATATAGGCATTAAGGGATTTTCACTGTAAGATTTACTTTTCAGATAATCTAGCTCTAATATAGTTACAACCAAAAGAGTAAAATAATCCACCCAAGTTCTTCAAAATAGGAACTGCACAAAAGCTAGATGAAACTATGCAATTGTTTGTTACTTATTTCCCAGGGGTGTTTTGGGAAATCACAAAGTATTCATAAGCACATAAAGTCAAAGAAACTCATATATAGACAATGAAATTACATTTAAGTCACAAGTAAAACTAAAATTATTAAATAGGAGAATGAATAATTACAATACTAATACAATGATGACGTTGAAATACTGATTTTAAAATTTTGATTTGGTAATTCCAGTACAAAATAATTGAAATAAATAAACAGTCTAATGTTTCATCTATTTGTCATTCAGGGGAAAATTCAAGTGGATATGGTGGCCTGCACTTATAGTCTCAGATTCTCAGAAGGCTGAGGCAAGAGACTTGCTCGAGCCCAGGAGTTCAAATTCAACTTGGGCGAAACATCAAGATCCTCTCTAGAAATTAATTCATTAATTAATAAAGCAAAATAAATCTTAGGGTTTAAAGCAGTATTTAAAAAAGTTGGCTGAGTTATAGTAAGTTGGTCTACATAAGACAGCTATGTAATTACTTAGAAAGTTGAAAGTATCTTAATGTTTTCTTACAAATAAAGTTTTTCAAGAGTTTAGAGGGCCGGGCGTGGTGGCTCACGCCTGTAATCCCAGCACTTTGGGAGGCCAAGGCAGGCAGATCACGAGGTCAGGAGATCGAGACCATCCTGGCTAACACAGTGAAACCCCGTCTCTACTAAAAAATACAAAAAACAAGCCGGGCACGGTGGCGGGCGCCTGTAGTCCCCGCTACTGGGGAGGCTGAGGCAGGAGAATGGTGTGAATCTGGGAGGTGGAGCTTGCAGTGAGCCGAGATCGCACCACTGCACTCCAGCCTGGGCAACAAAGCGAGACTCCATATCAAAAAAAAAAAAAAAAAAAAAGAGTTTAGGGAAAGGAAAGGTTATTTCTAGTTGGTCAGGATGATTATTTTAGAGTTGAGGTCATGAATGGTAGATGTGAAATAATGGGTTTGCAGACTTAAAATAAATGGAATATAGTCAAGAAAAACAGGGTAAAACAATATTTAGTAACTGACAAGAGATTTTGGCTGGGGGAATTTAATACTATTCAATTCATTTCATAGATCTTGAAAAAGCCATACCTTTGTTAGTCATTTCTCTTCAGATGACAGGTATAAAAACTTAAACAGCTTAAGCAACAAGGAGAATGTGTTGGCTTCTGTAACTGAGAAATCATGTTTGGCTGTATGCAAGGTTCAGGCAATTTCATTATTACTCTCTCTCTTACTCACTGTTGGCTCTATTGTTAGGCGGATCCCTCCCTGCTTCAGTAATGGCTGGAAGTTTCAGACGTATGTGCCAACCTCAGCAACATCTGCAGGAAGAGAACTTCTCTTTCAGCAGTTGTTCCAATAAAACTCCCATGATTTTCTCTGTTTGCACTAACTGAGGCCTTAGGCCTTAGGCTCTTCCCTTAGCTAATCACTGTGGCTGGTAGTTGATTTCTGATCACTTAGTTCCACGAAGCCTTTTAAAGTACAGAATTCTTATTTGGCCAAACCTTAGACACCAGGTGTTGTAGGTTCCAAAGTGGAATGACATGGTTGGAATCATCCAACTCAGTCTTGAATTTGTGTTCCTCATGCATTCATATAGTCTGTTAGAACTATGATATAAGAGAGCTACAGTCCAGAAGGAAATTAGGATCTTAGAGAAGATGTTATATAGTAAGAAAGTAATTTTATCACAAAAATTAAATAGTTTAATATTCACATATGACACACACTGATGCAAAAAAATATTTTATAGTGCTCTATATGTTCCTGCTCTCAAGGGACTAAAAAACGAGTGGAAGAAATCAATAGTTTAAGAGATTATTACATTGTAGTAAATGTGTTGTTAGAGGGTTCTATGGGAACCCAGAGAAGGGGCATGTTTCTAGGAGGTAAAATGGGATGTGAAAGTTGTGGGCAAATGTGTCTGAGAAGAAAATGTGGTCTCTAAGTATAGTTGAAACATAATTTTGATATTCTCCATAATTTAAATATGAAAGTTCTTAATTGTTCAAAAGATTAACAGCCAGAGAAAGAGGTAACTTAGCTTTCATTTCCTACAAATTGCTTTCGTTGAAATATATTCCACAGAATTCCCACAATTTTCAGCTTATTAATTTTAGGACTTTTCTGTCCTCTGTATTATCAGTCAAGGATGGAATTTTGTAATGGAGGAAGAACAAGAAAACCAGAAAGAATTTGTTAAAGGATACTGTGATTAAGGCATTTCTTTTGTTAGTTTCTCTGAGTATACTTAAGGAGTTCCGTTTTACTAAGTGAATAATTAGAAAAATACCGCTCTACACAATTCCTTATGAGAAGGCAGAGAGGCTCCCTGGGACAAAAGAAGGGAAATATCAGCGTGTGAGTGCCTGCTCTTTCCCAGATGCTGGAATCTGTGCTCTGCACACTCCGAGACTGGATAACCGAGTGCTGGTCTCAGTTTTACCAGTGAACCAGTTCATGGGTGGTCTTGGGTGCTTCTTTTCTTCTTTTGTTTCCTTGTCGGAAAAAATGGGAATAATTTTTATATTGCTTACTTTTGCAAGCAGATGTGACTGCTTTCTTTCTCTTCTTTTCCTTCTCTTCCTTTTTCTTTTTTACCTTCCCGCCTTCCTCCTTCTCCTCTTTTCTTTTTTTCTAGAAACATTTTATTAGAGCCTACTAAATACCAAGCATTTAGTGTTGGGGAAACAAACATGAAAATGGCATAATATTAATACTTATCCTCAAACGGTCACAGACAGTTGGGGAAACTGAATAGTGAATAAACAATGTCAATAAAGCAGGATCTAAATTCTGGGAATTGGAGGAAACCTTACCTCAGGCTGCTAGTAATCGCTCAATAATTGAGAAAAAATATGTATCTTTCTGCAGCACATACACAGATTTCCTTGTAAAGTCAAACCTGAGGTAAACAACAGCTACTTTAGCATAGTAAATTACTCGATGAGCCATGTCAGCCACAATTTGGGTACCCATTCACTGGACCTTTAGATCTTTGGTTTTAAGATAACTGCTTTTACATGGATGTATTAGTAGTGTCAGTCTTTTCTTCAACTGTTCCATAACAATGATCATGGCTACTGACATGCCAGGGTTCTGGTGAGAATTATAGGAAACATGTATATAAAAATGTTAAACTAATGTAAGGCTTTTTTTTTTTTTTTTGAGACAGTGTCTTGCTCTGTCACCCAGGCTGGAGTGCAATGGTGCGATCTCAGCTCACTGCAACCTCCGCCTTCCAGGTTCAAGCGATTCTCTTGCCTCAGGCTCCCGAGTAGTTGGGATTACAGGTGCGTGCCATTATGCCTGGCTAATTTTTTATATTTTTAGTAGAGACGGGGTTTCACCATGTTGGTCAGGCTGGTCTTGAACTCCTGACCTTGTGATCTGCCTGTCTCAGCCTCCCAAAGTGCTGGGATTACAGGCCTGAGTCACCAGGTCGGCCTACTAATTGCAAGGCAGTTTTTAAAATTTCCATTTGCTCACTTATTCAACAAATACTTGCTGACTTGCAGACTTCCTCTATTCAGTGCACTGGCTACATACTGAGAAAGTGGTACAAATAATACATTTCTTTCCCTGAGTCTAAAGGGAGGAAACAATCATGTGAAAACGTGTTACAATTCAATGTATTAAGAGCAATAATAGAAGGATGTTTGACTATTAAGGTGGCTCAGAGGAGGGAGTTTTCTTTTCTGGCACATTAGAGACAGCTTTAGAATGAAAAAAAAAAAAACTTGAGTTGGATCTGGAAGGATGAGTAAGAGTTTGGCAGGTGAATGTTGAAGTGGGTGATGTAAGAGATGGGAAAGGCATTCTAGGCAATGGGAAAACCATGTACAAAGGCAGGAAACATGGAACAATGTACTGTTTGGGAACTTTAATAATTTACTAATTGAAGCATAGAGCATGGGCAGGGATTTGAGGTTAGGAAAGTTGATAGGAAGAAGACCAGACGCTGGGTCCTGCGTATCACACTAAGAAGACTGGATTTCTTGTTGTGCACATTAAAGAGTCATTGAGGGTTTCAAAACAGGGGAGTTATACATGCTTAGATTCATATTGTAGGAAGATCAGCCATGGAAGGGTGTGAATAATGCACTGGGATAAGGAGAAAGGAAGATCCATTAGAGGCAATCGTGATGGTTTCATTAAGAGAATACTATTAACAACAATATGTTGCACATTTCAAAATAGCTACAAAAGATTTGAAATGTTCCCAACACTAAAAATGATAAATGTTCTCGGTAATAGATAATCTACCCATCAGTAGTTATTTAGGATTTGATAATTACACATTGTATCCGTGTATCAAAATATTACATGTACTCATAAATATGTATAATTACATATCCATAAAAAATTTTTAAAGAAAAAACATCAATTTTTTAAAAAAAGACAAATACTAAAACAATAATAGTGAGAATATTCCAAATTAAGAAGTACAGGGAAAAAAGCATATTTGAATGGGTGGGAGGGATGAGTTTAATATTGTATATGTTGAATTTGAAATAGTACTACAGGGTTGGCATTCAAAAGTGTAATCTAAGATAGACATATCAAACTAGGAGTCCATAGGCACATTGAAGCTCTCAATATAATTTCTTCCTTTTTTGAAAAATGCTTTTTGCTCTGAAATGATATGAATCATGAAGGACACCTCTAAAATCTAATAAATATAGGAACTCAAACTCAGAAAAAGATGGTTTATCTTCGTGTTGGCAAACACTTGCCCAAATAATGCCTATGTCTGAAAGTAAGTGAATCCATCTCTCTTATGTCACACAGTGTTGTTCAATGGGGGTATAAGAGGATATTGGAAAGGTAGAAGAAAAAAGTGTGGCTCAAGAAGCGATCCATTCACATGTGGAAAGAGGAACAAAAGCTCTTGGCACAATGGGATCATTATCTGCTTGGTTTCTTTTTATTATAATGGAGCCATTATTATTTACCATTTTTTTCTGGGCACCAGAAAAGATACTTCTATTCTAATAAAAGGCCAAATGCTGTGTACGTTGTACCGTTCCTCACACTCAAACTTTGAATAGTAGTTGTTTTGAAGTCATATTATTTTTAAAAAGCAAGAGGGAAAAATACTGCGTAATAATCTTTTTCTTGTATTTTTCTTTACAAAGAAAACCAAAATTTTTTTTTATTTTGTAAAATAAGAACTCCCTCATTAGCTAGGAGTATAAATACCAGAATTTTGTTTGCTAATGAAAATAAATGCTACAGAGACAAATAATGAGAATTAATTTCCTATTTGCACATATTTTCCACCAAATATTTCACAATTTAATCCTCATAACAACTTGTGAGGTAAGCAGGGAAGATGCTATTATTCCCACTTTACAGATGTTCAACCTCCTTTGGATTTAGCCATTTTCAAAACAAGTGAGTTGGAGACAGTAAAATGAATGGACTTAACCAAAGAGGTCTGAGGACCTGTTTATATTCGCATTCTATTAATTATTCCATGAGCAAATGCTGTGTTTACTAAATGCACTGTTCATATTGCCCAGAAATTTCAAATCATCATACAAGTGGATCCAGTATTTATTCCAGAGACAAAGATTGGTAATCTCTCATTAGTTTCAAAATTTCCCATATTACTTTATCTTTAGATAAATATTTCCTTTGTACTTGATGACTTTACTGTTTTTAATTTGCATTTTATATGACAGCTAGTCCCAAACATTATTTGAGGTGACTAAATAACAATAGTCTACATTAACTGAAATCTCATTCCATGCCGGGATGTATGGGTTCTGCATGCATTTTATAATTAAATTCTCCAACAATGCTGTAACACAGATAATGAGTATTCTTATTACCCTCATTTCACAGATTAAGAAATTTAGATGCAGAGGGGTCAAATTATACAATGAGGAAGGTTAAGGAGCAAATTCCTATTCAGGTCTGGTTAACTCCAAAACCCATCTGCTATAGGTTCTCTTTAGCGTAAAGTATACATGAAATATGGGAGGGGAGCACTAAAAAAAACAGAAGAAAATCTTTTAGAAGAGGGATAGGATAGCAATAACTTAATTGCTACAAGTACCTATGCTATATCCAGCTCCAAGTTTCCTGACAGAGCTAAAAATATGAAACTGTTTGATTTGGAAATCCTCTTAATCTGACAAATGAATATATAAAATCATCTTTTATTTAGAATAAATATTTAGAACTGTTTCTCTCATTCCCCCGTATGATAAAGATATTGGATATTAAAATAGTCCACATCTTTTATAAAATATTTTGCAAAAGATATAGAAGTTTTCTTTAAATGAATAAGTATCTTGCTTGAGATTTGTTAAACTTCTTGGGTTGGTGGTTTACTGTTTTTGGTTAGATATTGGAATATTTTTAGTCAATAATATTTTCTCAAATATTTTTCTGCCCCATTCTTACTCTCCTTTTATTTACTGGGACTCTAATTTCATTTTTTTTGAATGGCTTGAGAACATCTCATGTGCCACTGAGTCTCTTTTAGTTCTTTTTGCACTTCAGTTTGCATAATTTCTATTGGCCAATGTTCAAGTTCACTGATGCAATACATTTTTACTTAATATATTGTATTTTTCAGTTCTAGGATTTTTATTTTATTCCATTAAGCAATTTCTAAATCTCTTCATGAATTATGCAGTTCTCTTTTTACTGACTGACTTTGGTCTATGTGTCACATATTTCTAGTTCATCACATGTCTAGCTACTACTTTTTTTTTTTTTTTTTTTTTTGAGGCGGAATCTCACTCTCCCCCAGGCTGGAGTGCAGTGGTGCAATCTCGGCTCACTGCAAGCTCCGCATCCCGGGTTCACGCCATTCTCCTGCCTCAGCCTCCCGAGTAGTTGGGATTACAGGTGTGCCACCATGCCCGGCTAATGTTGTTGTTGTTGTTGTTTTTTTTTTTTTTTTTTTTAGTAGAGACGAGGTTTCATCATGTTAGCCAGGATGGTCTCCATCTCCTGACCTCGTGATCCGCCCACCTCGGCCTCCCAAAGTGCTGGGATTACAGGCGTGAGCCACTGCGCCCAGCCATGTCTAGATGTTTTTATTGTATACTATACATTGTAGATGATATGTTATAAGACACTGAATTTTGGTATCTTCCTCTGAAAGTTGTTGGGTTTTGTTCTTATAATGATTAACTGAATATGTATGATTTGGCTTTATGCTTTATTCAGGAGGATCTATTTAGGTTTTCCTCGTAACCTTAGTGCAAATCTTTTCATTCTGGATATTAATTTATATCCCTAAGATTCTGGGGTATCCATGGAAAATTCAAGATGCTTACCAAACCTTCCTAAGTTGGCAAAACTCAAACTCCAAACTCTCTCCATCGTGGTGAGGAGAAACCGAAGTATGTGATCTGATACCACTATACCTACCTTTAAACCAAGGACAAAATGTCTACGTGAGCATTCTGTACTTGTCTTGTACAGGCCATGTGCCAATGAAATTTTTACTTTCCTTCTAAGCTGCTACCTGGGTCAAGTTTGATCACCTGAGTTGCTCAACTAAAGTGTTTTTCTTAGGCATGTTCCTGAGAATTGATGGTATGCAAGGGTGGGCTTGAAGTAGAAAATACAAAACTCACTTTTTCCGTTTGTCCTGTCTCTTGTTTATCTCCAGCTCTTCCGGATGACCAACTGTAAGAAGCTCTATTTTTTTCCACTTTAATATACCACCTTTCCTATTAATTTTCCCAGAAGTCCCTGCAAAATTGGAGGGGAGATTAATTCAGGATATGCCCCAGAAACTCTGTTCAGTTTATCTTCTCTTGGGAGCCTTGCTCTAATTGTGACCCTGTTGACTTTTCCTATAATACCAGATTTATTTTTGTGATTAGTCTGCTCAAAGTGCAATACAATTTGTTTAGGGATACATACATGGGTGCAAAACTATACATATTCACAAAGGAATGAGTAATATCAAAGAAAGTGTGGCCTCTTTAGGGAAAAGAGAAGATTGTGATTACAAAGGTGCTTACAAATTACACCTAAGGTGCTGGTAATGTTCTTTTTCTTAATCTGGGTATGGGGTTATTCATTGTGTTATGATTCTTTAATTTTACATGTTCATTTTATATGCACTTCTGTCTGTATAATACATTTCATAATAGGAAGAGAACTTAGTACAACTACATAAAAGGACAAAAGGAAGAGAGAGTAAGATATTAGCAAGTAAGTTCTAGTTAAATATTTCTGCTGTACATAGAAAAAATAATGTGGTAATTTTAGAAGGTACCTTGTTCAACACATAGTTGTTGGTGATTAATTCTAACATGCAATTTATTTAAAAAATGTCCTTCCATATGAAAATAAAAAGCATAAGTTTAGAGCCTGACTCACCAGGGTTCATACTCTACCTCTGCCAAATTCTAGTAGTGTGATATTGGGAAGATTATTTTTAATCTCTCAGTTTAGAAATCCTCAGTTTCCTCAGCTATAAAATGGGAATAAAAGTGACTACTTCACAGAGCTGTTGTAAGGGATAATGAGTTAGCATAGGTAAAGTATTTCCTAGAATACCACCAATAAATAGTCCACCAACCCTGACTCCAAATTTATTCCTGTGGGTATTTGATGATTAGAGACAGAGTGAAATCCATAGTCAAATTAATTCTTTGTCTCAATTATAATATACTTTTTCAACTCAGCTTCCTTGGAACTTAATTTTTATTCTAGAGCCAGCAATTACTCATTACACAGCATCGTTATTACATACTCTATTGCCTTATCCTTCAATATCCTAAAAATCCAGTCTCCCAAATACTTTCTCTGTTTAAAGCAAGTAAAAATACAGGATAGGAGACAGGTATAGGGGAAAAAACAGATTGGATGAAAACAAATGAACTGTGAAAAAGAGACCCACAGGAAGATTATAAAAAGTCCTTCCTGTTTAATGAGTCATGTGGTAGACTTTTCTTGTATAATCAGCAGCATCCCGGAAACAAAGTCATGTAAAAAAGCACATAGCCCTAGGACATATATGCACTACCTAGAATTATTCTTTGATAAACACAGAAAATATTGCCGCAGGCTAGCAAAGGCATTTATAGACACATGGAAAACCTCTCTGGATTTTTTTTCCAAGAGTAAACTTACGGAAAAACCTTTTAGGAGCAGTTTGTTAATGAAGGTGTCACTCCTAATTAAACTTGACACTGAAAGCAACCTATTCACTTCTCTGAACAATCTATTTTTGGTTTTGTTTCCTAATCTTTCATCATGAGTAGGCATTTTTCTCAGTGCAGAGGTTCACACCCGTATCCCTCACACAAGCACAAAATAATAATTCAGAAACAGCACATTTATGTGCTGAAACAATTATTTTGCTATTATCAGTAGAGTAAAAGGTCAAAATGTTGAGTGTAGAATTTGGTAGTTAGGCAGACTAAAGATAATTGAGTCTGGAGTAGCAAAGTGGACCCTGAAATTCAACAGACCCAAGTTTGAATCCAGGCTCAATCTTTCTTTACCTTTACCACCTGAAACCAGCTGTTTGATCTCTTTCAGCATGAGAATTGTCTTCAATAAAATGAAGTGTTGCTATGAGATTCAGTGAGAAGGCACATGAGAAGGGGCTAACACAGTGCCTCTTTTCTTCCCCCCTAGAATCTAGATTAGGACTGGAAACAGATCTAAAGCCTCCTGAGTCTCCCAGGGACTAAAATTAAACTGCTTCCCTGCTCTCTTGACTTGTATTTTTCTAACTTTTCTAACTTGTTCCACGGAAAATGCTTATATAATGCAGCTCTAAGTACCTGGCCATTACTGCCCTTGCCTTGCTTCCCAACACAAAGCTGCCTTGACAAATCAAAGGCAGAATCCCCTAGACTGACAATGGAAGAAGAATCCCCACAGGACGGAAATAGCTCTATGTAACAGCCACAATTCCTTCCTCCCACACTGAATTTCTCCTTGAGATTTCTCACCAGTAGTGCTGTCCTTACCCTCTGGTCTCAGGAACATTGTTTCCCCTAAAATATGGATCAAGTATTACATGCTTAACTATGACTATAGGAACTTTCCCTTATTTTCCAGTGACATAGAAACCCATTCATTCTTCATCAAATATTTGTTTACTGCCTAGTCCTGTTCTAGATGCAGGGGATACAGCACTTAATAAAACAGAGAAACACTCCTTCTCACTTGGAGTTTGCATTATTCCCTACACCAAGACAATTTAAAAATAGGTTTACCAAACACTGTGGGAAAACACAAAGGAAAGAGACAGAGCTGGCAATGTGTAATTTGATAACCTGACTCATGAATCTGTCTTCTGATTTCTCTTCAGCCTTTGGCCTACACCAGAGTGTTCCCACCTAGTCTTGTCTCAAAGTGTCATGAGATACTGTTCTCCAACATCTAGGAGTGTTCTTAATCTTGAATTGATTTCTTCAAGTCCAGACAAGTAGAGTGTGAGACCCAGAGATATGTCTTCCCAAAATCAACTTCTTGCTTCAGGACTATCCTCTCTTCCTTTCACAAAATAAGAAGCTGGGTTAGGGAGGGACTCACCACCTGCTCATAGGGATGTGGTCTTTTCCTGTTATCTCAAGACAAAAACATTATTGGAACACAATCCAGGAAGCACAAAATGAGCAGTGGGGCTACATACATACTGCAGCATCATGGAGGTGAAGGAGAATGGGGGATATTAAATCACATACACATATGCACACACATACACATACAGAAACAGCATTTTAATTTAGTTGCTAGGATTATCCTAGGTTTTATTGGTGACGACACAACTGTGTGAAAAAACTCTTGTTTCTCTCAGATAACAAGGCTTAAAAATTCATGTGCTCTGGAATGTATTAGGATTTCTTATGAAAAATAACATGCACACTTGCTATATACATGCATACTTTGTAACAAGACATTTTGACTGGTTTAGCTGGGCTCAGACTTTGGTGGTAAGGATAAGATCCTTTTCCCACCTGTTTGGATTAGGTATATATCTTAACTATGCAAAGCATTTTTACCCTAAGTATATTCACCTTGATTTCTTGAGTTTTCTTGCTCTTTTGCCCTCAGGTCCCCTGAAGAATAAGATGTTAGATAGTTATGATTTTTTATCCAACCTTTAGCTGGAACATTATTTGACAGATTATATATACACACACACACTCACACACAAGAATTATTTAAGAAAGAGCATTCCTTTATTTGATATAGAAAATCGCATTTAAAAAAACTACTTCTCCAACTTTAAATACCATGGCAAATTGTCAGGTTCTGCTACATTCTTTTTTCAAGTGACAATGCTATTAAGATACTATCGCTCTGTGCACTCTTCTGGTACACTTGCATTGTGAGATGATTGAAAACCCTAGGTGTCAGTGATTCTGTCAAGTCTAGTTGCACGTATACCTTTCCAAACTTCACTGAGAAGAGACTTTGATTCTCAAATAATGTTATGAAGACTTTCCTAACTCATCAGCTCTCTGTTTTATGAGTTTTTAAATGGTAATTTACATTACTTAATAGTTGATTCTTTTTTCTATGCTTCCCAAGGGATTTTATGAAGTTTTTTTTCTAAATAAAAATGAAGCTCTTGATCATGCAGCCTCCATATAACCTCCTTTTTTCTTCCAACAAGAGCTTGTTTTTTGGTTCTATCCTTTTCCTCTCCCTGAACTCCTCCCCAGTTCCCCTAAGGTCAAGCTAGCTCCATCCCTAGTTCCAGGCACGGCATGTGCTTGGGGCTTTTCTTATAATACCATAACTATGGGGAGGAAGTTTCAGAGCAAGGAAACTAGGAGTTGAGATTGCACGGTTTGGTCTCAGTGATATGCTCGGTGCATTTGGTTAAATTTCAACTGTCTTCTTGGCTTATCTAAGTGTTGCAGTCCCAAGAATTAGGATACTCTTCAATTACTTTATCTTTCCTCTTTTTCAATAATATATTACAAACCCATACATATTCCCTTAAATTTGCAGACTTATTGTGTTCTGTTTCCACTAAACTTTCATAATTTCTTTCTCCAATAAAGTAGATTCTATTCTAATCAACATTACCTGAATCCAGTAATATAAATGATTTCTTAGGTGTAGGTGAGAAAATTGTTCTATAAATGAAACAAATGTTCAGTTTTTCTTCAATTTTATCCTTTTTAGTCTGCAAAACTATTTATTATGGAGATACCTCTAAAATGAGCTTTCATTTATATCTACAAGAAATAAAATTAATTAATGTAGTCCACATTAGAATAAGGAATCAGTTGAGAGGAAAATCAATTTCCATCATAGCATTTTCAATTACTGTCATGATTAGTATTTTAATTACTCTTGCATTCCTTTGTCTCCCAAAGAGAAAAATTTAAATGCTCTTCTCAAAAAGGTAAGTTTTCACTATCAAGAAAATGAAAAGACAACCTACAAATGGGAGAAAATATCTGCAAATTATGTATATGATCATGATAATAGTTTGATATGCCAGAATATACAAAGAACTCCTAAAACTCACCAACAAAAAGACAATTAAATTTTAAAATGGGCAAGGGACATGGATAGAAATTTCTCCAAGGAAGATAAACAAGTGGCCAATAAGTACACAGAAACAAAACTCGAAATTACTAGTCATTAGGGAAATACAAATCAAAATAACTATAAGGTACCACTTCACACCTACTAGAATGACTGTAATAATTTGTTTTAAATACAGAAAATAACAAGTGCTACAAGGATGTGGAAAAATTAGAACACTTGTATAATGCTGGCATGAATTCCGCTCCTAGGTGTATACCCCCCAAAACTCTATTCTTACATATATATATGCCAAATAATTGAAAATAGGGAGTAAAACAGATATTTGTTCACTGTAGCTTTATTTAGAGTAGCTAAAAGGTGGGAACACCCCAAATGTCCATCAACAGATACGTGGATAAACGAAATGTGGTATATACATAGAATGGAGAGGTATTCAACTATAAAAATAAATGAAGTTCCTTTACCCACTATGATATGGATGAATGTTGAAAACATTATGCTAAAGTGAAATAAGCCAGACGCAAAAGACAAATATTGTCTCATTGTATCTATATAGAATTTCTAGAATGGGAAAATTCACAGAGACTGAAAGTAGAGGAGGTCATCTGGAACTGGTGGGGAACAGAAGCAGTGAAAAGTTATTGCCTTATGGTTGTAGAATTTCCACTTGGAATGATGAAAACGTTCTGGAAATAGTCGTGTCAGTTGCACAACACTGTGAATGTAACAAATGCCACTGAATTGTACACTTAAAAATGGTTAAAATGGTAAACTTTGTGTTACATATGTATATTTTATCACAATTTAAAAATTCAAAAAAAATGCAGTTATATTAAGGATGTGTTTCATTTTTGTTCTGCTAGTAAAAGTCAATGTGATTATGTCTGTTATTCCAAAGAAACCTGAAACATGTTTTGTTCCTATACCAAATTTTCCTTAGTCTTGGCATATAAAAGCCACCTTCAAGAATTTTTTAAAAGTCATTTTCTTAGTATTCCCATGAATATAACAAAAAATTCTAGAGTTGGCACATTGATTTCTATTATAGGCATGTAACATCAATAATTCAAAACGATATATCATGAAATTCTTTTAACTCATGGCTCATATTCTTTCTGTAGCCAAATAGTGCTTGGCAAATCTATATGGCTCCAAAGAGTACCATAATTTACATTAACAGGTTTAACTGAAATAGTAATTTAAGTGGAAGGTACATGTTCTTTATGAACTCTAATGGAAAGCATCAAGTTTGAAGTGGTACTCGGGGATTTTTATCTTGAAGGAGGCACTAACATTTAGAAACACATTAAAGGCTTGCTTTTAAAAGAGACTGAAAAAATAATAATAAAAAGGTAACTTAGGAATTGCCTTAATTTCTTTTTTGCATCAGAGAATTACAATTCTGGGAGCAAATGTGTTATAACTTTTGAAGATCCCTTGGGTTAGTGCAATGAAAATCTGCAGTGTTGCATAAAATTTGAAAACACTTTATCCTTACCAGTGGATCACACATAATGCCTTTAAAAGTTTAACATACTTATTTTGCAAAAGAAAATGGTAAGAAACGTTAAGTTTGGATGCCAGTTTTTTCTGCATTCCCTCAGTTGGCCTCAGATAATCACAAGCAGCATTAGAAATGAAGTATTCCTTTCATTCCTACCCACCCTCCCCAGTTACCCTATCAGCGCCTGCTTGATAAATCTCAGCCAGTGACTGGGGAGCAGAGTACTCCTAGGAATGCTTGACAAATTTAAATGCTTTTCTATGATGTAAAATAAAAAGGTGATGAGAAAGATGATGTTCTATGCAGGACTGTATATGTAAAGTGGCCCCCAAATGCCAAAGTAGCCAAGAAACCAAAGGATGCGGCAGACAAATTCAGTTTGTTGGAAAGGTTGGTTTATTGGGGGAACTTAAAAATGGAAGCATGGTCTTGGGTGGCAGCAAGAGAGGTAGATCTCAGCACTGTTACTCCCCAAACCCATGACTTGTATACCATAGAGAAAGGATACATGTGCTCTTTAGAGACAATTAAAGGTAACCCTCCAGAACAGGCAAGAATGTTGTATGTAGCGTAGCCTATAATCTGTGTGATATCATCAAAGTTACTTTGATCCAAAGGCAAGATTTATAGTGAATACATGTTCTTACAATAAGGACAGTCAATAAAGTAGGAATCAGGAAGCATTTATGGAACTGAGGTTAATCAGAAGTTAACGTGGCAGTCACTTTTGTCTCCACAGATGGAGAAGTGTTTGAGACTTAAATACTAATATATGTCTCCAGTAACTTTTGCCAAATAGCAGGACAGATTAAAGAAATTCTGTTGGTGAAGTATCCCAAAGGTGTTCTTCAGCTGAACTATCCTGCTTACAGGGTTCATAGAGTCAGATTTGCTTCCTACTTCTACCTAGAATAAGGAACCTTTCTTCACATGACATTTTTCATTTCACAGAATGACTTAATCCCTGGCTTTTATTATTTTTCTTATCCTTAGTTTACAGATCATTTGGATTATCCCAGGTATTAATTGTATTTTAACCTTTGGAATTTTATTTTGTTTCTGCTGCCTTTTTGGAAATGTACTAACATTTTTGGAAAGGGGGAAGGGAAGTTTTTATTTTAAACAAAGATAGCTACATTTCACTGATGTTTATTATGTGTTAAAAACTCTTTAAGCATTTTACACATATTAACACATTTAATCCTCACAATCCTACACGGTGGGCTACTAGTGTTACTAGCATATGATCTTCATTTTTAGAAGAGGAAACTAAGGCATAAAAAGGCCGAGACAATTAACTTGTATATAATGGAGTCAAGAATCCTAGCTCCAAAGCTTATGCTCTATCATTATACTATATTGCTTTGTCTAGTACATTCAAAATCTTTTTTATGTAATTTTTACCCATGGCTAATTGAATTTTACTGATTATGTTAATCACAGTACAGCTTATTTTATGTAATTTTCAAAGATTTATCCAGACTTTACTATGTATCAGTTGTTGTCAAGGCTGCTAGGAGTAGTAAGGTGAGAGAGTTATTTTTCTAGTGGGTAGATTTCCACATGGCTGCAGAGGCCTCAGGAAACTTGCAGTCCTGGGGAAAGAGAACACAAATATGTCCTTTTCCACAAGGCGACAAGAGAGAAATGCAAGCAGGGGAAATACCAGAGGCTTATAAAACCATCAGGACTCACTCATTATCATGAGAACAGCAAGGGAGAAATGCCCCAATGATCCAATCACCTCCCTCCAGGCCTCTTCCTATATTACAATTCCTGGGGATTACAATTACAGAGATTTGGGTGAGGACACAAAGCCTAACCATATCAGTAGATAAGTTAAATTTGCAGAGTTAAATTTGCTATGAAGCTAATGAAGCTTAAACTTTATCTGTGGGGAGCCTTCTAAGATCTTGGGAGGAGGCCAAGCATATGTTCACCTGGTCCAAATTTTGGTAATTTTTGAAAAACAAGGAATTTAACAGTAATTGGTTAAGACTGCTGTCTCCATCTATTCCAACGTTTTCTCTATCACACTTCTCATATTAGTAGCATTGGAGTTGGCCAGGGCTATTTCTGAAATCCAACTAAAGAGAATTTGATTTGGGAATAAATTTAGTTTGACTTTTGTGTAATATATTTATGTGACTTGCAATCACATTCTTACACAATTAAGTTATGGTTTGCGATCCCATTGTATGAATAATTTCAGGGATGAATTTTTAGTAGAAGCAATGAATTAGACTTTTGGATAAAATAACACAATAAAAAAGAATTCATTATATAAACACATTCAGAAAAGATTTTTAATTTCTTGATGATTTGATATGAGTACCACCAAAATTGTTGAGGATAAAATAATTCTAAGACAAACTTATCAATTGGTGTCATTAAGTTAAATAATATTTTAGGTTAGTGTCTAGAGGAAAAAACATGAAATGCTCTGAAATTATAGCATGCACATAGGAAAGACACTAGATTGAGATTTATCCCAAACATGATAACAATTCAAAAAATGTATAGGGCATTGCCAAAAACAAATTGTGAAGCTGAATGAAACTTAAAAAGTACAGTCAATTGTGTTAGAGAAAGGTAAAGGTCTACATTATTTTCTATACTTTCTATAAAAATTATATTTCAAAACACTTATTTTTTAATTTATTACACTTCAGGTTCTAGGGTACATGTGCACAATGTGCATGTTTGTTACATAAGTATGCACATGCCGCGTTGGTTTGCTGCCCCCATTAACTCATTTACATTAGGTCTTTCTCCTAATGCTATCCCTCCCACTGCCTCCCACCCCACGACTGGCCCCAGCGTGTGATGTTCCCTGCTCTGTGTCCATGTGTTCTCATTGTTCAGTTCCCACCTATGAGTGAGAACATGCAGTGTTTGCTTTTCTGTCCTTGAGGTAGTTTGCTAAGAATGATGATTTCCAGCTTCGTCCATGTCCCTGCAAACAACATGAACTCATCCTTTTTTATGGCTGCATAGTATTCCATGGTGTATATGTGCCAAATTTGCTTAATCCAGTCTATCATTGATGGACATTTGGGTTGGTTCTAAGTCTTTGCTATTGTGAATAGTTCTGCAATAAACATACGTGTGCATGTGTCTTTATAGTTGCATGACTTATAATCCTTTGGGTATATACCCAGTAATGGGATCGCTGGGTCAAATGGTATTTCCAGTTCTAGATCCTTGAGGAATCGCCACACTGTCTTCCATAATGATTGAATTAGTTTACTTTCCCACCAACAGTGTAAAAGTGTTCCTATTTCTCTGCATCCTCTCCAGCATCTGTTGTTTCCTGACTTTATAATGATCGCCATTCTAACTGGTGTAAGATGGTATCTCATTGTGGTTTTGATTTGCATTTCTCTGATGACCAGTGATGATGAGCATTTTTTCATGTGTCTATTGGCTGCATAAATGTCTTCTTTTGAGAATTGTCTGTTCATATCCTTTGCCCACTATTTGATGGGGTTGTTTGTTTTTTTTTTCTTGTAAATTTGTTTAAGTTCTTTCTACATTCTGCATATTAGCCCTTTATCAGATGGATAGATTGCAAAAATTTTCTTCCATTCTGTAGGTTGCCTGTTCACTCTGATAGTAGTTTCTTTTGCTGTGAAGAAGCTTTTTAGATTAATTAGATCCCATTTGTCTATTTTGGCTTGTGTTGCCATTGCTTTTGGTGTTTTAGTCATGAAGTCCTTGCCCATGCCTATGTCCTGAATGGTATTGCCTAGGTTTTCTTCTAGGGTTTTTATGGTTTTAGGTCTAACATTTAAGTCTTTAATCCATCTTGAATTAATTTTTGTACAAGGTGAACGGAAGGGAGCCAGGTTCAGTTTTCTACATAGGGCTAGCCAGTTTTCCCAGCACCATTTATTTATTTATTTATTTATTTTTATTTTTTTATTTTTTTAAATTTATTTATTATTATTATACTTTAAGTTGTAGGGTACATGTGCATAACGTGCAGGTTTGTTACATATGTATACTTGTGCCTTGTTGGTGTGCTGCACCCATCAACTCGTCATTTACATCAGGTATAACTCCCAATGCAATCCCTCCCCCCTCCCCCCTCCCCCCTCCCCATGATAGGCCCCGGTATGTGATGTTCCCCTTCCTGAGTCCAAGTGATCTCATTGTTCAGTTCCCACCTATGAGTGAGAACATGCGGTGTTTGGTTTTCTGTTCTTGTGATAGTTTGCTAAGAATGATGGTTTCCAGCTGCATCCATGTCCCTACAAAGGACACAAACTCATCCTTTTTGATGGCTGCATAGTATTCCATGGTGTATATGTGCCACATTTTCTTAATCCAATCTGTCACTGATGGACATTTGGGTTGATTCCAAGTCTTTGCTATTGTGAATAGTGCCGCAATAAACATACGTGTGCATGTGTCTTTATAGCAGCATAATTTATAATCCTTTGGGTATATACCCAGTAATGGGATGGCTGGGTCATATGGTACATCTAGTTCTAGATCCTTGAGGAATCGCCATACTGTTTTCCATAATGGTTGAACTAGTTTACAATCCCACCAACAGTGTAAAAGTGTTCCTATTTCTCCACATCCTCTCCAGCACCTGTTGTTTCCTGACTTTTTAATGATCGCCATTCTAACTGGTGTGAGATGGTATCTCATTGTGGTTTTGATTTGCATTTCTCTGATGGCCAGTGATGATGAGCATTTTTTCATGTGTCTGTTGGCTGTATGAATGTCTTCTTTTGAGAAATGTCTGTTCATATCCTTTGCCCACTTTTTGATGGGGTTGTTTGTTTTTTTCTTGTAAATTTGTTTAAGTTCTTTGTAGGTTCTGGATATTAGCCCTTTGTCAGATGAGTAGATTGCAAAAATTTTCTCCCATTCTGTAGGTTGCCTGTTCACTCTGATGGTAGTTTCTTTTGCTGTGCAGAAGCTCTTTAGTTTAATGAGATCCCATTTGTCAATTTTGGCTTTTGCTGCCGTTGCTTTTGGTGTTTTAGACATGAAGTCTTTGCCCATGCCTATGTCCTGAATGGTACTACCTAGGTTTTCCTCTAGGATTTTTATGGTATTAGGTCTAACATTTAAGTCTCTAATCCATCTTGAATTAATTTTCGTATAAGGAGTAAGGAAAGGATCCAGTTTCAGCTTTCTACTTATGGCTAGCCAATTTTCCCAGCACCATTTATTAAATAGGGAATCCTTTCCCCATTTCTTGTTTCTCTCAGGTTTGTCAAAGATCAGATGGCTGTAGATGTGTGGTATTATTTCTGAGGACTCTGTTCTGTTCCATTGGTCTATATCTCTGTTTTGGTACCAGTACCATGCTGTTTTGGTTACTGTAGCCTTGTAGTATAGTTTGAAGTCAGGTAGCGTGATGCCTCCAGCTTTGTTCTTTTGACTTAGGATTGTCTTGGAGATGCGGGCTCTTTTTTGGTTCCATATGAACTTTAAAGCAGTTTTTTCCAATTCCGTGAAGAAACTCGTTGGTAGCTTGATGGGGATGGCATTGAATCTATAAATAACCTTGGGCAGTATGGCCATTTTCACGATATTGATTCTTCCTATCCATGAGCATGGTATGTTCTTCCATTTGTTTGTGTCCTCTTTTATTTCACTGAGCAGTGGTTTGTAGTTCTCCTTGAAGAGGTCCTTTACATCCCTTGTAAGTTGGATTCCTAGGTATTTTATTCTCTTTGAAGCAATTGTGAATGGAAGTTCATTCCTGATTTGGCTCTCTGTTTGTCTGTTACTGGTGTATAAGAATGCTTGTGATTTTTGCACATTAATTTTGTATCCTGAGACTTTGCTGAAATTGCTTATCAGCTTAAGGAGATTTTGGGCTGAGACAATGGGGTTTTCTAAATATACAATCATGTCATCTGCAAAGAGGGACACTTTGACTTCTTCTTTTCCTAACTGAATACCCTTGATTTCTTTCTCTTGCCTAATTGCCCTAGCCAGAACTTCCAACACTATGTTGAATAGGAGTGGTGAGAGAGGGCATCCCTGTCTTGTGCCAGTTTTCAAAGGGAATTTTTCCAGTTTTTGCCCATTCAGTATGATATTGGCTGTGGGTTTGTCATAGATAGCTCTTATTATTTTGAGGTACGTTCCATCAATACCGAATTTATTGAGCGTTTTTAGCATGAAGGGCTGTTGGATTTTGTCAAAAGCCTTTTCTGCATCTATTGAGATAATCATGTGGTTCTTGTCTTTGGTTCTGTTTATATGCTGGATTATGTTTATTGATTTGCGAATGTTGAACCAGCCTTGCATCCCAGGGATGAAGCCCACTTGATCATGGTGGATAAGCTTTTTGATGTGTTGCTGATCCCGGTTTGCCAGTATTTTATTGAGGATTTTTGCATCGATGTTCATCAGGGATATTGGTCTAAAATTCTCTTTTTTTGTTGTGTCTCTGCCAGGCTTTGGTATCAGAATGATGTTGGCCTCATAAAATGAGTTAGGGAGGATTCCCTCTTTTTCTATTGATTGGAATAGTTTCAGAAGGAATGGTACCAACTCCTCCTTGTACCTCTGGTAGAATTCAGCTGTGAATCCATCTGGTCCTGGACTTTTTTTGGTTGGTAGGCTATTAATTATTGCCTCAATTTCAGAGCCTACTATTGGTCTATTCAGGGATTCAACTTCTTCCTGGTTTAGTCTTGGAAGAGTGTAAGTGTCCAGGAAATTATCCATTTCTTCTAGATTTTCCAGTTTATTTGCGTAGAGGTGTTTATAGTATTCTCTGATGGTAGTTTGTATTTCTGTGGGGTCGGTGGTGATATCCCCTTTATCATTTTTAATTGCGTCGATTTGATTCTTCTCTCTTTTCTTCTTTATTAGTCTGGCTAGTGGTCTGTCAATTTTGTTGATCTTTTCAAAAAACCAACTCCTAGATTCATTGATTTTTTGGAGAGTTTTTTGTGTCTCTATCTCCTTCAGTTCTGCTCTGATCTTAGTTATTTCTTGCCTTCTGCTAGCTTTCGAATGTGTTTGCTCTTGCTTCTCTAGCTCTTTTAATTGTGATGTTAGAGTGTCAATTTTAGATCTTTCCTGCTTTCTCTTGTGGGCATTTAGTGCTATAAATTTCCCTCTACACACTGCTTTAAATGTGTCCCAGAGATTCTGGTATGTTGTATCTTTGTTCTCATTGGTTTCAAAGAACATCTTTATTTCTGCCTTCATTTCGTTATGTACCCAGTAGTCATTCAGGAGCAGGTTGTTCAGTTTCCATGTAGTTGAGCGGTTTTGATTGAGTGTCTTAGTCCTGAGTTCTAGTTTGATTGCACTGTGGTCTGAGAGACAGTTTGTTATAATTTCTGTTCTTGTACATTTGCTGAGGAGTGCTTTACTTCCAATTACGTGGTCAATTTTGGAGTAAGTACGATGTGGTGCTGAGAAGAATGTATATTCTGTTGATTTGGGGTGGAGAGTTCTGTAGATGTCTATTAGGTCTGCTTGCTGCAGAGATGAGTTCAATTCCTGGATATCCTTGTTAACTTTCTGTCTCGTTGATCTGTCTAATGTTGACAGTGGAGTGTTGAAGTCTCCCATTATTATTGTATGGGAGTCTAAGTCTCTTTGTAAGTCTCTAAGGACTTGCTTTATGAATCTGGGTGCTCCTGTATTGGGTGCATATATATTTAGGATAGTTAGCTCTTCCTGTTGAATTGATCCCTTTACCATCATGTAATGGCCTTCTTTGTCTCTTTTGATCTTTGATGGTTTAAAGTCTGTTTTATCAGAGACTAGTATAGCAACCCCCGCTTTTTTTTGTTCTCCATTTGCTTGGTAAATCTTCCTCCATCCCTTTATTTTGAGCCTATGTATGTCTCTGCGTGTGAGATGGGTCTCCTGAATACAGCAGACTGATGGGTCTTGACTCTTTATCCAGTTTGCCAGTCTGTGTCTTTTAATTGGAGCATTTAGTCCATTTACATTTAAGGTTAAGATTGTTATGTGTGAACTTGATCCTGCCATTATGATATTAACTGGTTATTTTGGTCATTAGTTGATGCAGTTTCTTCCTAGCCTCGATGGTCTTTACATTTTGGCATGTTTTTGCAATGGCTGGTACTGGTTGTTCCTTTCCATGTTTAGTGCTTCCTTCAGGATCTCTTGTAAGGCAGGCCTAGTGGTGACAAAATCTCTAAGCATTTGCTTATCTGTAAAGGATTTTATTTCTCCTTCACTTATGAAACTTAGTTTGGCTGGATATGAAATTCTGGGTTTAAAATTCTTTTCTTTAAGAATGTTGAATATTGGCCCCCACTCTCTTCTGGCTTGGAGAGTTTCTGCCGAGAGATCTGCTGTTAGTCTGATGGGCTTCCCTTTGTGGGTAACCCGACCTTTCTCTCTGGCTGCCCTTAAGATTTTTTCCTTCATTTCAACTTTGGTGAATCTGGCAATTATGTGTCTTGGAGTTGCTCTTCTCGAGGAGTATCTTTGTGGCGTTCTCTGTATTTCCTGGATTTGAATGTTGGCCTGCCCTACTAGGTTGGGGAAGTTCTCCTGGATGATATCCTGAAGAGTGTTTTCCAACTTGGTTCCATTTTCCCCCTCACTTTCAGGCACCCCAATCAGACGTAGATTTGGTCTTTTTACATAATCCCATACTTCTTGCAGGCTTTGTTCATTTCTTTTTCTTCTTTTTTCTTTTGGTTTCTCTTCTCGCTTCATTTCATTCATTTGATCCTCAATCGCTGATACTCTTTCTTCCAGTTGATCGAGTCGGTTACTGAAGCTTGTGCATTTGTCACGTATTTCTCGTGTCATGGTTTTCATCTCTTTCATTTCGTTTAGGACCTTCTCTGCATTAATTACTCTAGCCATCAATTCTTCCACTTTTTTTTCAAGATTTTTAGTTTCTTTGCGCTGGGTACGTAATTCCTCCTTTAGCTCTGAGAAATTTGATGGACTGAAGCCTTCTTCTCTCATCTCGTCAAAGTCATTCTCCGTCCAGCTTTGATCCGTTGCTGGCGATGAGCTGTGCTCCTTTGCCGGGGGAGATGCGCTCTTATTTTTTGAATTTCCAGCTTTTCTGCCCTGCTTTTTCCCCATCTTTGTGGTTTTATCTGCCTCTGGTCTTTGATGATGGTGATGTACTGATGGGGTTTTGGTGTAGGTATCCTTCCTGTTTGATAGTTTTCCTTCTAACAGTCAGGACCCTCAGCTGTAGGTCTGTTGGAGATTGCTTGAGGTCCACTCCAGACCCTGTTTGCCTGGGTATCAGCAGCAGAGGCTGCAGAAGATAGAATATTTCTGAACAGCGAGTGTACCTATCTGATTCTTGCTTTGGAAGCTTCCTCTCAGGGGTGTACTCCACCCTGTGAGGTGTGGGGTATCAGACTGCCCCTAGTGGGGGATGTCTCCCAGTTAGGCTGCTCAGGGGTCAGGGACCGACTTGAGCAGGGAGTCTGTCCCTTCTCAGATCTCAACCTCCGTGTTGGGAGATCCACTGCTCTCTTCAAAGCTGTCAGACAGAGTCGTTTGCGTCTGCAGAGTTTTCTGCTGCTTTTGTTGTTGTATAGTTGTGCCCTGTCCCCAGAGGTGGAGTCTACAGAGACAGGCAGGTTTCCTTGAGCTGCTGTGAGCTCCACCCAGTTCGAGCTTCCCAGCAGCTATGTTTACCTACTTAAGCCTCGGCAATGGCGGGCGCCCCTCCCCCAGCCTCGCTGCTGCCTTGCCGGTAGATCACAGACTGCTGTGCTAGCAATGAGGGAGGCTCCGTGGGTGTGGGACCCTCCCGGCCAGGCGTGGGATATGATCTCCTGGTGTGCCTGTTTGCTTAAGCGCAGTATTGGGGTGGGAGTTACCCGATTTTCCAGGTGTTGTGTGTCTCAGTTCCCCTGGCTAGGAAAAGGGATTCCCTTCCCCCTTGTGCTTCCCAGGTGAGGCAATGCCTCGCCCTGCTTCAGCTCTCGCTGGTCGGGCTGCAGCAACTGACCAGCACCGATCGTCCGGCACTCCCCAGTGAGATGAACCCAGTACCTCAGTTGAAAATGCAGAAATCACCGGTCTTCTGTGTCGCTCGCGCTGGGAGTTGGAGACTGGAGCTGTTCCTATTCGGCCATCTTGCTCCGCCCCCCCCAGCACCATTTATTAAATAGGGAATCCTTTCCCCATTTCTTCTTTTTGTCAGGTTTGTCAAAGATCAGATGGTTGTAGATGTGTGGTGTTATTTCTAAGGCCTCTGTTCTGTTCTGTTGATCTATATATCTGTTTTGGTACCAGTACCATGCTGTTTTGGTTACTGTAGCCTTATAGTGTAGTTTGAAGTCAGGTAGCATGATGCCTCCAGCTTTGTTCTTTTGATTTAGGATTGTCTTGGCAATTTCAGCTCTTTTTTGGCTCCATATGAACTTTAAAGTAGTTTTTTCCAATTCTGTGAAGAAAGTCATTGGCAGCTTGATGGGGATGGCATTGAATCTATGAATTACATTGGGCAGTATGGCCATTTTAATGATATTGATTCTTCCTATCCATGAGCATGGAATGTTCTTCCATTTGTTTGTGTCCTCTTTTATTTCATTGAGCAGTGGTTTGTAGTTCTCCTTGAAGAGGTCCTTCACATCCCTTGTAAGTTGGATTCCTGGGTATTTTATTCTCTTTGTAGTGACTGTGAATGGGAGTTCACTCATGATTTGGCTCTCTGTTTGTCTGTTATTGGTGTGTAGGAATGCTTGTGATTTTTGCACATTGATTTTGTATCCTGAGACTTTGCCAAAGTTCTTATCAGCTTAAGGAGATTTTGGGCTGAGTCGATGGGGTTTTTTAAATATACAATCATGTCATCTGCAAACAGGGACAATTTGACTTTCTCTTTTCCTAATTGCATACCCTTTATTTCTTTCTCCTGCCTGATTGCCCTGGCCAGATCTTCCAACACTATGTTGAATAGGAGTGGTGAGAGAGGGCATCCCAGGCTTGTGCCAGTTTTCAAAGGGAATTTTTCCAGTTTTTGCCCATTCAGTATGACATTGGCTGTGGGTTTGTCATAAATAGCTCTTATTATTTTGAGATAAGTTCCATCAATACCTAGTTTATTGAGAGTTTTTAGCATGAAGAGCTGTTGAATTTTGTCAAAAGCCTTTTCTGCATCTATTGAGATAATCATGTGGTTTTTGTCATTGGTTCTGCTATGTGATTGATTACATTTATTGATTTGCATATGTTGAACCAGCCTTGCATCCCAGGATAGAGCCAACTTGATCGAGATGGATAAACTTTTTGATGTGCTGCTGGATTTGGTTTGCCAGTACTTTATTGAGGATTTTTGCATCAATGTTCGTCAGGGATATTGGTCTAAAATTCTCTTTTTTTGTTGTGTCTTTGCCAGGCTTCGGTATCAGGACGATGCTGTCCTCATAAAATGAGTTAGGGAGGATTCGGTCTTTTTCTATTTATTGGAATAGTTTCAGAAGGAATGGTACCAGCTCCTCTTTGTACCTCTGGTGGAATTCGGCTGTGAATCCGTCTGGTGCAGGACGTTTTTTGGTTGGTAGGCTATTAATTATTGCCTCAATTTCGGAGCCTGTTATTCATCTATTCAGAAATTCAACTTCTTCCTGATTTAGTCTTGGGAGAATGTATGTGTCCTGGAATATATTCATTTATTCTAGATTTTCTAGTTTATTTGCACAGAGGTGTTTATGGTATTCTCTGATGGTTGTTTGTATTTCTGTGGGATCGGTGGTGATATCTCCTTTATCATTTTTATTGCATTTTTTGATTCTTCTCTCTTTTCTTCTTTATTAGTCTTGCTAGTGGTCTATTTTGTTGATCTTTTTAAAAAACCAGCTTCTAGATTCATTGATTTTTTGAAGGCTTTTTTTGTGTCTCTATCTCCTTCAGTTCTGTTCTGATCTTAGTTATTTCTTATCTTCTGCTAGCTTTTGAATGTGTTTGCTCTTGCTTCTCCAATTCTTTTAATTGTGATGTTAGAGTGTTAATTTTGGATCTTTCCTGCTTTCTTTTTTGGGCATTAAGTGCTATAAATTTCCCTCTACACACTGCTTTAAATGTGTCCCAGAGATTCTGGTACATTGTGTCTTTGTTCTCTTTGATTTCCTTTATTTCTGCCTTCATTTCATTATTTAGCTGGTAGTCATTCAGGCGTAGGATGTTCAATTTCCATGTAGTTGTGTGGTTTTGAGTGAGTTTCTTAATTCTGAGTTCTAATTTTATTGCACTGTGGTCTGAGAGACAGTTTGTTGTGATTCTTATTCTTTTACATTTGCTGAGGAGTGCTTTACTTCCAACTATGTGGTCAATTTTGGAGTAAGTGTGATGTGCTGCTGAGAAGAATATATATTCTGTTGATTTGGGTTGGAGAGTTCTGTAGATGTCTTATTAGGTCCGCTTGGTGCAGAGCTGAGTTCAAGTCCTGGATATCCTTGTTAACCTTCTGTCTCCTTGATCTGTCTAATATTGACAGTGAGGTGTTACAGTCTCCCATTATTCTTGTGTGGGAGTCTAAGTCTCTTTGTAAGTCTCTAAGAACTTGCTTTATGAATCTGGGTGCTCCTGTATTGGGTGCATATATATTTAGGATAGTTAGCTCTTCTTGTTGAGTTGATCCGTTTACCATTATGTAATGGCCTTCTTTGTCTCTTTTGATCTTTGATGGTTTAAAGTCTGTTTTTTCAGAGACTAGGATTGCAACCCCTGCTTTTTTTCCTTTACATTTGCTTGGTAGTTCTTTCTCCATCCCTTTATTTTGAGCCTATGCACATCTCTGCACATGAGATGGGTCTCCTGAATACAGCGCACTGATGGGTCTTGACTCTTTATCCAATTTGCCAGTCTGTGTCTTTTAACTGGGGACATTTTGCCCCTTTACATTTAAAGTTATATTGTATGTGTGAATTTGATCCAGTCATTATGATATTTGCTGGTTATTTTGCCCATTAGTTGATGCAGTTTCTTCCTAGCATCGATGTTCTTTACAATTTGGCATGTTTTTGCAGTGGCTGGTACCAGTTGTTCCTTTCCATGTTTAATGCTTCCTTCAGGAGCTCTTGTAAGGGAGGCCTGGTGGTGACAAAATCTCTCAGCATTTGCTTGTCTGTAAAGGATTTTATTTCTCCTTCACTTATGAAACTTAGTTTGGCTGGATATGAATTTCTGGGTTGAAAATTCTTTTCTTTAAGAATGTGGAATATTGGCCCCCTCTCTCTTCTGGCTTGTAGAGTTTCTGCCAAGAGATCTGCTGTTAGTCTGATGGGCTTCCCTTTGTGGGTAACCCTACCCTTCTTTCTGGCTACCCTTAACATTTTTTCCTTCATTTCAACTTTGGTGAATCTGACAATTATGTGTCTTGGCGTTACTCTTCTCAAGGAGTATCTTTGTGGTGTTTTCTGTATTTCCTGAATTTGAATGTTGGTCTGCCTTGCTAGATTGGGGATATTCTCCTGGATAATATCCTGAAGAGTGTTTTCCGACTTGGTGTCATTCTTCCCGTCACTTTCACATATACCAATCAAATGTAGATTTGGTCTTTTCACATATTCCCATATTTCTTGGAGGCTTTGATCATTTCTTTTCACTCTTTCTTTCTCTAAACTTCTCTTCTCTCTTTATTTCATTAATTTGATCTACAATCACTGATACCCTTTTTTCCACTTGATTGAATCAGCTATTGAAGCTTTTGCATGCATCGCATAGTTCTTGGGCCATGGTGTTCAGCTCCTTCAGGTCATTTAAGGTCTTCTCTACATTGTTTGTTCTAGTTAGCCATTCGTCTAATCTTTTTTCAAGGATTTTAGCTTCCTTGCAATGGGTTCGAACATCCTCCTTTAGCTTGGAGAAGTTTGTTACTGACCTGCTGAATCCTACTTCTGTCAACTCATCAAAGTCATTCTCCATCCAGCCTTGTTCCATTGCTAGCGAGGAACTGTGATCCTTTGGAGAAGAAGAGATGCCCTGTTTTTTAGAATTTTCAGCTTTTCTGCTCTGGTTTCTCCCCATCTTTGTGGTTTTTATCTACTTTTGTTCTTTGATGTTGGTTACCTACAGATGGGGTTTTGGTGTGGATGTCCTTTTTGTTGATGTTCATGCTATTCCTTTCTGCTTGTTCGTTTTCCTTCTAACAGTCAGGTCCCTCAGCTGCCGGTCTGTTGGAGTTTGCTGGAGGTCTACTCCACACCCTGTTTGCCTGGGTATCACCAGCAGAGGCTGCAGAACAGCAAATATTGTGGAACAGTAAATATTGCTGCCTGATCCTTCCTCTGGAAGCTTCATCCCAGAGGGGCACCCACCTGTATGACGTGTCAGTTGGCCCCAACTGGGAGGTGATTCCCAGTTATGCTACTTGGGAGTCAGGAACCCACCTGAGGAGGCAGTCTGTCCATTCTCAGAGCTGAAACACTGTGCTCAGAGAACCACTGCTCTCTGCAGAAGTGTCAGACAGGGTCGTTTAAGTCTGCAGAAGTTTCTGCTGCCTTTTGTTCAGCTATGCCTTATCCCAAAAGGAGGAGTCTACAGAGTCAGCAGGCCTTGCTGAGCTGAGGTGGGCTACGCCCAGTTCAAGCTTCCCTGACCACTTTGTTTACCTACTCAAGCCTCAGCAATGGCAGATTTCCCTCCCCCCACCGGGCTGCTGCCTCACAGGTTGATCTCAGACAGCTGTGCTAGCAGTGAGCAAGGCTCTGTGGGTGTGGGACCCACGGAGCCAGGCACAGGATATAGTCTCCTGATGTGCCATTTGCTAAGACCATGAGAAAAGTGCAGTATTTGGGCAGGAAAGCGAAATCCCTCAACTCCTTGCGCTTCCCGGGTGAGGCGACGCCCTGCCCTGCTTCAGCTCACCCTCTGTGGACTGCACCCACTGTCCAACCAGCCCCAGTGAGATGAATGAGGTCCCACAGTTGGAAATGCAGAAATTACCCATCTTCTGTGTCTATCACGCTGGGAGCTGCAGACCAGAGCTATTCCTATTTGGCCATCTTGCAATGGAGCCTCAAAACGCTTATTACCTGAAGAGGTGTTTAAAATGTGCAAGCCAAAATGTAGGAAAAACCAATTATAATAGTGTGTTAAGCATTTGATTAGGAAAAATATTATGCTATTTCTGGTTTCTGGTTCCATATGTAAGGAGTTTGAAGTCACCACTCTATTCTAAGAAGTAAAAAGCTGAACAGACTAAAAAAATCACATCTTCTGGGATCCATAAGTGAAGTGAGGACACAAGACAACCATTGCCCACAGGATTGGAGAAATAAACAGGGGAATACAGGGAGTCACAGATTACTAGAGCAGACACTCAGAGCAGAAACCATCATGGGAATCAGTGCTAGAGTAGAAAAAATGGAACCGCAATTGATGAGCTGCTAGAATCTCAGTGTGGACAAATACGACAGTTAAAACTCCAGGGGGATCTAGTCATAGGGGCCTCCACACTTTTGTGGCTTTTGCCTCTAGAAATTTGGCCAGGTTCTCATAGTAAATATCACAGAGAAAAATCTCCTCATGCTTCTGGCAGGGGGAGAAAAAAAATTTTTTTAAATACATCACAGCACTCTTCTCTTTTTAATAAAGCGAGCACTCAGGAAAGACTATTTCTACAGAGCCTAACTGACTAGGGGAAGAGAAATACCCAAATTTTAACCAGCTGCAGTCTTCCAGAGGAGACAAGGGAAATAGTCAACTTCAGCTGATATGGTTTGGCTCTGTGTCCCCATCCAAATCTCGTGTCGAATTGTAATCCCCACATGTTGAAGGACGGGCTTTGCAGGAGGTGATTGGAGTATGTGAGCAGATTCTAATGGTTTAGAAACCATCGCCCTAGTGCTGTCTTGTGATAGAGTTCTCATGACATCTTCTTGTTTATAAGTGTGTAGCATTTCCCCCTTCACTCTCTCTCTCCTGCTGTCATGTGAAGTGTGCTTGCTTCCCCTTTGCCTTCTGCCATGATTCTAAGTTTCCTGAGGCCTCTCAGTCATGCTACCTATACAGCCTGTGGAACTGTGAGTCAATTAAACCTGTTTTTGTTTTCATAAATTACCCAGTTTCTGGTAGTTCTTTGTAGCAGTGTGAGAATGTACTAATACACAATCCCACTCTAGGCATTCTGTTCCATGTTAATGTTGGTGGGGGTGGTTAAGGGGGACTGAAGGACCTGGTGAAGTCCATAGTCCAGAGGCATAGGCTCACTAAGAGACTGAGACCTATGATTAGAAGGTCTCATAGGTCTTAGAATTCTTCCTTTCCCCCCAAAGAGTACCCCTGACATTGGAGAAATGAAGCATTTTGTGGCCTTATGATTAGTTCTCAGTCCTATTTGAAGCAGTTTCTTTTACCAAGAACTTCATGTCCCGTTTTAAAAAAAAAAAAAAAAAGGCCCACAAGGCACACTAAACACTGAAAGGCAAAACACATACTTTGAAGAGGCAGAGCAAGCATCAGAAGCAGACATGGCAGGGATGTTAGAATTATCACACCAGGAATTTAAAATCACAATGATTAACATTCTAAGATTTCTAATGGATAAGTAGAAAGCATTCAAAAACAGAGAGGTGCATGCAATGTAAGCAGAGAGATAGAAATCATAAGAAAGAACCAAAAAGAAATGCTAGAGATAAAAAACCATTGTAGTAGATTGGACACACCTGAAGAAAGAATCTAGCGCTTTAGGCTATATGAGTAAAATCCTCTAAAACTGAGCAAAGGGAAAAAAGACTGAAAAAAAAAAAACAGAACCAAATATCCAAGGACTGTGGGACAAGTACAAATAATGTAATATTTGCATAATAGAAATATAAGGGGAGGAAAGAGAGAAAGGAACAGAAGAATTCTTTAAAATAATAATTATAAAACTTCTCCAAATTAATGTCAGATACCAACCACTAATTCAAGAAACTCAGAGAACACCATGCAGGATGAATGCCAAAAATAAAAAAATAAAAACTATACCTAGGCATAGGATTTTCAAACTATAGAAAATCAAAGATAAAAAGAAAATCCTGAGAGAAACCAGAAGGGGGGTAGAAGGAATGAAGGTAAGAATTACATCTGACTTCTCCTCAAAAATCATGTAAGCAGAGTGAAGTCAACTATTTAAAGTGTTGAGAGAATAAAATGACTAACATAGAATTCTGTACCTTATGAAATTATCCTTCAAAAGTGAAGGGAGAAAATCAGTAAGGACATAGTTGAACTCAATAACACTATCAACTGGATAAAATTGACATGTGTAGACAACTTTGTCCAACAACAGAAGAATACACATTAATTTCAAGTACACATGGGACATTCATCAAGATAGACTACCACATTCTGGGCCATAAAATACCTTAACAACTTTTAAAAATAGAAATCATACAGTGTCTGCTTTCAGACCACAATGGAATTAAACTATAAATGAATAATAAAGCTAACTGAAAAATCCCCAAATGCTTGGAGATTAAACAACACACTTCTAAATGACAGGTGAATCAAAGAGCTTGCAAGAGAAATTTTAAAACATTTTGAACTAAATAAAAATGAAAATACAGCTTATCAATATTTGTGGGTTAGAGCAAAAGCAGTGTTTAGAGGGAAATTTATAGCAGTAAATGCATTTAGTAGAAAAGAATGAAAATCTAAGTTTACACCTTAGGAAACTAGAATAAGAACAAATTAAATCCAAAATAAGCCAAAGAAAAGAAATAATAAAAATTAGAGCAGAAACTGGTGAAATTAAAAACAGGAAATTATACTAGAGAAAATCAATGAAACTAAAAGCTGACTGTTTGAAAAGATCAATAAATTCAATAAGCCTCTAGGTAGATTAACCAAGAAAAAAAGAAGACATAAATTACTAATGGCAGAAATGAAAGAGAGGACATTATTACTGATTTAGCAGACATTGAAAAGATAATAAAGGAATACTATGCCCAGAAATTTGATAACCTGAAACAAATTTGGTAGACAAATTTGATGAAATGGACCAATTACTTGAAAGCAATCTGCCAAAACTCATACAAAAACACAAGTGGAGTAAGACTATACCTATTAAAGAAATTAAATCAATAATTAATGACTTTCCAAATCAGAAAGCATCAGGCCCAGATGGGTTCACTGGTGAATTCTACCAAACATTTATGAAGAAAGTATACCAATTCTCCACAATCTCTTTCAGAAGATAGAAGTCCCTGTTTTCTAATTCATTCTGTGAGGGCAGCATTACCCTAATACCAAAGCAAATAAAGATATTATAAAAAAGAAAACTACAGACCAGTGTCTCTCATGAATATGGTTACTAAAACTCTCAACAAAATATTAGCAAATTGTACCCAACAATGTATAAAAATAATTATATACCATGATCAAGTGGGATTTATCCCAGGTATGCAGGGCTGGTTCATCATTTGAAAATTAGTTAATGTAACCAATCACATCAACAGGCTAAAAAAAATTACATGATCTTATCAATAGATGCAGAAAAAGCATTTGACAAAATTTAACACCCATTTATGATAAAAACTCTCAGTAAACTAGTTATAAATGAGAACCTCCACAACTTGATGAATAATAGCTACGTAAAAACCTATGTTGACATAATGATAGTAAGAAGCAAGCTTTCCTATTAAGATAAGGAACAAAGCAAGGATATCCTCTCTGATCTCTTCTTTTCAACATTATATTGGAAGCCCTGGCTAGTGCAATAAAACAAGAAAAGGAAATAAAATATATAAAAATGGAGAAGGAAGTAAAATCTGTCTTTGTTTGCAAATGACACAATTGTTTATGCATAAGATCTGAAAGAATCACAAAAAATCCTGGAAGTACTAAGCAATTATAGTGAATTTACAGAACACAAGATTAATATACAAAAGTAAATTGCTTTCCCATATACCAGCAATGAACAAGTGGAATTTGTAATTAAAACAGAAAACCATTTATACTGATACCCTCCCTAAAATGAAATACTAGGTATTAATCTAACAAAATATGTACAAAATTTTTACAAGGAAAACTACAAAACTCTTATAAAAAGAAATCAAAAATAACTAAATAAATGGATAGGTATTTCATTTTCATGGACAGGAAGACTCAATAGTGTCAAAATGTCACTTCTCAACTTGATTTATAGATTTAATGCAATTTCAGTCAAAATACCAGCAAATTATGTTGTAGATATCAACAAACTGATTCTAAAGTTTATATATAGAGAAAGGACCCAGAATAGCCAACAAAATATTGAAGGAGAGGAACAAAACTAGAAGACTAACACTACCCAACTTCAGGGCTTACTATAAAGCTATTACATAATAATCAAGACAGTGTGGTGCTGGCAAAATAATAGACAAATAAATCAATGGAACAGAATAGACAGCCCTGAAATAGACCCACATAGATACCATCAAGTGATCTTTGACAAAGAAGCAAAGGGAATACAGTGGGAAAAAGATAGTTTTTCCAACAAATGATACTGGAACAACTAGGCATCAACATACAAAAAAAAAAATTGAATCTAGACACAGATATTACATCCTTTACAAAATTAACTCAAAATGGATCATAGGCCTAAATGGAAAACAGAAAACTATAGAACTCATAGGGGATAATATAGGATGAATATAGATGACCTTGGGCATGACAATGACTTTTTATCTACAACATCAAAGGCACAGTTCATGAAATAATTGATAAGATGGACTTTATTATAATGAAAAATTCTGCTCTACAAAAGACATTTTCAAGAGAATTAAAAGACATTTCACAGACTGGGAGAAAATATTGGCAAAAGACACATTTGATAAAGGACTATTATTCAAAATATATGAAGAATTATTAAAACTCAACAACAAGAAAACGAACAACCGGATTTAAAAATGGGTCAAAGCCTTTTACAGACAGCTCACAAAGAAGATATACATATGGCAAATAAACATATGGAAAGATGCCCCATATCATATGTTATCAGGGAAATGCAAATTAAAACAACAATTAGACTCTTATTCATTACTGGTGCAAAATGTCACATCCACTTTGGAAGATAATTTGGGAGTTTCTTCAGTTTCTTACAAAACTGAACAGGAACACATGATCCAGCAATTATGCTCTTTGGCATCTATCCAAAGAGTTTAAAACTTATCTTCATATAAAAACCTGCACACAGATGTTTATAACAGCTTTATTCATAATTGCAAAAACTCAAAAGCAACCAAGATGTCCTTCAATAGCTGAATGTCAGATAAAAAACTTTGGTTCATCCAGACAATGAATTATTATTTAGCACTAGGAAGAAATGAGCTATCAAGCTATGAAATGATGAGGAATCTTAAATGCATATTACTAAGTGAAAGGAGCCAACCTGAAATGGATATGTATCTATGATTTCAACTATTTGGTGTCAGGAAAAGACAAAACAAGGGAGACAGTAAAAAGATGAGTGGTTACTGGGCATATACCCAAAGGATTATGAATCATTCTACTATAAAGACACATGCACACATATGTTTATTGCAGCACTGTTCAGTATAGCAAAGACTTGGAACCAACCCAAATGCCCATCAACAATAGACTGGATAAAGAAAATGTGGCACATATACACCATGGAATACTATGCAGCCATAAAAAAGAATGAGTTCATGTCCTTTGCAGGGACATGGATGAAGCTGGAAACCATCATTTTCAGCAAACTAACAGAAGAACAGAAAACCAAACATTGCATGTTCTTACTCATAAGTGGGAGTTGAACAATGAAAACACATGGACAGAGGGAGGGGAACATCACATACTGGGGCCTGTCAGGGGTTGGGTGCTAGGGGAGGGATAGCATTAGGAGAAAAACCTAATGTAAATGATGGGTTGATGGGTGCAGCAGACCACCATGGCACCTGTATACGTATGTAGCAAACCTGCACGTTTTGCACACGCATCCCAGGGCTTAAAGTGTAATATATATATAAAAAAGATGAGTGGTTGCCAGGGTTTAAAGCAGCAGGGTGAAGGGATGAATAAGCAGAGCCTGGAGGATTTTTACGGCAGTGAAATTGCTCTGTATGCTACTCTGATTATGACTACGTATCATTATACATTTGTCCAAACCTATAGAATGTACAACACCAAGAATGAGCCCAAATATAAACTATGGACTTTGGATAATTAAAGTGTGTGTGTGTGTGTGTGTGTGTGTGTGTGTGTGTGTGTGTATCTTACTACATTGCTGGATTTCGTATTTGTGGTGTTTGTCAGCATCTTAACATTTATAGTTTATCTTGACTTATTTTCTCATTCTACATTAATATACATTTTTATATCTAATATTGTATTCATAGTTCTGAATTTTTCTTACAGAGGGCCCCTAATATATATATATAAGCATCACAAAACCTAACCATGTCCTTGAATATCTGCATAGTATTTTCAATTTACAAAATATTTTCACATTTTACCTGTTTTCTCAATGTGGGGAGGAGAACTCCAAGGGTTTCAGTGACTTCCCCAAATCTACAGAGGCCTAAAGTTCAAGACCCACAATTCAGGCTCAGAATGCTTTATTCTACTATTCTTTACCCTACACCTCACTGTGTGCCATGCCTAAGATTTTGTTAATTAAAGCAAAACCTCCTAGAATTGTGTGACTAAAAGGTATGTCTGACTAAAATCCAGATTTTAATGGATTAGCATGACTTTATGTCTTAGCCCATTCATACTGTTATAACAGAGTATCACAGACTGGTAATTTATAAATGACAGACATTTATTTCTCATAATTCTGGAGTCTGGAAAGTCCAAGATCAAGCTGCCAGCAAGTTTGGTGTCTGATGAGGGCCTGGTCACTGCTTGCAAGATGGCACCTTGTTGCTGCATCCTCCAGAGGGGATGAACACTATCCTCACATGGTGGAAGAGAGGGAAGGAACAAATCTGCACCCTCAAGCCCTTTTCTAAGGTCACTGCCATTCATGAAGGAAAGGCTCCATCCTCGTGACTTAATCATCTCGTAAAAACTCCATTTCTTAATGCCATCATATTGGAAATTTAATTTCCAACACATGAATTTTTGGAGACATTCAGACCATACTACCTTTAAGGAAAACTTATTTGAAGTCTCATAAAGCTTTAAATATCTAGATGAACACCTAATAAAATAGTCTAAACTTCACACGTTTGGAGTTTGTAAACATTCAAGGACATGACAAAGGGTCTTGCTTGTTAAGCAAATAAAAAGTGAACCCAAGGGTAAAAGAGGATATGTAAATAGCAGTACAAGCTATTTTCAAATACTTTGTTTTATTTTTATATGACACATTTTCTTTAACCCCTTGTTTTCTTTAGGCATCACTGATTGCATTAGGTTTTAAAGTGAGTTAGTGTACCAAACTGAATGATGTGTATAGTCTTCAACTGTAATAGGGTTTTGCATGTACATAGTGCATAGTACATCTCACTGGTTTTTATGACTCCATATCTGCTAAGTCATCACAACAACCTGGAAAGACTTTTTACTTACAGAGTCCTTATTGTATGCCAGATACTGTTCTAAGCTTTTCTTATTCATTAATCCATGTGATAGTCACATTAAAGCTATGAAGTTGGTATTATTATGAATATTCCCAGATGAAAATCGAGGCTTGGAAAAGGTAAGTAACTGTTCAAGGCCATGAAGCTAGTTAAATGACAGAGCTGGTGCTGAATCCTTAACCAGGTGCTATATTGCTCCCTGTATTATATCTATAAAATAAGTAATGTTTGCAATGCTTTACCCAGATATCTATATTCAATTGGAAGGCTGCAGTCTTAGGTTATATTGCATATTCAGTTAGTTCCATCTCTTTGTATTTATTTCTACTAAATTAGAAATTCTTTTATCACAATTATAGGCTCTTAGAAATGGCAGTGAGTGTTTGTTGGCTGGTTCATATAGTTCCAGATTTTCAGACTGCATAGGGATCCAGAATTATGATGAAGTTTTCCACTGAAGTCTATTTTGAGCGTTCTAAAAAATGCTAAGCTAACTCACATCAACTCTGAAAGCTTCAACTTGTGAGATATGGCCAATGCTTTTCCAATCTACTCTTTAGGTAGTAGTCAGCTTTGGAAGTATAACACATGTTCTATTGCAGAATTTGGATTTGGTTTTAAAATAAGCTTAATTTCTTTCTCTGATAAGGATTGAAAAAGAGCCAAACTCTTAGCTGTCAAGTTGCTTATCCCCCTGCTTGATCTACTTAAAAAATCATGATATGCCCAATCTCAAACTTGTGCCTTTTTCATCAGGATGTGGTATGTTCAGGCTATTCAAGATACTGGATATGTCTTTGAGACACACAGCTTGAGCAAGCTGATATAAACCACCTTTTCTGGTACTATGAATTTGTGAAGAGATGTTTTTATCTTGCCTATCTTTTCAAAGCCTCTCTGAGCACCTGTTCATTGAACAGCTAGCATTCCTCAGTAGAGAAAGAAGTCCTGCTCCCTCTGTCAGTTTTTCTACACAGCACACTGAGCAGGTCATTCCAGGGAAGGTCACCCTTGCCTCCCAGTGCTCTTTCCTTCATCCCCACCCTATCCCAAGACTTCCTCACTCTCTGCTCTGCTTATTTATCTCCACGCTACTTATCTTCTAAACTATTAAGTTGAAGTGTATGAAGTTGTCATTTGTGTAGGGCCAACGCTGTCAGATATCAAGCATCTAACTGACTTATTTATTTGTTTTATTGTTTGTTTCCTTCCATACACCATACAACACGAGAATGAGGCAGAATATTTTGTCTGCTTTCATAACTGCTATATCCCCAAAGTAGTGTCTATAATATACAATAAATGTTTATAGAATTAATTAGACCATATTTGCAATTTGAATCATTTCCTTCAATACTGAGTCAAGATGAGGAGGCAGGTTGGTGACTGCCAAGAATTCTTTTGTTTATAAGGCTCTATGACACCTGACATCTGGGTGCAATTTCTTTATTTGTCCAGCAATACCCCTTCCTGTACACACACATGGCCACACAGCTCACACAACAGTTCTGATCCCAGTGGACATTTTCTTTCTTTCTTTCTTTCTTTCTTTCTTTCTTTCTTTCTTTCTTTCTTTCTTTCTTTCTTTCTTTCTTTCTTTCTTTCTTTCTTTCTTTCTTTCTTTCTTTTTCTTTCTTTCTTTCTTTCTCTCTCTCTCTTTCTCTTTCTCTTTCTCTCTTTCCTTCTTTATTTCCTTCTTTCTTTCTTTCTTTCCCTCTCTCTTTCTTTCTCTTTTCTTTTCTTTTCTTTTTTTTGTCTCACTGTATTTCCCAGGCTGGAGGGCAGTTGCGTGATCTTGGCTCACTGCAACCTGTTTCCCAGGTTCAAGCGATTCTCCAGCCTCAGCCTCCTGAGTAGCTGGGATTACAGGCATGTGCCACCACTCCCAACTAATTTTTGCATTTTTAGTGGAGGTGGGCTTTCACCATGTTGGCCAGGCTGGTCTCAAACTCCTGGCCTCAAGTGATCCACCTGCCCTCGCCTCCCAAACTGCTGGGATTACAGGCATGAGCCACTGCGCCTAGCCCAGTGCACATTTTCTTACCTTTTCTTATGGGCGTGTTGTAGCATTAGCTCCTCCATTTGTATGCAGTTAATACTAAATGACAATTAATAGTGTCATTTGATAAAGCAATATTATGTAGGACTCATTCTTCTGTTTCTGTGAATGTGATATTTGTTAACTTTTTAGTTTATCAAGTGTCTCAGCTTGTACCTCTCTATGAGGAGTACAACAGTAAATGACGCCTCTGATTTCAGTGACATCTCCTTAAACTGATTAACAAAGTTAATCAGTTTCATACTGGAAATATGTACTCATCCTGGTAAAATGTAATTGGTTTACTAAAAAGGTCACCATGCTTTGTTTAAGAATGAGAGAGCTGGGAATTTTTGAGCGTCATAGATGCCAAGGAGCCTGACCAACATTTATAGAGGCTTTTGGACTAAGTGAAAAGGGGTTTGATCTGTTTGTGGAGACAGAAAGTAGATGAGTGGTTGCCTAGGATTGGGGGTTTAGGTGGGTAAGACGTTGTGACTGCTAAAAGGGTACAGAGTTAATGGGAATGTGTTTAAATTGATTGTGCCGCTGGTGGCTGCACAACTCTGCAGGTACTAAAAGCCATTGAGTTGTACTCAAAATGGATGAATAAACCTGTCAAAAAAGGAAAAAAATAAAGGATGAGAGAACTTCTTTACCTTCACGTTAGTATTTCACATAGTCTCATAGCATACAACACACTAAGGGATAGAGGTGGCTAGATCTCTTGTCCAACAAAGTCTGCTTTTTAGATATTTCTAGTTGTGTTTTTTTATTTTCAAATAAACATTTTAGTCACACACTCATTGTCAGACTACATTATTCAATCAGAACTCTGTTTATGTGTATAATGAACAGAAATATTTTTGTTACTCTTTTTATAATTACTTTTAAGCTTTTCTGAAATCATTTTGAATCACTGATCTATTTTTGTAGCTACAACACTATGATAATTTTAAAATTCCAGGTGTATGTAAATGATATGAAAATTTATTAGCTGAGACTAATTCACCTTAAGTTTGCAGCTACTTTGTTACTCTTGAACATCATTTAAGGACATAATGATAATTAAGAAAAATATTGCCATTGCTGAGGCTTAAGTAGGTAAACAAAGCTGCTGGGAAGCTCGAACTGGGTGGAGCCCACAGCAGCTCAAGGAGGCCTGCCTGTCTCTGTAGACTCCACCTCTGGGAACAGGGCACAGCTAAACAACAACAACAAAAAGACAGCAGAAACCTCTGCAGATGCAAACGACCCTGTCTGACAGCTTTGAAGAGAGCAGTGCATCTCCCAACACAGAGGATGAGATCTGAGAACGGACAGACCGCCTGCTGAAGTGGGTCCCTGAACCCTGAGTAGTCTAACTGGGAGATATCCCCCACTAGGGGCAGACCGACACCCACACCTCACACAGCATGGTACACCCCTGAGACGAAGCTTCCAAAGCAAGAATCAGACAAGTACACTCGCTGTTCAGCAATATTCTATCTTCTGCAGCCTCTGCTGCTGATACCCAGGCAAACAGGGTCTGGAGTGGACCTCAAGCAATCTCCAACAGACCTACAGCTGAGGGTCCTGACTGTTAGAAGGAAAACTAACAAACAGGAAGGACACCCACACCAAAACCCCATCAGTACATCACCATCATCAAAGACCAAAGGTAGATAAAATCACAAAGATGGGGAAAAAAGCAGTGCAGAAAAGCTGGAAACTCAAAAAATAAGAGCACATCTCCACCTCCAAAGGAATGCAGCTCATCACCAGCAACGGATCAAAGCTGGATGGAGAATGACTTTGACGAGTTGAGAGAAGAAGACTTCAGTCCACCAAACTTCTCAGAGCTAAAGGAGGAACTACGTACCCAGTGCAAAGAAACTAAAAGTCTTCAAAAAGAATGGAAGAATGGAGAGAGTAATCAATGCAGAGAAGGCCATAAATGAACTGACAGAGATAAAAACTATGACACGAGAAATACGTGACAAATGCACAAGCTTCAGTAACCGACTCGATCAACTGGAAGAAAGAGTATCAGTGATTGAGGATCAAATGAATGAAATGAAGCGAGAAGAGAAGTATAAAGAAAAAAGAGGAAAAAGAAATGAACAAAGTCTGCAAGAAGTATGGGATTATGTGAAAAGACCAAATCTACGTCTGATTGAGGTGCCTGAAAGTGAGGGGGGAAATGTAAACAAGTTGGAAAACACTCTTCAGGATATCATCCAGGAGAATGTCTCCAACCTAGTAAGGCAGGCCAACATTCAAATTCAGGAAATACAGAGAACACCACAAAGATACTCCTCGAGAAGAGCAACTCCAAGACACATAATTGCCAGATTCACCAAAGTTGAAATGAAGGAAAAAATCTTAAGGGCAGCCAGAGAGAAAGGTCGGGTTACCCACAAAGGGAAGCCCATCAGACTAACAGCAGCTCTCTCGGCAGAAACTCTACAAGCCAGAAGAGAGTGGCGGCCAATATTCAACATTATTAAAGAAAAGAATTTTCAACCCAGAAATTCATATCCAGCAAAACTAAGTTTCATAAATGAAGGAGAAATAAAATCCTTTACAGATAAGCAAATGCGTAGAGATTTTGTCACCACCAGGTCTGCCTAACAAGAGACCCTGAAGGAAGCACTAAACATGGAAAGGAACAACCGGTACCAGCCATTGCAAAAACATGCCAAAATGTAAAGACCATCAATGCTAGGAAGAAACTGCATCAACTAATGAGCAAAATAACCAGTTAATATCATAATGACAGGATCAAGTTCACACATAACAATATTAACCTTAAATGTAAATGGACTAAATGGTCCAGTTAAAAGACACAGACTGGCAAACTGGATAAAAAGTCAAGACCCATCAGTTTTCTGTATTCAGGAGGCCCATCTCACATACAGAGACATACATAGGCTCAAAATAAAGGGATGGAGGAAGATCTACCAAGCAAATGGAGAACAAAAAAAAGCAGGGGTTGCAATACTAGTCTCTGATAAAACACACTTTAAACCATCAAAGATCAAAAGAGACAAAGAAGGCCATTACATAATGGTAAAGGGATCAATTCAACAGGAAGAGCTAATGATCCTAAATATATATGCACCCAATACAGGAGCACCCAGATTCATAAAGCAAGTCCTTAGAGACTTACAAAGAGACTTAGACTCCCAACAATAATAATGGGAGACTTCAACACCCCACTGTCAACATTAGGCAGATCAACGAGACAGAAAGTTAACAAGGATATCCAGGAATTGAACTCAACTCTGCAACAAGCAGACCTAATAGACATCTACAGAACTCTCCACCCCAAATCAACAGAATATACATTCTTCTCAGCACCATATCACACTTATTCCAAAATTGACCACATAATTGGAAGTAAAGCACTCCTCAGCAAATGTACAAGAACAGAAATTATAACAAACTGTCTCTCAGACCACAGTGCAATCAAACTAGAACTCAGGACTAAGAAACTCAATCAAAACCGCTGAACTGCATGGAAACTGAGCAACCTGCTCCTGAATAACTACTGGGTAAATAATGAAATGAAGGCAGAAATAAAGATGTTCTTTGAAACCAATGAGAACAAAGATACAACATACCAGAATCTCTGGGACACATTTAAAGCAGTGTGTAGAGGGAAATTTATAGTCCTAAATGCCTACAAGAGAAAGCTGGAAAGATCTAAAATTGACACTCTAACATCACAATTAAAAGAACTGGCGAAGCAAGAGCAAACGCATTCAAAAGCTAGCAGAAGGCAAGAAATAACTAAGATCAGAGCAAAACTGAAGGAGGTAGAGACACAAAAAACCCTCCAAAAAATCAATGAATCCAGGAGCTGGTTTTTTGAAAAGATCAACAAAATTGATAGACTGCTAGCAAGACTAATAAAGAAGAAAAGAGAGAAGAATCAAATAGATGCAATAAAAAATGATAAAGGGGATATCACCATCGACCCCACAGAAATACAAACTACCATCAGAGAATACTATAAACACCTCTACGTAGATAAACTAGAAAATCTAGAAGAAATAGATAATTTCCTGGACACTTACACTCTTCCAAGACTAAACCAGGAAGAAGTTGAATCCCTGAATAGACCAATAGCAGGCCCTGAAATTGAGGCTATAATTAATAGCCTACCAACCAAAAAAAGTCCAGGACCAGATGGATTCACAGCTGAATTCTACCAGAGGTATAAGGAGGAGCTGGTACCATTCCTTCTGAAACTATTCCAATCAATAGAAAAAGAGGGAATCCTCCCTAACTCATTTTATGAGGCCAATGTCATCCTGATACCAAAGCCTGGTAGAGACATAACAAAAAAAGAGAATTTTAGACCAATATCCCTGATGAACATTGATGCAAAATTCCTCAATAAAATACTGGCAAACCAGATCCAGCAGCACATCAAAAAGCTTATCCACCATGATCAAGTGGGCTTCATCCCTGGGAGGCAAGGTTGGTTCAACATATGGAAAGCTGAAACTGGATCCTTTCCTTACTCCTTATATGAAAATTTATTCAAGATGGGTTAGAGACTTAAATGTTAGACCTAATACCATAAAAACTCTAGAAGAAAACCTAGGTAATACCATTCAGGACATAGACATGGGCCAGGACTTCATGTCTAAAACACCAAAAGCAATGGCAACAAAAGCCAAAATTGACAAATGGGATCTAATTAAACTAAAGAGCTTCTGCACAGCAAAAGAAACTACCATCAGAGTGAACAGGCAATCTACAGAATGGGAGAAGATTTTTGCAATCTACTCATCTGACCAAGGGCTAATATCCAGAACCTACAAAGAACTCAAACAAATTTACAAGAAAAAAACAACCCCATCAAAAAGTGGGCAAAGTATATGAACAGACATTTCTCAAAAGAAGACATGTATACAGCCTACAGACACATGAAAAAAATGCTCGTCATCACTCATCACTGGCCATCAGAGAAATGCAAATCAAAACCACAATGAGATACCATATAACACCACTTAGAATGGCAATCATTAAAAAGTCAGGAAGCAACAGGTGCTGGAGAGGATGTGGAGAAATAGGAACACTTTTACACTGTTGGTGGGATTGTAAACTAGTTCAACCATTATGGAAAATAGTATGGCGATTCCTCAAGGATCTAGAACTAGATGTACCATATGACCCAGCCATCCCATTACTGGGTATATACCCAAAGGATTATAAATCATGCTGCTATAAAGACACATGCACACGTATGTTCATTGTGGCACTATTCAAAATAGCAAAGACTTGGAATCAACCCAAATGTCCATCAGTGACAGACTGGATTAAGAAAATGTGGCACATATACACCATGGAATACTATGCAGCCATAAAAAGGATGAGTTTGTGTCCTTTGCAGGGACATGGATGCAGCTGGAAACCATCATTCTCAGCAAACTATCGCAAGAACAGAAAACCAAACACCGCATGTTCTCACTCATAGGTGGGAACTGAACAATGAGATCACTTGGACTCGGGAAGGGGAACATCACACACTGGTGCCTATTATGGGGAGGGGGGAGGGGGAAGGGATTGCATTGGGAGTTATTCCTGATGTAAATGACAAGTGATGGGTGCTGACGAGTTGATGGGTGCAGCACACCAACATGGTACAAGTATTCATATGTAACAAACCTGCACGTTATGCACATGTACTCTAGAACTTAAAGTATAATAATAAGAAAAAAATATTATTTGGGGGTCAGTAATAATCTCATATTTCACACTGATGAAATGTAGTTGAGCAAAACTGAATAATTAATCACTTTTCCTCTGATACCGCCAAACCACCTGTGGACCACTTACTAATGTGCAGGCAGTAGTGTGTTGGTAATTGTTTAACAGCTGGCTCTCTGGGAAGGAGATTCTGGGGAGGAGGTCCCTTGATGTGCAACATTTGCCAAATTTGGTGGTGTAAATACTCCCACTATGACCAATTTTAAGCTAACATGGGCCATCAAAATTCCTGAATACTTAACAATTGGTTCTCACAAAGTCAAAGTTGTATTAGTTTGTCAGCATACCTTTGCACGGGGCCGCATATCTCGTCTTGAAAAACTCTGGTCAAAGGGAAAAAGGCGGTAATTTCTCTAAATTAAAAACTTGTTGCTTAAATTTTAAGACCTCTTCTACTTCAGTTTAGTCCTCTAGCTCAGAGATGGCTTATTAGATGCAACTGATCATAACTTAGCAGAGATTTCAGTTTTGGAATGAAAGGGAAATTCATATTTATAGACTGACTTTTTTAAATATGGGAATTGAAATTGGAAAGTGACTGGAGCTTAAATACTTAAAATGGGCCACAGTTTACTGAAATCTGTGAAAAATCAGTATGTAGTGGGTTGAGTTGAATCTCTCAAAAAGTGTATGTCCAAATCCTAATTCCTTCCCCTTCTTCTCATACTTATGAATATGACCTTATTTGGCAATAAGGTTTTTGCAGATGTAATCAAGGATCTCCAGATGACATAATATGGATTTATGGTAGTCCACAAATCCAATGACTAGTGTCTTTATAAGAGAAAGAACATTGAAATACAGACACAGTGGAGGGAAGGGAATATGAAGACAAGGGCAGAGATTGGAGTTATGCTGCCACAAACCAAGGAACAGCAAGAACCCCAGAAGCTGGAAGAGGCAAGAAAGGATTCTCCCAGGGAGTTTTCTGAGAGAGTGTGGCCCTGTTGGATCCTTAAGTTCAGACTTCTAGCCTCCAGAACTCTGAAAAAATAAAATTCTGTTGTTTTAAGCTACCACCTTGGGTTGGCAGCTCCAGGAGCCTAATACATGATATATAAAATTAGTAAAATAAGGAAAAATACTATTTGACTAGTTTGTTTTCAACTGAGTTACACAAAAATCAAATATATTCGTCTCTTTATTTTTACTTTACAAAAGATGTCAATATCTAGCTACTATTTGTTTAAATATAAAATTAGTTGATGACAAGTAGTCATTAAATAAGATTCCTGTAACTATTAAGATCTTTGCTCTATGAGTATCCTAACTAGCTAAATCACGAGTACCATAACTAGTTGACTTAGGAAACTAGTGTTTACAAAATCAAATAAATGCCTACACACATTAAGTAGGTAATTTAAATGAGTGAATTTAGCTGGATCTGGCATATAATAGTGTTTGAAGAGATCTCTAGAGAACCGGAGTATTCATGCTATACATAAAAGAGAACTCAGCTATTCAACTCCAGTGCTTGTTGTCAGTGGAAATGTGAGTTTCCAGATCCTCTGATTTTTCTAAGAAGTCAGGAATCCAGATTTTTATGTGATAGCCCTGAAATTTTAAATGTTGTCTCAAAAAATGAAAAGTAAAAAGAAAATTAAAAAAAGATTAATTATCTGCTTTTACACAAATCTGTGACCTCTGCTTTAATATAATAACTTGTATAGGTAAATGTTTGTGTCAATTTGCTTTGGATCACTGAAATTGCTTTTTATTGCTTTCAATTACCAATGCTCAACAATAAAAGTAGGTTTAAAATTCCTCATCCTTTATCCTCTTGGTCAAAGTAGAGTGGCCGGTGGTCTATGGAGAGGAAAATCTTTAATATCATGGGAATTTGTTTTCTAAAACAATTTTGAAGTAAAGGTCTTCACACAATGAGGGTCTTTTTGATTACAAAATAATATATTGCTTTTGTAAATTTAGGTTTTCATATGTTGCATTACAGGAGATCAGACTAAAGTTTCCATAATAAAAAATTGTTATTTTATGAAGAATTTCAACCTCTCATTTCATGTTTGAAGCCCATAGCTTTCAGGACTAGTTATGTCTTAAAAATGTCAGCCATCCCAGTTGAAAGAAAGCCCATTTTCTCAATTTTAAACACACATTTGAGGGATGTATTTTTAGCTGTGGGGACAAAGGCAAAATGGTTTGCTCTGCCAGGTGTCATGCTGTCTTTAAATTTTATGAAAAGAAAGAATTAGGAACAAATTCTGGACGACGTTCTGCAGCACATAGAGACTGAAGTTAATTTATTTTAATTCTGTATTGCTACCTGCTGGTAGGTTACAATGGATGGGTGACAGTTTACAGTATCTAGAGGCACGGCTCTCAGTAGAGGACTAAAGACACTGTCACAGTATCCAGAAGTCAGTGTTCTGAGTCTGAAGGCCCTGAGAAGGTGCCATAGAAATGGGCCAGGCAACTCCTGCCTGCAAAGGGAGTAAACCAGCGAGGCATAACATCATACCGATAAATCGGAAAAAGGCTGGCCATTTTGAGCAAGCACACTTTCTAATAAAAAAAAGATGAAGGAAAGACAGGTGTGCCTCATGGAGCAAGATGATAGGATTCACATTGAGGATAAATGTAAAAGCATTTAAATAAATATAGCCAATTGGGAAAAATATTAAATGTATAAATTTTGAATAAGCATAAATTTAGCCACAAGGAGAAATTATGCCTAATATATTAGAGTTTTCTGATTTAGCAAATGAATTTCTGGAAAATGAATTATAATAGGATTGGGGGTGGGCAACAAAAGTTTGCATACAGATGAAGAGATGGGACAAAAATCCAGAGAGACATAGGTGAATATTTTTCTTCATAGAAAAGGCTATAGTAAGGTTTCTTATTGAGAAAAGTTGTCTTTCTCAACATTTGAAAATTAAGAGATAAAAAGTAACTACAAGGAAAAAGATAATATGAGTATTAATTTTTCATTTGACCCTATATTATTTATAAATTGAATATCCTGTCAACGGACACATAACATATCTGTGTGGGCACAAACATAGCAAATGAATCCCCCTCACCCTACTTTCACTGTTCTCTCTCTCTCTCATCTTTCACCAAAGTAGTATGTCTACTTCCTTTAAAAGTACAGTAGTACTAAGAAGCTTTTTTTATTATTATTATACTTTAAGTTCTAGGGTACATGTGCATAACGTACAGATTTGTTACATATGTATACTTGTGCCATGTTGGCGTGCTGCACCCATCAACTCGTCAGCACCCATCAACTCGTCATTTACATCAGGTATAACTCCCAATGCAATCCCTCCCCCCTCCCCCCTCCCCATGATAGACCCCGGTGTATGATGTTCCCCTTCCCGAGTCCAAGTGATCTCATTGTTCAGTTCCCACCTATGAGTGAGAACATGCAGTGTTTGGTTTTCTGTTCTTGCGATAGTTTGCTGAGAATGATGGTTTCCAGCTGCATCCATGTCCCTACAAAGGACACAAAGTCATCCTTTTTTATGGCTGCATAGTATTCCATGGTGTATATGTGCCACATTTTCTTTTTTTTTTTTTTTTTTTTTTTTTTTTTTTTTTTTTTTTTAATTTATTTATTATTATTATACTTTAAGTTGTAGGGTACATGTGCATAACGTGCAGGTTTGTTACATATGTATACTTGTGCCATGTTGCTGTGCTGCACCCATCAACTCGTCATTTACATCAGGTATAACTCCCAATGCAATCCCTCCCCCCTCCCCCCTCCCCATGATAGGCCCCGGTGTGTGATGTTCCCCTTCCTGAGTCCGAGTGATCTCATTGTTCAGTTCCCACCTATGAGTGAGAACATGCGGTGTTTGGTTTTCTGTTCTTGTGATAGTTTGCTAAGAATGATGGATTCCAGCTGCATCCAAGTCCCTACAAAGGACTCAAACTCATCCTTTTTTATGGCTGCATAGTATTCCATGGTGTATATGTGCCACATTTTCTTAATCCAATCTGTCACTGATGGACATTTGGGTTGATTCCAAGTCTTTGCTATTGTGAATAGTGCTGCAATAAACATACGTGTGCATGTGTCTTTATAGCAGCATAATTTATAATCCTTTGGGTATATACCCAGTAATGGGATGGCTGGGTCATATGGTACATCTAGTTCTAGATCCTTGAGGAATCGCCATACTGTTTTCCATAATGGTTGAACTAGTTTACAATCCCACCAACAGTGTAAAAGTGTTCCTATTTCTCCACATCCTCTCCAGCACCTGTTGTTTCCTGACTTTTTAATGATTGCCATTCTAACTGGTGTGAGATGGTATCTCATGGTGGTTTTGATTTGCATTTCTCTGATGGCCAGTGATGATGAGCATTTTTTCATGTGTCTGTTGGCTGTATGAATGTCTTCTTTTGAGAAATGTCTGTTCATGTCCTTTGCCCACTTTTTGATGGGGTTGTTTGTTTTTTTCTTGTAAATTTGTTTGAGTTCTTTGTAGGTTCTGGATATTAGCCCTTTGTCAGATGAGTAGATTGCAAAAATTTTCTCCCATTCTGTAGGTTGCCTGTTCACTCTGATGGTAGTGTCTTTTGCTGTGCAGAAGCTCTTTAGTTTAATGAGATCCCATTTGTCAATTTTGGCTTTTGCTGCCGTTGCTTTTGGTGTTTTAGACATGAAATCTTTGCCCATGCCTATGTCCTGAATGGTACTACCTAGGTTTTCCTCTAGGATTTTTATGGTATTAGGTCTAACATTTAAGTCTCTAATCCATCTTGAATTAATTTTCGTATAAGGAGTAAGGAAAGGATCCAGTTTCAGCTTTCTACTTATGGCTAGCCAATTTTCCCAGCACCATTTATTAAATAGGGAATCCTTTCCCCATTTCTTGTTTCTCTCAGGTTTGTCAAAGATCAAATGGCTGTAGATGTGTGGTATTATTTCTGAGGACTCTGTTCTGTTCCATTGGTCTATATCTCTGTTTTGGTACCAGTACCATGCTGTTTTGGTTACTGTAGCCTTGTAGTATAGTTTGAAGTCAGGTAGCGTGATGCCTCCAGCTTTGTTCTTTTGACTTAGGATTGTCTTGGAGATGCGGGCTCTTTTTTGGTTCCATATGAACTTTAAAGCAGTTTTTTCCAATTCTGTGAAGAAACTCATTGGTAGCTTGATGGGGATGGCATTGTATCTATAAATTACCTTGGGCAGTATGGCCATTTTCACAATATTGATTCTTCCTATCCATGAGCATGGTATGTTCTTCCATTTGTTTGTGTCCTCTTTTATTTCACTGAGCAGTGGTTTGTAGTTCTCCTTGAAGAGGTCCTTTACATCCCTTGTAAGTTGGATTCCTAGGTATTTGATTCTCTTTGAAGCAATTGTGAATGGAAGTTCATTCCTGATTTGGCTCTCTGTTTGTCTGTTACTGGTGTATAAGAATGCTTGTGATTTTTGCACATTAATTTTGTATCCTGAGACTTTGCTGAAGTTGCTTATCAGCTTAAGGAGATTTTGGGCTGAGACAATGGGGTTTTCTAAATATACAATCATGTCATCTGCAAAGAGGGACAATTTGACTTCTTCTTTTCCTAACTGAATACCCTTGATTTCTTTCTCTTGCCTGATTGCCCTAGCCAGAACTTCCAACACTATGTTGAATAGGAGTGGTGAGAGAGGGCATCCCTGTCTTGTGCCAGTTTTCAAAGGGAATTTTTCCAGTTTTTGCCCATTCAGTATGATATTGGCTGTGGGTTTGTCATAAATAGCTCTTATTATTTTGAGGTACGTTCCATCAATACCGAATTTATTGAGCGTTTTTAGCATGAAGGGCTGTTGAATTTTGTCAAAAGCCTTTTCTGCATCAATTGAGATAATCATGTGGTTCTTGTCTTTGGTTCTGTTTATATGCTGGATTATGTTTATTGATTTGCGAATGTTGAACCAGCCTTGCATCCCAGGGATGAAGCCCACTTGATCATGGTGGATAAGCTTTTTGATGTGTTGCTGAATCCGGTTTGCCAGTATTTTATTGAGGATTTTTGCATCGATGTTCATCAGGGATATTGGTCTAAAATTCTCTTTTTTTGTTGTGTCTCTGCCAGGCTTTGGTATCAGGATGATGTTGGCCTCATAAAATGAGTTAGGGAGGATTCCCTCTTTTTCTATTGATTGGAATAGTTTCAGAAGGAATGGTACCAACTCCTCTTTGTACCTCTGGTAGAATTCAGCTGTGAATCCATCTGGTCCTGGACTTTTTTTGGTTGGTAGGCTATTAATTGTTGCCTCAATTTCAGAGCCTGCTATTTGTCTATTCAGGGATTCAACTTCTTCCTGGTTTAGTCTTGGAAGAGTGTAAGTGTCCAGGAAATTATCCATTTCTTCTAGATTTTCCATTTTATTTGCGTAGAGGTGTTTATAGTATTCTCTGATGGTAGTTTGTATTTCTGTGGGGTCGGTGGTGATATCCCCTTGATCATTTTTAATTGCGTTGATTTGATTCTTCTCTCTTTTCTTCTTTATTAGTCTGGCTAGTGGTCTGTCAATTTTGTTGATCTTTTCAAAAAACCAACTCCTGGATTCATTGATTTTTTGGAGGGTTTTTTGTGTTTCTATCTCCTTCAGTTCTGCTCTGATCTTAGTTATTTCTTGCCTTCTGCTAGCTTTCGAATGTGTTTGCTCTTGCTTCTCTAGTTCTTTTAATTGCGATGTTAGAGTGTCAATTTTACATCTTTCCTGCTTTCTCTTGTGGGCATTTAGTGCTATAAATTTCCCTCTACACACTGCTTTAAATGTGTCCCAGAGATTCTGGTATGTTGTATCTTTGTTCTCATTGGTTTCAAAGAACATCTTTATTTCTGCCTTCATTTCGTTATGTACCCAGTAGTCATTCAGGAGCAGGTTGTTCAGTTTCCATGTAGTTGAGCGGTTTTGATTGAGTTTCTTAGTCCTGAGTTCTAGTTTGATTGCACTGTGGTCTGAGAGACAGTTTGTTATAATTTCTGTTCTTGTACATTTGCTGAGGAGTGCTTTACTTCCAATTACGTGGTCAATTTTGGAGTAAGTATGATGTGGTGCTGAGAAGAATGTATATTCTGTTGATTTGGGGTGGAGAGTTCTATAGATGTCTATTAGGTCTGCTTGCTGCAGAGATGAGTTCAATTCCTGGATATCCTTGTTAACTTTCTGTCTCGTTGATCTGTCTAATGTTGACAGTGGAGTGTTGAAGTCTCCCATTATTATTGTATGGGAGTCTAAGTCTCTTTGTAAGTCTCTAAGGACTTGCTTTATGAATCTGGGTGCTCCTGTATTGGGTGCATATATATTTAGGATAGTTAGCTCTTCCTGTTGAATTGATCCCTTTACCATTATGTAATGGCCTTCTTTGTCTCTTTTGATCTTTGATGGTTTAAAGTCTGTTTTATCAGAGACTAGTATTGCAACCCCTGCTTTTTTTTGTTCTCCATTTGCTTGGTAAATCTTCCTCCATCCCTTTATTTTGAGCCTATGTATGTCTCTGCGTGTGAGATGGGTCTCCTGAATACAGCAGACTGATGGGTCTTGACTCTTTATCCAGTTTGCCAGTCTGTGTCTTTTAATTGGAGCATTTAGTCCATTTACATTTAAGGTTAATATTGTTATGTGTGAACTTGATCCTGCCATTATGATATTAACTGGTTATTTTGCTCATTAGTTGATGCAGTTTCTTCCTAGCCTCAATGGTCTTTACATTTTGGCATGTTTTTGCAATGGCTGGTACCGGTTGTTCCTTTCCATGTTTAGTGCTTCCTTCAGGGTCTCTTGTAAGGCAGGCCTAGTGGTGACAAAATCTCTAAGCATTTGCTTATCTGTAAAGGATTTTATTTCTCCTTCACTTATGAAACTTAGTTTGGCTGGATATGAAATTCTGGGTTTAAAATTCTTTTCTTTAAGAATGTTGAATATTGGCCCCCACTCTCTTCTGGCTTGTAGAGTTTCTGCTGAGAGATCTGCTGTTAGTCTGATGGGCTTCCCTTTGTGGGTAACCCGACCTTTCTCTCTGGCTGCCCTTAAGATTTTTTCCTTCATTTCAACTTTGGTGAATCTGGCAATTATGTGTCTTGGAGTTGCTCTTCTCGAGGAGTATCTTTGTGGCGTTCTCTGTATTTCCTGGATTTGAATGTTGGCCTGCCCTACTAGGTTGGGGAAGTTCTCCTGGATGATATCCTGAAGAGTGTTTTCCAACTTGGTTCCATTTTCCCCCTCACTTTCAGGCACCCCAATCAGACGTAGATTTGGTCTTTTTACATAATCCCATACTTCTTGCAGGCTTTGTTCGTTTCTTTTTCTTCTTTTTTCTTTTGGTTTCTCTTCTCGCTTCATTTCATTCATTTGATCCTCAATCGCTGATACTCTTTCTTCCAGTTGATCGAGTCGGTTACTGAAGCTTGTGCATTTGTCACGTATTTCTCGTGTCATGGTTTTCATCTCTTTCATTTCGTTTAGGACCTTCTCTGCATTAATTACTCTAGCCATCAATTCTTCCACTTTTTTTTCAAGATTTTTAGTTTCTTTGCGCTGGGTACGTAATTCCTCCTTTAGCTCTGAGAAATTTGATGGACTGAAGCCTTCTTCTCTCATCTCGTCAAAGTCATTCTCCGTCCAGCTTTGATCCGTTGCTGGCGATGAGCTGCGCTCCTTTGCCGGGGGAGATGCGCTCTTATTTTTTGAATTTCCAGCTTTTCTGCCCTGCTTTTTCCCCATCTTTGTGGTTTTATCTGCCTCTGGTCTTTGATGATGGTGATGTACTGATGGGGTTTTGGTGTAGGTGTCCTTCCTGTTTGATAGTTTTCCTTCTAACAGTCAGGACCCTCAGCTGTAGGTCTGTTGGAGATTGCTTGAGGTCCACTCCAGACCCTGTTTGCCTGGGTATCAGCAGCAGAGGCTGCAGAAGATAGAATATTTCTGAACAGCGAGTGTACCTGTCTGATTCTTGCTTTGGAAGCTTCCTCTCAGGGGTGTACTCCTCCCTGTGAGGTGTGGGGTGTCAGACTGCCCCTAGTGGGGGATGTCTCCCAGTTAGGCTACTCAGGGGTCAGGGACCCGCTTGAGCAGGGAGTCTGTCCCTTCTCAGATCTCAACCTCCGTGTTGGGAGATCCACTGCTCTCTTCAAAGCTGTCAGACAGAGTCGTTTGCGTCTGTGCAGAGGTGTCTGTGTGTCTTAGTTTACTGTGCCCTGTCCCCAGAGGTGGAGTCTACAGAGACAGGCAGGTTTCCTTGAACTGCTGTGAGCTCCACCCAGTTCGAGCTTCCCAGCAGCTTTGTTTACCTACTTAAGCCTCAGCAATGGCGGGCGCCCCTCCCCCAGCCTCGCTGCTGCCTTGCCGGTAGATCACAGACTGCTGTGCTAGCAACGAGGGAGGCTCCGTGGGTGTGGGACCCTCCCGGCCAGGTGTGGGATATGATCTCCTGGTGTGCCTGTTTCCTAAAGCGCAGTATTGGGGTGGGAGTTACCCGATTTTCCAGGTGTTGTGTGTCTCAGTTCCCCTGGCTAGGAAAAGGGACTCCCTTCCCCCTTGCGCTTCCCAGGTGAGGCAATGCCTCGCCCTGCTTCAGCTCTCGCTGGTCGGGCTGCAGCAGCTGACCAGCTCCGATTGTCCGGCACTCCCCAGTGAGATGAACCCAGTACCTCAGTTGAAAATGCAGAAATCACCGGTCTTCTGTGTCGCTGGCGCTGGGAGTTGGAGACTGGAGCTGCTCCTATTCGGCCATCTTGCTCCGCCCCCCCCCACATTTTCTTAATCCAGTCTGTCACTGATGGACATTTGGGTTGATTCCAAGTCTTTGCTATTTTGAATAGTGCCACAATGAACATACGTGTGCATGTGTCTTTATAGCAGCATGATTTATAATCCTTTGGGTATATACCCAGTAATGGGTTGGCTGGGTCATATGGTACATCTAGTTCTAGATCCTTGAGGAATCGCCATACTATTTTCCATAATGGTTGAACTAGTTTACAATCCCACCAACAGTGTAAAAGTGTTCCTATTTCTCCACATCCTCTCCAGCACCTGTTGCTTCCTGACTTTTTAATGATTGCCATTCTAAGTGGTGTTATATGGTATCTCATTGTGGTTTTGATTTGCATTTCTCTGATGGCCAGTGATGAGTGATGATGAGCATTTTTTCATGTGTCTGTAGGCTGTATGCATGTCTTCTTTTGAGAAATGTCTGTTCATGTCCTTTGCCCACTTTTTGATGGGGTTGTTTGTTTTTTTCTTGTAAATTTGTTTGAGTTCTTTGTAGTTTCTGGATATTAGCCCTTTGTCAGATGAGTAGATTGCAAAAATCTTCTCCCATTCTGTAGGTTGCCTGTTCACTCTGATGGTAGTTTCTTTTGCTGTGCAGAAGCTCTTTAGTTTAATTAGATCCCATTTGTCAATTTTGGCTTTTGTTGCCATTGCTTTTGGTGTTTTAGACATGAAGACCTTCCCATGCCTATGTCCTGAATGGTATTACCTAGGTTTTCTTCTAGGGTTTTGATGGTATTAGGTCTAACATTTAAGTCTCTAATCCATCTTGAATTAATTTTCGTATAAGGAGTAAGGAAAGGATCCAGTTTCAGCTTTCTACTTATGGCTAGCCAATTTTCCCAGCACCATTTATTAAATAGGGAATCTTTTCCCCATTTCTTGTTTTTCTCAGGTTTGTCAAAGATCAGATGGCTGTAGATGTGTGGAATTATTTCTGAGGACTCTGTTCTATTCCATTGGTCTATATCTCTGTTTTGGTACCAGTACCATGCTGTTTTGGTTACTGTAGCCTTGTAGTATAGTTTGAAGTCAGGTCGCGTGATGCCTCCAGCTTTGTTCTTTTGACTTAGGATTGTCTTGGCAATGCAGGCTCTTTTTTGGTTCCATATGAACTTTAAAGCAGTTTTTTCCAATTCTGTGAAGAAACTCATTGGTAGCTTGATGGGGATGGCATTGAATCTATAAATTACCTTGGGCAGTATGGCAATTTTCATAATATTGATTCTTCCTATCCATGAGCATGGTATGTTCTTCCATTTGTTTGTGTCTTCTTTTATTTCACTGAGCAGTGGTTTGTAGTTCTCCTTGAAGAGGTCCTTTACATCCCTTGTAAGTTGGATTCCTAGGTATTTCATTCTCTTTGAAGCAATTGTGAATGGAAGTTCATTCATGCTTGGCTCTCTGTTTGTCTGTTACTGGTGTATAAGAATGCTTGTGATTTTTGCACATTAATTTTGTATCCTGAGACTTTGCTGAAGTTGCTTATCAGCTTAAGGAGATTTTGGGCTGAGACAATGGGGTTTTCTAAATATACAATCATGTCATCTGCAAACAGGGACAATTTGACTTCTTCTTTTCCTAACTGAATACCCTTGATTTCTTTCTCTTGCCTAATTGCCCTAGTCAGAACTTCCAACACTATGTTGAATAGGAGTGGTGAGAGAGGGCATCCCTGTCTTGTGCCAGTTTTCAAAGGGAATTTTTCCAGTTTTTGCCCATTCAGTATGATATTGGCTGTGGGTTTGTCATAAATAGCTCTTATTATTTTGAGATACGTTCCATCAACACCGAATTTATTGAGCGTTTTTAGCATGAAGGGCTGTTGAATTTTGTCAAAGACCTTTTCTGCATCTACTGAGATAATCATGTGGTTTTTGTCTTTGGTTCTGTTTATATGCTGGATTATGTTTATTGATTTGTGTATGTTGAACCAGCCTTGCATCCCAGGGATGAAGCCCACTTGATCATGGTGGATAAGCTTTTTGATGTGTTGCTGGATCCGGTTTGCCAGTATTTTATTGAGGATTTTTGCATTGATGTTCATCAGGGATATTGGTCTAAAATTCTCTTTTTTTGTTGTGTCTTTACCAGGCTTCGGTATCAGGACGATGCTGTCCTCATAAAATGAGTTAGGGAGGACTCGGTCTTTTTCTATTGATTGGAATAGTTTCAGAAGGAATGGTACCAGCTCCTCTTTGTACCTCTTGTTGAATTCAGCTGTGAATCCATCTGGTCCTGGACTTTTTTTTGCTGGTAGGCTATTAATTATTGCCTCAATTTCAGAGCCTGCTATTGGTCTATTCAGGAATTCAGCTTCTTCCTGGTTTAGTCTTGGAAGAATGTAAGTGTCCAGGAAATTATCCATTTCTTCTAGATTTTCTAGTTTATTTACATAGAGGTGTTTATAGTATTCTCTGATGGTAGTTTGTATTTCTGTGGGGTCGATGGTGATATCCCCTTTATCATTTTTTATTGCATCTATTTGGTTCTTCTCTCTTTTCTTCTTTATTAGTCTTGCTAGCAGTCTATCAATTTTGTTGATCTTTTCAGAAAACCAACCCCTGGATTCATTGATTTCTTGGAGGGTTTTTTGTGTCTCTATCTCCTTCAGTTCTGCTCTGATCTTAGTTATTTCTTGCCTTCTGCTAGCTTTTGAATGTGTTTGTTCTTGCTTCTCTAGTTCCTTTAATTGTGATGTTAGAGTGTCAATTTTAGATCTTTCCAGCTTTCTCTTGTGGGCATTTAGTGCTATAAATTTCCCTCTACACACTGCTTTAAATGTGTCCCAGAGATTCTGGTATGTTGTATCTATGTTCTCATTGGTTTCAAAGAACATTCTTATTTCTGCCTTCATTTCGTTATGTACCCAGTAGTCATTCAGGAGCAGGTTATTCAGTTTCCATGTAGTTGAGTGGTTTTGATTGAGTTTCTTAGTCCTGAGTTCTAGTTTGCATGCAGTGTGGTCTGAGAGACAGTTTGTTATAATTTCTGTTCTTGTACATTTGCTGAGGAGTGCTTTACTTCCAATTATGTGGTCAATTTTGGAATAAGTGTGATGTGGTGCTGAGTAGAATGTATATTCTGTTGATTTGGGGTGGAGAGTTCTGTAGATGTCTATTAGGTCTGCTTGCTGCAGAGATGAGTTCAATTCCTGGACATCCTTGTTAACTTTCTGTCTCATTTATCTGTCTAATGTTGACAGTGGGGTGTTGAAGTCTCCCATTATTATTGTATGGGAGTCTTTGTAAGTCTCTAAGGACTTGCTTTATGAATCTGGGTGCTCCTGTATTGGGTGCATATATATGTAGGATAGTTAGCTCTTCCTGTTGAATTGATCCCTTTACCATTATGTAATGGCCTTCTTTGTCTCTTTTGATCTTTGATGGTTTAAAGTGTGTTTTATCAGAGACTAGTATTGCAACCCCTGCTTTTTTTTGTTCTCCATTTGCTTGGTAGATCTTCCTCCATCCTTCTATTGTGAGCCTATGTATGTCTCTGCATGTGAGATGGGTCTCCTGAATACAGCAAACTGATATGTCTTGACTCTTTATCCAGTTTGCCAGTCTGTGTCTTTTAATTGGAACATTTAGTCCATTTACTGCTTTTTTTTGTTCTCCATTTGCTTGGTAGATCTTCCTCCATCCCTCTATTGTGAGCCTATGTATGTCTCTGCATGTGAGATGGGTCTCCTGAATACAGCAAACTGATATGTCTTGACTCTTTATCCAGTTTGCCAGTCTGTGTCTTTTAATTGGAACATTTAGTCCATTTACATTTAAGGTTAATATTATGTGTGAACTTGATCCTGTCATTATGATATTAACTGGTTATTTTGCTCATTAGTTGATGCAGTTTCTTCCTAGCATTGATGGTCTTTACATTTTGGCATGTTTTTGCAATGGCTGGTACCGGTTGTTCCTTTCCATGTTTAGTGCTTCCTTCAGGGTCTCTTGTAAGGCAGGCCTGGTGGTGACAAAATCTACGCATTTGCTTATCTGTAAAGGATTTTATTTCTCCTGCCCTTTTTAAACTTAGTTTGGCTGAGTATGAAATTCTGGGTTGAAAATTCTTTTCTTTAAGAATGTTGAATATTGGCCGCCACTCTCTTCTGGCTTGTAGAGTTTCTGCCGAGAGAGCTGCTGTTAGTCTGATGGGCTTCCCTTTGTGGGTAACCCGACCTTTCTCTCTGGCTGCCCTTAAGATTTTTTCCTTCATTTCAACTTTGGTGAATCTGGCAATTATGTGTCTCGGAGTTGCTCTTCTCGAGGAGTATCTTTGTGGTGTTCTCTGTATTTCCTGAATTTGAATGTTGGCCTGCCCTACTAGGTTGGAGATGTTCTCCTGGATGATATCCTGAAGTGTTTTCCAACTTGGTTCCATTTTCTCCCTCACTTTCAGGCACCCGAATCACACGTAGATTTGGTCTTTTTACATAATCCCATACTTCTTGCAGGCTTTGTTCATTTCTTTTTTTTCTTTTTCTTTAGGTTTCTCTTCTCGCTTCATTTCATTCATTTGATCCTCAATCACTGATACTCTTTCTTCCAGTTGATCGAGTCGGTTACTGAAGCTTGTGCATTTGTCACGTATTTCCTGTGTCATGGTTTTCATCTCTGTCAATTTGTTTATGGCCTTCTCTGCATTAATTATTCTAGTTATCAACTCTTCCAGTCTTTTTTCAAGATTTTTAGTTTCTTTGCCCTGGGTACATAATTCCTCCTTTAGCTCTGAGAAGTTTGATGCACTGGAGCCTTCTTCTCTCATCTCGTCAAAGTCATTCTCCGTCCAGCTTTGATCCATTGCTGGTGATGAGCTGCGTTCCTTTGCAGGGGGTGATGCGCTCTTATTTTTTGAATTTCCAGCTTTTCTGCCCTGCTTTTTCCCCATCTTTGTGGTTTTATCTGCCTCTGGTCTTTGATGATGGTGACATACTGATGGGGTTTTGGTGTAGGTGTCCTTCCTGTTTGTTAGTTTTCCTTCTAACAGTCAGGACCCTCAGCTGTAGGTCTGTTGGAGATTGCTTGAGGTCCACTCCAGACCCTGTTTGCCTGGGTATCAGCAGCAGAGGCTGCAGAAGATAGAATATTGCTGAACAGCGAGTGTACCTGTCTGATTCTTGCTTTGGAAGCTTCCTCTCAGAGGTGTACTCCACCGTGTGAGATGTGGGGTGTCAGTCTACCCCTAGTGGGGGATGTCTCCCAGTTAGGCTTCTCAGGGGTGAGGGACCCACTTGAGCAGGCAGTCTGTCCATTCTCAGATCTCAACCTCCGTGTTGGGAGATCCACCGCTCTCCTCAAAGCTGTCAGACAGAGTCGTTTGCATCTGCAGAGGTTTCAGCTGCTCTTTTGTTGTTGTTGTTGTTTAGCTGTGCCCTGTTCCCAGAGTTGGAGTCTACAGAGACAGGCAGGCCTCCTTGAGCTGCTGTGAGCTCCACCCAGTTGGAGCTTTCCAGTGGCTTTATCTACTTAAGCCTCAGCAATGGCGCGCGCCCCTCCCACAGCCTTGCTGCTGCCTTGCCGCCAGATCTCAGACTGCTGTGCTAGCAATGAGGGAGGCTCCGTGGGCATGGGACCCTCCTGGCCAGGTGTGGGATATAATCTCCTGGTGTGCCTGTTTGCTAACATCCTTGGTAGAGCGCAGTATTGGGGTGGGAGTTACCCGATTTTCCAGGTGTTGTGTGTCTCAGTTCCCCTGGCTAGGAAAAGGGATTCCCTTCCCCCTTACACTTCCCAGGTGAGGGGATGCCTCGCCCTGCTTCAGCTCTCGCTGGTCAGGCTGCACCAGCTGACCAGCACCAACTGTCCCGCACTCCCTAGTGAGATGAACCCAGTACCTCAATTGAAAATGCAGAAATCACCTGTCTTCTGTGTCGCTCGTGCTGGGAGTTGGAGAATGGAGCTGTTCCTATTCGGCCATCTAGTACTAAGAAGCTTTTAATGGCAGTATCTGCCTCATGCTTTTCTTTTTTCCTGGTCCTGCTTAGGAGGCAGCCATCTAATACACATTAGGCTGTTTCCCCTAGAACTACTCTAATACATTTAAATAATCTAATTATTCTGCTATTCTTAAATCAGTTTAGACATTATCAATTTTAGACAAAGATGTAGACAAGGGCTTATGAGTATCTTACCAGACATTCCATTTTTCTTTCATCTTCCTAATGAAAGTTGTCATAACTCTTAGCTAAAGCAATGGTTCATTTGCATCTGGGATATTATATACAAGTCCAGAAAGTGGGCCTTGAGTAAAGGGCAAATGAAATGATTAGCAGGGTGGAGACAGGCTGCTGGTAGACTAACTAACAAGATCCCTTTGTAGAGGACAGACCAAGACTGACACTGGTTATGATTGAAGCTTAAAAATGCATAAACACTATGGACCAGATAGATACAGATGTTTTTATTTTATCTTGAAATTCTAGGAAGTAAAATTTCGAATAAATATAAACACTTTATTCTGAATATGCTATTTCCTTAGAAAATTAATCTACTTTACATAGGTGTTCAGTTTATACCCCTAGAAGTGGAACATATTTTTATAGCTGGGTTAGACATTTGAGTTTATATGTGTTTGCATGTACATTTTGTGTGTTTTTCTAATTAAACAGTTTCTATGTTAAAAGTAAATAGGGACCATTGAAAATAAAACTGAATTTATTGAATTGAAATTTTAATAAGGGTTTATGAAATTTGCCATGTCTTAAAATGTGTATTGCCTGGGATGTTGCATGAAAATACAGAGTAGCTTTATAAGTGTAACAAAATAAATTATATGTCCCCTGAATTGCAGTATAAAGAATAATTTTCTTCTGAAATACACATATACAAACCCTTAAAAGTGTTGTCTCTAATGACTTTGCTTGTCTTGGGAGACAAATAAATGATTAAATCACATTTTAGCTTTGGTTTAGAAATATATCAAACATTTTTGCTTTGCACAGATAAATAGAATTTGTTATCATTCTATTTAAAAACAAAACAAAATATTCTCTCTGGCAAAGGCCACTTCAAAATATGTTTCCATAGAAACCTGAGAAGAAAAATAAATGGAAACAAACATCACTTTAGCTCTACTCAGGATGATCTACAGTGGCCAGAGATTTAAACCTGGCTTGAGATAGCACCATCCATGGTCATTACATAAGTTGTTAGGAAAAGTAATATTTATCTATTATGTATACACTTTCTAAATAGCTGATTTATTGCTCTTACCTATTTGGTGTTGAGGTTTTTTTCCCATTTCTTGCTATCATTAGGACAGGGAAGAAACTTGAGATCTTTATGCAGCAGTAGTCTCCACAATTTTAGAACCCAGGGAAAAAAGGTGAACTACTTTTATGACTCTTCTATATTTCATATTATTCTGGTCAAATTATAACTTTGATGAGAATTAAAAAGAAGCAATACATAAAGGAAATCATTGGAATTTTTTAAAGCCCTTGATGTCAGAGAAGCAAAATAAAAAATTTCATTTTAGATATAAAATGTTTTTTGAAGCTCTGGTTGTCCAAAAATATTTCTAATATTATTTTAAACAGAAACTTAGATTTAATCCTAATTATAGCACAAGTAAGGGTACATATGATGAATGCCAGTTATGAGTCTGTTGAATATAGCCATGAATCTAGAACTTCAGGGATAATAAATATATAGTGCACAATTGGCCACTACTCCATCCTGAATTCCTGGCAGACATTGCTAATCAAACTCATCATTCTAACCTGCAAGTTCAGAAGGGGTTAATTTCAAAAATATATAGGGAACTCCAACTCAATAGCCAAACACATTCATGTACACCCACACACATCCACATGAAACAAAAACATGTTGGAAAATGGACAAATAACTTCAATAGACATTTTTTTCCAAAGAAGACATACAATGGTCAATAAGTATATGAAAAAATAATTAACCTCATTAATTGTCAGGGAAATGCAAGCAATCTACAATGAGATATCACCTCATACTTGTCAGGATGGCTATTATCAAAAAAACAAAAATACTAAGTGTTGGCAAGGATGTGGAGTAACTGGAACCCTTGTATATTGTTAGTGGGAATGTAAAATGGTACAGCAGCTATGGAAAACAGTATGGAAGGTCCTCAAAAAAATTAAAAATAGAACTGTCATATGATCCAGCCATTCTACTTCTAGATATGTATCCAGAAATAAAAATAAAATTGGAATCTTAGAGAAATCTACACTTCCATATTCATTGTAGCATTATTCACAATGGCCAATAAATAATAGAAACAATCCAAGTATTCATCAACAAATGAATGAATAAAAGAAATGTGGTGTATACATGCAATAAAATATTATTCAGTATTATAAAAGAAGAGAATTTTTTCATATGCAACAGCATGGATAAACCTGTAGGACATTCTCAAGTAAGCTAGTCACAGAAAGACCAACTAAAAGATTCCATTAATATGAGTTATTTATAATTAGTCAATCAAACTCATAGAAGCAAAGAATGCAGTACTGATTTCCAGTGGCTGGGGGTGGAGGAAATGGGGAATTGTTCAATGGGTATAAAGTTTCAGTTATGCCAGATGATTAAGTTCTAGATATCTGCTGTACAATAGAGTGCCTATAGTTAACAATATTGTACTGTGCACTACAAAAAGATTGTTAAGAGGAGAGATGCCATGTTAAGTGTTCTTACCACAAAAATATAAACCCCAAAAAGAAAAACAAATGGAAACAAAGACACTTTGAAAGATGTCAAATATGTCTATTTCCTTTATTATGGTGATGGTATTATAGGTTTTTTGTATGTTCAAACTAATCAAATTGTACACATTAAATACAAGCAACTCCTTGTATATCAATTATATTTCAATAAAGCTGTTTTTAAAGCAGCAATTGGTTTTGTAAACTGTTTATACTGTGCCCAAAGGATGGTAAATAATTTCATTCCATGAACCCACATTGGTCTAGAGATAGTGCTGCTGGGAACATGTCAAAGAAGCCCTGCCTGAGCTCTGCGGGTAAGACTGAGGGACTTGATTAGCAATGTCTGCCAGGAGTTCAGGATGGAGAAGTGATCGATTGTGCACTATATATTTACCATCTCTGAAATTCTAGATTAATGGTTATATTCAACAGACTCATGACTGGCATCCATCATATTTATCCTAATTTGTGCTATAACTAGGAATCAGCCTAAGTTTCTATTTAAAACAGAAATATTTTTGGCAATCAGAACTTCAATAAACACTTCAGATCTGAAATGAAATTTTGGATTTTGCTTCCCTAACATCAAGGACCAAAAAAAAAATTCCAATGACTTTGTCATCAAATGGATCTTTTGAAAGACAGAGAGATAGAAGAAGTAATAAAAGGGAGAACAAGAATATATACAAAAAATGAGACACTAGTATTCATATCTTAGTAAATGGTAAAATATCTCTTGTCTACTTCTGCACTTCTATACTGAATATATAGTATCAAACTCATATATATTTACTAGAATACTAGATATGGGCCCAGGGATGTCATTGTGAAAAACGAAAACAAGAAAAAACAAGAATTTTATCACTTTTTAAAGCTAATTAGGGGCATGAAAACACAAAGATACTATTTTTTTTTTTTGGTAGAATTTACCAAATTTACAAAGATACTATGTAAATTTGTTGCTACTGCCAAATAACTCAGTCAAATATTGACTTCTTTAAGCAGACTTTTGTTTTGTTTTGTTTTGTTTTGTTTTGTTTTTTGAGATGGAGTCTCGCTCTGTCGCCCAGGCTGGAGTGCAGTAGCTCGACCTCGGCTCACTGCAAGCTCCGCCTCCCAGGTTCACACCATTCTTCTGCCTCAGCCTCCTGAGTAGCTGGGACCGCCACCATGCCCGGCTAATTTTTTGTATTTTTAGTAGAGACGGGGTTTCACCGTGTTGGCCAGGATGGTCTCGATCTCCTGACCTCGTGATCCGCCCGCCTCAGCCTCCCAGAGTGCTGGGATTACAGGCGTGAGCCACCACACCCGACCTAAACAGACATGTTTAAGCATCATTTTGAGGGCGAGAGGATTAAAGATGTTTCTAAATTGTTACTAGCACATTATTTTCTCAAATGCTTATGTGATAAGGATAATTGGTCAAAAAGAGAAGTATCTCTTGGGAACAGAAAATAGGCAGGAATTAAGAGTGTTTCATCAGTAGGTGATGTTTCTCTGAAAAGTAAATACAGTGGATGTTTCTAATAATTATAATTGATTATAAATTTGAAAAGAAGTTCAATGTCTTAAGACTAGGACAGGGAAAATAGGACCCTCTCCTATATAGATATTTCATTCTGAATATGCTCTTTAGTAAACTTTGTATGGCCGTGTATTTCCATATTGACTGGAAGCAACCCGGAAGAAGTGTGTACTTTCGTTCCAGTAATTAAATAATCAACACAAATATAGGTTTACAGGGTTGAATTTACTACTGCTCTTGTGCCACTCAATTTATTCCAGTCTAGACCTAAAGCTTGTCTCTCAGAAATCTTCAAAACACACAGACAAAATTCTCTACTCAAGTAGAGAAAACACTTTTGACAGGATTTAATATTTTTGAAATGGTAATGAACACCATGTATTGCTATTGATTATGAATTCGATATAGTGTCTGGTTTTAAAAAATATCTTTTCTAAGGTTAACGAGAATTTTTAAAAGATTTGAAGCAGAGTAAGAAAGTCCCTCGCCACAATTTATTCCTAATATTGCCAAAAATTACCCCCATTTTCTTCTCCCAAAGAGGCATCCTTTCTTTTTTTTAATACAAAAGAACTATTCTTATGTGAAAATGTGACCTTTATAGGATTATAAATGTCAAAACATGGTCTTTGTAATTCTCCAAATTTCTGACAGGAAAATGTCTAATTTATTTATTGCCACCTTTTTTTGCTTTTATGTTCCTAGCTCTTAGTCCAGTGCTTGACACATAAGTGTCTCGTAAATGCTAGTTGACTTCAAATGAATCCTTTGAAAAAAGTCAATCTTTTAGATCAAAGATATTATCTCTAGTATTATCATGACCAGATGTTTATTAACCCTTTGTCAAAGTAGAAGAAAGTCTTGTCAGTGAAACCACATATTATACAAAAGACAGGGTCTTGCAATGTAAGAGTTTAAACTGAAAAAATCAGTGTTAATCTGTGAAAAGAATATGCATTTTCCAGCTCTGTCACTATAGCAGCAGCAGGATTTCTAATGCTCAGGGTTTTGTTTTTGTTTTTGTTTTTGTTTTTGAGACAGAGTTTCGCTTTTGTTCCCCAGGCTGCAGTGCAATGGTTTGATCTCGGCTCACTGCAACCTCTGCCTCCCAGGCTCAATTGATTCTCCTGCCTCAGCCTCTGGAGTAGCTGGGACTGCAGGCACTTCCCACCACTCCCAGGTAGTTTTTGTATTTTTAATAGAGACGGGGTTTCGCCTTGTTGGTCAGGCTGGTCTCAAACTCTTGATCTCAGGTGATCTGCCTGCCTCAGCCTCCCAAAGTGCTGGGATTACTAATACCCAGATTTTGATTTCTAATATGTAATCTAGGTTTTCCCAGAAGCAGACACTGAGGCAAGGATTAGAATACAAATAGAAGAGTAGAAAAATGAGAGAGGAAAGGGAAAGAAACTGATAGAGGTTACATTTTCTTGCAAGTTGCCACTGTTGGTAACTTAGAGCTCTGGGATTCAGAGTAAAATGCAGCCTCAGAATTATCCCGCCTGTGAATGAGGGAGTTGGAATATTTATATCCAACTTCCTTGAGTCATTAGTTGAGGGCTGCTCTCAGGTGGCACCAATTCCCTGGAACTTCCAGCCTGTCAGTCAAGAAGTAGAACCCAGACCCTGGACAAAAGGACATCAGGAAAAAAAAGCAGACACTAGCATTTGAAAACATGCTCATGAGAACTGAAATGGGAAGGTGAAGGGAAGGGATGGGGCAAATACTGTATCCCATACAAATATTATTCTCCTTTAAAAGAAATAAAAACTCTGTAGATAGCTTATTCCAAGTCTTAGGGCAAGGACAATGCAGACAGATTTGGAAATAATTATTGTCAGAGAACAGGGACATTTTAAAGGATATTGGGGCACTATTAAAAGGACAAAGTTGTGAGGATTTAAGCATCAACATAATAATGATGATAATTGTGGCTAATTGGAATATATTGAGTCTATACAAGGCCAATATTTCATAATAATATGAAGTATACAAGATATACTCATAACCATAAAAGAATGGTGAATAGAATAGGGCATGCTTAATTGTATTTCTTTAAATAAATGGGAATGCTAATATATGTGGGTATGTTCTACTTCTATTTAACATACATCTGTTTAGGAAGTATTGATAGGTACTTATGTCCGTCTGATATGGTTTGACTGTGTCCCCCACTTAAATCTCATCTTGAATTGTGGTTCCCATAATCCCCACGTGTTGTGGGAGGGACCTGGTGAGAGATAATTTAATCATAGGGATAGTTACCTTCATGCTAGTGAGTGAGTTCTCAGGACATCAGATGGTTTTATAAAGGACTTTTCCCCTTTTTGCTTGGCACTTCTCCTTGTTGCTGCCATGTGAAGAAGGACATGTTTGCTTCCCCTTCTGCCATGAGTATGTGTTTCCTGAAACCTTCAGCCATGCTGAACTGTGAGTCAGTTAAACCTCTTTCCTTTATAAATTACCCAGTCTCAGGTATATCTTTATTAGCAGCCTGAGAACAGAATAATACACCATCCAAACACAGGGAACTATAAGTACAGTTCTGATAAAAGTGGCAGTCAGGAAGGGAATTGAGCTTGGATTCAGCATCAGGGAATACACAAAATAACCAAAGAGAATAGGGGCTTGACAGTGTGCTCAAGATGATAAATTAGCCAAATGAGCTAAAGACAAGTAATGGCTGAGACTCAGTTGTTCCCAGTCTCTCAGGAGATGTAACCTCTAGATGGCCCTATTAATAAAAATAATAATGATAAATATATAAAAATGTTAAAATATTGACAACACAGGTCTGTATCTTAGAATAAACCATGCATTATGGTAAATCTAGTCATAATTTAAAAGTGTATCTTGTAACATAACCAACCAGAGAAAATAATTACTGTAACCAATCTTAAAATGTAGCATTTGACTATAGACTCTGAAATGCAAAAAAATCTTAACCTATAGTTAGTATTTGTATTATTAATGAAAATATATTTATATTATAGAAAAAAATCAATTTATAACATTGTTAGAAATCAATATTTTCAGAGAGAGAGAAAGAGGAATTAATGGGTGCTAGAACTATTAGGTGAAATATTGATAGAGAGCATTTTATACTTTACTACATTTTTGTCTGTTTGGAAATTTTCATAATAAAAAATTTTAAGAGTTTTTTTAGGAAAAGACATCATGTTGCACAAAGGTAAAACCTGTATGAAAGGTATGAATTTTTAAAATTTGGAGAGAAGAGAGGAAATTGAGAAAAGAAATTAAATTTCTTGACTTAAACAATGAACAATCCATCAAAAACCTGTACACTTGATTGTTCTGGTGAGACCATAGCAAACCTAAGAAGGTGTCAAGATAAATAAAAACCCTGAGAAGATATTACAGTAGTATGGTACTAATCCTAGGAAGATATAAAAACATATAAAGTAAGGAAATAAATCAAATTATTGATGTTTATAGATTACAGTAAGGGTAAATGTATGCTTGCTAACACACTTGGTAACCGTTGCATCTATATATGTTTTGCCTGGTGTATAGAGATTTGACGTATACAAAAGTATTAGTCATACTAAATTGTAATTGCAATTTTGTACAAAACAATCAAATCTGTAGTCAGTGTTTAAATGCTCAAAAATGGTTTTTACATAAAAATACTAGACAGATTTAAAATGGACAACTTGATGCACCTCAAGGAATTAGAAAAGCAAGAACAAACCAACTGCAAATTAGTAAAAGGAAATGTATAATAAAAATCAGAGCAGAAAGAAATGAAACTGGAACTAAAAATACAAAAGATCAATGAAACAAAAGTTGTTTTCTAAAAGGTCGAGAAACCATGAGCTAGATTAAGAAAAAAGTAAGAAGAGACAAATAAATAAAATCAGAAACCAGAAAGAGATGGCACAGTGGACACCAGAGAAAGATAAAGATTCAGTAGAGATCACTATGAACAACTATAGACTAATAAATTTGAAAGCTTAGAGGAAGTGTATAAATTCCTGGATACATATAATCTATCAATATCGAACCAAGTAGAAACAGAAATCCTGAACTGAGCAATAACAAGTAATGGGATTGAATCAGTAATAAAAAAAACCTCCCAATGAAAAAAGAAGTACAGGACCAGATGGCTTCACCAATTAATTCTGCTGAAACTTTAAAGAATTAATTATCAATTCTTCTCAAACTATTCCAAAAGATTGAAGTGGAGGGAACTCTTCCTAACTCCTTCTATGAGACCAGCGTAACCCTGATACCAAAATTAGACAAGAACACAACAACAAAAAAAGAAAACTACAGGCTAATATCCCTCTGACCATCGATGTAAAAATCCTCAACAAAACACTAGAAAACCAAATCCAACAATACATTGAAACAATATGCACCACGATCAAGTGGGATTTATCCCAAGAATGTAAGGATGGTTCAACATATGCAAATAAATAGATGTGATACATCACATCAACAGAATGAAGGACACAAAAACCGTGTGATCATCTCAATAGACACAGAAAAATCATTTGATAAAATTCAACATCCCTTCCTGATAAAAAAAAAATTTCAACAAATTAGGTATAGAAGGAAAGTACCTTAACATGATAAAGGTCATATATGACAAACCCATGGTTAACATTATACTGATTGAGGAAAGACTGAAAGCTTCTTCTCTAAGAACTGTAATAAGACAAGGATGCTCACTGTCACCACTTTTATTCAACATAGTATTGAAGGTCCTGGCCAGAGGAATTAGGCAGGGCATTCAAATTGGAAAGGAAGAGTCAAATTATCTCTGTTTGCAGTTGACATGATCTTATATATAGCAAAACCTAAATACTCTACCAAAACTGAAAAATGAATTCAACAGAGTTACAGGATACAAAATCAGTATATAAAAAACAATAGCATTTCTATATACCAACATAGAACTAGCTGAAAAAAAAAACAAAAACCAAGAAGACCAATCCCATTTATAATAGCTATCAAAAAATGAAATACCTAGGAATAAATCTAACCAAGAGGGTGAAAGATCTCTACAAGGAAAACTACACAACACTGACAAAAGAAATTGAAGAGGATACAAACAAATGGAAACACATCCCACATTCATGGATCAGAAGGATTAGTATTGTTAAAATGTCTATACTACCCAAAGCAATTACAGGTTCAATACAATCTCTATCAAAATACCATTGACAGTCTTAACAGAAATAGAGAATCTTAACTTTTGTATGGAAACACAAAAGAACCAGAATAGCCAAAGCAATTCTGAGCAAAAAGAACAAAGTTAGAGACATTACAATACCAGCAATCAAAATATTGTGCAAAGATGTAGTAATCAAAACAGCATTGTACTGGCATAAAAAGACACAGAACAATGAAACAGAATAGAGAATCCATAAATTAATCCGCTTATCTACAGCCAACTTATTTTTGGCAAACAACAACATTTGTTGGAGAAAGGACAGTCTCTTCAATAAATTGCACTGGGAAAACTGATTATTTATATGCAGAATAATATTAGACTACCATCTCTCACTCTATGCAAAAATCAACATGAAATTGATTAAATATCTAACTATAAGTCCCAAAACTATAAAACTGCTAGAAGAAAATACAAGGAAAAGGCTTCAAGACATTGGCCTTGGAAAACATTTTATGAATAAGATCTCAAAGCACAGGCAACAAAAATAAAAATAAACAAATGGAATCTTATCAAACTAAAAATCTTCTGCCAGCAAAGGAAACAATCATCACAGTGAAAAGGCAACCTGCAGAATAGGAGAAAATATTTGAAAACTATTCATCTGCCGGGAGATTAATATCCAGAACATACAAAAAAACTCAAGCTTATCTACAGCAAAAACTAACCAACTCTAATTAAAAGTGGGAAAGTGATCTGAACAGACATTCCTCAAAATACCAACAATGGCCAACAAATATATCCAAACATACTGAACATCACTAATCACCAGAGAAATATGAATCAAAACCACAATAAAGTATCATCTCACCCCAGTTAGGATGAGTATAATAAAAAAACCAAAACAACAACAACAAAAACAAACGCTGGTGAGGACATGGAGAAAATAGAAATCTTACACACTGTTGGTGGGAATGTAAACTAGTATATCCACTATGGAGAACAGTATCGAGGTTTCACAAAAAACTACAAACAGAAATACCATATGATCCTGAAATCCCACTACTTGGCATTTATCCAAAGAAAAGGAATCAATATATCAAAGACATAGGCACTCCTGCATTTATTGTAGCATTATTCACAATAGCCAAGTTATGAAATCAGCGGAGGTGTCCAACAACAGATGAATGGATAAAGAAAATGTGATATAAGTGTGTTTGTGTTTGTAAATGTGTGTTGTGTATTTCCATTGTTTGTATCCTCTTCAATTTCATATATATACCATGTAATACCATTCAACTTTTCTTTCTTTTCTTTTTTTTTTTGAGACAGAGTCTCACTCTGTCGCCCAGGCTGGAGTGCAGTGGCACCCTCTAGGCTCACTGCAACCTCCGCCTCCCAGGTTCAAGCAATTCTCCTGCCTCAGCCTCCCGAGTAGCTGGGATTACAGGCATTCACCACCACACCCAGCTAATTTTTGTATTTTTAGTAGAGACGGAGTTTCACCATGTTGGCCAGGCTGATCTTGATGTCCTGACCTCGTGATATGCCTGCCTTGGCCTCCCAAAGTGCTGGGATTACAGCGTGAGCCACTGTAACCAGCCTCAACTTTTAAAAAGAATGAAATTCTGTCATTCATGGTAACATGGATGGAACTGGATGACATAATGTTAAGTGTAATTCACAAGGAACAGAGAATTAAACATCACATGTTCTCACTCATATGTGAAAGCCAAAAAAGTTGATCTCATAGAAATAAAAAGTAGACCAGAGGATACTAGAGGCTGGGAAGGGTAGAGAGCAGGCAAGGATAGGGAGAGATTAAAGGATACAAAATTACAGTCAAATAGAAGGAATAAGTTCTGGTGTTCTTCCACTGTAGGATGACTACAGTTAACAATACACCAATTTATATAGGTAGAAGGAGGATATTGAATGTTCCCAACACCAAGAAATAATAAATGATGATAGATATGCTAATTATTCTGATCTGATCACTATACATTATATGTATTGCAACACCACTGTGTATCCCATAAATATGTGTAATTATTATGTCAATTTAAAAAATAAAAGGAAAAATTGGTTTTCAAAGTTTTGTCCATCAGATACATGATTTTAATAAATGAAACACTAAGGTACAAACAGTTGTAAGTTTTTCACTGGATGCAGAAAGGACCTTGGAGTTTTTTAAATTACTTAACATAAACCTGATGCTGCAAAAAAATTTCCAAATTAGTGTTTCAAAGAGTTTTTTTTCTAACAGTGAGAAATATTCTCTACCATAAAAATTGAGATGTGCTGCATTTTATTTTACTGATGAGTTCTTTTTCACAGAATTACATACATTTGTTAGAATTCAAATACTTTGCCCCACAGATGGAGAAGGGCAGAAATTGTGACATTTTGTTTTCACGTAATTATTGATATAAATTAATTTGGTTGTTCACTGTTTAAAGTATTTGAGATTTTCGTTGTCATTATCTTGTTTATGCAGATGGGTGCCTTCTTAAGGGAACAATTGTATTTGCAAATGCACCGCTTGATGGGTAGATGATGATGATGACAGTGATTAAGAAAGATGTTATTGAGCTCTGTTGATGGGCATATGTTTGAGCCATGTTTGAGCCCAAGGCTCAAACCTCGGATTGGAAAGACTAGTGCACTCGAATTGGAAAGACTTGGTGCAAAATTATGAAGTAGAAGAAGTTGAGCCAGCTCATAGGATGACAGAAGCAACATTTTCTAAACTACGTGACTTAATGAGCATATTTTAATTATATTTTCAATTTAGATTGAAAAGTATAGGCATTACTTGTTCAGTCAAATGCCCTTTTTTGCAAGAGCTCTTACACAGTAAGAGCCTTAAGTGCAATACAAAAGAATATACACCTCCTATAATCAATGTTTTACATTTCAAGAATCCTAAAAATTGAATATAAGTGTTTCTTCTACTTACCCCAGGAGCCAACCAGAAGCTGTCTATTCAAAAAGAGACTGGTGTCTTCTTAATTGTCACAACTATAACATCTTTTTATTCCTCTGAGAGAGCACCAATCTCAGCAAAGATGTCACTCCTCAAATTGCCATGACAGGCTTCTCTCAGATGCAAACAGCTATCAAAGTTTATGACTTCCAAAATAAGTTGCCCTTCAAGTCTGGGGCATACTAGTACACTTAAATACAGAAAGGCCTTGTGCAAGAGTATAGCATAGAAGAAGTCATTCTGTGTCCTTTTTTTCTCCTTTGGGCATTTTCTTTTACCCTCAAAAGATGCCCAGATTGATGTGCTCTCCCTTCTTCTCCCTTACAAAACCTGTTCTAGGGAAATTACTGATGCCTAACACATTTTCTACTAGAAAAGTGGCTGTATTTCATACTACCTTTCTTACATAGGATTTCGATTCTTGAAGTTTCTGTTTGTCTTAGATGGCTGGCACAATGACAAGGCAGTATCTCTTAAACTTTGAATAAAAAATAAAATGTATTATGTTATATAATAATAGCAGAAAATCAAGGGGGCTTCAAATACTTCATGTATTTCTGAATAAATTATGTTCTGTTGTTTCAGATAAAACAAGGCTTATCATTTATATTAAGCTCTTGTTAGTTTCTACCAAATTCTTTCTTATTCAAGGATCAGGTTTTGTTATGATACCAGATTCTTCCCATGCATCTGAAAAATTTCTAATGCTAAAGATACAGTCAATATATCTTAAGGAGACAATTGTGAGAGTAAAAATTTTAGAACCTAAGATATATGGAAAGCATTTGAAAGACTAGATTTTTTTAAATGTTAACAGGGATTGCTACGTTTTCATTTTCTAGTGGTCCTTGTAAATTATGTAGCCAGATTGACAAAGGGTAGCACTTACAGTGCATTATAACAACAATGATTAATTTTGCCTGTTTTTAGACTATATATCAATGTATTTATATATATATAGTATATATTTTTCTTGTGTCTGGCTTCTTTCACTCAACAATTCACCAATGTCATGAATTTGTGAAATTAGTTTATACTATTGTGTGTATTTATAGATTATTCTATATTATTGTGTGTATTTATAGATTATTCACTCTCTCTATTGTAGACCACAGGTTTTTAGGCTTTAGTGTGCTTCAGAAGCATCTGGAGGGCTTGTTAAACCCGATTTCTGAGCTTTACCCCCAGAGTTTCAGTTTCAGTAGAACTGGGGCAAAGTACAAGCATTTGTCTTTCTAACAAGTCCATGAGTGATACTGAAGCTACTGGCCTGGGGACTACATCTTGAGAACCACTGCTATAGAGAATACCATATGTGAAAATACCATCACTTACTTATCCATGCTACTATTGGTGGATATTTGACTATGGATAGCCTTTTTTTAAGCTGTATTCATTTACTTATCCTTGATTATATCAATTTATTCTAATCATATTATTTAACACCTGTATCAAACATCAATGTACTAGGACCAGAAATATGAAGATTATGGCACCTGCCCCCAGGAATAGGTAGGAATAGGTGGTCTAGTTAGAGACACAGAAAATAAACAGACAATTTCAAAGTAATAATAAATTCCATGATGGGAGTATGCATGTGGTGCTTTGGTAACACAGAGAAGGGAGAAAAAATCACATTGATGGAGATGGTGGAAAAATATCTTAGCTGAAATAACCACTGAGCTGAATTTGGAGTTGGAGTGTAAGCTATGGGGGAAAGATAATTTAGGCAGAGGAAAGCTTTGTGGAAGCTTAGGTGGGTGATTGGTAGGCCACATTTAGGGAATTGCAGCAGTTCCATATGGCAGGAACATAGAGATAGTCAGAAGAGAGAGAGAAAAAAAAGGAATATGTCTTGAAATGACCAATTTAGTAGACTGGAAGTACAGCATTTGGTATATGAATATGCTTCATAATCTAAATTTACATGAAACTAATGACTAGTATAGATATGCCTTACTTTAAGCCCATATAAATAAATCTAACTCCTTCTCATTAAAAAAGATGATCAGTTAGATTTCTAAGTATTCCTCTGCTACATTTAAAATGAGAAACAAATTTGCTTTCCAAAATGGATTTGTATGTCATTTTTTAAAACAAGATGCACATTATCTTACCTTTCTAAAACACACTGTGTAAGTGTATATAGGATAATAATAATATAGTATTTACTGAATGGTAAGCACTAAACTCATTTAACCCTACCTAAAATCCCATGAGACATTTATTATTATTATCATCTCTATTAAACAGATGAGAAGATAAAGTATGGAAAGTTTAAGTAATTTGGCAAAGGTCCTTCAATACATGACTAATTTCAAACTAATTCCAGGACCATTCCCTTAATCACCACGTCTCTTCCCCTTGCTGTTCCATAGTAAGCATGGTAAGCTAGAGATGTGGTTTAGATTTATGAGATGATCATCTGGACGGGATCTACAGGGCTCAATCACTGAAGGAATCCCGACTGTGACTTCATAGAGCCAATAGGCAAGACAGATATAAACACAAGAGTGTGCCATAAAGTATTACAGGCAACATTTGGGCACAAATGAGTCAGAGCTCAATTCTAGTTGATGAAAGCAGTGGAAGTATACAGAAATAATTCCAAAAGAAGAGGCTTGAGTCCCCCAATCCATGTAGGTGTTTGGGAAACAAGTGGAAAAGGCCTCTAGGCAGGGGAAACATTTTGAACAAAAGTATTGTATGTTCTGAAAACTGAAAATATTTCCATCTGGTTTAGGCTTAGGCTGAATATGGAGGAGCTGCATAAATGAAACTGGAAAGGTGAGTAAGATTACCTAATGGGGGACCTTACATGATATATGAAGTCATGGGGTAATTTATAATAATGAGGAGGGAAAGGTTATCAGGGAGTCATATAACCAGATTTGCCTTTTTAAAGATCACTGAGAAGGTAGTAGAAGGGTGGATTGGAAGAGGGCAGGGAGACCATCTAAGAATTATCATTGTAATTTAAGCCTTTAGTATTCAGAATCAATAGATACATTTTTCCAAATTTCTGGTCAGAATACACTAAGTGATTGATATATTTTTACTTAAACATTCTTAAGCACAGTACAGTATTAATCTTTCTATGCCTATCATGTTTATTACCTATAAAAGACAATGATAAAAATGTCATTCCACTGCAATTCCTCACTTGAAATCACAATGTCACCAAAAAGAAAAATTATACAATAGACTAGAGCTACAAAAAATATTGTAAAATTACAGGCTTAAATAAATTGAACTAAATACAAACAAATTATTTCAACTTGATTAATTTGCTCTCAGATTACAAAGCACTTTTAAAGGAGAAGGTCTATGGAGTCAAGAAATAAAAGTAATGATGTTTTATTGATTATGGCCAATTAAAGGGCCATTACTAGATGCTGAATCCCTGTGGGCAGAATTTTTAAAACTTCAGATATATGAATACTAATTACAATCATGGTGATAATAATATTGGTAAGTGCCATCCATTAAGTCCCCACTATAAAGTTGTTGTTTCACGTATATTATGTCATTTAAGCCATATAAATATACCAGCTCTGTGAAGCAGATGTCATTATTTCCACTTTAGAATAGGAAAATTGAGACTTAAATAATTTATTGAAGATAATGTAGTAAGTGATAAAGCATGGGTTTAAATCTCAAATAAATGTTACATAGGAACTCATGTCCTTAACTGTTAAATTTCTACTATCTATCCCTCCCTTAGATTGCTACATGGTAGAAAGTCAATGTTTAATGAATGTCTGCCTTGAAAATACTTAAAAATAACAATACATGGTAACAAAAATTTATAAGCCCTAAGGGACTTGTTTTAACAGTAGAGAATAGATGGGAATAATATGTAATCAATTGAATGATATCCTATGCATAAAGAGATGAATATAAATTTTGGAAATTCAAACCTAAAGGGGTAAACAAAAATATGTAGTATATGGAGCTGATTTTCAGACAGTTGGAAAACTAAGGCTAAAAGGAAAGAAAAATGTAATGGTAATGTGCACAGGAAAGACAAGGATGAGAGAGAAGTAATAAGAAGAGGAAGATTTGTGTTTGGTGGGGACTGTGACATTCCATCAACAGTTGCCTTAGGTGCTATTCACCATTAGAGAGAAGATCCCTCACATAACCTAACAAACTGAAATTATCCCACCACTTCAGAATTTATGTATTATTTAAGCAGCAGTTTTTAAAAGCTGAAGTCATGGGTGATTAAGTTTAGTTTCTCAGTATTATTCAGGGTATGCTAACTGATGTAACAAACTATTTCTAAATCTAAATGGTACAAACAACCAAAGTTTAATTCTTGCTCATCTTATATTATATAGGCATGGAGGTTGAGGAGAACTCTGTCCCATACAGTTATTCAGTGATCCAGGCTTATTCTGTTTACTGTAATCACTATTCCCTAGGACTTCAAAAGCCTGCAATGGATCCTCTACATCCTGTCAACAGTTTAAGAGAAAATAAAAGAGATTGAGGACACTCATGTAAGATTTTGGTGGCCATATATGGAGGTGATATGCATTTTGCTCATACTCCAATTGGCCACACTCAGTCCTATGGCTCAACTAATTGTAGGAGAACTCTTGTAGTAGCTTAGCAGATGTTAAAAAATAAGAGAACAAAGATCGGTGAACAATTAGTCAGTTCCACCCTCCCCAGTTATATTGCTAATTCCTAAGGGATATAAATAGTGTTTTATAATCATTTATATGCCTAGTAACACCTAATAGAATTTCTGGCATATGATAGTCTGTCAACTCATTGCAAAATGAGCATATAAACTGTCTAGCTCATTCCTTAGCTTCGAGGCTATTTAAAGACCTTCATAGGTCCTAGGCACTCTTACTTTAGAGGCCCAAACCTGAGTAATATCAAAATAACAACATATACTCAGATGCCATTTAAATATAATTCTATTGGCAAGATTAGAATAACATTTAAAATATGATTTTGAAATTATTTGACTATTATTGAATGACAGAATTGATCAGAAATAAATGTATTGCATTGAAGAAGAGAAGGATATCAAGGCTTGCTACGTAAAATAAAATGCATTATTAGTAAATTCGACGAAAAATTTTATAGGTTGGAAATATCTTGTTAACACCATACAAAATGTGGAGAAAAAAATGGAAAATGTAGTGTTCTTGCCTTTGAAAGAAGAGTAAGCCAAGAACACAGTTGGATTTTGACCCAATAGAGGACAAGATCTAAGAGTAAGCTACACAATACCCCTTCTGATTAACTTAGTAATTATTGGGGGAAACCCCACCCCCGATATTCAACGTGGGTTCTTTTCTATTTCCACAAGCATCAGCTGGTCTGAGAAATAAAGGAAAAGAGTACAAAAGAGAGAAATTTTAAAGCTGGGTGTCCAGGGGAGACATCACATGTTGGCAGGTTCCGTGATGCACCCTGAGCCATAAAACCAAGTTTTTATTAGTGAATTTCTAAAGGGGAGGGAGTGTTCAAATAGGGTGTGGGTCACAGAGATCACATGCTTCACAAGGTAATAAAATATCACAAAGCAAATGGAGGCAGGGCGAGATCACAGTACCACAGGATGGGGCGAAATTAAAATTGCTAATGAAGTTTCAGGCACGCATTGTCATTGATAACATCTTATCAGGAGACAGGGTTTGAGAGCAGACAACTGGTCTGACCAAAATTGATTAGGCAAGAATTTTCTTGTCCTAATAAGCCTGGGAGCACTACAGGAGACCAGGGCTTATTTCATCCCTTCGTCTTCAGCCATAAAAGACTGCCACCCCCAAAGCGGCCATTTCAGAGGCCTACCCTCAGGGGCCATTCTCTTTCTCAAGGATGTTCCTTGCTGAGAAAAATAATTCAGTAATATTTCTCCTATTTGCTTTTGAAAGAAGAGATATGTGGCTCTGTTCTGCCCAGCTCACCAGCAGACATAGTTTAAGGTTATCTCCCTTGTTCCCTGAACATTGCCGTTATCCTGTTCTTTTTTCAAGGTGCCCAGATTTCATATTGTTCAAACACACATGCTCTACAAACAATTTGTGCAGTTAATGCAATCATCACAGGGTCCTGAGGCGACATACATCCTCCTCAGCTTACAAAGATGACGAGATTAAAAGATTTAAGTAAAGACAGGCATAGGAAATCACAAGGGTATTGATTGGGGAAGTGATAAGTGTCCATGAAATCTTCACAATTTATGTTCAGAGATTGCAGTAAAGACAGCCGTAAGAAATTATAAAAGTATGAATTTGGGGAACTAAAAAGTGTCCATGAAATCTTCACAATTTATGTTCTGCCATGGCTTCAGCCGGTTCCTCCATTCGGGGTCCCTGACTTCCCACAAGTAATTATACCCTATATCATAACACTTTTATAAAGAGAAATGACCTTATGAAAATAAATTAGTAAGTAGATGTGGAATCACACATGAACCACTCCCCAGCCCCAACCTGGCAGGAAGATCTTTGGATCTGTGGAGGAGTTTTGGCAGCAATGGATTAGAGTAAGAATCTGGGACATATAGGGGCTAAATTAGGACCTGTGGGCTTGGAAACTTGGTGGCTAGATATGTATTTTCTAATGACTTGGCTATGCATAAATGAAATGTTTATCCATGGTACCTCACATATCTTAACTGATAACATCATTGTATAGCAGGAAACCCCAAAGGAGGTAGTAGAAGACAGTCAAGAGTTTTAAGTAACTCATTTAAATAAAATCAGTTTTGGCTGGGCATGGTAGCTCACACCTGTAATCCCAGCACGGCAAGAGGCCCAGGCAGGCGGGTCACTTGAGCCCAGGAGTTCCAGACCAGCCTGGGCAGCATGGTGAAACTCTGTCTTTACAAAAAATGTAAAAATTAGCCAGGCATGGTGGCCTGCACCTATAGTCCCAGCTACTGGGGAGGCTAAGGCAGGAGGATTCCTTGAGCGCAGGAAGGTGGAGGTTGCAGTGAGGCAAGATTGAGCCGCTGTACTTCAGCCTGTGTGACAGAGTGAGACCTTATCTCAAAAAATAAAAATAAGATCAGTTTTTATTTCTTCACAATAATTATACATATGAGGTGGAGCTGGAGGTCATTATCAAACTAACACAGGACCGGAAAACCAAATGCTGCATGTTCTCACTTATAATGAGAGAGCTAAATAACAGGAGCTAAATGGTGACACATAGAGGGGAACAACACACACTGGGGCCTTTCAGGGGGAGGAGAGTGGGAGGAGGGAGAGGATCAGGAAAAAACTAATGGGTACTAGGCTTAATACCTGGGTGATGAAATAATCTGTACAACAAACCCCTATGGCACAACTTTACCTGTGTAACAAAGCTGCACTTGTACCTCTCAATTTAAAATAAAGGTTAAACAAAAAGAGAAACCTAATAAGAGGTTGCACTAGTTACAAAATGAGAAAGTCTAACTTCAAAATTGTTTTCAAGTATAAAGACAATGTTTGTGATACTAAGAATGAGGTTGACAGGTTATAAGTTATTTAAATATTTAATTGAATGTTTATTGATTTAGACTTTGGTGCTTTTTGTATTTTGAAGCCAATTTACATATGTTTTTCATGTCTCCAGTGTTTGTATAAGCCCCTGAAAAGCTCACAGGCCCTGGGCTTTGTGCCTATATTGTGAAAAAGAACAAATGGTCATTTTCAGCACTTGGCAACTGGGTTTGCACTGGAGCATGGCATAGGAGAATAGACCCATTCCTTCTCCTGTACATGGAAATCCCAGGCATTCTTGCTGAGGCTTTTGAGAGATGTTTAAATTCTACAAATATATTAACATTTTACCAGATGCAAGATCCTGTTCTGGTTGTTTGTAGAAGCCCTTACCTTCAAGGGCTTTACATTTAGCAGCCAGTAATTATTTTTGCCTGAATCAACTTTTTACATATATTACGAAAGTAGAAATGTTATTTTCTAACTCCGTAGTTTCCTCTATATTTGTTTGCTGGCATTCTATTGTAAGAACAGCTTTTCCTTCTCTCTATAGATCTACTTGTCATCATCTATCTATTGATATATATAATCTGTGTGTATATAAATGCATAAAATAAGTATGTAGTCATGGATTCTTAAATTACTCAATGAGTTATTGTCCGTTTATTTTGATGCTTATATTGTCCCAGATGTAACCAGGGGTGCCTCTTTAAGGTGGCTGCTGGGTACCTTTGTCTTGTCCCCATATGAGTACTTTTTGATTTTCGAAGGAGCTCTAGATCTTTTTGTTGTAGTAGTTAGAAATAGATTTGGGTGCTAGTAGTGCTCCTAGTTAATGGTCTTTATTGTTTCCTTTAAATAAAGAAAGCTGGGACACACACACACAAATTTATATTGAGATTTCCCATTATATCCCAAACTTCACAGAATTCTTCATTTACTGTCTATATTCCCTTTGTTTTATCCTTCTACAGTGAAACACTTGGTTCTTAAGAATATCAGTATGTTTACTTAGTTACTTAGTTCTACAATATGCAAAAAATTCTCAGAAGTACTATACCTCTAAAAAATCAAATTTATTAAGAAGAGTTCAATAGTTGTGTCCATTTTTATTTTCTTTAGATTAAGAATAAATAGTGAAACTACTATTCATGAAAGTTACTCAGATTAATTGCATTTTGTTTGTTGAATCCTCATGCAGGCTCACTACCAAATTTTGAGGTCTCAATAAATCTCTTTTTAAGCTTAAATGTCACATACTAATGCTGCCTTCCCAAATTCTCCATGTTAGGTTAGGTCCATCTGTTAGATGGTCTCATAGCATCCATTGCTTTTCCATACAGAACTTTTCCTTTTCTTTCTTTTTTTTTTTTTTTTTTTTTTTTTTTTGAGACGGAGTCTGGCTCTGTCGCCCGGGCTGGAGTGCAGTGGCCGGATCTCAGCTCACTGCAAGCTCCGCCCCCCGGGTTTACGCCATTCTCCTGCCTCAGCCTCCCGAGTAGCTGGGACTACAGGCGCCCGCCGCCTCGCCCGGCTAGTTTTTTGTATTTTTTAGTAGAGACGGGGTTTCACCGTGTTCGCCAGGATGGTCTCGATCTCCTGACCTAGTGATCCGCCCGTCTCGGCCTTCCTTTTCTTTTTTAAAATTTTATAATTTTTTATTTTCTATTTTTTATTATGCTTTAAGTTCTTGGATACATGTACAGAACATGCAGGTTTGTTGTATAAGTATACATGTGCCTTGGTGGTTTGCTGCACCCATCAACCCATCATGTAGGTTCTAAGCCCCCCATGCATTAGGTATTTATCCTAATGCTATCCCTCCCCTTACCCCCCACCCTCTAGCAGGCCCTGGTGTGTGATGTTCCCCTTCCTGTGTCTGTGTGTTCTCATTGTTCAATTCCCACTTATAAGCGAGAACATGCGGTGGTTTTCTGTTCCTGTGTTAGCTTGTTGAGAATGATGGTTTCTAGCTTCATCCATGTCCTTGCAAAGGACATAAACTCATTTTTTTTTAATGGCTATATAGTATTCTGTGGTGTATATGTGCCACATTTTCTTTATCCAGTCTATAATTGATGGGCATTTGTGTTGGTTCTGAATCTTTGCTATTGTAAATAATGCTGAAATAAACATGCATGTTCATGTGTCTTTTTAGTAGAATGATATATAATCCTTGAAATTAAGGCAGAAATAAGTAAGTTATTTGAAACCAGTAAGAACAAAGACACAATGTACCAGAACCTCTGGGACACAGCTAAAGCAGTGTTTAGAGGGAAATTTATAGCCCTAAATATATAGCCCACATCAGAAAGTGGGAAAGATCTAAAATCAACACCCTAACATCACAATTAAAAGAATTTTTCCTTTTCAATCTTCATCAGAGTTTGCTGTTTCCCCCAGTACACAGTAGTTGCTAAAGAGCAGAGATCAATGTCTGCCTTGTCCCCTCTTTTTGCCCTCTGAACACATAAGAAGATATTAAAATTTTTGTTGAATAAATGAATTGTTTCTAATAGTTGATACAGGAACTTAGAAAAAAAGAAAAATTATAAGAGTTCATTTCTTACCTTTATTGCTGCTCTAACTATTCCACCCTTTTCCTTTCCTCTTCTGCAGGCAAAAGATATTGTTTTAAATTTAGTTGAAAAGTATTTTTTAAGAAACATTTATTAAGCATCTACTGTGCATTTCCTGGGCACTGAAATACAGACAGAGATCATTCAGAGGATTAAAATCTGGTGCAAACATGTGTTGTCTAGGGACATAAGGAATCTTTTGAGATTGCTTAAGGCCCCAGAAGGATTTAGGCAGATGTGTTTCTACATTTGTCTGCTTAAAGGGTCATGCTTTTGTTTGACTGATGATCAGTACATTTTCATTTTCATTTTTAAAGATGGTTCTGTCAAATTTGCTCTCTCTTCAGTGGCTAAGTTTAAAAATAAAACTTCTCACTTGAGTAGCCTATGAATTAGGTTCTGTGTAGAAGTGCAAAAACCCATTACTGACAGTGGTACAGTGTAAATAAATGTAAATATTTTTCTTAAGGTGGGTCTTGAGCTATGTGACATCTAATTTGTACCTTCCAAATGAAAACCATGTAGCCAATGATTGAATTAATTTTTTTCATTATGTCTTACAAAAAAGTGAAGAGAAAACAAAGCAGTTTGAACAATGGTGAGAAACTCTTCAAAAGGAATTTAGATGAAGTAGGAAAAAAATTGATACATCATGATTTCTGTCACATGCTTTTCTTTTCTCTGTTGCTGCTAGACTCCAGGAACACTGCAGCATCTTTCTTTATGCCCTAAATCAGATCATTGCTTATTTCTGTTGAATTCTCAATATGTAGTTGAATAAAACTATGTTTGTAAGTCTCATTTTCTTCATCACTAAAATGATGGTGCATTTTCAATATATTTGTTGAAGATTTAAAATTGTGTACAACAATGTTCTTACACTGTGCCTGATGCACACTGAGTATAAGTAATTTATAGTCATTATATGATTCTTTATCTGCTGTCTGTGCACAGACAATTATTGAGTATCTATTATGTGTTTTATGAACCAGGTGAGATTAATTAATGATTAGATACAGTCTCTGTCCCATATTAGGGCATGGCAGAGGCAGAATAAGAAAGGACAAACCTGAAATTACTCTTATCAGTGAGGTAGAAAGAAGGCCATCCACAGCTGTTGAGGAGACAGCAGAACATGGCACCACAGTTCTAGCAAAGTCCTCTGGAGAATGCAGTGTATAAGGGATTCAATGTGGCTAAAACTTGGGATACAAAAGAGAGGGCAGAGCCTACAAACTCCAGGAATGGGTGCTATTTTTAGAGTGAAGCCTGTAATTCAAGCCAGTCAGATCTTTCCACAGTCACAAAAGTCAGCAGTCATTGTACTAGGCCTCAAGACAAGACTCAGGTCCCTGGTAGAGATGGGCATGAAAAATGCAGGCCTTGGTCCTACACAGCCTGAGATCCTCAACCCGTTCATTAAGAGAGTTTCAGTAAACAGGAAACAGAAGAGCTAGTTAGCAGAACTGGAATATAGAGAAGGGACTAAATCCTGAGAATTAAGTAGAAGATTTTCTTCAAGGATGAACCAAGACTACAGTTAAAGAAGTGATAAGTATGATTGGATGATGACATAATACAAAGAATTGGGTTATAAAGACCCACATGAATCTGAGATTTTGCCTAGGAACAAGCTTTATTCATGATTTCAGGGATACAAATTATCATGAGACATAGTGAAGCAGGAGAAATCTGGAATAGTCAGTGAACCTTACTATGTTCTTTTCTTGCTGCATCAGGATGTGCTCAGGGCCCAGATTAATATATAAGATCTCTAATGAGTTATGCAATTAATAAATTTATGGAAGAACAGCTGTTTGGGCCATGAAACATCTCCACTTTATACTCATTTATAACATTTTATATGACATTTTCCAGGATTTCATGTCTATAAATCCATAGATTCCAGGTATGCTTACCTTAAATAATCTTATAACAGGTATAACCTGCTATAGATGAGGACTCTGCTGCTAGGAAATACCAATTATTTTGTCTGCTGGGAGGTATTATCCTTAGCTTATTTACATGGCTGTTTGACAGGGTCAGCTTTTTTTCTTTTACCCCTGGAGGTGTCTTGTACATTGGAGAGAATGACTTGACCATCTTCTGTTTTAACTGTTTACTTCCCAGATAGCAAGCCCCAAAGGGTTGGCACTGAGTCAAATTCCCTCCTTCCTGAAATTTGGATTAATTTTGGAACTTAAGAACTGGCAAGTGGAAGGAATACAGAACTGGGGAGATCTCAAGGGACGTATATGCTTGTCCTCTACTCAATTAGTGATTAAGCATACTTTGTATCATTAAGGTTTAAAAGAGATAGACATATGATAGATAATAGATAAAAAATGCCTTGAGTATATGGAAAAATGGAGGTCAAGTTAGTTTGTGTAACCAGAGCAGGTTTTGTAGCCTTTTTTATTTTCCTTCTCTTTAAATTTTGCCCTTTCTCGCAGCCTATGATGTAATGAGAGTGGTGTCTGCAGTCCACAAATGGGTGAAGTTTTACCCATAAAATCAAGGCTCACCCACCCAAAGTCCAAAATAGAAGTATGAAAGGTAAAAGAGGGATTAACTGTAAGAGAGGATATTAACAGGTAGGTGGTTTTTGGGTCTTGAACAATCTTGACTTGATTTATCATTGATATATAGCTCATTGTCAAGCCTGGAGACTTTTCCTAGTAACGTCTCACACCAGCTGAAGATAATTTTTGGAATGATCATGGCTCCTCAGTCATGGTTTCTCTTGAACTATAAGACACTCAAACTAAAGTAATCAAATTAATTTCCTTCTATGTTTATAATTGAAGTCTCCTTCTTGTCCTTTCTTTGCCTGTAATTAACAACTGAATAAGAACTGGAGATCCTGCAGTTCACCTTAATGAAAAAGGTGCAGAAAGGGAGGAAATCTAGGCAAGAAAAAATTGATTATGTCATTAACTGACAATTATGCTATGAGCCTGCCTGGCTTTGCATCTTCCAGCATGATGGGCTTTGGTATCCTGTGCCAAAATACTGAACAGAACTTTTAAAAATAGGCCATCAGATATTTAGAGCTGATGATATTAAGGCTGAGGAAGTGTTCATGGGAGGATTATACAGCTTCTCTGAGTCTTCTGGTAAATAATGTGAACAATGAATCATCCATTACTTTGCAACACTTTGTCTACTGTTGCCTTAAAGTATTAGTTAAATCCATGTTATTGTTTTCTACATTTCTTTGATTGTATTTGTCTTGCCAAATGAATTTTAAGTTTCTAGAGTACACAAGTAGTATAGGTGCTCAATACATGTTTCTTGATTTAATTTGAAGATCTAAGGGACCTTGGGAAAAGACTTGAAAAATTAGTCTCTATGATATGCCATCTCTACTAAGGCACCTTTAAGAGTCTGTAAAGACAGGTCAAATACAATTGTAAAAGATAATTTAAATTTCCTATTGGTGGGTATTCATTATTTCCAGTTTCATTTTATGAGATTTTATAATAGTGCAAAAATAACACTAGGCTTAAACAGAAAGAAAGATAAAGAACATTATATGTCATTGAAAGAGAATTAAACCGTAATAAAATAAAAGTTCTTGAGTACGGTTTGAAATAGATTTTAAGAGAATGGTTTAAAAATTTGCTGATCTTTTAATAGGTTTTAATTTTTTATTCCTAATCTACTGTTGTAAATAGTACCAGGAAAATCTTAGGTACCTCCCCATATTACTAATACTACCTATATGAGTCAAGTTTCAGTTTGACAAATAGATATGAATAAGTACATCCAATGGATCTCATAGTGAATGAATCTCAGAAGTTTGTCCAGAGGCTTCCGCTAGCTTCCTGCATCTGCTTGTGCTGCCACTAGAGACTACTGCCTTCTTCCATTTCACCTTCCAAATAAGCCATAGTGCTTCTCATCATCAGAATTTTACTCAGATGGTTCAGGATTCTGGGAAACACAGTTCTGACTTTTCTGACTTCTTACTGTGATGTAGAGGCAATGTGGAGAGGTGCTGGCAACAATGCCCAGTAGACCAGATTACCTTGCACACTATCTGTTCATCATTCAAATGTTTTTGAAAGTAGTTTTAATACACAATTTTATGTAAGTATCTGTTCACCTCAAAGATACAATAAACATCCTCTTCAGATCGAAAACAGGCACTTTTAGATATAGATTCAAAGATATAGATTCAAAATGACTTTGTCTCACAGTTGGGAGTAGCACTCTGGGGAAATATAGTACTTTTTTTTCCTTTCTATATCAGAGCCAGTGCTGACACTATGGAACACCTTCAGAGAGCACTCTTTGCTTTTTGCTTCATGCTCTGAGAGTTTCATGAACTGTGGTGAACTGTGTTTTATTATGTTTTGTTGTGACAAACAAGACTGCAGGACCACAATGGAAGGGCCAACTTTTTTACCTTTTCTTTGTTAGGAAAAAGTTTAAGAACGAGAGATATAAATAGGCACTTACTTCAATTAGCAATGCCATTGTTGAGTCAAGGATGTTTAGAAAACAAAATTTATGGTTCATTTGTGAACTTCTTTTAACAGCGTACTTATTATCATGGATATAATTATTTTTGACTTTTAGAACTCTTAATATGCCAGGAAAAGTGTAATTTGTGTGTAATTTAAAAAATGATGCTCTGTATCAGGTATTAATATCTTCACTTTATAGATAACGAAAATTGAGGTTAACGTCACAGACAATAAGCGATATATCCTGGAAAAGAACCTACAGGGCTCCTGCTTTTAACCAATTGCATGAGCATTTATAGTTAAGAGGAAACATACAGAAAGCTAGTCTAAACTGCATTTTTTATTTCAGTAAACTAAAAGCTAAAGAGCCAAAGTATCGTGCCTTTGGTTATACTGCTAACAGGAGAGTTGTAGGTATGACCCAGGTACAATAGCCAGGCTAGGATAAGCCAGGCTGCAGTAACAAACAGCCTGACATCTTAGTGGCTTTAATACAACAAAGGTTTGTTTCTTTCTTTTATAAAGTCTAGTAGGGGTCAGGCAGTCCTACCCTATGGAACATGGTATTTATTCTCCACCTGCTTTAAAATGCCTCAGATGGAAGTGATGCATTAGATTCCACTGGAGAGAATTAATCAAATTATCTTGGCTGGTCACAGTGGCTCACACCTGTAATCCCAGCACTTTGGGAGGCTGAGGTGAGTGGACCACCTGAGGTCAGGAGTTCAAGATCAGCCTGGCCAACATGATGAAACCCTGTCTCTATGAAAATTAGTGGGCGTGGTGGCGCACACCTGTAACCCCAGCTACTTGGGAGGCTGAGGTGTGAGAATCTCTTGAACCTGGGAGGTGGAGGTTGCTGTGAGCTGAGACTGTACTATTGCACTCCAGCCTGGGTGACAGAGTGAGGCTCCATCTCAAAAAAAAAAAAAAAAAAAATTCTTAACCTAACTATCAGGACAACAGGGAAAGTGTGGTCTTCCTACAGATGTGAACACACAACATCGTCCCTGCCATAGCAGGAGTCCTGATACCCAGTCCCATGCTTGCATCATGACACTAGTCTTCTCCTCCCTGTAGACGCTCTTCAGCTTTGACATTGGTTTGATAGTCAAGGTGTATTGTATATTTATATCTATAAAACTGCTCATTCTGGGTTTCTTCTTACTTTAAAAATATTAATTGGCTGCTTATAATGGGGGTGGTTTTTTTTTTACACATTTCCACTTGACACAAGTAAAACATATGCAACATTCAACCTAATAAGTTAATTTATTCAAAATAGATGGGGGAGTCATCAGGCCTCAGAAACAGCTGAGGTTTCAAATTTATTTTTTTCTAGTTTTACAATGCAAATGGGCATGTACATATTTCATATCCCCACTTTCTCTTGAAAAATGTCACTTTGTAGCTCTGGCTACACAATCTTAGATGAAATATCTCTGAAAATATGTCATTGTAACACAGATGAGAATTTAACCAAGAATTGATATTCCCTATGTTACTCTTCAGAGAAAAACTACAACAAAAGCTGAACAATATATTTAGTATACGAAGTATAATGAATAGAAGACACATCATAATGCAAATAACTCAAATATATATTGCATAATAACTAAAAATAAAGGAGAAGATGTTGGCCATGCTCTACACTGATACCCAAGGATCATAAAATATGGTTGGACAGTTAAATATTATGAAAAAATAGAGGCATCAAAGGGCTTAACTCAGCAGGCTTGTGGTATTCCAACCCTTCATATTTTAAATAAAACACTGCCCCTCAACTGGTTAATGGAAGATAAACTCTGAGGCTTTAGACTGTCTTGCCTGATAAGAGTGTCTTTATGTACAGGAGGCCTTGAACCACACCAGAGAGTTTATGTTAACAATGAGATTTGTGGTGAATATCTGTATTTTTTTCTTTTTCTTTTCCCCACTTGGCTGTTGAATGTATTTGCTTGATCAATAATGGTCCTGGAAAAAGTTAGTTAACCAATGCTGAGACATTTGTAATGAAATACTAATTTTAAAAATCCATGACACTTTGATAGAAATTAGAGTTTATACAAACAAAAAAGGCACCTTCGATATTGCCAGCAGCTATAAAGTGAATGTACTGAGACAGACAGGACAGAAAGAAGGCATTTGCACATTTATATCTGATACCCAACCATACTTTCAGTCACCAGAATATCTTCTTTCCAGATTAAAAAAAATAGTATGCTGATTTCTATAACAAAGCTTTTATTCGTACAAAAATCAAGCAATGGCCAATGAGTCACAGCAGTACAATAGGTAGAGGTTTAAAAACTGCATCAAACAGGCGCTGAAAATAAATACTAGCTAAGAGGAGGAGGAGAGAGCTTTCCTGTGGGGTTTGTTTTTTCCCCCTTGAGTGCATGTGGGGTTTGTCTTCCAAGCCACGAGCCTGGCCTGTCTTGTGGTGCTATTCACTCAACAGAGTGTGACTGCAGCACGTTGCCTCCAGGGTCCGGCCTCTCAGAAGCCTGAGAGCATCCATCTCGTCAGATGGACCAGAAACAAGAAAGTGGGGTGGGGTGAATCACAGCTATCACTCAAAGGAAAGGAATATTTTTCTATTGCTCAATCTTGTCAATTGGGAGTGCACCAGCAGATTCATTGAGACAATATGGATAATTTCAAACTTTTGTTTAAAAGCATGTATGTGGCTTATTCAGGAAAGGAGACGTGTACATTCTAGCCCAAGCAAGCAATCAGAGTCATTCTCTTTTTAAGGAAGGTCAGTCATTTAAAAAGTTTCTAGTTTGAGCAACATCTTCTGTGAATCCTCTGTGGATGCACCAGGCCAAGGTGACTACCTTTGACCAACCCAGTGAGAAGGCCTTTGCTGGTCCCTGCAGTGAGGAACCGGTGGGAATGGGTGGCCTCTTCCCCACCAGCCTGTGTTGCTGGGGGCGGGTGGGCAGGCTCCACAGGCAGCCTCTGTCTGTGGCCAGACTAGGCCGTCCCGGTGACTCGGGCTTACTGACTGTGGTTCAGAACTGCAGAAGGAGAGAGTCAGGAGGGCGGGCCAGGGAACACACACCAGGCACCGCTCTGGCCAGTCAGAGAACAGGAGGCAGTTCCCTCACAGGAATTTGCACCGAGAAGGTGTGGAAGGCACAAGCAAGTGTGAAGGTACCAGAGATCCCAGAGGGCGCAGCTCGCATCGGCCACAGCAGGTGCAGTGCTGATCTGGTGCGGTTCCCCCCTTGAATGAGAAAGAGATCCTGATTCTGCTGTGATAAAGATTTCTGATTTAAAAAGAAACCACTCAAGGGTTAAAACAATTATTTTAAATTAACAAAGAAAATTAATCTCCAAATAAACTGACACTATCTGGAAAACTCATCTGTCCCTAAAGTCCACAACGCTTCCACTGCTTCGTCCTGTTATGGAACCTGAGCCTGATGCGAAGGAGTCAGACGTGTGACAGAGGAAGAGTCTGAGAAGAGAAGACACCTTTACAGAATGTACGGCAAGAAAGCCAGCCTGGCCCCCGGGTTACAGTAAGATGCACAGGTCCTTTCAGTTTCGCAGACTCCAGACAGCCACGCAGGCTGCTCAGATGGACGTCTCCCTCCTGTCCCTGCTGGGTGATGGCTTCACCAGCTCCTTGCCTGCCTTTGGCTGCCGTTTAGCCTCTTTTGGCCAGAGGACACCATCTCTGGGCAGCTGGACAGCACCCCGCGCCACTCAGGCTCCTGGTCCTCCTGGTCCTCCTGCACCTGCTGCTCAGCCTTGGGTCCCTGCATCTGGAGCAGCTGGAGCTGCACGTGCAGCTCCATGATGACCTCGCACTCCTCTTGAATTGCTTGATTCAAATGATTGTTCTTTGTTTCCAGCTCTTTGTTCTGTCTCTGTAAATATTCCAGAATAATCTGCAGCTCCTCCTCATCCTCACTCTATCTCTCGCTCTCGGAGGAGTACTCCTCAGTCTCACTTCAGCCGTGCTGCTGGCGACTCTGAATTTCAGCAATCTCGACTCTGAGGCGTCCCTCAGATGTCTCTTCTTTTTCTGAGGAAATCTGCCTGCCTAGAAACTGCTCCATGGTCAGGAGCTCCTCCTGTTCAGTCAGAATCTCATTCTCCCAAGCAAGGAGAATATTTATAAATTCTTAATTTTCATTCATCTCTTCTTTGGAAACACCCTCTTTTCAAAGACTGGCTATCTCTTGTGCAATCTTGGTTTCACACTCCTGTCTTTAAATTTCTCTCAGTTTTCTTTTGAGAGCTGTCAAAATTCTTTGGACTTTCCATAATCTTTCTTCTTTAGATAAATCCTTTTTCCCACCCTGCAGATATTGATATAAACAATTCAAAAGAAAACCCTGTCTCCTCATCTCCTCCTTGATGCCTGCCTGGGTCTCTGGCAGCATGGGCATTGTGGCCATGTTAGACCATCGCAGAGGTTTTGTCACTTGCTTTAGTACAGCATTTCCAAAGAGTTCTTGCACATGTGTGAAAAACACATGTGGGACTCCATTGCTGATCTGCACAGTTGGGCTGAGCACTATAGAAATGTTCTGTATATTCATTTTTGTTTCCAGTTCATTTGTGATGACATGGTCCATGTGCACAATGAGCCAAGAAATCAGAAGATAGTTACATTCTGGCAGTTATTTGAATAAATGCTGGTATTCATGAACTTTCTCAGTCTCTGTGGTCCTCCTATAAGCTTCTTCAAATCTCAGCATAAGCTCTTTAGTAAAGCAAGTTCTCTGGAAGTTCTCACAAATACTGCTTCAGCAAACTGGCTACAGTATTAGGCTCATATTCTTCCAAGCTGGTAGACTCCTCCTGGTCATAGGCTGCTTTTAGCTTATCCACCTTTGACTTAATTCCTGATACTCTGTAGATACCTTCGCATTTCATGCCATACATCTCTAAGCAATCTATACATTCACGGAAAACGACCAGCAGCCAAATGCCATCATACATCATGGTCCTCTCTATTGCATCAGCCAAAGGAATTCCAAAAATGGGTTTGAGATTTGGAACATCAATCGGAGGCACCTCTGGCTCCTGAATTGGCTTTTTCTTTTTCTTCTTTTCCTTCCACTGTTTAGCAACATCAGCTCCTGTCAAGTCTTTTGACTTCTTCTCTTTATGTTTTTCTTCTTTGTGCTTTTCTTCTTTATGCTTTTCTTCTTTGGGTTTCTCTTTTCCTTTAAAATCCTCCTCTTTCTTTTTAGAAAAGCTGGGCTTCTTGAAAACGTGGATTCCCTTGGGCCTCTTCATTTTGGAAGGACTTTCTGCCTCATCTCCAGAGCTATCTTCCTGAAAGGCTGCATAGCCTTCCGTCCTCTTTTCCTTTTTCTTAAATTTTCCCTTTTTTCCCCCATGGTCTTTCTCATCATCAGGCACTATATCAGGAGGCTCATGGAGGATGTCATGGGGAGGTGAGGGCTGGCCAGTGCAGTACAATCCAGGAAACTTAGTAGGACTGATCTCTTCAGAGCTGGGGGTCTGGGTAAATCTGCTGCCATGCTCCATCCTGTGGTGTTCACTGGGGCTGCTGGTGGGGGGCAGGAAGCACTCGGTCATGCTGATGCCCTGATAGGAAGGGACAAGGTCTTCTCTGTTACCTATCTATCACACTCTGCCTGCTGCACTTCATACCTCCATGACTGACCACACCAAAAAAATCTCTTTGATACTGTGATGATGAATACTGAGTGTCAACTTGATCGGACTGAAGGACACAAAGTATTTATCCTGGTTGTGTCTGTGAGGGTGTTGTCTAAGGAACTTAACATTTGAGTCAGTGCCCTGGGAAAGGCAGACCCACCTTTAATCTGGGTGGGCACAATCTAATTAGCTGCCAGCGAGGCTAGAATATAAGCAGGCAGAGGCTGGGCACAGTGGCTTACGCCTGTAATCCCAGCACTTTGGGAGGTGGAGGCAGGCACTCATGAGGCCAGGAGATCAAGACCATCCTGGCCAATATGATGAAAGCCCATGTCTACTAAAAATACAAAAATTAGCCAGGCATGGCGGTACACTCCTGTAGTCCCAGCTACTCGGGAGGCTGAGGCCAGAGAATTGCTTGAACCCGGGAGGCGGAGGTTGCAGTGAGCCGAGATCACGCCACTGCAGACCATGGTCCAGCTTGGGCAACAGAGCGAGACTCTCCATTTCAAAAAAAAAAAAAAAAAAAAAAAGAAGAAAAAGAAAAAGAATATAAGCAGGCAGAAAAATATGAAAAGAAATACTGGCCTAGCCTCCCACCCTACGTCTTTCTCCCATGCTGGATGCTTCCTGCCCTCGAACATTGGACTCCAAGTTCTTCAGTTTTGGAACTCAGACTTGCTCTCCTTGCTCCTCAGCCTATATATATATATATATATATATATATATATATATATATATGTATATGTATATGTGTGTGTGTGTGTGTGTGTGTGTGTATATATATATATATACACATATATATATATACACACACACACACACACACACACACACACACACATATACATATATATATATATATATATATCCCATTAGTTCTGTCCCTCTAGAGAACCCTAATACAGATACTAAGTCTCTAGTGAGCTTCTCTGTTTGGCAATACATTGCACAGATGGTCATACATTGTTGCTGGGAGAATTAAGTACTGTCTATACTACACCACTGTTAAAGAATATACTCTCATACCTGGTTTCTTCTGGACTCTGCCCTATGTGTCTTTTACTTTTGCTGATTTGTATCTGTATCGTTTCACTTCAGTAAACCACAACCATGAATATAACAGTTTTCTGGGTTCTGTGAGTTCTTCCAGCAAATCATGAAAGCTGAGGGTAGTCTTGATAGACCCAAAAATGTAGGGTGAATAAAATTTCATCAACTGAAAAAACTTTCCAATCCAATTATGAGATATTGTCATAATATTTCAAATATTTGCTTAATGTTTAAAAAACTTTAAAAACTTCAAGTTTAAAAAACTTTCCGATATTTGTACTATTTGCTATAGAAATTCAGAAGAGGTAAAAATCACTTTAAGTTATAGGGGTCAAGAAGGGTTTTATGGAAGAGTCTGGACATTGAGCTGGTTTTCAAAAGGCACAGGAGAGGAGAAAAGACAGAGCAGGGTGAGAAAAATGTCCTCCAGGGTCAGAGGGCAGTAAATAGAACACTTTGGGTGAAGTGTGAATTTGAGGAAGGAAAGTACAAAGCTAAGATTGGCAATGGAGGCTGCAGCCAAATTATAGAGGGTTTTGATGTTGCTGTTGTTTACCATAAAATTAAAACCCAAACCTTCAGTAAATTTAAGCTAATTAAATTTCAGAAAGTTTCTGTTTGGGGATGACCCCCTATAGAGGGTTTCCATATGTTCCTAAATTCTAATCAAAAAGTGAGTCTACTGCCAGAAAACGTCACTGTAATAATAACCTTGTGGGGTTCCACACATATCCCCTTTCGGTGATGTCCACATCAAATTTACACAATTTATAACTGCAAAATTGAGTTGTCTTCAGCCAGAAATTGAATGTTCCACCTGTCATCTGAAAATCCAGCCGTGTTCTTTTGGATCATTGTAACATCACAGTAATAAAGGTTTTGCAATCAGAATTTAGCTCACAATTTTGGTAACGATTCATCATGTAAAACTGTCTCCAGCTCAGCCTCCCTGTGGTTTCACTGGTCCTAAAACCCCCAAAACTGCTGTTGTCTTGAAGACATATAGCCCTAAATACATACTGTTATCGTCAGGAGTCGGGGAAGATGAGGTTGCAGTGGATGGAATTTATAAAGAGAAGGTGTCAGGTTTATCCAAAGGTGTCAATTATAGAGGGGCATGAAACTTTGTATGGGTGTTCAATAGTTATAACCATGGGTAAACCACCATACATCATTTTCACAACAGAATATTATACAAACCAGCCCACTTCCTTTCCCCCCAGCCCTATAAAGACAACGTTTTAAGAATGGCATGTATTGTTTTGTTTTAAGGGTGTATCTTCCATCAGGAGTGGAAAATAAAGGCACTCTGTATTTGTTGGTTCTTTAGTTTGGTTCAATGCAAAATTCAGGCCTTTGGCCATATTAGTGTACACACTAATTTTCTCACATACTCTATGTGTATGTAAGAGTACTCTAGAGTATATGAGCATATTCTCATATACTCTATTTCACATTTAAAAAATCATCTGTACTCAAATTATATAAATACTTTATCCAGTTTCTACTTAATATCTGGTAGGCATGAGCTTTTAGTATGACTGAAATTGAGCCTCTTATTCCCCTTTCTCCAAAATCGTATACTTTCCATATGTCCCTTATCTCAATGTCACCAATATCCACCCAGACTTCTAAGTCAGACATGAAATCATCGTGACATTTCCCACTCCTTCATTCTTTACATCCAATTAATCACCAAGTCCCAGCTAATTTACTGCCTGAAAACTTCACCTTCCTGTTCACTTTTTTCTGTCCTACCCATATTCCTTAGTTCCTCACATAAGTTACTGAAATAACCTCTTTACTGGTTTCTCTGTTTCTCATCTTCTACCCTCTGATGATTTTCTTTTTGAAAATGCATCATAAAATGTTGTACCAAATGTTGTACATGATGGTTGAGGAAGATTTTTTCTGCCATCTTCCCACTCCTCCTTGTCTAGCTCAATCTTGGAAAAGTCCTGTAGTTGGAAGGAAGAAAAACTTTAACAGGAACATTTTGTGAGAGGTGAGGGACCTCTGATATTGACATGTTATGTTAGAGATATCTGGGTGGAAATACTGAGTAGGTGGTGATTCATGAATGTAATTTAAGGCTGGAAGTATATATTTGGAATTCTTTAGAATATTAGTGGTATCAAAACCCATGAGTTGGATGAGGTCACAAGGAAAAAATAGAAAGAAAAAAAAGGAGAGGTTCAAAGACAGACTGGGGGCCTTCCGATGTTTAGAGGATGGGAAGATGAACAAAAACAACAGAGAAGACTGAGAAGGAGCTTTCAGAGAGATGGAGAAAAACCCAGGCTAGAATCGTGTCCTGGAAGCCAAGTGAGGAGAGCACCAAGGCGGCTGACTGATGGCTTCTATGACATAGTGGTGAAGGGGAAGTAGGATTAGGATGGAAAACTAACCACTATACTTAACAACATGAAGGTCATTGGTGACCTTTCCATTTCTGTAAAGTGGTGGGCACAAAAACCAGGTTTGATCAGTCTGTAAAGACAAGCAGAGAGTAGTTGAGGGTAGAGAATATAGGCAAGGAGAGGAGTTTTGCTCTAAAAGAAAAAGAAGGCCAGGTGCAGTGGCTTACGCCTGTAATCCCAGCACTTTGAGCGACTGAGGTGGGTGGCTCATCTAAGGTTAGGATTTCGAGACCAGCCTGACCAATATGGTGAAACCCCATCTCCAGTAAAATTACAAAAATTAGCCAGGCGTGGTGGCACACACCTATAGTCCCAGCTACTAGGGAGGCTGAGGCAGGAGAATCACTTGAACCTGGGAGGTGGAGGCTGCAGTGACCCGAGATCGTGCCACTGCACTCCAGGCTGGGTGACAGAGTGAGACTCTGTCTCAAAAAAAGAAAGAGAGAGAGAGAGAGAGAGAGAGAGAGAGAGAGAGAGAGAGAGAGAGAAAGGAAGAAAGGAAAGAAAGAAAGAAAGAAAGAAAGAAAGAAAGAAAGAAAGAAAGAAAGAAAGAAAGAAAGAAAGAAAGAAAGAAAGAAAGAAGGAAAGAAGGAAGGAAGGAAGGAAGGAAGGAAGGAAGGAAGGAAGGAAGAAAGAAAGAAAGAAAGAAAAAAAAATAAGGTAGATGCTGGAGATAGAAGTGAACTCCAGGAGGATTTTTAAGGTAAGAGATGTTTACATGCTACTGAGCAAGAGAAAATTGATGACACAGGAAAGAAAGAGGATAGTGACTGAAGTAATCTTTTTGAGTAACCAAGAGGCGATTAGATCTGGCACACAAGTGGAGGGGTTGGATTTATTTAAGAGTGTGGAGAGTTTTTCGAAATTCACAGGAGAGAAGGCAGAGTATGTGGCACAGATGTTGATAGGTAGACGTAGTGGCAGAAGCTTGTAGAAGTTATCTTCTGGCTGCTTCAATTTCCTCAGGAAAATAGAAAGTGAGGTCATCCACTGAGAGTGAAGTATTGGAAACTTTGAAAGGTCCCCTTCTCAATGAAGTCTTTCCTCCTCAACGTATCTAAAATCCAGTCCCCTGAGCACTTATCACTAATATTCTATTTTGCTTACTTGTCAGATTTGCCATTTCCCCACCAGAACTTGAACTCCATGAAAGTAAGGTTTTATGTCTGATTTATTTACTACTGCAACAGCAGAACCTACAATACTGACAGGTAAATAGGTGTTAAGTTAATTAATGGAAGCATTTTTGTGATGATTAGAATGGAGTGGATTGGGCTTTTTAGTACAAAAGTAAAGGAAGCATCTTTCTATCATAAAAGAGTAACTAAAAAAGCTATGGAACTTGCAGGACGTATTGTCTTAAGAGTGGGGAACAATCAGACTGGTGAGTGATTTTGAAGGAAAAGGGGGAAAATAAGGTTGGTTTTTACTGGCACCCCCATGAGTCCAGCTTATTTAACAAGTTGGTTATAATATCCCATCTGTTTCAGGAAACTGGAGCAGCTTTACATACCTGAAAGTTTTCTATAGCTTGGAGAAAATAGTTTTAGACTGCGTGTGGGTCAGACAATTATGAATGTTGAGTCGTCTTCTTTTTCACAATGCGTAGCAAAAGCTTCAGGTTCAGCAGCTGACAGTATGACAAATATAGGACTGGTGGCCAAAGGGAAATGAATCTTAATAAAACATTAAAATCCATGATTTTATGGCATACATTTTGAACTGCTATGCTTCTCTGCCAAAATTTAGCCCACGCCACAGGAACTAACTTATACACAAACATATTTTGAACATAGCTCTATTAATAATAGTTTCCAGTTCAAAATAAAAGAAAAAGAAGAAGGAAAGAAATGCATCAAGTGACGAGACACCATGTAGTTAGGGGACACATGAACTGGAGTCAGAGACAGAAATTCTTGTCATATGTTAAAGTGTGAGTACACATTCATGCTTTAAAAAACCTATCACCATTTTTCTGGCAGTGTGCTATCATGAACCAATAGAAAGGACTAGGCATGAGAATCAAACAGACTTGTATTTGAATCTTTATCAGTCAGGATCTGTCACAGAGAAACCAGCCAAGGTGTTTTCTTTTTTCTTATCTATTTTTAATTCTAAATAATTGTAATGCAGAAAATTGTTTACACCATTGATGAAAGGTCTGAGGGAGCTGATGGAAAAGAAGGCAGGTATGGGCAATTCAGAGATTAGCAAGAACAAGGAGCTATGATAACTTCTAGGCATATGCGGCAAGAAGGAGGTGGGTTATCAGAGCCCTGAAGCTGAGACCATCTAATGGGAGCTACAACTATAGTTAGACCAGTTAGACCTGGAGCCAGGAAGGAGCTGGAGCTGCTTCTGGAAAGGTTAGCCCAGGCAAAACAAAAAGTGGGAGGAATAGCTTATCTTGTCTTCTTGCCTCCAGTCTCCTCTAGGTCCCAACCCTCCTACCCCTTGGAACCCACAAAGGAACCTGGGAATTGTAGTTCCTGCAATGGAGAGCAGGACAGGGAGAGGCAGAGAAGGTATCTAAGAACAAAGAAACCTCTCAGAAACTCTATTCAACCTTTTTTCAGCTGTGAATCCTTGAGTGATTGTTTTAACATTCAGAATCTATTTCTTTATCTGCAATGTGAGAAAAGGGGTGTCTACCTCATAGGAGTTTTTGTAATTCCAAATGCAAGAAATGTATGCACAGTGCCTGGTTCAGAGTGGAAGCTGAAAACATGCCATTTCCCCTTTCCCATTTAGAAATATTCCTTAAAGCTTTGTTTGCCTAGAGAAATGAAGTAACTAATGATTCTGAAGAGAACTTAGCCACCAAATCTTATCTTCAGCAGTGCTTTAATTTTAATAATCTTCATCAAAAGCAGCACAGAACCCAAAAATGATTCAAAGAGGCAATCACTCAAAGCTCACATTTATCTAGAATTGTTTATTTGAAATCTTTGTCAGTTCTGGGGGGCCCCTGACAAGATAGTGTTTGTGGTAATGGCCACAAAATCAATGAAGTGTTTCTAGAAGAGACAGAAGGCAATAGCCCTTGATCTTTGCTGCTAAAATAAGATGTATTTTTTGTAGATCTAGAAAAAGATCTTTCTAGATCTAGAAAAAGATCTATGAAAAATGCAGAAAAATAGAAATAGATGGGGTTTTAAATAGAAAAATAGAACAAGAGGGGTTTTAATAGCTGCACTGAAATCTTAAGGGAGACATGTCTTTTGACAATAAAACCTACTCTCAAGGTTAGGAAAAGTACATACAAAAGCGTACATGAGGAAACACAGTGAAACCTCATTTATTTAGTTTGACCTAATTTGAAATTTGGGATAACTTGGTCTTGGAAAGATTTAAGTTCCTGCTGAAGAATCTAATTAATTCAATTCAGCAAGCTCTTACTGAGCTCCTACAGTTGCTTCTGACCTGGTGCTGGGATCAGGATGAAAACTCATAACACCTATAACACTGTCTTTGCTTTCAAGGTGTTTGTTTCTTGCTGTTTGTGTAAATTATGATTCTAAGAGCCAACTTAATTTATTTAATTAAAAACTTGAAGCAAATTGCATAAATCAATACAAATAATTTTTATCTCTTCATTAAAGCAGGTTGTGTGGAACTGTTATTTTGCTTAAAGAGGTAATCACAAATAGAAAAAAATGTGAATTTCTTTGGCAGATAGTTTCGGGACCAAAATCCAACTTTGTCACACACTAGGGTGACTTTGGACAAGCCACCAACTTGTGGATAATATCTTCTCCGTAGTATTGCCATGGTGGTTAACTAAGGAAATATGTGAGAGGGTTTGGCCCACTGCCTGGTTCTAATTTGTAAGAAACATTTGAGGATTCCCTTTCTTCCTTTCTCTTGGAAATGCTTCACCTTTTAGCAACAAATTTTAGTTATCCAGTCACTGGAGAGTAATATAAAACTAGTTAAATTTTTTTTTAATTTCAAAATTATTTATAATCAGCCATGTCCTATCTAGAGTTTACTTGAATAAAAAAGAGTTTTGTTTTGTGTTTTTGACTTATATACAAGAAAGCACAATCGAGGGTACAGGGAGATCAGTTTTTCTCCTGATGACTGGACTATTAGATAATTTCTCTCTTTCTCTAGGAAACAGAAACAATATTTCCTCCCTAGAGCCACCATTGCTATATTTTTGGTATATTTTTCTTTTAATAGGCAGTTTTCTTTATGGAATTGAATTAATGCTATATATAATATGTACTTGGTAGCCTACCTTTTAGGGTGATTGTATATTATAAGCATTTTCCCATGTCATTAAACACTCTGCAAAGCACAATGTTCCATTGTAAAGAAGTGTCAACATTATGTAAATATCCTCTTACCATTGGGCCCTTGCTTAAGTTTCATTTGCTTTATTATAAATAACACTATAAATATATCTTGATGCTTGAATATAGACCCATGTTATTGGACTGTTTCCTGAAAATAGACACCTAATCATACATAATAGGTCAAAGTTAATACATGTTAAAGAAGCACTTGATAACAAATATCCACTGAGTGCATTGGCCTGTGAATTATAATTTTTTAAAAAATTAAACTTTTAAAGGAACTTTAAGGAACAAAATAATGTATATGATTATTTCAGCTTTCAGTTGTTTCAATAATAATGAGATTGGAGAATTTTAAATATTCTTGGTGGCCATTTGAATTTCTTATTTAGCAACTTGCTTGTGATACAGCAAATTTTTCCATTTCCTGTTTCTTGAACATTTTCTATGCTCCAGATATTGGAACAAGGTATATAGATATTCATAAAATATTATGCCTATCTTTGAGGAATTCTACATATCAAAGGAGAGAGGGAAAATACAGTGTCATAAGATCAGTAATGAAAACATAGAAATTTGCAGTCATAATAAAGTATGATTAATCTTTGAGACTGAAGTGGTTTTTGAAGGATGAATGGGAATTTTCCAGGGAGATAATTAGGGAAGGGCTTTTCAGTCCAGAAAGTTAAGAGCATGCACAAAGTCTAGAAGTTTGGAGGAGCAAATATGCAGGAACTAAAAGTAGTTAGCAACTGCTGGCTATAAAATGGGTTAGGAGAGGATCAAGTGGGAAGAGAGGAAGGTGGGAAGATGGAGAAGTTTGCAGGAACCAGATGGTGCAGAACCTTGTATTTCATGCTGAGCAGTATGACTTGACCCAAACAGTGATGTGTAGCCACTGAAGTCAGTCTTTTTATTCTAATAATTTCTGATTTTGTAGCTAAAGAAGTAGATGGCAATTTAAGATTTTTAAATGTCTCATCTTAAACCAGAACAATCTGTTTATACTTTTGCTATGCTAAACATGCTATGGAAAAACCAACACTGATTATGTGATGTTACCTTGGAGATGTAAAAATTATTTTAAGAAGCAGGCTGATTGCCTTGTCCATAGCTCAATCCCACCAGGGCCCAATTATTTCCCTGATATCACACACATCCTTCATCTATTTAGTTCTGGGAAATGGTGACATTTTTCATGCCACAGCAAAATTATATGTGTTTTAACACTGTCAAGCAATTTGCATTTTACACAGATTCAACATCCATATCTTTTTCAAGCCATTGCATGCCATTTGATTTAGGAAAGTCATTAAGCCATATTGCATAATTTATATGTTAAAGTTTAAAATACAGATGTTAATTTGATAGCTAACCATTACCTTCCCTCTGAAGGTCAAACAGTCCCAAGTGGCCTCAGGTCAAACTCTAGGGACCTTCTCTTTTTCGGTAGTTCTTTCAGCACTGCAAACACAACCATATTGGCAAGTGAGCCTTGAATGGCAGAATTGTGTGGAATTATTTAAATAACAACTGAAGTCAAATTACTTCCATGCACTTCTTAAAAATAAACTTTTTTACTGATGTACAACATATATACAAAAAAATACAAAGAAGTATATAGCTAGATGAGTTATCACAGAATAAGTACTCCCTGTAATCACCACCCAAGTCTCAAAATAAAATATTACCAGCACCCCAGAAGCCTCATTCATATCTATCCTCCACCTCCCCATCAGTTTGATCTTTCTTCTTCCCACAGGTAATCATTATCTAATTTCCACTACCATAGATTACCTTCTCTCATTTTGGGTTATTTTAGTATTATTGTTTTGTACCTGGCAATATTAGTTCAATTTATTCATATTGTTGTAAATATACCACAATTTATAAGTTCACTTTATTTTTCATAGACTTGGGGGATGTTTGGGGCTATCATAAATAATATGGCTACAGATATTCTTAACACATGGTTTTTGGTGTGCGTATGTCTGCATTTCTGTGGGATGCATTTCTAGAAGTGGAAATGTTAGATCATGCAAATAAGCATGCTTATTTTTAACTTTAATAGGTACTACCAAATAGCATTCCAAAGTGTTTGTACAATTTTGATTCTTATCAACAGTGTGTATATCTCCCCTAGATCCACACCAATACATTATTCATTTTTGTTTTAGACATTCTGTAAGGTATATATCTTATTTGGTTTTAATTTATATTCCTCATATGACTAAGTTGAACATCTTTTTATATGTTTACTGATTCTTTGGATATTCTTTTTAGAAAGAGGCTGTTTTAGTCTTGAACTCACTTTTTTTTTTTTTTTTTTCGGAGTCTCGCTCTGTCGCCCAGGCTGGAGTGCAGTGGCGCTATCTCGGTTCACTGCAACCTCCGCCTCTCGGGTTCATGCCATTTTCTTGCCTCAGCCTCCCTCCCAAGTAGCTGGGACTACAGGAGCCTGCCACCACGCCCGGCTAATTTTTTGTATTTTTAGTAGAGACAGGGTTTCACCGTGTTAGCCAAGATGGTCTCAATCTCCTGACCTCGTGATCCACCCACCTCGACCTCCCAAAGTGCTGGGATTACAGGCGTGAGCCACCGCGCTCGGCCTAACTCACTTTTTATTGCGTTAATCTTTTAATGATTGGTTTATTGAAGGAGTTTTATATATTCTGGATACTAGTCCTTTGCATATTTTCAGAATATTTTGTGAACATCTTTTTATATGTTTATGGATTCTTTGGATATTCTTTTTAGAAAGAGGTTGTTTTAGTCTCGAACTCACTTTTTATTGCATTAATCTTTTACTGATTGGTTTATTGAAGGAGTTTTATATATTCTGGATACTAGTCCTTTGCATATTTTGTGAACATTTTGTGAACATCTTTTTATATGTTTATTGATTCTTTGGATATTCTTTTCAGAAAGATGCTCTTTACTGATTGATTTATTGAAGGTGTTTTATATATTCTGGATACTAGTCCTTTGCGTATTTTGCAAATATATTTTTCTAGTATGTGGTTTGTTCTTAACGCCCTTCATGGTGTCATTTGATCAACAGAAACTTAATTTTAACGTAGTCCAGTGAATTTTTTTCCTTCATGGTTAGTGGTTTTTTGTACTTTGCAAGAGTTGTCTTCACATCCTATCTGTGTACTTTGAAAGGGAGTACTGAATAGCTTATTTTTTTCCTCAGAACGTTTACTTACCTTTTTGTTGTTTGTAACCAATTGGAGATTAACATGGGCAAGTTGCTTTTGCAGACACCAGGACCCTTGGGTCTGCACAAACTCAGATTGATTTGTTTCTTTAAAGAATGTTTGTTTGAATTCAATCATTTTGAGAACCAGACTCTTTGTAGCCATTTAGTCTATCAATGCCATCTCTCAACCAGCATCATGGAGAAATCAGATATCTTCAGTTCATACCTGACCATCTAATTTGTCTCATAAGGAAGGAGAGAAAGAGTAAGGGGTTATGCCTATGAAGAATAACTCCCATAGCAAAGTCATCTCTCATTCTATTGCCAGCAGTGGGGTATGTGAGACAGGCTCCAAGTACCAAAACCACTTGTAAGAAGGGGTGTCAGGTGAGCACATCCACTTGTGTTTTCAGAGAAAGGTGGGCCTGAATTGAATATCAGGAGACTTGCTGAAGAACTAGAAGGAGATTTGGGCCAATCCAACAGGGAGGGAGTGGCTGTAATTTCCTATGGCTGGGCTTAAATATGTTTCTGGAGCAAGTCACATGAGGAGAACAACGTCTTGGAACATATCTGGAAATACTCATTGTCAGATACTTTCCCCTGCATAATTTTTTCTTATTACATAAGAATATATATTACATATAGAATTACATAAGAATATATATTACATATAAAATTAATAGTCATTTTAAACATGACCATAATGTTAAAAAAATATGACTCTTCCTCAATCTCTCATAAACAAGAAAGTACTTTGTATTTCTGAGAGTTCTGTTTCTATGAAAAGGGTATTAGCATTGTGCTTCCCTAAGTACAGTAGGAAAATGTGTGATTCTGTTTTTTCTTCCTCATTAGAGATTGTTATTAATAGTCTTCTAGAGGCACTAACACTATTTCTTGTCAGAAAGGAGAAGGCCAATGAGTAAAATAGCTCTGCTTTTCCCTGCCCCTGGCCTTCTACAGAATACTGTTCCTCTTGCAGGAAATGTGGTCCTATAATCCTGTCTGGCCTTAGTTGGCAGTCGTTCTCCACATTGGTAGCCAAATGGTAGCATGTCTTCTGTGTCTTTTATCAGGCAAAGCAACCTTTATGAGTCTGTGGGCCTCCAAAGGAAAGACTGGTCAAGCAACTATCTGGTACTCTTGGTCAGAATGCTTGGCCACTCTTTCCTGTGTGGCCATTAACGTAAAAAGAGCTCATTGTGTGTACACTGCCTGACACTTCTCACACTCTGTTTAGTTATATTCACCTGTGCCCCATACTAGGCTCTGAGTTCCCTGAAGTCAGGGATCTCATATTTTCACTTGGGTTAGCAGCTCCTATACCAATTCCTAAAGTATTTGAGCTGGCACTCAAAATATGTTTACTGATTGATGTATGATGACCTAAAAAAGGCACTCTGAAAGAAACAAAATATCTTACAGATTAATGCTGAGCTCTTTATAGCTAATTTATAAGTTCATTTCAGATCTTTTCAAATATCTCCCACCAACATTCTACTAACACTTCTCTGGACACACACTAATAGAGGAAGAAACTGAATTTTTTAAGCCTTTTTAATAGAGAAAAAGGACATTAATTTGCTTTCAACAGATTTCAAATTTGTGAAAATTTAGTTAAGGACTGATCTTAAGTTTAGTAAATATGCCTTCAAAGATGGTACCTTTTAATTTTGTATTGTAGGTGAGAACATTTAAATTATTCAGAAGATGAATATTTTTCCTATTAGTTTAGAGAAAAGATATACATTAAGTTTATAAAATAAAAATGTAAAATAAAGTTTATAGAAGAAAGAGGGAAACCAAAGTCTTCTGTTAAATAACATTTTTCTAGTTGTTAGCTTATATCCTTGAAAACAATAGGACAATTTCAGAATCTTTTGGATATCTCAGATAACATAAACAGATTTCAACCAGTAAATAATAATTAATTTTTATGTAATGAATTGATCTTTAAAGTAGAATTCTACCATTAGTTAGCTGTGTGGCTTTAAGAACTTGACCTCTATAACCCCAACTTCTTCATGTGAAAAATGTAATTACTCTAAGAATTATATGGAGAAAAATATATAATACCTGGCCCAGTGTGCCATGCAGTGCTAGTAGAAGATATTATAATTATACTAACATGATCCAAATTAGGCTGTTTTATGTCATCTAAGTTTTCCTACATATGATTATGATTACAATTATATTCTCAAGTCTGGGAAAAGATAAACAATGCCTTCCTATTTTTAAGTGTTAGAGTCCATGATATACTAATTTGCCCTATGAGCAGACATTTGTTTGTTGCTGCTATTATTTTTATTTATTTATTTATTTATTTATTTATTTATTTTTTGTCTAACAGGTATCCTTCCCTTTGGGAATTTTTGTTTTGTTTTTGGTATGGATCAGATGGGCTCAACCCTGCCACCTTACCCCTTATCCACAGGTATGAGTTCAGTATCCAGATTTCATTCAACAAGAATAGCATGTCTCCTTGCTTATTGGTTCAGTGATGGATTCATAATCCAAACAAGGCCAATCAGAACCTTCCCTGTTATGTGTGTGATACAGGGACATTGGGAGAAAGTATGACTCTGTTCTTCTCAAATCAATAGCTAGCATAAACTAGAACTGCTGACAGCCATCTTCTATGGCTGCATGGAAGTGACTATCTAAAGGAAGAGAAAATTAAACCAAAACACAGGAAAAAGAGAAGTGAGACCTGGAGAGATAGAAATAAACCCTGGATCAAACCATTGACATTCTATTTATACTGGGCACTACATTCCTTTTTTTTTTTTTGTACTTAAGACATAAATTGTTATTCTGTAATTTTCAATACAGAGGTTCTTTACTAATACACCTCAAAGCAGCAAGAAACTGAGGCAGTAGAAGATAAAAGTAAAACAAAAACCTTGATGATCAGTACAATTATTCTGAATTAAATATTCATGTTCCAGAACAACTTTTAATTTTATTAATGTACATCCTCATGTAACTATGGAAGAATTCAGCCACAAATATCCAAACTCACAAATATTCATTCTTTTCATCAATAGTTCCAAGTTATAAAAAATGTATTTATAGATAGTGACTCTGATATTAGGAGGAAAAAAAAATTGGCTCTGCTCTTTATCCTCTAAATTTGGTATTTCCTATCCCAAATTTACAAACAGAATAAATGGATCTTTCCTCTTTCTTTCCACTGATTCCCAAATAGCCCACTCCTTCAAACGTGTATCCCATTCAATATCTTAAAATTCTCAGTAGTCTTTGGATTCAAAGTTCAAAACCAAGTGAAACTGAAAATTCTCAAGAGGGGACAATAATGTGATGGAAAGGAAAAAATGTTACTGTTATTCCTGCCATGGATAAAAGTAGAGCCTCCTCTCTTACATTCATGTAAAATTGTTTTTGTTTCTATCTTCTCTATTATAGCCTGAGTTATATATTAGTCAGGAACTAATATATTCAAAGTCTTGGTGACCAATATTATTCTAGGATTAGAGGATCACCCACCTTCTAAAAGTCTTTCTTCTTGTCCATGTTTTTCTTTAGAATACTTCCAATTAATGTTTAATGTGTGTTCTCAGAGACTGTCTTCCCAGCTGCAAGATGATGGACACTGCTTACTTCCTCTTTTGCTTGCTACTTACCTCCCACCCCAATGACATGTGGCAATAACAGGTCCTTTTCATTATCTACTGACTCCAATTTTTTTCTTTTTCCCTTGTTAACAAAATTCTGACCTTGTTCAGAATAGTAATGTTCTCACATTCACAGGGATGAGCAGTTGATTGGTCAATGCCAGTTATGGCAGACTTCTTTCCAGCTGTCTTAGCTTTTCAATAGCCAAATGTGGTCATGTGACACTGCTGTAGCCAATGTGACTCAAGTGTCAGTTGACTCTGAATTGGTTCTGGGAAGGCTTCTGATCCTGATGGAAAGAGATACACTCTGTTGTGAGCCCTCCCATTTCTTCCTTCTTCCTGGCTTAGACATGAATTTGAAATATAAACAGCAGCTGACATATTGCAATATGAGGTATGGACATGAGGATGAAAGCCATAATGCTAAAAATTGCAGAACACAAAGATGGAAAATCTGGGTCTGTGATGTCATTGAGTAGTTAACTAGTGTAGAAGCTAGTTGGCTCCATATTTCTTGGCGTGTTACAAAAATACACTATTATTGATTTAAGGTGCTGTTATCAAATTTCTCTAATTTGTAGCCAAACACCCAGTAATAATGTTCACATATGCTATTTACGTCTCCTCTGCCTAGAAAACTGAGAGGATGCCTCACTACCTCATGTTGGATGTCGCCCTCTCTGCAGGTCACTGACACCAGCTGGGCTTGGCCTCTGTGTCCCCTGGGCACCATTTTCTCCTCTGAGCCTACCTGTTACCACCACTAAACATCAATTATTTGTATGACAGCCTGGATGGTACTCTTATTTTTCATGTTGGCTAAAGCAGAGAGCACACACAGCAATAAAGGCCAGTCCCCAAAGTGAATATTCTCAAGGTGCAAGATGAATTTGGACTGGAATCAGAGAACAAAAGGGAGTCAGGTTTGCACAGCAGTGATTCCCATAAAAATGGAGATCCAGTTGACAGAAATAGTTCAGGACTAAACTGAGACATACTAATACATTGTTCCCCTTCAAACCAAAAATATTTAACTATCTATTCAACAGTAGAGATAAAGGGAGAAACTGATTTCCTGTTAATAACAATCATACACTAAGAGGTAACATACTAAATGAACTTCTACCAACTTAAGCAGATTCAATCATCTGAAGATGAAAAATAAGAAAAATATTTCCTGTAGTTCTGGATCTGTCTTCTGTTTTTGTCATTATTGTTGTTGTTGATTTTGGTTTTTGTCAATTTTCTGAACCAGAAAACTTTCTGTGAACTCCACTAAAGGGTTGAACAGTTAGATAATAAACTATGTATTCACTTTAAATAGCCTTGTACCATGCATTCTTTCATTTCAGAAATTTCAGCTGTAATTGCTGATTTCAGGCTCCTCAGAATATTCAATAGAATAGATAGGCACCATCAAGCAGGGTTGTTTGTATTTCCTCTTGGCAGAGCAATGCCAGTTTGCATTTTGTTCATCAAGCGCAGGTGGAAAGCTGAGTTGAATGGCACCTGTTCCTGATTTACTCTGTTGATGCCTTAGCATTCCTTAACAACTGATATCATCCTTGGCAGTTGTCTGGTTGGCGTGCCCCTTAATATAGTTCTAAATGAGTCACCGTTGTAGGAGAAATGCAGAGGGAGAAGAAAGAGGGCATCTACAATGCCCAGAGGGAAATCCCATGGACAGCTGGGTGCTGAGCTCTCTTTGTGTGGGTGTTTCTGCCTGCAGGCCTGAAAAGAATAAGCACAACTCCCAACAGAGTATATCATATCACCGCAGAGTATATCCTGATTTGAACTTGTTACAAAAATCCAGAATCTTCAACTAAGTTGACAGCAACAAAATAATGTATTTCCCTCATTTCTATTTTCTTCTTCATTTTAATAATTAAAACAGTTAGATATATTTAGTGGGAATCTATTGTATGTTAAGCACTGTTCTAAAAACCACAGGTGATATAGCAAATGTATTTCAGAATTCCCAACTGAATAACCACAGGATTGATATTAAGAGTGAATGTGATAATAATCGAATGAAAACAAAATGCTGTTGATGAAAAAAACAAAAATGAAAACGATCACACCGCAGTTAAATATGTGCAGCATTTGTCATTTGTCATGTTCAACAATGCTGGGTGCACTCGATGTGCTGAGTATGTTGTTTTAAACTTAGAAATATAACCCTCTACCAGCCTCTAGCTAACAGTAGATGAATACAAAGGATTTAGGCCCATTTAGTATTCTAGAAGAAGTGAAAAAGAATGTATAATGTTTTAAGAAATGAATTTCCAGCAACTTTCTACAATTGAGCTGACATTCAGCATACAAGTCCACATGTATTAGACTCCAGGAAACAATTGTAACTGGAGGGAAAGCAGAATAATCAAAGATACACATTTTTAAACTTGTGCAAAACTCTGAGAAGTGTCAGTTTGTTACTAAAATTTGTGGCCATAATTTTAAAAACCTGTTTTTAGCAAACTCGTTCTGACTGTACTAGGTCAGTCAGAGAGAAAGGCTGGTTCTATTGTAAGAAAGGTTGTTAGGAAGAAGAATTTCTTTAGGAGTATAAGCAAGTGTTCTGTCAAATGGAAATGAGGGTGTTTGCTCCATGGAAATGATTGAGTCTTTGAAGTGGCATCACAGAAGTCTCTCTGTATTACTGTATGTCACAGTTTCACAAGAGAGGCCTTAAGTTTTCCTAACCAAGAGAAAAAAGTAATGATAATAGCAAAAATATCCTTTGGAAAGAATCTAGAAGTGAATTTCTTCTGGTGGACAAAGGAATAACTAATAAAGCTAAACACCATAGTTCATATACACAGATTATCAGTTAACATATGGCTGAATAATAAATAATCTTCACTTTATAGAATAGCTGAGTTTAAGTAAGATCAGATAAAAACATTATTCAGAGAGTCTTATTTTTGATATTTCCTTAACATTAAAATGTATTTTTTTTTTTTGGTGGGAAAAAAATAATATCCTTGAAGACTCACATTAAGCACCTTTGATGAAAAAACATAACCTAGTGGCCATGGCCATGCTATGCCCACCACCATGTTTTACCAACAGTATAGTACTATGGAGAGAGAAAGTTCTTACTTAGCAATCCACACATATTTTTAAATCGAATTATTTTTATTCTGTTCTTTCACAGCTTTGAGAGATTCCTTTAGATACCTTGCAATTCTTCCTATCCCTGTTCTCCCAGCCTGTTTATATGTTCTCCTTGCTGTATCTGGTATTTCCCTAGCACTGAGTGCAAGGGTTTCTGAAACTGTTGCATGGTCTTTTCTCCCCAGTTATTGGTTACATGTTTACAAATGTATACATAGTTAGGTAACTGTAGCTGTTGAACAAATAAATTCCAAAATTTCAGTACCTTATCACAATACAAGGTTATCTTATGCTCCTGTATTGTGTATGTTCCTGGCTTGAGGGTAACCTTCTTCTACAAGATGATGCTAGGACTCACGGTTGTTCCATTATTCAGGTCTGCTGTTCTCTCCAGTCTCCAGTGCAGAAGGCACATTTCCTTCTTGACAGCCTTCCACGGAAGTGAGTCACAACACTTCTGCCTTTCCATTGGCAATATCTTTTTGTATGGCCCAATCTACATGCAAAGGTTAGGTAACTAGCTGGGCGGCTTCTTCCCAGCCATGACTCTCCACTAAGAAAGAGGAAACATCAATTTCTATTAAATAGGTGTTTCTACCCGCCCCCCTCTCCAAATTGCAATAGAATTAGACTACAAATATACACTGTCAGAAAGTAGCATCATTCTCAATGATAGACTCCAATCTCAAAAGACCTTTATATCTAAGAGTCTAAGTTATGTTAAATTAATTTGAGATAAGGAAATACATTAAAATGTCTATAGTACTTCAGCTTTCCCTATTTCAGCAAATCAGTAACTTTGAAAACATGAAGATGCCTGTAATAAGAAAAAAGAATTCATTTATACAAGAAATGTGTATTGAACACCAATTATGTCTTAAGAATTAGATGACCTGGGCTGAAGACAATAAGAAATATAAAATCCTATCCATGCTCTTGAATTGCTCTTAGGAAAGTAGACAGAACTATTTTTTGTGGGTTTCTTTTTTGAAGGTAGGGTGTGTGTTTCTTTGCCATATTTTCCCTGTAAATTTGTGAAAGGTGAATATTTGACTTTCACACATATTTTTTGAGTCAAATATATCCAAACATGCTCTACATAAACTTAATCACTTAAATCTGGGCACAAATTCCAAAGCAAATTTATGAATCCTGTACAAATTTTAAAAACAGTATACACTGTCCTCTGTATCAGAGCCTTCATTTAGTATTATTTGTTGTTGCTGCCTCTAAATGTCAAGGGTGTCCTGGTTAAGCCAAAGCTAGAAATGAGATATGGCTGGTGGGCTGAGTTAGCTGAACTGTACCCCTCTTGTCTGTATACTTCCATTAGCTGACTAACATAAGAAAATGGGGCATTTACATCATGGCTTCCAGAACAGGTGACTCAGTGGAATTCAAATTGCCAGGAAAGTGTGGATATCCCATCCAAAGCAAAGATAATTTGAATATGGTTTGCTTATCTGAGACTGGACTCTGGAAGCTGGAGGGGAACAGAGATTCTGAGGTAGGCATGATAGTACTTGAACATGACATTACTCAGATTCCTAGATAGCATGGGAATTCCGGGGAGAAGATGGGCTCTGTGTATACCATTTCACTAAATACTGTAACATGAACCTCTGCTCTGAAACCTTTATAAATGAGCTACCCCCACCTGGCCCTGAGTTCTGCCACCCTGTTCCCAACTATTCCTCTGCTGATGTGTAAGAGCTCTGGCCCTGCCAAGGTGAAGACGTCAATATCTGTGCTAAGTACCAGGGCTGCTTACACATTATGGGAACAGTCAGCAGTCACTAGCAAAGTAAGAATTCTTCCTCTTTTTGTATAATGTTCATTTGGTAGAAAATTCCTGTGACTTATATATAAATCTCCTGTTATTTCTTGGTATTGACACAAACATTATACTTGGGATACAGTGTCAAGCTGGATATGGAATCAGACCAATGTGCAAATTCTGGCCCTACCACCTGCTGCTTATATGATCATTCTCTTCCCGAGCCTCAGTTTTCTCATGTTTAAATAGGTGTAACAATAATATTTCCCTCAGAGGTTTTTTTGTTTGAAAAGTGTAAAATATTATACAATTTAAAAGAGTTATCTCATTTTTGCCATTGATGTTAATTATAAAGACAAACAGGAAAAACAATTTTATGAGAATAAAGGCTCCTCTGAAATTTTTGTTCCTCAGAGATATTAGTCAAATATATTCTTGACAGCCAAGTCATTTTCTTTTCACTACAGACATAGTATTTTATTACTTCTGGTGAAGAATAGAGACAATAGGATTACCAGAGAAGCGTTAGCCATGACTGAAAAAGGAAGTAGAGAAAAGGTCCTCATGTGGGCATTTCTAGGTGGACAATGTTACAGAAATGGTCCAATTAGTGTGAACTTTATAGAAAATGTTAAATGATCCTCGAAGTGACAGATAATACATTTTGATACAGTGTGGTAGGAAATATCTACTTTTAAATGAAATGATTTAGGAATCTATTTTCAATCTGAGACAAACCCATAATTCACAGGAGCTCATCATAAATTATTAGTGCTTAGAATCTTGTTTGCAGCTAATATAGGAAATTGGAGACATTCTTCAAGAACACTTTGTACTAAGTTGTAACTTCTTTCCTGAAAGCATAGAATATGAGTGACTGTACTACTGGCATGAACTGGGATGTCACCTTCAAATTTGCACTTGATAATTTTAAAACAGAATATACCTTTTGGAAAGTTCCACAGTTAGCTTAAACTAGAGACAAACTCTTAGAATAAAGTTTCTCTTTCAGCATTAATACAATAAATGACATCCTAATTATAAGACAATAATATTGCTCACATTTTATTATTCTTGAGTGTACTTTACCTGAGCCCACAGTTTTTGTTGATTTGTAGATATTGCTAATGAGGTTGAAGTTAGGAGTCTGATCTCTGAGTTTGACAACATTGTATCCTAATCAAGGAACAAGTGAAAATAATTTTGAGTAGTTGTCACAAGCCAATACCATAACTAGAAAAATATTTCAAAATGAATTTTCTAGTGATGATGATCAGTAATATCACTGTGGCATGCACAGACTGACTCTTGAGCCAGAGTCTCTTTTCTTAATATTTATTTTCCTTTTAAAATTTCCTAGTGAGAAAATCCATTTTTGACAGCTTGTTCTTCAATTTCATTTATATGACACTACACAAAGCTTAAAAATAATTCTTTAAAAAACAAGAGATAGCCAGGTGCGGTGGCTCACGCCTGTAATCCCAGCACTTTGGGAGGCCAAGGTGGGTGGATCACGAGATCAGGAGATCGAGACCATCCTGGCTAACACGGTGAAAACCCGTCTCTTCTAAAAAATACAAAAAATTAGCTGGGCGTGGTGGTGGGTGCCTGTAGTCCCAGCTACTCGGGAGGCTGAGGCAGGAGAATGGTGTGAAGCCGGGAGGCGGACCTTGCAGTGAGCCGAGATCGAGCCACTGCATTCCAGCCTGGGAGACAGAGCAAGACTCCGTCTCAAAAAAAAAAAAAAAAAAAGAAAAGAAAAGAAAAGAAAAGAAAAAAACAAGAGATAAATTAACAAATTGTAACTGTTCTTTTTCTAGAAAGTTCCTGAAGTTTTCTAGTGAGCTAAAGGTAATTTAACACACAATGGGCTAAGCAGTAATGGAGGAGAAAAGGAGAAAAATGCAGGTTAATTTCACCTGCAACATCCCCTCCCTCTGTATACAATATTAGTTTATCCTAAGAATTAGAAATTTAGAGTTTATAAGACAAGAAAATCTTTTATCAAATTGAAAAATCACATTAATATTATCCTGCTAATGATCTCAAATTTGTCTCCCAGCTTCTATTGTCCTGTACCTACTTTGATCATTCATTATATTTGCACCATTACCATGGCTTCCTAACAAGCACCCTACCTCTTTCTCCTCTCACCATCCTTCCACTGATACCATCTGATCACATTCCCATCTCAAGTGAAAACCAGAGGTGGCTTCTGCTGCCTATGGGTTGAAATATCAATTACTTACCTGGATTTTCAAGGTCTCCATAGCAAGATATCATCCAGCCTTCCTAGTTATATGCTTTTCTTGGATTCTAATATCAATGATCTATTCTAGACTTATTAGAAATAAAGATTGATTTGATTAAATTGCATATGATTAAAGATATCTCTAAGGCATCTTGCACAGTCCCTACAACATAGTAGGTATTAATAAATTATAACTGCTCTTATTTTTGCTGTTGGTGTTATTATTATTCTTTACTATCTCTGTCTGAAACGCTTGCTCAAGTCTTACCCTTCTTCAGGACTCCCCGATTCTAAGGATCAACTTTCTTCTCCATTGTCCCACAGAACAATATTGAAACCTCTTTTATAAGTTGTATCTCTTCTAGCAGTACTTTGTTATCTATATTTTCATCATGATAATGAGTTTCTGGGCAATAGGAACCATGTTTCCCCTTAGCATTCCTTACAGCTTCTACAGTAATGTTTTGAATGTAGCAAGTACTCCATAAATGTTTTTGGGTGGTTGGAGGTGTGGTATAAGAAAACGAATATAAATTATATAATGCATCCAAACAAATTGTCAATTCATTTTTCAAAGTATGGCTATGGTGACCAAATAATGTATTGCCACAAATAGAGATGTTTTGAGAGTGGCAGAGAATGTTATTGATAATTTTATAAAGACAACATTGGAATGTGTGATCATCTAGATAGAACAAAACTACATGAAGACACAAGTGAATATCGAAAAGATTTAACCAAGTGCATTACCCCCTTCTTTTTTGTTATGATGAAACAACCCTGTTTGAGAGAAGATTGGATATGATCAGGTTTGTAAAATATGGAGAAGCCCTAATAGAAGCAATTGGAGTAAGTGCCACCGTTTGAAAATCCCTGGAATTAGCCGAAATTGGCCAGCCTACAGAGAATTGAAAACGAGCTCCCTTTTCTCAAGTGCTTGGGATGGAGAGTAAGAGCAGAGTTTTTAAAACTTGCCTGCTATGCTGAACAGGAATATAGTGAGAGAGTGTCCTCAGGCACAGAAGCTTGCTGCCTCTGGAGCGTAAAATCCTTGGCTCAGCTTTCTTCTCTCACATTCCAGAACTTCTCAAGCTGTGGCGTTCATGGCTGTGTGTGTCTTTCCATTTGTACCCTCCTCTCTCCTTATCTCTTAATGCAGAAGCCACAGTACCTCAAGACAAGTATTATTACTTAAGACTGCATGACTGTTTTTTGAAGGTTTTATCCCAGTCTCTGCAGGTCCTAAGTGATCATCTTCTCACCCATAGTGGTGTTGCCTACAGAGTGTGAAGGAATAGTGTTTTCCAAAGAGGGGCGTGGTACCACTTGGTGGATGTGACCCCATGGTGGTTAGGGCAGAGGTACAGTACATCAGAGAACCCACAGGGTCCATGCTGGAGTCAGACGACAGTAATAAAGTAGGAAGCAATGCTTTCTGTCCCAGTTCTTCCAGAGATAGGGCCTCAAGTGAGGAGTTTAACGTGGCCCTTTACATTTACTGGGTGAACAGATGGTCAGTCAGCCAGTGTCCAACAAGAACACAGAGTGATGGTTTCACACATACTTCCATGAAGGGCCATTAGTGTAGTGTAGAGGAAAGCCTGAACTGAGCACCAGGAAACTGAGAGAGTAGGATCTAATCTAGGCCAGGCCACCAAACAACTCTGTGACTTTGAACAAGTCACTTAACATCTCTGTACCTTAACTCATAAAAGATAGTAACAATCATTGACTATGTCATTTAAAAACTATATGAGGCCAGATGTGAAATAACTTGTAAAACTGTAAATTACTTCAATCCTCTTGTCCCTTATTGTTGAGGTAGGCTGCTTTATTCACTATACATTATACTCTGAAGTCTTTGAGATACAGTTGTTTCTTTTAAGTACTGTTCTGAGTGCAATTAAGCTGTTTCTTTCATGACTGCCATTTTTTGGCCACATTACCTCAAGACAAGTATTATTATTTAATGAAAAACAAGTAAATGGGTTTTGCTTTTCAAATTAAGAAAATTAACTTGAGATGATATGGCTTTTGACAGCAATAACACTTGTGAGCCAAGCCGTCTAATTTGGAATGCAGGAACACTCAACTATGTAGGATTTAATTGATTCTGGAAAAACAGTGCATTGTTTTGAAACACTGTGTTATCTTAATGTATCTAATTTCATTAATAGTTTTAAGGAAAATATCGGACTCTTCATCCAGTTTGACCTCCCTAGTCAAATGCTCTGTGATCTCTGACATGTCACTTAACATCTCTAGAGTTTAATTTTATTTGAAAATCACTTGGAGTAGTTAATATCTAAAATCCTTCCTAGTCCCAAAATCCATACTATTTCACAAGTGTTACAACTTTATGTTATTTTAATTTCTTGTAGAGATCAAGGGTTGCAGGTGAAGGGATTCTAGCTATGTGGCACAGGCTAGTCTTGAACCCCTGGCCTCAAATGATCCTCCCTCCTTGGCTTCCCAAAGTGCTGGAATTACAGGTGTGAGCCACCATGCTTGACCCCATTATAATTTTTAAAACAGTTTTTATATATTTTTTCTTTTATTAAAATAATAAATGCTTGGTTGGAATTAATTTACCCAGAATCAAGCAAATGACAGCCCAGTGATAGTATTTATAAAATGAAGTTGTCAAAATGAAAGAACGACTTTTTGGAAAAAGAGTATTAAAGTGTAATTGACTTTGAAATAACCTGGCTAGGCATGACTCACAAATTCTACCTAAAGCAACATTCTTTAAACTGTTTGCTTAGCATGTAAATTAAAATCATCATTAAAAGACCAGTGGCCATGTGGCGGCTCTGTGATTAATGATTTCCACAGCCAAAGTAGGAGCTCTCAGTTAATTAGCCTGCCTGATCTTTTGCTCCTTGTGCTTTCTGGGATAGAGCTGGGTGCAGAGGTGCTTCCCTGGGGGACGGGAAGGAATCCTCAGTGGTAGGCACCAAACTCTTTAGCTAACCTCAGTGATGTGATCTTATCCACCTCCTCACTTCATCCTTTTTAGCTGAAGGAAGGTCATTCCTTGAAAGAGAAGGTGATAATGGCCCCAATAAGAGAAGCAGAGTTATTATATCATCATACTCTATCCCTGATGAAAATCAAAGTAATAAATTACTTAGTAAAAATTAAGCAAGAAAACATACTTAGCAAGAATTAAGAAAAAAGTAAAGCAAATTTCAAACTAGTTTTCATTTAAAAGGATGAAGTCCATATTCTTTTTTTTGAACATTTGCCTCTCTGCTTTTGCTTCTTTGTTCCTATCTTTATGGTAGATGCCTAAGTATGGTGGAAATAACCATCTCACCATTGCACAATATATCCATGTAACAAACCTGCACATGTACTCCCTGAATCTATACTAAAAAAATTTTTACATTTTAAAATTTTTTAAATATACAAAAGGTAATCTCTTGGCTTTCTTATTAACTTGTTTTGTAATCTTGGCAAGTGAGTACCTCTCTGAAATTCAGTTTCTTCGCAGGCAAAAAACATTTCTAGCTTTAAAATTTCTTCAACTCAGTGACTCCATAACTCCTTTTATCTTACTGGCAAAAAAAAAAGTGAAAAAGAATATTCATGAAGTCTCAAGGTCCAGGCAGCTGTAGGTCAGAAATTGGTAAGGCAAAGATTTAAGAAGACAAAGCAGAGAGGATTGGGGAATGGAAGCCTCAGTCACGTTTTCTGTAGCCAGGTCAGCAAGACCTGGAGGCACTGGTAATATCGGAGCTCTTTACACTTTCACCAGACCACTGTTGTTTCTATCTTAAGCACTTGGATTATTCAAAAATTCAGTTCTGAAAATGTTAACCTAGACTCATGATTCCAATCATCTCTTCCATTTCTACTCTTGGATTGCCAAGCTCTCATGACAAAAATCATGTAAAATTTGTGAAAAAATCTGTGGTTTTTAACCCTTCAGCAACTACCTTAAATGCTATGACACCTTTTCTCTCTCACCTCTTTCCCTGAGCAGATAACCTCCCCTTAACCTCATGGAAAACAATAGAGATTTTTTTTACCAGGACCTCTTCAATGTTTTCCTTTCTGTTAACTAATTTCTCCCAGCATTTAATAAGGTTGTTTTACCTTCTTAGAAAGTAATCTTACATTCTCTTGGGATTACTTCACTATTCATTTCCCTTTCCTTTCATAGCCAAGCTCCTAAGAAAGAATGTTTTGCTCTTTCTTCTTCATCTTCTACTTCTCAATCACTTTCTGTCTAGGTTTGGGTTTCCTCAGAAGCAGACTGGGCAAAAGGCTCAAGTCCAAGTAGCTCATTTCAATGATGATCCTGGGAAACACCTTAGGGAGTAGAAAAAACTAAGGAAAGAGAGCACCAATACAGGGTATGCAATCAAACAATCACCATTATGCTGATAATTCTCAGATCTTTTCCTCCAGGGCACATTCCAAGTTCTAAGTCTATGTTTATAAATCCATCAAATGTCCCTAAGTGAATGTCTATTCAACTCAAACCCAACATCTCCAATATTGTTATCGTGGATTCAAGGCCTGGCTTCTGTAATTCCTACATATGTGACATTGAGCAAGTTATTTAACCTCTGCAAGCCCTAGTTTATGCCTCTATAAAAACAGGGATAATATTAGTCTTCTCCATATATGTCTGAGGGTAAATGAGGCTGTTTGTATTAAGCAGTAAGCAGAGTGCCTAGTACATAAGAAGTGATAGATAATTATTAACTGCCAATATTAATGTAATAATGACTTTTTCCACAAACCAATTTCTTCTCATACATTCCCCATCTTTGTTAATGCCATTGCCATCTGCCCACTTACGTCAGACATTTTCAAATCATTTCAGAATCTTTCTTTCTCAACATCAGGTACCATATTCTGCCAATTCCATCTCCCACATATTTCTTAATTTTGTCATTCTTTTCTTCATTGTTTTTCCTCTGTCTCAATGCCAGCCCTCATCACCTCTTGCTTAAATTAGAATTCCATAGGGTATTCTCCATGTCTACAGTGCTGAGCATAGTGTATGACACAAAATAATTACTTAATGTTTGAATGAATGAATATCGTCAAATCACCTCTGTTAAAACAAATGGTACCAAAATCCATCTCTGCCTAGGAATCTTCCTTGATTCCACTTTTTCTTCCACAGCACACATTTAATGCACGACTAACTCTATAACTTCTACCTTCAAAATATAGTCAGAGTCTAAGTATTTCTCAGCACCTCCCCTAGTAAAGTTCCTAGTCCAAGAACAGATTCTTACCTGTCCACTCAGACTTTTGTCCTCTGCCTTTCGATGTATCTACTACATGGTAACTGGGGCAATCAGAGTATAAATAAGATCTTACCATACCTTGCTTAATACCTTCTTGTGACTTCTCGATATCATCTACAAGAACTCTGAAGCCCCCTATTGACTTTTCTCACCTTCTCACTTTCCACTACTCATTTTGCTTTGGCCACAATGGCCTTTGTGCTGTGCCTGGAACTCACCAAACCTGCTTTTGCAATTGCTGTTTTCCTGCTTGGAGCATGCCGCCCCTGAGTCTTCACACAGCTACATCCTCAGCAACACCCCACACTTGTTTCATTATCTCATTTATATCTTTACATCTTATTGTCTATCTCCCTAACCCCACTCCTCAAACATAAGCTACTTGAAGCAAAATTTATGTCTCATTTATCACTGTCTCCCATAACCCAGAACAGTGCCTAGCACATAGTGGGAGCTCAATAAGTAAATATGAAATACTAACTTTTTTCCAAACTAGATTCGTTTAGGACAGTAAATGAGGTAAAAAGAGATTAAAATATATTAATAAGAACATAAACAACAATAAGACCCCAAATGCATATAGATAAGAGTGAAAAGTAAATTTGGAAAATTGGAAATAGCTAATTTGATAAAATTTTGTGTTTCTTTTGGGAAAAATGTCTTAATCATAATGAAAATGTGAGAAGGAAAAGGTACGAAAATGCTTTAATCTAGAGCAATATATGTAAACTGCTATGTGAGTGCTATGACAATAAGTTCTGCCACAATTCTAAGAAGGAAGAAGTCTTGTATGGACAGACTGAACTGAGAAGTATAAGATTTTTAAACTACAATAATATTAACATCTTCCTAAAATAGCATATTCAAAATTCTGACTTTTTAATGGGCTGAGTTGAAGTGTGTGTGTGTGTGTGTGTGTGTGTGTGTGTGTTTGTGTGTGTGTGTTTAGGGGGCAATGAGCTTCTGGTTTAGGGGCCTCAGGCTGCTCATCAGATTGTAGGTGGCACAGCCACTTGCCACAGCCTTCCCATTCCACTTAACCTGGAAACTCTGAGCTAGTTTCTCAGGGTCTCTTGATTTCCCTTGAGAGTCTGCATACCAAAAGCGGATCTTATGGTAAACTTGAGCTGAGAAACAAATTGATCTGAGAATGCTTCCATGATTCCCATTACCAGAAAAGCCTGCTTCTCTTAATTATAGCACAGATTTTCAGAGTGTTATTTCAAGAAAAAAAAAAGAAAAAAAAAGATTATTGTTTTTAAGGAAGTGGTAGGAGAAGGAGTGTATCACAATTCGGTGCTGTCATGATTAAGCAAGAGCCTCAGCAATCCACATAGTGAGGTATTTTAATAAACCACTTCTGGAGCTCTACTTAGGTCAATGATGACAAAGTGAGATACATGAAGCCACTTTCCAGGGAAAGAGCTCATGTTTATACAGCTTAGGCAAACTTAAGAAAATAAATCCAGATAATTGTCAATAGTAGCACAACGTTTGAGAAATGGTGTCATTCTCATTCCCTGAACTGGACAATGACAAATCAGAGCACTTAGAAAAATTAATGCTGGTGATTTCTTCCCCAAAAATATTGGTAAATAGAAATTTTCTATTTGTTTTAGGTTTTAGAATTGATGTTAAAAGTGTATAAAGCCATTGACTATTGTGACAGAAATTGCTAGCTGATGACACCAAATCTTTTCTTTCTGTACACCGAGGTAAACTATATTTTCCAGCCTCCTTTGTAGTTAGATGTGCCATGTGACAAATTTGCCAATAGAATGAGAGTGAAGGTGAACCAGTCCCTTTATAATTAATTTATGAAGCCTCCCTTGGGTAATTTTCATTGTCCCTTTCCCTTCTGGCTTGATGCAAATGAGCATAGTGCACTTGAAAGCAACATGATGAAACTGTTAGAGCCACAGGATACAAGACCCTAGGTCTTTGAATTATTTGGTGGCAAGTCACTTGTCAATCAGGATTTTACACAAGTGAAAAGTAAATTGTCATGTCCAGCCTCTGAGATGTGGGAATTTATCTCTTATATTAGTTAGCATTACCTTAACAAATGCAGCTGGTTAAATTTGCTGCCTAGAAATTAAAGGCCCTACTGGTTCCATCAAAAGTTTAAAAGTGCTGAGAATTTTTAAAAGTATCTTAAATCTCTTAATCATATATATTTTTCACTCTACATGTACCTTTCTAACAATAATTACCAATTAGGAAAATTGTGTTTCTACTGGTATTATGTATTATGTAACTTCCCAGAAAGCACAGAGCTTTCTGACTAAACTTTTTCTAAGTCATATGAATTTATGCACTGATGACTTTTTAGACCAATTAACAATAAAAGTCAAATACATAGTTCAAAACTGTGGGCATATATTATAAAGGAAATAAAGATAAGGTAAATTCATTATGTTAATTCTAAGGTTTATGGTCATTGTCCCCAAGTGGCATGCCAAAATAAACACCTCTCAAAGAAATGCTTCTAAAATCAGGTCACAGATAATCACTATCAAGCAGCTGGTAAAAAGATGGATTTTTTTTTTTAAAGACACATGGTTAGTCCTCCATATAGTGAAAATATATATTGGTATCCTTTCATAACTCTATGGATTGATGTCTTCAGGTACCCACTAATTAAAGGAAGATAATACATCAAAAAGGACTTCTATCCAGAGATACAATCATGGGCTATGGTACAACCCTCAAATAAAAAGCTTTTATTCTTCAGTCCTATAATTTTCTTTTTTAAACTGGAAACACTTTTGTTCCTGATTTCTAAACAAGATTCTCTTCTTAAGGAGTTAATCAATCATACTTCTAAAACTGTACTGTGCAGATGAGAAAACAAATTGTTCTCTGGTTTACAAAATGAAGGTTATTGAAATAAATTTCAAGATGTTGACTCATGCATGCAGTTGTATCACTCTATCAGTGCTCAATTTGTGTATGTGAATGTTTATGAACCCCTGGAGGTTTGCAAGTAACATAAATGAGAATTATTGGTAAAGAAAGGCAGAGAAGGTCTTTTTAGCCAAAGTTTGAAGAAGGACTACACTCCCAAATGTGGTAAACTACTTTCTTTGGAACAGGGATTATAAAATTCAGTTCAAAATATTTCTATAACCACTCTCCTTGTGTAGACACCAGCAGATTCATTGTTATGTGTGCTTTCTCTCTGAATTAATCCAGTCACACATATGCCAACACAGCACTGCTTCTTTAAGTATTCTTAACCTTTACAAAATGGAGCTGGACATTTGAGAACCCTCAGTAATAAATTGCTGGTTGACACTGGAGTTCCCAGATTCCTCTGGGTGCAAATCCACTTTTGCTTGAAATCCCTTCACCGTATCTCATCCAAGTAGTGCTTTTCTTCCTTTGCCCTGCTTTCTTCCTTCTCTCCTAGTCCTACCACCACCTCCACCCAAAACTCACACTAAAAATGTAGTCTTTGCCATGGTGTCCTATCCAGTTCTACCATTTCATTCTCTCCTCATGCCGTTTTCTCAGTCAAAGCTTACCTGGTGAAAGGAGCACTGGACAGGAGTCAGGTGGCTTCAAAATTTGGTCCCTTAGAAGCAGGTAACCCAAATTATCTTGAATTTGAATTTTTAAAAATGTATAAAATAGATATAATTAAACCTTTATCAGAAGACTAGATATAGAAATAAATAATTTCTGCAAAAGCACCTAGTAGAATTCCTGGCACTTAGTAGGCACTAAGTAATTAGTATTTTAGTTTTTGCTGCATATAAATCAACCCCAAACTTAGTAGCTTAAAACAATGATCACTTATTATTTTTCATGGTTTCTGTGGATCAAGAAGTTCAGAAGGGCTCAGTTGGGCCATTCTTGCTTAGAATTTCTCATTCACTCGCAGTCAGATGTCAGCTGGGGCTGTGGTCATCTGAAGAAAGTGGCGATTCACTTCCAAGGTGGCTCACTTGTACAGCAGCAGGTTGGTTCCGATTGCTGGCTGGTGAGCCTTCGTTTCTATGAAGTCTTTTCCACAGAATTGCTTGAGTATATTTGTGGCGTGGTGGCTAGCTTCTTCTGGAATGAGCAATTTAAGACAAGGTGAAAATTAGTCACACACTACCATTTCAACCATATTCTATTGGTCACATAAAGACGGCCCTGGCTGGGCGCGGTGGCTCACGCCTGTAATCCCAGCACTTTGGGAGGCCGAGGCGGGTGTATCACTTGAGGTCAGGAGATTGAGACCAGCTGGGCCAACATGGTGAAACCTCATCTCTACTAAAAATACAAAAATTAGCTGGGTGTGGTGGCAGGCGCCTGTAATCCCAGCTACTCCACAGGCTGAGGCAGGAGAATCGCTTGAACCCAGGAGGTGGAGGTTGCAGTGAGCCGAAATCACGCCTCCGCACTCCAGCCTGGTGACAGAGTGAGACTCTGTCTAAAACAAACAAACAAACAAGCAAAAGACAGCCCTGATTTGATGTGGGAGAGAGTCTACATAAGACAATGAATACAAAGGAATGTCAATTACTGGAGACCACCTTGGAGTTGGGTACAATAGTTAGACATTTATTTTCTTAGAGAAAACACTGACCACCTTCACCGTAGTTAACCAACTGACCTGTTTTTCAATTTCACCTTGATGTATTCCTTTTTAGGCTAGTCAAGCCCAACCTGCCTCACTTTACCTTTCTTGCTCTCTCTCTTCATCTTTCTCCATGTTTCTCTCTCTTTCTCTCACACACACACAAACACACACACAAACACACACACACACTGACACACACAGGACTAGAATCAACATCTAAATTTTGCAAACAATATTTCTCAAATTAAAATAATCTTTTTGAAATAAGCTTTTTAATTTTAGAGTAGTTTTGTATTTACAGAAAAATTGTGAAGATAATGCAGAAAGTTTGCATAGTCCCCACACCCACTTTCCTCTATTATTTTAGGCAATGCCTTGAAAGATAGAAAGGGTGTCAATAGGTCAAGATTGAACAATGCAAGCAAAATCTCTACGGCAAGGAATTAATCTCCTTTCATACCTTGTAGGTGACAAAATCCAGCATTTGGAAAGAGATGCAGAATGCCATAAGCTAGAGAACTAAATTAGTCAGATGAAGTTGCTGTCTGTCTTATTATGACTGTAAAAAGAAATACTTGTTATTATTGGAGAAATAATTTTTAGAAAGTAATAAAACAAGATAGAAAGGTAACCAATTTGGCAACCTCACAATCCAAAGGAACCAAGATTGAATGACTTGTTTTCTAATACAATATAGGTACAGTTGAATTATATGATCTTTATAATCCTTTTTAGGCTTCTGCAACATGATTAAATAGGAAAACAGTGAATGTAAAATTTAAATAAAAAATGATTTGGCTGAATAGTGATTTTGCTTCTGTGAACCAGTATTTCTTCTCCTAGAGATAATTATTAAATGGAAGGAGACTCCATTTTTTGGAGTAGCGAAGGAGTTTTGTCTCACTAAAAGCTATAAAGCAAGATGTTTGTAAATGATCTGCAGTATATACAGTCAGATTGCATTTTATTCCATAGAGAGAACAGGAAAGTTATTATTGCCCATTTACAGGTTAGCAAACTGAGGCTGGAAGGAACACTCTCCAGACTAGGCCAAGACCACAGACTGAGTAGATTTTAGAAGTTTGGTTAACTAGACCAAAGGATTACAGCCCATGAAAGATTCCAGAACAGAGATTTGTAGGTAAAATTAAGTGTATTATCTGGAAGGTCTGTTCCATGTTGTGTAACCCAAGTCCCGAAGAAGGAAAGTTGCTGTTTCAAGGTATTTTCCTTCTCTCTCTTTCTCTCTCTGTCTCTGACACACACAAACACCCACACATGCACATACAATCTCTGAATTCACTCAAACTTAATACTTTTTTGTGCTTTGAAAATTTTAAACAGCAGTGAGAAAGGGAAAAATCTGACAATATTCCTCAATAGCTTCACTAAGTCTTCCTGCCCCCAGGCCCACCCCAAGGTTCTCCAATCTATCATTCTTAGTGACTCCAGGTTACTGCTCCCTGTGCCAAACAAAAACAAAAACAAACAAACAAACAAACAGAAACACTGCACTTCTGCACATGTCAACCCCATGCCTACCTAACTCCAAAATGCACAACTAAACATGTTATCTTTATCCCTTCATAAAAACATTTGGTGGTTTCCTGCAGGATCAAGTCAAACTCCTTAGCTCCACATATGCATCATTTAAACATCGGGTCCTAACGTTCCATTGTAGCCAAATTTCTCATCAGTTTCCTCATAAATACTACACTCTTGGGGCACTAATATGACATGTTGGAGGGTGATGGGGCTGGTATTCAGATGCATACAGAAAATTTTCTCATGCCTGGAATTATCATTATTCTTGTCACAACAACGACTGCTTTATTTTTTCAGTGCCTACTCGATGACAAGCATTGCACTAGGACTTAACATGTAATATTTCAGTTAAAGCTTATAACAAGCCTTCTTCCAAGTAATTATCCCCAATTTCCTTTGAGATTACAGAATTAAAGATTAATTTCTACTCAAGGACCTACAGCTAATGCAAGGGTGGATTTGCTCAGATCTGTCTGCCTCTAAAGCCTATTTTCTTTCTCCTATGTTAGTAGAGTGCTACAAAGAGCTATGACTTTGGAGGCACGTGGGACTGGGTTGCAATCTCAGCCCTGCCATTTACAGACACAATAACTTTATGCAGACTGATTACTGTCTCCAAATCCCAGTTTCCTCATTTGCAAAAATTAAGATACAAGAAAGGACCTACCTTTTAAACTTTTTGTGTGAATCAAAGGAGAAAACAGATGTAAAGCGTTTAGTTGCTGGTATTATTGAATCTCATCACTTCTACTTAAAAATCTCTTATTTCTCAAGATCCAGTGCACATGCCTCTTCTTAAATTGACACTTTATCCAATTCTGCCAGATGGAATTTTTTTCTCCTGTGTTCCCGTGTTACTTTAGTATTATTTAGTCTTATTTGTTCCCCATTGGTCAAGAGGTTCTGGAAGGCATGTGTTTTGCTATGTTGGCCTAAGTTCCCCACAAAGCAAACTCTATGCCAAAGATTTGAGTAAAGCAGTCTTGAGAGGTGCAACAAACATTGGTAGATAAGGGAGGAAACAAATAGAGAGGGAAAGCAGCCCTGAAGAGATTGGTTATTAAGTCAACTATTGTACTGGGTAACTGATCATTATTATCCCACAGTCAGACTCTGGAAAACCGAGAACTCAGAATTACCCTAGCCTAGAAGGTGGGATTCTGGGTATTTATATTTGTACACTGATTAGTCTGGGATTATGGGCCACCCGTATACCTGTACAGACACTTCTGGCTTACATAGTGGGTTCTGGAAGCCTGAGGTAAGCCCTGCAACAAAGATGAAGGTACTGCCTTTGAAAGTTAGGCTGGTTTATGGTGAGGGGACCCAAGATAATAGGGTGGAACAGTGGCAATGTCTGCTGTGTGTGTCTCATGCTTCTGTATCATCATCTACACATTCACACACCTGCTCTTGCTCTTTATTAATTTTTACCTGGACTTTTCTTGTAGAATGTCCAGTATACGGTGTACAACCAATAAATGATTAAAGAAGAAAGGGAAGAATAGAGAAGAGAAAGAAAGAAAAAGGAAGAAAAAGGAGTGAAAAGGGGGAGAAAGAAAAGGAAGAGAAATGCATGGAAAGTAGGGGAAGAGAAAGGAAAAGATGAGAAAGGAAGAGAGGAAGGAGGAAAGAAGGGAGGGTAGGAAAAGGGAAGAATGGCACCTGTGTTGTGATTTGAAACAGAGAAGTCTCCCTTTTGCCTTTCAAGGTAGCAATAAATGAAATGTATACAGATGCTAAAGAAATAAAGAATTCCTAGGATGGCATATATATGGCTGTCTAAATGTCAATTCAAGATATTTAATATAAGAACAAATTAAAGAATCAGAGTTATAGTCTCTTATTTTTTCCTTGCCTGATCGAAAACCAAAAAAGTTACTATAAGACTGGTAATAAGTCATGACCCTTGGCATATATAATTTGAAAAAAGAATCTAAGAAAGGCAAGTAAGGATTTTCTTCTTGCCGTATGGGGTAATAAGTTTTATAATGAAAACAATTGCAAGTTACATAAACAATTGTATGCACAGCTATTTTGAGGGATGTCAAGTTGCAGGATGTAGTCTTGCCTATGAGGACCTCAAATGGAATATAGATGAAGGCTATATGTACTGAGAAGGTCAAGGTCCTATGTCGCCAGGAATGGAAGACGGTAAAATTCCTAAGGAACATAGCTGTAAAGGACCCCATGAGACAAATGCTAAAATATTTGAAGAAGGTAGGACATTGTTCTGTAGGTTAGCTGTGCATGGGATTGGTGTTGAAAGCAAGGGACTTGCTATCCTGGTTTTAGGAATTTTGAAAAATGGCATAAGGAATGGCCTCCAGAGGAGAAAATTGTCAGGGAAATGGAATTAGTGGTGATCTCTTGGTCACCACTTTATTTAGTGAAGAAGATAAAAAGAATCAATCAAATAATGTTATCTGGCAATTGGGAAGGGATTTCAATGACAAGGGAGAGCAGAGGATCATGGAAGAGATGATAGGGGAGCACTAGAACTAAGCTATAAACAAATAAGAAGAAAATACTGTAGCGAGTAGTAGTTTGAAATCGGACAGTCCTGGGTTTCAATTCTGACTCTGCTACTCTGCTGCAGGCATTGATCAAATTTTAGAAGATTTTTTTAAAGAAAAATAATGCAAAATATAAAACTAAAATTAGGACCAAATATAAATTTGTGTTTAAAAAAATAAAGTAAAATGAAATTTAAAAGAAATATAAAAGCTAACAAACACCCAAAATATCTCAATATTCAGAAAAATAGCAATATTTTTATTGACTAATTGCTTGACAGTTATATATACTGTATAACTTGTATAATGCATTCTTTTCTACATTTTTTGCCAGCAAATCCTTAAGTCATCTCTTCATATGACAATATCATTTGCAATATCATTTTCTATTGTAAGAATACAAAGATGATTCAGTCCCTCCTCTAACATAGTTGGTATAATCTTTTTAAATGACTGTTCAGAAAAGTGTCTTTTGGTTCTATAGGTCATTATTGGTAATGAATTTTAGAATTGTTGCGGAATTTGGAAAAACCTGTGTTAAACCCCTTCCACATGTGAACAGTAAGATTTGGAAGGAGCATTTTCCATAGACTAGTTTTTGACGCCACACACTTTAAACTTTGTCTTTCCTCTGTTACCTGGATACTCCCAGTGCTGGCTTTGCAGGTCAGATCCATTTTGTGATCCAACTTCTGGACCTGCATCCATGTCATGATGCCAGATGAGCTGACACAGTGAATTTCTACACTGGAGTGGCTAGTGATGACTTAACCAAATGTAAGTATGCCACTAAACCCCAACTAAATGTATCCTCAATTCAACTAGCCATTAGTCATCTCCCCAAAATGTCCATGACCAACCACTCCAATGCTATGAGGGGGAGTGTGATGGTGAGGAAGTTGGAATGAAAAGAGAAAACAGCCTTCACTGATTTCTGTTAAAATATCTAGCTTTTGCAAATTTAGTTCAGACATATTACCACGTGAATGTAATGCTAGGGCTTCTTGCAGGGCCTTAGAAGGGACTCCTGCAAGCAAAGGAACTAGAGCCTAAGCTCCATTAACTTTACAGTAAGTCTACTGCTGACCAGTTACGTTTATGCTAGTTATATAACTTCTCTACATATCCACTCCTTTATCTCACAGAATTATAAGACAGATGAACTGAAAGAACACATGTAAAGTGCACTGTTCCTGACATATAGTAAATAGTCAATAAATGACAGATAAAAAAATATAATTACTAGATTTTTACAAACTGGTAACCTCTTATTTTGTGTATTTGATTACAGTAGGTGCCATCAAAACTCTCAAAGGCTATGAAGGTTTTTTGTTTTTGTGGTGGTTTTTATTTAAAGAGAGTTAGTGTGGGCTACTTGAGTACTTTTTACCCTCCCTGTAGAACTAGGGGCACCTTGAAGTATTATAATGGAGAGCTTGAAATCTCCAGGGGTGGGGGACAGTTTTATTGCAGAGCAGTTAGGGTAAAATAGCTTTAGTCCATTAGGAAATCCCGCATCTGAAAGGATGCCCTCTCTTTTCCTCTGCTGGTTGTAGCAGGTATGTGGGCTTAAATAAAAGCATTCATTATACCTATATACATTCCTGATAGAGGGGAAGAAATGAATGAACAAATATATATGAACACACATACCCATTTTTTAGCAGGTTGATGTTCTGGGCATTGTGCTGGACTCTCATATTTGCCATCTCATTTAAGCTTCACAGGAAGCTTGTGCCTGTGAATGTCCTCAATATACGGATGAAGGAACAAACACGAAGAGAGGAGATAAGCCTTCTCAGCCCTCACTTGGAATGTTTCATGAACAAGTGGAAGGGCCTGAGGGATAGAAGCTCTGCTCCATCTGTGTGGTTCTCAGCTATGCTGCAGCAGTGCTGAACCAGCTAGCTTGGCTGCCCTCCCCCTTGCCCTGATCCTGGGGCAAAGCCAGCACTCTAAGTCAGTCTCCAGAATTCTGTGCATCAGTCCAAGGAGGGCAAGACTAAGCTTGATTAAAAGGAGTAATAGCCAGAGACAGAGATGGGAGCGGGGGATGGTTTAAAGGTTGGAAAAGAGGAGGGAATGGTTATCTTCAATGTGGAGAGAATGTTAAGTGGAAGTGCAAATATTCAAGTATATATATTTTTGGATAATGGTAAGAGTAGCTTTCTTACTGTCCCCTTGCTAAGTCTCTAGGTAGCTAGCATTAATCAAAATAGCTACTTTATTTTAGTTTTTTAAAAATATAATTTATTTAATTCTGAGATCGAAAATCTGTATTTGTAAACCAGAGAGATTAAAAGACCGTTATTTTCTTCACTAAAGGATTTACAGTAAAATTTAGTTAACCAGCCAGTACCCTCGCAACATCTAAAATTGGATTTATTGTTGAAGATTTGTCTATTACCTTAAGCAGTAAGGTGTACATCAGACCACCAAAATCTTCCATGCCATCAGTGATGGTACCTCTGACTGGGAACTGAGATGAAAAGTGGAAAAGCACTGAAATAATTTTATTCCTGCCCTTTCTAGCTCCTCAGACTGACTATCAGACACCTGGGCTGCTGGCCACCCTGCCCATTCCTTGGTCCTCTAGGATAAGAGTTTAAGTGACAAAGTAAGAGGCATTGTTATGTGTTAGAGAGAAGAGTATCACAGATTGCGTTCCCTGGAAGCAGATTCTGAGATGGAGATAGACAAGCAAAATGTCTATGACAGGAAGAGAAGGGGAAAGAACAGGATTGGGCAAGAGGAGAGTTCAGACCATGATTCAAGATTGGCAAGGCTTCTGTCCACTCTCTGGGAGCTCTAGAGCAAATACTGACCAGCACTTGGCTGAGAGGGCCAGCCCCATATTGCTCTACCTTGCTCAGTCATTGGATACCAGCCACTCAGGAAGAATGAGGCCCTGGTTCTCTGCCGTTAAGGAAAACTCTGAGGAAGCCAGTGATTGGAGGCTGTATGATATCAGCTGCTTCCTGCAGCTGGGCAGATCCTTATTCCTTGAAGGAAGATCTTGGTAGCACATTTTCTATTACAGATCTTCTTCTCTACATGTATTGTGGTATCAGGTCCTCTGGGACTCTAGGGGACCTCTTTTATTTACAGACACTTAGAAAAGCAAAGTTAGTAGTACAGAAAAGCGAAGTTAGCAGTACAAGCTGTAGCTGCCATAGTTTAAAGTTGGTCTCAGGGCAATGACTGGTACTCATCTCCCTCCTCTACTCAACTTTCTAGAGTCCCCTCAGCTACTACTTCTGCTGTTCTCCACAGTTTACCTGGTAGCATGACCTGAATCCTCATTTCTGAGCCCATCAGAGGTCGTCCTCTTATACCCCTACCTTGTCCAGTCACTGAATAAGGGTAGCCCTGGGAATAATATCACCTCAACTGTCTGTGGCTGAAGCAGATCTTCAAGGGGCAATGGATAGAGGCTGTCTGCTGACCACATTCCCTGAAATTGGACAGCAAGTCCTTCCTTGAAGGCAGATCTGAGCAGCACATTTTCATGTCTGCCAGTAGAGAATGCTATTTTAAGCATCTCTCACAAAATAATAATAAAATATAATTTATACTGGAATAATAATTTACCTGTTATCTAGTTTTTGTATATTTTTAAGTGAAACAGATTATAATTATTTAAAAAACTTTGATTTTAGATTTCTCTATAAAACACACATTTCTGGGTTACTAGGTAGCACAAAGGAGGAAGAAATGACCATCTAGATCCTAAATGAGTATAAGTTTTTGCTTTAGCAGGTTGTTGTTGAGTTAATGAATACAGGCCGGCCAGGCCAGTAGCTCATGCCTGTAATACCAGCACTTTGGGACTTTGGGAGGCCGAGGTAGGTGAATCACCTGAGGTCAGGAGTTCGAGACCAGCCTGGCCAACATGGTGAAACCCCGTCACTACTAAAAATACAAAAATTAGCTGAGTGTGGTGGCGCACACCTGTAATCCCAGCTACTTGGGAGGCTGAGGCAGGAGAATTGCTTGAACCCAGGAGGCAGAAGTTGCAGTGAACTGAGATTGTACCATTGCACTCCACCTCCACCTTGGGCAATAGAGAGAAACTCCATTTCAAAAAAAGAAAGAAAGAAAGAGAGAGAGAGAGAGAATGCAAGCAAGCAAGCAAGCAAGCAGGCAGGCCCTTTTTTGTGTCTTTCTCCATTCCTTAAAAAAGAGGCACAAATTCCATAACCAAAGTAGCCTTGTTTGGATATCTTTCTGATAATAAAAGCTTCAAAGTGAATCATAAAGTCTTGGCAAAATTGAGTGAGTGAATGCTAAGAATAGGTGGCAAATCAGTAGAATGAAAAGATAAATTTCCAGAGAGGACTGTTAAAAATAGCTCTAAGTGATGGAGACCATCTTCAAAGGGGGAAAGGAATGAGAAATGACCTCATTCTCCAATAAGTAGACATCAGAATCAGAACTAAAGGCCCCTAAGAGGGGCTAATGCACTATTTAAGGCTGGGAAAAGGCTGTGGTCAGTGTGAGCCACCCAGCATGCTCACCTCAATGTGGACACAGAGGCTTCTTAAAGTTATATGCGCCAGCAATAGTCTCCCTTAGGCCAAGTGTGGAAGCTAATGGAGGCTAAAGACCTGTGAGTCAACTGGTGGGACTAAGCTATGAACTATGTTTATCATTATTAGCACAGTTGACAGACTACAGTGACTTGCAAAAACATGGAGATGTATATTTGTATATACATACTTTATGTACATATGTCTACAGACTTTGCAGAAAAAATTCCAGCCTCATCTACATGAGAACACAGATCCAAATACATACACATAAACCTTAGCAAATCAATGAACCTATTTTTGTTGACCAAATGAGTCTTATCAAAGCCCTGAAAATTAGCCTTTAAAAACAACAGTGTCAAAACTCTGATACAGACTTTTTTCTTTTTTTTTTGAGGCAGCACCTTGCTCCATTGCACAGGCAGAGCAACATGGTGCAATCACTGCTCACTGCACCCTTAGCCTCCCAAGCTCAAGTGTTCCTCCCACCTCAGCCTCCCAAGTAGCTGGCACCAGAGGCACACACCACCATGCCCAGCCACCATGCCCAGCTAATTTTTTAAAAAAATTTTTGTAGAGATGAGATCTTACTGTATTGCACAAGCTGGTCTTGAACTTTGACACAAGATTATTACTGAATTATTTAAGGGCAAGGACTTTTTTCTAATCCTTGTTGAAACTCATAGAGTGGTACTCGGCATATAGTAGTTACTCAATAAATGTTTGTTGAATGAAGAATAAATGATATTTGATTAACTACAAGTAGAACAAAGAGTCAATCTTTTTTTTTTTTGGTGACAAGGTCTTGCACTGTCACCCAGGCTGAGTGCAGTGGCCCAGTCTTGGCTCACTGCGACCTCAACTTCCCAGGCTCAAGCTATCCTCCTGCCTCAGCCTTGTGAGTAGCTAGAACTACAGGCCTACACGACCATGCCTAACTAAATTTTTTGTATTTTTTTGTAGAGATGGGGTTTCACCATTTTGCCCAGGCTTGTCTCGAACTCCTGGGCTCAAGTGATCTGCCCACCTTAGTCTCCCAAAGTGCTGGGATTACAGGTGTGAGCCACTGCACCCGGCCCTGAATGGGTCAATCTTTAGAAGCTGTATTACAGTTATAATTTACTTTCCCTATCCCATATCAATGCCACTTGTTATGGAACAAGGATTATTAGAATTGGAATGGGCTTTAGTAATGATCTAATTAAATCCTCTCATTTTCCCATGTGAAAGTGGGTTAGAGGAGTGAAATGACACATAAGGCCACTCAATTAATTTGTGATCTGACCTCTTCTAGAACCCAGGGATTCTGGCTTTGAATTCACTGGGCCATCAAATGAATATCAAGAGACCTTTGACTGGTTCCATATAGACATATTAATTTGTGTCATGCAGTTTGTCTGTGTGTTTGTGTGTGTTGGGGGAATAAGTAACATTTCTGATTCTATTTTCAGATTTCTTACTTTCCCCTCACAACACCATTTGCACAGCGATGGTCAAGTCAGTAGGCATATGCCTGAGAACCCCCTGTCTTGTCCTCCTCCCTTTGCCAGTTCGTCTGTCTTTGAATTTTTGTGTGTGTGAATATTCTGGGATAAACCTCATTTTAGATTCTAGTAAACCTGATCTTTAAAAACAGTTTGGGTCCCTGTCTCATGTGCCTGTTCTGTTTAAAATTTCTAAACAATAAATATTTCAATCTTTCACTTGTACAATTACCAGATATAAGCTACATTATCTCATGCACTTTGCTGTTCACTTTCTATCTCAGGTGCTCCCTGCAGCAAACCTTTCAACATAGTGCCTGCCATCATCATTAAAGAGTCCCCAAAGCTCTTTTACAGAGTAATAACCTTGGCAGCACTGTGCCCAGTGCCAAATCTCCCTCCATGGCTAGTTATAGGATTTGTTCTTCTCTGGTACTCTGTGACACTGAAGCTGGCCTCAGTGAACTTCCTATTTTTAATTTCAGTCTTCGTTTCCTTCTCTCATTATTTCTCCTCTTCTCTTTGCTTCTGTAATGCCTTGTTTCAGGTCAAGCTCGGCTCAACTTTCACTTTCTTCATTTAACTTATCAGTTCTCCTGACAGCTCATTCTTTTCCCTTGTTAAAGCTGCACTTTGCAGAGTGTTCTTAGTCTGTAATTGGGGTTTTGGTTCACACCTAATCAAAAGTATGTATTTTACTTCTAATTATAAAGCATTACTTTATAACTTGAAAGAAAATATTGTGCAAGAACTGCTGTAAGGATTAGGGATGGAGCAGCGAATGAAGTCCCTGCTTTCAGTGGAGTTCACTAGGGGAGGCAGATTACAAGTAAATGAATATTCAATAGAAGTGAGGTAGTGAAGGTGCAATGAAGAAAAATAAGCAGGAGGAAACAGAGAAGATGAGGAGAAGTGAAAGAGGAATACTTTTGGTAGAGTCAGGAGCATGTCTGTGAAGATGTGACAGTGAGGAGCATGTCTGTGAAGATGTGACAGTGAGAAGGAATGAATTGAAGGAATCAACTCTGCAAAGACCTCGGGGAAGTGTGTGCCTGGCAGAGGGACTAACAAATGTAAAGACCTTAAGGTGGAAATAAGCACAGACTTTTCAAAGATGAACAAGAAGACCATCATGGCCTGGGGAATGGTGCAAGAGAGGAATGCTGGAAAGCTGGCAAGGTAGGTCAGGGCCAAAGCCCATGCAGCCAAGCCACTGAAGAAGAGCAGAATGGCATGGTCTGCATGATGTGCTAATGTGACTCCTCTGCTTGTTGCATACAGAATTGACCTGGGGGCGCTGAGAGAGATTGGAAATGTGGGGAAGTCAATGAAGTGGCAATTGGAGGAAGATATGGGTAGGATTTGGAGGGGAGCAGTAGGGTTTATCAGAAGGGCTGAAATTCAGATTTATTTTGCTATAAAGGGCAGTCAAGAATGATTGCTAGGTTTTTGGGACTGAGCCAAAGAAGAATAAAGATGCCATTAACCATTTGTGAAAACCCGGGGAGTGTACATATCTGGTTTATACGGTAGGTAGGGCAGAACTGTGAGAGCTCTGATTAGATGTAAGTTTGAGATGCTGGACTTAGAAAACTGAAAAGAATAAAAGGATATTTTCAAAATCTCAGTTTAGTGCTCTAATTCAAAGGAAAGACAACGTTATGTTTTTTCCTTTCAACCTGTAACTCTGTATTTTTTATTTAACTTTAAACCTACCTTATTTCAAAAGAACTGTGTCCTCTGAATTAATGTGCAAAACTATATTGTAATAGTTAAAGAATTCAGTAATAATCTTGTGTCAAAGTTCAAGACCAGCTTATGTAATATAGTAAGATCTCATCTCTACAAAAAAATTATTTTAAAAATTAGCTGGGCATGGCGGTGTGTGCCTCTGGTGCCACCTACTTGGGAGGCTGAGGTGGGAGGATCACTTGAACTTGGAAGGCTAAGGTTGCAGCAAGCAGTGAGTGCACCACATCGCTCTGCCTGTGCAATGGAGGGAGGTACTGTCTCAAAACAAAACAAAACAAAAACTCTGTATCAGAGTTTTGACGCATCTGGATGTGTAAAGGAGTTTTTTTTGAAAAGCTTCTGTCTCTATAATCTGAAAGTACCTATGGAAGTTTTAAATATGCAAGGCTGAGAAGCTCCCAAGAAAGTCCAGGCCTTACAATTTGACAAAGTGGTTGGTCTTCTCCCAATGTAACTATTAACACAATGCAGGATCATTGTCAGTAATAGTTGACTATGTGAGTCTCTCTCCATTCTCTCAGCCACTGATATTTAATGTTAATAAGGGGTAGAACAGGATGAAGTCAGCTTCATTAGAGGCTCTGTGTCATTCTGAGGAGAATGTGGTATTGATTTTTAGAGGCTTAGAAGCTGCAGTGGTTTGCAATAGCAGTGTCCTGGACCGAGAATGAAGGGACATGCTGTCTAGACCAGGCATTGTCACTTTATTACTGTGTGGCCTTCAAGTCACATGACCCCTGTGGAATTCAGTTTCCACACATATGAAATAGGGGCAATACTATATAGCTGGCAAGACTGTTGTGAGGATTCTTTAAAATCGTGTGGAAATATTTAAGGGCAATGAAACAATACACATATATATTATATTTTGAATTATCAATATCTGTCAAAAACTACAGAAAGGTAAATTTTATAGATAAAATCGAACTAGAAAGAGATTTAAGAGCCATGCAGATTTATACAGCCAAGGACATTTCTAGGCCTTAAAATTATTCATGTTATGTCATGACTTAGAGTGGATAACAGAGAGCTCTTTACAATGGACACTGAGTAAGGCATGAGAATAAACTGGTCCCTCAATAAAGTGGAGCGAGTTTTCTTTTTTTTTTTAAACAGGGTCTCACTCTGTCACCCAGGCTGGAGTGCAGTGGTGCGATCTCAGCTCACTGCAACCTCCGCCTCCTGGATTCAAGTGATTTCCAGCTAGTTTTTGTATTTTTAGTAGAGACGGGGTTTCGCCATATTGGCCAGGCTGACCTGGAACTCCTGAGCTCAAGTGATCTGCCTGCCCCGGCCTCCCAAAGTGCTAGGATTACAGGCCACTGTGCCTAGCGATGGAGCAAGTTTTGTTTTTTTGTTTTTTTTTTTTTTTAAATGGTATATATTTATACCAACAGGTCATTGAACAAAGCATATGACACTGTTTTACTGTTTTGTCTACATAATGCCTGATAGGATGTTTGTCCCCTCCAAATCTCAGGTTGAAATGTGTTCCCAAGGTTAGAGGTGGGGCCTTGTAGAAGGTATTTAGGTCATGGGGACAGATCCTTCATGAGTGCCCCTCCTGGGCATCGTGGAAATGAGTGAGTCATTGATCTATTCGTTCACCTGAGAGCTGGTTGTTTAAAAGAGCCTGAATCTCCCTTTTTACTTCTGTCATCATGTGATATGCCTGCTCCCCTTTCCCCTTCTGCCGTGATTGTAAGCTTTCTGAGACCCTCACTAGAAGCAGAAGCTGGCATTATGCCCTGCTACAGACTGCAGAAGTGTGAGCCAAATAAACCTCCTTTCTTTATAAATTACCCAGCCTTAGGTATTTCTTTATAGCAGTGCAATATGGACTAATACAATGCTTTATTCAAATAAATTTGAAATGGTTTGTGAAACAATGTCAATAAAAACGATATACAATGGATTAAAGAAATGGATTGAAAAGGAAAATGAAGGTAGGAAAAAAACCATGAAGTTGGAAATTAATGTTATTACGAAAAACACAGCTGAAAGTTCCTTGCCAGGAGTTGTTCACTGTTTGGTTCTGAGCTTCCTAGAAGGCCCAGCTCAAAAGTAAACATGAGTTATGAGGCATATTGTCAGTTTTACAAAAGCAATCATTCACTGCAATGTAGGAATTTCTTTTGTTGTGTTTTTCCCCCAAAAGAAACAATTTGTGTAAGAAGATATAATTTGAATGGCCTCAGCTGACCTTTCCTTTTCTCACTTAAAATACTGAGTTACTTGCTTGATAATGGGTTATCAAATGGAGAATTAACCTATGAAATCCACTAGGGCCACAGAGATCACCTATGACTTAAGAGGCATTTCTGAGAGCAATCTAATTTGGCAAAGTAGATAATGACCTAGAAATTTATGATGAACCAAACCCAGAGAAACTCCAGGAGAGTCTTGCAATGGAAAAGGTATCAAGTTAAAATCTGAAACTGCTGTTTTATATCTGACATCATTGCCTATGACTAATTTTATTACCCCAGGACAAGGAAATTGTCTTAGCCTACATTTTTTTCATCTGAAAAATTCTGATTTGGAAATAGATGACCTTTTAATTTGTCTTTCTAGCTGTGAGAATCTGAGTTTGCAATTACACTTTGGATCAGATAAACAAGGCAGGTTGTCTTGGAAAAGGAAAATAACATTTAGAATGAGGGCAAGTACTAGAGGAAAAGAACAAAAAACTGGAGAAATGGTTTTTGTTGTTAAAGCAGCAGATCAAGTGCCAGATCTGGAATTCTGCTTCACATGTGAAGGGACTTGCTCCCCACTCCCTTTGCCCAGGACTCCCTGCCCACCCTGACCCACTAGGATACTGGAGATTTGGAGGGTAGGAAGAAACAGAGGCTCTAAATGGGAGACAGCAATGCATATAAGGGCATGAGTACATGTCAAAAGCAAGGAAATTCAGTTCCATGTGTATACTGTGTGCTCACTCCTTCTTTCCCTACTTCCAAAATGGTGGTAGCCAGAATCTTCTCCTTCAGGTAGGGAACGGGAACACTTATCTCTTACAAATCAGCCTAGCCAAAGAGAAAAAATTCAAGAGATGCTGACATCACAGATTCCCCAGTGAAGAAGCCCAGCCATTTCACTACACAGACACCCAGTCAATAAGCTCCACCTACTTGCTCAAAGCTTCCAGTTAACATTCTAATGCAGATAGCCTATGGCCACCAGACAGTACACAGGTAAAATACAAGTGAACGTGAAACAGTAAGTTGGGCCAGCCACGGTGGCTCATGCCTATAATCCCAGCACACTGGGAGGCTGAGGCGGGTGGATCACCTGAGGTTAGGAGTTCAAGACCAACCTGGCCAATGTGATGAAACCCTGTATCTATTAAAAATACAAAAATTAGCCAGGTATGGTTGTGCACACTTGTAATCCCAGCTACTTGGGAGGCTGAGGCAGGAGAATCTCTTGAAGCCGGGAGGCAGAGGTTGCAGTAAGCCGAAATCACACCAATGCACTCCAGCCTGGGCAACAAGAGTGAAACTCAGTCTCAAAAAAAAAAAAAAAAAAAAAGTAAATTGGATGAAACTTTTTTTAAAAATCAAAATATTCTGATTAATGTGAATATGAATATATAAGGTATATGCATATAAGGTATAAACCTTTTGGGGGAAAACAATGATTTAAAGAAGTACTTTCCGAGGAGAAAAAGAAGAGCTGTTATACATCTTAGATATTAAAATAAGATAGCAGAAGCAAAAAATGTATTAGAAAATTTGGGAGACAAATTTGAGGAAAGTTTACAGAAAGTGAAACAAGAAGACAAAGCTATAAAAAACAGAGCAAGAAAACCATAGGAAGACTAGTGGGAACAGTCCATAAAATCTAGCAGCAGGGAACAGAGAAAATGGAAAGAAGGAAAATAATACAGAAATAATTTAAAAACTGTTTCCAGAATTGGAGCACAGTGTTTCCAAATTGAAATAGCCCACTGTGTGTTTATAAAAATAAGTGATAAAAGACTCGTCACAAGACATAGTATTGTGAAATTTCAGAATACTGAATGCAAAATATAAAAAGTAATAAAAATATCCAGATTAAAAGTTCATGTTTTATTGAAAGGATCGATAATCAATATGGCAGTAAAGCATGAAGGTTAACAGCATGAGCTCTCATCCCAGCTCACCTGGATTCTAATTCTGTAATTACTAGCCCTATAACCCTGAGTAAATTACTACAACCCTGTGTCACAGCTTTCTCATCTGTAAAATGGGGATCAAAAGTAGCCCCTACCTGACAGAGTTGCTGTGAGGATTATGTGAGATGAAAAACATAAATACATATAGAAGTGTGACTGACGTATAGTGCTGAGGAAATGGTAGGCATTGTCATTGAGACTTTAATTAGTAGCTCTGGAAGGTAGGAGGCAATAGGTCAAAGCCTTCAAAATTGTGAGGGCACATGATTTCTCGTCTAGTATTCTATTTCCAGACAACTATCAGTTAAGTACAAGAGTAAAATAAAAATATTTTAGATATACACAGTCTCAAAAATGTTATCTCCTATGTATACTTTATCAGGAAGCTGTGTTCTATCAAAACAAAGAAGTAAGCCAAGAGAGAAGAAGACATGGAATCAGGTAAAAAGAAATCCCATATAAAATATGGAAAGAGAATCCCCAAGACAATGGTGGAAGGAGACTTTAAAACAACAGCTAATCCTCAACCAGTCCTGATGTGGACAAGTCAGAAGAGTGCTGGGATTTAAGATGAAGTTGACATTGAATGTGTATCAGTGCATTGAAAGATTTTCACAACTGAGGAAGTGTCTGTGAATAAAAGAATGACAAATATATAGGAAACTAAGAATAAACGCAATAATAATACCTTAAAATGAAAAAAAATTAACAATTAAGGAAACCAAAATCTGTTCAGAAAAGGCTCTGTCTAGTGTTTATATGGTCATAATACTATAAATACTATAGTGATATAACTAAAATTATAATAAAGCTCTGTTGAGAAGAAAGGAGAAAGAATAAGGGGGTATGTGTTTATGTTTGAGATATAGGTAGTGAAAATAAAAGCTGAAGTATAATTTTCTATGATAGGAAGTCAATACATCAGGCCTAAAAATAAAAACTCAAATTTGTTTGCTTTTTCTTTGTTTTTAGATTGGTGGAAATATGGGGGCAAATATCATAAAATTAGTTCAAAGAGCTGAAAGTAGCTGCTTCTAAGGAACAAAAATTGGAAAGAGGTAGTCGGAATTCTATTTTTCTGTAATAAGCCTTGTGCAACAATTTGACACTCTACATTATGACCATGTGTAATTTGATATAAAATACACTGAATTCAAAAATTAATATTATTGTTAAAAATTAGGGAAGTCCCAGCCAGGACAATCAGGTAAGAGAAAGAAACAAAAGGCATCCAAATGTAAAAAAGGATGCCAACTATCTCCCTTCACTGACAATATGATTCTATGTGTAGCAAACCCTAAACACTCCACAAGAAATCTCCTAAAACTGATAAACAACTTCAGTAAAGTTTCAGGATACAAAATCAATGTCCAGAAATCAGTAGCATTTCTACATACCAATAATGTTCAAGCTGAGGGCCAAATCAAGAACATAATGCCATTTATAATAGTCACAAATACACACACACACACACACACACACACACACACACACACACACACACACGGACCCCTAGGAATACATCTAACCAAAGAGGTGAAAGATCTCTGCAAGAAGAACTACAAAACACTGCTGAAAGAAATCACAAATGACACAAACAAATGGGAAAATCATTCCATGCTTTTGGTTTGAAAGAATCAATATCATTAAAATGACCATACTGCCCAAAGCAATTTACAGATTCCATGCTATTCCTATCAAGCTACCAACATAATTTAACACAGAACTAAAATAATATTCTAATATTTATATAGAACCAAAACAGAGCAGAATAGCTGAAGCAATTGTAGGCAAAAAGAGTAAAGCTACATATTACGCATTCTCAAACTATACTGTAAGACAAGAGTAACCAAAACAGCATGGTACTAGTACAAAAACAGACTCATAACCCAATGGGACAGAATATAGAACCCAGAAATACAGCTGCACACCTACAGTTGTCTTATCTTTGACAAAGCTAGCAAAAATAAACAATGGGGAAAGGATTTTGTGTTCAATAAATAGTACTAGGATAGCTAGCTAGCCATATGAAAAATAATGCAGTTGGACTCCTACCTTTCACCATATACAAAAATTAACTCAAAATGAATTAAAGACGTAAATGTAAGACTTCAAATTCTAAGAATCCTAGAAGAAAATCTAGCAAACACCATTTTGGACATCGGTCTTGGTAAAGAATTTATGACTTAGTTTTCAAAAGCAATTTTCAACAAAAACAAAAATAGACAAGTGGGACCTAAATAAACTAAAGGACTTCTGCACAGCAAAAGAAACTATCAACAGAATGAATAGCCTAAAAAGTGGGAGAAAATATTCACAAATTATGCATCTGATGAAAGTCCAATATCCAGAATCTATACTAAAAGAATTCAACAAGCAAAAATAAATAACTCCATTAAAAATGGGCAAGACATTAACAGACATTTCTCAACAGAAGATATATAAGTGGCCAAGAAACATATGAAAAAAATGCTCCACCTCACTAATCATCACAGTAACAAATCAAAACCACAATGAAAAATCATTCTAACAACTAGTCAGAATGGCTGTTATTAAAAAGTCAAAAAACAGTAGACGTGGATAAAAGGAAACACTTATGCACTGTTGGTGGGAATTTATTTATTTATTTTTATTTTTATTTATTTATTTATTTATTTATTTTTGGTGGGAATTTAAATTAATTCAGCCACTGTGGAAAGCAGTTTGGTGATTTCTCAAGGGACTTAAGACAGAATTACCATTGAATCTAGAAATTCCATTACTGTGTATTCATCCAAAAGAACACTCATATGTTCATCGCAACACTATTCACAATAGCAAAAACATGGAATTAACCTAGGTACCCATCAAAGGAGAATTGGATAAGGCTCTTCCTCTATAGACACTTTATTTTAAGGGGATGAGTAATGCTTTGTTGAGTGAATATTTCTGCATTTATCTAGGCAGTCCTTTATTAACCACTGAAGTTGTTTCAAAGGTTTAAGTATTATCACAGAGCAAACATCTTTATATCCAGTAATCTCTGAAAAAAATCTCTGATTATTAATTTCAGATAAATACCTAGAAGTGGACTTCTTCGGTTTTCCTTTGTAAAAAGCTGTAAATTCTTTAAGTCTCTTTGTATATAGTCCCAAATTAATTTCCAGCAAAGTTGTACCAAAATAGTCTTATACCAGTGTTAGAGAAGAATAACTCTCTCAACATACTCACCAGCATTAAATATTAATTTTCAATCAATTTTGTTATTTAATGTAAAGAACATATAATCTTATTGACTTATCAAAAGGAAAATTGCTTTCTGTTCATATGAATAGCAGCCTGCTGGTCAGCAAATTCTGTGAGCCCCTGCAGAGACAGCCTAGAAGTCAATTATCAATATTCACCATTGGAAATCTTGCCTTTGATCAATATATTTGGAAGAAATGTGCCATCACCCATGTTATGTGATACAGACTTTATTAAACTTGGTCTCATTTTTTAAAAATACTTTATTCTGAACTGAAGGATAATAGGGAGCATTGACTTTAGATGAGGTCATTTATTTTAGACATAGTTGTGCATTTTATGACTATCTTAAATTCACTCAATGCTTCTTTCTTGAAAGCATTCATTTGATATTTATTTAAGAAACATTTACTGAGTGTATACAGTATCTTAGTATGTATCATTTAACATACATTTATTAAGTGTATATAGTATTCTATGATAAACTAAGTATTGAGGCACAGTGGGAAAGAAAACAGTTTTTGTCCTAAAAGCTTAATCCTTGTACATGATTTACATAGCAGATTCAAATAGTCCAGATAATCTCAGCAATTGGAGAAAATTTCTGAAAGTATATCTGCACATTATGAGAAATAGGAGCAAAAAATTCAACTTTCTGACTGCCAGCCAAGAGCTCAATCTACTTAAAAATATTGTACATCAGGATATTTAAACTAATAATGTTTGTGTATCATACAATTACAATTAAATATATAGTATGTACATGTGACTCAGAAACCAACTAGTCTCTATTCTCTGTATAAAAATGGACAGAGAAAAGATTTTTCTTCATATGAAATATGTAACATATTCATAAACTCTGTTTTATCTTTATACATTCTATAACTTAGTTTTTTTTTTATCAGAAGAGAGATTAGATTCTAGTTCAGAAAACACAACTCAGTGCTATCTGATGGTCATTTCTGTCTTTGAACTGCACTGTCAATGACACTTCAAAAGAAAACTGGACACAGGACTTGGCACATACTTTAAAAGTCAACATTGAATCTCCATGATAAGAAGGAAAAACCTCACAGAATTTTCGCCCAAAAGACATAGACCATCCCATTGCTTTACTTCTCGGTCTTGGTGACAATTCTCCTATTTGTCTAGAGCTGTTTCTGTGTCAAGAACATGTCTTTCTTTATTAGGCATATCTGGATTTATAATTCTCTTCATGAAAACACTGCTTAGACGCTAGCTCCTGGCCACAAGATGTGCAGATAATAGTGAGATGTGACAGTATGCTAGCAGCCACTCTTTGCAATAAATCTTGCTGCTGCTCACTCTGTGGGTCCACACTGCCTTTATGAGCTGTAACACTCACTGCGAAGGTCTGCAGTTTCACTCCTGAAGCCAATGAGACCACGAACCCTCCGGGAAGAACGAACAACTCCAGACGCGCTGCCTTTAAGAGCTGTAACACTCACCACGAAGGTCTGCAGCTTCACTCCTGACAGCGAGACCACGAACCCACCAGAAGGAAGAAGCTCCAGATGCATCTGAATGTCTGAAGGAACAAACTCCTGCCACACCATCTTTAAGAACTGTAACACTCACCACGAGGGTCCAGGGCTTCATTCTTGAAGTCAGACCAAGAACCCACCAATTTCAGACACAATAGCACTTTCATGTTCTGCTCTCCCTTCACAGTGCTCTAAGAATTCAGTTTCTCTTCTGAAAGATGGCTTACTGATTAGAATGGAATCAGGACATGATTATAGAAAGACAGTCTAGTATGTACTTAGGCCATGTCAGGACAATGACTGGATAGTGTTACAAACCTGAAGGAACTTTATAGCTCTACAGTCATCATGCTAGTGAGGAGCAAGTTAAGGAACCATTATCTGAATGTCTGAAGTATCAAGGGCATGCTTCTCAACATACTTCACCAAAACAGCCAATAAATACATCCTTCTGGTTTTCTTACCACTTTCCTATTCTTAGAGGAGCAGGAGTACTTTCTGTGGAGTATTGAAGAAAGAATAGTTTTATATATCAGACAGACTTGAGTATCAGTCTTGATGCTACTAAGTAAGTATTCTGTCTTGGGCTTAAGCTCCCTGAACTTCCAATTCCTCACCTATAAAATTGGGGAAATACTTTCAAAGAAGTGAAGCATAACTCCTCACTTCTGAAGTGTGAATTGTGCATAATGACTTTCTTCCAAAGAGTACAGTATAGAAAGAATGAAAAACAAAACAAGTAACTATAGTGGAGAAAACTGACAAGCCTGACTCCAAGGTTAAGATTAACAATGTTGCATCGTGTTAATAGCATATATTCATGATATCATGTGATGAGAATGGCATTTTTCTCCCTTCTCCCCAAAAAACCCCATAATCCCAGTCTTATGAGAAAAGTGTCAGAAGAAAACAAACTGAAGGACATTCTACAAAACACTCTAATCAATACTCCTGAGCATGGGAAAATGATATCCATCTTTCCTTGGCGTGAAGATTAAAATATAAGTTTTAATTATTACATTATTATTGGATAATTACATATCGTTCAAAATATACATTCCCACCCCATTAACATCAGGCTTGACCATGTGACTTGCTTTAACAAATACAATGTGAGCAGAAATGAAGCATGTCCCTTCTGAGCTCCTATCTTGTGGCTTTCATGCTCTATTTTTCCTCTAAAACCTCATTAAGAACTCTCAGTCAACCCAGATCCTAGAATGCAGACAATTAACTGCTGAGTGGCAGTTGACCTGGAGTAAATATGTAGCATAAAAGAGAAATAAATGTTTTTGTAAGCTACTGAGATGTTGAGGTCATCCTTTGATAGCATAACTGAGCTTAAGCTGAGGACCTAGTTCTAATCAAGTAATGGAGTCCCTACATTTTTCCCTTCTGTTTCCCTCCACTTCTCGCTCTTCCCCCAAATCCTCTCCACTTCCTTCTTTTTCTCCTTCCACCAACTTTTCCTTCTCAGATTACTCTTATAATTTCTAAGTATCTCCTTCCCACTGTCTTTAGACTTTAGCATTCTAGCTTCTTTTCTTAAATTTGCTCTTAGCTGTTTACATCACTTTCATTTTTTCTGGTGTTTTCAGCCAGAAACATCCATGAGTTATTGGGGTTGACATAACCTCCCTCTGCTATTCATTTGCCTTTCTCTTTACTCCTTCTACATTGGTTTCCTGATGAAATCGAATTAAAATTAAGATCCAGAACCCTTTGAATGGAAAAAGAAACCACCACAAGGGAAATTAAGCATGTTTTTAAAGAGGTTAGGAGCTGATTATAAGCATGTAAGCCTCATACTTTCATTTTTTCTTTTAGCATCAGCCATCTCCTGAATCACTGCCCAGTTGCCAGATGCAAGTTCGTTCTCCAAAGTAAGCCTGGCCAATTCAGCAATTCTTGTTGACTCATCCAGACTTCTTGTTCACCCAGGACTTCCTTAGGCATCCAAAATGAAATAAAACTTAGATTCCCTAATCCTGAGATATCTGTACCCGATAAATGATGCACAGGACAAACAGGCAGAAAGGATTCCTCTTAATTAGGTTTAATTTTAATTTCACATGGATGCAATTTACACAGGAAAATATGATTCGGCTGACCCAGCATTCACAAAATCAAACTATCCAAGCAACCATCTTTACAGGAAATGAATATCCATAGCACACAACTAGAAGAATCTCTGATGGGGTGGTGCTGTCAGACAATATCAGAAGGAGCTGGTGGTGTGAAGTTAGAGACATTTCACATCAGTTTCAAGATTAATTCAGTGGCACAGATAGCAAGAGTTGCTCACTGTTATCAGGTACACACGATTTTTTTTCTAGTCTCTAGTAAAAAAGATTGAAGGGGTTGATTTTCCTTCTCAATTTCAATCTTAAAATTTATATTGCCATCTATGGAGGTCATTTATCTCTCTCATCTGAACACATAGGATTTGTCTGCCCAGGAGGCTTCTCTGGGCATCTGGGAGCAAAATATGAAGTTAGTCTGCAAGATAGCTGATTATTCAGGAATAACCCATGAACTTCTTCCATAAAAAATCCTGATGGCACGGCTGTGCTGCGAGTTTGAAGGAGATTGTCCTTTCAACCTCACAGGGGTTGGATGTTATGGTGGAAGTGGGAACAGTGCCATAGGGTTTCAGAAAAATGCAGAAGAAGAGTGAATACTTTTCTTTGCCAGAAAAGAACCTTGAATAGGATGCATTTTTCTAGTACAAAAAACTTAATTTCATAGTTCTGAAAGATAGAACATTGTTCAGTTCATTTTGCTACAGTTGACAACTACATAAAATTTGGATAAACCTGATTCTAAGTCCTATAAATGTCTGTTGGTGGTTAGAGCTCAGTAGCTTCTTAAAAAGCTGACTGGGAGATTTTCACGATGTTTAAGAATTATATAGAATTTCCACTACTGTTTCTTTCCAGGCCAAGAAAGAGAACGTTGTGGGCAGTAACGGATAAGACAGTCCATCTGGAAAACATTTATTTGCCTTACAGGTTTTGTTCATTCAGCAAATTGATCCTAAGTTTTTTGAACTCATTACATAAACACTTGCTGGTCATCAAATTTCTATTTTTTCTATCTCTAGCTCAATTTTTTTAAAAGATTATTTTACTATGTACTTTAATTTTTGAAGTTTCCTTGTGGGAGCAAGAGCCAATTTGCTAAGTACTTTATCCTTTTTCACATATAAATTTTACAACATTCTAAGGATTTCTGAAAATATACTTTTGAACACGACTTACACCATCTACTTGAAGACAAACAGGAAGGTCATATAGCAAATATTTTGATCATCACATGCAATTGCTAAGAAGAATAAATTAATAGAAACAATTAAAATGTGTCAAACATAATAAAAAGAACAATTATCCAACAAACAGATGCTTATCATCTTGATAGACTGAGATGGAGGTTAAGCCCAGAAAGTACAACATTTGAATTCATGAGAGAAAGAAATGCACTTTTAAAATATCAAAAGATAGATAGCAATATTTTTCAAAATGCAGATGCCCCTCAACTTATGATGGGGTTATATCCTGATAAAACTGTCACAAGTTGAAAATATCATAAGCCAAAAATGCATTTAATACATCTAACCTACTGAACATTATGCTTAGCCTAGCCTACCTTGAACATGCTCAGAAAACTTACATTACCCACAGGTGGAAAAATCATCTAACACAAAGCCCATTTAATAATAAAATGTTAAATATCTCATGTGATGTGTTGAATACAGTATGAAAAATACAAAATGAAATGGTTGGATTACTTGAAATTTGGTTTCTACTGAATACATATCACTTTTACACCATCATAAAGCCAAAAAATCATATGTGAAAGTATTTTAAGTTGAGGACTGACTGTATATTGTTTTATATCTTTTTAGGACTTGACATAAGGCATTCATGGGGTCCAGGGAAAACATAATTAATTCCTAAAGTAATGTGTACTTATGGATAGGTCATTCATAGAAAACTTTACTTTGTAAGACTTCAGTGTTCAAATATTAGTGTATTACATAAAAATATGAGGGATGGACAGAGCACTAATGGCCAAGGAGAGTTACTAGGGACAAAACTCCTGGCTTGGCTCTAGATTCAAAGTCTACGTCTAGATTTTTAATGAAAGAAAAATGGAAAAATAAGTAGGGATTTGGAGGATATGGTGAATGCATATCCTCCACATGTAAAAACAAATTTTGTGGGTATATAGCAGGTATATATATTTATTGGGTACATGAAATGTTTTGATACAGGCATTCAATGCATAATAATCACATCATGAAGAATGAGGTATCCATTCCCTCAAGCATTCATCCTTTGTGTTACAGACAATCCAGTTATACTCTTTTAGTTATTTTAAGTGTACAATTAAATTATTGTTGACTATAGTCACCATGTCATGCTATCAAATAGTAGGTTTTATTCATTCTTTAATTTTTTTTTGTAACCATTAATTGTCCCCACCATCCCCTAATACTACTTCTAGCCTTCCATCTGGCCCTACCAGTCATCTTTCTCCATGAGTTCAATTATTTTGATTTTTACAACCCACAAATCAGTGAGAACATGTGAAGTTTGTCTTTATGAGCCTGGCTTATTTCACTTAACATAATGATCACCAGTTCCATCCAGGTGGCTGCAAATGACTGGTTCGCATTCTTTTTTATGGCTGAATACCACTCCATTGTGTATAGGTACCACATTTTCTTTATCTACTCATCTGTTGATGGACACTTAGGTTGCCCCCACATTTTGGCTATCATGAACAGTGCACAACAAACATGCAAGTGCAGATATCTCTTTGATATATTGATTTCCTTTCTATTGGGTGTATACCCAGCAGAGGGATTGCTGGATCATATAGTAGCTCTATTTTTAGTTTTTTGAGGAACCTCCAAACTGTTCTCTGTAGTGATTGTATTAATACTGATTTATTATACATTCCCACCAAAAGTTTACAAGTGTTCCCTTTTCTCCACGTCCTCACCAGCATTTATTATTGTCTGTCTTTTGTATAAAATCCATTTTAATAGGGTGAGATGATACCTCCCTATATTTTTTGTGTTTCTCTGATGATCAATGATGTTGAGAACCTTTTCATATGCCTCGTTGCCATTTGTATGTCTTCTTTTGAGAAATGCATATTCAAATCTTTTGCCTTTTTAAATTTCATTATTAGATTTATTTCTGTAGAGTCATTTGAGCTCCTCATGTATTCTGGTTATTAATACTTTGTCAGATTGGCAGTTTGCAAATATTTTCACCCATTCTCTAGATTGGCTCTTCACTTTGTTGATTGTTTCCTTTGCTATGCAGAAGCTTTTAAACTTAATATTATCCCTTGTGTCCATTTTTGCTTTGGTTGCCTGTGCTTGGGGGCTATTCCTCAAGAAATTTTTGCCCAGACGAATATCCTGGAGATTTTCCCCAATGTTTTATTGGAACAGTTTCATAGGTTGAGGTCTTAGATTTAAGTCTTTAATCCATTTTGATTTGATTTTTATACAGGGTGAGAGATAGGGGTCTAGTTTCATTCTTCTGCATATGGATATCCAGTTTTCCAAGCGCCATTTATTGAAGATGCTGTCTTTTCTCCATTGTATATTCTTGGCACCTTTGTTGATCATGAATTCAAAATAGGTGTATGGATTTGTTTCTGGGTTCATTATTCTGTTCCATTGGTCTATGTGGCTGTTTTTATGCCAGTCTACTATGCTGTTTTGGTTACTGTAGCTCTGGAGTGTAATTTGAAGTCAGGTAATGTGATTCCTCCAGTTTTGTTCTTTTTGCTTTGGATAGCTTTGGGTATTTTGGGTCTTTGGTGATTCTACATAAATTTTAGCATTGTTTTTTCTATTTCTGTGAAGAATGCAATTGGTTTCTTGTTAGGGATAGCATGGAATCTGTAGATTGCTTGGCATAGTATGGACATTTTAACAATATCAGTTCTTCCAATTAATGAATATGTAATATTTTTCCATTTTCTGTCTTCTTCAATTTCTTTCGTCTATGTTTTATAGTTCTCTTTATAGAGATTTTTCACTTCTTTGGTTAATTTCTGGTTCTTTAATTTTATGTGTGGCTATTGTAAATGGGATTACTTTCTTGATTTGTTTTTCACATTGTTTACTGTTGGCATATAGGAATGATACTGATTTTTGTAACTTAATTTTGTATCTTGCAACTTTAATGAGTTTATCAGTTCTATTAGTTTTTATGTAGAGTCTTTAGGGTTTCCAAATATAAGATCATATCTGCACATAAGGATAATTTGACTTCTTCATTTCCAATTTGGATGCCCACCCTTCTCTTCCTTCCTCCCTCTCTTCCTTCCTTTTCTTTTTTTTTTTTTTTTGGCACAGTCTCACTCTGTCGCCCAAACTGAAGTGCAGTAATGCAATCTTTGCTCACTGCAGCCTCTGCCTCCTGGGTTCAAGTAATTCTCATGCCTCAGCCTCCAAAGTCACTGGAATTACAGGCACGCACCACCCTGCCTGGCTAATTTTTGTATTTTTAGTAGAGATGAGGTTTCACCATATTGTCCAGGATAGTCTTGCACTCCTGACCTCAAGTGACCCACCTATCTTGGCCTCCCAGAGTGCTGAGATTACAGGCATGAGTCATCACACCTGGCCAGGATGCCCTTTCTTTCTTTTTCATTTCTTATTGCTCTAACTAGGAATTCCAGTACTATGTTGAATAACAGTGGTAAAACTAGGCATCCATATGATGTCCCACGTCTTAGTAAAAAGACTTTCAGTTTTTTGTTCATTCAGTAAGATACTAGCTGTGGATCTATGGTATGTGGTTTTTATAATGTTGAGGTATGTTCCTTTTATCCCCAGTTTTTTGAGGATTTTTATTATGAGGAACTGTTGAGTTTTATCAAATACTTTTCTAGTATCACTCAAAATGACCATATTTCTGTTGATACCCTGTGTCACATTGATTGATTTGTGTATGTTGAACCATCCTTGCATCCTAGTGATAAATTCCACTTGGTCATGATGAATGATTTTTTCTAATGTGTTCTTGAATTTGGTTTGCTAGTATTTTGTTGAAGATTTTTGCATCAATATTCGTCAAAGATATTGACCTCTACTTTTTTTGTGTGTCTGGTTTTGGTATCAGGTTAATATTGGCCTCATAAAATAAGTGTGGAAGTATTCCCTCTTCCTCTATCTTTTTGGAATAGTTTAATTAGGATTTGTATTAGTTCTTTAAGTGTTTGGTAGAATTCGGCAGTGAAGCCAGTGGGTCCTGGGCTTTGCTTTACTGGAAGACTTATAATTATGGCTTCAATCTTGTTACTTGTTATTGGTCTTTTCAGGTTTTGGATTTCTTCCTGGTTCAATGTAATACATTGTATGTGTCTAGGAATTTGTCCATTTCTTCGAGATTTTCCAATTTATTGGCATATCATTGCTCTCAGGAGCCACTAATAATCCTTTAAATTTTTGCAGTATCAGTTGTAATGCCTCCTTTTCTATTTCTGAGTTTACTTATTTATATCTTTTCTCTTTTTTTTCTTAGTCTGGTTAAAAGTTTGTCATTTTTGTTTAACTTTTCAAAAAGCAACTTTTCATTTCATTTATTTTTTTATTTCAATTTAATTTACGTCTGCTCTGATCTTTATTATTTCTTTTATTCTGCTAATTTTGGGCTTGCTTTGCTCTTGCTTTTTGAGTTAAGCTTTGTCATTAGATTGTTTATTTAAAGTTTTTCCTCTTTTTTGATGTAGGCACTTACAGCTATAAACTTCCGTTTTAGTCCTGCTTTTGCTATATACCATAGGTTTAAGTATGTTGTGCTTCCATTATCATTTTGTTTCAAAAAATTTTCTAATTTTCTTCTTAATTGCTTTATTGACCCACTGGTCATTCAAGGGCATATTATCTAATTTCCATGTGATATAGTTAGGCTTTCTGTCCCCACCCAAATCTCATCTGAAATTGTAATCCCCAGATGTTGAGGGAGAGACCTGCTGGAAGGTGATTAGATCACGGGAGACAGTTTCCCTCTGCTGTCCTTGTAATAGTTAGTTCTCATGAGCTCTGATGGTTTTATAAGTGTCTGACAGTTCCTCCTTCACAAACTCACTCTCTCACCTGACTCCATGTATGATGTGCCTCTTCCGCTTCTGCCATGATTGTAAGTTTCCTAAGGCCTCCCCAGCTATGCAGAACTGTGAGTCAATTAATCCTCTTTTCTTTATAAATTTCCCTGTCTTGGACGTGTCTTTATAGCAGTATGAAAATGACTAATACCCCATGTATTTGTATAGTTTCCAAAATTCCTCTTACTAATTTCTAGTTTTATTCCATTGTGGTCAGAGAAGATGGTTAATATTATTTCAATGTTTTTGAATTTTTAAGACTTGTTTAATGGCCTAACATATGGTCTGTCATTGAGAATGACCCATGTGCTGAGCAGAAGAATGTGTATTCTTCAGTCATTGGATGAAATGTTCTGTAAATATCAGGTTCATTTGGTAAATAGTGCAAATTAAGTCTGATGTTTCTTTATGATTTTCTGTCTCGATTATCTGTCCACCGAAAGTGAGGTGTCAAACTCTCCAGCTATTATTGTATTGGGGTCTATCTCTTTATGTAGCTCCAATAATATTTGCTTTGTGTATCTGGGTGCTCCAGTGTTGGATACATATATATTTAAAACTGTTATATCCTCTTGCTGAATTAACTCTTTTATCATTATATAATAACCTTTGTCTCTTTTGTAGATTTTGTCTTGAAATTTATTTTGTCTGATAGAAGCATAGTGACTCCTGCCATGTTTTGGTTTCCATTGGCATGCAATACCTTTCTCCATCCCTTTATTTTAAGTCTATGTGTATCTTTATAGGTAAAGTGTGTTTCTTGTAGGCAACAGATGAATGGGTCTTCAGTTTTGAAATTCATTCAGCCACTCTACATCATTTGATTGGAGAGTTTAGGCCATTTACATTCAACATTACTACTGTTAGTAAATAAGGACTTACTCCTGCCATTGTGTTATTTGTTTTCTGGTTGGTTTGTGATCTTCTCTTTCTTCTTTCTTTCCTTCCTGTCTTCCTTTAATGAAGATGATTTTCTCTGGTGATATGATTTAGATTCTTGCTTTCTATTTTTTTTGTGTGTCCTTTGTATGTTTTCTGGTTTGCATTTACCACAAGTCTTGCAAATATTATCTTATAATCCATTATTTTAAGCTGTAATAACTTAATTCTGTTTGCATAAACAAACAAACAAAAAGAAAACTATACAAATTTTATTCTTTAACTTTATTCCCCTACTTTTTTTAACTTTTTGTTGTTTTCATTTATATCTTACTGTAATGTCTATGTCTTGAAAAGTTGTTGTAGTTATTATTTTAGATTGGTTCATCGTTTAGTCTGTCTACTTAGGATAAAAGTAGTTTATATACCACAGTTACAGTGTTATATCAGTCTGTATTTTTTTGTGTACTTGCTATGACCAGTGAGTTTTATACCTTCAGATAATTTCTTATTGCTCATTAATGTCATTTTCTTTCTGATTGAAGTTCTCCTTTTTAACATTTCTTGTAGGACAGGTCTAGTGTCAATGAAATGCCTCAGCTTTTGTTTGTCTTGGAAAGTCATTACTTCTCCTTCATGTTTGAAAGATATTTTTGCTAGATATACTATGTTAGCGTAAAAGTTTTTTTCCCTTAGCACTTATGCCACTTTCTCTTGACCAGTAAGGGTTCCCCAGAAAAATCTGTTGCTAACTGTATTGGAGCTCTATTATATGTTGTTTCTTTTCTCTTGCTACTTTTTGGATCCTTTCTTTAGCCTTTACTTTTGGGAATTTGATTATTAAATGCCTTGAAGTAGTCTTATTTAGGTTAAATCTGCTTGTGGTTCCATAATCTTCTTGTACTTTGATGATATCTTTTCCTAGATTTGGGAAGTTCTCTGTTATTATCTCTTCGAATAAGCTTTCTACCCCTGTCTGTTTCTCTACCTCCTCTTTAAAGGCAATAACTCTTAGATCCACCTTTTTGAGGCTATTTTCTAGATCCTGTAGGCGTGCTTCATTGACTTTTATTCTTTTTTCTTTTGTCTCCTCTGGCTGTGTATTTTCAAATAGACTGTCTTCAAGTTCACTAATTCTTCTGCTTGATCAATTCTACTTTTGAATGACTCTGATGCATTCTTCCATATGCCAATTGCATTTTTCAGCTCCAGAATTTCTGCTTGATTCTAATTATTTCAGTCTCTTTGCTAAATTTATGTGATGGAATTCTGAATTCCTTCTCCATGTTATCTTGAATTTCTTTAAGTGTCCTTAAAACAGCTGTTTTGAATTTTCTGTCTAAAATGTCACATATCTCTCTTTCTCCAGGATTGGTCTTTTGTGCCTTACTTAGTTCGTTGAGTGAGGTCATGTTTTCCTACATTGCCTTGATACTTGTAGAAGTTCATCTGTGTCTGGACATTGAGGAGTTACATATTGACTGTAGGCTTCACAGTCTAGCTTGTTTGTACTCATCCTTCTTAGGAAGGCTTTCCAGATAATCAAAAAGGCTTGAGTGTTGTGATCTAAGATATATCTGTTTTAGGGGCCACTCTAAGTGCAGTAATGCTGTGATTCTTGCAGATTCATAAAGGTACCACCTTGATGGTATTGGAAAAAATCCTAGAGAATTCTCTGAATTAGCCAAGCAGATACTAATTTTCTCTTCCCTTACTTTCTCCCAAATAAATGCAGTCTATATCTCCTGCCAGGACTGGGTCCTTTCCTTCAAGGCAGTGGTTTCCCTTCTGGCCCCGGGCATGTCTAGAAATGTCATCCAGAAGCTAAGGGCTGGAGAGAGAGCCTTGTAATTGTAACCAGTGTCCTATCCTGTTGCAGCTGAGATGGTATCCAAGATGCACGACAAAGTTCTCCTCACTCTTCCCTCTCCTCTCTTCAAGTGGAAGGGTCTCTTTTGGAGCCACAGGCTATGCAGCCTGTGGTTAGGGGATTGGTGATGCCAGCACTCCTTTAGCCACCCCAGCTGGGGTCTCAGTAGGTCACATGCCACCTCCCATGCAGGCTACTGGTTCTGGGCCAAGTTTAGAAGTAGAACTGTCCTAAAAGTTGCAGTCCTTGTGTCCTGCACTGTCTTTGTGCAGCCATCAGAGTTGTCTTATCTTTGTGTGTTGCCTTATTTTAACATGGTTGTTGTTTTCTAAGCATTCAGCCTATGATAAATTAATTCATTGATGTATTACAAGCATATCCGAGAGCATTTTACATCTAGTGCTGCGGTTTGAATGTCCCCTCCAAAATTCATGTAGAAACCTAATCTCCATGGTAACAGTATTAAGAGGTGGGGCCTTTGGGAGGTAAAGAAGATAAAGTCATCAAATTGAAGCTCCCCTGGTGTGACTGGTGGCTTTATAAGAAGAATAGAGATCTGAACTAGCACACTTGCCCTGTGTCTCGCCTTGTGATGCCTCCCACTATGTAATGACACAGCACGAGTTGTTCACCAGAAGCTGGGTAGGTGCCGGTGCCATACCTTTGGACTTCCCAGCCCCCAAAACTATAAGAAATAAATTTCTTTTCCTTGTCAATTTCTTCTTTTTGCAAATTGCCCAGTCTCAGGTATTAAATATTCTGTTATAGCCACAGAAAATTCCTTTACTACAGATCATTCTTTTAACAATGGAATAAAGCATTTTTTACTAAACAAACTTTGGCTTTTGAGGGATTTTTTAAAGGTTAAGAAAAGTTCTTTGAAAGTTTTTAATACCATTTTGATGATTACTGCCACTTTCTTTCTTTTTTTTTTTTTTTTTTTTTGAGATGGAGTCTCGCTCTGTTGGCCAGGCTGGAGTGCAGTGGCACAATTTCGGCTCACTGCAAGCTCCGCCTCACGGGTTCACACCATTCTGCCTCAGCCTCCCAAGTAGCTGGGACTACAGGCGCCTGCCATCCCCCCACCCCCTGGCTAAGTTTTTGTATTTTTAGTAGAGACGTGGTTTCACTGTGTTAGCCAGGATGGTCTTGATCTCCTGACCTTGTGATCCACCTGCCTCGGCCTCCCACAGTGCTGGGATTACGGGCGTGAGCCATTGCCCCCGACCCTAACATTAACTTTTAAGACATTTTCTATGTAATTTTGTGCTATAAGTATCCTCTTAAAATGCTTAAAATTTCAAAGGAATCATCTATGCAAATGATTGATATTGTTTTGGAGAAATCAAGGAAAAGTATAAGTCTCCTCTTCAAATGCTTAAAATTTCAAAGGAATCATCTATGCAAATGATTGACATTGTTTTGGAGAAATCAAGGAAAGTCTTTGCCCCTGGTTTGTGTGAGACAGAACAAAAATAGAAGTCCTTCAAAATGAAATAAAAGTAAGACTGAGAGTTCAGTGACAGTAAAAAATTAGAACTATTGGTGTCCATGAAAACATCAATTTAATAGTTATCTCTCAGAAGGTGGGATGGTGGTGATAGGGAGTAGATTTTTTACTTGCTGAAAAGACAAGAGGGTTGAGTTCTTTTATGTTAATTTTAAAACTGTTAATTTGGCTGAGATTTGGGGTATACTTATATATGATAAATACTAAACCTATACAATTATCATTTGAAATTTTTATAGAAGATGGACTACCAATGCAAATATATTTTATATGTCATCTGATTATGTCACATTTCCTGTCTCCTCCATCTGTGTCAGTTAGAAGAATGTAATTGTATTCATTTTCAAGATTCAGAAAGTGAGACATGAAGAAGGTTAATGACCTGAAAGTAAATCTGTAACTTTGAATTGGGATGGAGCAGAATCCAGAATGCATGATTCAACTTCAATTAATGATCTGTAAACACTGTAGTGAGAATCATTAATACCTGGCTCTTCACTGGTTATGTAACACTGAGCCTGTATCTCACTATTGTCATTCCACAGTTTTTTTTTTTTTTTTTTTTTTCTGTGAAACAGTGAATAACAATTTGGGTGGGTTAAATGATATAATATATGCAAAGTACCAAACTCAGTGCCTAGAACCCAGTGAACACTCCATTAATACTAGAATTATTTATTTACTTGTTCTTTAAATCATTGTTTTGAGAATAAAGATTAATATTAGTAAAATGTTTTCACATTCCTTTCCATTTTTATCATTCCAAAGCATTGTCCATTTATATTTGAGAAGGATTTCTGGAACAGAGTTTTAAAGCATTCTGGCTTTTCAGCCCACAGCAATTTTAATCTCATGGAAATTACAAACTTACACTAATTGTATAAGATCTAAGTAAAAATCTCAAGTGACCCAGGGGCCATAGGTCTCTCCAATTCTCCTTATCATCCTGGGACTTATTTGGCCCGGGCTTGGACATAATCTCCCATAGATGCCTCACAAACTGAGAAATCAATAAAAGAATCCGTAGCAGCTCATGGTACAAGAGGCAAAGTCACAGAATCTACATATTAAATTATGCTGCTACCCCACTTTATTAAAAAAACTTCTGAGGTTTTTTTTTTTATTATCAAGATTTAAGTCTCAGGATTTAGGACTTACCCTGTTTTCTTGAATGTGGCTTATTTGCCATAGATTAGAGATGATGAAAGGGATCTTTTATCATGGTTGAAGGCAACTGCTTCCTACAATTGAGAAAATTGAATCCCAGGGATATTACTGACTTTCTTAATCTCTACACCCAGTCATGTGCTTCTATGTAATGAAGTAAGAGTAGAAGACTAATAAGGTCACTCCGAATGACAGATAATTTTGTTACAACTTTATTGAGGTGTAATTGGCATATAATAAATGGCATATATCTACAAGTTATATTATGAAAAGTTTTTACATATGTGTATACTCATGAAATCATTACTACAATCAAAATTATCAACATATTTATCAACCCCCAAACATTTTTCATGCACATTTGTAATCTTCCCTTCCTGTTCTTGCTCCCTGCCACCCCAATCCCTGTCATTCCAAGGAAACCACTGATCTGCCTTCTATTACTATTGTTTAATTTGCATTTTCTAAATTTTTTATTACTAAAAGTACATACTATCTCTATTTTGTATGGCTTCTTTCACTTCAAAAAAACATATTTTGAGACATAGCCTTGTTTGTACATGTGTCAACACTTTTGCCTTTTTATTGCTAAGAAGTACTTCATTCTATGACTATACCACAATTTGTTTATTCATTTACCTGGTGGACAGGTGGTATTAGTGGACATTAGGGTTCTTTCCAACTTGGTGCTATTAAAAATAAAGCGGTTATGAGCATGGTGTAAAGTATTTCAGTGTACATTTGCTTTTGTTTTCCTTGGTTAAATACCTAGGAGTGGGTGAAATGGTTGAGTTGTATGGTACTATGTGTTTAATTTTTAAGAAACTACTAATATCCAGAGTAGTTATACCATTTTATATTTCTACCAGCAGTTTATGAAAGTTCCAGTTGCTTCACATTTGCATTACAGTTTTAATTTATGTTTCACTAGTGAGAAATGATATTGAGCATATTTTAATGTGTTTGTTTGCCATCTATACACATCTTTGATGAAGTGTCTGTTAAAATCTTTTGCCCATTTATTGTTGTGTTATTTATATTCTTATTACTGACTTGTAAGAATGATTTACATATTCTGAATAGAAGTTATTTGTCAGAAACGTTTCTTGCTTTATCACACTGGCAAGAATATCTAGTACACTGCTAAACAGAAGTGGTGAGACCAGACATCCTTACCTTGTTGCTGACCTTAGGAATATATCTTTCACCACCAATGTGATGTCCTTTAGTAGGCTGTGAAAATTCTCTTACATTTATTTAGTGCAAGACTTATTTTACTAGGACATAATTCCTTTGGTACCACAGGAAACAGCTCAGCTATGATATTTACCTTTCCCCACTTCTACTTATGTACATAGAACTCTTATGTACAAAAGTAGAAGATGGAGTTTTGGAGTCAAGCTCTACTGACCATACTGAAATCACATTTTTTCTTCTAAGAGCAATGACAAATATTGGCATATGTGTCTGTATTCTCCTTTCTATGCTTATGGCAGAAATTAATAGTTGATCACAGCATTCTTTTCCAGGGAACCCAAATGCAGACACAGAAACTAGGTCATCACAGGGTCCAGGCAGCCTCTACAGTTAGCATTTGTGAGGAATATTTTCTGTCTCTGAACTGCAATATTTCCACCTGAAAAAAAATGAGAAAAAAAATATTCAATTTTGTGACAGATACAGATGTAGGTATATCATTTGGTATCTGGATATGGTCAGGAAGCAGCTGTAGAGAATCATCTTCAGCTTTGAGAGACTTTTCATACCTATTTCTCCAAATAACCTTGTGGAGAGAGTGGGGATTTGGGGAAACCAGATCATTTACAACACTGTAGAACCATTGGATGGTCCAGAAGAAAGTCTCCTTTGAAATCATCTAACTCGGGAGTCACTAATGATATCACTTGGCATCCATAACACCTTCGTTTCCAAAGTGGGAACTGAGGCTCAAAGAGAAGTAACTCACCCAAGGCCACAGAGCTGATATGTTGTTACGTTGGGACTCAAGCACAACTCTATTCTTAGGTGAATGTATAAATATATACACCTACTATGTACCCACAAAATTTAAGAATAAAAAATAAATAATACAATAAAATAAAAAATCTCTCCAGGTGGTACTAGTGTGCAGCTAAAATTGTGAAACACTGGCCTACAGAATAGAATCCTAGCTCCTTCATATAGCACACAAAGCCTCTGTGATAGCTCCAGGTCCACCTCTCCAATCTTACCCTCTGCTGCTTGGCACCCGACACTTTGCACTCCAGGATCATAATGGTAGAAGTTTATTGAACGTAATACATTATTCCACTCCTTTTCACATTATATTCCTTCTCTCTTTTCATATAGCTAATGAAGTCCTAGTCATCCTTCAAGACCCTGCTCAAGTAGTGACTCTTAGGTGAAGATTTCCCTGACCTCTTTAAACAGAGTTTATGGCTCATTCCTCTGGTTCTACTTTACCATGTACACTATTCTATTACTGTGTTTATAATAGTGACTCACTTAATTATCTCCCTTAGTGAACTTGGCAGAGCAATGTCTTGCTCATATTTTTTGCATAATGGGAGTGGAGTTTTTTCTGTCTACCACCACCAGTCATTTTCTGCCTTTTTGACTCAGTACGAATTTTCCTGATGTTGTGGGATCATTATATCTTTCATATATGAAGGAATCAGGAACCTTGCTTAAGGGCATCCTCCCCTGCATATTATCTGTAACAGAATTGCAGGGACTGTCAGCAAAAGCAAGTTAAGTCAGCAATCTACAGATTGCCACAGCGTGAGTTTCTGGTAGTTGATCAATTAAACCACATGTATTTATTATGTGTCTGTTTTATGCTTGGCACTATGCTTGACATCTCAGCATTACAACACCAGGTAATCTCTACCTAAAGTTACTCACTCTCTAGTTTTCCATGTTGACTCATATGAAAGACCTGAAGTATATCCAGCATATTTGCAACTTAACTGAGAAGTAGAGAGCTATACCCTAACATTCTTAAAATGTGAAGAATGAGCAATAAGCCATTGTATGGTTTGTTTACAGGGGTCTTTTTAAACTCCTGGTGGATGTTTACAGTTCCTCCATTACAGTCTCAGCTGGTTAGTGTAAGATTTTGAACCCTGTTAAAATGCAATAACCTTGGAAAGGAAAACAGTAAGTTGTTGCTAGTTAATTTTGCTTCCCTGTTAAAGAAATGCCTAGGAGTAGATTTTTAGGAAGACAAAGGATAAGAGCAAGAAGAGATGTCAGAAAGAGGCATTAGCAAGTAGGTAAAAAGTTAAAAAATGAAACACTAGGAAAATGAATGATTCTACAAGATTTAGATAAAATATTGTGGTATATTGTGTGGATGAGTAAAATTAAGGTAAATTTGTATGTAAGAATAGAAAATATTAAAATCTGGCTATTTCTAATAATTTTCAAAAATTTCTGTACTAACATAAAAATTTAAGTATGTGCTAGAATGAACAAATCAAAAGGTTATTGATGATAAAGCCACTATGTCAGAGATAACCAAAATATCCAATAATAGGGATAGTTTAATAAAATAAATTATAGTATTTGTAAGCATTGAACTTCTACACAACTATTATAAATAATGATCTAGAACAGTATATAATTTCTTAAGATGTTATAGATTAGGAAAGATATGCATGATGTATGAAGTGAAAAAATCAGATTATAAATACTATGTATGATCCTAGATTTTTGGGAAAAATATATGTACATACACATATATACATATGTATTTCTATGTATATACACATATATACATAGAAAAATATATGTACATACACATATATACATAGAAAAAAAGATCTAACCACAGTGTTAACAGTGCTTATTTTTGTAGGAGTCTGGGATGGAAAAACTACAAATATTATAAGGAAGTAAAGAACTTTATGCTTATATATATCCTTTAATTTTGTTTTAAACTACAATTTTAAAATTATTATAAACTTTAAAGGAAGTCTAGGCAAGTTATAAAATTATAGTGCATTCTGTCATATCACATGGATTATTAATTATAAGAGAACGTGAGGGAAATACTGAGTGTTTGACTAAGAGTCCCGGTGAGGGTTCTGCTAAGAGAAGTGACAAAGTTAGCTGAAGGATCACTATTTGCAAGATCCTGCTTATATGGCAAGGGCAAACAGACAAACCCAAAGCATCCACATAATTAAAAATAATATTTAAAGTCAGATAAGATTTGCAAGGTAGACAAACTTTTCCATTCATAGAAATAAACACCTGTTACAAGAATGAAAATTCAGGAACACAGGACCACTGAAGATACAAGGAAGAAATGGTGCCAAATGCCAAAACAGATAATATACAAATGTGGGAAAGATTGTATATGTAAGTGAAATTACATGTGCCCTGCATGTTTCTGCTTCTAAGTCTGGGAAAATTATCTATCCTAGGCACACTGTTAATAGAAACCATAAAAACTAGCTGTAAATTAAAAAAAAAAAAAAAAAAAAAAGATGTTGGCTGGGCACGGTGGCTCACGCCTGTAATCCCACCACTTTAGGAGGCCGAGGTGGGTGGATCAACTGACATCAGGAGTTCGAGACCAGTCTGGCCAACATGGTGAAAACCAGTCTTTACTAAAAATACAAAACAATTAGCCAGGCGTGGTGGCACACACCTGTAACCTCAAATAATCAGGAGGCTGAGGCAGGAGAATCGCTGGAACCCGGGAGGCAGAGGTTGCAGTGAACTGAGATCGCACCATTGCACTCAAGCTTGGGCAACAAGAGTGAAACTCCGTCTCAAAAAAAAAAAAAGAAGAAGAAGTTGCATAGGAACATGTATTTATGACATTTAGTCAGTTTATAATTCACCATATCTATCTGTACTTATCTTATTTCTTCCCCCTCTTTGAACTCTAAGGATCAGATATTGGGAACTTGTTCTATTTTCTCCAGTAATTAATTCAAGGAAACAATAGATCGAAAATTAAAATCTCCTTACATAGTTCTTGGATCCTTATTTCTCTAGTAAGCTTAGTGACTACCAATGGCATTGAAAAACACAAGTCTAACTTTTCTACTAACTTCTAAAACCCCTGCTGCAAATAGAATCAAAATTAACAAAGGAAACATCTCAAAAACAATACAAAGACCTCTGTGGTGCATTAACACTAGTAGGAATTTAAATGCCACATGCAAATATCAAATGACATTTACAAGGCACATACCTTGTCTAATTCTTCTGTGAGCTAATGCAGTAATTACAGATTTATATGTTTCAACAGAATCACCATAAAGAGTATAGCAGCCAGGAATATTTCAATCAACGGGGAAAAGCCACAAAGAATTACTGAAACTGTCACCTACTCAGACATAAAGTTCACCGGGTTGATTCTGCTATTCTGACTGACTGACCCCTTTCCTCCTTGAGAATGAATGTAAAAAGTAGGGTACCTATGTAGAATAAATATCCATATTTATATCTGTATCTATGTCTTTGTCTGTATCTATGTCTTTATATATCTCTATTCTTATGTGTTTATATATATGTATATCTGTATATGGGCTTCAGACTGACATACAGAGTACCAACTCTGGGACATATCCAGATTATAACCAAAGATAACACCTGAACAAGCAAAGCCATACTCTAAAACAGTTCTGTTTAATATGCCATACTGCAATAACGGATAATGGAAATGTCCTATGCCTGCATTGTCCAGCAGACTAGCCACTAGGTACATGTGGCCATCGAGTGTGTGAAATGTGGTTACTGGGACTGAGGAACTGATTTTAAATTTTATTTAACTTTAGTTAATTTAAATTAAAACTTAAATAGCCAGGTTTGTCTGTTCACTACCATATTGGGCAGTTCAGCTCTAAAATAAGGAAACTTATGAAATGACACTGATGAAATGCAATCAAAGTGAAGAAGCTACCTTTTCTTACCAACTGCTTGCATATGAATAAGCTGAGCTTCTCTTCCTGTCTATAGAGTTGAGCCATCCACATGGATTTATGGCAGGGAAGAAAACAGGTAGAAGATAAACACTGGCTATTTGAGATGCTTAGGATTCCTTCTTGAAAATGAGGACTGTGTGTTACTTCTCTGTACATGCAGTAAATAGAGAAGTACTAGAACAGAATAGGTGATCAAGTAATGTTTATTTTTTAATATGTTGAATAAGGTTCTTGTTTATCAAAATAAACAAATCAAGGCATCTGAATTCTATAAATATACCAAAAAAAAAAAATAAGCACACAGTTGACTATGCTCTACTCTAGTTCATGGTTTGCTTTAGACTAAACTTTGGCTATGTGTCTATACCCTGGAAATATTAATATATTGAAAATCACACATTTAAAACTTTATTACTATTAAGATACATAGAATGTTTTCACAATAGTATCTTTACAGATATTTGGCTTAATTTTTTCTTGGATTTCTTCCGCACCTATAGAAGAAAGGACTATATGAAAATAATGTCTCTGTATGTATAAAATTCTGAACACATTACTATTAGGTTGTTTTATTTGTGTTCTAGGTGTGATTCCAAATGCCTGTTTTATCTTATAGTTTAGGGCTGGAAAAGAAAGTTTATCTCAGTTAATTTTTATGTCCCAAAGAAAAGCTATAGATCTTTGGTCTTCATAGCCAGGAAGCTCTGAGAAACAAAATAAAAGGAATTTCTCATTTGTGGGAGACAATTCCATGGCTCTGTCATGTTTCTGCATGTCTTCAAGTGAGACAGTAACTACTTTTTGTTCTGGATTGTCTTTTCAAGGATTTGTTTTATAGCAAATAGCCTTGGAAGATAGAAATAGTGTCTCCTTCCAGAGCAAAGTACAGGCATGCCTATTGCCTATTACAAAGGTTTGGTTTCCTTATCTCCTTATGCAATGCAGGAGAGGAACTCTTGGTATGTGCAGAAATCACCTGACCCTCTTCATACTGCCCTATTGCATCTGGGGCTCAGGGAATCAGTGTGAGAAAATACAGATACTTTGGCTAATGCTATTGCTGTGAGTTATGAAGTCCTTTTTTCTCTGACCTGAGTGTCATAGATTCTTTCAGCACTCATGAAAATGTGGCAGGCAAATTGTTAACTTGCAAGTTGGCTCAATCTCAGATCCTTCATAGTTTTAGATACTTATTTGTAGCAAAAACCCTTAGAGTTTTGGTGTAACTCACTCTCCTCTTCAATTATATAACCCTGTATTGTTATTTTATTTGCCTCATTTTCTGTCTTTTAGAAACTGGAAGACAAGTCTTTCACATGGTCTAAGAATTAACAAATGATTATAAATCTTACGGCTGCAAGTTTCTACAGATTTTAAGGGACAAAACAAGTTCTGAAGTAAGCCTTGAGGCCTTTATTAGAAGATGATTAGGAGGATCCAAGAGTGAAATCAGGCAGGAAGCCAGTTGGGGAGTTACTATGGAACTAGGTCATTGTTGCAAAAACTGGAGCGAGAATCAATATGAAGCAAAGAAGATGGCTGATAGTCATAGGAGTGAGGTCTAGGGTCAATAGTAGAAACTATGCATTCCAAGTGGGGTTAGTCATGGTAGCAAAACACAAACCAGAGTGCATCAAAGGACACAATCACATGTATGAAAGGCAACCCACAGAATGGGAGAAAGTATTTGCAAATCATATTTTTGATCGCACAGTGGCTTACGCCTGTAATCCCAGCAGTTTGGGAGGCCGAGGCAGGAAGATCAGGAGTTCGAGACCAGCCTGACCAACATGGAGAAACCCCGTCTCTACTAAAAATACAAAAATAATTAGCCGGGTGTGGTGGCACATGCCTATAATTCTAGCTACTCAGGAAGCTGAGGCAGGAGAATCGCTTGAACCCAGGAGGCGACGGTTGCAGTGAGCCGAGATCACACCATTGCACTCCAGCCTGGGCGACAAAAGCGAAACTCCATCTCAAAAAAAAAAAAAAAAAGAGAGAGAGAGAGGTTAATATCCATAATATATAAATAACTCATAAAACTCAACAGCAACAAAAAGAATCTGATTTTTAAAATGGGCAAAGGACTTGAATAGACATTTCTCCAAAGAAGATAGTCAAAAAGCACAAAATGACCAAAAAGCACAAAAAGATGCTCAATCTCATGAATCATGAAGCATGTGCAAACCAAAACTACAAGGAAATATCTGCCATCTTCTCACCCATTAGAATGGCTATGTTTAAAATAAAATAAAATAAAATAAAATAAAATAAAATGACAAGGGTTTGTGATGATGTGGAAAATTTGGAGCCTTTGTGAACTGTTGGTGGAAAAAGATTTAGGTTCCTTGACTCAAGAGTTCCCCTCCTGCATTGCAGGTGCAGTCATTATAGAAAATAGGATGGCAGTTCGGCAAAAAAATGAAAGTAGACTTACCATATGATCCAGAAATTCTCACTTCTGGGTATCTACCCCAAATAATTGAAGTAGGGTCTTAAAGAGATCTTTGTACACCCACATTCATGCCAGCATTAGTCACAATAGCTAAAAGGTGAAAACAACCCAGATGGCCATCAACAGATGAAAGGACACACAAAATATGGTCTATACAGACAATGGAATATTACCCTTAAAAAGAAAGGAAATTGTGATACGTGCTATAACATGGATAAACTTTGAAAACATTATAGTAAGTGACATAAACTAGTCACAGAAAGAACAAATGCTATATGATTCCACTTACGTGAGGCACATAGAGTGGTCAAATTCAGAGACAGATGGTAGAAAGGCAGCTGTCAAGACCTGAAGGGAGGAGAGAATGGAGAGTTGATATTTAATGGGCATAGAGTTTTTAGTTTTACAAGATGAAGAGTTTTGGAAATTGGAGTTGCACAATAATGTAAATGTACTTAACATTACTGAACTATATTTTCAAAAGTTGTTAAGATGATACATAAAGTTATGTGTATCTGACTACAAAATTTTAAAGTACAAGGCAGAGAAGAGTAGAATTTGCTCAGATTGTCACAGCAGGGTACAGCTCAGGGGTTTATAACTCTGAATCTCAGGGTAAATCCCCACTTAAGTCTCTGTGGCTGTCACTTCACCTAACCACAATGGGCTCAGGAGAGATACTCTGAGTTCACTTCTTGCACAAAACTTATAGTCTGGATATCAATTAGATGCAATTTGAAAGTATTACAAACACTTTCAGCTCCTAGAACTGATAAAAGAATTCAGCAAAGTTTCCAGATACAAGATTAATGTACACAAATCAGTAGCTCTTCTATACACCAACAGCAACCAAGCAAAGAATCAAATCAATAACTCAACCCCTTTTACAATAGCTGCAAAAAATTAAAATAAAGTACTTAGGAATATACCTAACCAAGGAGGTGAAAGATCTCTACAAGGAAAACTACAGAACTCTGCTGAAAGAAATCATAGATGACACAAACAGATGGAAACACATCCCATGCTCATGGATGGGTAGAATCAATATTGTGAAAATGACCATACTGCCAAAAGCAATCTACAAATACGATGCAATCCCCATTAAAATACCACCATAATGTGGGGAAAAGAAAGAGATCAGCCTGTTACTGTGTCTATATAGAAAGAAGTAGACATAAGAGACTCCATTTTGTTCTGTATTTGAGAAGCTGTTAATCTGTGACCCTACCCCCAACCTTGTCCTTGCAAGAGACATGTGCTGTGGTAACTCAAGGTTTAATGGATTTTGGGCATGCAGGGTGTGTCTTTGTTCCTAGAAAAGCTAGGTGTTGTCCCAGGTTTATCCCCATGTGATAGGATGAAACAATGCTGCTAAAAGGTTTATCTCAAGGCACAGGATTTTCCTTTCAACTTATTCATGTCACAGAGATACTTGTTCTTATGTCTTACTGCTGATTTCCTCCCTAAAAACGATCCTATTGTCCTGCCACTACCTTATCTTTAAGATGGTAAAGATAATTATCTATAAATACTAAGAGAACTCAGAGACCGGTGCCGGCGTGGGTCCTCTGTAAGCTGAGCACCGGTCCCCTGGGCCCCCGCTTTTCTTTCTCTATACTTTGTCTCTGTGTCTTATTTCTTTTCTCAAGTCTCTTGTCCCACCTAACGAGAAACACCCACAGGTGTGGAGGGGCAGGCCACCCCTTCACATAATTCTTCACAGAATTAGAAAAAAAATTCTAAAATTCATACGGAACCAAAAAAGAGCCTACATAGCTAAAGCAAGACAAAGCAAAAAGAACAAATTTGGAGCCATCACACTACCTGATTTTAAACTGTGCTATAAGGCCACAGTCACCAAAACAGCATGGTACTGGTATAAAAATAGGCACACAGACCAATGAAATAGGATAGAGAACCCAGAAATAAACCCAAGTACTTACAGCCAACTGATCTTCAACAAAGCAAACAAAAACATAAAGTGGAGAAAGGACACCCTTTTCAACAAATGGTGCTGGGATAATTGGCTAGACACCTGTGGGAGAATGAAACTGGTTCCTCGTCTCTCACCTTATGCAAAAATCAACTCAAGATGAATTAAGAACTTAAACCTAAAACCTGAAACAATAAAAATTCTAGAGCATAACATTGGAAAAATCCTTCTAGACATTGGCTTAGGCAAGGATTTCATGACCAAGAACCCAAAAGCAAATGCAATAAAAACAAACATAAATAACTGGGACCTAATTAAACTAACGAGTTGTTGCATGGCAAAAGGAACAGTCAGCAGAGTAAACAGACAACCCACATAGTGGGAGAAAGTCTTCACAATCTATACATCTGACAAAGGACTAATATCCAGAATCTACTAAGAACTCAAACAAATCAGTAAGAAAAAGAGAATCCCATCAAAAAAGTGGGCTGAGGACACGAATAGACAATTCTCAAAAGAAGAGATACAAATGGTCAATGAACATATGAAAAAAATGCTCAATATCACTAACAATCAGGGAAATGCAAATCAAAATCACAAGGCAATACCACCTCACTCCTGCAAGTATGGCCATAATAAAAAAATAAAAATGAAACAGTAGCTTTTGGTGTGGGTGTGGCGAAAAGGGAACACTTCTACACCACTGGTCGTAAAGTAAACTAGTACAGCCACTATGGAAAACAGTGTGGAGATTCCTTAAATAACTAAACGCAGAACTACCATTTGATCCAGCAATCCCACTTTAGGGTATCTGCCCAGAGGAAAAGAAGTCATTATTCAAAAAATATACTTGCACATGCATGTTTATAGTGGCACAATTCACAATAGCAAAATCGTGGAACCAACCCAAATGCCCATCAATCAACGAGTGGATAAAGAAACTGTGAAATAAATAAATATATATATATAGTATTATGTCATTCATATATATATATATGTCATTCATATATATATATGTCATTCATATATATTTTTATATATATATATTTTTATATATATATATATGAATGACATAATACTATGCAGCCATAAAAGGGAATGAATTAACAGCATTTGCAGTGATCTGGATGAGATTGGAGACTATTATTCTAAGTGAAGTAACTCAGGAGTAGAAAACCAGACATCGTATGTTCTCACTGATATGTGGGAGCTAAGCTATGTGGACACAAATGCATAAGAATGATACAATGAACTTTGGGGACTTGGGGGGAAGAGTGGGAGGGGGCCAATGGATAAAAGACTATAAATAGGGTGCAGTGTATACTGTTTGGGTGATGGGGGAACCAAAATCTCACAAATAAGCAATAAAGAATTTACTCATGTAACCAAATACCACCTGTACCCCAATAACTTATGGAAAATAAAAGAAAGTATTATAAACACTTTCAGATTAGTGAATCTTAAAAACAAGGTAGTTACTCCCTTTTATATTTTAAAATGATTTTTCAGTTACACAAATGGTATATAAATTTATTCCCCTCATAAAACAGCAAAACATTACTGGTGAGGCAAAAGTCCTTTGATGACTATGGCAAGAGACCTCAGGTGCCTATCCCAGTATTCATCTTCCCTTTCTGACTTAGTAATAAGCTAGAGACATGGCCAGGTAAAATAATGCAATGTTTCTCATACTTCTTTGCAGGTAAAATTCACCATCTGAATAAATTAGAACAATAAAATGTAGATGAGAATGTTATTTGACAGCATCTCAGAAACTTCCTTAAAGGGTAGCTGGCACGTGTGCTGTGTTCCTTTTTTTTTTTTTTTTTTTTTTTTTTTTTTTTTTTTTTTATTTCTCTACTCTTTTCCTTAGACCTTAGAAATCATACGTGCTGACTAGCACTCTAGCACTCATATTGGGCTGTGAAAATGAGGATTATATGTTAGAAATGTCAGAGAAGAATGCTGGATAGAGCCTGTCTTCCTATCTTTATGGAATCTTCATACTTGTACCATCTACCTCTAGACTTCCCTTTTAGAAGAAAAAAAGTCACTGTGAATTTAACTTTATGTCATAGACTTCTCAAACTAACCCTGATAGACTCTCATCTCAATTTAAATGCCCGCTTTGTACTTTCTCACCCTCATCTTAAGATAAAACTATAATCAGTTTGGTGTGTAACCTTACATACTTGTCCTGTGGATATGGGCACCCATAGAAGAAAATATATAGTATTGCTTTTTGAGGCTTTATGTTTTAATATTTTGTTCTCTTTTTTCACCAAAATGTCATTATAGTTTATATATTGTACATATTGTTCAGCTACTAACAACTTACTTAATCTTGGTTTTAATATATTCTGAAGCATATGCTTTCAGATGTAAAAATAGGATATGCGCCTGAATTCAGCTCAGAATGTTCCTTCAGGGACAACTAGCTTCACATAACAGAAGACATATGATTGCTAAAATAATAATAATAATAACCTTACAAGCAAATGTCTGGAGAACCATGGCCTCTGCTGGTAAAGCAACTTGAGAAAAGTAGTTATGTTACTTCGACATCCTAGATTTGCTAAAAGTATCTTAAGCTATTAGCTGATAGTGAATTTGCCCTGCATCAATGGAAATCAAGTTGGAAATGGAGAAAGTCCTCCAAGGGGAAAGGTCTTCTATTCTAGAAGTTTAAGTCAGAGAACTTTGCTGCTTCAAAGCAGCTGTTTAAATATTAGAATCCGATGTGCAAGTGGTGCTTGATAGGACACAACAGCAGCAAACATACATGACACTCACACACACATTTACTGTGAGGAGTGTGGAGAAGTGTGACCTCCTAATGTTTTCACAGAGGAGGCATTTCACCCAGCAAACTAATGCTTTGCATTTGATTTGTAATCTTCAGACTAAACTTGGAAATAGCTCATTGAGCCCATTTGGTGGCAAATTAAGGGTTTAACAGTCCTGATATCTTTGTTTCTTACAATGCTTCCTGTTAGAATTTCTGCAGAATTTTAAAATAATAGAAACCCATTTATTGCTAGGCTACCACAGACCCTCACACATTTCAGGTACTCAGTAACTGCCTTTTGAATAAATAAAATAATTAACTAATGATTAATTAATACAGCAGATTAGTCTTAAAATATTTTTTCATTTCTATAAAACAAAAGTATTTTTTCCTTTCCTCTGTTTTGAAATGGAAATTGAATTATATTAAATCTTAATAATCATGCTTCCCTCAAACAGTATTGATATTTGCTGTCTACACGTGGAGACTTTCTGTCATATTCAAGGAACATCAACAACTCCAATTCTCTGATTTACTCAAACTAGGCATTAATAGAAAAATATTCTCTTCATGCTAACAGAACCTTATTGGCAATTTACCTTTAGTATGGTAAAGAAACAGAGCTTCTCTGCAAATAATGAAATTATTCAACAATTTTCATAAGCCCTGAAGCTTATATGCATGTATACTAAATAAAGGTGGCTCTGACAAATGCGATTCTGTTTCTCTTTCAAGGTCTAGATTAGCTTCCACCGTTTTGCTGGCTGGCTTCCCTGGACTCACTTCTCCCTCCCTGTTCTTAAGGGTCAAGGGATGACTGCAGTATGCATTAAGGAATCCTTCCCCTGGGCTTAGCACTTTATTGTTTACAAAGTCCTTTGCCTTCACTGTTCTCCTCCTCATAACTAAAGAGGAAATTGAGGCTACCATTATAGTAGCACTAACTCTCCACCAGGCAGGTGCTAAGTGCTTTGGGCCATCATCTTATTTATGAGGCTTTAGTGTCTGAGACAGAACCTCAACTCCATCACTTTGTAGATATAATCTTGAGTAAGTTTTAAAATTTATCAAAGCTAGTCTCCCAATCTGTAAAAATGAGGATATTATGGTACAGAATACAGACTTGCCAGAAGGATAAAAGGAGACAATTCACATAAAGCAAATAACACTGTGTCTGGCACATAGGAAGCCATCCATGAAGGTTAGCTGTTACTATATTGCTCTCCATTATACAGAATAAAAACTGAGGATCAGACAAGTTACTGTGACCAAGATAACCAGCCAGTAAGTGGTGCAGTCACAACTAAAATGTGTGCTTCCTGAAACCAGAATTTAGTGAAAACCACGAATCTATCTTGCTTCATGGAGAATTAAAGTGACATACTGTCATTGTCAGCTCCTACCCAAGAGAATGTGATAAGCACCCAGTAGGTTGAAGGCTTCTGTCACAGGTAATGGAGAGCTACTGGGCAGTAGGGCATTCACTTTTACCCTGTTAACTGGGGGATTTGGGAAATGGTCTCCTGATAGGGGACTAAAGAACACGAGGAGCCACTTGATGCCTCAAGCATTTTGGTGGTCTTGTGGGTTTGAAATTTCTCAAATCTAAGCCCAACCCTACACTTCCTCCCTCTCCCTAAGCAATCTGCCCCAGGTCTCCTCTCATTCTAGGGTCTCAGCAACCAAGAACTGCTCTGCCACCTCAGGAAAGTGGCATCTGGAGAAACTAGCCCTCTGATCAGCCAACCAGCTGCCATATTCATTTATAACTGAAAAAAAAAGGACTTTATTCTCAGGTGCTGAGATGTACTCAGTCAAACCTACATCTGCCTAGCTCCAGAGCTGGCACACTTATCTATTCCACTATACCCGTTTCTAAGGGGATGCGGAAGCATTAGTGCAAAGCACCTTCTTGATCATGAAGACACCACTCAGCACTTGAATTCATGATCATTAGCTGATGGCTGGGGAAGCCAAGATGTCATGAGAATGGGTTTTGAGCTCCTTGAAGCTCAAAAGCACCCATCCCAGCTAGGGAGGTGCTACCTTTATATTCTGCTTTCTTGGCAACTGACCCTGTAAATTTGTATAAAAAAAATCTTGAGAATTTTTTAAAAAAAATTTCTCAGGTTGTTATTATTTGGAATGGTTTGCCCATTCTTGCTCTTGAACTCAAACCACAATGGGTTCATTTGGGGTGGCTTTAAGTTTTGAAACTTCTCTATAGTCCAAGGCACCTCTTATTAACCCTGATAGGAAATGGAGATTCTAAGAGTTTATTTAAGTAACTTGCCAAAGTTACACAGATTATAAGAAGTACAAGCAATCATTTGAACCCAAATCTCCCTATCTCCAAACTTTCAATTTTTTCCTTCTTCCCATGAGGAACCTGCTTCCAGTTCTCACTCATTTTCTATTTCCTGTTTAATTACTCAGTCAGTATCTTCCCTAGAGAATTGCCCATTACTATTCATAACTTCTGAGGAAACCAACTCCCCTTGAATTGTTAACCTTCCTATAACTGAACTGGGGTTGCCTTTCTTTAATTGGGACTTAATTAATGGCCATCAGCCTCTCTCTCTCTCCCTGGCCATGACTCCTTTTCTTGCTAGCTCCCCTTCTCTATCACCTCTTCTTTCTACAACCCAGAGTGCTGTGCAACTGGAGTTGTGCTTCAGATTATCCCAAGTCTTCCTGGAAACTAAAGCTAGGAGGTGACAGAGCCAGGAATCAAGCCCAGGGTATCATATCTTTGGCTCAGTGCGCTAGCCTCATGGTCAGGGATGTACTTAAGATGATCCATTGATGCATGGCAAGAAATTACTAAAATGTCTATATTTTAACTTGTTTTATATTTAATGCTTGCTTTCTTTTGTTTGTTTGTTTTGAGATGGAATCTTGCCCTGTCCCCCAGGCTGGAGTGCAATGGCGTGATCCCAGTTCACTGTAACCTCCACCTCACAGGTTGAAGGGGTTCTCCTGCCTCAGCCTCCTGAGTAGCTGAGATTGCAGGTGCCCACCACCATGCCCAGCTAATTTTTTTTTTTTTTTGTATTTTTGGTAGAGACAGGGTTTCAGCATGTTGGCCAAGCTGATCTTGAACTCCTGACCTCAAGTGATCTGCCTACCTCGGCCTCCCAAAGTGCTGGGATTACAGGCATGAGCCATCGCACCCAGCCAATGTTTTCTTTATAAAATATACACCATGTTATAGTAGTACATATATAATTTATAAATTATGCATACATTGTCATGGGTGTTACTCTTTTAATGGATAGAGATGCGGGATTTTTGAAAAGTTTGGAGACCATTCTACACTGGTGCTTCAAAAACACTATTGTGTGTGTAAATCACCCGTGAATTTTGTTAAATACAGGTTTATATTCAGTGAGTCTGATGCAGCTAAGATTGTGCATTTCTAACAAACTCCCAGGTAATATCTATATTTTGGTCTGGGGCCTATGAGTAGCAAGGCTCTCTACACTGAATTATTTTTCTCAGCTTAGTATCGATGTAGAATTTTTGCTCCTTAGTTCAGTTAAATCCAGGTTCTTGCATCACGACCAGGAAAAAATAGGCACATGGACACACTGGAGAGTGAGGAGAGTGGAATTCATTGGACAAAAAGGAAAAAAGAGAAGAAGCACTCTCAGCAAAGTGAGAGGGAGTCTTGCTAATAGGCTAGCACCTTATAGATTGAATTCCAGGCCACCACACAGGAGCTGAAGAGGCCAGGCTCCTCCTCCACTGTACAAGGTGTGAACTTCCCATGGTTCTACCACATTTTCCCAGGGCACAGGCAGGTCCCAGTCCATTGCAGGCATGTGCAGACAAGACCCTGGGCAAGTTCCCTCATCTGCACAAAATTATCTGATGTAAGCACTTGTGGGGTGGGTTGGAGATCTTCTGGGGAACCCCCCCTCATCTGCCCCCTGCATCTATCGTTTCCCCCTCTAAAGCAGTACATCTAACTGCCATGAGAATAAGAATGAGGACGAAAACTGATCTTAACAGCTTCCTGCTGATAGGGAGCACTGTTTTGGGAAAACAGCAGTCAGGGTTCCCTCTAAGCTTCATCTAAGGTTCCCTGGCAAAAGGGGCCATTGTCTGAGACTCTGGTTGCATGAACATTTGGAGTTTGATGGCCTGAAGGCGAAAAGAGACAAACCAGATTATTAGAAAACATGTGTCAAAACAAAACAAGGTGGGGGTAAGGATAGCTCAAAAACCTCAAAGTTTTTTACTAGTTTGGACAGGGAGAGGGAGACCAAAAACCCAACTGGTAAAAACACTTTTACCCTTTTGCTGGCATGTCAGGCTTCTGGGTTCCCTTCCCGAAAACCCAATTCTAAGCCAACTAGTTTAAGGTTTGGTGGTATAGTTTGGCTGTGTCCCCACCCAAATCTCATCTTGAATTCCCATGTGTTGTGGGAGGGACCTAGTGGGAGTTAATGGAATCATGGGGAGAGGTCTTTCCCATGCTGTTCTTGTGACAGTAAATAAGTCTCACGAGATCTGATGGTTTTTATAAAGGGGAGTTTCCCTGCACAAGCTCTTTCTCTCTGTCTGCTGTCATCCATGTAAGATGTAACTTGCTCCTCCTTGCCTTCTGCCATGATTGTGAGGCTTTCCCAGCCATGTGGAACTATAAGTCCAATAAGTCTCTTTCTTCCCAGTCTTGGCTATGTCTTTATCAGCAGTGTGAAAACAGACTAATACAGTAAATTGGTACCAGTAGAGTGGAGCATTGCTGAAAAAGTATCCAAAAATGTGGAAACAACTTTGGAACTGGGTAACTGGCAGAGGTTGGAACAGTTTGGAGGGCTCAGAAGAAGACAGGAAAATGTGGGAAAGTATGGAACTTCCTAGAGACTTGTTGAATGGCTTTGATTAAAATGCTGATAGTGATATGAACAATAAAATCCAAGCTGAGGTGATCTCAAGTGGAGATGCAGAACTTATTGGGAACTGGAGCAAAGGTGACTCTTGTTATGTTTTAGCACAGAGACTGGTGGCATTTTGCCCCTGCCCTAGAGATTTGTGAAACTTTAAACTTGAGAGAGGTGGTTTAGGGTATCTGGTGGAAGAAATTTCTAAGCAGCAAAGCATTCAATATGTGAATTGGGTGCTGTTAAAGGCATTTAGTTTTAAAAGGGAAGCAGGGCATAAAAATTCAGAAAATTTGCAGCCTGACAATGTGATAGAAAATAAAATCCCATTTTCTGAGGATAAACTCAACCTAGCTGCAGAAATTTGAATAAGAGGAAATGAATGTTAATCCTGGAGACAATGGGGAAAATATCTCCAGATCATGCCAGAGGTCTCTGTGGCAGCCCCTTCCATCACAGGCCCAGAGGTGTAGGAGGAAAAAATGGTTTCCTGGGCCAGGCCTAGGGCGCCCCTGCTCTGTGCAACTTAGGGACTTAGTACACTGTGTCCCAGCTGCTCCAGCCATGGCTAAAAGGGGCTAACATACAGCTTGGGCTGTTGCGTCAGAGGGTGTAAGCAAGCCCCAAGCCTTGGAAGCTTCCACGTGATGTTGGGCCTGAAGGTGCACTGAAGTCAAGAATTGAGGTTTGGGAACCTCTACCTAGATTTCAGAGGATGTGTGGAAACACCTAGATTCCCAGGCAGAAGTTTGCTCCAGGTATGGGGCCCTACTGGAGAACCTCTGCCAGGGCAGTGTGGAAGAGAAAAGTGAGGTCAGATCCCCATACAGGGTCCTTACTGGAGCACCACCTAGTGAAGCTGTGAGAAGAGGGCCACCATCTTCCAGACCCCCAGAATAGTAGATCCACTGACAGCTTGCACCGTGCACCTAGAAAGGCTGCAGAAACTCACTGCCAGTCTATGAAAGAAGCCAGGAGGGGAGCTACACCCTGCAAAGCCACAGGACAGGGGTAGAGCTGCCCAGGTCTATGGGAACCCACCTCTTGCATCAGCATGAACTGGATATGAGACATAGAGTCAAAGGAAATCATTTTGGAGCTTTAATATTTGACTGCCCTGCTGGATTTTGGACTTGCATGGGGCCTGTAACCCCTTTGTTTTGGCCAATTTCTCCCATTTGAAACAGCTGTATTTACCCAATGCCTGTACCCCCATTGTATCCAGGAAGTAACTAACTTGCTTTTGATTTTACAGGCTCGTAGACAGAAAGGACTTGCCTTGTCTTGGATGAGACTTTGGACTTTGGACTTTTGAGTTAATGCTGAAATGAGTTAAGGCTTTGGGGGACTGTTGGAAAGGCATGATTGATTTTGAAATTTGAGGACATTAGATTTGGGAGGGGCCAGGGACAGAATGATATGATTTTGCTGGGTCCCCACCCAAATGTCATCTTTAATTCCCATGTGTTGTAGGAGGGACCTGGTGGGAGGTAATTGAATCATGGGGTCAGGTCTTTTCCGTGCTGTTCTCATGATAGTAAATAATCTCACAAGATCTGATAGTTTTATAAGGGGGAATTTCCCTGCGTAAGCTCTCTCTGCCTGCTGCCATCCATGTAAGATGTGACTTGCTCATCCTTGCCTTCTGCCATGACTGTGAGGCTTCCCCAGCCATGTGGAACTGTAAGTCTGTTAAACCTCTTTTTATTTCCAGTCTTGAGTATGTCTTTATCAGCAGCATGAAAGCAGACTACAGCATTTGGGAAATTAACTTTTCCCAGTTTGGAGGATGTATCTGAGGGAGTGTCCCATAGTATGGAGACACAATTACAAATCAGTGAAGAGAAGACAAAGGAGGAAAAAGAAAAAAAGAAGGCATTTTTTCCAAAGGAGTTCCAGGCTTCAGGATGCATTTGAAAGGGGTACAGGCTGAAGATGGATGGCTACTCATCTAGAAAGAGGGGAGCAAGGCATCCTAGGTTCCCTTCTCTTCCTAGCAAATACCTGGGGTATGTGAGGGAGAGAAAATGAGGCATTCATCTTTCTTTATTCTGTTCTTATATCCCCAAGTACTGGTGACCATGACAAGGTGCCACCCATGGGTGTCATCAGAGCAGCTGTCACCCACGTTAACAGGGGATCTAGGGGATGGGAGTATCTGCTTATGCGCATATGCCCTATCTTCCCTGCTGTCAGTAGCCTTCAAATTCCCTAGACCTCATTTATGCCATGGATACTAGCATGACTTTTATCCATGAAATGGGAAGCTTGGCTTAATTGGCAGGAGTTAGTCATGTTTACCTGCGCTGTGCCTTTTAGTTTCTGTTATCATCTGTCTCTGGATCCCTCAGATCCAGTTTTCTTTCCTAGGGCTTTGATCCAAAGCTTGGAATTGAGTTTGGAATCTAAAATGTGTCTCGGGGGGTTGCATGGACTTCTTATTGTAAGCCAAATGCTAAGGTGAAGCTATGGAATTGAGTCCTCCTACAACAAAGGAGAGAAAAGGATGTTTTGTGACATGCCCAGATAACTGGGGGCTATAGAAATGCTTGCCAAGATTTGGGTTCATGTGGCTTGAGTTTGGTTAGCTCCTTTGGTCTTCCTTCCCCACAAAGGAAACCTCCAGGTAATGGACACCCTATCTATTCCCATCACCTGGCAGTATTTGTAGGATAATTGCTCAGAACTACAATATTGATCCAGATTTTTACATTACCCATCCTTTTTGTTTCTTCTAAGCTGCAGTGGGAAACTGCTGATTGGTTAGCAGGATTAAGCAGGGTTAGCCTAAAATGTAGGCAAAAACTTAAAAACAACAAATGAGTCTAGAATTTTTTTTTGAGACAAGAGTTTCGCTCTTGTTGCTGGAGTGCAATAGCATGATCTTAGCTCACTGCGACCACTGCCTCCTGGGTTCAAGTCTCCTGCCTCAGCCTCCCAAGTAGCTAGGATTACAGGCGTGCACCACCACACCTGGCTAATTTTGTATTTTTAGTAGAGAAGGGATTTCTCCATGTTGGTCAGGCTGGTCTCAAACTCCCAACCTCAGGTGATCTGCCTGCCTCAGCTTCCCTAAGTGCTGGGATTACAGGCATGAGCCACTGCACTCGGCCAAGTCTAGAAGTTAATGACAAATGTATGATAAGTTTTAAAACATAATTTCTCTCTCTCCAGTCCTCATTTTTGTTGAAAACAAATCATGATAGGACTGAGTCATTTGCAAAATATTTTTTAGTCTTATAGTTGGCCCGATTATTTACATAAAGTACAGTAAGAATATTTTTTTCTATGTAGACTTTTTAGATTGGCTTTGATGGAACTCTGTTTCACAAGGAATATCAGATAGAACTTTCTAAAGCCAAGCCCAGTCATGGGTTTCTACCCTCAAATGCCTGTGAGTTGGGTAAACTCCTCTCTAGAGGTCCCAAGAGCATGAGATTCCTGGGCCTGTTATAAAGTGACATTCTTTACTCATTGCAGGTTGGAAACCCTGTACAGGGACTGTGTAGACCAGGTATGAGGATAGCTTTCCCAAGGGGTTTTTACTGGCTCTGCAGGTTGAGCTTGACTTCTTAAAGGTAAGCATACCCTTCCAGTCAAAGCCTTGGTAAAATAACCATTTTCTCCAATTGCATCCTGTTGCAAAAGAAAATTGATTCTTATTACACTGAGGCAAACAACTATAGTGCCATAAGTTAACAATACTCACAACTAGTTTTCAAATTCTGGAGAAGCCAGGCAGAGAGAGAGAGAGAGAGAGAGAGAGAGAGAAATATGCTCCAAATTTTGTTCACAGATATATACCTTACTCAATTGTAAAGACTGTAAATAGCTCAAAATAAGATTCCTTGAATGTGAAAAACAAACAAGGATCAGCTATGTTCCAAGCAAAAGTCAAATTAATTACTTTAGTTTTCTATTAGTTCAGTCCATTCAGTTAATTCTTGTTTTGCTTGATATTTGTGAACATTTTAGCTCTTCATGAGTCCTGTATGTTTTTCCATTATTCCAATGTCACAATCTCCAAACTTATCATAAACCTGCATTTGAGAGCACTGTTAAAGTTCTGTAGCTGATTGTAAACCATCGTTTGAAGAGGATCAGAACAACAATTGTCTATGAATAACAAAATCTCCAGGGTAGTTACAGTCAAAAACACGATTGACAAAGAAATTTGGTTATCTCCATGGTTTACAATAGTTGAAAATAACAACCTTAATTGTGATTGATAGTGTATACTCAGACATTAGAATTTTAGAAATCCCATATAATTTTGAAACATATGTTAATATTCCCTAAAATATAACATGAAGACAATTAAACATCATTTTGACAATCCCATCTGCCTAAACATGTTAAATAATACTGTTTAACTCTCTTCCAGATGTTTCAGGGGCCCTCTGTAGTATCCAAAGCCAGGTGTCAGGAAAGATGATTTTGAAACTGAAGTTTCATTTGGGGATGCCTGTTAAATATATTAGAGGTTTAAAACACTTGATGTTATGAACTAGAATTCCAGATTACCATAAGTTATTTATTTTACCAAAATGATGACTCTGAAATTTTAAAAAAGCAAAATCTTTTATAACCTTTTACAAATTTTGCCAAAGAGCAGATTAGTTCCTTAAGAGTACCTTGTTGTGCTTTTATTTCAGTGCTCAATTAGCAGAAAAAAACATATAATACCTTTTTGAATTTAGTCAACATGTTCACATATGAAATTTTTCTACATGATTAATTTTTACAATCCTTTCACAACTTGTTTGAACTTTTAACTTTATCTTATCTAATTTAAAGCAATCCTTTAACTCTAGGCAGCAATTTTCATTTTGATGACATCTGCATTTTACCAATACTATTTAAGGCTATTTTCATTTCTCAAAGATTAAAGTCACATGAACTAAAAGGCACCACAGCTTTTATCTTTCCTTAGATAAATATTTGATCCAAGCACTTATCCTTCTTTAAGTTAACTAGAGCTCTTTTTTAATAGACATTACACACACAATGCATATATAACTACATAGGCAGAAAAGGATCAAATAGCTATAAGATTTTTTGTTTGCCAATCTCCTAATTGGATTATTTGCCCCTGTGTGGATAGCATTAAGAGGAAGATTAGGAAAGCATACAGTTTTGGGGGCCTAATAAAGAGGTACAACCAGAAGACAAAACATTTTGAGAGGGATTCATCAGACTCCAATTCCTAGGGCTCCATGAGGAAAACAAAGGTTACTCCCCTCTCGTGCCTGCATTAAGAGTGGCAAGGCAAAATAAGGAAAAATAATTCAGTTGAGTGATGAAAAACCTCTTTTCCAGAAAAATAAGATCCAAGAAGAGAAAATCATAAAGGCCTTTTAAATGTACCTACAACTTGAATATCCACTTTTAATTAAGCTGAGTGCTCTTTAAGAAAATCCTTTTAAATCACTTATTACCTGACTTTTGACATGCCAAGTGACCAATATTTCTGGCTTTCAAGCTTTACTAAAGACTCAGAGAAAGAGAAATCCAAGGTGGTTTGTGGAGGGGAAAAGAATTAACAAATGGCAAAATCATGCAGATATCAAACCAGAAAGGACTCATTCCCTAAGCCAGGATTCAACGCGTCCACGATTGTAAAATGGCAGGGGCTAAAACAAAGCACTGCCATGTGGTTACAGGTCATGCTTCCAAGGACGTAAAACAAGATGGAGGCCTGCAACAAAGTTTGCTGACCATACAAAAAGACATGCAAAGCACATGATATTGGCTATACCTTAAGAACAACCTTACAAATTCTTTTTCATAATTAAAACTCTACAGAGAACATAAACAGTGATAGTTGGGGTCCTGGCCTAGTAAAACATCTTCTAAAAGGAAAGAAATCTCTTGCTTAAAAATTAACTCCTGACCTGGTGGAGAAAAGAAAGCTTAAAGTGCAGGGCTGTGCTAACTACTGACAGAGTGGAGAAAAGGGGAGAAAATAGCCTAAAGTTCAGAGTTAGAAAGATGTCTGGGGGAAGAGCCTCTTTTTTATGCAAATGGGTTCCTCCAACCTGGAGAGAAAATTAATTTGCTGTTAGATGGATCTGGACCCCTTGACTGAGGGAAGGGAAGCCTCCATGAATGTGTGGTGGGGAATGCTGGCTATCCTGGCACATGAACCTGGGTCCCTGAGCTGTCTTGTGGCCCAGGCAGCAGCTGGGGCTCCTTCTCACCCTTAATGACCATTGGATGCCATATGCACATGCAGCAGACACAGTCATGCACCCCAGCCAGGAAGGAAGTGGGATTGGGAAGCCATCACTCACCCATCTGTCCCAAATGCATGTCTGTGGCCATTGGGGTGGGGTAGTGCACAGCTTCCTCTACCCTCAGAAGAAGCCGAGTACAAAAAGCCTCAGAAACAAGAAGGAAAAAGATCTATTGGTCTGCATTTTACTCACCTTTCCTCATGTCTCTTTGTGGGCCACCAAAATGATGCAGAATTTTTGCTCCTTAGTTCAGTTAAATCTGGGTTCTTGTATCATGACCAGAAAAAATTAGGCATGTAGACACATTGAAAGGTGAGGGGAGCAGAGTTTATTGGGTGAAAAGGAAAAAGAAAGAAAGAAAGAAAGAAAACTCTCAGCAAAGTGAGAGGGGGTCTTGCTAACAGGCTACCACCTCACAGATTGAATTCCAGGCCACCACAAATTCAGGAGCTGAGGCGGCCAGGCTCCCCACCCCCTGCACAAGGCATGAACTTCCCATGGTTCCACTCCATTCTCCGAGTGTGCAAGTAGATCCCCAGTCCATTGCAGGCATACACAGACAAGACCCTGGGCAAGTTCCCTCATCTGCAGGAAACATTTGATGTAGACACTTGTGGGGTGGGTCAGAAATTCTCTGGGGACCCCCCTTATCTGCCTCCTGCATCTGTCAGTACTATGGGGCTGCCGTAAATGTTCAATCAGTATGTGGACATTGCATGAATGAGAACAAGCAAATTAAGTCATATATAGGTCAGACGTTATTTTTACATGTTCAAAATGTTTCTTATTTGAAGAAAACCAGTACCTGCATTTTTATTATAACTGTGAAATTTCATGTGAAATTAGATTAGGTATCACATTATTTCAAATCCATCCCTATGATAAATTGGTTTGGTTTTAGCTGTCATTGAGGGTAATATTCTAGGTTGAAGAAAATAGCAACTGCTAAGTGACTAAGTAATAAATTTAATGCTTGGGTTCCCAAAGTAAATACTTCAGAGACCCCTCTTTTCTCTTTTCTTCATCCCCAGAAGCTCTCTGGGGGGTGTGTCCAGCCTAGGAAATGTACCTCTTTCCACACATTGTCCAAAGTCCACCCAATCTTTTCTAAATTCAGCATTTCTCTTTCTGGGGCTGAGCACTCAGGGAAGTAATGGATCTACTCATTGATTGGTAGCAGCTTCCTTCCATCTAGTTCTAGGGAGTGAATAGGGCTGGAGCACTGAAATTAATTGACATCTAGGCTTAACTAAAAGGGTTAGAAGGTAGCCAGAGGGCATGTCAATTACTTGCCAGTGCCAGCAGGAGGGAAGGAAGGCTGACTAGGCTCTCTGCACTGTGGATATAGTTTGGATTTTTTATGCCCAAACTCTGGGGACCCCAGAGTCACTGCAGAATGTAGGAGAGAGGAGCAAGTGTCCTGTTGCTGCAGCGGCAGATAGCCTCTTACAAAGGACTTTCTCATTTGACTTTTCTATATTTTATTTCTTAAGCTTAGCAATTTTATTTTGCAAGGAAATAATGTGTTGTTTTTAAATGACTATTTCATTCTTGGACAGGAAAGGAATTCATTTCAGTGAACCAAAATGACATTTTTGTGAATGGTCCTATTAGCAAGAGGTATTTTAAGAATCCAGAAATGGATAGTTTAGTGAACAATGAGAATAATTTTTAGGGTAGTTGTTCGTCTAAAAGCCTGGTTTTCATTTAGTCTATACTGATGTCACAGGAAAATTGAAAATAAAAGAAAATCTCTTTGGGAGAGAGAAATTCATAACAGAGAGATAATAAATATTTTCACCAAGTTTTAACCTCTCTTTCCCCACCCCTTGTTTTAAGTTTTTGTGTTGTCTTTATAGTTACAGACTATGTAAGAGTTCAACTACTAGACATTTTCAACAACTTTAAAGACATGTATAGATTTTGATTTTTCACCAACTCTTAATTCACATATTTTGTTTTTAAATTGTACTTACGTTAAACCTGGTCTAGTACATTTATAATATACTTTATAAGATGGATTTGTATCTTGTTCTGTATTTGATTTTCAATATTAAGCATCTCTTATTCCAACTCATTTGTTTCTCACAACTTCATTCTTCTGGATATTCAGCAAGATGTTTTGGAGTTTTTAAACTCACATTTCTTAAGTTCTTACAATGTGCAGATAAACTATCTCTTAGTTTCTCTGAGAATACAGAGGTAAATGGACCTGCCTACCCTTAAGAACTCATGCTTCAAGAGCCAAGTTTTGAAATATTTGTATAGAAAAATTTATTTCTCTTAATCATCCCTTCTCTTGTTCATGTACTTCACTTTATCTACTTCTGCATTGATTTCATTCTGTTTGTCAATTGATGGAAACTATGGCAAGAGTATGTAGACTCATCTTTACAGTGCATTTCTTACAATTAGCTTGAAAATTATACATCATGGAAGGAGCTGTGGCCCTGGATCCACATATTGGACCTCTCCTCTGAGCTGATCACTTTGTTTTAGGCCAGGGATTGGAGTGTACCTCTAATGAAGTCAGGGTTCTGAGTTCAATCCTCTTATGGGTCAGTTATCCTCAGATGACTTGAGAAGACTTCACACTCTGATCTAGTCAGATGTTCATGAATGCCTTCCATTGGCTGCAAGGGAAGTAAGTAAAAGAGTTGAAAAAATTAGCCCACATCCACTTCTACTGGTAAAAGGGTAAACCAAAGCTAAGGTTCTACAGTCAAAAGAATCACTTTTACTTAACCATGAGGCACTTTGCATAGGTTTTATGCAAATATGGTCAATGTTTTCTGGAGCCTGTGTCATGGTGGAGTCTAAGAGGAATGACAGGGAGTGGTAGGCTGCCCACATGAGAGGGAGAGAAGCCACCATGTGTGGAAATTACATAGGCAGTTGCCTCCAGTATGTGGGTCAGGGAGCATAGTGGACTGATGGCATCAGAGAATATGAGTATCCCTGCCCTGCCCTGCCTGCAGGAAAAGTATAAAAACCTTTCTTAAGACCTTTTCATTGTCAGCCTTTGGGACTGGTGGTCACTTTCTGCTGCATCCAGAGTCTTAGACTCAAGACTTTGGGGATTGCAAAACTGAAATACTAGGGGGCAGGCAGGTCTATACAAGAGTTCTTTCTGGTCCCTACTCTCTGCTTCTCTATTTCTTAACTCATCTCTCACTGTAGTATTATAGTTAGTCTGTCTATTTTGCCTTCTGAATTCTAAGTTCCCTAAGGGCAAGGACCCATAACTTCATTGTTTAACCTAGTGCTTAGCAGGCCCTCAGTAAATGTTGGATGTTGAACAGGGAATCTGGTAAGTAAAGTCTCAGTCTGCCAGAGGGTGACAGAGCTTGAAGGTCTCCACGGAAGTGATGAGAGCCGCTGGAGGGGGCCTCAGGGAAGCCCCAAGGAAAAGCACATGTTGGAGCCTTGGAGGGAGCCAGTGGCAGCAGCAATGCTGAGGAGAGTTCTGATCAGAGTGCAGGAATGTACAAGGTTCCTGTAGTGGTTTTGGGAGTTGAAATCAGCCCTGAATGAACTGAGGATCTCAGGAAACTACCATGGTAACAGCAACCAGAGTGGCAAAACATGTTAGAGGTGGCCAAGACCCAATGGAATTATCCCCACAGGAATGAATGAAATTCACATGGCTCAAACACTAGCTGAGAAAATCAGTATACTAGGGACTTTTGCAAACAGAATCTTAAGCCATCAAGTAACCTAATATGCCAGTGTTACTACACTCACCATACAGATGAAGAAATTGAAACTCAGGAAGCTACCTGAGCACGCAGCTAGGGAATGTCAGGACTCAAATTTAAACTCAGATCATATAACTCTGAGTTCAATGATGCTTTTATGGCAACACACCTGCCTGAGCCAACCTACTTGAGCCACACTGCTTGGAACACAAGGAGGATGTCTGTCTTGGGGAACAGGGGTATTGCTTCTCAGCTTTAGAGACCTGAAGTGATATCTCATGGGTAACAGAAGCCACATATTCTCAGTATCCGGTGAGTACTGACCTCAGGGTTCCAGGTGGGGGCTCATGTGTCCAAGAACATAATACAGTCTCTGTTACTCATTGCCATGTATCAAAGAAATATTCATTATGAGTCTCTTAGAAGAAGAGTTATATTCATGTAGAGAGGACAGTAATTTTTAAATATTTATTGTAATCTAAATTTTCTATCCATTTACATTACATTATTTCTGTTAGCTAAAATGATGTATCATTCAGTTGACATTCTTTCCTTTTGAATGTTATCAATTCAGGCTTAAACTACTTAGTTTTCTATGCCAATAACATCAGCTATAGACCTTTTCATTCATGTTATATTTGCCCCTGTAGCAGAGAACAACAGTAACACCAAAAATCTTTTGTTTAAAAAAAACAGAAACATCCCTCCTGTTCATTTAAACTTTTTCTGAGCACCCACAACTGTACAAAAGTTGGGTGCTTAGAGATACAAAGAAAGAAATTAGCCTCTGTCTTCAAAAAAACTTACATGTAACTGCTTACATCGGAATTAAATACTTGCTAAGTAGAGCTACTAATAATATGGCCATGGCAGTTCAGGGAAACAATTCATCCTAACAATAATGACTCTCATTTTAGTGTAATCTTGAACCTAAAAGATGAGAAAGAGTTTAAGGGCTAGAAAGACAAGGAAAAAAATGGCTCTGCCATGTCCTTACTGTAAAGCCTTTTGCACTCTTTAGACTCTGTAGCTTAGTGGTTATAGAGTACAGACTTAACTTCCTGTATCTCAATTCCGGCTTCTGCCACTTACCTTGAACAAATCTCTGATCTCTCAGTGCTTCACTTTTCTCATCTGCAAAATGGCGATAATAGTACCTACCTTTTAAAGGCGTTATGAAGAACTAAATGTCAGTGTATGCGAGAAGTATTTAAAACACTGCATGAAACATAATATTATGTAAGCCTTCACTTCTATTTTTCTCTGTGCCTCTGCTTCCTTTTATCTAAAGCCAAAATAATAATACTGACCTCATGAATTTGTTGTTTGGATTAAATGAGATCGTTCATGTTAAGTACCTAGCACATAGTAAACATTAAACATGAGTTCCCTTCCTACTTAAGATAAAAAATGCATTTTCTCAGTTTAAAACATACAATAATATACACACAAACATGGTAGCTTAAGGATTGCCTTTTTAGAAATTGCCATGGTAAAGCTTTTGAAATTTGTGAACTTGCCAGTAAAAGTTTTGGCTAATGTTTTGCTGGACAATGTATTATTTATGCCCAAGGTCCAAAAGTTATCAAGTTCCCCAAATTGACAAGGTAATTTCCATGCTAAACTCAATGAAGTTTTTGAAAAGGCTTATTTATATCATCATTTCAGAATAAAGCGATCCTATCAATGTCTATAAAGCTTTGCAATTCTCATTTCTTCCACCCACTCTGACGGCTTTAAAGTCTGTAAGCTTGTCAAGAAACTCTTGTTTTTCATTTCACTTTGGAACTCTCTAAGATAATGAATGAGAAGGCCTACATTAAAGGGCATTTGTAATAACAGTAATAAAACACTCATGCATTTGGAGATAAACCAGCTTTAAAAAATGAGTTTTGGCTGTTAACTTATTCTTTCACATTAGCATATATTTTGAACAGTGGTCCTTACAAAGGCATGCAAATGTTTTAGTGTGGGCAGTAGTTTTGTGTGTGGGGTGTGTGTGTGTGTGTGTGTGTGTGTGTGTGTGTGTGTGTGTGTTTAAATAGGGTATTCTGTAGAGAAGATTCATAGCAAAATTGAATGGAAGGTACAGAGATTTTCTCTGTCCCCAAATGCATACAGTCCCCCATTATTAACATTCCCCACCAGAGTGGTACATTTGCTACAACTGACTAACCTAAATTAGCACATCATTATCATGCAAAGTCCACAGTTTACATTAGAGTTCATTCTCGATGTTGTGCATTCTATGGGTTTGTACAAATGTATAATTACATGGCTCTGTCATTATAGTATCATATAGAATGGTTTCACCACCCTCAAAGTCTCCTGTGCTCTGCCTATTAATCCCTCCCACCCCACTAAGCCCTGGAAATCACTAATCTTTTACTATCTCCATAGGTTTTCTTTTTCATATAATATAATTAGAATCATACAGTATGTTGCTTTTTCATGTTGGCTTCTTTCACTTATTAATATGCATTTAAGGTTCCTCCATGTCTACTCATGGCTTTGTAACATATTTCTTTCTAGCACTGAATGATATTCCATTGTCTGGATAGACACAGTTTACTTATCCATTCAACTACTGAAAGATATCTTGGTTGCTTTCAAGTTTTGGCAATCATGAATAAAGACGCTAAAAATATCCATGTGCCAGTTTTTGTGTGGACACAAGTTTCAGTTCCTCTGGGTAAATAACAAGGAGCATAATTACTGAATCATATGGTAAAAGTATGTTTAGCTTTGTAAGACACTGCTAAACAGTCTCCAAAAATAGCTGTACCATTTTGCATTCCCACCAGTAATGAATGAGAGTGTCCTTTGAACACCACGTCCTTACCAGCATTTGGCATTGTCACTGTTCTGTATTTTGCTCCTTCTAACACATGTTTACTGATACTCATTGTTGCTTTAATTTGCTCTTCCCTGATAATATAAATAAAATACTAGCAAACCAAATTCAATAACACATCAGAAATATTATGCATCATGGTCAAGTTAGATTAATCCCTGGGGTACGAGGCTGCTTAAATATAGGCAACTCAGTCAATCCTATATACCATGTTAACAGAGTGAAAGATAAAAACCACATGAACATCTCAGTAGATGCAGAAAAATTGTTTGACAAAGCTCAACATATATTGTTGATGGAAACTTTCAATAATTTAAGTATAGAAGCAAATTTCCTTGACACAATAACATAATAAATGTCATTTATGAAAGCCCATAGCTATTATAATCAATGGGGGGAAACTGGAAGCTTTTTCTCTGAGATCCAGTAAAAGGCAAACAGATCCACTCTCACCACTTCTATTGAGCATGCTACTTGAAGTACATTCATCTAAAAGAATAAAATACTTAGGAATAAATTTAACCAAGGAAGTGAAAGATCTGTAAATTGAAAACTATAAAACATTAATAAAGGAAATTGAGGAAGACACAGATAAAAGGAAAGATAACTCATTTTTATGGATTGGAAGAATAAATATGGCTTAAATGTCCACACTACCCAAAGCAATATGCAGATTCGATACAATCTACATCAAAATTCCAATTGCATTTTTCACAGAAATAGAAAAAACAATTCTAAAAATTCTATAGAACCACAAAAGGTCCTGAATAGCAAAAGCACTACAGAAAGAAAAATAAAGTTGGAGACATTACACATCTTGATTTCAAATTATATTTCAAAGCTGTAGTAATCAAAACAGTATGGTACTAGCATAAAAGTACACACAAAGGCCAATGGAACAGAATATAAATCCCAGAAATAAACACAAACATATACAGTCAACTAATTTTTGACAAGGGTACCAAAAAGACACAATGGAGAAAGGATAGTCTCCTCAACAAGTGATGTTGGAAAACTCAATATCCACATACAAAAAAAGTAAAATTAGACCCTTACCTTACACAAAACTCAACTCAAAATTGAAGACCTAAATGTAGTACCTGAAACCATAAAACTCATAGAAGAAAGCACAGAGGAAAAGCTTTTTGACATTGGTCTTGGCTGGCAATGTCATTTGGATATTACAACAAGAGCTTAGGTAACAAAAGAAAAAATAAGTAGGACTTTGTTAAACTCAAAAGCTTCTGTAAAGCCATGGAAATAATAAACTAAATTAAAAGGCAGCCTATGCATTGGGAAATAATATTGCAAACCATAAATAAATGTGTTGAGTTTTAAAAGTTATTTTACATTTAGAATGGTGGTCTTTTATTAGATATGTTTTTGCAAATATTTTCTCCCACTCTGTGATTTGTCTTCTCATTCTCTTAAGAATGTCTTTTGCAGAGCAGAAAATGTTCATTTTAACGAAGTCCAGCTTATCAATTCTTTCATGAATGGTGCCTTTGGTATGGTATCCAAAAAGTCATCACCAAACCCAAGGTCATTTAGAAGTTTCTCCTATGTTATTTTCTAGGTTTTTATGCTTTTTACATTTTACGTGTAGGTCTGTGATCCATTCTGAGTAATTTTTGTAAAGAGTGCAAGGTTTATGTCTAAATTTGTTTTTTGTTTGTGGATGTTCACCTGTTCCGACATCTTTTCTCCATTGTATATCCTTTACTCCTTTGTCAAAAATCAGTTGATCACATTTATGTAAGTCTACTTTGGGGCTTTCTTCTGTTCCATTTAAGTCAGTCTGACTGTCTCTATCTCTGTCTCTGTCTCTCTCTCTCTCTCTCTCTCTCTCTCTCTCTTTTGCCAATACAACACTGTCTTAATTACCATAACTTTATAGTAAGTCTTGAACTTGGACATTACTATAATGGATAATGTTCAGCTTCAAAACTTACTATACTGTCTTACTGTTATAATGTCCTCCAACTTTGTTCTCCTTCAATATTGCATTAGCTATTCTGGGTCTTTTGCCTCTCTGCATACACTTTAAAATTAGTTTTTGGTATTCACAAAATAACTTGCTGGAATTTTGACTGAGATTGTTTTAAATCTATAAATCAAAGTGAGAAGAAATGACATCTTGACAATATTGAGTCATCCTATCCATAAATAAGGAATATCTCTGCATTTATTTAGTTCTCTTATTTTTTATTAAAGTTTTGTAGTTTTTCCCATATAGATCTTGCATATATTTTGTTATATTTATGCTTAAGTATTTCATTTTTGAGAAGGCTAATGTAAATGATACTGTTTTAATTTCAATTTTCATTTGCTCACTGTTGGTACATAGGAAAGAAATTTACTTTTTTATATTAACATTTTATCCTGTTACCTTGCTATAATTGCTTATTAGTTGCAGAAGGTTGTTTGGTCAATTTTTAAAATTTTATTTGTCTGCAAACAAAAATACTTCTATATTTTCCTTTCCAATTTGTGTACATTTTTATTTTCTTTTCTTGTTTTCTTGCATTAGTTAGGACTTTCGGTGTGGTGTTAAAAAACAGTAGTAAGAAGAGACATCCTGGTCATTTCTTATGTTAGTGGGAAAGCTTCTGATATCTCACCAATAAGTATAATGTTAGAAGTAGGTTTTTTGCAGATGTTCTTTATCAAATTGAGTAAATTCCCATTTAGTCCTAGTTTAAGGTGAGTTTTTATCACAAATGGGTGTTGGATTTTTGTCAAATGCTTTTTTATACCATTATGTGGTTTTTCTGTTTTAGCCTGGTGGTGTAATAGATTACATTATTTGGTTTTCAACTGTTGAACCAGACTTGCATACCTGCGATAAATCCCACTTGGTTATGGTATATAATTCTTTTTATACATTGTTGGATTTTATTTGCTAATATTTTGTTGTGGACTTTTGCATCAATGTTTATGAGAGATATTGGTCTATAGCTTTCTTTTCTTGTAATGTCTTTGTATATTATGCTGGCCTCAAAGAATGACTTAGGAAGTATTCCCTCTGCTTCTGTCTTCTGAAAGAGACCAAAGAGAATGGTATAATTTCTTCACAAAATGTTTCACCACAGAGCCTATCTGAGCCTGGTACTTTCTGTTTTAGAAGATTATGAATTTCCTTAGTCAATTCAGGTTGCAATGACAAATTACCATAGACTGGGTATCTTATAATTGACAGTAATGCATTTCTCCCAATCTGGAGACTGGAAGTCCCAGATCAGGATTACAGCATGGTCAGGTTCTAGTAAAGGCCCTTTCACATTGCATATTGCTGCATCCTTGTTGTGTCCTCATATGGCAGAAAGGGGCAAGAGAGCGCTTTGGGTTCTTTCTCATAAAGGCACTGATACCATTCTTGAGGCCCCAATCCTCATGACCTAATCACCGCCCAAAGCCCCCACCTCCTAATACCAACACATTGGGGGTTGGGATTTTAACATATACATTTTGGGGGACACAAATACTTAGTCCATAACATTAATTATTGACTCAATTTCTTTAATAGATACAGGCCTATTCATATTGTCTATTTATTCTTGCATGAGTTTTGGCATATTGTGTCTTACAAGAAATTGGTTCAGTTCATATAGATTCAAATTTGTGGGCACAGAGTTGTTCATAGTGTTCCTTTACTATCATTTTAATGTCCACAAGATTTGTAGTGATGTCCCCTCTTTCATTTATGATATTAGTAATTTCTATCCTCTCTTTTTCTAACTCCAGCTAGATACTTATTGATTTTATTGATCTTTTCAAAGAACCATTTTAAGTTTTATTTGCTTTCTCTATTGATTTTCCCTTTCCAATTTTATTGATTTCTGTTTTGATTTTTATTATTTCTTCTTTTCTACTTATTATGGACTTAATTTGCTTTTCTTTTTCTAGATTCCTAAGGTGAAAAAATAGATTTTAAATATTTCTTCTTTTCTAAAATATGCATCTAATACTATAAATATGCATCTAATACTATTATATTTATATATAAATATATAAAAATGTATCTAATCCCTCTATGCCTTATTTTTACTCATTTCACAAATTTTGATAAGTTGTGCTTTCATTTTCTTTTGCCATTATTATCTTTATTATTATTCAATTCTATTGCTCTTATTCTTTGTTCCTATTTTTGTCTTCTACTTTTCTGTCTTTTTCCGTTTGATGGTTAATTGAGTATTTTTAAATGATTTTTATTTTCTCTTCTTTCTTAGCATATCAGTTATATTTTTATACATTTTTAGTGATTTGCCTTGAGTTTGACATATGCATATACAACAAATTCAAACCTGCTTTCAAATAACACTATTCCATTTCACCAGTAATGTGAGCACCTTATAATAACAACATAATCTTAATTCTTTTCTTCCATCTCTTGTGTTATTGCTGTCATTCATTTCACTTATACATAAGCATATATAGTTACCATTATTATTTTGAACAAAATATTATCTACTGGATCAGTTAAGAATAATAAAAATGAAAGTTATTATTTTACCTTCTCTAGTAAAAAGCTAAACCAACTGAAACATCAATAGCTCTTAGATTCTTAACAGAGCTGAGGTCATAGGGAAAGCTGCTTATTTAGCTTTTTACTAGTTAAGATAGAGTGGTGACTTCATTATTCTTACATGTCAGACCAAAAACTGGACGTTGGCAGTAATATTTTAAATTTTAAATCTATCTCGCCTATTTTTCTCACTCTATATTATGGTTTTTATTAAAAGAGATCAACATTTTGCTCTTCTCAAAAAGAGCATATGCTCTTTGTTTGGAGCATTTACTGCATCTGTTCCTCTCTATTTTAATACCATCTCTACCCACTGAAGGAATTCCTTACCCTTTTGCTTGCTTCTCATTCCCACTATCAAAACTTTTCTTCAGAAAGCCTTTCTTAGCAAGTTAAGTAGCATAGAGCCAGAAACCATCAGAACAAGGAGTGATCTTAGAGTCACTTAGTGGAACTACAATTCAGATGCTTAAATCTCTTCTACAACACCCCTACAAGCTATCACCAACTGCTTGCACATGCTAGTGGTGAAGAACTTACCACCACCTGTATCCAGGATGTTGAACAATACTTCTCATTAAATATAATCAAAATACTTCATTTTTCACTTCCCATTGCCACTTTAAAATGTATTTGATGGTCTTTCTCTGGCCCCTAAGTAGAAACTCTGGCAAAACCTATGCTTTGGAGGCACTTGTTAAGTAATACACAATGCTACAGTATTTTTTAAGTCACTAAAGAACATTTTCAGTTCTGTAATTAAATATGCAATTTAATATGTTAATCAACATTTCAATCTTTATACAAAGGCAAGAATGCCATCCCAATGTACCCCACTCCAGGAAAGCCCTTTATTGGGGTGAGCTGCTCCTTTCTTTAGTCTCAGACTCTTCTAATGTTGGCATACAAGAAGAGAGAAGAGGGCAATGGAGCCAAAAAGTGTTAGTTTATGGACTTAACATACAGCTATTTAAATCAAACTTTTGCAGCTTCACTTGCAAAAACCCTTTTCAAGACCTCCTCACTAATTTTCTATCTGTGATGCTTTATTCTTTTCATTAAAGAGAACCTGTCAAATACTACAAGCTTAAGAACTCAAAAAATCTGGATCTACTCATGTGTCACAGTGCTGCCGTAAGCTGGCCCCACAGTCCATGGTTCTGGCTAATGATTACAATTGGTGGTTCCCAAGTAGACAGAGTAGGTGGGTTCTTCTAAGGCTCTCCTGCTGGGCCACTCTGCAATGACTTCCAGGATGTCAGTAGCTGACACTTTGGCTGGTTGTTCTAGCTCTCACCTCAGTTTCTGATTTTTCAGTGGTCCTTTCTATTCAGACCTTCTACTAGACTCCACTCACTTTCCAGCAGAAGCTTTCTTCAGCAGAAGCTTACTGCAGATTCCATGTATGTTTTCTGGGGTTTGTGCACCTTTGACGCACCATTAGAGAAAGGGCATTTTCATCTGACACAGGCTATTTCTTTCTTTCCACACTCCCACTAAGGCTGAGAGCCACAGCCTCTTGCTTGTGTGTCACACAACAGTTCAAGGCTCCTCTGTACTTTTAGAGTGGTCTTTTGGAAGCCCACTCCCTCTAGGCTGGATGTGAAGGAGAAACAGCTTCACCATATTCCCTTTGAAGCAGAGAAATGATAGAAGTTCCCTTTAAGGAAATCTCTCCATAAATCTTCCCCCTTCTTTAATCTTTTGATTTCTTATAGTCTCCTTGTGGGGTAATTTTCCTTCAAAAATTTGTTTCTGCCTAGAAATTCACTTTGAGATGTCCCAAGTGTTGTATTGTGGGGTCATAGTTATAATTCCAGTTTAACATCTTCTCACAGACCCAAGAAAATCCTCTCTACTTTTGGAAAGTGTTGATAATCCAAAACACTTCCTTTCAACTTCCAAAATCCCTCTTCCATGGGTAGTTATGTTCAGTTCTACACGAAACAAGGTTAACTCCTCTTCTACTCACTAGTCGTTTGCAATAGGCTGAATAGTGCAAACCACCAGTCCCACTCTCTTGAAGATATCTGCATCCTAATTTCCAGAATCTGTAAATGCTACCTTGTGGGCAAAACTGACTTTGCACATCTGATTAAGAACCTTGAGATGAGGAAATTATTCTGGGTTATCCAAGTGAGCCTTAAGTGTAATCACAAATGTCCTTATAAAGGGAGGCAGAGGGAGATTTGACTATGGAAGAGAAGAAAGTGACAGGATGATGAAAGCAGACATGGGATTTAGGGGCTTTGATGATGGAAGAAGGAGACCAAGAAATGCTAGTGGCCACTAGAAGCTGGAAAAGGTAACACAATGGATGTTCTCCCTTTATACCCTCTAGAAGCAACCTACCTCGCCATATTAGCCCAGTAGCCTACCTTAGCCCAGTAAATCTGATTCCAGACTTCTGACCACCAGAATTCTAAGGGAATATATTTGTTTTGTTTTAAGTCAACAAGTTTGTGGTAATTTTTTAAGCAGCCATAGGAAGCTAAAACCCCGTTAGGATGGTTGAAGAGTATCATAGCTTCTGAAGATGCAGTAAAGAAGTTGTGTTGCCTAGAAGGATTGAGTTTCCTGTGAAGCAATATTCAAGCAAAAAGAAGTACATTTCACAGTTCCCCAGCATCATCCAACTTAAATAAACGTTGCTGTTCTAAAATGGTTGCTTATGAGTTTGTTTTTGTTTTTGTTTTGTTTTGTTTTTGAGGTAGGTTCCCCCAAAGAAGCTCACCAATTTGTTGTTATCCAGTCAAATTTCTACCCTGCCTACTCCTTGGCTGTTCTGAGAAAATAAAAATGAAAGAAAACAAAAATGTTAGAGGTACTAGTCCATGTCTTCACTACTGTAGAGAGTTCCAAAGTTCTCTTTGATTGAAACTTGCTTCTTTTGTTCTAAGAAGTTTAGCAGTCTGCATTACTGCCTTTTACCAAAGAGCTTTAAATAATCCCTGCCCGGTACTATTTTTGGTATCCAGGACAATAGATTATTATAGGCAAAAGAAAAAATTCAGGGCAGTCCTCCAAAAATAGGACATCTCGTTTTGAAATAAATTATCTCTTACTTGGTCCCAAGGTATCTTGCAGAGCCAAAAAAATTCCCCAGGGAAGTAAAGCAAAGACCTTGACAGCATTTTGGGCAGCAAATTTGAGTTGATTCTGTTTTGTTCATTCTATAAGTTTGGTCAATGTCCTGTGTCCATTTGCATGACTCTTACCAAGTTCCCGCAACAACTAGGTACTCTGGCAATTTCAATTTAGCACTCTTGATATGGGCTCTTATTCTCTTAGCAAAGCCCAGAATGCAAAGAAATTTCAAGTATCAGCATATATATTTTTCTACCTTGCTGTAAGGATTACATGATTTGTGTTTTAACAAATTTGTAAATTTATTTGCAAATTATTATACGATTTGCAAACAAAGACATAGGAACAACATATCTTCTCCATAACCAGCGTTATGCTAAATATTTTTGCTAGTATGAAGTCACATTTCTTTCACTCTTTGCTTTCTGTCAAAAGAATAAATTCAACTGAATTCAAGTCAGCCTACACTTATGGAGCCTGTACAGTGTGCTACCAGATGACATGCTGGACACTGATTACAAAAGGGGCACGCATATGTTCTCCTTCTTTAGGAGCTCACAGGTAGGAAAGTGACACAGACATGCAAAAGAAAACCATTCTAAAATGTGAGGATAATGTAAGTACAAGTGCAAAGAAGACAAAACTGAGGGAGCAATTCCTTCTGTTTGGGAGGGTGTTTTAAAGTAAAGAGGTGTTCAAAGTATGATTTCATAAATCACAGAGTTTATTGCCATACAATGAGTTTTTTATGATTTCACAGTGCTCAAAGAGGGGAAGAATAACGGGAACAAATCTCACAAGAATTTACTCATAAGATGAAATACATTAAACATATGGTGAGTGAGTTTCAGTTTCATTTAGAGTCCAATTATTAAAGTCTATTTGCTCCATTGAGATGAAAGCAGACCTCTGTGACTGTAAGGTCTAATTAAAGTTTTGAGGCACATCTTTCTATGAGCAGTTCATAGTGTGTTGAGGGATTGAACTGGGGCAAGGACTCCCTAGTACCTGAGGGTCTCTCTCTTCCTCTTATCCTCTAACTGAGGCTGGTGGTCCAGGAAGCTCTCACTCCTTGGAGGACATGTGGTCCATAAGGTCTACCACCTTGTTACTGTAGCCAAATTCATCATCATACCAGGCAATGAACTAGTCAAAGTGGTTGTTAGGGCAATGCCAGTCCCAGCATGGAAGGTAGAAGTGTAAGTGTCACTGTTAGAGTCTAGGAAACAATCAGGTCCTCAGTGTAGCCAGGATGCCCTTTAGGAGAATATCTAATGTCTGCTTCATCACCTTCTTTGTGTCATTGTATTTGGCAGCTTTCTCTGGACAGTCCATAGAAAGCTGGAGACACAGCTTAGGGATGGGGACACAGAAGACCATGCCACTGAGCTTTCCATTCAGCTCAGACCTTGCCCACAGCCTTGGAAGCATCAATAGAGGCAGGCATGAAGTTCTGGCTAGCCTCATGGCTGTCACAACACAGTTTCCCAGAGAGGCCATCCCAGTCTTCTTGGTGTCAGTGATGGCATGGATTGTGATCTTGAGTCTCTCCATGATGCCAAAATTGTTATTGATGACATTGGTCAGGAGGGCTAAGCACTTGGTGGTGCAGAAGGAATTGCTGACAATCTTGAGGGAGTTGTCACACTTCTCATGGTTCATACTCATAGCACAATATGGGGACATCAGCAGAAGGGACAAAGATGATGACCCTATTGGCTCTACCCTTCATATGAAGTCAGACTTATACAAGGAAATGAAGACACCAGTAGATTCCACAACAAATTCATTACAAGAATTGCCCCATTTAATGTCAGGATCTCACTTCTAGAAGATGGAAATGGGCTTTTCATTTATAGCAACCTTTTGGCTTTCAGTCTTGGCTATGCTGTTGAACTTGTCATTGGTGGAATTGTACTAGAACAAATAGACAATGTACTTGAGGTTAACAAAGGGGTTAGTGATGGCAACTACATCCACATTGCCATCACTTCAGCTTGTGTCTCAAGGATGCTACCGCTGTCACTGTATGAGAAGATGTGACTGTCTGTCAAATGGGAAGAGCAGAGAGTCTATAAGTTTTAAAATCACATTAGGTGTTAGTTTCTTTACATGCATTACCTTTAATTCTTACAACGATTCTGTGAAGTAAGGCTTATTAATCTCCTTTTTCAAATGATGAAATAGAAATAAATGACACTAAATAATTTTTTAAGTCAATAGACCTAGAGAGAGACGAATTTGGATCTCAACTTACTCAGATTGGTTCCAGAGTTGATATGCATTTCTTCTCGTCCAGAGATTATCAAATTGGATAAAGTGCTTTGTTGGGGTTTTTTTTGGAGGGGAGGATGTGGGAAGCAAGCTCCAAAAATGAGGTGTTTTGATTGCTGTTGTCTAATTGATTACCGAGATAGTTCAGAGATTCTGAAAACACAGTTTCTTAAAATTGTCAGATGAAATTCTCTTTAGGGAACAAAACTATGATGTAACCATAAATATTTTGTTGTACTGTACCCTGGTCTGTGACCTTTGAAACAAACTTTTCACTTTTGCTGTTCACCATATGTTAAGTGTGATTGAATGTACCATTGCTGAGAGTCCGAAAGAGCCAGATAGGGGTGGGGGCAGGGCAATAACTGACAGTAAGTGAGTGAGGAAGTCACTGCCCTTTCAATTTTCTTTCAACATACTCTGACTACATGAAGGAGGAATCTTAGTTTGATGCTGTTTTTCCTTAACATCTCTCTAATACTTGACAGTCTCCCTTTTTATCAAAGTAAAAGCATATTCAAGCTGGAATCCTTCTTGTCTAGCTAACTGCTTTTGTTTATTTTCACAGTTTTCTTCTATTTATAGCAATGGATTCTGGTTTTCTCCTTATGGTAATGACACCTAGTTTCCTTTAATAACAAATATATTTGAGTTAAAGTGACTCCATTTCTTTTTAATTTTTAATTTTTGTGGGTACATAGTAGGTCTATACATTCATGGGGTACATGAGATATTTTTATAAAGGTATACTATGCATAAAAATCACATGAGGATAAAAGAGATATTCATCACCTCAGGTGGTTATCCTTTTGTGTGTTACAAACAATCCAATTATATTCTTTTAGTTATTTAAAAATGTACAATAAATGATTGTTGACTAGTCACCCTGTTGTGCTATCAAATACTAAATTTTATTCATTATATCTAATTCTATTTTTGTACCAGTTAATCATCCCCACTCCTCACCCCTCACTACCTTTCCCAAACCCTGGTAACCATCATCCTACTATCTCCATTAATTGAATTGTTTTAATTTTTAGCTCCCACAAATAAGTGAGGGCATGTGAAGTTTATCTTTCTATTCCTGACTTATTTCACTTAACATAACGTTCTCCAGTTCTATCCATGTTGTTACAAATGACAGAATTTCATTCTTTTTATGGCTGAATACTATTCCATTGTGTATATGGACCACATTTTCTTTATCCATTTGTTTGCTGATAGACACGCCAGTTTCTTCCAAATGTTGGCTATGGTGAACAGTGCTGCAACAAACATGTGAGTACAAGATATCTCATCAATATACTGATTTCCTTTCCATTAGGTATACACCTAGCAGTGGGATTGCTGGATCGTATGGTAGCTCTATTTTCAGTTTTCTGAGAAATCTCCAAACTGTTCTCCATGGTGGTTGTACTAATTTACATTCTCAACAACAGTGTACAAGCATTCCCTTTTTTTCCCACATCCTCACCAGCATTTGATATTGTGCCTGTCTTTTGGATATAAGCCATTTTAACTGGGGTGAGATGATCTCATTGTAGTTTTGATTTGGATTTTTCTGATGATCAGTGATGCTGAGCACCTTTTCATATGCCTGTTTGTCATTTATAGTCTATTCAGGGCTTTTGCTCATTTTAAAAATCAGATTGTTAGATCTTTTTCCTATTGAGTTAGCTGAATTCCTTGTATATTCTGGTTATTAATCCCTTGTCAGATGGGTAGTTTGCAAATATTTTCACCCATTCTGTGGTTTGTCTCTTCACTTTGTTGATTGTTTCCTATGCTATGCAGAAGGTTTTTAACTTGATGTGATCTCATTCATTCATTTTTGTTTCGGTTGCCTGTGCTTGTGCAGTATTATTAAAGAAATCATTGCTCAGTTCAATGTCCTGGAGAGTTTCCCTAATGTTTTAATAGTTTCATGGTTTAAGGGTTTAGATTTAAGTATTTAATCCATTTTGATTTTATTTTTGTACCTGGCAAGAGATAAGGATCTGGTTTTATTCTTTGGCATACAGATATCCTGTTTTCCCAGCACCATTTATTGAATAGACTGTCCTTTCCTCAGTGTATGCTTTTGGAAGCTGTGTTAAAAATGAGTTTGCTATAGGTATATGGATTTGTTTCTGGGCTTTCTATTCTTTTCCATTGGTCATTGTATCTATTTTAGGCCAGTACCATGTCATTTTGGTAACAATAGCTCTCTAGTATAATTTAAAGACAAGTAGTGTGATTACTCTAGGTTTGTTCTCTTCACTCAGGATATCTTTGGCTATTCTGAGTCTTTTGAAAGTCTATATAAATATTACGATTTTTTTTTCTATTTCTGTGAGGAATGTCATTGTTTTATTTTGACAGGGATTGCATTGAATCTATAGATTGCTTTGGGTAGCATGGACATTTAAACAATACTGATTCTTCTAATCCATGAACATGGAATATCTTTCCATTTTTTGTGTGTCCTTTTGCATGTCTTTAATTAATGTTGTATAGTTTCCATTGTAGAAATCTTTCACTTCCTTGGTTAAGTTAATTCCTATGTATTTTATTTTATTTATAGCTATTGTAAATGGGATTACTTTCTTGATGTCTTTTTCAGATTGTATGCTGTTGGCATGTAGAAATGCTTCAGATTTTTATATGTTGATTTTGTATCCTACAAATTTGCTGAATTTATTGATTCTAATTTTTTTTAATAAAGTCTTTAGGTTTTTCCCAATCTAAGATCATATCATCTGAAAACAGGGATAATTTGACTTTTTCTCTACCAATTAGGATGCCCTTTATTTCTTTCTCTTCTCTCATTGCTCTAGCTAGGACTTCCAGTACTATATTGAATAACAATGCTGACAGCGGGCATCTTTGTTGTGTTCCAGATCTTAGAGGAAAGGCTTTCCATTTTTCCTCATTCAACGTGATACCAGCTGTGGGTCTGTTATGTTTGGTTTCTGTTGTGTTGAGGTATGTTTCGTCTATACTCAGTATTTTTAGGGTTCTTATTATGAAGGGATGTTGAATTTTATCAAATGCTTTTTCAGCATTAGAAATGATCATATGGTTTCTGTCCTTCATTCCATGGGTGTGATGTATTATATTAATTGACTTGCATATGTTGAATTATCCTTGCATTTCTGGGATAAATCCCACCTGGTCATGATGAATGAACTTTTTAATGTGTTCTTGAATTCAGTTCGCGATTATTTTATTGGGAATTTTGCATCAATGTTCAACAGGAACATTGGCCTGTAGTTTTCATTTTTTGATGTGTCTTTTCTGGTTTTGGCATCAGGGTAATATTGGCCTTGTAGAATCAGTTTAGAAGTATTACTTCCTCCTCTGTATTTTCAGAATCATTTGAATGGGATTGGTATTAGTTCTTTAAATGTTTGGTAAAGTTCAACAGTGAAGCATTAGGTCTCAGATTTTTGCTGGGAGACATTTTATTACTGTATCAATATCATTACTTGTTATTTGTCTGTTCAGGCTTTGGATTCTTCATGGTTCAACCTTAGTAGGTTGTAAGTGTCTAGGAATTTATCCATTTCTTCTAGGTTTTCCAATTTATTTGCAGATAGTTGCTAATAGTAGCCTCTAATGATTCTTTGATTTTCTGTGGAATTGGTTGTAATGTCTTCTTTTTCACCTCTGATTTTGTTTACTTGGGTCTTCTCTCTTTTCTTAGTCTGGTTAAAGGTTTGTTGATGATCTTGTTTATCTTTTCAAAAAAACTAACTTTTCATTTTGCTGATCTTTTGTATTTTTAAAATTTCAATTTCACTTATTTCTGAACTGCTCTTTATTGTTTGTTATCTTCCACTAATTTTAGGTTTGGTTTGCTCTTGCTTTTGTAGTTCCTTAACATGCATTCTTAAGTTATTTGAAGTCTTTTTACTATTTTGATGTAGGTACTTACAGCTATAAACTTTCTTCTTAGTAGTGCTTTCGAAGTATCCCATAAATTTTGGTATGTTATGTTTCTATTTTCATTTGTCTCAAGAAGTTTTTAATTTCCTTCCTTATTTCTTCATAGATCCACTGGTCATTCAGGAGCATATTGTTTAATTTCTAAACTTCGTTTAGAAACTTTGTTTCTAAAGTTTCCAAATTTTCTCTCTTTATTAATGTTTAGTTTTATTCAATTGTGGTCAGAGAAGATATTTGCTATTATTTCAATTTTTTTGAATGTTTTAAGACTCATTTTGTGACATAACATATGGTCTATCCTTGAGAATGATTAATGTGCTGAGGAGAAGAATATGTATTCTGCAACCATTGGATGAACTGTTCTGTAAATATCTATTAGATCCATTAGGTCTATAGTGCAGAATAAGCCCGATATTTCTTTGTTGATTTTCTGTCTGAATGATCTATCCAGTGCTGGAAGTAGGATGTTGAAGTCTCCAGCTATTATTGTACTGGAGTCTCTCTCTCTTTCTCTCTTTTCTTTTTCTCTAGCTCTAATAATATTTGCTTTATAAATCTGGGTGCTCAAATATTACATGCATATATGTTTAAATTGTTGTGCCTTCTTGCTGAATTAACTCCTTTATCATTATATAATGTCCTTCATTGTCTCTGTTTATAGTTTTTATGTTAAAATCTATTTTGTCTGATGTAAGTATAGCTACTCCTGCTCTTTTTTTGGTTTCCATTTGCATAGAATATCTATTTCCATCCTTTTATGTTCAGTCCATGTGTGTCTTTATAAGTAAAATCTGTTTCTTACAGGCCACACAGATCACTGGGTCTTGTTTTTATTTATTTTTTTATTCATTCAGTCACTATGTCTTTCAGGAGTTTAGTCCATTTACATTCAAAATTATTACTGATAAAGAAGGACTTACCCCTGCCATTGTGTTATTTGTTTTCTGGTTGTTTTGTGGTCTTCTATTCCTTTTTTCTTCTCCTTCTATCAGGTGATTTTCTCTGATGATATGTTTCAATTGTTGCTTTTTATTTTTTTGTGTATCTGTTGTATGATTTTTTTTTATTTGAGGTTACCATGAAGCTTGCAAATTCTGTCTTATAACTCATATTAAACTGATGTCAACTTAACAGTGACTGCATAAGCAAGCTAACAAATAGGCAAAGATAAAGCTATTAAAACTCTAACTTTATCCTTCAACTTTTAAACTTTTTGTTGTTTCTATTTATATCTCATTTTACTGTCTACTTTTAAAAGTTGCTATAGTTATTATTTATGATTGGCCCATCTTTTAATCTTTCTACTTGTATTAGTCCATTCTCACACTGCTAATAAACACACACATGAGACTGGGTAATTTATAAAGGAAAGAAGTGTAATTGACTCACAGTTCAGCATGGCTGGGGAGGCCTCAGGAAATGCAATTATGGTGGGAGGGGAAGCAAGCATGTCCTTCTTTACATGGAGGCAACAAGAAGTGCTGAGCAAAGGGGGAAAAGCCCCTTACAAAACCATCAGATCACATGAGAACTCACTCACTATCATGAGAACAGCAGCATGAGGGTAACCGCCCCCATGATTCAATCACCTCTCACTGGGTCCCTTCCACAACACATGGGGATTATAGGAACTACAATTCAAGATAAGATTTGGGTGGTGGCACAGCCAAACCATCTCACTACTCAAGATATGAGTAGTTTATACACCACAATTTCAGTGTTATAATATTCCCTTTTTCAGTGTACATAGTATTACCAGTGAGTTTTATACCTTTAAATGATTTCTTATAGCTCATTAATGTATTTTTCCTTCAGATTGAAGAACTCTCTTTAGCATTTCTTGTAAGACAGGTCTGGTTTTGAAATCCTTTAGCTTTTGTTTGTCTGGGAAAGTGTTTCTTCTTCACTTTTGAAGAATATTTTCACGGGATATATTACTGCAAGTTACTTTGCTTTTCCATTCACCACTTTAAATATGTCATGTCACTCTCACCTGTCCTGTAAGGTTCCCCTGAGAAGTGGGCTGATAGATGTATTAGAGAACCATTTTCTCTCTCTCTCTCTCTTTCTGCTTTTAGAATCCTTTCTTTATCCTTGACCTTTGGGAGTTTCATTATTAAATGCCTTGAGGGAGTCTTATTTGGGTTCAATCTTCTTTGTGTTCTATAACTTTCTTGTACTTGAATATTGATATCTTTCTCTAAGTTTTGGGAAGTTTTCTGTTACTATCCCTTTGAACAAAATTTCTACTCCTATCCCTCTCTATGTCCTCTTTAAGGACAATCACTCTTAGATTTGCTCATTTGAGGCTATTTTTTAGATCTTATAGGCATGCTTTATTGTTTTTAATTCTTTCTTTTGTTTCCTTCAACTGTGTATTTTCCAATAGCCTGTCTTGAAGCTCACTATTTCTTTCTTCTGCTTGATCAGTTCTGCTATTAAAAGACCATGATGCATTCTTCAGTATGTCAATTGCATTTTTTTTTTTTTTACTTCAGAGTTTCTGCTTGATTCTTTTTAATTATTTCAGTTTCTTTGTTAAAATTATCTGATAGGATTCTGAATTTCTTCCTTGTGTTATCTTAAAACTGAGTTTCCTCAAAAGAGTGGTTTTGAATTCTCTGTCTGAAAGATCACATATCTCTGTCACTCCAGGATTGGTCACTGGTGCTTATTTAATTCAATTGTTGAGGTCAGGTTTTCCTGGGTGATCTTTATGCTTGTGGATGTTCATCAGTGTCTGTTCATTGAAGAGTTAGATATTTATTGTAGGCTTTGCAGTCTGGGCTTGTTTGTACCCTGTATTAGTCGTTTTCATACTGCTATAAAGAACTACCTAAGACTGAGAAATTTATACAGGAAAGAAATTTAATCAACTCATAGTTCAGCACAGCTGGGGAAGCCTCTGGGCACTTACAGTCACGGTGGAAGGTGAAGTTGAAGGAAGGCACTGTCTTCACAAGGTGGCAGGAAGGAGAAGTGCTGAGCGAAGGGGGAAAAGCACCTTATAAAACCATCTGATCTCATGAGAACTCACCCACTCTCAGGAGAACATCGTAGGGGAGACCGCCCCCATGATTCAATTACCTCCACCTGGTCTCTCCCTTGACGCATGGGGATTATCGGGATTACAATTCAAAATGAGATTTAAGTGGGGACACAAAGCCTGATCATACCATACCTGTCCTTCCTGGGAAGGCCTTGTAGGTATTTGAAGGGACTTGGGTGTTGTGATCTAAGTGTTTGGTCACCGCAGCCATATCTGCATTGGGGGCACTGCAAGCCTTGTAATGCTGTGGTTCTTGCAGACTCATAGAGGTACTGCCTTGATTGTCTTGGATAAAATCCTGAAGAATTATCTGGATTACCAGACAGATACTCTTGTTTTCTTTCCTTACTTTCTCCCCCAAAAGACAGAGTCTCTGTCTGTGCTGAGCTGCCTGGAGCTGGGGGAGGGGTGACACAAGCACCCCTGTGGCCACCACCACTGGGACTTTGCTGGGTCAGACCTAAAGTCAGCACAATGGGCCTTGCCTAAGGACCACAGCAACAATTGCCTGGTTATTGCCTATGTTTACTCAAAACTCTAGGGTTCTACCATCTGCAGGTGGTGAAGCCAGTCAGGCTTGTGTCCTTCTCTTCAGGGAAGCATGTCCAGAGAAATAGTCTGGGAGTCAGAGCATGGAGTTCGAAATTTTACAAATCTACCTGGTGCTCTATTCTACTATGGCTGACCTGGCATGCAAGCTGCAAGACAAAGCCCCTCCCACTCTTACTTCCCCTTTTGTTAAGCAGAAGGATTCCATCCCCATAGTCACCACTGTCTCAGGCCCATAACATGTACTGCCTGACTATTACCAATGTTCATTCAAGGCCCAAGTTCTGCCTCTACAGTCAGCTTGTGGTGAATCATGACCTGTTATACTGTCTTCAGGGCAGTGGGGTCCCCTCTGGTCCAAGGCAGGTTCAGAAATGCTGTTCAAGAGCTACGGCCTGGAATCGGGTACCTCAGAAGCCCCTTTGGTCCTTTACCTCACTGTGGCTGAGCTGTTACCTAAGCTGCAAGACAAAGTCCTCTTTACTCTTGCCCCTCCTCTCCTCTCCTCAAGTGGAGAGAAGAAGCCTTTCCTGAAGATGAAAGCTGCACTGGCTGGGATTGGGGGGTGGTGACATCAGCACTCCCTTGGCTGCTCTGTTTGGTGTCTCACTTGGTCATGTGCCCCCCCAGATCCACTGGCTTTGAGCCCAGTACAGCACCAGGACTTGCTCAGGAATTGCAGTTCTTGTGGCCTAGATTGCCTTTCAAGTTTATTTAGGACCCCAGAGTGCTTTGGCCCACAGTGGAAAGACTTTACAGAACTTGGGTTCTGACTGCTGGGATAGGCAATTTCCTCTAGCTAGGGCTGGTCTAAAAGCACCCTCCGTGGTGACTGGTTGAGTCCTGCCCAGTGTTGCTTTCTGCAATAACAGGGCAGGACTGTGTTCCAATGCAAAGTCCTACAATCTATGGTTTCCCTCTGCGAAGCACAAAGATTCTTCCCCACACCACGTGGCTGCTTCCAGGGGATGGGGTAAGCAATTCAAACTGTCTTTCCTACCCTCTTCAGTGCTTTTTTCAGTGATATTAACTTAAAACCAGGTACTATGATAACTCACCTCATTTTTGGTTCTTGGGAAGGTGCTTTTTTGTGTGAATAATTGGTCAATTTGGTGGATAGTTGTTCAATTTGGTTCAATCATTCTGAGGGGAGGACTATTGTAGGTGGCTTCTATTTGGCCATCTTGTTCCACCCTCCCAGTTATTCAAGTGAATCAATTTAAAGAAAGTATTAAGTAAATAATAGGTCATGTGTGTCGGGTAAACACACCTGATGGCAATAACTTAAGCATACTCTTAGAATGACCCTGTATGGCAGATGCACCTAAACGTGTGTTCTGAGCTAGGGAATATGGAAGTGGACAACCCAAAGATTCATTTCTTGTCTATGAGGAACATTTGAGCCCCCAACTTGTCCCATGGAACATGGGCCATACAGAGGATTGAGGCCCTGAGTTTTGGGTTAAATGAAGATTGCCAGGTGGAAGTAATTAAGAGGAAAGTGTCAAGTGAAAAATACCATATAACCTGCGTGCTGTTGGCAGGTGGTTGCAATTTTTCTGCCCAGCCCACCGTCATTAGACCTTGCAGTTATTTTGTCTATTCCACCACCACTGCACTGTATGAAAGGCAGATACATTGTCCAGCCTGCTGTCACTGTACTGTATGCGAGGTTGTTCTCCTGTCTAGTCCACTGCTGCTGAACTCTCTCCCCCATATATAAGCCCCTAATAAAACTACACGTCTCATTTGCTGGCTTTGGGTCTCTTCTTCAGCATCTTGAACCAGGAGTCTTCCCTATTGAAGTTAATAGAGATTCGGCACAACAACATGGTTCTCAGATATGGAAAAAATCAAGATGGTTCCCAGATGACTGAAGTTTGTAAAATTATGATTTAATCCAACCCCCTGGATTTAAAAGAAGTGTCCAATGTGAAGAGCTAGTTTTAAGCTAAAAATTGAACTAGAACCCAAGTATCCTCTATCTTAATTGTCCCCACTATAACAATCTCCCTCCCCAACTTCTGAAGCTCTTCTTCTCCTTCCCATTCTCTTCTCCCTAAAATCTTCCTTTCTACAGGCAAGTTGTTCATTTTACTGAAATTTATGTGGCACTTTTTTCTCTTGTATCCAGTTTGCAACATCAGCAGGCACATCTTAACCGAGCTGTCAAGAATCTTTTCCATCACTTAAACTCCATTAAGGTCTACATTCCACTTAGATCTACATGTTCATAACTGAAGATATTTTTAATAATGATATAAAAGTTTATAATATTAATATTTAAGTTCTCAACAGCCTTTATTCTTGATTTTAACGAGCACAACTATTCATGTCCTTTGTAGGGACATGGATGAAGCTAGAAACCATCATTCTGAGCAAACTATCACAAGGACAAAAACCAAACACCACATGTTCTCACTCATAGGTGGGAATTGAACAATGAGAACACTTGGACACAGGAAGCGGAACATCACACACCGGGGCCTGTTGTGGGGTAGGGGGAGGGGGGAGGGATAGCATTAGGAGATATACCTAGTGTAAATGACGAGTTAGTGGGTACAGCAAACCAACATGGGACAGGCATACATATGTAACAAACCTGCATGTTGTGCACATGTACCCTAGAACTTAAAGCATAATTTAAAAAAAGAAAAAAAAATTCAAAATTGCATCATAAAACAGTGTTTAATAAAATTGGTTTTACAGCTATAAAAAGAAAAAAAGCACAACTAAGTTGAAAAGATTCATTATCTAATATCAGTAGGGGCAGTAGCCAGAGCTAAATGCTGAAAGCATAAATGCAGTTGAATTTGATTAATGTCTATTAAATATCAACTATTTACCAGTCACTGTGCTCAGCTTTCAAGGTACAAGATAGATTTAATATCCTAATAGCTCTAATTTATTGTGGACATTTAATTCATTATGCCATTTAGTTCTTACAACAGCCTTCTAAGATAGAAAGCCGTTATCCATATTTTATAGATGAAAGAACTGAGATTCAGAGAGTTTAGGTAACTCATCTAGAGGCATACAGTTCATAAGGGCCAGGGTCAGAATTTTAATCTATTTGAGGCTAATCCTCATGTTTTCATGTTACAGTATTTTGCTTCTCAGAGTTCCAAACTTCAGTACCTTATAATTTAGCAAGATATGTATGTTGTTTATACGTATAAACTAACAGTCTATTTGGAAAGAAAATAATTGGGAATATAAAAAGAAAGGATACCAATTTAAAATATTCCAAATAACAAATGAATGTAATATCTTCACAAGTGGCCAGCATTCAAAATGGCATTGAAGGTGGACACATTGGAGTCCTCCTGCCTCAATCGTAAAGGAAAACTAGGGTTCAAATAAGTAAAGATTATTTGGAAGGTGTCTGAGGCAGAGAAATGGGAATGTGCAAAGGAATGGAGATTAGAAGAGAGAAGCCAGGAAATGGTGAGCTCTCCATTATGGTTAGAGCAGACAGTATATGTAAGCAGAGAGGTAGGAGCAGAAAGGTCAACAGTGGGCAGGTCATAAAGAAGTTGAATGCTAGACTTTAGGCTTAATCTAGGGGCAAAGGATCCATTAAAGGTTTTTGACAAGGGAAAATGTGTGAAAAATTGTGTTTGAACAAGACCCATCTGGCAAGAGTATTCAGGTTGAGTCAGGAGGAGAGGGAGTGAGAAGGCTGTGGCCATGAAACTGTAATAACTTTATGATGATAAAGGCCTGGACTGAGTGGCAGCCATGGAACCAAAAAGATACTTCCCTTACTACTCGATAACCACCTAGAGGTTATACAGCCATGGTCCCTTTCACGTTCGGGATCTCTAGATCTCCTATTTTGAAAAAGCCCGTGATAAGGAGATGGGGATAGGATGAGTAGAACAGAGCCTCACCCAAGTAGCAACATCAGAGAAAAGAAGCTAAAAGTATCTTAGTAGGGTGGTTTTCAGGGCTAAGTGAAACATCAGTGCAGGTGACGCTAAAGGCAATACTTCAGGTAACTAGGAGGAAAAGCTGGTGAAAATCCTCAGAATCAGAATAGGTATGAGCTACACAAAGGGGATCAAACAGTGATTGTTCCGTAACTTTCTGGAGGCCTTGCTGAAATCATGACTAAGAAAGAAACCCTTTTCAGACCTTTGAAATTCTAACTCAACATGGCATTATCTGCAGTGTGTTTACTGTGTATTGCCTGATGAGAAATAATTGTGTGGTTTGAAAATGGCTGCCTGTTCTGACATGTAACCGCTGTGTAGTAATTTGCAGTCATGTATATTTTGTGTTTGCCTTATTATTGGACTGTCCATTTAGGAGACATAATTAGGACCTAGTAAGCTATAAATAAGGTAGAGTTATACTTTCTGGCAAATTCTTTAATGTGACTGATTACCCTTGGCACAAAAACTACAGTTGCATGAGCTTCTTAAATAAAAACTGCATAATGATCTTTCCATCTGTCAAAGTCGCATAATTAAAGGCATCAGCAGCGCATAGAATTAGCACTTCAGGTTTTGTTCACAGGTTTGGACAGCATCCATCATCAGTCTGACAGATGGAATTGTTTTTTCTTTACTTCTCCATTTGCTTTCATATCTGCTGCTACATAGTCCCTATTGCGGGCCCCTTTGAAGATTGAGAATCATGGACCTTGGATAATTGACTGCAGGCAGGATCTGTTGGCTTGCTCTATAATTTATCAGCAGATGTAAGCTGAGACTCTAACTGCATGCCATTAGAGAGGGGATCAGTCTGCCCCGTTATCCCCTTGACACTGGAGAAAGCTATTATAAGGGCACATGAGGACACATGGCATTCTCTAGATGGAAAGAGGAAAGGATGATTTCTTTGCTTCTTAGTGGCATTTTCTGAGTACCTGCTAAGCACCCAGATGTTGATGTTACTACAAGAATTGCAGATGAGTCATTACTTTCACCTGCATATTCTAGTGCCAGCTCCCACATTAAATAATAATAATAATAATAACAATAATAATAATAGTTGCTAGCTTGTTGACTGCCAGGAAAAAATCCTCAAATATTTTTTCATTTTACAGATGAAGAAACTGAGACAAAGAGAGCTAAAATCTTGCCCAGAGTCACATACTTAATAACAGAACCAAAATTTTGCCCTCTGTTCAGAATAGTCTACATAATTAGAAAAATGTGGCTAAGTAGTAGGCAGGGTGATTAAGTAGGCAGAAGAATGTCCATAAGAAAGAGAGAGTGGAAAATTAATAAATCCGTTATTCAACATGAGGTGGAAATACAGGCAATCTTCCAATCAGCAGAGGGTTCTGTTCTAAAAATGTATTTGTAAATTAGTTGTTTGACATTTATTCATAAAATGAAATGTTGTCTGGGAATTGTTTCAAAATAATAGGGGGTGGTGAAGATTAATATTGGTCATAAGTTAATTGTTGAAGCTGAGTGAAGGGTACATGGGGTTTATAATACTGTTCTCTCTACATTTGTGTATGTTTTACATTTTCTGTTAAAAAAAAAGTTTAAAAAATACAGATGAAAACCTAGCCTCACTATGCATAAATGTACAGATACATGTATGGAACTGCATATATGGAACATTCTACATAAAATTTTCAAGAAACTTTGTTGCATTGGCAAGCACTCTTCTTATACAATCTGTCTCAAATTGTAGGAATTCACTCAGATGGCTATTCATGTGGTAATGATTGGCTTTAGGATTAAAATAGCTTCTAAGTTCTCTTTGATCTTTAAGAATCCACAAATATAGCATTTCCTAGGTGCCTGTATTAGTCTGGGTTGTTCAGAGAAACAAAACCAATATGAGGGGTGTATGTGTGTAGAGAGATAGAAAGAGACATTTATTATAAGGAACTGGCTCATGTGGTTATGCAGGCTGAGAAGTCCTAGCATCTACAGTTGACAATCTGGAGACCAAGGCGAGATGATGGTATAGTTCCCTTTCCAGTTTAAGTACAAAGGCCTGAGACCCAGGACAGCTAATGGTGTAAGTTCCAGCCTGAGTCCAAGTCTGAAGCCAGGAGAAGACTGATGTCCCAGCTTGAAGATAGGTAGGAAAAGCAAATTTTCTCTTATTCCATGTTTTGTTCTATTCAAGCCTTCAATGGATTAGGTGAGGCCCACCCAAATTGAGGAGAGCCACCTGTTTTACTCAGTCTACAATTCAAATGTTAATCTCATCCGTAAATACCCTCATAAACACCTAGAATAATGTTTAACCAAATATGTCCAGAGGTGAAAAGCAAATCAGTTGGAGACAGAGGCTTTAAAGTGGTAACTAAAGTAAAATTAGTTACCTAATGAGCCTCCAGGCTTCTTAGTTAATCCATGATCACAAGAAACTTAATAGACTCACTGTGATTCACATCCACAGACCCCAAGTTAAAACCCACTGAGTGGAAAGTTGTCTGCTCACCTCACAGTCAGCTATATCTGAGACATCTCTATGGCAGGTAATTGTTTTTCCTTATGGTCTCAACTTCTTCCCCTTTCTTCCCTCCTTCCTTTCTTCCTTAATTTCTTCCAGAAAAAAAAATCTATTGATCCAATGCTATGTACCTGGAATAGTGTTAGGTACTAGGAATACAGCAGTGAATCACACACATTGGCCCAGTTAGAATCAGCTTTATAACTTCTATGTAAAAGAGGCTTAGGTAAAATCTGGTTGCAAGGAGGGCAGGAAACTTTTTTTTTTTAATTTATTTATTATTATTATACTTTAAGTTGTAGGGTACATGTGCATAACGTGCAGGTTTGTTACATATGTATACTTGTGCCATGTTGGTGTGCTGCACCCATCAACTCATCATTTACATCAGGTATAACTCCCAATGCAATCCCACCCCCCTCCTCCCTCCCCCCTCCCCATGACAGGCCCCTGTGTGTGATGTTCCCCTTCCTGAGTCCAAGTGATCTTATTGTTCAGTTCCCACCTATGAGTGAGAACATGCGGTGTTTGGTTTTCTGTTCTTGTGATAGTTTGCTAAGAATGATGGTTTCCAGCTGCATCCATGTCCCTACAAAGGACGCAAACTCATCCTTTTTGATGGCTGCATAGTATTCCATGGTGTATATGTGCCACATTTTCTTAATCCAATCTGTCACTGATGGACATTTGGGTTGATTCCAAGTCTTTGCTATTGTGAATAGTGCTGCAATAAACATACGTGTGCATGTGTCTTTATAGCAGCATAATTTATAATCCTTTGGGTATATCCCCAGTAATGGGATGGCTGGGTCATATGGTACATCTAGTTCTAGATCCTTGAGGAATCGCCATACTGTTTTCCATAATGGTTGAACTAGTTTACAATCCCACCAACAGTGTAAAAGTGTTCCTATTTCTCCACATCCTCTCCAGCACCTGTTGTTTCCTGACTTTTTAATGATCGCCATTCTAACTGGTGTGAGATGGTATCTCATTGTGGTTTTGATTTGCATTTCTCTGATGGCCAGTGATGATGAGCATTTTTTCATGTGTCTGTTGGCTGTATGAATGTCTTCTTTTGAGAACTGTCTGTTCATATCCTTTGCCCACTTTTTGATGGGGTTGTTTTTTTTTTTCTTGTAAATTTGTTTGAGTTCTTTGTAGGTTCTGGATATTAGCCCTTTGTCAGATGAGTAGATTGCAAAAATTTTCTCCCATTCTGTAGGTTGCCTGTTCACTCTGATGGTAGTTTCTTTTGCTGTGCAGAAGCTCTTTAATTTAATGAGATCCCATTTGTCAATTTTGGCTTTTGCTGCCGTTGCTTTTGGTGTTTTAGACATGAAGTCTTTGCCCATGCCTATGTCCTGAATGGTACTACCTAGGTTTTCCTCTAGGATTTTTATGGTATTAGGTCTAACATTTAAGTCTCTAATCCATCTTGAATTAATTTTCGTATAAGGAGTAAGGAAAGGATCCAGTTTCAGCTTTCTACTTATGGCTAGCCAATTTTCCCAGCACCATTTATTAAATAGGGAATCCTTTCCCCATTTCTTGTTTCTCTCAGGTTTGTCAAAGATCAGATGGCTGTAGATGTGTGGTATTATTTCTGAGGACTCTGTTCTGTTCCATTGGTCTATATCTCTGTTTTGGTACCAGTACCATGCTGTTTTGGTTACTGTAGCCTTGTAGTATAGTTTGAAGTCAGGTAGCGTGATGCCTCCAGCTTTGTTCTTTTGACTTAGGATTGTCTTGGAGATGCGGGCTCTTTTTTGGTTCCATATGAACTTTAAAGCAGTTTTTTCCAATTCTGTGAAGAAACTCATTGGTAGCTTGATGGGGATGGCATTGAATCTATAAATTACCTTGGGCAGTATGGCCATTTTCACGATATTGATTCTTCCTATCCATGAGTATGGTATGTTCTTCCATTTGTTTGTGTCCTCTTTGATTTCACTGAGCAGTGGTTTGTAGTTCTCCTTGAAGAGGTCCTTTACATCCCTTGTAAGTTGGATTCCTAGGTATTTTATTCTCTTTGAAGCAATTGTGAATGGAAGTTCATTCCTGATTTGGCTCTCTGTTTGTCTGTTACTGGTGTATAAGAATGCTTGTGATTTTTGCACATTAATTTTGTATCCTGAGACTTTGCTGAAGTTGCTTATCAGCTTAAGGAGATTTTGGGCTGAGATGATGGGGTTTTCTAAATATACAATCATGTCATCTGCAAACAGGGACAGTTTGACTTCTTCTTTTCCTAACTGAATACCCTTGATTTCTTTCTCTTGCCTAATTGCCCTAGCCAGAACTTCCAACACTATGTTGAATAGGAGTGGTGAGAGAGGGCATCCCTGTCTTGTGCCAGTTTTCAAAGGGAATTTTTCCAGTTTTTGCCCATTCAGTATGATATTGGCTGTGGGTTTGTCATAGATAGCTCTTATTATTTTGAGGTACGTTCCATCAATACCGAATTTATTGAGCATTTTTAGCATGAAGGGCTGTTGAATTTTGTCAAAAGCCTTTTCTGCATCTATTGAGATAATCATGTGGTTCTTGTCTTTGGTTCTGTTTATATGCTGGATTATGTTTATTGATTTGCGAATGTTGAACCAGCCTTGCATCCCAGGGATGAAGCGCACTTAATCATGGTGGATAAGCTTTTTGATGTGTTGCTGAATCCGGTTTGCCAGTATTTTATTGAGGATTTTTGCATCGACGTTCATCAGGGATATTGGTCTAAAATTCTCTTTTTTTGTTGTGTCTCTGCCAGGCTTTGGTATCAGGATGATGTTGGCCTCATAAAATGAGTTAGGGAGGATTCCCTCTTTTTCTATTGATTGGAATAGTTTCAGAAGGAATGGTACCAACTCCTCCTTGTACCTCTGGTAGAATTCAGCTGTGAATCCATCTGGTCCTGGACTTTTTTTGGTTGGTAGGCTGTTAATTATTGCCTCAATTTCAGAGCCTGCTATTGGTCTATTCAGGGATTCAACTTCTTCCTGGTTTAGTCTTGGAAGAGTGTAAGTATCCAGGAAATTATCCATTTCTTCTAGATTTTCCAGTTTGTTTGCGTAGAGGTGTTTATAGTATTCTCTGATGGTAGTTTGTATTTCTGTGGGGTCGGTGGTGATATCCCCTTTATCATTTTTAATTGCGTCGATTTGATTCTTCTCTCTTTTCTTCTTTATTAGTCTTGCTAGTGGTCTGTCAATTTTGTTGATCTTTTCAAAAAACCAACTCCTGGATTCATTGATTTTTTGGAGGGTTTTTTGTGTCTCTATCTCCTTCAGTTCTGCTCTGATCTTAGTTATTTCTAGCCTTCTGCTAGCTTTCGAATGTGTTTGCTCTTGCTTCTCTAGTTCTTTTAATTGTGATGTTAGAGTGTCAATTTTAGATCTTTCCTGCTTTTTCTTGTGGGCATATAGTGCTATAAATTTCCCTCTACACACTGCTTTAAGAGGGCAGGAAACTTGTCTTGAATCTGGTTTTGCATAAAACTTTACACAGCACTAATAAAATGCTGATTTTTTCTATCAAATATACATGGGGCAGACTTTGGGCGGCTGAGGTGGGCAGATTACCTGAGGTCAGGAGTTTGAGGCCAACCTGGCCAGCATGGTGAAACCCCATCTCTACTAAAAATACAAAAATGACCCCATCTCTACTAAAAATACAAAAATTAACAACTAATTTACCTATAATCCCAGCTACTCAGGAGGCTGAGACGGGAGAATCATTTGAACCCAGGAGGTGGAGGTTGCAGTGAACTGAGATGGTGCCACTGCACTCCAGCCTTGGCGAAAGAGTGAGACTCCATCTCAAACACACACACACACACACACACACACACACACGGGGCAATACTACTGGAGGGTTGCTACTTCCCCACCCCTTGATGCTGCCACTGGTCCTGTCTCCCATCCCCATAGATCTTAAAATCTAGAGAGAGAGACAATAAACAAATAAGTATAGTATTGCCACTAGTGATAAATAATGTGAAGAAAAATATAGAACATTCAAAATATAATAATGAAGCTTAATGTTGATTGGGATGTCTTTTCTCTCTGAGAAAGAAACATTTAAGATGGGTCTTGAATGAGACTATGTTAGTATGCTAGAACTGTCATGACAAAATACCACAGACTGAATGGCTTAAACAACAGAACTCTTTTTCTCATAGCTCTGGAGGCTAGAAGTCCAAGATCAAGCTATTAGTAGATTTGGATTTTTCTGAGGCCTCACTTCTTATCTTGCAGGTGGCCACCTTCACACTGCGACCTCACTTGTTTTTCCTTCAGCCTAAGTATTATCTTTGTTCTAATCTCTTCTTCTTATAAGGTCACCAGTAATATTGGATTAAGACCCACTCATATGACCTAATTTTACCTTAGTTGCCGCTTTAATGCCTCTATTTTCAAATACGGTCAGTCTGAGATACTGGGGGTTAGAACTTCAACATAAGAATTTGAGAAAACAAAATTCTGTTTATTACAAAGGCCATCTATGAAAAAGGGTTGGAAATTAGATACAAAGTGCATTGCAGATTTGGTGTCAAAGTAGAAAGAATAGATAACCTCTGTTTACTCTAGAATGTCTTAGCCAATGTCCGGAGCAGGTAATGGCAATGGTGGGAAGAGGGGAGGGGAAGTCAGAGAAGAATAAAGAAAGTGTAAACTGGTAGTTACTAATGATGAAGATAAAACTTACTGAAAAAACAGATTCCTGAGCAATGTCAAAGGCTTGGTTGAGGCAGGGGAACAATGTAATTCTGCCTGGGGGATGTAGTTCTTCTCTGCCACCCACTTAGCTGCTTAGTAAAGGCTCAGCAAAGATGTGTAGTGGGTTCATTCAGAATGGGGTTTTGTCAGAGAGGGGTGATTGGAGAGGAGAAGGGAAAGGGAATCATGATACTGAGTTGTGGAATCTTAGCTAGATAAGGATGAAGGCAAAGAAAGAAAGAGAAAGATACAAAGGAAATGGATAAATCGGTGAATTCAAGGTGGGAAGTTCATTTAGTGATGTTATATTTCCTAGGCTCTTGGACATCCAGAATTGCCTGCTTTACTCACAGACAAGAAGTTCTAAAAAACTTTAGTACTGTCTCCATAAGGTAGCTGGACATATCTTCCCAGAAAGGTCATTTCTCTCCATCCTCCTTAATCCAGAGGCTATAAAACATTCCCATTATTCCCCCAAATTTCCAATCTCTGGATAGGGAAGCTCAAATCACTTTGTTGTTTTGGCGAGCATACTAGTGATCCCTAGATCCAGCTTCCTACTTCCACCCTCCTCTTCAAGCCCTATTGCTCATCAGTTAAAATGGCATCCAAAATAGCGCGGAAGGACTACCTTCAGTTCTCATAGATTTGAGAAAAAGGAGATTGGTGCCAAGAAAACGTATTCATGCTAAGTAAGACTATAGATCTAAATATCATATGCTAACAGAAATTCATTAAAGGATATGCTTTAAAAATGATGGAATTCATCATTTTCAGAATTTCAGTTGCTCATTAGTTAAAGTTCCTGGTTTCTCTCTGCACTGTAAACACGTGCAAAATTTATTTTGCACAAGTATGTCAAGTAACGCTTTCTGACCAAACAAAGCAGACTTGATTTAATGACTATAGGGATGGACCCAGTCCCAACTGGAATAATTGGTGAAATATTTACAATCCGTGGTACCATAATAAATGTGCAAATGTAAGCGTGGTGTTGACTGACCCAGATACCAGCTGAACATGCCTTCTCTAGGACTGGATTAATTGTTCAGCATCCCATTCTTCGAAACTATTTGGTGCTGAGGACAATTAGAAACTTCAGAGAGGGGGCAAGATAGAAAAATCTGGGGGAAAAAACCCTCAAGGAAAGATATGTGCCTAAAATCTGCATGTAGCATATCACATTCAGGCAGACATAGCAAAAGACACATCAATTCATGGCTTGGCTATTATGTGTTGGGTTCTTTTACATCCATTATTCTGTTAATCTTAACAATAACACTGAAAAGTAGATGTTTGCTGATTAGAAAACTAAGTTCAGTGATGATAAGAGATTTGCTCAAAGTCATATGCCTAGTATTGGTGGCAAAGTCAAGATTCCAACTTAGGTTTGTCTAGTTCTTGAAGGTATTTTCCCCATCCTTACCTGCTGCCACCTGCCCCCACTCCATGCTTCTTCAAGAACACAACCATTTTCCTGCTTTCATACTTGCTCTCCAATCTGCCCTATAGTGATTTGCATCTCCTTCAGTAACTATCGAAGTTATTCCCTTGCTGCTCATTATATTCTTTGTGACAGCACATGTTCAAAATTGTCTGCTGGGTCCCCACTGTCTCCTTCAAGTCATTTATTAATGATGGCTCCACCAGCTCCACTGCAATGAACTGGCCGATGAGTTAATACTCTTGAATATTAATTTCTTTATTTCAATCTCATTTGTTTTACTGAAATAATAAATGGGAAATATTAGATTTATTGTGATCATCATTTAAATATATTCAAGAAGACATAACATTCACTAAAAACTGCAGTGTTTGTAGGGAAACTAGTGAATAAAATTAAATAGTAGATTTAAAAACCATATCTAACCTCTGCTAGGTTTCATAAGGCCTTGCTAGTGAAAGTATGGCAGCCTCATCAGGAACTGGAAGCTCTTCAGAAATACAGAACCTCAGGCTCCACTGTAGGCCAGGGCTCCTGATCAGTATCCGATATAACAAGATTCCTAGGTCATTTGTATACACGTTAAAGTTTGAGAGGCACTGCTCTGTTGTACTTATTTTTGGCATCCAACACACAAGGGTAAGTGAAATCACTCTTGCTGGAGAATTCTTTGAAATACTAGAAAGAGTAAAAGTTTCGGTGTCACACAGAATGATGTGAACGCTTACTAATTTTATAACTTTGAGTAGGTTGCTTAAACCTCTCTAAGTCTGGAAATCTTCATCCGTAAAGATGAGAAAGGGTCAAAATGGGGCAAAGTAACAGCCAAGAGGAACACCAAGGAGAAAATGGGAGGAAATGGATTTTAACATAGGGTCAGTCAGAATGGAGAGGTGGGAAAAGATATGGAAGGAGAATACTCCTTTACCTCTTACTGGGAGTGTAACTTGTAAGATTTAGTTGACATTCAGGAAATAGGTGACATAAATTTTGACTATGGTTTTACTATGCTTTTTTGCCTGTAAGTAAAGTTTTGAATAAGTAGTGACATTCTGTAGGAAAGCAATAGAACTGGTAAAACAGGTGACTTAAGGATATAAGAGATTTAATGAAAAATCTCTTATAAACAAAACAAAAAGGACTTTAAAAATACATCTGCGTATTTCTCACAATTACCCTTGTGATCAAATTAGTTAAGTTTTTTTCTATATCGAAGTCTATAATTTTTAAAAACCCAGTTTGCTAAACTCTAATGAGTTTTTGAAAACTTTATCAGCAATATTACCTTTTCTAGTCAGAGTAATAGTTTAATCAAAATATCTCTCATTTCTTTGATGTATTGATACAATTTCAAAAATGAAGGAATGAAGCAGAGGTTCATTTATTTCAGCATTGATTAGATAAAACAAAATGTAAAACTTATTACATTGGAGATGCTTTTCAAATAGTTTCCCAAGCATATTGTTAAAAATAATTCTTGGCTGGGCACGGTGGCTCACGCCTGTAATCCCAGCACTTTGGGAGGCCGAAGTGGGCGGATCACAAGGTCAGGAGATAGAGACCATGCTGGCTAACAAGGTGAAACCCCGTCTCTACTAAAAATACAAAAAAAAAAAAAAAAAAAAAAAAAACCAAATTAGCTGGGCATGGTGGTGGGCATAGTCCCAGCTACTTGGGAGACTGAGGCAAGAGAATGCTGTGAACCTGGGAGGCAGAGCTTGCAGTGAACTGAGATCATGCCACTGCACTCCAGCCTGGGTGACAGAGCAAGATTCCATCTCAAAAAAATATATATATATTAATTATTTTACCAAAAGGTAGATGTTGCAAGTGTTTCCTTGAATTATAATATTGAAGAAAATGTTGTTAACATAATTTTTTGTAATGAGAAACATTCATATATTAATAAATTGTAAAATTATCCTCCAACCCCATCTTACATTGTCCTTGCCCCCTTTTTATTGTAATATCTTGCATAAATATACTGCCTAAGTAGGATTACAGGCATAGGTAAACAAATGATTACAAAATAACTTGAAAAACAAAGCCTTACCATTTTTTTATGTTTGTTGGGACAAAAATATAATAATATGCTATATTTTTAGTGGAGGAGTTGATGTGGGTCAACCTGGATATTGGCCTGAAAAGTATTGTTTTTCTGAGCAAAAGGGTTTTAGAAAATGAAACCTAATATATTCTTCAGACTTGTGAGAATCCTGTTCAAAAAAATAAAATGCCATCACACAATATTAGAACTTATATGCATAAAGAAAAACATCAAAAACAACTTTGTGTGACTTAAGGCAGTTTTAGACTTTTTAAAAGCTTCATTCTAATTTTAGCAAATCATCATATTTTGTTTATTTTTTGGAAAAAGCTAGAACTCGAAAATGATTCAAATAAAAATGCCATATCAAAAACTGGAGGAATCAGGGCAAGATTTAAAGCTCATATTTCAAAGAAAGTAAGGAGATTATAGAAATATAAAACAATGCATAATTCATGAAAAAATTTGGCATATTTGAAATGTTCTTAAATATTAATTGGGTACCCAGATAGAAGTTTTTATAAATTCTATTCTATGATGAACCTATGGAGAACTTTTTATATTTGTATAATAGTTCGTAAGTACCTTTGCAAAGAAAAAACTGTCAGTTGGGATTTTCTAATATAAAGTATGTGCTTCTATTTGAAAAACTAAATTGAAAAGTTAGGAGTGCCTGATAAGTGTGATTTGTGAATCACTAGTACCATTTTAGCATTGAAAAAAAAAAAGAGGAAAGGCTGTATCTCAATCATGATAGCAACATTTTGTTGATACAGAGCTTAAAGCTGTCTTAACGATCAAGTTCCCTCACTTCTGATTAATGATGTCCGTGACATAAACGTACCAATTATATTGCCCTACAAAATCTGTGGACCAAAGGTAAACTCCCTTAGAAGGCAAATTTAGTCTTCAAATCTCTATGTGCTCACTAAGTGTTTGGGGACAGAGTTACACCATAGTTTCTTGGCTTATCACGTTTAACTGCTACAGGTAAGCAGTTGTTAACTATCCAAGTTATGAAAATGACAGATGGTAGCCAGAAAGTTCCATAGGGAAAATAAGAATATTTATTTTTAGAAAGAGAAAGTATCTGAAAACATGACTTGTGCGATGATCAACATTTCTCTTTTGAGAATTATATAAAGTTGTTGGCCTACTGTCATTTAAGGAGTATATGTTGAGAAATGGTTTCGATGAAAGTGATTGGCAGAAAACTATATGATTTAGGCAGTTGTGGGGGCTTAGAATTATATTATCTAAGAGACTAATTGCAAATGATGCTTAATAGATATTGTTATTTTCCTGTGTGATGATAAAGGCATCTCTGTTATTAAATAGGGTTAATTTTTTTCATTCATTCAAAGTAAGTCAAGGTAAATCAAATTTTCTCTGAAATAAAAAGCCTGAGTGTAAAGACTGAGATCAAATACTGATCCCCTACATCATCACAGACATGTACCTCATTGTTTGGGGCGCTTGCTATGTTACCTTCCTAAGGGTTCCAATAACAATTTGCCACAAGCTAGTGGCTTAAAACAACAGAAATTTAATCTCTGCTGGTACTGGATGCTAGAAGTCTGAATTCAGGTGTTAGCAGGGTCATGCTCTTTCTAATGGCTCTAGGGGAGAATCCTTCCTTCACTCTTCTCACCTCCAGTGATGGCGAGCAATCCTTGGTGTTCTTTGACTCATAGATTCATTGCTTCAATCTCTGCCTCTATCTTCACATAGCCTTCTCTCTGTCTCTGGGTCCAAATATCGCTCTTCTGATAAGGACCTTAGTCATTAAATTAGGACCCTCTCTAATCCAGTATGACCTTATTTTAACTTCATTATACCTACAAAGACCCTATTTCCAGGGTCTTGAGGTGCCAGGATTTAGGATTTCAATCATCTCTTTCTGGGGAACACAATTCAACCCTTAACCCTAGCCTACTCCTAAGTAAACCAGGAAAATCATCAATTCATTTACAAATATTTTTTGAGAGAAATATGTCTATTGTATCAGGCACTGTGTCGAACAAACTAGACCTAGTGCTTTTCCCTAAGGAACTTATGGTCTGGATTCAAACCATATTTTATAAGTATTTATAATTTAAAATAGTTATATGTAGTTTATAACTTCACAAAACCTTTTTAATCTACATTCCCATGATAAATCTTCAGAACAGTCCTGCACATATGCTGAGTAAATATTAGTAGCTACTTTTTTTTTTCATATGAGAAACTGAAGCATCAAGAGGTTAGTCCTTGTCCAAAACTAGCCATTATTTTACAATACATTACATAGAAATATGATTAAAAATGAAAGACACAAGTTCACAAAGTAAAATTTACATTGATAAATTTATTTTATTTCTAATTATCAGTGATACTCCAGCAAACATTCTATGATTTATTTTTCTAAAAACCATAAGACCTTAAGTGTGGCAAGAGGCTGTTATAGATATGCACTGAGGAAAAAAGTCAAGCTAGATTTTAGTGTGAATTCATAGAATCATAGTTAGCTACATTAGAATGTCAGTGTTAAAAATGCTGAAAGGGGTCAGGTGCGGTGGCTCATGCCTGTACTCCAAGCATTTTGGGAGGCCAAACCGGGTGGATCGCTTGAGGTTAGGAGTTCAAAGCCAGCCTGACCAGTATGGAGACACCCTATCTCTAATAAAAATACAAAATTAGCCTGGCATGGTGGTGCATGCCGTAATCCCAGCTACTCAAGAGGCTGAGGCAGGCGAATCGCTTGAACCTGGGAGGCAAAGGGTTCAGTGAGCCGAGATCGCACCATTGCACTTCAGCCTGGGCAACAAGAACGAAACCCTGTTTCAAAAAAAAAAAAAATGTTGAAAGGAATCTTATTTTATTCAATCCCACATCCCTTCCACAACAGGTATCTGGAAAGAAAATTGTGGCACTAAAGAATGAAAAAATGTGAGTACTGTGTAGTTATTTCCCTACAGTTACTTTAGGCAGTGGATAGTATTTTATATATTCTAAACTGTTATGAGTGGTATAATGAGTAAAAATATGCCAACTCTTAATGAACCATAATCAGTATCTGATGGTGTAGTCGTGCTGGCAGTGGGTGGGGAGATGATTAGGCAGTGGATGAGCTCAGATTCTATCCCACAGATTGTGGCGGATTTTGTTTTTGTGGTGGTGTTGTTGTTGTTTACAATCTTTCAGACTTGTTTCTGGAGCAACTCCTTAGGAGAACTGCTTCAGCAGACACACAATTCTTAGCCCCCTGTAACAAAGCTGCTTCCAGTGCTGAAACCAACATTAAGAAAGAGAAAAGAAAGTCATTCAAAACTGAAACCAAGGTGATGGAGACATGAACTAAGAGGCAGATGACAAATGGAAGCATATACTTGCTTAGCAAGTGGCTGCATTATACTTTATAGCAAACATAATGTCTTGTTAGTGAATCAATAATAGGAGAATGGGGAAGGAGAATGAATAAGCAAGAGAGGTAGCTAGAAGTAGACACAATTCTGGGAAGGTAGATTGCTGTTCACGGGAAACAGAGCACATTCTAATTATTATAATTTAAAGAAAAAAAGTTACATTCTCTAATGACAGGGAGTCTTTGGGGCATCTGCGTACACAAGTGAGAACATTTCTTCTTATGATTCTCCCAGCACTAAGGATCTCCTTGTGAGAAAATTAGCTATTCTGGGAATATGCATTCATATCTTGCAATATGGAATTTTTTTCGTTATCTTAAAAACAACCAGAGCAGCATTTTCTTATAAATAACTCATCATCTACTGTGCTTCTGAGGTCATTTTTTTTGTCACATATGCAGGAAGCCAACCATTCGCCACACTATAGTGTATTGTAAACTGGACTCTCTCATTTCTTATTCATGATGAAGACCTTAAAATCATGCCCCCTTGTCTCACACGTACAGTGGATGAGCTCAATGACATTTCTGTTGTTTTCTCACTCATAATCCATTTTCCTTCTGATAACAGTCTTAAGCATGTCCTTTAGACTTTTGTTCTTTTCCCATATCAGAGGAAGATACTCTAGGTGTGGAGAAATTAAGCAGACATGGCCCATCACAACCCTTAGATTGGTGTATGGATGAAGTCAGGCCAAAGAGAGCTGGCTCTGGGGCTTTTGCTAGAATTTGGTGGAATAAAAAACCTTCTTTCTGCTGGGATTCCTGTCCCAGTAGGATGTTAATTTGGGACTGAAGTGTCCATTTTCATGCTGGAAAACTAAGCCCAGCTAGAGAAAAGTAGACACAAGACATGGAGAGAGAAATATTTCTGGTGGTAGTTTTTAAGTACCAGGATTCAGTTATGCCAGAAAAAGCCAACTCCCTGGGACTTTTCAGTTAATTTGGATAAGTTCCCTTTATGCCAAACCAGATTAAATTCACGTTCCAATTGTTTTCAGCCAAAAGATTCCTCAGTACTCAAGCATTTAGGACCCAACACAATTAGCTCAAGTTCCATAATCCATTGCTCCAAGACAGCATGCTTGCCAACATGTCCTGTCATCAGTCCTCAGTCCTACCGCATTCTGCTGCCAGAATCATATCGATCTGGGAAAGGAGGTATTACTTATAAAGATAATTTATTATGAAGGTATGTCATAATTTCCTGAAAATATCAATCAAAGTAATCATGTATGAAGAAAAAAGTTCGAGATACCTTTTCATCTCCTTCCCTACTTCACCCCACTCCATAATTTTCCCCGTGGGTACATCCAAACATTTTAAGCTCAATTATAAAAGTTAGTGTGTGTGTGTGTGTGTGTTGGTGTTGAAAAATTGATATGCATTTTAAAAGCAAAAACTATTAGGGAAATACATTCACACGTAGGGATGTAGACAAGTGTCCGCAAAATATTATAAAATTTTTAAAATAGGTGCAAGTCATATGAATAGTATGATCATCCCTTAATAAGGAGTCACCACAAAGGAATCTCTTCCAAAAGCCCCTCTCACCCTTCAGTGAGAATTTGAGACATTATGTAATCTTGTCCCACATTTTTTTTTTTTTCAAGACAGGGTCTTGCTCTGTTGCCCAGGCTGGAGTGCAGTGGCACAATCTCGGCTCACTGAAGCTTCTGCCTCCCAGGTTCAAGCGATTCTCATGCCTCAGTCTCCCAAGGTGCTGGGATTACAGGTGTGCACCACCACTCTTGGCTAATTTTTGTATTTTTAGTAGAGACGCGTTTTCTCCATGTTGCCCAGGTTGGTCTTGAACTCCTGACCTCAAATGATCCACCTGCTTTGGCCTCCTGAAGTGATGGGATTACAGGCATGAGCCACCATACCTGGCCTTGTCCTATAATTTTTTACTTATTTATTTGATTTAATTTTGCTTTACATTATAGATCACTGCCTACATATTTGACTAGTTTCTGGACCATAAGCACTTTGAAAGCAAGGAGTGATTTTGATTTATCTTTGTATTCTCAGGATTAAAAATTTAGTGGTGAATTTATGTTTTTAGGTTAATCAATGAGTAAGTGAGTCATATAAGGGATCAGAGATCTCATTGATAAATGTTTTCCTATTCTAGATTGAATTTAAACATGGCTATGCTGACATTAGCCTGTATTTTTATGTAAGCTCATTCTCTCAGAGTTCTTCTTGTATTAGAAACCTTCCAATTCTTTTGGGAGGGCAAACATTCATCTGAGTTCACCTTGTCCTTAATCACTACAGAATGATGACAGGAAGAAAAAAAATCAAACTAAGATGCAATTATAATATCCCCTGAAATACCCAACATTGGCTTCAATTAATTAACTAAATATTTTAACCTAGACTCATGGCTTTCTAATCTTGAACTGTGCCTAACTAATAAAGGATTATTGGCTTGTTCTCCTGTGCCTAATTCTCTATCTAGTAACTTGCCTTATATTTCATTTATTTACTTTCATTTCTCTTCATTCCTAGGTTTGGAATTGGAATTTCAAACTGATGGATGGGGATATATTAGGAGCCACAGACTTCTAACTGCTCAGGCTTCCAATATTACTGGTTCCTGGATTCCAATCAGCTCTGTTTCGTCTCCTCAATACTTACTGCCGTATTGCACTGCCAGCTCCTGTCACCCACCTCATAGGGGAGGTAATATAGCATGATGGGTAAACAGCCAATATTTAGAATGAAGCCTTCATCCAAATCCCAGTTCTACCACATAGCAGCTGTGTAATTGTGGGCAAGTTCTTTAACTTCTCTATGCCCATATTTCCTGTAAAATGGGATTTATAATTACCTGCACAAAATAGATTTTATAAAGGGATGTTTTTAGTGTCCTCTTTCATCTGCATTTCCTCCTCATGCCAATTATTTGCTTCATTCCTTCCTTTCCATGGTCCTTCTAATATTATAGTTAGCAAGAAGTCTACAAACTTTATTTTCCACACTCTCTTGTCAACCTACTTCTGGTTACCTTGTCCAAGAGGAGGCTCCAGTGACTCTGTTAAGAACTTGCAAGATGAGCGGAAGAGAAAAAATATTATTTTTCTACTTCTGATGGTATACCCAGCCGCTGCCACTGCCAATTCTGGGCTGTAGAAGAATCCAGGGCCTTTTCAGTGGTATTCAGCAGGACTATAAACCCAAGCAGAAGTTGCTTAATGCCAACAAGAGCAGCAATGGCACCGCCTCCACCACATCTGTTATATTTTTTGAAAGTTAAGAACATTACTCTCATGCAAATATAAAATGAATACTGTCAAATATTTTGTTCAACTCAGTAATAAGAAAACTAGCAAGATGGTAAGGCAGGTTTAAAGAGAGAATTTGGAAATGAATATGTATAGAGTCAATTATTCAAAAGAATGAAATGAATTTGCTAATAGATACAAATTTGGTTAACATTCTGCAAGGCAAAAAATCATAGCCTTTGATGCTATCTTTTCAACCAGACACAAATTATTTGTACTGCTACCAGAGAAAAATCTGTGAGTTAAGATGTAACATGTATCTTTACTAAGTCTGGACAAAGTACATTCCCCCAAATTTTCTTGGACAAACCTCAGAAGACAATGAAAAAATGTGCTGCCCTACTTTTTGCCTCATTTCCAATTTTTGGATAATGGTCCTTGTTATACAACTATAGCTATAGGACAAGTCTCCACAAATCCAGAAAATCCTTCAAATTAGTAATGAAGCCATCAGTGTTCAGAAGAGAAGGAGGGCCTAGTACCTATTTAGTGTATTGTCAGTAATATGTAAGAGTAATAATAGTTGCTGCTATTATTTTTTATTACACTTTATTAGTCAATTAGAACAGATAGAAATTAGAGCTGTTTCCGTAGTCTCTAACCCATGTTGATGGTTAATGCTAGTATTAGACCTGGCCCCTCTTTGGATGTTTATTCTAGTTAGTCATGTGATATCCTAAGAATTAATGCAGAAGTAACTGATAACTTGCTCAAGTAATTAGAGTGTCAAGGAAAGAACTGTTGACTTATTCATTTTGTGATTTTTCAGAGTCTTTAGGAAATGTACTATAAAATCAGAGTCAGATGGAGGAGTTATAGCTAAGCTGTACTGTATGTACACTTGCCCAGAGAAGACTACTTTCTCAGTGGGTGGTCAAAGTGTTCAGGCTGCTTCATCTTCTCATCACATTTATATGGCACTCGATCCAAACCCACAGTTCCTAGGGAATGTGGGTGCAAACTGAATAGCATCTGGAACATGTTCTTGTTTTCCTAATAAGAAAAGATGATTAACGGTCAGGCGCAGTGGCTCATACCTATAATCCCAGCACTTTGGGAGGCCAAGGTGGGCGGACCACAAGGTCAGGAGCTCAAGACCAGCCTGGCCAATATGGTGACACCCCATCTCTACTAAAAAAAAAGAAAAAAAATAGCTGGGCTTGGTGGCACATGCCTGCAATCCCAGCTACTTGGGAGGCTGAGGCAAGAGAATTGCTTGAACCCGGGAGGCGGAGGTTGCAGTGAGCCAAGATCGCACCACTGCACTCCAGCCTAGGCAACAGAGCGAGACTCTGTCTCAATAAAAAAATAGAAGGAGAAAAGGTGATTAACTCAGGATTGGAAACATTCAGGAAAACTCTTGACCCATAGGTCTATATTAATTCAGGAGGAATGACTCAATGTGAACATAAAGAAATGCATTAAGTTACAAGAAACCACACAACTCTCTGATTTCAATTAGAGAATGTTGGCTATTCTTCTTCAACAATGTTTTCAAGTCATTTTAAATCATCAGCACTTTTCTTTTAGTCTGACTCTAATCATCATTTAGGCCCTTTGCATCTTCTTAGTCCAACCTCCATGGCTGGGTGCAATAATCACCATCTGAGGCTCCATGTGGGATGTGTGTGTGACCCTTGCTCTTGGATTTGACTAGTTCTGCTCCTAATTAGGCATATAATGTAATGGGCTTAAGATTTTCAGTTGGGAAGCTTGGCCCCAGATCTGCCTAATCTGATATGCATATAGCATTTCCAGCACACACAGCAATACCAGCAACTAAACCCCAGCTTTGGCTACATGCTTCATTCTTGACTTCTGAAAGTACGAAAGAATCCTGTCTTGTTTCTCAGAATTAGAAATTACCCCCCTCAACCCAGTACTGTTGCTGATTCCATTTCTGCACAGACAAGCTTCCTGGAATTCAACCATTTTCCTAGATCTTGAATAATAATCTGCTGCTGGATAACTATGGTCATTTCTAACCTGCCTATTCTTAACAAATATACCTTGTAGATCTCCCCAGCTTGCTTCCTGGACCCATTTTTATTTGAGGATTTCTGTTTCTCATCTTTGCCTGCCAAATGAATTTCCTCCATTTTTTCCTATTTGACCAACTCTGAAGCATTACTGTGGTGATTCACTGGTTCTGACTTCACCTGATGTGACTCTTTTGTGCTCCTGAATGAGCTCCATTTAGACATTGACAGTTTTCCATAGGGAAAAGAAGAGAAATAGTGATTTACATGGCTTATGGTATACGGAGTCCTTAAATATGAGTTGCCTAGGTAACATAAATGAGTAATGGGGTGTCAAGGACCAGAATGCTGTGTAACTCTAGAGACCACTGCTTACTTAAAATCACCACAAACACTGCTTTCTGGCATATCACAGACAAGCGGTCCTAATGGGGACTTATATACAGCACTACCATGATTGTTGCTAATTCTCTTTTTGGAGAAACTCAGAAATTTCTTTTTTTTAATCTCACAATTTAGAAAATGTGGGCAAATTATTCAAGATGTTTACAACACCATATTGCCTAAAGAAAATATGACAGTCAGCACGATTTGACCACCATAGGCCACCAATGTGTGAGTCAGCTACCAAATATTCTCTAGAGATGAAGACTGTGGTACAGGAGCCAACTTGTGTTCTTCCAAATCTGCCCCCTTTGTCATGTTAGATAACCTAGAATTCTCACCTGAATAGGATGCTTCTATCTTACTGCAATCTCATAATCAACATTTTTGTTCAGACTAAAATATTACTTTTTAATCAGATATTCAACATAGGTAGTTTCCTTTTAGAATTGACCTATTAGGATTATAGCTATCATTATATCATATTGAGTATCACTGTAGTTTACCTAACACATTTTGGGGGGGGAAAAAAACTCTTTGTGTGTGAGTGTGTTTTGATAGGAGACTTGCTGATTTCTGACTGGTTGAATTTGTTTCAGTTTGACTTCTTTTTAAAATTTGATAGTCTTACACATATATGAGTACAGATTACACTAACCACTTTTATAGTAAAGTAATATGTTATGTTTTTATTTATGTATTATGTAACATAAAAATTTTAAACTCTAGACCTGAAAGGGTTTCATAATGTTCAGTATAAGACCCACAAGCTATCAATCAATGTCTTTACACTTGAGGCCCCAGTGTAGTTCTCAATTTTTCCTCCATCTTTTCAGTAAAAGGTAACTAGAGCATGAAATGGGGAGCCAGGCATTGAATAAAGTAAAACTTTGGCCCCTTTTTGAGGCAGGGCTAAGCTGCACATAAATCAAAGCTATCCTTAGATAGGTGCATCTAATGTGAACTGGCCCATTTTTCCTGGGAATCAGTTCTGATAGGTGATTGATAAAGTATTCCTGTCACCATAACATCCCATGATACACTAAACTTTGTTGGGAGAGTAAGCCAATTTGATAAGGAGTTAAAAGGTTTTCTGAAGAAAACTAACAAGCCCTTTCAGGCTTTAAAGTTCATTTTTGTTATTGTTGTTGTTGTTAATCCTTGCGGGGTTTGGACCAACTTGTTGGCTTTCGTGAACCAACAAAAGTCTGCTAGTCGGAAAACCTACCAAAGGCCTCATTATCCAAGGGTAATTCACCATAAGTGAAAAAAAGGTAGATTGGGCCTAAACATTTGTGAAAAAAGATGGCTTCGTCCAAATATAATGCTTTATGGCACTACATTTGACTGAAGCTTGGAAGCTTGTCCAGATTCATCTACCAGGCATACAACCATGTTTGAGGGAGCAATGGCTGACCTCAGAAGCGTAAACTAAGATACAGTAACCTTGGAGGCCAAGCATGGGGCACCACTGTGTCCTGTGTCAGCAAGGGTGTCACTGTGCATAGACAAGCAGCTCTGATCTCAGAGTCCCATAGTCACATGTTGTGACAGTGTCCAAACCATTGATGCTAGAAGACTCGTTGGATTTTGTCTTTTTCTTTGCCTGGCATTTGGAGAAGGCATTAATCCCTACAGACAGAATAGGCCCTAGAGTACTTGAATGAGTCAGAGAAGGGATGTAGAACATGAACATGTTTTGGTTTGAACAACAAAAAGTGTACCTATTTGAAAAGCATATGTGTATTTGTACTGTAAGTTGGTAAAGCAGATCATGCCAGTTACTTGTAGAGAACCTACATAAACTCCAGTGATGGAACATAAACTCCCCATGACCACTTGGATGCAATCTAGAAGTGAGATGGGACCTGCCTGGGGAGAGATCAAAGTTTTTTTAAATAGGATGAAAGGCCTTGGACCCAGAGAGAAACCTGAGAATGCTAGGAAAAATCAGTACAGAAGAAGAGAGTAATACTCTTCTCCTGAATCCAGAGAAAGGGAGGGCATTCTTGAGGGACCAGGTCTGCAGAAGTAGATGGTTCAGACAGAGAGAGAGACTGCAGCCCCACTAAGCATCTACACTAAGGTTGGACAGCAGTAGCAGCAGCCTAGAAGTGGTGATGTTCTTAGATATTCAAGCTCCATAGCCATGTTTGTGTTGTCCTTCATTCTCAAGGGAGAATATCTGAAATCTAGATCAACTAGTGAAAGGTGAGCGCAGACAGGACTAACCCTCTGAACTCAAGGGAGCCTACTTGGGGCTCTGAAACAAACCAGAAAAGCTGAAAGAAAAGTAAAGAGAAGAGAAGAGAAGAGAGGGAGGAAGAGAAAGAAAGAAAAAGAGAGAGAGAGAGGGATGGAGGGAGCGGGAGAGGGGGATAGGGAGGGAAAGGGAGAGAGGGAGAGAAAGAGAAAGAAAGGAAGGGAGGGAGGGAGGGAAGGAGGAAGGAAGGAAGGAAGGAAGGAAGGAAGGAAGGAAGGAAGGAAGGAAGGAAGGAAGTGGAAAGGAAAGGGAAGGAAAGGAAAGGGAAGGAAAGAAACAAAAAAAACCTGGACATCCTGATAAAGTAGGTAGGTGAGAGCCTCAGAGTTCCCGTACTAGTTCTGATTTGTGCTATTTCTACTCCAGGCTGATGAATCTGTGCATTCCAGTGACATATGCTTGTTTAATATAAAATATCTTCATTAAAGAGTCTAATAAATATTGACATTCGGTAAGGTGCAGCACGTGGCTTCAAGGAATTGTTGTCATTTTGCTATGAACACTCAGGACCGAATCTGAGATGCTCAGTGTAAGGTTCGCAGCCTGGGTTTTAACCCCTTCTCTGCTCTGTAGCAGCTACAGGTAATCTCATCTCTCTAAACTTTAAATTTTATCTAGAAAATGGGAATAATATTGTTATGGTGAAATAAGGCATGTAGAATTCTTAGTGGAGTGCAGTGTCTATGAATATTATAACAAATAATTCTAAAATGTCAATTGCTATTAGTTATTTGTATTAATTGATGCAGTACATGACTTTGTGTATCAGACATTTGAATCACATGGAAAGATATTACACAATCAAGAAGCTGTCCCCAGTGAACTTTTTCACAAAATCAGTTTGTGGTAAAAGATACAAATTCTTTCTGAAAGCAGTTTGTGTCAGAGACAATTTGTAAAAATTGTTGGCTGCTTCTAATAGCAATCTCAGATGCTATGGGAGTCATTTTATGTAAACACATATAAATAAGTGATGAAAAGGAGCTGACAGAGGTCTTTCAAATAAAGTGGAGATGGTCAAATGGAGAGCAGAAGTATTAAGAATTACAGTATGGTAAGTAACTATGTGCACTAGGTCAAGACTTGCTTTGAATTCTGGTCCAATTCCATGAGCAGCAAAATATATGAGGAGTGCTGTGGGAGAGAATCCTGTTCTCTACTACTCCATTTTCTTTCAGGTTATAAAATGTTCATGTGTCTTTGACTCTTCTCCTTCCTTCGCTGATACCCTCAATTGTCAGAGAAGATTCCTTCCTCCCACCCTACCCCCTCCTTCCCTCCTTCTTTCTCTCTCTTTCTTTCCTTTCTTTTTTCTTTCTCCAGAATGACTCTCAGATTATCTACTGTCAGCACTCTCCAACTGGCTCCCTGCCCTCACCTCAGGAGTTCCCTAAAGCTCTACTTTATCCTCACTATGAGATCCGAAGCCAATCCTGTCTTTAGACTGGTGGGGATTAAATAGGCATAAACCAAATAGTTTAATCTTTCATCCTCAGGTGAACCTGCACTGCTTCTAAATCTTTCATGAACTGGGAGAACAGAAATCAAGGAACAGGTATAGGGAGAAAGAAATAAGACAGCACAGAACTTCCTTCCTCAAGCCCTCCAGGGCCTGGAATCCAAATTCAAATTCCAGTCTGTGATTAGGTCTCTACCACCTTCTCTGGCTTTATTAAACTCTAAACAGTAAAATCAAATAGGTAATGTATTAAGCAGTATCTCTATGCTATGTGCTATACAAAGCACTTTACCTACATTATCTTATTTAATTCTCACAATACCTTTCACAGGCCAACTGTATTATTATCCCCATTTTCAGTTGGAAAGAAAACCGGAAATTTAAAAAGGCATTACTTGCCCAAAGTCTCACAACTAGAAAGAGGCCAAGTCAAGATTTGAATCCAACTTTGCCTAACTCCAAAGCCCAACCTCAGGTTTTGAGTCTTCCTCAGTTAATTCCACTTTTGAATTTGTTTGCTTCTCACCTCATGTCCAGATTGTTGCAGCAGCTTGGTAACCAAGGTCTTCACTTTGGTCCTCTCCCCACTCCAATCTATGTCATATACACCAAGAGGTGCCTGAAACCTCCTCCTGGCCTCCTGCCTGAGCATAGGTCAGTAATAAAAGGATTTAAATCAATACAGGGTCTTGAAGTTACTTTGTCCTGAGTCCCCTGGCATGTTCTTCATTCCTTACATTCTTCCCAATATCAGAATTTATTCAGGAGCCCCCAACAGAGCTGCAGTTATCAGATACATTTTAAGCAATATGAGCAATATGAACAAGTAATAAATCACTATTTATGAAATATTGAGTCATATTCCTCCATAAAGTACATTCCTATGAGAAGGTCATTCATTTTTATCACCTTTATTCTTTTAGCAGTTTCTTGTGCGATTGACTTATGTAATTTTACCAGCTGAAAGCATGGATAGGTGAAGCATGCTGATGCCAAATTTTCAGTGGTGATAATGCAAAGGATCTGGGATTTACCATAGCAGAAAGTTCAGAACCCACTCTCAGGACTGCTTTTTCAAGCTTATAAAAAGGCAAGCAGCTTCTGCATGTAAGCAGACTGCTTCAGCTTTCCATGGCCCATTAAAGGTCTGGGCTTCTCGTTAGTAGACAGTCCTCAAGCAGCTCCTGAGGGAGTAGAAATAACTAAAGACAACCATAGGGGTACTCGTGACTCTACAATAAAAAACACCTTTAATGTCATCACATTAAAATTCTGAAATTACAGAAAAGAAAAAGTATCACCTATCATTCTACTCCCTAATATAACTACCATTAAAATCTTATGTGTTTCTTTTTTCCTGATTTTTTCTAATTGAAATAATAATGCTGATAAAGATACAGATGAGCAATTCATATAAGAAGAAATATAAGCAGCCAATAAGCATATTTTACTGGTAATCAAGAAAACTAAAAAAAAAAAACAACAATGAGGCATCATTTATTGGCAAAAATCTAAAAGATTGAAAAAAATTCCTTTGTAAATATAGGATGTGCTATGTTTCTTTTTCTTTTCTTTTCTTTTCTTTTTCTTTTCTTTTTTTTTTTTTTGAGATGGAGTCTCACTCTGTCCCCGAGGCTGGAGTGTAGTGGCGCAATCTCGACTCACTGCAACCTCCGCCTCCTGGGTTCAAGTGATTCTCCTGCCTCAGCCTCCTGAGTAGCTGGGATTACAGGCGTGCGCCACCATGCCCGGCTAATTTTTGTATTTTTAGTAGAGACAGGGCTTCACTATGTTGGCTAGGCTGGTCTCGAACTCCTGACCTCAAGTGATCTGTCTGCCTCAGCCTCTCAAAGGCAGTGCTATATTTCATTTGTTGGAGTATATGTTGGAAAAAGGTTGTCAGGCGGAAAATTTGGCAATATCTGTTAAATTCTATATTTAAGTATCATCCTTCAGAAATATTCAGACAAGCTCACAAAAATACATATGCAACAATGTTCCTTACATTCTTGCAGAATTTAAAATATTAAAAACCATCTAATTCTGCATTAGTAGAAAAATGGTTAAATAAATTACAACATATTTGTATTGGGAATTCAATAGACATTTAAAAATACGAAGCAATGTTAATAGCAGTGTCAACTAGGGAAAAATTTTCTAACACATATCATTAAATAATAAAGGCATGTTGTAGAACAACAGATTTGATATAATCTTATTATGAAAAAAATGCCACATGGACACACATATATAGGAAATGAGAAGCATTCGCAATGGTTACATTTGGAAACAAAAGTAATATTAGAGAGAGCCACAAAAAGGGATTATTACTTTTTTGAGTTTTTCACAATTTTAATGAGATTATATATTTGTATTTGAATTTTCATAATGTAATTCTATACCTGTACTTTAATATCAAAAGGAAGAACTTATAATATTTATCAAATATCAAAAGAACTTATAATATTTATATAATTTTAGATATTGTCATATTCATTCAGCTTTATACCCAGTCATTCTCCCTGCTTTTTAATAATTATACTTTACTTAATAATGTATAACATTTCATCCACTGAATGTGCCACTTTACATAACAATACTCCTGATGCTGGACTTTTACATTATTATCAACTTTTCACTGTCAATAGCATTGCTATATATATATCTTTTTGAGAGATAGGTTTTTAATTTTCTTCATTTTGAAATAAGTTCTAGGTTAGAGCCCTAGGATGGGATTAGTTGGTGGAAAATTAAGAATCCTAATGCACTGAAGACTCCTACTGAAACCAAGAGCAAGATACTGTTGCTCTTGACCACTATTGACAAGAAGTCTCTACAAATAGCAAGGGCTTTGTCTTACTTCATTAGTTTCTCCCTTTGTACCTTCATTTGACTTTTATCTTAAATGAACAATTCAAGCATGTTCCTGCCACCTCAAATTTTGCGACTAAGCCCAACTCCAACACTGTAAGGTTCGTGAAGCCAGGTGGCAGGATGATGGCTTGTTTTTATCATAATATGCCAGCACACAGACTTTAACGTCAACTACTTGCTATTCCAGAAAGCACCCTCCAGTGAATGAGGACAATGCTATAGAGCATCTTTTCCCAGAAGGCAATGAAGTTGCTCAGCCAGAGGAATCTTTTGTGGAGGAAAAGCCCCAGGAAAGCTGTGCTTCGTTTTGGAACAAGGTGTATCTTGAACTATATGAACTCAATCTTGGTGAAAACCAACTGTATTGATGCAGTCCAAGACAAACATGTTCACTTTTTCTTTTTATTGTTGTTACTTTCCCCTGGATATCTAATCCTTTAAAGTAATATAGCAATTCTTAAACATTTCCATTAGTTCATTCTCTGAAAGATGTGTAATTAGGAAATGCTTGAGGTTGGACCCTATATTGGGAGTCCTAGGAAGCAGAGTTTTCATTATGCAGTTATATAAATCACCAGCTAAAGGCTTTTCTATCACAATATCCCTATGTCAGAAAAGATTGGTTGATGGAAGTGTTACAAAGGAAAATTTTGTGGCTTCACTCCTAGGCTGGATAAGGGCAAGTGTGTACAAGACTGAGCCTGATGTTTCATGTCCCATTAGCTTATGGCAGAAAGCACTTTTTGACCCTAGACCCACTTGCATCAACTTGCCAAAGGCTCTCCTCTTACACACACCCCCACTCCATGACAGTTTTCTGCACACCAGATCCACTTCAGATACCTATACGGCTACATATCCACCATACATTCTCTTGTTCTTGGCCTCAAGCCACTCTCCCACCACTATATCCCAGTTCTTCCTTGAACCCTCTGGAGAAAATTTCAGGAATGTTTACAGGAAATTCTTTAAATTAACCAGTGAAACAATACTTATAGAATTAGAAAGGGTATAAGAATCACAAGTACATATTTAACAATTACATGCAAATCATTTGCAGGTTAAAATTTTGTGGTTGCTACTTAAAAAATGTTCATCACTTAATTCTCCAAACAAGCCTACAAAATAAGATTATTGTTAATCTATTTTACAGACTAGTAAATACTTCTATTTACTAATAGAAGAAGAGGTCGCTTCTTCCCATCTGTGGTAGATTGTATTTTTCAAAAATGGCCACAGCAATATTCTGGGTCCCATATGCTCTTCAGAACCTTATTAGCATTCTACCTAAAGATGCAGTCTCTCTCTCCTCCCCTTGAAATTGGAAATGCCCTTTGTGGCTGCTTTAATAGAATATGTGTCAGAAGTGAAACTGCAACCAGGGCTATTTCATAAAAAGCAATATTGCTTTCCTGCCCACATCCGCCTTTGGAATTAGGCACCATGTTGAGAGAAAGGGAATCACTGGAGAGAGACCATGTGTAGTTGTTCTGGACTACACATCTGTCTCCCCTAAGATCCCAATCAACAGGAGCATCAGTTAGCTCATATTTGAGGGAACAAGCCTTCAGATCAGTTCTCAACCATAGCCAATTTTGTGCTGTTCCCCCACCTCCCGAGAGGACATTTGACAATTTCTGAAAATATTTTTGGGTGTTACAACTAGACGGGGAGTACTACTGGCATCTCATGGGTAGAGGCCAGGATGCTGCTAAATATGCTACAATCCACAGCACACCACAGCAAAGAATATCCAACCCCTAATGTCAACAGCACCAAGGTTGAGAAACCCTGCTTCAGATGACTCCAGCCTCCAGCCTTTGAGCCTTGCCAGCTGACATTAAGTAGAGTGGAAACAAGCTGTCCCTGCCAAATCCTGCCCAAATTACAGTTTCATAAGGTGATTTGTTTTGCAGCAATAAATAATTGAAACACCATCAAATAAGTGAAGAACTGAGTCATATCCTCCAGTCTTTGTGACACTGAAGCTCTTGCATCTTCCCATGATGCCTCAAAGGGACACAGTGACAAAGAACAGCAAAGAAAGGCAAAGTATCACCGAGACTTGTACAAGGGAAAAGAAAGATAAAGATGACTAAGACCAAGAAGAAAGCAAAGGAGTATTTCTTGCTGGGTAACTGTACCCCACATTCCTGATCTCAAGCTCAATACCACCCCTTCTCTTCCCTGGAAAAACTGGGGAGACAACTGTTTCATCTTCACAAGCTCCTAGTGAGTGCACCTTTGAGGTTTGTTTCTGTTTGATGGCCCAAATACTCCTCCTATAATGTCTATCATGTGAGAGACCCTAAGAGGGCACAACTTTCATTAATAAGATGTGGAAAGATTATGTTTCCCAATTGCATTCCACCTTAGAAAGAACAGATCAGGCCAGGTGCGGTGGCTCACGCCTGTAATCCCAGCACTTTAAAAGGCCGAAGCAGGTGGATCACAAGGTCAGGAGTTCAAGACCAGCCTGGCCAACATAGTGAAACCCCGTCTCTACTAAAAATACAAAAACTTAGCCGGGCATGGTGGCCAGTGCCTATAATCCCAGCTACTTGGGAGGCTGAGGCAGGAGAATTGCTTGAATCCAGGAGATGGAGATCGTACCACTGCACTCCAGCCTGGGCAACAGTGCAAGACTCCTTCTCAAAAAAGAAAAAAAAAGAAAAACAGATCAACTAGGCTCTTTTTTCAAACTATATCAACCTCAATTTCTTCATAAGACTACTTTGAATGATCAACAGGCTTCCAAATTGCCTCACCACTTCAAAGTAGGACAAATTCTCAGCAATGCAACTTCTGGGCATCTGTCCTAAGAAGATCATCTGAAATTTAAACAAAGATTTATGTGCAAAACAATTCATTGCAAGGTCTTTGATAAGAGTTAAAACTTGGAGGAAAAAAATAAGTCTGACAATAAGGTAATGGTAGCATAAATTCATAATATAAATCTATAGCAGAACATCATGAGAGCATTAATGAACCATTCTATTCTGGGTCTTCTTTGAATCTGAATTGGTATATCTTCTCTATGCGATCAATCTACTTTCACAGCTACAATGACCACTCCTACTTCTTAAGACTAAACTTCACTCCCAAGCTCAGACCACATATTAAAATGCTTACTAAACACCTATGCACTGATGATGTACAATTTGTTCAAAGCCCATTATCTTTTTCCAAAATTTTCTTTCCTACATTCTCTGAGGAACTGATACCACCTTCTACCCAGATTTCAAGCAAGAAAAATTGGCCACATTAGTGATTAAGTCATCCGTTTCCTGCATGTCACATATCCAGTTAATCTTAGAGTCTTTAATTCTAAGTCTCTCCTAAATTTCTGCTGAATAAGTCTCAATTCTGTAATCCTATTGTCATTGTTATACTCCCAGGTCATCATCAGCTCCTACCTGGATTCCTCTAATAGCTACTAAATGGATCTCATTTGCTCTTCTCTAATTCATCCCTTATGATACAGCTAAAGTAATCCTTCAAAAATACAAACTTGGTCATAGAATCTCCTTTCTTAAAGCTCTTTATAACACACCACTGTTTTAGAAGGAAGTCCAAACTCCTTACTGGGTTTTGAAGGGCCATCCATAACCAGGTCCCTGCTTGTCCCTCCAGCCTCATCCCAGACCACTGAACCTCTCCAAATCTCTTTACAGTTTATGCTTCAACCATGCTATACCATTTGCAATTTTGTGAGTGTGTCATGTCCACACTTACTTCTGAACTTTGCACACTCTTTGCCTCTAACTAGATCACACTTCATCATATTTCTCATCCCCATTGTCACTATCCTGTCTAATGCCTACTTGTCTCTCCTTTTAATTTACTGAAAATTCTCAGCTCTCTTACCTCTGGGTATTCTCATCTTCTGTTTCTTCATGGAATGCCTCTTCAAAAGACACACATATGTGCATGTGCACACACACACACATCCCACATCTATTATTGCACAATGTTGTGGTGACAAAAAGTGCCTTTCAGATCTCTTACTGTGGAAAACAAAATTGACCGGTAGCCAAAACTTCTTAGCTCTGAATCCAGGACTGCATTTACAGCAAGTCCACACTTCTCACAGGATGCTCTGAGTATATGGCAGGCCCATTCCTGGGAGACAGAAGACAACTTTGACAGGTGACTTTGGCTCAACTCCCATAAGCCTTGCCAAACTGTCCTAGAATTGTACTTCAGCATAAGACCTTTCTTTCTTTCATTCCTTTATTTTTAAAGAAATCATACTTGCATCATAGTCTGATGACTCTCCTAGTATCCTCAAAATTCCTCTGTTATCCCTCATAGTCATTTGCCAGCAAATATCTTGCAGGTCTAATCCTGTCTTGGCATCCGCTTCTCAGACAACTAATGCAAGTTGAATTGAGAGTGGTCCAAAAAACAGATAGGGCCTTGGGACTGGTTCAAGCACTGCCTGGTGAGTATAGAGTACAACATCTCTATTTGGTGAGTGGGTCATGGGTACTCGTAGATGACACCTAGCACAAGATGGCAGCTCATTGGTAAATATTTCACTAGTGATGGCCTGGCAAAATGTATTGGTAAAAAGGAGTGTTCATTGGCTTTGAAGAACTTTCCTGAGAGACATAAGCTTTGTCACTCAGACAAGGACCACAGGAAATATGGCAAAATCAATGTGAGGGTAGTTATTAGACACAAAGTAATGGCCAATGTCCAGTGGCATTGAAATATCTGAGTTGTCCTGGAAGCTGACAGAAATGGGAATAAAGAGTCTGAAGGAAGAGGGCGTATTGCAATAGATACATTATGAAAATCCTGACATTCATCCAATAGACTATGTTCTAACAAGGACACACCCTCCACTGAGACGGTTAGGAATCTGCCACTGAGAGGGACACCAGCATCATTAAGGGTTTAGTTGTGGTTGTCCTTTGCAAGGCAGTGCTGATGACAGAAAAGATAGTCACAGAATTGGGCTATTTAATAGCCAAGATGATGATAGTGCCCCGAAGCAATAGAGACCAGATAGCTACCAGTAACCAGAATCTACAGTTAGTGTTAATCACCAGAAGAGTTGGAGGTTATTGGTAAACAATTGGCCCTTTTAATCTAAAAACCTAGATCTTCAGTTCTGGGACATTTTATTCCATAAATTTTCCAATATATCCTTCTTATACAATCTGTTCTCTTTTTCTGTAACTCATTAATTAAATAGTTTTTTCCTCATGGATTGATCCTAAAAATTTATTTTTTTCTCTACATTTATCTATTCCATCGGTTTTCTGTGTTTGACCTTTTGTAATACTTCCTTAATTTTATCTTCTAACCCTTTGTTGTTTTTGCCTTTCTCATTCTCATTTTTCAATTTCTAATAGTTCTTTCTTAGTCTTTTAAAAAATTTTACATATTATCCTATTAGTATTTCATGGATACAATATCTTCATTTATCCTTCTGAGGATACAAATTATAAGACATTTCTTTTTGTGAAACTTTTTTGGTCTTTGTTCTCTCTGAGGATTTTTATTTGTTTGTTTTCTATTTCTTTTGGCCTCTTTATTTTGAGTTGGAGATTTTTCTTACTTTTCTAGTAATCCTTCATGTACTGTGCATATTTAAGAAAAAGATTCCAAAATGCTGATTGGAGCTATTCTGGGCAAAGGGGAAAGGAAGATGAGCTTTTAAATTAGTGAGCTTTGTTTTAGAGTCACTGAACAGAAAGATGGCTTTTTTGATAAGGGAGCACAAATGTAACTGACATTGGGGCACCTTCTCAATTTTCCAAGAAAATAATCCTCTTGCCTTCAGCCTGAGTTAGGTAAACAATTGACTGTTGTTATGAGAAAGGTATTAGAGGGGTCGCATGATTCAGGACATAGGCATCCCCTAGCCCTTCTGTTTTCAACTTTATCTCACTACCCTTTGTGCATGGACTTCATTTCATTGTCACCTAGGTTATAGTTTCCTCCCCATGCTGAGTTAGTTAACTATTCCTACATTTGCTCTCTGACTTGCAAAAATTTGTCATCTCTCATTTGCTTTTGTCTCCTCTCCTGATCCATTTGTACTTGTAGTTCTATGCCTTTAAAAAATCCTTTTACTGATATTTTAGAAGGGTTTCCACAGGGAGAGAAGATAAATGCATCTCTTCAATCACACTCCCATCTTTTTCTCCCGGATTTAAATGCTACATTCTTCATATGAAAACAATTTTATACTAAAAGTGGCATATAACTGGCAATATTTTGTGGCATTTTAATCTATTCTACTGTTCCGTCTAATTATGTACTAGTACCAGACTTCTAATTATCATGATTTTAAAATATATTTTTATATCTGGCAGTAAAATTCCTAATCATAATTCTTCTCTTTTAAAATTTCAATATTTCTTTGGCTATTCTCAGACTTTCTAGTTTAACTTTAAAATCCAGTGGTATCAAATTTATAAATCAATTAGAGAAAGCTGACTTTATATTAGTATCTTCACATGCAACAACTTAATGTGAGTCTGATTAGTAAAGTTTTATGATTTTGTTCAAATCAATACTGATTAATTTTTAAATTATATTTAAAAATTAATATCTATTTAACAGGTATCTCATGTTTGGATTTTCTTTTGAAAATGAACTTTTAAATTATGTTTTCTAATGTGTTTTTGTTAATTAAATGAAAAACTGCATTTCATAAAATTCATTTGATAACATGAATTTTACATGTTACTAATTTCTTTTAGTAGGTTTCCTCTTGAGCCACTTAGGTTTTCTAGTTACATAGTCATATCATTTGCAAATAATGATAATAGTTGTATGGCTTCCAAGAATTATTTTTATTCATTTTTTCACTGCATTATTGCACTTTCTACCACTTGAAAAATAGCATTAAGTAATGGTGGTAATGACGTTATCACCTTGTTACAGATTTGCATAGGAAAGTCTTTAATGATTTATTATTTAGAATAAATGTGCTTATCAGTTTCAAATCAATAACTTTTATCTCTTCTAGTCAGCAAGACGACTGACTAGAGACACCTGACACTCATCTCCCAAAGAAGAACCAAGACAATGGATAAGCAGCTAAGATTTGACTGCACTGTTGGAAAGAGAGCACTGCAGCACTGGGGGAAGTGACTGGAGACACACCTATAGTGATTGAAAATCCAGGAGGGCAGCATGGAGGTACGTAGTTCTGCAACCCCATCTTCCTGGCCTGAACCAGATCATTCTAGAGACAGAAGGGACTCCTCATGCAGGGAGAAAGTAAGCAGATGATCCCTATCATCCCCCATTGTGGCCACAAACACCTACAGCCCTTACAGTGGAAGAATCCCACAGTCCTCACAATCCCTGAGCCCATTTAAGAGAGTTGCCAGGAATTCACACAGCTGTATTGCCATTGATTAGGAGCACAGTGTGCACTCCCCCAGATCCCATCCAGCACTTGTGGCCAAGCTGTTACATCTAGCACCATCTTAGATCACAGCTACCTCTGGAGTGAACCTTCCTCTGGGAGCCAGTATCCACTGCACCTCTCCAGCAGTAGGGCTCCATCTTCATGCGACCAAGCCACATGGCTGGCTGAACATCACAATCCATCTGTGCAGAGCCTAGGCACAAGATTGGTTGTGACTTTGATCCTATACAGCAGGAAAACCAACCCCTGCCACACTACTTCTAGCTGAAGGAACAGTCTGGCAGTCTTGCTCATGGTGGACCTACTCTTGAACCAGCCCCATCACTGCATGCCCTCCCCCAAGCAGGAGAGGTATTGAGCCACCAAGCAGCTGACACACCCCCAGGCTGGCACAAGAGCTACATGTGCATGCCCAGGGCATGAGACACAGCCACACAGTACCCCCTTTACCCCCCTGGGTTTCTGGTTTGTCCAAAGTCCCCAAGAAACAGCCCCGTGGGCTTCCCTGGAATACACACCCCCAGGCTGACCAAGCAGCTGAGTGTATGTGTCCTGGGCCTGAGAAACAGCCCTGTGGACTTTTCCTAGTGCACACACATCCAAGCCAACTGAGCACTGGACACCCATGTCCTGAGCCTGATAAGACAGCCCCATAGGCCTCTTCTGATAGGCGTGTTCCCAGGCTGCCCAAGCAACCAGGCATCCATTCCCACAGCCAGAGTAACTGCGCCATGACCCCAACCACAGCAAGCCAGACCCCAAATTAGCTGACCATTATGTGCAAACACATGCCCATGACCTTAGAAATAGACCAGCAAGCCCAATCTTGTCAAAGCTACAGAACCACTGCCACAAACTCTCTCAGCTTAGGTCATAAGGGCACTCACAAACATCACTAGCATGGATTACAGCTGAAAAAAACTACATTATACTACCGCACACCTAGAATGAAAGCCAATGCACCCCACCGAATCAACCTGCAAGACCCATCTAAACAAATAAGTCTTTCCATACAAAATTTACTCCATAAAATTGGAAGAGGTGACTCTTACACCAGATGCATAGAAATCATTGTGGAAGCACATCAAACATGAAGAAGCAAGGAAGCGTGACACCTCCAAAGGAAAACAATAATTCTCCACTAACAAACCACAATCAGAAGGAAATACACAAAATGCAAAAAAAAAAAAAAATACAAAATAATAATCGTAGGAGAGAAGAGAATCCAAATAGACAATTCGATGAAATCGGAAAAACAATTTATGATCTCAGTGAGAAATGAAGAGACAGATATTATTAAAAGCAAAAACAAGAGAAATCCTACAGCTAAAGAACTCAATGAATGAAAAAAACATACAGTGAGGAGCTTCAATAATAGACTAGACCAAACAAAAGCAATAACTTTGAACTTTAAGTAAGACAGGTATTTTGAAACAATACAGGCAGACAAAATAATAATAATAATAATAATAATAATAATAACTTAAAAAGTCTTAAAAAGTCTTAAACTGCACCATAGACTAAATAGACCTAATAGACACAGAACGTGTCACCCAACAGCTTCAGATTAAACATTCTTTTCATAAGAACCTGGAATATTCTCCAGGACTGACCATGTGTTAGAACACAAAACAAGTCTCAAAAAAGTTTAAATAATAGAAATCTTATTTTACTACAATGGAATAAAACTAGACATCAGTAATAGGAGGAACATTTGAAACTACACAAATACATGGAAATTAAACAGTATGCTCCTGAATGACAAAAGGGTAAAGAAAAAAAATAAAAATTAAATTTTAAAATTTCTTAAAACAAAATTAGAAACACAACATACCATAACCTATGAGACACAACAAAAGCAGTAACAGAAGACAAGTTTATAGCAAGAAATGCCTACATCAAAAACTAGAAAAAGGTTTTGTTTTTGTTTGTGTTTGGTTTTCCAAGATGGTAGATTAGAGGTGTTTGGCATGCCTCAGCCATTCGGAAATAGCAAAATGGTGCATAAAGATCAACTCAGTGACCTTTAATTCAAGAAGGAAAAGAAGAATCCACCAGAATCATGAAGGATAACCCAAATCCTGGAGAGAAGAGAACAGACAAACAGCCTCCATGACAGCATCTGGCTGATAAGAGGGTGTGAACTCCCAGTATACAAGAGAGGCAGAGAGCCTCTCTCTGTGACCCAACTTTCCACTGGAGATCCAAGCAACCCAGGCCAAGGCACAGCATTGCATTTCTCCCAAGCTCTAGAGCTAACTTGGGGAAAAGGTTGGAGACACTGTAAGGGAAATAAACCAGGAAAAGCTGCAGGTGCTTTCCCAAACACAGAAATGAATGCAGGATACCATTTTTAATCAAGGCACATACAAAGTCAACCATTCTTTGGACACCTGATAGCATGGCCAGGGAGGCATTTTAGTCTTGGACCAGAGATTGGAACATCTCCTCCGGAGTAGGATTAGGGCCTCCACAGCCAGAACTGTGGAAAACACTTCAGCAGGTGCTAGAATTGTGCTCTCCTCTGTTATAAGCCTAGGGTGGGAGGAATGTTGCAACAGCTGCAGTTTCTCCTGGGCAACAAGACTTGCAGCCAGGGCTAGCTTGGTGACCTGGAGCCAGTCCGTGTGTTTCACTGCTGAGTGCCCCAGCCTGCTCCTCCAAGATTATGGCACAGCAAGGACCTCTCTGCTGCGTCTCCAAGAAGAAATTCAGGAATTCAGAACACTCACTTGCTGGATCAGCAGCCTGAGCCACCCCATCCTTCCTGTGCATAGACTGTGGTACAGTGGGGGGCACTCTCTGCCCCACATATAGGCAGATCTCTAGGCATTTGGAGCACCTGCTAGCATGGACCAGCAGCCTGAGTTGCCCCATTCTTCCTGTGCAGGAGGAGGTCCTTCTCTGCTTCATACCCAGGCAGATCTCAAGGCATTCAAAGCACCTGCTTTCCTGGTTTAGCAGCCTTTGTCACCCAGCCCCTCTTGTGCAGAGATCCTGGTGCAGGGGGCCTCTCTTTGCTCCAAGCCCAGGCAGATCTCCAGGCAATCATAGCACCTGCTTACACAAATTGGCAGCTTGAGCCACCCCATGCTTCCTGTGCAGACATCTGGGCCCAGAGAGTCTCTACTTTATGGTCAGGCAGCTCTCCTTGGTTCAGCAGCCTTGACCACTTGGTCTGTTGCCCCACCATTCATGTGCAAAGATATCAGTGCAGGAAGGCCCCTCCACTCCACACCCAGACAGATCTCCAGGCATCTAGAGCACCCAATCTTCTTGATTAGGAGTTTAAGCTGCCTCCTATTCCCATGCAGATAACTTGGAATTGAAGAAGTTTCCCAACTCCACACCTAGGCACACCTTTGCCAACTGGATTTTCCCTTAGTGCTGGCACTGACTATCAGGAAACCTGTAGGCAGAAGTGCCCAGTCTGGTACTGCCCATCCTAACCACTGCCCCCCTGGGTTGAGGTGGGGGCTCAGGCCACTGTGCACTTCATAAATCAGCGCATTGCCTCAGGCAACAGAGAACTTCTCCCAGCAAACAAAGATCAAGTATATACCCAGCTGCATTGGCCATAGCCAGCTCTTAATCATCAAACAACACAGCACAATATAAAGCCTGCCAACAGAAGTGCCTAGAGTGACAGAAGCAAAACCAAAAGACCCCACCCAGCATTTTCTATAGTCATACTGTCTAAGGAGAAGGGATAAGAGAAAGGGAAAGAACAAAAGAGCAATAACATTATAGGGAAAGAAAGTAAAAGAAAAAATCCTACCCACACAAAAAATTGCAAAGATTGAAAGTGCCAACCCACCCAGATGAGAAAGGGCCAGCTCAAGAATGCTGGCACCATGAAAAATCTGGATGTAGTGACACCACCAAAGGGACATCCTAGCTTTCTAGCAGTGGTTCCTAAAAAAGAAACTCAGAAATGGTAGATAAAGAGTTCAGAGCATGGATTGCAAGGAAACTCAATAAGATCCAAGACAAGGTTAAAAATAAAAACACAGAAATTTCTAAAGCAATCCAGGAAATGAAGGAAGAGATAAACATGTTAAAAAATCAATCAGAACTCCTGGAATTATAAACCTCACTCAATGAATTTCAAAATACAATTTAAAAACTTTATCAATAGACTGCACTAAGCAGAAGAAAGAATTTCAGAGTTTGAGGATTGGTCTTTTGAACTAATACAGTCAGAAACAAAGAAAAAAATTTTTAAAATGAACAAAGTCTTTGAGAGATAAGAGATTATGTAAATTGACTAAACTTATGAATTATTGGCATTCCTGAAGGAGATGGAGAAAAATAAAGCAACCTGGAAACATATTTGATGACATAATTCAACAAAATGTCCTAATCTTGTTGGAGAGATAGACATCTAGATACAAGAAATCGAGAGGACACCTGCAAGATACTATACAAAACAAATATCACCAGGCATGCAATCATCAGACTATCCAAGGTCAGCACTAAAGAAGAAAAATCTTAAAGGTAATAAGAGAAAATGGTCAGATCGTGTACAAAGGGAACCCATTCAGGCTAACAGCAGAATTTTCAGCAGAAACTTCATGAGCCAGGAGAGATTGGGGGCCTGTTTTCAGCATTCTTAAAGAAAAAAAAATCCAACCAGGAATTTCATATCCCACCAAACTAAGCTTCATTAGCAAAGGAAAAGTAAAATACTTTTCAGACAAGCAAGTGCTATAGGAAATTTATAACCACTAGACCAACCACATAAGAGATCCATGGGAGCGTTCTAAATATGGAAACCATAAAATAATACCTGCTACCACAAAAACACTCTTAAATACATTGCCCACACACCCTGTAAAGCAATCACATGATAAAAACTATAAAGCAACTTGCTAACAACTCCATGAAACGGTCAAAACCTAACACATCAATATTAACCTTGAATGTAATTAACCTTGAATGTCTAAACAGCCCACTTGAAAGGGACAAAGTGGCAAGTTTGATTTAAAAAAATAAAAAAAAAAGTCCATCTGCTGTGCATCTCACATGTAATGACACCCATAGGCTCAAAGTAAAGGACCAGAGAAAAATCTATCATGAAAATGGAACACAAAAAAGAGCTGGGGCTGCTATCCTTTTACCAGATAAAATACACTTTAAACCAACAACAGTAAAATAAATAAATAAATAAAGCAAGCAAGCACATAAGCACATTACGTAAGAACAAAGGATTCAGAGCAAGATGGTCAAATAGGAACAGCTCCAGCCTCCAGCTCCCAGTGCCAGTGACACAGAAGACGGGTGATTTCTGCATTTTCAACTGAGGTACTAGGTTCATCTCACTGAGGAGTGCGGAACAATCGGTGCTGGTCAGCTGGCACAGCCCGACCAGCAAGAGCTGAAGCAGGGCGAAGCATTGCCTCACCTGGGAAGCGCAAGGGGGAAGGGAATCCCTTTTCCTAGCCAAGGGAAACTGAGACACACAACACCTGGAAAATCGGGTAACTCCCACCCTACTACTGTGCATTACCAAGGGTCTTAGCAAACAGCACACCAGGAGATTATATCCCACACCTGGCCCAGAGGGTCCCATACCCACGGAGCCTCCCTCATTGCTAGCACAGCTGTCTGAGATCTAAGTGCAAGGCAGCAGCGAGGCTGGGGGAGGGGTGCCCGCCATTGCTGAGGCTTAAGTAGGTAAACAAAGCCTCTGGGAAGCTCAAACTGGGTGGAGCCCACCTCAGCTCAAAGAGGCCTGCCTGTCTCTGTAGACTCCACCTCTGGGTGGAGTCTGACAGCTGTCTGACAGCTTTGAAGAGAGCAGTGGATCTCCCAGCATGGAGTTTGAGATCTGAGAATGGACAAACTGCCTGCTCAAGTGGGTCCCTGACCCCTGAGTAGCCTAACTGGGAGACATCCCCCACCAGGTGCAGACTGACACCTCACACCTCACACGGCAGGGTACACCCCTGAGACGAAGCTTCCAGAGCAAGAATCAGACAGCAGCACTCACCGTTCAGCAATATTCTATCTTCTGCAGCCTCTGCTGCTGATACCCAGGCAAACAGGGTCTGGAGTGGACCTCAAGCAATCTCTAACAGACCTACAGTTGAGGGTCCTGACTGTTAGAAGAAAAACTAACAAACAGAAAGGACACCCACACCAAAACCCCATCAGTATGTCACCAGCATCAAAGATCAAAGGCAAATAAAACCACAAAGATGGGGAAAACGCAGGGCAGAAAAGCTGGAAATTCAAAAAATCAGAGCACATCTCCCCCTCCAAAGGAACGCAGCTCATCACCAGCAACGGATCAAAGCTGGATGGAGAATGACTTTGACGAGTTGAGAGAAGGCTTCAGTCCATCAAACTTCTCAGAGCTAAAGGAGGAACTACGTACCCAGCACAAAGAAACTAAAAATCTTGAAAAAAGAATGGAAGAATGGATAACTAGAATAATCAATGTAGAGAAGGCCATAAACGAATTGACAGAGATAAAAACCATGACACGAGAAATACGTGACAAATGCACAAGCTTCAGTAACCGACTCGATCAACTGGAAGAAAGAGTATCAATGATTGAAGATCAAATGAATGATATGAAGTGAGAAGAGAAGTCGAGAGAAAAAAGAGGAAAAAGAAATGAACAAAGCCTCCAGGAAATATGGAATTATGTGAAAAGACCAAATCTACGTCTGATTGGTGTGCCTGAAAGTGACAGGGAAAATGGAACCAAGTTGGAAAACACTCCACAGGATATCATCCAGGAGAACTTCCCCAACCTAGTAAGGCAGGCCAACTTTCAAATTCAGGAAATACAAAGAACGCCACAAAGATACTCCTCGAGAAGAGCAACTCCAAGACACATAATTGTCAGATTCACCAAAGTTGAAATGAAGGAAAAAATATTAAGGGCAGCCAGAGAGAAAGGTCGGGTTACCTACAAAGGGAAGCCCATCAGACTAACAGCAGATCTCTTGGCAGAAACTCTCCAAACCAGAAGAGAGTGGGGGCCAATATTCAACATTCTTAAGGAAAAGAATTTTAAACCCAGAATTTCATATCCAGCCAAACTAAGTTTCATAAGTGAAGGAGAAATAAAATCCTTTACAGATAAGCAAATGCTTATAGATTTCGTCACCACCAGGCGTGCCCTACAAGAGATCCTAAAGGAAGCACTAAAGAGGGAAAGAAATAACTGGTCCCAGCCATTGCAAAAACATGTCAAAATGTAAAGACCATCGATGCTAGGAAGAAACTGCATGAACTAACGAGCAAAATAACCAGCTAATATCACAATGACAGGATCAAGTTCACACATAACAATATTAACCTTAAATGTAAATGGACTAAATGATCCAATTAAAAGACACAGACTGGCAAATTGGATAAAGAGTCAAGACCGACCAGTTTGCTGTATTCAGGAGACCCATCTCACATGTGGAGACACACATAGGCTCAAAATAAAGGGATGGAGGAAGATCTACCAAGCAAATGGAGAACAAAGAAAAGCAGGGGTTGCAATCCTAGTCTCTGATAAAACAGACTTTAAACCATCAAAGATCAAAAGAGACCAAAAAAAAGCCATTACATAATGGTAAAGGGATCAATTCAACAGGAAGAGCTAACGATCCTAAATATGTATGCACCCAATACAGGAGCACCCAGATTCATAAAGCAAGTCCTTAGAGACTTACAAAGAGACTTAGACTCCCATACAGTAATAATGGGAGACTTCAACACCCCACTGTCAACATTAGACAGATCAACGAGACAGAAATTTAACAAGGATATCCAGGAATTGAACTCAACTCTGCACCAAGCAGACCTAATAGACATCTACAGAATTCTCCACCCCAAATCAACAGAATATACATTCTTCTCAGCACCACATCACACTTATTCCAAAATTGACCACATAGTTGGAAGTAAAGCACTCCTCAGCAAATGCAAAAGAACAGAAATTATAAAACACTGTCTCTCAGACCACAGTGCAATGAAACTAGAACTCAGAACTAAGAAACTCAATCAAAACTGCTCAACTACATGGAAACTGAACAACCTGCCCCTGAATGACTACTGGATACATAAAGAAATGAAGGCAGAAATACAGATGTTTTTTGAAACCAGTGAGAACAAAGATACAACATACCAGAATCTCTGGGACACATTTAAAGCACTGTGTAGAGGGAAATTTATAGCACTAAATGCCCACAAGAGAAAGCTGGAAAGATCTAAAATTGACACCCTAACATCACAAGTAAAAGAACTAGAGAAGCAAGAGCAAACACATTCAAAAGCTAGCAGAAAGCAAGAAATAACTAAGATCAGAGCGGAACTGAAGGAGATAGAGACACAAAAAACTCTCCAAAAAATCAGTGAATCCAGGAGCTGTTTTTTCGAAAAGATCAACAAAATTGATAGAACGCTAGCAAGACTAATAAAGAAGAAAAGAGAGAAGAATCAAATAGATGCAATAAAATATGATAAAGGGGATATCACCACCGACCCCACAGAAATACAAACTACCATCAGAGAATACTGTAAACACCTCTACACAAATAAACTAGAAAACCTAGAAGATGTGGATAATTTCCTGGACACTTACACTCTCCCAAGACTAAACCAGGAAGAAGTTGAATCCCTGAATAGATCCATAGCAGGCTCTGAAATTGAGGCAATAATTAATAGCCTACCAACCAAAAAAGTCCGGGACCAGATGGATTCACAGTCAAATTCTACAGGAGGTACAAGGAGGAGCTGGTACCATTCCTTCTGAAACTATTCCAATCAATAGAAAAAGAGGGAATCCTCCCTAACTCATTTTATGAGGCCAACATCATCCTGATACCAAAGCCTGAGAGACACAACAAAAAAAGAGAATTTTAGACCAATATCCCTGATGAACATCGATGCAAAAATCCTCAATAAAATACTGGCAAACCAAATCCAGCAGCACATCAAAAAGCTTATCCACCATGATCAAGTGGGCTTCATGCCTGGGAGGCAAGGCTAGTTCAACATATGCAAATCAATAAACGTAATCCAGCATATAAACAGAACCAAAGACAAAAACCACATGATTATCTCAACAGATGCGTAAAAGGCCTTTGACAAAATTCAACAGCCCTTCATGCTGAAAACTCTCAATAAATTCGGTATTGATGGAATGTATCTCAAAATAATAAGAGCTATTTATGACAAACCCACAGCCAATATCATACTGAATGGGCAAAAAATGGCAGCATTCCCTTTGAAAACTGGCACAAGACAGGGATGCCCTCTCTCACCACTCCTGTTCAACATAGTGTTGGAAGTTCTGGCTAGGGCAATCAGGCAAGAGAAAGAAATCAAGGGTATTCAGTTAGGAAAAGAAGAAGTCAAATTGTCCCTGTTTGCAGATGACATGATTGTATATTTAGAAAACCCCATCATCTCAGCCCAAAATCTCCTTAAGCTGATAAGCAACTTCAGCAAAGTCTCAGGATACAAAATTAATGTGCAAAAATCACAAGCATTCTTATACACCAGTAACAGACAAACAGAGAACCAAATCATGAATGAACTTCCATTCACAATAGCTTCAAAGAGAATACCTAGGAATCCAACTGACAAGGGATGTAAAGGACCTCTTCAAGGAGAACTACAAACCACTGCTCAGTGAAATAAAAGAGGACACAAACAAATGGAAGAACATACCATGCTCATGGATAGGAAGAATCAATATTGTGAAAATGGCCATACTGCCCAAGGTAATTTATAGATTCAATGCCATCCCCATCAAGCTACCAATAACTTTCTTCACAGAATTGGAAAAAAACTGCTTTAAAATTCATATGGAACCAAAAAAGAGCCCGCATCGCCAAGGCAATCCTAAGTCAAAAGAACAAAGCTGGAGGCATCACGCTACCTGACTTCAAACTATACTACAAGGCTACAGTAACCAAAACAGCATGGTACTGCTACCAAAACAGAGATATAGACCAATGGAACAGAACAGAGCCCTCAGAAATAATACCACACATCTACAGCCATCTGATCTTTGACAAACCTGAGAAAAACAAGAAATGGGGAAAGGATTCCCTATTTAATAAATGGTGCTGGGAAAATTGGCTAGCCATAAGTAGAAAGCTGAAACTGGATCCTTTCCTTACTCCTTATATGAAAATTAATTCAAGATGGATTAGAGACTTAAATGTCAGACCTAATACCATAAAAACCCTAGAAGAAAACCTAGGTAATACCATTCAAGACATAGGCATGGGCAAACACTTCATGTCTAAAACACCAAAAGCAATGGCAACAGAGGCCAAAATTGACAAATGGGATCTAATTAAACTAAAGAGCTTCTGCACAGCAAAAGAAACTATCATCAGAGTGAACAGGAAACCTACAGAATGCAAGAAAATTTTTGCAATCTACTCATCTGACAAACGGCTAATATCCAGAACCTTCAAAGAACTCAAACAAATTTACAAGAAAAAAACAACCCCATCAAAAAGTGGGCAAAGGATATTAAAAGACATTTCTCAAAAGAAGACATGCATACAGCCAACAGATACATGAAAAAATGCTTGTCATCACTGGGCATCAGAGATATGCAAATCAAAACCACAATGAAATACCATCTCACACCAGTTAGAATGGCAATCATTAAAAAGTCAGGAAACAACAGGTGCTGGAGAGGATGTGGAGAAATAGGAACACTTTTACACTGTTGGTGGGACTGTAAACTAGTTCAGCCATTGTGGAAAACAGTGTGGTGATTCCTCAAGGATCGAGAACTAGAAATATCATATGAACCAGCCATTCCATTACTGGGTATATACCCAAAGGATTATAAATCATGCTGCTATAAAGACACATGCACACGTATGTTTATTGTGGCACTATTCACAATAGCAAAGACTTGGATTCAACCCAAATATCCATCAGCGAGAGACTGGATTAAGAAAATGTGGCACATATGCACCATGGAATACTATGCAGCCATAAAAAAGGATGAGTTGTGTCCTTTGTAGGGACATGGATGCAGCTGGAAACCATCATTCTCAGCAAACTATCACAAGAACAGAAAACCAAACACCGCATGTTCTCACTCATAGGTGGGAATTGAACAATGAGATTACTTGGACTCTGGAAGGGGAACATCACACACCGGGGCCTATTATGGGAAGGGAGGAGAGGGGAGGGATGGCATTGGGAGTTATACCTGATGTAAATGACGAGTTGATGGGTGCTGATGAGTTGACGGGTGCAGCACACCAACATGGCACAAGTATATATATGTAACAAACCTGCACGTTGTGCACATGTACCCTAGAACTTAAAGTATAATAAAAAAGAAAAAAATAAATAAAATAAAATACAAAATACAAAAAAGAAAAAAAAGAACAGAGGATTCAATTCAGAAGAAGGCTTAACTGTTCTAAATACATACACATCCAACATTGGAGAACCCAAATTCATAAAACAAGTACTCTTAGACCTCTGAAAAAAACTTAGATAGCCACACAATAATAGTGGGGAACTTCAATATCCTACTGACATTATTAGACAGATCATGAAGGCAGAAAACTACCAAAGAAATTATAGACTTAATTTCAACACTTGACCAGTTGGACCTAACAGATAGCTACAGAATATTCTAGTCATCAACCTCAGAATGTACATTCTTCTCATTGGCACACAGAACATACTTCCAGATTGATCAACTGTTTGACCACAAAGCAAACTGCAATACATTTTTTAAAACCTGAAATTATACCAACCACTCTCGCAGACCACAGTGGAATAAAAGTAGAAATCAACACAAGATCTCTCAAAACCACACAATTACATGGAAATTAAACAACTTTTTCCTGAATGATTTTAGTAAACAATAACATTAAGGCATAAATTTAAAAATTACTTGAAATAAATGAAAACAGAAACACAATGTACCAAGTCTCTGGGATGCAGCAAAAGTAGTGTTAAGAGGAAAGTTTATAATACTAAATACCTACCTCAAAAAGTTAGGAAGTTCTCAAATTAATGATCTCGTGTCACACCTGGAGGAACTAGAGAAACAAGAACATGCTAAACCCAAAGCTAGCAGAAGAAAATAGATAACTAAAATAAGAGATGAAATAAATTAAATTGAAACTCAAAAATCCATCAAAGAACCAACAAAACCAAAAATTGGTTCTTTAAAAGAATAAACAAGATCAATAAACCACTAGCTAGATTAACAGAAAGAGAGAGAGAGAGAGAATGCAAATAAGCACACTCAGAAATGACAAAGGTGACATTACAACTGACCCCACAGAAACACAAAAGATACTCAGAGATGATTATGAACACCTCTATGCACACAAACTAGAAAATCTAGAGGAAATGGATGAATTCCTAAAAACACAATCTCCCAAAATTGAATCAAGAAGAAATTAAAACCCTGACCAGACCAATATCAAGTTCCAAAATTGAATCAGAAATAAAAAAACTTACCAAAAAAAAAAAGCTCAGATGGATTCACAGCTGAATTCTACCAGAATTCTACAAAGAAAAGCTGGTACCAATCCTACTAAAAGTATTTCAAAAAATAAAAAATGGAGGGACTCCTCCCTAACTCATTGTACAAAGCCAGCATTATCCTGATACCAAAATATCACAAAGACACAAACAAAAAAAAGAAACTTCAGACCAATATCCCCAATGAATATAGACGCAAAAATTCTCAAGAAATAATAGCAAACCAAACCCAATAGCACATCATAAACTTAATTCACCATGATCAAGTAGGCTTCATTTCTGAGATGCAAGGTTGGTTCAACATATACAAATCAATAGATGTGATTCACTAACCACATAAACAGGATTAAAAACCAAAACCATACAATCATTTCAATAGATGTGGAAAAAGCTTTTGATGGCATCCAATATTTCATCTCTTCATAATAAAAACCTTTAACAAACTAGGCATTGAAGGAACATACCTTAAATAAAAAGCCATCTATTACAAGCCCACTGCCAACATTATACTGAATAGGCAAAAATTGGAAGCATTCTCCTTGAGAAATGGAACTAGACAGTGATGCTTGCTCTCACACTCCTATTCAACATAGGGCTGGAAGTCCTTGATAGAGCAATCAGGCAAGCCAAAGAAATAAAAGCATCCAAATAGGAAAAAAAGCCAAACTCTCTCTCTTCATGGACAATATGATTCTATACCTAGGTAACTATAAAGGCTCTGCCAAAAGGCTCCTGGAACTGAAAAACAACTTCAGTAAGGTTTCAGGATACAAAATCCATGTGCAAAAATCAGTAGCATTAATATATACCAATAATGTCCTATCTGAGAGCCAAATAAAGAACACAATCACATTTATGATATCTGCAAACAAACAAACTAGAAATACCTCTAACCAAGAAGGTGAAAGATCTCTACAGGGAGTACTACAAAACATTACTGGAAAATATCATAGATGACACAAAGAAATGAAAAAGCATTCCATGCTCATGGAATAAAAGAATCCATATTGTTAAAATGGCCATATTGACCAAAAAAATTTACAGATTCAAGACTATTCCTTTCAAGCTATCAATGTCATTATTCACAGAACTAGAAAAAAACGATTCTAAAATGTATATGGAACCCAGAAAAAGCCCGAATAGCCAAAGCAATCCAAGGCAAAAAGAACAAAGCTAGAGGAATCACATTAACCAACCTCAAACTATTCTACAAAACTACAGTTAGTAAAATAGCAGGGTACTGGTACAAAAATAGACACATTGACGAATGGAGCAGAATAGAGAACCCAAAATAAAGCTGCACACCTTTGGCCATGTGATCTTTGACAAAGTTGACAAAAATAAGCAATAGGGAAAGGATTCCCTACTCAATAAATGGTGCTGGACTAGCTGGCCAGCCATATAGAGAAGAATGAAATTGGACACCTATCTTTCACCATATACAAAAATTAACTGAAAATGGATTAAAGACTTAAATATAAGACCTCAAACTATAAGAATCCTAGAAGAAAAACTAGGAAATGCCATTCTGGACATTGACCTTGGGAAGAATTTTGGCCTAGGTCCTCAAAAGTAATTGCAACAAAAATGAAAATTGACAAATAGGACCTAGTTAAATTAAAGAGCTTCTGCACATCAAAAGAAACTATGAGGCTGAGCTTGGTGGCTCACTCCTGTAATCCCAGCACTTTGGGAGGCCAAGGCAGGAGGATGGCATGAGCCCAGGAGTTCAAGACAACTCAGGGCAACATAGGGAGTCCTCATCTTTTAAAACAAACAAACAAACAAAAACAACAACAATCAACAGAGTAAACAGACAACCTACAGAATGGAAGAAAATAATCACAAAATCCAACAAAGGTCTAATATTCAGACTCTATAAGGAACTTGAACAATTGAACAGGCAAAAAATAATTTAAAAATGGGCAAAGACATGAACAGACACTTCTCAAAAGAAGCCGATAAACATATGAAAAAATCCTCCATCTCACTAATCATCAGAGAAGCAAATCAAACCACAATGAGAAACCGAAAAGCACCAAATGCAGAGGCTGCAGAGAAAAGGGAATACTCACATACTGTTGATAGGACTGCAAATTAGTTCAGCCACTGTAGAAAGCAGTTTGGAGATTTCTCAAGAAACTTAAATAGAACTACCATTCAACCAGGAATATATCCAAATAAAATAAATTATTTTACAAAAAGGTACCCATATGTTCATTGCAGTGTTATTCACAATAGCAAAGATATCTATCAAAGGAGGATTGGATAAAGAAAATGTGATATATATGCACTATATAATAGTATGCAGCCATAAAAATGAACAAAAGCATGTCCTTTGCAGCAACATGGATGTAGCTGGGAGCCATTATCCTATGCAAATTAACAGAGGAACAGAAAACCAAATACCGCACATTCTCACTTACTAGTGGGAGCTAAGCATTGGGTACCTATGGACATAAAGATGGCAACAATAGACACTGGGAACTTCTAAAAATAGGAGGAATAGAAGCAAGCTGGCAAGGGTTGAAAAACTAACTATTGGTTACTATATCCAGTACCTGGGTGACAACATCAGTCATACCCCAAACCATCACACAGTTTATTCAGGTCACAAACTGGCACGTGTACACCTTGAATCTAAAGTAAAAGTTGAAAAATAAACAACTAGAAAAATTGAAATAAACAACCTAATGGTACATCTTATGGAACTAGAAAAGCAAGACCAAAAACAAACCCAAAATGAGGGCAATAATAATAATAATAATAAAGATTAGAGCAGGAATATACACAATTGAGACTAGAACAACAATACAAAAGATCAAGTAAACAAAGAGTTGTTTTTTAAAAAAGATACACAAAATTGACAGGCTATGTACTAGATTAACTAAAAAAAGAGATAGAAGACCCAAATAAATAAAATCAGAAACAAAAAAAGAGATGCCACAACAGATACCACAGAAATACTGGATCATTAGAGACTACTATGAACAACAATATGCCAATAAATGTTAAAACCTAGATAAAAAAATAAATTTCTGAACATATACAACCTGCCAATATTGAACCAAGATGAAATAAAAAGTCCAAACAGACCAATAACAAGTAACAAGATTGACTCATTCATTAAAAATCTCCCAACCAAGAAAAGTCCAGGAAAGGGATGGCTTTACCACTGAATTTTATCCAACCAATAAAGTACAATTAACACAAACTATTCTCAAACTCTTCCAAAAATTTGAAGCAGAGGGAATGCTGCCTAGTTCATTCTGTGAGGCCAACATAATCCTGATACCAAACCCAAGGACACAAGATAAGAAAACTAGAGGCCAATATCCCTGATGAACATACGTGAAAAACCTACATGTATACTAGCAAAATTAATCCAACAATACATCAAGAAAATAGTACACCATGGTCAAGTGGAATTTCTCCCAAGAATGCAAAGTTGGTCCAACATATGAAAATTAATAAACATGATACATCACATCAATAGAATGAAGGACAAAAACTATATGATTATAGATGTAGAAAAAGCATTTGATAAAATTCAACACCCCTTCACGATAAAACTTCTCAATAAATTAGGAGTAAAAGGAAACTACATCAACACAATAAAGGCCATGTGTAAAAAACCCACAGCTAACATGATACTAACTGGGTAAAAGCTGAAACCTTTTTCTCTAAGAACAGGAAAAAGACAAGTATGCCCCCTCTCATCACTCTTATTTAATACAGTACTGGAGATCCTGACCAGAGCAATTAAGACAAGAGTAAGAAATAAAAGGCATCCAAATTGAAAATAAGGAAGTCAAATTTTTCCATTTTGCAGATGACAGGATCTTACATTTACAAAAACCTAAAGATTTTATCATAAACTCTTAGAACTGATAAATAAATTCAGTAAAGTTGCAGGAGAGAAAATTAATCTACAAAGATCAGTAGCATTTCAATACACAAACAATGAACTAGCTTAAAAAGAAATCAAAACGAAAATTTCATTTATAGTAGCTACAAAAATACCCTAAAAATAAATGTAAGCAAGGAGGTGAAAGACCTCTCTACAAGAGAAATTACAAAATACTGATCACATAAATTGAAGAGGACACAAACAAATGGAAAAGCATTTCATGCTTGTGAATCAGAAGAATTCATATTGTTGAAATGACCATGCTACCCAAAGGTATCTATAGAGTCCATGCAAAACCTATGAAAACTCCAATGACATCTTCACAGAAATAGAAAAAAATCTTAAAAGTTGTATGGAATCACAAGACCTAGAATAGCCAAATTGATATTGATTTAAAAGAACAAAATTGGAGGCATCACACTACCAGACATCAAAATATACTACAAAGCTGTATTACCAAAACAGCATGGTACTTATGTAAAAACAGACACATAGACTAATGAGATAGAATGTAAAAAACAGAAATTAATCCACATATTTATAGCCAAATGACTTTTGACAATGGCACCAAGAACATGCACTAGGGAAAGACAGTCTCTTCAGTAACTGGTGCTGGGAAAACTGTGTATTAATATGCAGAAGAATAAAACTAGAACCCCCACCTCTCTGTACAAAAATCAACACAAAATGGACAAAAGACCTAACTGTAAGACCTAAAACTATAAAATTACTTGAAGAAAACATAAGGAGATGCTTTAGGACATTGGTCTGGGAAAAGATTTTACTAATAAGACCTCAAAAGCACAGACAACAAAAGCAATAATAAACAAACAGGATTATGTCAAACTATAAAGCTTCTGCCAGCAAAGGAAATAATCAAAGGAGCGAAAAGTCAGCCTATACAGTGGGACAAAATATTTGCAAACTACTCATCTGACAAGGAATTAATATCCAGGATGTACAGGAAACTAAAACAACTTGATAGCTAAAAAACAAGCCAACAACCTGATATTTAAAATAGGCAAATGATCTGAACAGATATTTCTCAAAAGAACATATACGAGTAACCAACATATATATGAAAAAAATCTCAACATCACTAGTCATCAGGGAAATGCAAATCAGAACCACAATAAGGTATCATCTCACCCCAGTTATAAATGAATATCATTTTGAAAGACAAAAAAGTCAACAAATACTGGTGACTTTTTTCTATGCATAGAAAAAAAGGAACTCTTATTCACTGTTGGTGGGAATGTAAACTAGTACAGCCACCATGAAGAACAGTATGAGGTTCCTCAAAAAACTATAAACATAACTATAATATGATCCAGCAGTCCCACTACTGGGCATTTATCCAAAAGAAAATAAATCAGTATATCAAAGAGACATCTGTACTCCCATGTTTATTGCAGCACTATTCACAATAGCCAAGATATGAAATCTACCTTGTCTGACAACAAATGAATTGATAAAGCAAATGCGTTATGTGTACACAAAGGAATACTATTCAGCCATAAAAAAGAATACAATCTTGTTATTTTATTACTGGTACCATTGATGATACCATGGATGGAACTGGAGGACATTATGTTTAGTGAAATAAGCCAGGCACAGTAAGTTAAACACTGCATGTTCTCACTCATATATGTAAGCTAAAAAAAGTTGATCTCATAGAAGTAAAAAGTAGGACAGAGGATAGTTGAGGCTGGGAAGGATGGGGGAAGGAAGACATAGTGAGAGATGTGTTAAAGGATATTAAATTATAGCTAGATAGGATAAATGAGTTCTAGTGTTCTCTACTACTCTAGGATGACTATAGTCAACAATAACATATTACATAGTTTCAAAAAGCAAGAAAAGGGATATTGAATGTTCCCAAAACCAAAAAATGATAAATGTTTGAGATTATAGATATGCTCATTACCCTGATCTGATTACTATACATTATTTGTATTGCAACATCACTACATATCACTTAAATATGTACAATTATTATATGTCAGTTTGAAAAAAAGTGGTAACACTGAGTACTTTTACTGACTGCTCCCACCTCCAACCAAGGAGCTCTTGATTGTTCCCTTTATCTTCCTCTCTTCATGTGTAGTCATCATTAAGACTTCTTAATTCTACCTCCTAAATATCTCTTAAATCTGTCTCTTAGATCTGCTACTGCCTTAGATCTATGGTGTCATCTCCTCTCTTCCTATTGTCACATGAACTTTTAGCTACTACTGGTGCTGAGTATCTCCTATTTATTCTCACACTGCCACTAAAATGAACTTTCTGAAATGCAAAACTATGTCCCACCCCTGCCCAAAGTCTTTCAACAGCTCTCTGTTTCTCTTAGAATAAAGTTCAGACTCTTGGCCGGGTGCGGTGGCTCAGGCCTGTAGTCTCAGCACTTTGGAAGGCCGAGGCGGGCGGATCATGAGGTCAGGAGATTGAGACTATCCTAGCCAATATGGTGAAACCCTGTCTCTACTAAAAACACAAAAATTAGCTGGGTGTGGTAGCGCCTGTAGTCCCAGCTACTCGGCAGGCTGAGATAGAGAATCACTTGAACCCGGGAGGCAGAAGTTGCAGTGAGCCGAGATCGCGCCATTGCATTCCAGCCTGGGTGACAAAAGCAAAACTCCGTCTCAAAAAAAAAAAAAAAGAGATTCTTTAAAATGGTTTACAAGGTTATAAATGTCCTCAGCTCATCCTGCGAACCTCATCTCTAGCCACTAGCCAACTCTAGCTCTACACTGTAGCTATATTCTATTTTCTCTCAACTTGTGGTCTTTCTCCATACTATTTCTTCTGTCCCAAATTCTTTTCTTTCTTCTTTACTGGTTAACTCCTATTCTTCCACCAGCAAGCCTTCCCAAATACACAAAGATGGGAGAAGTGCCCTCAATATCTGGCCACTTAGAATCTGTACTTCCGTCAACATATCCCTTTTCTCTGTGTATGGCAATTTCTTGGTCACTCCTGTCTTACCCCACTATGTTAAATAAATTAACATTCAATGAAGAAACAGGTATTGGATAACGTCAAATATCTTTTGACATTTATCGAGATGATTGTTGTATTTTTTTCTACCCACTGATGGTATTACCAATCTATTTTTTTTAATGCTGAATCATCCTTATATGTCTGGAATAAAACCTAATTGACTTTGGCATGACTGTCTCCTAATACACTACTAAATTTAATTAGCTAATATTTGATAGAATCTGTCTATCCTTCAGTGTTCTGGGATTGTTTTTTCTTGTTTTGCTGTTTGCTGTCTTTGCCAGATTTTAATTTCATAATTGTACATATAATGACTTAATTTTACTATAATTCTCTACGTTTTAAACTCCATGAGAACTCCCATTCAACACTGTAAACCCAGAATCTAGTAAAACAGGCACACAGTAAATATTTGTTAAATAAATAAACAAATTGAATTAGAAAGCTTTCCTTGTTTTTTGTGAGTTATATTGAGCATACAACTTGAGAATTAGTTGTTCCTTGAAAGTTAAAATGACCAATATACAACACACACTAAACTTGAAGCCTTTCATTGAGCAGGAAGGAATGACAGGAGAGGGAGTTTGATGAGTTCCTTCCATTTTTCTCTGCTTTTTAGTCCTTCCTATTTTCTAGTCCCTCTTACTCCATTTGTATATGTCCACTGTCCAGAAAGTAACACACTTAGTCTAAAATTGTAGGTCAGGTCGTATTCCTTTATTTTTAAAGCATATCTTCTTTGAAAAATACCCAAAGCACAATATAAAATATCACCAAGATTTCATATAGATATAGATATATCTATATTTATATATCCCTCATCCAGTCTTAGTCCCAGAAATAATCACATTTGCTGCTAATTCATTACTGATTATACATATTTTCAGATTTATTTATCACATACGCATACGTATGTTAATCTTTTACTTTGTGGCTTACTGAGAAAAGTCTACATTAAAGCTATAAAAGTACTCTCATATTTTCAGTTCATAATATTTAGACCTTCAATTCTTCTGGAATTTATTATTTTTTAATTTATTTGTTTATTTTTGAGATGGAGTTTTGTTCTTGTTGCCCAGGCTGGAATGCAATGGTGCGATCTTAGTTCGCCACAAGCTCCACCTCCTGGGTTCAAGCGATTCTCTGCCTCAGCCTCCCGAGTAGCCCTCATTACAGGCATGCGCCACCACACCCAGCTAATTTTTTTGTATTTTTAGTAGAGACAGGGTTTCTCCCTGTTGGTCAGGCTGGTCTTGAACTCCCAATCTCAGATGATCCACCCTCCTCAGCCTCCCAAAGTGCTGGGATTATAGGCATGAGCCATGGTGCCTGGATGGAATTTATTTTTATATAGTATAAGGTAGGGCTCTAATCTGATTACCTTCTTAATAAATGCTCATAATTGTTCAAAGCCACTTATTTACTAAATCCATACTTTATTTGACTGGAATTAAATGCCACTTTTATCGCTCCAGTAACTATGTCATCATTTACTTGTTTCATTGCATTAGTTAATAATGTAGTATAATAATAATGTTGGCAATCTAAGAGTAACAGATAATCTCTCTCTTAGAACTAATATTAACTGAAATATCCTTAGAATGCCGTCAGTGTTGGTTTCAGCTTTGATCCTCCAGAGCCAGATTGCCTGAGTTTGAATCCAGTATGCTAGAGGCCACTTGAACAGGCTCATGTGAGCAAATTGTGTGCGTTTCCTCCCAACTCCACTCATAATGTCAATTTATTGGTAGCTTGAAGTTGACTATGGTGGGAGTACTTGCAAACACTATAAATAAGGAATTCGTGGGATGGGAAGTACAGAAAGTGGGAGGGAAGCCATTTGTCAAATATTGCCAAGCATTTACTAGCATACCACTGGTTGGAATTCTTGGTCTGGGCAAGTTATGTATCTGAACCTCAATTTCTTCACCTGAAAATAATGATAGTAATAGCAACTCCCTCACAGTTTGTTATGAGATTTAAAGGAGTTAAAGCATGTAAAGCATTAAAAATAGTGTCAGATATACTACATTATTATTTTTCATAATTTATAATTTTCTATTGTATCCTTACTGTTAGCTTCTTTCTGATCTCTTTAGCCATGTTTTCCTAACTTGCGTTGAATGCTTGTTTCATTTATTTTAATTCTTTCTTATCTTGTAATTGTCTTTGAGACTATGAATTTATCTCTGAATTCATTTTGGATCACATTCTATATCCAGTGTCTTCTTGTGTAGTTTCCTCACCGTCATTTTATTTTACATAGCCTTTGAATTGCAGATTTTTTCGAAGTGACATGCACATGGTTAGACAGAGTTCTGAAAGACTTATGAAGAAAATTAACCAGTTTATGCATTATCCACCTTCACTCAAATGCTCCTAACTTTTAATAACAGTATTAATGTTTTGTTTTAATGCCTCTATTGACACTCTACTCATCTCTAAATAAGATCACTATACTTCTATATCAAGAGTCACATGATTTGGATATCATCTATTAATTTTGTTTTGATAAATAAGGATTTAACATATTCCTATCGCACCTTTCCTCTACCTCTTTTCTTGCCAGAGTATACCATTATTTTTAATTTCCATTTACAGCAACATTCTTAAATCACTACTTCTCTTCAGCTTTTAATCACTCTCTGTGTATGATGATAACATTATTACCCATCTTCTCTTACTCTTCCAAATCCCAGCTGATGTCGGCTCTACCATTTACATTGTCATTTTTAATAACATTTTCATTTTCTTCTGTAACCTTAGCTCATCCATGGTTCGCCTACAGACTATAAAATCCTAAAAGTTGAAAACCAATAAATGATTATTACATTCTAATGACTAGGCACATTTTTCAGTTGTTTTTTTAACAGTTTCAGTGTCAGATAGCCTGTGCCACTTGAAGGGGAATATTCCTAGACCAAGTTGAAATTTATTCCTCTTGTTTACTGAACGAGCCCAGTCATCCCTCAATTTAGATGGCTGCCTCTTTTCATCATGACTTTCTTGTATAGTTTTGTTTGTTTTGCTTTCATGGAATCTCTGATTTAATTAGTCTCCATGCTTTTATTGCATAAAATATTTCCAAGATCTCCATCATAACACACGTTCCATCACATTCTAAGTTGTTTTGTTGTTGTTGTTCTTGTAGCCCTTTGTCCTTCCAGCTCTCCAATGTGGACTATCTTCTAAGTCACATATAAAACTGCACTCCCCCTCATTGATCTTTGGCCTCCTGCTTCAGTTCACTCCCTTATTTCAACAGAATACATCCTCAAAAAGAATCCCAAGAAACACAGTCTGAGTCCTTACATACTTTTAGATATACCTTGTCCTCACACTTGGTTGGTAATGTGACTAGAAAAAGAAATTTAGGCTGAAAATCAGTTTTCCGCAGATACTTGAAGGCATTTACTCCATTGTCTCGTAACAGCCAGCATTTCTGAGAAGCATGATTTCAGTTGAATACTCATTCCTTTGTAGATTATTTCTTGTTTGCTTTGGAAATTTTAGGAACTTCTCTTTATACTTGATTTTCTAATACTTCACATGCATATATCTAGGTTTGAGTCTTTTATTAATTCATCTTGTCCAATCCTAGATGAGTATTTTCCCTTAAGTTGTAGGATATCATAATTTCATAATTATAACATTTGAATTTATAATTTAACGAATCTCTTACCAGTTCCTCTCTGACTTCTCTTTTGGATGGTCTAGTAATTGAACATTGGGATCCTAGAATTCACCCTCTATATCTCTTGTCCCTTTAAACATAGTTTCTGTGGTTGTATTTTTATTTTACATTGCATGTAAGTTATTTAACTTTATTTTTCAATCTTACATTATTTTTTAAATGTGGCAAACATATATTTAATTTCCAAGAGTTTCATCTTGTTATCTAAATTTTTCTTTTCCATAGAAGAGAGTACTAGCTTTTCACATGCAACACAGACTTGAATTTCCCTCAAGAAACTATTGATGTTTTCTTTTTGAAGTTCTCCTTTTTTCTCTGATTTATTTCTGTTTTCTCTAAAGAGAGTTTTTCCATTTTATTCTCTTGGTTTTTCTCTATCATGCTGTGGGATTTCCTGAAATCTCTATAGCAATTCTTGTGCTTTCATCTCTATTTAATAACCTATTAATGTCATTTGGATTTCCTCATTGATACAAAATTGAGTATTTTTTAATGGAAAGAGTTGTTTCTGTTGATGTTCTTTTGAACTGTTGAGTTTAACTTTTCATATTTAATTACTATTTGATTTCATTGATGTGAGGGACTGTGACATTTATAATTTTTGCCTTTGGAAACAAATTTACATGCACTTTGTGGTTTATATGATCAATTTTTTATAAGTATTTCATGAATATTATATATACAGATAGTCAGCATTATTAATAGTATATTCAAAATATTTACATTTCAGTTATTTTGCCAGCTTGATCGGTCACGATTGAGAGATACCTACCAAATTATCCTTCTACAACAGTAGTAGCAGTGTTTTGTTTATTCTCCCATGTATTCCATTTTAATTAGTAAAATGTTAATGAAGGATCAAGAGTAATATTTCAAAACCCACATATGCATCATCTAGAATAACATATAATAACATATGTCATATTTGCTGCAGTTTTTTAAAAAATAAAAGTAATGTTTTATTTTGCTAGTTAATCTTTTAAAATAAAACCATACAATCCAGCAATCCCACTGCTAGGTATATACCCAAAAGAAAGGAAATCGGTATATCAAAGACATATCTGCACTTCAATGTTTATTGCAGCAGTATTCACAAGAGCTAAGATTTGGAAGCAAACCTAAGCATCCATCAAATGATGAATAGATTTTATCTTTTGCCATAAAAAAGCATGAAATTCTGTCATAAGCAAAAACATAGATGGAAATGGAGGTCATTATGTTAAGTGAAATAACCCAGGCACAGAAAGACAAACTTCACATGTTCTCACTTACTTGTGGGAGCTAAAAATTAAAACAATTGAACTCATGGAGATGGAGAGCAGAATAATGGTTACCAGAGGCCGGGAAGGGTAGTGGGGTGGAAATGGTTAATGTGTACAAAAATATACTCTGAATAAATAAGATCTAGCATTTAATAGCACAACAGAATGACTATAGTCAACAATAATTTATTGTAAATTTTGAAATAACTAAAAGAGGATAATTGGATTGTTTGTAATGGAAACAAAGAACAACTGCTTGAGGTGATGAATGCTCCATTTGCTCTGATGTGATTGTTACATATTGCATGCCTGTATCAAAATATCTCATATACCCCATAAATATATACACCTACTATGTACCCACAAAAATTAAAAGTAAAAATGTTAAATAAATAAATAAGTAAATAAAATTGAACTTCATTTGATCTTCAGCTAAGTACATTTTCTCTTCTCTTTCCTCAAAGACAAGTATGAATTTGCTGTGTATTTCTCCAGTCCATGTACCTGATTATTAATTACTAAATATGCATAGATAGACAAAATATGTATACTACTTTGTGTTTCAAAAATTTGTCTAAATTATATTATACTCTTTTTCTATAGCATGTTTCTTCTCAACTCAGCATTTTGTTTTAGAGACTTAGTTCATTTATACATTTTTATTATTTTCAGTGGTGTTTTTCCAGAGTTGTTTTACCAGTTTGGGGGCTTCTCCACTTCTAGGTAAATTTCTGAATCATATTTTTATTTATCAAATTGTGTTAAATTTAAAGATAAAGAAAATAACATACTGGAAGGATTTTAAAATCCCATCTAGACCATTTTATATTTAATTATTTGTTTAGGTTATTGTAATCTGAATGGGCCTCTTAGAAATATCAACTACCTTGATATTGTATTGTATTGTATTATTTTGTTTTGTCTCAAATCTAAGAAATTTTCTTTTAAATGGTGAGTTTGCTCCAGTTGTATTATTTTTTGTTACAATATGTTTGTATTTGTTTCTACCACGTTACCTCATTTTCAATTTACCAAATTTCCCTTTTCTACATTTACTGAATCAACTAAGTTTTCTTACTCCTTTTATCCCTAAATAGTTGGCTACCTTTAAAAGTACATTGAACAATTCCTTCAATAAATGTCCATGAGTGATAAACTCTCTTAGTTTTTGAAAGAGATCAGTCTTTTCTCCCTCTTCAATAATACTTTATCTGACAGATACACTTTATCTGGCTGTATCCTTTGAAGACATTATTACATTACCTTCAGACATCTGCTTTTGCTCCTGGGAAGTTTGCTATCAGTCTACCTATGGCTCCTTAAAAGATAATTTTGGGCTGGGCGTGGTTGCTCACACCTGTAATCCCAGCACTTTGGGAGGCTGAGGCAGGTAGATCACCTGAGGTCAGGAGTTCAAGATCATCCTGAACAACATGGAGAAACCCTGTCTCTACTAAAAATACAAAATTTGCTGGCCATGGTGGTGCATGCCTGTAGTCCCAGCTACTTAGGAGGCTGAGGCAGGAGAATTGCTTGAACCCAGGAGGCAGAGGTTGCAGTAAGCTGAGATCATGCCATTGCACTCCAGCTTGGGCAACAAGAGCAAAACTCCATCTCAAAAAAAAAAAAAAAAAAAAAAAAAAAAAAAAAAAAAGATAATTTTGATATAACCAATTAAGCACTTTTAATTAATAGTTTCTTTTGAATTTCATTTAATAACTCCTTTCCCACTTATATGTGGAAATAAAATTCTCTTCTTTTATCTTGTATTAATCTTATTGCTTTATATTTCATATTTAGGTATTTAATTGATCTGGACTCATCCTTGGTATATGCTATTAAGAAAATATGTTTACCATTTCTTCTCTGATTTATTGCCATTCAATTTTTCTTTATCTTAGACTTATTTTAATAATTTACTTTCCTCCAAATCATCTGCTTGAAATTTTCAACTTGATTACCATAAAATTATATATAATTATTTCTATAATTTTGATGACCTTATCACCTATTTTATGTAGCCTTTCCTATTACAATTTTTGTATGTTTTCTTTCTTTTAAATTGGATTTGGAAGAAAAAATGTCTGGTTTTTTCTTGCTGTCTTTTATTTTTGCTTTCCAAAACTCTGGCTGCTAAATTGATTTGTCATTTTGACTCTATTTCTGTTTTAAAATCTTCATAATTATGACATAATTCTGTTTTAAAATTCACTTGTTTCTTGTACTTTTTAAATTTTTTAAATACTGGGTTGTTTTTTATTTTTCTTGACTTATTAAGTAAAATATTTGACTCCATAATTTTTTTCTGTCTTGTTTAATTTTTGAAAATACTTACAGATATAGATTTACCTCTGAATAAATCTTTACCTATATCTAATATTTTTTTCAATTAGATTCTCATTTTCATTATTTTATAATAGTTTCAAGCTTTGGATAAGGTGAGTATTTGAGCAAATATGTCTAAATTTCCTATTCTTGGAAGTTCCCACTGAAAGACTTACAGATCATAAAAATTATATCTAAAAATAATACCAACAACAGAAACCCAGGATGAAAAAAAATCATGTACCAAACACTTTGAGAAATTACGCTATGATAACCTATAGACAAATCAAAGTAAACAAAAGCTAACACGTGACTTAATTAAGTTCATGAATTTCAAAGGTAAATTAAAAAATCCTGTGAGAGCAATGACAACAAATTGCTGGATGTTGCCAGAAGTTTCTTTCCCCTATTGGAGATGAACACTTGAAATCACCATTAGAAGCCAAGCACTCTGGTTTGGGACCAACAGTTTAGTGGGCCTTTGGGTTGTGGTGAATCTCTTTTAGAAAGAAGATGTCGGTTAACTTCTTAACTTCTAGGTTTATGTGCATACTAATACAGAATATTGTCTTCACTGAGTTCGAGGTGGCTCGTGTGTGGGGGTAATGGGAAGAAATGTGTAGTCATTTCATTTCTTCTTATTCCTGAGCCTAAAGCATACTTGGAAGCCTAGATTTAAAGTAGTAGAGATATGATCGACAACATTTCAATCCTTGGGAGATAAGCTGACCCATGCTATATGTGACTTAGGAGAGATCGAGAAAAGTGCCAAAAAGTAAACAATAACAGCAACTATTATTTATTGTGTTTTTTTTACTGTGTGTTCTAGCTATTATTTCCTGAGTGCTGCCAGTGAACTCTAGCAGTACTGACATTTGCTAAGCATTTTGAGTTCACCTTTTTCAAACCTTTTAAAAAACTTAGTTCACACACATTAGCAATTGCTAATAGTAATTAGCAATTACTAAGTTCCAGGCACTATTGTAAGACTTTATTTATAATTCAGGTAATACTCATGATGGTACTATTATTTCTCCTATTTTAAAATTGAAAAAACAATAAAGCAAGATTAAATAACTTGTCCAGGGCCATAAACTAGTGAATTGTGGAGATGAAATTCTAACCCAAGCAGTGTGGCTACAGAGTCTATACTTTCAAACGCTGTACAATGTTTCATGTTAATTTTTCACACACAACTCCCACATTCAGCAAAACTTTGTTAAATACTATAGACAGATATTTGCCTTACCTTGAGAATTTTAAAGAATGGCATGAGGACACACTTCACTAAAAACATCAGGAGGAATCTACACTAGCATGGACAAAGCAAGAGAGAGAACAAAGAGAAAGATGACAAGAGAAAATGAACAAGGAAAGCTGGAGCAGTGACCTGTGGTAGCACAATGTGCTCAGTGACAACTGGAATCAAACTACAAGAAATTGAAACACTTAGAAATACTAAAGGAAGGGAACACAATGACACTCCAGGCTTCCTAGAGCTATGTCAGATGGGTCTTGAATATTTTCGCGGATTATTAAAGAACTAGGAACATCTAAGTTAAATTTAAGCTCACCTAAACATATTTTTGAAAGAAAAAAAGCGATAATGTCTCCAGAGCATTGAGGGTTAAATGATGTGAATCAAAATTTAGTTACTAGATTATCATTGACAAAGGAAGGAAAATAAGAGATTATCTCCAATACTCAGGACCTCATAACACTTTTCTGAAAAATCTACTTCAAGACGCTATCCAGCAGACTTAAAAATGAATCAACACATTAACCCACAAATGGAGAACTCACAGTAAGAAAAATAAAATTGGCAGCAAGTTTTGAATCCACTTAAACACACCACAACTATGGGTACAAAGCAAAGTAATCATTGTGATTCCTGAAATTAAACTTCATAATATAAAAATTACATTGTTTTGGATGCAATAGTATAGAATTGAACAAATATTTATGAAATGAAAAAATTTCAAAAATGAAAATGGGTTGGAGGAGAAGTTGAGAAGACAAAACTAGTGAAAGAGAGATAATATAAAAACAGGAATATTCAGAGAAAGGAATCAAAACAAAAGATAAAAGTTTATTTTTGAAGTATACACATTGAAATATATATTTTAATCCCATTCATGAAAGATACAAAAGCTATTTTAAAATGTTTCAAAAATATAGGTGATATTTTCATTATAGCAAATATTTACCAGGTTTTCTTTTTAACTAAACATTGAGAAACTAATTTCAGGAGTCCTTTTACAAATGCTTTTATTTAAAACCAATTACATTTTTTATAAAACTGTATCAATTACATTTGTGGACCCCAAGGATTCTATATTCTCATGCTAGCCCAAATTTGGCCTTTAGAAATTTGTTAAAATTATTACTTTAATTCTTCTTGCCAGCTTGCATGGTGCCTAATGTCTCTTCTTTCTGTGCTCTGCCAAAGGTGAATTAGTGTTTATCCCCATCTCCTTGACAAGAATTGTCTTGGCCAGGCACGGTGGCTCATGCCTGTGATCCCAGCACTTTGGGAGGCCGAGGCAGGTGGATCACTTGCAGTCAGGAGTTCAAGACCAGCCTGGCTAACATGGTGAAACCCCATCTCTACTAAAAATACAAAAATTAGTCAGGCATGGTGGCGTGCCCCTGTAATCCCAGTTACTCAGGAGGCTGAGGCAGGAGAATTGCTTGAACTCAGAATGCAGAGGTTGCAGTGAGCTATCACTCCACTGAACTTCAACCTTGGTGACAGAGAGAGAACCCATCTAAAGAAAAAAAAAAAAGGAATTGTCTTTCCTTAAATTTCAGGCTACTTGATTGAAACTTCAGTTCTCTGATGAATTCAAGGAAATTTATGATGTAAAATGCTTATTTGACTTTTATCTTGTTGTTAGAGTAGAAACTACACTCCAGTTTTCTACATCCTAGGCAAAACGGAGCTTTTTAATTTTTTTAACCATTATTTGTGATGCTTTCTGTTTTAATATTTTCTTGCTGTTTCCTTATCTTATCTTTCTTGATATTTATATTATTTCTGTTTCTATTTTAGTCTTATGTTTTAGTAGACATGTATATCCTGTTTGTTTTTTTGTTTTTGTTTTTGTTTTTGTTATTTTTTTCAGTCCAGTAGTTCTCAGTAGAAGTGTACCATGTCTTAGAACTTGGAAAATTTGTTGGGGCAATTTTGCTTGTCTCAGTGACTCATAAGGGCTATTATTCTTCTTTCCCAATTTTTTTATTATGGTAAAATACATAAAAACATAAAATTTACCATCCTAACCACTTTGAAATATATAGTTCAGTAAAATTAAATATTTTCACAATATTGTATGATAATTACCACCATCTAACTCCAGAACTTTTTTCATCTTATAAAACTGAAATTCTATACCTATTAAACAATAACGCTCCATTTTCTTCTCTACCCAGCCCCTGACAACCACCATTTAAGATTTTGTCTCTATGATTTTTGACTACTTTACATACCTAGTGTAAGTAGACTCATACAGTATTTTTCTTTTTTTGACTGTCTTATCTCATTTAGCATCATATCTTCAAGGTTCAGCCATGTTGCAGAACTGTCTTCCTTTTTAAGCTTGAATAGTATTAGCAACCCAAGTGTCCATCGATGGATGAATGGGTTATATATACCACATTTTGTTTATCCATTCATGCATCGATGGACACTTGTGTTACTTCTACATTTTAGCTTTTGTGAATAATGACTATCATTTCAAGACCTATTTTCAATCCTTCTGGGTCTATGCCCAGAAGTGGAATTGCTGGATTATATAGTGATTCTATTTTTAATCTTTTGAGGAACAGCTAACCTGTTTTCCACAAAGGCTGGGACTATTGCTCCTGAGCGTGTAGGTAAGAAATACTATATAATAGACATCCTAAAATGTGAAGAAAAGTTTCACACAATAAAGACTTTTCTCATGCCCACACAAGTTTAAACATCCTACTGGATGATCACATAAGTAAACACTATAGTTATGTTAGAACATATATTTATGTCATATAGAAGCATAATTTTTTAAATAATTGTAAGAAATACAATTTTTTGACCAAATGCTAGATTACTATTTTGAAAATAACTTCCTCATTCGCGATTCTTCTTGTAAAACTTGACCCACCAATATAACATACCTCTGTCAATCCATATCTGTAACGTTGGCACCCAGTTATTCTAAGTAAAGTTATGAACATCTGACTACTTCATTATATCTTCTACTGTTGTTGTACATGAGCATTTATATGTTGAAACAGTTATTTGTTTTGTAAGCCACTGAGATTCTGGAATAGTTTGTTACAGAACATAACCTAATATTGCTAATGCACATCACTTAGTTCCCTAGCACAATTTTTGCTTCTTAGCAAAAAGTTGTGAGTCAACTCTCTGTCTCCATCTGTCCTGTCCCACCTGCATTCTATTAATAGAAAATTGCTGATGCTTCTGGAGTGTGAATGACACCATTTTTCATTTCCAGGACTGATGCAGGTATATCTCTGGTTTTTTAAACTATTGACCATTATTCTTCTGGGAATCTTGGGAGAGGTGGAGTATGCTGTCTTCTCCAATTTATACAGATCTCCATATTCAATGGTATCGGTTACTTGGCTCATTGTAATTCAATTCTAGACTCCTTTGGGTGAAACTTAAGATAAGATGAAGGCAAATAATAGAGACCTAGGCCAATTTTCATTTCCTATGAACATAGGGAAGATAAAAAGATGGAAATAAGAGATAAAGGAAGGCTCCTCTGGAAGACAAAATTGGCACTTTACAAGGCCTCACTTGTTTATTCATCACAAATCCCTTTTTTAAATGTAGCTTGTTACTGAAAATAAAGCCCCATTCAAAAAAGCTGAAAAAAAATTCACACACTCTGAGGAGCCAGATGGTCTTTTATTCATAAAATTCTATCACTTCAGGATATTATAAAAGTTTTTAAACAAACAGAAGCCATAAAGTATACTGTTTCAACCTGAAAGAAGATATTTTTAAAATGTCAATACATAAGCTATCACACACAATAGTCAATGAATATGGATATGTTATTTTGACTTTAAACTGCTATAAGGAGGACACTGGTTGTTTTTACAGTTAAGACTATTTCCTTTTCTCTTTTAATGACAAGGCAAAGGACAAATAACTGAAATGAGCTTACCAGAATTTAAAATTAAAAGGAGCAAAGTAAGAGATGAATTTACTACCTTCAGGGATTTAACATTTTCTAGACATTTATGTATGACATTCAACATGGTAAGAGCCAGAGTTCTCAGAGATATAGGAGATTTTTAAGGTATGAAGGAACTATTTGTCTCAAAAGGGAAAAAGTAGAGTGAAAAACTATAATTAGGACAATAGAGAAGGGAGTGGTGAGAGGAAGGAAGGGAGAAAGGAAGGGAGGGAGGAAGGAAGGAAGTGAGGAGAGGAGAGGAGAAGAGAGGGGAGAGGAGGGGAGGGGAGGAGAGCAGAGGGGTAAATAAAAACGTAGGGCAGATTTTTGCGAGACAAGCTTATCTAAAGTCTTACGACAACTATATTTTCCAATTACAAAGAGGTTGTTCTAAAAGTAAGCATCGACAAAATGATATTTTATTAAATGTTGGTGTTGCTTTTATAAATAGAGTTAGTATACAGTAGAGCTCTTATGAAGTGATTGAAATGGCTTAAATGGAAACAGTGTAAATTGGAATGTTTGATAGAATGTCTGACAATCATAACTTGCAATCATCATGTGATGAAAACCTTGGTTCCAAGTGCCTTATTTTAAATTTTAATATAGAAATTCATAGTAATACACAAATTTTCATTTCCAATTTGACTGTTGATGAATTATGTCTTTTGTGGCTTAATTCTGTGAAATGACTCAACTCATATCTCAAGAAATACTGGAGTGTTATTTTTATTAGATTCAAAATACAAAGGCAGTCTCATCCCTCTACTCTCCACCCTCTCAAGCTGTTTCAGTCATTATGAACTTCTTGTGCTCCCAAAATGTATTGTCATCTCTTTTGACTCTGACCTTTGCCCATTCTTCCTCCTTTGCCTGAAACGTTCTTCTCCCTTCCTGCTCCCTGATTGCCATTACACATACCTTAATCTAGTAACTCATATTCATTTTACAGGATTCAGTTAAAGCAACACATTCTCTGGGGTGATTTTCTTGCCTAGATTTTCTTGTATAAAAAATAATGTCCCTGTCTTAGCGATTAATACACTGAAGTCACTATTTGTTACATTTGTCTCTCTACCTTGCTGATAATGTATTTGAAAGCCAGGGATAGTTTGTTCCTTTACAGTGTCTGGCATATAGTAAACAAGTTTTTGTGGGCACTGTTGTTTGACTACATAAAAGTCTCTTCATACTTGTCTTCCCTTACTGTATTCAACTTTCCAATGGTGGCCATTACTCCACACATCTGGTCAACCAGATGAAGGTACAAGTTCCTATGGATGGTTTCCCAACCCATTTGGATGGTTTCCCATTCATTTGGGAATGAAGAGCATAGGAAGGAATGTGTCTCCTTTCAGTCATTCAGTGTTTTACTGACCTTGTTAGCAGAGTGAGTGGTATAATTTGGATGTTTGTCTCCTCCAAATCTCATGTTGAAATGTAACCCCCAGTGTTGGAGGTGGGGTCTAGTGAGAAGTGTTTGGATCATGGGGGAAGATCCTTCATGAATGGCTTGGTGCCACTCCATGTGGCTAAGGAAAAGATGGCCACACATCTTTTGATACTTATTCCATTAAAAGGTGTGTTGTAGGTCCTCTTCCCTTTAAATCTAGGCTCACCTGTGACTGTTTTGACACAAAAAATATGATGGAAGTGATGATAGTCCCTTTATTTAATGAGAGCTTTATTGTAGTTATCCTATGCTTGTCTAACCATTGTATGCTGGAGTATGATGGGCAGAGAACTTGTCTCTATCTCATAGGTCTTCAGCTAAAAAGGCACCGTATTAGTGGAACTAGAAGAAGGAACCAAACCCGAGAAGTCTTAACTCTCTCTGAATATGATATAGATCATGAGACCCTAGACTTTGAGCCTAAGCCTGGTGCCATAATGAAATGAGGCGTTTTGGGTCTTGGGAGGAGACAAGTGTGCTTTTGCATGTGGAAGGAATGTAGATAATTTATAGCAAGACTACAGACTGTGGTAAAGATGGAAGTAAATTCTTTGACACTCCTATTGAGAGTTGAAAGGAGAAGATAGAGGGTCTCTGTATCATTTGCTTCCTTCTTTTTGGAGTCCTGAGCCACCATACAAGAAATCTGATTATTCCGAGGGAACCATGCTGTGAGGAAGCCCAACCTAGCCATATAGAGAGGCTTTATAGAGTGGAAGATGCCTGCCCAATCCCCAACTATAACCACCAGCTTTTTCAACTTCTTGCCCTACAGAATCAGGACATACGATATTTTAATCTTGTTGTTTAAAACTATAAGTTTTGAGGTAGTTTGTTATGCAGTAACAGATAATTGGAACATTAGGTAAAAGCATAATTTTTGTTTCTATGTTCTTCTGTCCTCTTCCTGCCTGGATGTACACACAAGACAGAGATCTAAGAAAACTCCTGAGATTGTGAGACAAAAAAATTATTTAAAATAATAAGAAAAAACTACCTACAGATTAATGATGTCAGAATGGAAAGACAGAAACAGTCTGGGTCCTTGCTGACACTATTGAGCCATCCATACCAGACAGCCCTAGACTGGTTAATCTGGTCAATGTTATTTTGGCTTTCTGTTATTTGCCAATGAGTACATTCAGAGCTGATACAACTATCAACAGATATTTGTTCATTGATTGACTGAATCAATTTTATTGAGTCCCTTCTTCCTCAGCCACATCTTTTCTGAAAGTGTTTACCTTCAACAATGTGACCTTTTTGGGATATGTAGATAGTACCTAAAGAACAAGCTTTCTCAGAGCTGCTCAATTGTATTCAATCTCCACTCATCCAACTCTGTTCATTTTCCCACACTTTATTAGAAAAGTGTTTTGTTTTCCAAGCACCCCTTTGAATCATCATTTCCAACTCTGTGACCCCAAGATGTAGGGTCATTTTACCTTAAAACCCTTCCTGGTTTTGCCTCAGTAGTAAGATGGAACAGGATGCCTCTGAAAGGAGAGGACTTTCCAGCAGTCGGAAGTTTTCATTGCCTTTACTCTCTGGCTTTTAAGTTCTTACATTTATTATGGTTTTTCTTAGCAAACATAAAAAATAAATCGTAAAAGATTTCTGTATGTAACCAGCTCTCTTAAGTTTCCAGACACTGATGTCTATGAAACAGTAATGAGAAAAAAAAAAAAAATGGCAGTCACACCAGAGACCTTCTCAGTACTGACTTCCTAAAATGTGTCTCTTTTCATTCATTCAATGTTCTGGTGACCTGTTTTAACAGAGTGCATGATATAATTTGGATGTTTGTCTCCTCCAAATCTCATATTGAAATATAATCCCCGGTGTTGGAGGTGGGGCCTGGTGGGAGGTGTTTGGGTCATGCAGGGAGATCCTTCATGAATGCCTGGGTGCCATCCTCACAGAAATGAGTAAGTTCTCACTCGAGTTCACATAACTTCTGGTTGTTTAAAGAGTGTGGAATCTACCACCTCTCTCTCTTTTGCTCCTGCTCTCACCATGTGACATGCCTGTTCCCACGTTGTCTTCCACCATGATTGTAAGCTTCCTGAGGCCTCACCAGAAGCCAAGTCTATTTTAGTACCATCCTTGTATAACCTGCAGAACTGTGAGTCAATTAATCTCTTTTCTTTATAAATTATCCAGTCTCAGGTATTCCTTTATAATAACACAAAAATGGACTAACATAATGAGTATAAAATGAGTAATAAAAATGCTCTAGTTTTTGTTGCCTAAAATTTTAATATCTCAGCATGGAGGGCGAGGGGGCATTAAGGTATAGGGACAGAGCACAAGCATTGGAGTTGTCTGGGTTTACATTTCTTTTTCACTTATTAACTGTATAATGCTGAGAAAATTCCTTTTAAAACATGCTTCCTCTACTTTAGCTGGGGTCTTAGAAAGCAGGCTTGTTATGAAGATTGAGACAATCTATGTAAAGCATATGCTTTAGGGCTCAGCACATAGGAAAGAAATGACCACTGCTGACTCTGCTATAAAAGAAAGTAAAGTACTTAAAAGTCAGCCACTACATTACCTCTACAGTATTCTCTTTTAAAAATGACTTTTCGGGATTACTATGTATAAATTCTTCATTTCTCTAAAAATCTATTCTCTGCCTTTAAAACATGAATGAAATAATTGCAAAACAATAATAAATAATGCTAAAACACTAAGGTGCCAACATTTGATATAATTTCTGTCTAAAGTCTCCCAAAGGGAGTATTTGAAGAAGATGTAAAAACTACTTTGGAAATATTGTATCAGATAAAAGCTAAGAGTTGCCAAATATGGAGTTGAAGATAAATTTACTAGTAAGTAAAATGATATAAAGAAGCAATCTAAAAATTATGATATCCCAACAAATAAAACATAAGAAATATCTAATGAATCCCGGTGGCTAAAGTGATTGAGTAACCATTGTAACTTACTCAATTTCTTCAATACAGTCCTTAAATATTTGAACTTAAAGAAAATATTTTATGAAAAATAGCATATTCTCTTGAACTGCACTTTTATGTGGAGTAAAATAAAATGTACACTGTATATTTAATAATAGACTACAGATGACCCTCTAAAATGACTTTTTGTTCCTCACCTTAATGTTTATTTGGACCTGTTCATCTATGCAATATACTAAAGATTTTCTACTTCACAGAAACTACCTTTTGAGTTTCTGTAGGTATTTTGTTACTGTTGGGTTCCTATAATTGTGTACCGTAATGATATACAATGGGGCTGGCACAAAGATGTTCTTGTCCTACTAAAGAACTACTCTCAAAGCCTATTTCCTGAAACTAATACACCACTAAATAATATCACTTACTTGATGAATAATGAGGCTAAGAAGGTCTTTTAACCCAGTAAAATAAGGAGGAATCAATGAGTACACACCTATATTCTAGGTATATTTTTGCATATAAAACCCTTTCTTTGGGTGAATCACCTAAGATTCGGAGTTTGAGACCAGCCTGGCCAACACAGTGAAATCCTGTCTCTACTAAAAATACAAAAATTAGCTGAGTGTGGTGGTGCATGCCTGTAATCCCAGCTACTCAGGAGGCTGAGGCAGGAGAATCACTTCAACCTGGGAGGCAGAAGTTGCAGTGAGCAGAGACCATGCCGCTGTACTCCAGCCTGAGTGACAGAGTGAGATTTCATTGTAAAAAACAAAACAAAACAAAACAAAAACAAACAAAAAAACAAAAACAAAAACAAAAACAACAACCAAAAACCTTTCTTCAAAAAGGAAGAATTTTGGCTCCAGGTTCCAAGATGGCCAAATAGGAACAGCTCCAGGCTACAGCTCCCAGTGTGAGTGTCACAGAAGACAGGTGATTTCTGCATTTCCAACTGAGGTACCAGGTTCATCTCACTGGGGCATGTCGGACAGTGGGTGCAGGACAGTGGGTGCAGCCCACCAAGCAAGAGCCAAAGCAGGGCAAGGCATCACCTTACCTGGGAAGCACAAGGGGTAAGGGAATTCCCTTTCCCAGCCAAGGGAAACCGTGACACAAAACACCTGGAAAATCGGGTCACTCCCACCCTAATACTGCACTTTTCCAAGGGTCTTAGCAAATGGCACACCAGGAGATTATATCCTGTGCCTGGCTCGGAGGGTCCCACACCCACAGAGCCTCCCTCATTGCTAGCACTGCAGTCTGAGGTGGCAGCGAGGCTGGGGGAGGGGCACCCACCACTGCTGAGGCTTGAGTAGGTAAACAAAGCAGCCAGGAAGCTCCGACTGAGTGGAGCCCACTGCAACTCAAGGAGGCCTGCCCTCCTCTGTAGACTCCACCTCTGGGGACAGGGCATAGCCAATCAAAAGGCAGAAGAAACCTCTGCAGATCTAAATGTCCCGTCTGACAGCTTTGAAGAGAGTAGTGGTTCTCTCAGCATAGAATTTGAGATCTGAGAATGGACACACTGCCTGCTCAAGTGGGTCCCTGACCCCCGAATAGCCTAACTGGGCGGCACCGCCCATTAGGGGCAGACTGACACCTCACATGGCCGGGTACCCCTCTGAGACAAGGCTTCCAGAGGAACAATCAGGCAGCAACATTTGCTGTTCAGTAATATTCACTTTTCTGCAGCCTCCACTGCTGATACCCAGGCAAACAGGGTCTGGAGTGGACCTCCAGCAAACACCAACAGACCTGCAGCTGAGGTTCCTGACTGTTAGAAGGAAAACTAACAAACAGAAAGGACATCCACGCTGAAACCCCATCTGTACGTCACCATCATAAAAGACCAAAGGTAGATAAAACCACAAAGATGGGGAAAAAACAGAGCAGAAAAGCTGAAAATTCTAAAAATCAGAGTGCCTCTCCCCCTGCAAAGGAATGCAGCTCCTCCCCAGCAATGGAACAAAGCTGGATGGAGAATGAATTTGATGAGTTAAGAGAAGAAGGTTTCAGATGATCAGACTTCTCCAAGCTAAAGGAAGAAGTTCAGACCCATCACAAAGAAGCTAAAAACCTTGAAAAAAGATTAAACGAATGGCTACCTAGAATAACAAATATAGAGAAGTCCTTAAATGACCTGATAGAGCTGAAAACCATGGCATGAGAACTACATGACAAATGCACAAACTTCAGTAACCAATTCCATCAACTGGAAGAAAGAGTATCAGAGATTGAAGATCAAATGAATGAAATGAAGCGAGAAGAGAAGTTTAGAGAAAAAAGAGTAAAAAGAAATGAACAAAGCCTCCAAGAAATATGGGACTATGTGAAAACACCAAATCTACATCTAATTGGTGTACCTGAAAGTGATGAGGAGAATGGAACCAAGTTGGAAAACACTCTGAAGGATATCATCCAGGAGAACTTCCCCAACCTAGTAAGGCAGGCCAACATTCAAATTCAGGAAATATGGAGAACGTCACAAAGATACTCCTCGAGAAGAGCAACTCCAAGACGCATAATTGTCAGATTCACCAAAGTTGAAATGAAGGAAAAAATGTTAGGAGCAGCCAGAGAGAAAGGTTGGATTACCCACAAAGGGAAGCCCATCAGACTAACAGCAGATCTCTCAGCAGAAGAGACAAAGAAGGCCATTACATAATGGTAAAGGGGTCAATTCAACAAGAAGAGCTAACTATCCTAAATATAAATGCACCCAATACAAGAGTACCCAGATTCATAAGACAAGTCCTTAAGAGACTTACAAAGAGACTTAAACTCCCACACAGTAATAATGGGAGACTTTAACACCCACTGTCAACATTAGACAAATCAACAAGACAGAAACTTAACAAGGATATCCAGGAATTGAACTCAGCTCTGCACCAAGCAGACCTAATAGACATCTACAGAACTCTCCACCCCAAATCAACAGAATATACATTCTTCTCAGCACCACATCGCACTTATTCCAAAATTGACCACATAGTTGGAAGTAAAGCACTCCTCAGCAAATGCAAAAGAACAGAAATTATAACAAACTGTCTCTCACACCATAGTGCAATCAAATTAGAACTCAGGATTAAGAAACTCAATCAAAACCACTCAACTACATGGAAACTGAACAACCTGTTCCAAATGACTACTGAGTACATAATGAATTGAAGGCAGAAATAAATATGTTCTTTGAAACCAATGAGAACAAAGATACAACATACCAGAATCTCTGGGACACATTTAAAGCAGTGTGTAGAGGGAAATTTATAGCACTAAATGCCCACAAGAGAAAGCTGGATAGATCTAAAATTGACACCCTAACATCACAAGTAAAAGAACTAGAGAAGCAGGAGCAAACACATTCAAAAGCTAGCAGAAGGCAAGAAATAACTAAGATCAGAGCAGAGCTGAAAGAGATAGAGACACAAAAAACCCTTCAAAAAATCAATGAATCCATGAGCTGGTTTTTTGAAAAGATCAACAAAATTGACAGATCAGTAGAAAGACTAATAAAAAAGAAAAGAGAGAAGAATCAAATAGACACAATAAAAAAATGATAAAGGGGATATCACCACTGACCCCACAGAAATACAGACTACCATCAGAGAATACTATAAACACCTCTACACAAATAAACCGGAAAATTTACAAGAAATGGATAAAGTCCTGGACACATATACTCTCCCAAGGCTAAACCAGGAAGAAGTTGAATCCCTGAATAGACCAATAACAGACTCTGAAATTGAGGCAATAATTATTAGCCTACCAATCAAAAAAAGTCCAGGACCAGAGGTCTTCAAAGCTGAATTCTACAGAGGTACAAGGAGGAACTGGTACTATTCCTTCTGGAACTATTCCAATCAATAGAAAAAGAGGAAATCTTCCCTAACTCATTTTATAAGGCCAACATCATCCTCATACCAAAGCCTAGCAGAGACACAACAACAAAAAAAGAGAATTTTAGACCAATATCCCTGATGAACATTGATGCAAAATTCCTCAATAAAATACTGGCAAACCGAATCCAGCAGCACATCAAAAAACTATTCCACCATGATCAAGTGGGCTTCATCCCTGGGATGCAAGGCTGGTTCAACATATGCAAATCAATACATGTAGTCCAGCATATAAACAGAACCAAAGACAAAAACCACATGATTATGTCAATGGATGCATAAAAGACCTTTGACAAAATTCAACAGCCCTTCATGCTAAAAGCTCTCAATAAATTCAGTATTGATGGAACGTATCTCAAAGTAATAAGAGCTATTTATGACAGACCCACAGCCAATATCATACTGTATTGGAAAAAACTGGAAGCATTTCCTTTGAAAACTGGCACAAGCCTGAGATGCCCTCTCTCACTCCTCCTATTCAACATAGTGTTGGAAGTTCTGGCCAGGGCAAATCAGGCAGGAGAAAGAAATAAACAGATTTGATTAGGAAACGAGGAGGTCAAATTGTTCGTGTTTGCAGATGATATGATTGTATACTTAGAAAACCCCATCATCTCAGCCCAAAATCTCCTTAAGGTGATAAGCAACCTCAGCAAAATCTCAGGATACAAAATCATGTGCAAAAATCACAAGCATTCTTATACACCAATAACAGACACACAGACAGCCAAATCATGAGTGAACTCCCATTCACAATTGCTCCAAATAGAATAAAGTACCTAGGAATCCACTTACAAGAGATGTGAAGGACCTCTTCAAGGAGAACTACAAACCACTGCTCAATGAAATAAAAGAGGACACAAACAAATGGAAGAGCACTCCATGCTCATAGATAGGAAGAATCAAATATCGTGAAAATGGCCATACTGCCCAAGGTAATTTATAGTTTCAATGCCATCCCCATGAAGCTACCAATGACTTTCTTCACAGAATTGGAGAAAAAACTTCTTTAAAGTTCATATGGAACCAAAAAAGAGCCCGCATTGCCAAGACAATCCTAAGCCAAAAGAACAAAGTTGGAGGCATCACACTACCTGACTCCAAACTATACTTCAAACTATACTACAAGGTTACTACAGTAACCAAAACAGCATGGTACTGGTACCAAAACAGAGATATAGACCAATGGAACATAACAGAGTCCTCAGAAATAATACCACACATCTACAACTATCTGATCTTTGACAAACCTGACAAAAAGAAGCAATGGGGAAAGGATTTCCTATTTAATAAATGGTGCTGGGAAAACTGGCTAGCCATATGTAGAAAGCTGAAACTGGGTCCCTTCCTTACACCTTATACAAATATTAATTCAAGATGGATTAGAGACTTAAACGTTAGATCTAAAGCCATAAAAACCCTAGAAGAAAACCTAGGCAATACCATTCAGAACATAGGACTTCATGTCTAAAACACCAAAAGCAATGGTAACAAAAGCCAAAATAGACAAATGGGATCTAATTAAACTAAAAAGCTTCTGCACGGCAAACGAAACTACCATCAGAGTGAACAGGCAACCTACAGAATGGGAGAAAATTTTTGCAATCATCTGACAAAGGGCTAATATCCAGAACCTACAAAGAACTCAAACAAATTTACAAGCAAAAAACAACCCCATCGAAAAGTGGGTGAAGGATATGAACAGACACTTCTCAGAAGAAGACATTTATGCAGTCAATAGACACATGAAAAAATGCTCATCATCACTGGCCATCAGAGAAATGCAAATCAAAACCACAATGAGATACCATCTCACAGCAGTTAGAATGACGATCATTAAAAGGTCAGGAAACAACAGGTGCTAGGGAGGATGTGGAGAAATAGGAACACTTTTACACTGTTGGTAGGACTGTAAACTAGTTCAACCATTGTGGAAGACAGTGTGGCAATTCCTCAAGGATCTAGAACTAGAAATACCATATGACCCAGCCATCCCATTACTGGGTATATACCCAAAGGATTCTAAATCATGCTGCTATAAAGACATATGCACACGTATGTTTATTGTGGCACTATTCACAATAGCAAAGACTTGGAACCAACCCAAATGTCCATCAGCAACATACTGGATTAAGAAAATGTGGCACATATACACCATGGAATACTATGCAGCCATAAAAAAGGATGAGTTCATGTCCTTTGCAGGTACATGGGTGCAGCTGGAAACCATCATTCTCAGCAAACTATCGCAAGAACAGAAAACCAAAAACACTGCATGTTCTCACTCATAGGTGGGAATTGAACAATGAGAGCACTTGGACACAGGAAGGGGAACATCATACACTGGGGCATGTTGTGGAGTGGGGGGAGTGGGGAGGCATAGCATTAGGAGATATACCTAATGTAAATGACGAGTTAATGCGTGCAGCACACCAACATGGCACATGTATAATATGTAACAAACCTGCACATTGTGCACATGTACCCTAGAACTTAAAGTATAATAAAAATAAATAATTTTTTTTAAATAAGGAAGAATTTTAAACAGTATATGTCTATTATGTGCAAATGATTGTGCCTTTTTCCACTTGTTATTTCTGAAATAATCTCTCAAAATGTCACTTTGAAGATAATTGTCTTGAAAACCATCCTATTCAGTGTTAAGTTTTCTGGTTCTGGAAAATATGAAAGAATGAGGTTAATACTCATCTCCTTTTCCAAAAGGTATAAAGATCAGTAGATTTTGTCATTATATACAACAAATGTTCCAACTATGATAGAATAATGCAGACTTGGTTCTGAAGCAAAGAATTAGGTCTCAGAATATCATGTATGCCTCAAAGAGATTGGTATACATTACTAGGCAGAGTTGTCAAGATAAATAAAAGAAAAAAGGAATGAGATATATTTTCAAGTCTGTCAGACAACAGAACATCCTGATGTCTATATAAGAGAACAAACTATGTCACCTCAAAGTATGACTTTTGGAGACTCGGATATGCCACTCCCAAAATGCCTCTGTGGCATGAGGATTATTTTGAGTTGATTATTTTGAGAAACTGCAGCCATGGGAGAAGCTCTGAAAACAGAAGTTACCCTTTATAAGAGAAGTTGACATCTATAAAGGAAAACTCCATTTGTAAACATGTCTCCCTCTTTATACCATGAAGAGAATTATGACTCTAAATCACTAGAGACTCATAAACGGAGAAGGCACTAACATAAAACTGCAAGCAAGCGTTACTGTTGTTTATAGTGCTTTTTCTGGCCACTTTCCCATAACCTTGCCTTCCCTACATTCTTCTTTGTTTCAGAAGAGGATGGTATTTAAGCCTGAACTCAAAGCCACCTGTTTACATTCACTCATTTCTCTGGGTATCTCCCAAGTACATGAAGCCATCTTCACAGGGTTAACAATATTTCTGGACTGAAACATGGTTATAATGAAGCATTACTCAGGCTACATTTGACCCACAGCCTTGTAACTGAAAGTCACATAGTACTAGATACTGACCATTTGCATCCTCATTGTTCTATAGATAGGATTTATGACATTAGAATTATAAGACTTTCATTTAAGAATTTCTTAAGCAGATCCTGAGTTGGGGTGGAACAACTGGTGCCAAGCAGTTTAAAGACTTCCACAGAGGAACCAAATCAGCATGAATACAATTTCTTCATCTCCCTGTCCCATGACTTCTCCTTGCACTCTTTGACCTATAAACGATCTCCACACTTCAGCCCACTTGAAAATCTTTAAAACTGTAGCCCCAGACTCCTCAGGAAAATGGATTTGAGGTCTCCTCCCATCTGTTCATTCACCAGCCCTACAATTAAACATCTTTCTTGGCCGGGCGCGGTGGCTCACGCCTGTAATCCCAGCATTTTGGGAGGCCGAGGCGGGCGGATCACAAGGTCAGGAGATCGAGACCACGGTGAAACCCCGTCTCTACTAAAAATACAAAAAATTAGCCGGGCGCGGTTGTGGGCGCCTGTAGTCCCAGCTACTCGGGAGGCTGAGGCAGGAGAATGGCGTGAACCCGGGAGGCGGAGCTTGCAGTGAGCCGAGATTGCGCCACTGCACTCCAGCCTGGGCGACAGAGCGAGACTCCGTCTCAAAAAAATAAAAATAAAAATAAAAAAAAATAAACATCTTTCTTTGCTGCAACCCATTGTCTTGGTGTATTGACCTGCACGTTGCACAACAGACTTATTACAATTACATATATATGACATATACATGTTAATAAACATGTTTGTTTTTCTCTTATTAATCTGTCTTGCTTTATAGGGGTCCATCTCAATTAAGAACTGTGAAGGCTAAAGAAAACATTATCTTTTCTCCCCTACACTTACCTGAGTCACACACAAACAGAAGCTTTAAAAGTAAAGCATTCATCCCATTGGGGCCAGGCCTACCAGCTTCAGTCTCTGTAGACAGTGTGAACCCTGAAAATTAGAGACAGGTCTCAGTTAATTTAGAAAGTTTATTTTGCCAAGGTTAAGGATGTGTGTCCGTCACACAGCCTCAGGAAGTCCTGTTCACATGTGCCCATGGTGCTCAGAGCACAGCTTGGTTTTATACATTTTAGGGAGACATGACACCAATAAACATATGTAAAATGAACATTGGTTCAGTCTGGAAGGCAGGACAACTTGACGGAGGGGGCTTCCAGGTCACAGGTAGGTGAGTTTCTGATTAGCCTTTCCAAAGGATGTAATCAGATTTATCTCAGTGAGCAGAGGGATGACTTTCAATAGAACGGGAGGCAGGTTTGCCCTGCGCACCTCCCAGCTTGAATTTTCCTTTTAGCTTAGTGATTTTGGGGATCAAAGATATTCTTCTTTCACAACAGTAAAGGGACAGTAACAACATTATTTACCTCTGTTCATTACCCCTCAGTGTTAGAGGTGTAGGCATAAAAGGAACTTTCTTTCCATTCCCTGAAGATCTGGTAATTTGAGTAGACAAAGAAACTGACAATAGACAGATTAACAGGAGAAAAGGCATACAAATGTATTAATGTGCAAGTACAGCAGACATCACACAAAGTATGGAAATCAAAGAAAGGTGAGTTGATTGAAGCTAAAATACCCACTTCATAGGGAAGAGGGAAGTGGGGCATGTAGGCACTCTTAGAGGAAAAGTAAATTATGTTTAGGAGTGAAGAATGGGCCTGAAGAACAGACAATAGCCTGGGACAAATTTTATCTGGGCTCCAGGTGTGGTGTCAACTGTAGTCTTCTTCAAGTTAATCTTCTATGTTTGATGAGATATTATATATAGGGAGGGTGTCCAAGAAAATTACATTTCTTCTGGAGGAACCTCCTTCAGTCAGGTAGGGGAACTTCAGAGAAAGTTTCTTCCTGTGCTTTGGGAGATGTAGAGGGGTGAGAGACGGATGTGGGAGAGGGTCAGAGAAACTGATTCTGAGGCTACTTATTAAAAGCTCAAAGTCCTCAGCATGCCAAAGTGCCCTACTCTGTGGTATCATTTTCTAAGCTCCAGCAGGGGTGAGATAGGTGCTGCTCTATAAATCACATTACTACATTTGTACCTTCTACATCAAACTGTGGAGTGGATCAGTTTCAAACATCCACAAAATTGTGGACTACACAGGTGGAAGGATGTAGCTTCCCATTGTGTTTGGATCAAACTCTGTTAGAGGCACCCTTTATTTCCATCAGGCCTGCAGGGAGGAAGTAACCTATAGTAAAGTACTTCTCAGGAACAAAAACAATCCACCCAATATGTAGTGTACTGAGCTAATTGACACCAGGCTTTTGAAGAGCTTGTTTACAGGAGTGGGCTAAAATTAACACAAGCCTGGGGAGTTTACCTACAGCTTAAGTAAACAAATAAGATTCCTTTATCAATACATTATGTAAGATTTATGGTTATTGCAAGCCTCACAATTAGGTGTTTTTTCCTAAGATATTTTTTAACTTTGTAGTTAAACAGTGGAATATCCCAGAGAGCTTCTTGTTCTTACGTATGGAAAAAGGAGAAGCTGTGATTATGATAACAAGAAACAAGATAAATAGTTTTAAAATTGCATAAGATATTTGCCACAATTATCTAGCCTCTAACTATCCCTTCATTCTTTGTAGCTTTACGGTCCTGGAAATGTTAATATTTATTATTCTTTTCCTTTTTTATCTTGCTACAAAGGGCAGTAAAGCACAGCTCTAGAATTTTCAGACTTATTTTTTGTCAACAAGATTATTTTTTTCCAAGGGTTTCTCATCAAATCCCATTATTATCTATAAGTAATTTTAATTTTAACCACGGCTAATTCCATTTTTGATTCTTACAACTTTCATTCCAAAATGGAAAATTATTTGATAACAGGTAAGTAAAAGAAAAGTTTGTAGATGGCTAACAGCAAACATGAAGAGACCCTCAAGTGAAAACTAAAGTGACTCCTGGACAAATGTCTTTTGGACACTTTAGGTAAAAGAAAGTTAAAGTTTTATTTACTGAAAAAATTGTCAGAGCTTTTCATATGGTGATGTTCATTATGAATCTCTAAAAGAAGATTTAATCATATAAGTTTTTGAAGCTTATATGATTCTGTGGTCTATGTCGTCTTTTCAAGCTCATATGCTTAAAAGTATTCTTGGTTTTTTTTCTTTTTTTCTTTAGAAGATTTTTCTCAACTTTTTCCTGGATAGCAAACAGGGAGAAGTCATCAGTTACCTTGCTATCAAATGTGGTACATGGACCAGTGAGAAAGGAGAGAGGAAGAAACAAGTTAGGCAGATATTTAGGACAAGTCCTCAGAAGAATTATTTTCTAACAAAAAGAGCAGCCTGGAAGATCAAGTCACAAGCACAGATAAGAAAGCAAGTTCCAACATAAAAAAAAAAAAAAAAAAAATGCCTCCTGTGTCACCAGTAAGTTTCACAATATACACGGTGGGCTTCAGTGGGCATATCGCTTTCTTTTCTTGGGCATACTCAGATAAGGAAACTTGTACAGGGGTTTTTGCCTAAAACATACCTGCAGATGCACAGATATGATACACAGAACCAGGTATGTCCACAATTAAAAATTCCGCCCCCTGACATGCACAGTAAGGGAAGTTAAACAACACGGAGTAACTCAGGCTAAGAGCCCGCATGCGCACTAGAGGGATAGGGTGGAACTGTCAGGAATTTACACCTTATACAAATGAAACACTTAGTCCTGATGAGTTTTTGTTTTTTGTGCCTTATGCAAATAAAGTATCCGGCCCCACCAGTCTGTTTATAAAAGTCCTTGTATTCAACTGTAAAATGGCAACCCTCTTTCTAGACCCCTCTCCACGGTGGAGAGCTTTCTTCTTTCTCTTTCTAAACTTTCACTCCAACCTCACCCTTGGTTCCATGCTCCTCAGATTTCTTGATCATGAGACAAAAGTGATACCTTAAACCATGAGAGACTGCTACATTGTGGTGCATTGGCAAGACTGTAACACCAGCAGCACCAGCATCACTTGCTTTCTTAGAAAGGCTTAGTATCAGGCCCCACCCAGACCTACTGAACCAGCATCTGCACGATTTCCAAGATGACCCTTTGCATATTCAAGTTCGAGAAGACTTGGACTAAAAGATAATTCTGAAACCAAAGTGACAACACTTATGTTTAGATATGCATATTGCATAAATATCTTTCTGGAATGTAAGTTTCATGACAATAGGAATTACTTTGTTCACAAATGTATCCCATGTACCAGAACAGTGTTTGTGGAACATAATAGGTAGTATGTGCTCTATAGTATTAATGAAACATTACCTTGATTTGATGGCTCATGGACTGGGGCATGGGCTTGGGAAGAAGAAATGAGGGTCTTTCCAGAAAGCATCACTTCAGAGTAACTTTCAGCATCCAAGATGGATAACAGATTCATTGCAGATATTATGGAGGATAGTTGAAAAATCTGGCTATGAAAAAATAACTAAAAAAGTTTCATTTTATAAGTGATGGAAGTAATATTTTCTGCAAGTATTTTATAATTCTAATGCCTAGAATGACTGTGTTTTAAACACTCAGAAGTGTTCTAGCAACTTCTGAGTTCTCCAAAATCAGTTTTCTCTTACTCATTGAGGTTGTCTTTCTGAAAAGGTTTCTTTGCTGTGTGATTTTCACTATGGGGCTCTTTTTTAAAAAATCTCAGAGTCACATTATTGTATATTGAAAGACTCAAACTTCCACATGGCTTCTAACACTAATGTGATTTGCAATTAAGCTTCGAATGGTCTTTGTAAATTGAGATCACTGATTTAACTCCTATTAAGGGTAATTGTGGAACAGCTTTGATATAGAATTACAAAATATGGACACATTTCCTGACTTAATAATGTGAAGCCTTAATAGCTAAAAATACTATAAACTATAGTTCAATATAGATATATAGTTAATGGAATCGAGGGCATCTTCATGGGATGGAAATGGGGTATTGCTTATATAGTTCTGAGGACACAGTGAAGAACCTTCTTCCCTCTGCTATCACCACAAAATAGTTGCTCAATTTTGATAGACTCAAACTTGGCTATTAGTAACTACTAAAGAAACCCAACCTTTTACCTCTGGCCTTATGTTCTCTTCCAGTGTCTGTCTTTTCCAGTTACTCCTTCAATACTCTATGGTCTGTCCTTCTGGTTGCTTGACATTTCTCAGAAGTATTTCATCCTTGTGGACCTTCTCTCAACTTATTCCCATGGAATACTCTGCCCACTTTTCTCTCTGCTTTCTTCTCTGTCTGGTGAATTCCTATAAACCCTTCAGAGCATTGGTCAACAATTAACTCTAGAAAAACTTCCTTGACTTCTCAGGCTAAACTACCACTACTGCACTATGTAGTTGTCTCTCTTCCAGATAAATCATTTATGTCTCTTTGAGAATGTGTTGGATTCTTGTCTCACTACATATACCAATGTAAGTCTTGCTAGATTATTAACTGTTCAGGGATGGGTGTGTCAGATTTTTTTATCTACATATTTCTAATAATTATCATAATAGAATTCAGTTATTCAACAATAAGCATCTTAAAGAGTTCAGTGAATAAAAGACAGTGAATGAATGAATAATTTGACCCTAACAGAATGTGAGCAATGCAATTTTTCTAAGCAAGGCATATTCAAATCCAAATTCATATGCCATCCATTGCTTTCTTCCTTCAGTGTTTAAATTCCTTAAGTAGTCTAATATAATAATAATTGTCAGGCATGTCCATGTGAAGAGACCACCAAAGAGGCTTTGTGTGCACAATAAAGCTGTTTATTTCACCTGGGTGCAGGTGTGCTGAGTCTGAAAAGAGAATCAGCAAAAGGTGGTGGGATTATCATTAGTTCTTACAGGTTTGGGATAGGTGTACAAAGTACACTCCTAAGGGTGGGGGAGAATATATGGTATTAGTTAGGGTGGGGCAGGAACAAATCACATTGGTAGAATGTCATCAGTTAAGGCTATTTTCACTTCTTTTGTGGATCTTCAGTTACTTCAGGCCATCTGGAGGTATACGTGCAGGTCACAGGGGATATGATGGCTTAGCTTGGGCTCAGAGGCCTGGCAATAATAACCACAATTTATCAAGCATACATCATGAAGCAGGCACTGTGCTAGGTAGTTTGATGCAGATACAAATTCCTTTTTCTGAAGTACTTATCGCTCTCTCTAATTAAAAAGCAAAAACAAAAAAATCAAAAGCTTCCTTGAGTACGTAATCAGTCCTCTGTCTCACTTATCACCCCTTTCTCTGATTCACACACACTCCTTTTTCACAATTTAAAACATGACAACAGTTTATCTTCTACAACTATTTCCTATGTGTTAATTTTGTTTCTGTAATTACACGGGAATCCTCTCAGAAAGAAGCAATATCTTGTGCATTTTTTATGTTCTATTTCTTTCCCTATCCTCCTCCAATCTCCATCAGAATATTAATCAGTAAGGAGGGATTTAACACATATTTGAGCTTTTAGATACTTTATTCCTCTTTTCCTCACTCCTTTTTATTTTTCCTTTTATTTTCTCCCTTGGAATCATACTTAGTACTTAACTGCCTTTAAGTATTGTAACACTGAAGCAGTAGGGATGTGCTCACTGTTGGTTGCTGCACTTCAACATCATGATTTTCACCTGTTGTCCTGCTATAATTATTAATGGTGCATCCTTTCATACTCAAAGATGTCCCCACTGGGATGATAAATTATATGGTCATCCTAACAATAGAAAAAAAAATGCTGCAGAAAATTGAACAGAAAATCACAGGCTAGAAAAGTGTTCTATCACCTAGGTAACTACACAAGAGGATGCAATGTAGACATAGCAGTTCTGAGATTATTTTTATCTAATATAAACTGTTCCATGGCACAGAAAAAGATAAGGAAATTTTCAACTCATATTATAATCATAATGCAAAAAACTGGCAAGAATAGCACAAAAAAAGGAAAATATGGGTCATTTTCACCTGCATATATAGATGCAGAATTATATAAAATGATAGCTAAACTATGAAAAAATAATATTTTATGCTTAACAAGGAATTATTCAAGATTGAAAGAATGATCAATATTAAGGTGTCTATTAAAGTAATTCACTACTTCAATATGTTAAGGATATTAAGCACTTAACAATCTGCCTACTCCTGGTAACAATTCTCTTTTAAATGGACATCTTAAGGACACTTGAGAAAAACTTATTAGTAAAATATTTTTAAACTATTGTGGTGTAGAGCTGGGGAGGAAAACAAGTATATAACTAGATCTTTCCCCATATTTCTACTACAGAATGAAAGCCTTAATCTGATTAAAAGGCAACAAGCACCCTTCTCTTAGGACATTGTTAAACACTGTTAGATATAAATTCTAAATTTCTCTTCAAATAATCAATATATCAATATGTCCAATTCTTTGCCTTCTACTTTTAAACTTAAACTTAACTCCCTCATAAAGCAACCTTTTTCGATTACCTGTACCACCCTGATTCATTCCAATTACCTGCTCCACCCTGACTCATTCTGATTACCTGCACCACCCTGACTCATTCCGATTACCTGCTCCACCCTGACTCATTCTGATTACCTGCTCCACCCTGACTCATTCCGATTTTCTGCTCTGCCATAACCATTTTTCCCACCAAACCATTCACCCTGTCACTCGCTTTAAATTAGCCAATTGGAATTAGTTTAGCCTGTGCAGTCTAATCCTAGCCAACAGGGGAACGACACAGCAGCAGGGACCACATGCATCAGGAATAAGAACCCCTTCCCCTCCCTTGTCAAAGTGTGTGCTCACCATTGCTCCATCTGTAAGGGCGCACCCTTCTATAGAAGTACCTTGCCTTGCTGAGAATTTGTGGCACCAAAACTTTATTTATAACAACACTCATTGCAGCTGGGGAAAGGGAATGGAAGAGAAAAACCTGTTTCTGGAGTAGGACGGGATAATGTCCCAAACTCACAAATACTGCCAGAGGAGAGACAAGAGAATTGAGAAGTCATACCCCCAAGACTTAGGGACATCATGCAATACTAAAACTGAGGGTTATTCAGATAAACAGAGACTATACCCTCTCACAGCCATCGCTGCCCAATGTCAGCTAAACAAGCTTAGAAAAATGAGTAATAGCAGAGAAATACTGCAAGAGGAACAAAAGGGCATGCAAAGTTATCCTCTCTGAAGCAAACTACAAGGGGAAGACTTAAAACCTAGACTCAATAAGACATTTCTCTGGTAATCCAGTCCACACCCTGACACAAAGTAATGTTGACCTTTGAACAGTGTGGGAGATAGAGGCATTAACCCCCTCCCCCCATGCAATTGAATACCTGCATATAACTTTTGACTCCCCAGAAACTTAACAACTAATAGCTTACTGTTAATAAGAAACCTTACCAATAACAAAGTCAATTAATACATATTTTATGTATGACACTGTATTCCTGCAATGAAGCCACAGAAAAGAAAATGTTATTAAGAAAATCATAAGGAACTGTAAAGATATTTATTATGTATTAAATGGAAGTGGGTCTTCATGTTGTAGGAGTTATTAAGAAATTATTTTAGGCAGATAGAAAAATGGGTCCTTAGGAAATTTTCATTTTTAAAACTGCTTCATGAAGTTTCTTGTAAAGCCCCGGCTCTTATAGCCAGCCTGGCAAGCTTTGATATGCAAACGAAAGCCATTAGAAACTGGGTCCACCCAAGATGGTGATTCCCAGGGCCTTCTTGCCCTTGTCCCACATGTTCCTGGCAACATGGCTGCCCCCACATATCCCCACGTGTGTAGAACATCATGGCGCCCTGCACTTGCTTTTTTTTGTTATTGTTGTGGGGGATGAGTTTGCTCTGTTGCCAGGCTGGAGTGCAGTAGCACCATCTTGACTCACTGCAACTGCCGCCTCCTGGGTTCAAGTGAGTCTCCTGCCTCAGTCTCCCAAGTAGCTGGGACTACAGGCGCATGCCACCATGCCCAGCTAATTTTTGTATTTTTAGTAGAGACGGGGTTTCACCATGTTGGCCAGGATGGTCTCAATCTCTTGACCTCTTAATCTGCCCACCTCGGCCTCCCAAGCATTTGCACATTAAAAGGCTGCGGTGGGAGGGCCAGCTTTTTCACAGGCTGTGCTAATGACATGCCTAGTCAAACCAATCCCCTAAGCCCTATACAAATCAGACACTGCCTCCTCCAGCCTCTGTATATATACCTGGCTGGTATCTCTGGCAGATGGAGACTTCCTCTTTTGGCTTTGTCTCTGTACAGGGGAGCTTCTTCCTTCTTTCTTCTCCCTTCTATCTTGCCTATTAAATTCTCCACTCCTTAAAACCATTCCACATGTTTCTGTGTCATTTTATCTAACCCAGCATGAGGACCAAGAACCTGGTGTTCCTCCACTCATTGGAGCCATATCACTCATCAATGTCTTCATCCTTGTCTTATCACATTGACCAGGCTGAGGAAGAAAAGGAAGAGGAGGGGTTGGTCTTGCTCTCTCAGGGGCAGATGCAGAAAAGGTGGAGAAAGTGAAAAGGGAAGCAGAAGAGGCAGGCGTACTTGGTGTCGCTTTAAGGAAATACATCGTAATTTCTGTCTTAATTTTTGCTTTTTTATTTCTCTAAAAATGTTTCTATATGAAACCAATCCTTCTTCACCATTTGCTTTAGTTTCAGCACCCATATTACAGAAGGGTCAATATCTTTAAAAAAAGAAATCAAAGGCAGTCCTTAATAATTGAAACCCTTCTTCCAGATTGACTAATGTTGAATATTTTTTCTGGCACTGCTTCTTCTGTGTCTTCTTTCTCATCACCTGGCACTGGTTTGGAAGCATTCACCTCCATCAAGCTTTCTTCTGTTAATTCCTCTGGTGTAGTGTCTATTAGCTCTTAAATTTTTCCATATCTTGAAACACTTCACCTCCACAAACCTTTTCTTTCCATATCCACAATCTCTTTCATGATTTTCTTGATTGGATCTGCTGTAACTTCTGTGAAGTCATGCACCATATTTGGACACAACTTTCTGCAGCAGGAATTTATTGTGTGGGGAACAATGGCTTTTATGGCTTTTTCTATGACAGCAATGGCATTTTCAAGGTGCAATCCTTCCAGACTTTCATGATGTTCTCTATATCAGAGTTCTCTTCCATAGCATTGACAGTCGTTTCCAAAGAGTACCATATACAATGAGTCTTAAAGATTCATATAAACCCCTGATTTAGAGGCTGAGTTAGAGATGTTGTGTTTGAGGGCAAGTAGACAACTTCAGCATCTTTGGTGTTGAACTCATGGGGTTCTGGGTGACAAGGGTATTGTCCAATATCAAAAGAACTTTAAAAGCCAGTCCCTTACTAGCAAGATACTTCCTGACTTCAGGGACAAAGCATCAATAAAACCAATTCAGGAAAAAAGGCTCTCATTTTTCAGGCCTTCTTGTTATACTACCAAAAGACTGGCAGCTGGTATTTATCTTTTTCCTTTAAGGTTCATGGGTTAGCAGCTTTATACATAAGGGTAGTCTTGATTATAAACCTGACTGCATTTTCACAAAACAGTAGAGTCAGTCTATTCCTTTCTGCCATAAATCCAGGTGCTTGCTTCTCTTCTTTGATAATAAATGTCCTTTATGGCTTTTTTTTTTTTTTTTTTTCCAGAATAGGGAACTTTCATCTGCATTAAAAACCTGCTCAGGCAGACATTCTTTCTCCTTAATGACTTTCTTAATGATGTCTGGGAACTCATTTGCTCCTTCTTCAGCAGAAACTTCTTCTCTTGTTATCTTGACATTTTCTAAAATTATCGAACCATCCTTTGCTGGCATTAAATTTTCCAGCCTTAAATCCTTCAACTTCCTTTCCCTTAAGTTGTCATTTAATGACTTCACTTTTTCTCAAATGATATTATTCTATAGGTATACGTTTATTATGGCACTCCTGCACTGCACTCACGTAAAAGCTGCATTTTCAATACAAAATAAAAAGTTTACAAACAGTGCATAGTCGTCAAGCCTCTTGGCATAGCTGTAGAGATGGCTTCATGAATTTTATCTTCTTTTCTTTTTTTTAAATAACATTCGTTGTACTGGATTCACTTATCTTGAAATGGTAGGCAACTGCAGCTGCAGACATCAATCTATGGTATATCATGCAGTTCAACTTTTTCTCATAATGTCATGAGATTTTTCTGTTTGTCAAGAGCACTTCTAGCATCACCAGTGCTGCTTTGTATGGGTCCCATAATGTTATTCAAGGTTTACAACATTGTGCTAAACTTGATGAAAAATATGTGAAAAGCATGAGAGGTCACTTTTTACTGGAATATGCTGTTTCCTGGAGAAATGGACTGCTCACAAGGAGATGATTAGCATCACATGACATTTTAAGCAAATACAATACAAGCTCATCACAATGGAAACAGGAGATGGCTACAAAATTATTACAGTTGTAGAGTAGGTATTACAATTAATTTAATGTAATTATGATTTAATACTGTATTTTTACATTTGTTTACATTTCACTCAAGTGCAAATAGCACCATATATGTTTTGTTTTTGTGTGCATATGTTTTGATAGGTTTTAACATTTTAAAACAAATTTGTGCATATCTTATGGTAGTCAGTGATAAAATAAATGAGTTTCTACATATGTATTATGCACTTATGACATACCTAAATTTTCCTTAATTTTTAAAATCTTTCTAGACTATCCAGTTTAATGTTTTTCCAAATTGTCACAAATCTCCAAATAATTTTCCAATATATTTATTGAAAAAAAGACTGCATATAAGTGAACTCACACAGTCCAAACCCATGTTTCTTCAAAGGTCAAATCTATATAGGAAATTTGAAGCCTATGGTGCATTGGAGATAGCCATACATAACAACAAAAATATCTCTAGCAAAGTCTAGCAAACCCCTACTTGAATAACTACAATTAAGCCCTAGAAGAAAAAAGAAATGCCAATTTTCAGATATAAGAACCTTTTACTGCAATCTCTATCAACCTACACAAGATGTTTAGCTTTCAAAAGAATTGTGAAGTATACAAAACAACAACAACAAAAATATAGATTTGGCAAAAACAAAGAAATCACTAGCACCAACCTGAAATATAACACAGATGTTAGAATTATCTAACAGAGAATTTTAAATAATTGTGAGGAATATATGAAATAAATTTCTGGAAAAGATAGATAATATGAAAGATGAGAGAGGTAATTTCAGCCAGGGAATAGAAATAATCTTTAAAAATCAATGACAATGCTAGAAATGAACATTTAAACCAAGAATAAGAATCTTATTTTGATGAGTTTATCAGTAGACTCAACACTAGCTAAAGAAAAAAGTCAGACTTGAAGATAGATCAATAGAAATTGACTAAACTGAAACATAAAGAGAAAAAAAGGAGTCACAAAAGCAGAAGAGAATACATCCAAGAACTGGGCAAAAAAATGTCAGCCATTCTAATATATGCAAAACTGGAACTTGAGAAGGAGAATAGAGAGAAATGAGCAGAAGAAATAGTTGAAATAATGTCTGAAAAATTTTCACAATTAATGACAGACAACAAATCAATAATTCAAACAGCTTAGAGAATACCAAATAGGATGAATACAAAATATTAACTAGTCAACTAATTTAAACCACTAAAACACAACAAATATCATATTTTTAACTGCTGAAAATTAAAAGCAAAGAGAAGATCTTCAAAGCAACCATAGATGAAAGAAATAAGTGGGGGGGGGGGGGACAGAAAAAGAGCAAGACAATAAGCAAGAGTTATTTAGCTTAGGATTGATAGAAACAAAGGTAAGAATTACAGCAGACTTCTCATGAAAACCATGCAAGCCAAAAGACAGTGGAATGACATATTTCATATGCTGAAAGAAATAAACTGTCAAACCAGAATTCTATACCTACTGAATATCTCTTTCAAAAATAAAGAAGAAATAAAGATGTTATCAGACAAACAAAAACTAATGAGCATTACCAACAGAGCTATTCTACAAGAAAAATGTTAAAGAAATTTCTTCAAGCAGGAAGAATATACTATCAGACTGAAACATGGATATACACATGGAAATAAGGACCACTAGAAGTGGAGTCAATGAAGATTTTTAATTGCTCTAAAAGATAACTGACTTTAAGCAAAAATTGAAGGAATTTAATATGTGTTTATAGCATAGGTAAAAGTTAAAGGTACGGCAATAATAACACAAAGTGGAGGAGGGAATAATAGCAGATATACTGTTGTAGGTTCTTATAATTACAACTTAAAGTGGTACTAGTATTATTTGAAGATAGGCTCTGATTAATTAAAGATGTATATTGTTACCCTTAGAGCAATTACTAAAGAAAATTAAAGGTACAAATAGTAAGTCATAGAGTAGATGAGATGGTGTATTAGTTTGTTTTCATTCTGCTAACAAAGATATAACAAAGACTGGGTCATTTATAAGGGAAAGAGGTTTAATTGACTCACAGTTCAGCATAGCTGGAAAGGCCTCAGGAAACTTACAATCATGGCAGAAGTGGAAGCAAACACATCCTTCTTCACCTTATGGCAGAAAGGAGAAGAATGAGCAAATGTGGGGAAGGCCCATTATTAAACCATCAGATCTCATGAGAACTCACTCACTATCATGAGACCAGCAGCATGAGGGTAACTGCCCCCATGATTCAATTATCTCCACTCGATCCCTCCCACAACGTTTGGGGATTATGGGAACTACAATTCAAGATGAGTTTTGGGTGGGGGACACAGTCAAACCGTATCAGTGATATCATAAAAGATACTCAATTATTACATGAGAAGGCAGAAAAGAGGAAAGAAGAAGCGAAGAACTAATGGAATACAAGAAAACAGCAAAATGTTATATTTTTTATTAACTACAGCATTAATCTCATTAAATGTGAGTGATCTAAATACACCAGTTAAAAGATAGAAATTTTCAATACTTAATAACTATATATTGTATATATAAAAGTTACCAAGAGCGCAGAAAGTGTTCAGCCACAGTGATAAGTACACAAGGTTATACATATGTAATTAGCTTGATTTGGACATTCCACAGTGTTTACTTATGTCAAAACATCATTTTGCATATCATAAATATATATTATTTTGTCAATTAAAAAAATTTTAGAAGGCAGATTTTCAGATATAATTTAAAAAGCAAGCCCCAATTACAATACTGCCTATATAAGAAAGCTGTTTAAAGTTCAAATACAATAGACAAGTTAAAATAAAAGGATGAGATGAGATATATCAACCACTAACCAAAAGAAAACTTGAGTAGTTAGACTAAATTAAAACAAACTAGATTTCAGAACAAAAGACATGATTATTACCAGAGATAAAGAACCAAGAAAAGGGTCAATTTTCCAAGCAAATATAGCAGTTCTAAATGTGGATGGAAAAAAAAAAAAAAAAAAAAACCACACACACACACACACAAACAGAAAAGAAAACAGGCAACTTGGCCAGGCACAGTGGCTCACACCTGTAATCCCAGCACTTTAGGAGACTGAGGCGGGCAGATCACCTCAGGTCAGCAGTTCAAGACCAGCCTGGCCAACATGGTGAAACCCCATCTCTACTAAACATACAAAAAATTAGCAGGGCACAGTGGTTGGTTTCTGTAATCCCAGCTACTCAGGAGGCTGAGGCAGGAGAATTGTTTGAACCTGGGAGATGGAGGTTACAGTGAGCCAAGATCACACCACTGCACTCCAGCTTGGGTGACAGAGCAAGACTCCATCTCAAAACACAAGCAAAAGCAAAACAAAACAGGCACTTCAAAATGCATCAGGCAAAAATTAATGAAAGTAAAAAGACAAATAGACATCCACAGTTACAGTTGGAGACTTAAACAGCTCTCTCAGTAATCAACAGAAAATTGTCAAGGGTAAAGAAGACCTAAGTAATACTATTAACCAAATGGATTTAATTGACATCTGCAGAACTACTAATACCAAAAGTAGCAGAATGCATTTATTTTCAAATTTAAATGGATCATTCACTAATACAGTCCATACTCTGGGACATAAAACAAGGTTTAACAATTTTAACAGAATAGAAATCACACAAAGTATGCTCTAAGACCATAAAGGAAATAAACCAAAAATCAGTAACAGAAAGAAATCTGGAAACCACTCCCCACCTTCTGCCAAGTATTTGGAAATTTAACAACACACTTCTAAACAACCCATGAGTAAAAAAGTATTTCTCAATGAAATTCTTAATAGAAGTTTAAAAATATTTTGAGCTGAATGCAAATGAAAATGCAACATAACAAATTTGTGGTATGCAACTAAATCAGTGCTTAGATGCTGTTAGAAGAAGAAGAAAGTGTAAATGAATGATTTATGCTTCCACATAAGCAATAGAAAAAGAAGAGCAAATGAAATCCAAAGCAAGCAAAAGGATTGAAATAAAGAACAAAGCAGAAGTAAGTGAAATTAAGAATAGAGTAACAATAGTGAAAAATCAATAAAATCCATAGCTGATCTTTTGGAAAAATCAGTAAAATTGATAAATACTGACCAAAATGTTAAACGAGAAAAAAATGATACAAATTACCAATATCAGGAACAAAAGAGAGAATATGACTAAAGACCCCGTAGCTAAAACCATAAAAACCCTAGAAGAAAACCTAGGCAATACCACTCGGGACATAGGCATGGGCAAGGACTTCATGTCTAAAATATCAAAAGCAATGGCAACAAAAGCCAAAATTGACAAATGGGATCTAATTAAACTAAAGAGCTTCTGCACAGCAAAAGAAACTACCATCAGAGTGAACAGGCCGAGTGGGAGAAAATTTTTGCTATCTACCCATCTGACAAAGGGCTAATATCCAAAATCTACAAAGAACTTAAATAAATTTACAAGAAAAAATCAAACAACCCCATCAAAAAGTGGGCAAAGGATATGAACAGACAGTTCTCAAAAGAAGACATTTATGCAGCCAACAGACACATGAAAAAATGCTCATCATCACTGGCCATCAGAGAAATGCAAATCAAAGCCACAGTGAGATACCATCTCACACCAGTTAGAATGGTGATAATTAAAAAGCCAGGAAACAACAGGTACTGGAGAGGATGTGGAGAAATAGGAACACTTTTACACTGTTGGTGGGACTGTAAACTAGTTCAACCACTGTGGAAGACAGTGCAGTGATTCCTCAAGGATCTAGAACTAGAAATACCATTTGACCCAGCCATCCCATTACTGGGTATACACCCAAAGGATTATAAATCATGCTGCTATAAAGACACATGCACACGTATGTTTATTGTGGCACTATTCACAATAGCAAAGACTTGGAACCAATCCAAATGTCCATCAGTGATAGACTGGATTAAGAAAATGTGGCACATATATACCATGGAATACTATGCAGCCATAAAAAGGGATGAGTTCATGTCCTTTGTAGGGACATGGATGAATCTGGAAACCATCATTCTGAGCAAACTATTGCAAGGACAGAAAACCAAACACCACATGTTCTCACTCATAGGTGGGAATTGAACAATGAGATCACTTGGACACAGGGTGGGGAACATCACACACCGGGGCCTGTCATGGGGTGGCGGGAAGGGGGAGGGATAGCATTAGGAGATATACCTAATGTAAATGACGAGTTAATGGGAGCAGCACACCAACACTGCACATGTATACATATGTAACAAACCTGCATGTTGTGCACATGTACCCTAGAACTTAAAGTATAACAACAAAAAAAAAAGGTAAAAGAAAGACCCTGTGGCCATTAAGAAAAATCAGTAAGAGAATACTTACACCCATAAATTCAACAACTTAGATTAAATGGACCTAGTTTTTGAAAGAATCTAACTATCAATACTCATTCAAGAAGAAACAGATAACCTCACTAATGCTACATCTATTAAAACATTTTAATTAATAGTTTAAAACCATGGAGGAAAGAAAACTGCAACCCAGTTGGTTGTACTGTTAAATTCTATCATTTAAGGAAAATATTTAAGAAAGTAAAATAATTCTACATCATATCTTCCAAAGAATAAAAATGGAGGGAACATTTTCCAACATATTTTGTGAGGCCAGCATTGGGAATATTAGTAACTCCTACTTCATAGTTAAGTCCAGAAGCTAAATTGAGCAATTCATATAAATGAATTTTTAGAGTTCCTACCCCATGTTTCCTGGTTCTTGATAAGAACTGTCCATAGCTCATGCCAATAATCTTCGCACTTTAGGAGGCTGAGGTGGGCAGATCACTTGAGGTCAGGAGTTTGAGACCAGTCTATCCAACATGGTGAAATCTCCTACTAAAAATACAAAAATTAGCTGGGCATTGTGGTGTGCGCCTGTAGTCCCAGCTACTTTGGAGACTGAAGCACAAGAATCACTTGAACCCAGGAGGCAGAGTTGCAGTGAGCTGAGATTGCACCACTGCACTCCAGCCTGGGTGAGAGAATGAGACTATGCTGCAAAAAAATAAAAAATAAAACCTCTCCGTGGCCAACAGTTACCAACTAATAAGAAGAGAAAGACAAACCAAATAGAAGATAGGCAAAATATTGAATAAACAATTCACAGAAGAAATATAAATGGTTAACATGAGCGTTAACATTATAAATAATCAAGGCAATGCATATTAAAATAATAATAAAATAATTTTCACCTATTAGATAAGCAAAAATGTAGATGATAAATAGTATACAGAGTTGGCAAGTTCTTCATAACCATGCAAGGATTATAAATTGGTGCAATATTTTTGAAGGGAAATAGTAGTTTTGATCAATATTTTAAATTTACATATTCTAATATTCAATAATTGTTTCTAAGCATTTATTTGATACATGTTAAAGGATGCTTACTGCTATATCATTTTAATAGTAAACTATTAAAAACAAAATACAATCATCAATAGAGAAATTCTTAAATTATCAGTTGTTTATACTATGGAATACTATGCAACAGTTGAAAATAATAAATTAGATATATATGTAGTGTCATGGAAATCTTATATTGGTAAGGGAAAAAATTACAGAAAAATATGTATACTATGATCCCATTCCTGTCACAAATTACTAACAAACAAACCATATATGTGCATATATATATACATGGTTAGTTTCTGCGTGATAGTAAAGGGAGGCTTTCCCTACATACGTTATTTTTTCCAAAAATGTGTTCCTATATTGTACCTATAATTACATTTTATTTTTAGAATAGATGGAATGCAAGCACTTATGTGCTTTTAGAAGTAAAATTTTTAAATAAGGGAACAGAAGGTTCAGAGGCTCAGAAAACTCAGAGTGTGCATTTTGGAACTGAGAAATGCTGAAAGAAAGAAGGCTTCAGTAAAATTCTGCAGTGAGAAGTCTGTCCATGGTCTTTCCTCATCTCAATATAAAAGAGGCTCCCCAAGGCTTTGGTGGACTTCCTTTTCCTGTGTGTGTGTGTTTTTTTCTCCCTCACTCCCTGATTGCCCCAGAACACTAGATTAAGAATGAGATAGGCCTCTGTTCAGATCTAGATTTGCAAGAAAAAAATGAAAGAGGAAAATAATTTTTTAAAAAGAATGAGATAGGCCTAGGAGGGGATTCTTCCAAAACAATGAAAATCTCCCATAATTCTTCCTGATCCGAATTCCTGCCCTTCCTCCACCAAGCTCTACTTGGCTTGGCAGTGCGGTGGTCTTTGACATGGCAGCCATACCATGCTGTGGGGGAGAGTGTGGGGTCCTTGATGTGGCAGCCACACCACGCTGTGGGGTAAGTTTGGGGTCCTTGACATGGCAGCCCCATCACGCTGTGCGGGAGAGTGCTGCAGCTTGACACAACTGCTGTTTCTCATCATGTATAAAAAGTAGCTGGTCATTGAATTTCCCCATGGAGGCTCTAAATTCACCGTGTGATTTCTGAAGGCTTCTCGTCTATTTTGGTGTGGTTTCCTGTAAACGATTCTTTATCAGAAGCAGTGAAGGTCAGACAGATATCATTATTTAGGATGAATAGTTCTTATCAAGAGCCAGGAACCATGGGCTAGGAACTGTAAAAACGCATTTACATGCATTGCTCAATTTAGTCTCTGGATTTCATGAGGTAAGAGCTGTGAATGTCACCATTTTACAGATGAGGAAACTGTAGCTTAGAAGTGTAGAGTAATTATCCAAGTTCACTTGGTTAGTGAGTAGCAGGAATTAGGACTTAAACCTGAATTCAAACCCAATCAGTCTAATTGCCTGAAAACTTAGCTACCACACAAGAACAAGTGCGGGCTGAACAAGAAAAAAACTGTTCCTTGACAAAACGGAACCTATACCTTAGAACTTTTTAAGACAAGCTGTTTACTTAATTCTGGGGATATTTGTATGACAAGAGTTACGTGAAATAGCAGGGTAAGTCCTAACGTGGTATACCTTTCTCCCAACAGCATGGAGGGACTGGATTGATTTTATCCTCTAAAAACCTGACAGCAAGACAATGTCATCATTGCTTTTTTACAGATAACATCAGCCAGCAGTTTTCAAACCAACTTTGAGCATCTCCATTTAGGTTTCATTACCCTGGAAAATGTCCCTCTTATATCCATCAATGAAAATAAGCTGTTCTTGAAGGAGTCCTCAGAAAAGTCTATGCCAAAAAAATGGACCTCAGAGTATATTCAGATTTGAAACACCTCACAGCTGGGAATAGATAACTTTTCCTATCATCAACAAGAAAGCTATAAGCACAGGGACTGGTATGCACCTTTCCAGGATCCTACCAGGAAAACACATTCCTTTACATTCACTCCAGGCTGGAGATCTGAGAGGAGCAAAGAAGTGCTTTGCCAGAGCCCAGTGCAAGGAAGCATTTGGGTCCGTTGCCCAGACATCCTCTCTCTGCACCTTCATCCACATAAAACACAGATTTAATGAGAAGAAGCTGGAATAAATGAGAAGTCTCCAAATTTTAATGACTTAGTACTTTTACTTCAGAACCCATAAACAACTCCTACCATCTGGCCTCATTTTATTTTTTATCACACCGGAGAAAATCTCGGCCTACTACATGATTTAAAAAAAAAAAAATCAGAATCAAATTCCTGTTTTCTCTCAACCCTCACTTCCAGCTCTGAGCACAGAGTTTTGCAAAGCAAATCTCCGCTATTATTCTTATGGAGAAAGAATTCTGGCAAGGATGAAAAAGAACCCAGAGTAAGACAAGCACAAAAGGTGTTTTGTTTCTTTCAATCAGTGTAATTTATACAGCTGTGTATGAGAGCAAAGCTGTTTCACTGAAACATATCTAAACCCCAGTAGGGACTTTCAGGCCTTGGCGCCATTTCCCTCAGAGCTATTCTCAGATTACCTTACCTCAGCCTACCTTTAGTGTCTCCAGTCAAAACACCAAAAAATATGTAAATAAAAACTTAAAGAGAACTCTGAATAAAGAGCTCTGAATTAATTAGAAAACAAAGACAGTTATTCTGTATTATTTTCAGAAACTACCTCACTTTAAAAACTTTTCTTGTTAAATAAATGAGTGGTATACAGTAATGAGTTTAATAAAAGCAAACTGGCTCAAGCTTTATAAAGTTCAGCCCTCTGTTCATAGTTCTGACACACATTGGGATTTTCAGATGGGGCCAACTCTTACCCAGGAGTGAATTTGCCACATAATTTCATATTCTTCAGGAGAAAGAAGCAAATGGATGAGTCGAATCTGTTGAATGAGTGAATGAAGAGGTCTAGGATGTCCTTCCATCATTACTGCTTGTGTTCAAATTGAATAGCATATGGCAACAAGATTTGATCTGTGGATCATAGCTCCTTTTTACCCCCTTCTTTTAAGTTATCAATGAATCCGTTTATTATCTCTAAACCAATTCAATCATGTATTACAGAGGTAGTTTTCTTGACTCCCCAACTCTCTATGCCTTAACCTCCATAAAAAGGGTCTACTTAGCAAGGTAAAACAGCTGAAACTTACTGAGTACTGTGATGGGCCATGCAGAGAGTTAAGGACTCTCCGTGTATTAACTCATTGAATCCCCACAATGGCCTTACTATATGCTTATTATTGTTTTATACATGAGGAATCTGAACTTCAGAAATGTTTAATTTACACAGCCATAAAGTGGCAATGCATGAGTTTAAAAGCACATGTCTGCTTTTTGAAATTGTACTGTTACTTATGATACATTGCATTAGAAGGGGCACAGGCTTCGGAGCTACCCAGATCCTAGACTCTATGCCCAGTTTGGTTATTTACTGGCTGGGTGACATCAGGAAAATCGCTTCACTGCTCTAAGGTTCAGATTCCTCAAATGTAAATAGGTATAAGAAGGCTGTCTGATAGGGTTACCAGGAGGTTTAGAAACATTTTAGCACAAACTCTGCTTCATAAGAGATTCTCAATACATTAAGGCTATTGTCTTAGTTTTTATTAGTAACATCAAAGAGTCCACTAATTAAGAACCCACTCCATTCCAGCAGCTCCCTGACCATTTGGAAGATATGATGTAATAGTTTTCTTCTCAGGCCTGGCTTTTTAAAGCCAATGAATTTTTGAAGAACATTTTGATGCTAAATAGGTCAAATTACATTTCTATTAATATCTTTTCAAAAGAAAAAATATCCATCACGTGTATTTCCCGCTTACATTCTTAAGGGCTAGAATTAAAAGCTGCCATATCAGCAGAGATTGAATTATGCTAGAATGTTTTCTCCTAGAACTTTGAAGACTGCACTGTTCTTTTGGAATTCCATTTCCCTTCCCTTTTGAGAGCTCGAAGGCAATTGTGTCAGCTGCTGCAGGGCTGCAGAAATGTTTTTCATTTCTATCCTGTACATGAAAATTAAATTTAATTATTCCCCAACATGTCAAAGGCAGTCATCAAGTTAGGCTGGTTTATGCTAAGCAGAAACTGCGAATAAGATTTAATTTGGAAATACTTGTTTCCGCAAATCTTCCTGAACTCTGAGGAAGAATTACTATTTGTGGAAATACATATGGGAAACCTGCTGTGCTGACTGAGAAATGTCATTTGAGGTGGAAAAGCTGTGAAACGCACTGCGCTTAATTCCACCACATAGTAAATCCTTCACTGAAAAGTTATGGAAGAGGAAGCTTTGTCCCTAGGAACCAGCCTCCAGGAAGCGATGATTACATTAAAAGAGACAACAGGGGTTTACAGAACATATCAAGTTTATCAAATTTGATAGGATCCTCTCAGAATTAAAAAAAAAATGCTGAAATGCTGACAGGCAAAAATAGTCATCATGTGTATTTGGGCTCTTTTGAAAATGTTGAGTATATCACCAGAGGAAGCCATATACTCAGGGTTTAATAAAATCTGTAGCTGTAGGAAGAAAGAAAGGGGACAGGGGAGCAGGAGATATTCTGGTGTTGAGCCCACACAGACTTTGCTGTTAAGTGTCTCTGAATTCAATTCTTAGTTCCACTGTTTACTATGTATCCTTGAGGAAGTTACTTACCCTTTATAAGCCACAGTTTTCTCTTCTGTAAAATGAAAAACTAACATCAGCATTGTTGGATAGTCATAAGAAAGAAACCAAGTAAAGTATGTAAGCATCCCATAGGTCAGAGGTCAATGCACGGGGGCTCTCATGCTTGTTGCTTTGGCTGTTGCGTTGTCGGCAGAGTGAATGGAAGCCATAAGCAAGCAACATCTAGGAGTGATTTCAATGAAGATAAATGTGATTCTGATACTACAAGCAGAGAATGTCTGTGAGGTGAGGTTTGGCATCAGTTTTGAACACATAAAGCCATATATACTTTCCTTTTTTTTTTTTTTTGAGACGGAGTCTCGCTCTGTCACCAGGCTGAAGTGCTGTGGTGCGACCTCTGCTCACTGCAACCTCTGCCTCCCTGGTTCAAGCAGTTCTCCTGCCTCAGCCTCCTGAGTATTTGGGATTATAGGCACATGCCACCACGCCCAGCTAATTTTTGTATTTTTGGTAGAGAAGGGGTTTCACCATATTGGCCAGGATGGTCTCGATCTCCTGACTTCGTGATCTGCTCGCCTCGGCCTCCCAAAGTGCTGGGATTACAGGTATGAGCCACTGCGCCTGGCCCACATATACATTTTAAGACTAACAAACTGGACGCACATTCCTTTGGTCTTCAAGATGAAAGGTATTATCCGTAGTTAGGTAAAGCAGGTCTTTAAAATCATCCAAATACTTTTGAATCAGGAGAAGAACTATAGTGTATTTAAGCCATTCTCTTTAAAATATTTAGAAAACATGGAGGAATTGTATATAGAATCCAGGGGAATTGTGTGACTTGGGAAGTTAGAGTTCACATTTAATGAACAGATACTAGGACAAGGGAATTTGGCTTTTCTAAACATTTCTGTGGCTGTGATAAGAACTATCAATAGCATACGTTTCTTGATAATAATGAGAAAGAATCCTTTGTATCAGTTATTTGCTTTACCACAAGCAAACGTGTTCTCTTGTCCTATATCTTATTGGAGCCCCACATCCCTGTGGGGTAGACAAATCCAGGCATATTATCCTCAACTTACAGATGAGAAAAACAAAGCCCAGAGAGGTAGAAAGGTTTGCCCAAGCTCACACAGCTTTAAGTGAGGAAGCACAAAATAGGTAAAAGTTCTTCTGATTCTCAGCCCAGCGTTCTCAACATTATACCACATAGCCTCTTGTTTCTAAATTTTTAAAAAGTTACACTACAATTTGTTTTTTTGTGTGTGTGTGACTCTCAATCTATAGTAAAACGAAATTTTAAATAGCAATTTGAACAAATATCCTATCCCTCCAATACATCGTTTGGTGACTTTCTAATAAGATAGATTTTCTCATGAACAACATGCCAAAGTCTTTATACCTAAAGTAATTACATACCATATCAATCACGCTCTCTCACTTTTTGCTGATACCACTCCCATTTTACACAACTTTGCAGGGACTGAAAATAGAGTAAGTCATGTCACAAGACTGAAGATAAAATTATGATGTGCCAAAAGGAGGTAGCAGGTTATAAATGGGTGTTATTTATTCACATCTAAGGACCGTATCTGCAGACGACTCTAGGAATTCTGATGCCAATTTCTTGAGGCTATGTAGTAGCAACAGTATCTGGATTTGTGTAGTTTGTGTTCCTGACTGCTGACTTGTAACAGGAGGATTAAAAACACATGCACACACACATATGCGTACAAATAATCACATATGATTACAATTAGTTTTGGTGGCTGACAAACCAAAGTGCCTGCCAACCCTCTAAAGAAAGAGTAGCAACTAATTACAAATATATAAATGAGTGGTAATATGGTTATTATTGTTAAGAGAAGTTCATACTGGTAAAATGACCCTTACAATTAAAAGTTGGGTAACTCTATATCTTATACTTAGAAGATCTTGTTCATATACACTTAATACTTAAAATTTTAATTCATTTTCTGTCTTCCATAGCTCTTAAATTGGACCATTTTATGAACTTCAGTGAAAATAAAAAGCAAAGAACACTCTTTAATTGTTTCTTTTTCTTTCTTTCTCTTGCTGTATCATTTCACACAATAGTAAATTCTCAAAATTATTATTCATTGACTTCTCTGCATGTCTATGTGCCATTTTAAATCCTTATATAATTCACTCACATACATTATAGAGCCTAAATTCACATGACAGAGCTAAAAAAAAAAAACTTTAAAGACCACCCAATTAAGCCTTGGCCCAACCCCCTCATTTTAGAAGTATGAAAACTTAGACTCAAGGTGTCAGGTGACTTTCCCGAAATCACACAATTGGCCAGTCAGAGTTGACACTAGAACTTAACTTTCAATCCTTAGCTAAGGCATTTTATATAAATGAAGTGATGCCATAAGTGTGGATGTCAGTATTTTATTTTTTATTAATTAAAATGAGCAACAAATGCAAAAGATCATAATTCGTCTCTCAATATAAGTTGGAAGAGTTCCTTTTAGGAAATAATGACTTGTCTTGCATATCATTCAGCAACTGAGCATTTATGTGACGGGTAAAGGCCAAATCTCACCCAGATGTATAACATATAAGCAGCTCAGTATTTCATTTTGAGGTGGTTTGCTAGGGCCTACCATTACAAGGCTACCTCTCCTCTCTGGATAAACCAAAATGTGGCTCTTATGATTAAAAAATGAGATAGAGAGAATTTTGCTTTCTTTATTATTGGTCACATATCATGTAAGCACTATCCGGATATTTTCCACAATGATTGTAACTCTCTCCTCAATTCCTGTCTGATAGTCCAAACCGCATGATCCTGGAAAACATACAGCTGGTGTTATAAAAGAAACATGCATAGGAGATGGCCGGCAACCTCCAGACAAGCCCCTAAGAGAAAAACTGGGACAGTTCCAGGTAAAAGAGGAGGTAATGTTGATTTCTTTTATACCTTCACTGGGGCAGAAATTGTGGTCCAGATCCCAGGTCCAATAATATTCATTTTTACCTTATTTGTGATGTAAAAGGATGCATTTCCCTGTGGTTTATTTGCATATACACATGCATATATATGTCTATCACAACAAGGAGCAAGCAGGATTTCTAAACAAAGAGGTTTTAAGCAGAGGTCTGTGACTGTTACGCATTATCCTTTCCCATTGCAGATTTGCAGTCTTTCTTTTTCAAAGGGGTACCTTGGCTGGCAGTACTTTGATTCAGGTAGTAAATCATGGCCACAGTCTTCTATCCATCTTCTTCCTATGAGAAGCAAAAAAAAAAAAGAAAGAAAGAAAGAAAAAAAAAGAAAGAAAAGAAAATCATTGTCTAGGAGCTCTTGCTATTCTATTTTTGCTATGCTATTAACAGGAATAATAACACATGTCCATATAGTGCTTGGCAAATTTAAGCTTGCATTTTTTTTAACCCTTGCCATCCTTTTCTTTGAGCTTTTTGTTTGCTCATTATTTACTGAATTATTTCTTAATACGTTCTAGGCACTTTTCAAGGCATATTAAGATGAAGACAGAGGGCCTCCATCTTTAAGCATCTCACTGTCTTATAATGGTGACAGGCTGGTAAACAAATATTTTTCTTTGTGTGTCTAGTGTAAACAATCCAAACTCCAAAAGGCCTGCAACCTCAGCCCCTCTCACATTACTCTGTGTTACATTCCACTTCTGGTCAATTGAAGTATTTATCTTGTTTTAAAGCAGGGGTGTCTTTTAAACGTTGTCTTTATGAATTATCTATGCTGATGTGCAGTTAGAGCAGTGCAGTGCTTCTCAGCAGAAACTTGAAACTCAAACTAATTGGGATAACACATCCTAATATTTGCTATGGTTTTAAATATTTTATAAGAATGGGAATTAGCTGTTAACTTAAAATTACAAACCAAAAACATGAGACGTAAAAGCATTTTGTAAACAAAATTATTTTAAATTGTTCATTAGAAAAAAATGTCATACAAAAAAGTAACAAAATGAGTTCTCATATTTAGTCCACGCAACTACAAGTTATAACCAGTCCGCTGTTGTTGTTTAATCTATACCCCCCCCAAAATGCTTTTTTTCTTCTTTTAATAGAAAGGAGATACTGGAGCATTTTAAAGCAAATTCCGTGCATTATATTATTTTTCCCATAAAGGCTTCATACCTATGAAAAAGGGATTTTTCTTAAAACACACACAAAATACCATTATCACAGCCAATACAATTAACAAACAATTGTTTAATATAATCTAATGACTTGTCTGTGTCTAATTTGCCATAGTTCTCCCAAGAACTATATTTTTCCTGTTGATAAGGGCCACGCATTACAATGATTGATTGCTCTTTTAATGATTATTAGTGTGTTCTCCCCGTTTTTTTCCAATATCATTTATTTCGGGGAACAACTAAAACTTCCCACATTCTGAATTTTGCTTATTGTTCTTTTTGTGTAAATTAGCATACTCTCCTGTCTCTGTTTTTTCTTTGAATTAGTAGTTATACTTGCAGGCTTAATTAGATAAAGTCTTTTTTCAGGAATATTTTATAAGAAGTGCTGCATAATTTCTATGGCTTTACATTATGTGCACATAATATCTGGTCTACTTTTGGTGATATTAAGATTAATTAGGGGGCTCAGATGGCCAACTAGGATCTGTCCATTATAATTTTCCATTAACCATTCACTTAATGGTTTTAGCAGCCACTGTTGATTGTAACCTAGATCCATTATTCCATTGGTATTGCAAAATTGCAATTTTCTAATTCTGTCATTTATCTTACATATATTAGCTAGGATAATTTTATTAAAGAATAATATTCCTTCAATAGCTATTTGGTTACCCTGAATACAGTTTCTACAGGAAAAGGAAAATAAATTACCTTTACCTTTTTGATCAGTTTTCAGAGTAATGAGTTAGTGCCTTATTTTGCTCTTCTGCTGAGTTTTCATGGTGCTTTAAAATATAACAATATTAATTTTCATCTCCATGTAGCACTTCTTTATTTTACATGGTTGCTTTTCTATGGTATCCCAAACCGATTGGAAAAAAGTACATTCTCTTACATCTTAAATCTCCTTGAATCCAAAAATTATGAATCTCCTAAATATTCTTCTGCTTTGTGTGTAAGTCACTAAGGAAAAGAAATTATGCTAGGTTTTTCAACCAATGGAAATTTAATATACAACATGGGTTACAAAAACGATAGTAGGCTAAATAATTTTTTTAAAGGAGGATATTATTAGTAACTCAGGAAGCCACTACCCACTTAAGCTGAAGGACAAATGGGGAAAGAGTATATAGTGCCCACAATAACTTCATTACTAAGGCTACGGGAGCATCTGCTACCACCATTATCACCGCTGCTGCTACCTCCACAGCCTGGAGCTCACATTTCCACTGATGCGGCAGGATCTCAAATACTTCTAATACAGCTGCTGCTGGAACCAGAGCACCTGAGCACTATGTTGATGTGGATGATAGAGTACTCACTTTGCACTGCTGCTGAAACTACATCTGAAGAACCCAGGAGCCTGCATTTTTCCTGTGCAGTCGTCACTGCTGGAGAAGCCACCAAAAACCTAAAATAGGAAGAAAAATTACTTCTCTCTTCCTCATGCCTTTCAGTCTAATTTCCTACAGAGCTTTTCATTGATAGACCCTAACCAGAAGTACCTTGCTAGTAAGGGAGTCTGTGAAAGGTAGCTTTCAGACTTCCATTTCCCTGTAATATATAGCAAAGCTTGACAGGGCAAGATGAAGCTAAGAGAAGTCAGGTAAATGGCCACATATACTACTTTCATTATTGCAGAGGGAGTCAACTCCTGTACATCTTCCTGTAAGTCTTCACGGTTTCTCAAGCCACAGAGATTTTCATAAGTTCTATGATTTTCCTTGTTTACAAATCCATAAGGAGGAAGTTTTGTGTCTCACCATAGTGATCCTGAAGTCAAATTGGAGTTAAATTTAATTCAGAAATTCCAAAGAGAGCTTTGCTTTCAGATCAATGGCATAACATTTAAAAACACAAATATTGACATCTGACCATTTTGGAGATCAAACTATCTGGGCAATAAAATGAACCAAAGTCATGGCCTTTACTAGGAGCTTCATATTTGTAAGATAACATGGACAGCATCCCTGAGGAAAGGCCCCTCACTGTACTGAAACTCTGGTAAGTGACAGTTTTTGTCTAGATCCAGGTTGGGGCCTTTCCAGGTACTTTTATTGCAGCCAATCTATAAACATGAGGGGAAGCCACTAAAGAATCTCTCAGATTGTCCTTGCTCTCCATATACAGGTCAGAAAACTTTTGTCTCTTAGATAGCTGTGCCATATAGATGGGGCTTTTTCCTATTTGGCTACCAAGAACAAGACCATAGATCTCCCATCTTTCCCCATCGGTCTAATCAATATTTTACCTTCTAGATGTTTTTCAAATGCCTGGTAAATAGTGATACTTAGCCTTGGTTTCTGAGGCAGCTAAAAAAATTCATTTATGTACTTTTTTTTATCTTTTAAATAGGAATTTAAGAGGATAAAAAGAAGGTGAGGTCTGTGCTTATCGAATAACATTGCTGAAAAACATACTTATTCTAAAATTCTTTCAGCACTCCCCTTAACACGTTTTATCAATCATAAACTCATAAAATCTATTTTAAAATGTGGCCATATATTTGGAGGATTAATGCTTATTTTTTATTTTACATTTCATTTATTTGTTGACAAGGTAGCACTTTCATATGGTTAAAAACAAAAATATAAAAATGGTCACGTGTGAAAAACCTCCTTTCCATTCATGTTCTCTAGCCACTATAGAACGTTCCCTATATTCAGTTCTCGTGTATTTTTCTAAATATATTTCATGTATGATGGGGTATCCATATATCTCATATTTCATGTATGATGGGGTATGCATATATCCTGTCTTGCACCTTGCTTTTATCACTTAAGGATATATTGGAATTATATATATAGAGAGAGTCATCTGACCATTTTGGAGATCAAACTATCTGGGCAAAAAAATGAACTGAAGTCATGGCCTTTACTGAGAGCTTCATATCTGTCAGATAACATGGACAGCATTTGTTAAAATACACAAGAACTGAATATAGGGAAAGGAACTGAGTGGCCAGAGAACATGGATGGGAAGGAGGCTTTTCACTCTTGACCATTTTATATTTTGTATTTTTAATCATATGAAAGTGCTACAATAGATAGATGATGATAGATAGATAGATAGATAGATAGATAGATAGATAGATAGATAGATAACTCCACATCAATTTCCTCATGTATAGGATACATTCCTACAAGTGGAATTGTTGGATCAAAGGATATATGTCATTTGTAATTTTAATGGATATTGCCAAGCTGTCCTCCATAGGATGATTTACACTCCCACCATCAATGTAATGAGAGTATGTTTCCCCACATTCTCACCATCACAGTGCATCATCCAAATTTTGTTCTTTGCTAAGTGAAAAATCTGTCATATAATATAAATGTAATATAAATACCATATAAATGATGAAAAACACTTTAATGTAAAGCATTATTTATATTTCCTTTTTTGTGACCTCCTAATTCATATTCTTTGTTTATTCCAATTGGGTTAGTGTCTTTCTTTTTCTAAATAATTTGTGGAAGTGCTTTATATTTTAGGAAAACTGGCTCTTTATTTGTTACTTTAGTTGCAGATATCTTCCTATTATATATTTTGTCATTCGTCTTAGTATGTGTTCAATCTTTGCAATTTAAAACGCAGATGAAAGTAAATTTATCAATCTTTATCTTTATGGCTTTTGAGTTTTATGTCATAGTTAGAAAGGCCTTCCCCAATCCTGGATTATTTGATCCTTCTCCTCTCCTTAAACATTTAAATTTTTTTAAAAATTTTCTTCAACTTTCATTTTAAGTTCAGGGGTACTTGTCCAGGATGTGCAGGTTTGTTACATAGGTAAATGTGTGCCATGGTGGTTTCCTGCACAGATCATCCCACCACCTAGGTATTAAGCCCAGAATCCATACTATTCTTCCTGATGCTTCCTGTCGGGACCCCTTCTGACCGGCCCCAGTGTGAGTTGTTTCTCTCCTCATGTGTCCATGTGTTCTCATCATTTGGCTCCAACTTATATGTGAGAACAGGTAGTGTTTGGTTGTCTGTCCTTTCATTAGTTTGCTGAGGATAATGACTTCCAGTTCCATCCATGTCCCTGCAAAGGACATGATCTCATTCCTTTTTATGGCTTCATAGTATTCCATGGTATATATGTACCACTTTTTCTTTATCCAGTCTATCATTGGTGGGCATTTATGTTGATTCCATGTCTTTACTATTGTGAATAGTGCTGCAATGAACATGTGCATGCATGAATCTTTATAATAGAATGATTTCTATTCCTTTGGGTATATACCTAGTAATGGGATTACTGGGTCAAATGGTGTTTCTACCTCTAGGTGTTTGAGGAATCGCCATACTATCTTTCACAGTGGTTGAACGAATTTACACTTCTACCATCAGTGTGAAAGCATTCCTTTTTCTCTGCAACCTCACCAGAATCTATTGTTTTTGACTTTTTAATAATAGCCATTCTGACTAGTATGTGATGGTATCTCATTGTGATTTTGATTTGCATTTCTCTAACAATCAGTGATGTTGAGCTTTTTTTCATATGCTTGTTGGCTGCATGTATGTCTTCTTTTGAGAAGTGTCTGTTTATGTACTTTGCCCACTTTTTAATGGGATTGTTTGTTTTCTTCTTGTAAGTTCATTTAAGTTCCTTGAAGACTCCGGATATTAGGCCTTTCTCAGATAAAAAGATCAGAAAAATGATCTCCCATTATGTAAATTGTCTGTTCATTCTGATGATAGTTTCTTTTACTGTGCAGAAGCTCTTTAGTTTAATTAGATCCCATTTGTCAATTTTTGCTTTTGTTTCAATTGCTTTTGGCATTTTCATCATGAAATCTTTGCCCATGCCTATGTCCTGAACAGTATTGCCTAGATTTTCTTCTAGAGTTTTTATAGTTTGGAGTTTTACATTTAAGTCTTTAATTCATCTTGAGTTAATTTATGTCTTTAATCCATCTTGAGTTGATTTTAGTATATAGTGTAAAAAACTAGCCAAGCGTGGTGGCGGGCACCTGTAGTCCCAGCTACTTGGAGGCCGAGGTGGGAGAATGGCGTGAACCTGGGAGGCGGAGCTTGCAGTGAGCGGAGATCGCGCCACTGCACTCCAGCCTGGGTGACAGAGTGAGACTCCGTCTCAAAAAAAAAAAAAAAAAAAAAAAAAGAAGGGATCCAGTTTCAATTTTCTGCATATAGCTAGCCAGTTCTCCCAGCACCATTTATTAAATAGGGAATCTTTTCTTCATTGCTTGTTTTTGTCAGGTTTGCCCTAGAGTAGGTGATTGTAGATGTGCAGTCTTATTTCTGAGTTCTCTATTCTGTTTCATTGGTCTATGTGTCTGTTCTGGTACCAGTACCATGCTGTTTTGATTACTGTAGCCTTGTAGTATAGTTTGAAGTCAGGCAGTGTGATGCTTCCAGCTTTGTTCTTTTCTGCTTAGGACTGTCTTGGCTATACAGGCTCTTTTTTGGTTCCATATGAATTTTAAAATAGTTTTTTTTTTCTAACTCTGTGAAGAATGGCAATAGTAGTTTGATAGGAATAGCATTAAATCTATAAATTACTTTGGGCAGTATGGCCATTTTCACAATACTGATTCTTCCCATCCATGAGCATGAAATGTTTTTCCATTTGTGTCCTCTCTGATTTCTTTGAGCAGTGGTTTGTAGTTCTCCTTGAAGAGGTTATTCACATCCCTTGTTAGCTGTATTTCTAGGTATTTTATTCTTTTTGTAGCAATTGTGACTGGAGGGAGTTCATTCATGATTTGGCTTTCTGCTTGCAAGTTGTAGGAATGCTAACAATGTTTGCACACTGATTTTGCATCCTGAGGCTTTGCTGAAGTTACGTATCAGCTTAAGAAGCTTTAGGGCTGAGACAAGGGGGTTTTCTAGATATAGGATCATGTCATCTGCAAACAAAGATAATTTGACTTCCTCTCTTCCTATTCGAATACCCTTTCTTGCTCTCTCTTACCTGATTGCCCTGGCCAGAACTTCCAATACTATGTTGAATAGGAGTGGTGAGAGAGGGCATCGCTTGTCTTGTGCCAGGTTTCAAGGGGAATAGTTTCAGCTTTTGCCCATTCAGTATGATATTGGCTGTGGGTTTGTCGTAGATGATTCTTATTGTTTTGAGGCGTGTTCCCTCAATACCTAGTTTGTTGAGAGTTGTTAACATGAAGGGATGTTGAACTTTATCAACGGCCTTTTCTACATCTGTTGAGATAATTACGTGGATTTTGTCTTTAGTTCTCCTGGATGATATCCTGAAGTATGTTTTCCAACTTGGTTCCATTCTCCCCATCTTGTTCAGGTACCCCAATCAATTGTAGGTTTGGTCTCTTTATATAATTCCATATTTTTCTAAGTTTTTCTTCATTCCTTTTTATTCTTTTTTCTCTATTCTTATCTGCCTGTCTTATTTCAGAAAGATATTCTTCAAACTCTAAGATTATTTCCTTCATTTGGTCTATTCTGCTATTGATACTTATGATTGCATTGTGAGGTTTTCATGTTGTGTTTTTCAGCTCCATCAGGTTGGTTATTTTCCTTTCTAAACTGGCTATTCTGGCTATCAGCTCCTGTACTGCCTTATCATGATTCTTAGCTTCTTTGCACTGGGTTACAACATGCTCCTTTTGCTCAGCTAAGTTCATTGTCACCCACCTTCTGAAGCCTACTTCTGTCAATTTAGCCATCTCAGCCTTATGTCAGTTCTGTGCCCTTGCTGGAGAGGTGTCGTGGTCATTTGGAAGAAAAGAGGCATTCTGGCTATTTGAGTTTTAAGTGTTTTTGCATTGATTCTTTCTCATTTTTGTGGGCTTATCTACATTTGATCTTTGAGGTTGCTGACTTTTGAATGGGGTTTTTGTGGGTTTTTTTTTTTTTTTTTTGATGTTGTTTTCTGTTTGTTTGTTTTTCTTTAACAGTCAGGCCACTCTTCTGTAGAGTTGCTGCTGTTTGCTGGGGGTCTGCTCCAGACCCTAGTTGCCTCGACTTTTCCCATACTTGGAAGTGTCACCAGTGAAGTCTGTGAAACAGCAAAGACAGTGGTCCACTCCTTCCTCTGGAAGCTCTGTCCCATGGAACCACCAACCTGCTGCCAGCCCAAATGCACCTATAGGAGGTGGCTGGAGAGCCCTATTGGGAGGTCTTGCCTAATCAGCAGGAATGGTATCAGGGACCTGCTTAAAGAAGCAGTCTGCTGCTTTTTTGAAGAGCAATTGTGCTGCAATGTAGGGGACCCTTCCTCATCTGAACCATTTGTGTTCTCCAAAACCTGCAGGCTGGAACAGCTGAGTCTACAAAACAACTGATATGGTGGCCACCCCTCCCTCCAGGAGCTGCATCCCAGGAAGAGATCAGGGCTCTGTCCGTAGAACCCTGACTAGAGTGGCTGAAGCCCCCACAAGGAGGTCCTGCCCAGTGAGGAGGAATGGATCAGGGTCCCACTTAAAGAAGCAGCCTGTCCACGATCTGTCAAGGTAGCTGGATTGTGTTGTCGGGGACCCCTCCTCTTCCAGATCATCTGTGTTCTTCAAAGCTAGCAGGCTGGAATGGCTCAGTATACCAATCCGCAGACATAGCGACTGCCCCTCCCCTCAGGAATTTAGTCCTGACTTGGCAGACTCCAGCCTTTTGGCTTTGGCTGTCTGAAATTCCAAGTTAGTGGGTCTTAGCCTGTGAGGCCTCATGGAAGTGGGGCCTGCAGAACGATGCTCTTTGGCTCCCTAGAGTCAGCCCCCTTTCTGGAGATATGTACGGATGGATCTCCCACCTTACCGCAGATCCCAGAGCCGGAGTATGTAAAACTCCTGGGTCTCTATGTGTGCCTGAGTGGCTGCTCTGCCAAGACTCCACACAGTTCTGTGTATGGGACCGAAGGCCCTGGTGGCATGGGCTCACAATGGGATCTCTTGATCCATGGGCTGCAGAGATCTGTGGGAGAGGCCTGGTTTCCTGGGCAGGGTCGCACAATCACTCACTGCTTCCCTTGGCTGGGTATGGGGGTTGCTTTGACTGTATGTGGCTCCCAGGTGGGCCATTGCCCCACCCTGCTTATCTTCATTCTCCATGGGTTGAGTTATTTGCCTAATCATTCCCAATGCAAGAACCTGGATATTTCAGTTGAAGGTGCTGAATTCACTGGCTCCTTTCATTCTTCTCTGTTAGTGCCATGGACTGCAGCTGCTTCTAATCAGCCACCTTGGCCCCTCCTTTCATTTTTACATTTAAAATTTTGATATTTTTGGAATTTATCTAGGCATGAGACTTAGGATATGATTTCATTTTTATTGCCTTACATGGCTACTTATTTCCCCTGAAAGTATTTATTGAATAAGTCATCTTTTCCCTATGGATTTCAGTACCTTTATGATATACTAGATTATCTGCTGTGTTTGTACCTGGGCTTCAGGTTCTGTTCCATTGATCTGTCGATTCCTATGCTTTACCATACTAGTTTAAGTATTATTATTTTATGTTTTAATATCTGGTAAAGGTTGCCTCTCTCTTCTTAATCTTCTCTTTAATAGTTTAAAGACTTCAGGACCGTGAGAAGTTATAAAACAAAAGATTATCTAGGTCGTCTTTTAAATATTTATGCAGTAGGAAAGGCATCCTATGAACCAGAGTCCATGCAGGCATGAGGGCAGTGCCCAAAGTTCAGGGTATTTTTGCTGGATGCAACAAAATCTCAGTAAATTGATTATTTAAGGTGGTGCCTGCTGTAGGCATCACAGTTTAAGAAACTTAGAGAATGTTACATAGATGCTGCTACATACATTCATTCACCATTCTGCTTCAAACTGTAGAGGCAGGAGATAAGGGAGCTACTATTTTAGACAGGGAAAGAAGCCAGCACAGATAGAGGGAAAAAAATGGATCCAGCATTAGATCTGGAGCAAGGCACCTAGATCTTGAATTAACACTACATTTGTGAAAATGAAGCCATGGACAAGTCACCTCTCTGCTATATTTTATTCCCATTTGGGTAACCCCATTAATCTTCCACAATGTGAATGTGCTCATGGTTTGATGTCAACTTACATACTTATATTAAGTGTTTACTGTCTGTTCTGGGAGAAAACCAACCCAGAGAAACTTAAAATCCTGGCAGAATTCTATAGTAGACTACTTTGGTGAAAAACCTGTTTTGTCACTTCCTAGCTGTGCAACTTAGGCAAAGTGCATGAACTATGTGACAGTCCATGCCCATTCTATTTTTCTTACCTGTAAAATATAAATAATAGTACCCCTACTTCATTGGGTTTTCCTGAGAACTTAATGAGACCATCTACTGGCCACTTAGGACAGTGCTTGGCCCATGCTAGATACTAAATTAAGTTAATGTTAACTCTAATAATGTTCATCATATAATTTATTTTAATAACTAAGCAATGATAGGATGCAATACTTGTTTTTATTTCCATGTTACGAAAACCAAGGTTTCATGTCTTTCTCAATTTCCAGAAGGTGGAGGTGGTAGTGGGGTTTTAAGAAGGGTGAGATTCACATCCTGTTTTGGGTGCATTCCAGTGGAGCTGACTATGTTTGTAGCTCTAAATTCTAAAATAATATAATGTTTTCTAAATTTATGCTGACCTATGCAGAGATCTTCCTCCCTTTTCTTGTGGCTTTTCTATTGATTACTTCTCTAAGCAAGATTGACTGACTTCACTGACCAAAAATCCTTTGTCACATTTAAACTGACTTGTATTTTCTTCCCTCAGCTCTTGATTATATCTCCTCAGTCAGTCCTTTCAAGTAGTGAAACAAATACCACAAGTTGTAATTGTATCCTAGAATATACAGCTAATTTGCAGGCAAAGTCCTGAGGCTCTGCACCAAAGTCTCCAGTATTTTGTTCTCCAGTACTATTTTATACAAAAATAATAAAAATAAAACCACCACTGAAGCTTTAACACCAAAAGGACTGCCTTATTCAATCTTCTTTTCTTTGCTATACCTATAGCAGATAAATCTTTCCCCTTTATAGATGAGGAAACTCAGCATCAAAAATGACTAATTTCTCAAACCTATAAAGTGGAGATGCGAAAAACCCTGGGAAATGTCAATCTTCCATTCTCTAGCCTATAAAATACAACTTGACTTGTTGACTTAGATATGCTAGACCCATGAATTGTAACCCTCTGAAGTAGTTCAAGAGGCTGATTAAGTATTTCAGTGCCATGTTGAACACAAGAAGATAACCTGGCCTCCAAAAGCTCCATGCGGGATGACAGATACAGGAGCATTTGGCTAAATGATCAATTATTTTCAGGCCCATGAATCACATCTTTTTGCAGATTATCCCTTCATCTACTTATCTATATATCAACCTAGTTATCCATTTGTTTGTTTATTTATTCATTTGACAAACACCAAATTTCTGGGGTGTTGGGAGAATGGCTAAGGCCAATTAGACCATGCTGACTATTCTGGCATCATAAGGTGTTACTGGAATCTAATCTGAAAGATTTTTTTAAAACCTTAGTAGAAACAGTACAGGAGTCAAAGACACAAACTCAACTCAAACTGGTCAAGTAATTGGGAAATTATTAGCTCACATAAATGAGAAGCCCAAAGCAGAGCTGGTATTGGTGCCCAACTGCATTCATCTAGAGACTGTCTTTTCCAATTGTGCTTCTCTTTGTTATAGACTATGTATGTATTTTGTGTTCCCCAAAATGTATATGATGAAACCCTAATCCCCAATGTGACAGTATTTGAAGATGAGGTCATTGGGAGGTAATTAGTTTGTGGGAGTAAAGCCCTTATGATGGAATTAGTGCCCTTATAAGAAGAGACTCAGGAGAGCTTGCTTTCCCTCTCTGCTCTTTGCCAGGATACAGCAAGAAAGTGGCCATCTGTCAGTCAGGATGTAGACCCCTTCCTGAACCCAACTACATTGGCACCCTAGTCTCAGATTTTCCAGCCTCCAGAACTGTCAGAAAGAAATTTCTGCAATTGGGCCACTCATTCTATAGTGTCTTGTTATGTAGCCCCAACTGATTAAGACATCCTTCTACATTGGCTTTATTCCTGACTGTTCTTCTTCCATGTGGTTCTGTTATTACCACCAAGAACTCTATGATTAGTTCTATTGTTTCACCAATCTGAAAATAAAGAGAGTAACTCTTTTCCAGTGAACCCAGCAAAAGTCCCAAGATTTACCCCCATTGAACCAATTTTGCTTACATGCCTATCTGTGAATCACTGAGCCAAAGGAAGGCTCAGTGATTTATATAGTTTTGCCATGTCTGGGGTTAATATTAAAGTTATTTTTCCAACCCACCCCACCCCATCCCATTTCCAAAGTACGTGCATTGAGAGTGGGGAAGGGGTGATTTTCCATAGGATAATGGAAGTGGCATTACCAGAAGAAGAAGGAAATGATGCCAGGCTGGCAAAAGCAAATGTTTATTATACATGATCAAAAATGTGATGATACATATTCCATTATTTCATTCAAATATTAATAAAACAAAAAAAATTACATCATAGTCCCTGCCCTCAAGGAAATTATTGCTTTTTGAGATAATCATATCAATACATTTTTGTGATATATTAGCTTTCATTAAAGGTCAAAATGCAAAATAAGCAATGAAAATATAGGGTAGGCATATCAATTATATTTATAGAGGCTTTGGCTATGATATTGTTAATAAGTTTCACATTAATATCCACTAATAATATGCTAGCACACACAAATGCAGGGAAAACCATAACAGAGACCTCACTCATAATTCTTGCTAAGATGATTAGCCTTATTTTAGATGCCGCTACAGTCTACTATGGAATCAACAGCAAAAGGTAGTACCTTTTTCATGATTTGTCACTGCTTGACGCCTCTAGGAAAGAATAAGCTAGCAGCATCTAGACCAAGAATTTGTTAACTTCATATACTGCAATTTACTTTTTGTTATACAATGCCACAACTACTGTTAAATTTCATACCATGGCACAGAGTTATTTATTAGCAGAAAACTGCTCTCTTTAAAAAAAAAAAAAAAAAAAAAAAAAAAAAAAAAAAAAAAACAGGCACTCTTTCACCACTTTGAAACCACTGAAGTTTAATTGAAAATTGGTCTAGGCAATCTGCTGTGGGCTCCTGAGAAATAATTTGTGTGAATAACTACCAGCAAGAGCTTCCCCAAGGAAAAGCTTTTATTAGGGCTGAGAACACTTTCTGATGATTCTTGTAATTACCTTTCTCTGAGTTACTGGCTCACCAGGATGGTTGTCATAAAGTGCTTTGCTGATATTCTTTCATGCCTCTTGCCTTTATAGCTCAATTTCCCATAACAGAAGAAGAAAATTGTTTGGTCAGGACATGAATGTTTATTAAGACCTGTGTCACATGAAAATGTTTATTAAAATGTTTATAAAACAAATCCTGAAAAATATTCTTCTAGAATGTAATGGGACATGGCCTCAATTCATTCTTCTGAGTCCCAAAAGAACTTTCTCTGATGTGGTTGTTATTATTAGTGAAGTAAGGCTATCAGAGTGTGAAGAAAGAACTTGTAGAATTAATACAGAATTCTGGGTCTGAGTTCTGTCTCTACCTCAACTATAAGGTTAAGTACAGATAAATAAATCCTATGTCTTCCCATGGATCATTAAGAAGATTCAACAAGATACCGTAGAGGGAAACACCAAGCACCATGCACGGGCCATTGAATGGGATCATCCATGCTAGTTGGATCTGAATAAACAGTAAAAGCAGTTGAATTGTATCTTCTAATTTTTGTATATTTGCTATTTGAATGGCAAGAGCTCATTAACACCACATTTGTTCATTCAGTCACTGAATTCAACATTGGAGCACCTCCATTTACATGATGTTATAATAGGTGCTTGCATTGTTAATAAAAAAAAAAGACTTTAGTCTTTGAACTGATTTGAGGAGAAGTGAGGGCATAAATATTTACATCATGTTGAATATAGCAACAGAGGTGGGAAAAAGAATGCCTGAAAGCATGAAAAAGGATCTTTTAAATTTCCTGGAGATATTTATTTTTAAAAAGTCACAGGGAAGACAACATTTGAACTGAGGCATAAATAATAAGGAAGAGTTTACCAGATAAACAAAGTTGAAGCAAAATGAGTAGAGGCCCATAGGCAGAGGACAGAGCATATGCTAAGCATGAGTAAAACCAACATGGTGAGAGAATGAAAGACAAGTCAGTATAACTGGGAAAAGGTAGCATGAGGAAGAAAGCCAGGAGGTGTGGAAATAACAATCACATCATACAGGCTCTGTTGTGCCTTTCTAGAAGCTTGGACTTTATCTTCTAGGCAGTATATCTGCTTCCCAGGTATATTGAATATCAAAATCACTTGTATTTTTTGAAAAATGTAGAGTCAGTAGAGCTACTTTGCAAATGTTTGGAATTAGTAAGACTAGAGTTGAGCCAAGATAAATAAAAAATATATACATACATGTATTTGTTTATATCCACATATATATACATACGTACATACATATGCACACATATCTGTGTGTGTATGTGTGCATGCATGTGTGTGTGTGTGTGTGTCTATTTTAAGCTCTCCAGGTAATTTTGATGAAGAGTCAGCTCTGGAATTCCTATTTTGGTAATGGAAGTTTACGAAGATATTTAGCAAGGAGGGGCATGATTGGATTTTTTTTTTTTTTTTTTTTTTTTTTTCCACAAAGACCACTCCTGCTTCAGAGTGGAGGTTAGATGAGGACTGGACTGGAAGAGGAAGTTTAAAGAAGGTTGTAACAATCCAACTGATAGTTGATGAAGGCCCAAATTAGAGCAGTGACAAGAGAGTGAAAAAGCGTATTTGGGCAAAATGTAGGAAATTGAATTAACAACCCTTGTGGATTAGATTTAAGCTTGGTTGATTATTTTGCTTTGTGGTTAGAATGTCCAGAGTAGTGTTTTTTTCTGTGCGGTTTTGTATTTGGTTGGGGAGGGTAAGTTTTAAAGTTTTCATATGCACAGAAAGCATTGGGTCTAATTCTTATCATTGCTGTTGAATGTTTAATAAATTTTTCAGCTCTGTGGATCCTTTAAAGCCAGTAGAGCAAGTATCATGTAGAATGAGCAACTCAGTACCCCCTTTATTAACAATGCTACCAAGACGTTATATTGGTGTTTCTAGGACCTTCTAAAATAACTCTATACCTCACAGGCCAAAATGAACATTTGTTTTTGGAGCAAATATTTATGGAATAAAACAATTGACAGTACAAACTTTCAAATGCTCATCCACAAAAAGCTAGAAAATTGGAATTTTATTTGAAATGAAATTCAGCTCCATCACAGTGTTCAAACTTTTGTTGTACCTTTAGTGCTGTAAATGTTAGGTTTGTTTATTAGGATATTTTAAAGCACACTGTTGAAAAACTCACTTAAATAAAACTTTTTGTACCAATGATAAAATTATTCACAGGCATATCAAATAACCTTAAGGACCCAAAAGAAAAAAATTAAAACTGTGTGATCTTTTATCTTTGGCCTCCTATCTCACACAGACGACTAACTATATTTGGTGGGATTATAGAAAATTGCCATTTTTGAAGGTGAAAACAGTTAATTATCAACAATTTCATATAGTTCAAACTAATGGTTATAATACACAAAAGAAATTTAGAGGAGGAGGTAGAGTGAGATGACCAAATAGAAACCTCCAGTAATTGCCACTCCCCCTCCACATGAACACCAAATTGAACAACTATCCGTACAAAAAAAGCATTTTCATAAGAACCAAGTGTCGGATAAATGATCACAGTACCTGGTTATAACATAATATTAAGGAAAGAGGCACTGATGAGGGTAGAAAAGACAGTCTTGAATCACCTGCTCCACCCCTCCCCCATCCCCTGGCGGTGGCCATGGAAGTATGGCACAGAGAGAGAATCTGTACACAGGGGAGGGATAACACAGTGATTGTGGGATTTTGCATTGGAACTCAGTGCTTTCCTATCACAGGAGGAAGTAACACTGGGCAGAACTCAGTGGGTACCCATAAAGGGAGCATTTAGATCAGCTCTATCCAGAGGGGAATTGCGTCCCAGTGGTCAGAACCTGAGTTCCAGCAGGCCCTGCCACTATGGGCAAGGTATTCTGTGGTCCTAAATAAACTTGAAGGGTAGTCTAGGCCATAAGAACTACAATTCCTGGGCAGGTCCAGGTGCTGTGCTGGGCTCTGAGCCAGTGGACTTGGGGGGCATGCAACGAAGTGTGTGTGTGTGTGTGTGCGTGTGTGTCTATTTTAAGCTCCCCAGGTAAATTTGATGGAATTCCTATTTTGGTAATGGAAGGTAACAAAGATATTTAGCAAGGAGGGGCATGATTGGGATTTTTTTGTTTTTGTTTTTGTTTTTTTTTACAAAGACCACTCCTGCATCAGAGAGGAGGTTAGATGAGGACTAGACTGGAAAAGGAGCTTTAAAGAAGGTTGTAACCATCCAAGTGATTGCCAGGGTGGCCACAGGAATGCTTGTGTTACCCCTCTTGCAACCCCAGGCAGCACAGCTCACAGCTCCAGGAGAGACCACTTCCTTCTGTTTGAGGAGAAGAGAGAAGTGACGGGAGAAGGGAGGGGAGGGGAAGGTAAAGAAAACTTTGTTTCACAACTTGGAAACCAGTTCCGACACAGTAGAATAGGGTACCAGGTAGAGTTCTGACACCTGCATTTTAGGCCCTAGATCCTGGAAGGCATTTTTTCTAAATACACCCTGGGCCAAAATGGAGCCCACTGACTGGAAGGAAGAACAGAGTCCTAGCATAAGTTATCGCCTGCTGACTAACGAGCCTTTAGGTCCCAAAGAGTCAGCTGTGGTAGCCAGGCTGTACTTGCCACAGGCGTTGGGTAAGACTCAGAGCTGTGCTGGCTTCAGGTGTGATGCAGCACATTCCCAGCTATGGTGGCTATGGGGAGAGGCATTTTCCACTGGAGGAAAGAAGAGGAAAAAATAAAGGGGACTTTCTCTTTCAGGTTGAGTACGGCTCAGCCACAGTGGGGTAGAGGACCAAGTGGGCTCTTTGGGTCCCTGATACTAGGCCACGGCTGCTAAACAGCATTTCTGGAACTGTCCTGGGCCAGAGGGGAGCCCACTTCCCTGAAGAGAGAGTCCCAGGCCTAGCAGTCACCACAAGCTGACTGTAGAGATGTTGGACCTTGAGTAAACATTGGCAATACTCAGGCAGTACTCATGGGCCTGAAGTGGTGGTAGTCATGAGGAGAGCCTCTTCTGTTTGTGTAAAAGGGAGGGAAGAGTGGAAAGGACATTGTGTCTTGGGTGCCAACTCAGCCACAGCAAAATAGATCACAAGGTAGATTCCTAAGTTTCCCAAATCGAGGCACTGGATCCCACACAGCATCTTCAGACCCACCCAGGGCCAGGGGGAGCTTGCTACCCTGAAAAGAAGGACATAACTCTGTCTGGATTTGCCACCTGCTGATTGGAGAGCCCTTAACCCTTGAGTGAACATAGATGGCAGCCAGGTACTGTTTACTATGTGCCATGGGTGAGACCCAGTGCTATGTCAGCTTGAGATTTGACCCAGTGCAGTGCAATTGGGGGTAGCCACAGAAGTGTCTGTGTCACCCCTCCCCCAGCTCCAGAAAGCTCAGCACAGAGAGACTCCACTTTTGATAGGGAAAGTAAAGGAAAAGAATAAGAGTCTCTGCCTGGTAATCCAGAGAATTTTCCTGGATTTTACCCACAAACACTAAAAGGGTACCCCTATGAATCTTCGATAGCCACACTGCTACTGGGCTTGGGCTCCCCCTAAATTGGATATGGCTTCAGTGACCAAAGACTTAGATCATAACACCAAAGTTTCTTTGCATAACTAAAATGCCTTTCCAGAAATGATGGGTACAAACAAGCCCAGACTGCAAAGACTAAAATAAATACCTAACACTTCAATGTCCAGACACCAATAAAAATTCATGAGCATTGAGACTATCTAGGAAAACATGACCTCACCAAACAAACTGAATATAAAGCACTAGTGAACAATCCCAGAGAGACAGAGATATGTGACCTTTCAGACACAGAATTCAAAACAGCTGTTTGAGGAAGCTCAATGAAACACAATATAACACAGAGAAGGAATTCGGAATCCTATCAGATAAATTTAACAAAGAGATGGAAATAATTAAAGAAATCAAGTGGGAATCCTGGACCTGAAAAATAAAATTGACATGCTGAAGAATACATCAGAGTCTCCCACAGAAGAATTGATCAAGCAGAAGAAAGAATTAATGAGTTTGAAGGCAAGCTATTCGAAAATACACAGAGGAGACAAAAAAAGAATAAAAAATGATGAAACACATCAAAAGATCTAAAGCATCAAAAGAGTAAATCTTGCCAAAGATACAACAACAAAAACAAAACTTCAGGCCAATATACTTGATAAACACAGATGCAAAAATCATCAAAAAATACTTGAAAACTGAATCCAGCAGCACATTAAGAAGTTAATCCACCATGATCAAATTGGCTTCATCCCCAGGATGCATGGTTGGTTCAATATATGCAAATCAATAAATGTGATTCATCATATAAAAAGAGAACTAAAGACAAAAACCAAATGATTGTCTCAATAGATGCAGAAAAGGCTTTCATTAAAATTTAACACTGCTTCATGTTAAATTCTCCCAATAAACTAGGTATTGAGGAAACATGACTCAAATAATAAGAGCCATCTATCACTAACCCACAGCCCACATTATACTCAATGGGCAAAAGCTAGAAGCATTCCCCTTGAAAACCAGCACAAGACAAGGATGCCCTCTCTCATGATTTCTACTCAGCCTACATCATTGGATGTCCTACCCAGAGCAATCAGGCAAGAGAAAGAAATAAATGGCATCCAAATAGGAAGAGAGGAAGTCTCTGTTTGCAGACATTATTCTGTATCAGAAAACCACATAGTCTCAGCTCAAAAGCTCCTTCAGCTGATAAACAACTTCAGCAAAGTTTCCAGATATAAAATCAATGTACAAAAGTCACTAATGTTTCTATACACCAACAACAGTCAAACTGAGAGCCAAATCAGAAAGGCAATCCCATTCACAACTGCCATAAAAAGAATAAAATACCTAGGAATACAGCTAATCAGAGAGGTGAAAGATCTCTACAATGAGAATTACAAGACACTGCTCAAAGAAATCAGAGAAGATACAAATGAAAAAATATTCCATGCTCATAAACAGGAAAAATCAATATCATTAAAATGGCCAGGCCTGGTGCAGTGGCTCACACCTGTAATCCCAGCACTTTGGGAGGCCAAGGCGGGCGGATCACAAGGTCAGCAGTGTGAGAACAGCCTGGCCAACATGATGAAACCTGTCTCTACTCAACATACAAAAATTAGCTGGGCATGATGGTGGGAGCCTGTAATCCCAGCTACTCCAGGAGAACCATTTGAACCCAGGAGGTGGAAGTTGCAGTGGGCCAAGATCGCACCATTTCATTCCAGCCTGGATGACAGGGCAAAACTCCATCTCAAAAAACAAAACAAAACAAAAAAGCCTGTGCTGCCCAAAGCAATTTAAAGTTTCAACACTATTTCTATCAAACTACCAACAACACTCTTCACAGAACTGGAAAAAAACTATTTAAAAAAAAATTAGAAAAACAAAAAAGAGCCCACATAGCCAAGACAATCCTAAGCAAAAAGAACAAAGCTGGAGGCATTATGTTACCCAACTTCAAACAATACTACAGGGCTACAGTAAACAAAACAGCAGGGTACTGGTACAAAAATAGACCCATAGACCAATGGAACAGAATAGAGAGCCCAAAAATAAAGCCACACACCTATGACCATCTGATCTTTGACACAGCTGACAAAAACAAGCAATGAGGAAAAGACTCCCTATTCAATAATTGGTGCTGGGATAACTGGCTAGCCATATGCAGACAATTGAAGCTGGACCCCCTTTTTACACCATATATGAAAATCAGCTCAAGATGGATTAAAGACTTAACTGTAAAACCTAAAACTATAAAAACCTTTGAAGATAACCTAGACAATACTATCCTGGACACAGAAATGGGTAAACATTTTATGACAAAGAACCAAAAGCAATCGCAACAAAAGCAAAAATTGACAAGTGAGATCTAATTAAACTGAAGAGCTTCTGAACAGCAAAAGAAATCATCAACAGACTAAACAGACAACCTACAGAATTGGAGATAATTTTTGCTAATTATGCATCTGACAAAGTCTAATATCCAGCATCTATAAAGAACTTAAACAAATTTACAAAAGAAAAACAAACAATCCTACTAAAAAGTGGGCAAAGGACATGAACAGACACTTCTCAAAAGAAAGCATACATGCAGCCAACAAGCATATGGGAAAAAGCTCAATATCACTGATCATTAGAGCAATGTAAATCAAAACCACAATGAGATATCATCTCTGACCAATCAGAATGATTATTATTCAAAAGTCAAAAAAATAACAGATGCTGGCAAGGTTGCAGAGAAAAAGGGAACACTTATACACTGTTGGTTGTAGTGTAAATTAGTTCAACCATTGTGGAAGGCAGCATGGTGATTTCTCAAAAAGCTAAAAGCATAACTGTTCAACTCAGCAATCCCATAACTGGATATATACCCAGAGGAATACAAATCATTCTGTCATAAAGACACATGCATGAGAACGTTCATTGCAGCACTATTCACAATAGCAAAGATGTAGTATCAACCTAAATGCCTATCCATGGTAGACTACATAAAGAAAAGGTAGTTACATATACACTATGGAATACTATGCAACTACAAAAAAAGGATAAGATCATGTGTTTTGCTGGAACATGGATGGAGCTGGAGGTTATTATCTTTAGCAAACTATTGCAAGAACAGAAAATGAAATATAACATGTTCTCATTTATAAGTGGGAGCTAAATGATAAGAACTTATGAACACAAAGAAGAAAACAACAGACTCTAGGGTCTACTGGAGGGTGGAGGGTGGGAGAAGGGAGAGGAGCAGAAAAGGTAACTATTGAGAACTGGGCTTAATACCTGGGAGATTAAATAATCTGTACAGAAAGACATGAGTTTCCCTGTGTAATAAACCTTCCCATGTATCCCTGACCCTAAAATAGAAGTTAAAAAAGAGTAAATCTAAAAGTTATTGGCCTTAAAGAAGACACAACAGGAGAGATAGGAGGAGAAAGTTTTAGTTAAAGGGATAATAATGGAGAACTTCCCAAACCTATAGAAAAAAATGAATATTCAAGTACAGCAAGGTTATAGAACACCAATCAGATTTAACTCAAATGAGGCTACCTCAAGACATTTAATAATCAAATTCCCAAGAGTCAAGTATAGAGGAAGAATCCTAAAAGAGAAAGGAAAAACATAAAAAGAAACTCCAATACATCTTACAACTGACTTTTCACTGGAGACCTTACAGGCCAGGAAAAATGGCATGATATATTTAAAGTGCTAAAAAGAAAAGAAAACAACCGTTTTCCTTCTTTTACATACTTTAAGTTCTGGGATACATGTGCAGAATGTGCAGGTTTGTTACATTCCATGTACACATGCCATGGTGGTTTGCTGCACTCATCAACCCATCATCTTCATTAGGTATTTCTCCTAATGCTATCCCTCCCCTAGCCCCCCACCCCCTGACAGGCCCCAGTGTGTGATGTTCCCCTCCTGGTGTCCATGTGTTATCACTGTTCAACTCCCACTTATGAGTAAGAACCTGCGGTGTTTGGTTTTCTGTTCCTGTGTTAATTTGCTGAGAATTATGGTTTCCAGCTTCATCCATGTCCCTGCAAAGACATGAACTCATTCTTTTTTATGGATGCATAGTATTCCATACTGTATATGTGCCACATTTTCTTTATCCAATCTATCACTGATGGGCACTTGGGTTGCTTCCAAGTCTTTGCTGTTGTGAATAGTGCTGCAATAAACATACGTGTGCGTGTGTCTTTATAGTAGAATGATTTATAATCCTTTGGGTATATACCCAGTAATGGGATTGCTGGGTCTAATGGTATTTCTGGTTCTACATCCTTGAGGAATTGCCACACTGTATTCCACAATAGTTGAACTAATTTGCACTCTCACCAACAGTGTAAAAGTGTTCCTATTTCTCCACATTCTCTCCAATATCTGTTGTTTCCTGACTTTTTAATGATTGCCATTCTTACTGGCATGAGATGGTATCTCAAAAAAAGACATTTATGCAACCAACAAATATATGAAAGAAAAAGCTCATCCTCACTAGTTATTAGATAAAACAATCCTTTTATCCTAGAACAGTATATTCTGTGAAAATATCCTTCAAACATGAAGAAATATACTTTCCCAGAAAAAACAAAAGCTAAGGAATTCTATCAACACCAGACCTATCGCACAAGAAATGCTAAGGAGAGGTCTTTAATCTGAAACAAAAGGACCTGTGAGCAATAAGAAATTTTCTGTAGGTGCAAAATCACTGGTAATAGTATGTACACAGAAAAATACAGAATAATGTAACACTGTAACTGTGATTTTTTTAACCATTCATATCTTGAGTAGAAAGACTCAAAGATTAACTGATAAAAATAATAACTACAACTTCTCAAGACATAGTACCATAAGATGTAAATAGGAACCACAAAAAGTTTTAAAGAAGAACAAAGTTAAAAGTATAGTTTTTATTAGTTCTCTCTTTGCTTGTTAGTTTGCTTGTTAGTTTATGCAATCAGTGTTAAGTTGTCATCAGTTTCAAATAATGATTATAAGATATTATTTGCAAGCTCTATAGTAAACCTCAAATCAAAAAACATACAACAGACACACACAAAAAACAAGAGATCAAAACATACCACCAGAGAAAATCACTTTCACTAAAAGAAAGACAGAAACAAATAAAAGAAGGAAGAGAAGACCACAAAACAGCCAGAAAATAAATAACAAAATGGTAAGAGTAAGCGCTTACTTATCAATAAGAACATTGAATGTAAATAGACTAAACTATCCAATCAAATGACAGAGAACGGCAGAATGGATTTTAAAAAACAAGGCCCAATGATCTGTTGCCTAAAAGTAACATATTTCACCTATAAAGAGACACATAGACTGAAAATAAGGGATGGAAAAGGATATTCCATGCAAATGGAAACCAAAAAAGAGCAGGAAGAGCTATACTTTTATTTGATATGAGATATACTTATCAGATTTCATGACAAAAACTGTAGAAAGAGACAGAGAATGTTATTACATAATGATAAAGGAGTTATTTAGCAAGAGGATATAACAATTGCATATATATGTTTTATATATATAAGTTATATATATTATATTATATATTAGTCATATATTATATATATGCAACACTGGAGAACTCAAATATATAAAGCAAGTATTATTAGGGCTAAACAGAGAGAGAGAACCCAGTACAATAATAGCTGGAGACTTCAACACTTCACTTTCAGCATTGGATAGATCATCACAACAGAAAATCACAAAGAAACATCAGACTTAATTAGCATTATAGACCCAAGAGATCTAATAGTTATTTACAGCATATTTCATTCAAAGGCTGCAGAATACACATTTTTCTCCTCAGCACATGGATCATTCTCAAGGACAGATCGTATATCAGGCTACAAAACAAGTCTTAAAAATTTCAAAAAAAATTAAAATAATGTCAAGTATCTTCTCTACTACAATAGAATAAAACTAGAAATCAATAAGAAGAGGAATTTTGGAAACTATACAAGTGCATGGAAATTATACAATGTGCTCGTGAATGACCACTGGATGAATGAAAAAATTAAGAAGGAAATTTTAAACTTTCTTGAAACAAATGAAGATGTTAACACAACATACCAAAACCTATGGGTTACAGTGAAAGCAGTACTAAGAGGGAAGTTTATAGTAATAACCACATACATCAAAAAAGGATAAACACTAAATAAACAGCCTAACAGCACTTTTCTTTATTACTTGTCTTCTCATTTTTTTGTCTTCTATGGTTTTGAGTATTTTACATTATTTCATTTTCTCTCCTTGTTTAGCCTGTCAATAGCATATCATAAAATTTTCTAGTGGTTGCTCTAGAGTTGACGGTATAAATTAACAACTAATTTATTCAAATAATACTGTACCACTTCAGGCTGAAGTACAGATACCTTGTAACAGAGTATTCTCAATTTCTCCATCTCATTCTTTAAAACATTACCATCCTTCAGTTCATTTACTCATATGCTATAATCAACCAAAACAGTATTATTATTATCATTGCCTTGAATAAACAAAATCTATTGGATCAATTAAGAATTTTTAAAATAAATGATTTTACTTTATCTTTATTTTAGTCCATTTGTGCTTCTATAAAAGAATAACATAGACTGGGTAATTCATAAAAAACAGGAATTATTTTCTCACAGTTCTAGAGGCTGGGAAGTCCAAGATCAATGTACCTACAGGTTAGATTGTCTGGTGAGCACTCCATCCTCTGGGGGAGAGAAATGCTCTGTTCTCACATGGCAGAAAGTAGAAGGCCAAATGAGTCAAGTGTTATGTGAAGCCTCTTTTATAATGGCATTAATCTCATTTATGAAGGAGGAGCCCCTCTGGCCTAAACACCAGATAAAGGCCCATCTCCTAATACTCACATTGACAACAGATGAATTTGGAGGGGGATACACTCAAACCATAGAATTCTGCCCCTGACCCCTAAAATTTAAGTCTTTCTCACATAAAAAATACATCCATTTCATTCTATCTCAATAGCCCCAAAAATCTTAACTAATTCCAGCAACAACTTTAAAGTCTAATGTCCAGAGTTTCATCTAGCTATCACCTAAATCAGATAGCGGTGAGATTCAATTAATCCCCAGACAAATTTCCCCCCAGCTGTGAGCCTGTGAAATCAAATAAGGTATGTGTTGCCAAATTACAGTGCTGGTGCAGGAAAAGGACAAACATTCTCATTCCAAAAGGGAGAACTAGAAAAGAAGAAAGGGTAACGGGTCCCAAGGAAATCTAAAATCCAACAGGGCAAACAACATTACATCTTAAGGCTTAATGATAATCTGCTTTGATTTCATGTTTTGCCTCCTGGACACACTGAGGCAGGGGGTTGATGCCGAAGGACCTGGACAGTCCCATCCCCGCAACTTTGTTGGGTGCAGCCCACCCCTTAGTTCTCATGCATTAAAGTCATGTGTCTGTGATTTTCGCAGGCTAGTGCTGCATGTTTGTGGCTGTACAGTTCTGAGGTCTGGGGGACAGCCCTGACCCCATGACTCCACTAGACATTGCTCTAAGTGCAGGCTCTGTGAGGTAACTCCACTTCTGCAGCATGTCTCTGCCTGGACCCTGAGGCTGTCTGGGACATTATTGGAAATCTAGGTAGAGGATGCCATACCTTGACAGCTCTTGCATTCTGTATTCATCTATTCTCATGCTGTTAATATAAACGTACCCAAGACTGGGTAATTTATAAAGGAAAGAGGTTTAATTGACTCACAGTTCCATGTGACTAGGGTGGCCTCGCAATCATGGTGGAAGGCAAATGATGAGCAAAGTCACTACTTACATGGTGGCAGGCAAGAGAGCTTGTGCAGGGGAACTCCCATTTATAAAACCATCAGACCTCATGAGACTTATTCACTACCAAGAGAACAGTACAGGGGAAACAAGCCCCATGATTCAATTATCTCCACTTGGTGTCATCCTTGACACATGGGGATTATTACAATTCAAGGTGAGATTTGAGTGGGGACACAGCCAAACCGTATCACACTGTGCACCTGCAGATAAACCCACGTGGATGCTACCAAGGTTCACCAGTGGCATCCTTCAGAGCAGCACCTGAGTTGCACCTGGGCCCACTTGAGCTATGGCTAGAGTAGCCAAAGAGTGCTGCACCAGAATGCAAGAAGCAGAGACCTGAGACAGCCATGGCAGCAAGCCTCAAGGTCCAACAGGAACCCTAGACCCATCCTCCAAAACCATTCTGCCCCCAAGTCACTGGCACTTTGAGCCTCTGATGGGAGAGGAAGCTGTGAAGACCTCTGAAATGCCTTGACCATCATTTTCCCATTGTCTTGATGATTAGCACCTGGATTTTCTTTACCCATACTAATCTAATCTCTTTATCAAATAGTTGTCTGACCACAACTTGAGTTTTATCTCTTAAACATGTTTATTTTTATTATTTACAAGACCAGGCTGAGACTTTTCTGGATCTTTACATTTTGCTTCCCTTTAAATTATAAATTTCATCTTTAAATCATGTCTCTCTTATTTCATTTTACTATAAGGAGTAAAGAGAAGCCATACAGCATCCTGGATACTTTAGTGTTTAGAGATTTCTTCTGCCAAATATCATAGTTCATTGCTCTTAACTTCTGCCTTTCATTAAGCCCTAGGACACAGGCATAATTCAGCCAGGTTATCTGCCAATTTATAATAAGACTGACCTTTCCTTCAGTTTTCAATATGATATACTTCATTTTCATCTGAGACCTCATCAGAGTAATCTCCACAGTCACAACAACTTAAATAATCTCTAAGAAAATTAAGGTTTTATTTAAAGCTCTTCTCTTCTGAGCCCTCACCAGGATTGCCCTTAGTGCTCTTTTTATGGCAGTACAGACTTTTGTTTGCATTTGCTTCAAAACTCTTTCAATCTTTGCCCATTACCCAGTTCCAAAGGCACTTTCACATTTTTAGATATTTGTTGTATTAACAGCCCACTTCTGGTGCCAATTTCAGTCTTAGCCAATTTGTGCTGCTATGAAAGAATACCACAGTCTGGGTAATTTATTTAAAAAAAATTTCACTTTATCACACTTCTGGAGGCTTCAAGATTAAGACACTAACAGGTTCAGTTTTCTGACAATGGCTGCATCCTCGGAGGAGAGGAAAGCAGCAACATGTATAAAGGCAAGCTAGTTAAATGTTGCACTAAACCTCTTTTATAAAAGTCTTCATCTCATTCATAAAGGAGGGCCTCTCATAGTCTAATTACCTTTTAAATTTCCCACCTCCTAATAATATTACATGGGCAACACCTGATTTTCAGAGGGAACATTCAAACCATGACAATCTTTATTTATTCCTTCTCGGATGTTCTTCCTTCCTTTATATGGATCTGACTTTCTAGCACATATCATTTTGCTTCTCTCTGAAGAACTTCTCCTAACAAGTATTTCAGGGAAGATATACTGGTTCATCAGGTTTTCGTTGAGAACGTCTTTATTTCCTCTTTACTTGTGAAGTATGATTTCTGTGGATACAGATTTCTAGACTGGTAGTTCTTTTTTTCTTTCAACACTTTAAATATCCATTCTCATCTTGTTTGTATGGTTTCTGACTGGAAATATGATGCAACCTTTATCCTTGTTCTTCTCAAGTAAGGTTTTAATTTTGTTCTGGCTTCTTTTAAGAGTTTCTCTTTGTTTTTTATTTTCTGAAGTTTGAATACTACATGCCTAGGTTTTGATTTTTCTCTCTTTTTATATTTGTCTTGCTTAGCACTCTGTGAGCTTCCTGGAACTGTGTTTTCATGTCTGTCATTAATTTTGGAATGTTTTCAGACATTATCACTTCAAATATTGTTTCTATTCCTTTTTCGTCCCTTTTCTCTTCATTTCCTCATTGCATCTATTTTACCCCTTTTGGAATTTTTTCACAGTTCATTGATATTCTGTATTATACTTTTAATAGGTGTTATTCTCTAGAAGTTTCAGGTCTACAGCAAAATAGAGCAGAAGGTACAGAGATTTCCCACATGTCCCCTGCACCCACACATGTATAGCCTCCCGTGTTGTCATATCTACTAACCAAGTGGTTTATTACAGTCGATAAACCTCCATTAAAACATCATTTCCAGACAGAGTCCATAGTTTACATAAAGTTTACTCTTGGTGTTGCATATTCTGTAGGTATGGACAAATTACAGTGACACGTATTCACCATTATAATATAATAAAGAGAAGTTTCACTGCACTAAAAATCCTCTATACTTTAGCTATTCATCTTTCCTTCCCCAGTAACCCTTAGCAACCACTGATATTTTTACCGTCTCCATAGATTTACCCTTTCCAGAGTGTTATATAGTATGCAGTCTTTCAGATTGGCTTTTTTTTTTTTTCACATAGAAATGTGCATTTAACTTTCTTCTATGTCCTTTCATTTCTTGATAAATTATTCATTTTTATTCCTGAATAATATTCCATTGTCTGGATAAAACACAGTTTATCCATTCAGCTACTGAATGACATATTGGTTGCTTCCAAATATGGGCAATTATAAGTAAAGCTGCTATAAACATCTGTGTGTGGGTTTCTGTGTGGGCATAAGTTTTCAACTCCTTTGAGTAAATAACAAGGAGCATGGTTGCTGGATCACATGGTAAAAGTATATTTAGTTTTGTAAGAAACCACCAAACTATCTTTCAAAGTGGCTATATCTTTTGCATTCTTACCAGAAATGAATGAAAGTTCCTGTTCCTCTACATCCTCGTAAGAATTTGGTGTTCTCAGTACTCTGGATGTTAGCCATTCTAATAACTGTGTAGTGCTATTCATTGTTGTTTTAATCTGTATTTTCCTAATAACATATGATGTGGAACATCTTATCATATACTTATTTGCCATCTATATGGTTTTTGGTGAGTTATTTGCCCAATTTTTAATTGAATCCTGTTTCTGTTGAGTTTTAAGAGTTCTTTGTTTATTTTAGAGGTGTGTTTTATCTGATATAAATTTTGAATTACTTTTTCCTAGTCTGTGATTTGCCTTCTCAGTCTCTTAACAGTGCCATTTGCAGAGCTGAAATTATTAATTTTAATGAAGTCCAGATTATCAATACTTTCTTTCACAGAGTGTGTCTTGGGTATTTTATCAAAAAAGTCATTGCCAACCCCAAGGTTATCTAGATTTTCTTCTATTTTATCTTACAGGAATTTTATAGTTTGTGTTTTATATTTAGGTCTATTATCCATTTTGAGTCAATTTTTGTGAAGGGTTAAAGTTTGTGCTGTGGTTTGGATATGGTTTGTCTGGCTTTGCCACATGTCATGTTAATTGATACTCCATGTTTGATGTGGTGCCTAAGAGGTGTTTGGGTTATGGGGACAAATCTCTCATAAATGGGTTGGTGCCCATTCTTGAGGGAATATGTTCTCAATCTTAGTTCCCAAAAGAACTGATTGTTAAAAAGAGTCTGGAAACTCCCTCACATACACCTTGCTTCCTCTCTCACCATGCGATAAGCGGCTCCCTTTACCTTCCACCATGAAGACCTCATCAGAAGCAGATGTTGGTGACAGGCTTCTTGTACAGTTTGCAGAATGATGAGCCAAATAACTTTTTTTTAGATTACCCAGCCTCAGGTATTTCTTCACAGTGACACAAATGAACTAAGAGAGTCTGTTTCTACATTTATTTTATTTAATTGGATTGCATTTGAATGTCTAGTTGTTTGCTCCTTTGTCAAAGGTCAGTTGACTACATTTATGTGGGTCTTTGTCAAAGATCAGTTGACTATATTAATGTGGGTCTATTTTTGAGCTCCCTATCCTGTTCCATTGATCTGCGTGTCTACTGTTTCATCAGTACCACACTGTCTTGGTTACTGTGGCTTTATGGTAAGTCTTGGAGTTAGGTAGTGTCAATTCTCAAACTTTGTTATCCTCCTTCAATATTGTGTTGGCTATTCTGGATTTCTTGCCTCTCCATATAAAATTTAGAATCAGTTTGTCAGCATCAACAGAATAACCTGCTGAGACTTTATTGCTATTGCATTGAACCCATAAATCAAGTTTGGAAAAACTGGTTTCTTGACAATATTGAGTCTTCCTATCTATGAATATGAACCATATCTTCATTTATTTAGTTCTTTGATTTCTTTTAGCAGACTTTTCTACTTTTCCTAATATAGATCTTATATATATTTTGTTAAATTTCTACTGAGTTATTTCATTTTTTGGAGTGCTAATGTAAATGCTATCGTATTTTTAAATTTCAAATTCTTCTTGTTCACTCCTGATATATAGAAAAGCAACTGACTTGTGTGTATTAACTTTGTAATCTGCAACCCTGCTATACACACTTATTTTTTCTAGGAGTTGGGTGTTTTTTCAGCTCTTGAATTTTCTGCATAGATGGTCATGTCAATTGTGAACAAACAGCTTCATTTTTTCCTTCCCAATCTGTATACCTTTTATTTCTGCTTCCTGTCTTATTGCATTAGCTAAAACTTCCAGTATGATGCTAAAATTGCCGTGGTAAAAGGGGATATTGTTCCTTGGTGGGAAAGCTTTGAGTTTCTCATCATTATAATATTTGCTATAGATTTTCATAGCTATTTTTAATCAAGTCGAAAATGTTCTCCTGTATTCCTAGTTTATTAAGATATTCATATTTGTTCTTTTTAAAAGATGTTTACATTTCGGTTTGGGAAGTTTTTATTAACGTATCTCGTTTATTGATTCTTTCCTTGGCAATGTCTAGTCTGCTGATAAGCTCATTAATGGCATTCCTCATTTCTTTTACAAGATTTTAGTCCTTCGCACTTCTTTTAATTCCCAAAGTTTCCATCTCTTTGCTTATATTTTTCACCTGTTCTTGGATGATGTCAACTTTTTCTTCAAGTTCTTTAATATATTAATCAGTTACTTTAAATTCACCATCTGATAATTCCAAAATCTGTGCTATATCTAAGTCTATTTCTGATGCTTACTTTGTCTCTTCAGACTATATTTTTTCTTGGCTTCAAGCAAGCCTTGTAACTTTTTATTGAAAGCCAGACATAATGTATTGGGTAATAGGAACAGGGGTGATTAGGCTTTTGGTGTGAGATTTTACAGTAATCTAACCAGGCACTCAGCTGTATTTAATGTTTATTTACTGTGGCTGTAGATGTCAAAGATTTTAGTTGCCTCTAGTTTTTGTGTGTGTGTTTTACTCCCCTCTTGTCTTTGTGCTTACCTAAGGATTCCTTCTTAAGTTGAGTCTGTGTATTGTAGCTCTCTTCATTGTAATCCACTGATACTATACCGCAGCTTTGCTGATGTGATAGCGATATGGGTTTGCTCTGTGTGTTGCCACCCAAATCTCACATTGAATTTTAATTCCCCATGTTGAAGAAGGGGCCTGGTGGGAGGTGATAGAATTTTAAGGGTAAACTTCTCCCTTGCTGTTTTCATAATAGAATTGGTTGTTTTAAAGTGTGTAGCACTTTCCTCTTCATGCTCTCTCTCTTTTCTGCCACCATGTGAAGATATATTTGCTTCCCTCCACCCTTCCACCATGATTGTAAGTTTCCTGAGGCCTCCCAGCCATGCTTCCACTACAGCATGTGGAAGTGTGAGTCAATTAAACCTCTTTTCTTTGTAAATTACCCAGTCGCAGGTAGTTCTTTATAGCAGTGTGAGAATGGACTAATATAGAAAATTGGTATCAGAGAAGTGGGGCATTGCTATAAAGATAACTGAAAATGTGAAATCAGCTTTGGAACTCGGTAATAGGCAGAAGTTGGAAAGGTTTGGAGGGGTCAGAAGAAGACAGGGAGATGTGGAAAAGTTTGGAACTTCCCAGAGACGTCTTGAATGATTGTGACCAAAATGTTGACAGTGATATGGACACTGAAGTCCAGGCCGGGTGGTATCACATGGAGATGAAAAACTTGTTGGGAAGTAGAGCAAAGGTCACACTTGCTACGCTTTAGCAAAGAGGCTGACAGTATTGTGCCCCTGCTCCAGGGATCTCTAAAATTTTGAACTCAAGAGAGATGATTTAGGGTACCTGGCAGAAGAAATTTCTAAGTAGCAAAGCATTCAAGATGTGAGCTGGTTGCTTCTAAAAGCCTAGCTCATTTGCATAATCAAAGAGAACTTATATTTAAAATGGAAGCAGAGTATATAAGTTTGGAAAATTTGCTGCCTGGCCATGTGGTAGAAAAGAAAAACCTATTTTCTGGGGAGAGTCAAGTTTGCTGAAAGAATTTGCATAAATAGGAGCCAAATGTTAATAGTGAAGATAACGGGTAAAATGTCTCCAGGGCATTTCAGAGACCTTCACAGCAGCCCCACCCATCACAGGCCTAGGGGCCTAGGAGGGAAAATATGGTTTCAGGGGCCAGGCCCAGGACTCAGATGCTCTGCACAGCCTCAGGACATGGTGTCCTGCATCTCAGCTGCTCCAGCTCCAGCCATGGCTAAAAGAGGCCAAGGTACAGCTCAGGCTATGGCTTCAGAGGGTGAAAGCCCCAAGCCTCGGCAGCTTCCATGTGGTGTTAGGCCTGCAGGTGTGCAAAAGGCAAGAGATGAGTTGTGGGAACTTCTGCCTAGATTTCAGAGGATGTATGGAAATGCCTAGATGTACAGGCAGAAGTCTGCTGCAGGGGCAGAGCCCTCATGGAAAACTTCTACTGGGGCACTGCAGAGGGGAAATAGAGGGTTGAAGCCCCCATGCAAAGTTCCCACTGTGGCCTGCCTAGTGGAGCTGTGAGAAGAGGGCTACCATCCTTCAAATCCCAGAACAGTAAATCCGCTGACATTTTGCAATGTGCACCTGAAAAAGCTGCAGGCACTCAACACCAGCCTATGAAAGCAGTCACAAAGGCTATACCCTGCACAGCTATAGGGGTGAAGCTGCCCAAGGCCTTGGGAGCCCACCTTTTGTGTCAGTGTGACCTGGATGTGAGATATGGAGTCAAAGGAGATTATTTTGGAGATCTAGGATTTAATAACTGCCCTGCCAGGTTTCAGACTTGCATGGGACCTGTAGCCCCTTTGTTTTTGCCAATTTCTCCCTTTTGGTCTTACCCAGTACCTATACCCTCATTGTATCTTGGAAGTAACTTGTTTTTGATTTTACAGATTCATTGGCAGAAGGGACTTGCCTTGTCTCAGATGAGACTTTGGACTTGTACTTTTGAGTTAATAATAGAATGACTTAAGACTTTGGGAGACTGTTGGGAAGGCATGATTATGTTTTGAAATGTGAGAGGGACATGAGATTTGGGAAGGGCCAGGGGTGGAATGATGTGGTTTGGCTCTGTGACCCCACCCAAATCTTATGTCAAATTGTAACTCCCAGTGTTGAAGGAGGAGCCTGGTGGGAGGTGACAGAATCATGGGGGCGGAATTCCTCCATGGTGTTCTCATAATAGAGTTCTTATGAGATCTAGTTGTTTGAAAGTATGTAGCACTTCCCCTTTTGTGCTCTCTCTTGCTCTCTCTCTCTCTCTGTCTCTCCTGCCACCATGTGAAGATGTACTTGCTTCCCCTCCACCCTTCCACTATAATTTTAAGTCCACCATGATTTTAAGTGGACTTAAGAGGTCTCTCAGCCATGCTTCCTGTACAACCTGTAGAAGCGTCAATTAAACTTCTGTTCTTCATAAATTACCCAGTCTCAGGTAGTTCTTTATAGCAATGTGAGAATAGACTAATACAGACAGTAAAGTGTTATTAATGAGAAGCTTTCTATAATCTTATGATAAGATCTCATTTTTAGTGTTCAGCTTGAGTTCCTGGGCTGCGACCTTCAGCAGTACAGTTCGCGCTCTGTAGTCACAGGTTCTGTATCTGTAGGGTCAACCAATTTTCAGTTGAAAATATTCAAAAATAATTTAAATTAATACAAATTTATAAACTAACCAGATGCAGTGGCACATGACTACTGCTCCAGCTACTCAGGATCCAAAGGCAAGAGGAAAACTTGAGCCCAGGAGTCCAAGGCTAACCTAGGTAACATAGCAAGGTTCATCTCAAAGAGAAATACAGTATAACAACTATATTTACATAGTATTTACATTGTGTTCAGTATCATAAGTAATCTAGAAATGATTTAAAATATACAGGAAGAAGTACATAAGTTATATGCAAATACCATGCAATTTTATATTTTAAAAAACTCATGTCCCTGGAGTTTGGTATCCACAGGTGAAAAGGTTCTAGGAACTAATCACCTGTTAATACTGAATGACAGCTGTCTTTTCTTAGTGTTAAGTTTTCTCAGGGACTAGCTTTTTTCCCCCCTTGTCCCCTTATCTGTGGCAGGGAGGATAGGGAGGGCTAGATCTGGCCAATTGCCCCTCCCCTACATCAGGTAAGACTCTGGTAATGTAGTTTCCCTTGCATGGCAGGATTTTTTTTTTCTTTTATAATTTTTTACTTTTGTAAGTACATAGTAGGTGTATATATTTATGGGGTACATGAGATTGTTGATACAGGCATGTAATGAGTAATAATCACATCATGGAGCATGGGGTATCCACCTTCTCAAGCCTTTATCCTTTGGGTTACAAACAATCTGATTATACTCTTTTAGTTATTTTTAAATGTACAATGAAATTATTATTGACTATAGTCACCTTGTTGTGCTATCAAGTGTAGGTTTTATTTATTCTTTCTAACTATATTTTTGTGCCCATTAACTGTTACCACCTTCCCTCCACACACCCCCACTATCCTTCCCAGGCTCTGGTAACCAACCTCCTAATGTCTATCTTCATAATTCCAATCATTTTGATTTTCAGATCCCACAAATAGGTGAGAATATGTGATATTTGCCTTTATGTGCGTGGCTTATTTCACTTAACACAATGACCTTCAGTTCCATTCATATTGTTGCAAATGACAGGATCTCATTCTTTTTATTGCTGAATAGTATTCTATTGTGTATATGTATCAGATTTTCTTTATTCATTCATCTGTTAATGGACACTTAGATTATTTCCAAATCTTGGCTGTTGTGAACAGTGCTGTAACAGACTCTAGAGTGCAGGTATCTCTTCAATACACTGATATTCTTTCTTCTAGTTATATACTAAATAATGAGATGGTTGGATCATATGGATCTTTTTTTTTTTTTTTTGAGGAATCTCCAAATTGTTATACACAGTGATTGTATTAATTTACATTCCTACCAACAGTGTGCAAGGGCTGCCTTTTCTCCATGTCCTCGTCAGCATTGTTAATTGTCTTTCTCTGGATATAAGCCATTATAACTTGATAATATCTCATTGTGGTTTTGACTTGTATTTCTCTGATGATCAGTAATGTTGGGAACTTTTTCATATATCTGTTTTCATATATATATTTCAAATATATTTTCATATATTTGCCATTTGTGTGTCTTCTTTTGAGAAATGTCTATCGAAATCTTTTGTCCATTTTTGACCAGATTATCAGTTTTTTTTTCTAGAGAGTTGTTTGAACTCCTTACATATTCTGGTTATTGATCCCTTGTCAGAAGGGTAGTTTGCAAATATTTTCTCCCATTCGGTGGGTTGTCTCTTCACTTTGTTGATTGTTTCCTTTACTGTGCAGAAGCTTTTTAACTTGATGTGATCCCATTTGTCCAGTTTTGCTATGGAAGCCTGTGCTTGTGGGATATAACTCAAGTAATCTTTGTTCAGACCAATGTACTAAAGATTTCTGCCAATTATTTCTTATAGTAGTTTCATAGTTTGATATTTATATCTTTCTTTATATGGGAAGGTCTCTGTTATTATCCCTTTGAATAAACGCTCTACTCCCATCTCTTTTTCTACCTCTTTAAGGCCAATAACTCTTAGATTTGCCCTTTTGAAGCTATTTTCTAGATCCTTAAGCATGCTTCATGAGTTTTTATTCTTTTTTCTTTTGTCTCCTTTGATGGTATATTTTCAAATAGCCTATCTTGATGCTCACTAATTCTTTCTTCTGCTTGGTCAATTCTACTATTAAAAGACCCTGATGCATTCTTCAGTATGTCAGTTGCATTTTTCAGCTCCAGAATTTCTGCTTGATTCTTTTTAGATTCTATTTCACTCTCTTTGTTAAATTTACCTGGTAGAATTTTGAATTTCTTCTGTGTTATCTTGAGTTTCTATGAGTTTCCTCAGCACAGCCATTTTGAATTCTGTGTCTGAAATGTCACTTATCTCTGTTTCTCCAGGACTGGTCTGGTTCCTTATTTATTTTATTTGGTAAGGTGATGTTTTCCTGGATTGCCTTGATACTTTTAGAAGTTCACCTGCATTTAAGCATTAAAGAGTTAGGTATTTATTATTACTCGCAGTCTGGGCTTGTTTGTGCCCATCCTTCTTGGGAAGGCTTTCAAGGTATTCAAAAGGAATTGGGTGTTGTGATCTAAGCTGTATCTACTGTAGTGGGGAAGCCCAAGCCTAGTAATGTTGTGGTTCTTACAGACTGATAAAGGTACCACCTTGATAGTCTTGGACAAAATCTGAGAGAATTCTCTGGATTTCCAGACTGAGACTCTTGTTCTTTTCCTTTACTTTTCCCCAAACATACAAGAGTCTCTCTCACACTGTTCTGAGCCATCTGAAGCTGGGAGTGAAGTGACACAAGCACCCCAAGACCACCACCACTATAACTGTACTGGGTCAGACCTGAAGCCAGCACAGTACTGGGTCTCGCCTAACGCCTGCTGTAACCATTCCCTGGCTACTGCCTATGTTTGCTCAAGGCCCTGGGCCTCTATAATCAGCAGGTAGTAAAGCCAGCTAGCTCTGTGTCCTTCCTTTCAGGGCAATGTGTTCCTCCAGGCTCCAGGCAGATCCAGAGGTGCTGTCAGGGAGCCAGGAACTAGCGTCAAAAAACTTAGAAGTCTACCTGGTGTTCTACTGTACTGCAGCTAAGCTGACACTCAAACCACAGAATGCAGTCTTTCTCACTCTTCCCTCCCCTTTCCAAAGGCAGAAGAACCTCATTACATAGCCACTGCCACCACAGACTCATTGGAAATACTGCCAGACTTCCGCCAATGTTTCCTTAAGGCTCATAGGCTCTTCAGTCAGTTTGCAGCAAATGCTGCCTGGCCTGGGACTCACCCTTCTGGGCAGTACACTCTCCTCTGACCCAGGGCAGGTATACAAATGCCATCTAAGAGCCAAATATTGGAATCAGGGACCCCAAGAGCCCACTTGGTACTCTACATCCTTGTGGCTGAGGTGGTACCTAAAGTGCAAGACAAAGTCCTCTTTACTTTTCTTTCTGCTTTTCTCAAGCAGAAGGGGGCTTGCCCTGTAGCCACCACAACTTGGAATGTGCATAGTCTCACCTGAAGCCACCAAGTCTGAGTCTTACCCAAAGCATTTGATGGGGGTATCACTGCTAATTATTCCAGGTCCAAGAGCTCTTCAGTTAGCAGGTAATTAATTTTGCAAGAACTAGATCCTTCAAAGCAGCATGTTCCCTTCTGACCCAGAATGTGTCTAGAAAAGTTGTCTGGGAATTAAAGCCTCATGTCTTTGACCCATCCCCTAACCTGCTGTGACTCAACTGGTATCCAAGATGGAAGAAAAAGTTCGTCCCACTCTTCCCTCTCTTCCCCTCAAGCAGAAGGAAGAGGAAGAAAAAGTTCGTCCCACTCTTCCCTCTCTTCCCCTCAAGCAGAAGGAAGAGTTCTCTTTTGGAGCCACTGGCTATGCAGCCTGAGGTTAGGGGAGGGGTGATGCCAGCACTCCCTTAGCCACCCCAGCTGGTGTCTCAGTAAGTCATATGCCCCCACCAGTCCACTATCTCTGGGCCTAGTTCAGAACTAGGACTCACGTAAGAGTTGCAGTCCTTGTGACCTGGACTGCCTTTCAAGTTCATTTTGGGCCCCACAGCACTTTAGCCCATGGTGGCAAGGCTTGTGGGAACTCAAGTTCCAACTGCTGGATGGGCAATTTGCCTCTGGCTAGGGCTAGTTTAAATGCTTCCTCCATGGGCAGGTGTTAGCTGAATTTGTTCCAGTTTTTCTTTCTGCTATAACAAGACAGTACTGAGTTCAATGTCTCACAATTGCTGTGCTCTCCCTCCCCCAGCACCCGGAAATGCTCTCCATACCAGGCCACCACTGCTAGGATGTGTGTGTGGGGGGGAGGGGGAGTAGGGAGAAGGGCGGAGGGCAGTGCCATCAGTAATTTAAGACTGTTAATGCTGCCTCTTCAGTGCCCTTTCAGCAACATGAAGTTAAAACCAGGTACTGTGAGTAAGTGGTCACTCAGTTTTTGTTTCTTATGAGGGTGCTTTTTTGTGTGTGAACAGCTCTTCAATTGTGTCCTGTTGTGGGGGCGGTGGTGATTGATAGAGCGTTCTGGGAGGGTAGGCTTTTGTTATGGAAGAATTCTGAGTATATTCAAAATAGTTATTCTTCCCCTCCCTCTTCTCCAAATACAGATAGGAATTTTTCTATGATCCTTAAGGTAAGAACCTGGTGAAGCTCCTAGAGGTAAATAGATCTGCAAAGTATTGGTTTCCATAGAGACTAGGCCTCTAAGAGTTTAACCCTCAAGCTAGTACACACTCAGCCTCCAGAAATTCCTCAAAATTACCATACAAGTGTTTCTACCTATTTGTCGTTCCAGTGGCTTCTGCTGCAGGTAAACTGCTTCTTGGCTGTGATTCTTTGTATTTGCCAATCTTTCCAGATTTAGAGGGTGATGGGGCAGTAGTTTGCCCTGTAACCTTACTTCTTTGATGGACTTAAGAAATGTCATTGGTTTTCAGTCTGTTCAATGTTTTTACCATTTTGAGTGTGGGAGTGGTGACTTCCAAGCTTTTTACATGTCACAGCTAAAAAAATATTTTAACAGCTTTATTGAGTTACGTTTTACATATTATAAAATTCATCTATTTTAAGTGTACAATTTGATGATTTTTAGCAACCTTACTGAGTAGTGCTAACATCACCATAATTAGTTTTAGAGTATTTTTATCCCAAAAGGAAGCGAGTGTGTTTTTGATATCTCCTACCCGCTCACTGAAACCCTCCCACATGTCCAGACCTATATGTCTTTTCTAATAAACTCTTCCCCCAGAGTTTTATTCTATCTTTTAAAATACTATCTGCTAGATCTCTGCTAATTCCCAACCTTGTTTACCTCAAAGATTGGATTTAGAGTTAGAAGACCCCACACTGCCACTTACCGTTTTTATCACACTAGGTAATTCACTTCAACGTTGGAGATTTGCTTGAGGAAAGCAAGCAAGAATAGTTTATCCTGCAGCTAGCAATCCATTCCCTGCAACTAATGAAACACTGGGCACATAGGCAATGATCACTAAATATCTGTGAATGAATGAATCTGGAAGATTCATGAAATATTAATAATGGGGTATATGAAATCAAGGAGTTCACGGACCTATATATATAAATCTAGAGGTAAGGATTGTCCTTCTTAACTCAGGATTTTTATAAACCAGATGTTATGTTATTGAGAGTCTTTTCAGTGATATTCTTCCTTTTTTAGTAAGTACAGAAGTATGCAATAATGATTGACATCCCCTCATACTCTTCGTTTTTAAAATTGTTTGGCTGTGCTTGGCTCTTCTATCTTCTCCATATTTATTTTAGAAACTGCTCTAGAATATCTGTGAAAAATCATACCTTTTTATTCAAAGTAATGATCCTGGTCTTTGCTCATATTTGTAATGGCTGTTATAAGTTTACATTTACCCTCAAACTCTAATATAGTAGTTCTGAGGTCTCACTTCTTGATTGTATCTTGGTTGGGATTAACTAAAGATTCAGTACCAGAAGCGTTCAACTTGCCTAGACAAACCAAACGAAATAAAGAGATATTTGGGCAACTATATTTTACTATAGAGCCTTTCCCAAGTTTTACTTTTTGGAGTTCTTCCCATACTATCCTTTTTGAGGGGAGGAGTGCATTTGATTCTACTTATTAGTGTGATTTTCTATTATACTACAGAACTAGATCCATACAAGCACTGATAAAAAGGTAGATTCCACATAACTTAGAGGCAAAAAGACTAAAAGGTGTTCGTTCCTCCAAATCTAAATCCTGGATCTTACCACATCTAACTGATCATAAAACAGAAGGAAGTTGAAGGGGTAAAGAAGAGAAAAAAAAAAAGCTAGCTCCAGCTTACCTTATCTAAATAGCTAAATGTATGGAAGAGATAAATAGAAAGGGTTAATTAGAGTTAATTTGCCTGGCTAGTTTCAAAGAGCCAAACTCTGTTTTGACCTCATTTTCACTTTAAAGCAGGAAACAGGAAATAGAATGCAGGTTCATTTCTGAAAAGACTACCATGAAGCAAGTTGCCACTCTTCATCTTTTAGAGGGCAAGCAAGTAAGTGAGTGAAGTAAAGGGTGAAAAGCGGGGGCAGATCTGATGTGGAAAGAAGGGGGCTAAATATTTCCCTCCCTCCTATCCTGGACATTGAAACTTACTTTGATTGACAGGTTGTCATTCATCGCTCAAGCATAATTTCCCCTTGAACATGAATTCAATTTAATAAGTCCTTTGTTGTTCAAATAGTCTTGCTGTATATAACCTTTCCTTAGACCAACTTCTACAACATTTCCACAGACCCAGCTTATGTCCTTACTCAGCCATGTAGCCGCTGCTACCATCTAGAGTCTCAATACATTGGATTTATACTTAATCATCTTTTTACTCATTCATCCAAAAATATATATTATTTTTAATACAAATATTATTAAACAAAATTAAATATATTTTACTAGTAGGTGGTTAATAAATATTTATCAAATGAATGAATAAATACATAAATGAATCATTGCTGGCTTAAAGTATTTAGCTTAATGCACTAACTAATACTTTGTTTTGTATTTATATGTCTGAACAAATCATTTTTTTCTCCTTTGTCCCAATTCACACCTGGTAAGAAATCGAGCAATAGGGGGACAGGGCAAAAGACAGATACAATTAGGGATGTAAGAAGCCAGGATATAAGGAGAAATTTTCATTGCCTGCATGCTGAAATGCCAGGAACATAAACCATGATGAGGTATTATCTCATGGATTTCACAATAGCCTGATGAAATAGGTAGGGTATGATTATATTTATTTTCCAGAGGAGCTAAAACCAAGTGAAAGTGATGGACTTGCCCAAAGTCAAAGAGCCAGTAAGTGATATGGCCAAGTAGTGAATCTAATGCCAGCCCCAGTTTAGCACACAGCCAGACTTCATTTTTCTCAGACTCTGCTCGGACTTTGAAACCAGGGCTCAATCCACAGAGTAAGTCCAGGTTGACCCACAGAAATAAGCCAGAGGAAAGATGTTCTTTCATTCCTGGCTACATTAGAAGTCATCTGCAAGGGCTTAGCTGAGCTATGGTGGTGGTGAAGACTTCTGACCCAAGCATTTTATGCTAAAGTCCTGATTTAAAACAGCTAAGAGTTTATTCTCATTAGTAAGAGCAGCACTTAGCCGCTGAACCCACAGCTGCACCTCATTAATGTTTGATATTCTTAGTTAAGATTAATTTACTAGTAATCTCTAAAGAAGGCAGTAAATAAGGAGTAGGTTGTGAAATAATCTTACTCCTAAATAGATAAGCCACGAGTATTCTAGGACAGCCTCCTACCCATCTTGGGATGGGAGGACCCAACCCAAGTTCTGAATTGGTGAGAATCCCTTCCCCAGCAACAAAACCAAACCAAACAAAAAACATGGTTTATTTTCCATGTTTCCATGTTTCCATGTTTATTAATAAACATGGTTTATTAATCAGAATCATATGCCTAAACCACTGGTTTAAAATGTGCATTTTATGTAACCCTCCTTAGAGAGTCTAATTGTATAGTCCATGTGTACAGATCAAAAAACTCTGCATCTTTAACAAGCACTGCAATTGATTTTGTTCCAGGTGCTTAAGCTGCACTGTATAAGCACAGGTCAAATCTATAAAAAGGGAAGCTAATATTCATATACATAACAACACATCTATATATAATATGGAACTATATTTGACAGAGATAATATAGATACAACCATATTAATATCTATAAAGCCCTATACTTAACAGGACTACAGTGATGAAACAAAGGCAGAGCCAACTTTCAGCCCAAAAAATTTGGGAGGAACCATAAGCTTTCCCTTTTCAACAATGTTTTTCAATTTTATTTCCACAGTTCCATGCAAGTCAGTTAATTAAATACCTCTCCACCATCTACCACAAGCTGGTACCTAGATCTCTGTCCTCTCGTTCATCAAATCTCATAAAGGAGACAGATACAAATCTATACAAATAACTTCAATACAAAGGTGAATATAATCACATAAAACCAATATGATAATAGAATAAAGAACATGCCTGAAATTTTCATTTGTTAGAAATAAGTTCTTGAAATCTATTACAGAAATGAGATCCCTGAAATAACTAACAAAAATTGGCATTGTCCTTGATATCCATATGTTCATCAAATATTAAATGGATAAACGTAGTTGACTGTCGAATTAGCTGTATAACTTATCACAAATTGTCTTGGTTCGTTGGTTTTCCATTTTTATTTGCAATGCACTCTTTTTGCAAACAATGTATTTTATAAGACCACCTACCTACATGTATACATATCTCTTACACACACTGCCAAAAGTAGCCTTGAGCACTTCCTGAAGAAAAGTCTGAAAAACACTGTCAAGAAAGGAGGAAAAATAGAACAAAGAGAAAGAGTAGAAAGCACAGAATAAGTTCATAGAAATAAATCCCCGCATATTGGTAATTATGTTAAATATAAATGGACTTACTTCTGCTTCCAGCCAAAATGGAGTAAGAGGCCACCAGGTTTACTTTATTTGCTTTAAACAACTATAAAACCATTAAAAAAAAATACATGAAACTGGTTTTCAGACACTGGAAAAGAAATAGCACAGGACTGTGATACAGGGAGAAGGAAAAATCACACTATTGTACCAGATTACTACCTAGAGGCAGTTTCCGCGCTGTAAGTTGCAGAACAAGAGAAAATCCAAACAGAGCCCTTTAATCTTGATTATGTGGGGAGACAGAAGTTGAAGTTCAGAGAGGTCACAGTTACTAGAAATTATGAGGAAGAATACTGTAGAGAAGAGAGGCTGGACAGAAGACAGAGAGCTCTAAAGATCTGCGGAGGAACACCCTTGAGTCTTTGGCTGAGTACTGATATGTACATATATGAGAGGAAAGAAAATATGGTAATAGGACCCAACGTGAGGCATTTGGCAATATGTAGAAGGAGTCACAAAACGTCACACACTTTGACCCAGGGAAACCTTACTTCTGAAAAATGTTATGTACATCCACACGACCAGAGCTGCACTGCACTATTTATAATGGGGAAACCCTGAAAGAAGTCTGTCTAAAAATTATGTAGTAATTACGTACACCAGATTACATAAACTAGATGATAACTCGGGGCCCTTAAAACCACAAAATTTATGAACCCCACTGCTGTACATAGATTTTACAGGCATATATATTTGTGGGGGTCAGGCTGTATCTGTTGTTCTTAATCCTGGACACATTAGAATCATCTTTTTTTTCTTTTCCGCTGATGCCTGGGCCCCATTCCTGACTAACGAACTGTGAATTTCTGAGGATTAGGCCTGGACAGTGATCTTGTTAAAGTTCCCATGTTATTCTGAAGCAGGCTGAGGGGTAAGAATCGCTGGTGTAGAAGTTTCATTATATATAATGTCATTATATTATATTCTGTTCATTATATTTCTCAAAGAGATTTTTATCTAAACCATAAGAATTACTTTTGTAGATAAAAATAGTATATAATAATTTAAAACGTTTGTTACAAAAGTTATGTAAACACATGGTGAAATGCTTATAATGTTTTTAAAAGTACAATGCTAAACTTTTTGTATACAGTAATAACAACCACTTAAAGAACATATTTAAAGGTAAAAATACTAGAAGGAAATATGACAAAACGCTGCAAAGAAAGGTTTTACTAACTCATCAGTATTCTCTTTATTTTCCAAATTTTCTGATTCATATGTTGCGGGAGGTGAGTGTCTTTGAAGGACATACAGCAAGTATTGGTTTAAGGGACCCTATTGCATTGCCCTCCCGTAAAGCCCTCCAGGATTCTTAGCCTCCTGGCATTTCCCTTTCAGACACAGGATGCCACTGAGTTATTGCTTGGCCTGCCTCAATCTGAGTGCTCTCGTTAAAATTAAAAAATAGGATGGCCTAATTTAAGGGTTCCCTGTAGGATGTCTACCTTTAACCTCTGCCCTGCCAGTGTGGCTTGTAATCTTTCAGATGTCTCAATCAGAGATTTCATATCCAATATTTCTTTGCAGTCAATATTACAGACTAGCTGTTTTTCTTCCCTGAAGAAACCTAAATTGAAAGATGAACATTTTGGATCCTAAACTCTTTTCCCAGAAGACATGGAAAGTCTCTTTGTGTGGAAGCTAGAAAATAACTGATGCTAACCATAGCAAGGCACAAAGCATGCAACTTTTAACTACTGTAAGACGAATGAACTGATTATAACTTTTTCCTGCTGGGCCCCAAGAACCTACAGTCATTCTTCTTTTTCAGAAGTTAGATAATAGCCCCTATTGTTTCTTCTTTTAATTTCATAAAATGGCAAATCCCCGTAGTCTTTAATGATTTAGTTAAGTAAGCAATTACAGGAGATTGCTGGATCCATCTGCCTTTCCCCAATAGATTTGAGAATAAGAATGAGCATGTTCAGTCTTCATTCTTCCAAAAAGCCAATCAAACTCCTACTGTTTTGTAAGGTCATTGAATACCTCCTGCAGGCTCCTTCTAGAACTCTGTGTGGAAAGTTTCTTAAAACAGCAGTCCTAGGCTACCAGCATTAGTCAGGTCTCCTTTGGTTGCAAATGGCAGATGCTTCTCCAACTAGCAGAAGCCTCTCAAACTAGCTTATGCAACAACAACAAAAAGGAGGAAGCACTATTTAATTGCTCACATAACTCAAATGTCTACAAACAGGCTGGATCCAAGAGGTCATCAAACATCTCTCTTGTTCTCTCAGCATTACTTTCCTCTGTGTTGATTTCATTCACTACAGGCTCACCCAAGTGGAGGCAAGGAAGGCTGCCCCCACCCAGCTGCTCCAGATGGTGTCTTCTCTACATGCAATCTCAGAAGCAAATAGGTTCTCTCCCTCCAACATCTGCATCAGTTTTTGCAGAAATATTTGGCCGTACTGAGATCACACACAGCCTGTTTGGTAAAGGCTCAGCAGATACCCTCATATTTGGCCAACCTAGATCAAACACCTCTCAAAAGAAATTAAGGACTTATGGCTAATGGTCTTACTAGGTGGAGGGAACACTTGTCCACCATACAAGATGGAGTGTGTACTTTACACCATACTGTACATCTAAAACAATAGCTATCCATTTAAACTTAACAAAAACAAAATGGAGACAGAGAGAATTTTAGCTGAAAAAAATAATTTTAGTAATAATTTATCACCGAATGATAGGCATAATACAAGCAAGGAAAAGACTTGAAAAGAAATGTAAGGAACAACAAAAACTGAGATTAAATAATCAAATTATCAGATTTCAATTCCCTTTACCCTTTACAATCTTCTCTGAGTTACTACTTTATAATGGTTTGCAATATTGTATAGTACTTCAGTGTGTCTTTAAAAGTTTTGACTTCTCAGTGCATTGAGTGTTAACCAGTGCCAAATTTGTGTCTAATTTGTACACTTCTATAGCTGTTTATGTCAGAAGGGTAAGTCCAACACCAATATTGTAGTAATAGCTGGACATGAATGTCTTGTTAAACTTTTTTAAATGAATAAAGAAATAAATCTTGCCCAAACTGGGAACTATTATTTTTAAAGTAGCCTTTTTTATCAGCCTCCTGGCATCTTCCTGTGTGCTCATTACTTATCACGCGTCTCATTCCCTAGAAAAACTCCTATTAACATATTAGGATGTGTGCATTTTTAAAAATTATTCTTTAAAGAGAAAAGCCTTAAAAATCAAAAGAACAAATATTTAAGGTTTCATGCACCTCTATTAACTTATTTTTTAAAATCTAATGGACAAAGAATGCTCCTTTTGATCCTCAAATTGCCCCCTCTCCATTTTGCCACATATTTTGCCTATAGTGAGGCCATCTCTGATGTCAAATACATACTTACCATCTTAGTGCTGCACTTATAACACAAAAGAACAAGTCTACACAGCTAACATCCTTTCTAACTTCATCATCCTTTCTTCAAATGATGGCTTTTTTCTTTTGCTTATTGCTTTTATACTTAGGTTCTTTTTTTTTTCCTTATTACTACTAATAATTAACAGAGGATATAGGAAGAGTTAAAAGAAGTTAACAATACTTATATTTCATAAAAATATTGTCACCATGTGATTATAATCTTTTCCTTCTGAGTTATGACACCTCCTCAATTGCATTCATACACTATATTCATCAAAGAAGCAGGCGAAGAGCACCAGGTATAAGAGAAATATATGAAGAATAGAAGATTTTGCTTACAGTCCTCTGTCTTTCACTAACTAGCTGTGAGGCCATATGTGATTTCATTTAACATCTTTGGTGCCTTGGTTTTACCTATATGATGGTGGGGGTAGATTACAGAATTACAGTATCTAACATTTACTGAACATTTGTTCTGTACCTAATACTATGCCAAGAATATAGTTAATGTCATTTAATCTTCACAGTAAGTCTAGGGAAGGAGTATTATTATTATCCCATTAATGCTTGAAAACTGAGTTTCAGCATCATTAAGGTTCTTGGCCAAGTGGTAAATAGAAGAACCAGTATTAGACTTAACCTTTGTTTGACTGCTAAGCCTAAGCTGGTAACCCCCATAATTTCAAGTGAAACAGATTTCTAAACAGTCTTCTCCATACTAATAAATTTAACATCCCATTGAGAAAAAACTTACATGCAATCTGGAGAACCTCATAGCTCCTCCTTCTGTTGCGCATAATTCAGGCTTGTACTGTATTTGCATGTTGTCTGTCAAATTTAGTTCCCAAGCAGAAACTTCGTCTAACACAACATTCTGTCTAGAGGTTCACACATCTGTTTAATGATGGGAACTTTGCCATTAATATTTATTTGTCGTGAGTTCAATATATATCTAACAATCCTGAATGCTAAAAAAAAATTCCCATACTGCTTAATGCTATTATATATGGATTTAAAAGATTGTGTGTGTGTGTGTGTGTGTGTGTGTATATACACTCACAAAAGCCTCAGTTTGGCATAGTCTCATTCTATATAGACTTTGCTCACAGTATATATCTCTAGCAAAGATCTCCCCCAGTTCATTCATTCATTCAGTGAGTGAATGATTGGCATTTAGTGAATATTTAGGCATTTTGTTTTCCTAGCATTGTGTTGAGTGCTAGAGAAAGAAAAAAAAAGATGATCTCAGCCTTCTGGAATGTATGGTATAGTATACTAGGGTTTGGCATATAAGAAAGTAAATAGACAATTATAATGTGTTATAATAAGTAGTATGGGTTAAGTACACCAGAGGGAGCATCTAAGTCAGGATTGGAGATCAGAAAAGTCATTCTAAGCAAGTGATATCACAATGAGAGCTGAAGTGTTCTTACAAATTAGCCAGGTGAAGAGCAAATGAAAGAGGACTTCACAGATAAAATGATGTTCAAAGACTTAAAGAGTAAGGAAACAGAGAAAGGCATTATTCCAAAAACTGAATATAATTCAGAATGGTCAGATTACCAAAGAAGAGTGGTGAGAAATGCGATTTAAAGGTAGGCTTTTAAAGGACTCTGTAATACATGGCAAGGCATTTGGGACCTTTACCGGAAGACAACTGAAAAGATTTAAGTAGTGTCATGAGATGATCAGATTTGCATCATAGAAAGGTCACTTTGGCTTCAGTGTAGACAGCGAATTACATAGGGCAAGAATGGGCTGAGGGAGAACATTTTTGTCAAAAATGGCCCTCAACTACTGAAAAGGTAAAAATAGGAAATGAAGATTACTTATCTTGAACGACACTGATTCCTAAAGAAGATAGTGATAGAACATACCTCGCTGGTGGCACCAGATCTGGTGAGGAAAATTACCATTCTGGACTAGTCAGTAAAATTTATACAATCTTATATGGTGACCTGGGCACATATACCACAATACTACTTCTGTGTGAAATAACTGGGAAAGAGGGGCCCTGAAAGGTTGCAAGCTGATCTTAGCTGATAGAACGTTTCTGAGAAAGCTGTTTTCATTAAAATGTACCAGAGACCTGGTGAAATACACTTAATTTAATGTTCCAACCTAGTAGCTTTCACTGCCCACAGCCACAGAATCCCCCCAAAGTCTGGACTTATTGATTGAGTGAAACAATTAGAGAGACTGTCCACCAAATTTCCTACCTGCTGAGAATAGAGATTATTCCAAGGAATTCTGATTCCCCATTCAAGAAAGAGGCACTTGGATGTTGGCCAAAGTACACTATCGTGATGTTGCAAGATTGACTGGTACAGATATAGAAGAGAAAGGACATTTCATTGAGAGTCTTAAACATCTGGCAATAAAAGTTATCAGTGCTTCAAACAATATTTTAGACCCAGTGGCATTTAAGGGGGTTGTAAACCACAGAACCATGCAGGTCAAATTTGTAGCCAACTTTCAAAGGAAGGAAAACAAATCTAAGGTGTTAAAGTTGAAGACTTTCTTACAGAAGATCACAGTAAAGAAAAGGGAAGTAAGTAAATAATGAGTATCTTCTTTCTTCCAATGGGGTCTAAACAATTGGGGGAAAAATTAAGAGAAGTTGAGGTTTTAGTCTTCAGCAAGATCTGGAGTCCAGGCAGTGTAATTCCCAGGTAAGGGCTGATTGTTACCACTTCGCTAATGAACAAAGCAAAATATAGAGTCAATTTCCTCTTAGGAAAATAAAAACTACTGGCTAAACTAGAACAAAGCCAAAAATGACCCAAGAAAGTACAAATGTTAACCATTTTATGTGTTGAAGCAGAAGGTGGGATAAATCATGCAGGGAAAGGAATGAGAACAGTAAGCTAAAATTTTCCTCAGTAAAGGTTCTGGCATAGCTACCAGGCTGAAGAAGAAAGGAAGGATCACCAAGGTAACTTCCTCCACTAAAGATAAAAGATAACGAATACTCAATGAACCAGATATGACTTATAGACATGTTTCCTTTGACCTACAAAACATCTTCTTAAACTTTAAGTCAATATTTTTAAATGGGGGGCTTTAATACACACACACACACACACACACACACACACACACACACACATACACACACGCCAGTCCAAGGGCAATATAAAGCTTTAGAAACCCTAAGTCTACATTCCAGCATGGCAATGCTTATTTGGAGCTTTTGAGATAGGTTCTATGCTACCCCAACTGACTACCTTTTCCACCCAGGCTGCTCTACTCAATTACCTTACCTCTCTAGTACCTGTATATGTCTGTGACTTCACCGTAGGACAGGACTATAGGACTTCAGCCTAGTCATTTTTCAGATGAAGTGTTAAAACCATAGTCCTATAATGGAACTACTAATGAAATCCTTCAACATAAACTAGCTGCAAGTGTCTTAATGAGTTAATGTGATGGAAGATATCTGCCAAGAAAGATGACTTTGGCTTGGGAGCAATGGATCTTAAATCCTTCCTTCTGAAAATAAGTATGTCTTGTTGGCTATTGTCTATTCAGGGAACTCCTAGTTTATGAGAATACAATCACATTCTCAATTTAAAAGGGAAAGCTTCTGTTTCTGTAATTTATAGCAAGGAGCGTTTATAATTCGTGCAAAAGTGGTTTAAAGTTATTAAGATAAAGTTAAAGGGAAAAATGAAGATGCCTGAAAAAAATCCCTGTTTTATGCTGCTTTGCCTTATCATCTTACAATGATTACTTTATCCTATCTGAATTCTCAAGGTGGTATTATAAATAATGTGAAGAACACCTTTGTAATCATCTCCTTAGATTAAATTTCTAAAAGTAGGATAATATCCTGGGTCAAATAGTTTGCTCACTTTACAGTTTGATATATAGACTAAATTACTTAAAGAAAGAACTACCCATGTAACTCCCATCAATAAATCATGAGTTATTATTTCCCTACCCCTTCATTAATAATGAATTTTGTCAATATTTTTAACCTATACTAATTCAAAAGTGAAAGTATATTTTATCACACATTCTGCACTGATAGAATTATTAATGCAGTTAGATATATTTTTCATGTTTCCTGGCAATTTGTATTTTTTCTGTTCATCACCATTGTCCATTTGTCAATGGGGCTATTACTTTTTTTCTCATTGTAGGTCTCACTTTTTTCTCCTGATTCATGAATCTGTAATGTTTGTAACATTAATATTTTGTCACTTTTATTGCCTAGAAATCAACTTTGTTTGATATGAATATCATTACTTCCTACTTTCTTCTTGCTTGTATTTGTCTGATACCCATGTCATATCTATCTAGCTATAAGTTCCTCCAGCAAACCCAGTTTTTCTATTCTCTTAAATAAGGTAAGCCCTTATTTTACCCTTCTTCTCCCAATGTTTCCTGATTTTGTTAACTAGGTTCTTTTGCTCCACTTTAAAAGTAGCACCCATATAATTTTTTTTCACATTTAGTTGCTACTTGCATATGCCAGTATGTTTCACCAATTTCTGAACTCACTGTAGGTCCTTGCATCCTACTCCTTCCCTTTTGGTTCCATTTTAGCAGGTTTTTATGTAAGAATCTATGAGTGGTAAACTTTCTTGGTCTTCATGTGCTTGAAAACAATGATTTATTTGGCATTTAGTCTTGAAGGATATTTTAACAGGATATAGAATTCTAGCCTAACTGTTATTTTCTGTCAACTATTTGAAGACATTCCTTTGTCTTCTGAGAACTCTGACTACTGATGAGAATTTTTGCTCTTCCCTCTGGTTATCTCACTCTTTGATTTCCTGAGATCTCACTGCACTTTTCCTATTAAAGAACTGATGAGTGTTATGGTTGGAACTGTGTCTCCCTCAAAAAGATATGTTAAAGTCTGAACCCCTTAGTACCTCAGAATGTGACTTTATTTGGAAACAGGGTCTTTACAGAGGTGACCAAGTTAAAACGAGGTCATTGGGATAGATCCTAACCCAATATGACTGATGTCCTTATTAAAAGGAGATAATTGGACAAAAAGGCAGACATGCATAGGAGAACAACAACATGAAGAGACAAGAGACAATGCCATATGAAGATCAAGGCAGGGATCAGGGTGGTGCATCTACAAGTCAAAGAGCACCACGATTATCAGCATCTCCACTTGTTCAAGGGTCTCCTTTCAAGTACCTGGTATTTATTCAATAAGTCAGTGGGTGGATTGGCCCAGTTCCTAGATTTGAATCTGTGCCTGCTTATGGTAATTCTGTCTCTCAAAATACTCAGCTCTGTGCAATCTGTAACCCAGGAAATCATTGGCTTCAGCTTTTTACAACCTCCTTTCATAAATTATGAAGCTCCAACACAGCCTCTGCTTTTAAGCAGTAAGCCTGGCCCCAGTTTCCTGCTTTACATGGGCCACCATTAGTCCCTGTTACTCCATCCCAGCTCTGCCTAATTCTGGTCCCAAAATTTAGCAGGCTTATAATTTACTATTTTGAGTTTTCTCTTACACTTTCAGATGCATAGATAAATTTTTAGTTCAGCCATGTCTTTTCAATTTTTTCATTTTAGAGTTTATCATTGCTATATATTTAGAATGGCAAGTAAGGACTCAAACATGAAATCATAACCACATCTTGAACAGAAGCTGTGGATTACTTTCCAACTCTAATCCTTTATGAGTCATTCTCAGTTAACTACTGTTAACACTCTTCCCAGAGCCCAGTGCAGAGGACTCTTTTGGCCTGGAATGGCCCATAGGAACCATTCCTAGGCTATAAGTAAATTAGGGTTACACAGCTTTTGAAAACTAAGGCTAAGATAGGCTCTATCTTTTCCCCAGGCTGATAAAATATACACATTCCAGCACCAAGTGCAGTATAAACAAACAAACATAGATAATAATTTTTCCTTAATTCTGAACGCTGATTTGGATTATTTTACCTCCATAATGCTGAAACAAAGTTCTTTGTCCTTACCACCTCAGCATTACAGACAGGAAACAAGAAAAAAGAGACATATCCATTAGCAATAATCTTTTAACTTTTGTTACACATTACATGCCCCACTAGCAAGACTACTTGTTGCTGTGGTATCTGACTAAACAAGATCAACTCTCCTCTTTCCTAGAAGTAATGAAGGGAAGCTTTAAACTCCTTCCTTGAAGACTAACACCTATCTTCTTCAAAACCTTCTAGTGTTATTCCATTATCTTCTAACTTCTAGTAAAGGTGAAAAGATTTGGGTCACATTCATTTTTTCCCCATGATAAATGTCCTACTTCCAATGTTAATATAGCTAAAGAATGCTTTATTTTTCATTGAACTTCACTAAAGTTGTATTCCTTGTTTACCTTGGTATGGCTTGTATTTTTCCTTATGCTTTGAGCTAGAAACATAGTGTTCAAGCCCATAGCTCTTAATTAATCATTCACTTGCTGGAGGTTGTGTGAAGAGTATCTCTGGGGAAATTTTTATCTGCCTACTTCTATGTAAATTTGTTGAGTACCCTGCTCTGAGAGCTTTCCATAATCTCTAAAGAAAGGATACCTTATACCATATTTTCTGTTCCCCAGCTTTGGATTCCCTAATCAGCCTTTCACAGATTTCTCTAAGTAGCTACAAATCTACTCCCTCCCTCCACTGAGTATTATTCACAATATCTTTTTAAGCTTAATCTTTCCTCCAATCATGTATCAGATTCCCATTAAAACCCCATCTAGGCAGTTAAAATGGTAGTATAATATAGTTTTTCTATTAGATTTATATATCTTGTGTTCTGTGGGAGAAGGATGAGTCTCGAGTGAGCCATTTCCTTTTGTTCTCCCATGGCTCTCTTTCACCACTGGAACTTCCATACTCACCAATTCAAAGCTTAGCATCCTCAGCTGTCTTATCTGACAGGTTTGTAATATGACTCTATGGCCATGCACCTGGGGTATTCCTAAAGCTGAAGTTTAGCCTCTGTTTATGTTTTTGATGTTTTTGTTATTCACTTCCATAAATTCTAGGCAAAGGCACACATTATGCAAACGTGCCCTGACTCTACACTCTTTTTCATAGATTTATGAATAAAGTGAGGTTTAATTTAGCTATTTATAATAAGAAGTGAGAACTAGTAGGCAGCCAGCTGAAGAACAGTGGAAGTATGAAGAGCAGTCAGTGACACTGGGGAGGACTCCAAGAAGTTCAGTTTGGCCAAAACATAGATTATGTCTAACAGCGCCATATTGACTTCTTAGATCCTTATCAGAAGGTATCATAGGTTAAAATAATAAATATTAATACTATTCAGATATTTTGTTGCTCCTTTTACTATCATAGGAAAGTGCATTTGAAAAAGTAGAACTGATTCTGTGGGAATAAAAAGAGCAAAGGAGTGGGAGTCATGGGAACTTTTTTGAAAAACGAGAAACAGCTGCTGTTAAGCAGCTGTGTGTGCTTGGACGTGGCCCCTAACATCTCTAGAGCTCATTTGCTACAACTGTCACGTATGAGAGTAGAACTCTCTATCCTTTAGAATCACTTCATGATGCATTTATTTATGTACAAATGGTAGTAGAAAGATGACTATTTTATTTATCTGTAAGTGAAGTCACATACACACAGAAAATATATTGTGATTCCTGCCAACCTACTTTCTTCAGTTTTAGTATCCCTGACATCACAATCAACTATAATAAAAATAATTGCAATACCTTAATTAAACATATCCAAGACTCTTGAAGCAGAACCTAGAAAAAAAGATTACAAAATTGCACACAGATGAAATGTTTATGTTTTTAAAATTTCTGCCTAAATGCATTTTGAAGCATAACTATATTTTTAATTCAAAAATAGAGTCAAGATAGTCGTAATTAGTATTGTTTGGGGAATAATTTATTATAATATTGTTCAAACTCAAAACAGGCCTTCAGAAGACTCTTAAAGACTCTTTTGAATTGTTTTCACCTGCCTCTGAAGTGAAGGACATTTTACACAAGCACAAAGTGGAAAAAATTATAAATAACTATGGTTATTAAAAGGAAGGCAGGTGGCATTGATTAGAAGAAAATAGTAAAAGATTATCATTTGGAAGTAATTTCACAATTACGTGCTATGGATTTATCTAGTCTGGAACTACTGTGTGAGAGTAATGCAAATTTTGCTGAGCTTCATAATTATGAAGTATTTAAGATGAAAAATTAGCAGCCTAATCACATTATCCTCTACACAGGAGCACATGGTTAGATATTTTTGCATCTGAAATTCTCTCCAATCACAGATCATTACTATATATGATCTTTGAAGCAGTGGAGTCTAGAAGAGGGAAATAGCTGTGTTATTTGACATCCTGTTCTATTTTTCAATACGTAATACGTAACGAACACTCAATAAATACTGATCAATAATATATTTAATGAGAATTCAGATTAAAATAACTGTTTATTACAAATAATCTTTGGGCACAATACAGTTACTAGGATCATCTTGACATAATTTCACATAAATCACAAACTGGGCAAGTTTGGGCAATGAGCTCTTATAACTACTTATTATTTTCAATGTTATATGAACTCTTCTTAGATAATAATGGAGCCAGCCTTTGGTGCAGAGTAATCTTCTCTGACATATCATAATTTACATATGCAATACATAAGTGAAAATACTTTCAAGTTTTTAGGCAATATCACCTGTGACCATGAAAATGACTTTGATTAGCAAAGAGAACAAACTTCTCCCCATTTTGCTTTTCTTTTGTAGGAACTTTCCCTTTGCAATATTATGTACTGCCTAGTTCTCAAAATCAGTTGTGAAAAAGAATAACCTAGGGATGTTGAAAAAAATTCAAATTCCTGAATCTGACCCAAAGAGATTCTAAGGAAGTAGGAAATAATGATGGCTGCCTTGACTACTTCATGGGATAATGAGACAGCAGATTTGAAAGACTTCTTTTTAATTTTTATTTTTATGGAGTTGAAAGTATTATTGTTATAATTAATAAATTTAAGAAACTGCACAGGAAAATTTTTTTTTTGAGACACAGTCTCACTCTGTTGCCCAGACTGGAGGGCAGTGGCACATCATGGCTCACTGCAGCCTCGTTCGCCCCAGGCTAAGGTGATCCTTCTGCATCAGCCTCCCAAGTAACTGGAGTTTCACTATGTTATCCAGGCTAGTCCTGAACTCCTGGGCTCAAATGATCCACCCGCCTCAGCCTCCCAAACTGCTAAGATTACAGGCATGTAATCAGCTGGAAAAGATTATTTTCAGTAACATTTTTCTAATTATAGGAGTATTAGATGTTCATTATATAAAATTTGGAAGACAATGAAAGGTATAAATAAGAATCTGCTCATATCCCATTACAAAGAAATAACAGCATTAACTTTTCTTTCTTTTTTGGAACTTTTAAATTGTTTATTAAAACACAAAGAAAATTGCAATAATCACACGTTTAGATCAGTTGACTATTCACAAACAACTCACTTGTGTAACCAGCGTCCAGCTCCCAAATCAAGAAATAGTATGTTATCAGTATCTCAGAATCTTTCCCATTTCATGCCTCCTTTTGTTACAATGCTCCACCAAAAATATATCTTGACTTCTAATGCCATAAGTAAGTTTTAAGTTTTGTGTGCTTTTGACTTATCTGTGTGTGTCTGTGTGTGTGTGTATATATGTAAAATACATATACATATATATGGATATATGTATATGGATATATGTATACATATGTATACTCAAGTCTAGCCTAGGCAACACAGTGAGACCTTGTCTCATATATATGTATGTCTCATGTATATGTATATGTCTCATATGTGAGATATACATATATATGTGTAGATATGTGTGTGTGTATATATGTGTATATATGTGCATATATACACGTATATACAAGATCGCATATATACATGTATATATCTCATATACATATATAAGCTCTCATATATATATGTATATGCCTCATATATGAGATATACATATACCATAAATATATGTGAGACAAGGTCTCACTGTGTTGCCTAGGCTAGACTTGAGTAGCTGAGATTACAGGCATGTACCACTGTACCTGGGTCTATACATTTTTATGTATACATCTTCATTTTCTCAACATTAAATTAACAGAATATGGGCATTTGTGAAATTTATTCATATTGTTCTGTATAGTTATATTTTACTCATTCTCTTAGCTGTGAATATGCCACAGTTTAGGGCAATTACAAATAGTTCTACTATAGACATTCTTGTATATGTTTTGTGTGAACATCGATATACATTTATGTTGGAGATATAATTAGGAGTGGAATAGCTGAGTCACAGGATATCCATACATTCATTTTAGTATATGGTTAAATGGCTTTTCAAAGTGGTTGGACCAATTTACACTCCCACTAGAAGAGTATGAGAGCTCTAGTTGCTCCACATCTCACCAAAACTTGGTGTGCTCTTTTACACTTTAGCCATTTCAATAGACAGAATGTTGTTATACTGTAGTTTTAATTTATATTTTCCTAATGACTAATAAAGTTGAACTCCTATTATTAACGTTGTGATATATTTTTCAGTCTTTTTTCTATATGTATGTGTATAATGTACATATAGTATTTTAAAATTAAGATTATATTTCATATACAGTTTCACATGTACCTAAAGTTATCATATGAAATTTCCATATTTATAAATGTTATTTAGAAATGTTAATATGACTTTTAGAATATCATTCTGCTACTGTGCTTGGTTGTAATTTTATATACACCCAAGCAGATTAGAAAACTATATTCACCAGTCTAGTATGTGAGATAATTTATTATTTTCATTTTCTTCCATCTCATCAACAATAATGAATTTATGTGCTGATGAATGTATGCTCAGATGTTAATTAAAATCTGAATAAAAATAGGCCAATAAAAACAATACTGAAATTTTAATTGAACAACTGATTTTACTGGTTTGGTTTCTAGCTCCCCTTTTTCTCTTGTTTAAGTCATAGATATTAAATTGATTAAACTATGATTATTTTATCCCAGGATGAGAAGCAGTGGAGTGGAGCTGTAGTAGTTAAGTCACATGAAGTTACTGGCATATTCCCTGGCTGTGTTGGGAGGTTTTTGTGCAGATCAAGTGAGAGTCATTTAAATCTGAAAACAGTTTGTACTATGTAAGGGATTATTACAAATTAGGGATTATTATTATAATTCTAGCACAGCAGCTTGTAAATATAAAGTTCTCAATAAATATTTGCTCAAAGTCAAAAGTACAGGTGGCCAGTCCACAAATAAAGGTTATTCTGAGATATTCTGCAGTTGCAAAGTTAAAAATGAGACTCTCACAATGAGAGATGCCATTAGGATTAACTCTACTTTTTTTTTTTTTTTTTTTTTTGAGATGGAGTCTGGCTCTGTCGCCCAGGCTGGAGCGCAGTGGCCAGATCTCAGCTCACTGCAAGCTCCGCCTCCCAGGTTTACGCCATTCTCCTGCCTCAGCCTCCTGAGTAGCTGGGACTACAGGCGCCCGCCACCTCGCCCGGCTAGTTTTTTGTATTTTTTAGTAGAGACGGGATTTCACTGGGTTAGCCAGAATGGTCTCGATCTCCTGACCTCATGATCCGCCCGTCTCGGCCTCCCAAAGTGCTGGGATTACAGGCTTGAGCCACCGCGCCCGGCCTCTACTTTTAATCATTGTAGAGAAATGTAATACTGAACATAGATTTACCCCATTAGAATAGACATAAAAGACTACAAGATTTTTTTAAAAATAAGAATGCTGCTATTAGAGTTTAGGTTTAACTTATAAACATCTAACAAAAGCAATCTATTACTTTTATATTTCCCTGTATAACTGATTTAGTACATTTATATTTTCAAGACAATTCTTAGCATTAGACTGTCAGTAATATTCTGGGTATGTTGGAATGTAATTTAATATATTTATCACAGTTAGGCACAGCTGACTCTGTAACCAGATATAGCAGTTACTTATGTGCTTTGTACGTTAGAACAACATAGCAGAGACCTTTGGCGGGGGTGGGGGATTGCTTTTAAAAAAAGGTTTGAAAAAAAGAGCGATTACTAATTGAACATAAACCATGTTCTACAAACTTCACAAGGTAGTTTAAGTGCTAAGCATTTCGTTTAACCAGAAATCAATAGCTTACTTTCTGTCACTGTATTATTATGACGGGTAAGGCTTAAAACTGTGAGCATTTTTTAAAAAAATGAGTTAACTTATACTGAGAACAAGTTTAAGAAGGACAAGTCTGACTTCAGTACATATTTCCTATTCTCATTGTCTTATATCAAGAGGTTACATCTAACACCCTGCACTTATTCACATATGCCCAGGCCCATCCAGCAACAACCCGCATTTCTCAGATAGTGAGCGTTGCTTCCTTTTCTCTTTCTCCTATTTATTTGTAGATGTCTGTGTAATTTTAAAGTTCATCTCACTTATTGATATATTACATGTCTCTAAGCCACTTGGTGGCAACATATAGGGAGCACCCTGGTCCACACAGTGATGTTTCCAGAGCTAATGATATATACTGTATGTCACAACTCACCCAGAACTTACAAGAAAAAAATAAGGCTTCCAGACCAAAATCCCAAATGCAAGCATTTCTGAATTTGTAGCAAGGATCACATTTGCAACATTGCTAATTCCAACCCTTCCAAAACCTTCTAATACAGTAGTATGTAGATTATTAGGGTGATAGAGAACATAAAAAATGTGTAGTCAAAATATCATTTGAGAACTTCCTGCATCAGAAGGACCTGAAATGATTACTGAAAACTGCCCCACTCAGACCCTCAGAGTCAAAATCCCTGGGGCTAAGCCAATTAGTCTAGATTTTTATTACGTTCACTTGGTGATTCTTATACATAATAAAGTTTGAGCATCTCTGCTATCACATATCAGAATATTTATCAGAGATAATTCTATGAAGCTAGGCTTCAGAGAGCAGCTGACCTGCTAGCATACAAAAAAGCAGGGGCAGCAGGAACACAGGTTATGGCTAGGCATGGGCACAAGCCATTTAAAGTCAGGAAAGCATAACAGTCATACGCACTAGTTGCGGTTGGATTCTATGTGGAGGAAGAAATACTGGTTTGTATCAGCAGATATCAAAATTGGGTGGGAAAGTAAGCAGAGCAAGAGGTCATGTGAAGAAGCTGCTTCTCAGAGAAATGGTCCAATCTCTGGATACTTCCATAGGTAAACATAATTTAGGCCTAGTTGAAGGTCCTCTGAATTGTACTCTATTCAACAAAAATATAAATACACTTACAAATATGTACATATGTACGTTTATGTAAATATATGTATGTGTATACATATTATATGTGTATATATGTATTAAATACGTGTATATATTTTTAAAGATGTGGCAGTAATTAGACAAATTAGTCTCTGCTCTTATGGAATTAGTATTTCAGTAAGAGAAAACAAAAAATAAATAAATGGAAAAATATACTGAAGCCAGCTGGTGACAATAATATAAAAAAATTAAAGCAAGACAAAGGACATGGAGAGTAACAGTGTTGTTTTAGGTAGGATGGTCGCAGAGGTATCTTTGATAATGACTTTTGAGGAAAGACTTAAAGGAAGTGAGAAAGCAAGCCATGCAGATATCTGAAGGAAGATGCTTCTAGGTAAAAATTTTCGAGGTTGGAATATTCTTAGGGGGTGAAGGAGCAGCAAGAAGGCTAGTGCGCCTGGTGCCAACTGTCCAAAAGGGCGTGTAAGAGGGACTGAGATCAAAGCAGTTACCGTGGGCAGATCTTGGAATATTGCAGGCCCGAGGACTTGAGTTTTACTGTGAGATGGGGAGATTTGAACAGAATAGTGTTTTAAAAGGATCATTCTGGCTGTTGTGGAGAAAAGTCTGCAGATGGGCAAGGGTGGAAACAGAAAGACCAGTTAAGAGGCTCTGGCATGTCTAGATGAAAGATAATGACAACCCAGACCAGAGTGGTAGTTGGAGAGGTGGAGAGAAATAATCTGCCTATGTCAAAGGTAGATCTGACAGATTTTTCTAATAGATTGGATCTAGAGTATGAGAGAAGGACAGGAGTCAAGGATGTTTAAATGTTTTCAGCCTGAACTACTGCAAGAATGGAGTTGCCATTTACGGAGGGGGAAAGCAGCGGGAAGAAGAGATTTAGAGGGAAGTAGAAAAGAAGAGTTTGATTTGGTGGGGGCTTGTTAGGTTTGAAATGTTTATTAGGCATTTAAGTGGAAACATCAGGTAAGCAGTTGAAAATATGAGTCTGAAGTTCAGGAGTGAGAACAGGGCTGGACGTAAAAATGTCATCAGTGTAGAGAGGCCAGGAAACTGGGTCAGGTCATCTAGAGAATGCATGGAGATAAAGACGGGGCCCGAGGACTGAGTCGCAAAGCACAACAATGTTCAGCTGAGAAAAAGCCAGCCAACGAGAGGAAGCAGGGTCAGACAGCAAAATTGGAGGAAGCCAAGGAGAGTGATGTCCATGGGGTAACACGAAGAAAGCGTTTTAAGGAGGGAGTGACAGTATGTGACAAATGCTGACAATAGATTTAGTAAGATGGGAACTGAAAACTGACCATTAAATTTGATGACTTAAAAGTCATTATTGACTTTGACAAAAGCAGTTTTAATGATACAGGATGAACAAAGGCTTAAATAGATTTGATATCAGAGAAATTGAGGAGGGAAAGTAAAAACAGCTGAAATAGTCAAGTCTCAAGGAGTTTAGCTATAAAGGATCAGAGAAAAGGCTTGGTAGATGGGGAATAATGAGAAGGCATGGAAGTATGTTGTTGTTTTGAGGTGGGAGATATTATACGTTTTTAGGCTAATGGAAATGAGCCAGTAGAGAGGGGACAAATTACAATGCAAAATGAAAATGAAAACTGCAGGCATGAAGTTCCTGAGGAGATAAAAGAGGATGGCATCCAGTTCACAACAGGAAGGGTTGGCCTCGGGAGAAGAAAGTTTGCCATTTAAAACAAATGGAAAAGTAAAATATTCAGGCCCAAATAGAAGGAGATTAATAAATGTGGTAGAAGGATATGGAAAAATTATATTCTTGGTTTTCCCTCTTTACACAAAAAGAAGTAACGAGCTGAGGGTGAGAAGGGGGAGGGAGGTGCTTAGGATCAGTAGAGTGTAACAGTGGATTGACTAAAGAAATGTAGCAAGATTTGCTGGGCAGCATCAGTAATGTACTTGAATTTTGTGGTTTTCTTTTTTTCTATTTTTTTCTTGTTTTTCTTTTTGAGAGGAAGTCTCCCTCTGTCACCCAGGCTGGAGTGCAGTGGCACAATCTCAGCTCACACAACCTCTGGGTTCAAGAGACTCTTCTGCCTCAGCCTTCAGAGTAACTGGGATTACAGGCATGTGCCACCACACCTGGCTAATTTTTGTATTTTAGTAATTTTTGTATTAGTATTTTGTATTTAGTAGGTTTTGCCATGTTGGCCATGTTGGCCCGTCTCGATCTTCTGACCTCAGGTGATCCACCTGCCTCAGCCTCCCAAAGTGCTGGGATGTGGTTTTCAGTGTCAGGTGAGGCCAGCAATGTCTTGCAGGTGTGAACACAGTAGAAGGTTGAAGCTAATCAAAGTTGAGTTTTTGCCAGGTGATTGTGACAGAGGGAAAGAGGAGCAAGAAAGTTGAAGATGTAATCCTCATCATCATATAGTCACAATAGCTATAATTTATTCATTATCTGTGATGTGTAAGACATCATGCCCAGCAATTTATGGAACTGATCTACAATCTTTGCAAAAAATCTTAAGGGGAAGTATTATCTCCATTTTTCAGGTAAAGAAACTAAGGCTGAATGATATTCAGTGCCATTTTGCATATCTTACATTTGTAATAATGACTGTGATATTATTAATTCTGGTTTTCCATCCATGGCTCATTAGAAATGTAATAGGGAAAAGTGAAAACGTGACTGCTGGAGTCGGCTTTGGAAAATACCCCTCACGTACACTACAACCAATCCTGGCATGCTAATTTAAGTGCTTGAGGAAATTTTCTGTTTGCAAAACCTTTTGATAAGAGGAGAATAGGCTGAGTAATCAGATTTTTGAACTTGAACCAAGCCCAAGGAATTGACTCTAAGAGCTTTGAAACTTTTTGAAGCCTTTTTTCTTTTTTTTTTTTTTTTTGTAATGTCAAAGTTTCTCCAATTCTTTCTGTTGCTCATGGTGGTGGCTTGATTTCACCCTTAGGGCTTAGGACTCTTATTTGAGAAAAAAACAATTCAATAACTTTAGCAAGACAGCTATAACACTAAAATCCTAGTCTCAAATGGACAATGAGGAGTTAAACTGCTCTGCATTATAAATAAAGGGCCCTCTTCACTGAGTGCTGTTTCTGAAAATCATAAATTGTCCAATTTTAGGGGTTCTGAACCCAAGAACAGAGAATATTTGGTCAATGTCACCTCTAAATGATGGGGAAGAACACACTCCTCTAACATGGTATTGGCCAAGGAAAATGGGAGAATGGCCAGTTGGGAATAACAACATCTAATCTCCAATTGGTTTTCTTCTGCATCATAAACCCCATTCGGTTAACCTCAAGCCTTTCACAAAGTTTTATTTAAAACCACAGCCTGCTCTTACATGTCTGGGTGATTTAGAATGGGACCTATGTCCACACATGGAACAAGGTGTTGTGTGAATTGCTACAGAAGCCTTAAGAAATGGTTATGAGAAAGCAAGAAACCTAAAGAAACTGTCCAGATGAGAAGGCACGTATCACTGGAGAGTCCCAAAAAGAGGAAGTAGGTAACAAATAGGACTTCCTCCTAATCAAGGCAGATAAGGAGCCATCACTGCTGTTAACATAGGAAACTGAGGAACAGCTGAGCAACAGAAACTCTGTATCTCTTTACCACACATTTTCAGCATTACTTGACAATATTCATGTTAGCTCCTTACAGATAATATAAATACAAGGTATCCAGCCTAATGTTAAATGCCTTTGTGATTGTCCCCTACAGTTGCCGAATCCTACCCTCTGACTTGCACTGGTGTTCAAAAGACACAAAATTATATGAATGTTTCAGATGCAAAAGAGCAACACAGAGGGATCTACTAAGTAGCTATTCACTCCTTTCTCAGAACCCATGTCATATACTCTAGGTTTTCACCATGTTAAATTTCTACAAAAACACATTCTTACCACACCCCTTTTACAAACAGCACTCAATTTCTTCCCTCCTCACTGAAGTCACTGAAGTGAAGTCTGAGGCCCTCATTTATCTGTCTTTCTTTTTTTGTTTGTTTGTTTGTTTGTTTTATTGGCAAAACTTCACGGCAAACCTCATTTTGCAAAACTTAGAAAATATGGAAATAAAATGCAAAACTCAACATAAACTCACAGTGTCACAGAGTTGACATCGCTAGCATCCCAGAGGTATTTAATTCTAGAACAAATATTGAAAACATACACCTACACACATATCAGCATCTCTCATTATCTTCATTATCTGAAAATAATCTGCTTCTTAAAAAATGTTGAAATAGTAAATTTTCAGTTAACAGGAGCCTATATCCCATAACTTTAATACGAAAAAAATTTCAACCCATCAAAACCCTCCAAATAATTTCCTCAAATATCATTAAAACACTCTTAAACACCAATATAACAAGCGCCAAGAATTTCTGCATAATATGAGCATTGTAAAACCCCAGTTACCTAATTATTAAACTCTTAATGAACTCATTAGTAGACATGTTTGCATGCAGTACACATGGAGATTGTACATTAGCAAATGTAAATTACATTTTCCTTCTACACTACAGAAAGTGTGCCTGTAATGCAAACAATAACATAATGAGTCAGATAATTAAAATAACATCTGAATTAAACCTGGACTGGTAGACCCCTTGGGGTGCCTCACAGAAGCAATCACTGGTACCCTTAAATATCTAGATCCACAGGGAGAGAGTTGGAAAGACCATAAATGATAATGCACAGCATGTTTAAACTTCTATAGGGAACAGGTGCAATAAGCCTGCAGTGTGGTCAGTACACCTTCTTGCTTGCACATTGCTAGTTTTCCCTAGATAGTGTTGGCAAATTCCCCATAAGTTTTTTTATTAGGATAATGAATTCATATAGTGAATTGTTTTGTCAATTTTTGGTAATTGTTTTCAAAACTAATTATAGTGAATGTTCATTTAGAGAGAGTCAGAGAGCAAGAGATTATATTATATATATATGCATATATATGTACACATGCACATACATATGCCCTATGTATATATACACATATACTGCTATATATATTATAATAGGAATAACTTTTTTCATTAATGTTGACTAACATATTTTCCATGCCATTAGTTTCTAAATCACTCTTTTTAGATGATGAATGGTATTCTATCATACTCAAATGAATAAATCATCATTTTCCTATTGTTGGTCATTTAAGTTGTTTCCAATTTCCCATTATTAAAAAAGTAATTCTTTATACATAAATCTTAGTGGAAATTCATGATTATTTAAAATTTTTTGAAAGTGGAAATATTGTCACTGGACATGATTATTTTTGAAGCTCTTGATTCGTATTGCCAAACCATCCTCCAGAAAAGTTGCACTAAGGACGATGCCCCTGCAATGTAGAAAAGGGTCAATTTCAAGTACATCTCCAATACTGAGCATCTTCTCTAAAAAAAGAAACAGAGAAAGAGAGAGAGAGAACTTTGCCAACTCGATACGCAACAATGACACTGCTATGTTTAAGTAACCATTCCTTTTATTACTATTTTTGCTAACTTCTTTATTAGTCATTTCTATTTCTGACCATTTAAATTTCTTTATTTAGTGATTTTTTATTTTATATTTTGCCCTTGTTCCTACTGGATTTTTTATGTTTCAAAAATGTATTCATAAAAGGTATTTGCAATATAATTGCCCATTGTCCCTCATTTATGTTGTGAATATTTTTTCTTCTCAAAGTCTGGGAAATTTCAAAGCTCAAGTATATTTTCATTTACCAAACTGTATCAATTTCCTTAGTAGTATTTGCTGGTATAAAATGAGCCTCATCCATTTATTACAGCAGAGAATCTACCAAATTTTCACCCACCACCCCCCCCCGCCCCCACCCCCCAATTCAAATCCTTATCTTTCTTCACACTGGGTAGAAGAACCACATCTTCAACACTGGCCTAGGTGTCCCTGATTTTCAGGAAGGTCTGATAGGCTGGTCAAGTGGTTCTCATATTCCTTTTCCTGGTATTCCAGCTCTTTCGAGGTGGACAAAGAGGATTGGCCAGAGCTGAGACCTTGATCAAATCAGTCCCTTAACTTGTCCAGGTCTCAATTTCTTCAGCTGTAAAGTGATTACCATTATCCATTTTAGTTTTGTCTCTGATACAGTTAATAGTACATGTGCCTGAAAATAACTTTTCATTAGAGGGCTTAAAAGACTTCATTGGTTTTCAATGCTGAATTCCTTATTTTGCCAAATGGGTAAAATTAATAATTTCTTTTTTGATGAACATTAACTTTTTTGCGTATTTACTGAGTAAAAATTGACTGCATCACTTTGGAAAACTGAAAAGATTATTAATGGAAAGATGGAAATGTATTCATTCAATAATGCTCGGCACTGTGCTCAGCCCTGAGGAAACAGCAGTGTATAAGAACAATCTCTGCTCACTAGGATGTACAGCATAGTGGAGAAGGCGGGTCTGCAAATAAACAATTACACTCTTGTGAGATAACACTGATGAGGAGTGCATGCAACCACTATGTAATCACGAATAAAGCATGCAGAGTAAAGGAAAACATCATAGTGGAACTGACATTTGAACAAAGGCCTGAAGCAAACATATGTATTTCCTAGCACATGAAGGAGAAGAAGGAAGGGAGCAAGTTGCAAGTAGAGGGAACATCAAACACTCAGGCTGGAGGTATGACCCACTGTGGCATATTCAGGGGACTGCAATCAGCTGAAGAAGTCTAGACTATAATTGGGGACTTGTAGGAAAAGAAGTTTGGAAGGAAAAATAGTGAAGAGTTTGCTTGCTCTTAAATAAAATCTGGGTTTTATCCTCTTGTTAATGGAGAAAAGTTAATTTATTTCATATATATATATATTTTAAAGTAATGTACATTTATTTTTGAATGTTGACTTTCATTATTTCACAGAGAATAGATTAGAATGAAGAGAAAGAGGAGGACAAAAACTGTAGGAGGCTTTCACAAATAGTCCAGGAGAGCTATGACTCGAAACTAAGACACTATGAATGTTTATTACAATAATATATAATATTCTAGTGATTCACTCTTTTTGGAATTAAAAAATCTAAGCTGTACCATCCAGTCGCAAAATGCCTTACGCTGTAACAAATACCAAGATTATTTTGTTTTAAACATTTTAATTTTACAAGCATTTACTCATAGGCATTAAATATCACATCAAAATCTTAGTTCTTTTTTCCAAAGTAGCCTTAAGATTTCATTTTCCTGCTGACAGCTGTCTGTTGTAAAAGAGGTAAATCAGAATAGGATACTCAAGAAAAGAGAATTACTTTAATCAGGATTAGAAACTATAATTCCTAATTCCTTATAAGATTATATCACCTCTACAGTTGTTTCAATGTTGCTTATCTCCTTCTGCAGCATGAACTCTTTCAAAAATCAAATCCCTTCTCTTTATGAGGAACAAAACCAACATCATTTTCGTTTATATAAAGTAGAGCTTTGGTTCGATAATATTCCTGAAATGCTTTCCCGCAAATCTTCATGAGGATAGCTACCTTTTCCTAACTATTCATCCCCTATATTTTCTCTAATGTACTAATTTATCAAAAATGTTTTTCAGATATCAGTATTTTGTGGCATTAATTGAATTTGGTCATTACTAGTGTACTTTCAGTTAATTATACCCCCAAGTTCCTTTATTCAGTCATAAATAGAATTATTTATTTCACATTAAAAAATCACTTTAGGAATTAGGCACTTGACTTTGTTGGTCATCACATTCTTTACTTGAAAAAGCAGGGAATCACTCCACAGAGCTATACGCTTTTTCTCCCCAGCCTTAATATTATGTGATTCTACATAAAATCAATGACAATTTCATTAACATTTTATTCAAAAGAATTATATTTTAAATTCATATTGAGAATAAATTACTTTAGAATTATTTTATTTTCACGGTTTTCATACTGTTTCAATACTTCTAAAATATTTTCTACAATTATTGTTGAGAATTTTCTACATATATGATATCATAAGTTATTTAAGAATAAAAAGGAATAAAACAAGGTTCTTGTCTCTATATCTGCCTACATCTAATAGAGAGTTAAAAAACACAGAAATAACAAAAGAAAAATTATGGGGGCCTTGTGTAGTGGCTCACACCTGTAATTTCAGCACTTTGGGAGGATGAGTCAGGAGGCTCCCTTGAGGCCAGGAGTTCAAGACTACCCTGAGCAACATAACAAGACCCTAACTCTACAAAAAAAGTCTTTTTAAAAAATTAGCCAGGCATGGGCCGGGCGCAGTGGCTCAAGCCTGTAATCCCAGCACCTTGGGAGGCTGAGACGGGCGGATCACGAGGTCAGGAGATCGAGACCATCCTGGCTAACACGGTGGAACCCCGTCTCTACTAAAAAAATACAAAAAACTAGCTGGGCGAGGTGGCAGGCGCCTGTAGTCCCAGCTACTCGGGAGGCTGAGGCAGGAGAATGGTGTAAACCCGGGAGGCGGAGCTTGCAGTGAGCTGAGATTCGGCCACTGCACTCCAGCCTGGGCGACAGAGCGAGACTCCGTCTCAAAAAATAAATAAATAAATAAATAAATAAATAAATAAATAAATAAATAAAAATAAAAATAAAAATATTAGCCAGGCATGGTGGTGCATGCCTGTAGTTTCAGCTACTCAGGAAGCTGAGGCAGGAGGATCACTTGAACCAGGGAGTTTGAGGCTACAGCGAACTATGATCATGCCACCTCACTGCCGTCTGAACAATAGAGCAAGACCCTGTCTCCAAAACAACAAAAAAAGAAAAACTGTAATTAAAAGAATGTCATTTGGCATATCATAAATAAGTTCCCAGCAAAGAGAAGTATTCAAATAGAGGATGAAGAAAAGCTTCAGGAAGGAAATGGAATTTGAGACCAAATTTGAAAAATGAATGAGCTTCAAGAGGAGTGGAGAGACAGTACATTCCAAGAAGAGGCAAGAGTATGAGTATAACTTGGGCTGACTTTGGGGAATAATTAAAAAGTAGGGTTATTGCAAAAGGTAGAGAACATACAGAACTGGAAAAAGACAGGGTCAGTCTATGGTAAACCACTGTATTCATAAGTATTCTTTTGGTTGCAAGTGACCAAAAATCCAGTAAACCAAAAAAAGAGACGGCACTAGCTGAAATAACTTAAAGCCTACTTTAGAACAGCTTTTAAGTGTGGTTTATTTAGTGGCTAAAATTTTGTCTCCTGGAGACTTCCTGGATTATTTTTTCCCCCAGGTTGGTTTTCTTTTCAGGATTGGTGTGCTGGATTCTGGCAGTTCCAAGCTAACATCATTAGAACATCCAGTCCAGAGGAAGAATCAATCTGCTCCCAAGTAGTCCTGGAGTTCATTTCCCTGGTTGACTGACTTGGGTAATATGCTCATCTCCAGCTGTGACCAATGGGGACGGAATGCACTGGTTGGCTCAACGTGGGTGCTATGTTGCACCCCCAAAGCCTGGTAGTAAAATGTTTCCTACCACACAAATGGACCAGAGTGAGGAAGAGATGGTTCTTCAAAGCAAAGAGCCTTGAGAAAAGAGGCTTCCTGCCACTAGAAGAGGATGTCGCTCTGGGTGGCAAATAATATTCCATGACTATGAAAGACAAACTAAAGTTTTGGGACATTAGTGGGCAATGGAAAGCCACTAAAGATTTCTGAACTGAGCAGCGTTGTGATTAATGCTGAGCTTTGTAAAATTAATCTGGCTGCGACGTATATGATAGGTTGACGTAGGAGATGGATGGAGGTGATAAAACTAGCTTTAAATGATAAGAGGTTTAGGGAATCTGTGCTAGGATGCAGTGGTAACAGTAGAAAGGAGGAGTCAAAAGCAGCAAATATTTTTGTTCACAAATGTTTTCTCACCAGGACTAAGAAACTCTAGAAAGTACACTTAATATTAAAAGCAATATTGAATCACTGAAAGCACATTGTCCTAAAGAATAAACAAATGTAGTGTAATTTCTTAAATTGGTTTAATAGGAGGCCCAGCTCTGAAGCATCCAGCTTGTTTGTTCATTTGGAAGAACATTGCTGCCATCTCCTCGTCATCAGAGTCCGCATACTTTTATTATTCATAATTCTTCCTGGCAGCCTGGAGTTGGCTGTGTGGCTTCCCAAAGTTTTTCCAGATCAAATGCCCTGAAACACCAGCTAATTTCATTTGATGTGTCAAAGAGACAGAAAGGACAAGAGGGCAAACTTTAACAAAATGTTACTCCTTCTGATTGAACAACAAATACCAATTAGTCATTTTAATTTTGGCCTACAATTATTTTGACTTTTGTTCTCCCCTACACCATCTTTCAGCACCAGATTTTGAATTCTACAGATTATAAAAGAATGGTTGAATCAACAAAAGACTCTTATCTCTGATTTTTAAGTCCACAAGAACACTAACCTCATCATTTTTACTAAGCTTTTTCAAAAATTTAATAATTCCTGAATTTCTAATACCAATTTGAAATTCGGGAGGATTCACTTACTAATAAGCAAAATTAAATTTTGTCAATACAAAATAGATTCTACTGCTACCTCTCAATTATTTAATTGTATTACAGTGATTAAAATTGCAGTGGTACTAAGCACATTTCTTGCTGTAAGAAAGCTGAATGTGCTATGATTTTATGCCAAGTCCACTGACCACTCAAAATACAGTGAGATTATTTTATAAATGGAGTGAAATATGCGTTCTGCTTCTCTTGTGGTACTGAGGTTGCTCATGTGTTATCACTGTAAAAGGTAAGAGCTAGCTTTGCCACACATTTACATGAATAAATAAACCTTCTAGGCCACAGTGCTGGTCAAATTTTATGGTGTATACGAGCACCTAGGGATCTTGTTGAAACACATATTCTAATTCAGTAGGTCAGAAATGGCACCCAAGAGTCTGCATTTCTTACAATCTCCCAAGACATGCTGATGCTGCTGGTCCACACACCACGTTTTGAGTAACAAGGGTATTCAAATCTAATTACAAAATAAATCTTTTGTAAAATATTTTTCTGGACCTAGATTATTAGACACGCATTGTTTCTGAGGAAAACAAAGATAATTCAAATCTCATTCCTAGTCTAAGAAATATTCCAGGAAGGTGAAATTTAAGCTTAACCAATCAGAAACCACAAACTAACCTCTGACTATGGACTTTCCATTAGAACGATCCAAATAAGACCAGTATTCCTCTTTAACCAAATAATTTCTTTGCTCTGCTTCCACATTTACCCTATAAAATCTTGCCCTTCAATGACTTCCAAGAGAGTCCCCAACTGCTTTTGGTCTGCTGCTGCCTGATTCATGAATGACTGTTTGCTTAAAAAAAAAAAAAACCCTTCAGAATTTTAATGTGCCTTAGTTTATCTTCTAACAGAAGGAATAAGTGTGAAGAGGAATTCTTCACAAAGGGAAGCTTTCACTCCTGAGATTTTAAGAATGTAGGCAGTAACTAAATGAGTGAGTCAGGTTTAAGAAGAGAATATATTGAGTTCTAGCTTCAACTCTAGGCAGTTGCCATTCTGATGCAAATGCTTTTATGGTTGTTGCTCCTTGAACCTCCCGTTAGATAATAATAAGCATATAATGGATTGGAAAACTTTGACCCTATTGTTACTTCACAGATTTGTAGTACTTTTAAATCAAAGCACTTACTTTTCCCAGTTTTTATATCAACATGATACTATTCTGTGATAATTCATCCCATATTAAAATTTGCAGTACTTGAGGTCTCAGAAAATCAGTCCTCATCTTTTCTGAACTGGGAAAAAAAATGTCTGTTTGCATATTCATATATCATGGTTGGTAATTTACAACTTCCTTTGCATACATTCAGTCCTCAGCAGCTCTGCAGCACACTAGGTAGATATTTGTCTTATTTCAAAATTGAGGAAATAGAGAGTTAGTACATTTGCCCAAGAGAGCAATAAGGTAGTGAGATGGAACTAACACCTCTCCCTGCTGACTCCTAGTCCTGTGCTTTTTCCTATAAAGAACAGTAAAATAAGAACTGGATGGCACTTTACAGTTTACAGTGCTTATGAACATATCTCAATTTTCAGGGTAAAAAAATAAGTTTTTCAATACAGAGTTTAGACATGAAAAACTGATGTCCAAAGTAGTGAAAGGAAATTGTCCAAGGGTAATTCATGTCTCCTGCTTACAAGTCTTAGTCCTTTTGCGTTTATTTGGTTGTTTGTTTTAGGACCTCAGATGCATTGAATTGGTTCATTTCACATTCTTTTGTTCATTTTACATTCTCCTTATTTGTCCATACATGGTTCTATTTTATTTAGTTACACAGTAATTTTTAATAGGATATTAGATGTCCTATGAATCACTACCCAGCAAGAAGCTAAGACATTAACATCTAACCTTCATGTAAAATGCTTCCCCATCTCTTTCCCTGCCTCCCCTCACCCAGGGTCACCAACATTCTGAACACTATATTCATTGTTCCACTGCTTTCCTTTTTATATCATTGTATATGAATATATGAATACACATTTACATTTCTAGGGGATGTTTAAAACTTTATAAAAAGCATATTATGCTATATGCAATATTTTGGGGGATATCATGCTATACATAATATGAGGGGCCTGTATAATTGGAGATGTTTTTACCAACAAAATTAGGTAATCCCAGTATACACCACCCCGTGGTGGGTGTGTATATATGCACATTTATTGTATAGACACATCAAACTACCCAGTCTCACTTGAGACATATTTACATGCACTCTTTATATGTGTATGTGTGTGCAAGTGTATAGTAGTAAAGGTCTATTCATTCAACAAATATTTATTGTGTGCCTGCCATGTGTCAGGAATTACTAAATACCCTACTGTGCAAACGCGTGCAAAAGCGAGTGCAACACTCCACCCCCCTAAAAAAGTCCCTGATCTCATGGAAATAACATTGTACAGAGGGACAGACAGACAACAAATAAAATAAATATGGAAAATATAAAGGATGTTAGGTGATGTTACGTGCTAGGGAAAAAAATAAAGCATGCCAGATCCTTAGGGACTAGGGTTTGCCATTTTAAATAGAATGCTCGGCGATGAATTGGGGATGAGGGGAGCGGGGAGTCTGTATTTAACGGGTGATACGGAGGTATAACTTTCGAGAGCTGAATCAGAACCGAACTAAACTCTTCGGCAATCCCCGCGCTCAGCCTATAATGTCTGTAGGATAACAGGCTCAGTCGCGGTGGACGGCCCCCGGAGAGACGATGCATGTCTTCCCGCCTTTCTTCCAGCCGGCCATCCCCTCCGCTAGAATCGCACTGCCCGCCGACGCCGCACCTGAACGCCGCGCCGCGGGCGTTTAACACCAGCGCGACCACTGCCCGCAGGCACCTCGCCTTGCCGCCGCGCGCGCGCAGCCTCGAGGACGCGCTCGGGGAGCGCGCACCGCCCGAGGCCGCCCTCGGGCCGCTCCCAGGCCCACTAGGAACGCGCGCGCGTGCCCGGCCCCGCGGCCTCTCGGCAGGCACGCGGCCGGGAGGACGGCGCGCGCCCCGCTCGGCAGCTGCGGCGGCGGCTGGTGTAGGCGCTCACGTCAGGGCTGGGAGGAGGGGGTTCGCAGCTCAGAGAGTGAGAGAGACATGAGGCATCCTGGCAGGAAGCGAGAAAGAGTTCGGCGAAGAAGGAGTGAGTTCTAGAGACGCCCCGCGAGCAGGACCCGCGCCTGCCGGAGAGCGTGGCCGACCCGGCTCCTCGCCTCCTCTGCGCGCTCTCCCGCGTCCGCTTTCAGCACCCCGAGCGGAGAACAGTTCCCGGCAGCCCGCAGCGCTGCCGAGTGGCCGCCCGGCCGGCCAGTACCCGGAGCTCCAGGGGGTTCAGGAGCACCCTCTGAGAACCCGCTGTGCACCCACCTTCTCCCCTTTTTTGGTGGGCAAGGAAGCACGGGGAAAAAGCATCCGGTGGCCTCAGGGAGCCCTGAAGAAACCGAAGCAGAATGTACCAGGGACACATGCAGGTAAGACATTTCTAGAGGGCTGGAGAGAAATCTTGGGGGCTAATTTAAGAGCAAGGCGGTTCACCAAGTTTCTGTGGTCAAGTACTGCCTTCGCACAACTCAACAAGTGAAGTGATGCAACATGACCGTGACATTTCTGTCCGGTGCTGCCGGGAAAACTAGACCGGTTTCCAAGGGTGGGAGAAGGGGAGGGAAGACCTCAGAACTTCGATTGGGGAAGTTTGTTTTCTGTGCATTCCCTGAGCCTGTTTCTTTAAACAGGATCAAGGAATCGAAACAGAGGAAACCCTGGAGATGACCGTGTTTCCGTTGTAATCCTATTGATGCATCTCAGCATGTATGTCAACTGAAGGGCAAACAATAATAGGAAAGACAAAGCTTTTCCTTTACCGTCTGAAAAGGTTGCTTGACTTAGAACACTGTCACTTTCGTTTCATTTTTTAAAGTGTTATATTTAAAAAACGATTTATACTGTATTTTCCCCCTTCACATTATGGGACATTGTCATCTACTCCAATAGTCACAGGATGACTTGGATGGATGAATTTCAAACACATGTCCAAGGAGCTCTAATGTTTTTCAGGGGAGGTGCTGCCTCCGGTTGTTATTAATGTTCATCTGAGCTGAGCCGCTGCTTCTTTCCGATGCAAACACTCTACTCTCCTGGGCAAGATTACTTTAACCTTGACTTCAGTTCTCATTCATATGGTTAGTTCTTTCTTATAAAGGCAGATATATGCTTTGGGAGAAAAATAAAACACTAACTCAGCTTTCTAAAGTATTAACTGGGCTCTTTTTGTTGCACCTAAATGGTTTAGTCATCAGGCTTGATGTTTGGGCTTCCTTTCCATTCCAAAGATGGTAAAATACAATCATTATGTGTGATGCCTTTATCCTGATGTGTAACATTTATGAGTACTGAGGATTTTGCTTCTGTGTCTTTTAGAGAAATTTGAAATAGATAAATATGTTGTTACCTTTATTACCTAGTACTACCCAGATTTAATTTCCATATCTTAGGGAAATTCTTTTGGACTATAATCCATTTTTAAAGAAAACACAGTATTTTATCGTAGTCTCAAATTTTATAAGAATTCTCAATATACAGTGCCAGAATTCCAAAATATTTCCCATGTGACTAACATCATCCTGTTTTGAAAATTATTAATGTAATTATATCACATTTGATAGACAAAAATTAGTGAATGAAGTATATTTTTAAATATTATATATGATCAATGTGATCTGCATGTTTCTTATAAAAGCTACACCAACTGAAAAGTTTAGTAACAAAGAAGAATTCAAACAATGACTGACTGCTGAAAAAATTACCAAAGAATTATTACTATCATTTTATGCTTCATCTTCACCCAAGAATGATAATTACAATGTTATATATTATCTGTTTTTTAAACAGTTTCTTCACAAGAGTAAAACAGGAAGATTTTAATAGAGTCAACCCTCAAAAAATTGTTCATTTACACAAAATTGACAACTGACCACTAAAGGGAAATTAACAAAAACTTTGCACAGTATTGTTTTGTTGCTTAAAAAATATGTTACTGTGAATGAAGAATCGAAGCAACAATATGGTAAATTCATGCACCTAAAAACAATTTCAACTCGATTTTCTCAATATCTCAAAGGAGAATGTTATTGAAACTTGAGTTGCCTAGAACAATGTCTGAGGGTTTAATTTCACTTAGAAAGAATAAACAAAATATAAGACTCTGCATATTCTCCCAACTTAATGTCTTTTGCTTGTGCGCTGCTGTAACAGCAAATATGATGACTTGCAGTAAAACTCACAAATCTTTGCTGCCAAGCTTAAATTAAAACATTACTAAATAAAGACTGTAATCAATATGTTCACCAAAATTTCAGAGCATAATACTTTTTTCCTATTTACTATTAACCATTAATGTTAGACATAAAACTTCCGAGGCCTTAGTAGGTATGTTTAGTAGTTATTCAATAGTGTGATTATCTGAATGGGCATCTGTTCCCCCCAACAAAAAAATACCTATTACAGATTGAATTATAATATACTTGCTGGCTTACATTTTAAACTCATATCTCTTCCCCAAAGAATATTACTTAGCCTATAGACAAAATTTCCATTTTGTTGGTATACTTAAAGAACGTTTCCTTATCAGAGATACTATCGTCTTCCTGTGTGTACCTGACTCTAATCACAGATGAGAAGAAACATATTCCAAACACTCCAAAATGTGTATAATTAAAATCTGAATCCATATTTGGTAAAGTGGACCAGGGATAAGCAGATTTACTAACATTTCTGCCAGCTTTGGAGTTTATTTGAAACATCATGTTACTTGACTGATACCTTAAAACAAGAGTGAAACAGAAATATTTGCAATCATTTGCTATGCATTCTAATTCTTCTCTTTTCTATATCCAAGAGATTTTAAAATAAAGAGCTTTGTAAATTAGCAGTTTGAAGTAGGGGCAGGTGTTCTCAGGAAGACTTAAAAATAGTCTAATTTTAAACTCCTGTGGTGCCTTTGTTTTTGCAACTTAATGATTTTGCAAATAAAGTCTATTAATTCTCATACATATGGCTAATTCATCTGGTTTATGGTAGAATCCGAATTCATTTTAGAAACCACAGACTTTTAAAAACACACATTTGGTTTGCTCTGCTAGTTCATTAGAAGATAAAAGTTGGCATCTATTACAGATAGAGCATAGAGTAACAGATATTTCTTGGTTTCATAGTAAAGGCTGCAGGTATATTTCTTAGGAGCATGGTCCTGGAGCTGTGTTTGTTTATCCAGCTGTCTTACCAATTATTTCCAAGGGGAATTAGTCACCCCAGTAGCTGAAGCAAAGGTTGCTTCTTTAGTGACTGTTTTAGATTTACTTGTTTTTCTCTTTGACGAAGGGGACTGATGATGATTGAATATACTTTAGCATCAGTTCTGACAAAACTCTATTGCTCATGGAGGGCCTATGGTCTTAATTCCACCAATACCTGTGTATGTTGAGGGCTGAGGTGTTTATTTGCGTATGTGCATATGAGTTAACATTTCCAGTTAGAGCAAATTATTACATGTCTCTCAATATTTTCTTAACCAAGCTCTTTTTTTTCTGGGGTGGTATAAATACAGAGAAATATAATTTCAATTTTCAACTAAAATTTTTTGAATTGTTATTGAAGAATCCACAGTAATGGTATTTTTCTTAATAAAAGAAAGTTGTTTCAGAAGGCAATCAAACAAAAAATCTATTTGTAATTGTAACTGATCTTTATTATAGGCATTCAAAGCAGACTTTTTGACTTATTCAAGCTGTCTGGGGAATCATTCCACACGCTGTAGCTTCACAAGACATAAACTAAAGAAAATCTAAATGACAAAAATTATAAGATTATTAACTGCTTGAAAAGTAGCCATTTGTTTCCCCCCAGGGGAGTTTTGCATTTGTTTTTCGATATGGCTTTACTTAAGATTTTTCTTAAAATCTTCACAAAGGGGAATAGCTTAGGTAATATGTTATGTTAATACATCAGATCTCGCCCCTGGGGATTTATCTGGGTTCACTAGAAACAACACACATAAGAAACCAATCAAAGGTAAGACTGTAGAATGTTGTTTTCAATACCCTAAACAGTAGGTTATCATAATTGAGGCCCTCAGCAAAACTGTAAAGCAGATGATATTTATCATGGGTACTTTCACCTCTCTAACAGATCCACTTTTTTCTCTCCTGGCACCACCTTTTTTTATTCTCGAGACAGGGTCTTGCTCTGTCACCCAAGATGGGGTACAGTGGCTGGATCTCGGCTCACTGCTTGCTATGCCTCCCTGGCTCAAGCAATTCTCCCACCTCAGTCTCCCAAGTAACTGGGACTACAGGTGCACACCACCATGCCCAGCTCATTTTTGTATTTTTTGTAGAGATGGGGTTTCGCCATGTTGTCCAGGCTGGTCTCAAACTCCTGAGTTGAAGCGATCCATGTGCCTTGGCCTCCCACAGTGCTAGGATTACAGGCATGAACCACAGCGCCTGGCCCACCCTTTTCTATCCTGTGTTGTTTCTTTCTTAACCCTTTGCTAAGGCATTAACTGCTAGCAAAGATATAACTAATAGCAGTACACCACCCGCACGCACACACACACATACACATATTTTCAGAGGTGAATCTTTGAGATTAGTTTAGAATTGGAGGAAGGGTGACATTTTCAGGAGAATGAGCAATGCTGGGGTTTGTTGAGTTGTTTTGGTCAGTGGTCGCTGCTGCCTTCCTCTCCCTCTTTTTACCCCAGTTCAAATGGCACCTGGTCTTCTTCCTCAAAAGTCATCTTATAAGTAATGATGAGCATAAGTATGATGAAATGTTAACTAGAACTCTATTGACGCAAATTCATATATATTTAAGCTGTTGCTCAAAATTATGACACAAGCTCCAGCAAGATTCTAAAGTGTCTTCCTGTATATTCACATGCAAATCATGTTTGGTATGGGTGTAGTGTTGAGCTTTTAACACTTGAAAGTTATAATAATTATGATATGCATTAGCAGAATACTTGATTAATCTGAAAATCTCATTCCCCAGCCATACTGGCCAACAGTTTACATACTTACTATAAGAAACACAATATAGTCTTTATAGATTTTATTTATAGTTTATAAATATTCCTCCTAAAAACATGTGTTTCAAAGTAAAAATTTCAGCATATAAATGTTTTTATTATAAAACATTTTTAAAGTAAAGAATAAGAAAAGGTTAAAACACAACTTGTTAACTCTACAATTTTGAATCTTTAGTATTACCACTGCCAACCCTGGAAGCATTAAGATGCGATACACCATGTAGTCAAAACATCTGGCAGGCTGCTTTTTTACACTTTTCATTGAGATCACATGTTTCCAACATAAGCTAAAGCTGTTAAAAGGTTTTATATTTTAAAATTACCTTCTTGATACATTTATAGGAAAACCAGTGCGCAATTCTAATGCTAAAGGTAAAGGTAAACCCCAGCCTAGTGTGTCCTTATTAAGAGCCCTAAGTCCAATCTGAATGTTTGGGACATCTAAAAATATAATTTCAAATATGCTGACAGAGAAAACTGGTTACCAAGTTCCTGAAACAGTTTTCACCTTTTCATAATTCAGAACATGTAAAACACAAATCATCTTGAACTACTGCATGGATCCGAGGCCAGAGTGCTGTGAAGTGGAGGTTATGTTTCTTTCAGTGACCTCTTCCTTAACCCCCACCTCATCCACATCTACCTCACCTCACTTAGACCATCCCCTTTAGTAGGGATACCAAATGAGAGACTTTCTTTCCCAGTCTGCTAAGAAAAATTATTATAGCTTATATATTACTATATTATAGAGTATAAACAGCAAGATAGTTAATACTCTATTCATTAACTATCAAGACAATTGCTGATTGTTGAAAGCTCAGGATGTAATAATACAACGCACTGCCAATGTTATCTTATAATGTAATGCTGACTGATTCTTACTAGTTAGTAACCAATACACTATTTCTTTTATTAAAACCCCATTAGATAAATATCCATTATCATACTCCATGTAAGATTTCACTAAATGGATCCAACTTTTGGACTGATTTTTAGAAACCACTGTTAGAAATAGCACAGATGAAAATTAATGAGCTCATTTAGATAGGAAGAGGCTGTTTATTTGCCATTTCATTAAAAAAAAAAAAAAAGACAAAAATCCCTGCCAGCAGCTCCAAAATGGGGTTAACCTGACCCAAGTGAAATAGTTTGAATTTCAGGTGCACGCACAACTCCCCAAAGTTTCTACACATGTGCACATACCTCTCGAAAACCAGATAAACCCTGCAAGTGAGACGAGATGTAGCAAGTTATTTTCCCCAAACAGAATGCCATATGGTGATCTATGAATCATGGAAATTCCAGGAGAAGAATGGTGGTGTTGTGATGCCAGAAATCTACCTAGGGAGTCACAAAAATCCCCACTCCCACACACCCTCTTAAAAATCATGTGGTTCTTAAAGCAACTGGTATGGTAGAGGAATTCATAACTATGTCATATGAATAATGATCGAAAGCACTGGTGATATTTGGCTGGGAAAGTAAAGACTCAAGGAGACTATGATGACTCTATATAAGTATTTGAAGGGCTGGCTATTTAGGAAAGGGATAACATTGTTCTATACAGCCTTGAGGGTTAAAACTGGTGTTAAATTAGGGTAAGGTAAAAAGTTTCCTCAAGGTGGAGACAATAAGAATGTACCGCATATAGCACCCAGTTTGGCAAGATGCCCTCTTGGAGATGGAAGAGGTGTAGGGTGAAGGGAGAGATACGGGTGAGCAGATCACAGTGACACTGTGCACACATAGGCCCCTATTCCACGACATTATGCCTTGTGGAAAAACCTAGTGAAAAGCACCGTGGGAAAGACTCACACTAGGTATATGTGAGTTTGTGTCCCTATCAAAATGGTTGTAGTCTACTGAAGTAATGACCAGCAAAATCCAACATTTTCTGGGGAAAATATTACCTGTCTGTCAGTATTTGGGTGGACATCTGACAGAGCCCTGCCAGTACTATCATGAAAAGTGATCAGAAACAGTAAAAGTTCAGCAAATACAGAACCTCCTTAAGAAAGTAAGAAAAAAGAAAAAACACCATGAGCAAATGAAGCTGCTAGAGCTGCAAAGCACCTCTTCACCTCCTTTGAATGTTACGTGTTAACTGTAACATGCATTCCCATCCTCAGTGAGCTGCTGATCATGTAGGGATATAACATTTGATTCGGCAGGGGATTATGTACACATGAGATACATGGGAGCTTATTGGAAATGCAGAATCTCACGTCCAACTCCAGACCTACTGAATCAGGAAGTGATTTTTTTCAACGAACCCAGTGATTTATATGCACATTAACATTTGAGAAGCACTGGTCTGAGAAAAACAATGTAGGTAAAACAATTGTAGGTAAAAAACAATGTGTGATCTATTGAGCTGAGACCTAGCAGAAAGCTTAATTCCTATGTAGCTTTCCGACATCACAGAGGCAAGAGAAAGTCCCTGAAAGAGGAGCTGGAAAGAGCAACTATCACAATTATACTTGAATAAAAATGTCTTCATTATATTGACTCCATAACAACCAGCCGATTTGTTGTAGTTTTTCCTTCTGGAAAAATGCACAACAAACCTATGATGCTTCACCTAACACATTTATTTGTTTTATTTACAAATAAATAAATAAGTAGTTTTATTTATTTGTAATTTATTTTAAGAGAGTGGGGACATAATAGTTATCTAAACAATTCGTTTGGAGAACAAACAAACAGAGGTGGCTCACGCCTGTAATCCCAGCACTTTGGGAGGCTGAGTCAGGCGGATCACTTGAGGTCAGGAGTTCGAGACCAGCCTGGCCAACATGGTGAAACCCCGTCTCTACTAAAGAATTAAAAAAAAAAAAAAACTATTTGTTTAGAGAACTATTATGTCCCCGTTCCCTTAAATCTTTTCTCCTCCAAGATAAACAGTGCACTCAATCATTTCTCATAATGATATTTATGATGTTTTAAAGGCTCCCTGAAAATATGGCTCTTCAAACAAGACACACTCCTAGAGACGTGATCAGGTGAATTCCAACCATTGCAATATTATCTATCTCTTGGGAAAGATACCTATTCAGGCAGCCTAAAACTGCTTAGCTTCTTTTTATTAAATTGTTCTACGAATTGTTCTGATGTTTCTATTCTCTAAATCACTTGAGAGTTATTTCACAGGTATTTGGTCTTTATACCAAAATAATCTTAAATCTAAATGTGTTGATTAAAATTTTCTAGGTTAACAGTTCCTTATGTCTCCAACGATTGTGCTAATGTTCAATTTTGAGGTCATAGAATCCTTTGTTTAAAGAGCCTTTGAAAAAGTTTTCTTCAACCATCTCATCTCACAGATAGGGAAACTGAGGCCCAGAAAAGTTAAAAGACTTGCTCAGAAAGTCCCATACTGGTTAGTTAACAGAGCTAGTGCTGAAGTGAAATCTGTCTTACCCTGGTATATTTTCATTACACCATTATTCTCTATTTTAAGACTTATTACATTTGAAAATCAACATGAAACTAAATATTACAATAAACCACTAACCGTTTCCAAATATCTAGATGTTTGGCATTTAGTCATTAAAATTGACATTTTCCTGCTTTTCAGTTGTAGTATAACTATTTGATATTTTATATGTTGCTTTAGCAGTCATTTGGCTAACAATAGAAGAGAATATGGCCTGTAAGCATGTTTTACAAGTGAAATAAAGTGCCCTGAAAAATTGAATTAGAAATTTAGAACATTTCTTGTTCTAAAGGTTTTCATCACTGTTTCTCCTTGGACTGACTAGACCGGCCATTTGAATAAGCATAGAAAGAATGATGAAGATTTAAAAATTACCATTTTGCAATCACCATAGTAAAAAAGTGACTCAAATAAGAATGATCAATGGATGTTAACTCTGAGGAGGAGGGCAGTTTGGGAACAAGGTATTTACGTAGCATCAAAATGTCATCCATAAATTACAAAAGAAAAAAAGGAAATTTTCAATGGCTAAATTGGATAACACCTTAACTAAGTCATCAAAATCAACATCACCAATAATGGACAGATGGAGCATGTGCCTCTGGATATGATGCTCTGAAAAAAAGACAGCATCACTCAGGTAATAATTGTGCCAAAAATGCACAACCTGACTCTAATTATGAGAAAACAGACAAACCCAAAATATAGGTTACTCTATAAAATAAACAGATTGTGTTTTTCCAAAATATCAATGTCATGAAAAACAAGAAAAAGCTGAGAAGCCGTTGCAAATTAAAAGGAGACCAAAGAGATATGACAACCAGATGCAATATATAATCCTAGACTGGATCTTGGGCTAGGAAGGAAATTGCTGTAAGGACACCCTTGGCACACACTATTGACCAGAACTCGAATATGGACTTTTGATCACTATTATATTTGTTTTTACATTTTTGAACTGGATGACTATACTGTGGCTATGTTAAAAAAAAATCCTTGTTCATAGGATATATGCATACTCTATGAAGTGATAAAAAGCATGGTGTGTATATTTAATAACCTTATGTGTATGTATGTGTGTGTATATATATACAGAGAGAGAGAGGGAGGGAGAAGGAATGAAAGAGAATGATAAAGCAATTCAGCAAAATATTAAAAACTGCTAAATCTGGGGAAAAGGTACATGGGAGTCCATTGTACTATTTTTGTAATTTTTCTGTAAGCTTGAGAGACTATTTTAAAACAAATGATGTTAGAAAAAAAGTACACTGGGGCACTGGCAGACTTCTAGATCTAGCCTAGGGGTGAAGGGTCCAGGGAACAGGCAGGGGCAGAGCCCAAGTCAAGCCCTGAACAGGTCAGTGTGGACTCCACTGCTGCCTTCACAGTACAAAGAACAGCAGAGCTTGGTGCACTGGTTCCGCCACTACCCCGCTGCTGCTGCTGCCCACAGAAACCCCACGTTAGAGCTTCAGTGGCTGCCCTTACTGCCAAGATGGACTCTCTACCATGGCTGCTTGTCTGTGTCCAAAATCCCTGTTTCAAAATGGAGGGCAGATATGGCTGATTGGTGGAGCTGAGCCACACTTTCATACCTGGGCTCCAAGATAGTCTGTAAAAGTGCATATTGGCTTCTCACTAAGACTAAGAGTGTGAGCAGTTTCCCAAATGTAGAAAGAGAGTTTAGATTTGGGGAAGTTTTTTTAAGTGAATGTCCATCGTAACATGTTGAGACATTGCTTGAATGTAAAATAGACACCTTGGTCTCTATCGTGAATTGACTAGAGTCCAGCCTGGCTTGAGAGATAAGAATTGAAAGGAAATAATTCTCTTTAAGCCTGTGTTTATTTAGTACTACCTGCCATTAGAGACAGGACTCTAAGAGAATATGGTAGAACTAGCTTATATTGGCTTATTAAATCATGTAGCAGAGAAGAGTAGAATGGTTCCTGTATCGTTGATCAGTGTCCATCTGCTGCTCACTCCTCTTCTTTTTGAGATATTAGAAAGAGCCATGTAAAGAGTTCAGCAATTAATTAGAGAATTAAAATACATATCATGTACCTTAGTGATAAGAACATCTTTTTCCTTCATGTGCAGGAATTTAATGTAAAATATTGGGCACATTCATGTTTCATATTCATCCAAAGGATGATGATAAGATGCCCTGTGCATTTGAGTCATTAATATTGATATATAGTCTCTTATGTAACCCTTTATGAAGACTTATGTAAGACAAAAAGAAAGTGTTCTTAAGCTTGGGGAAAGATTAAATTAAAATGGAATCTTGGAGGTATAAAGGTCTTTAGAGTTCACATAGCACAACTTGGTCATTTCACATGTGAGGAACCTGAGGGCTAGGTCTTGATGGCTCAGATTTCTTCAATTAATTGCCTAGTCCCAAAATGAAAAAAAAAAAAATAAGTAAGAAGAAAGAATGCTGAAAGGCTTCTGATGGCATTCATCATACATCGCTTCATTATTCCTCACATTTGAAGAGGAAACAAAACATAGTGCTTAAGAGCTTCTGCTCCAGCATGACAGCCCCAAGTTCAAACCATGGCTTCACCACATAGTGTCTATGATTTTGCTCGAACTTATCCTCCCTAACCCCTACTTTTCTCACCTGTGACAGGGAGATAAGAAAAGTACCCACACATTGTGATGACTTCATAAGGATTAGATGAGATAATGAAGGTATAAGGGTCTTAGCATACAATAATTTATGAATTACACTGGCTCTTATGTTTTTGTAGAGCTACCAAAATGTTTCTTACATATCATCTGTGGAATAAAGACTTTAGCCCCAGCGTGCCTGTTATACCTATCATTCGAAATAGTGGCAGATGCTTACTTTTCTTGTTTTCTCATAATTCTAGATTTTTTTTATTTTCTCATCCTGAATTCCTTGCCTTGCATACACTCTGAATGTTTACTCATCTGTCACTATTCCCATCAAACTCACCCTCAGTGAGTGCTGCTCTGCACCACCACCCCTCTCCCAGCAATGCAGAATTAAGGATGTTTTTCTTGATGCTGCTTTAGCAGCTTATATGCATTGATAATACCATAATTAATGTATAGCTTTAATTATTTTTGTCAGTCTCCCCAACTTCTTGAGCTGTGGCAGCAACCAAATCCAATACGTCTTTATATTCTTGGAGGCTAGTAGTGCAAAGTATATACTCTTTATGTAGTACTTATTGAATGAATAGATGACTTGATGATTAAAAGAATGAATGAGTGAATGAATGTGTGAAATACTCAGAAGAGTCCTTACTGTCCTGAGTAACGACTCCAAAGTGCAGTTGGGATGGTCTCCCTGATTCTAAGATACACACAGCCCCAGGATCTGGTCTATTCCCATGAGCTTTGGAAGCAAATGCATATCAAGTGAAGTTTCTACACACTTGAAATGAAATCGATTACAGGGAAACCTTATAAACCTTATAATTAGATTGCCACTGTAATTAACCAACACTCCACTGTCAAAGCAGTCTATGCAGTTTAATGGGTTCAACCTCTTTAAAGCTGGAGGACAATCTGGGGCTGCAGACTTAGAAATGTAATAGATTCTTCTAATGGTTTCTAACTGTATCTCTAACCAGCCAAGGTCATGTGGAATTAGAAACCATCCCTCTAAAGTTCTAGACACCTCCTCACCACTTCAGCTGGTTGTCAACAACAATTTTGATAATAATGCTAACACACACACCCCTGAGACAACTGAGACTATGACAGAATATTATGATGTTGGAACTGCTGTCAGAGGCTGTCATTTGCTTATACCCTGTTGTAAGGGTTGCTTACACCCCCAGCCCTGACCTCCCCAGTTACACATGCATGCACATGTGAGCTCCCTTTCTCTCTCTCTCTCTCTCTCTCTCTCTCTTTCTCTCTCTCTGTCTCTCTCTCTCTCACACACACACACAGCTTTTCACATCAGATCCAAGGAAGGAACTGTACTCACAATGGTCCTACAATGGTCATCCAGTGAACTTGTCTATTTTATGCACCTATCTGAACCATGGGATCTTATTATATCTCCCACAGTTACTCTTATATGTGAGCCCGAAATATGGAGGAGTGATTCTTCCCATTCAGTTATAGGCTAAGAAGATTCAAAAACCACATGTCAACACAGAGGTCTTTCTAAAAGGAGACAAGAAATAGCAATGCCAGTGACATGTACTACCTTTCTGCAAATAATAAAAATGTACCCTTTCTGGGTGAACCAAATATGCAAAGACTATGGTTTTTCCTGGAGAACACAATCCCACATCCAGGCACACACTTGGTATGTGAGGTAGAGGGTTGGATTTCAGACCTGAATAGTGTCCCCTCATCCAGACATCTTTGCACAGCCAATCTGCACAATCATAGGTATGGCTCTGAAGGGAGTCTCCTCTACCAAGGAGCTACTCTCTCTCTCTCTCTCTCTCTCTCTCTCTGTGTGTGTGTGTGTGTGTGTGTGTGTGTGTGTGTGTGTGTAGATGAGTGGTGAAAGGTGAATAAATTAGCTCTATTTTACCAAATATATTCAAACACAGATTGTATGTGTTTGCTAAGGCTTTTATAGAAGATGGTCTCTTTAAAGGATTACTGGCTTTCCTTCCAGCTCTAGGATTCTATTATTATCAGGCCTGTAATTAGTGATACCATACATCTGTGAGTGCTTGGTCAGGACCAATTCCCCCAGTTTACTACTAACCATATAATGGAAAATACATTTTAAAATGCTGCTGACATTGAGATGCTTGATATTTCTTACAAAGCCAAAGATCAACCTCTCCTAATTCTTCAGAGGACATGCTGTTTGGGAGCATGCTGCTGTATGTCTCCTCATTCTGCAAATAAGACATTTTCCTGTAAAGCTATCCCTGATATAGCAGATTCTTATTTGTGATATAATACTGATACCTCTGCAACAATAGTCACTTTTTGTGAGAGTGAGATGTTCATAAAAGTTAATCTTTAGAGTGCCTCAGTGAGGTTGGCAAAAGATAGATATTTTATCTCTGTCATGCTGATAAAGAGAATGCAACACACGGGTTTGACCGCCTCGCCGAAACTTCCTTGTCAAATCAGTTGGGGACTGAGGAGTAGAATCTGGGTCTTCTGTTTTTCACTCTATTGCTTGCGCCTGCATAGCAAATTCAGGCCATTTCTCCATGTCTGTACCTCAGCCACTGCAAAATGACTCAACTAACAGGGGATAAAAGGATTCTGCAAGTTTTCTGGAACATTGCGGTGGCCTTGGAGGGCAGAAATCACTGATGCATTGTTTCTACCACTTACTCAACACAGATGTCAAATCCATATAGTTTTACCAATACTCTGCACTCAGCACCTGTAACATTTACACATGTAATACTCTGAGAGCACCTTTGTGTAGGTTGGGGTGCACTTGCTTAGTGGAGTACAGAACAGCCACGAAACACCCATCTTTTATGCAGAAATCCTCTCTAGAATCAGAAATAGCCAGAAGGCCAGAATAATATTGAGGCTATGGCATTAACCGGAGCTCAGAAGCCCAATGTAGAGACATTTTTCTAAAGCCTCAATATTATATTGATTGTATGTATAAACAAAGCCGAAATATCCCCGCTCAAAATTATATTACTTACCTAAATATTTTTATCTTTTACTTTGTACTTTGATATTGTAAAATATTCAATATTAATAAGGTAGTTAACCAAGCGTTTCATGTATTACTTTAATGTTTTAACCTCCTTTAAATTAACCCCTGTTTTAAATATAAGACTTTACTAGAGAAAAATTTGTTGCTATTTATTTGAGGGAGTTTTCTTAATCTCTTATGATCTTAAACATCCATTTATACAGGGAGAGAAAATACCAGCTTTGTTGAAAGGAAACTACTTCTAAATGGCAGGATCAAAATTATTGTAGAGGAAATATGCACAGCTCTTATTTTACGAATCTCAATTCATATTAAAATATCTATTTTAAATAGAACATTTGTTCCCTAATGTCTTAAAATTAATTTTAAACTTTCAGTTAATTAGTGTGGAACGACTAAGAAGTAACATTATAGAAATCAGAATGTGATAGCATTGATCAAATTATTCAATGTAAAATTTAAAATACAAAAATAAAAATCATGTTTTCTTTCATAGCTGATTTTGTTAAAATTAATATTTTAGAAATCAACTTCTGGCACATTCACGTGATTATATTCTGCTTCCAGAATCAATAAATAATAGAAATTAAATGTTCTGTGTTATATCAAGGAAGCATTGATCTCATCTTCTATTTTAAGAGCCAAAGTACATGTGTTTTTGTGCCTCATTTGTCCAAAATTGTTATTTTACCTGTGGCTTGTATTGCACGTAATTCTGGTGTTTTAATAAATGCTTAAATAGATAAAGCAATGTTAAAGTAACTAAGCCAAACTATTCACAATAGTAAAGACTTGGAACCAACCCAAATGTCCATCAATGATAGACTGGATTAAGAAAATGTGGCACATATACACCATGAAATACTATGCAGTCATAAAAAAGGATGAGTTCATGTCCTTTGTAGGGACACTGATGCAGACTTGTGCCTCCATGTGTCTGGCCTTCTCTAATGATGTTCTCTTTGACCGGGTCACCCACATTCTCACCTACCTGACTGATCCTTGCTTGTCCTTCAAAATCCAGTTGAAGGCATCTCTTCCTACAAGGAGTCTTCCAGAAACCTCCAGGGCTGGATTAGACGCCTTCCACATGTTCTCATAGCATCCTGAGCCTGTGCAGAACTCTGTCTCGGCTCCCCTTACATACTTCCTAGTGGGGTGGTTCTCTTGGCTGTATCTTGTTCATCTTTTCAACCGTGGTGCCTAGCACAGAGCCTACACATGGTGGGTGAGCAATACGTGTTGGATTAAATAAAGGATTGTTGAATGAATTCATCTTTTAATTAGCCTTAATTAGTCTGCTTGGTTTGATTTAAACTTCTGAAGAGTCCCATAGACTAGTATAGGTTAAGCATTTTATCTGGCATCTTTGAAATTATTATGAAAATGAACTATTCCCTTTAAAAACCAATTATTCTTGAGTAATGCATTCAAATTCCTGTCTAATTTTTTTAAGGCAAGTGTGAAGAACCAAAGAAAGAATATAAGCCAACAAGCAAAACACTTGGATCCTAGACCTGTTTCTGCTCTAACTAGTACATGACTTTGGAAATATCATTTTATCTCTGTGGGGTTCAGTTTTCTCATTCACATCAAAAAAGGACTAGGTAGAATCTTAATCTTTTCCCAGTAAAATAATTTTATTATTCTAAACTAAAATTTAATAAATTAACATTTTGAGATAGTACTTAATGTAATAAAAAAGCAATTTAAATAGTATCTAGAGTTTATCATGCATATAAATGTTATATATAAGATATATGTAAAATAAGATATATGTATACAGTTAGATTTTATTGGGAGACAAGTTGTTGATCTAACTTTACCATAAAAGTAGACCAATGTTACATTTATTCTACTTTTTCTACTTAGTTATAATATTTTGTTATATTGGTTTAAATTTTTATTTTATCAATTAATTGCATGATTTGCTCATTATTTGAAATGATAATCATCTGTTATTTATTCCCATGGATTATATTATTATAAGTGAAATGAATATCATGGCATTATTTGACTGAGAAGATTGTTTTCATATTTTTCTTCTGGTTTTTAAGACATGGGGAAAATTTTTCATGAGATATTAATCCAAGTTGTAGCAATTCTTACCTGTGTGACCTTGGACAAGTTTCTTAATTTCTCTGAGCACCTCAAATTTGAAAATTGAAATGTGCATTAATTCATTCAGAAGCCTGATTGTTTGATTTCTGACTCTTGTCTAAGAACACTCACAGATTTGTTGCCAAAATTTAATACTAGCTTCTCTGCTTTAGAAATGTCCTTATATTATTGAGGGAGGACATTATCCAGTTGATTATCTCATTAAAACAGAGACCACTACTTCCCATCATTTAAAATTCCACAATAAGATGATCATGTGGGAAATTATACCCTCTAATTAATGGAATAAGTTAGTTGCAGTGGGAGGTATTTCTATGTCCTTTCATCGCTCTGATTTCCTCAGTCCCAAGGAAATATAAATATTTTCATTGACAGTTATATTAGATTCAGAATTGTGAATCGCCTTTGGTATACCCATTTAGAGAGAATTGAAGGAGGAAATATGATGATAAATAAAAATGGGAAACTAGAACCTCAAGGTATGCTTCTACCTTAAATCACTGAAATTGCCTGTTTGCACATTTAAAATGAGGTAGCCTCATAAGTCAGAAGTAGAAACCAGAGGCTAAAACTCCAACCAGAGCCAGGAGCACACTTTTATAGAATGTTAGCAAATTTAATACCTTAGGGCAGTGAAAGTTCTTGGCAAACATTGATTTACTGGAGATCAGAAAGAGTTGGTTGACTGGGAGGAACATTTATGCATTTATATATACATTCTTTAAGTAAGCATGATTATATGAGTGAATTACAGTCTACAGAGAAACCTAAAATCCCAGAGACCTGGAGTTCAAATTATTGACTTTATTTCCAACTGTGACCCTATATGGCCTTAAACTAACCTTTATGATCCATTCCATGGCCCTAAACATAGCCTATAAGATGTTACCCTACTGAGCAATGGAAAAGATTGTTTGGCACACTTCCTTCTCACTTTCCACTCCTTTATGCACACAATTAAAATAGACACCAATACACAGAGCTAGAAGAAATGGCTTTCTACGTATTGACCATTTATACCTGATTGTGAAATAAAGTTGATTGTACTGATTTCTGTGGCTCTATGATGCCTTTACTAAGGTGGTCCAAAAACTCTAGCCTTGTTGTTCTGGATTTTAACAAACAAACAAACAACAACAAAAAAAGGCAGACAACTTGAACAAATTGAATCTGCAACAACCTTAGAGAGCCATCTCGGAGGCAGGGGGAGCCCTTTGAGAAGCGTAGCAATTAGATGTCACCCGGTAAGACAGGCAGGCCTGGGTGAAAGGCTTCATGTGAGCTGTCTAAATGTTTACCTCGAGCTTCCTGCAAATTTGTGTGTTTCATTTTTCATTTCAAAGCAGCACCCAGTCTCCTATTAGAATGAACAATGTTCCCAGGCCAACAGAAACTCTTCTGCTCTCTAAAAACAAGCAAAATGAAAGGCAGGTTTGGAAATGACTTGCACAGCCATAAATTATTGGCACTATCTTTAACATGATTTTCACTTCAAAAAAAATATGTTTTCATTTATGTCATAGTTTATATTCATAACCACATCGTCAAGTCAGAAGGACTGGATATATCACCAACCAAGGCACCGATTGTTAGTTACTTGTCATCAACTGGTTAGTGGTAAAGCAAGATTACATTCTGTGTTATTTCTTTTAGAATATTCTTACACGAGATATTCACTGGCTAAAATGGTTCCAGCCCATTCAATAGAAAGGTTAACACAGACCTACCAAATGATGTAAAAATTGCAAATATAAAACTAATCATGATATAATATATATGTATAAAAATATTATATGAAACAACGTATGTTTTACTTTTGTTCGTATGAGGTATATGGTATATATTAATAGCTGAGGAACCAGAACACTGCCTTTGGTGGGAAAGGATGTTCTAATGTAATGTATATGTTCCATTCAGTTCCTGACACACTGTACAACCATAATAAATAGAAATTGCTGAAATCCACTTTGCTTTTTGGCTATACTCCCAGGAAAGCTTATCTGATTTCCAAACTGTGGGGTGCTAAAATAAAATCTGAGAAACACAGAGCAGAATAAGAAGATCTCTTCAGCATATCTGATATCCACCTACCCTGAGTCCTCATTCTTCATCTTAATTTTTCTTTACTTTGCATCTTGATCCCTTTCTCTGAACCTCATCCTTTTCTCAGAAGTGCTTATCCAAGTCATGTTTATAGAAGTAAAGACTTATTCATTCATTCATTATCAAATATTTTTTAGCATCTTATCTTCTTACACAAACAAAGCTTTATGATAATCCCTCTCATTTGGGAACTTAAAAGTTAGCTGAAAGGCACAATCAAACTTATGTAGGAAGATCAGATTTAAATAAAATAAAGAAATAAAGAGTTTTTATAAGGAAATAGAATTATATATAAAGTATATGGAAAACGGGTATTTGAAAATATGGCTCAGTTGTACATGAGTGACAGAAGTACACACTCAGTTTGAGAGTAAATTAATGGGTCGTATGTATAGTGTTTTGAATTAAATATTGAAAGATAGTCCCCAGATAGAATGGTTTTAAAAATCTCTATTAAAAATGGCAACTTTTCACATAGTTCACATTGATAACGGCTTTAAAATACATTTTAGGAATGTATAAAGAGAGAGAAACTTGCAAAGGCATCCTGGGGCTTGAATCTGTAATCCATATATTCTTTTTTCCAGTGTTATTTCAAAACCTAGATGTTATGTGAGGAAAATGGCCCTTTCCCAAAACAGCAGAGAGAAAATCATAAAAGATATTTCCATCTAGGGATGCGTAAACATTTAAGTTTGGTAAACAGCCATTTCAAGCTATTCATAAGTCAAAAATATGGTGGCGTAGTGGTTCTCCCGATTTCCTTTAGACCAAAATTTAGACTGAAATCTGTAAACAGATCTTTTTTTATTTTATCATGACACAGCAATTTACCCACTAGAGAAAATCTTGTATAGATGTTAATCTAGTATAAAATTTCATTGTGAAAATAGAACTTCATATATAAATCTGATGTGTTAATGAACATTACTCACTCTTTTTACATAAAAAGTCAGCAATAAAATATGAAATTAAATATTTGGATTCATGAATCTATAATGCTCTGTTCTTTAGGATTCCTGTGGAACTAAGTATGTTTATTAACAAAGCAAATGACCAAGAGCGTAAATGGAAAGCTATTTACATTTGTGAGAAATGTTCAAATATAAATGCAAATAAATCAGCTAAATTAATAAGCAGGAACATTTAAGAATAACACTTTACAATTAAGTATAGGTTTACATCAGAAAGGTGATAAAATCCATCAGCAACCCTGTCTGAGTCCTTGGAAGTTCAGCATCATTCACTTCGTGGGTGTAGGTCAAGGTCAGGCATTTATTGAGAGCACGGTCACCTCTGGAGCTCCTCTGGCTCCAGCTGCGCTGGTGGTACATGTTTACTTCTTTTGCGATGAAAACCAGCAAGAATTTTCTGTATTGTTCATTCCTGCATGACAACTGAACCAGGTATATTCAAGGACAAATTAAACAACCAAATTAAAGGTCAGTTGCAGAGAGAGGTGAACTGTATTAGTACTTTGTGAATCTCGTCTATTTTAAATTAGAAATTTCTTAAAGACAAGAGCATGATTTTAAACATTCACATATATAGAGAGATAGATATATAAAAATATTTCGTAGCACTGAGCTGGCATCTAATTAATAGGAGGCTAACTTAAACATTAGAGAGAGCAGTAAGGATTTAATAAAACTTTAACTACTATGATCTAATCATTGATCAGTCATTCTTCTCTATGGTATGACCTAGCGATATTTTTCTGGAGATAAGATTAACACATTAGAATAAAATTAAGGATAGAATTAAAAACAGAAAGATAAGATATTGAGTGTTGGTGGTGGTGGTGGTGGTGGTGTTACAGCACTTACCTCTCTTTGTGGAAAAGAATGTTTTCTCCCCAAATTAGTCATGCTCACTTGTTGTGACCTAAATCACTATCAGCCATTATTTTTCTGTCTCTATAGTTTAAACCCAAATATCCCATTATACCTTTTCATAATTTCACATGTTGGTTATTCATTCTACTTTTACACTTTTGTTTATTTATTATACATTATATATGACATATTAAATATTATATAACATGTTATATATTATTATATTCTATGAAGTACCTCCTATGTGTCAAGACAAAAGTCAAGAAAATTAGTTTCAAATCTCTTCTATCATTGCCCTTCATTCTTCTGACTTGAGTCTTCTCTATAGCTTGGCTTTCTCACCCATAGTGAGGAGATTAATATATAGAATGGTCTGAAGCCCCCTCCAACTCTGAAATTCTAGTTCCTGAATAACCGCGGCTATCCTCTCAGTTTGTTTATTTTGTGAATTCCCAGAAGTCCATGAAAGCACTAAGGAACAATTCACTATAATTAGACATCAAGGATACTGCTTTGTTTTAGTTTTTAATAACACACGATGATAATGTTAAAGACTCTCTCACCATGTAAGATAATTATGGATATTTCTACCATGAACTGAGTCCTCAATAGGAAACATTTTTCTTCTGTTATACTAAGAGCATGACATTAGAATTAAAACACACACACACACACACACACCTCATTTTGGAGAAAACAAGTTTTCTATAAAATATAATTAAAATCCTGTAGCTCATTCCCTAACTTGGCAGAGGTGGGATTTGAACCAGAAAAATTGGCTCCAGAGTCAACTCCCTTGTATACAATATTATTAAACAAATGTGTTTTAAGCATTCATCAAATGTTAGCAGGAAGGGATACAAAGATGAATGAGGTGTGGTTCCTGTCCTCAAGGGGTTTACAGAGCCAACTCATCTTTCAGCAAAACATTTCTCCAAGGCTCTGCTAAGGAATGAGACAGAGCACTTTCTGCGGGTAATCCCCATAGCACTTCATCTCTTTCTTTCTCAGAGCACTTTTACAAGTATGTTATTGCTATTTGTGTTTACCTCTCACATTTCTTGCTTGAAAAGAATGTACCTTATTCATGTTTATGCTCTATGTCAGTGCTGAATAAAGTGGTTCTACAATAATGGAAATAGGTACTGATGTTTACATGTAGCAAGAATCTTATGGTAAGTACAGTGCAAGGATGAAAAGAAGCCTTTGGTGAAATAGCTGCAATTGCAAGATCAAAATCACCATAATAATCCCTATTCAGATTTCGGGGATCATTTGTGGTTTTTCTTTGTTCACCTACTAGAAAAAAAGAAAAAGAATTTAGTGGAAAAAGACTTGCTTTATTTTTTTTCCAGTAAGTATTATACATGTAAAACAGAACACACACTTTTTATAATGCGTTTTAAAACTGTTTTTGTATGACTTAAAAGTTTAGCTTCTGCTAAGCCACAGTACTTTCTGTGGTTTATTTTGGTTTTCCAAACAATTTTCCAGATTTAAACTTTAGACATGCTTTATAGAGACTATAACTCTAAGCTTATCTTTAAAGTTTTAATGAAAGTAATAGCCCTACTTTCCTATAATCTGGGAGTTTTGTGTCTGCATTCTTTAATCTCTTCTTGGTATTAAGGTGATGTGCATTAGACATTGTCCCTTAATTGAAACACAGAATTCAGAAGGATAGTTCCTTCCTCAACTAATAATGTTCTAAGAGAAACTAGTGACATGGCATGGAAAACATAAAACACATTTCATTAATTTTCATTCTGCTTTCATACTCCAAGGGCATGAGCATGGATGCATTATTCCATTTCCCACCCAGTGGTGCCAAGACTTCTCAATGCCTTCAGTCGATACTTGTATTTATTGCAGTTTGCAATGGAATATGACAAACAGACATGCTAAAAAGGTCCAAAAAAATTTAAAGAGCAATTTAAAAATTAAAATCTGATTTTTTTATTATGAAAGTCACATGCGTTCTTTGCAGAAAATATGGACAAAAAGAAAGGTAGAAAAAAGTTAAAAATCATTCATAATACAATCATTATTAATATTTTCTTCCAGTTGTTTTTCCTGTATTCTTTCTACAAGTGGAGATGAATACCCTCAGGGAACCGTGAAATACAAATTACATTTTATCCCTATCGTTTGAATAATAATTACAATAGCTAAATTGTCTCGAATGCTTACCGTATACCACCCATTCTACTGAGCATGTCATATACAAACTTCAATCCTCTCTGGCAATGCCATCAATTCTAAAGAAATGCTTTTTCCATAGTTGAAGACACCAGGCAGAGTCACAACTAATTTGGATCACTTGTGACTATGGAGCCCTTAGTCACAAGTGATCCAAATATTATAGAAAGTAAGTATTCAAATAATAAATTAAAGATCAAAACACTGGTTTAAGGAATTTGTCTTGTTGTTTAAGAAATGTAAGAATTTTAAGCATGGTAAACTTGTATATTGTTGTTGCCCAAATATATTCTTTGCCATCATTTTGATTTACTGAGACCTAATCTGGGTATGAGAAAAATAAGGTATTGAGAATTTTAAACACACACTTGTGTGCACACACTTGAAGACTTATATGTGTTGCATTTAATGCTTTAACATTACTAAATATGTCATGGATAATACATTGCTATGGCATATTATTAAGAACCAATTGTTTATAGTTTTGAACTTCTATAAAATAATCTGTGCATGTTCAATTTTATAAACGTAAATGCTGATTTACTCAAGAGAGCAAAACTGATCATTTTTCCTAAAATGCATTCAATCCAGAAAGAAATACTGCTACCAAAACTACAGAAAGCTCAATTCAGGACCATTGCAGTTTTTTGGTTTTTTTTTTTTGAGATGGAGTCTTGCTCTGTCACCCAGGCTGGAAAACAGTGGCGCGATCTCAGCTCACTGCAAGCTATGCCTCCCGGGCTCACGCCATTCTCCTGCCTCAGCCTTCCTAGTAGCTGGGACTACAGGCATCCGCCACCACACCCGGCTAATTTTTTGTATTTTTAATAGAGACGGGGTTTCACCGTGTTAGTCAGGATGGTCTCGATCTCCTGACCTTGTGATCCTCCCACCTCAGCCTCCCAAAGTGCTGGGATTACAGGCGTGAACCACCACGCCCGGCCCATTGCAGTTTCTTACGGAAGATTGCTGAATAATTAAAAGAAAAAATCACTTTGTAACATAATTGTGAATAGAATTTTATTCTTTTTAGCTCCATGTTATGAATACTTGATTTTTTTCAGCGTAATTCAGAGATGTATTTTTTTAATTAACTCTGCATCCCAAAGAATAGTTTGATCATATAAAATTAGAAAAGATTTACAATTAGGTTGACAACCTAATAAGATATAGGTATTAAAAATGGATTATCATAGGCAGTTTAATTTATTCTTCAAATGTATGCTATATATTTCATATACTGGAATTTATTGTCTTGTATAATATATATTCCATAAAATAAGTATCATTCACCTTTATATTTTCTCGTTGTTATTGAAATCCTTTATCTTTTACCTTACATACTTGCCTTATTAAGTTTAACCCTTTTTTGTAGTGCCTAGACCAGGGTCAATATTTTTACATCAATTCTCCTTACTGAGTGTTATAATCATATAATTCTTCTAAAGAAAACAATGAGTTTAAGTTGCACTGACTCCAAAACAAAACCTACCCATTTGTTTCTTTCCTTTTTAAAAAAATAAAATCTCTGTTATTTTGCTTTGATAAGACGGGAAGAGGGAGGGTTATTTGCCTCTTTACCATAAAAAGAAAGAATACAAAAATACTCTGCTTAAATCAATATTGTTTTATGCTAGTCTTCAAATAACCCTAAATAGATCATGGTTGACAGATGCTAGCATTAACATATAGATAAGACAAAATATCTGTCTATTATCATAAGATTTACAAATAAATTAAATTAGGAACCCTTTTCTTTGCTGTTCATCTCAGAGTAGTTTCTAAAAGCCTGATTAGAGATTGTATCACTACTGTGTGGTGGGCTATTTACCAAACCTGGGGCAGATGAAATTACGATAATATAAATCCATTTAAGGATTAAGTTATTTTAGGCCACACATTTCCCTTCTACTATACAAATTGCCATGAGATGATAAGAGGGAAAAATCAAATTAAGGGGCAAGATTGTTTTCTTTCTATAAGAATACCAGCTGAAAAGTTGGATACTGAATTTTATGGCTTCATCTCAGATAGCCAGTGCTAAGAAGCTGTGTTCATGGTCATTCTTCTTTCCAAACTTCATTGCCTGGTTGCTTTCTGCCTTTGAAAAACTCTTGCTCTTTTCAGTCTTTTTGAGTTTAAAAAATAGCCCTTTAAAAGTGGTCTGTTGTCATTTCTTTGAAAAGGATAAAAAGGGAAGGGAGCAGGAGGAAGGGATGAAAGAGGGAGTGAGGGATAGCTCACTATCTAATTGAACCTCATAGTTCAGTTATGGGGGTAGAAGACTGCATTAGCAAACTATATCTCATTTTTATTCAAAATTAAACATTCTGTTTCATTTACAATCACTTAAGCAAATTATCACAGCGACCTACTAAAAATGCTCCTTTTTTTCCATGTTTTTACATGTTTTCTATAATGGTACAAGATGGAGAAGAGGGATAAGGTTACATTAGTAAAATGCTTGGCAACTTCTGCATGATCAAGTATCTTAGTAACCATAAGTCATATGCATTTTCTGAGTCTTCTTTTCCAGAGGAGCATGCTACTGTTCTTACAATATACAGTGGCTTGCACTGCCTTTTTTGGTAATTAGTGTAATTTAACACATTTTAAGATAGTGAAGGCACCTGCTCTGAATAGCTACATAATCGTTTAATGCCTAGAAGCTTTTCTCTTAGCAACAAAAAGATATGGAGGAACTTCTAATCCAACTTCGGTTCTGAAGTTTCATTTCCCAGAAAATTGTTAGACTTATGATTTGGATTTCAATAATACACTGTAATTGAGAGCTAACCTTGCTTTTAGGTGAAGATCACTAAGGATATTTTTCAAGGTGTATTTAGTTTCATGCAATTCATAGAGTTTTGACAGAAAGGAAGGAAAAGTGGTGTGGATGGTTGTAATCTTTCACCATCTGGGACTTGTGTGAGGAACTCTCACACTTACATCTCAATTAACCTGCTGATAAGTGGAGGACCCTGTATTTGAACACAGGTCTTCAATAGACCAGCATGCCTTCCGCTTCCCCTTGCCAATTCTCTTTTATAAATGTAACTCATTTCATAGGTGAGATTAAGAAGGAGTAATGTCAAGAAGTAAGTTTTTAAAAAATGCTTTAACAAATTACACAAAATTATTAACAATGCCACAAAACATATACAAGAAAAGTCAGTTGGGGCAATGGGATATGGCAAAGATGAAAAGAGAGGATGTTATTGAAGTCTTCTGATGAAATGTCAGTTTTGTATAGATAAATGTATGAGATTGATACTAGATGAGAAGGAAGTTACTGAAGAAGAGCAGTTTTATATACCTTTTCATTTCTTTTGCCTTAAAAGTAAGAAAACTAGGAGAAGACATTAGTTGTATAGTCATTTGATAAACCGCTCCTATAATTCACTTATGCCTCTCCAGACAAACGTGTTACATTTTCTCAGTGGTGGTTTATGTAGAGGGTATGCCAGGGTTTCTCAATCTCAGCACTATTAAGATTTCAGGACACATAATTCTTTATTTTTGGGGACTGTCCTGTGGATTGTAGAGTGCCTTCATGCCTGGTGTCTACCCACTAGATGCCACTAGCACCCTCCCAGTTATAATAATCAAAAATATTTTTAGACACACTTTGGGAGGCCAAGGCAGGAGAATGGCTTGAGCCCAGGAGTTCGCCAGCCTAGGCAACATAGTAAGACCTCCAGCTCTCTGAAAAAAAAAAAAAAAAAAAGAGGCTGGGTGTCGCCTGTAATTCCAGAGCTTCAGGAGGCCGAGGCGGGCAGATCATGAGGTCAGGAGATTGAGAACATCCTGGCTAACACGGTGAAACCCCATCTCTACTAAAAATACAAAGCAATTAGCCAGGCATGGTGATGGGTGCCTGTAGTCCCAGCTACTTGGGAGGCTGAGGCAGGAGAATGGTGTGAACCCAAGAGGCAGAGCTTGCAGTGAGCCAAGATTGTGCCACTGCACTCCAACCTGGACAACAGAGCGAGACTCTGTCTAAAAAAAAAAAAAAAATCTTTACACAGTACTAAATGTTTCTGGCAGGTGGAGAGGGAAAAATCACCCAATATGAAGAACCATGGCTATAAACAAGCATTTATTGAGCGCTTCCGATGGGCCAGACACATAGAAGTGAACTAAATTAAGCCTTTGAAGTTACATCCTGGTGATGAGACAGAGGAAAAAAAACAACATATAGCACAATGACAAGTGTTGAAAAGAAACATAGAGCTAGGCATGGAACTACAGGTGCCTATAGTTCCAGCTACTCAGGAGGCTGAGGCAGGAAGATCACTTGAACCCAAGAGTTTCTGTCCAGACTGGACAACAGAGTGAGACCTTGTCACCTCGTTTCTAAAAACAAAAAAGAAAAAAAAGAAAAAAAAAATTTTCAGTGACTCATGCTGAGTTCCTACAAACTTCTGCTTCCTTGATCATTTTTACTGACTTTCCTCTGTTTTTGGTTTTTAAATTCTTGTTTGCTTGTTTCATTGCTTAAGTTTGTAAAACTGCTTCACATGCTTTTTGGAAGAAATCTGAATATAATCTAATAAATGATAAGAGACTAGATAGGAATACCTCTGTTAATTCATAGTTGGGAGAAAAGAATTAATTAATCTATTGTGCCTTATGAGGACATGTAACAAGATAGAACCAAACATTGAAAAATATAAGGAAAGTTAAAGTATGTGATCTGAAAACAACCCCTACAAGTAACCCTTGTATAATAGTTATTAATTATCTGTTTAGTGAATGAATACATAAAGAAATGCAGACTCTCTCAATTTTGTAACCAAGAATATTAGAAAGACAAGAACATAACATATGACTGTCAAACTCCAATCAGTGGGAAAAATAAGTTATTTTAAAACTGGCCTTTAACCAATTAGAAATAGCATGAGTAAAATCTTCATTTATTCATCAACACTATATTTGTACACAATGAAATGAGGTTAAACCTTAGCAATTATTTGGTTAATCTGAAATATGCAAACATATTAACCAAAACATTTTATTCTAAAATCAACTGTTTGAGCTGAATGAAAAAGCAATATGATATGGTTTGGCTGTCTCCCCACCCATATTCTCATCTTGAATTGTATCTCTCAGAATTCCCACGTGTTGTGGGAGGGGCCCAGTGGGGAGGTAATTGAATCACAGGGGCCAGTCTTTCCCATGCTATTCTCATGATAGTGAATAAGTCTCACAAGATCTGATGGGTTTATCAGGGGTTTCTGCTTTTGCTTCTTCCTCATTTTCTCTTGCTGCCACCATGTAAGGAGTTCCTTTTGCCTCCTGCCATAATTCTGAGGCCTCCCCAGCCATGTGGAACTGTAAGTCCAATTAAACCTCATTTTCTTCCCAGTCTCAGGTATGTCTTTATCAGCAGCATCAAAACAAACTAATACAGTAAACTGGTACCAGGAGTAGGGTATTGCTGAAAAGATACCTGAAAATGTGGAAGCAACTTTGGAACTCGGTAGCAGGCGGAGGTTGGAACAGCTTGGAGGGCTCAGAATAAGACAAGAAAATGTGGGAAAATTTGGAGCTTCCTAGAAACTTGTTGAATGGCTTTGCCCAAAATGCTGATAGCAATATTGACAATAAGGTCCAGGCTGAGGTGGTCTCAGATGGACAAGAGATGAGGCACTTCTTGGGAACTGAAGTAAAGATGACTCTTGTTATGTTTTAGCAAAGAGACTGGCAGCATTTGCCCCTGCCCTAGAGATTTGTGGAATTTCGAACTTGAGAAAGATGATTTAGGGTATCTGGTGGAAGAAATTTCTAAGCAGTAAAGCATTCAATAGATAACGTGGGTTCTGTTAAAGGCATCAAGTTTTATAAGGGAAGTCAAGCATAAAAGTTTGGAAAATTTGCTGCCTGACTATGTGATAGAAAAGAAAAAGCCATTTTCTGGGGAGAAATTTGAGCCAGCTGCAGAAATTTGAGCAAGTAGCAAGGAGCCTAATGTTAATCCCCAAGACCCTGAGGAAAATGTCTCCAGGCCATGTCAGAGACCTTCATGGTAGTCCCTCCCATCATAGGCCCAGAAGCCCAGGGAGAAAAAGTGGTTTCATGGGCCAGGCCCAGGGTCCCTGCACTGTGTGAAACCTAGGGACTTGGTGCCTTATGTCCCAACCACTCCAGCCATGGCTGAAAGGGATCAATGTGCAGCTCGGGCTGCAGCTTCAGAGAGTAGAAGCCCTAAACCTTGGCAGCTTCCACGTGGTATTGAGCCTGTGGGTGCACAAAAGTCAAGAATTGAGGTTTGGGATCCTCTGCCTAGATTTCAAAATAAGTATGGAAATGCCTGGATGCCCAGGTAAAAGTTTGCTGCAGGGGTGGGCCCTCATGGAGAACTTCTGCTAGGGCAATGTGGAAGGGCAATGTGGGGTGGGAGCCCCCACACAGAGTCCCTACTGGGGTACTGCCGAGTGGAGCTGTGAGAAGAGGACTACTGTCCTCCAGACTCCAGAATGGTAGATCTACTGACAGCTTGCACTGTGTGCCTGGAAAAGCCACAGACATGCAATGCCAGCCTGTGAAAGCAGCCAGGAGGGAGGCTGTACCCTGCAAAGCCACAGAGGTGGAGCTGCCCAAGACCACAGGAACCCACCTCTTGCATCAACATGACCTGGAGGTGAGACCTGGAGTCAAAGGAGATCATTTTGGAGCTTTAAAATTTGACTGCTCCCCTGTATTTTAGACTTGCATGGGTCCTGTTACCCATTTGTTTTGGCCAGTTTCTCGCATGTAGAACAACTATATTTACCCAATACCTGTACCCCCATTGTATCTAGGAAGTAACTAGCTTGCTTTTGATTTTACAGGCTCATAGGCAGAAAGGACTTGCTTGTCTCAGATGAGTCTTAGGACTGTGGACTTCTGGGTTAATGCTGAAATGAGTTACTTTGGAGGACTATTGGGAAGGCATGACTGATTTTGAAATGTGAGGACATGAGATTTGGAGGGGTAAGAGGTGGGATCATATGGTTTGGCTGTGTCCCCACCCAAATCTCATCTTGAATTGTATCTCCCAGAATTCCCACCTGTTGTGGGAGGGACCCAATGGGGAGGTAACTGAATCTTGAGGGCCTGTCTTTCCCATGCTAGTCTCATGATAGTGAATAAGTCTCATGAGATCTGATGGGTTTATCAGGGGTTTCTGCTTTTGCTTCTTCCTCATTTTCTCTTGCTGCCACCATGTAAGAAGTGCCTTTCACCTGCTGCCATGATTTTGAGGCCTCCCCAGCCATATGGAACTGTAAGTCCAATTAAACCTCTTTTTCTTCCCTGTCTTGGCTATGTCTTTATCAGTAGTGTCAAAACGGACTGATTCACAAGAAATGGTACCAAAAGATTGGATTTGAGAGTTTGTTTCCACTTTCTGTATTCTCCTTCCCAGAAACCCTCACCTCAACTTCCTCTAACTTTGACACTTTTAAAAGCAATAGGTATGTTTATCTTGCACAGGTTAGGACGTACTTTTGACCTTGTATAATGTTTTTTCACTACTTCAGGAATTAGGTTTTATGTACATTTATAACAAAAAATAGTAATAATAAATAAAGAAGGAAGTGGCGAAGAGAACATAAGACCTGGTATGAATGGAAATAAGTTTGCTGAAGCAATTAATTAAAAATGTCATAGACTGCCATCAAGGGAGGGATCAGCAATTAATACAGAGAGGTTTTGTTAATTACTCAAGGTTGAAGCACAGAACAACCTGAGAGCAATGAATACATTAAAGAGTACTATTCCAGTGGAAAACTGAGTACTTTTTATGTCACTTGATTGAGGTAGTATTAAAAAAGTTTGAATTAATAACAATAGCAGGATGCTTCTAAAAGATAAACATGGTAAAAATGGATGTTCTAATTCCTAGCTATTTCGTATCTAATAATGATATATCACATTTGTAAAAATTTCTATTTTGAAAAGATAAGAAAGAAAGGCATACCTTTTTGAGAAATAAATTAAGATTCACCTGGCTGAGCACAATGGCTCATGCTTGTAATCTCAACAGTTTGAGAGGCCAAGGTGGGAGGATCACTTGAGACCAGGAGTTTGAGACTAACCTGGGCAATACAGTGAGAACCTGGTCTCTACAATATTTTATTTTATTTTTTTTTTGAGATAGAGTCTCGCTCTGGAGCCCAGGCTGGAGTGCTGTGGTGCAATCTCGGCTCACTGCAAGCTCCACCTCCCGGGTTCACGCATTCTCCTGCCTCTGCCTCCCGAGTGACTGGGACTACAGGTGCCCGCCACCATGCCTGGCCAATTTTTTTGTATTTTTAATAGAGACGGGGTTTCACTGTGATAGCCAGGATGGTCTCGATTTCCTGACCTCGTCATCTGCCCGCCTCGGCCTCCCAAAGTGCTGGGATTACAGGCATGAGCCACTGCGCCTGGCCTACAAAAAATAATTTTTTAATTAGCCAGGTGTGTTGACATGTTATTGTAGTCATAGCTACTCAGGAGGCTGAGGTGGGAGGATCCCTTGAGCACAGGATTTTGAGGCTACAGTAAGCTATGAGTGTACCACTATACTTCAGCCTGGGTGACATGAAAACCCTGTCTCTAAATATGAAAAAAATAATAATAATAATGAAAACTTTTTAAAAACCCAGCTAATCAATCCATTTACACTTAGCTATTTTCAGAAGTAGTAATTTGATGCAGAGTAATTCATTATAATTTTACCATTCTGTGTGCTGTTTTTAATACATTATTTCTCTTTCGATCAGAAAGATTACACATTCCTGCTATATGTTATAAGAAAAAATGTTACTCTCTTATGCTTAAACATTAACACAATAATAGAAAGTGTTCATGAGCTAAGTTTTCAATTTTTAAATATATTTAAAACCTCTGACATATTTTGTGAAGTTACTTTAATGTATTCTAGACACCACATTTACAAAAATATTAAGCAAAATTTTACCTAAGATCAATATGAAATGCTCAATTTTTAACTAATTCTAGTATGCATTTCACATTTCTTTTACTCAAATTCTTATAGCATGATTCAGATTAAACAGTTGATGAAGGCAACTAGATATTCTGCTTGGTCTAAATTAATGATGTTCGAATTGGACTGCATAAATAGTCCAATGGGGCTGCTTTTGGAATTGCAGCTCCCTGGGACCCTCCCAGAGGTTTAACTTCAATATATCTTGGGTGGAGCCCAGAGATGTCGTTTTTTAACATAAATCCAGGTAGCTCTGATTTATATAGCAAGACTTTGAACCTCGGCAAAACAAACAAACAAACAAACAAAAACAATAAATTAGATAGTTCAATACCAAGTTTCCATTTCATTTTGTTTGGTATGGGTTTGGGTCCCACTATAGAACTGGAACCATTTCATTCATAGTAGTATGCCCAGTTGTTTGGACATTTTTTCAGTACTTTGTGAAACACATACAGTTTCCATTAGCTTGACCAAAAAGATTTATCTGCAGTCTGAGTCTCCTTTCCATCTTGTTTCCAAACTTTACCAAATGCTTACCATAAAATAAATATCCTTATAATAACTAAAAACAAATTTGGCTTCCCTATTTTGAATATGAAACTGTGAAAATATAATCTGATGTATCTTACTAAATTTGACCATTGAAGTAGCTAGCATCAGTGTCTCTAAACATTAAGTTTGAGGACCATAGAATCTACTGGTAAGATATTCAGGATTTAATTTCCCAGCCAGGGTTTTTTTTAGTCAGTTCAAGGGCAAAAAATAAATTTGTAGGATGACCTTTCTAAACTCTTACTATTCAAATAACATTGCTTCCAAATTGAAAAGGCTATTCCAAATATCACTCTCTCTTCATAACTGAAATTGTCAGACCTCTTGGGGGAGGGACAAATGTAAGATGTCCTGTATAAATAGTCAATGATGATATTGATTGGGATAAAAGCAGTGGTCAGTAGAAGCTGCTAGAGCATCTCTTCACCTGGCTCATTTGTAAGTTCAAATCACTTTTGTGTAAATTCCTTTCACTTATTTGTCCAACAGATTTCTACTGGATATTAAGAAATTTATTTATTCTTTAATACCACTTTAGTAGCCAATAGAAGCCAAAAGTAGCCTTTTAAGGAGCATTATGATAATATTATTTAGTTGCCTTTTGTTCTTATTGAAAAATTTAGATTAAATTCATGACACTTTCATATAAAATAATAAAAGTATTTTCCAAATTGAAAAATAGTTGTATCATACTTGAGCTTGAATCAAAGATCTGAGGACTCTGAAGCATTTAGATATGTGAGATTAAACCATTTTTATTTTATATTAAATTGTTGAAATAAGAAAGACCTATATATATCATTTTCCAGTTTACATATGTTTGTGGCATTTTATTTAAAAAATTACAATATAACTAATACAAATGTGGTCAAATAAATATATATTGGCTCTCTGCAATTTGGTATTAAAATATGTGGCAGGTTCTTTTTTCTTTTTTTTTTAGTGTCCAGTCTGAGCCCACATAAATTAGACAGTCTTTTACAAAACGTAATATACTCCTCATTCAGTAACACATAAGCGTGGGGCATAATACAGATTGTTCTAATAATGGATTAAATCCCAGATGTTTTCCATGTTTCACATGATAGGATAGAATGAGCTAAGCTCCCTTTAGAGACTAAGTTTTCTGAATCACCTTGTTTACAGAGCTGCTAAGACTTCTGGCTTTATTTAGAAAAGTCTCAATAGGGTATTTGAAGTCAGGCTCTAAATCCTCACCTGATTTGTGTCAGTTTACATCTCCATTAATAACACAGAATGAATTTGATTTTTATCATTCTTTTCTCTGTTTGAAAAAAGAAACTCCTTGGTCTCATTTATAATCATTTCCTATCCCGTGAAATGAGAATTTATGTGAAGATAAGATACCCTCCAAATTTAACAGGCTATGAAAATGTAAGATAATTTAGATCTTTATGGGACAATTTGTATTATTGCAATTGTTTCCCGATGAAGCAAGATTATTTACTATACTTCCTAACTTTAAGGAAGAGGTTTATTATATTTTCCATTATCTCAGTCTTCTCTTGTAAAATATTATTTGTTAGGTAGTCTTCACACAATTCTAGGGCAGCTGAATTTCTAGTTATAGTTAAAACTGAAGAAAATATATTTCTTGGTGGAAAAATTAAGAATATGCCCCCCATAAGGATTATATTGATAGAAAAATACCAGTTTGGACAAATATTTACAACACATTTGACAAAGGGTAAATGGATATACTATACAAAAAGTTCTCACAAATTGCCCGTAAATAGACCCAAAACACAATTTACAACTGGGGATAATACACAAATGGGAATTTTCTAGGAGAGAACCTTCAAATGATCAACAAACATATAACAAGATGATCCAACTGATAGTTAGGGAAATGCAATGAAAGGTATCACTTTACACTCATCAGACTTAAAAATATTTTTAAGGTAATAATACCTATCTCTGTCAAGAATAGGAGAAAAGGTATAACTCAGAAAGACTGGTGTGGCATTCAGCAAGCTTGTAACCTGGCAACATCGGAAAACAATTTTTAAATAAAAAGTCCACTCTTCTAATCAGCAATCTAATCCTTAGGAATCTATCACATGGCACTAAAGCAACCAGAACTTAAGGAAATATGCAGGAAGATACTAAATGCAGCGTTGTTCAGAATTAGGAGAAAAAGGAAACCAAAGGAATGCTCTTATTTTTTAAAAAGTTGAAAAGTTCATGGTACGTTCATACCTAGGATAACCTGCAGGCATTAAAAAGAATGAAATAGAGCTATGAAGATGGATTCAGGTGGTTGTTCACGAGGTATAGTTGAGAGATGAAACACAAGGTACAAAGCAGTAAATGCAATATCATACTACTTGTAAACTAATGACAACCCCAGCTAATGTCTATATGTATATGGTTAAATATATTTACCTACAAATATGTGTGATTGGCTATGACTATGGATAATATAGATAAAATAAACATCTTGTTGATTATTCATGGATGGATAAGTGTGTATTTGATGATGTAAATGTACTGGGAAGCAGGAAGGGTAGGTAAGCAAAAAAGAAAAGACTAAACTATTAAAAAAAGAACATATGATATTACCCCAGTAAAGCATTTATGTCAAGTTGCATATATGTGTAAAACATATGCATAAAATATGCAATAAGTCCCTACTTAGTGGGCCCAAATCAATAAATTTAGCCTGATTCAACTCTATGTTCCTTCCCCCATTATCCCACACCCTTAATATCCATTCCTATGCCTGTTCTCCAGATTTCTGTATACATACATTAGAAAACTCAAGCAGTTATTTTTGAGTGTAGCACACCTCCTCATGGGTCACACTCTCAACCTCACCTCTACGGCCCTGCTGGGACGTTAGTCTTGTTATAGGTCTAGAAGCTAACGGGGGTGTTGGCAGTGGCTCCTGAGGAGAATCAACATTATCTTGCCTGGCAACTACCTCAAGGGAGAGCATCACTCTTCCCTCAGGCAGCACAGGGTTTATCTCCTCAGACAAAGGTGGAAAGGCTGATGGCAGCGTGGGTCAGAAAGGAGATGTTGCCACTTTACTGGGGATGGGGAAGCTGTTTCTTCTGGCAAAAAAGGTTCATCAGAGTTTACACACTCAGTGTCCCCAGCTTCATCCTGTTCCTCTCACACATCCCCATTCCAAGTTGCAGGATCCCATTCTTTTCCAATCAATGCCCTCACTTTAACAGTAGACACCTGGCAAGGCTCTGCATTCACCTTTCGTTGCAGGTCAGGCACCTGCTTGATAAGAGCTTGTGTCTGTTTTTTCACAATTTCAACTCATTCTCTACAGGAGATAAGACTCTCAGTCGGGGCAATCTTAGCAGATATGAGTCTTATTTGCTTCTGAAGCCGGGAGTTAGAATCCCTGAGTTCATCAGTTTCTTTCATCACTTTGTCTGCTGAACTAAGGAGCAACCAACCAGCTTCATCACGTTCCTTGGTGCTCCACAAATGGTCAGAGGTATTATGTATGGAGTCACTAAACTCCTTGCCTCTCACAAGCAATGAATCAGGAGTGTCAAATGCCTTTATTTTGCATAACTCTCTAAACAGTTCACACTAAAGATTATCAGTGTTCTCCATATTATTAGAAGTAGAGTCCTTGGCATGTTAGGGTCTAACCATATTAAGCAGCCAACTCCAGAAACCCGAAAACCAACCAAAGAACTCCATCCTTAATATTCTGTTCCTCTAGAACCACTACTGTTACCAAAATCTGTATCTGTCAGGGTTCCCTAGAGGGAGAGAACTATATATACACACACACACACACACACACACACACACTATATATATATATACACACTATATATATAACTACATATATATGTAGGGGGAGTTTATTAAGTATTAACTCACACAATCAAAAGATTTCACGATAGGCCATCTGGAAGCTGAGGAGCAAGGAGAGCCAGTCCGAGTCCCAAAACAGAAGAACTTAGAGTCCGATGTTTGAGGGCAGGAAGCATCCAGCACAGGAGAAAGACATAGGCTAGGGGCTAAGCCAGGATAGTCTTTTCACATTTTTCTGCCTGCTTATATTCTAGCCACGCTGGCAGCTGATTAGATGATGCCCACCCAGATAAAAAGTGGGTCTGCCTTTCCCAGCCCACTGACTCATATGTTAATCTCCTTTGGCAACACCCTTACAGACACACCCAAGATCAATACTTTGCATCCTTCAATCCAGTCAAGTTGACACTCAGTATTAACCATTATCTTTATGTACATGGTTTTTCCAGCCAGTGGATGATGACTCCCTTCACTTGCCCAGTCCCTCTCGCCCTATCCAGGGGTGTCAAGTGTGCCCTAAATACTTTTCTCTGGGATAAGGGGTGTTTCTGAGGGGTTGAGGGATAAAAGACAGCCCAGGAGGAAGAGATGGATAAAAATGGAGGGGTAACAAAGAGGTCATGGAAAAATATTTGGAGCACTTCACTGGAAGATATGAGTGAGTGGATTCGCACACCAGAAGACATCATACACTAGAAGCTGGCAAAGGTTAATCTGAAGGTCAGAATTCACATTCATTAACTTTTAATGTGTAACACACCTTCCAAAACTGCAGCATCTCAAACCTCAAACATTTGTTATTTCCCATTTATCTTTGGGATGGCTAGGTGATTCTACTGGTCTGGAATGGCTCGGCTTGTGATAGCTTTGCTTGTGTGGCAGTTGGCAAGCTGGACAACAGCAAACTGACCTAAAAACCTGAATGTCCACCATTAGAGATAAACTATGTAGCACTACACAGACATTGAAAGTGACATTGTGGAAGTACACATATTTAGAGGAAGAAGGCTTGTAATATACTAAATTTTAAAAGCAATCATAAAATGATATATATATAGTCAGCCCTTGGTATCCATGGGTTCTGCATCTGTAGACTTAAGTAACTGCAGGTTGAAAATATTTGAAAAAAAAGCGTGTGTGCATTGAACGTGTACAGACTTATTTTCCTGTCTTTCTGTATTATTTAGGGAATAACTATTATTAGATATAAGTAATCTAGAGATAATTTAAAGTATACGAGAGAGCCGGGTGCGGTGGCTTATGCCTGTAATCCCAGCACTTTGGGAGGTCGAGGCGGACAGATCACTTGAGCTCAGGAGTTAGAGACTAGCCTGGTCAACATTGTGAAACCCCATCTCTACTAAAAATACAAAAAAATTAGCTGGGTGTGGTGGTGCATGCCTGTAAACCCAGCTACTTGGGAGTCTGAGGCAGGAGAATCACTTGAACATGGGAGGCAGAGGCTGCAGTGAGCTGAGATCGTGCCACTGCACTCCAGCCTGGGTGATAGAGTGAGACCCCATCTCAAAAAATAAAACTAAAATAAAATAAAATAAAGTATATGGAAGGTTGTGCAAATGTTATATGCAAATACTACAGCATTTTGTATAGGTACTTGGGCCTCCTCAGATTTTGGTATCTATGGGGAGTCCTGGAACCAATTTTCCATGGATACCAAGGGACAGTTATATACACTATGATCCCTTTTTAAGAAAATCATTTCTATATCTATCAAAAACTCAGTAGGAAAACAGGCAAAAATAAGAGTAGGCATTTTGCCAAAGAACTTGGGCAAATTGATGAAAAACTTATGAATTACATGCTCAAATTGACTAGTAATCAGAGAAATGGAAATTAAAGAAACAAATAATTATATAAACTCTGAAAGAGCATATACCAAAATGTGAACAGTGAGCTGTTGCTGGTGGTTATATTAATTTTTCTTTCTTTCTTTCTTTTTCTTATCTATCTTTTCTATAGTGAACATGTTACTCTTGTAATAACGGGGAAAGTTATTTTTTTAAGTGTTATCCACACCCAGTAAATGTGATTATACAATCTTTTAACTAAATCTTATTTTTCATCACCTAAAAACTAGGTTATAGATTGTGCATTCTGCAAGGAAAAATACATACATGTGTACATACACGCATGCATACATAGGCACATACATACGTACAAAGAACCAGGTCAAACATCAAATACTGTATGAAGTCTTCTTCATAAAGTCTTATGAATTCCCTCTGAAGTCTCCTTGTATTATGATTTTATCTCACAGGCTTCTTAACCATCTTGAAATTCGTGTGCACTGCTCCACATAGTTTAATACTTGTTCTTTAATTGCTCCATTTCTGGAAATTTTACTTATTCCACAAATAATTATTGAGGACTTACATGCTACACGCAGTACTTTTTTCTGAGTGGGAGCCATTTGTTACATTTCCACCGCATCTCTGTTTTACCTACTCCAGCTCTGGCATAAAATCTGTTTAAAAAACACACAGTGATTGATTTTTTTCATCTGCTTTACAAACATTTGTGAGCACCCACCATGCATCATAATTATGCTAACCACTAAAATGAAGCTTTGGAGAGATTTTTTAGTCCTGATAAAATAAAAAGAGCACTGTAGATTAGATTAGCACCAACTCTGTCATTAATAAGTTGTGTGACATAAAGTAAATCATTCAACCTTTCTTGAGCCTCCTTTTTTCTCTCATCTGTAACATGGGGGAATGAAAGTCGGACTAAATATTCTTAAGATTCCTTTTGGCTTTCAAAATTAAATAATGTACATGGCATGACTAAATCTTAAACAATCTAACAATTTGGACACTTCTATGAGGCTGGGAAGAATATACTGCATATGGTGTCACAACAGGGTGTATCTGCTTTCTATGTCTCCACTCTGTCTTCATTTTGATGATTAGGCTATTTGTTCTCTGGGGTCTGATTCATGCCTGTGACTCACAGACCCTCGCACATAAGTAGGGCTCAGGAGATAACAACAGTTTTATCTCCTTCTATGTTTTTTTTATTTTTATTTTTTTTTATTTATTTATTTATTTTGAGACGGAGTCTTGCTCTGTCACCCAGGCTGGAGTGCAGTGGCCAGATCTGGGCTCACTGCAAGCTCCGCCTCCCGGGTTCACGCCATCCTCCTGCCTCAGCCTCCCGAGTAGCTGGGACTACAGGCTCCCGCCACCTCGCCCGGCTAGTTTTTCGTATTTTTTTAGTAGAGACGAGGTTTCACCGTGTTAGCCAGGATGGTCTCGATCTCCTGACCTTGTGATCCACCCGTCTCGGCCTCCCAAAGTGCTGGGATTACAGGCTTGAGCCACCGCGCCCGGCCTCCTTCTATGTTTTAAGAACAAAAACAAATGTCTAATATGCTACTTTTATAAATAAGCGCCATGGGAATTAAATATCTAGGAACTAGGAATGAGCCTAGATTTTATTTTTTGTATCAAATAAAGAATTAAAGCCAAGAAAATATACTTTGTTATGTCTACCTATGATTTATCTTCTTGAAAAGTTGACAGAAAAGAAACATCATGTCTTCTAAAGAGAAAAGAGAGACAGGGAGAAAGAGAATGGATGGTATAGTCTTGGAAATTATTTCGACAGAAGAAGAGCTATGCCTGTTTGTACACGGAGGGAAAGAACTGAGGGAGAGTCAGAGATGGAAGATGCAGGTGAATGAATAGCTAGCTGGTGAAGCAAAGTGGCAAAATCAATGTGAGGGCAATGAGATCTGGACCACAGGTAAAGAGCTTCATCCTACCAGACAATGGTTTCCCCTAAAAAATAGACAAAAAGAAAGAACCAGAGGGTAAAGACCCAAAGATGAGTAAAGGAGAAAAAAAGGATGCTGAGACCTTGGGCATCTCAGGAAAGCAGCCAGGTCATCCTGAAAAAGAAAGAGCTCTGGTTGGCAAAAGGGGTCAGTCTTTGTAGCAGTGATGATAAGAAATTGCCCAGCAGCTGTGAGGATCCAGCTATTATAAAACAGCATGAGTCTGCAGTGGATATAGTCACCTTGGCCTTGCGACTTTTTTTGTAAAACCTGATGAGCTGGAGTGACAGTGCATCCAGGATGCAATAAGCACATAGTTGAAATGATTTGTGGCCTGCCCCAGTGCTATACAATCAATAGATACCAGAGGTCAGATGGGGAAGCATCCAAGAGCTCCAAGTCAGGTTAAAGACAGTAAGTCGGTTTGGTGCTATCTCAGTGGAGGTGAGGAAGCAGGCTGCCAGGAGTCTCCAGAATTTTCAGCTACACTCAGGAATACATGTAGAATGCAAGCAGGTTCCTAAGTGTTAGGCATGTCCCCAGATTTTTCAGGGATCATGGGCTACACATCCTGTATCCACTGGGAGTATTATAGGGTTGTTTATACATTGGGATAGGAATTATATAAACAGGTTTTAATTATAGCTTCACAGCTGACTAGCCAAGTGAGCTAATGGAAATATACCCAGCACATTTACATTTCAGTTTCCTCATCAATAAAATAAGAGTAATAAGAGTACTTACCTCAGGAGTCTGTGAAAATTAAACAAAATAATGTAAGTAAAATGCTGAACAATGTTCCTGAGACAAGGTAAGCACTCAAGAAATTATTGGTACTAACAACCAACAGTAAAGATATCAGAATGGGCTGGGGGCAGTGGTTCATGTCTGCAACTCCAGCACTTTGGGAGGCTGAGGTGGGAGGATCACCTGACGCCAGGAGTTCAAGACCAGCCTGGGAAACCCTAGAGAGACCTTATCTCTACAAAATATTTTTTTAATAAAATAGCTTAGTGTGGTGCCATGCACTTGTAGTCTCAGCTAGTTGGGAGGCTGAGGCAGAAGGATCACGTAAACCTGGGAGGTAGAGGCTACAGTGAACCTTGATCATGTCACTGTACTCTGGCCTGGGCAACAGAGTAAGACCCTATCACGGAAAGAAAAAAAAAGATATCAGAATGACATACCATGATGAGAAATGGAAACAAATGAAAGGAATTTAGTGTTACTTTAAAATATGGGGGAAATATGTAAGAAAGACATGGGCCAAGATCTTTTCTCTAGTGCAAATGATTAAAGTACCGATGTGAAATTTCTAAATGCGACCAAAGAAACATGTTTTTATAAGCATAGATGCATAGAATAGTGGGGCTGAAAGACCCTAGAAATAATCTCATCTGATCCGTTCATCTTACATATGAGGAAATGAAGGTTCAAATGTATTACGTAACTGGCACAAGATCCAATGGTACTGACTGGCCATGGCAGCACCGAAATAAAGATGTACTGACTTTTATCAAGTAAGCACTATCATCTGTACCTATATGTAATTTCAGTTCAACTATGCAATATTTAATGCTATAATTTAATAAGTGCCCTCCATGTGAATGTTGGGAAACATGTGATAAGGAGTTTATCAGAAAGTGGCAAAACCTAAATGTGATTTTATGGTATAAAATAACATATTCTTAACTTCAGGGCACCTCTATATTGATACACAAATCACATTTTACATTTGAATTGATATATGCTGTGGAAACAGCCAAACTTGATTTTTAATGTAATTCTTTTAGGTGACTATTCTTTTGATAAACAATATTCATGGAATAATTGTGTCAAAGTTGACTGGATAAGCCACTATTCTCAATCAATCATTTTGATACTCTAAGTGCATAAGGCAAAGTTTATGGGAAATAAATATTGCTTTATATCATTACAAATACTAGATATAAATATGTCAAGTATGTCATTAAGGAAAATAATACTTTTAGGCATCTCATAACATAGCTAGTATGGTACAAATATAATTTATAAATGGATAAATTTCATATGCTAGTTATCTGACATTTCTGTTTTTATTTTTCTACTAAAAATAAAAGAGGAAATCCCCTATCTATTAAATATGTCATGAGAGGTTTTTAAGTAGAAGGTTGAATACATAAACTAAGCATGATCAGCATTTCTGAAAAAGTTATACCTAAATATAGGAACTCTGTTCAAAACAGTCAATGATTAGTAGAGACAGTCTCATTTTAAACTATTATCATGCTCTCCTAGATCATGGTGATATGTCTTAATTCTATGAAGCGTCTAAATTTTACTAGATATGCTGAAGAATACATATAAGATGCCAGACCTTGGTCGCTGTCTGCCTATAGGGCGTAGAACCAGACAACTTAGCTCTGTTCCATGGCCTCAGAATTATCCCTCCCACTGATTTCTGTTTCCTTGAAGTCCTATGCAAGATATTGCTAATGACATCAGTCAATTCCAAGACCAACGCTAGAATCAGCATTCCAAGTCCATCCCCCATTGTTTGTGAGACAATATGTATACTTGCATTTTGAAGTTTTATCTTGATAATGGCATTTTACTGATTTTTCAGAAAATAATCTCCAAAACTATCACTTGACTATATATCCAAGTTTATTTCTTTACAATCACCAACTTGCCAAAACCTGGCAATTCCATTCTTTGTGCTGCTACCTTCTTTCAGGGTTGTTACCTATGATTTAGCTCCTAACTACATTAGTGTCTCCACAAATGTATCTTCAGGGAATTCTGCATCTTGTTGTCTGCTTAGTTTTTCTAAAGCAGGTGTTTACATAGACACTTACAGACAACTGAGCACCAGCAAGTTCCTTCTTGAGAAACATATTTACACATCCAATTTCAACTACTTTTATTTGTTATATTAGAATGGAGACTTGGGTTTGTTGCTGCCATTTCAGTTGGTTGTTATGAAATATTAAGTTTAACAGATGTGGGGGAAGTGTACATAACAACTGGTAGAAGACACTAAATCCTCCTGACTATTTGAGTTAATGGTATATTTTTATCAGGGTTAGTTTCTTGCTTTGATTAATAATGGACCTCTTTCTTTCTTTTTTTTTTTTCAATTTTATGAATTTATTTATTTATTTATTTATTTATTTATTTATTTATTTGAGGCGAAGTTTCACTGTGTCGCCCAGGCTGGAGTGCAGTGGCGTGATCTTGGTTCACTGCAACCTCTGCCTCCCAAGGTTCAAGCTATTCTCCTGCCTCAGCCTCCCGAGTAACTGGGCTTACAGGCACCCATGACCATGCCCAGCTAATTTTTTTGTATTTTTAGTAGAGATGGGTTTTATCATGTTGGCCAGGCTGGTCACAAACTCCTGACCTCAGGTGATCCACCCGTCTAGGTCTCCTAAAGTGCTGGGATTACAGGCATGAGCCACCATGCCCAGCCCTCTTTCTTAATCACTATAAAATTACTAATGAACTGACTTCCCAATTGCTAAAAAATGAAATCATAGGATTAACAATGAAAGATCATCTGGTCTTCAGGTACCTCAAAGGTACAAGCCTTTGAATATGGGGAAAACTGAGCTCAAAAGAGTTGAAATGGCAAGCCCTATAAGAAAAAAGGGATCAAAACAAGGCTAGAACCCAGATTTGACACAGACCAAAGTTCTTCTCTACCCACTTTCCAAATCCACCATCTGCAGTCATTCTTTTTCTGTATCCTTAATATTTTGCATCATCCCTGAAACATACTATAAAAAATCCAGTCTGTGTTAAAAGAAGATTCAACAAAGAGGTGGACTTCAAAAGGGTTGGCAGTGAAGGTTCACTGCTGGGGTTCTGCTCCAGTTACTAAGCAGCACCTGAGTTTGGTTCAGTTGGCTTTTTGTAAGGTTGGGGGTAGGAGGATTGGTCAGACCAGAACTAGAACTCTTCATGTTGCTTGATTTTAAGTTCACAAGAAAGTGAACCATCAAGGGAATGTTCTGATGTATCCATGAACTGCAGCTAAGCCATTCAGAGTCTGCTTAAAATAAAGCTCTTCTCGGTTTTCTCAATAAAGAATTCTAAGAGTTGACACAGAAAGATTGCTTCTCACCAGGTTCTATTTTTAAATCCCAGCACCTCCAAAACTTCAATATTGATTTTCTGAGCCATCTTTGGTGAGTTTTTCTAACTTGCTAGAAAGATTGTTTAGTGTTTACACATTGTTAATTCAACCTGTTAAATGGGGAGAGGGAGAGAGGGTGGGAGGGAAGGAGGAAGGGAGGAAGGAAGGAGGAAGGAAGGAAATGAGGAAGGAAGGAGGAAGGGAGGGAGAATGGGAGGGAGGGAGGGAAATGAAGGGAGGGAGGGAGGAAAATATATCAGCTAATAATATTTAATGAGTGCTATTAAATATGTCAAGCACTGTTCTAAGCAGTTTACATGTATTAGTTAATTTTTTTTCTTAACAACTCAAAGAGCTGGGTTTTGTAATTATTCCCAAATGAGGAAACTTAGGCACAGAGAGGTAAACAATTTGCTCAAAACCATACAACTAGTACATATCGGAGCTGGCTTTGAACCAAGCAACATGACCTCAGAGACTGAACTCTTACTTATTCCATTATATGTCTCAAGTTCTTGAGTTGAAAGTTTGTCTAAAAAAGTAATAAAGAGCTGTTGACCTTTTGATATTTTTTCTTTTTATTTAATCAAATATGTATTTTTGCATTACGTTATCTAACTTTCAATGAAATGGAAATATGCTGGGGGCAGGAGACTGAACTGAAAAGAATCTAACCTTTAGTATCAGAAAATCTTAAGTTCTAATTTTGCTCTGCCATTTATAGGTTGTGTGACCTTTGATATGATCCTGAAAAAAAATTACTAAATGTTTAGGACTTTCCATTTCCTCATTTGGAAACCAAGGAAAATGCAAACAAACTCAAGGAATTATTCTGAGAGTTAAATGTGATAAAATATGCAAATTTTTAATTCTAGCACATAGCAAAACATCCTCCCCAAGGTAAATTTACTATAACAAATCACAATGTTTAGTGAATCATTCTCATTTTATTATTATTGCATAAACATAAAGTTGTATATATATTTTAAAAAAAAAAAAATCGGCCGGGCGCGGTGGCTCAAGCCTGTAATCCCAGCACTTTGGGAGGCCGAGACGGGCGGATCACGAGGTCAGGAGATCGAGGCCATCCTGGCTAAGACGGTGAAACCCCGTCTCTACTTAAAACTAAAAATACAAAAAATTAGCCGGGCGCGGTGGCGGGCGCCTGTAGTCCCAGCTACTCAGGAGGCTGAGGCAGGAGAATGGCGGGAACCCGGGAGGCGGAGCTTGCAGTGAGCCGAGATCGCGCCACTGCACTCCAGCCTGGGCAACAGCGTGAGACTCCGTCTCAAAAAAAAAAAAAAAAAAATACGAAAAACTAGCCGGGCGAGGTGGCGGGAGCCTGTAGTCCCAGCTACTCGGGAGACTGAAGCAGGAGAATGGCGTAAACCCAGGAGGCGGAGCTTGCAGTGAGCTGAGATCTGGCCACTGCACTCCAGCCTGGGCGACAGAATGAGACTCCGTCTCAAAAAAAAAAAAAAAAAAAAAAAAAAAAAAAAAAAAAAATCACATGACATTGTTCCTATCAAAGTTAGTTATTATTATCATTATTATCTTACTAGGTATCAATATGTACATACACTATGTTGGGATCAATGTGCAAAGAGAGCCAGATCAATACCGTTAATATTCCTCCGCTAGCCAACTACGTCCTGCAGAAACATCCACATCCAGCCAAATCTTACCAGCACAGCCCCTTAATGCTAAGCAGTTGAAGGGCTCTGCATGGGCCACCAGGAAGCCTAACTCACTGCTTTCACTCTGTGAACCTCCTTAGCCCTAGTGCTGCCTCCACAAGAGTGGACTGGAAGACTGGGTCAGAAGCAGTTTCCTCATGTGCAACCAAAATGGGACTGAGGGGAAGCAGAAAGGCCCCCAGAGAGGTATTAATCAAGATCCATCTGGACCATTCAAATGGCATATTATTCTGAAGATACTGGGTGGAGAGAGGCTTCAGGTGTGAAGCCAACAGGATCCAAACTAGGAAAATAAGTGGAAAAGGGGGTTTTAAGCTAAGGTGGGCTGGCTTTGCCTGGATTCTCAAGAGTTTTTATACGGCTCCAGCAGCCTCAGATCAGGACAGGGAAGAAGTGATTAAAGGTGGTGGTATCCAGCAGTTACTCAAAGCTAGTTTGAACCAGTCCTGGCAAGCAGAAGAGTGACCTTTTGACCTATCTGGTCACCTCTACATTTGAACACAGAGCTGGGGTGTAGATCAACAGCATATATAGAATGAGCTTTGGCTTCCAGCCTGGAAAAGGCTGCATTTTGGTTATTGTTCAGACCTGGAATTGCTCTGAAGCTTTTGCATATACCATTCTTCTATTTCTGTCTTAGTGACTGAGATGACCTTTCGTGCTTGAATTGGATGAAGCCAAAGCTACACTGGCCGTGTACAGAGTTATGTTGTTATGCTAATCATGAAAAATAATGATAACAGACATTATTATATATTAAGCACTATTCTAGAGGCCTTGGAATATATTATTTCCTGTAATCCTTATAAGAGGAAATGGGCTAGGAGAAAAGTCAGGAGCTGTGCCCAAACCCAAAAGGTGTCTCAATACTCAGCCCTTGCTTTAATTGTACAAGAGCAGGAGTGCATAGTCTACATTGATAATAACCAAAAAGCTATTTTTTCCATCCAAAGATAAAAAAAAAAGAGCACAGGAACACAAGGTTAGCAGACCTGCATTTGATTTTGTGCTCAAGCACTTTATAGATAGACAAAGCACTTTTCCTCTCTTAAAATTCATTTCCTCAGTATAAATGGGGAGAAAAATAACCTACATTCCTGGAATCGCCTGTGAAAATTAAAGGATATAACTCAAATATAAGTATTTGTAAGCTATTATCATTAATATTAATTCAGATATATACTAAGCAACATAGAGAGCTATTTATCATAAGGCTAATGAGATAATTTTTAGCATAGTCTATTATGGAATTTTCCATGAGAATCTAAAAAAGACAAATTGACTTTATAATTATTAGAGAAAGGTAAAAGAAAAATTAATTTTCCAAAGGCAAATTGTTCTACCAACTCAGAAAAAGTTTACATTATTTCTAGAATAGCAGTGGTTCAAACATTTGTCTCCATGCCTCTATATCCTTCTGAAAATGATTGAATACCCCAAAGATCTTTTGTTTATGTGGATTATATCTGTTCGTGCTTACTGGATTATAAAAAAATTAAGAAAAGTTTTAACTATTTACTTATACAATCATTGAAAAATAGCAGTAACAAACTCTATACATGTACATACACACACACAATTTTTTTAAAAACTTCATTTTCAAAAAAAAAATTTCAGTGAGATGTATGACATTGTTTTATATTTTTGCAAATCTCTTTAATAAAATTCTTAATAGAAGAAAATTAGACTATCATATCTGCTTCTGCATTTAATCTTTTGCAGTAGCTTTTCCCATTGAAATATAGAAATAAAAAAATTTACACAAATATGTAGTTGAGAAAAGAAATAATATTTTAAAAGCCTTTTTAAATAACTGTGGATATTCTTTCATACTACACCAAAACTTCAGAAATGTAATTTCTTGAGGTTTAGTAGCACTGTGAAATCTGAAGCCATATTAATAAATCTAGTACTTTTTATGTTAACATCTATTGGTCTCTCTTACACTTTGAATGGATCTTTAACTCATGTATGATTTTGGTAACATTCTAGTGTTGGTCATTTGAAAAATATTGGTTCACTGAGGTATTGGTTCATTGGTTCATATCTTCCAATGTTGCCATACTTCATTATACGATATCAAAAAACACTTCATGAATGTCACTACTGATCTCATCAGAAACATCTTTATTGAGAAGCTATTGAGCTCACAGTGGCTGATTCAAGTTTCTAAATCTCTAATTTTCATTCATATATTTAATTTTGGCAACAAACACTATTGATTTTTTTCTTTGAAATTAATGACTGTTTTCATTCATTTTCAGGAAAAATAAAAGCCAGGGTCCCAAGTTTGAGTAATTGTAGCTTGTCATACTTTTAAGTAAAAATGGTGGGTTTTTTTTTTAAGTGGCTAATTTATTTCCCAGCTAGTATCATTTGGTGCCACCCTCTTGATTCATGCCAAGGTGCTAACAAGATTGCTTTTATACCACCAGTGCAAATTTCAACACAATGAAAATGACAAATACTTTCTTAGTACTATTAAGAAAATAGTTTTCACTTCACAGTTCCCTTCAAAGTTTCTGAAGAACCATCAGGGTTCTGCAGACAATACTTAGGTGCTATTATCTCTTAAGTGTTAAGTAGATTCTTTATTCTGATGGTTTCTAGGATTTCCTGAATTTTCTTAATAAAAATTGTTCATTTAAAGTAGATTTGGATGTGTAAGGTGGATATGAATATGTGTATTAACGTGAAAAGGTAGTCACAATATATTTTTATTAAAAAGTAGTATTTATACTATAGTCATGTTCATGTCATTAAATCCATATGTACACATTAGAATATTTACATATAAATATGTATATTTATGCATGCATACATGTATCTATGTATAAATATAGATTGAAAGTAGTTATACAACTTTTTGTAATAGCATCAGCAAGAAACAGTAAGGGGGATTAAGAGTAGTGAAAATATTTTCCTTTTTGTTATAAAGCAAATGCTTTTATTCAAAAAAATTTACTAAATACATACAATGTGATAGGTACACTTGTATACGTGATTAAGATTTTTAGTGTTTTTTATAAAAAGAAAAATGATACTTTGATTATTTAAAAAGGCCATTTGGGACATGGTACCATCCACAGCAATGTAGCTGTTCCTTACTAAAGCCTTGCTTCATCTCTCCTTAAAATCCCCACACTCACCTACCCAGGACAATTTTATAAAAATGCAGTTTGTAAAAGACTTTTTGTTAAACCCTGTATCTACTTCTAAAGATGCACTTCTAATCCTTAAGTGTCATTCATTCTTCTGTCTCTCAGTATATTATCAATACATTTTTCACTGTGGGATATTAATCAGAGATTGCAAGAAGAGTCATCAAAGGAACCCTTACAGTGCTCTCAAGTTAATACTAGCTTCATGCTCCTCATCACTGAAATTTTTCTGGTCTGCATTGTTCAAGAAATCTTTCCCATTGTCTCTCTAAAATTTTGTGGCAACTTCCCTAATTGAAGCACCTAGGATTTGGGATTTGATTTCTATAAAAGAAAGATAAGAAAGATGCAAAGATTAAAAGTGCAGATGGAAGAAGGTGGTCAGTAGTCATCTATATTCACTGGGATACTGTGATCTTGTAGAAATAAGTCAATTCTGTAACTCTGAGGTGTGCTTACATGTAACTGAATATACTTCAATATTTTGCATGTAACACATTATTTTTAAATATCAAGAACAAAAGTGTCTCACTAAGAAGCAAGAATCAAATTTTGAGTAAGAGGATAACACTGAGTAAGAGGATTACAAAATTTGAGTTAAGAGGATAAACATGATCAGGTATTCCTTACTCTACCTTACCTTGCCAATCTTTCCCCATTATAAGGTTTTATCCTCTGATACATTAAAAACAAGTGAAATGCAAGGGAATCAACTAGTTTTTTAAACACACTTTAAATATGTCATCTCAATTCTTTTACAAACACATTAAGTTTGATGATATCCTCAAATACATTTAAGTAAATATATTTCTTTTCAATATTTTATATTCCCTGGGCAGTTAGTTCTTAGATTTGCACAAACAGTTCCCGTTGTTGCTGTCTAAAAAAACACAATAAATCCTGTTAGACGCTTTAGGCATTGAACAATTTCACATTGTATCTTTTTAAACAGACTCCCTTTGTTTTTTGTTTTTTGGTTTTTTTTTTTCAAATAGCAAGAAACAACAAGAATAGTTTAGATACTGCTTACAGAATGGAAAAATATGTATCCTTCACTAAGCACAACATTTTTTCCTGTTAGCCAAAGGTTTTTTTTCTCTCTTTCTCTCATTGTTTCATTGAATATTTTTAAAAATAATTTTTCATATTACTAAGTTAAGTGTCTAGGATGTGTCTGTTGTAGGCTCATACTCTGCTAATTTAATTCTTGACTACAGAAAAATATAGATGCTTTTGTCACCTAGAGAAGCTGGTGTTGAAAAAGTAATCTCATAATATACCAACTGATGAATGAATCATGTCATTATAAAATTGGTGTGTGATCAGCTATCTCTGTCAACCAGTGTCTAAACAGGCTCCAGGCTGTCATGCACTGACCATTTCAATGGCTCTCAACTTCTCTCCTTGACTCCAGCCGTCCTTCCTCCAATCCATTCCTCACCCCTTAGCCAGAGTGGGCTTCTTACAGCCCATATCTGATAATGTCACTCTCTTGCTTAAAACCCCGCAATGGCTCTACGTTGCTCTTAACATAAAGAACAAACACCTTCATGTGATTTTCAAGACTTGGCCTTCCTCTCCAGCCTCATCTGGCATCAACCCCCACAACCCTGGGCAACTCTGTCCCAGCCACCCCATCCTCCTCATCAGCAGTAATATTTTTTATATCAAGCAAGGCATTAGTTGGTGTTTGTGATAAAGTGGTGAATATGATTTGGATGTGGCTGTACATCCTTGAGACTCTGCTGTTTTAATTTTTTTAGAAAGAGTCTCACTCTGTTGCCGAGGCTAGAGTACAGTGGTGCGATCTTGGCTCACTGCAACCTCCACCTCTGGGGTTCAAGCAGTTATCCTGCCTCAGTCTCCTGAGTAGCTGCGATTACAGGTGCCCACCACTAGGCCTGGCTAATTTTTGTATTTTTAGTAGAGACACCATGTTGGCCAGGCTGGTCTCAAACTCCTTACCTCGGGCAATCTGCCCACCTTGGCCTCCCAAAGTGCTGGGATTACAGGTATGACCCACCGCTCCCGGCCAACTCTGCTGTTTTAATTTCTTAACTGATTGTCACATTTCCAGTGGATGAACCACCTGTCTGTGGCCCCAGATCTTTCTTGTTCCTACATATCTTGTAGCTTAGAAGAGTATAGAATTCTTTATTCATGAAGAATATGGATAGGAGCTTCAGGCATGCCTACCCTCTAGAAATTGTCACGTCTTATCTGTAATGTTGTTATAGTGAATAGATAAGCCATTGGAGAAAAAGGGTGAGCAAAAGAAGCCATAAGGAAACTGATCGAGAAATGACAAGAACTGTGATGTTAACTTAGGATGCCTGCAGTTATCAAGGCCATGGAAGAGAATCTAGGGGTGAGAGGAATGAGTTATACCTCCAGGAAGTGTTTGCACTCTGAGGAACAGGAAAGATTTATCCTAAGCTGTCATGACTGTGTATAGATCCGTATAAAATCTAAAAAATAATAATAATAACCCTCAAAAGTCATTTGAGCCATAATAGAAATGCTGATTATAAGTCATTCAGTCACATACCTATAGCTTAAAAATAAATAACTTTCTGCATGAATTTTATGGCTGAAGCACAAATGTTGGATTGATTCTTGTCAGAAACAAAATTTCATAGGCAAATTTTCCTCAAGCATGTGTCAGAGTGTCCAAAAAAATATGCTGGTCTAGAGAAGGTATGAACATTGAGGGAAAATATAGTTAGGATACAGAATGCCTATAGAAGCAGCTGGGTTTTTTCTTTCTTCTTTATTAAAGAGATCACATTTTAGTTTGCAAGGTCATAAAATCATGACGTCCAGATCAGTTGTTAAAAGGAAGTCAATGGCAGGTGTGGGATGCCAGGTGTGCTGGCTGCCAGTGAGAAGGAAGAGGAGTCGCTGGAAAAGCCAATGATAAGTACACCTGTGTTTGAGATTGCTGTAACAAGGTTTCATCCCCATCTAATAGGGTCAATGCATACGAAAATAAAAAATAATGTCAGCGGGGATCAGAAGCAGAACATTAAGCAGTAGATTTTTACTTAAAATAGATTATTTGTTATTTTTATCAGACTGCAGAGAATACACAATTTACCCTTTTCCTGTTGGGGATGGGAGAGATTATTGTAGGATAGAAGTGTTCCCTTGCCACTGGGATCCAAGATAATAAGTCAATTCTCTCAGACTCTGTACCATCTTACACCAACAACCATTCCAGTCCTGTTGTGTGGGGAATGACAGGGTTAAAACCACCAAAAAGGAGTGCTTGCTAGTTTCATCTTGTTTTGGAAACAGCACCCAGACTGCATAATGCCAAGAGATTATTATATTAAAATATCTAATTTTTCAATCATCATTATCTTTCGCCCACAGAAAACAATTTTTACATATTAGTCACTGCATCCTATGATGACATTCATAGCTCTAGAGACAAGTGTATAGGGAATGAGACAAGAACATGCCAGCTGAAAGAAAAACTGGACTCAATTTTCTGTTTAAAAGAACATTATCTTTGTTTGTTTGTTTTTTTCAATTTGAATTTGGTTTCGAGGGTGAAGGAGGATTAAAATGAATTTACTTATTGTCCTCCAAGTAGTGTGGAACATTGCTGAATCTGACATAATTGAAATTTCAAGTTGAATTTTTGTTTTCTGCCTACTTGATCTCAATATGCCAGCCCAGTACTGTCCCTTAAAGCAAATGTAAGCCCTCTGATAAGTCACTTGCCACTTTTGTTGCAGGTACCAGAGGTGAATACGTACTATATAGCCCAGAGTATAGTGAGGTTGTTTGCTGTTTTTCATAAATGCAGGAGAATTGATGATCAAAGGACATAAAATTGAGGACGTGGTAATTAACATCATCTTGAATTGCCTATCATTCCATGGATTCATCCCAGAAATTTGAGTTGTTTGATCACTAGCTTTTGACTGAGAGCTATAAAAATCCCAACCCTTTGATCAGAAATCGTTCCTCCGGATCCTAGTGATAGGACCTACACAATACTTAATGGTGGGAATGTAGTTCACTGATTTGCTTTCCAAATAAAGGCAAAGATTTCCAGTAAAACAACTTCTAAACTTTAGTGCTCTGATCTTGGAAGCTTTTTGAAACAATAGTCTTGCTTTTCTGAGTTTTTAAAAGTAAATTAGATAAAATAAAACTTGAAGGAAAGAATACGTAGAAATGTGATAGTGTATATACTTTAAAAATATATCAAGTGGATGAAAAATTCGGGGGAAAAGCAAGTATAATAAAAGTTAGTAGATTCTAGGTAGTTGAGTACACAGGGTCTCTCTAAAAATTATTTTAACTTTGCAGTGTGTTTGAAACTTTCATGATAAAATACTAGAAAAGATATATTAAATGTACATACCTAAAGTTGAATTTGTATATTTAAGAAAATGTCACTGGACAATGATGTAAGATTGTGTAATCTTAATAGATATTTATGTTGGAACATTCTTACTTTTTGAAATCTTGGAAAATGGAAAATATTTTCAAGATGCTTTATAAACTCTTCAGGCTATTAATGTACAGACCAAAAGCCACCCTAAAGGTAGAAAAACCAGCATTAAGAGGGAACTGCCAGGCTGTAGTATTGTGATTCCCTGCCATCTTATTATCCAACTAGTTAGTAACTGCAATATCTATTTTCCAATTAGATTTAACCTTAAAATCCAAAAAATTACTAAATGTCTGGGCTTATGCATATGGCAAAACACAGTTTAAAATGCTGCAACATACTTGTCCTTATATTTCTTTTCTCACCCAACAACATACATTCAGGACTGAGTCTGATTGCCATATGTTTTGTTTGCCCATGCTTGACCCAAAACTAAAACAGGGTACTCTGTGGCCACTCTCTTTTACCGTAACATGATCACAGTTAGAGAGGGGAAAAAAAGCCCATGCGTGTCTTTTAAAAAGACAAGACAAAAATTGTTCTTTAAAAAATGCCAGACTTAACCAGCCCCTCTGTAGATGATTCTCTGTAAAAATAATAATTTCCCTTCAGAAAGTTGATCTCACCCATACCTAAGAAAAATTAAAAATCTGAAAATTGCACTTTTAATTGGTAAGGCAATTACTCTCTATTCAAAAGTCATATTCGAGCTTACGTCCTTGAAAGGCGAACACTCTCAAGCTCTACTTCCAGGCCTTTTGGGAAAAATTTATCCTTTTTCCTCACTTCCTGTTTTCTCTCTTCATTGCCTTTTTGGCTCCCACAGCAAGGCGTTTGTGGCTGTGTTGGCACTGTGGATATTTTTAAGAAGAAAGGACATGGAACCAAAATATTGTCAAAGAACTGAGAAGCTTAGTATTCTAAGGGAGAGTCAAGCTTAGTATTATAAGGGAAAGGGGCATATTAACTGCAATAAACAAAGCATTCAGTTCACCATTTACCACGCTTACCGCAAGGGGCACAAGCAAAAACTGCAACATGTATCTCTATGTGTAAAAATTCATTCCCAGGAACATCATAAAGGAAGGGTAAAGTCCTGGCCCCATCGTTTTTACTGCAAAGAAGTCTTTAAATGAGTATTTTCTGTGGCAATTTTATGGATCTCTCAAGATATCACATTTTGTTTACTTTTCTTTAATTATAAAAAAATTCATTCTTATTTCAAAAAGCACTCCCAAGTGTAAAGAGAAAAGCATAGATCATGCACAGCCTCATCTCCAAGAGAAAAAGACTTTTAGTATTTGGTATATATCCTTCAATATTTTTTCTTACAAATTTACAGCACACAATTGTATTAATAAATTTTAAAAGAGAACCAGTTTCTTTCCAAAGGATAGTTGCTGTTACTTTCTTGCTTCATGAATTATCCCCATTCATTCTCTGGTATCTATATTTTCACTTTTTTTTTTTCCTAGTTCCTTCTTCTTGAATTATAAACATGATCAATATCTTTACATAAGGGAAGGAGGAAACAGTTATACATTTCCCAGTATTCTTTCCACATACTTTCTGTCTTTTAGCTATCATTCTTACTCCTGCTTTCCATTTCCATTCAAGATTTCCTGGCTGGCTGTGGTGGTTCACACCTGTAATCCCAGCACTTTGGGAGGCTGAGGTGGGTGGATCATCTGATGTCAGGAGTTTGAGACCATCCTGGCCAACATGGCTAAACCCCATCTCTACTAAAAATACAAAACATTAGCCAGGCGTGGTGTCACATGCCTGTAATCCCAGCTACTAGGGAGGCTGAGGCAGAAGAATCGCTTGAACCCAGGAGGCGGAAGTTGCAGTGAGCCGAGATCATGCCACTGTACTCCAGCCTGGGCGACAGAGCAAGACTCCTTCCCCACACACCACCCCCTCCAAAAAAAAAAAGAAAAGAAAGATTTCCTAAAGAAAGATAAGCCTTTTCTCACTATCCTCCTACCCTCACCACCAATGTATTCAATAATTTACTCTAACCTGGCTTCCATCTTCACCACTTCTGTTCCTGAAGTCATTAATGACTTCCAAAATGCCAAATACATTGAAACTTTGTAGTTCATATCCTTATTTAACCTCTCATCAGCATCCGACACTATCAGAACTCTGTTTCCTTTGACTATGTTCTACCAATTCGCCACCTGCACCGTGACCACTCCTCTTCCTCATCATTTACTGAGTTCTTTCCTTTTGCCTTAGTCCTCATCTCTTCCTTCTCTGTGTTTTCTTCTTTGGTGAGCTTATCCACTCCTGCAATTTCAATCATCCCTAGTGATCTTTACGCACTACCCTTATCTCTCTTCTCAGATACAGACACCTACATCCAAATGGGTGACTGGATCTTTCCACTGGGATGAACTTTCCAAAGACACCACAAACTCAGCAAGTATCTTTTCAGCACATTTTCTTCTTTTTCAACTCTTCTCCTTCCCATTGACACTCAAAACAGAGATTAGATCAAAGTCTTCAAGGAAAAGCAGATATGAGGAAATCACCTTTTAGGACAGGGAAAATCTGAGCAATTTTGCAGCTGTGGGAAGGAAGGTGGTAGAGAAAAGACTGAAGACAGGCAAAAAAGAGGATAGGAACTGAGTCCTGACAACCATGAAGAAAACAGTAAGAAGGTCTTTTCTTCTTGTAGCTATATTTTATATTGTGTATGTGACATGTGCTTTAATAAATTCATGTCTACTATGTATCATTCATAGCAGCATTGATTTTTAAAAATTTGAATTATTTACATGCAAACCTTTATATTTATTTTGACATCTGTAGTTAGGCAAAAATTGCAATTAGGGCTAATTTGTACAATTAGCTAAATCAAGTGTTCCTTTTCCCTTTCAAAATGTTCTTTATATATTCCATTCCTAATGAGTATGAAGAATCCTTTTAATTCAATTCATACACAACTAGTATTTTTCAATTAAAACCCTTACTTTTAAGAAATTAATATCCTGCAATGAACAGGAGTTACTTCATTTTTCAGATCTCTAGCCCGTCAGATTTCATGGTTGTGTTACTTACTTGCAAAATGTTCCTATATGATACATTCCACATCTGTGGCCATTATATTGTTTTTCTTTTTTTAATTTTTCTTTATTTTAGAGACAGGGTCTCACTCTGTCACCCAGGCTGGAGTGCAATAGTGCATTCATAGCTTACTTCAGCCTCAAACACCTGCACCCAAGCGATCCTCCCCGTCAGCCTCCTGAGTAGCTGGGTCTACAGGCACACGTCACCATGTCCAGCTAATTTTTTTTTTTTTCTTTTTGAGACGGAGTCTCCCTCTGTCACCCAGGCTGGAGTGCAGTGAAGTGATCTTGGCTCACTGCAAGCTCTGCCTCCTGGGTTCACGCCATTTTCCTGCCTCAGCCTCCTGAGTAGCTGGGACTACAGGCACCCGCCACCATGCCCGGCTTGTATTTTTTATTTTTAGTAGAGATGGGGTTTCACTGTGGTCTCGATCTCCTGACCCTCGTGATCCACCTGCCTCAGCCTCCCAAAGTGCTGGGATTACAGGTGTGAGCCACCACACCTGGCCACTAATTTTTTATGGAGACGAGGTTTTGCTGTGTTGCACAGGCTAGTCTTGGACTTCTGGCCTCAAGTGATCCTCCTGCCTCAACCTCCCAAAGTGCTGGGATTACAGGCTTAAGCCACCACACCTGGCCTATATTTTTCTATAGATGTTCCAAGTTTAATGCAAGTTTATTTAATTAAAGTAAACAAACTCGTCTTTCTGTTTTACCTTTGTGGAGGAGAGAACAAAGGGGTAGGAAACAGGAGGTAGGGTTAAGGAGAGATGGTGGAAGTCTGTAGAGAGGAAAGATTACCAGTTAGGCTCACTGTTCTTAAGAAAGTTACCCATATAATGCAAAGTATCAAAAAAGTTATCAGCATTAACGAAGAACTAACAAAGATACGTCTCCTGCAGGTCAGAAAGGATTCAGAAAGGTGTGGAAAGATGGGAGATACTGTGTTTGGGGTTTCAGAGATTGGACACGTTATCCTGAGCTGAAAGCTTCTTATGGGGGTGAGGCACCGTCAGCAAAGAAATACTATTTCCTTTCCCTCTTTCCTTACCTTTCCTGCCTTGGGTCCTTACCATTTTAGCTCCACTGCACTAATGCTCCCTCCTTGGCTACACCTAGGGCAACGGTGCACAAAGTCGGCCATAAATGGGCAGCATGCTAAGGCCAGGTAGACAGGGGCCTAACCTTACTGCCTCAGTGGAAATCCTTAGCTCCAGTGTCTTGCCACTGAAGGTGGGAGGAGCACAGGAAGTGATTGCCCTGTGGCTTCTCCTCCCACAGAAGCCCTGCCCCCTCACACTTGGGCGGTGGAGAGATTAGCTTTCTATTTCCTTCTAGTTCAGTCCTTTGGCTACTGTGAAAGACCACACAGAAGCTGTGGACTTGCTTTTTTGTGCTTGACAAAAGTGCATAGATAGAAGACAGGGATTCCCGGCTGGGAGGAGGGAGGAGAGCTGAAGATCCCTGCCTGGGCTGGCTGAGCTAAGCAGTCAAAGTGGGAAGCTGAGTGCTTGAAAGAGGATTATGCTCGCACTAGAAATAAGCAGTAAGTGAGTGAATACCATTATGGCTTAGAAAAGGATTAATCCTCCCGGGGTTATGGGGTGAACTAGAAAATATTGCTTAATTCTAGAGTCAAACTGTAAGGCTTTGGCTTTGTGTACTGTTGTGTGCTGTTTGGAGACTAGAGGTTTAAGTACAAAACCAGAGCTCTAAATGCCTCCTCCCACTCTTGGAAAATGCCAGCTTCTATTTAGATTAGTTGGGGGACATAATTTCCTTCCCTGAACTAGCCTCTTCCAGGGAAAATTTACTACTAAATTAGATAAGGAGTTGAGATTGGAGAGGCAGAATTTGGTATTTGCAGAAATTGCAGTTTCGAATGATGTTCTGTGAGTGCTGACATTCTGTTAGCAGTGATTGTCAAGAAAGTTTAGAATAGGAGATTAAAAAGGGGAAATCAAGAGCTTTTATGATGAGGAGGCTGAAGAGTCCATATGCAGAGAAGTAAATTAAAAAATTATATAATTTAAAATAGGTGGATTTTTTAAAACATTAAATGGGAACAACAGTCAAAGAGTATAGAAGTGCATGGATAAAAATTAGTTAGAAAAAGAAATTTTCACTTCAGTGACTTTTTTGTGCTAGCCAAAAATTTCACAATGTTTACAAAGTCAAGACAATGATTCAGGAATACTTCAATTATTGTTGTACATTATTAATGCTGTTGCTGGGCAAGATCTGTGGTTCTCTGGTCAGCAAGTTCTGGCAAGGAAGCCACTGCCACTGGCACAAAGAATTCTGGGATGTCTGACAGTGAAATGGATGGAAGAACCCACATTCCATCTCTACTTAATGTCCTTTTGTCCAGAAACCGGGTCATGCAAATGAGCTACTTGGTACGTATACAGATCAATATTTGGAAAGGCATTTCTAAGTGTTTTGCATTAGAGGCTCTCTAGACAATATCTTATGGCAACCAGTGAACAAAAAGAATACAAAAGCAAAGTGATAGGAAGGAAGTTGCTGAAACCAACCCTGTTCTTTTTGTTTTCCATCAATCTTGAAATGGAACCTCAAATGAGGACAAGAATAAAATAGGGAGAAATGCTGTGGCCATCTGTTCTGTTCTGAGTGGCTAAGTTCATTAATATATAAATGAGAATTTGGGTTTTATTTATGCATCCTAATACTTGGAAGACTCAGAAATGTCTTTATTACAGTAAAAAGAAAATCCCACAAAAATTGGAGGTATGTTTTTGTGGAAAAAAAAAATGCGTACTTCTGGTTTTTGAATGTTATGGGGAAAAACTAAGAATTGTGCTCACATTGTGAAGATTTATATCATGTTCACTGATGGATATATCTCATCCCCCAATGAGATGAGGACCCTAATATGACACAGTAGATGCAAACATAAGCTTTTTAATTCCCTTAATTCAAGTTGATGTTGATTAATAACTAAAGCAAGAATCTTTAAAATAAATAAATAACCTTGAACTACAGCTGACTATGTGGTGGTTTTTATTTTTCATTTGTTACTGGTGTGAAGACACAACATGACATTTCTAGTATTCTCATCAACCGTTGCGTTGGGAGAAAAAAAAGGCTCAGACATATTATCTTTCCCCTGTAGCACAAGTGTAAAATGATTGTCATTATCTATGTCCTTTTCTAACTTTAGAATTTGTAGATTTTGCTATGGAGGAAATAGATGGAGAGTGGTCTTTGGGTCAAAATAAATTATGACAAAATGCCAAAAAAGTGCATTTAAATGAACTCTTAAAATAGTCTGTCCTCCAACTTTTCAAATACCTAATTTTGTAAATTATTTTATTTATCTCTTTACAATTATTTCTGAGTTGGGTTTTCCAATGTTAGTATTCATCTGACTTGCAAGCAAATGTTGAAAATCTGAAGATTCATTATCTGAGTTGCATAATACTTCTATTATTCTTAAACAATATGTAAGACATTAAAACAAAACATTGAATAGTTGGAAGTCTTGAGTATAAAACTAAATTAATTTCCAATCTTTAAGAAAAATGTGCTAGGATTCTTCAAAGAATTGCTTATTTATCTCAAAGTGTTAAAGAATCTTTTCTGATACAACAGGACTAAAAAGAGAAGCATAAGAATATTGAGAAAAAGATTAAAAGTATAAGTTGGATAGTGGAAGCTAAGCAGATATTGTTAATGAATAATGATAAGACAGCAGTTTGACTATAAAAACATTTGCTGTTGTACATGAGCGATTTGTATAAAGAATGATGCATTATGACTGGTGAACAAGGCTAAGACTTTTATCTTTAAAAGTATTAAGTAGGAATTAAGATTGTTAATGGATAGAAACTAAATGATCATTTAAAATTATTCTTTCACAAGAAAAGTAAAGAACAAGGATATGGAAAACTAAGCAGTGATGAAGACCTCGAAATAATTGTTGATCAAAAGCAGGTAAGTGAATACTTACATACATTTTCTACTGTTATACTGTATATTTTGATGACTAAAGCCTTTTGAGTGTTCAGCCCTTCTCTGGGAGCTGTGTTAGCCTGTCTGGCTAAAGCCTGCATAACAAGATTTTGAGAGCAGCTAAGCCGCCCCATACGATGCCTCTGATCCACTGACTTTTGCCTGATGCCAGCATGCATATGTATGAATGATGGAAATAAAGCTAGAGTAAGAGAACTTTTGGAAAATTAAAGGGATCACTTGATAAAATGAGTCAAAACAACAATGATAATTTGCTTGGGAAAAAGATAATAACAATAAAATATATCATCTTGAAAATGAGAAACACTGCCATTAGTCTATCTTGTGAAACAATTAATTATAATTTAGAGAGAGAAAAAAAACTGAGAACTTTAAGGCATATATATTGCCCAATTTAATTTTCCATATTGTCTGCAATATACATAAAGATGATTCTGAAAACAAAAAGAAGAGGCTATTAATAAAATCTGTAGTACCACCTGTAATTTGAGAAGCCTCTAGCTTGGATGTTATATGGGCCTATAAGGTGAAATGAAAACTGCTTAATAGAGCATGAACAATGACATACCAGGTAATGGAAGGTTTCCAGCCCATGCCACTGAATTGGCACTAGCCCTTAACATCTCTGTTAATTATCAATGAGACAAGATAACTGCACATCTATTTAATGCATAAGTGGCACAGCCTCTGAGAGCGATGCAAAAGCTATAGACAGAGAAATAATTCAAAGAGATCTGAATAGATTAAGAGATTAGAAAGAAAGCAGTCAGTAATTTACAGACAGGCATCTGAATTTGCTCAGTTTCCTGATCATACAGTTTGTTTTGCATCATAACAATTGCATTCAGGGAGCTATTGTACATATTTCTGAAAAAAGGAAAAATGACCATCAGAAGGTATCAACCAGAAATAATTGACTTAGAGACTTGTTTGTTAGGCTTGGAATAACTGAGGTAACTGAGATGGTCTTCCGGAAAAACTTGCCGAAACATCTCTCCACCAAGGTGCAGAATATATTGATTTTACAGCACTCACTCAAAATGCTTCCGAGTTTTTCTCGTTATTGCCCTCCTGCTCCTGTGTAGAACAGGGTAGGGGATGTGTGGAGTGCCATGTTATCAGTTAAGTTAATAAGGTGAGTGGAGCTGTAGCCCATGTGCTCTACTGGGCTATTAACTGTTACTTTATGCCAGATTAATTACTTAGGGCATGCAATCTATGTCTGATCCCACCCATAGACTGGGATTCTGATCAAAGGACTGGACCCACCTGGCAAATGAACTAGTAAAATAAACCTGGGTATATTATGAGAATACATATATGTATACATTTCTCTAATAAAATGAAAAATTAGTTATTTTCTTTCTTAATCATATAGAAGTTAAATTCTTATTTTTTCCTTCTTCTTTGCTATCTTCCTACCCCAAAGCTTTTCTTTTCTTTCCTTCTTTTTTGCCTAAATCTTTGTGTTTTAACTGAGTTTTGGTGTTCAGAAAACTACAAAGTTATATTTTGAGATCCTTGTGGTGAAAAGCCAAAGGAAGCCATGTTCTTTTTTCTCATGATCCTTTGACAAAATTTCTATTGTTGTGACTAAACACATTTTACTAATTGTTAAGGAATCTTAAAGAAAAGAGAGAAAAAAGAAGAGAACAAAACCTTCCTGCTTCTTCAGAAAATAGCACTTTTATTACCTGGATCAAATGAGGGTGGATTCAATTTTCTCAGAGTCACTGTTTGCCTCTGTAGTTATCACATTTCTTCCAGTGCCATTGCACAAGTTGGTACTATTTGGCAGTGACTCAGCTTTGCTGAGTTATTCATGTCAAAACATGTTTCAAAAGATGAGTAATTATGAATATGAGTTGGCTTTGGTGTTTGCTGTTGGCAGAAAGAGTAGTCCTTCTTTTTTTGAGAGATTTATTTGGTGTTGATGTTGTGAGCAAATCCTAGGTTGAAACAACGACAGTGATGATATCTCAAAGTAAAATATTTGGGGAAACACTGTAATTAGTCTTTATAAAGCTATAAGAAATTATCTCAAAGTTTAAGAGGTCAACAAATTAAGCATGTGTGTATGTATATGTACATTTGTTTTTCAGAAATTGAATATTGCTCCATCTCATAGATATGAGTTATACATATATGATGACATTATACATATGTATGTATTTTATATGTATAATAAAATTACAACTCTATAGCATTATGGAGGAATCTTTATGTTCAGTTTATTCTTCCTATATCTTTTCAAAAACATGGTAGAAATATGTTATAGTCAATCTTCATATAACTGCAGGTAGCTTTTTCAGTAAGCAGTGCCAAAAGAAAATCTAAAGAGAATAAATAAAATAATTGGAGTTCTGCAATGGGCAGAAGTCTCCTAATTTCTTTAAATCCGTCATTCAGAAGCTGTCACTCTACACATGCTGTGTAAGCTATATGCCATTTTATCAGTCATATGATTTGCAAATCTTGTACTTCCACGGAAAGCCCACAGTCTTGCTTATATAAGCAAATTAATAACAGAAGCAGCACCGTGTATGTGGATTTTGTTCTTCCTGGCTGCCTTCACTCAAGGAGGTAAAAGATGATTTCTGTGTTATTTCAACATGGAAAAAAAAAGTGTATTTTGGAAATGTGTAAGGTTCTATTCTTTAAAGACAATGTTGTTTTCCTCTCTTTGTGAAATTGTATTGACAAAATTTATTTGGGATATGTATAAAAACATTTCAGAGAACACTTAAGTGAGTGTTGATGTCCTATGGTAAAAGGTGCCATATGACACACACACACACACACACACACACACACACACACACACACACACAGAGTCATTTAAATAGAAATGTATCACACTGGGGTCAGAGTCCCTATTTTCCACCAGAAGTCTCCAAGGTTTTCAAACTTTAAGCATAGAAGGTAATCAAAGGGAATGTATTGGATTAAAACCTTAATGCCTCCAAAACCCAAACATTTGCCATAAAAATATTATAACTAATTAGTAAATGCTATGTTTGGCTTTGTAAAAAAAATATTAAAAGACAAATTTTAAACATCTATTATGGCACATTTTTATTATTTGTGAAACTGTTCCTTCCTAAATGGAGGAAAGGAGGGTCTTGTTTAGGTTTCATGTACACATGAATTTCCTTCTGAAGTTACTGAGATTTCAGGTGTGGGAGTAGATAGTCAAGTGCCTTGACTTAAGGGATTAAAACCATTAACCACTTTGAGTCAATTCATTCTATTATAAATTACTATTTTTAGTTACAGCCAACTTAAGGTTTATGATAAGCTGGAGCTAGATAACAATTTTTAAAAATGTTTTCAAATTCCAAGTAGACTTAAAGGAGGTAACAAAGACTAATAAATTTATAGACTCTTTTGGTTATATGATGGATGCAGTTACAGGTTCATGTATTGTAAAAATGGGTTTAACAGCATGTTGTGGATTTACTTGGTTATAGGACTCAAAGTTGCAGTTGCATAACCCTTAGTGCAAGTAGGTTGGGAAATGTCAAATTTCAGCCAGTTACAGAGGGAACAAGTATATCCAGGTCAGAGCAATAGTTCTCAAGCTTTAGCTGCCTTAGCATCCCCAGGAGGGCTTGATATAACATAGATTACTGGGCCTCACCCCTGGGGTTTCTGATTCTGCAGGTCTGAGATGCATGCCGCCTGAGAATTTGCATTTCTAAGTAGTCAGCTACTGCTGCTGGTTCCAGACGACACTTTGTGAATCACTGGGTCAGAGAAAACAACTAACGCAGTTTTAAAAGAGGAAAAAAATATGTAATTTTTGATAAATTTAACATTCTTCAACCTGGCATTACCCAGGGATCTAAAAACTGGAATTCGTAAGCATTTAACGTAATAACAAGACCAGAAAACAAGAAAACTGCAGCCATTTACAACCAAAGGTACCTTTAAAGAACCAGGTTTACAGTCTGGCTAAATCCACATGGAAACCTGGTAATCTTGAACCTCTCTGAGCTCAGTTTTCTCATTTTCAAATAAGTTTTCTGATATTGTTTGTAAAATGATCCTCTGCTCTTCCCACCTCCTAGAGTTTCTCTGAGTTAAAATATGTAAAAGTGCTCTATAAAGTGTATATCATTTATGTCATTTTAATTAGCTAGGCGTCACCACTTCACTCCCCACCTCCCTTCATCCCCAATTTAGTAAACAGGAACTTTGAGATCCAGAAAGCTGAATGAAGTTGCCCAACTCCCTGGTTAGGTGCAGAGAGAGCCCTAGAGGCCAGCTCTCCGTCCTGCCATCCAGTCCCATGCTCTTTCTGTCACCTCACATAGCTCTGTACCATTGCTCATTACTGATCATGCCAGAAATGGATTAAGAAACTGTTTTGTCTCAGTGCTCTAATTATATAAAATAACCGTCTACTAGAAAGTATCGTAAATGGTCAACATTTATTTATTTAACCCTCACAGGAATAAACTTCCCCACCAACACTCCTTAACTGTTTAATTCCCTCTTGAGCCCTATGGCTTTGTCAGGAGAAAAATGCCCCTTAAAGCAAGTGTAAATAAAACTAGAGCTAAAAGGTAGTTGTGAAAACCACTTGCCTTTCCTGTCACAACTTCCTCAAGGAGAACCTCTACCAGGCATGAGAAGGGTCCTGGGAAGAGACAACACACACTCAGCTTACAACCTTTTTGGGAGTCTCTTTTTCACCTTGTAAGGGAAGCCTGAGCAGAAAGCAATGGACACTAGAACTTCTGTGATCTTTTTCTAATGAAGAAGAAGAGATAAATGATAACCTCACCCTTGTGCCTCCAATAGCTCATAAGCATTCAAGTTGGATTGCAGTTCTGTCCTAGTGGTTGTTGTGAAAATGGATCCTCAAGAGAAAAATATAGGCCAATATGAAATTAAAATGGAAGAACAAGAAAAACAGATTAACAGAGAAGATACCCAGCTTATCTGGTACTAATAGATAGTGTGATCCTACCAACATCTAAGCAACTAACTTTGGTCTCAGACTCACAGACAGTAAAATGGACGAGGGTAATATGTGTTCCTGCCTTGTTGTGGTAGCCAGCCCCATCTGGTCAATGCTTTCTTGGTCATATCAATGTGGTGACTTAACTTAAATGTAATTCAGATCCCATTTACCCCTGAGGACACTTACAAAGTATGATATCCTATCTCTTGGTATTAGGTGTAACACCGTCCCTGGGTACCTTCTTAGAACTCTGTATTTGGTCAGAAGAACAGAAACCTCCTCTAGAGTTGCAGAAAGGAGACCACCTGCTCAGCCTGCAGATTCTGAAGCATGAAACTCTGAGACATCTGAAGGACAAAGCACATTATGCAGTTGTAGTTGCCTTAATTACACTCACAGCTGACATAGGCTCATTAGTGTTTCCCTCAGGAAAGATTGATCGATGAAAAATAATTGAATGAAAAGAAGCCAGATTTATTTGGGATGAGAGAGACTATTCAAATTTGCTGTCTATCTGAACTCAGCATTGGAGTAAACAAAGATTCACTGTTGCAGTCCAATCAATCCCATCTTGTCTGCAAACTATTTATCATCAATAAGTATTGTACATGGAAGGGGGAAATTTCTTCCATTAAGTTAAATAGAAAAGTTACTAGAGTGAAAGCATAATCACCCTGCATTTTATTCCTAAATATTCCCTATTTGTATCAAGTAATATAAAAACAATTCTGAGTTACTGATAATTTGGAGGGCAAAATTACAGTAATGCCAAGTATCTTACTTTGTATTTTCCTTGTAAACTCACGATGCTGAGTTTATTTTTTGGTTGGTTTGTTTAGCTTCATGCATTTCAATTTAGTGTACGGATTCTCCTAAGCATCAACGGACTCTAGGAAAAACACAAAGGGCAAGTCTAATATCCTTCATTTTAGAATCTTTACTTTAAAAATCCGATTGTTAAAGTCTGATGGTATAAAGCCAGAAAACACAGAGAGTCACGTATCATAGAGTGGCACAGAGGCTGGCAAGATAGCTGAAGAAAGAATCCATTGCCCTGGTTCCTAGTCTTGGCCCTGCCATTAATAAGCAGAAGATTTTGGAGTAAGTAGTTCAAGTTCTCTGAGTTTCCGTTTCTTCATCTGTACAATGTAATAATAACATCTGCTCAGATGACTGCTGTGAGGCTCAAACGGGGTGCTCCCTTGTGGAGCCATGTGTCCAGTTTGGCCTCCTTTGGTCAGTCCCAAGTCTAGAATCCAGAGCCACCACTCCTTTGTCTTGGGACTCTTTCCACTGTAACTCGTGCCTCCTGAATGATGAGTTGGAGATGGATATGGTATCATGACATTTTCACTTTGGTTATTTCCACTGGTTTACTATTAGACATTCTGCATGCCTTGCTTGGAACAGTATTAGATACTCTAGTCTAGCGCATTTTCAGTGGTGCCAGCTCTTCTGCCAGGCCATGTGCTTGGCATTGTGAATATAACACAGAATGTGTGTGTGTCACTCTTACACAGTGGTTAAGAGCAGGGCCTTTACAGTCACAAATCTGAATGAAAACAGACTATGGCCATGTCGTAGCTATTTGGGAAAATTAACCAGCTCTCTGAGCCACAGGCTGCTCTGCTATAAAATGAGGAAAATATCTATTTCGTAAAGTTTTTGGGAGAAATAAATAAGTTCTTGTACATAAATGCCTAGCAAAGTACATGGCATGTGGTAAGTGCTTTATAAATGGCAAGTGCTGAGGTGAAAGCATGGTGGTAGTTGATAGATAGTTAGACTAAATAGCTGTAAGATCCCCTTGGTATCTCATTGTGGTTTGGGTATGCATTTCTCTAGTGATTAGCGATGTGGAGCATTTTTTCATATGCTTGTTGACTGTGTGTATGTCTTCTTTTGAAAAGTGTCTATTCATGTCCTTTGCCCACTTTATAATGGAGTTGTTTGTTTTTTGTGAATCTGTTTAAGTGCCTTAAAGACTCTGGATATTAGACCTTCGTCAGATGCATAGTTTGTGAATACCTTCTCCCATTCTATGGTTGTCTGTTTTTTCTGTTGGCAGTTTCTTTTGCTGTGCAGAAGCTCTTTAATTTGGTGCCATTTGTCAACTTTTGTTTTTGTTGCAATTGCTTTTGGCATCTTCGTCATGAAATCTTTGCACAGTTCTATGTCCAGAATGGTATTTCCTAGGTTATCTTCCTGGATTTTTGCAAGATCATGTCCTTTGCAACAACATGGATGGAGCTGGAGGTCGTTTTACTAAGCAAACTAACACAGAAACAGAAAAGCAAATACCACATGTTCTCATTTATAAGTGGGAGCTAAACATCAGTTACATATGGACATTAAGATGGGAACAACAGACACCAGGGCCTACTTGAGGGTGGAGGGTGGGAGAAGGGTGAGGACCAAAAAACTGCCTATCAGGTAAATATGCTTATTATCTGGATAATGAGATAATCTGCGCAACATATCGCCATGACATGCAGTTTACCCATATAACAAACCTGTACATGTAGACCTGAACCTAAAATAAGAGTTAAAAAAAAAAAAAAGAAAAAGAAAAAGATGTCATTGGAATTTTAGGATATTGATTTATAATGATTTTAAACAATAAAGTCTAGTCTGGGGTAATGGATGCAAATGCCTTTTCCAATCATCCAGGTCCAGAAATGAGGCTAGTAGACTGTGCATAAGAAACATAGGGAGTGAAGGAGTCAGTGGCTACTTGGTGGGAGCTGGACCCGGTAGAGGTGGCAGCACCTACCAGCTTCGGCTGATTGCCACCTTGTTGGGAATGGGCTCAGTCTCACCACACATATGAATTTTTCAAAAAAGGCATTAATCTTTTCTTTTTACATGTTTACAATCTTTTTCTTAATTTTAAATAGTATATAATCAGACAAAACAGTCTGAGTGTTTATATAGCCCATGGGGTCCAGTTTATGACTTACTATACTCATGAGTCTCTAAAATCCAAGAAGAGTCATATGTGCTCTCCTCTGTTTCTCTCCCATTTTACACTTTCCCCACTGAAAATTAAACTAACCTAGTTGTTGATCTGATTAAATTAATGGACATTAAGTTATAATTGACGCTGGCCTTACGTTCCTTGGGAAATTGAAGTACCTCCAAAGAAAACTAGCCAATTTAAAATGTAAAAAATTCCCATTTGATAAAATGAGTAGGGCAGTTATTTATGAGGAGGAAGTATTGCTGATGTTTCTACCTATGCAGGACTGTGTTTACTGTCTTCTGCTTTTGCCAGGCTAGCCATCTCTGTGAGTAAATAAGGTTCCAGCATTGTTAACCAGCAAGCACACACCTAGCTCTCCTCTACCAGTCCATCTTCCCCAATTTTCCAAGCAGTAATGCAACTAACTCACAGGGCTCAGTTAAAAACTGTAATCACCAAGAGAGACATCATGAGTCACCATCTCAAGTTCAACAAATATCTGAAATGCTATTAGGTATCTTTACTTTAAGATATTAATATACAGCCTATGTTCATTACATGCAGCATAAAAGAAAAATACTAGACTTTCAAGCTGGAAAAATGTATCGCTGTTAAGTCATTTTCAAATAGCCCATGTTTTCCTTCTTTTTAATCTAATAGAGAGAAGTGCTGGCACAATGTTTAGTCAGTGAGAAAACAAATGCATAATTGAAATGACATGAGGTGACATGTTGAGTGTAAAAATGATGTGATATATGAAAGTAACAGTCAGAGACAGTAGTACTTAAAATTAGACTCAGCCATTTGGTATAGAACTTGAAAAGAAACCTATTCAGCCTTTTATTGTGGAAGGAGTGTTGCAGTACTTATTTATTTTTGCTGTTGATTTTTAAGTAGGTTCATCTGATCAAAATGAGAACTGTAAATATTAGATCTGGAAGGAATTTCAGAAGATACTCTAATCCAGTGGATTAAAAAGTTAAAAATTCCATCCCGTGGAACCCATTTCTAGTCACCTTAATAGGGGAAGGAGTGTGTATGTATATGATAAGAGTGCTTAAGGAGCATTTTAGGTGTACAGCTAAACTTTGATGAAAAGATGTTCTACGAAGCATAATCATATTGGTTCTGTTATAATCAAAATCAGTTAAGCAAGTCTTGCAATAAAAAGGTAACTTGACTGCGTTCACCAGTTTGCTTCACATCACAGGCAATATTTAAACTTGGGTCTGCAGCCTTTAGTCTTGAGTTCATTCATCCACTCCTATAACTGCCTTTCTAAATTATGATGCTTCCTTTCCTTTCTTCCAAGTGTCCCACGTTGGTAAGATAAGCATAGTAATCAAACCAGAATATTCATTTGAGAAAAGTGTGTATTTCAAGTGCACAGCTAAAAGTCTATTTGTCTCATAGATTTTTATAAAAAGATGTTTATATTAGATACTTCCTAACTCTTCTTAAAATGGTTCTCACAAACTTTGTGACATCTTCCTAGTATCCATCAGGATACAGATATTAAAGATTTTTAAAGTGAACTTTGAAATCTCCTAAACTACCCTGGGATTAACAAAGTGTTTCCTCCATGTTGACACAGATGGTTTTTCTACAGCTCATCTCTCAGGGCCTCTCCACCTGGTTCAGTTTATCATCTCCCCCTCAACTGGCCATGGAGATTGTGAACCGTATCCACAGTTCAGCTTCCAGGCCCATCCGTTTTGAAGTCAGCTGCCAGTGCTTTTGTCTAATGAACCCTGCACGTGAACTCGGTGGTTACTGATTGAATCAGCATCTATTGTCAGAAGGGCTTTGGAAACCAGTTGTGAGCGGAAATATTCGTACCTCCATGATTTATGTTATAAATTCAATTTTATCACTTATAATAATAAAAATGACAAAGGATCAGGAAGCCCATACAAAAATGTTCTTCTTATTTTCATATGTAAACAACAGGGAGAGTTTAGAGGTAAAGTTCCCTTTTTCTCTTCTGACTTTGGACTGAGATGCTCATGCTCTGCCATTGCCCCGACCTTGTCATTCTGTGGCTGCGCTTTTACTTCTCTCCCATCCAGACTTTGCAGTGCGTGTTTTTTCTTCTCTCCTCAGCACCACTCTCTGATCCCTGCCTCTGGAATGTGTCTTTTATTCTGACTCTGCATATATAAGGTTTGACAGAAATGCAGTTCTTGCAAACCTGTTTTTTTTAATGCTCCATTGCTTTCTTCCTTTTCTCCAAAACAACTCTATAATTCTGTCATTTCCATTTTTGGTTTAATTTTTCACATGGTTTACCCCCAGTTGGAATGGGTACCACTTCCTTCCTGTCTTGTGATCTAGGAAACACACACACACACACACACACACACACACACACAAGTGATCATTCAGTACAATTGTTATTTATTCCTCATCGTATTTTTTGGCCAAATGATCTCATTCTTGAAATATATGAATAAGTGACTTATTAAAGAAATGGTGAGAGAATGTACCATCCAGGCTTTGTGCTGGATGTTCTGAATAGAAAAAACATTCATTCATCACTTTGTTTTTTAACAAAATTATCTCATTTGGATAATTTGCGAATAATTAATTAATTTTCTTGTAGAAAAACACTAAGCATAGAAGTTGTTTTCTTCCAGTCAAGGGTTGTTCAATCATCACTTCCCTGCATTCTCAGCTTCTCTCTTTAAACCTTAAATGTGTCCCCAAAATTGACACATAAAATTTTATGAACTATGGGAGTAGTCCCTGAAAAAAATGAGTTATGTTGCATAAGTTGATGGATTTCATTAATCAAACCATTTACTACAAGATAAAACAAATTGAGCTCATAAACAGGTTAGATACTGTTAAATTTTTAAGCTAAAAACTTTGTAAATTCTGCATTTTTTAAAAAAAGGAAGTAACTTGTTTTTGTCTAGATGAATGAGCAATTTTACTTTTGCATCCAGACTCCAAGGAACTTGATTTAAAAATCATACCCTTTGGTCAGGACTTTTATGAACAACAGTAGCAATGCCCCATGGACCCCAACACTGCTTGGCTTACTGGTGAGCACCCAATACATAGTGAGGTGAGAGAACTAATGTTTCCCACTGTCTCCCAAATAAAATGCAAACTCCTCCATTGGGCTTACAGGCTGTTCATTGTCATCCAGCCCCTAACTGCCTCTTCGTGCTTATCTAATGTCCCCTCGACTTCATGCCCCATTCATACGGAACACCTTGAAGCATCGAGTGTTTGATATTCTTCCTCCCTTCACCTTTGCTCTTGCTCTTCCTTCTGCCTATATGTAAGAATATAACATATATCACAAATATTTTGACATATCTAATAGAAGTAGAGGATATAGATTGCAAGGCAGAAGGCCTCCTTATAGTTCTGACCAAGTCTGGCCCCTTGGAGAATCCAAATGGTGAGAGAACAAAGAGGGAAAGAGCAAGTCCCCCTAGGTTCTATAGGTGAACAGACTTCTTCAACCTTACAAATATAGGGGAGAAATGACAAGGAAATAAAACATAAAGCCTGTTCCTGAAAAGAAGGGGCAGAAAATGGAGAAACAGAAAAATCTGAGAATCTATTACTTGGAGAAATGTATTATGTCAACAATTTTGCTATATATATTCTAGGCATAGTTGTGGGGGAAAACACATAGTTACACTGAGTACAGTAATACCTGCTATAATTCTAAAAATAATTGGTCCTTACTCTGCTCTGCTCCCAAGGTGGTTCTTCCCACATGTGAGGGAGGAGGAACAGTGGAGAAACAGCAGAGCCAGGTCAGGGAACGCTGGTGACATTTAGCCTCAGTATTCGGGGCGAGAGCACTAAATAGGGAATCATATTTTTTTGAAACTGGGCCTGAGAGAACCTATATGAAAAAAATAATTTCTCATTTTCTCTATTATGAAATAACTTCAGGAGGAAGATAGAATGCTGCTTTTGAAAAAAATACATTATTTTTGATGGAAATGATTTAATCTATTTTATTTATTTTACACAAACTTATTTACAACCTAATTTTTTGGTAGGTGTTTGCTAGGTGCTGGAACACAGAGATGACATAACCATAGTCATGGCCTTTAAGAAGCCAGTATGGTTGGACTTACAGTCAACAGACAGTTACAGTCCCCGTGCTGCCATTAGTTGGAACCAAGGGCTCCCAGCAGCATTCAGGAGCCTCAGAACTCTAAGAACTAAGATGTACGTTATTACCTCCTTCCCCAGTCATAGTCCAGAAAAAGTTACAAGGCTTTCTAGTGCTCCACGTCTTCCCAGGAGACTTGGACTTTGAGAACAATTACCAAAGATGTTTTTTACAACCTGTTGACTCAAAGAGTGTTTCATGGACCACAGCATCAGCATCACCTGGAGCTTGTTAGCAATTTATACTCTGACCTTCAGACTCTGGAGGTGGGGCCCAGGAATCTGGTTTTTCATTTTGTTTTTCTTTTTGTTTTTGTTTTTGTGGGGTTTTTTGGTTTTTGTTTTTTGTTTGTTTCGTTTTGTTTTGAAACAGAGTCTTGCTCTGTCGCCCAGGCTGGAATTCAGTGGTGTGAACTGGGCTCACTGCAAGCTCCGCCTCTAGGGTTCACGCTGCTCTCCTGCCTCAGCCTCAGGAATCTGTTTTAACAAGCCCTGCAGAAGAATCCTGTACACACTGTGGCTCCTAAGAAGCATTGGTTTATGTTATTCCAGTTTTTGGTGTCAGGAAAGGATCGTTTATGCTTTGATAAAGACATTAATTTTTTATTTTCTAGGCCTACAAAAAAGAATAAAGACAAGTTAGATATCTTAAATCCTTTATCTCAATGTCCCTAACCTTGCAAATACTCCTTCCCTGCCCCGTCATTAAAGCAAACCTACTTAGTAATCAATCCTGTAAAACAAATTCTAACAAAAAGAAAGCATAAATGAGGGAGATCAAGAGGTGAAACTTGTTAACCCAATATTTGTCTTAAGCTTTTCTGGTCTTAGACCATGTTTATTAGATGACTAATGATAACAAGACACACATATAGCGTTTAGTATGTGCTACACTCTGTGCCAAAGACTTTTTATATATTACTCATTTAATCCTCCCAACAACTTCATCATATAGGTTACTATCATACCTCTTTTGCAATACACAATAGGGCAAAGGGAATTTTATACAGGGCTGCAGCATTGCACAACCCCAGAAGGCTGTGCTGTCCACACAGCCTGTGCGGCAGTACATGGCAGTGCTAGGTCAAGTGAGTTCACATTTAAAAACTTCCTTTCATCATACCTCCCTCACTTACTAAGGAAATTTCTTGCAATTTCAACTGCTAGGAAATAATATAAGATGGTAAAATCTGAAAAGTGCTTCCTATATTTAAAGGAAAGATATATATGATAAAGAAAAGCATAAACACATTAAGATGGGGAAACTGGAAAATATATTTTTCCTTCCAAAAATAGTATTCTTGAGCGCGTGTGTGTATATGTGTGTGTGTGTGTGTGTGTGTGTGTGAGAGAGAGAGAGAGACAGAGAGAGAGAGAAGAAATAGAGAAAAGGAAAATGTGTAGATACATAGCCATAAACATACATAATCAAAAGCAAAGCTGTAAAAAGGAGCAGATGCCCAATCCTTAAATACATGCCCATTCTGAGGCCACTGGGGCAGTACACCAGGAGACCAGATAGCCCTGTAAGATAACCAGTAACAACCATGTATTGCATTGAGGTTGCTACATATGTTTCAAGTCCTTGTATCTGAGGTGCTACTTATGATAAATTAAATCCTTACTTTGCATTAGAATTACCTCTGTATCCATCACATTTGAAAAATTCCACACCTGGCACAAAACCAGAAAGCCTGTCACTTCAGTATTTGTTGAGCAGTTTTCTGTTATGGGAGTAGATTTCTGTGCTCTGAAAATGTCACTCCACCAGCTGCCCTACAGGGGCTGACCTTTCTTCTCAGGCTGAAGTTCCTGCTGAACTGTTCAGTAGAGCTAGTTTATCCCAAGTTGTTGGCACATGTCCAATGTCACTGCGTGCCCATCTATAGAAGTGGTCTGAGAGTTGATATTTAGCCACCCCTTTAGACTTTCACCTGACATGACTCTGCCCCTCCCAGCTCGTTGTGATTCATTTTGTGATCCTCCCTAAAGCAGTGCCCTAGCCTTCTTCCCTGAGCCTTACCTGTTAATGCTACACGACTGGCAATCACCCTGGGAGTCCCTTCTCCCCAGTTACATTATGCTTATGAGGTATGTATAAAACCTTTCTCCAGAAATTTTGGACAAGAGAGAAAGTATCACCCATGATCCCGAGAACTCTTCATTTTGCATACTCTCATTTTTGCATAATTGCAAGCATAATTTTAATTTTTTGCATAGTCGCAGTCAGTGTGCATTCAATTTTGTACCTGCTTCTTTATTTTTCCACATTGCTACATAGTTTTTATAAATATCACTTTAGTGGTTGCCTTGTATTGAATCAAGGTGATCCTTAGGCATTTTTTTCCAGGATTTTCACTGGCTCGTGCAGTGACCATTCAAACCTTTCTCATCTTTCAAGATGCAAGTTATCAAATTAAAGAGAAAAAGAAGGAATTGCAAAAAAAAAAATCATGTACATTACTATGATTAGACATATACATACTGACTTACCATGAATTTTGCATGATGTTTGTGAGAATTTGCAGTGTCATCTTTTCATATCCCGGATGCACCGTTAAGCATCACTGGAGATGGCACCATGCATGTTGCATGGCTTCATAAAACCTCAGGTTTAAATCACATTCTATGTGGCAGTTATATAGCACTTTTGTTTCCTGAGGCTGACCACAGCCAAACCACAAACATGGATTTGCATAAATTCAGTTTGCATGAATTTTTAAGTTTGCTGAAAAAAGAAACTAAATATTGTTACGGCCACATAAAACTTAGGAGATAATTTACTTTGGTACCTCATTCATCGAGGACACAGACATATATATCCACTAGGGTATTCTTATGCCAAAAAATACACTCTAGAAACCCGTATTGAAGTCTAAGCAACTTATATGAAGTGGTTACCACTAAAGGGGATATAGAATTCAGACCTAAGACTGCTTCATATTGAAAGGCAGTGATAAAAAGACATAATCATGAACTCATTTTAGAATGTATTATTTTATAAGTATTCTAGATTTTACCATTTTTCCTAGGGTTCCAAAATGTAAAACCCTTAAACTGATAAAGAACCAAAGGTACAGAAAGTTATTAAGGTCTATGAGGTCTGTAAGTTCCTAACACTGCCAATGACTTTCTATTTGACCTTGAACAGATCTCTAAGCCTTGACTTCCCTATCAGCAAAATGATAATAGTTTCCCTACTTCTATCTCCCAAGAATTCTGGAAGAATTTCTTATGGAAAACTATAAAAATAATCATTTGAGCCACTCGAGAGGATTACTTCCTGTGAATAAATCCAAGATGGTATCATCTGTAAGGAAGCCACTAATGCCCTAGGGTTATGAATCACTTTCTTGTGTTAAAGAGCAATTTAAAAATGAAATCCCCTATAGAAAAATGAACACATCCATAATGATGACTTTTACATCAGTAGTACTTGGGGAAGGAGTAAAGTACGGCATGATTTTATGAATTTATAACTGATCGAATTAATTACATTGGATTTTTTGAGTGATTATTTAGATAACTTTCTAATTATAATAAGAAAAAAATGCATACTCATATTTATGTTTTTCAACTGCCCCAAAAGATTATGTTATAATACAGAGTTCTAAAGAAAGAATGGTACTTTAATCACTATAGATTCTATTTTTCTGAAATGAACACAATATTTTTCCTAGAACAGCAAAACTTATGCTGAGGCTCCCAGACTTTATTTAGCAGTCAAGAAATCACATAGCCCACATAAAAACATATCTGTCCCCCAAGACTAGAAAAACGCTTCCTAGATGAATTTTGTTAACACCTGAGCCTTCTTTTTGAAAAAAAAAAAAAAAAAAGAAGAGCATAGCAGAACTCATAATGAGTCTTTAGCAAAAAAAAGTCACATAACATTGCTCAAAACACAAAGAAACCCAATTAGCTTCAGCAAGGTGCCAAAGAAAAGGAGAACTTTCTCTCACAAGGTAAGTTGACATTTAGAACCACACTGTAAAGTTTTGAAGGGAATTAGGCCCTCTATCAACAAACTGTCTTTGGAACAATTATTTCAGGCTGTACTTGTACCAAAGGTTAGTAACCACAAATTAGTTCTTATTATTCTTCCTTATTTAGAAATATGCTTCTGTGACATGAGGAAGGCCGGCCACTAGCTTCCTCAGAACTTCCAGCCTATCAGGAAGAAGAAATTATCTAAAAAAAAATAATAAAATGTATATGTCAGATTTGAAGTTCATGGTGAAGCCAGATTATAGGACAGGAGTTAGAGATAGGGGGAGTGCAGAGAAATGTTGGTGAATCAGCGTGTGCAGAGGTCATTTAAAACACAAATGTAGATACTGTAGAGGAGACTGCAGAGGTGAATGGGCCATACTTTACACCCTAACTGTCCAGTTTAGTCACTTTATAAGTGGGGCGAAGGGGAGGGAAGAACAAAGGGAATTCACGTTGTTGAGCACCTACTGTATGCCAGGTGGCATCCTGAGAGGTATGATTATGACAGTTTTTCGGAATGAGGCAAAAAAAAAACAACAACAAAGCTTAGAAGGGCTGCGAAAAACCCCAGAAGAGTCACATAGCTAGTCAAGCAGCAAACATAGAATCCAAATCAGGTCTGTCTGCTTCCAAAGCCCATGCTCCACCTCTGTCAATCACCTTCCCACCAGCCATCAAGAAAATTAAACTGCATTGCATTTTGTTGAATTTATAGATACAGTCAGTAGTTACTACACAATGCCTAGTACACACTAGGAGTTTAAATAAAAGGGCCTTCTTTACATGAAAAAAAAAAAAAAAAAAAAGTCCCAGAAATCTCCTGCCGGTCACCTGCTGCTACTTGCCAGTTCTTTTGTGGTGATTCTTTGGAAGAAGCCCGGTACTGAATCATGGACTAGGGCAAGCAGAGGGTTCTCTTGAAACATAAGAAACACATAAAAATAAAGACTGTATTGTTCTGTTTCCTAGTTTGCACACAAATATATCTGTATTTTACTCATAATTGGTCTGAAGATACACTGTACTAGAAAAATCAAATGGCTTATTTCACCAGGCTTTTCTCCCATTCTGAGAGTGCTGAAGTCCCTTTACTCATGGCTGACTTTTTTTCCCCCACTAATGGTTACCTCCTGGGCTTGTTCCTGTGGAACTTAAACAGTAAAGGTATCCAAGGCAGGTACAAAAGAAGAAAAAAGAAATGTCTGGACCTTAAGAAGCTGCAATTTCCTGTAACCAGATGAAACCACACCTCACATCCCTTCTTGGATTTATAGAATTAACAACATTGAGAGATACAAGGTTAAAATTATAATCTTTCTAGAAGACTTAAGTAGATAAAGGGAAGCAAAATAGTTTGCCTTTGGGGATATTTATAATACCTTGCTAACTTTCAGCTTTGGTAGTTGCCAAACATTTTCTTTCTCACTGCATTCATGTCAGTTGATCATCATTTCCCTTTTCAGCTCTTTCACTTCTTGCATTATGATTTACTGCTTGTCAACCTTTCAGCCTCCTATTACATCCATCAGTGAGGCTGTTTGCTCCTTCGCTTTTGGTGGGATAGCTTTTCTAACATCACTACTCCATTTCCATCCTAAGTCATGGTGAGGCCCCAGACCTAACAGTCTTTCTATCACTGAGGATGGATCATTTAGAGATGTTCCCTACAGCACCATGGAAACCAACTTAAAGGCACTATGAATGATACAGCTCTCCTGCTTCTCAAAACAAAATGAAATCTTTTAATGTTAAATTGGTCAAGATTTTTTACTGAACAATGTACACCTCCTTGGTTACACCTGCATGCAATAGATTTGAATGGCATCAGCAGCAGAATCTTTAAATTAAAAAAAAACTTTTGAGAAGTATATGTTCATATCCTTTGCCCACTTTTTGATGGGGTTATTTTTTTCTTGTAAATTTGTTTAAGTTCCTTGTAGGTTCTGGATACTAGACCTTTGTCAGATGGATAGATTGCAAAATGTTCTCCCATTCTGTACATTGCCTATTCACTCTAATGATAGTTTCCTTTGCTGTGCAGAAGCTCTTTAGTTTAATTAGATCCCATTTGTCTATTTTGGCTTTTGTTGCCATTGCTTTTGGTGTTTTAGTCATGAAGTCTTTGCCCATGCCTATGTCCTGAATGGTACTGCCTTGGTTTTCAGTCTTATGTTCAAGTCTTTAATCCATCTTGAGTTGATTTTCAGTTCTCTGCATATGGCTAGCCAGTTTTCTCAAAACCATTTATTAAATAGGGAATCCTTTCTCCATTGCTTTTTTTGTCAGGTTTGTCAAAGATCAGATCATTGTAAATGTGTGGCGTTATTTCTGAGGCCTCTGTTCTGTTGCAATGGTCTCTATATCTGTTTTGGTATCAGTACCATGCTGTTTTGGCTACTGTAGCCCTGCAGCATAGTTTGAAATCAGGTAGCGTGGTGCCTCCAGCTTTGTTCTTTTTGCTTAGAATTGTCTTGGCTATACAGGCTCTTTTTTGGTTCCATATGAAATTTAAAGTAGTTTTTTCTAATTCTGTGAAGACAGTCAATGATAGCTTGATGGGGATAGCATTGAATCTATAAATTACTTTGGGCAGTATGGCCATTTTCACAATATTGATTCTTCTTATCCATGAGCATGGAATGTTTTTCTATTTGTTTATGTCTTCTCTTATTTCCCTGAGCAGTGGTTTGTGGTTCTCCCTGAAGAGGAGGTCATTGTTGAATAGATATTATGTATGCTGTTTTCAAAAGGGTCTTTGAAAAGTAAATGATTAGATGAACTTACAAATTATTAACTATCCTCAACAGTCTCATTGACATTCTGCTATATACACATTTTCCCCTTCTTCCCATACCTCCCACGTTTTCTTTCTGCTACTGGTACAGAGTATTAACGAAGGTGGTAGACCCTTTCTCAAACATAGTTTTTTATTAAAAAATCCAAAAATAGTTCTTTCTCAACATTTGAAATAAAGCTAGAAAAGAAATAAATTTGAGTGAGTATATTGTTTCCTAAAGAGACAAGAGTACGCCTTTCATCTGTTGTTATGCCAGATTGTTTGATATTACACAATCCAGATTAAATGCAGCTAAATAGGGATGCCTTTGCTTTGGAAATCTGCCTCATTAGATTCAAGAAGCTTTCTTGCAAATCTATAATAAAAGCAAAGTATAGTAGTGGAAGCAAGCATTACTTTTGCACTCAAAGACCATGAGTTTAAGAGGAAAAAGTCACTATTGTGACAATTGCTTTGTAATGGTAAATTATCACAAATTTATCATTGACAAAGGTCTATTCCACTATTGGAAATATGTTGGAAGGAGCTGGGATGTGCAAATAAAGAAGAGAAATATAAAGAAAATACATAGTTATTTAAGCCATTTTGTTTTCTTGGCTTTCATTTCATCATCACCACCACCATCATCAACATTGAACACTCCCGATGGACCACGTGGCATAAACATTGCTCCTCTTTTTGAGAGTATACACTCTATGTACTTAACGAAATGAATATGTAAACAAAGTGGCTTGAACAAAACAGCAGTTTATTTCTGTTTCACAAAAAGGAAATCTGGTATTATATCATTTGGGGCTAGTATAAGAGCTCCTAAGTAGTCAGAAATGCAAGCCTCTTCCACTCTTTGCTCTGCTATACCTTAGAAGAGGACCTAGTCCTCATATTCTATTCATCATCTCTGAGTTCAAGGCAGCAAGAAGGAAGAAAGGTGGGGCTAGAAAGGTAAAAAATAATCTACTCTTCCTTTTTTTCTTCTTTTTTTAAGGAGTCTTTGTGGAAGTTTCATAGAGACCATTTGCTTATACTTCATTGCCCAGAATTTAATCAAGTAGTCAAAACTGGCTACTGGAGATGGGTTCCCCTAGGAAATAGACTCATTGATTCTGCATGGTAATATATCTACCTGAAAACCATGTTACTAAGGAAGAAAGACACTGGAGTAGAAAACTAATAATCTCAACTCTAATGATCAAACTGTGAAAAATAAATGTCTTTTCTAAAGTCAGTGACCAAGGAAAATAAGCATATATCACCCATTTTTCAGAATTTTCTTAATTCAATCTTATAAAGTCACAAAGCTCGATATTGTTTCATTGAGGATTGGGGGGGAAATGCAGAACTTTTTTTATGGAATATGCAAAGTATCTGTTGTAATAGCCTTCAGCATTTCCCTGACAAAAGAGAACAGACTATGCATATTCTGAAGTAAAGAAAGGCCAGCAGGACTCTTGTAGAGTTCATCGTTTCAGTGCAGTCTGGTACCCTTTGCCATTGGGCACCACACATATGCCTCCAACACACATTTTACTCCATGCCTCCTCTTATGTCTCCATTTCAGAATACTCACCAATTTCCTCTCAGCGTTTCCACCATCACTTTGCCAGAAGACCCTTAATTTTCCCTGTACTACTGTTGTTTTACTTGCTTTGACCTCTTGGGACTTACATGCAGTGCCAGTGAAGGGCATGTTATCGTGATCTTACTTTTGTTTCCACATGCTCATTGAATATTTTCAACTAGACTGTAAGTGCCTCAGAAGCTCAGTCCAGTCTTTACACCTGCATTAGACCCCACATGCTCGCTGGGGATAGTGTATACAACAGGCCCTCAATAGATGCTATTAGATCAAACTACAAATGTGAGAAGATGGGAAAGAGGTATTTTTTAAGAGGTTGCACCAATTGCCTAGCAAGTGTGACTATAAGACGTGCTGGGACCAAGCACCACAGGGAAATGGGAAAGACTAAAAGGTGACGTGATCATCAACAAGCCTGCAGTGTAATGTCAGTGTCACTGACCAAGAAAATTCAGGTGGCAGTGCCAGAGAGCACACAGTCCTTCAACCACAATTTCACAGTACCAGTAGGCCAGTCCTTTTACAGCAGACCCTCAGCACAGGCTGATGGTGGGGGAAGAAGGCTCACAAGTGGTAGGTGAGATGTCCGGGTCCAGCCAAGATGAGGACAGAGTTCCAGTCGAACCCAGGTGTGCAGACTGGGCCAATGTTGCCAAGGTAGAAACTGCATCTTATTCGTTTTTATATTCCCAGCACCTAGCACTCTCTTGCTTATAGCAGGTTTTTAACAAATGCCTGTCCCCCTAGGTAACCTGTCCATAATCACGAGAAGATTTCAGACTTTACCTGCTTGTCAGATGAGACTCTCTATTCCTCTTACCCATGAGGATTTGGTTAGACTTACTTTGCATGAAAAAGGCAGCAGCTGGGGCAAGAAGGCCACCTGTCTCCACTCAGTTTCTTTGTGCTTGGAAACAAAGTATGATATTCTGTAAGGCAATCCAGTGTGAACACAGGCAATTTAGTGTGTAGTTCTACCAGATGTTTTATATAAAGTAATACTTAATGGGTTCTAAATTTTAAAGGGAGCAGTTGCTTGGTCTTATTTTTTAAGGGAAATAATTTCTAGTGCTTACATATTATGGAATACTACATGCAATTTAAAATCATGCTGACAGAGTTTATACTGACATGCAACAGTGCTTAAAACATACTAAGCAAAAAACAAAGGTAAGACAAAAACTTGGAAAGATCCACTGTGTTAAGATGCTTAACAAAAAGAACTCTAAGGAAACATTCTAAAATATTAGTAGTAATTATCTCTGGATGCTGGAATAATAAGTGGTTTTAAAACTATTTATTTTTTTTAAAAAAACTACTCTTCTTTTCAGTTCTGTACTTTACCGTTCATTAATCCTTCCCAAAACAATTTTTTAAAATAGAATATTGCAACATTGACTAAACTATGAGAAAGACGTGTACAATTAATCAGACTAGAAATAATGCCACTCCAAGCCTCAGCTATAAATACGACCATGTGTTTCATCTAAACAGAAGAGACACAATGGCACCATAACTGGGAAAGCTAGTCATGGGATCTGCTCACTGTTGGTATAATGTAATATTAACTAAATATTATTAAAGTCTCTTTGCATGAATATAGATATACTGATTGCTTGTGTTTAAAATCAACTTCGGCAAAAATGCTCTAAAAAACTTCTTAGTTGCCAGTTCATACAATTCTGTTAAAATTGCATTTTAACAATGAACATGAATAGCTTTAGAAGCTTCAGATTAATAAACAAGTCTAGTGCTTCCACAGAGAGAAAATCCAAGGTAGGCATTCTTTTTGTTTATCTAGTACTTTGTTTTTTCAGCAGCTGGTGGGGATTGGGGATTGGGGAGAAGTGAAGAAATATAGTATGCACTTACCCAGTTTGGAAAGTGATAGCATCATTTATAATTTTACAGAATTGAATTGGTAACTCCTGGAGGGAGGAAATTCTGCTGAACTCTAATTCTCTCCATGGATCCACAGGTCTAATTGTATTTCTCCCATGCTGCCTAGTTGTCTCCTCATTCGTCTTCTCTGGTCAGATGACAACTCTGTCAGTGCCCACTTCCAAATTCTAATTTTCCCCCTCATAATTTCCCACCTTGCTGACCACAGTCAAAGAGGAGAAAGTTAAGCTGAGCTGTTTTGGGAAGATACTTTAGACAAAAACCAAACAGATGCTGAAATCCTTCAAGAAGGAAGACAGCTTGCTAGGTGAGAATCGATCAGGATTTTGTTTGCTGCTTCTTTGGGGAAGGTTGATCATTTAATAACTTTAGGGGGTATCTGCCTCAAATGCAAAGACTGTAATATGAAAATGTGAACTTGAACTTCCAGGCCCCTTGCTATGAAGTATAAATTTATGAAATGTATTTATAATTATGGAAAGTCAAACGCATTTTGTTTATTCCTAGATGGTAATGCTTTTAACTAAGAAAAAGCATCTCATTAATAACAATGTTCTAAATAATCCAATCCCTGTTCTTGTTCTTCACTTTTCTTCTCCTTTAAAAGTAACATTTTGGCGGGGCACGGTGGCTCATATCTGTAATCCCAGCACTTTGGGAGGCCAAGGCGGGCAGATCACGAGGTCAGGAGATCCAGACCATCCTGGCTAACATGGTGAAACCCCGTCTCTACTAAAAATACAAAAAATTAGCCGGGCGTGGTGGCGGATGCCTGTAGTCCCAGCTCCTCAGGAGACTGAGGCAGGAGAATGGTGTGAACCTGGGAGGCAGAGCTTGCAGTGAGCCGAGATAGCGCCACTGCACTCCAGCCAGGGCAACACAGCGAGACTCTGTCTCAAAAAATAAAAATAAAAAATAAAAAATAAACTTTTTTGATTATTACATTTAAAATAATTATTACTCAATTAATGGTACCTATATTATCATTATGCTATCTTTTAAGTTTCAGAATCTAATTACACTCCTTGCAGAATATTTTAGTGTTTGGAAATTTCGATCCTGGCTTCTAATTGATTGATAAATACATAGTCCGTGGAACTGAGAAAGGCCACTACCAATTTCTCAGATGAGTATACTTTTGCAATACCTCAATGAGAGATTTTCCATGTCTGCTGTGTTCATTAATGTGTATGAGCCTCCGGACTCAATTGAAAATTACCCAAGTAGGGGGTCCATGTTTCATATACTATGAAACCCCTTGTAGCCAGACTACTCAATACATACCCACTGCTACAGACAGAGTTAATAACATACATCAAATATTGCTCACTGATTCTTCTCTTTCCATCAATGCAAAAAATCCATGTATAGTGCAGCTCTGTTTGACACCATTTAGAGGTGGACTGTTGGTCCACCCAAACTGGAAAAAGCTGCCTCCGGTAACTGAAAGCTTTTCTCACATTATCCTGTGTGCTGTTACTAATGAGAGAGCCTCTAGCTCCTGGTTCTCAGTCACAGATGCACACTGGAATAACGTGAAAATTTTTTTCCAAATAATGATGCCTTCCTAGGTCCCACGCCCAGGGATTTTGATTTAATCAGTCTGAAGGAAGACTTGGCTCTAGCTCACCTCACCAGAGCTTCTGCTTTTTGAGTAGCCATTTGAACCCCTGTTAGTGACTCTACTTGGAGATAAGAATTTGCATGTGCGTTGTGAATTGGTTGTCTTATCTTCTCACTTTCTTCTTGTTGTCATTATCCCCTCTATTCTAACACAGTTTCTCATCTAGCTTCTCTATCGCTTATGTTTTTTCTTTCTTCAGTCTCCGTGTTTGACCTGTAAACAAGGAATTTCAGATGGGAGATAAGGGATGGTGTCCAGTGAATTTAGATTTCTTTGGACCCTGCCCTGTGTCCCACACTATTCTAGGCTCTTTATTTCCTTTATTCTTCACAGCAATCTTGGAAGGCAAGTGAGAGCACTTCATCTACCATTAAGAAAGCTGTAATTCACCGAAATTAGTTTGCTCACTCTATATTATACAGCCAGCAAGAGCCTGGACTCAAGCTCAGATTATTCTGATTTCAAAACTCTTTCCACTCACTGTGGATTACAAAATCAGAGCCCTTGGGTGAGGCTGGGGGATGGTAGAGGTGGTCACATAGCAGAGTGAAGCTGGCCAAGTATAGAGCCATGAGGAGAGGTAAATAAAGAATGAATTCCCCTAGAACATTCAGATTAAAAAAAAAAAATTCAGTACTGCAGATCAACACATCTATCTGTACACTGAATTTGGCTTGCAAGTCACTAGCTTTTACCCTTTCTTTTTCCAACTTTGCAAAATAACATTCATGCCATTTCCCTCTGCAACCACAGAGAAGAGGCATCAAATATACTGCGTGACTCAAGTGGAAGAACTGAGACTAGTGGATAGAAGTAAAAGGAGGTGAATTTTGATCTGATATGTTTCATAGACTTTCCTATCAGAGCTGTCCAGCAAAGGAACTGGCTGCCATGAAGCAGAAAGCTCCATGCCAAGAGGACAGAGCTGAATAAACCTCTGTAGCACTCCCAAGGAAAAGTATCTTCCCATGGATGGAAGGTACAATTCTGTTAAATATTTATTGATCTTTTAGCTTGTGCCATGCCCTGTACTAGCCTCCGTGGGAACTGTTCAGATACAAAACCTCCCATGGAGACTGCAGTCTTATTAGATAGCCTGGCATCATGCTAACAAGTCTTTAACTATGTCTTTAGCCCTTATCATGACCTCAAGTGATAGATGCCATTAACCCGAGTTAAGAGATGAGGAAATTCAGACTTAGAGAGATTTAGAAAGTTATGTAAGGGCACACAGTATTAAGTGACAGGGAAAGGATCTTAGCCAGGAAGTAAATGTGCTCTCAATGACTGTTCCAAATATCCTCCCTCGGTAGGGACACCAGCTCAGAAACCTGAGTCATCACTCGGGAAATCTGTCCCAGGTCTGGTGTCCTGGTACTTAAAATTTAGGCAATTTCACCCTGTCCCAACTACTGCAAGAAAGAGCAAGCTGTGAATCCCCATTCTGCCAGCTTCTTCTGGTTGCTAGAGATGTGATATGAAGACCACAGTAAACTTGGCTCCATCTGATTAAATAACAAGGGAACCAATTGCAAATTGGCTTCAATTTTCACTCTGTTATGTCCAAAGAAGACTATAAAACAGAAGTTCTGAGTGCAAGCATTGTACAGCTTTTCTCGTTTCAAATGTAACTTTAAAATCAGCATGACAACCTGATATCAAGAAATAAACGTATTGACAGGCAACCTTGCCTTGTGAAGCGGACACAGAGGGAGATGTTAAGAGACCTGAGTGAACATCCTGATTCTACCTGCTTATTAGTTTTGTAATCTTGCATTTCACTTCATTTCAGTGATTTCTATTTCTGTATGTGTAGAGAGAGCTTGCAAATTGTCATGGGGACACCCTTCAATGTACTGTAGGTGCTCAACAAATGTTTGCAATCCTTCCTTGAACACCAATTGAAAACTGTTGAAAAGGGCCTTAAAATGGGCATAAATTGGAATCATACAAGATTTACCAGAATTGGTTTATAAACTCAGTATAGCAGTAACGGGTGATAAGATCATTTAAAAGAATGTAATTCTGTTTTTTAAAAAAGACATTTAGTGAACTGGAGGAAGAGGACGTGATGAAAATGGGAAACTGACATTTATTATGCTCCTAGTCTCTGCCAGGCCATGTTAGACCTTTCCAGACATTTCGTTTATTCCTCATAACAGTCTTGTGAGGTAGCCATTTTTATCCCCATTGCCATAAATGGTGAACTATAAGACTGAGAGGTTAAGGAAACTGCTTGAGTGTCCAAGACTGGGTTTGAACTCAAGTCCCCAGACTACCTGAGCCTTTCTAGTGGGGACCATAGTGTCTACTGATTTTTGTTGAGCAAAAGTCTCTTTGTAGGAGGCTGGATTGAGTGCAAACCTCCCATCTTTTATGCATCTCTGAAAGTAGCAGTCTGCTATCACCTGAGTTAATAGTTGCTCTTCCAACAGAGACATTTGTGGACACAAATTTCTAAAGTTTCTGATATATTCCCTCCATTCTCTAAAATTTGTAATGGCTCCTGATGAAAATACCCAGACATCATGATGACCTGTTTCTATATTTAAAAGTAGCTTTGAATTCATAAATTGTTCTAATTATAATTTGAGTGGAATATAAGTTTATAAACTTTTTCAGTTATTATTTTTTGGGGAGGACATATTCTTCTGGCAAGTTTGTTGACAGAATCCCATTGAGAGTAAGCATTACTTGTCCTCAATATTTGTGTTACCAGTTTTACCAGGAAGCCTTATCTGGTCCTGCTTCCTTCTGCTTTACCCAGGGAATTTGAATAGCTGATGTGGAAAGGAAAAAGGAGATGGAGCACAATCGGTAGAATTAAGCATTGTGTTGAGAATTGTTACTGAGTCCTTCAAGAGACCTTTGTCTGACTTAAGCATCTAAGAATTCAAGCCTTGTTTTTCTCTTTCATATATAATGACAGCAGTGGGCCACGGATGTCACGTGCTTAGAGCTCACCGCCTCTGCTGTCTTATTGTGATTCTCCATGTGGTAATAAAAAACTTTGCACACAGAATGCAGACCACATTCAGCTTCCCAGAAAGCTAGCTTCCAGTGAACAGAAACTGAATTTCCATACCTAAATACTGTAGGAAAGGATTTGACTAATTGGACATGAGTTTCTGTTCTCCTCACAATAATTTACTGCCGGCTAATTATTACACATTTAAATACTTTGGATAAATGAATTAAAAGCCAGTTTTCCTCTTTATTCATCCAATTCATTAGATGATTTCATTTTAGGAAATGAAGAAGTAGATGTGATTCATTGTACAACAAATGAGCAATTCACTCACTTATGCAAGGAATAAGAATCTCTGTTCTAAGAGATGGAATGATTTGTTTCCCCACTGCCAAGGTGGCTGCTGGCCATACAGGGCATAGTGTTCATACAGTGCAAATGCTGATGATGGCGCTAACCTAGTATAGAGATGCTTGCTTGACATCCAGAGTAATCTTCATCTACCATAAATAGGAAGGTAAGCAGGATTCTAAAAGTAACTATAGAAATAATAATAATAACAACAATAATCATCAACTCTCATATAGTTCATTACTTTTGCAAGTGTTTTGGTATATATTACTTAATTTGATTGTCACACAACGACCCTGGATGTCAGTATTGTTACTATCCCCATTTTACAGATAAGGAAACTGAGGTTCAGAGGACATTACTGCATTGCTGGAGGACACACAGCTCATAAGTAGCAGAGCTAGAATTGGAACGCAGGCCTCCTGATGCCAGAATAATACGGCCTTTTCATTATGTCTACTATACGTAACCTAAAAGGACAAAATGGAGAGAGAAAGAAAAGATCCATCTGAAAGCTGCGTCCTTTGGTTGTTCTAGCTCAGGTCACCACACATGCTATCTCCCTGTTCCCGTCAAGAGGCAGCTGGCCTTGAAGGGCTGGAGCAGGGTGGGGCAGCCGGGAGACTCAGTTGACAGGTGAGCTCTCTCCCTGTCCACTGTCTTCAATGTATGCGTCCCAGTGAAAGGAGAATCCTGGGAAGAAACCATCTGTCTCTTGCGCCTGTGTCGAGAGAGGCAATCCGGGTGCAGTGGGAGGCAGGTGAGGACCAAAGAATTCAAGAGACAGGAGATTCCGTGCCTCCGAGTGCCTACCCGTGCCACAGCCCAGCAGAAGCGCTGGGGCCTTGGGCATGCGCGCAGCGGGCGCGGTCGCAGACTCCAGCCCCGCCCAGCCGCCTCCGCGGTCCCGCAGTGTTGTCATTGCTCTGGCAAGTGCGGACACATCCCACTCCAGAACAGCTGGGAGAGGGGCGAGGGGCGTCGGGTTCGGAGTGGTCCTCTTCAGGCTCCAGGTGCAAAGTGCTCCAAAACAATCAAAGCATCAGAAATAGCAGCCACGAAAAGGAGCCCTCAGAGGAGAAATGAGGCCCAGGCTTCTTGGGAGCGGATACAAAAAGTGCTGTCACAATTAATGTCAGTCCGGAGGCCAGTTTCTGAGAGGGTTCAGTAGACTAGAAGTACATACAGAGGGAAACAGCTTTTCTTCCAGTGGTAAAAAGCAGAGTCAACCTTAGATCCAGATCCTCTTCTTCCAACCTTTTCTCTGAAATAGCTGATAAATAATCTCATTTTCTTTCTTTTCTTTCCTTTTCTTTCCTTTTCTTTTGAGGAGTCTTGCTCTGTTGCCCAGGCTGGAGTGCAGTAGCGGGATCTCAGCTCATTGCAACCTCCACCTCCCGGGTTCAAGCGATTCTCCTGCCTCAGCCTCCCAAGTAGCTGGGATTACAGGTGCCCGCCACCACGCCCAGCTAATTTTTGTAGTTTTAGTAGAGACGGGTTTTTTGTAGTTTTAGTAGAGACGGGTTTTCACTAGGTTGGTCAGGCTGGTCTCGAACCCCTGACCTCATGATCCGCCTGCCTCCGCCTCCCAAAGTGCTGGGATTACAAGCATGAGCCACTGGGTCCGGCCAAATCTCATTTTCAGAGTGAGAAATTCTCTATTCTTATAACTAGTAGGAGCTGTATTGGAAAGTTTTCTACTCACTCTTTTCTACCAGGTTAATCAGTGTTGTGGTTAGGAGCTTGGATTTCGGCATCGCACATACTGGCGTTCAAATTCACACTGTGCTATTTATTGACTGTGACTTTTGAACAAATACCTTCTCTGATTCTCAGTCCCTTCATCTGTGAAATGGGGGAAATGCCACCAACCTGATAGAGTTATTTTGAGAATTACATGAAGTACCAAATGTTGAATGCTTACTATAACATCATGGTAAATGAAATAAGGCAGACACAAAAGGACAAATACTGTATGGTTCCATATATATGAAGTGCTTCGTAGAGAATTTTGAGCTGAGGGGAAGGGCAAGATTTCTTGTTTAATGGCTGCAGAATTCCAGTTGGGGGAAAGGTGTGGAGATGATCACACAACAATGCGAACATACAAATGCTGATGAACTGTACATGTTTAAATAGGCAAAATGGTAAATGTATGTTATGTATATTTTAACACAATAAAATAAACACATTTTAAAATGTTTACAATAGAGCTTGGCACACAATAAATGACTCCAATCTTGTGCCCCATCCGTCGCATACTTCTATCACTTGCTGTTATTTGCACTGTATTTTATCCACTCTGTCTGCCACTACTGTTACATTTCAATCTTCTCGAAAGTAAAAGACCACTGATTATACCTTATTCATCTTTTCTACCTCTGGCCTACCATAATGCCTGGCACATGTTAAGCACTCATTAAATGATTTGGGGAAAAAGGGAAGGTTGCTCAAGACTCTTCCCCTCCTATTCCTTACATTTTTAAAACCTCTCAATGTTGTAAAAGGTCACTTGTTTCTCTTTTTGTGCTAGAAGATCATTATTTTGGACTAAAATAGCAAGTTCACACTATTGTACCAATGTATTGGGTTATTTAAGCTTCAATAAATGAAGGAGACATTTCCTTAAATTAAGTCTCTGAGGATTGGATCCATGTTGTTCTTAAGGAGTTACATCTTGCTCTAAATATACGGGCAGAGCAAAAGTGGAGCATGGGTTGCTGTTCCTTTAGAGGGAAATTAATACTATATAGAGTATTCTATATCCAGTATATAACTGGAGCCCACATGGTTCTGTCTTCATGCAGTACCATTTCAAAGAAATAGTAGCCAGATGGCATAAGCTTTGAAGAAACTGTAGACCATTAATGAAGTTTCCTGACAGTGACAACTAAGGGGATCCCATAACACTTCATGCAGAAAGTCTCTCAAAAGCCTTCTGTAGGTCTCTTTCCATCTCATTAAACTTCTGCCCTGCCACACACAGTAACTGCTCCCTCTTCTCACTCTCTCACCACCTCTTTCTTTCTCTTCCCAGCTTTCTCTCTCTCTTCCCACTTCTCCCTCTCTTTCTTTCTCTTTACCCATTCCTCTCCTCCAAGATGCATTCTCATCCACCCCTTCCTCATCCATGCTATGCTGCCATGCACACTTCCCTGTCTGTAAAGTCCAGGCTCCTTGTGTCTGACTGTTCCCTCTGCACACAGTCCCTAGGAAGCATGGTCAGGTCACCTGCACTGACTAGGACCCAACAAGAACCAGCACATAGTCCATCCTTCTTCCTGAAATTCTGGTAAAAAAAAAAAAAATTAAAATTTTGCACCTCATGTAATGCTGAGGAACCCCCGCGTCAGCATTTCTAGGATGTGCTCATGGAGAACTATTCGGCTGTCATCATATAACTTTCCTTTTATTTTTTAGCCACCCTCATTTATAGGACCATAAGTCGATCAAAATGATACCAACTCATTTTTTCTCTGGCCTTCCTCTGGGTTCATGTCGTCCAACTCTGCATGACGTACACCACCAGAACTGCTCTTCTCAGGATACTCACCAAGGGTCCTGGCTACTCACACCTGTCTGCTCACTCAGTGGGGGCCTGAGTGCACAGCTGCAACCTCTTTATGGCTTATAAACATGCTAATTGAGACACTTGGCTCTAGGTAATGAAGAAGTCTAGGAATATGAATTGCCAAATCATTTGACTTTGCCCCTTTGTAAATGAGGGGCCTAACTGGGCTGTATGTTCTAAGTTCTCCTCCGGGCCCAGAAGTCTATGTATCTGTAGTTGACACATACATTACCCCTAAAGCCCAGTTTCCACTTGCTTCAGACTTCCTTTGAAGCTTTAATACCCAAGACCTAACTATTTTATTTCCTCTCTTCTGAACCCTCTGAACATCTTGCTTTAGTTTAAGGCTTCAAGAATATCCATCAATACAAATTACAGAGCCCACCCCCTAGAGTTTTAGATTCAGTAGAGAAATTGCACTTCTGACAAGTTATTGAGGTATATGGGTGCTTCTGGTCTAGGAACCGTACTTTGAGAGCCACTGGACTAAGAATTTTGAGAAGACTTTACCAACACTTTCTTATAAGAGGTATCAATCCTGTTTCTCAGAGCTGATCACACCTGTTTTCTTCAGTAAGCATCTTCATTTCAAAGGATGCTTACTCAATCAAAAATGAAGACCACGTAGAAAGTCTAATTTTCAGGACAAGGATACTGAAATGTAGTTTTTAGGTGCAGTGAATTTCCCGAAGGAACTCAAATGGCATACATTTGTGAGGCGGAGTTGCAGCAGCACGATGCAGTCTTTTCCCAGCCCCTGAGCCATTTACTAGACCAGGTCATCCTTTCAGGACTCATGTTTTATTGTTTTTGTGAAGAAAATACTTCTGACAATTGCTGCCTCAGAACTTAACCTCTAATGCAATAAGTGACAGTGCACTGAACTCCAGAAGAGATTTAAGACTGGGGTCTAATGGCTTAAGACAATCCAGCACTGGTCTCACGCCCTGCAGGAAGCAGCAGCTGCAGGTCTTAAAGCATTTGAAAAATGCAGCATGGCCCAAAGTCAGTTTCCAAAATGAAGCGTTGTCATCCATAAATTTGGAACACTTTAAGAAAGGAATTTACAGGTTTTAGCCAACATTCACATCCCCTCCTTGAGGCACGTCTATGTTGAGAGTTCCCTTGCCTCACTTAAAATAGTTATCTTTTTCATTGTGTCGCTCTGTGGTATTTTTCCCGTAAACTCTTATTTTGTGTGGATATGGTAATGAACCTTATAATGCCAACCCCAATGGATGGATGCAGACAGTTTTATTAAACACGCTATTTCCCTTGCCCACCAAAGTGTTAAATGATAGTTTAGAGGTTTGTATTCATCATGCTGATCTAATTATACTAGACAGCTCTTGTTAAGTCTCCAGAGTAACCGGATTTCAAGGCCTTTTGTGCAGATGCACAATTTTGAAGAGATTAACAGATTAAATGCCTTCTAACTTCTCATCTATATAAGTTAGTAATGGACAGGGTGCCTTCATTATCATCTCAACTCCATTGAACCTAGTGGGAAAAAGGGTTTTCAGCCAGCCCACATTTTAATAGGTGAAAAGAAGAATTTCTTGCCTAGATGACATGAGTAATTTTCTCTCTCTGAATCTCCATTTGAGAGGGTGTGCCCCATTTTGTATGTTCACCTCTGCAGAGTTTACCTTTAAGATGTTTACCTCATCAGAATCCATTTTTATAATATTTAGTATGGCTTCTGGTTCCATAATTATATGGTGTTGGTGAGAGTGATGTTGGAGGTGGTGACGGTGGTGGTGGAGGTAGAGATGAAGGAGGTGGTGGAGTTGATGGAAGTGCTGGAAGTAGAGGTGGAGATGGTAGAGGTGGTGCTACCAAGCAATGCTAGAACTGGTGGATCCCCAGTTTCCAGATGAGGAAACTGAAGCCCAGAGAGGAGAAAGCATTGTCATTTCACACAGGAGAAACATTTCTCTGCCTCTTTTCTGTCCCACTTGCACAAAACCTGTTTAATATTGGGTAGTCCTAACAAATAATACCAAAATCTTGAACTAAGGTTCCAGAGTTACCAAATCCTTACAACCAGGTACTCAGGAAAAATTAGGACATTCTGCTTTCCCCAAGCCAAAGAGCTGACCTGATTTCTACCTCATCAGGCTACATATGTCCTATATCCACTGCAAAGGCAACCCCAAAGCCTAAGTTCTGTGCAGTTGGAACTAGGGAACACACTGGTCTTTCCTGGAGAAATAAAATTAAGATGATTGGTCATTATATTATTATGGTTACATGAAAGGAGGCCAGAGCTGAAAGATGGTAAGTGTGCTTGCAGGCAAAAATGTCCAGTGCTTCACAGAGGCTATTTTTTTCATTAACTTTTTTTTCTCTTTTGGAGTAGTTTTAGATTTACAGAAAAGTACAAAGATAATACACAGAGTTCCCATGTACCCTGCATGCATTCTCTCCTACTGTTAACATCTTACATTACTGTGGTACATTTGTTACAACCAATGAACCAACCTTGGTCCTTTGGTACTTACTATTAACTAGACTCTACAATTTGTTTGGATTTCATCTGCATTTCCCTAAATATAAAACAATATGAACTTTTTACTTTTGTAACATGGTAAAGTCCATCACACAAGATGGCTTGAAGCTCCTTAAGGGTAGGCTCTAATTATATACATTTAATCTTATTTCTTTTAGCACCTTGTGTGTGTGTGTGTATATATATACACACACATATATATACACATATATATATCAGTCAATACATATATATATGACACAATAAATGTGTTAACTGATTATGCTACTCTAATATCCCACTGATTCCATTTTCGTACAAGATAATTCACCAGCCTCACTCAGTTTAGTAATAGTTTTATACACCTAGAATATAAATGAGTAGCAAAGGTTACTCATGCTGTCATGTAAGCTGTCAAGTGTATTCTGCTTACTTTTCTTTTCAGAAATCTCAGCCTAAATCTCAGAGCTGAAGATAGTGTTGATAGCCATGGAGTAAGGGTTAAGCTCTTCAAGGTGATGCTAAAGAGAGCGCAACAGAGAAAGGCTGGTGACTCAAGAACCCCATAAATCCTCGCTCTGCTTGACTCTTCTCCTTGGTGACTAGGCTCTTGGAGAAGTACATGGCACCCTGTCCCTTCTTTCTAGGGATGACTAGGCTCTTGGAGAGGTACAGAGTGCCCTGTCCTTTCTCTCTAGGGTACCTACACATAATTGTGTCCAGCTCTTCTACAAAAGCCTCATTTTTTCAGAACTAAGTTTCCTTTGAAAATTGAAGGTTTATCTGGAAAGTTAACAGAGCAGAATTAAGTTACTCAGAAGTAATGAAAGGAGAAAATCATGAGACCCGGAGCTTAAGTTTAAAATTAAAAGCAGCTCCTTTTGATGAAATAATAATAGCTAACATTTCCTAAATGCCAGGCACTATTTTACTGGGTTTATTAACTCACTTTATTTTCTAAGAATCCAAGAGATAGGTTTTCTCTTACATATGTAGAAACTTCTTATATTCCTTCCTCTTCCACATGTTCAAGTACATAGATGAATCCCATCTGACATATATTAGTATATTGCATCTTGAAAAATAAAGTACATTGCCAGCATATTAATCTGATTCCAGAACCCTTGAAAATAATGACAGAAGAAAAATATCATCAATAAGGAATCATTTGGCTCAACTCCACCACTCTCACTACCCTATCCCCATCTCCTTCTTACCTATACAGACAGAAACACACATACAACATACAGTGTACTGCCGTGACAGCTACTGTCTTGATTCATTTTGTGTTGCTATAACAAGATACCTGAGACTGGATAATTTATAAAGAAAAGAGAGTTATTTGGCTTACAACTCTGGTGGCTGGGAAGTCCAAGAAACGTGGTGCTGGCATCTGCTCAGCTTCTGGTGAGGGCCTCATGCAGCTGGCAGAGAAGCAGAAGGGAAAGTGGGTATGCCAAAAAAAAAAGAGCCAAAATGAGGAGGAACTTCACTTTATAGCAACCCACTCTCACACTAACTAATCTAGTCCCACGTGTGAGAACTCACTATCACAAGAATAGCATCAAGCTCCCCATGATGGTGGAGGCCCCATGGTCCAGATGCCTCCCATCAGGCTCCTCCTCTTAAAAATTCCACCTGCGACATTGCTGCCCTGGGAATTAAGGTTCCAACGTGAGTTTTAGTAGGGACACTCAAATCATGCAACTACCAAAATAATTGTGACTACCTGCAAACTTTTATAGATAGGAGAAGAATTACTAGATTAACTTTAAAAAGATGTATGTCTCATTATTAAAGTGATATACGCTCATGGTAGAAAATAAACAGCAGAAAAATACAAGTTTTGAAAAGAAAGTGAAAATAACCCATAAGCACATCCCACATGGGCTGGAGGCCCCAGTGGCCCAGATGCTCATGGTAGAAAATAAACAACAGAAATATACCCATGGTAGAAAATAAGCAGCGGGAAAATACTTACAAGTTTTGAAAAGAAAGCAAAAAACACCCATGAGCACATCCCACAATATGGTCATTTCTACTATTTTGTTGTAGCTCCTACAAAACTTTTTTTCTATGTATATATGGTTTTCTTTCATTGAAGTCACACTGCATGGACACTTTAATTCTGAAACTTTTTTACATAGCATTACACAGTATCATTTTCCCATGTTATTATAAATTATTCAAAAGTATCATTTTTGTGACTACAGTAGCATGTTTCATGCTGTAAGTTAGGACTCGAGTAAGTCTGCCCCTCTGCCCCTTTGCCACTACACTGCATGCAACTCTTTTTTTTTTTTAATTCTCATATAATAAAAAGATCATACAAGCCTTTGTAAGCTTGGTTTCACTTCTGGGTTTATTCATGGCCAAGTTATTTCTGCCAAAATCAGGTCCTTTGCTATCCAAAATGCTTTAATATTGACATCTGAACATTTATAACAGGGAGGCACATAAACACATATCTCTAATTTATGATATGGAGCTAGTAAAAAGAAAATGCTTTTTAAAATACATTAATTCAATCAAATGCTACCACATAAGGAAATCAATATTTTTGAGATGATAGTTTCCAAACAATTAGAGTATTAGTATTGAGCCCTTTTGTGTGTTCAGCAAAAACCAGAACAAGGAGAGTAATAAATGGCATAGGGAATACAAATTGATATTAGATTCATACTAATATTTTCTGGTTAGATAATGCTTATTTGCTTCATGTTGCATCAATGGAAATAAAGTGGAGAGAGTATAGACTTTGAAAACAGTAACTGAATTCAACTTCCAGGTTTGCCATTCAGTAATTTCATTTTTTACTAGGCAAGTTGTTTAACCTCTGAGACTCAGAGACCTCATTCACAAAGTAAGGTTCACAGTGTCCACCTTTATCATGTCACTTGTGCTAAGGATTAATTGAGACAATGTGCATGAAGGTTCTTAGTGCATGGTACATAACAGAGGCTTCATAAATGCTAGTTCTCACTACCATTTCTTTTCCCTAAATAGCCTGGTTTACTCAACAGACATTTAGCTTAATCCCTGGTTCAGTACACACAATCTTTCCAATCTTCCTTCCATATATATACATAGATCTTGCCATATCCACTTGTGCAGAAATGTGCTATATGTAAATGCAAATTTTACTCTACGAAAATACATATAAGATATCCTCCAGAGTAGCAGCTATTCATATGCATGAATTGTATGCCAACCTGCTTGATCTGGATAGAGTTGGTGCAGGTTGGAAGTAACAGCAAGCTGGCCAGAGCATTTGCGCTGCTCATCAACCGCCACGCCAAATTCAGCAGATCTGCCTGGCTTGTCAGAGAGGATATCCCTTTCTTCCTTTGTGTCCTATTGGGCCTTTCTGAGTCCTGGAACAACCTTCCCAGCTAGAGAAGTGTTCTCCTGCCATCGGGCATGTCAGAGTGGGTCAAAATTCAAACATAGGGAACAGACTGCAATCTAAAGCAGTGCTACTCAAGATAGTCCTAAGACCAGCAGATCAGTACTACCTAGAAGCAAATTTGGGGACTCTGCAAAGGCCTACTGAATCAGAATCTCTGAGGGTGAGGCTCTTCAGGTGAGCCTGGTGCTTGCAAAATTTTAATTTAAAGTGAAACTTCATTCATTCAACAAATGTTAATGGAGCTCCTGCTTCTCTCCCCATTGCTCACTTGTCACCAAAAACACTGGCCTTCTTGCTGAACCTTGAAACAGGAGGAGGATGAAGAGGAAAGACTTTTGATGTAACTACACAGAATGGTTAAAATTCCATTTGTATTTCATCAGTGTTTCTAGTTCCTTGTGTTTCATCAATGTTTCTAGTTCCAATTTTCAGACTAGTTTCCAATTTCTTTTAGAATTTTTAAAATTCAGTTAAAGTGCTTGCTGTTTAGCGATAGAAATTTCACTGGTATTGAAATTAGTTTTCTCAAAAAAAAGAGAATTGTATATTGCTCCATTATCTCCAGTCACTTCCTCTAGGACAAGCTTCCCCAGAAAATACCAGCATTAGCAGCATGAGCTGGTGCTGTGGGTGATAGCTTTGGCACAGAAGGCACATGTGCACATAGCACTTACACAGCAGGTGGCCATAATCATTTCCATGACTGGCTGTCGATTTCCTGGTAACAAGAGTCGCTTGGGTACATGGGCAGGACAAACACACATGGTCCAGAACAGCCATCAGTGCTAAAAACAATTCAAGATATATGTGGATCAAAGTCAGGGGTCATTCATTATGTTAACTGAAATAGGCCAGGTGCAGAAAGGCAAATACTATGTGATCTCACCTATATGTGGATTCTAAAAAAGTTGAACTCATAGAAGCAGAGAGCAGGATGGTGGTTACCAGAGGCTGGGGGTGGGGGCGGGGAGGACTTGGGGATATGTTGGTCAGAGGATACAAAATTTCAGTTATTCAGGAGATCAAGAGATCTATTGTACACCATGAGGACTATAGTTACAGCAATGTATTGTATTCTCAAAAATCTCTAAGAGAGTAGATTTTTAAGTATTCTAACCACAAAAATGCTAATATATGAGGTAATGCATGTGTTAACTAGCTTAATGAAGCTATTCCACAATGCATGCATATTTTAGAACATCATGTTTTACATGATAAATATATGCAATTTTTGTCAATTTGAATAATTAACTTTTTAAAGTCTGGGGTCATGAATTACTTCATCAAAGGTATCTTTAAAAAAGTTAAGAACATGAATAGAACTTAAATTAACTTTTATTTTTCCAATTTTAAATTAAGAATCAAATCTAATAATATTTGAAATCCTCTCTCTCATGCTTTTGAAATGTCTTAAATGCATTTGCCTGGTACTCATTCCTTAGAATATCATAAAGCAGAATTTGGCAATACCAAAACATTATTTACCTTTATTTTGTTTAAAACATGAAGGTAGATCTTTTGTGGGGAGGTAGGGTTATTTTGTTTAGGGTTTTTTTGGTCTAATTTTAAAACTTATCCTTGCTCATATATGAAACTCAAGCAAATGTAAACAGCAAAATAAAAAGCAGCTCAAATTCATCCTAGGTAATTGCTGTCAATATTTTGAAAGGCATTCTTGCATATGTCTCTTTATAATCACACACACACACACACACACACACACACACACACACACACACAAACTTTATATGAAAAGGACTATACTATACCTGAGGTTTTGAACCCTATTTTTCCTCTGCTTTCCATGTCCTGGAGATCTTCCAGTCTCCATAAATATAAATATAATTTGTCTTTTTAAATAGCTGCATAATTTTTGTTTACTGGGTTATCATAATGTATACAATATGTTACCTATTTATAGACAAGTATGTTGCTTCTAGTTTTTATGACTCTAAATAAGATTAGGATAAACATATCCTTGTACATGGAAATCTTTGCACATTTCTAATTTTATCACTAATAGAAATAACTAGCAGTGAAATTAGTGATAGAAGGCCATATGCATTTAGAGGTTTGGTTCCATCAGCAAACTGCCCTCCAAAAACACTGTCTTTGCCAATCTGATAGACAAAAAATGGTGTCTTGTTTTTATTTCTATTTCTTTCATTATAAATGAAGTTAAAAAAAATTGAGTTTAGATACATGTGAACTTAACTGATCATCTCAGGAACCCTGTGGTTAACACTGGAGTTAATTGGGCTGTGCTATATCTAATGAATTTTTCATTTATAAGCTTGGAAATGTTGCATCTTTGAACCTCTTTAGAAAAAAAATTATAGCAAGTTTCTCTTAAATGAAGCAGATAAGAATAATTTAAATACATCAGAACATACGGCTTCAGGCATCTTGTCATTTTTCTAAGATATTTAAAATCTTGAAAAAAGTATTTGGGAAAAAGTCAAACTTTCCAATGTGGTTCTATCATTATAAATAATTGCCAAAAGCCATTTCAAAAGCCGACTGTGAAGAGATTAAAAGTCAGGAATCCTGGGCTCTCTGTTCCAAGTCTGCCCCTAACCAACTCAGTGACCTTGTGAAATGGACTTCACCTCTGTGGTCTTCAGTTTCCTCCTCCAAAAAAAATGGAAGGGATTGAATAGATGTCCTCTGAGGCCTTTTCCACCTGAGATGTGATGATGATCTTCATTCTCAGGACAGTAGTTTTGCCAGGTCCATAATTGACAGAGGTCCCAATCCTGCCACCAATTGAACTCTAGCCCACTATCTTGAACACAACAATAGACACTCAGCTTAAATCTTGGTCAAATGCAAAGAATCCATTTTTTATTTGAAAAACATTTAATAATCTAGACAAGTTGGAGAAATGTAACCTTTATTTCTGCATGTGAGTGGGTTTGTGTGTGTGTGTGTGTGTCTTTTTCAATTTATTCATTTCTTAAACATTTGTTAGGTATCTACTGTCTTATAGGCTACTGCGGGAAATACAAGGCTGAACAAGACAAATATTTCCTTCCTCAGGGAACTCAATATCTAGTGGAGAAATGGACAAATAAGCAAACAGGGATTTTCTGAAAGAAAACTGTGCTTAAATAATACCGTTTCTTTCTCAAAATTTACATTTGTATGAGATGGCATTTTCCTTTACCTCCATGTTGCTACAGAGATAAAGATGATGAAAGGTTTAAGCAAGCATAAAATGCCTTTCAAAAAAGCCCCAAATATTTGGACCTCTTTTAGAGTAAAATTATCCACTTTGAATGACAGATCCTAACAGTTCCTATTATTTTAACTGCTCAAATATGATTTCAACAACCGGGAAAGCATGAGGCATATTTAAAGCCCAGACTTGGTTATTTTGTCTTAGTAAGTTAGAGAAAGACCAGACATAGTACAGGACAAGTCTCAGGGGTAGTGCCAATCAATAAGAGACTCCTGTGGGTAGGCAAAGCAGCATATTTATGGAGCACCACAAACTTCAGTTGTACTGACGCCAGTGGCCAGTTTCATGGATTCCAGCATGTGGGCAGAGACCAGCATTGCAGAAGCCAGACTGGGTGATATCAGCATCCCAAGAAGTTAGAATTTTGCAACTGGAAGTTATTTTATATATAACAGGAGTACAGTAACTAATCTAGGATTAAACTGAACGTTAAGCCTCTGGAAAGGAAGTTAGACACTGTCTACAGAAAAACAATGTGGTGTACAAAGCAGTCGATAACAGAAAACAAAAGTCAAAAGAGAAACACAGTTTTATGACCTAGTACAGTTATTCTCAAACTTCCGCATGCATCAGAATCACCAAAGCTCATATTGCTAGACTCCCACATCTAGAATGTCTGATTCAGTAGGTTTGGGTAGGGCCAAAGAATTTGTTTTTTAAAAAGTTCCTAGGTGATATTGATGCTTCTGGTCCAGGAACCACACTTTGAAAAATACTTACAGAACAGCCCAAGAACTCACTCAGGCTTGGCAACTCAGACATAAAAACCTTGTTTTCAAAATTGGGATTGTGAAATGAAGGGGAATATGTGGAAGCCTGTGGTTTTAAACCCAGCTGTGTCCTGTCTAATAAACAACAAGAGAACCAGAAAGAGCAAGATAGGTCTACACAGGTCACCGGGACAGATTTTTAAAAACATGGGTGGGGACAGAATGACTGACACTGGAGATGTGATTGGTTTCGGAAAAGATGTCATGGGAGTTGAAGGTTATCTATGATCTCAGGAAGAGGCAGGGGCAGGTGCATTTGGCAAGAACTGGTCTTAACGTCCACAAGGACTCATCATCATCTCTCTGAACCAGGGGCGTTTGCTGAATGCAAACACGTGCCTGTTCTTTGTGTATACTTAAAGAGTAGTTCTATATCTAAATTCTGCTCCAAACTATAAGGTTTGATCCTATGAAGTTACCAGTATTTAACACCTTCTGACTTACCAAAAAAAAAAAAATGGCAACTTCACAAGATGCAACCTAATACAATATGAACTGTAAAATAAATGTAATATAGAATATGAACTGAAAATAAATGCAAAATTCTTTATACTTAGCTCTCCTCTTTTGTCAAATAAATTTTAAATGAGGAATCAATTTTTAGGTTTTCTATATTTAGATTTAAGTACTTTGAGGATTTTTCCATCGCAGATTTTCCATCCTTGAAACAACTTGCACAGAATTGACTCTGATCTGCTGCCCCCTGCTGTCAGCTAGGGAAGCAACCTGATTTTTAACTGTTGAGGAGGCTAGAGCTAATCCTTTAGACAAAAAAAGAAAATCAGGGTTTCTAAACATGTCACTTAGGATTATCCCTTGTTTGGGGTAATCCTTGCCAGTACTTTTCCCCATTCGAAGACTATTGAGACTTGATGGGATAAGTCATTATCATGTGAGCCCTACTGGGCTGACATGTTTCCCTTTTTGGATATAACTTAACAGTTAGAAAAGAAGGATAGAATTGTAGCTGGACTCTCAGTAACTCACACTAATGACAGGGACAGCTGTTTACAAATTTCAGTCATCAGACTAAGGAGAATGTATGGAAAGGTAATGGCATGGAGGGGCTTCAAGCCTGGATCTTGATGATTTTGCTGGATTTAATTGCCTTCCACAAAAACTGGGGCTTGTGCTCCAGTAGTTTTGTTCTTTATGTGATAAAACGGAATGAGTATAAGCCAACTCTAGGTCTTCACCCTCAATTTTTCTCTGTCACATCAAAAGGGACTGCTGGGTTTTTATAAGAATCACTGAGTTTTAGATCTAACACAGAACTGTGCTGCCAGTGGTAACTGATGGTTGCTTGCAGGAAATGATGGAAAATGCTTAAAATTCAATCCAGAATCAGTTGGAGAGTTGAGATTGTAACTCAGATACACAACTGTTTAAATGCTGCCCCTCACTACCCAACGCTTGTTGTAAATGGTTTTTAAAGGCCCCTCGACACATTGTTCGAAGCTTGAGCTGGGAGGGAAGGGTGTGTGTTCCCAAGAGGCCCTAGCACTGTCTCAGTCCCCACCCTCAGCCATTTGTAAATGGCTCTTTGTCTCCTGGAACCTCCTCCAAAAGGGGTGGGTACAGGTGTTCCCAGTTGGGTCAGAGGCTGAAAATGTTGAGAATGGCTATTCTGAATTATGGTTATAATTTAATATAATATAATATAATTATGGTTGTAATTTAATCCGGCAAATATTATTGAGCTTCTCTCTGTAACAAAGTAGGCTCTGGTGACGCAGGAGCATAAAGTCCGCCCAAAGGCTCACAATCTGGCTTCCTATAAGTGTGAACAAACTGGTTTTACTCAACTATTACCGAAGTAAAGAGAAGTGTTAGCAAATGCTAAACAATTATATGAAAAGAACAGGCAGATAGTCCCTGGACCCACTGATCAACCTTAACATAAATAAAAGTGGGGAAACAAGACCTGTGCATTCAAATGCATTGCCTGAATTGGGATGTGCGGGAAGCTTAACATACAGAGTGACTTTCAAAGATTTAGTCCCAGAAATATACACTTCATTAATAATATTGTATGATCACATGTTGAAATGATAATTTTTCAATATGTTGGGTTAAATAAACTATTACAATAAAAAAGAAAATTATTGGCTAAAACTTCCCCCATTTAAACTGCAAACTAGTGTGCTAGTGACATGAGCATTTGCTACAGTTTACACTATTTCTCACCATATGAAAACCAAAATCTTTAACTTAGCTCACAAGGCTACACAAACGATGCCGAAGGGCAGGTTTTGTTTTTTTAATATCCAATTCCTTGCAGATTGATGATTTTCTAAAGACAATAACAATTAATTTTTCAAATAAACGAAATGAAAAAAGTCACACAAAATGCAAGCCCAATTTTATTGTTAGTTTAACAAACATAAATTTACTTCGTGAAATGGCTATAAAAATTTCTACAATGTAGACTTCCAATTTTTATACTCGCCTCATCCCCAACAGGATAGCAAACAGTTCACGGTCCATATACCACTCTTTGAGTGACACAGGCTAGCCCCTGCCTACCTCTCCGTATCCCTCTCTGCCGGCAGCCACAGTGGCCTGTTTCCCTTCTTAGAACATGCCACTCCCCTTACACTGGCAGGACTCCCAACCCCTCTTTGCCTAGTTAATCAGAACCATCTTTCAGATTTCAAGCCACAAGCCTCTGTCTTTACCCTGACAGCCTAGACCCTAGTCAGGGTCCCTGTCTGTGCTCCATTGTACCATGTGCTTCTCTTTATCACACGTTTCACCATTTGGAGGAACCTGACTCCTTCACTAAGCTGTGGGCTTACGGTGATGGTATCAGTTTTGCTCACCAATGATCCCAAATGCCTAGGACATACTACATACTCAATAAATACTTGTTTAATTAATAGATAATTAAAATATAATTTGAGCTCATAAAATTCAAACTTTCATTTTGTAACTGAGAAAACTAACCTATAGAGAGTTTAAGCAATTTGCTTAAAATTTCCAAGGATATATATATTCAAAACTAAGACCCAGATCTGCGTAAGTCCACACCATTACTTTTTTCCTAAACACACTAAAATAGGGCATTACCCAGAAATCATAAAAATCGTTTTGGATGGTGACCATTTCTATGAGTTGAACCCATTTCCAAAATTATCCAGAAAGTTTACACAGTTAAACAATATTTTATTTTGTATCTACTCATTCATTTCACAGATATTTGTTGAACACCTACCATGTGGCAGGCATTACTCTAAATGTTGTGAATGTGGCAGTTGTGTAGAAAGCCCAGGGTTTCCTGAACAGCCTCTTTCTAGTGGGAGAGACAACAGCAAACACAGAAAAAGACCCATAGTTGGTGATAAGTCCTTTGCACAGAATTAGCACAAGATAAAGGGATAGAGGGACTTTGAACAGAATTAGCACAAGATAAAGCGAAGGAGGGACTATTTTGGATGATGTAATCAGGAGGCCCATCTGAGGAGGTGATGCTTGAATTGAGACCCGACTATGAAAAGTGGTCGAGGAGTTCTGGTGGAAAGCAGAAGGGACGGCAACTGCAAAGCTTTGAGTTGGGAACAAGCCTTAGTAAGTTCCAAGAACAGCAAGTGTGGCTGGGCAGGAGGGGGTTCTGACTCCAGGATGAATGAGGAAGTAGGATCCGATCTTGGCTGGCTGGTCCGAGGACACTGATGTAATCTGATTTGGCTTTTCCTCTGGTTGTTAAGGAGAGCACTGTGGGGTCAGATGGAAACAGGCCAGCAGCAAGAGGAGTCCAGGTGAGAGATGAGAGTAGGGTAGCAGCAGTGGTGGTAGCGAGAAGTGGTCGCATTCAAGATTTGTTGACTCTGCTGATGGATTGGATATTGCAGGTAAGGAAAAAAGAGAACTTGGGATACTTGCGAGGCTTTTTGACTTGAGCAATTGAGTGAATATTAGTGCCAAAAACAGAAATATTGGAAAACTCAGGAGAAACATTTGGAGGGGGGAGATTTCTTTTAAATCAAGAGTAAAGTCATGTGTGGAGTAAATAGCACACAGCGTAGACCACAGAGAGAAAACAATTTTCAATATGGTCCATCAGAAACCTTGTGATGCTGACATTTTCTCTAATAATTTTACCTGTGCTTATATGTTGTGATATATTAAGTATGTGAATAAGAAGATTTGGGCAGAGTATTAGACAGAGTAATTAAATCAAATAATTGAAATATTAATACTTTTTTAGAATATTGGTATCATTTTTGTTTGTTTTGCCTAATATCGTTAATTTTCCTAAATTTACAGATAGCGAGTTAAAACTGTTCCTTGATAATATGTAGCACTATTTACAAAACTATTTATTACAGCAATGATTCTAGTGTCAAAATAGGAAGTAATCTAAATCATCATCAATAAAGTAAATACATATATTCTTATAACTGAATATTATTATGCAGATACAACAAAAATAAATTTTTTATGCACTGATATTGGAAAATCTTTAAGATGTATCCAGTAATAAAGGCAAAGTATACAATAATTGGTACAGTATGTTACCTCTTGTCATTAGAAGGGTAGGAAAATAAAAATATGTATACAGTCTGTGTTCACTTGCATGAACATGAAGAAACTCTGGAAGGACACATAAAAAAACTAACCACAGTGTTTATTTACGGACAGGGCATGATGGATGGGTGAGCTAGGTAGATGGGGAATACGAGTGTGAGGAAGATTTTCTACTAGATGCCTTTTTAAAATTTTTGAACAATATCAATGTAACACCTATTCAAAAAAATTAAATTAAGAAAAATAACATTAGGCAGAATTTAAAGAATGACCAGAATTATTATTGAAAACACACTGTGCTGCCAATAGAAACTTTTTAAGCAAGACACTTCCACTGGCCTCTGAGCAGCCTCCCTGAGAAAGGGAAGATGAGCTTCTGATGTAAACTCTTTCCTCTTTTGGACTTTCTAATTCTTACCTCTCAGATTCTGCACTCAGCCTTCCAACGTGGGTAAGAAAGAGAGCTGAAATGTCTAGAATCTAATATGAAAGTGATAAATAAATAATCTTATTATATTTGCTTGATTATTTTCTTCTTACTATGCCAAGTTAAGTGCTTTGCAGTACTTTTTTAGAATTCATTTACTCAAAAAAATTATCTCTGAGGTGCAACATGCTGCTGTATACCCTAAAATATAAAAATTAATTTAATTTCTGTTGACTCTCTTGATACTTTTAAGATATAAGGAGGCAAGGAAATGCCATCCTTTTTGCAGGTGAGTATATTTCCATGGTCCTAAAAGATTATTAGGATCATAGAAATGCAGGTAAGTATATTTCCATGGTCCTGGCCTGAAATGGCTCAGGGCTTAATAAGAACAGCACATGCAATTTGCCAGTTTAGGAGGTAAAATCCACTTGCATCCATTGCCTTTCTAGGTCATGATAAGGATCAAATTTCACTTTTGGAAAAGACAGCTTGTCTCTCTTCTTACAGTGAGTGTTTACCGTGGTAAGAGTATGAAGTAAATTATTTCAGCTTTGCGTTTAGGTTTAAAAACATGCTTTCACTCGTTTATTCATTCCAAAAACATCAGTCCTCTCTCAGGGACTAGACATTGATGATAGGAGCGAGGGAGACATGAAGATGACGAGGCTTTGGGCCCCATCCCAAGAAGGTGGCATCTAGCTGGGGGAGTAATGGCATGGCCATAAATAACACAGTACATGGCAGAGATGATCGGTGTCTTAGGAAAGGTTCAGATAAAGAGCTCTAAGGAGACAGGTATCAGCTGAGTTGACAAAGCAACAAAATCTCATCTCGAGCCCCAGGCAAACGTCACAGATGTGGTCTAGGTCAAACCTATCCCCGATAGTGAAGCCTGAAAACCTAGCCTGAGAGCAGCTTTTTAACCCAGTGTTCCCAGTATGGCAGCTGAAGGATATCTCTTGATTATATATCTTAGTTTTGAGGTTTTGCTAAGTCTTCGAAGTACATTGCTCACGCTGATGCCTGAATAGGTTTTGATAGTGACTGTCGACATAAACATGATTTCACCTTAGAAATAAATTTAGTTCCGTTTTTCCCTGCAAGTAAACAAGGTCAGTAACTCCCGTTAGTCCAGCTGCATAGATGAAAATTGGCTAAAACTTCATTTAAAATAACCGCTAATACTTTTTAAGCACTTACTGTGCTTACTTTATAAGCATTGCTTCATCTAGTTCTTACGTCAGACTTAGAAGTTAGACAGTTATTACTGTGCTCATATTACAGATGAGAAAATAGAGACGTAAAGAAATTATCTATAGTCATACTGTTACTAAGTGGGAGAGCTAGGAGTTCAATTTTGATCTGTGTGATTTCAGACTCAAGATCTTAAGCCTTATGCCAGTGATTTTCAAACGTTAGCATGTATAGAATCACTTCAAGGGGTTATTGAAACACAGCTTGATAGCTTCACCTTTAGTTTCTAATTTAATGGTTTGAGAGTGGGCTACAAGAATGTGCATTTCTAACAAGTTCCCCTGTGATGCTGATGCTGAGGCTGCTGATGCAGGTGCTGCACTTTGAGAAGTGCTGCACTCTGTTACACTTCTACCAATGGTAGTTTCCCCAGTGTTCTTTGGAGAAACTTGAACCCAATCTCACTGGATAAATATTTATGCCAGTTCTCCCTTTACTGGAATAATCAAGAATTCACTGGAGATCTTTGAACAGACTAACTCACAGAGATTTAAAGCAAATATTCAAAATATTAAAATTCCCAATTAAATAATTCATTTTCTATGAAATGAATATGGAATTCTTTTTCATTAAGGGCAAGGCTGATCTTTCTACATGAATTATGAAGATTTTTAAATTAGTTGAATAACATTCTGATCACAGCTTATAATAGTTTCAGTGCATATTTTGTCCTTCAAACAGACATATGATACGAGAATTAAGAAAAGGGCCTGGTGTGGTGGTTCACAGCTGTAATCCCAACACTTTGGGGGGCCGAGGTGGGCAGATCACTTGAGACCAGGAGTTCGAGACCAGCCTGGTCAACATGGTGAGACCCCGTCTCTGCTAAAAATACAAACAATTAGCCAGGCGTGGTGGCATGTGCCTGTAATCCCAGCTACTGGGGAGGCTGAGGTAGGAGAATCGCTTGAACCCAGGAGGCAGAGGTTGCAGTGAGCCGAGACCGTGCCACTGCACTCCAGCCTGAGCAACAGAGCGAGACTCCTTCTAAAAAAAAAAAAAAAAGAGGAAGCACTCAAATTCTAAAAACAGCACTGGACAATCAGGAGAAAGCTATCTTCCTGGCACATTTAAATAAAGGAAGAGGTGTTTATCTTACATCCCACTGTTGTCTCTTCCCAAAGCATCTCGTACTTTCTCCTTAATGGCATTTACCATCCTTGAAATTATCTGTGTAATATCTCTCATCTCTTCCAAATCCTAAACTCCACAAAGATTACATCTGTCTGTCTTGTTTGCCACATTCCCCCAACCTGGGACAGTGCTTGGCAATATTTGTTGACTGGTTGATTTACTGCTCCGTGATCCATAATCTTACAAGCAACAAATCATAATCCCAGCAGTTACAAGTCTGTCTAGTGAGCTCCAGAGAGAACTTTTTACAGAATATACATTATGTGCTGGGGGTGTGGGGGGTGAGGAGAGGAGAGATAATTATGTGAATGCAATATGTTTTTGCGCCCCATTCCTAAGCCTTTTCTCGAAGCACATCTCTGAGATGTCTTCTTCCTGTTAAATGATTTCTGGGCTGGAATATAAAGAAAACACACTTTGCTTGAGAGAAACTAGAGTTTAATGAGGCAAAAAATAAAAACATCTTATGAATCCAATCCAGCTGTGTGGATATTTCCTGCCAAAAGGTGTAGGAGTTGGAGTAGTAGGGGATGCACATGAATGCAAATGCAAATGAATGTCTGGAGGCCCAGATGGACTGCAGGCTATATCAGGACGATCCAGTGTCTGTGTTCTCATTGTCATGCTCCAGATGACACAGTAGCTGGTAGCTGTCCCCACCATTGTACACCAAGGGAGAGGATGCTGACTGAGTCATCTCTCTCAGATTCTTAGATAACATATGTCTCTCTTCACTTTCATAGCTCTTGTGATGACACTTGATAGGTTACAAAGTACTGGAAGAATAGTTGTAAAGATCAAGAGGTTAGACATGAAAAACTTCAGATGAACTCCAAGCAAATAATTGAACAGAATACATTTGTAATTTAGTTCAAATGTGAGTTACCAACATCAGAAAGATAGGAACTATTTGCGCAAACTGATTCTTTGAGGAAAAGCCTTCATTCTGCGAGTTCCTTAAGCACCTGTTTGATTTACATGATGATGTTTGTTGTATTGTGCTCTAGTGTGATGTGCTATTGGCTAATATGAAAAGAGATACTTTTGGCTGATGTGATGCTTTTGGCTTACTGTGTTTTTCCACATTACCCAATAGCATCACATTAGAGTCCTAAAAATTCCCATTTATTACCATACCTCCCTTAAAGATATTTTTAGGACTTCATTATGTTACCAAGTACCACCTTTTAGGGTACAATTTCCTAGGGGATTTATTTCTGGAAGAGCTGTATGTGTCTTGAGCAATTGGTTTGCTTTCTATCTTAAGAAAACCAAAAACTTGTGTAATTGATTAGGGTTCAGTGTCCTTGGTTAGTAGTAAGAGGCTTAGGAAAATGGGGTATCATTGTTTTCTCCTTTGTAAAAATACTGTGTATATATTATACTGTGTATACATTGTGTTTTCTGTTTCTATTTTATTAATTTTTGAAGTTAACTTATATCCATTATGTAGCAAGGTACAAATAAATTCATTCAAAAATACTTTCTGAGCATTTATTAAGTGCCAAGGACTCTTTTAGATGATGGGGATTCCATATTGAACAAAATTAATGTGGCTCCTGTACTTAAGGAGCTTAAGTTTGTAAAGACATGAAAAGTTTATTAAGGCATGTCTTGAGAGTAGATATGTATTCTCCCAGTGATCTTGGGAATATAGTTTAACCTCTCTGAATAGATCTCCTTTTTCTAAAATAGAACAGGATAATACCTTTATTTTGTAAGATCAAACACATAATGTACACCTGTTAACCTGTTATATGAAAAGTTATCTGTTAATGCCTATCCCTTTTCCCACTTAAAAACATAATCTATTTTTTTCAAATGCGTCTGATTTAAACTCTGCATCACAAAAATGGATGTTTCAGATCCTCACTTAAAGCTGAGGGATGGATGCTTACACACAAATTTGATTTTATAAAAGGCCCAACCCAACTCAATCAAGAAGAAATTGAGAAGGGAGAGAAAGAAACTTGAGTAAATTTCCCTCTAAAAAGAACAGGATGAAGAAAGGAGAAACCACCTGGAGGGCAGCACACTGGTTCTGGTTGGGAAGAGAGATGACAGACAGACATAACGGAGGTTCCACTCAGATGAGAACTGTGAGGCTCCCTCTTTCCACTCCATTCAGTTTTGCCTCCAGAGAATAAATGTGAGAGCAGGGAGCCTGAAGGAACACCTCCTTCTTGTTTTCCTAATGGACATTTTGCCAGGTGTCTCTCTACAGAGTTAAGAAAGGTAAGCACTTCTAACATTTAACTATCCTTAAAAAGTTGGCCAAGCACAGTGGCTCATGCCTGTAATCTCAACATTTTGGGAGTCTGAGGCAGGTGCATCATTTGAGGTTACTTGAGGTTCGAGACCAGCTTGGCCAACATGGTGAAATCCCGTCTCTACTAAAAATACAAAAATTAGCTAAGCATGGTGGCACACACTTATAATCCCATCTACTAGGGAGGCTGAGGCAGTAGAATTGCTTGAACCCGGGATGCAGAGGTTGCAGTGAGCTGAGATCGCGCCATTGCACTCCAGCCTAGGCAACAGCACGAGACTCCATCTCAAAAAAAAAAAAAAAACAGTTATTTGTTTTTTATCTTCTTGCCTCAAAGATAGAGTTGAGTGTGGAAGTGCCTGCTTGTATGTCCAGATCGTGACCGCCTACTCAAGGCACATCGACTGCTCACCCAATGGCAGCCTAACCTATTTGCAGACAAATTACTCAAGAGGAAAAAAAAACATTCTGCTAAAGTCTGACCCTGCATTCCTAAGCAGAATGGAGCCGGTGTTCCATCAAGTGTGACTCGGCGGTGCTTGCGAAAGAGCCCCTAATCATTTGCCAAAATGCAAGACTGAGCCCCTAACAACAAGTAAGTCTGGGAAAGGTTTTCACAAGCCTAAAAATGATTTCTATTTAGCTCGTACACACTTATCAAGTACCTAGAGAGAGGCAGCTTGCTGTGGTAGTGGGAAGATTTCCAGCTTCAAAGTTAAGCCAACCCAGGTTCAAATCCCACCACTGCCACTTTAACTTAAGTATTATTAAAGGAAGTATTAGAACCTACTTTGCTGGAGTGTTTCAAGGATTCTATTTGATCTCCCACATAAAGAGTTTGGCAGTGTCTTGTTACTTCCCTGACCTTGCTTTTCCATTTTACTGGTTACTGGTGTACACACACAAAAAAACAATCCAGGATGTACAGATGTGAAGCCACTAGAGCATAGAATGAGGCAGTACTTGAGGAAGTCTTAGAATCTGTGAAATATTCTTCCAAATCCACAGCTGTCCTTAAGCTGGCCTGAGATATACAGTACACTGGAGAATTGAGTAGAACTTGAGGACCCTAAAAAAAACTCATATGTTTTCATTCTGTAAGAACCCTTTTATTTTATTCTCTACTGTCTGTGGATGTGTCACAGGAGTGTCCACAAATACATATCAATTGTAGCATAGTGCTTATACCATTGAAAATTCATGGTATTTGCTGTCTTGCCCAAGATAAAGGAGAGATGAGGGAGAAAGAAGAAAAAAAGAAAGAAGAAATTATTGATTCTCAAATGCCCACAATATTAACTTCCTGCACTGGGTTCCTTGGCTACAACACTGTGAAACGGGTATCATTATTCTCATGTTAACAGATGAGAACAGAGAAGCTCAGAAAGGCAACCTTGCCACGCCCTTCTAAGTGGGAGTACTAGGACTGAAATTTAGGCTTTTTGCCTCCTTGGTCCAGAGAGAGGTAGAAAGGGAGTTTTACTAATGAGCCACTTCAGTGACACTTTAAAAAGCTACTGCACCACACTGTCTTCAAGAATTTTATTTTAACATAAAACTATCACAGTGCCTTCTAGAAGAAAGAGCATAAATTTGAAGGTCAAACGTACCTATCCCCAAATCCTGGATTTTACCATACCCACCAAATGTGTGACCTGTATAAAAATATGAACGTATCCAGATTTTGCTACTTGGAATCCGTATGCTTTTGCCCAAGAAAAAAATGGATGACAGTTGAAATTGTGAAGTACCGCCAAGTAGAACCTAGCACTAGTAGAGGATCATGGCTGACAACATGGGCCTAAGTATACACAAACTTGGCTTGTAATCCAGCTCTCATGAGAGGCAACAAAACCTAGGAGTTAAAAGCACAGACCCTGAGGCCAGAGCCTGGGTTCTGTCCCACTCTGAGGCTTACTAGTTCTTCCCAGTTCACCTCTCTGGGTCTCCGTTTCTGCATCTTTAAAATGGTCATAATGAAAGCATATACCTCAAAGAATTGTGATTTAGGTACAGTCATGCTCCACATAAAGACGTTTCAAGGTGGGGCACGGTGGCTCATGCCTTTAATCCCAGCACTTTGGGAGGCCAAGGCGGGTGGATCACCTGAGGTCAGGAGTTCAAGACCAGCCTGACCAACATGAAGAAACCCCATCTCTACTAAAAATACAAAATTAGCCGAGTGTGGTGGTGCACGCCTATAATCCCAGCTACTCAGGAGGCTGAGGCAGGAGAATCGCTTGAACCCGGGAGGCGGAGTTTGCGGTGAGTCGAGATCACGCCATTGCACTCCAGCCTGGGCAATAAGAGAGAAACTGCATCTCAAAAAAGAAAGACATTTCGGTCAACAACAGACCACTTATATGACAGTGGTCCCATGAGATTTTAATGAAACTGAAAAATACCTATCACCACTGACATCATAGCAGTGCTAACGTCATAGCTCACTGCATCACTCACTTGTCTGTGGGAATGCTGGTGAAGACAAACTACTGTGCTGTCAGCTGTACAAGCCTAGCATGTACAATTATGTATAGTATATAATACTTGATCATGACAATAAACAACTATGTTGCTGGTTTATACATTTACTTAACTATACATTTTATCATTATTTTAGAGTACACTCCTTCCGCTTATTTAAAAAAAAAAAAAAGTTAGATGTAAAACAGCCTCAGGCAGGTCTGCCAGGAAGGATTCCTGAAGAAGACATTTTTATTATAGAAAATGACAGATCCATGCATGTTATTGCCCCAGAAGACTTTCCAGTGGGACAAGATGTAGAGGTGGAAGAGAGTGATACTGAAGATCATGACCCTGTGTAGACCTAGGCTAATGAACATGTTTGTGCCTTAGTTTTTAACAAGATTTTTTAAAAGAAAAAAAGAGAAAGAAATCTAAAAATAGAAAAAAAAAACTTATAGAATAAGGATACCACACACAGAAATATATATTTTTTACAGCCGTACAATGTGTTTGTATTTTAAGCTAAGTGTTATTACAAAAGGATCACAAAGGATTTTTTTAGGCCAGGTGTGGTGGTTCACTCCTGTAATCCCAGCACTTTGGGAGGCCGAGGCGGGTGGATCACCTGAGGTCAGAAGTTCGAGACCAGCCTGGCCAACATGGTGAAACCCCATCTCTACTAAAAATACAAAAATTCGCTGGGAGCGGTGGCGTGCACCTGTAATCCCAGCTACTCAGGAGGCTGAGGCAGGAGAACCACTTGAACTTAGGAGGCAGAGGTTGCAGTGAGCCGAGATCATGCTACTGCACTCCAGCCTCGGTGACAGAGTGAGACACTGTCTCAAAAAAAAGGGGGGGGGTGTTAATTTAAAAACTTATAAAGTACAACAGTTACAGTAAGCTAAGCTTAATTTAATTATTAAGGAAAGAAAATTTTTTAAAATAAATTTAGTGTAGCCTAAGGATACAGTGTTTATAAAGTCTACAGTAGTATACAGTAATGTCTCAGGCCTTCAAACTCATTGGCTCACCCAGAGCAGTTTCCACTCCTGCAAGTTTCATTCATGGTAAGTACCCGATATTGGTGTACCATTTTTTATTTTTATATTATATTTTTACTGTATGTTTTCTATGTTTAGATATGTTTGGATACACAAATGCTTACCATTGTGTTATAATTGCATACAGTATTCAGTACAGTAACATGCTATACAAGTTTGGAGTCTAAGAGCAATAGGTTATACCATACAGCTTAGATGTATATGAGGCTATATCATGTGGGTTTTGGTAAGTACACTCTATAGTGTCCACACAACGATGAAATTGTTTAATAGTACTTTTCTCAAACTGTATCCCTGTCATAAAGCAATGCATGACTGTACTATCAAAATATATACGAAGCATATAGCACAACACCTGGTATATTTTAGATACTCGATAAGTGATTATTACTACTACTACCATTACTACTACTGCTGCTATTACTAGGCTACTGGCTTTGATTTAAGTTATTCTCTCTGAGCTTCAAGTATCTCTTTTGTGAAATGAGGATATAATGGTATCCACTTCAAAGAGGTGTTTGTGAGATTCAACTGGAAACTTTATAACATGCTGAATACCATTTTGGTAGTTATTTTTATTAACTGGATGCTCTGATGCCTATCTCTTCTTTGGACCATCACACTCTTCAAATAAGTTTACAGTTCTGAGTAGTTTCTTTAGAAGCAGAAATTGTTATATTCACTGTCACACACCAAATAAAGAAGTGCTCTATTCCTGGAGGCTTCAAAGTAGAGAATGCATCTGATACACAGCCATCTTCTCCAGGGGTGACCTTTATAAACACCCTCCATGTGCCTCCTTTATTCTCAGATTGTTCAGGAAATTGTTTAATTCAGAAAGTCAGAAACTGCTCTCTACCTTCCTCCAGGCAGAACACATAAGCACTCTATTTTCACAGAATCCATCACTACAATTTTCAACTTTTTCCAACAATCTTCAAAAATTGAGTGACTTTTCTGCACATCTCTCATCACTAAGGTAATTTGTGTTGGTTTCAATACCACTGAACATGAATGTACTAGTTCTTCCTTAAGGCATCTTTGATTAAAGTTATAGTTTCTTCTCTTTTATTTTATTTAATCTCTATGCCAGCAAGGTCTTCCTAAATCTTCAGATCCAGAAAAGATTGACTCAAAGCACTACTGCACTGTAAAATTCAAAACCTCCCATCCCAGCACTGCCTCACAAGATTTCTTTGGATTCTGGGGATGCTAACTTCTCTGACTATGAGTTCCTGCTTCTGCTATATCAAAGATTTTTGTGGATTTTTAAAAAATCATTCAACAAATATTTGAGTACCTGCTCTGTGTCAGGTGCTTTTTTTGGCTTTACATGTATAACACTGAGCAAAGCATACAAAGAAATCACTTCTTTGTCTTCTTCCACACCTTGTCAATGTGAGTGCAAAACTTGGCTCCATTCTCAATCACAAGCAAAAAGGCTGCATCTTATAGAAGGTGTTTACATTAAATTATTTTATTTAATTAGATAATGTAGAGGATTTTTTTTTAGCCAATCTTCTTTCTTTCCTTTCTCCCTGTCCAAACTGCTACTATATTTTAATTTAAAGTAAATATGATTTTCACTATCCCTACAAAGGCTTTGCAGAAAATATAAAAATGTCCCATGGCTGAGCCATAAACTCATAACAACCTTTCTTTTGGCTACAGAGATCAAAAGTTTTAAAATTATCACTGAGGAGAACTCCATTAAATTCTTAACCAGGAACCATCACCATCCCTAGTCTTTGCCTTGGATGTTAGTGGAGAGGTTTGGGAAGGAGATGGTTTTATCCTTCTGTAACCTGACTTTGGAAGAAACCTCAAAGAGTCTTAAGCAGGTATATCACCTATCAGTCCATTCATGCCTTCATTCATCCATCCAGCAAGACTTCATTTAACACCTTTGTGCCCACATGACTTTGTGACAACACAAAACAGAATGAGAACCAATATCCAACTTTAAGAAAATCACAGTGTAGACTTCAATTTTAAAAAAAAGTGGTGATTGAGCTGAATCTGGAAGAATATGTGTAATTCACCACGTAAAGATGACAAGAAGGGAATTCCAAGTGAAGGAAACAGCCTCTGCAGAGAGAGAGCACAGTAACTTGGACCTCTACAGACTTAATGTGTAATGGTGAGTAGGGTAGTAGAGCTGGCTAGTGTAGTACTGTGGGGGAGGAAGTGATGGAAGAAGATCTTGCACATCAAAGTAGAGAAAAGGGCTCCAAGAGTCCCTTTCCTCAAGACCATTCCATGATGCCAAGCAACTCTTACAGTTTGGACTATTCTCTGTGGAACTTTGGCACCCTGTAATAAGAGTGACATTCTAACAGCCATGTTTGCACCTAAAGAGATGTCTGCTATCTAAAACACCAATCTCTGTTAATCAAAGAAAAGATCCAGTTGGTGTGTTTTTATCGGTCCTTGCTCTTGCCTGTGCAGTCACAAATATCATATACAGAGAAATCATATTTATAAAAGATCCTAGAGTTCTAAAGTGTATAATTTCATTGCTCATTTTAGAAAAGGAGAAAGAGATAAAAATGTTAACATGATATGATGTAACTTAAAAATAAAATCATCGACATTCACAGACTCTAAGCTGAAAAAAACAAATAAAATTCTACGGTACTAATCAACAAAGACCTAGCTAGACAATGAATTCTGTAATATATGAATCCAAGTTAAGTTCTTGCAAAAACTGTCAGTCACTTTCTTTGTTTACTGTGACATAGCTTTTGTTTTATTCTTGTAGCAAAAAACACTATGATATTAAAATATCCAAATGCAAGAAATACATTTCTATTTCCAAGTAAATATTCTCTAAGAAAATAAGCAACTTTTAATGAGGAAAAATGCAAATATCTTTATTTTCACTTTTCAAAGAAAAGCTCAAACTCTAAGCCTACTGAGCAAATTGTTTTAAGTTCTTGAGAAAAAAAGGAAAAACATGTCTGCAATTTTTAAATCTTGATGAGTTAAATATAAAAAGCCCTACAACAGATTAGGTTAAGTTTTTACTGAAACTTAAAATCTCTTAAAATAATTTGCAATGAGATCTTTAAAGAAGTTTATTATAAATGGAAACAAAACCAAAAAATGAGTCTATATTTTTATACCATTGAATAAATTACTGGTAGACGTATAATTTAGAGCTAAAGTAACTGTGATGGCCTAAGGAAAGGTAAGCCTTTGAAATAACTTCCTTCTGTGACCTTGGTGGCAACACTTTGAGAAAATCAGCCATTAACTATAAGAAATTAAAAACAAGTTTCTGTGTTTTTAAGTCTAGCAGAAGAAATACCATACCATTTTGATTAATGAGAACACTCAAAGGCATTTGGCTATTCTAATTAGCTGAAACTTTTCATCACCTCAAGACTCACTAAAGGGAACAAAACACCATTTCTTAGTAGCAAGTCTTTCTAACGTGTGAATACTTCATTCTACATTACTAAGTACAATATGCTAAACCTAATTTTTTCTTTGAAGGACGAGGATATTACAGGCCTGAGGGCTCTTACCTACTCATCTTTCCTTAATGGATGTTTCCTTAGATATAATTGTCAGAGTTGGGGCTGAATATATATTGACTGTGGACCATGACTTGGAATCTTTAGAATCCTTTAAACAAATTGGTTTGCTTGGCATTTTTTTCCTAAACATGACATTTTTTGGAAAAAATAATTGAGAATGCTGGTTAATCAGGTTTTTTTCTTATTGTACTTCAACAGATTATATGTGACTAAAAGGAAATATTGTGATATTATTAATAGGGGAGTGCAGATTAGAGCAATTCTAAATTTTCAAACATAAATTCTAATAGGCTTAAAAGATTCTGAGATTTCTTTAATTCAGTGTTTATACGAATAGCTTCAGTGGAGGACTTAAAAACCTCTTCTACTTTCTGAGAACCTTTTAAAAGTTTAATTTAAATAAATAGCATAAGTTTATGTAGGAATAACTAGGATCTTAAAGGATTAACTTTTTGTATGTATAACATGTACCTAGAATTAGTATAAATTTCAACCTGCCTCATAAAATATCAGTATCATGTAGTTGCTTTTATCTTTGGACCTAAAAGGCCATAATTCATTATTTAGCAGATTGAACTGGGTTCAGGCCAAACCACTTTTAAATGTTAATTTAGTCTCTTTTGATATATATCTGAGAGTTAGAAAGAAGAAAATGTAGGAGTTAGCAGGGAGTCCATTTGTAGCAGATTGAGAAAAACTTTATAAGCAACTTGAAACCAATATTATCAAATTAATCTTCTGTTCGTTAATAATGGCTTGAGACACAGAGCATGGGCGTATTTCCAGTATAGGAGATAGAAAGATACAGGCAATTATGTTCCATGCCCAATAAAGAGTAGAAACGATCCAATACCTTTATGAACTAAACGGTCCACCAAAATGTTCTAGTCTTTCCAAATTGGAAACAAGATATGTGATGCCTATTTATAATTCATCAGACAAACCAGTGTACTAATTAGTAGAAATATATACTTTTGGAATTGCTTGAACTATTCCAGCAGTCTTAAAGTCTTCTATTTTGAATCCTTTCTTAGACTTTAAAAGTTGAAAGTTATCTTTTTTATTGTGATTATATAACTATGGTTGGATAGATTTCTTAACATGATTCTATATTTGTCAATCCTAGAGCATATAAAACATTCTGTGAATTCATTAGCAATCTTACCGTACCTTGGAGTTTTGCAACTGCAACTGTAACGGGCCAGATCCAGACTTGCTTTGGATTTCTGTTGTTAGAAGTCCATTAACTTTTTCATTACAGTGTAGCATTATCAAGTTACTATTTCAAATTATATAAATAGTCCTTTCAGATTCTATGCACTCCCAAATACGCATGGAAAATAATTTACTCAGCTAATAGGATTTTGCTGATTTATAACATTATTAGAGCATATTGAATTCTTATTTTTACATATATTACCCACTTTATCCTCACAAAAACTCTGCCATGTCAGTGAGGCAGTTATTCATATCATTGGCACTCTCCAGCTTAGAGAAGAAAAGATGTCTGCCCAAGATCACACAAGAAAGTATTATTGTTTCTGAGTCTCAAACTCTGTTTCCTCACACCATGTCCCATGTTCTATCAACAGAAACCTTGCCTAACCTCAGCAAACACACATATATAAAGCTATGTTGCCACATCCCACTGGGCTAGGGTATCCCTCAGCAGCTTGGAATTCATAAGCAAATAGAATAACACACGACAAAAGGCCGGCACTTGACAACTATTTTCTTCCCCTTCTGTTTTGTCAGTTGAGGCAAACCTCTAAGAACAGAAATATGGAATATAGATTGTGGAACTTGAGTCTAAGCACAGCCCAGACACTGGCTTCAAAACCACTGGAATTCTTCTGTCTGGAGTGTGCTACCTGGTTGTACTCACAGCCGAGCCTCTTAGCTTCATGAATGTCAATAAGTATGGTGGGGAAGAGAATGTAGAGGGCTTTTTTCTTTTAATAAGTACTTAAATGGTAGCTCCAAGAGCAAATTTCATGTCTATTGACATTTTTAACAGGTGTTCTACAGTTGAAATGAATCAGTACTGTGATTATAACCAGAAAGTTTGATAGAAAAGTAAAATGAACTTGTACATCATCTGCATACCAACAGAAAGGTGAAGTATACATTTATGGTGATTAGAAAAAGGGAAACTGGCTTTATTAAAACATTCTGGCACTCCCAGGGTTCTAACTCATCTAAAGTCCCCAACGGATATCATCAAAGCTAATGTCTTCGTTTATAAGTTGAAACGGGTCAGGCTGTGTCTGACAGCAGAGACAAGGTGTAAGCCCTGCCCCAAAATACGCTACAGTTATTGGCAAGAGCTTTCTTCAAATAAAATTTAAAAACTATCAGTAGTACATATTATTTTCCAAATGTTCTTTCTTAAATTTGTTCTCTGTTTACATACAATATCAACTGTATATTTGACTAATGTCTATATTAACTAATAGAAACCTCTAAGTGTATATAATTTAATAAACTTCTAGCTGGAAACAAATAGCTTCTTTGGAGCATTCACATTTAGAAATCAAAAGAAATTTGCTTTTTCACAAGACAATTGTTTTCAAGCAGTTCAAAACTATAATTTGAGGCCATGTGACTAAAACCTCCATTTAGTGAGAGAAAGCACAGCTCTGCTGGCACTGATTGACCACTCGAGGCACAATCTTCATTTAAATTTATTTTGGGCAACTCTCCCTGACAATTAGGTCGTGGCATGTTGTACGAGGCCAACGCTTCCAAATTTCTGGTTTTCAATACCTGTGAAGTCCTTTTGAACAGACTAGAAACCACAAAAGGAATTAGCTCAGAAGGTTTAAAGTAACATTGTTAGCGAATTCTTTTTGGATTTTTCTAAACAGAGATGTAAGAGTAAGACCACTTTGTAGTCATTCATGGGTGGCTGTTCTATTACTGTTTAGTTTACTAGGGCTTCCATAACACAGCACCACAGATTGGTGGCTTAAGCCATAGAAATTTATTTTATTTCTCCCATTTCTGGAGGCTGGAGGCTTGAGATCAAGGTGTCGGCAGGGTTGGTTTCTTCAAAGGCCACCCTCCTTGGCTGTCAGTGGATGTCTTCTTCCTGTGTCTTCACATGGTCTTCCCTCTGTGAATGTCCGTGTCTTAATTTCCTTTTCTTATAAGAATACCAGTCATATTGGATCAGGACCCACTCCAATGACTTCCTTTTAACTTAATTACCTCTTTAACAACCCTGTTTCCAAACACAGTCACAATCTTAAATAATGGGGCTTAGTATCTATGAGATAGGAAAACTTATGATTTTGGGAGTACACAACTCAGCTCCTAACAGTTATTAATCCCAAATCATTAGAAACTGGTTTGTTATTATCTGCTGGTGGCTAGATTCAGCATCCTGGTCTTGCTTCTGATCCTTGATCTCTGTACCCTATTAGTCTCTTTTAATTCAAGTCATGTCAACATTTGTCTTTGCTTATTGGCTACAGAGACTCAGACTTCCTCTTAACTTGCTCATGGATAAGACATTTTCTCCGTACATTCATTATTTGCTGCTTCTATTGCTGATATTTAAGTCTCTCTGCTCTTTTCACATCTATTTTTCAGTTTCTTTTATTTGGTCTTCTTATGTCCCCTGTGGCTTCTAAATTCAAGTTCATTACAGTGTTCTCCATAATTGCCCTAAACTGGAAGAATCCAAATATCCATCAACAGTTAAATGGGTAAATTGTGGTACCTTCAGATGATAGAATACTCTGCAACAGTAAGAATAGGAGAACCAATGCCACTTCTCAATGGATGAATACAAGCAAAAGATTGCATACTTTGCCACCTATCTCATAGAGACAATTAAGCCAACGGAGCCCATGAGCTTAGCAGTCATAGTTCACAGTCAATTCATATTTCAGTACCTACTACGTGCCAGGCATTGTGGAAGGTGCTTTCATGTGTGCTATTTCATGTAATTCTCAAAAATCTATGTAGACAGTAATGCCATCCTATTTTCAAAAGGTAAAACAGGAGTTTAGAGAGAAGAGTTTATAAAAGGCAGAGCTGGGACTGAAACTCCTCTCTTCTGACTCCAGTTTGGGTGTTGGTGCCAAAATGCCACATGGCCTTCCTACTTTCTTCTCCACTGACCACTTAGGCTCCACTGGCTCCGTGAGCTGGTAATCACCTTGACCGCCCCCAGCTACATGCTGTCTGTGGCTTGCAGCTTTAAGGTCTTTCTATACTTTTCCTAACTCTTCTCCACAAAGTGAGAGACTATTATTCATCTGCTTTCAAGGAACCCAACAGCATTATGAGGAGCCAACCCACACATTGCCAATGACCTCCAGGGAAATGTGGATAAGCAGAGGTGCCAGAGTCAGTTGCACAATTTTAGAATAGGAATTCCCAAAGTCTCAGCTTCTGTCTTGGAGCTGTTTCAGGGAAGTCAGGCAGATGGAGTACCTTAGCTGCAGACCTTCTTGGCTAGTAGCTTGTAAACCTGGCCTAGTTTCTGTAGTTTACTTTTCTTAAGTTATATCAACAAAACTGGGACATTTGGCGACTGGGGAACGAGCTGATAAAAACACTTGCACCTGCCAGAAAATGAGGAAAGCCACAGAGAAGACTACTGAATAGTCAGGCTTATTCATAAAGGGGGTGAATTCCAATTCACTAGTTAATTGCCTTCCTCTGGAATAAAAATGATATAATATAATTCTACCTTATGACATCTGGATAAGTTTGCTCTTACATTCAATAATTTAGTAACGGTATATTTAACATACAGTTTTTTTCTCATCTTTAAAAAAGGAGGGAAGACGAGACATGGTGGCTCATGCCTGTAATCTCAGCACAATGAGAGGCCAAGACAGGAGGATCACTTGAGGCCAGGAGTTTCAGACCAGCCTGGGCAACATAGCAAGACTCTACCTCTACCAAAAAAATTAAAAATTAGACACACACTGTGGTGAACACCTGTAGTCATAGCTACTCAGGAGGCTGAGGCAGGAGGATGACTTGAGTCGAAGAGCTCAAGTTTACAGTGAGCTATGATTGTGCCGCTGAACTTCAGCCTGGGCAACAGAGGGAGACCCCATCTCAAAAATAAAGAAAAAAAAGGAGAATTCAATCTTCTTGCTCCAAGATAATGATCTTCAACATTTAGTGGCCTCCAATTTGGCAGGAGGATGAAATTCTTCCTTGTGACTTTTTTTTTAAAATTTGGTATATGTATTTTATTTACTAGAGGCAAGAAATTGGGGAAATACATCTAATCCCTGCAGTGAGCCGAGATCACGCCACTGCACTCCAGCCCGGGCAACAGCGTGAGACTCCGTCTCAAAAAAAAAAAAAAAAAAAGAATTCCAGAGATCATATGAATCCAAGGGAACAGTTTCATTGTCTTGACCTTGTATTTACCTGCAGGGAATCTTATTTATTATATTTACTTTGGAATACTTTCCAATCATAAAATGCACTGAGAAACCAGGCCTCAAGACCTCTTTCACTACTTCCTTTCAAAAAGAGGCTATGTCTCACCTCCCCCTATGCCCAAAACACCATTGCTTCAGCATAGTCTATGCAACTACCTATGTTAATGATGAATGATTCTCATGCTTTACTTTCTCTTGAATGCTAAGATGTCCATCCATTTGTGCAAGTAAGGTACAAACAGTCTAGAGTTATTCTCTTTGGGGAGGCAGGGCAGAATTTCTAGAAGAAGTAATTTCTATATCTTTGTATTTTAGTCATTTTCCTTTACTTAAAAATAACACCAAAAAGTCCCTGTTTGCAAATGATCTGAGATATTTGACAAGGAATTGAAAAATAATACCAATAACGTTTAATTGGGATTACATTTTTTGTTACATATTTCACACAATCTTCAAAGGCCTCTCAAAATATAATAAATTTGGGATTTATCATACAAAAAATAAAACAACATATCTTTCTAAATTTACTTATTAATTATGAAATATGTATTATTTATGCCAGCCTCATTGTAAGGCCAAAGGCTAAAAACAAAAAAATAGTTTTAAGACAGACCACCCTAGATAGGAAAAGTTGCTTGCAGGTGCATAATAGAGAGGCTCATCCTTAGGATAAAATAATCTCTAGTAACTTAGAGCCACACTCATCAGAGAAACCTGAGAGTAAAACTTGACTGATTCAAAGCCAGCCATAAGTGAATGAAGATCAAGTATTATTACCTTGACCATTGTTGTAAGATTGCTTGCAAAACACAGAGGGTAAATAAGCCCTGGGACATGGTAAGACTGAGATAGGGGAACGTGTAATCCTCTCAAAAGAACAAACAAATGGTAATTGTTTGTGGACAAAGGGATCTTACTAATTAAAAATAAAGCCTTATCTGTCCGTCAGAGCCGGTTTTAAGCATCTTTACCTGGCAACATCTTATTAATTTTAAAGCATTTTTATTTAGCTGCTTGAAACTATTTTATTTCCTTGAGTCTAATTAAAACTTTTCATCTAATTCAAAATCACCTTCTGTCAAAGTTGGCCATATAATGTGATTTCAGTATGAAATAATTTGAAAAAGATATCCAGTACATGTATTTATTGAGTGCACCTGAGCGTTTATGTGCACACAGGGAACTATACCAAACAATGCGGAAATGGTTCACATTATATTAACACAATCTTTGCTCTCACAAGGCAGTTTCATTAGTGAGGCACAGCCAAGGAATAGTTTACAAAATAAAAGACAATAGCAAGGTCCCAAGGAGGAGCTTAGTCTGAAGGCACAACTCAGAAATTTGGGGTATTGGACAGTTCTGTTCCTCAGGTGACCAACAGCATAGTCAGGAAAAAAAAAAAAAATGGCAAGAAGTACTTTGGAGCCAATCAGTGACTCTGGTTATAAAAGACTAATAGACTAAATTTTTTAACAAAAAAATAAAAATAAAAGAGCACAAATTGACTCAACTTGATCAGAAGCGCCCCCCGATGGTCAGGAGTCCACCCTGAGGTAGGCTGAGGCCTGTTGTCTGGTGGAGAGATTACATTTTAAGAGTAGCCATGGATATTACTCGCCAATGCTTTCTGCCTCGGGTCTAAAGGCTCCAGGCTTTTAGAGAGTACGTTTTAAGAACTACAAGATGAAAGCTGCTGTGTGAGCACATGCAATTATTATTTGTCAATTTAAAAAAATTTTTTCAAAGGCTTGTGAGTACTGTTAGGAAAGATTTCCTTAACAAAAACAGTGAGGCCAGCAGCAGTAGCCAAGGGGGCTGTTAGGGCAGGAACAGCCATGATGGGCATGCAGGACGTGGAAGCAGCATAGATCACCCAGAGATGACCAGGACAGCCATTCCAGGGACAGCACAGCAGCAGTAGGGACAGCACACTATTGAGGACACGACCCTAACTCAGAAGGAGAAGGGCCAATTTATCCACCTGGCATAGTGGACACAGTGCACAGGGCTCACAATACTTCTAAGCACGCATGAAAATGATTTAACTTCACTCTCTCTTAAAATCAGAACCCCCCACAATGGACTATTTTGTAACAATTAATATATAATAATAAGTACAGTCTGCATTATTTTTGTCTTTATACCAATGTAGTAATAGAATATGATTTTTTTTAAGGCAGTAGCTCATGAAGCCAAAAGTGCCTAGGGCCCATGAAAGTCATAATCTCACCCGGCTCCAATCATTCAGACCAAGGAAAGTGAGTATACATGTGGTGGCCATGGAATTCCAGTAATGTTCATAAGTGGAGGCTTAGAATCAAAGACTGTAGAGATTGGTATCCGTGACTTACTCCCACCTGCTTCCTTCCCGCATTTGATCACATTCCCAGTCTAGGTAAAACAAATAGTGCCAATTAACACATAACACAAATGGAAGGTCCAGGAGTTATATAATAGAATGTGATTAGTGTAACTCCTAACTAATTAATCCCAAAAGACTTCCTAGAAAAGATGATGGCTGAAGAAATGTGCACCTGTTGCATGGAGAAAACAATGCTGGAGGGGAAAAAGAGACAGTAAGGGGGAAATAAATAGAGGGTCAGTTGGAAATCTTTCCTTTCAATAACCTGTGTCATTATTTTAAATAGATAGGCACCAATTTCTTTGCTGCAACTTGACTACCCTTATTAAGGAGTTGTAAATCACATTTTCCAGCTGCAAACAGATCACTGAACCAATGGTGAATTCATCATAGATTGTAAATTCCACATATGAATCTCTATTTAAGGAAAGCAAATTCTGTCCATGCTTCCCAATTATTTACACCTAGATCTGTGCTTTTTTTTTTTTCAATAGTTAACAATTTCTTTTTTTTATTATTATTATACTTTAAGTTCTAGGGTACATGTGCATTACGTGCAGGTTTGTTACATATGTATACTTGTGCCATGTTGGTGTGCTGCACCCATCAACTCGTCAGCACCCATCAACTTGTCATTTACATCAGGTATAACTCCCAATGCAATCCCTCCCCTCTCCGCCCTCCCTGTGATAGGCCCCTGTGTGTGATGTTCCCCTTCCCGAGTCCAAGTGATCTCATTGTTCAGTTCCCACCTATGAGTGAGAACATGCGATGTTTGGTTTTCTGTTCTTGCGATAGTTTCCTGAGAATGATGGTTTCCAGCTGCATCCATGTCCCTACAAAGGACACAACTCATCCTTTTTTACGGCTGCATAGTATTCCATGGTGTATATGTGCCACATTTTCTTAATCCAGTCTGTCACTGATGGACATTTGGGTTGATTCCAAGTCTTTGCTATTGTGAATAGTGCCACAATAAACACATGTGTGCATATGTCTTTATAGCAGCATGATTTATAATCCTTTGGGTATATACCCAGTAATGGGATGGCTGGGTCATATGGTACTTCTAGTTCTAGATCGTTGAGGAATCGCCATACTGTTTTCCATAAGGGTTGAACTAGTTTACAATCCCACCAACAGTGTAAAAGTGTTCCTATTTCTCCACATCCTCTCCAGCACCTGTTGTTTCCTGACTTTTTAATGATTGCCATTCTAACTGGTGTGAGATGGTATCTCATTGTGGTTTTGATTTGCATTTCTCTGATGCCCAGTGATGATGAGCATTTTTTCATGTATCTGTTGGCTGTATGAATGTTCTCTTTTGAGAAATGTCTGTTCATATCCTTTGCCCACTTTTTGATGGGGTGGTTTGTTTTTTTCTTGTAAATTTGTTTGAGTTCTTTGTAGGTTCTGGATATTAGCCCTTTGTCAGATGAGTAGATTGCAAAAATTTTCTCCCATTCTGTAGGTTGCCTGTTCACTCTGATGGTAGTTTCTTTTGCTGTGCAGAAGCTCTTTAGTTTAATTAGATCCCATTTGTCAATTTTGGCTTTTGTTGCTGTTGCTTTTGGTGTTTTAGACATGAAGTCCTTGCCCATGCCTATGTCCTGAATGGTATTACCTAGGTTTTCTTCTAGGGTTTTTATGGTATTAGGTCTAACATTTAAGTCTCTAATCCATCTTGAATTAATTTTCGTATAAGGAGTAAGGAAAGGATCCAGTTTCAGCTTTCTACTTATGGCTAGCCAATTTTCCCAGCACCATTTATTAAATAGGGAATCCTTTCCCCATTTCTTGTTTTTCTCAGGTTTATCAAAGATCACATGGCTGTAGATGTGTGTTATTATTTCTGAGGGCTCTGTTCTGTTCCATTGGTCTGTATCTCTGTTTTGGTACCAGTACCATGCTGTTTTGGTTACTGTAGCCTTGTAGTATAGTTTGAAGTCAGGTAGCGTGATGCCTCCAGCTTTGTTCTTTTGACTTAGGATTGTCTTGGCAATGCGGGGTCTTTTTTGGTTCCACATGAACTTTAAAGCAGTTTTTTCCAATTCTGTGAAGAAACTCATTGGTAGCTTGATGGGGATGGCATTGAATCTATAAATTACCTTGGGCAGTATGGCCATTTTCACGATATTGATTCTTCCTATCCATGAGCATGGTATGTTCTTCCATTTGTTTGTGTCCTCTTCTATTTCACTGAGCAGTGGTTTGTAGTTCTCCTTGAAGAGGTCCTTTACATCCCTTGTAAGTTGGATTCCTAGGTATTTTATTCTCTTTGAAGCAATTGTGAATGGAAGTTCATTCATGATTTGGCTCTCTGTTTGTCTATTACTGGTGTATAAGAATGCTTGTGATTTTTGCACATTAATTTTGTATCCTGAGACTTTGCTGAAGTTTCTTATCAGCTTAAGGAGATTTTGGGCTGAGACAATGGGGTTTTCTAAATATACAATCATGTCATCTGCAAACAGGGACAATTTGACTTCTTCTTTTCCTAACTGAATACCCTTGATCTTTTTCTCTTGCCTGATTGCCCTAGCCAGAACTTCCAACACTATGTTGAATAGGAGTGGTGAGAGAGGGCATCCCTGTCTTGTGCCAGTTTTCAAAGGGAATTTTTCCAGTTTTTGCCCATTCAGTATGATATTGGCTGTGGGTCTGTCATAAATAACTCTTATTATTTTGAGATACGTTCCATCAATACTGAATTTATTGAGAGTTTTTAGCATGAAGGGCTGTTGAATTTTGTCAAAGGCCTTTTCTGCATCTATTGAGATAATCGTATGGTTTTTGTCTTTGGTTCTGTTTGTATGCTGGATTACGTTTATTGATTTGCGTATGTTGAACCAGCCTTGCATCCGAGGGATGAAGCCAACTTGATCATGGTGGATAAGCTTTTTGATGTGCTGCTGGATCTGGTTTGCCAGTATTTTATTGAGAATTTTTGCATCGATGTTCATCAGGGATATTGGTCTAAACTTCTCTTTTTTTGTTGTGTCTCTGTCAGGCTTTGGTATCAGGATGATGTTGGCCTCATAAAATGAGTTAGGGAGGATTCCCTCTTTTTCTATTGATTGGAATAGTTTCAGAAGGAATGGCACCAGCTCCTCCTTGTACCTCTGGTGGAATTCAGCTGTGAATCCATCTGGTCCTGGACTTTTTTTGGTTGGTAGGCTATTAATTATTGCCTCAATTTCAGAGCCTGCTATTGGTCTATTCAGGGATTTAGCTTCTTCCTGGTTTAGTCTTGGGAGAGTGTAAGTGTCCAGGAAATTATCCATTTCTTCTAGATTTTCTAGTTTATTTGCATAGACGTGTTTATAGTATTCTCTGATGGTAGTCTGTATTTCTGTGGGGTCGGTGGTGATATCCCCTTTATCACTTTTTATTGTGTCTATTTGATTCTTCTCTCTTTTCTTCTTTATTAGTCTTGCTAGCGATCTATCAATTTTGTTGATCTTTTCAAAAAACCAACTCCTGGATTCATTGATTTTTTGGAGGGTTTTTTGTGTCTCTATCTCCTTCAGTTCTGCTCTGATCTTAGTTATTTCTTGCCTTCTGCTAGCTTTTGAATGTGTTTGCTCTCGCTTCTCTAGTTCTTTTAATTGTGACGTTAGAGTGTCAATTTTAGATCTTTCTTGCTTTCTCCTCTGGGCATTTAGTGCTATAAATTTCCCTCTACACACTGCTTTAAATGTGTCCCAGAGATTCTGGTATGTTGTATCTTTGTTCTCATTGGTTTCAAAGAACATCTTTATTTCTGCCTTCATTTCGTTGTGTACCCAGTAGTCATTCAGGAGCAGGTTATTCAGTTTCCATGTAGTTGAGAGGTTTTCCAGGAATTGAACTCATCTCTGCAGCAAGCAGACCTAATAGACATCTACAGAACTCTCCACCCCAAATCAACAGAATATACATTCTTCTCAGCACCAAATCACACTTATTCCAAAATTGACCACATAATTGGAAGTAAAGCACTCCTCAGCAAATGTACAAGAACAGAAATTATAACAAACTGTCTCTCAGACCACAGTGCAAGCAAACTAGAACTCAGGACTAAGATCTGTGCTTCTTTCAGAATGTTTAGAAACAAGGATTGACGAGTATGTCAAGATTTAGCTATTCGTACTACTTTTAAAACTTACAAAACATTCCTTTGGGAAGGAAATAAGGTAGAACCAACATGGCCTGAACCCTAATCTATGTTGGAAGAAATCTACAGGGGCACACTTTACTGGGAAAGGACACAGCAAAATATTGCCCTGACCTTTTCCTGTGTTAGAAGTTTGAAGAGAGTATGACATTTATGACACTAACTTTGACATTTAGCTCACCAAGTAAAAGAAGCTTATCTTGCTTCTGTGCATGAGAAACAAGAACCGCCATCAAAAATTAGCCTTTTGGTGGCTAGTTTTTTGCAGGTCCTTAATCCAGGGCCCAGAATTTTTTAGCATATGCAAAACTAAAGATGGTGCCAGGTGTGGTGAGTCACACCTGTAATCACAGAACCCTGGAAGGCTAAGCCTTGAGCCCAGGAATTTGAGACCAGCGTGGGCAACATAGTAAGACTCCATCTCTAAAAAAAAAAAAAATTTTTAACAAATTAGCAGAGTGTGGTGGCACACACTTGTAGTCTCAGCTACTTAGGAAGCTGAGGTGGGAGGATCCACTTGAGCCCAGGAGGTTAAAGCTGCAGTGAACCAAGATCACACCACCGCACTCCAGCCTGGGTGACAGAGCGAGACACTGTCTCACAAACAAACAAACAAACAAAAATATATAGATGTCAGGAGTTTGTTTACATGTATGTATACATAAAGAAATATATTCAATATATTCATCCTTGTAGGCTTCATGGTAGCAGATCTATCCTTTAAATATTCAGCCTAAAAAATTGCTTAATTGCTGGTATTATAAAACAAAATAATTTTTTAATTCATGAAAATATTAGGGTTGTTAATTTTATTTTCTTAGTTCTGTTTTTTATCAATTTTTGACAAGAAGTATATTAATTTTTATAATCAGAACAAAAGGAAGACTATTTTGAAAATTCATACATTAGATAATTTGGGGTTAGCAGAGATGTCTAGTATTGTAATCTTTTTTACTTTTCCCCTAATCTAACCTATCTCAATTTCTTCTGTTTAATATCTCTGATAAAGAAACTCTGGATAATTGTTGAGAGTTTAAAAAGAATGAAAATAAGTTTTAAATTACAAATTCCTTGGTAGAAGTAATAGAACCTGCAACTAAACCAGTGGCCTGTGTAACTGTGGAATTGCATACTTTAAGTATTTTATGCACCAAAACGGATCTCAAGAAAGTCTTAGTAAAAGTGACATTTAATGGCATTTAGCTAGTATTTAATAAGAATTAGAGAGATGCTAAAGCTTATAAACCTACTAAGATCTACAGAATAAAAAAGAAGTTTGTATATATGTGAAATACTTAGGTTACTAGAAACGTGCTTGTGAGTGAAGTTATTGACCATTCCAGACTAGAGAAAGAAGCTATTTCTCAGAAAATGTTTGCTTATGTGATTATAGTGAGAAGTGGCTGCTGCCCCAAATCTGAGCGAGATCATGAACAATGGACATTTATGGCAGTCAGTGAGGGCGGCAGGGAGAGCCCTCCAGCCTCACTAAGCCACGTGAACAGACACCGGGATGGTAGAGACGAAGCAGGAAAGCCTGGAAAACAGGTCTGGGTTCCTGTCCTGGCTCGGCCACAGAATGGCTTTGAAGCCTTGGCCACATCACAGTCTCTGGGCTTCAGTGTCCTCAACTATCGATGGAAGATAATATCTACCCCACAGAGTTATCACGAGATCAAATAAATGAAATTATATCAAACATTTAGCAGCGTGCCCAGCACGTGGTAGCTTTTTGTAATAGTTTAGCCCCTTCCCTGTGAAACAGGTCCAACCTTTCTCATCTGAAGCATCTGGTGGTTCCACAGTCTGGTATCCAGCCGGAGAGGGTCCTGTGATGTCCAGTATTGTGTATGCCGTTTCTTATGCTCTGTATTTTAAAAAAGGAAATAAGTGGACCATGACTGAGTTTTCTTAATAAATGTTAATGGCACTGCTAGACTCCCTGTATTTCATTCATTTGTGCCTGCTCTTATAATAGAATTTAATAAAAAGATTATTCTCTAGAATTATTATTTGTTAGGAAAGCTGTCATTCTGTATATTTCCTAAGTGAAGAAACAAATGATGGAAGAAATAAAAATATCAAAGAATTTTCCACAGGAAAGCATCGAGAAAAATAAGTTTCCTCTTAATGCTGATATTGTTTTTCCAGTCAACATTATTTCAAGAAATTAAACCAGGAAGTGGGAAAAAGTGATTTTGAAATATTACTTGAAAATAAATAGGCTGAAATTATTGCTGGAGGATACCACAATATAGTAAGCAACTTCTAAAATGTCACTATTCTTTTCCATTGTTTCTGAGTGGCATAGAAGCATATAGACAATGTTATCTAAAGTTTATAAACTGCTTATATGCTTGAATATATATTCAGTGTATATTTTATTGTTGCTGTCTTCATGTTGTCTCACATAATAGATGAAAACTGACCCTTTGGTGTGGTTATATTTTGAAAATTGAGTTTGAAGTCTGAACAATTACATATATATCTTACAATGTTTTAAGCTACTGCCTTCAAAAAAGAAAGAGGCCTGCACAGTTATATTGTCATCAGCCCTGCAGAGCTGCTGATAAAGCAAATTTGTAAAGTCTCATGAATTGCCAAGCCAATTATCAGTCAGGTTCTGATTTCTGGAAGCATCATCCCATGAGATAAATAGACAAGTCAGAAATAACACAGCTTGATTTTAAGATAACAGGTGGAGGAGGCAATTTGATTTGGGGGAAATCTTGCATTGATACATGAGTGTATTCGCTTGATTTGGCAGTGGTTTTAGACACTGTATCTGGTACCATGGAGATGTCATTGTGGCAGACCTTCTCATTCTGTCTTCAGACTGTACCACACTTGTAAAACAGTGACGCTCATGGGGTATTATCTCAAAAGCCAAAAGGCTGTGAAGAAAAAAGTTGCTAGCAGTCTCTAACATGGGTGTGTCATGACTCTTTTCAGGTAGTAGGTGTAACCTTGAAGAAAAAGTGGCACTGTCTTCAAAAAAGTGACCTGACCCTGGCTTTGGTGGGTTTTTTCTGCAAGAAATAAAAAGCACCGCATGTATTTATCGTACATCCTTTCTAGCTGACCACTGCTTTGTTCTAGAGTTCAGCATGAAAGGACTAATTTTTGTTTTGTTTTTGTTTTTGTTTTAGTGAAATGGCATGTCCCTTGCTAATTCTAGCTATTATAGTTGCACATGTAAAGAAATATCTCTATGTAGCTTATGGATTGGTAGCATTTCAAATAAATAATGTACCGAAAAATTGACCTGAAATTTTTTGAGATGCTTATCAATTGACATTTTTTCTTAGCCCAAGAAAAGAATCTGAATTATTATTTTCTTAAATTAAATTATACCTTGTAACATTAGATTTGTTATTTTAAATATAATAGGAATTGAAATATAAGCATGCCACTTTGTTTATTGCTATATTATTAGAACTTACTGAAGCATGGAAAGAATTCTTCACAAATGACTTTGTTCTTTTGAAAAATGTAAGCTGCAAAAATATTTGTTATAAACCATATTTAGTCTGTAAATGAGTGTAGCTTATAAAGATGTACTAAGTTTATAGTGTGTAATGTTTCATCCAAATAATTTTTATATTTTGATAAAATGTTAAACAAGTTAATAGTTCCATAATAAATCTTTTCCCAGAATTCAGAATTGTTTGCATCTCCATTTTAGGAAGTTCACATTGCTTCATTAAAGAAGAAACCTGGAAGCATTATGCACCTCAATTTGTTATGCAATGAAATCAAGTTATCATTTATTCTTCCAGAAGTCAGTTATTCTATGAATTGTGGCCATATAAACTTTTCAAAACACATACATATATGAAAATACTACTGATGTATTTGCTGAATAAAATCTCTAGTATTTGATATTCCATCTTGGAAATAACACGTTATAATTCAGTAATGCTAGTTATAAAGTCAAAACAAAACAAAGAAACAAACTTTCAGCATTGTAAACAGATACACACATTTAAAAATCTATTAACTATACAAAACATTTTTTTTTGTTCTCATAAAGAAAAGCTGCCTCTGGATACATTTTAGAAAGTCAGTGCCTGAGAAAATGGACAATGTTTTGATCCCTAGAGTAAACCTACCTTCTAAATACTTAAAGCCCTTTGAAAGCACAAGATAATGATGTAATTGTATCCTTTTTGTTGCATGGAAACGATCAAGCTCTATTAAGTTCTGAGTTAATATCAACCCTGGCTCTTAATTCCCTTTTCCAACATTAGACGCCCCCCCCCCATGTCGGTTTTCGTTTCTTTGCCTGTGATAGGTCTGTCTGCTACATTTGTATTTTAAGTAGATTTACAACACAAATATTCATATGTGTTCTTAGTATAAAATTATTTTCTTCAGGGAGGCTCTACCCAGAGACCTGAGAAAATTGAAGCTTTTGTTTTTAAAGTATTTAAGGACTATTTAATTTTTACATAGTATGAAATTTTTCTCATTGGGTTGGAAAGGTAATGTTTTGGGGGATTTTTCCCATTATACCATATCTAGTCTCAAAAAATGTAATAATCTGGTAAACTCAAATAACAGAAAGCCACCATATCCCTTTATAGTTTATAATTCTACTTCTTTGAGACAAATAACATAGGGATATGTATGTGTTTGTGTACACATTATCTATATATATACATATACATATGTATCTATAGATATATAGAGAGACATAGATTAATGCCTCAATATTAATTATCCTTTACTGACATCTGTATTTATGGGGTTCTTCAGTTAAAAGACATTTCTAAAACTCTATTAAAATTATTTGGTCTGAAAAACATTGAAAGTTGCAGAATTTTTTTTTCATCAAGTTTATAACATCACCGCAGAACAGGCTGGGTGAATTCCTGTTATGTCAAGCCACTGAAGGATTTTTAGCTATTTTGCAACATTTTTACTCATTTTATCCCAATCCACCCAAAAATGGCAAAGACTCCAGAGATCACCCAGCAAAAGCCCTCTGTGGGAGTTGGATCCTGCTTCTAATCTCTGTCCCAAATTCCTGTCATTCAAAATATTTAGGAATTATAGAGTAATAATGTATAAATGAACATAACAGGCAACCCATAGTGTTTTTAAATTGATATTACAAAAAATTCTTGTCATGTTAATTTCCTTAAAACATATTATACATATAAAATACTATGTTAAAATTAAATGTAATATGTCAGCTGTAAAGGGGAAAAAGTAGCTAACTAAAAGTTCACAGATTATCTTTTTTCAGATTTTGTGTGTTTTCTCCTCAGCCAAAAGCCTCAAGATTCACTTGCAGCAGCCTACCTCTTCATTTATGTTGGATTGCTCTTTAAACATTAGAATATCTTGTAATAAATAATAAGTTAAAGATCTCTCCTGACACAAGTCATTGTTGATTTCACTGTTATAGGGAAAAGGCTCTAGGGCGGCAGATAAGGCTGTTGCCATGGTGATGAAGGAGATACCGAGGGAGGAGTCTGCTGAAGAAAAGCCCCTCCTTACTATGACATCACAGGTGGGCAGACCCATAGGGTTTCTGTAGGAAGCTGACATATGTTAATATATCAGACATTGTGATTCTTAACTAGAAAAAAAAACTTTAACTCTTGAACCAATTTTTTTAAAGACAGTTTCAATGAAACAATTATATAAATATAGATGAAAACCAAAATTGCTAAAAAAAGAAAAAATCACCATCTAGTTATTTATTTGTGAATATTAATCTCATTACTCAACTTTAGTTAAGACAAAAGAGAAAGAAAATATATGTGCAAGTAAAACATGTTGCTTCTTTATAAAGGAGTCTTGTTAACAACTTTGGGAAAGTAATAACAATGAAGCTAACAGTACATTTGAACAAAAAGAAAATCAAATTCCTGTGAATAAATACAAGTTATATTGTATACATATGTCAGTTTACCAGTAGAATATCTAAATTTTCTTAAATGTTAAATATATTTATGTTGTGACTATGCATACTACATATATGTCTATACATATTTATGTGGATAACTAATTTACAGGAATGAGCCAGAAGTCCCTGAGTCCCCATGCAGAAAATGGCATTTGTGACCCCTCTCATACTCAGTGACCTTGAGAACAAAAATGTCATGTCTATTATAAGCACATGAGAGCCATTTTCAGCATTTATTATAACAAGTATAGAAAAAAGTCTGCATTTGTATGCAAAGAATGTGGAGACTGTGAATCCTATATGTCCTCGGGGACTTTTGAAACACCCTGTAAAATCTACATAAATATGTATAATGTACTCATCACCACTCTGTGGGACTACCAGTTTTAAAATCGCAAATGAAAAATATTTTTACTTGCATTTATCTTATAATTTAGATTAGATTATTTTAAACATTTCATTTTTTCCATTCAGTTCCGATTATATGATTCAGTTCCGATTATATGAACATGTCTAGAATTCGAAAAATGTCCATTTACAGTCCTCATGAAAGGCATTTATATCAAAAGCTAAATTATGGCAACTTATTTTTAGAATATCAGCAGATCTCATCCCCAGCTGCTGCCAACATGTGTGGTTTTATTTTATTCTAAATACTATGTTGCAAGTTATAAAAATTATAACATGTAACATCAAAATTAAATAATTTTTAAAGCTATTAAAGATTCCCAAGACTTTGGGATAAATTTTATGTTTTCAGGGTTTTTTTAATCCCAAAAGAAGAGATGCTTCTTCCTAATAACACATAGTAATCGTTGGAAAGAAATTTGCTTGATATTTACCAAATTCCTCATTCTTTACTTAGTATATGTAGTAAAACATATACAGTTTTACACTGATCTCTTGTCAATCAGAGTCAGACGTTTGTAGACTCCCATTTCCAAAACATTAAGTCCACAGTCCCTCAGGTGAATGCTATTGGGTAGGGAGGTGAGAACTACTTGAAGTTCTTGCTTAAGGGCAGAGCCATACAACTGTAGATATGACCTAACCAAATTTGCAATTGGCACAGTTGTACTGTAACATATCATCTCAGGACTTCACAATCTAGGGCAGGTTCCAGTACCCAAGATTCTTTTTTCACAAAATCACGCATTGCTATGTACTTGCTGGTAATCTTTTCACATGTCCAAAATTACCATTATAACCTAAGCTTACATTTAAAATTTAATGCAAAATAATATTTTTGATTTTTAATTTAGAAAAGAAATTGTGATTATTACCATTTTCTCATATCCAGGACATGCGTTTGTACCAAGTTTTTCCTTTAATCCCTGTCTAATGTTGCATTAACTGTTTTTGAGGTATTAGTTACAGTTTACTGCATGAAGATTATAGAATGCTTTATTTGATGCATCATATTCTTGTTGCATACTGGCCAGTTTATGAATCAGCAAACAGAGTTCTGAGTTATAAAATTTAATGCACCTGTTGTGTTGATAGTATTACAGAATTAATTTAGTGACAGCTGTGATACAATTATTTCTCAGTCAAATGCAGTTTTATTAGTTGATATACTTTTTCCACTATACACAAGTGGCTTCTTCCCTGCTATGCACCAGTGGCATGCACAAACCAAACAGAAGCAGAATGATCTGAAAAAGTGAGTACTTCCCACGACAACCATAGCATCTAGTCTGTGTATCATACTACATTCTTACTTGTTATCTTGTGTGAATGTACTACTGTCTTGACACATGTTTGTCCCAGTGTCTCCTGTAAAGCCCCTTATAACATAGAGCCACATACTGCTGAATACATTGATTCATCTTCATCACTGGTATGTCAATGCCAGCTGCTCATGTGATAGATTCCAGATATGTCTGAAGATAATTGCTACTGTATAAATAGTGTCATTGGGACAATTATGATACATAAAATAGAAAATAACCCACTGAAATACTGAGTTTTATCTTATTTCATAACTTTTCACTCAACAGACTGTAGGTGTAGAATAATCCCATATTCTAGAACTTTCTTGTATTATGCGATTATTATTGTGTGGTCCTCAACTTTTAGAGGAATTAAGCCAAACATACTCCAGTGGAGCTGTCTATATTACACTGAACAAATTGAATAATGCAGAAGTGTTGGCCCGATGACATGAACTCAGAAATTGCTGGACCACTGAGAGCTGCTCTTTTTTGCTTAAAAATCATTTATTCCATATTAAGCAAACAATATGCAAGGACTTCAGAGAATTTCAAGTACATGCTATCCAAGACTAACATTTAAATCAAATAGTATGTAAAAAAGCATGTGTTGATGAAAGGTTTGAAGAAAATATGTGAATCAAGTCTTTGAGGAAAAAAAAGTTTCTCTGGACCTGTGCTGTCCAGTACAGTAGCCACGAGCTCCTGAGCTTTATGTGGCTCCTGAACTTTATGTGGCTGCTCCAAATTGAGATGTGCTGCAAGTGTAAAATGAACACCAGATTTCAGAGAGTAATCAAAAAAAAGGTATAAACTATCTCATTAATGATTTTTATAATGATCATATGTTGAAATGGTAATATTTTGGATTTTTTGATATATTGGCTAAATCAAATATCTTATTTAAATTAATTTCACTTGTTTCTTCTTACTTTTTTAAACATAGCAACTAAAAATGTTTAAATCACCAGGCCCTCATCATAATTGTTGAACAGAATATTCTATTCTAAAGGGTAATAGTATAAACAAATCCAGTTTTAGAATAGAAGGGAAAGCAATTTGCCAGAAGATTGATTGTATCATAGAAAAAAAAAATGTATTCTCTTCATAAGAATGAAATGACTGTAGTGAATACTTTTCTCTGTTGAGGAACCTTCAAAAGTTTTCTTTTTGACCGTATCTCCTAGATACTTTTTTAGCAAGGTATAGCCCATTTATCTTTGCCTATTGAACACAGTGTCTTAAAACTGTGTTGCAGGTCTCTTCTTGTTAAGGGACTTTATTTTTTCAAGCCCAGGCTTTGTTTTTCTATCTGTCATCACCCATTATACCTCAGTACTAATTTAATTTTTGTTTCTGATAAAGATAAAAAGAGTAATGTCCTCGATTGGAAGAATATTTTCAAGGCTACTAGTAAATACAGCCTTGTTTGGGTTTCCATTTCTGACTTTAAAAATTGTCTTAATTATGTTCTCCTGCCTGCTTTAATTTATTGTTAGCACTACCCAAGCTGTGATCTGTTCATTTCCCTGTGAATAGATTCACATTTTACAAAAGTCTAGCTGTCCTATCAGGAATACATTTGTAGCTTGTTGGTTGACATTTAGATCAAGTCAAAGAGTTGAAAGTTATCACTTGGTTATCCGTTACCAGAAGACTAATAGGAAGTGGGGGTTGGGGCAGTCCATTAGTACTATAAGCTCAGAGGAAATGAATTCTGTCAGGCATCAGAGTTACCATGACAGAGCTCTAAAAATCTGGATTTTTAGCGGTTGCATGGTAATGATTTAGTTGTCTTATCTTTTCAATTGATAGAATCCATTAAGTTGGCTTTGATATTAATGAATCACTGACAGTATGGTCACTATATTGACAGGCATCGAATTAATTTCTAAACGTGGACAGGGCTAATAAAACCATAAACAAGTAGTTCAATTATAAAATAATGAATGAAAGCCTATTTAATAAATGACTTTAAATTAACAATGTCACAGAGTTGGGTGAAGTGATGGGCACCTGTAGTCCCAGCTACTCAGGAGGCTAAGATGGGAGCATCACTTGAGGCCAGGGGTTTGAGACCAACCTGGGCAACATAGCAAGACCCCATAAAAAAAAAACCATATCACAAATAATGCAGGAATTTCAAAACTTACAAAGATATTTGTGTTTCATTCATATATAAACAAAACAATTCTAAAATTTTTCTATTATTTAAATGAGGTAAAGAGATATGCCATAATATTACAAATTTTCTTAATCAACATTACAAATTTGAGATATTTGTCAGCTGTTTTAAACTTATTAGCTTCAATGTTTTAACTTTAAAAATTATTATTGAAGTACCAAGTGCTTAAATATAAAAACAGAATCTTTTACTTTAAAACAATTCAAGATCATCAATCTGAAATGTGAAATCATAGAATAATGGATTATTGTCCTTTACAGCCATTGTTTTATCATCTAGAATGTATTGTGCTTTAGGGCTAATTCTTAGTAATGTGTTATCAGAAACCTTGAGCTCTATATTTTTGAATGAAACATCTAAGCAATATATCTCTTTAAAAACAAATACAAAGATTTAAGTCACAAAACGTGATTTAAGTCACAAAACAAACAATATAAACATACACTGTAGTTTAAGTAACAAACAATATTTAAAAAGCAAAACATCTTTTCATCTTACTAGTTTTTTATAGCTTAGATTATATAATAGTTTAATTTTAAAACATTGAAATTGAGAAATTCAAGTTGAGCTAAGACAAATGTAGTTTCAGATAAAGTTTTAAGAGCTGGGTGATATAATCTGCCTTTGTTCAACACAAAGAAAACACTGTATTGATATATGAAGCAATTTGGTGGTGTGGTAGCTAATATTAATCACATCAACTTGCCAGTCTGAATAAGTCATAATTCAACTGAAACCATTTGATTGAATGTTTGATTACAAGGAAGGTGTTATGGTTCAATAGTTTTTTGCATTCTGATTGACAGAAGCCCCTACATGCAAGTTCTCGCCTATCTTCTTACTTCTAAACAAAATAGTTTTCCTTTGTTTCTATGTCAATTAACCACTTCAGGGTTTTCCTTCAAAATCTCGAGATTTGAATCTCTGATTTAAAATCAGCAGGGAGGGAATAGGATTGTGTTGAAATGTTGCTGGCCTCTCATTCACATTGGTCCAAGTCCTTCTTCTGAATGGTATGGGGCAAGCTTAGGCCTTTATTTTAATTTTTTTCATTAGGCATTCTCTCTTGGCACTTTGACTTCTTCGTAGAAGCCTTAACATTCTTGGTAGAAGCTTTGTATTTGGCAATGTTTCCTTAGGTATCAGTAGGTCCCCAAACATTTATAAAAGATGTGACTGGGAGGAAATGGGCTCAAATGTGTGGTTTAAAACCAGCAAAGAAATTGGCAAACATTTCTGAGGATCACTGACCTCTCCGTGAAATGGCCAAATCCAGTATGAAATTGAGGACACCTATGTAATAATTCTTTTGTACAATTTGCCATTCAGTTAGACTGTATAAAATCAATCAACATTGATTTAAACTGCTACCATGGAATACAAAAAAAATGCTTGGATGAGATCTCTACTCTAAAGCAAGTCACAGTCTACTTGGCAGTTGGAGAGGGACAGATAAAACTAAGATTATGACACTGGGCAAGACATGGGAGCGTGCAAGTGCTGTAAGGAGGCACTCACCGGCTGGCGCTAAAGAAGGTTCCTAGATAATGTGCCAGTTGAATGGGATCCTGAAAGAGAAATAAGAATCTGTCACCATTACAGAAGGTTCTTTGAACTGATCCAAATATTGAGAAGAGGAAAGAGGAGGATAAGAAATGAAAATTTAAAATGTGAACAAACTGAGACAAAGGCCTTAGCAACTAATGAAGTGGGTCATTTTAACTCAGCTATGATAATCTGACTAGACCAAAATTGCAATCACTTGACCTCAGGTTTTTTTTTAAATTAGAAACTTTTGGCTTACTTACATCAACGTACTCCATACCCAAAAGACAAAATCAGGGAAGTTCATAAAGTTATTTTCAAACTAAAAGAAAGTCAAGAAACCTTATCTTACTAACGCATAAAGAAAGAATAAATGTTATACAATTTGGAAATTAAGCTTAAAGGGAATATTTGGGGGATTCAGTTCAGTATGAAATTTTATTTTATGATCTAAAAGATTCATTCATTCTCAAGTCACCAAAGGAAATATCATAAACTTGTTCAAAATGAAGAGGAGAGCATGGAAAAAGCTATTCTTATCTATGCAAATATAAATAAAATGGGACTTCCTATGACTAAAATAATCATTCCTAAATTCCTGCAACTGAAGATGCAGTTTAAAATTGGACGGTTTTAGATAGGTATTTTTACATCTTCAGTTTCTACAAAGTCACTTTCTCATTTAATAGCCATTTATGGAACCCCTTTTAGATGTCAACATTCTATTTGAAGTTGTGAGGATATAAACGTAAGTAAGATAGTCTCTGGCTTCAGAGCTTATAAGGAAATATTTCCATATCTTCAAAATATCTCCTGTTTCATCTTCCATATCTCCCATTAAAACCAAAAAATTTTCTGTTCAGTTTCAGTTACCTTTCCATGCGATCTGTAATCTGGCCTTTCACCCTTGAGCCCTGCTGTTATCCACCCACTTCAGCCCGAGCATTTCTCAATAGCTAAATTGTGCTCCAGTTTGAAAAACACTGACTCAGAAGGTAGTTTGTTACTCCTTCTTTGATTTGAATTTGTGGAAGAAATCCACAGGAGTAGCTTGATTGTAGAAGTTGGGCAGTTATAACAATTCCATCAGTCCAGGTGTGAACTATGGTCAGAAACAAGACAGTAGGTGTGGAAGAGACACTGACTTCCTGAGGCAGAGGTGCAGAAGACTGGAGATGCCACGCCTTTGTCCTGGGCTTCCTGAAGTCTCTCAGAACAGCCTCTCTTTTGGTATCCCTTTATTTGTATGCTGAGTAAATCTGAGAATGCTGGTGTGCTTTCTCCAGAAAATTTGTCTAAAGTCTGAATGAAGAGACAGACTCCAAAAAATAACTTAATTAATTACCACCTTTGATAAAGCAGACAGGCCCAAAAGGACAGGGCTCTCATTGAATTATGCCTTTTCCTTTGCTTTCCATTTAGATGTTAACAAAAATTTTACTTTTAGAATTACTTTATCAAATTTAGACTATAGTTTTTATGCATTTGTAGCTAAAAATATCTGCAGAAATCTAACACCCTGGTCTTCCAAAGCTATAGGTAATGTAGGTCTATTTCACTATTCCACACATATATGTACACAGAACTGTGTACTGTGTAGGGATAAATTCTTAATTGTTTTTTGTTTGTTTATTTGTTTTTACAAAGGCATTTAATTGTATACAAAGTAAAGAAAGTGTACAGGGGATTTTCCATGGAATATAGCTCATACTTATCTACATAACAGTTGATATTTCTTAAAATTATGAATGAGAGAACTCAGTTATTCTTAGCCATCTATCAATGAAATTAAACTTTTTTCAAAGAAATAATGACTATCAAAGGGATAGTTATGACATTGTCCATACATATTCATACTTTGAAAGTCACGGTTGAGTTTAGTCTTTGCACTTTATACACTTTAGCCAATGGGTAAATAAGACCTAGACTCTGAGGCCAGTCATCAGAATGCACTGCTTGGTAAATGCAACCCTATTACAATAACTTCTATGAGTATAGGGTGGTGCCATATTTGATGGTAACCTTCATCCTCTGTGAATGCATATAACACAGTGGAATTCAGATCGCACTTGATAGTCATGAGAAGGCCACAGTGTGGAAGTGGGCATTGTTTGTGAAGGTAGGACTTCATCACTGTGTTGATTACACTAGCTGAGTTCATTACATTAAGCACATATGGTTAAAAGAGCAAGTCCTACCAGGAAATATGTATCAATGTACGGGTCCTTTGGAAACTGTTACATATGTACAGTTTGGACATGCACTAACTACAAATGAGATACAGATTCTGGGACACTAATCATATTTTTAGATGAGCTCACAGGATCACTGATGTTTAGCTATTTCATCATTTTCTAGTATATTATATTCTATACCAGTGCTTTCAACTACATTTCCAGATAATAAAATTGACTTTTATGCCAGAAAGTATAACAAATCATTCCTAAACTCAAATAGACCATAGCATTTACAAAAATTCAAATATATTTTATTCCAGAAACATAGGCGGCTTACAGTCCCTCAACATTTAAAAATATTTTAATATAAATAGAATGGGTGATACCCAGGAATGTTCAAATTCAGAAAAAATAAAAAACACTGGGGCTCACAGTTTCACTCATGGGTCAAAGCAGCATCCTAAAATAAAAGATTAACACCAAAAGAGGCCTGGGATTTGATTCCTAGCAAAATCTGCGAGGTTTTATACATAGTAATACCAATAATTGAAGAAACAATAATTGAAGAAAGATCTATCACTGTGACTTGAATGTTAAAAGAAGAAAAGCGTTCTCAAAGCCCATCCCTCAATAACAAATTAATATGTATAAAAATCTAATTACCAACTCTATATCGAAATCTTAAACTCTAATGGACGTCTGAGATTTACACATGTTTAAATGAGATTTATCCATGTTTAAATAGCATGCCTATGAGAACTAAATGTGTCTCTTGGCTTCCAGTCTCCAAATGACCACTAAGTGCTTCCATATTGCCCTTTCAGAAATAAAAGAAGTGCACTTTCTCTCCATAGTTACCATTACTCAGGTCCCTTGCCACCTTCCATCAGCTCTAAACTATGATACTATTGACACTGTGCCAAAGAAACAATGTAGTGAAAGTGAGTAGAGTAATATAAAATATTTTGATTTGGTAATACTCCAAAGCACTCCATTTGTTATTTTATGCCTCTTAAAATGCAACGTAACAAGTTCTTAAAAAATCTAGAGATTGGCCAGGCACAGTGGCTCACACCTATAATCTCAACACTTTAGGAGGTCGAGATGGAAGAATCGCTTGAACCCAGGAGTTCAAGACCAGCCTAGGCAAGATGGTGAGACCTCGTCTCTACAAAAATAAATTTTAAATTTTTAAAAATTAGCTGGGCATAGTGGTGCACACCTGTAGTCACAGCTATTTGGGAAACTGAGATGGGAGGATTGCTTGAGTCCAGGAGTTTGAGGATGCAGTGAGTTATGATCATGCCACTGCACTCCAGCCTGGGTGACAGACAGACATCCTGTTCCTATTAAAAAAAAAAAAAAAAAACCTAAAGATTATGAGGTGTATTTTTTTCTTAAGCAAAAAACTAGATGATTATGCCTATTTTAAGAAAGGCAAATATAAACCCCCCTCCCTCAAAAAAACAAACAAACAAACAAACAAAAAAACAGTTAATTTAGGAATGAACCACCTGAGTATCAAAAGTGTGTTTTCTCTCTTAACCATAGAAACATACTCAAGCAAGACGGGATTCAAAGAGATGCAGAATAAGTGAAAGTAAATAGTGGCTGCCACTGATAATTAGAGATCCACTAAAAAATCAAACTGAAAGATTGCTGAAATTAGAATATAAGCTAATGGGAAAACACGATGGAGTCTACCGAGATCTATTTTACAAATAGATTTTACAAACGCATCTACTAGATACCTACACAGTTAATATAACAATATTTTCTACTCTCCCAAAATAATATTTGTTATATAATACAAAAGCATTCCAAGGAAATGTAGAGGGTGTTTTTGTAGGTGACCTGAGCTTTTTAAGAGAGGGAGACGAGGCAGGCATTTATCCACCCACCCTGGTCCGTGTGTTTGCACTCCCCACATAAACACTGACTGAGCAGTGCTAACCAGAACATGTCATCTTTGAGTCTGAAGCCAATGTTCCAGGTCTCAGTAGGAGCTTTTGTCCAGGTGAGAAATGGGATTGGCCCTTAGCAACTATGATTCAATACGTGTCATTTTCTATATACTGAAATTAGAGAATAACTCTATTTCAGGAGTGGGGGGAAAGGCTTGAGCTTTAGACATTGAAGTTGGCTGCATCAAAAATATGTTGACAGTGCTAAAAGGCTCATTCCCCACCTTTTGGTATTTTTTTCTTTCTTGCCCCTATCCCATTATTTATTTATGTATTTATTTATTTTTGGTAGGCTTGCTATTCTCATTTTGTTGCAAGGCTGCATTTTAATTCATCTGACTCTGCAGTTTAACAAAGCTCTTTGACACGTCTGTTCATTTGTTCTCAGCTGGTGAATGAGCAACAAGAAAGCAGACCCCTCCTGAGTCCCTCCATCGATGACTTTCTCTGTGAAACCAAATCGGAAGCAATAGCAAGGCCAGTAACATCCAATACAGCTGGTAATTCTTTCACTTTTAACTGTTCCTCAACTAGAGTTAATTTTAACTATATAGTAAAGTGCACATTTTTTCCATAATATATTTTAAGTGAGGAAATAATGTTTGCAACCAAATGAAACTTTAGAATGTATACTATTTAGCGTAAACGAATAAATCACAGAAATTGCAATGTATCTCACCCAACGAATTTTGCTGAACATAAGTATACCACTATTAGCAATGAATCATGTTTTCATGTATATTTTCATATTTACATATTTATATCTAAAGTTGCATCACACTAGAAAATCTTTAAAACAAAAACACCTATTTCAGAGTAAGGTTTTTCAAGTTCTGGCTGATGGTCCAATTATTTCTGGAAATATTTTATATAACAGAAGTCCAGTAAATAAAAATGTGGCAATCTTTTCAAGTGGATTTAAATGACAAAATATCCTGCAGCTTTGGGATAGTACAGGGCCAGTTTCATTTTCTGTCATGTAAGTGTGTTACTTGCTCCCCGTTACAACAGTCTATTTGAACGTTCTCCTGGAATTAAACATTCTCAAATAGTAAGCCATCCCCTGCTCAGTGCCTGTCACATACAGGAATAGGCACTCAATAAGTATTAATCCATTGAGTGAGTACAGGATGCCACTGGCATAAATTACACTTCCCTTGTAGAAGCAGTCTTTCTGCATTGATTTCATTCGGTCAGCATTCACATTCAAAGTCATGTCATTCAAATAAGAATGAAAAAATGATGTTCAGAATCAAAGAACAAAGGTTATGTTGGATGTGCAGAGCAGAATTTAATGGAAAAAGGAAAGGATAATCACATACTATCTTGTTATATTTGTTCCATTTTGTCATCTTGGCCTCAGTTTGCTGTTGGCTTGCATATTTTCATTATATTTCTAAGTGAATAAAATCACGGGAAAAGGAAATCGTGATTTTTCCAAAACACCAAAAATTACAAGAAGAGTAACTAGCATGAGATAGAGAGGCTCCTTATGTGAGGTCATATTTTACAGTTTCTGGGTTCAAACTCCATGAATTCCAACCCTGGCTCTGTATCCAGGGGCATGTTGCTTAACTAAGCCTCAGTTTCTTCATTTGTTTGATAATAGTAAGATCTACATCTCATAAGTTCATTGGAAAGATTAAAGGAAGCAATCCATGAAAAAGCTTAACACCATGTAAACTCTAACTGGTGTAAAAATGTCTGTTAGATTTTAGGTGAGAACAGTGTGTACTCCCTACACTTTCATTTTCAATTGCATTGACTTTTTTATATCACACCACAGTAATCATTTTCTAAATTCAGCTATCACTTTCAATAATCAAGAAATTAAATGGTACTTGGCAAATTCTAGGTAAGAAATTAGACAAGTTCACATACTATCAGATGAGATTCATTCCTCTGATCCATGAAACTGGAGCTGGCCCCTTCAAAACTCAAGAACTATCCCAGGAAAATACAGAGAACCTTGTATGTCTAATTGCAGGTGAATCCATGAGAATTGTATGCACTGTGAACTTGTTCTTTATGCTCCAATTATCATTGATGGGAAAACTAAGTCACTTAGAAAGGATCCACCCTAAGAGAGCAATATAAGATTTGATTCAAAAGCTTCTTTTCAGCTTGATTGTTCTCACATATAAAAGAGAGACCTGTGAAATATTGGAGAAAAAAAATCAAAAGGAGGTATAATTTCTTGCAATCCCAATACCTACAATGTTGCCCTCTGTATTAGTCCTAGGGCTGCTGTGACAAAGTACCACCCACTGAGTTGATTCAACAACGGAAATTTACCATCTCAGTTCTTAGGGCTGGAAGCCCAAAATCATGCTTTCAGCTTGGCCACGCACCACATGAATGTGCTTAGTAAGGATCTATTCCAGGCCTCTCTTCTAACTTCTGGTACTGCCTTGGTTTATGGCAGCATAACTCCAATATTCATGTAGTGTTTTCTCTGTGTGTGTGCCTCCCAGTGTGCATGTCTGTCTCTGTGTCCAAATTTCCCCCCCTTTTTTTTTTTTCAGGCAGAGTCTCGCTCTGTCACTCAGGCTGGAGTGCAGTGGCACAATCTCGGCTCACTGCAAACTCCGCCTCCTGGGTTCAAGCGATTCTCCTGCCTCAGCTTGCCGAGTGGCTGGGACTACAGGCACATGCCACCACGCCCAGCTAATTTTTTGAATTTTTAATAGAGACAGGGTTTCACCGTATTAGCCAGGATGGTCTCCATCTCCTGACCTCATGATACGCCCACCTTGGCCTCCCAAAGTGCTGGAATTACAGGCATGAGCCACCGTGCCTGGCCCCAATTTCCCCTTTTTATAAGGACATCAGTCCAGTTAAAGTAGGGGCCCACCCTATTCTAATATGGCCTCATGTTTAATTGTATCTCGAATGAACCTATTTCCAAATAAGGTAATATTCTGAATACTGGGTATTAGGACTTCTTCATAGACCACTCAATCCATAATACTCTCCAACGTAGGGGGTCTGGTAAAATAGTGTTCTGAGACCAGGGATTTTTTTTTCTCACCTTCATTATTCAGTGCACCTGATTCATACAGATTTTTATCCTGAAGAAAGGCTCTTGTTTGATAACGTGTTTTTAATATTAAGAGTATATCTCAAGGCAAAAATATTATATATTTTTTAATTCCTAAGAAATCTAGCTTTTGTATAAATCAATACAAAATTTTAAAAATTTAGGAAATATTTACCTTTTCTGGAGGTCAGTCCATGACTTTTTATCTCTATGAAACCTAAAAGAACATGTCTTTTGCCTCATAGAAGTTCTAAATTATAATTTTTTTCTGCCCAGTTCAATTAGATTATCTGAAAAACAAAAGTTTTTAAGAGTGCCAACTATTTAAATTATTCCTCGGACTATCCAAACTGCCAAATAATTAGAAGCTCAACAAACAAATTAATCAAAGCCTTATCAATAAAGTCAGCACACTGCCTTAAGGTTAAGATAAAGTCTAGAGAGGACTGTTTAAGAACACAGGCTGTGGAGAGATGAGACCTGTATCCTGTATTTGAATCCTGGTATGAACACTGATGTACCAGTTATATTAGTTTTCTATTGTCACTGTAACAATTACCACAAATCTAATGGCTTAAAACAACACAAATTTATTATCCTAAAATCAAGATGTCAACAGAGCTACATTAGTTCTAGAGGCTCCAGGACAGAATTCATTTCCTTGCTTTTTCCTTGCTTCTAGAGGGCACCTACAATTTGGTGGCTTATGACCCTTGCTCCATCTTCAAAACCAGCAGCTCTCTCTCACACACATTGGTCTCCATCCTCGTATCTCCTTCTCTGGCTCTGACCCCCTAACTGCATTTTATAAGAACTCTTGTGATTACATTGGGCCCACAGGGATCATCCAGATTAATCTTTCAGTCTCCAAATCCTTAACTTAATTACATCTGCAAAGTACCTTTTGCCATGTGACATGTCAAGGTAACATATTTACAGGTTCTGGGGATTAGAATGTGGGCATATTAGAGGGGGGCGTTTTTCTACCAAACCAGCTGTGTGACTTTGGACAAGTTACTTAATATTGTCAAGCCTCAAGTTTTTCATATGTAAAATTAGAATACCTTTTTCACAGGAATGTTATGTAGACTAAACAAGGAAACATTCATAAGCACTTACCATATTATACATTTTCAATAAATAGTTTTTGTAATCATTTCCAACCGCATATATCTACAGTTTGCATCAAGCATGAATGCTTTCAGTAGAGTCTTCTAGTAGCAATAAATATTTATTTGCATCATGACTATGCTTATAGCGCTGTTCCAAGAGCTTTAGATAAGCACTTCATCCAATACTTTATAAAGTAGTTTTATCCTTATTTTAGGTGGGCAGAAGAAGTTCAGGGTCAGAGAGACTTTTTTTTTTTTTTTGAGACTGAGTTTTGCTCTTGTTGCCCAGGCTGGAGTGCAATGGCACAATCTTGGCTCACCGCAACCTCCGCCTCCCAGGGTCAAGCGATTCTCCTGCCTCAGTCTCCCAAGTAGCTGGGATTACAGGCATGCACCACCACGCCCGGCTAATTTTGTATTTTTAGTAGAGATGGAGTTTCTCCATCTTGGTCAGGCTGGCCTTGAACTCCCGACCTCAGGTGATCCACCTGCCTCAGCCTCCCAAAGTGCTGGGATTACAGGCATGAGCCACTGCACTCAGTCAAACTCAGGTAGTCTTAACCACTGTCCTGTGCTGCCTTATTTCATGTGCAATATGCATGGAACATCAAGACACCAAAATAGATTAGCTGAACTAAAGTGAAGAAGACAGGACAAAGTGCTACAAGGGTGACTGGCAAAACATAGCCTTCTCAGAAGCAACTGAGCTGGAAATCTCCCTGCTACAGCAAAAGGAAGGGAAGTCAATGACATCCTCTGGGCAATGGGATCCCACAGTCTATAAAGCTGTGAGTGGTGACTGACATGTGGTCCATGAGAAAAGTCTGCATATGTGACAATAAGATTACACCCAGAAGGCATTTTATTAGATCTACACTAACACACGCATACACACAGGTGCACACACACACACACTTTTCACATTCACTGTAAGAGGAGATTATCCTTTGTGCTCCTTTTTTTTAGAGACAGGGTCTTACTCTGTCACCCGGGCTGGCTCAAACTTCTGAGCTCACGCAGGCCTCCCACCTAGTCTCCCGAGCAGCTGAGACTACAGGTGAGGGCCATCACTCCTGGCTAGTTTTTTTTTATTTTTTTAATGGTTTTATAGTGACTGAATATATTGCCTAGGCTGGTCTCAAACTCCTGGCTTCAAGCAATCCTCCTGCCTCAGCCTCCCAAAACACTGGGATTACAAACGTGAGCCAGCACACCTCACCGGTTGGTGCTCTTAATTTAAGCACACAGATACTGAAACCCAAACCTTCATGTGCCTGAAGAATCTTTAAAATAGGATTTAAAAAATCAGCAGAGCAGACACCACCTTCCATACCAGGGCTGTCTTTGAAGCCCGTGTGGAGCAATAAGATTCTTCCTTTTAAATCTTAACTAAAGGACACGCACACGCTAAAATGTGATTTGTCTTTCTCCAGAGAGTGAAAGGCTGCACCCACTCTTCTCTCCTTTTGAAAACGTACTCTGCGGGGACTTTCCCAGCTTCAAAGCTGGCCATTCGACCTCCAAGTCACCTCCTTCATAGCAGCTGGGTAACCAATTAGGCCTTTTGTGTGTGCCAAGCATTTGTTTCACATTTGCAAGGAAAAAAACAAAGGGACAAAGAGCTCAGAACAAATATAGGAAGTGCCCAGGACACTTTGGAGGGGGAAAGAACCTTACTGAGCCAAGTTTGAATTCGCAGTTCACCCTTTTAGTAATTCATTTGTTCTGAATGTGAGAAGAAGATATAGAATTCAATTAGTACTTGCCAGCTGTTACTCCATAACAAATGTACTTCCTGTGTTCAAGTAGACAATTTTATAATTTGCTTCTGAAAGTCTAGGAGCAAGTGACTAACTCTTAATTGTTTGTACAATTAGTAAAAAGATATATGTGGCATTCTATATTCTGTCATCAATTCCCTTTCCTCTGTTATAAGGACATCACATTGGGCCTAGACACCTTGCCAGCGTAATAGTGTTCTGGCAATTTCTATTTGAACGTTCAGTGGATATAAAGTGTGAGGCATTCTAGCCTGTTTTGGCTGTCTGTCATGCTTACATTGTAGACATAAAGTCAAGCAGCTTAGTTCTGAATGCCACTTCTTTCCCTCCGCGTTCAAGTACTTCCTAGTCACAAAACATCCCTCGTATCTCAGGGCATCTTAGCATTGGGAAGTGGTTCCCATTGCCTCATGAAGATTCTGTTGAGATAAGCTGACACTTTCAGGCCACTTTATGATAAATTTGCTTCATAGGATCCTCTGTAGAATGCATATCTTTGTCTCATCTTCAGTTTTACTCCCAGTAGCATTTTCTCTTTCTGTCAGTATATGGATCTGATTCTTGTCTCAAATAAAAAGGAACAGTGAAAATAGGAGAACATCATCAACAACAACAAAAAGGATAGAAAAACATCATGAATTGGCTATAAAAGAATAGAAATCACATTTATTGAGTACCTATTGTATGCCTGGCACTTTACATACATTAGATCATTTAATCTTCATCTTATCCCTAAAAGACAATTAATTCCTCATTTTCAAATGAAGAAACTGAAACTCAGAGAGGGCAAGAAACTTACTTCAAGTCACACAGCTAAGCCATGACAGAGCCAGATGTTTCCACTTCACCAACAACATCCAACCACTGTGACTTGGAATTGGAATCAGAAAACGAGACTATTACGAGTGAAGTTTGACACACGATCCTAAAGATCCCATAGGAATGGTTAGCTCATGAAGCCCATGCACTACTAAAGAAATCCGGGTTGTGAGTTCAGTGGAGCCTGGCCCCTGCCTTCAGTACAAGGGAGAAGCAGACAGTAGAGTATCGAGACATCAGCAAAAATCCATTCCCCACCTAGAGGAAAAGCTTGGAGATTACAGAGGAATGCTGCAGTCATTGTTGTAGACTGCCACAAAGGGTTAATGCAAGTAGTTTCTTTGTCTTTCTGTGGCTTTTCTAAGTGAGCTGGGTGAAGAGATTCCATGCGAGGAAGCCACCAGTCTTGCTCAGAAGCTAGTCTCTCCAGTGTGGTGCCAGGGCCAGTGAAACAGCAGGGACTGGTGGAGAGGTAGAGCTGTAGGGACCTTCTCGAATTTGAATTTTCTATTTCTCACAATGAGTTAGTCAAAGTCTGGTTATGTGCACTGTAAAAGAAAGAAGAGGCAAAGGTTATAAAACTTCTTTTTTGAATTCTCATTTGCCTGATTTGCATTTGAACAACTTATTATTTCTGCTTTCATTAGAGTATTTAATGCAATGTAATCAACCTGCTAAGAAGTAAAAGTGTAACAGTTTTATAGTTAGTTACATTGAAATTTAAATTTGCATACTAAACAGCAAAGACATTAACATGTGTATCTATTCATCAACTATGGATTATAAAATACCTCTCTTGGGTGAACCCAAACAGGATGCCATTTTCTGATTGAACTGCTTAATTAAATAAAAGGTGATTAACAGCATTGCTTTATACCCCATATACTTTATTGTTTAAAATTAAAATACAAAGACATTCAACTTCACTAAATCTCTGAATATGATAGATTGACTCCTCTCTGGGAAACTGTAATCTAAAATAACCTTCAGTATAAATAAAGCAAAGCAATAAAGTAAATAGCATCTGAACTCAGATTCAGTTTCATCATTTTAATTTCATTCAAAGCTTCATCATTGCTGAGGCTGGTCTAAGTCCTTTCTTACCGGTTTGTGCCATGCCAAATATAAGAATAACATGCAGCAAATATCCCAGTCTAACAAGCTGTCTCTATAAATCAATGGTGAACTAACTTAATTCTAATCTATCCTACAAACATAAAATCTTTCTGTACCCAACTGAAACCTATTTAAAAAAAAAAAATTTCAGAGTAGTAAATGGGCTTATCTTAACCTCTTCCATTTCTGATAGTACTGACCACTGGCTTAGATCTCCTTGACCTGAGTGAACCAGTCTCTCAAACTCAAACCAAAGCCAAGAAGTCAGAGCCCTCATCAAAAACTTCATCCCTCAAGAAAAAGGCCGATGGATCTGACCTCATCAGCACAGATGCTGAGCAGAGAGGCCAGCCTCTCAGAGTCCCGGAGACTTCATCCTTAGACCTAGGTAAGGCAATCGCTTGTGGCTGTGGATGCTCAACCTTGCTCTGCTGGTGTGGATACAAGAGGAAAGTTCCACCAATGGCATTGAACAGTGAACAAAGGAGTAGAAAAGGCATAGTCCATGGTGGAAACTGGACAGGACATAGCTTCTTTTGGGCTTGAACTTTGTATAGCAATTGGGGAGCTCAACTTTGCATAACTGGTTGATTCATGTATTTATTCGACCCACAAATATGATGTGATTGATAGGTGCTGGGCATCAGGCTAGGCACTAAAGTTACAAATAAAGGTAAAATGTGCATCTTGCTCTTTAGGAGCACTCAGTCTAGGACAAGAAAGAGGGAACTTCTGAGTAACCAACTCTAATGCAAGGCCCGGGGCAGCCAGATCAAACAGTATGTAACAAGCGTGTTTGGGAATACGTGCAATACAATAATAACAGCTACCATTTGATGGTGGATTACAATGCCTAGGAACCACAGTACATTACTTACATATATTATCTCATTAAATTATCACAACTCTTTGAAACGTGCAAGGAACCAAGTTTCAAAATTTAAGCAATTTGCCCAAGATCTCACAGTTTATAAGAGGAAGAGCTGAAAGTTGAGCCTAGCTCTAGGTAACTTCAAAGCCCATATGTTTTCCACTATATTCCACCTCCTCTGAGAAAGGACGGCTTAGTTCTTAGCTCCTGGAACCAGACATATTAAGCTCTCCTTTCTCAAGAAAAAGAACAGTGACAGGTATTTTAGAAAGCCAAGAGGCCCATGAATCTTCCCTGGCTGTGACTGACTGCTGTGTGTGTAGGTATATGTGTGGGGAGGTGAATTTTGTATATACATTCATATGGAGATCATAGCTTATCCATAAGGTTATGAAGAATAAATGGAATACATATGTGAAATCACTTATTACTATGATATGTACATGTTAAATGGTCATGAATTAATTTATTCATTTGTTCAGCAGACATTTCTCTGAGTATCTACCATATTCCCAGCACATACTATGTGCTAGGAATACAAAGATAAATAATATAAGCTCTGTGCCTTAGCAAATTTACAGTGTAGTAGGGAGATAGAAAAATGATTAAATGATTATAATAAAATATTAACTATATGTAGCAATGAAAGAAAACCCAGATCAGTTACTACATGAGCCTCCTCATCATGCCATTGCCCCACCCAGTGGGAGAAGGTGTCTTACAAGAGGTACTATGTGAGCTGAGGTTTGAGGAGTGCGTAGGAATTTGCCAGATTCAAGATAGATCAGGAGAAAGATGGGGAGAACAGTGCAGGGTATCCCTGGTGCAGAAAGGAAAGGGATTCACGCACAAATAGATAAACACGGCAAGATGTCTTTTTAAGTAAATATACATATTTCAGTAGTACTCAAGGATAGAATAATGAGAGAAAAAGTCTGAAAATCACTTGTGGCAAGATCATAGGAATCCTTGGATGTCATGCCCTTAAGATTGGGGAAGGAGGGATGATGTTTGAAGAGTTCTACTAAGAGGAATGACAGCAATGGTTTCTATTTTAGAAAAATCCTTCTCTGGTGGATTTACGGAGAAAGGAATAGAGGCAATGAGACCAGTACAGAGATCCAACAGTGACAAGGGGGATAATGAGAAAGAGAGAGACAGGTTCCAAAAACTATGAAAACAAGACTTAGAAACAGATAATATGTATATGTGAGCAATGGGGACATGTAGAATGTGCCAAGCTCCATGACAGAAGATGGAAGAGGAGCAGGAGTGAACTATTGAGTTCAGCTTTGAACCTGCTATATTTGTGGAAACTTGGGACTTCTCTGTGGATACCTCCATTAGGCTGTTAAGTATATAGGTCTAGAACTGGAGAAAAAGAGCTGAGTAGGAAATGGAGATTTGTAAGTCAGAAGCTTGTGTATGAATGGATATTGGAACCATGGGTGTAGATGAGCTCTTCCAGGGATAGACTGTAAAGAAAGGAAAGAGAACCACGCCATTGCTCAAATTAGTGGCATACACAGGAACTCCTTTCCCCTGCCATCCCTCTTTGAGGTCTGTCTTTGGAGGGAAATTTTATAACTATCTCTACTATTTCCTCACCATCTAGGTTTATTCAGTTTTACAAATAAGTTAATAACATGTATAGATTTAGATAAAAATATATTAATATATTGATTGGGTGCAGTGGCTCATATCTGTAATTCCAGCACTTTGGGAGGCCAAGGCAGGAGGACTGCTTGAGGCCAGGAGTTTGAGACCAACTTGGACAACACAGTGAGATCCCATCTCTACAAAATTTTAAAAGTTAGCCTGGCATAGTGGCATAAGCCTGTAGTTCCAGCTACCTGGGAGGCTGAGGCAGGAGGATTGCTTAAGCCCAAGAGATTGAGGCTACAGTGAGCTGTGACTGCACCACAGCACTTCAGCCTGGGCAGCAGAGTGAGACCTTGCCTTAAAAAATAGAATATATTAATATATTACGATATAACACAATAAGCATGCAGATGATGAACACTTATTTCTCTGCTTCTGAGAAAATGTCCTATGAAGAAGTTGTAAAAGTATTTAGTTTAAAAGCACCTTTAAGAATAGCAGTGTTGGCCAGGCGCAGCGGCTCATGCCTGTAATCCCAGCACTTTGGGAGGCTGAGGCGGGTGGATCACCTGAGGTCAGGAGCGTGAGACCAGCCTGACCAACATGGAGAAACCCTGTGTCTACTAAAAAGACAAAGAAAAATTAGCTAGGCATGTTGGCACATTCCTGTAATCCCAGCTACTAGGGAGGCTGAGGCAGGAGAATTGCTTGAACCCGCGAGGCGGAGGTTGCAGTGAGTCGAGATCGCGCCACTGCACTCCAGCCTGGGCAACAAGAGCAAAACTCCATCTCAAAAAAAAAAAAAAAAAAAAAAAAAGAATAGCAGTGTTATTCACAATAGTAAAAAGGTGAAAACAACTGAAACGTATCATGAGATGAATGGATAAACAAAATGTAATATATACAGACAATGAACTTATTCCGCCTTGGAAAGGAATAACTTACATGCTACAACATGGATGAACCTTGAAGATATTGTGCTAGGTGAAGTAAACCAGGCACAAAAGGACAAATACAGGTTGAGCATCCCTAATTCGAAAATCTGAAATCCTCCAAAATCTGTAAGTGGAAAACTCCACACCTGACTTCATGTGATAAGTCACAGTCAGAACTTTGTTTTATGGATAAGATTATTTAAAATACTTTATAAAATTACCTTCAAGCTATGTGTGTAAGGTGTGTATGAAACATAATTGAATTTCATGTTTAAATGTGAGTCCCAGCCCCAAGATATCTCATTATGACATATGCAAATATTCCAAAAACCAAGAAAAAAAATCCCAAATTTGAAACACTCCTGGTCCCAAGCATTTTGCATAAGGAATAATCAACCTGGATTGGAGGATTCCACTTGTACGAGGTACCCACAACAGTCAAATTCATACAGACAGAAAGTAGAATAAAAGTTACCAGGTTTTTGCTGGGGGAATGAAAAGTTTGTGTTTAATGAGTAGAGTTTCAGTTTGAAATGATGAGAAATTCTGGAGATGAATAGTGGTGATGGTTACACAACAGTGTGAATGTACTAATGCTACTGAATTGTACACTAACATATGGTTTAAATGGTCAATTTGTTATGCATTTTTTACCAGAGTTTTTAAAAAGAAGGGGAAAAAAGACCTTAGAGAACATCATCTGCAAACTGATCTCTTTTTTCAGACAGAGTTTTGCTTTGTTGCCCAGGCTGGAGTGCAGTGGCGCAATCTGGGCCCACTGCAACCTCTGCCTCCCAGGATCAAGGAATTCCCCTGCTTCAACCTCCCAAGTAGCTGGGATTACAGGCATGCACCACCACACCCCGTTCATTTTTTTTTTTTTTGTATTTAGTAGAAAAAGGGTTTCACCATGTTGGTCAGGCTGGTCTCGAACTCCTGACCTCAGGTGATCCACCTGCCTCTGCCTCCCAATGTGCTGGGATTACAGGCGTGAGCCCTTGCCACCTGGCCCAATCTTTTTATACGCTAAAAAACTGAACCCCGAGATTGTTTCAGTGGTTTATTCACAGCCACACACCTGTAATGAGAGAGAATCTAGCCAGATTTTTTTTATCTATAAGAACTAAGCCACAGGGATAAAATGGTTCCAGGATTCCCTTGGCTGTCCTCATTGCCTCCTTTCTCTCTCTCCCCATTATAAATTCCCTCCTTTGGTGAAAAATTACATGCTTTATTCAAAAGCTGTGAAAGTGTTCTGATTTATCCCCACCTCCTTTTAACAATGAAGCTCATCTCTTTAAACAGAATTTCTTTCTGGAATCATGCCAGCAATGCCCCCAAACCCCTGCTTTAGCCAGAGACTGACAGGGTAGTGCTCCAGATGTACATTCTACACTGGATTGCACAGGCTCATGTACAAGATTCAGAATGTACACAGCTTCAGAAATAAATTCAGGTCAAACAACTTGATTGCATTAACTGTAAAAGCAATGCAATTTATCTTAATAGGAGATTTCTATTTAGCTGTACAAGTTTTAATTTTTATGCAACATTGAAAAGATAAAGGTTGATCTTGGGGCTTGGGACATTGGTTGAATGAAGCTCACTTTGATAAGATTTTTCAATCTTAATTAAGCTCTCTTTTTCTCTCTGCACCACATGCTCCCCCAACCTGCCTCACCCGCTTCCTCTGTACTTACTAGACATTCAAACACAACTGGAAAAATGGGACGATGTTAAGTTTCATGGCGATCGAAATTCCAAGGGACATCCAATGGCAGAGAGAAAATCATGCTCATCTAGAACTGGATCAAAAGAGCTCTTATGGTAAGGTATTTTGATACCAGAAAATGGCCATTTATTTATCAACTTTATGAGTGGCACTGAAATAGCCAGTGAGTTAAGTCAATCCAAATACTTGGCATCACATGTAACCCCTATGTAACAATACCAATTACTGTGGCTTCTACCAATTCGAATTATTTCATCTCAACTGTCAAAAATTAATTCAACTCAGTCAATAAGTGTTTTGAGAGATTTGTAATTCAACATTGGTAATAACGTTCTGAATGTGTAACTGTGCTGATTAGTAAAACTAGGTGTATATGTGTATATACATGAGAATATTCAATATATTAAATAATAGTTAAATTTTTGCAGTTATAAGGTAGCTTTTTTGGTTTGCTCAATCATCTACTATCAGATAATCAAATAATTCAGAACAGTGCATGGAAGCTTACGAGAAAATCTGGCCACCTGAGTTGTACCATATTTTTGAAGCTTCCTAAAGGGCAGTATCCAGCATCCGTCTCCTACTGCCCTCCCACATCTCCATTTATCATGACATTTCAAATTCTGTATAAGGATAAAATCTCTCCTGAGACACTTGTTGGGAAGTTCTTCCCCCCACCAAAAACAAAAAACAAACAAAAAATAATAATAATTTTTTTATGAAACAGAATTTTCTGTAACAAAAATGGTACTGCATTTATTGACTTTTTGCCCATAATTGAACTGAATTTTTAATCAAAGATAATAACACCTAGCACATTGTAGCCTCTTACATTCTGAAAGTGGCCATTATAATAGAAATACATGAAACTTATCTTTATCATCAGAATTTTGATGAGAGCTTTGACATCATGGCTTTCAATGATCCAAATTACCTCGGTTTCTTGACTGGATTTATAGCTTAATTTTGTTTCTAGATGTACATTTAATTTCCTTCATGCATCCCTTATAGGTCCTCAGAGCACAGATCTCAACCAGAACTGAGTGTTGGAAAAAGCGCCCTCAACTCTGAGTCGGCTTCAGAGTTGGAATTAGTGGCTCCAACTCAGGTAACAAAACTGATTATTCAGTGAACACATCTTTTCCTGTATATAACATACAGCATAAATGTTTTATTTTCATTTTGTACAAGAAGTTTGAAGTATATTTTATACATTGCGTTTCATGTGCTGTTTCATTCAGTAGCTATCTCAATGCTTAAAATAGCTGAAATACAGGTATATATATGTATATCTACACATTTGGCTGGAAAATGTGTTAATGAATTCACTGTGTACTTAGCACTTTTTCCTTGTTCTATCATTTACTGTTCTATTATTTTGTAATACAAAATCTGTTCTACTCTATTATTAGCACTGTTTACATAACAGAACTCAATGGAGAGGAAATTACATCTTGAGTGTTCATTCACATCTATGCCCTGTGGAACGTACTACACATTGGTACCCTGACTGTCATATTAAAATAAATGTCATACTGAGAAATATATTATTATAGTATTAGGAGTCATGATGATGATAATAAGAGCTACTATTTGTGAGTGCCATTAAGTATCAGGGACTTTACATATGTTTTTTAAGTGTTATATATAATACTCAAATAATCCTGCGAATTATTATTAACCTCACTTTAAAGATACTCTTTAGTCTCAGTGACGTCAAACACATTTTCCTGGGACACTCAACTAATTCACTGGTGGAAGTAGGGTGTGAACCAGGTCTGTCTGTCCATTACTTGAACCTTAAGTTCAGTTTAACTGGCTGTTTTGTAACTAGTTATCTCCTATGATTAAGACCATATCTCGGCCGGGCGCGGTGGCTCACGCCTGTAATTCCAGCACTTTGGGAGGCCAAGGCGGGCCGATCATGAGGTCAGGAGATCAAGACCATCCTGGCTAACATAGTGAAACCCCGTCTCTACTAAAAATGCAAAAAATTAGCCAGGCGTGGTGGCGGGCCCCTGTAGCCCCAGCTACTCGGGAGGCTGAGGCAGGAGAATGGCGTGAACCCAGGAGGCGGAGCTTGCAGTGAGCCAAGACCATGCCACTGCACTCCAGCCTGGGCGACAGAGCAAGACTCCATCTCAAAAAAAAAAAAAAGACGTATCTCCTATGATTCTAAGAAAGCCAAAGTCATTCTCAATCTTTTCATTCCCTTGAACACTTTTAAAGGCCTTGATCTAAAACCACAAAGGTATCATAAGGTGTGTGTGTCCAAGTTCATGCATTCTACAATCCAGTTGAGATGAGACTCAGTGTTTAAACAAAATAAGCGTAATAAAATAAGCAACAGAAATTTTCTTGAGCTTACTAGATGTTGAAACCAAAAGAGGAAATATACTATCTGAGGTGAAATAAAGAGATAGTTATAATAATAGCAGATATTATTGAGTGCTATGATAAGGACTTCTTACGTATTAACTCGTTTTTTTTTCTGTTAAATAACTGGATCAGATAAGTTCAATTTTATAGACAGTGAAACTAAGATACAATGAGCTGAAGAAACTTGTCTGTGGACTCACAACTAGTAAGTGGCAGAGAGAGGGAGGACACAGACAGAGGAAATCTTCAGCAAATAGAAGGCCTCTGGCAACTTTTCTAAGCCACCAGCAGCGCCCCCTACAAATACGTGAGCCTCCACAAGGGAGGACCATTAGCGCTCCCAGATCTTAGCTGGAAAACAAGTCCACTGACTTCCTGAACAAATAGCCCTGCAAACGTCAATGAATTGTAAACGTAGCATGAAAAGGTAGTTTTTTCCTTTGTGCTCATTCTAAATGTATTTATTTTTTAAAAGAAAATGTTAGTATTTCCTATATCAGAAAAACATTTCTTGATAAGTACAGTAGAGATATAGGCTCAGCTAAAGTGATCGGTACTGTTTCATAAACTGGAATTCTTGGAACAATTTAATGTAGCAATAAAACGTTTGTTTCTAAAGCCGGTGAGACTTGGCACAGGTAGGCTGTTCTACAAGGAGCTGAGGTGGAAAATCAGCTGGTGTCCCTGGTTGCCATAGAGACCCAGGATACATTTATCTTATTATTCCAATGACTGCTACTCTCCTCCTCTTTGTCTGATTTCATCCCACCAAATTGTCCTTCCTCTTACCCATCAGTACACCTTACTTTAAACAAAGACAAAGTACTTTAGAAAATTTTCTCAAGACGATATTGTCTCCTAAACATAGTTTAAAATGCACATGAGAGTTTTCTATCTGGACAAATCTTAATGAATCCTTTTAGAGAGTTATCAATTATTAGTAAATAACTTACACTTTATTTGTTTTTTAAAAAACATTGCATGTTTACTTATGTAGATTTGCCTAGACTAAGGAAATTCATAATCTCCTAGTTTTAATTTCAGCCTATGGTTAAATTAGGAAGATTTCATGAATTTGGGACTTAATAGATCTGAAACACCAAGTCACTCAGACAGCAGGAGAATAACCTGATCAATCTACTTGTAATAAAAACAAAAATATGTTAAAAGAAAAATCTCACTGTGCACAGTGACTCACGCCTGTAATCCCAGCACTTTGGTAGGCCAAGGCAGGTAGATCCCTTGAACCCAGGAGTTTGAGATCAGCCTGGAATACATAACAAAACCCTGTCTCTATAAAAAACACAAAACTTAGCTGAGCATGATAGCACAAGCCTGTAGCCCCAGCTCCTCAAGAGGCTGAGGTAGGAGGATGACCGTGCCTGGGAGGCAGAGGCTACAGTGAGCTCAGACTGAGCCACTGCACTCCAGCCTGGGAGACAGAGGAAGACCCTGTCTCAAAAAAAGAAAGAAAAGAAAAACCTTAGCCAAATTAAATTTAACAGAGTAACTAAGCAAAGAACAATTCACGAATCAAGCAGCCTCCTGAGCCAGAGTAGGCTCAGAAAGACTCCAGTGAAGCTACAGGAAGGAAGATTTACAGAAAGTAAAAGGAAAGTGATGTCCAGAAAACTAAAATGAGGAACAGAAACAGCTGTATTGGTTGCAGCTTGGCATTTGCCTTGCTTGAACACGGTTTGAACAATTGCCCCCCTTTGATCAGCCAAAACTGTGTGATTGGCACAGGAGTAGGTTACAGTTTGTTTACATCTCCATTTAGGTTATGGTTCACTGCGTACAGAGAAATGTTTAGGTTGAACTTAAAATATGTAAGGAGTTGATTTATATACTGTTAGAAGCATAACAATATATTGTCTTTTAATATATGAACTATTTATACAGATAAAATCATGAAGGTGGTATAAAAATTCACCTTAAAAGTATAACTCAGATGGGGCCAGGTGTGGGGGCTCACGTGTGTAATCTCAGCATTTTGGGAGGCCAAGGTGGGTGGATTACTTGAGGTCAGGAGTTCAAAACCAGCCTGGGTCACATGGTGAAACCCCGTCTCCACTAAAAATACAAAAATTAGCCAGGCTTGGTGGCACATGCCTATAGTCCCAGCTACTCAGGAGGCTGAGGCATGAAAATTGCTTGAACCCGGGAGGCAGAGGTTGCAGTGAGCCAAGATTGCACCACTGCATTCCAGCCTGGGTGACAGAGCGAGACTCAGCCAAAAAAAAAAAAAAAGTATCACTCAGATGGTTCCCAGGAAAATCAAGGAGATGTTTTCTTCTCTTTCAAGCCAACATAAATTATCTAAGGCAGTGACCCGACAGGTGAAGACTATTTACAAAATTCCTTTAAAAGTTGTATTTCAGAGTCACAAAGAAAATGGAAGCTCACAATGTGAATAACTAATGTTTCCAAATTTTCTTTATAAGACGAGGAAAAGGAAAAACATAGTCTAGCCTCTTTCAAATAGTGTTTTGAATGCTGTAGGGATAAAAGGAACTTTCTTTCCACCTCTGGAAGTTTTGATAATTTGAGTCTACAAAACAAAGTGATTAACAGGAGAAAAGGTATGCCAACAGATTGATGTGGAAGCATGCAGAGAGTCACACAAAGTATGAAACTCAGAGAAGGGCCGGATGCTTGGAGCCTAAATATCCTCTTCATAGAGGAGACAGAAGTAGGGAATGATGGTACTTTTAGAGGAAGAGTAAATGATTTTTAGGGGAAATGAAGGGGCCTGAAGAACAGACAATAGCCTTGTAACTGTAACAGGTTCATCACCCAATGCAAGTCAGTTAGCCAAGACACCAAGTTGCAACAGAGAAAGAGGTTTGATCATAGTGTCACAAAACAAGGAGATGGGAGGAAACCTCAAATCCAGCTCCCGGAGGAGTTTGGGGCTAGGGTTTTAAGGGTCTTGGAGCGGGCAGAAGTGTGGAGATCATTAACTGGTTGAAGAGTGCAGGGTGAAGCTATTGGACAGAGACATGAAGAAGCTGTGTTCTCATGCTGATCCCATTCCTCTGTGGGGGGTCTTCAAACTGGTTGCTGGAATTCAGGGTCTGAAAAACACCTTAATGATCCTTAAACAAAAGCCCTGTGATCTGAATGTCAGAGATCCTGTCTGTAGGAACAATGAGGATATAAATGGTCTGCATCTACTGCTATGTGACTTTTAGCCACAAGGAAATGAGACAAAGTGCAGCCTTATTAATGCTTAATTGTCACCATATTTCTGTCCAGAATCTGGCATGCAATTCTTGTCAACCCTGTGGGGGCAGTTTCAGCCTGGGGTAAGGTTCATCTGAGTGCCCTTCGATGAGCCAAAACTCCATGATTTGCACAACAGTAGGTTACACAGTCTGTTTACATTTCCATTTAGGTTATAGCTCACTATGTACAGAGAAATCTTTAGGCTGAACTTAAAATATGTAAGAAGTTGATTTATATAAATGTCTATATATAACAAAAGCCATATTGGGAAGGCTGATCTTTATCATGTGTTATAATCCATATTTCATTCTCAATCTTAAACCAGCAAGTCTGGGCACACTGCTAAATTGCAGAAAAGTTTCAGGATCTTTAACGGAGTTGGTGCGGTGTCAACTCTAGTGTTCCTTCCTGGGAGTTAATCTTCTCCGATGAGATTGCATTTCGTCTGGAAACTTCAGAGAAAGTCCCTACCTGTGCTTCAGGGGAGGCAGAGGGGCAAGGGACAGGGGAATGGGAGAAGGTCAGAGACACTTTGGTTCTGAGGCTGCCTCTTTAGCTCAAAGTACCTGGCATGTCCAAGTACCATGTTTTAGGGTACCATTTTTCTGAGCCCCAAAAATATACTAATCAGGGTGACTGGAGATTATAATACATTATATAATCTCTGTATTTTTAAGAGTAAAGTTTCCTGCCACTTACCCAAACTGTGTAACTAATATTCCCTGGAGTTAATTGTTTTTAAAATTCATATATCCCGAAAAATTAGAAAACACTTGAAGAATTAAGAAAAACACAGAATGTAATATAAAATTACCTTTCTCCACAAATAGGTTAAGATAGTGATTAGTGAGGCAAAAGAAAAATAATTCAGCTTCTGCTGGAGGCCTTTTTGGATTTGGACACTTGGAAGGGTAACTCCAAGACAGGCTCTTACAGACCTCAGTTAGATTTTACTGGGCTGTGCAGCAGCCAGCTCTCCAAGTGCCAAGTCACAATTTTGTAACTCACTGATTTTTCTGACTTTGGCACAGCAAATGCTTCCATTCATGTAGTCTTAATTCCAAACCAGAACAATTTAAATTTTGGCAATATCCTGAGGGGGCCAAAGCCCTTGGTCCCCAAAGGTTCACTGAAAAATCACTGACATGAGGCAGATTGATTAATAGGAGAAAAGGCATACAAATATTCTTAATGTGTATACACAGGAGCCCTCAAAATGAAGACTCAACCCCCCATTGAGGTACAGAAGCTTATATACCATCTTGAGGTTGCAGAGAGAATATGGGCTCATAGCATGGCCAAAAGCAGGTTTTGGTTGCAGGACAGGTTATGGGAGGGAGAAAGGAAGAGGCTTGGCTAACAAAGGGGGCCTTATTATATAGATGAAACCTCTGGCAGGTAGGAGTCTCAGAGAGGATAGCTGGTAAATGTTTCCTTTCAGTCCTTTAAAGGTGTCACTCTCAGTTAATCTCTCCTAGATCTGGGCAAAGGAAGTGCTGGTTGCATTAATACAGATTCTCTACAGATCTACAGATGGGAATTTCCCCAACAAAAGACAGCTTTGCAGGGCCACTTCAGATTATGTCAAAGAAATATATTTTGGAGTAAAACATTTTGATTTCCTTCAATCCCAAACCAGAGCAATTTAAACCTTAAGTGCAGGTATGTTTTCTAAATTTCTAAAGGAGTAATGTAAAAGGAAATGTATGTTAGTAGCTGTTATTTATCACATACCTACTTCTTAGGTGTAATATGAGATTATATTTTTATATATTATTTGGAATTCTTACAATAACTTTGGGATATTGTAAGAATATGAAATATAATCCTCATTTCACAGAAGAAAAATACATCTTAGAGAGCGAAATTTTCCCCAGGTGACACAGCTAAAGAGGAGAGGATCCAGGATTCAAATCAATCCATTAGCTCCTAAAGCCTTTGTTATTGGGCTGGGCACGGTGAATCATGCCCATAATCTTGGCACTTTGGGAGGCCGAGGCAGGCAGATCCTTGAGCTCAGGAGTTCAAGACCAGCCTGGGCAACATGGTGAAACCTCATCTCCGAAAATAAATAAATAAATAAATAAATAAATAAATAAATAAATAAAGTCTTTGTTTTTAACTACAGACCACCTCCTATCAGCCACATCCTGCTTACCCACCAGAGATAATTCACAGTTTCCCTTCTCACTGCAAACTCTCATTATTCCTTACTTTTACAAGGATGATGTGAGTTAAGTAACTTTAAAGAATGTGTATCACTTTATTCCAGAATCTTTGTAAAACAAATTAGGATTGTCATCTGATTTCAGGCCATACACAATTTTGTGCCTTCCTCTCCCAAAATGATTCTCAAGCCTTTACTTTTAGAAGTATTGATGGCTCCCGTTTCATTCCATTTCAGTTCAACAAATGTGCTTGAATGTCTACTCTCCGCGAGGCAAGGAAAAAGTTGGAAAGATGAGTTAGACTAAAGCTGAGATCTTTGTGTCTGACAAAAAAAATTAGATACACTATCAATATTAATAATTTTGCTTGCTGGAATACAGCACAGGAGCCACTTCAACATGGCTTTTTCTCTCCAGGCCACACACAGTGGGTGATTAATGAGGAGGGAATGAAACAAAGATGGAAGTAAGGAAGAAAGAAAGAAGGCAGACAGGTAGGAAGGAAATCTGAAAGACCACTTCCAGCACAGTAGGAAATCTGTACACAGTACATTCTCAAATACTTGTGGAAGTGGAAAGATAAGGGATCCTAACAAAAAAGGAAAACAACTAATCAAATTTAACAATGTGGAAGTAGCAGCTGAAGTTAATTAAATGGCAGGAAAAAAATACCCAAAATTTTATTCTGGATCATTTTTAAAACTAGTTTCAATAATAGTTTTTAGTTTTGCCCAATAATAGACTGTTCACAAATCATCACTTATTTGCCTCAATGTTCTGCAACATAGAATTTCATAGTTAAAGGGAGATGAGGACTATACGCTGCCATGCCTTGTAAACGCTGTAGGAATTGGCTCCTTTACATACAAGGGACAGTTTTTTGTGTGTATTTTCTTTTCTTTTTTTTTTTTTTTTTTTTTTTTTTGAGACAGAGTCTTGCTCTGTCGCCCAGGCTGGAGGGCAGTGGCTCGATCTCGACTCATTGCAACATCTGCCTCCCGTGTTCAAGCAATTCTCCTGCGTCAGCCTCCTGAGTAGCTGGGATTACAGGCGCCAGCCACCACGCCTGGCTGATTTTTTGTATTTTTAGTAGAGACAGGGTTTTGCCATGTTGCCCAGGCTGGTTTGAAACTCCTGAGCTCAGGCAATTTGCCCCCCTCGGCCTCCCAAAGTGTTGGGATTACAGGCGTGAGCCACCGCGCCCAGCCGTGTGTACTTTCAATGACAAATGTTTGTTGAATGTTTAAGGAAAAAAAAAAATCCTGAGTATTTCAACGAGGAAAGTGTTTAAATGATCTATTCTAGTGTAAGACTCCAACTAGTCTCCGCCAACCACTAAACAAAAGTACTCTAAAAGTCACACCTGATAGGCACTAACGAGAAAGATAATAATGAAAGCAAAGTTGTATTGAGCACGTTCAATGTCCTATTTATGGTGTATTTACATGAATTGTTGTAATCAGTCCTTATAGGGACTCAACATGTGAACGTACACTTTGCAGATGAAAATAGTTTAAGTAATTTGTCCAAGGTCACCAGGTAGTAGTAAATGGTAAACCAGGATTTGGCCTCAGGCAGTCTGACTCCAGCGTATGCTTTTAATGACCATGTTATTCTGTCACTCAAGGTCTGCTAGTTGTTATATTTTTCTTTTCTACAGTTAAACAGATTCCTTTTTCTCCTCCAGCAATAATATAAAGGCAATTGTATGAGAAGCTATTAACAATGGTCATTGTGGTTAGCCAACACTGTGCTAGAACAACCACAGCCACAAATATAGTAATTTTCAAATTATAATTTTGATCACAATCATAATTTTGAATAAAGAAAATAAAACACAGCATTCCTTTAAATTTTTTTTTTAATTCTTTCTTCTCTTTCTTTACCTAGTGCTTATCATTCAGAACAATCAGCCATCTTCTTTGGAGAGTGTAATATCCTACAATCCAATTAGGTTAAACCAATTAAAATGCCATTTGTAAACCCAAGGTGTTTCCAGGAGCTTGCTAGAGCTGTGGAGTATTTTTCAAAATCATGTAAAGGAGAAAAGAAATGCCTACATTAGAGTACATTTGTGAACTATATACACATAATGCCAATATCTAGATCAGAGGTTTTCTGTGTAGTTCCCTAGCCTAGCACTATCAGTATCACCTGAGAACTTGTTAGACATGCAGATTCTGGGCCTTACCTCACACCGACTGAATCAGAGTCCCTCGGAGTGGGGCCTAGCAATCTGCATTTTAACAAGGCCTTCCAGTGATTCTGATGCCCACAAAGGTTTGGAAATCACTGTGCTGTCAAAACAACTGCAACTCAAATTTATGAGTGTAATGTGTAGTTGTTTTGTTTACCATACCTTTATGTAAGTGCTAAGCAATATAACCAGTTTATAAGCATTACTTTTATATATGTGTGTGTGTGTATATATATATATGTGTATATATATATCTTCCCACAGCTTTTGCCTATGATTAAATTTTTAAAAAAAGTTTGCATTGAAAGGAAGGCTGATCTTTACCGTATGTTATAATCTGTATTTCATTCTCAATCCTGAACCAGTATGTCTGAGCACACTGCTAAGTGGCAGAAAAGTTTCAGGATCTTAGCAGCATACTAATCACAGTTTGAAAACTGCCTCTGTGTACCTTCAGTGTCTACTGATCTTTGATGGCATTTATCTTATACTTCCTTGGGCAAAAGAAATGGTTTCAAAATGTGACATAGATAACACTCGTCTTAATGATAATCTAAGGCCTTCCTAAAAATGTGGAAAATAACACTTCCCTAAACAGTAATTGTACTATGAAAATAAAATTCCATTTACACAGTAAGATTCTGTTTGCACTTGTTGTTTTAAGTAGTAAAGAGAAGATGAACTGTAAGCCTAGAATTCGGAGAGATTTTTCTCTTCTTCCAGTGCCCTTTGCATCCTGTGATGTGCGGTGCCGCTGGTGCATGAAACACTGTTGAAGGAAGGAAGCCAGGGATGGTAATGGAGTCCTGTTAGGTCAGGCTTCACAGGAAAGTCAGGTTGTATCTTCCTGGTGAGAAGTGCCTGCTAAGAAAAGCACTTGCCTTGGGACAAAAATATTAGTGCTTTCACTTTCTTCTGCTGCCATTCATTGGTCATTCATGGCATTATACAAATGCACAAAGATTTTTTCTTTTTTATTAATTTATTTTTTACTGACAAATTATGATTTTATACATTTATCACGTAACACATGATGTTTTGAAATATATATACTTTGTAAAATGGCTCAGTTGAGCTAATTAACATATGCATTCGCTCACATACTTTTTTTATGGTGAGAATACTTAAAATCTACTCTCTTACCGAGTTTCAAAAATATAATACACTGTTATTAAAGATAGTTACCCTAATGTGCCATAGATCTCTTGAACTTTTTCCTCCTATCTAACTGAAATTTTATATCCTTTGGCCAAAAACCCCTCAACCTTCACCTCCAGGCCCTGGTAACCACCATTCTACTCTGCTTCTATGAGTTCAAGTTTTTTCAATTCCACGTGTAAGTGAGATCACATGGTACTTGTCTTTCTGTGCTTGGCATATTTCATTTAACATACTGTCCTCTAGGTTCATTCACGTTGTCACAAATGAGTTTTTCTTTCTTGTATAAGGCTGAATAGCATTCCATCGTGTTTATATATCACATTTTCCTTACTCTTCCTTCCATCAATAGACAGACTGATTATCTGTATCTTGGCTATTGTGAATAATGCTGCAATGAACACAGGAATTAAAATATTGTTTAGACATACTGATTTAATTTCCTTTGGATATTGTATTAGTCCATTTTCCCACTGCTGATAAAGACATACCCGAGACTGGGTAATTTACAAAAGAAAGGTTTAATGAACTTAGAGTTCCACGTGGCTGGAGAGGCCTCACAATCATGGTGAAAGGCAAACAGGAGCAAGTCATGTCTTACATGGATGGCAGCAGGCAAAGAAAGTGCTTGTGCAGGGAAACTCCCCCTTATAATACCATCAGATCCCATGAGACTTATTCACTATCATGAGAGCGGCACGGGAAAGACCTTCCCCCGTGATTCAATTACCTCCCACCAGGACCCTCCCATAACACATGGGAATTCAAGATGAGATTTGGGTGGGGACACAGCCAAACCATATCAGACATACACCCAGTAGTGGAATTGCTGGATCATGTGGTAGCTCTACTTGTAGTTTATTGAGGACCCTCTTCCTGTTTTTCATAATGGTTGTACTAATTTGTATTTCCACCAATGGTTTACAAGGGTTCTTTTCTCTCCACATCCTCTCCACACTTATCTTTCATCTTTTTGATAACAGACATACTAACAGGTGTGAGGTGATATCTCACTGTGGTTTTAATTTGCATTTCCCTATGATTAGTAACGTTGAACATTTTTTTCATATATCTATTGGCCATTTGTATGTCTTCTTTTGAGAAATGTCCAGTCAGGTCCTTTTTCCATTTTTAAATCAAGTTGTTTTCTTGCTGTTGAGTTGTTTAAGTTCCTTATATATTTTAGATGTTAATCCCTCATCAGATGTATAGTTAGCAAATATTTTCTTCTATTCTGAGGGTTGTCTCTTTATCGTCTTGATTGTTTCCTTTGCTGTGTGGAAGTTTTTGAGTTTGATGTAATCCCACTTGCCTATTTTGCTTTTGTTGCCTATGTTTTTAGTGTCATATTTTAAAAATTCTTTGCCCAGACCAGTGTCCTGTAGCATTTCCCCAATGCTTTCTTCTGGTAGTTTCATAGTTTCAGGTCTTATATTTAAGTCTTTAATCCATTTTGAGTTGATTTTTGTATATAACGTGAGAAAAGGGTCTAATTTCATTGTTTTGCATGTAGATATCCAGTTTTCCAAGAACTATTTATTGAAGACACTATTCTTTCTCCATTGTGTATTCCTGGCACCTTTGCAGAAAAATAATTAACCATAAATACGTGAGTTTATTTCTGGGCTCGCTATTCTGTTCCATTGGTTTATATGCCTGTTTTTATGCTGTTATCATGCCATTTTGATCACTATAGCTTTGTAATATATTTTGAAGGCAGGTAGTATGAGCCCTCCAATTTTGTTCTTTTTGCTCAAGATTGCTTTGGCTATTCAAGGTCTCTTGTGAGTCTATACGAATTTTATGATTTTTTTTCTTTATGTGGAAAACATCATGGGAATTTTGATAAGAATTGGGCTGAATCTATAGATTGCTTTAGGGAGTGTCAGAGAAATTTAACAATATTAATTCTTTCAATTCATGATCACAGGATATTTTTTCATTTATTTGCATTTTCTTCAGTTTCTCAGAAAGTTTATTTCTTACTATGTGTCCACACTTGAAATTTTTGTTTATTTTATTAATTAAGGAACCAACAGGAAGACAGTAGAGTTGGTTCCAAAAGCAAAACAATAAGGAACAGAGCTTTATATAGCCAGTTGAGAAATAAATGCCAAAATGAGTTTCCCTAGTTAGGTACAAGATTGGCTAACTTTCTACAAGACAATAAGATATCACCATTGGAGTTAACATCTCTACTAGGTTACACATCCTAACGACTAAATCCCAAAAGATTGTGAACTATCTTCCCCTTTATATTTGTTTATATTTGTTCATCAGATATATTGTAGCCCAAAAGTGTCAGATCAGGGTTGTAGTTGGCTGAATGGTGGCCAGTTATAGCAAAATACATGATTAAATTACAGGTCTTGGGAGAAGGAGGCTTTCCTGAACTATTTGGGTGGGCCCTAAATGCAACCACATGTACCTTATAAGAGTAAGGCAGACGGAGTTTTGAGAGACAAGAGGAGGCAACATGGAGTGACGCAGTCATAAGCCAAAGAATGCCTGAAGCTACTAGGAATTGGGAGAGGCATAGTGCAGATTCTCCCCTAGATCCTTCAGAGGGAGCGTGGCCTTGCTAATGCCTTGATTTTGGAATTCTAGTCTCTAGAACTTTGAGAGAATAAATTTCTGTCTTTTCAAGGCAATGAGTTTGTGGTAGTTTGTATTTGTTACACCAGTCATAAGAAACTAATACAAGGATCGAGAAGACCTAGAAAATTCTCTTATATGATATCAAGAAATCACGCAATCTCAATTTGCCTTTTTCAAAGTTGGGCATATATTATTCTATCACGAGTTCTTTTGTTTTTGCAATGAGTATAAATTGGCTGCCACAACCCTGGAGTACAAGAAATGTCTTATTATTTTTATTTACTGATATTAAATCTGGCTCTAAGACCCCACTTGCCAGGATGATATGATAGTTGGCTTCACTTTTATGTTTCACGTCACCCTCCCTGTGTCAGTGTCCAGGTTAGGAGGAGGTAGTAGCTTTCATGGAGCCTAGAGAAGGGAGGCTACTTGTTCGTGGTGGCCCATGAGCCTGGCCCACCCAACAGTGAGGCGCTGATGCTCCTGCAAGCCCAGAGGTACCCCACCACCCTTCCCTCTTCTGACCACAGGCACCCCTGTAGGCGCCTCACCCTTGTGCTGCCTGTGGGCCTTGCATTTTCCTAGGCAGCCCCCTTGGGCATTTAGCTGCCATTCCCCACTTCTAAAGCCCAGGCAATAGGACTTTGCTAGCACAGACCTCTGCCACTCCAGATCCAGGACAAAAAACAAGACCTCTATCAGTCTCCTGTAACTTCCCCCTTAGCCTCCTGGATTGAACAGAAAACATTGATTGAGAACACCTCCTGGGGCTAAGGAGAGAAAATATCTTTAATTCATTCACTCATCTATTCACTGACAGCGTATTTTCAACAATTATTTATTGACTACTTATGGAGCACCCACTACCTGCTAGGAGACACTGAGGATACAGAAGTATTCCCAGCAAAGAGGGGGAAAAGCAAATTAATGTTTTAATAAATAAATGTTCCACATTTATTAAAGCAAAACACAGACTAACACTGTTTTTTACGGTCATAATTACTTCATTATTGCTTGCAATCCACAGCATTCTTAGGGCTTCCTTGTTGACTCCTCACCCATGCAATGGCCCCCCAGGGGCAGCTTTTCTGTGTGTTTTCTGTCTTCTTAGCATGGCTGGGTGAGCGCAGCCTCCTGGGAGAAGCAGTGTAGAAGAGTGGTTATGAGCATGGCCTTGAAGCACCAGCCTTGCCACTTAGTAGCTGTATAACTTTGGGCAAGCGAATTAAGCTCTCTGTATCTCAACATCATCATCTTGAAAATGGAGTTGATAATACCTACCTCATGAAGTTGTCAAAAGATCAAAATAAATTGTAATACCTAAATTACTTAGAATGGTGTCTGGTAGTACTATCGTGTCACGATAGAAGAGGGGGTCCCCTTCAGGACCAACAATGGTAGAGAAACGAATGAAGAGCAGCTGAGCTATATGGAGGGCAAGTGCTGTGTGAAGAGGAAAGTTTTGCTGTAGAACAGTCGTTTTCAAACCATGACTGCTTTTCAGAATTACCAGAGAAGCTTTTCAAACATCCAAGCCCCACCCTCAGTTTCTTATTTAATTGGTTGGGCTGGGGCCCAGGCCTGTTCAAGTAATTACTGTGGAAAGCCAGGGTTGAGCGTCACTACTACAGAGCAATCTAAACACATACCAAGAAGTCACCCTCCGTACCCCACCTGCACTCTATAATAAAAGGGACGGGGGAAATTCATGTCAAGCCCCTCTCCTCCTACTCCCCAAGGCCTAGCTGTGTCTCAGAGCATGCCTCATCCTGCAGCCCTTAGGCATATGTGGGCACTCATCCCTTGTCAGGCCCTGTGCTGGGCATGGGTAGTACAAAAGATACCAAACAAGATTCTTATCCTTATGGATCCACTGGTAGAGCAGAGAGATAGACCAAAAAAAAGCAAAAACAAAAAAGAAAACTCTCCAAGGTAAATTGTTGAGTGAAAAAATTGAAGAATGGCATGCCTTTTATGTTTCATATGTTTTTGAAACACATTACTGTACATATTACCATACACATTATGTGTATAAATGTTTATGTAACTGCAGAGAAAAAGGTCTAGTGGTCCACCTCTTATTTTCCATGATTAATTTTTTTCAAAACAAGTATTCATTTATTGTGAAATTAAAATTTAATTTTTTTAATTACAGTGGACTCCTGGGGAAAGGTCTTCTGAAAATATTTGCATTTAGCTAAGTTAAGATGTGTATATACTACATTGCATATTAATTGTGGCAAAGCAGTTGGCCTTATCAGATATGATTTTATCTAAGTGATTCATTATTATTTAATAGAGAGCAATATCCTGAGAAATGAGACATAAGACAGTGCCAACAGAGGGAAAGCAAAAGGAAGAGAATTCTGCATGAGGGTCTGCTGTGTATATAAGGAGAAAGGCCTGGAAGCCACACTTTCATTTCTGCAGCTTTTATGTTTTTAACCGGAGGCTGATCTTCCTCACAAGCTGAAAGCTAGACTTCTAATGGAGATTGCGCATCCTAGCTGTGTATCAGAATCACTTGGAGAGGTTAACTAAAATATCAAGGCCTGGAATCAAGACCAATTAAAATAAGATCTTTGGGAGATGAGGCCTGAGGAGTGGTTTTAGTATGTCCAGGGCTGAGACCCACTGTTGGAAGAATCACACGTGCATGCTCACACACATTTTGACAGCATCTCAGTTTAGGCAACATCATACCAGCACAGTACTCCAAAAATGTCATCAATCACAGATGATTCTTGAACTCTAGAGAAGTGAAATGGGAAAAGGAGAAGTACCTGTACGTTTCTATAATATCATGTGATTCTAATATTATAACACTATGTGTATGATTGATTTCAGGCTCGACTGACCAAAGAACATCGCTGGGGAAGTGCATTACTTTCTAGAAACCACTCCTTAGAAGAAGAGTTTGAAAGAGCAAAAGCAGCAGTGGAGGTAACTGTTCTTAAAATTAGTTTTTTCTGTTTCACGATCCTGAGAGTGGCATTTGAAAAATCAAACTTCAGCAAGATAGGAATGAAATGGGTCTTATATTATAGACATGAAATAGCCATGATTATGATTGTCAGAATGAAACAATCATTTGGTACAGAATCTGGTATAATCAATGTGCTAGAGAATATTTGATTTCCAACCAGGGATGACAAATATGTATTACCTCTTACGCCAATTCAGCAATAGATTAGCAATGACTGTCAGGAGTCCTGGGTCAGAAAGAACTCTGAGTCTAGTCCAGGTTCTATGGTGAACCAATGCTATGGATTTGCTAGGCCTCGGTGAGGCCAAGGTTCATGCCTTGTATTTTTATCTCGCTAGCATCTAGCACAACATCTGAAACATAAGATCTTGCTGCCTGTGTGATATATATGTTCCTAAGTAGGCGAGAAAAGGGCATGGCTGGAATATTCTAGCTAATGAATAGTCCATCTTGACTTGAGCCAATTTTATTATTAAGAATGTCCAAAACATTGTTGATAATTCAAGTGAATACGTGATTGGAACACTGATTTCTGTATTTAGGCTTCTAATAAGAAAGAGAAAGAGAGAGAAAAGGGAAGAGGGAGGAAAGGAGGGAGAAAAGAAGAAAGAGAAGTAAAAAATAAAAATAAAAACAAAAACATTTAAAAACATAAATAAACAGAAAGCAGCTTTTGCTGTTTTTTTAATGCATTTCCTTCCTGGGTAGACTCAAAAAGAGTGTATCACAGATGCTATCTCTGCTACTCATCAAAGCTTTGCTAGATTGCTATTTGAGAGTGGAGCTTTTCACTGAACTTACTTATGAAGTTGTTGGAAGCTCCATTTCTATTATGGATATGAAATCTTGAAAATTGAAAGCATTTCTGGAATATGCTTCATTTATGTGACTTGTCTTCCTAGAATTTGCATGAAAGGATTACACTAAAAGGGTGGTCTTTCAGTACCTCTTACTTGAAGTGCAATAAAATCATATTTGCAGTTTAATATTTAAAGGATTCTTTCAATTCTGGGGAAGACTTCCAGTCATAATTTCAGATTATTATTCAGAAAGCCAATAAGAGAACACTTTTATTTCACCGCAATACCATCTATCCAAATTTCTTCTTTTAATTTTAGCCTTTTTTAATGAAAAAATAAAGCTAATGAATATTTAGTGCTCTGAATGTGATCAACTGATGTATTTGGTTGAGACCAGCTGAGTTCAGCCAGATTGTTCAAATGCATGAAACTTGTAGCTCAATTTACTTTAAATGTAGGTTTTCCAAAATTAAGAGCTAAGTTAAATTTTATCTTTTGAACTCCTACTGTGTGTAGCACACTGAAATACCACTAAAACGATTATTTTAAACCCATGGAATCTTGGGTAAGTAAAGACATCTAAATGTATCTGGTCTCATTTGGAATGAGAAAGATAATGAATTCACATTCAAAAGACTTAATTACAAAGTAACGGATCAACAAGGGAAGAATATCTGTGTATCAAGATATATATATATACATATTCACAAATCATTTAATCTTAGCTTTGGTAGAGACCTTAAAAGTCGTTTATCCCCACCAGACACACAAACCAAAAAATTTTTTTCTATTAAAGCACTTCACAAATTATTTACCCTGTTTCTATTTGAACACTTCCAATTAGGGGCAACTCACTTCTTTTCAAGAAAATCCATTTCCATTTTGGACAGTACTAATTATCAAAAAGTTCTTTCTTATATTATGCTGAAATTGGCCTACCAGCAACTTGAAGTTTTGCTTGGTCTTGGTTTTACCCCCTCTGGAGCAAGTCAGAGTTAATCTTTTCTCTTCATGCCCATCTCACCCCAGCTAGCCACATCTCCTGGCTTCTCCTTGTCTGTACTGGGATCTGAGTCATTATTCCAACTTGTCACTAATATTATATAACTACTTACATCTCATTAACCAATCTAGGCCTTAGTTTCCATGCCTCTATGATCCTTTCCAGTTACAAAATCCTAGGAGGCTATAACTTACTTTAAGTAGTTATTCATTCAGCAAACCATACGGCTGCTTACATGTGCTGGCTGCTGATCTAGGTTCTAAAGATAAAGAAATGATCCAGCATTACTTAGCAGTCTAACAATAGCATGGCCCACAGAACCAATTTGGACAAACCACTTGTTCACTCTCCTTTAGTTTCATATCACCTGTAAGTTGAGGGACTGGGATTCCCAATATACTAAAACCCTGTAAGTTTATGTCTTCAGGTAAAAAGAATGGTAAGTACGGAATTCCCAGCAAATCAGAAAACTATAAACAGAGTTGCTTAACTGGAAGCCTAGTACTGGGAAGCTTCCCTAAGGAATGAAGGGAAATGGTGCCCACCAGAAGGTGTGAACAGATGTGGAGAAAAAAGTGGTGAATGTGTGGGGAAGGAGTAGATAAAGTATTTACATTAAACTGATGGTAAATCATTCCTCCAAAACTTCACAAATATGTAGATTATTTACTTCTAGACATTATTCTTACCCAGGGTATTATCTAAATTCATAGCAGAAGACATAATAATATGCCTCAGAGAGTCTTGGGAATATTTATGCCCATTGACCCAGCCACTTCATAGAATTTATCCTAGAGAAGTAACATGAAAGTTGCAATATTTTATCTGTAGAATTTCATTAAACAGTGAAAATTTAGAAAAAGCCAAAGTATCCCATAACAGAGTTTAATTAAATATCATATCCTTGTAGCAAAATACTATGTAACTATTAAAAATGTCTAGTGATAATTGAAATGGTAGTTTATATATGGAAAATTTTACAGTATAACCCCAACTTTGTAAAATGATAATAGCATAATAGATAACATGTTAAAGAATGTATTGTGTGCGAGGCACTAAATCAGGAGCATTACATGGCTTGTGTCATTTAATCATCACAGCAGTCCTGTGAAGAAAGTAAGATTACTATTCCATTTTTCATATGAGAAAACTGAGGCCTAAAGACATTGCAGACAGTTATGTGGCATTTTATAAGCAATTAAGAGAGACTGAAAGTCAACTAGCAAATTGCAAAACAAGTTTAGCAAGTTGCAAAGCAATGATTCTCACCCAGACTCCACAGTTTGTATTCTGAACCACTGCATTGTATGAACGTAAAGAGAGTTTGTCTTAGTCCATTTGAGCTGCTATAACAAAATAACTTGAGATATGGTAATTTATAAGTAGTAGAAATTTATTGCTCACAGTTCTGGAGGCTGAAATGTTCAAGATCAAATTGCCAACAGATTTGGTGTCTGCTGAGGGCCCATTCCTCATAGATGGCACCTTCTTGCTGGGTCCTCACATGGCAGAAGGGCAAAAAAGGCTTACAAATTCCCTCAGGCCTCTTGTATAAGGGCACTAATCCCATTCATGACAGCCCCGCCCTCATGACCTAATCACCTCCCAAAGGCTCTGCCTCTTAATATATCACCTTTGGAGTTAGGTTTCAACATATGAATTTGAGGGAACACATTCAGACCATAGCAGATTCTGTGCCCAATTGTTAACAATAGTTATTCTTGGGTGGCTGGATTTGGAATGGTTTTTTCCTTCTTCTGTTGGCTTATTTGTATTTTCCAAGTGTTCTGTCATAAAGATGTATTATGTTGATAATCAAAGGGAAAGTTGTAAGTTATAGACACTACAGTGGGATATAAGATTCTTAAAAGGACTTAAAAGTGTCTTATTCTTTATTTCAAGACAAATAAAGAATGGCGCTGCAGATTGCCTTCATCAGAGGCAATTTTAAATACTAGTAAGCTCCAGATGAAAATCATGCCTGGAGCAAGTTGAATTTTTCCAATTTCTCTGCCTTATATTTTTATATCATCTGATTCCAATGTTCTTCCTATTTTACATTCTATTCCATTTTTGTCACCATCCTGCCTCATGATCGGCACCTGGCCACCTCTCCACTCTTTCTCCTGCTTCTCAGTCCCCTTACAGAGCTCCTGGTGTTTTCACTTCTGCCTTTCTCTCTGTTCCTCTCCCACACCCAAGTTTACTGCCCACTGTCCCCACCTTCTCTTCTGTGTATGTGAAACACTCTTTCCTCAGATCTTCAGGTGACAGGTTCTTTCTTGCCTTTCAAATTTTAGCTGGATTGCCAATGCCTCAGAAAAGCTGAACCTGACCACTCAGCTGCCATCACATCACCTAGGCCTTCGTTTTTCATCCTAGTGTTTATCATTGGGTCCTTTCTTGTTTGTTTTTATTTATTTATCTGTCTATATTCTGTCTTTCTACTTTAAAAATGCAGCCTCCATGAGAAAAGGGGCCTTGTCTCTTATTTACCACTGTACCCCAATATCTAGAACAATGTCTGGTACCTACAAATAATCAATAAATATTTGCGCCGGGAGCGGTGGCTCATGCCTGTAATCCCAGCACTTTGGGAGGCCGAAGCAGGCGGATCACGAAGTCAGGAGATCGAGACCATCCTGGCTAACACAGTGAAACCCCGTCTCTACTAAAAATACAAAAAATTAGCCGGGCGCGGTGGCGGGCACCTGTAGTCCCAGCTACTCAGGAGGCTGAGGCAGGAGAATGGCGAGAACCCAGGAGGCGGAGCTTGCAGTGAGCCGAGATCGTGCCACTGCACTCCAGCCTGGGCGACAGAGCGAGACTCCGTCTCAAATAAATAAATAAATAAATAAATAAATAAATAAATAACTATTTGCTGAATGAATGGATGGATGAATGAAATTCATTCATTAATTAATGTTAATCACTTTGTGTGGGTAATCCTTTTTTTCATCTATCTATTGTTGTATATAAAATGCCATATAACTTTCCAACATAACTGTATCTCCATTTTAATAGCTGACATAAACAATTCTGCCTGAAGCATACAGATTTCTGCCTGGGACTGGGCTGCAGTGTCCTCTGTAATTGTCTTGGTCTTGATGTCAGTCAGAGAGACACATTTATAAGAATGCAGGCTCCAACCAATCTTGCCAGTAACATTGGGCATATTTTGTATTTTAGATGGTATGAGCTCATTTTTACTTATACTAAGTAATACCTGGAAATGTGCAAATCAACTAATTTTGTAGCTGAAATGCCCTAAAATAGAATATCCACTATTGGAGAAAAGACAGCTAAAACCTCATGAACATTATTGTTTGTAGTAAATAACCTGGGAACCTGTTTATGTGCAAAGACTGACATTCCTCAAGCTGATGTTGAACTCTTAGTTCTAGTTAAGCCTTATATGGGTGAGGGTCTTTCCCTCTATATCTTAACATTGTATTGAAAAATCAAGTCTAGCGTGGTGCCTTATGTGTGTAATCCTAGTCCTTTGGGAGCTGAGGTTTCACTATATTGTCAAGGCTGATCTCAAACTCCTGGGCAGGCAGATTGCTTGAGCCCAGGAGTTTGAGACCACCAGCCTGGGCAACAGGGTGAAACCTCATCTCTACAAAAGGATAGAAAAATTAGCCAGGCATGGTGGCGCATACTTGTCATCCCAAATACTCAGGAGGCTGAGGTGGGAGGATCGTTGAGCCCAGGATATAGAGGCTACAGTGAACCCTGATCATGCCACTGCACTCCAGCCTGAATGACAGAATGAGACCCTCCCTCCAGAAAAAAGAAGAAGAAGAAGTAAAGAAAAGAAAAATTATCCCTGCCTAAAGTATTGTAATTTTAGGACAAAGAGATAGATACTCCTATTCTGGGCTTTGAAAATAAAATGCATCTTCCCTGAACAAAACAGAGAGGAGCTTCCTACAGCCAGCAGCCTAAATGCACTGTCCACTAGGTCCCTAGGAAGGATGCACAGGGAGGCACAGGAGTGAGAAACTGCGAAGGAGCTCCCAGAGCTCGGTGAGGCCCAAAGCTGCCTCCCAGGAGTGGAGATTCCTACAGAGAACCATGCTGCATCTGCAGAGAAGAGAGAAGGTCATGTAAGAAGTCAGCACACCTGCAACCACAGCCAAAAATACCTCCTTCATTACCGTTAGCAGGAAGGGAAACAGAGCCAGCCAGCATCTGGTATTGTGTTTAGCTAGTTAGTCTCTCTAAGTACTGCAACCTTTAGAATACACTGGATTTAGCAACACATTCATCAGACATGCCTAAGCTCCTTCTGTGGGCCAGGTACTGTGCTGGGTGCTAGCAATAGAGAATTGAATAAAATCAGTTCTGTCCTTAAGGAGTAATTAAGGTGAAGAATCACAGATAAATACAAACCAGGTGATCACTCAAGTATAGCTTATCATGTGATATAGTTATTATGGGTTTTATGTCCATCTCTCCCATACCAGACTGTGACTTCCTTCTTTATTCATCCCTCTTTATGTTCCCAGCACCTACCATGGAGTCTGGTGCAAATTTTTGCTGGATAAATTAATGAACAAATTAACAATTTATTATTTTAATGCACCTATTTCATCTAAACATCTCTTCACTAGTGAGTGCTTAAGATATGACTAACTGGCCGGGCGCGGTGGCTCAAGCCTGTAATCCCAGCACTTTGGGAGGCCGAGACGGGCGGATCACGAGGTCAGGAGATCGAGACCATCCTGGCTGACACGGTGAAACCCCGTCTCTACTAAAAAAATACAAAAAACTAGCCGGGCAAGGTGGCGGGCGCCTGTAATCCCAGCTACTCGGGAGGCTGAGGCAGGAGAATGGCGGGAACCCGGGAGGCGGAGCTTGCAGTGAGCTGAGATCCAGCCACTGCACTCCAGCCTGGGCGGCAGAGCGAGACTCCATCTCAAAAAAAAAAAAAAAAAAAAAAAAAGATATGACTAACTTACTGACCGACTAACAAAGCATGAACTTTTCCCCCTAGATTCAAAATCACGTTTTGCCTAGCTCTAATATTATTATAATGCTTGTTTTATGCCTTTTAAGCAATGTTTTCACAGCTCTGCTTTTACCCTGAGGAGGTATTCTTATGAGCAAATTGTTTTAAAGAATAATGAAAAATGTAAATGAGAAAAAATGAGGATGTATGGACAAAGGAGAGTACAGTTCAGTCATCAGAGGCAAGAACAGGAAGCATATCCTTACATCCTTCTGGCAAATTAATTGAGACTATTAAATTCTACTAAGACCTTTAAATTCTAGAGCTCTGACTCTTCTTGTCTCCCACTTCTCTTTTCTTTAGCTTTACATGAAATCTTACTTGTGATAGTTTAAGATGTCCACAAATTATTTGATACTCCCTTCAAACTATGGGAGCTTAATTCTCTTCCTCTTGAGTGTGGGCTGGACTTAGTGACTCACTTCTCACAAATAGAATAACGTGGAAGTCATGGTGTGTGACTTTTAAGATTAGGTCATTGTATATATTATGGTCTCCTCCCTGCTCTTCCTCTCAATCACTTACTCTGGGGTAAACCCAGCTACCACATCATGCAGCCCACATGAGGTCTCCTGTCCATACCACATGAAGGAGCTATCTTGTGAATGGATTCTACAGACCCTACCTTGGGATGACTGCAGGCCCAGCCAGCAGCTTAATACCACCTTCATAAGAGACCCGCAGGTCAGGCCATCCCGCTAAGCTACTCCCTAATTCCTAACCCTCAGAAACAGTGTGACATAGTAAATGTGTGTTGCTTGAAGTTGCTAAGTATAGGGTGATTTGTTAAGCAGCATTCGATAACTACTCCTCACAGTCCCCAGCCTCATCCCATTCCACTACTCTCTTCCTCATCTCCATTCCTAACACCATTTATTACTCCCCAGATTGGAAGATTACCCTTGTAGCACAGAAACCATGGATTCATTCATTCTGGATGGGAATTTTTCAAACTATTCCCCTACTATCTAGCTGGTTCTAAGCTTGTCCTCTCTGATCCCCAAAGGAGAATGAATGAAAACCTTTTTTGTGACAGTCCATGTTCCTTAGGGGACATTCAGCCCTTCACCAAGGATCTGGTTGGGAACTTTTGCCTTTTCTTCTGCAAAGCTCCCAGACCTCTCTTCATGACAATCTTCACTGAAAGCAGCTTTCTAACCTTCCATTTATATGTCCTATTGCAGAGGACACAACCCTCAAGATAGCCTCTCATCAGGCTTCAAGCTAACATTGCCTCCAACAGCATTTTATGAAAAATCATCGTGAATTGGTAATTACTGTTATAAGAACATGGGCAGTGAAAACGTTTACTGCTAACCAGTAATTCCTTGTTCTAGAAATCCAGATGATTGCTTTGGGATGAATGCTGTGTCCCTCTAACAATCATAGGTTGAAGCCTAATCCCCAATGAGATGGTATGAAGAGATGGGGCGTTTGGGAAGTTACTAGGTCATGAGGGTGGAAAATGCCCTTATAAGAGATCCGAGGGAGCTTGTTTATGCTACAAACATGTAAGGATAGAGCAAGAAAGCACTTTCAATGAAGACCAGGCCCTCACCAGACACCTCATCTGCTAGCTCCTTGATCTTGGACTTCTCAGCCTCCAGAACTGTGAGAAATAAATGTTTGCTGTTTGTAAGCCACCTAGTTTATGGAATTTTTGTTATACCAGCCCAAACAGGCTGACAGTGACTTTCTTTATTTCTCTTTAACTTTAACAAATGACATATTATTCAAAACAACACAACAGCTAAACCCAACTTCAGTGACATAAACTCAAAAATGCTTTCCATATAGAAATTTTGTTTTTACCTGAAACTATTCCCAGTGTATATACTATAGGTCTGATAGGCATCTCAGAAATGCTAAGTGATTGAACAAAATTGGAGACCATTCTTGAACTGCTTTTATTAATATAGGATTATATAAGATACTGCTAACTTGGAAATCCTCCTAGCAAGAAGATTATCCATCTCTAGCACCTCCTCAAATTTTCTTTTGCTTTCTATGACAGTATTACCTCTTCGAAGTGGAAGGGATTAATGCATTAAACATTACTTAAACCATTCTAACTTAGATTCAGTATCCAAAAAGGAGAAAATCTTCTGATAATGTATGAAAATGTTCTTTGGGCAATATTAAAGAAATCTTGAAGTTAACTGCTTAAAATAGAGATTTCCTAAAGCTTGGTTTGTCATGTTAGCCAACATCCTTTGCAAGTCAAATGTAGATAAATCATATGTTGTGAGTTCATTGGGAAAATGGCAAAAGTCCCTCTGCTCTCACATTGATTAGATTTTCCTCTGTTTTAAACAAATAAAATTTTACTTCCAAAAACAATATGAAGCATAGTTAAGAATAATGGTAGAATGACTTGCAAGCTGAGAGATGGTAAGGATAAAAGTATAAGGCAAGATAAGGCCGGGCATGGTGGCTCATGCCTATAATCCCGGCACTTTGGGAGGCCGAGGTGGGTGGATTACCTGAGGTCAGGGGTTTGAGACTAGCTTGACCAACATGGTGAAACCCCGTCTCTACTAAAAGTACAAAAATTAGCCAGGCATAGTTGTGCATGCCTGTAATCCCAGCTACTTGGGAGGCTGAGCCAGGAGAATTGCTTGAACCCAGGAGGCAGAGGTTGCAGTGAACCAAGATCATGCCACTGCACTCCAGCCTGGGCAACGAGAGCAAAACTCTGTCAAAAAAAAAAAAAAAGTATAAGGCAAGATCGTCTTAGATAAATTTATGGATAAGTGCCCAGTTAAAAAAGAGGGATTTACAGTCTATCTCTAAATTTTTAAGGTCAGAATTATGGGTAGTTGCCATATCCTTTCACTTCTTTTTTATATCTACTATGTAAATCCTAAAGTAATAAAAATATTTAACTTGACCCATTCTAACAAAACCTTAGTTATTCACAGATAAGTCTTCTAGACCGTCAGACTTGTAGCCTACCTCCAGACCAAAAAGTAGCTTGGAAAATTCCCTTGACTTTGAATCTGAGAAATCCAGGATCTGCATTCTAGACATGATTTCATCAATCCATACTTACCGAGCTACTATGGAGAAGAAAGTGAACATGAAAGACATAAACTCTATCTGAGCCAGCCTTGAGGAGTTACAGACTACTCTGTGCTTCCGTTTGTCCATTGGCATGACCAGGACAATAACTTTTACACTTTTCTCTTCAAAGAGAGTCCCTAAACACCAATGAGACAGTAGCTTGCAAGTAGTTTGAACTATTTGTTGGAAGGCTTTGTGCCCAGGAATCACATGTTAAACTTACAAGAAAAAGGAAAATAGCATAATAAGGTATGTGGGAAAAGTCTCAAACTAGATGTAGGTCCTGGGTCTAACTTTGAAAATATGGCATTTGGGCCTCAGCTTTTTCATTAGTAAAATGCGTGGTTGAAATTAAATTGGATTTTATGTACTATGAAATCAGATGGAAAACAGATGAACATTTTATTTTAATAATTGTGCATTTATTTTCATATATATTTAAAAATATAATTAGCACTTCAAACTGGTGATTTCACAGACATAATTTAGGCAAGACTTAAGTAGATTTTGCCTATATAAGTAAAAGAACTGTATTAATTACAAAATACATTGCATAAATAGCAATAAAGTACAGAAATGACAAAAGTTATAAAGCTTAGGAAACTGGTATTGATGATTCTTGAGGTCAATTTATTAGTTAGGGTAACACTAATAGCTATAGAAGAGTCCCAAAAATGTGATTGCTCAAACAAGATAGTTTATTTCTTTTGTGTGCAATAAAAGTCCCAAACTAGCAGGAAGATCTACCCCATGCCATTATCCAGGATCCCCTGTTCCGTGTAACTTCTTTCTCCTCCATCCCCAAGGGTGTCATCCTCATCTGCATGGTCGATTCTTACTCCATTCCATGCCAGGGAAGAGGCATGTTCCACTTGAGGAGGCAGTTCCACTTTCCTAAAAGCTCTGACTCAGATCTCATCTCTTCACACACCATTGGCAGGGATTTAGTCAAACACACCACACCACCACCATCCCCACTGACCCCTACCCCAAACTGCAAGGGAAGCTGAGAAATGGCCACCGTTCAATTACCACAGTTTGAGTACATTTTGATTGGCAATGAGTAGTTTCTGTCACAGGGCCCTTCCAGCTCTGATATTCTAAATAAACTTTGAGTTGTGGGAGTATTAGAAACCATCTCTCTTTCTGTTTCCCTGTCACATGAACATATTTATTTTACTGTTGAGAGCAGTTGCTATTAAATTTTTTTTTTTTTTTTTTTTTTTGAGAAAGGTTTCACTCTGGCACCGAGGCTGGAGTTCAGTGGCATGATCTCAGTTCAACTCAGCCTCACCTCCTTCCAGGCTCAAGCAATTCTTACACCTCAGCCTCCTGAGTAGCTGGGACTATAGACATGTACCATCATGCCTGACTATTTTTTATATTTTTTGTAGAGACGGAATGTTGCCATGTTGCCTAAGCTGGTCTTGAACTCCTGAGCTCAAGTGATCTGCACATCTCGGCCTTCCAAAGTGCCGGGATGGCAGGCATGAGCCACCACGCCCTGCCAAATTTTTGTTTCTATAGGAAGAATAACATAATTTTATTTCTGTTGAATGTTCAAAAACCTGTATTTTTCTTAGCAATGCTGAACTGTATAAATCAATCATCAGTATTCTATACAACTTTCTGTAGCATTGAATACTGTTACTCTTTGTTTATTGAAAAGGAACAATAATGAGATCTGCAGGTTACGCACTTTATTTGTGCCATACAGTGAAGCCAGGGGTTAAAATAGTTTTGGTCTTTAATTCTGTATTCAAGTCAGTAAAGCTATCTGCTTATTCTGGTTTTTATAAAAAAAACTTTTTTACCCAAACTTTGGAACACCAAGGCAGGAGAACTGCTTGAGCCCAGGAGTTCAAGACCAGCCTGGGAAATATGGCAAGACCCCATCTCTACAAAAGATCTACAAATTAGCCAGGCATGGTGATGCAGATAGTCCCAGCTACTCGGAAGGCTGAGATGGGAGAATCGCTTGACCCCAGGAAGTCACGGCTGCGGGGAGTCCTGTTGGTTGCACCTTGGCACTAGAGAGAGAACCTGTCTCAAACAAAACAAAACTTGTCTCAAAAAAAAGCCTTTTATAAAGTAAAAGCAAAATACTGAATGACTAAATACTCTTTTCTGACTAAAAACACTTCAGCTGCTTATTGCTTTAGTATGTAGAACATCAAATACACAAACATTCAGGGTTCAGTGGAAAGTTGGTAAACTCCTTGTGGGCAAAGAGATATCTCGAATTTCCTTTATTCATTTGACTCTACTCATATGATATGCTTCAATATGCTGGATATATAGCTGTTTAATAAACAAATACTTCCTATTGGTTAAGAGAATAATCCTTTTCCATGAGGGTAACCAGTGATACCTCTTCCTCCCAGGTGATCAGTCATCAGTACCTTAGATCTTATATTAGTCGGGCTTCTCCAGTGAAACAGAATAAAGAAGAGATGCAGCTGTAGATCAATATCTGTATATCAATCAATATACAGGTATCTATATATCAATCAATATACAGATATCTATTATCAATCAATATACAGATATCTATATATAAATACATATGCACATATATATCCACCCACCTCATCCAATAGCACACTATATCACCAATAGGAGATATATCAATATATACAGACATATCTCCTATTGGTTGGCTGGGGTGGGTGGATATATATACACACACATATATATACACACACACACACATATATATACACACATATATATGGAGAAAGAGAGGGGAGAGAGAGAGAGGGAAGGAGGGAGAGGGAGATCTTCATATATAGATCTCTATATATATCTCCATATTTAGATTTATTAGCAGGAATTGGCTCACACAATTGTGGAGGTTGAGATGTCTCAAGATCTGCCATTTGCATACTGGAGACCCTGGTGAGTTTGTGGTGTAGTTCCAGTCTGAGTCCAAAGGTCTGACTGCGTACCAGGAGAACCTTTGGTGTAAGCTCAGTCTAAATCTGAATGCTTGAGGACCAGGAGAGCTGACGGTGTAAGACCAAGTCTGAGGGCAGGAGAAGACCAATGTCCCAGCTCAAGCAACCAGGTAGAGAGAGTAAATTCTCCCTTTCTCTGCCCTTTGTTCTATTAAGGCCCTTAACAGGTTGAATGATGCTCTTCCAATTGGGGAGGGCAATCTGCTTTACTCAGTCTACTAATTCAAATGCTAGACTCATTCAGAAATACCCTCATAAACACACCCAGAAATAATGTTGAAGCAAATACCTCAGCACTCCGTGGCCCAGTCAAGTTGACACATAAAATTAACCATCACAGCTGGGGAGGTGGTGGGAGTGATGAAACGAGGTTGGTTGATGGGTGCAAAAATACAGTAAGATAGAAAGAATAAGTTCTAGTGTTTAATGGCACAGTAAGGCAACTATAGTTAACAATAATTTATTGTATATTTCAAAATAGCTAGAAGATTTGAAATGTTCTCAACACAAAGGAATGATAAGTGTGTGAGGTATTGGATAGCCTAATTACCCTGATTTGATTGTTACACATTGTATGCATCTACAAAATATCACATATACCTCATACATATGTACAACTATTATGTATCAATAACAAATTTTAAAAACTATCATAGATTTTTTTTTGTTTTTTGTTTTTGTTTTTGTTTTTGTTTTGAGACAGAGTCTCACTCTGTCACCCAGTCTGGAATGCAGTGGTGTGATCTTGGCTCGCTGCAACCTCTGCCTCCCGGGTTCTAGTGATTCTGCTGCCTCAGCCTCCCGAGTAGCTGGGATTACAGGCACCCGCCACCACGCCTGGCTAATTTTTGTATTTTTAGTAGAGACAGCGTTTCACCATGTTGGCCAGACTGGTCTCAAATTCCTGACCTCAAGTGATCTGCCCCTCTCAGCCTCCCAAAGTGCTGGGATTACAGGTGTGAGCCACCATGGCTGGCCCATCATAGATGTTACTGACATTCCCAGAGGTCTCCTCTGGAACCTCTGGTACTGTCCTGTAAGATGTCACAGGCCATGTTAAAGTTTGGGCCTCATACCAGGGATTTATAGGGCCCAACCCATCATGGCAGAGAAGGGACTGAAATCCAGAGATGTTAAGGGACTTGGAAACAAATATATGTTGCTGATTATTAGCAGACAGAACTAGAAACCACATTTGCACTTTTCCTTGAAGCTGCTGATAGAAGAAGGAAACTCTGAATTCAGATAGTAAACAGTACTAGAAACTATTTGAACTTGGAATTTGGTTGGAAATATATTTTTCTTTCCTTATCTCAGATTTTTCTTATTAATCTGTTTTAATTTATATTAAAATTACTTGATATTCTTTGAAATATCTAGCAGTCAGTGACAAGGGCAGAGCTACCTTTAATGGACTGAGAGAATTGGAGGCATGGAAAGAGACTAAGGAAAGTGCAGTGGAGTATTAAAACATACCCAGGAAGTATTCATACCATACATGAGCCACAAGCAAATAATTGGATATGTATGTGATTTCCTGTGAAAAGCTGAGTTGTATGGTAAAATCTGAGAATAAAACACTTATAGGGATATCCTATCTTAGTTTAGCTTGTATCAAAAGAGTAAAAAATGAATAACCTCAAGTCAAGCCCAAAAAATCAGAATATATTGGGTTATTGGATTATTAGACACAAATTGTTTCCCACATCAAAAAGTTTGAGTAGCCATATAAAAGGGGTGAATCCTGGTCCATCACATCAATGAAGTGACTATGCAAATATGTACAGGATTAGATATCTGATCTGGCTGCAGAAGAGAAATAGATACATCACACTATTTTTAAACCTATATGTGAAAAAAGATTTAATTTTCACAGAATAAGTATGACCAATCTGGATGGGTTAAACTTAGGTATGTTTCTGTAATGATAGCAGGGTGTTTATTAAAGATATTTATGTCACCTCCAAAATGAATAAAGAACACACATGAGAAAGATGCATTTAAAGTTAACTGCTTCCTTGTCTATGACTCATTTTGTCTTCTAAAGACAGTCTTCCTTTCCAAAATGAGCTATTTTTGATGCTAAAGTATTTGTTTCCTACCTATCATGAATAGACACTGAATTCTAAGAATCAGATTTAAGAGTCACCTCATAAATTAGACTGAAGTTTTAACTAGCCAGGTGGCAATAATACAATATGGTCTTCAAAATTAGAGTTATTTCTTTCATCAGTGAAGTTTCATTTTATAGATCCACCAAATCACAGGGACTATTTGCATCAAGTAATAAAGACATGACCCCATTCTAAATAACGGCTTTGCATCCTTCAGGTTGCCTGAAATGGGTGAGAACACAAACACACACATACACTCAAATATATACAGACCACTGTAAAGTTAGGGTTCTGGATTTATTTACGCAAGGATCCAGAGCATAATGGAAGTGAAGTGGTCACATGAGCAGAAGCAGATGCAGCTTCTCAGTCTAGCTTCCTCTGGTCCCAGAGACCTAAATATGGGTGTACAACCTTAGTTGACATCACCTCTGCAAAGGAGGCCTTTTACACCTGGTCTCTGCCTCATTACTCAGGAAGAACTTGCATAATCCATCCTGAACCCAATTATCAGGCTACAGGCAGGTGTCAGGAAAGATGGGACCTTATGCTTTGTGTCCATGGGAGGAAGAGGAAGCAAAGGTAAATAGATATGTGGCCCAGTATCCTCAAGTACTATCTGTACCTATAGCTTCCCAGAAAGCGTTTCCCATAAGGGCTGACCTTTTACAAAAATGTAAAAGTACATAAGAACCTTGGGAAAAGAGTAGAAAGGGGGGAGGGATTGCATTGGGAGTTATACCTGATGTAAATGATGAGTTGATGGGTGCTGACGAGTTGATGGGTGCAGCACAGCAACATGGCACAAGTATACATATATAACAAACCTGCACGTTATGCACATGTACCCTAGAACTTAAAGTATAATAATAATTTAAAAAAATAAAGAAAAAAAGAAAAAAAAAAGAGTAGAAGGAAATGCAAAAGTATCAACAGTGATTAATAACTTATCTCTGGATGGTGAGATTGAATAATTATTTTTCATTGACGATTTCCATATTTTTAAAAAATTACCTATAATGACAATATATTAATTTTATAAAGTATATTGTTTGCTTGTTTTCTTAAAATATGCCTTGTGTATTAGATCGGGCTCAGGAGATATGTTCTAGTTCTCCACTACTTTGCTGCCCCAGCAGTCTTAGAAAAGTCCCTTTCCCTCTGCAGGCCTCAGTTTCTTCATCTATAACATGAGACCATTAGATTACATCATGATACCCAAATTCGGCTGCCATCGGAACTACCTGCTGAGCTTCCACAGATCTTGATGCCTGTGTCCCATCCCCAGAGACTGTGATTTAGTTGGGTGGGGCTTTGGAATTCTGAAAAGATCTTTAGGTGATACGATGTGCAGACAAGTTTGGGAATCTCTGGACTCAATGATTTCTAAGGCTGACCTGCCATGATGATCTGTGAGTGTATGATTCTTCATTTTTGCCTAGGGCCAGCCCTGAGTATCAGTTCTTTTTTTAGCAATCACTAAGGAAGAATATTCCAAAGTTTCCTAGGTAACCCATTTCGATGTCTTACAGTCATTTCAATCAGAATATATTTTCTTTATGTCTAATCTAAATTTCTGCTGCAGCAATTTAAGCCATGGTGGGAAAAGAGCACATCTCGTATGATTGGATTTGTGGTTGAGTTCCTTGCATGAACCTACATCACCAGCTTCAGTTGTTTTTCATTCCTAACTAAATTCTCTCATTGCCAAGTCTTTGCCTAACAAGGCCCTTTCCAAGTAAGGGTGGAAATGCAGGATTTCTCATTGCTATATTGCCCTGAATATGTTTTCCAATTTCTGCCAGAAATAATTCCTAAATCTATGTCCTGTGAAGTTCTTGAGGACAATGTGTTTTTATCCATTAATTTTGTTGGTGTTGATGGTGCTTTCCTTACTCTTCTCAGATTTTTCTCTATCACTCTTCAGTGGTCTTCCTGCCTTCTTTAGTATATTTATTGAAGTTAACAGGTCTCAACAAAACTAATTACAAGAGAGATGTTACAAAGTATATTCTGGGTAGATGCTCAAGGTTCAATAAAATGACTCTAAATACTGTTCTATTTATAAAAATACTTATAAAATGTTTATTAAAATATGTTTTGATGTTCTTTATAATTGTACCAAGATTCAGGAAGGATGAATGACATAAACATAAGACCTCTTTTAAAATTTTTATTAAATTGTTTCCTGTTTTAGCTCCTACCACTAACTCTGGAGAGTGCTAAATTTGTTCTTTATATATTTATGACCATTGGATGTGAACCCTTCTGATGTCCTGCTGTGTCCATTCATTTGCAAATGAAACTAGAAACAGCTACCCGTCCTAGTTACAGAGCTTTGATGACAGAGCCCTGACTCAATCTGACTGCATGGGAAGACTTGGTTCCACATCACAGCTGTGTTACACCTGTACCTTAGCAGCAGCAGGCTAGAAGGCAGAAGTTTTGAAAAGTTGGTGCATGTATAATACTGCCCCGTTGTTAAAATGAGATCATTTGAGCAGCATTGTGATCCAGTAAAATTATTCCAGTTTGTTGGACCACTTCATGATTTTTACAGGACTTTTGGAGTATTTTCAAAGGAACAGGAGCATTTTACACAAATCCACTAAAGTATGCTGACTGCCAAGGAACATTTATGACATGACTTGAACTATGCTGTATGCTATTTATCTCATCTGTACCAATGACATCTAATTTGTGGTGGTGAAATTGATACATTTCTAAAGTCCTGTCGAAGGAGGTTTCTCCTGTATGAAATATGTAGGTGACACATACAGAAGGCACCTCCTGTTTCAGTAAAATATGCACAAAATAGGAAGCTCTGATCACCTTGTGGCACCTTGTTCTGGGTTGATAAACGAGGCAGTAACCTATTCATAGAATCTGAGTGTAATACATATGTGAGGGAAAACAACTTCAAGTACTTTAAGAAGTTGAATGAATCAAAATCTCCCAAAATTTAATCAGGCATTCATTTGTTTGTATAGCATTATACTTGTTAAGTGACTATTGTCTATCAGAGACGTTGAAATAAGAGACACCATCACTGCCTTCAACTTGCTCAAAATCTGGTGGAACATAAAGATAAGAATCCTAATACAGTATATTAAGTACTATAACACAAGTAAGCCCCTGGTCCTCTGAGTGCATATCGAAGGGATTCACCTGGCCTGGCAGAGACAAAAGGTTTCCCACAGGAGCCGATACTTGAAGGAAAAACAGGCATCACACACACATTTGGAACAGGGAGTGGAAGCGGAATGGAAAGAGAAAGCATTTGAAGCAGAGGGAAGAATACATGCAGATGTACAGAGGCGCAGATGAGTGTGTAGTTAGAAAGCAGGATGGGGCAGGGGGTGGTGGGAGATTAGCTGAAGAAGCAGGCAGAGAAGGCAGAAACCAAATCATTCAAGCTTTCGTCAGCAGATTGGTATGGAATGTGGGCTGTGTGCCAAGCAATGGGTTGTGGTAGGTACTGGTTTTTCTCCCACCTCACTGGCCATACGTCCCCAGTCTCCTTTTCTGTCTCCCCTACTTGTATCTCTTTTCCATCTACTTTTTCTTCTTAGCCATCTTTTTCAGCCCCATAGATTTAAATATCCTGATGGCTCTTAATCTGATTTTTCAACATTGACCTCTCCTCAGAGATCCCAAATTGAATGAATATCTAGTTGCCTACCGATACTGCTACTTGGGTGTCTGATATTCATTGTGTACTTAACATATCTAACACCGAGCTCTTGATTCTCCATCTCGCACCAGTCCCTACCCCAGTTCAAAAACAGCACCATGATCTTCTCAAACTGCAATCCTGAATGATGCCCTGCCTTTTCGTACAGGCTCCCAGCTAATCCAGCAGGAGGTCCTATTGGAAACACCTCCAAACTAATGGAATCAAACCACCTCTATCATCCCCCCTGCTCAAACCTTAATCCATACCATCAGGATCTCTGGCCTGAACCACTGCTATGGCCTCCTACTTTGTCTCCCAGCTTTCAGTCTTGCTCCCTTAGAGTCCCCTCTCACCGCAGCACTCCGGGTCTCTTCTTGAAGTGTGCATCAGATCCTATTACTTCCCTGCTTAAAACCTGACAATAGGCCGGGCACAGTGACTCACATCTGTAATCCCAGCACTTTGGGAGGCCGAGGTGGATGGATCACCTGAGGTCAGGAGTTCGCGACCAGCTTGGCCAGTATGATGAAACCCCACGTCTACTAAAAACACAAACATTAGCTAGGCATGGTGGTGCATGCCTGTAATCCCAGCTACTCAGGAGGCTAAGGCAGGAGAATCACTTGAACCAGGGAGACGGAGATTGCAGTGCACCAGGATCATGCCACTGCACTCCAACATGGGAGACAAGAGAGTAACTCCATCTCAAAAAAAAAAAAAAAAAAAACATTGATGATAGTTTTCCATTACAAATAAAACAAGATGCAAAATTCGTACTTATGGCCCATGGGACCTGATCTGGCCCCTACTATCATTTTCTCTTGTCCCTCTTCCTCACTCCATAGGACATTCCAGCCACATTGGCCTCTCTACCCTTTCATCCCTCCAGGCTCATTCTCATCTCTGCATCTTCTGCCTAGAATGTTGTTACCCAAGTTATGTAGGTGTCAGCTCAGATGTTACCTTCTTTGAGAGGTGTTTTTGATTAACTTTTCTTAAAAACAAACAAAAACAAGCAAAAAGAACTCCATAATTATTATAATAATTATCTTTGCAGTGCTAATAACTATGTGAGATTATATTATTCATTTATTTGTGTATTTTTATTATCATATCCTTCCCCTGGACTGGAAACTCTTAAGAGCAGGAAGCCTTGTCTTAGTTACTGCTGTATCTTCATTCCCTAGAAAGGTGCACAAATATATAATCACAAACTACTCAGTGCAAGTGAAGAAAAAATACAGAAGTTATTTGAGTTTCTATGGCATTGAAAAATACAACTCAACCTTCTGTGAATGGACCCAAAGAATCCTATTTCTTTTTCTCATTATAAGACTTTAGCACAGTAGCTACAGGTGGTTAAGATTTAATAGTCTAGCACTCAATTGGACGTTTCTGTCTTATTTCCTTTGGAAAAAATTGACCAAATGACAATGTTTATTATTTTGGAATCCAGCAGTTACATCTGTAAAAGCCTGACTGAGAAGTGGGTCTCAACTCATCTTTAATGTAATTTTTAGCTAAAGAATACAGTGGGTATTTTTGTCACCACTTGAAAAATATGATACTGAATTACAGTATATTTAAAGAAAAGCAGTATAAAAGCCTAGGAACAATTAAGTCTTTGGTTGAAAACCTTTAATTTATGCCAGTTGCTTTTTAATCCACACCTAATTTTGTAAACAAATTTGAATCATCTTCTTGGAACTGGAATTTTTCCTGAATCTCTTTATTTAGAGTGAAATCCTTATATTTCCTTACCTCAAGGCCAAATGGAAAGGAAAATCAATAACATTGCATCTCATACATTACCTGCAAAATGTTTCCCCTTTTCTTTCTGTCAAAAAAAAAGTAGATTTTTTTTCTTTCTCAAATGAGAAAGCCTTTCTTTATCAGAGTCTGAATTTGCTGATTAGTTTAGAGATTGTGGTCTCCATAACAACGAATACATTTAACAGCCTGTGTTGGAAACTTTTTTCTCCTTAAAAGCCTCTCATAAGAGAGCAAGCTATGTCAGAACACTGAGGAGAAAAGATAATATTTTTAAATATATATATAAAGCATTTCCTTCTTAAGTAAAAACAATCAATAGATGGCTAAATTATTTCTTTTTAAAATTCCTTAATTTGAGGAATATCTTTATTTGCTCTTATCCTACCATCCTCTACAAGTATCAAGCATCTACTGTTTGTCAAGCTTGTACTGTTTTGCACATACATTTTCTATCTTACTTAATCTTCAAAATAATACTAACAGTTATTAGTTAGACCACAGTCAAGATGCAAACCCAAGCCTTGCAGCAACAAGGATAGTGATGTTCTGTACATAACAATGTAAAATTTTCCAGATCTAATAAAAGACATAGGGTTACAATCTAAACCTTTTAATTCCTAGTCAAACTCACACACCTTATCAGAAGCAAATGAATTTTTGGCTTTAAAACAAATGACTGTTGATATTTGTTTAAGAGAAGCTATAGTAAAGGTCACCATTACTCTTTAATACTCTTGAAATTGAATTTATGTGTTTTGAGGATGTATCAGTATGTAGAGGCAGCCCAGCACAACCAAGTTAAATGCAACTTAAGGAAACTTTAATTTTCTGAAATCTGAATCATATGATTTCTCTGATTTTTACCTGTTTTTAATTTCCTTTTCTCAAGTCGTTATTGAAATAAACAAACAAAACACAAGTGGAAAAAAAATGTAGGTAATAAGAAGGAATGCCACTAAAAGGCCAGAAATTTCAAAGAATTTCAAAAACATTTTAAGATTATTCTTGAAAGAAAAGGTAATGTCTTTATTAACAGCATATATCTAAAAATTTGATTTTTTAACAAACACTGGAAGGCCAAGGTAGATATTTGATGGATGGCTACATGCAAACATTTAAAACTTGGGAAAATGCAACACACCAGGAAGACTACTCTATGGCCATCAGGAGGATAATACTGAGAGTTTGGACTGCATTCCTTAGCCAGGATTCTCATTAACTAAGTCAACTAAAATCTAATAAATCCAACAATGAACCAGATGAGGAGTCTACCTGTTTTAACCAAGCATCCTGTTTATTAATTTGTACAACTGAGTTTTGGCAATACCCAATGTATTTATCCATGTGCAACAAGAAGTGCCAGCAACTGCACAGATTTCTCCCTGTTCAGCTAGTAGCAATTCCACTATTTAGCATCCCATGACTAGGTTAAATCAGAACATATAGTGAGAACAAGTTAGTCTAAAAATCTAACTCTATAAAAGGGACCGCTTGTACAAATTGAGCAAACAGTTATATAAGGGATGTTGCTAAAGTTAGCCACTGGGTGGACTAAAAGATCTATTAGGCTACGTAAAGATCTAGGTTTGGCATGATGACATAATGGATCCAATAATTCATCAAGTTATTCACAGAAGCTACTGATTATGAAGTTACAGCATTATCCTGCCAAGTGAAAGAGGTGGATATAAGTGAAGAAAAATTAAGAGAGTTAAGAGTCTCATCATGATGTGGAGTCTTGCTCCAATGTCTTGGAAAAGCTGTTCATAGTAGGAAGTCAACAACTTCTCATTCTGATTTGCGGCTTGAAGGTCTCGGTTACAGCATCAGGCACTTTGGTAAACTCTGTGTGGCCTACATATAAGGAATGAGACTTGTTCCTTGAAATTTCTATTGAATTGTTCACTTTCAGCTTATAGGGTTTCAGGAACAGAGCAATTCTTTTTCTTAGTTAAAAAGTTATAGCCAGATATTGAAAAAAACTAGAATTTAGGATCCAGTCCAGTCTACAGGTAGATAACAAAAACTCAAAAGAAATGAACAGGAATACAATCTAATAACAATGTATTATAACTTTCTTCTAAAACATAATTTTTCTCTCTATAGTCACTCCCATTTCTGCCAAAGTTAATGAAAGTAAGACTAAATTTTGCAAAATAATCTCATCAAACTTGGCCTGATTATTTACATAAGTGCAATATGAATAGTGATTGACCATGTAGGCTCTTTTTAAGTCTGCTTTGCTGGCATTTTTGATAAGGTATCTCAGATTAGACTTTTCAAAACCTCTCAAGGCTAAGATTCCAAACCAAGGTAGACTTGAGACTTTAGTCTAAAATATACCACCTGAATAATCCCATGACTATTGTCAAAAGACAAAACCACAACAAATTTGGTTAAATCATCTAATTGGTTTTTATTTCTGATTCATGAATAAGCATACCATCTACCCAATTCTAAAAATTTAGAAAAAGTTATCTGATGAGCTGTGCAGAGGAAGTTGACTTTATAAGCAAAAAAGAGGCTAAAGAAAGCAGAAACAGGGACCCAAAAGAGGCCTGTTTGAGGATCTGTCTCTTCTCTCTCTCTTGATTTCTCAAAAAGTCAAGTGAATAACTTAGTTTTGGTGGCCTGTAACTTTAGCATGAGTGACTCCATTTTGATTTGGTCTGTTGGGCCTAGTGTAGGAGCTCAGTACAAATCAATGGCCTCTTTATCGATATGTAAATATATCCATAATAAAGGATTATAAAATTATGTGCATGGTAGGGTTGTATTTTCACAAAATAAGTATAAAGTTAATGTTTGTTGAGCATTTATTATGTTCCAGTCACTCTGCTAAATATTTTATAAGTGTTATAAAATGTGCTCCTCCTGACTATCCTGTGAAGTAGGCAATTTAACTCCTTTTTATAGATGAGAAACTAGAGCTCAGAGAAGGAAATAACTGGCCCTTGGATTCAGAGTTGATAAGCAACGGTTTTTACATGTAAATGTAAGGGGAAAATCTAAAATAAGATATACTGAAGTGCTCTCAGTGATTACATCTAGATAGTAAAATTAGGAAGGTTATTTTTTCTTTTTGTTCATGTATTTTTCTAGTTTGCCTATAATGAACTTGGTTTGCCTACATTATTTTCTAAAAATTTTCTGAAGTATTTGATCAAAAAATACCAATACAGATACCTAAATGAAATAAAAATCATTGTTTTCTCATATTTTGAGTGAATTTTAGGACGTCTCTAAAATACTCTCCTAACACCCACTTAAATCTAATTTTGAAGATTTCGGTGATCCCTAATTTAAATCTGCTTTAATCCCATTTCGGGCCATCTGGACAGTTAATGGGCTCTTTGGAGTTCCCCATATGAAAACAGAGCATGTTTATCGTTTATTTTCCTTAAATGTTTAGTTAAAATGTGGGACTACAATTATCCCTGAAAACAATCTTTTAATTATTCAAATGTCATGACAGCATAACTTTAGATGCAACTATTGACCTTCACATTTCTCTTGAGTCAGCAATGTTCTTCAGATTCTAAATATACTTTTAAAAACTAAATCACAAGCTCTGCCTCCCAGAGAAAAAAGACAAAGCCACTATTGCTGTTTTGTCCTCTCAGAACTTAGGATTGTTTTGTGCTGTGCTAGTTAGCAGCAACCATTACCAACTGATGTATTGTCTCACATCTCTACGGACATTCAAATGATATAAGAAAAGTGTTTTTATTAAAAAAAAAAAAAAAAAAAAGCAACAACAATAACATCACCTAACCCTGGTATAACTCTTCACAACTTACAGAAATATTTTCCAAACATTTGGATGTGAGGAAAGGTTATTTGATTTGACTGAGATCACATCTTTAGGGGAGCGGCAACACCAGGACAAGAATGTACATTTTCTGACTTGGTGCAGAATATTGTTTAACACCCCAGCCATGACTTCCAAGTGATTGTGAGCCCCTTGAGGTCAGGAACTGGCTTTTTCAGCTTCATCGTCTAAGAACATAGCTGCCTCCTCCAGCTTCTGTAGCTCCAGGAACGTGGGAATCTTTGGTTTGTAGCTGCACCACTCCAGTCTCTGCCTCCATTTTCACAGAGCCATCTTCCTCTATGTCTTCATGTGTCTTGATATGGCATCTCCTCTCTTTGCTTACATTTCCTTCTTGTGAGGGAATCAGCCATATTGGAGTAAGAGCCCACCCTAAGAACCTCGTCTGAACTTGATTACATCTGCAAAGACCCAATTTCCAACCAAGGTCATATTTATAGATTCTGGGTGTTAGAACTTAAAAATATCATTTTGAGGAACATAGTTCAACTCATAACAGTCCCATAGTTTTTCCAGTCATTCTAGGATAATAAGAAGCTTCCAGACACTTTTGGTCTCAAGGACAATATCGTTACAATGACTAAGATATCGTTTCAAGCACTAAGATATCATAATTATATGACTCTTACATGTTCACAATTTAGAGTTTCCCACTCTCCAAGCTAGGACCACCTTTAGGCCTAGTCCTCTGCCCGGTGGACCTTCTCTCTCCTGGCCCTACTCCTTCCCCCTCTGCTCACTAGCTGCAGTCTTCAAGGCCTCCACAGTGAGGCCCAAAGAAGTGAGAGGCAGCAAAGGAGCCCAGCCTTGTGTGGTGGGTACAGTCATGAGCCAGCCTAGGTGCTCTCTGGGCTTGATGGATGTTTACCACAAGCACATTCTCTCATGTTCTGCTTCTGCAGGTCCCTCAGAGATTCCTGCAGGGAATATCCAACTGCAGTCTCAGTGAGACTGTCACCAATCCTCACCCTTCCAGGAAGGCACCTGGGCGGAATTCAAGATATCTCCAGGCAGCCTCACTCCTTGGTGGCCTAGATCTGATCCATGAGAAACATACATCGTTTGCCATTCTTTTCCTAGAAATGCTGTCCCTTGGCTGCTTCAACTTTAGCCATTTTATCAGAGTTATAGGGGAAATGTTGAAAACCTGTATTTGGGCCAAGTGCAGCAACTCACACCTGTAATCCTAACACTTTGGGAAGCCAAGGAGAGAGGATCATTTGAGCCCAGGAGATCTAGACCAATCTGGGCAACATATGGAGACCTGTCTCCACAAAAATAAATAAAAATAAAAATTAGCCATGCATGTTGGCATGTGCCTGTGGCCCTAGCTACTTGGAAGGCAGAAGTAGAAGGATCGCTTGAGCCAGGGAGTTTGAGGTTGCAGTGAGCCATGATTGCACCACTGCATTTAATAATAATAAGTAAAAAATTTATAAATGTTGTAAATGAAAAACTGTGTGTGTGTGTGTGTGTGTGTGAGAGAGAGAGAGAGAGAGAGAGAGAGAGAGAGAGAGAGACAGAGAGAGACTTGACCTTTCCTTTTGCAAGTCCAGCATAGGTAGACTAGGCAGTCAGACACCTATTGTTTCATTCTGTGTTTCTTTTTTCGTTCTTTTGGAACCACAGCCAACACTGAAAGAGTCCCATTTTAACATTCCACTGTAGTTCCTTTCATTCCTGATGGAAAAGAGGCGGAGAGTAGAATCACTGACCTTGTATTTCTAAACAGGATGAACTTGGTTTGTCTCAGAAAATTAAGCGACAAGAGATAAACAGAAGGGCTCTGTTCTGCTCTTTTTTCCAACCAAGATAATATTTACCAAGCTACAATATTGATTGATCCTTAAAGCAAAGAACAGGTTAGAAAGGCAGAGAGGGTTGAGGGGAAGCAAGGTTGCATTAATGAAAAGTGCGCAAGAGTAAGAAGAGATGTGGGTTCTGGCCCCGGTTATCTTATTAACTAGCTATTGACCTTGGACAAGTAACTTGTAAAGGTCAAATATGTTGAGACACTTGAAAGCTCTTTTAAAACTATACATATTCAATATTATTGCTTTTTGTAAGAGGTAATCAGTTTTGTCACTAAATCGTCTTATTTCTTCACTCAGAAAACCTCTTAGATTCACCCTTTCCTCTCCATTCCCACTGTAATCATGCAGTCTAAATCCAGATTACTGCAATACCTTCCTAATTTGGTCCACAATCCCACTGCCCACAATCCATCCCCATAAGGAGGAGTTGGGCTGGATGTCCTAAGGCCCAGACTATCAGACAATAAGCAAGAAAAGAAAACATAACTGTTCCTTTCCCCACTCCACTCCCATCCTTAGCCTAAGTTACAATTCAAATAAGGCATTATTTAGTTTAACATTTGAAGATTAGTTACAAAGCGAAATAGGTTAGTAGGTAGGTAAGTGGGTGGGTGGGTAGGTAAGTAAGTAAGTAGGTTGGTAGGTAAGTAAGTAGGTAGATTGGTGGGTAAGTAGGTAGGTAGGGAGGTGGGTGGGTGGGTGAGTGGGTAAGTAACTAGGTAGCTTGGTGGGTAGGTAGGTAGGTGGGTAAGTAGGTAGGTTGGTGGGTAGGTAGGTAGGTGAGTGGGTGGGTAAGTAAGTAGGAAGGTTGATGGGTACGTGGGTAGGTAGGTAGGTGGGTGGGTAACTAAGTAGGAAGGTTTGTGGGTAGGTCGGCGGGTGGGTAAGTAGGTAGGTTGGTGGGTAGGTAGGTAGGTGAGTGGGTGGGTAAGTAAGTAGGAAGGTTTGTGGGTAGGTAGGTAGGTAGGTAGGTGGGTAAGTCAGTAAGAAGTTTAGTGTGTAGGCAGGTGGGTGGGTAAGTAAATACGAAGGTTGGTGGGTAGGTAGTTGGGGAATAGGATCCCCCAAGTGAGAAACCTCTCTCTCTCTCTCTCTCTCTCTCTCTCCCTCCCCCCCACACACACCCACCCCAACACCAAGTCCTATTTATTCTATTAAAGATCTCTCAAATCCACCTATTTCTCTCCTTCTCCACTGCCAGCACCCTACCCTAGTCACTATCATCTCTTATACAGACAACTGTAATAGCCTTATAAACATCTTGCTGCCTTTGGTGTGGAGAATGAAATGCCCTACGTATTCCATTCTCCTCATTTCAACCAGAGTAATCTCTCTAAAACACCGATCTGAATAATGGCTTCACACTTGTCCTTAGAACAAAGTCCAAGCTCATTCACCTAACTGTATAAGGTCTTTTCTGATCTTGAATATTCTACATCCTCACCTCTGACACCTTCTGCCTTGAGGTCCGCACTGGCATCGTCATAATCAGTTCCCAAAATGGGTCCTGTAATCCTTCTCCTAGCTTTTACAGATGCTGTTCCTCCTACTGGAAATGTTCTTTCCTCATGCCATTACCTGGCTGACATTTGTTCAACCTTAGAGTCTCAGATGGATGTTATCTGCTTCCAAGAAAAATCCTCAACTCCTAAGTCTAGGTTGGGTTCTCCTCTCTCCCAGAGCACATTTCCTCCCCCTTACCCCGGCCCTTATAATACTGTATTGCATCTGTCAATGTCCCAGCAAATTGCACACTCCAGCAGCAGGGCGAGCATCTCTCTTGCTCACTGCTACACTCTGGTGACTAAAACATTGCCTCCCACATAGTAGGCTTGCGCATAATTGTTTGCCAAATAAATTAATCAAATATGAAAGTGTATACAATTACTTTGAGAAGATGCTACCTTTCAAATTTTATGAATTACTTCGAAGAGGTTCCATCTTATAAAGGCATTGGAAAAGCACTGTGGTCTTGTACATTTTTTTTTTTTTTTTAGACAGAGTCTTGCCCTGTCGCCCAGGCTGTGAGTGCAGTGGCTCAATCTCGGCTCACTGAAACCTCCACCTCCTGGGTTCAAACAACTCTCTGCCTCAGCCTCCCGAATGGCTGGGACTAAAGGCACCCACCACCATGCCCAGCTAATTTTTGTGTTTTTAGTAGAGACAGGTTTCATCATCTTGGCCAGGCTGGTCTTGAACTCCTGATCTCATTATCCACCCTCCTTGGTCTCCCAAAGTGATGGAATTACAGGCATGAGCCACCGTGTCCAGCCATATTTCTTTTTAAAAATGTTAGACCTAGCTTTCCAAATGTGATCTTACTTACATAATAGCGCCTGAGATGAATGCAGATATATATCATTTGTTAAAGTCTAGCAAATCTTGCTAACACAGTCAAGCGACTGACAATGGAAGAATTTCAGTCCATTTAGAGTCTCCTGCCCTTTTTCTATCAGGATCTGTGGAAAAGAGTGCTTAGAGAGTGGGGTTTTTTCCCTGGCCAGTAGAGTCTCTGGCCTGGCATTTTTGGGGAGCCTCTCTTCTGTGTTTTGATACCAGGAATGAGGCAGCTGCTGCCAAGAAGCTAGATCCAATGCCTAGTATCCTTGGCAGAGAAAATATTTCTCTAGTCGCATCCAAATTAATCCTCATAGGCCAATAAATCAATACACCAGGAAAATATGGGATGAGTTTGGCCATCTGGAATTTTTTTGAGGCGTTGTTGGGTATAACAGAAACTACCTAGCTCCACAGTAGCCATGAATAGCTGTATATTAGCTCAAGGTAACACTGGCACGTTCACCTTCCCACATGATACCACCAGCACCAGATCCATGGCTGGGAGCTCCCTGCAGCTTTTCAGAATCCTTGCCTTGCTGTTGAGTCAGCCAGTTTGATTTCAGTGTCAAAGAAAGCAGCTTCAACCATTTACTTACCCAATAGCCTCGTAAGATAACAAGCCAGATCTAGACTTTGTCTTTACATTTGGTCAACCATTTTGACAATCAGGTAGTCAAAAAAAAAAAAAAAAGAAAGAAAAAAAAAAAAGGAGGAGATCAGAATATCAGGGCAATATGATCAATACAATACAAGTGGTTTTTTAAATTGGACTTTCCCTGCCAAAATAACTGAAACAGTTTTTTTTTCCTCCAAATATTCTGAAAGAATGAAAGGAAAAACTATTTCCACAAAGTAAGAGGTAGTATCTATACGGGCATTAGATATAGCAAGTTTAAGGCTGGGCGGTGGCTCATGCCTGTAATCCCAGCACTTTGGGAGGCCGAGGTGGGTGGATCACCTGAGGTCAGGAGTTTGAGATCAGCCTGACCAACATGGTGAAACCCCATCTCTACTGAAAAAAAAACAGGCACCTGTAATTCCAGCTACTCAGGAGGCTGAGACAGGAGACTTGCCTGAACCTGGGAGGCGGAGGTTGCAGTGAGCCAAGATCGCGCCACTGCACTCTAGCCTGGGCAACAAGAGCAAAACTCAGTCTTTAAAAAAAAAAAAAAAAAAAGATATAGCAAGTTTAAATTCTTTATCACCGAGGAAAATATTACAAAGGAAACTGCTTCTAAACTAATCCCTCTGTTGACTTTTGCCTGCATCAAAGGAAAATGGGGGAGAAAAGAGCCCTTTCACTCCTAGACATAAGGTTGCTTAGTTGTAGCTGTAAATGCTGCCCCTGGGTGGGCACTTTCTGTGTTCTAAGCCAAGTACTTTACATTCCTTCATCTCACTCAGTGCTCACGACAGCCCTATCAGGAAAGTGTTACTCCCATTTTAAGGTGGAGAAACTGGGACATAGAGACATTCAGTAACTTGTCCAAGGTCACACAACCATTAAGTACTGAGATTCTAACCTGATCTAACTCCAAAATTCCTGCTCTTAATCACTGTTCCCAATATAAGGCAATGTTTGGTGCTATTAATTTTTCAGGCCCTGAGCCAAAATTTTTTTGATCATCAGAAAATAATTTCTTTATCAGAGAATTTCTCTTACTTTAGTGATTTTAAAAACAACTATAGTATGGCAGCATCAATTGAAACAGACCCAAAAAAAAAAGCAAAAATAGTAAAGGAAATTGGAAAAAGTTTGGAGAGGTCAGGAACTCCCCAGAAATCCCACTAGACTAATAAATTCACAGTTTTCATTTTTTCATGTTTCTTCCAGTCTTTGTTATTCTGTATACATAATTATATGCAGTTTTAAAGGTCATTTTAAATGACTGGTTAGTATTGAGAAGATGAATATGTCAAATGAGTTTTCTTCTCAAAAACATACCAAAAATATTTTAATTATTTTCTCCACATTCTGGGTTTCATTTCCCTTTCTAGAATAATAACAGCAACAAAATCTTGAAGAATTCTGATTCACACAGCAGATGTGAGGACGAGAAAACCTGCTGGCTAATTGGAGATGAGTTTCACTGGAAGCAATCACATAAAAACAAACTATGTCATAGACTCCTATCCCTGAAAGCTGGTCACAGGATACACAAAAATTAGCCCACCAAAGGTCTCTATTGTTGTGGAACTGTAGATGCTCGTACACTGAGGCTTTATCTCAACGTTTTCTAGAGAACCCTAAATACGCACACACACGCACTCACACACACTCCCCCCCACACACACACACACACATAGTTCAAGGTAAAATACATTTAGGAGACTGCTGCTTGCATCCCCCTCTCAGAGATTTAAAATATACATTAGCAGATGAAGATCCTGGGAAGTCACACAGTAAGGAACCTGTTTCCTTATGTCCAGAAATTGCAAACTCAGTTAGCTACAGGGCCAGGAGGCAGGTGAAGGTATGGACCTGGTGGTGACTGTGGCAGAGACTACATTCAGCATCTGAAAGTTGCTGCTTCTAGAAATGTAGGTCTTGTATTAACAGATCTTCACAAAATGTCTGAAATCTGGGTTTTCAAGTGAAATTTCTCATCCAGGATGAGATGGGAGAAAACATGCATCTTGGCTAGATCTGCTAAGGAAAACCAGAGCCATACAGTAGTTAAAGCAGTAAAAGCAGATTTTATTCAGGAACTATTGCAGTGGGTGGCGGGGGGAGGAAGACCTCAGCAGAGAACTGGGCTCGGTTCCGAATGCAGCATGGACAAGCAGGGATCCAGCCAAAGAAGGGTGGGCATCAGTGAATGGGAAATTACTAAGAAGAGACATCAGGGGTTGGGGGGGATTCTGGTTGAACCCACCTTTTTAGGATTTTTGCTGAAGGCAGGCCAGGTGATCAGACATCACCTGGTGGATAGTGGGAATGAAAAATTTGGTCAGATGTAGAGGCAATCAGATATCAAGAGAGGAATTCTATCTAGATTGACTTAGCAGGATTCTTGCTAAAACTAGACTCCGCAAGGACAGATATGGAAACCTGGGGTTGAAGCCTAGTTGAGAAAAGGGCTGGGGGGAGATTGACTAAAGTTTGGTCACTGAAGTTCTGTCACATCTGGCCTATAGGCTACCAATTTTCAGCCTTTAGCTTAACCTAAAGTAGCTGAAGCTCATTTGGCCACAGAACTCTGTTCCTAGAACAGTCTTTTGGGAGATACTACCACATTTCATTGGCCTACCAACCCTTTGAAGAAGCCCCCAGAGTAAAGTCCCTTCTCTAAACCTCATCTTCCTCCCCCACTCCTGTCCTCTGGCCTAAAGTAGTAAAAGATGTTCCAGTTACTATGGCTGTGTAATACATTACTCCAACACCTGTGGCTTCAAACAACAATATTTGTTTTACCCAAAACTCTGTAATTTGGGTAGAGCTCAGAGAGGATGGTTCATCTTTGTTCCACAAGGTGTCAGAGTGGCTTGAAGGCTGAAGATATGGGTAGAAGGCTGGAATCATTGTGAATCAGAGTGAGTGAAGGCACACTCATTCACAAACAAACTCGTGGATGGATTACGCTTGCAGTTACTCGAGACATCCCTGAGATTGATGGCTGGAACACCTCCATGTGGCCTTTCTTTGAGACTTGGGCTTCCTTGCAAGGTGGTAGCTAGATTCCAAGGGTGAGTGTCCTCACAAAGAGGTAGGCAGAAACCATATCACCTTTTAGGGCCTAGCCTCAAAAGTCACGCCCAGGTATTCTCATTGTGTTCTATTTGTCAAGGCAGGCATTCAAAGACAGGGCAACAGACTACCTCTTAATGAAGTGAGACAAGGTTCTGAAGAGATGGGAAACCAGAAAAACTGCTTGCTGTAGCCATTTGGGGAAGAAGCAATCTACTGTCAAAGAAAAGAATGAAGTATTTTTATTTCTGGTTCTATCATTTACCAATAATAGTGTGAGACTAAGCAAGTAACTTCGTCTCTTTTTGCATTTTGTTGTTCACCCTGTCCTGAATTACAGTTACCACTATTCTTATTTTATCATGAGGGACTGAGATTCTTGAGGGTAGCATCCACATCTAGATATTTTTGTTCTGGCTTGTTTCATTTCCTAAATATTCTCATAGTGCAATGCACAGTGACAAACATGTAGTTTGGGCTTAGTAAACATGTCTAATATTTTATTTTTTTAAATAAGTAGAGAACTGCCTGGTGAGTTTTCACGACTTGTAAACATGTCTCAAGAAAAAGAAATCCATTCAGGAACTGGCTCCCACTCCTTTAGTTCACTGCTGGCTTTTTTCATCACATAACCTGTTATCATATGGAACATGGACAAGATTCAAACCCCAAGACCCTCTGCCCATCTCCACATGTCCCCATCTCCTCATGCCCATGGTAAAGCAGCTCTAGTCACCAGCCGCTACTTGCCTGCATTAAAAAACAGCCACTGAGAAACTGGCCCCACAAAACCTTATGCCTGAAGCACAGAAAGCTTCAGCATATTCCATTGCATATTAACAGCAGTTCTTTTTTTGTGAAGACAAATACCACAGGAGCCAAGAGCACAGATATACTCATGTGAAATTCCAGTTCTGCAAAGACATTAGTTTGCTAATGAATATGCTAAAAACCTTTCAACAGTGACCCCTTCCTATTTAGACAACATACGTTGCTCTTTGTTCTTTAATATTCCATTTCTGTTTGCCGCCTTCCTGGGTAAGGAGGAAGAGAAAGGAAATAACAGAAAACTATCTTAGATTTCCTCTGTTAGAAATGACTCTTGATTTCCTTCTACCAAACTGCTTGAACCTTATATTGTTTATTTCCATCCTCCTGTGCTCATTCTTCCCCTTCCCATCATTTCCAGTCTTTCCTCCCCACATTTCTGCAGCTACCCTGCTGGCACATTGCTTGGTGAGAGCCTCGGGCTGTTTGCCCAGGTGCCTGCCAGCATCTGCAGTGATGGCTGACTCCGTTGAAACAAGGAAGAAGCATGTCTATCCCAGAGGCAATCAGAAAAATCTGAGTGCTAGTACCAATATTTTTGTTTTGCAATACTTCTGAACCACACAATTCACATAGTTTATGAGATTGCATTCCCTCTGTGTCCTGGGAAATATTATTTTTCATTTCCAAGCAATAAAATAGCAATAACTGCTGATTCCTTAGCTCTTAGATGTTACAAGTTCTAAGCACTTCACATACATTGTTTCACTTAACCCTTACTCTTAAGAGATTTTTTACAATTTACAGATGAGGAAACTGAGTTAAAGAGGTGAACTAAGTTGCATACGGTCACGTGACAAGGAGCCTAGCCAGAATTCCAGCCTGTTCTACCTGAGGCCAATGCCCATCTGTTTTCCTCCCTATGCTGTTTATTTCTTTTTAAAATTTAACTCCTTTTTTTTTTCAGCATACCCCCACCAATATTGAGACCTATGCTGTTTAGATTGAGAAAGGGGAATGCATGACAGATCTATGTTTATCTCATAGAGATCTGATTAATTTTGAGCCTTCCTGTTTGGCTCAGTAAATCAATTCATTAAAAACATTGCAACCAGAGACACTCAAAGTTGTTAGAGACCAAAGAATTCTTTGGGTCAAACCTCCATCTGATTTGTGAATCATCTTTACAGCACTCCTCACACTGGTCATTCCATCCCTGAATACTTCTAAGGTTGAGGAGCCCATTCCATTTTCAGGCAGTTTGGTATTGCATTTGATAAAAATTTGTCCCCCTGGAACTGTCTTTCATTTGTACTAGTTCTGACATCTGCAAAACAAAGCTGGGCTGGTTTGCTCAGCTCTCACCATCCCCCTGATGATTGTGTTAGCAGGTGAGTTGCTCCTTTACTCATTCTTCATCAGCAGGATTACTCCTGCCCAAGGTCACTCATGCCTGAAGAGACTCCAGTTTGTCAATGGGACTCACTACATAGGACACCCAGCACAGCACTAAGAGCTCAAACTAATTCTGACCAATTGAAATTCTATCCCATCCTCCATGAGAACACTGCACATCTGTGATGCAGCTCCGGGTTGAATATGTTCTTTGGGCAGCCACATAAAATCTTCGACTAGTATTGAGCTCTTTACTCAACAGGAGATATGGTGAGTAGAAACACTCAGTTACCATTGGCCAGCCTGGGCTACTGGACCCCAGGGCAGTGAAGCCCCATGCTGATATGCACATAATTTCACTTCAGCAAAATTGTTTGTTGTGGAAAATTTTTAATCCAAACTTGCATAGTGGTTTTCTTTCCTTGTTATGTAAAAGAAATACTACTTTATTTCTTTCTTTTTTTCTTTTTTAAACAGAGTTTCACTCTGATTGCCCAGGCTGGAGTGCAATGGCACGATCTCAGCTCATCGCAACCTCCACCTCCCGGGTTCAAGTGATTCTCCTGCCTCAGCCATCTGAGTAGCTGGGATTCCAGGCATGCAGCACCACACCTGGCTAATTCTGTATTTTTAGTAGAGATAGGGTTTCTCCATGTTGGTCAGGCTGGTCTCAAACTCCCGACCTCAGGTGATCAGCCCACCTTGGTCTCCCAAAGTCTTGGGATTACAGGCATGAGCCACCGAACCCGGCCTGCTTTGTTTTCTTCTGTATAGGCAGAGCTGGTTGGTTTGGTTTGGTTTGGTTTGGTTTTCTCAAGTTTTGATCCAGTGACAGTTAATCAATGGAAGTCTAAAGAGGCAAAAAGAAATCCAGACTCCTCCCAGGAAGAATTGGCCCTTAATGTCACATTGATTAGTTCTTTCACAGCACAACCCCAGGATCTTTCCAACTGACAAGTACATTTGACCACAAAATCAAAAGTAGCTCTATGTTAGCTCGATGACTAAATTAAACTGGTGAATTGGAATTGATAATATGCTACCATCCTTTAAACTTTCCTGTTCTAAAATAAATTGCTTCTTTTCTTATTCTTTATATGTTAATATAATTAATATTTAATTAATATTACCCTGGTTCTTATAAAAAAAAATTTTGTTTTCCAGTTTTACAATCAAAAAAGTGAAGGAAAATAATGTCCAGTGTACTTCTGGGAAAACATTTTAAAGTATGATTTTTGGAGATTAGTAAACAGACTAGACGGCCCCTTTAAAAAAAAATGTGATTCTGTGCTAAGATCTTCCTTCCGCCTTATTCTGATCTGAGTCAATCCATGTAGACAAAGAAGCCTGAGCTGCTATCTAATGAACCCAATCTTCTCACTTTACAAATGAGGAAAAATAACTTACAGATGAGTTAAAGTGACTCGCTCAAATTCTAGCACACATCTTTCTTCTTTCAAACCACTAACACAGAATATCAATGATGAAGGAATTCAGAGGCAAAAGATTGCTATAGTGTGGGAATGTTGAAGAAAACATCATGGAGAACTGAAATTGAAAAGAAGTAAGCATTTTTTTTAACCAAATCTTACTTTTCCACCGAAATAACTTATGCTAACAATAGAAAATTTGGAAAATGGTAAAAAGTACACAAAAAAGTGATGGGATAAATTACTAATGACCTCATCCTATAAAAGAGTTATACAGTCCCTTTCTCTACAGTCTTTTCTCCCCCAGATCATTATTGTGGTTGTTTTTCTATTATTGTGATTATACTACTTAGCAAGAAACATTATAACCCAAGGACTATTCAATATTGTAATAAACTATTCATAAACATCATTTTAACTGCTGCCTAAAAGTCCATTATAGAGGCTTTACCATAATTTTCTTAACCTTGATCCTATTTTTTAATAATTAGATGGAAGGGAAAGATTTAAATGAAGAGAAGGAAGGTGTCTAGAAGAGGAATATGTTTTTACAGTAGAAGCAAACACCAAACTGTTCACAGCTTTTATATTTGGGTTTTGCAGTTGTGGGTGATTTTTGTTTTATTCTCTATATTTTTCTCAATACTATAAAAACACTAGCAAGAACACCTACTTTTTTTGAGCACCTACCATGTACTTTATACCACAGATGCATTTTCTCATTTAGTTGTCATAACAACTAACCAAAATTGCTATTATATCTTCATTTTAAAGATAAGGAAAATGAGACTTGGAAATATTAAGAGATTCACAAAAGGGCAATGACGGAACGAGGATTTGACCCCAGGTCTGTCCAAGGGGAAAGCTGCTATTCTTAACCTCCATGCTGCATATCCCAGTGTTCTTATGAGTATGTACTATATTTTATCATCAGAGAACTATTCTTAGACATGGATGTGGATGGCAAATAATAGCTCATTTCTGATGTAAGCAGATAGCTTGTTACACAGAGTATAAACAACGATCTGCCAAAATCCCAGAAGAGCCAAGAAAATCATCAATAAATAAAATCCTTTCAGTTATGTCTTAAGATCTTTAAAATTCAAATATGTTTCAGGTTTCTCTAAAATTCATTTAAAATAGTGGGAGGAAGCAGCGTTAATTGTAGCTACGTGAAAGAAGTCTGGATTCTGCAACAGGATGAAAATTGATTATACTAAAAGTAGTCTTCTGTAATTAAATGAAAACTGTGCTGTGCACTTTAATTAGTCAGCAGTAACTCATTTTAAGTGGTAACAGTGAGTTCTGGTGTATCTCGTTAAGTGAGAGCCCAGCGTCTCTACCTCAGCCGAGGTTCTGTCAGTTTTCCACAGCAGCCTTATTTATGTATCTACTGCTCTAATTTCAAGCTGCAAGAAAGGTAATGCACCCTTTGGTAACTCAGATGTACACATTATTGAATTCTTCTCATTCTTTCATGCAGAAGACTTGTAATATGCTTTAAATTCCAAGGACTCCCACTAGATGAACATATTTGCCTTGGAAAGTATGTGTAGTCATTGGCCTCTCTTGTCACCCAGTGCGAGCCTGGGAAAGTCAGCAAACATTATAAAATTCACTTGATAGATTTGTCTTCCCTTCTACTTCAGAGAGGTTAAACCTGCATCTTTGAAAAGCTATTTAAAAAATGAATTCCCCCAAATTTCTTCCAAACTTTTTAGTATCTTATAATTCAGATTTCATTGTATTTTAAAAAGGAGAGATATTTTTTGTTTTGTTGTGTTTAAACTTATTTTTTAAAAAGCAAAGCATGCTCATCATGGAAAATTCAGAAAATAGGAAATGTATGAAGAGGCAGGAAAAACATCCTTCATTATTTCTTCATTCAAAGACACATCTCTATTAACATGCTGGCATATTTCTTCCTAGTCTTTTCTCTAGCCATTGTTATTGTACATTTGGGATCATTCTGCTTGCACAATGTGGTATTCTACTAGTATTCTACTAGAAAAAGCAATTTAAAAAGAAATTTTGAATTTTACTTCTGAGCTGAACCTGGATTCCAAGTAGCCATTCCATGTGCTTCCAGCATCACGGACATTGATTATCAAGATGCCTGCTGCCTTGTCGAGAGGAGGCCTTTGCCAAAGGGGCGGAACCTGTTTCTGTGGGAGGAATGAGAATTCTGGACATGATAAAGCAGGAGCAAGAGCTACTATTTATTTAGCAGCCTGGGATTATCACATTGAGCTGATTCTTATTCCATGAACATTTGTATCTAAAAGAAATAAGATTATAATTACCACTCAAAGCAACTCTGCAGAAGAGTTCTTGCTTCAGGGCAGCCACCACCCAGGCAGACCAGAGGTATTAAATGGTGAAGGTTAGGCTGGGAGCGGTGGCTCACGCCTGTAATCCCAGCACTTTGGGAGGCCAAGGTGGGCGGATCATGAGGACAGGAGATCCAGACCATCCTGGCTAACATGGTGAAACCCCGTCTCTACTAAAAATACAAAAAAAAATACAAAAAAAAAAAACAATTAGCCAGGTGTGGTGGCGGGCACCTGTAGTCCCAGCTACTCGGGAGGCTGAGGCAGGAGAATGACATGAACCCAGGAAGTGGAACTTACAGTGAGCCAAGATTGTGCCACTGCACTCCAGCCTGGGTGACAGAGTGAGACTCCATCTCAAAAAAAAAAAAAAAAAGTGAAGGTTACCTCAAGTCAGTGTGATGATGTATCAACAAGTCACAGGACTTCGAATCATAGACACTGAGATTTGCAATTTGTAAAGGGTATGAATTTCAGTCCCAGATTCAGGTGTTCAAGGAATACTCGTTGTTTTGTTTGTTTAAAGAAAATAAAGTGGTTTCCAAGTGTCTCTCTTGCCAGGCTGGCAGGGAACTTATTCTAGGGCATGAAATATGGAAGGCTCATGTAATGTTAGAAAACAAGGACGGGCCGGGCACGGTGGCTCACGCCTATAATCCCAGCACTTTGGGAGGCTGAGGCGGGTGGATCATGAGGTCAAGAGATCAAGACCATCCTGGCCAACATGGTGAAATCCCATCTCTACTAAAAATACAAAAATTAGCTGGGCATGGTGACATGCACCTGTAATCCCAGCTACTTGGGAGGCTGAGGCAGGAGATTCACTTGAACCTGGGAGGTGGAGGTTGCAGTGAGCCGAGATGGCACCACTGCACTCCAGCCTAGCAACAGAGTGAGACTCCGTCTCAAAAACAAAAAAAAAAAAAGAAAACAAGGACGGAGTCTCCCCCACCCGCCTCCCTGCCCCTGGCTATCATGGTGACCACTAACAGCCATCCAAGCCCAAAGTGGTTCCTTGAAATTCACTTTCTATTTCCTGGCCATGTGAGAACAGGGGTTCAAATGAGCCCCCTTGGTCACATCCTCAGTCATCCTCTCCGATATCAGGCTCATTTCCCTGGGAAATAGCTAAAAACTGAGCACCAGTCTCCTACTAATCAGAACCTGCCACCCTCCATCTCTTTCCCTACCCCCAGAAAATTCCGTCTCTTTAAAATTCTTTAAGATACTTGTTCCTTCCTCCTGCCCCTTGGGCCACCTAAAGTACTGTCTTCAGGCTTAATAAAATAGAAGTCAATCAGGGACAGCTCTCTCAGCAAAAATCTTCTTCAGTCTAGGAACACATACTTCCCTTGAAGTAAAGAAGAGCAAACAGCCTGATTCCCCTTACAGAAGATGTGTGGGAAAACTACAAGGAAACAAAAACACAAAGCAGCATTTTTCAAAAAATCATCCTGCCACATAAAAGTCCTTGAAGAGGATTCAGTCAGGTTCACACCAGGGTGCCTCATTCTTCAGCACCAGTAGACCAAATTTGCCATAAGCTGACAAGTGTGGGCTTGGAAAGCAGATGGGGTTTGGATCCTGTGAGTCCTAGCTTTGGGACTGTAACCCCCTAGACTCAGTTTTCTGCTGGCACAGTGCTTAACACAGAGTAGGATCAACTAATGTTTCGTTCTCTTGACCGTACCTGGCTGTCTTCCCAAGTCACTGCTCAGCCAGTCCCAAAGCAGTTGCTCTAATTCCTCATATGCTAGGAGCAATTCTGGGAGAGACTGCCCTTCCTAAAATGTGGCCTAGTGCCCACACATGAAACTGTATATAAGTAGTGGGTTTTTAGCTGAATTTGGCATATGTGATCCTGGTCTTTCTGATGGTAGTTATTTTCCTGCTGGAGAAAACCACAGCTAATCTACTTCAACACTCTGACACGTGAGTACCCTCCAGAAGTTCTTCAGCCACACCTATCAATTGGATGTCGCCATTTTATTCCTCCTCAGAAGCCTCTTTTATCTATTAGGGGAAAAAAAACCCAAAAACACAGATGATGTGGCATGTTCTTAAATCCATCTCCATTCATTTTTCCTGTTTCCCAGTCAGATACAGAGTTTTGGGATAAGATGCAAGCAGAATGGGAAGAAATGGCTCGGAGGAACTGGATATCTGAAAACCAAGAAGCTCAGAACCAAGTAACCATCTCAGCTAGTGAGAAGGTAACAAATTCTATTTCTATACATGCTGACTAGTTTTCTTAACCTTTTTGGATCATATTTTATAGATTAGTCAATAGCTATTTTGTCAAAAAAACACAGTAATTAAAAAGACAATTTAATGTCAATCTGACCTAGAAGAAATTCTGATGGATGAGACAATATAATTATCCAACGCGTGAAGGCAGCCAAGTTGGAATGAAATGCTCTTATTTTTATCAGTGTTCAGACAGACAGTTTGGCAGCCAACCAGAGCTTGGATCCTGACTGCTAGTTAGTTACTGAACTAGCTGACATTGAAGGTGGGTTGGAACAAGAATTGGTCTAATCTCACAATACTCTGTCAGTCAGTCATGTGAGTCCTGTTGATTTACCAAAACAACAGAAGTGATACTAGTGGCATGGCAGTGAAGTGGAGACTTGGGGCTATATTTCACAGGTGGTCATTATATAGCTAGCAAAGAAACTCTGTGGAAAAGACGCTCTCACACAACCAGGTCAAGTCCCAAGAGGATTCCTTAGAGTTACTCCCCTGATAGAAGCCAGCAAATGCACAAGTACAGTGAACAACCAGCCAAATCATTGATGAAGTCCCACTTGCTCTAGGATTTATGTGTTTAAAAAACACTTGGTGGGGTTGGGGAGAACACTGAGGAATAAATATAAATTACTTGAAAGAAAGATGTAGAATTTTCTTACCTAGAAAAAGTATATATCACAATAGCCAAGATACAGAAGCAACCTAAAGTGTCCATCAACAGACAAATGGATAAAATCAATGTGAGCCTGAACAACATGGATGGAATTGGAGGTCATTATGTTAAGTAAAATAAGCCAGCTGCAAAAAGACAGACTTCATATGTTCTCACTTGTTTGTGGGAGCTAAATTTAAAACAATTGAACTCATGGAGATGGAGAATAGAATGATAGTTACCAGAGGCTGGGAAGGGTAATGGGAAGGGGAAGGGGTGTAGGGAACTGGGGATGGTTAATGGGTACAAAAATATAGTTATATAAAATGAATAGAGTCTAGTATTCTATAACACAATTGGGTGACTACACTCAACAATAATTTACTGTACATTTTAAAATAACTAAAAGAGTATAATTGGATTGTTTATAACACAAAAAAGGATACATGCTTGAGGTGATGATATCCCATTGACCCTAATGTCACTGTTACACACATCACATATGTGTATGCCTGTATGCTTGTATCAAAATATTTCATGTACCCCATAAATACATATATCTACTAGGTACCCACAAAAATTAAAAATAAATTAATTAAAAGAATAAAAGAAAACTATATATAGATAAGTATGTATTATTATTTTGTGGTGGAGGAAGTCTCAATAATACTCAGTTCTGGATAACACTTGTGATATTTTGCTAATATATTTATTGAGCATCTACTCTTACACTAAGTACTGGGGACATGATGATGAATAATCTCCGATTTTAGTAGATCTGCAGTCTACATAGTCATTAAAATGTCTCTTTCCTCCAAATACTCTGTCCCTCAATAGGCCAGGCAATCTCATAAAATTAGAACAACCATCTCATTAAAAGTAACTGTCTTTTCCACAAGGAAATCAGAGCTAAGGGAAAAAACGGGCCATTGATTCAGATCATCAGACTCTGGACTGTAATTCGTGTCCCTGAGGTCTGCCTGAGCTCCATAGCCCCTTACTCCCAGAACCCCATACCCACACTAACCCCACATAAGCCAGTCACACCATGTGGCTTTTGATGGGGGATTTTGTCCTTCTAAGCACCTATGGAGACTGAAGGCCTCCACTTGATCCACTCTTCTTTTTTATTTTTTCATGTCATTTAATTTTTTTTATTTTTATTTTTAATTATACTTTAAGTTCTACGGTACGTGTACACAACGTGCAAGTTTGTTACACATGTATACATGTGCCATGTTGGTGTGCTGCACCCATTAACTCATCATTTACATTAGGTATATCTCCTAATGCTATCCCTCTCCCATACCTCCTCCCCACAATAGGCCCCGGTGTGTGATGTTTCCCTTCCTGTGTCCAAGTGATCTCATTGCTCAGTTCCCACCTATGAGTGAGAATATGCGGTGTTTGGTTTTCTGTTCTTGCGATAGTTTGCTGAGAATGATGGTTTCCAGCTCCATCCATGTCCCTACAAAGGAAACAAACTCATCCTTTTTTACGGCTGCATAGTATTCCATGGTGTATATGTGCCACATTTTCTTAATCCAGTCTGTCACTGAGGGACATTTGGGTTGATTCCAAGTCTTTGCTATTGTGAATAGTGCCGCAATAAACATATGTGTGCATGTGTCTTTATAGCAGCATGATTTATAATCCTTTGGTTATATACCCAGTAATGGGATGACTGGGTCAAATGGTATTTTCAGTTCTAGATCCTTGAGGAATCGCCACACTGTTTTCCACAATGGTTGAACTAGTTTACAGTCCCACCAACAGTGTAAAAGTGTTCCTATTTCTCCACATCCTCTCCAGCACCTGTTGTTTCCTGATTTTTTAATGATTGCCATTCTAACTGGTATGAGATGGTATCTCATTGTGGTTTTGATTTGCATTTCTCTGATGCCCAGTGATGATGAGCATTTTTTCATGTGTCTCTTGGCTGTATGAATGTCTTCTTTTGAGAAGTGTCTGTTCATATCCTTTGCCCACTTTTTGATGGGGTTGTTTGTTTTTTTCTTGTAAATTTGATTGAGTTCTTTATAGGTTCTGGATATTAGCCCTTTGTCAGATGAGTAGATTGCAAAAATTTTCTCCCATTCTGTAGGTTGCCTGTTCACTCTGATGGTAGTTTCTTTTGCTGTGCAGAAGCTTTTTAGTTTAATTAGATCCCATTTGTCAATTTTGGCTTTTGTTGCTGTTGCTTTTGGTGTTTTAGACATGAAGTCCTTGCCCATGCCTATGTCCTGAATGGTATTACCTAGGTTTTCTTCTAGGGTTTTTATGGTTTTAGGTCTAACATTTAAGTCTCTATTCCATCTTGAATTAATTTTCATATAAGGAGTAAGGAAAGGATCCAGTTTCAGCTTTCTACTTACAGCTAGCCAATTTTCCCAGCACCATTTATTAAATAGGGAATCCTTTCCCCATTTCTTGTTTTTCTCAGGTTTGTCAAAGATCAGATAGCTGTAGATGTGTGGTATTATTTCTGAGGGCTCTGTTCTGTTCCATTGGTCTATATCTCTGTTTTGGTACCAGTACCATGCTGTTTTGGTTACTGTAGCCTTGTAGTATAGTTTGAAGTCAGGTAGCGTGGTGCCTCCAGGTTGTTCTTTTGGCTTAGGATTGCCTTGGCAATGCAGGGTCTTTTTTGGTTCCACATGAACTTTAAAGCAGTTTTTTCCAATTCTGTGAAGAAACTCATTGGTAGCTTAATGGGGATGGCATTGAATCTATAAATTACCTTGGGCAGTATGGCCATTTTCACAATATTGATTCTTCCTATCCATGAGCATGGTATGTTCTTCCATTTGTCTGGGTCCTCTTTTATTTTACTTAGCAGTGGTTTGTAGTTCTCCTTGAAGAAGTACTTCACATCCTTTGTAAGTTGGATTCCTAGGTATTTTATTCTCTTTGAAGCAATTGTGAATGGGAGTTCATTCATGATTTGGCTCTCTGTCTGTTACTGGTGTATAAGAATGCTTGTGATTTTTGCACATTAATTTTGTATCCTGAGACTTTGCTGAAGTTGCTTATCAGCTTAAAGAGATTTTGGGCTGAGACAGTGGGGTTTTCTAAATATATAATCATGTCATCTGCAAACAGGGACAATTTTACTTCTTCTTTTCCTAACCGAATACCCTTGATTTCTTTCTCTTGCCTGATTGCCCTAGCCAGAACTTCCAACACTATGTTGAATAGGAGTGGTGAGAGAGGGCATCCCTGTCTTGTGCCAGTTTTCAAAGGGAATGCTTCCAGTTTTTGCCCATTCAGTATGATATTGGCTGTGGGCTTGTCATAAACAGCTCTTATTATTTTGAGATACGTTCCATCAATACCGAATTTATTGAGAGTTTTTAGCATGAAGGGCTGTTGAATTTTGTCAAAGGCCTTTTCTGCATCTATTGAGATAATCATGTGGTTTTTGTCTTTGGTTCTGTTTATAGACTGGATTACATTTATTGATTTGCATATGTTGAACCAGCCTTGCATCCCAGGGATGAAGCCCACTTGATCATGGTGGATAAGCTTTTTGATGTGCTGCTGGATTCAGTTTGCCAATGTTTTATTGAGGATTTTTGCATCGATGTTCATCAGGGATATTGGTCTAAAATTCTCCTTTTCTGTTGTGTCTCTGCCAGGCTTTGGTATCAGGATGATGTTGGCCTCATAAAATGAGTTAGGGAGGATTCCCTCTTTTTCTACTGATTGGAATAGTTTCAGAAGGAATGGTACCAGCTCCTCCTTGTACCTCTGGTAGAATTCGGCTGTGAATCCGTCTGGTCCTGGACTTTTTTTGGTTGGTAGGCTGTTAATTATTGCCTCAATTTCAGAGCGTGCTATAGGTCCATTCAGGGATTCAACTTCTTCCTGGTTTAGTCTTGGGAGAGTGTAAGTGTCCAGGAAATTATCCATTTATTCTAGGTTTTCTAGTTTATTTGCATAGATGTGTTTATCGTATTTTCTGATGGTAGTTTGTATTTCTGTGGGGTCGGTGGTGATATCCCCTTTATCATTTTTTATTGTGTCTATTTGATTCTTCTCTCTTTTCTTCTTTATTAGTCTTGCTAGCAGTCTATCAATTTTGTTGATCTTTTCAAAACACCAGCTCCTGGATTCATTGATTTTATGGAGGGTCTTTGTGTGTCTCTATCTCCTTCAGTTCTGCTCTGATCTTAGTTATTTCTTGCCTTCTGCTAGCTTTCGAATGTGTTTGCTCTTGCTTCTCTAGTTCTTTTAATTTTGATGTTAGGGTGTCAATTTTAGATCTTTCCTGCTTTCTCTTGTGGGCATTTAGTGCTATAAATTTCCCTCTACACACTGCTTTAAATGTGTCCCAGAGATTCTGGTATGTTGTATCTTTGTTCTCATTGGTTTCAAAGAACATCTTTATTTCTGTCTTCATTTCGTTATGTACCCAGTAGTCATTCAGGAGCAGGTTGTTCAGTTTCCATAGTTAGTTGAGCGGTTTTGATTGAGTTTCTTAGTCCTGAGTTCTAGTTTGATTGCACTGTGGTCTGAGAGACAGTTTGTTATAATTTCTGTTCTTTTACGTTTGCTGAGGAGTGCTTTACTTCCAACTATGTGGTCAATTTTGGAATAGGTGCAATGTGGTGCTGAGAAGAATGTATATTCTGTTGATTTGGGGTGGAGAGTTCTGTAGATGTCTATTAGGTCCACTTGGTTTAGAGCTGAGTTCAATTCCTGGATATCCTTGTTAACTTTCTGTCTTGTCAATCTGTCTAATGTTGACAGCGGGGTGTTAAAGTCTCCTATTATTATTGTATGGGAGTCTAAGTCTCTTTGTAAGTCTCTGAGGACTTGCTTTATGAATCTGGATGCTCCTGTATTGGGTGCATATATATTTAGGATAGTTAGCTCTTTCTGATGAATTGATCCCTTTACCATTATGTAATTGCCTTCTTTGTCTCTTGATCTTTGATGGTTTAAAGTCTGTTTTATCAGAGACTAGGATTGCAACCCCTGCTTTCTTTGTTTTCCATTTGCTTGGTAGATCTTCCTCCATCCCTTTATTTTGAGCATATGTGTGTCTCTGCATGTGAGATGGGTCTCCTGAATACAGCAAACTGATGGGTCTTGACTTTTTATCCAATTTGCCAGTCTATGTCTTTTAATTGGAACATTTAGTCCATTTACATTTAAGGTTAATATTCTTGTGTTTGAACTTGATCCTGTCATTATGATTTTAGCTGGTTATTTGGCTCATTAGTTGATGCAGTTTCTTCCTAGCATCGATGGACTTTACATTTTGGCATGTTTTTGCAACGGCTGGTACCAGTTGTTCCTTTCCATGTTTAGTGCTTCCTTCAGGATCTCTTGTAGGGCAGGCCTGATGGTGACAAAATCTCTAAGCATTTGATTGTCTGTAAAGGATTTTATTTCTCCTTCACTTATGAAACTTAGTTTGGCTGGATATGAAATTCTGGGTTGAAAATTCTTTTCTTTAAGAATGTTGAATATTGGCCGCCACTCTCTTCTGGCTTGTAGAGTTTCTGCAGAGAGATTTGCTGTTAGTCTGATGGGCTTCCCTTTGTGGGTAACCCGACCTTTCTCTCTGGCTGCCCTTAACATTTTTTCCTTCATTTCAACTTTGGTGAATCTGACAATTATGTGTCTTGGAGTTGCTCTTCTCAAAGAGTATCTTTGTGTCATTCTGTGTATTTCCTGAATTTGAATGTTGGCCTGCCTTACTAGGTTGGGGAAGTTCTCCTGGATGATATCCTGCAGAGTGTTTTCCAACTTGGTTCCATTTTCCCCATCACTATCAGGCACACCAATCAGACATAGATTTGGTCTTTTCACATAATCCAATATTTCTTGGAGGCTTTGTTCATTTCTTTTTAATCTTTTTTCTCTACACTTCTCTTCTCGCTTTATTTCATTCATTTGATCTTCAATCACTGATACTCTTTCTTCCAGTTGATCGAGTCGGTTACTGAAGCTTGTGCATTTGTCATGTAGTTCTCATGTCATGGTTTTCATCTCTATCAGTTCTTTTAAGGTCTTCTCTACATTGATTATTCTAGTTATCCATTCATCCATTCTTTTTTCAAGGTTTTTAGTTTCTTTGCACTGGTTACGTAGTTCCTCCTTTAGCTCTGAGAAGTTTGATTGACTGAAGACTTCTTCTCTCAATTCGTCAAAGTCATTCTACATCCAGCTTTGTTCCATTGCTGGTGATGAGCTGCGTTCCTTTGGAGGGGGAGATTCGCTCTGATTTTTTGAATTTCCAGCTTTTCTGCACTGCTTTTTCCCCATCTTTGTGGTTTTATCTGCCTTTGGTCTTTGATGATGGTGACATACTGATGGGATTTTGGTGTGGATGTCCTTTCTGTTTGTTAGTTTTCCTTCTAACAGTCAGGACCCTCAGCTGCAGATCTGTTGGAGTTTGCTTGAGGCCCACTCCAGACCCTGTTTGCCTGGGTATCAGCAGCAGAGACTGCAGAAGATAGAATATTGCTGAATAGTGAGTGTTGCTGTCTGATTCTTGCTCTGGAAGGTTCGTCTCAGGGGTGTACCCAGCAGTGTGAGGTGTGAGGTGTTGGTCTGCACCTAGTGGGGGATATCTCCCAGTTAGGCTACTCAGGGGTCAGGGACCCACTGGAGCAGGCAGTCTGTGTGTTCTCAGATCTCAACCTCCGTGCTGAGAGAACCACTGCTCTCTTCAAAGCTGTCAGACAGGGACTTTTACCTCTGCCGAGGTTTCTGCTGCTTTTTGTTTAGCTATGCCTTGTCCCCAGAGGTGGAGTCTACAGAGGCAGGCAGGCCTCCTTGAGCTGTGGTGGGCTCCACCCAATTCGAACTTCCCCACGGCTTTGCTTACCTACTTAAGCCTCAGCAATGGTGGGCACCCCTCCCCCAGACTCGCTGCCACCTTGCAGTTAGATCTCCAACTGCTCTGCTAGCAATGAGGAAGGCTCCATGGGCATGGGACCCTCTGGGCCAGGTGTGGGATATAATTTCCTGGTGTGCCGTTTGCTAAGACCCTTGGTAAAGCTCAGTATTAGGGTAGGAGTTACCCAGTTTTCCAGTTGTTGTGTGTCTCAATTTCCCTTGGCTAGGAAAAGGAATTCCCTTCCCCCTTGTGCTTCCCAGGTGAGGCGATGCCTCACCCTGCTTCAGCTCTCGCTGGTCGGGCTGCACCCGTGGACCAGCATCGACTGTCTGACACGCCCCAGTGAGATGAACCCGGTACTTCAGTTGAAAATGCAGAAATCACCCATCTTCTGTGTCACTCACGCTGGGAGCTGTAGGCTGGAGCTGTTCCTATTCAGCCATCTTGGGCGCCCCCCCCCACTTGATCTACTCTTAAACCTTAGTAACACCATCAACACACTAGCTTATTTGTACCTACCAAATTTAAAGGATTTTATGAAAATCTATGCAAGTAAAATTGCAACAAGTAACATCTCTCAGATACTTCAGACGAGAGTTTAAGTTGGGGCAAATTTTTTCAAAGACAATTTAGCTACACATTTCAAGGGCTTAAAAATAGCTCATAACCTTTAACCTAATAAATCCCTCTGGGAGTCTATCCTAAGGTAATAAGTAAATGCAGCAAAGATTTATGCATGAGGCTTTCACCATAGTTTTACTTATGATAACAAAAAAATTAAAATAACCTGAATGTTCATCAATAGGGGATTGAGTAAATAAATATAGCATATCCATAGGAATAATTTTAATAACATAGAGAAACCACAATATAAAACTAAGTGAGGCCTAGGCTATAAGTCTGTGTATGTAATATGTGCCTATTTGTTTAATTTATATATTCATAGAAAATACCAGTTATTTGTACACTAAGTATTCTTTAAATTTTTGCAATTAAAAAAAAGATCTTTAACTTTAAAACATGCATTCTCAACAGGAACAATATAGCCCCCAATAGGCAAAAACTGGTTCAGGGTGAAGGCAAAAAAAATTCTTAGTTATGACAATGGTTTGTAGTTCTCTAAAGGGCCGTAGTAGATAAACAGATATACAGTATGTAGGATTCATATTTTGGGGGATGGGTGGTAGCACTTAGCAAAAACATGTCTAAAGAGTATTTTTAAAATCTTGAGGGGAAATTGTTAAAACAAAAAAAAAAAACAAAAGATATCAGAAAAAAGCAAAATCAAAAATATTAGCAGTGCTCATATCTACGTTGTGACATTATAGGTAACTTTTTATATCTTTTTATATTATTTAGTATTATCTAAATTTTATACTATGAAAAAGTACTATATTCATAATAAGGAAAAGCAGAAATTTAAATTTAAAATGAAAAACTAAATAATCAAAATTAATTTAATTAAAAAATTTTTATTATGCTTTAAGTTCTGAGATACATGTGCAGAACATGCAGGTTTGATACATAAGTATACACGGGCCATGGTGGTTTGCTGCACCCATCAACCCATCATCTACATTATTTCTCCTAATGGTATCCCTCCTCTAGTCCCCCACCCCACAACAGGCCCCAGTGTGTGATGTTCCCCTCCCTGTGTCCATGTGTTCTCACAGTTCAACTCCCACTTACGAGTGAGGACATATGGTGTTTGATTTTCTGTTCCTGTGTTAGTTTGCTGAGAATGGAGGTTTCCAGCTTCATCCACATCCCTGCAAAGGACATGAACTCATCCTTTTTTATGGCTGCATAGTATTCCATGGTGTATATGTGCCACATTTTCTTTATCCAGTCTATCATTGATGGGCATTTGGTTTGGTTCCAAGTCTTTGCTATTGTGAATAGTGCTGCAATAAACATACATGTGCATGTGTCTTTATAGCAGAATGATTTCTAATCCTTTGGGTATATACCCAGTAATGAGATTGCTGGGTCAAATGATATTTCTGGTTCTAGATCCTTGAGGAATCACCACACTATCTTCCGCAATGGTTGAACTAATTTACACTCCCACCGACAGTGTAAAAGCGTTCCTATTTCTCCATATCCTCTCCAGCATCTGCTGTTTCCTGACTTTTTAATGAGAACCTACCGAATGTAAGAATGAAAAGAGAAATCAATGGCTCATGCACTGGCCTTTTTCTGTGTTGCAGGGATATTACTTTCACACTGAAAACCCCTTCAAGGACTGGCCTGGAGCATTTGAGGAAGGCTTAAAAAGGCTGAAGGAAGGGGACCTGCCAGTCACCATCCTGTTCATGGAAGCAGCAATTCTTCAGGACCCTGGAGATGCAGAGGTGTCCTTCTGCCTTCATTCTGCCAGTCTCAGAAAGGGCATGTGCTAATGAGGGACAGATAACACAGAACTCTGCTGGGTTGCCTTTTCATCAAGTAAAGGTTCCCAGAGGAGTTAACCTAGCTTGGTCTACTTGTTTGAAAGTTACATATAGGTACCTGTTTTCTAACCAAATTTCTAATCGGCAGTGTTTACAGTGCCTATAAATAAAGGTTGGGGACAGGAAAAGAAAAATCAAAATTACCAACCTGGAGGCTTATCAGTAGTTTTCTGTTTTTGAGACAGAGTCTTGCTCTGTCAACCAGGCTGAAGTGAAATGGCACAATCTCGGCTCACTGCAACCTCCACCTCCCAGGTTCAAGAGATTCTCCTGCTTCAGCATCCCAAGTAGCTGAGATTACAAGTGTCTGTCACCATGCTCAGCTAATTTTTGTATTTCTAGTAGAGGTGGAGTCTCACCATGTTGGTCAGGCTGGTCTCGAACTCCTGACCTCAGGTGATCCACCAGCCTTGGCTTCCCAAAGTGCTGGGATTACAGGCATGAGCCACTGTGCCCAGCAGTAGTTTTGAAGGGACAGTGTATAGTGATGTCTGGCTCTTGTGTCACACTGTACATCACCCTTGGTTTACTCACTCCACATTTATTGAACACATACTATGTCCCAAAAATTATACCAGGTCCTGGCTTAAAATATGGAAAAGCTGGGAAAACGTATCAGGTGGAAAACATGTTTATGGTGTATCTGGGAAGACAAGTAAAAAAAAAATCAAAGTAGTGAAATAAATGCAACGTCAGAGTGTGCACAGGATGCTGGGAGACTAGAAAGCATCCGGCCTTTCTGCACAAGTGGAGCCAGGGTGGGTGCAGAAATTAAAGGCAATAGGAGAGTCAAGTTTCTGTTACAAGGGAGTGCTATGTGGATAGGCAGAAGGGCATGAAGCATCATGTTAAGTGGAAGAGGGGAGGAGAGAATGGTAAAGGGAAGGCAAGAAGAGTTAAGCAATAATTTGAAATTCATCTGAAAGTCATGGGAAACCACTAGGGGCCTGTACTCCGAAGAGGCATACCAACAGATTGCATGTTAGAAAAACCCATTTCTCAGAGATGAGAAGAGTGATTAAAGACAGAGGCTGGGAGACCACCAAAAAGCTTCTGCAGTACTAATCCCCTAGATTTCTAAACCTGTGAAGGCCTATCATAAGGTAGTGTCAGTATAACGGTTTCTTCTTTCATTTGTGAGTAATTTTTAGGAATCATCATATAAGGAATATTCCCAAGGGAATCTGCAGAAATTTTAGAGACAGATATATATATATACTGGTGCTGAGAATACAATGTAGAATAGAGGTTAGGCATCTAGGCTGTGCTATCCCAACTGCATAGGTTCAGATCCCTGTTCTACCTGTTAGCCTTGGGACCTGGGGCAAATCATTTAAACCCTCTAAGTTTCAGTTTCCTCATCTGTAACGTGGAAATCCTAACAGTAACTATCTCATTGGGTGTTGCGAGGATTAAATTAGTCCAAATCCTAACAGTAACTATCTCGTTGGGTGTTGGGAGGATTAAATTAGTCCACACAAATAAAGCGCTCAGCTCAGTGCCTGGCACATCAATATTTAGCCTTCATTTTTATTATTGGTTGTACTTTATGTAAGAAGAATGAGTAAATCTTGTAATATCGTGTTGGTCAAAAGGCTTACAGTGAAATGGGATTGAACTGAAAGCTGAAATTCTGAACCAAAATATTAGAATTTTTAAAAGATAGGCTGAGCGTGGTGCCTCATGCCTGTAATCCTAGCACTTTGGGAAGCCGAGGTGGGCAGATCACTTCAGGCCAGGAGTTCAAGACCAGCTTGGCCAAGGTGGCGAAACCCTGTCTCTACTAAAAATACAAAAAAAATCAGCTGGGTGGGATGGCTCATGCCTGTAATCCCAGCTACTCGGGAGGCTGAGGTGGGAGAATCACTTGAACCAGCAGGCGGAGGTTGCAGTGAGCCAAGATTGTGCCACTGCACTCCAGCCTCAGTGACAGAGCAAGACTCTGTCTCAAAAATAAAATAAAATAAAATATATATGCCCATTGTAGAAGAGGAAATTATTACACTAATATGAAACTATAGGCCACCCCCTAAAAATAATAATGTCATCTTACGTTTGTAAATGCTATGTATTTTACAGGGTGTTTTCAAATATATTACATTATTTGACACAACAGCCCTGGAAGATTTTTTTAAGGACATATTATGATCTCAGATTCATAAATGAGAAAATGAGGGCCTTTGGTAACTAACAAATCCCAGACAAGGACCCAGGGCTTCTGAATCTATGGAGACCTCAAAGTTAAGTTAATAACACTGCAGACAGTGAAAATGACACCATGGCCAAAGGCTAGAAAAACACCCCCAGAGAAAGACTATTTCATCAGTCTTTTCTTAAGAAGCATTCTAAGATACATGGAAGGTGAAATCAAAATAGAGGTTGCTGTCTGTATGTTTAAGAGATTTAAAAGAAGGCTATTTGGAGGGGGAATAATCGGTATTTTGATGAGTTCATAAGGTGTATGTAATAATAACCCATGAAAGGAAAAGCCTGTACCATTCAAATGGCACTTTAAGATAACTGTGCTTTCCTAGAGTTTTGTTTTAAAATGGTATTATCTAAAATAATGTTTGAGGAGTGTGTAAAAGTGTTTGGGGAGTGTGAAATTTGAAGACAATGTGTGTAATGAGAGGTTTCTGCTTGTATTACTCTTGTAACAGTGTGAGAGTTATTGTTCTTATGAGTATATAGAGAAAATTTGCTATGTTAAAAACTTTGATTCTAGATATAAAAACACAAGCTATCTGCTTGAAGATGTTCTTCATGTTATTTACAACAGCAAACAATTGCAACCAACTTAAAGCGATAAGGGAATTATTGAGTAAATAATGGAATATCCATTCAACAAAATTCAAATTAAAAATTATGAGGATTTTGTAAAAACATGTAAAAGGGCTTAAGGTACAATGGAATGTATAAATGTAGACTATCAAATTATATCTACATTATGATTGTGTTTATATGTGTTTTGTGCATTTTAACAGTGATTACATTAGAGGAATGAACACATCATAGGAGATTTTGTTTTGCTTTTCCTAGTTCCTAAATCGCCTGTGAATTCTTCTAGTAACTGACTTTCATTCATATAAGCTAAGTTAATATTGTACATCTTGAGATTCCTTATTGTAAACTTCATTTAGCTACATTTCTAGGTTATTTTTCCACCCCTTTCCCTCACAATTGTATAATTTTATATATTTATCTTTTGGTTTTAAGATACCTAATATAATGAAATCTCAGAAATTCAGAGGTTTCCATCGCACTGAGTTATAGGAAAGGATAAATACTGAACAAGTTTGGAAATAATGACAGAGGATCTTGACCCAGATGTCACAAGAGAGTTCAAATGAAGAAATGCATATAATATTTTTCCCTTTCATACAGCAGTCACATCTGAGACAGGTTGCTCTGCATAGGAGATCCATCACAGGTCAACAACCAGCTGAAGCACATGAGTAATTCTGCTTCATCTTGCAATGTTAACATCAGTTGTCTTTCGTAGGCATGGCAGTTCCTCGGGATAACCCAGGCAGAGAATGAAAATGAACAAGCAGCTATTGTCGCCCTCCAGAGGTAAACGAAGCTAAGTGCAAAATCATGGGCCTGGTGGACACTTGTTAATGAACTTCCTGTTTCAGATTTGTCTTTTGATCTTTACTGAAGTACAGTGTAAAGAATTTGCAAAGGATAAGTGCTGAGATACCGCATATCACTCACACTTAGCTCTGAAAAACAACTTATAATGAAGTGATGTTCCTAACAATGTCTTGCTATCTACAAATCAATGGACATTCACTGGCACCAAAGAAAGCCTCTGTTAAACCCACTCGTAAAGTAGACTCATTGAATAAATAGCTCCTTTTAACGTTTTAACCTTCTGAAACATCTGAAAATATTCTTAAAAAAAAATAAGTGGAGTACTGACTAATGGTCTGGATGACATTGGGGCGGGAGGGATGGGAACAGTGGGCGTGTTTAATATTACACCCTACTTAATTAGAGCTCCTATTTAAATCCTGGAAAAGTAGCCTCTATCAAATAGACTTCCACTTTCCCTACCTTTTCTTGTAAGTGCCTTTAATATAGTGCTATAGGAAGAGAATATATATGTGTGTGCATGTATACATATATATGCACACATATATATATTCCATCTGTTATATGTATGGTATTTATATAAATGTACATACATAATGTATGTGTATAAATCCTATAGCTTTGGAATTTCAGATTGTAAGAATTCTAGACTGTTGAAATTCTAGGGCTTTACAATCTTGGAATCCTAGATTTCAAGATTCTGTTGGTATCTGATGAAGTAATGGTGCCTGGGGTATGGCCCTGCTGTCAGAGCCTTTTCCTACAGATGAGAGAATTGGAGATCAGGAAAGGTCAAGGTCACACAGAGAGTATGTAACAGAGACAGAACTTAAACCCTCATCACCTGACTCCAAATCTGGAGCTCTGAGTCAGTGGTTCTTAACCCTATATACACATGCACATTAGAATCGTTTGGAGGGGAAAATTGATGCCCAAGCACAGTCCAGAGATGATCATTTAATTGATCAGGGCTGGGAACCAAGCAGCAATAGTTTTAAAACTCCCTGGCATTTGTAATGTGCATCTAGAGTTAAGAATCTCTCTACCCAGTGCTGATAAGCTTCTGGGAGATTAGGCCCACCACAGAGTGGTATTAGGTACTGCCTAGGGCTTGCTCCTCAAAGTCTTATCCAGAGACCTCATCATCACCTGAGAACTTGTCAAACCTGCACAATCCCAGGCCCACCCCAGTAGGCCTACTGGATCAGAATGCAGATTTTATAAAACCCCCCCAGATGATTCACATGCACTTCAGTTTGAAAATCCCTTGCTAGAGGCCAATGGAATGAGAGGGAGTAGCTTTAGCCTGTGTCTCCTGTAAACCCACAACAGTAGTTCTGAAAACACAGGGATTTCCCTCTCCTTTGCAAAAGACGGTACAATCTTTCATATCTAGATGTCTACGTTCAATTCAGTTCTCTTTGGGGATAATAGATATTTAATATATTGGTAGTAGAGGCCAGGTGTGGTGGCTTACACCTGTCATCCCAGCACTTTGGGAGGCAAGGCAGGTGCGTCACTTGAGGTCAGGAGTTTGAGACCAGACTGGCCAACACGGAAACCCTGTCTCTACTAAAAATACAAAATTAGCCGGGTGTGGTGGGCATCTGTAACCCCAGCTATTCGGGAGGCTGAGGCAGGAGAATTGCTTGAGTCCAGGTGGCAGAGGTTGCAGGGAGCCGAGATCACACTCCAGCTTCAGTGACAGAGTGAGACTCCGTCTAAGAAAAAGAAAAAAAAAAGGCAGCATTAAAATAATGATATCCCCTATTTCTCATTAGATCTCATTAGATTAAGTGCAGGCATAAGCCACCTAGTTTTAAAGCTACTTATTAAAATTACCAAACCTAGCAATCATTAGGGTAAGTTTTAACTTTCTTAAAAATATGCTGAGGTCTCCATTTTTATGTAGATAAATATGGTGCTTTCCAGGACTTGACATAAGTTTACCAATGCTTTTGCAGTATTTAGTTAATAAAGACCCTCCACATTTTCTGAAGAACTGTTGGATTGTGGCTCCAAAAAAAATTCTGAAATTGGCTTCTTTTTTTGTTTCAGGTGCTTAGAATTACAGCCCAACAACTTAAAAGCTTTGATGGCCTTGGCTGTGAGTTATACTAACACTGGCCATCAGCAGGATGCCTGCGAAGCTCTGAAGAATTGGATTAAGCAAAATCCAAAGTACAAATACCTTGTGAAAAGCAAGAAGGGATCTCCAGGCCTCACCCGGCGGATGTCTAAGTCCCCAGTTGACAGGTATCCTTCTCGATGTATTACAGCTGGCAGTATACACCCATATGCACAATGAATCACCTAAAGGGCAACAGTGAGCCTCACAGCCCTGACACCACCCACTCCAGAATGGTTTGCAGGACAGTATTCTGCTGGAGGAGCATCACTCATTAGAAAGATTAACGCTTAGACCAGGGCCAGCCTTCGGGCACATGATCTACATTGTGGGCACTCACAGACATTTATGTGAGTGCCACATTTTAAAGTCAAATGCTTTGGACACATAATTCACCCAAGGCGAAGTATAATAAATACGAATGCTCCAAGTTTTATCCAGCCTGAGAATTAGGAACGGGGAAAATGAAAGTCTGGTCTTCTAGAAATTTTGTTTTCTATCAGCAATAAATCCTTTCTCATTGAGCCCTTGGGAAACTTAGCTGTGGGGTTTTCCACATTGGCACTCATAGAGTCAACAGAACTCTCCTCGTGAAGACCTTACTTAGCACAGTCTGTATCTGTGTACAACAAAATAGTTCATGAAAATCAACCATATTTTCAAACATTCAGCATTCATAGTCCTCTCGTTAAGTTAAGGTATTTTAAGCAAAATTTTCCAGTCTGTAACGAAGAGACTTCTTGAAATAGAGTCCAGAGATTTAACAGTAAATCATTAATGTTCTGACTATTTGGATTACAAATGTAATTTCTTTTTCTCTTGTAGCTCTGTTCTGGAAGGAGTGAAGGAATTATATCTGGAAGCTGCCCACCAAAATGGAGATATGATCGACCCAGACCTACAGACAGGTCTAGGGGTTCTGTTCCACCTGAGTGGAGAATTTAATAGAGCAATAGATGCATTTAACGCTGCCTTAACTGTTCGGCCAGAGGTAAGACAGCACAGCACAGCAAGAAACCACAACCTTCTCTGTAACAAACACGTTTTCACAGGCTACACCGTCTACATTTCTTCTACACTTTCTTTCCCTGACTCCAATGGTTTAAAGTGATGGTACTAATAATGTGCTACCGTGGCTATTAATATTGAAATACCTAAAATAGAAACACTAATTACGTGACAACATCAAATGGTAGCTGCTCGTTGACGAGTGAAAGTCATTTGACAAAATTGTCCATGAAGATTTTTTAGTAATTCACCTGGCCATGGTCTCCATCCATGAGCACTGCATATATTTTTAGCCATCTTCCTTTCTCTGCGGAGAAATACAGGAATGCTCTGTCATTGTGCCTTGTACTGGGCTGTTAGAAAGTTCTGATTTTGTCATCAGGACTATTCACTATGGAACCGTCTTGGGGCGACCTTGGCGAATGGAGACCGCAGCGAGGAAGCCGTGGAGGCCTATACGCGAGCACTGGAGATTCAGCCAGGATTCATCCGGTCCAGATACAACCTGGGAATAAGCTGCATCAACCTGGGCGCCTACAGGTGAAGTATAGCAACAGGCCAAGGATGAAGGCCATGCCCAGGACTGAGGTTGAATAACCTCAAAGGTTGTTTCCAAGTAAAAATGCCTGCCTTGGTATTCCTCCTCCTGCCGTTAAGGGTGAATGCAGAGCCTTCAGATCCCAAGGCTTGTTTGAGCAGGAGCCCTGTGCTGCTCTGCTTCTCAATCTTTAGAGAGCAGCAGTCAGCTCCGTGTCTTGGGAAATGCAGATTCCCAACCCCTGGCCCCTGAGATTTTGATTCAGTTGGCCTGGAGTAGGACAAGTTATCAGGGTTTTCAACACTCCCATGGGTAACTCTTCGAGAAATAGTACCCATCGATCTTTCATTTTCCACGTAAGGAAAAAAGAGCCTTGGGGGTGTGGGCAAGGGGACCTGGCAAAAGGACTTCAGAAAGTCCCAGAACCAGTGTTTAGCAAAGCAAAACCAAGAATCCAGGTTTTCTAAACCTAATATACCAATCAAGTTAGTTGGGAGAAAAAGAAAAAACAAAACTGGGTTTGTAGTTTAAAATGCCTTTCTCATTCTCATCCTTCGTCATTAAGGTCTGCCTCCTCTATCTTTTCCCCATTACCAGGGCCTACAAATGATCTTTATTTCTTTCCGATAATGAAAGTATGGGTAATCTTTTTTCTTCTTTCTTTTCCCATTTTTTTCTATTTTCTAGATAAACAGGTATTACTTTCATAATTGGAAAAAGAACTAAATGTTAGTTTAGAAACCCACAAAAAATGTAAGCCCTTTCCCATTCTCTGAAAGAGCCAGGCTTTAATCAGACAAGCCTGGGTTAAAATCACAGCTCTGCCACGTACCGGTTTCGTGACTGGTATATAATTTTTAGCCTCAATTTCTTCATTTGTTAAAAAAAGAGAGAGAAAGAGGTAATGATTATTTTGCAGGATTATCGTACAGGTTAAATGTAATTGCCTAGCACAGAGCAGATGCTCAATGCCTAGCAGGCATTTATTATGATGATTATTATTTTTGCCAACATCATCCTTATTACTACTATTTATTTAGTAAGTCATCAGATAACTATATAACTAGATTTCACTCTTTTGACATCTGAAGAATTACTGCTTGTGAACTGCATTGGTGCATTTTGCCACTGGCAAACGTTGAGATCCTAGAAAATAGTTGTTGCACTATACAAAAAAACTCTTACAAGGAGCGTTAGTCACTGGATTAACTGTGTCAAGAGGATTTTCTCAGATCAAAACCAGGAAGAGCTGAATGACTCCTTATGAAGCGGCTTGCTTTATTTTATGGACACTGTGAAATGTGCCACTGCAGAGGCCTTGTTTACATCAGCTGTGCAAAAGCCCAGAGCTGACTCTGTGCCAGCCCCCTACACATCAGCTGTCCAAGCCCTGCGGATCTCTGTTTTGTATCCTAACTTCATTCCTGGTTTCATCTTAATTTCCCAACCAGATTTCCTATTTACCTCTTTCATTCACTTTCTTCTAGATATGTTATGTATATGTATTTTATAAGACACCTTAGATTCCATTTTTTTAGAACAAGGGAGATGTAAAAAAAGAAAATACATATATATAACATATAATTGTTATAACTGTTCTTACGAAAGGAATATAATATATAAATATTACATACTATATATATACTATATATATTTATATATTTCCATTAAAAGAGGCTTTTATAAAGCTCCTAGATGAGTTTACTTCTTAGGGTTAGAAAACAATACTTGAGTGGCCAATAAAATACTTTCTTGGCGTTCACAGATACAAAATTCAGCAGAGTTACTATTTGCAGGAACCCATGAAGGCTCATGACAGGCAAAAATGGCCACCTCCATGAAGGTGTAAATTTTAAATCCTCAAGCAGAAAGTCTCCCATACTGAAACAAGTTAATTTTAGGGTTGCCAGATGAAACACAGAATGCCCACTTAAATTTGAATTTCAGATAAACAACAAATAAGTTTTTAGTATAAGTATTTCCAAATATTTCATGGGATATTCCTGTACAATTGGCCTACTATATCCATGGGCTTCACATCTGTGGGTTTAACCAACTGTGGATTGAATACATTTTTTTAAAAATTATTAAATATATATTTTTTAAAAAATAATATAGTATGACAAATACATAACATTTACATTTTAGTAGTTATAAGTAATCTGGAGATGATTTAAAGTATATGGGAGGTGTGTGCAGGTTATATGCAAATACTATGCTATTTTATACAAGGGACCTGAGCATTCTCAGATTTTGGTATTCTCAGGGGTTCGTGAAACCAATCCCCATGGATACCAAGGAATGTTTATCTGAAGTTCACATTTAACTATGCATTCTGTATTTTTATTTGCTAAATCTGGCAACGCTACTCAGTTGGCTACTTTGGAACATAACGACTAAGTTTTGTGGGTCTTTTATTGTCATGCCAGATGTGGGAAATCTGAGAAGTGGTAAAAATTTTGTGCTTTTTCATGAAAAAAAAAAAACCATCAAGTGAGATGTAAAAAAAAAAAATTTTTTTTAAATTGAGATGGAGGCTCGCTGTCACCCAGGCTGGAGTGCAGTGGCACGATCTCGGCTCACTGCAACCTCCACCTCCCAGATTCAAGCAATTCTCCTGCCTCGGCTTCCCGAGTAGCTGGGATTATAGGCACCCACCACCATGCCTGGCTAATTTTTGTATTTTTAGTAGACACAGGGTTTCACCAGGTTGGCCAGACTTGTCTCGAAATCCTGACCTCAAGTGATCTGCCTGCCTCAGCCTCCCCAAGTGTTGGGATTACAGGTGTGAGCCACTCCGCCTGGCAAGAGAGAGACATAAATCTTAATTCTGAAAAGAAGTATAGCTTGAGGTATAAGTGCATACTTAGGAAATAACAACTCTCAATAGAGAAAGGGCTCAAAAGGAAACAAGGAGCTGGTGTAAGTACTTTCAAATTCACAAAAGGCTTGGGACCGCTCCCTCAAGAACTGCAAGTGTCAGTGTATGTAGCTGGAACACTTGCTGCTTGTCATCACATTTTCTTTAAAGAGTCAAAAGCAAGCACTGCCCTGGCACCATATACCATTAAAATAAGGAGAGGAAATTGTTGGTGTGAAACTTGGCTGTAGCTCAAACTGTTACACTTTTGTCAATAGAGCTCCAGACTACAGCTTAGGCCAATGAGTCTTAACCTTTTCAAAAATGAGGACTCCTTTTGCTGAAAATTTCATCCCCCTTGATAGTAATAGTTTTAGTATGAGTATAATGAGGGAAAGCTATAACGTGATGCTTTTAAATGAATGGGCTTTTTAATTAATCATGACAATATACACAAATGACTGAAAATTATACATACATGTGTGAAACATTTGAAAACTATTCACACATATACATGTACACTCTTCTGAGTCCCCCAAAAGGACTCTGAGTTCACAAGCAGGGGAACAGGTTTAGACTCTCTTTATGGGGGGAAAATAAAACTGGAGTCATTTGATGAGGTGAGTAAGTTCGACTGTTCTGTTTCTCTCCAAATCCCTCTGAAACCATTACCACACACTTAGGGCTGGAAGCAGCCAGTGAATTAGAAGCTTTCAAGATCTTCCTTTCCCTCGAGTTCTTGCAGGTCTGGGTGTATGAGAGAACACTGGGAGACATCAGTAGAGCTGCCATCCTGTGAAGCGGGGGCAAAAAGGGCCTCTCAATTAGGCTCCCTATGTCCATCCATTTATAAATCTCCCTCTCTTGCTTGATTACAAGAAAACCAGAAGAAGGGGTGATTAGAACACCCACTCCATTCCATTATCCAGGTTGCTACATACACCATGACCATTTCTCACTTACCTTTTATTTTCAGGCAGATCTAACAATATAGATGAGCAAATCCCTGGATTATGTGCATTAGAATTAGAAATCCAGCCTCATTTTCAAAGTTTCTTACCATATGCTTAATACCTACCTTGCAGGATTAAATGAGATCAAGTGTATGAAAAGTTTTTGAGAACAGTAAAGTGGGTGCAAGTTAAAGTGGCATGATTATTCTTCGGAAGGATCAGTTTGTCAGATATACTCTACAAGGTTGGGGTGAAATGGGGGTACTGAAGAGGGCAGACCCAGCAGGTACACCTGGCACCTGAGCAGCAGAGTGGACTAGTGGGTTAGAAGAGCTAGAAGGACTTGAGACAGCATCTAACTCGGCTTGTCTCAGACTCGGTGTTCTCAGGACCCCTCTACACTTTTAGCAATTATTGAGAACCTAAAAGGACTTTTGTTTATGTGGGTTATATCTATCAATATTTACCATATTAGAAATTAAACTGAAAACATTTTTAAAGATTCATTTAGAAAGAATAAAACTTACTACATGTTATAATAACATTTTTTATTTAAAAAAATGATTATTTTCCAAAACAAAAACAGTTTAGTGGGAAGAGTGACATTATTTCACATTTTTGCAAGTTTCTTTAATATCTTGCTTACTGGAAGACACACTCTCACACCTGCTTCTGCAGTCACTCTGTTGGGATATCATGCACCATGTAGTCTCTGGAAAATTCCACTGTAAGCATGTGAAAAAATGAAAGCAAAAAGGTCAAATAACATCTTAGTTTTATCATAAAAATAATTTTGACCTCATTGATTCCCAAGCTTCTCCAGAGCACACTTTGAGGACTATTGATCTTACTTGGTGATAAGAGCTTTCACATAGATTGATTCAACTGCACCTCATGAAGTTTTTAAATGTCTTTGATTATCCCTATTACACACTCAGGGAAAGTAAGCCTTGGAGAAAAAAAAAAAAACAAAACAAGAAATTTGCCTACTGCTAAATAACTGGGATTCAAGACAGGTGCCCAATAATAAACTCAATCTACTCTAGCTGTGTTGCTTACATCTAGCCCTAATGGGAAAAATTAGACCACTTTGTTTTTAAGTAGGGCTATATTCTTCCTCTTAAACCTAGTTATAGAAATCAAATCTGCAAATGGATTAAGTGTTCAAATCATTCCTAGAGCAGGGGAAAATTGAATGCATTAATGAATTTGCATGGTTTTGCTATTATTCTTTCTCTCCCACCTGACATTCCTAAAATAAAATGTTTTCTTTCTTTTTGTTTTTTTTTTGAGACAGTCTCGCTCTGTTGCCTAGGCTAGAGGACAGTGGTATGATCTCGACTCACTGCAACCTCTGTCTCCTGGGTTCAAGTGATTCTCCTGCCTCAGCCTCCCTTGTAGCTGGGATTACAGGCGCATGCCACTACACCTGGCTATTTTTTGTATTTTTAGTAGATACAGGGTTTTGCCATGTTGGCCAGGCTGATCTTGAACTCCTGACCTCAAGTGGTCCACCTGCCTTGGCCTCCCAAAGTGCTGGGATTACAGGCTTCAGCCACCGTGCCCAGCCTGCTTTTCTCTTTTCTTTCTGACCTCACTATATTTAACAATGATTGCTCACTAAATAATATAAGAGAATTAGAAAGTTGTTCATTTGATCATCCAGAACACGTTAAGAGATGATTTAAAATTTTAGACTAAAATCACTGAATCCAATTTTGTTTTGTTTTGTTTACATTTGCTAACTCTGAAATGTGACACATTTTAAAATATGTTTTTCTACCTTCTTAGAGAAGCGGTCAGCAATTTTCTCACTGCCCTCAGTTTGCAAAGAAAGAGCAGGAATCAGCAGCAAGTTCCTCATCCTGCAATCTCTGGGAATATCTGGGCTGCCCTCAGAATTGCACTCTCTCTGATGGACCAACCAGAACTGTTCCAGGCGGCTAATCTTGGTGACCTGGATGTCCTCTTAAGAGCTTTCAACTTGGATCCTTGAAGAAAGAATAATACCAGTACTAATAATCCCTGATCTGTGTGATTGTACTGAAAATGAAAAACTATTTTATTATGAATTTCAAAAGGATAAATCAAATATTCAAAAGGCCATGGTCATATAGCCCAAGGAAATTAATTCCTGTGGACAATGCCCAGTCTCTGTTCAGATCCAAAAGCACAAAATGTTGTATATAGAGTCAAAGTCAGGCTCAATAGAAGAATTAAGAGACTCAAGACAAACCAAGATAAAGTAACTGTGTGTTGAATACTCTTTCCACAAGTCGCAAGCATATTGCAACACACATTCTTTGGGTTTTTTGTCTCCCCTTGCAGCTGATGACACATCTGAGGAACTTGTTCATGGGAAACATGGAAAAAGCACTGCCTCAGATTGGGAAATTCTGACTGTTTCTGAACTGTCTCCTTTTGCAAGACTGAACATAGTTTGGGCCATTGGTGCATGCACATATATTAACTTGTGACTAAAGACAGGCATTGCTTAAACCTGTTCCAATTTTAACTTTTACTGTAGCCCTTTGATTCCAGAGAGGGAGCTTTGCTGGCAAAAGCAGTTTTTGCACTAGAAATTTTTGCTGTTCCCAATCTAAACTTTTCTGGGATTGTATATATGCACTTTAATATCTTATTTATGCCTCGCTGGAGTTTTGTTTTGTTGCTCCAATTTTTAACTTGAGGGTGAAGGATTTGAGAACTCAGCCTCATTAGATCAACGGACCAAATAAACAATTCCTGAAAATAGTTTTTCATAGTGTAGGATTTTGAAGGAGTGTTTTTCTTAAAGCAGATATGATGACATAAGGCGTAAATATGGCAAACAGATCTTTTCATTCACATGCTTTCTGGGACTGTATGAACATAAGAAAGACACAAGGTACTGCCTCTGCATGCATTCTCTGCAGGAAAAAAGTTTGATGATATCGTGATTTATATTGAGTTCAAATTAACTTGCTTAAGTGTCATATTCTACTGGCTTTCTAACTGCGCTGCACACCAATATTCCTTTTAAACCATAAATATTTTAAATAATATTTCTTAAGAGTGATAAATAACATTTTTCCTAAAAATTATGTTTTTTTAGTTTCCTAATAACCTGCACTGTTCATCCTCTTGCATTCTAAGTAATAGAAGAGCAACACTTTCAAACCAAATCTCACTGAATGCCAGTGATTTCGTATGAAAGATGCAATACCTCTTTGGCTCTTTGAACATTTAGCAAGTATTGGGAATTTTCTATTAGCAGTGGTGTTTTCATTGGTTAAATTCCATTTAGTTCTCTAGAGTGTTTTGTATGTGTTCGGGGCTTGATGATTATTTTGAAAGATACATTCTTTTTAAAGAATTAGGAACACTGTTTGCAAAATGCTAATCAGAATATAATTTTACCAGTGTCAGGTCTAGTAAGTTATCCCATTCTTCTTTACCTGGTCTCCTTCCTTCATCTAGAACCTTCCCGAAAGTAGTCTAATCCTAACTTTTTCTTTATGTTCTTTGATTAGTAATATCTCATTCCACTCATGATTATAGTTACCCACAAAAAATAAAACAAAATGACATCAACAAAAAAAAACTCCACAGAATTGGTGTCAAAACAGTCTAATTGCCTAGGGAATAAGCTTCTACTGAGGGGCAAATGTGCACACGTGCTTATAAAATGAATGCAAGGTGCAGGAATAAAATCCTCTCCTGTCACATTTGAAGTCCCTGGGTTGTGAGAGGGCCTCAAGTTAACAGAAACCACAAGTCCTTGAGGCTTATGTATGTTATAACCTATTCTAGTTTATAAAGACAAAGAGCTGAGGCCACTGTGAGGAGTGTCAGGTTTTGATATTCATTGTCAAAGCTCACTTTGGCCAGGTGAGAGCTCCAGCTGGTCAGCAGAAGGCAGAGGCATTCAGGCACTCATCATGGGTAGCGGCAACCACCCAGTCTCAGCCCATGCTTCTCTACAGTCTCAGCAGCAAAGTAAAGCTCAACAATACTTTCAAGAATGGTATTCTGAGAGTTGTAGAATTCGAGAAACCCAGTCTGGTAAGGACTCTTGGGGCCAGCCTCCCAGCCGTGGCAGGGCCTGCTTGAATATGCCTGATGGAACAGCATCCTTTCCTTCCCTGCTCCTTCCTTCTACCATCTCTGTACCTTGACCAGAAAGTCAGCTTGAATAGTCCATGAGGAGCCTCTGAACAAAGGATTCAAAACAAACTTTGGAAGTGTTCTGTGATGCCATTCTATACTTTGAGGAGCAACTGAATTTGCAGCCTGAATTTAAAGCCTGAAACTAGTATAAATGTCAAATAATTAATTTGTTGCTAAATGGTGGCAAATTTTGTGGCCTAAGTTTTATTTTGCTATTGGAACACAAACTCCAAGGAGCTGTTTTAGGGAAGACTAAACAATTTTCCATTCTCACCATTATTTGGCAACTTGCAGAGCATTTTTAGTAGGACTTTCTCCAGTATATGTAGTATCCATCAGATCTAAGATTTTTTGTAGGCTGTCAAGAAGTCCAGAATTATGGCCCAAGAGGAAAAGAGTTGCATTTTTCAATAATATTTTTTATAAAATTAGGTAAAAACCATTATTAAAACATGAGTGACAAGCTGGGTGTGGTAGCTCACGCCTGTAATCCCAGCACTTTGGGAGGCTAAGGCGGGCAGATCACGAGATCTGAGGTCAAGAGCAGCCGACCAACATGGTGAAATCCCAACTTTATTAAAAACACAAAAATTAGTCACGCATAGTGGCATGCACCTGTAATACCAGCTACTCAGGAGGCTGAGGCAGGAGAATCGCTTGAACCAGGGAGACAAAGGTTGCAGTGAGCCGAGATTGCACCACTGCACTCCAGCCTGGGTGACAGAGCGAGACTCTGTCTCAAAAAAAAAAAAAAGAAAAGAAAAAAAAAGAGTGACAGTTTATAGGAATAGAGCACCACCAAAAACTAAGTAGCAAGACTTTAGAACAGTCTTTTTGTATAAGTCATATACAGTAAATGTTTGGTTTTTTAAAAGTGCATCTACTTTATTTTTTGGCAGAACTATTTTTGGCATCTCATCTTCAGGGCATGAAATTGTCATTTAATTTACTCTTTCTGTTTGAAAGGGGAGGGTATCCTTATTTCCCTTCTGAGGTACTCTGAGAAGGCCTTGAGTTTCCTTTCTCATGTATTAATGTATAACAGCCTAACAGCTCCTAGATCATATTCTTACTAGAATGGCCATTCAGTTACATAGAGGTGACTTCCAGGGACTGACTTCGCCTGTAGATTCAATGAAAATACAGAGAAAGCCAGTGATTATTGCTGAGTTTCAAAATATAACCATTTCTAGTAGGCTACTTCTACATGCTCTTGTACCTTCCTGGTGAGGAGGAGGCAGAGGGATAGGGTAGAGGAGGAGGAATAAAGATCCCTCTCACTGGGCCAATCATACTGATTCATTCCCTTTACTTCCTCCAAAACTCACTCCCCATGACTCCTGAAAAATGGGCAGATCTTGTCCACCAGGAAACTTTAATAGAATACTATGACTGTGCTTTCTCAGCCAATCTGGATTCCTACTAGAACAGGAAAGTAAAGAAACATAACTGGGTAGGAATGTCCACTTATGTTTCACAAACTCACTTTCAGAGTTTCAAGCCACTTTCTTCATTCTTCTCTTTAAGAGACTATTATATTGAACATGGGCCCCATGTCTAAATGCTTGTATAGATAAATATTTCTGGTATAATCTTGCCATACAAGCGAGACTTGAACACAGTTGAAGCTAGTCCCACTTATAATAAGAGCTTCCAAACTCTTTATCATAAACTTTGTCTGTGAGCTTGGGAATATAGAGAAAGCAAGTTGGTCATTCTGAGACCCTTCCTCATTTGCCCTGAATCAGTTCCCCAAGATTGGACTGTACTTTAAGCTAGTTGTTGTAACAGTGGTGGTTGTTGTTTTATATCTTGAGATACTTCTAGAACATTCTAGAAACAGGGTATTCTAAAGGTTTACTTTATATGCCATCCTTTTTGAACTCTCTTATTTTAGAAATTATTACACATGCACACTTATGATTTCAACCTTGTAAAATAATTTCAAATTCATTCCCTATCCACATTTTACCACAGTTTCCCTATCATCTAAGTAGTTATAGAACTGGTTGAAATTAAACTGTTTTGAACTAAGAAGTAGATACATACATATATATATTTTTAAAGAGTGTTCATAGATAAACTCTGGCATAAAGTTTGTAAAAAAGCAATTTTTTAAAAGCAAAATGTATAACCTCAGGTACAAAAATATTGCATGCATTAGTACTTGCAAATTTGCCTACTCAAATATTAACCAAAGCATGCAAGATAACTTGACTGAATGTAAATTTACACAGTGCATGATTAAGTCTCATAGGTTAGCCTATTGTTCCTTGCCTCTGTACAAAGGAGCATTTTTATGAACTTTGTGTTACAGTTTTTCTATTTGCTTTTCTTATCCTATCCTTGAGATTGTTTTCATGCTATCACACTGAACTTTACAGATATTCACACATCTGGTTTGTACAGTATTACCAGTACCAAACTAATCCTCTGAAGAATCTGGGTACTTAGACATCTAAACACTTTTTTAAAAACCAGTTGAGGCACAACAGATCCAAAACTTAAACAAATCCAAGTGTCTAAATGCTACTAAACTAAATCATGTTGACTGCCTCAGCACATAAAGGTTTGGACTCTAAATTCTTAATAATGTATTTCAAAATTTTTCCTAAAAGTTTGGGAATAAATTAGAAAAACTGATATTCTAAATAAGGTGAGGCGGTTGGGGTAATGTCAGGCACATCAAAATCATCACACAGCCAAGTAGATATGAGGCCTTAATTTCCATAAATGTCACATAGCGAGTGTGTGGGGTATCACAACATTGTTCTGATACAGCCCTATTTGTATGGTAGTTGAGCTGCTTGGGCTATATGTCCCTTGAGAAACTGGACTTGATAAACAGGTCTAAAAACACTGATATTTAGGGAGTGATGAGGTGGTTTCATGGTCACTCAGAACCAACTCTGAAATCCTCTCACTGTCTTTTCCCATAACCGCTATTTTATGAGGAGACCAGAAAGGGAGAGAGCAAAGCTCAGTGAGACCATATGGTCTTACATTAGTAACAGCTTTGTTACTCACTCCATATACCCCTGTACCCCTACACAATACCATGAGCTCAAAGACAGAATTCTACACATAACACACACAGCAAAGGCCATTGTGGGGGGGCATTAAACAGTTACGAGGAAAGAAAAAAAAAAAATTAAACTGCGAGGTTTAACAACCTCTCATGTGGTATTTTGCCTTGAACGAAGTTTCCACTACCTGCAACCTCAGCAGAAATACCAAAATAACACAGTCTAGAGACAAATGTCCCAATCTCAGAACTGTTTTCTCAGGACCTTCTCCATAAGAGAAAACTAACTTGCAGTGCTGCAGAATGTCACAGCAAAAACCCTGATGAGCTCCATGAGATACTTTTAGAAGCCTGCACTCAAAATAATATTAAGATGGTAACAACAACATTTAGGCAGTTCTTTGCTCAACTATAAAATGTGCATCATTCGTTGGGGGAGGGGGAGGAGGAGGGATGGTGGTCTTTGGATTTCTTGGAAAGGGAAATGGTATAACACAAAAAGACTAAGAGATACACACACTCAGCTCAGTAATTTGAGCATTTGGCATTTTCACTGAGATATATAGCATTTCTGCACGGATACCATACAAGCATTCTACCATGTGAGAAATGTGTTCATGATGGACTACATTACCAGTAGTTAAGGGAAATACAGCAAACCTAAGTTTTTACCAACTTCCTTTCACTTTTCCCTATATATCATCTAACCCAAACTTTCTTCAATTTACATTGTCCAAATTTGTTTACATTGGTTGAAAAAAATCTGATTAATTTATTAAACTTTTTACAAACTGTAACAAACATTTAACTATTTAGAAATGACATTTCTACATGTTTTATATATCTATGAATATTGCATATCTAATCTAATCTAAAAATGTTGTTTTGAGATAATTCTTCTGTGATGCTTCCTCATCATGCTCATAAATGTTTAAAGTCTTGGGATTTCATTTTCAGGCTGAAATAGATAACAAGAAAAAAAATTGTTTAAATGTTTACATTGACTTACTAAATTAATACCAATTCAAATTAAGTGACCTATAGTAAATGAATGGCAATGGGGGGGAGGGGATTTTAAAGTTATTGGCATATTATGTGATACTGTATCAGTGATTTAGTGAAATAATATGTATCATAGCACAACTCTGTTGGGTATTAAGGCTTCATCTTAGTATTTCCCTGCGTTGCTCTTTGAAATAAAATTACTATCATAAAAATAACCTCTTATCATATTGATGTGTTTAATTTACTGAGTTGGCTTCTAATTTGCATACCAAGATTAAGGTAGTATTTTTGTACTATTATTGGAAGCATGCCTTCCCTTTTTCACATTATTAAAATCGTATTTATATTTGTGCAGTTTTAAACTATGTTTTCAAATAAACTTTGCGGCTTCAAGGTCTTTTCAGGAATCTTTCAAAATGGGATTTGGGAATCAGAACTGCTTCTGATCAAATGGAATCCAATTTGTACTACTGGCTAAAGGTCCTTTATGAAATACTGAATATTACTACATATGATTTTGCATGAGCTATCTGGAAATCAGGAATGCATTTTTGGATATACAACAAAACTTTAAAAATCTTCCTCCTTTGTTAATTTTTTAAGACTAAAATATTATTTAATCTGAAATTGAATTTTGTGATTCTTTTTAGAATAAAAATATTAAAATAAATTTCAGTTTTAGGGTCTTTTGGTTTTCTGGTCAGTCAATAAATATTTAGGTACATATTAAGTGCTGACACCATTCTGGGCATAGGTCACAGTAGTAAGTGAATGAAATCAAACTTGCCCTTGAGGAACTTAGATTTCTGTGAAAGGACGCCTACAAATACTTTAACAAATAAGAAATGCCATGTTTTACAAAGTACTAGAACAAGGCAAATAAGTTATTATGAGAACGAGTGGGGGGCTCCTTTATCTGTAGGTGGTCAGGAAAGTTTTCTCTTCCATGACATTTGGACTGAGATTTGTTGACAAGTAGAGCTGGGGACAATGCTACTGGCAGAGCCAATACCTTGTGCAAGATCCCAAGGCAGCAATGAGCTTAGTGTGCATTCAGGAAGAAGCGGGGACAGGGTGGTAAGGGCTGTGAGCTGCGAGACCTTAGTAGATGGCCTGGCAGATGGAAGATCATGGGAGGCCTTCCCAGAGCAGAGTCAAGGGCAGATTTGCTCCACACAAAGATGACAGTGTTCAGACTGAAGTTTCTGTTTTTCCAAACCATTTTCAAAATAAAGTCCTTGAGTCGGGTTGGTAGTAGAGGGAACTGCAGGCTGAGAGAAGAGAGCTATACAGCAAGAGACTGCAGCATCCCTTTCTCACTTGTCACTGTTCCATCTTTCAATCTGAGGCAGCCCCTGACCTTCGTAGAATTTCATTTTTTCCCCTATAAAATCAAGCTGTACATATTTCTTTCCCGCTTCACTGCTGTGCTATGTAAGGTAAAAATCCAACTATCTAGTTATTAATTGAGGCTTCTCCCTGACTCCTTGAATATCTCAAGCCTCTCTCATATCCCCTACTTCCACTTTTTAAATGTAAACTACATGAATTTCCTGAAATAGCTGTGTTCTCTCCGTGTGTATATAAAAGCAACTGAAGGTTGAAGAGTTCTTTATATTCTTTACAAGTTTCCTTAAAGTAATACCTTAATTACCCAACACTTTAGGGCTCGTGAAGGACTTTTTTTTTTCTTTCTTACATCTATAATAAATAATTCTGCCTAGTAATCATCTTAATGCATCAGAATTCAGGGAACTGATGGCTAGTTTTAGTATTTCGCCCTGTGGAACTAACCTGCCAATCCTCAGTAGGCCCCATGCTTAAGGTTTCTTCCCTGAGCGGAGATGGCTGGAAATGAAGCAGCTCAAGTTCTTTGAAAGGGGGACACAGAAGCAGCTGATATTTACTGAAACTGGCAGATTCCTAGGCTATATGTTTCTACTCTGCCATTTAACTCCAATGGACATCCTCGTCCTAAGTTTCTGCCTACTGCATATAATGAACATAAAAGCAAAAACTGTATATGGTGAAAAAAATCGCTCCTAGATTAAAAATGGACTAAAGATCACATCTAATTCTACAAACTGTAAAAACTGACCCAGGAAAAAGTAGGCTTGAGAAAAATAACCAATATGATAGCTAGCATTGCTCCTGGTAAAGACTGCTATTGATTAAACATTGACAAAAGAAGAAACTCTTCTTGACAAAATTTAGGTTTGCAAAATTTCACCTAGTGAAGCTGGACCTGGTGGAAATAATGGTTGCAAAAGGGACTCTGCAATAGCAAAAGTTTTCATAAGGAAAAATCATAAGGCTTAAAATTAAATGATGACTCAGATGGTTCTCCTAAAATTTACAGAACTGATACCAATTATACTAATTTCATCAAAACAGAAAAAAATGCAAAAGCTTGGAAATAACTCAACTGGATAACTATTTCACACCTTCTTCTCTCTCCTCAAATCCCTAAATTCCCCCATCCTCACTCTCAACTGATGAATTTGCTTCCTGTTTTCCTGAGAAAATAAAGCAGGCAAAAGAGAACTGTCAGACTCTCTCAGCACCGTGCCTCCTCACCACCAGCAGCTGCACTCCTGGTCTCTGCCTTCCTACTATTGTCATGGTCTTTCTATGTCCTTGCCTAAATCAGCTCCCCACTTTGGCACCAGATCCCATCATCTTTTCCCTGCTCAAGGACATCAGATCAGCTCAAGGACATCTTCTATCTCTCTTTCGCATCCTTAATATTTCGATTTCTATTTGACCATCTTGTTTCTCACATTTAAAAACAAAAACCTTCTCTTGACGTCACCCCATTTCCCATCAGCCACCACTCCCATCTTTGCTTCCCATAGTGGTAAAACTCCTCAAAGAGTTGGCTGCATTCATTATCTGCAATTCCCTTTCTCCCATTCTCTCTTCAACCCATTCCTTTCACTGTGCTTCCAAATATGTTCCCACAGAGATCACCCAGGACCTTGATTCTCAGTCCTCAGCTTACATACCCTATAATGGTTATTGGAAAGCTGATCACTCTCGACTCATTAAGATACCTCCTTGGCTTTCACTCCAGGCACCATGCTCTTGGCTTTCCTCCACCTTGACGGTCATACCTCTCAGTCTCATTTGTTGGCTTGTCCTCTCCCTGATTTCTTGGGTGGAAATCCCCCGGGGTTCAGTCCCTGGACTTCTATTTCTTGTCTTCCTCCATTGGTGATTGTACCCAGGCCCACTGTTTCAAATAGCATCTAGATGCCAACAAGTCCCAGATTTCTATCTTTAGTCCAGAACTCTCTCCCAAAATCAAGTTGGATATCCAGCTTCCTACTCAACATCAACCATGGAATTCTACTAGGTGTTTCAAACTTAACACATCTTAAACTGGACTCCCAGTCATCTTTCTCCACCATTACCACCCCAATCCCACTAAGCCTTCCCTATCTTAGTTGATCGTAACTACACTCTTCAGTTCCTCAGGATAAAAACTTTGGGGTTAGCTTTAACCACTCTCAATTCCCCCATACCCTACATCCTATGCATCAGGGAATCCTGTGGGTCTTACCTTCAAATGTATCCCAAATCCGACCATTCTCACTAGCTTCACTGCTCCCCCCCGTTTGAGCCATCATCCTCCCACCTTGCTGACCACAGGAGCCCCCACCTTTATCCTTGCCTTCCTACCATCTAGTCTTAACAAAGAATTTATGAAACTTCAGTCAGATTGGGTCATTGCTCTGCAAAAGGCCCTATAATGGCTCACCATTGCACTCTAGAGTCAAGCCCTTCCCAAAGCCTCCCAGGTCCAGGCAATCTGGCCCCTCTCTGACCTCCTCTCCCATTACTCTCCCCCCAACTCCCTTCTTTTGAGCCATACTGATCCTTTTGATGCTCCTCTGACATAGACATGCCCCCACTGTGGGGCCTTTGCACCAGCTAATTACTCTGACAAGCATATTCTTTCCCCAAATATCCCCTAGGATGACTCCTTCATTTCCTTCAAGTCTTAGTTCAAATCTCACCTCCAGATGATTTGTTTCCTAAGTACTCTATTTATACTGCAATCTGTATCCTCACCTCTCCTGTATGTTTTCTTTTTTCCATAGCACTTAGTACCTCTTGTTATAGAATCTACTTATTTTTTATGTTTACTATCTGTCTCTCCTTGCCAAAATATAAGACTCAACAAGGGCAGGAATATTGTCTTTATTTACTGATATATTCTAAGAAAAAAATACATAGCACATAGTAGATGTTTATTATTTATTGAATGATGAACCATGCTACTTAAATTAACAAAATTAACTGACTTAATGAAATTATCTCCAGAAAAATACTCTTGGAAAAAAGTCATCAATGTTGGTATAATTCTGATATTTAAAAAAATCTTTTACATTAAAACAAAGGGTCAAAACCTCCATAGAACCAATGCTAAATGGGTGAAAATGGTGATATAAAAATGCCCTGTGTTCACCAGATTGTCATATGCTTTATGTAACTCACCTCAGGATTATGCCCACTACACAGATGAAAAGACTGAATCTCAGGGAATTATGTGTTTACCAAAGTCACACAGCTAGTCTGTGTTGGAAACAGGATTTGACTTCAAGTCTGTACGCCTCCACTCTTGCAATTATACCACCCTGCCTCTTTACCACACTGAAAGACTTTTCCTAGTTGATTTTTAAATGACTGGTTGCATGAGGGATGAGAATGGCTCACTGTTTCCTATTAAATTTCCCACTACAACTGAAGTTTGTCACCAACAGCATTTGAAAAGCAGGACTAAAAATTCAACAGTGCATATTCACACTGGTAAACTCCCCCATTAGGCATGAAGAGATATAGCAAATGGATGTGAGTTGAAGGGGGCTTGCAAACATTGTCCCAAAAACATTCTCTGGTGGCAAATAATTCTTCACAATCCAATCATTCCCTCATTGTTTTATTCCCCTCACCAAAACATATGGCAGAACACTGAAGCTGGTCCTTTACTTGGATTTTTAAATATATAGGTTCATTCTTCTAAAAAATTTGAGCATCAAATGGATTTTTAAGCACTGATTAACATATCCTATATGGTAGGCAAAATAATACCTCAGCGAAGATGTCCACATGCTAATACTCAAAACCTGTGAATGTGTTACTTTACATGGCAACAGCAACTTTGCAGATGTGATTACATTAAGGATCTTGAGAAGAATATTCTAGATTATCTGGGTGAGATCAATGTAATCACAAGGGGTTTTTTTGCTTTTTGTTTTTTTAAGATGGAATCTCACTCTCTTGCCCAGTCTGGAGTGCAGTGGTGCCATCTGAGCTCACTGCAGCCTCAGCCTCCTGGGTTCAAGTGATTCTCCTGCCTTAGCCTCCCAAGTAGCTGGGATTACAGGCGTGCACCACCATGCCTGACTAATTTTTATATTTTTAGTAGAGGTGGGGCTTTGCCATGTTGGCCAGGCTGGTCTTGAGCTCCTGGTCTCAAGTGATCCACCCGGCTTGGCCTCCCAAAGTGCTGGGATTACAGGTGTGAGCCACCAGGCCTGGCCCACAAAGGTCTTTATAAGAGGGAAGTAAGTCAGCCACGGGAGATGTGACAACGGAAGCAGGGGCTGCAATGTTGCCAATGCTGTGAGGAAACCACGAGCCCAGGAATATGAGCAGGCTCTAGAAGCTAGAAAAAGCAGGAATTGATTCTCCCTTACGGCTTCCCTACCAACTCCTTGATTTTAGCCCCGTAAGACCATATGCATAGTAATACATTTATTATTTTAAGCCACTGAGTTCATGGTAATTTGTCACAGCAGCAATAGAGAACTCATACACCTTAGAGACACAGTGTCATAGAAGTGCCTAAGTCTCTGGACATAGCTTGTGCCCACTCTGCTTTTATCTGTGTTAAGGGGGCCATCAGCAAACCAAGATCCAGGGGAACAAGAGAAAGATTTGTGACGTGACACCCAGCAGATAAAGTCCAAGGCAGGAGACTCTGCCCTGCCCCAAATCCTCCCTCCTCCACAGAGGTAACAATGCGCCATCACTGAGGGTCCACTGTGATGGCTGCCTGGTAACGCCAAGAACCCCTAAAAAGAAATAAGATTAGTCATTGTCTCAAGTTACCTGTTCCACTGACAGATGAAAACAATCAATGGCAGAATCCGTTTACTTGGCATTTTTCAAAATTAAAGAAAATAAGAGCCATAAAGGGCCTCAGATTGTGAGAATAGCTTTTAATTTAAAACAACTGAAGCAATAAATCATCCATCTCTCTTTCCATCACAGGCAAATACTCTCCCAAAACATTTGATATAGTTTAACAACAACTGTGACTAGTGCAAAATCAAATAAATACAAACTCTTTCAGGAGCCAACATCAAAACCTGCTGGACAGGTAGGCACAGGAACAGACTCAGCCTCTGCTAAGGCTAAGACAAGCGGCACATTGAGAGTGGCAGGATTTGTGCAGTGTTTCAACACACTCAGCTTTGAACAGACTCAACAATACCTGGGGAGGGGAAACCACAAGACAATTTTGCCTACAATGAAACGAATATGCCCAACACCCTCATGTGGCTAATATCTTTGGCATCTAGAAGATGCTAGCAAAGGTGCAAAGGCAGCAGCTCCCAGGCAAAGCTGAAGACAGGCAGTTTGGCCTCATTTGCTTTTGTCTTTTAATTGGGATCATACATATATACTGGTTTTTCGGCAGAAAAAAAAAAATCTGCTTTCTAGGAGATGTTCGGTGCCTCATAGTGCTCCTGACTCCAGCAAACATATTTGTGTTGTTTCTGTTTATTTAGATGCTTTGCAGAATTGCCTTTCCTATTTACAGATTTCACTGCCTACCTCACACCATGTAAGTCTAGAGTGGGGCTGTCCAATAGAAGTATAACGTTATCCAGATATCTAATTTTAAATTCTTTAGGGGATACATTTTTTTAAAGATAAAAATGGGTGAAAAGAATTTTAATAATATATATTACATTGTTAATATTTTACCTAATACATCAAAAATAATGTCATTTCAGCATGTTATCAATATGAAATACTTTAAATTCCTTTTTGGTACCAAGCCTTGAAAATCTGATGTGTATTTTATGTATACAGCACAGTCTCGATTTGAACAAGCCAAATTTTGAGTAGTCATCGTCACATATGGCTATTGACTGCCACATTGAATAGCACAGGCCTACAGAGTCTTATGCAAACTCTTTTAGAGTCATTTACGGAGTGGAAAATCTCTGTGACACTGCGCTGGTGATCTCAGACACCAACTCAAGAGTACAGAACCTTGTTGTATAGCCTAGGATTTTTTTTAAATCTAAAGTAAGGATATTATCACACTTTATCTAATCCCATCCCCTGCTCCTGCCCCTGCCCCCTGCCACCTCCCCACAGAAGGCCTGTACTGATGTGATTTAGCAACAGTGATGCCTACAAGATGACAAAGACGGCCTTTCTGTGGGAGACAATTGTGTCAGCACTTATTTGGGGATCATAGCTCTAACTGAATTAAAATGTTGTTTCCCATCCTCTTCTAGAATTTTAAAATATTCTATAAAGGTGACAGATTTAGTTGAAGGCAGTTCTGAGGCTTTTCTAGGAGGACATTTTAAATGGATTTTTGTTTTGTTTTTGAGGGGGATGGAGCCAAAGTACCTCATGGACTGGAAAGTTGTTTGTTTCAAGAGTAGAAAAAAGTGGGGCCGGACGCGGCAGCTCATGCGTGTAATCCCAGCACTTTGAGAGGCTGAGGCAGGTTGAGGTCAAGAGTTCAAGACCAGCCTGGCCAACATGGCAAAACCCTGTCTCTACTAAAAGTAGAAAAATTAGCCAGGCTTAGTGGCGTGCACAAGTAATCCCGGCTACTTGGGAAGCTGAGGCAGGAGAACCACTTGAACCTGGGAGGCAGAGGTTGCAGTGAGCTGAGATTGCACCACTGAACTCCAGCCTGGGCAACAGAGAGAGACTCTGTCTCAAAAAAAAAAAAAAAAAAAAAAAAAAGTGGGATGACTACCCAAAAAAGTATAGATAAGTGGAGTAGGAATACAGAGGGGTGTCAGGGGCACTAACAATAACACAGGTCCTCAACTGGGGAGTATAAGCTGTAACAATGCAAAAATACAACATCCAAACCTCTAAGTGATCCCTCATATTTCACATTGTCAGACTCTAGTGGTAACCACAGGAAAATAAAAATAAAACATTAGGGCACGAGAGGACTTCTGAGCTAATCTAGCCTAACCCACTTGTTTCAAACAAAAAGGCCCAGAGAGGTACAGTGATTCAGTACCACCTCACTTAGAGTGGAGTCAGGATCCAGACCCAGGTACTCTCACTATGAATTGCAGGTAAGGCTCTGGTTCAGGTAAAGGGAATAAATGACTCAGGGAGCAAGAGGCTCGAGCTATCCCCATTGGACTTCCTATGGCCCAAAGTAACCACTGGGAAATGTTAGGCACATTCTCTTGTAGGTAGGAGAAAGCAGCCTAGTCAATTCCAAAATACTGAAGCAACGTTGATGTAAAGGGTCACTAACACGTGATTCTTCCAAAGTCTTTTCTGCATACTTTTTTTTTTCCTTTACTAGAAAATCCCAATCTGAACCAAACTGGATTTCTGATTGGTTATATGGGAATTTAGATCAACTGGCAAAATAAAAACTTTGATACATTACCTTTTCCAAGGACACATTCATTGGAATTCTACACAAATGAACATCAAAAGATATTTACAGGAAGAAAGTGCTGTCTTTCACACAGACACCCATATACAGTGAGAATTTCACAATTAGACCACCATGCCTCACATAGAGGACTCCTAACAGACTGATAATGAGTTGACACAATCCACACGTTATTCCACTTTTCACTCACAAGTAATTGTGTCTACACAAGTGTAAAATTAAGCAGTACATTCCAGACTTTTATAGGGGAACCTGCCTTGTATATATTGAGATACACATATAAATACGTTTTTAAGCAAGTAAGAAACCCATTATTTACTCCAGCTTTTCCCAGCTCTCAATCTGAAGTAAAGAATAGCACATATACAAAACTTTGCCTTGTAGAAATAGCCCTTTGTGTTGTGAGGCAGAAGAAAAGGCAGCCATAGCAGAATTTCTTACAATATGTCTAGGCATCAAAAGGGCTAGTTAATGAAATCAAACGATTTATAGCCTATAGTCTTAAATATTGATTTTACACCACTGATTTTTCAAAGTTTTATTACAAAATTTTTATTTTATTCAAAATACACATGCTGTCTTTATCCACATTTCAATCCAAACCCCTCGGTCACCCCCAATTCCAAAAAACAGGTCTTTGCTTTATAACATCGCTGAAAACAAGCCATTTTTGATGCGGGTTTGGAGTTATTATTCTATGACACTCCCTCTGCCCTAAGGGGACTGGATTTTGTAAGGCTGCTTAGTGTGGGGATGTCCACGGGAGTCAGTGACTCTCATAACAGAGTGGGACTGCTTTAGGAAATCCAAGTCAACATTAGGAGGTGACACCAGTGGGCACACTTTAGTAGAAAAGTACTGCACCGTGAGCTCCCTCCTTCTGCCAATGTCATTTTTTCCCAAATTGAGGAAAACATCAGAGGAGAAAAGGCAGTCTACTATGACCCACCACGGCACACCACATTCTACTCATTGAAAGTTCACTGTAACCAATCTCACTGTATCTCAAAGCATGATTGGAAAGAAGGGCAGGTGTCATCACACCATTGTTCAGATGAGGACAGTGAGGCACAAGAAGGATGAAGGACTTGCCCAAGGTCCACAGCCAACTAGGAGAAGCACCCAGGTCTCCAGGCCATGGACCTCAGACACCATGTCCCTCGCTCACATGGCACCAAAGGATCACCTATGAGACAGGGCCCCCCAACATACCCAGAATCCTGATTGCTCACAACTCACTACATCCTAATCCAATGTCTGTGCTTTATTTCACCTGGTTGTTCTGTTTATTTTCCTACAGTTTCTAAAAAGACCCTTTCAACCAAACAAATACATGTTAAACAGGCAGCAATAAATCCTTTTTCATTTGACCGAATAATCTGAAATAGCAACTCCAGAGACTCTAGAATTTGGTACAGACCAGTAGGAAAATTATAGAAATTACAGAATGCTATCATTCCACTTTTCATCACATTGGAAACTCTAATCTAATCCCAGGTTGCAACTAAAATGCCGAAATAACCAAAATGAAAAGGATAGTCTATATAAAATTTCTTTGCATCTAAAATCCTTAGAGTGTCCAAGATCACACTGTCGGTCACATCAGATAAGCAGTAAAGACAAGTCAGAAGGTGATAAACCAAAAAAGGGCAGAGATGAGACTACGGCCCCAGAAAAACAGGAAATGGAGGCAGATAAAGAGCTCAGAGACAGGAAAATCACAGACAAATTTGGGGCACGTGACATGACTCCAAAGAGTTATCATGTGAGATGGTAAAAAGAGATTAGCTATTTTAACTAAAAATAAACACCATACCTTTTGGGGAAAGGGGCTGCTGAGAAACAGAGAATTTACCTACCTTTGACAAAGTACAATATTATGCTGCTGTGGGCATCTAGCATTACACCAGCAAATGTCCCAAACCCAAGTGAATTCTTGACAGCACTTAAAGGCATAACTCAGCCCTTTTTTTTACTCCTTAAAATCTAAGTGGGGAACTAATCTTCTCGAAGGTTCCTGAGTCATAGTTTTGTGAAAATATTTACTTGCTTTTTTCAGATATGCTTAATACCAACTGTTCAGCCTTTAAAAACCAACTTGTCACAGATTTTCTAGTAGACTCCCTTTTCTAGTAAGTCTCACACTCTCAGTCACTCTCACACACATTCACACAATCATATTATGAATTTTGATACGACTTAAATTAAAAATATCTTTCATTGCAGAGGCTCTATTATGGACAGAGCATAGTATCTACATGGATACATCAGAAACTACTGTATGTCATGAAAAAAATATGTCACAAATAAAGCCCCTCCAATTGCTGATTTTCTATATGAAACACAAGTGGGCTTTTCATTTGCTGTGGGTAAGGCCACACCACTGGCCACATTATTTGGTTTCTCCGGAGGCCACTACCACTGACCCCCAAAGCAAAATAGAGGGCTGGGGGCACATCTCCATTTCTGATGTGCTGATGGCAGATCCTCCACCAGCAATATGAATACTTTTTTGTTTTTAAATATCATCCTCTTTTTGAACATTTATAAAAACTATCTACAATATAACAGTGTATCATCACTAATAGAAATTTCTTCCCAGTTCTATTTCAGAAGGTGTCAACTGATCGTGCTCTTTAAATAAACTATAAATACCACATGTATTCCTTCATGTCTGGTTGTTTCAACTTCTTCTTCTTCTTCTTCTTTTTTTTTTTTTTTTTTTTTTTGGCAAATTAAAAAGGCGTATGGCTTCTTCTTGCCAACTTTTATGTTTGAGGTTTAGCTTGGTATCCTGTGGTAAAAGTACATGTAGCCCAGGTCTTTAGGGGGCCTTTCTGAGGCACAAACTTTGTGGTCATTGTAAATCACCCATCTGAAACAAGACAGAAGCATTTGATGGATTTCAGTCAGTTCCAGGAAACTTTACAGAGAGAAGTTACTAAACCATATGGCACACAATACTTAACCATGATGTTTTAATATACTATACTCAAGTTCGTTGTATAAAAAGGAACAGAATGCTGGTAGGGAATTACAACCGCTTTTTTTTTTTTAAGAGACCTCATTCTGTTCCTTAGGCTGTATGGTAGCACAATCTGAAGCTTCAAACTCCTGGGCTCAAGGGATCCTCTTGCATCAGCCTCCGGAGTAGCTAGGAACACAGGCACACGCCATTATACCCAGCTACAACTACTTTTTGATTCTTAAGCTCAATCAAAAAGTAGTTACTAAAATGTATCTGGAGCCTCCAAACATTTTAACCTTTGATCCCATAACTCCCTTTATAGAAATCCATACATAGCCTGAGAAATTGAGTGAAAGAATTATGTACAACAATGCTTATTTCAGTCTTAGGTATAAAACTAGCTTAAAACCAGAATTTTAAAAAAATCCACGCAGTGAACTATTAGAGAACTATTAAAATTTATTCAAAGAATATTTGTCAAAGTGAGAAAATAATCATGATATAATATGAAATGGGAAAACACAGGTAAAAAATTGTATGTACTCTGCACATATTTTAAGCTTTTAGTTAAGTTGTAAATACATGTGCATATTTATATGTAATATGTGTGCATATAGACATATATACACTTTCTTCCAATGAGCCAATACAACAAAGAAAAATATATCAAAATGTAGACAATGGTTATTGTTAGGCTTCCAGAGTACATATTCTTTGTATATTTTTATATTTATAAGTTATTTACAATGAATTTTATTGCTTTAAAAATTATAATTAAGCTATTTTTCTTTTAAAAAGAATTTTTACTTTATTTTCTTTGACTTCATTCCATAAAGTGTTTTTAAAAGAGCTATTGTGTTTGTAATAAAAAGAATTCACGACAAAGATTAAATCCCAACCGGGCACGGTGGCTCACAACTGTAATCTCAGCACTTTGGGAGACCAAGGCGGGTGGATCACCTGAGGTCAGGAGTTCGGGACCAGCCTGACCAACATGGTGAAACCCCATCTCTACTAAAAATACAAAACTAGCCGGACATGATGGCGCATGCCTGTAATCCCAGCTACTTGGGAGGCTGAGGCAGGAGAATCGCTTGAATTTGGGAGGTGCAGGTTGTAATGAGCTGAGATTGTGCCATTGCACTCCAGCCTGGGCAGAGTGAAACTCCATCTCAAAAAAAAAAAGATAAATTGCTGTGCTCAACTATATTATCAATCAAGTCAAGAAGACAAAACTAAAAGACACACCACAAAAGAACACAATGGAGTCCAGGTGGGAAATGGCCAGTCCTGCAGTGGGAGCCATGGAGCAAGAGGCCACACTCAGGCATTTCTCCAGCATCCACATGGCCTGAGCACTGCCCTCAAGCAGAAGTGCCAACCCACAGGCCACTCAGTACGGAGCTGCAGGAAGGGCACCAGTGGGGCCTGTAGGGATCCAGCCCAGGGAGAAGGTTCTGAGGAAAGCAGCAGTCTTTCATTCCACAACTGTCTCATTCCCGGTTCACCATACACTTAACAATTCTACTTAAGAAGGCTGAGAAGCCAACTGTAAGGTTGTAGTAAGGCAATGCACTGAAGGTTTAGAGCTGCCAGATAAGACACAGGTTACCCAGTTACATCTGAGTATCAGGTAAGCAATAATTAATTTCAGTATAAGCATGCCCCATATAATATTTGGGACATAGAATACTTGAAATTTATTTATACTAAAAAATTATTCATTATTTATCTGAAATTCAAATTTAATAGGGCATCCTGGTTTTTCTTATCTTGTTTCATTTTGTTGGCTAAATATGGCAATCCTAGGGAGGTTCCAATTACAGCATACATTCTGCTGCAGGATGCATCTTTATTTTGGGAAGTAAGTCACCTTGGTATGATAGTTGAAAGTGGCTTTGAATACCAGCTCTGACATAGCTACTTACTAGCTAAGGTCAAGCTATTCAGCCTCCCTGAGTCTCAGTGTCTTGATGTGTAAAAGGGCATTAACAATGTACCCTTTACAAGACCAATGTGAGAACCAAATGAGATAACATACAATGTCCTAGGAGAGTGCCTGGCATCTAGTAGGTACTCAATAAATCATAGCTATCATTTACCTTCTAAAAATGACTCACCTTCCTTCCTTTTTGATATGGCAAATATAATGACCACTCATTGTGGATGTTCCCATGTGACTGATGAATGCAAATAGCTCATATGCTGTGAAAGAGGAAACAACTCAGTTACAAGGCAGCATTTTCAGAATGAAGAGCACTTCTGGTTAGAATTTAAAACCAACAATAGTATAATCCACCAACTGTTTAGATTTGAAAGACAAGGTCTATTTATCTTGCTATGTTGACAACTCACACATACTCAGAGTGACACTAAATTCAACCTGCAAATTTGTGATCACAAAAATAGGACATAAATTATCAAAGCACAGCTGATGTTAAATTCAAATGTGGAAAGCGATTTTTAAAAATCCCACAACCCGGTCTGGTGGCAAGCTTATGGGTGGATCTAAAAGGGTAGTCCTGGCTCTATCGCTTCCAAATAGCATGAGGGCGGACAAGTTGTTTCCTCTTTCTGAGCCTGTTTCTTTATGGGGATTAAAAAAAAGTCCACCCACTTTGCAGGGTTGTATAAAACTTAAATGAGCAAGTCAGACTAAAATACCACACAAATGTCAAAATTATGAGGAAGAGAGCAGATAGCTGTTATCATTTATAGAAGAGGATAATGCTTTGTGCAGGATTTTTCACTTGCTCATGATTATAACTTATGTGGGACCAAACTTCAGGCTTCATGCTTTCTGAACAAGGAGATATATGGCCTCTGAGACAGTGAGACCAATGTTTATTCTCTAACAAGTACCTCCTGCAAAATCAGGCCCAGAACTCTATGATATCCATGTTGAATCCATTTTAGCTCATGTTGCCAAAGTGGCTTCCATGGACAAGTACCAGTCCACTCAGCAAACTGTTACAGACTACAATGAGATAGTATGGAAACTGAGAGTGCACATTTACAAGACTTTAGAGTAATTGAGAGTAAAATGCATGTCCACTGAATTTAATAAGGAAAAAAATGGGCTTGCATATTGATTTTGCTAGTGCTCCACTTTTACTACATTTTCCAAAAAAAGTATTGGTTCTGGACAGAGCTTTTCTCCTACTCCTCTGTCTCTCATTCTTTCTCTCTTGCTTTTCACTCAGGCTCATTCAACTTACTCAGTTGTCAATCCCCAGTCCTCATCTTACTCACTCTTCAGCAGCATCACATACTGTTGATCACCTCCTCTGTTCTCAAATACTTGCCTCCAGGACATGACTCTCTTGGTTGTCCAGCTGCCTTACCGCCTTACTGCTTCCCTTCATCTCCCTGACCTTTGAATTTTGGTGATCTGGGGTTCAAACCTTCTTCTTCCCCCCTCTACCCAGACTCTCTTTCTCTCTCTCTCTCTCACTCTCTGTGGCTGATGTCATGTAGTCTTATGGCAGTAAATGATATTGTTTTCTTAATTTCATTTCTGGAATGTTCATTGTTAGTGTATAGAAATAGAATTGAATTTTGTATACTGATCTTGTTTCCTGCAACCTTGGTGAACTCATTTGTTAGTTCTAATTGTTTTGTAGTCGATTCCTGTGGACTTTCTATATATAAGATCATGTCATCTGCAAATAGAGACAGTTTTACTTCTTTCTTGATAATCCAGATAACTTTTACTTCTTTTTCTTGCCTAATTGCAATGGCTAGAACCTCCTGTACAATGTTAAACAGAAGTGTCAAGAGGGGCATCTTTATCTTCTTCCTAATCGTAGGAGGAAAGCATTCAGTCTTTCACATTAAGTATAAGGTGAACTGTGGGGTTTTTGTAGATACATTTTATCAGGTTGAGAAAGATCACTTCCATTCCTAGTTTGCTGATCATTCTCCCCTCAGCCTTATCTATCTCAGTCAATGGCAATTCCATTCTTCCAGTAACTCAGGACAAAATCTTGCCTTCTCTCTCACACTCTTTATCAGCAAGATGAAGTCCGATCCATCAGCAAATCCTGTATCCAGAATCCAAAGGCTTCATACAATCTCCACTTGTAACTCCCCATCCAAGTCACCATCATATCTTATCTGAATTATTACAATGGCCTCTTAATTGGACTCCCTGCTTCCTCCCTTTCCCCCACCAACTATTCTCACCATAGTTGCCAGAGTGGTTTTCTTTCTTTCTCTTTCTTTCTTTCTTTCCTTCTTTCCTTCTTTCTTTCTTTCTTTCTTTCTTTCTTTCTTTCTTTCTTTCTTTCTTTCTTTCTTTCTTTCTTTCTTTTTCTTTCTTTCTTTCTTTCCTTTCTTTCTTTTTCTTTCTTTCTCTTTTCTTTCTTTCTTTCTGTCTCTCTTTCTCTCTCTCTTTCTTTCTTTCTTTCTTTTTTCTTTTTTTTTTCAAACCCTTATGTCAAGGGCTGACTTTCAATAGATTGCAGAGAGGGAGCTGCTCTGCTACATAGAAAACCCCAACCCAGAAGCAGGTCGTCTACCAATGGTTTAGCACCAGGTTCCCCATGAACGTGCGAGGGGGCGGCTGCCTTTCTGGCTGCACTCTGTTGTTCTCTTTTTCTGTTGTTGTTGTTGTTTGACATGGAGTCTCACTCTGTCACTCAGTCTGGAGTGCAGTGGCGCGATCTCGGCTCACTGCAACCTCCGTCTCCTGGCTTCAAGCGATTCTCCTACCTCAGCCTCCCAAGTGGGATTACAGGCATGTGCCACTGTGTCCGGCTAATTTTTTTGTATTTTCAGTAGAAACAGGGTTTCATCATGTTAGCCAGGATGGTCTCGGTCTCCTGACCTCATGATCTGCCCATCTCGGTCTCCCAAAGTGCTGGAATTGCAGGCATGAGCCACCACGCCAGGCCCATTAGTCTTTTTTTTTTAATGGAAGTCAAATTGTGGTCATTACTCTGCCCCCAACACCCTCCAGTGGCTCCCTGTATCTCTGAGTAAAATCTCACTCTTGCAGAGGCCTATGAAATCCCCTTACCTCCTCCCCTCATCCCCCTTATTCTGCTCCAGCTACCTTGGCCTCCTGGCTGCTCCTCAAACATGCTTGGCAAGACCTGTCCTTCAAGCTTTAAACCTTCAAGCCTTTATACCTACTGTACCTACTGCTCTTTCTTTCTGAAACTCTCTTTTTTCAGATGTCATGTGACTCACTCGTCACTTCATTGAGATCTCAGGTCCAAATGTCACCTCATCAGAGAGGCCTTCCTGAACCTTCCTTATAAACAGTAACTCTCCTTCCACCCCTGCCCTCACTCCTGTTGCTCCCGTTTCCCTTATCCTGCTTTCCTGTCCATACCGCAGAAAGTAACACCTACTATGTTGCATTCTTTTTTTTTTTTTTTTTTTTTGAGACGGAGTTTCGCCCTTGTTACCCAGGCTGGAATGCAATGGCGTGATCTTGGCTCACTGCAACCTCTGCCTCCCGGAATCAAACGATTCTCCTGCCTCAACCTCCCAAATAGCTGGGACTACAGGCACGTACCACTATGCCTGGCTAATTTTTTTGTATTTTTAGTAGAGATGGGGTTTCGCCACGTTGGCCAGGCTGGTCTCAAATGCCTGACCTCAGGTAATCCACCCACTTTGGCCTCCCAAAATGCTGGGATTACAGGTGTGAGCCACCATGCCCAGCTGCTATGTCACATTCTTACTTGTGCATGTATTTATTGTCTATCACCTTTTACCCCAGGCTAGAATAGGCTCCATAAGGACAGGGAGTTTGCTTTGTTTACTGAAATATTCCAGGAACAGAGAACAGTGCTTTGCACACTGTAGGTACTCAATAAGTATCTGTTAAATGTATAAATAAATGAGTGAATGAAGGAATGACTCCTTTCACTTCATTTCCTCACTTGTTTTTATATCTTCTTATAGAGTATATATTTTTGTAAACCTCTTACCAAAGCATAAATTGGGGTATAAACTGGTGAAATAATTATTTAATCAGAAATGAATCAGAGAAGATTGCCTTTCCCATAATTAACTGAATTTCTGTTGCTAGCTATCACATCAACTGAAAAAAAAAAGAAAAGAATCCCAGGTCTGAAATCAGAAGCCAGGCAAAAACAGTTGAAAATGATAATCATTTTGCCTGGTATTTATTTTTTGAAACAGTGACCCAGGCACCTTACCCTTGTCTGTCCTCCGGTTCTGTCTCCCACACTAAGAACCCACCTTTACCTCCCTGTGTAAGCAAGAAAGCGAGTGAACTGAGATCCTTGTGTTTCTTGGCCCCTGTTGGCTTTTTAAGCCCTTTTGGACTAATTCTATATCATATTCCTAATCTTCAATTTAAGAGATAGAGTGCTGCTCTCCCAAAAATGTGGCTGCTCTCTAAGAATTTTCATGAAATGAAGAGAGGATACAGGCCAGGCATGGTGGCAAACGCCTGTAATCTCAGCACTTTGGGAGGCCAAGATGGGTAGATTGCTTGTGCTCAGGAGTTTGAGACCAGCCTAGGCAACAGGGCAAAACCCCATCTCTACAAATACAAAAAAAATTAGCCAGGCATGGTGGTGTGCACCTGTAGTCACAGCTACTCTGGAGACAGAGGTGGGAGAATTGCTTGAGCCCAGGGAGTCAAGGCTGCAGTGAGCCCAGATCACACCACTGTACTCCAGCCTGGGCGATAGAGTGAGACCCTGTCTCAAAAAAAAAAAAAAGAGAGAGAGAGGATACAATACCCCAATCAAGGCTTTTCCCCACAAGGATGTCCTGCAAAACAATGGCTTCAACAATTCAACAGAGTGTTTCCTGAGCACTTCTCACCATAAGACAGGGTCACATCAATGAAACACAGCATAGATACCAACACAGCCAATGGGTTGACCAGACAGACACAAAGGACAAATCCATACACCCCAATATATCCAAACATGTCACTAAGCCCCCCCAAAAGCATTTTCCTCTCTTTGTTTAAAAATAACTCATGTACATACTCAGAACCACAAAAATAAAATTTAAAAGGTTAGCATAAATCTTAGTCCTATTATTTAAATTAACCATGTTTATCAATATAAGCAACTGCTCCATGCATTATTCATGACCTCCTGCTGGAAACAACAACAAAAGAGAATCTCTCTCAACACATTTGCAAAAATTAAACAGGTAATAAATCTCAATTTATATTTGTCTCCAAAGAGAAAATCAAGGTGAATTCACCAGAGAGAGAAACTACTGTTGATTCTTCTCTAAGTTCCCAGAGATGTCCTCCCAAAAAAAAACACAAAAAACCAGCACTCTAAAACACACTCCAAAAAACACACACTAAGAAATATTTAAGTTTTTCTGTTGAAAGTCAAAATTTTGAAATGCTTATCTCGTCTCAAGCTGCCTTTTCTATTTACTTAAAAAGGAATTTCTAACATTTCAAAAATGTTGACTTTCAACAGAAAAACCTTCAAAGTACCTGGAAGAATTAGACAAAATTGACAAAACCACTATGTCTCACATCTAGTGGACAGTGTCCCTCCAAATGGACAGAATTAAACTGTGCCTGAAACTAACATTCCTCCTCCCCACAAAACTTGTCCTTTTTGAACTCCAGGAAAATCTCCCCAACCTTGCTAATAAGAAGATTTTTAAATATCAAATGTTGCCACTAACATCCCTACCCAACCTAACAGCAATTGTACTCTTTGATTTTGTTATTTGAGAAAGGACTGTTTAAAAAAAGTTTATGAAACTTGGAAGGTAAAAGAGGCAGGCAGCATACCCTTTCAATGTCATATAGAGGAAAGGCCACCCAAAGATTATCTAGGGGAGGGATTGGCAAGTGACCCATTAGCCAAATCTGGCCCACATCCTGCTTTTGTACTGCCAAGGAGAAGAATGGGGAGAAGAATATGAGACAGACATGTATATGGCCCACAAAACCTGAAATATTTATTATCTGGTTCATTAGAGAAAAATGTTGCTGGTAGGGATGAACTTAGTTCATCTCACTATTTACTACTTGATATAGTTTGGATATTTGTCCCCTCCAAATCTCATGTTGAAATACTACCCCCAGTGTTGGAGGTGGGACCTGGTAGGAGGTATTTGGGTCACGGGGGTAGATCCCTCATGAATATCTTGGTGCCCTCCCGTGGTAATGAGTGAGTTCTCAGTCTGTTAGTTCATGGGAGAGGAGGTTGTTTAAAAAAACAGCATGACACCTCTTCTTTTCTCGCTTGTTCTCTCCTCACCATGTGACACGCCTGCTCCTCCTTTGCCTTCCGCTGACTGAAAGCTTCCTAAGGCCTCTTCAGAAGCAGATCCAGCACTGTGCTTCTTGTATACTCTGAAGAGCTGTGAGCCAAATAAACCTCTTTGTTTTTTATATAAATTACCCAGTCTCAGGTATTCTCTTACAGCAAAGACTATAAAACTACTAATACACTACAGATTAAAGATCTCATACTTAGTGGTGTTACTTGCTAACTTGCAGATTTTTATCTAGTAAAGACACGAAAAAATTCTGTCTAGTAGAACACATATCCTCAAGGATGTACAGATTTATAAATTGGGATATAAACTGGTAAAATAATTATTTCAAGAATTTATGGTCCTGAAAGACACTGACTAATTTTAAATCTAACCTGGCAATCTCATCCTAACATTTCTTTTTAAAATTGTCTTTAAATATCCCAGCTTCACAAATGCTTTTAAACCGGTAATAACATCTGACTGATTCTCTCATTAATTAATGAGTTTTTTTTAAATCTGTGATATGTGTTCATTTTACACTTACCTGAAAGTCATGATCTTGCCTTTTGGAAAGTTATGCTTTAAGAAGTGTAATGACCAAAAGCAACTCTGGATTCAGAAGTGTCTTTAAATGAATTTATTTGTATAAGCCATTATAACATCTAAAATATATACAAAGCAGTAGTATCTCATCAGGGCACGATGCATTATTTAGTCTACAGAGAGTGCTCAGAACACAAAGACACCAAAAGACTCCCTAAAACAACTATCCAGACCCAGAGGCACTGCAGTCTTCTGGTGAGATAAACTGGGTTCTCATCCAATGCTCTTTACTTGATTAATCTGTGTCACTGCGTGTCTCTAACTCCCTCTGTACAGAGCAGGGGAAATAAAATTGCCAACTCACTAACATTTGCCTTATAAGCACCCAATATCTGGGTATTTATCTGGGATATGCTTTTCCCCACAAGGTATTCATGAAGCAACCACTCCCATGACCCAAATACCTCCCACCAGGTCCCACCTCCAACACTGGGGTTTGCATATCAACATGAGATTTGGAGGGGACAAACATCCAAACTACATCAAGCGTAATATACAAGTTCAATCTCCCACAGCTTGATTTCCCTTTCCCTCTTGCCCGCTCTGAGAAAAAAACAGTGTGGAAGGGAGGAATATTTGGAACTTTCAGAAACTTCTAAATTCTCGAAAAGAGAAGACAGACCTAGGTAAATCAGTAATATTGGAAGGCAGCTGATAGCAACAAAATTGTAAAGGGTCTACAAATTGCTTCCCCCAACCCTAGCCAGCTCAAAATTACCAATCTCTCTGTTACAATGCCGAATGCTCCAAAAGGCAAACACTTCCTCCCAAGTCTAATAGTTCTCAATCATTTATACTTCACTGTAAATTAGTTTACTCAAGAGTGGCTGCCTCTTAACTTTCAATAGCACCGCGGAAAAAATTAGGAACCGCAACAAGCGCTAAGTGGGAGGAGAATTAGCACCAGTGGCATGAAGTAAGTCTACGTGACTTTCAAGCAGACCACTGGCGCTTAGCTTCCCGGGGAGCTGTACCTTTCGCCCTCCAGATCCTCTTCCGGGTGGTGTTCCTCAGGCAGCTCAGCACCTTAGAAATCCCAGCGTTATGCAAATGAATGTCTCTCTGCTCCCCGGCTGGAAAATCTCAGCAGCGTCAGAGACATCTAAACCATTACAGCAAAGTGGCTGAAGGAGGCGGAGCAGGTTCTGAGTAATCACAGCCTAATCACATGTTAATTACGTTGGCAATCAGTGAGTTCTTAAGAAAAATTAAATGCTCATTAAGTGAAACATGAAAACAGAAATGATTTTGCACATAGCAGAAGCCCAGATAGGTCAGAGTGACGGCCTGATTTCCAGCTTTGAAGTCTTAAAAAACTCAACAGAAAGTTAGGTGCTAGCCCTAAAATGTGCAGAACATGGTAGAAAATAGACTCTCGCCTCCATTCCAATACAAAATGTGAAATAAGATGACTCAATCGGGGATAAAGGAAAAACTGCATAGCCTTCAAAATCAGACAGGCCTGAATTCTAACCGGGTTCTACCACTAGCAAACCACTTAGCTTGTCACCATTTCCTCATCAGAATACCTCCCTACAAGCAGTGAAGGAAAAGTGGTCAAGGAAGTGCCTGGCACAGAGGAGGCATTCAGTAAATGACAGCCACTATTTCATCAAGTGTTAATAGCACTAACCCTTTTAAACAAATTAGATGACATTTAAATAATCGTTTCATGCAATAGCATTACTTCCTCATTCAGAAAAATGGAAACAGTGATTTTTAATTAACATATTCCCAAAAGGAAAAATTTGATACAAGTGCTTCTTTAATCCCTATCTTTGTAATAATCACTTTTTTCCACTTCGTAACACCTACCTTATTATTTCAGTGTTAACCTGGTGTGACGGTGTCCCAAGTAGCCACGCCCCTCCTTCTTAAAGCAATAGTAACCTAACACTGCTTTTAAGGTGGTAATTCTCAAGTTTCAGCTGCATCAGAACCACCTGGATGTCCTGTTAAAACACCGATTACTGGGCCTCGCCCAGAGCTCCCAACTCAGCAGGTCTGAAGTTGGGCCCTATAATTCCTAAGAAGTTCTCAGGTGAAGCTGATTCTACCGCTTGGAACCACACTTGAACCAGTGCTTGAAGGAGATCAACCCATCCCTTCTCAGCTCGGATGAGAGGATGGAAGATGTCTCCCTGCTCGGATTCTAGGAGTGAGGCCCATAACGCGGGCCTGAGTCAACCTGCCTCAGTGACTTGGAGTAGGACAGGGCACATGACGGAGTCTCATTGTCTCAGGCTCTCAGGACCTTTGCTGAGAACTCTGGGACAAGACTCGGCTAGATTTTAACTTGGAAAGATATAGTTGTGGGAGGTGCTGCAGCCATCTTGTGCCATTAGGGAGAGCCTGTCTGGGACTGGAACCAACGTAGAGGAAGCAGAGCCAAGGGGCCCATCCAGCTAAAAGACTTTGAGTCCTGAATCATGGCAGGCCTACAGCCCAGTGCCCCCAGGACTTGTCAGCCTTCATGAGAAAATATTTCCCTTTTTGCTTAGACAGATTTATCTTGGACTTTCTGCCACTTAAAACCCTGAAAACAGGTTGTTTTTACATTGTTTGTTTTGGTTCCTCAAACACCAATTACCCCTACCCTTTAATTGTATTCAATATTCTCAGCCGGACAAGGTGGCTCACGCCTGTAATCCCAGCACTTTGGGAGGCCGAGGCGGGCAGATCACAGGGTCAGAAAATCGAGACCATCCTGGCCAACATGGTGAAACCCTGTCTCTACTAAAAAAAGTACAAAAGTTAGCTGAGCATGGTGGCGCGTGCCATAATCCTAGCTGCTCAGGAGGCTGTGGCAGGAGAATCACTTGAACCAGGGAGTACAAAGCTGCAGTGAGCTGAGATGGCGCCACTGCACTCCAGCCTGGCGACAGAGCGAGACTCCATCTCAAAAAACAAACAAAAAAAATTATCAAGTCAAATATCTCAGTCAATTCACCAACCAGAAAAAGTAAAAAGAAATGACTTGGGAATTTAAACAACCTAGCTAAACAGAACACACATCTTCCCAGGTTAACCTATAAATTTGATGTAATGCCAGTCAAACCCCTAGAGAACGGCCAATTACAAAATCGGTAACTTTATATAATTTAGCAGCAGTAATGTTTAATATATTATAGGGAAAATTTTTATTCATAAGTAACACTGAAAATATAATTTTGAGACACAACTAAACTAGAAACGCCCAGCATAGTTATGAAGAAAACCATACAGCTTTGCAAGAGTTAGAGAAGGGGTGAATAAATCAAAGGAGAAGCATATGTTTCTAGCTAGAAAAACTCAATATTGTAAAGTGATTAGGTATTCCCAAACTAATCTACAGTACATGAAACTCTCATAAAAATCAATAAAAGAAAGCTGACAACCTCAATAAAAGTGAGAAACTGGCCAAAGGAAATAAAGAAGCTGTTAACACAAGAAGAAAAATACCTAGGCAATAAAGATACAAAAAATATAAAAAGCACTCAACCCAACAGCACTGCTGGGGAAGGCTGGGCAAACAGAAGAGTCACCAGTGTGACCAGGATGTGGCCCCCCTGTTGTGTTTGTGGAGGGTCATGTGATGGTAATCTGCATTAAAACCTTAAAAATACGTATTTTTCACTCACAAAATTCCCTTCCAGAAACTTACCCTAACGACATAATGAAATGAAGGCCCGAGGCTGTTTATCACAATATTATTTTTAGTAGAAGAAGGAAAGAAGGAAGGGATGGAAGGAAGAAAATGCTGAACAAGCTTTTATTCCCTGGATAGGGATTACATTAGGCATGTGCGGTACTTCTGTGAATTGAATTCATCCTTTAAGAAACTCATTATTTGGCTGGGCACAGTGGCTCACACCTGTAATCCTAACACTTCAGGAGCCAGAGGCGGGCAGACTGCCTGAGCTCAGGAGTTCGAGACCTGCCTAGGCAACATGGCAAAATTCCATCTCTACTACAAATACAAAAAATTAGCCAGGTATGGTGGTGCACGCCTGTAATCCCAGTTACAGGCTGAGGCATGAGAATCACTTGAACCCAGGAGGCGGAGGATGCAGTGAGCTGAGATCCCGCCACTGCACTCCAGCCTGGGGAACAGAGCAAGACTCTGTCTCAAAAAAAAAAAAAGAAACTCTTCATTTAAAAATCATAGTGGTCATCTTCTGAATGTGGAAATATCTTCATTATTTGAAACTCTTTCTGTAATAATGTGGTATTTTATTTAAATGATACTTAATTAATCTAGAATTAGGTATATAAATTATGGTACATGTTTATAATAGAATATTGTTAATATATGTTCAACAATATAGATTTCTATACATGTACACCTACATAACTCACAGCCTAATCACAGCCTAATCACATGTTAATTACATGTTAATTACATTAAAGGAAAAACAAGTCACAAAATAGCAATGTATAGAATAGAATGTCATATTTTACACTTCTATGGATCTATATTCATTTTTATACATTTGTCTAAAAAGGTCTAGAGAATATAAACAAAACATTATTTTGTGGTAATTGCTGGGGAGTAGGATTGTAATTTTTAATTTTGTCTTTTATCTATATAGATAAATATATATCTATATTTTCTCAAGTTGCTAAAATTAATATATATCCTTCAATATAAATTGTTAATTTACAAAGGAAAAAGAAAGCAACAACTCACAACATGAGTTTGGGTGCTAATATAGTAAAGTACAGGAAGTCATGTTTTTCCCTCCCTTTGATTCATGCAATGTAACACAGTAGTACACAGCCAATCCCTCTATATGGTACTTTGTGGAAGCAGCAAAAATAGTGCCAAAGTCTGTTACCTCCTGGCATTCATTTAATTCTTCATTCAATCAGTTATTTCCTGATCCCTCACCATGGGCCAGGCACAGTGCTGGGGAAGCTACTTTGAAAACATTTGTGGTTCTGTAAAATCAAACTCAAAATGCATTTGGCAAATTAGGTTTCTGCTTTTCTGTCTTAATAGTTAAATGTTTCATCTACTACTGCCTTTCTATCCTGCATATCTTGCATGCGATTTCTAAGTGCATCTCATAGTGCTCCTTCGCTACCCTCACCCACAATCCTTGGGGTTTGACCCATCGTGCCTTAAAGGATGCACCTCAAAATCCAGCTGTGGCAGGAATATCTACAGATCACTCTGAGGTAGAGGAAGCCCTGAGGAGATGATGTGGCTGTTCTTTATCATTCCTGACCATCTGTGAGAGAGTGGCTGCTGCCTCCAAGCTCCAGAGGAAAGGAAACCCTAAAGATCAGACCTGCCTTCCCTCTACAGCCAAACCTTGGCAGCTTTACAATAGCCCCACCTTGTGGTTAATTCCTTCTGCAAGGACTCATCCTCTCCAGGGAAAAGTCCATTATGGAAAATCAATGAAGCAGTGAACTGATGGACGTGTAATACGTGATAAATCCTGCTCATGCATTATTGAGTAACCTGTCTGTTATAGCTTTAAATATTTTAGGTAAGCTAGTAATTTTTGCAAAGTAATACTAGATACTTTAAATGAATACGGAAATTGAAATTGGGAGAACTACATCTCATCCTTTTCTTATCCAGTTGGCATTGAAACAGTTTCAGTGATGAAATTCCTATTTTATATTTTAAAAAAAAGAAGAAAGTTCCCTCCTACCATCTCTCTCTAGCTCTATATCAATACGTACATATTAGGTCTGGAAAGAAGATTAATGAGTAGATCTGCCACTATATGATTATAGGAACAAATGCTGCTAGTGTAGATTTAGTTAAATACAATTGTTATTTACTCAGTACTTTCTATGTGTCTAGCACCATGCTAGACACCATGAGTTTTATAAAAGCCAAATGGCCTCTGCCCTGGGCAAGCTCCTAGTCAAATGGGAGACACAAATACCTACAGAAGTAATTTTACTGCAAGATCAATTTGATACCTCTAATAACAGAAGAACTAACAATGAAGCGTGGTGGCCCTAACCTGTAATTCTAGCTACTCAGAAGGCTGAGGCAGGAGAATCACTTGACCCCAGGAGGTGGAGGTCGCAGTGAGCCAAGATCGCGCCACTGCACTCCAGCCTGGGTGACAGAGTGAGACTCTGTCTCAAAACAAACAAACTAACTAACTAACTAACAATGCATTTCAGTGGCTACAGGCACAGGCTCTGAAGGCAGACTGCCCGCACAGGAATTGTGGTTCTACCCATCCCTAGCTATGAGACCTTGACAAGCTACTACTTAGCCTTCCATATCTCAGGTTCTTCACCTGTAAAATGGGGATAGTAATGGTATGTAACTCATAAGGTTACTGTGAGGATTAAAGATGGCACAAATGGGAGTATTTTTCATACTGGTATAATTATTACTAGTATATGAGGTAAACATGAGCTGATTATGACAAGGATCTAGGAAGGCAGTCCAGAGAAATGGAATCTGTGGTCAAGTTCTAAATAGTGATGAGAATTTTCGTGTGCAGTGACAGGAGAGAAGGTTCATTTCAAAAATAGGGGTTAACCTGAGCAAACACCTGCAGGTTGAGAAGAGAGTTGTTGACAGCTGAGTAGGTTAAGAGTGTGGCTATAGTCCCAGGCATCCCAGCTGCAGGTATAGAGAGTATAGAAGTGACACTGGGAGACCAGGTGGCCTGGGATCTGACTGGAGGAGGTGCTGAATGCCAAGCTAAAGAGCCTGAACATTATTCTACAGGCAATGACAGCCCAAGAAGCAGGATATCACAACGGTTAAGAACAGGGATTCTGCATTTGAATCTTGGTTCCATCTCTTAAGAGCTGTGTGGCCTTTGGCAAGGTACCCAACCTCTCTGTGCTTCTATTTTTCTCACCTGTAAAATCAGTTGTAGTGAGGATTACATGAGTGTTGATATGCAAAGTGCTTAGAACACTGCATGGCACACAGTGACATACATAAGTGTTTACTATTAAAAGGCAGAACAACAGCCTATGGCACCTCTTCCTATCATCCTGAGACAACCCTTCAGGATATTATCAGTAGTTGGTATGAGTTAAGGATATGATCAAGGATGAGACCACTTTGCTACTACTCAAAAAACACTACCATGAAAACAAATGTTCCCTTTTTGACAAAAGCTCCCATGGTCCATGAAGAAATTTTACCTCAAAGGAACAGACAAAATCAAAGTTGGCCCTAAACTTAGGGACACACACATGACCAAGCAACATGATTCTGACATGACTTTATCAGATCACCGGGGCCTATGCAAAGTGGCAAACTGCACCATTTCTAAGAAGATGGGATCCGGCCAGGCACGGTGGCTCATGCCTGTAATCCCAGCACTTTGGGAGGCTGAAACAGGCGTATCACAAGGTCAGGAGATCAAGACCAGCCTAGACAACATGGTGAAACCCTGTCTCTACTAAAAATACAAAAATTAGCTGGGTGTGGTGGCGCATGCCTGTAATCCCAGCTAATCGGGAGGCTGAGGCAGGAGAATAGCTTGGACCTGGGAGGCGGAGGTTGCAGTGAGCCGAGATCATGCCACAGCACTCCCGTGTGGCAACAGTGTGAGACTCTGTCTCAAAAAGAAAAAAAAAAAAAAGCGAAGAAGATGGGATCTGTGCTAACTTCTGAATGATGGCAAAGGCTTGAATATGTCGTGGTGGGAGGGAAGGGCATGAGCTGAATGTATAGTCCTGACTGTTCAGACAGCCTCTAAGGCAAGAACTTACTTCCAGATCCATCTTTGACTCTAGGTCCTTCAGGCTTGGCCTCAGAAATAATGTTTGCATTGGCGTTATTCTCCATCTCAATCACAAAATCACTGTCTTCTTCAAACTCAGGGTGGCTAAAGATCCAATCCAGTGCTCTTTCCAGGTTATTATTCTAACAACAAAAAAGAAACACACATTTTTACAATGCATGCAGCCTCAGACCTCACTATGTCCTGACCATTTCAACTAGATGTCAAGCAGATAGGGAAGGAGGCCTGAATTCATTAGTCCTAAGTGCCACTGAGTAAGAAGCTCTGACTCTGCATGACAGGCACGTTCAGTTGGCATGGCATTCTGCAAGCCTCCCAGCTGACATCTGTAATTGGATTTACTGGAAAACAGTTCTAAGCAGCAGATCAGCATTCCAAAGCTTATCTCAATGTTAGCTCAGCCTTTCTGCAGGAAGATGCTGATAATAATAGGTGTGGAATAACCAAGGTTATGGCATTTAAGTGCAGCTCTTTCTAAAGCCACTTTAATTGCACACACTACCTTCTCTACCAACTGTATTTTCTGCAGATAACTTTGAACAATAGAGGGATGCCAGTGTGGTACTATGTTAGAGCCTTCTCTCCTGGAATGTTAGTAAAATGTTTGAATTCCAGTAAAGACAAGATCAATATCTTGATTAATGACAACGACACTGATTAGGTAAGTATACTTGTTTAAATTGAACTCCATGTACTTCAAACTAATTGACCATAAAAATATTTCCGTCTTTCTCAGCTTGTGACATCACTGGCAAGTTAAAGAATTTGTATAGATGTAGAACCTCTAATGAAACAGTCAGGCAAATAAAATGAGTGGAGCACAAGAAAGTACCCCATGTAAAACAAATTCTGGTTGAGATATTTTAATCATCTTAAAGGGAGACAGATTGTTCCAGCCACATTCTCATGAAACAGTCAAGAGCCACTGTGACCTCAGCAATGGATCCTAGCAGGTACCCCATCAGGATAGGCAAGAAGTAATCGAGAGCAGATATCTACTCAAAAGTGGATTATGGTGTGACCAGGAAGGATGGGTTTTGTTTTGTTTGTTAAGTACTTTCCCTAGATATTAAACAGATATCAGCACTGCAGAAGGGAATCGTGTACCCTGTAGTTTCAGGGTCCCTTGTTTTTTGTTTTTTGGTTTTTCTTGAGACGGAGTCTCGCTCTGTCACCCAGGCTGGAGTGCAATGGCGCAATCTCGGCTCACCGCAAGCTCTGCTTCCCGCCATTCTCCTGCCTCAGCCTCCGGAGTAGCTGGGACTATGGGCACCCACTATCACGCCCGGTTAATTTTTTGTAGTTTTAGTAGAAACGGGGTTTCACCGTGTTAGCCACAATGGTCTCGATCTCCTGACCTCATGATCCGCCCGCCTCGGCCTCCCAAAGTGCTGGGATTACAGGCGTGAGCCCCCGCGCCTGGCCCTTGTTTCTTTATATCAAGAAGTTCATGGCTACCAGAAGAACCTTCTCTTTCTGCAGAGAGAAACAGCAGCAGAGAATTCCAAGGAGCCATTCAGTTTTTTATGAGGACTTTTAAGAGACATTTACCCAAGGTCTTGGTATCAGAAAAGCAGTCTATCTCCTAAAGGACTTCTTACTGAACATGGAATTTCATGTGTCCCTCTTTCCTCCAGGGCCACAAGCAGGCTCCAAGTCAAATTTGTGACCCATTAACAAATATTCAAGATGATATCAAGTTTCTTTCAGTTTGCTCATATTACCCCAGATTTGTTATCTCCTTATTCTTAAATTCTCTGTGTGAAAATCATTTATTTTAGCTTTATATTTACAATAAGCAAATAAATCTTTATGAGCTATGGTGAGATTCATATTTGGATGAATCAAACATGAATCAAAATGATCAAAGTACATTGGAAAATCTCAACTCTTACAGAAATAAATTCACACACACACACACACAGTCTCTCATGCTCACCGTTGCTCGTAGTGCCTGAATAGCCTGATTTCTCTGAAATCCCATGGAGGTGATGATAGCAACGATTTCCTCTGGAGGTTGGTTATCCAATCCAGTAGCACCAAAAACAGAGGCTCCAGCAGAAGCTGCCCCTCCATAACCAGGCATGGTCAGCGGCTCAGCAAAATCTGAGAAAAATAACCACACCCAAGTCTTTTCCTTTTTCTTTCTTTTTTTTTTTTTTTTTTTTTTGTGTGTGTGTGTGTGTCCTGAAACAACACTAACAAGGAAAAGTATGATTCTGCAAAGTTATAATAGTCAAGACAGTCTGGGCCAGGCCCAGTGGCGCATGCCTGTAATCCCAACACTTTGGGAGGCCAAGGTGGGTGGAATGCCTGAAGTCAGGAGTTCGTGGCCAGCCTGGCCAACATGGCAAAATCTCGTTTCTACTAAAAATACAAAAATCAGCAGGGCATAGTGGTGCACGTCTGTAATCCAGCTACTTGGGAGGCTGAGGCACAAGAATCACTTGAACCCAGGAGGCAGAGGTTGCAGTGAGCTGAGATTGCACCACTGCACTCCAGCCTGGGCAACAAAGCAAGGCTCTGTCTAAAAAAAAAAAAAAAAAAAAAAGGACAGTCTGGTACTAGTATCAAGACAGACATACGGATCAATTAAATAGAATTGAGATTCCAGAAATGAAACCATATACCTGTGGTTAATTGATTTTCAACAAGACTAGTCAGTGGGGAAAGGACATTATTTTCAACAAATGATGCTGCGACAACTGGATATCCACATACAAAAGAATAAAGTCAGACCCTCACCTCACATCATACACCAAATTAACTCAAAATGGATCATTGACCTAAATGTAGGAGCTAAAACTATAATAATCTTAGAAGAAAACATAACAGTAAGTCTTTTTGCCATTGGATTAGGCAGTGGTTTTTTATTCACAACACAAAGAGCACAAGGATAAAAGAAAAAAAAAGATAAATTGGACTTCATCAAAATTAAACATTTTTGTGCTTCAAAGGATACCATCAAGAAAGTGAAAAAACACCAGAATGGGGGGAAAATTACAAATCATATATCTCATATATCTTGTCTCTGGAATTTGAAAAGAACTCTTAGAACTCAATAATAAAAGGATAACTTCATTAGAAATGGGTGAAGAATTTGAATAGACATATCTCCAAATAAGATACACAAACAGTCAATAAACATATGAAAAGATGCTCAACATGATTAGTCATTAGGAAAATGCAAACCAAAACCACAAGATACCACTTCATACCCACTGGGATAGGTGTGATAAAAAAGATAATAATAAGGGTTGGTGGCAATATGGAGAAACTGGAACTCACATTCACTACTGGTGGAAATGTAAAATGGTTCAACTACTATGTAAAACAGTTTGGTAATTCCTCAAAAAGTTAAATATGGAGTTACCATATGACACAGCAATTCCACTCAAGAGAAGTAAAAATAAATGTCCATCCACACAAAAACTTGCACAAAAATGTTTATAGCAGCATTGTTCATAAAAGCCAAAAAATGTAAATAACCCAAATGTCCATGAATTGATAAAGATTAATAAAATGTGGTATATCCATATTATAGACTATTATTATTGTTGTTGTTATTATTATTATTATTATTATTATTATTATTATTTTAGACAGAGTCTCACTCTGTTGCCCAGGCTGGAGGGCAGTGGCATGATCTTGGCTCACTGCAACCTCCGTCTCCTGGGCTCAAGCAATTCTCCTGCCTCAGCCTCCCAAGTAGCTGAGACTCCAGGTGCCCGCCACCATGCCCAGAAAATTTTTACATTTTTAATAGAGATGGGGTTTCACCATGTTGGCCAGGCTGGTCTTGAACTCTTGACCTCAAGTGATCCTCCTGCTTCAGCCTCCCAAAGTGCTGGGATTACAGGCATGAGCCACTGTACCCGACCCAGTAGACGATTATTTTACCATAAAAAGGAACGAAGTACTGACACATACTACAACATAGATGAATCTTGAAAGCATTATGCTAAGTGATTGAAAGCATTATGCTAAGTGATAGAAACCAAACACAAATGACCTCATCGTATATGACTCAATTTATATGAAATTTCCAAAACAGGCAAATCCAGAAAACAGATTCGTGGTTGCCAGGGGCTGGGGTGAGTGGGAAAACGGGGAGTCACTGCTAATATATACGAGATTTCTTTTGGAGGGTACAAAATGTTCTAAAATTTGATAGTGGTAATGGTTGCACAACTCTGAATTTATGGAAAACTATTGAAATGTACACTTTAAATAGATGAATATATGCATTATAGCTTAATAAAGTAGATAAAAGAAAAAGCTAACTAAACAGCTTCCGTTTCTTCACGGCCATGTTTCCATTTCAAGTTTTCATCATTGCTTAGTTGGAAGTATATCCCATATCTCTCTATTGGTCTTTTTGCCACTGACTTATAAACTTTAAAGGGGTGAATTATATCTTAATAAAGCTGCTTGCTTTTTTTTTTTTTTTTTTTTTTTTGAGACAGAATCTCGCTCCGTCACTCAGGCTGCAGTGCAGTGGTGCGATCTTGGCTCACTGCAGCCTCTACCTCCTGCGTTCAAGCGATTCTCCTGCCTCAGCCTCCTGAGTAGCTAGGACTACAGGTACGCACCAACATGCCCAGCTAATGTCTGTATTTTTAGTAGAGACAGGGTGTCACCATGTTGGCCAGGATGGTCTCCATCTCTTGACCTTGTGATCTGCCCACCTCAGTCTCCCAAAGTGCTGGAATTACAGGCGTGAGCCACTGTGCCTGGCCTAAAACTGTTGTTTTTAAAAACAAGAAGAAAGACAAAAACTGGCTTTCTCCTCCACTGCAGCAGATTAGGGACTGTAAAGTCATTTTCTAGGGATACAACCACAGGGGCCTTGGAAGGACCAGGACTCAGCATCACTAAGGGTCACATCAGACTCCAAAGCCATTCCATTTTCTTGTCACCTACCTGGCTCTTCCATGTGAACGATGATCCAGTTGAAGGCCACCTCGGCACCCATGTTTCCAGTGAAGTACACAGCCTTGCGACATGCTTCCAGCGGGAAACCCATCTCGGCCAGCTGCATCACTGATGACTCATCGATGTCTGATGCTACAGAGCACAACAGGATATTCTAGTGTGAAAGAGGAAACTCTATCGCTTCTTGTCTTAGCTGCTCTTCACTCTCTTATCCACATGCTACCCAAAGAAAGTGCTACTTTGTTGGGAGTAGATAATAGTTTTACTTTGTTTCGTTTTGTTTTTTGTTTTTTTTTTGTTTTTTTTTGTTTTTTTTTTTGAGACAGAGTCTTGCTCTGTCACCCAGGCTGGAGTGCAGTGGCCAGATCTCGGCTCACTGCAAGCTCCGCCTCCCGGGTTCCTGTTATTCTCCTGCCTCAGCCTCCCCAGTAGCTGGGACTACAGGCGCCTGCCACCTCGCCCGGCTAGTTTTTTGTATTTTTTAGTAGAGACGGGGTTTCACCGTGTTAGCCAGGATGGTCTCGATCTCCTGACCTCGTGATCCGCCCGCCTCGGCCTCCCAAAGTGCTGGGATTACAGGCTTGAGCCACCGCGCCCGGCCCTGTTTCGTTTTGTTTTAAGCCATCCAAATATTAAAGCTCTTTGGGCTAAGTTTATATCTTTGACCCAAATAGGAACCAAGTTAATCACCTGGACAATCCAAGCAATGAAAAACAGTTCCCTAGTTTCATATGGAGAGATTTAGTGTATTCCCAGAATGATTTCAGAGCATTCTCAAGACCTCTACAGCAGCCTCTCCTATGACTGAAACTTGAAGAGAAAGCACTATCTACAGCCCTAAAAGCCTGTTCCTTAAACCTCACAGAAAGTTAATGCAGGTCTTTAGATACATCTGGCAATCATAGGAAGCAATCAGCTCTGGGAAATGGAGAGTGCAAATGTTAAGTATAGAAGTAAAAATTTCCTTTTTTAATTATACAAGTTTAAAATATTAAGAGACAGCTTTACAAAGTAACTTGGGCTCAGACACTTTGGGTTTTTTCTTTTGTTAATAACATATAGATATTGATAGAGATGTGTGTGTAAAGCTGTGTGTATGTAAGGATACATACACATACACACTGTTCTATTATACCAAAAGAGGAGAAAAAACTGGAATATAAAATATATCCCTTGGGTTTTCCATGTCCTGAGGACTCTACTAAAACTTCTGTCAATTTTCTGGCAATCAGTAGAAGAACTGAGAAGAGAGATAGCTGTTCTACAAAAATTTTGTATTGAAATGCATTTACCAGGCGGGTGCGGTAGCTTACGCCTGTAATCCCAACACTTTGGGAGGTCAAGGCGGGTGGATCACGAGGTCAAGAGATGGAGACTATCCTGGCCAACATGGTGAAACCCCGACTCTACTAAAAATACAAAAATTAGCTGGACGTGGTGGCGTGCACCTGTAGTCCCAGCTATCTGGGAGGCTGAGGCAGGAAAATTGCTTGAACCTGGGAGGCAGAGGTTGCAGTGGGCTGAGATCACACCACTGCACTCCAGCCTGGCGACAGAGTGAGACTCTGTCTCAAAAAACCAAAATGCATTTACCAAAGTGCTCTCTTACAAGGAAGATACATAAAACATCCTATCAAGGTCAAATGTTCAGAAAACAATTATGTTGGACAACAGTGATTCCCAAATGGTGTTCTGCAGGATCGTAGTGTTCTAAGAGATGTAATCGTTGAATTAAAAATGGGGTTTCTGTGGTCAAATAAGTTTTTAAACCTACATAGTCTATCTTCTCCTTAGAAATTCATGATGTGCATTAGTACAGTGAAGACTCAAAAGTTCTGTAGTAAAGAATCCTACAGTACAGAAACTATGAAACTCTGCAGAACACCTTTCAATGGCAGTTGAGATATAATCTCAAACATACATGTTGATAATATTAGACTAGAAATATATAATTCCGGCCAGGCATGGTGGCTCACACCTGTAATCCCAGCACTTTGGGAGTCCAAGGCAGGCAGATGACAAGGTCAGGAGTTCGAGACCAGCTTAGCCAACATGGTGAAACCCCATCTCTACTAAAAATACAAAAAATTAGCCGGGCGTGGCGGCGTACACCTGTAATCCCAGCTACTCAGGACGCTGAGGCAGAAGAATCGCTTGAACCCAGGAGGCAGAGGTTACAGTGAGCCAAGATTGTGCCACTGTACTCCAGCCTGGGTGACAGAGTGAGACTCCATCTCAAAAAAAAAAAAAAAATAAGAAATATATAACTCCATTTTTGTGAAAAATAAAGTGAGCCAGGCACAATAAAGAATAGAAGGATATACCCCAAATGTCAACAGTGGTTATAGACAGGTGATAGAACCATGGATGATTCTTCTGACTACTCTATAGTCTCTAAATGACTTTTTACTTTTGTAATGAGAAAATAGTTATTCTTTTTAAAAATTTAAGGGCTGGGCACAGTGGCTCATGCCTGTAATCCCAGCACTTTGGGAGGCTGAGGCGGGTGGATCACGAGGTCAGGAGATCAAGACCATCCTGGCTAACACAGTGAAACCCTGTCTCTACTAAAAATACAAAAATTAGCTGGGCATAGTGGCGGGCACCTGTAGTCCTAGCTACTTGGGAGGCTGAGGCAAGACTCTGTCTCAAAAATAAAAAATAAAAAATAAAAAAACATTTAAGAAAGATAGGATGCAAATGTCAGTTCATGACAGGTAGTTTTATTTTCTCCTGATTGTTGGTAAGACAGCATGCTTAGATCCAGGAGGAAACAAATGGCCAAACCAGCAACACTAAAAAATGGCTGCATGCTCTCACAGTCAGAGGCAGTCTCCTCTGGCACAGTGAGTTCCAAATGCCCATCACTTCCCATGGCGTGAGATCCCGCAGGTCAGCTCTCCACAGCATTAGACGCAACAAGCAAACCTCTCACATGCCAAGATAGTCTAGTGGCCTGAGAAGCACGGAAATTCCTAGCCCTAGTTCTGGTCCCAGGTCTTGGGTCTCCAAAACTTCCTAGATCTAGGAAGTTTGATCCTCTACAAAATGTCACCTGCCTTGCCCTTCCTACCATTTTTTATAAAAAGTAGAGTTGTAGACCTGTCCCAGTGAGATCTGGGACCTTGTTTTATAAAAACTAGAGTTGCAGACTGTTGAAAAAATTTATGGAACAATAAATGCAAAATGATCCATGGTAAGCATTCAAAAACTTTAGCAGCGGTTATTACAATTAGATTATTCGCAGTGGGAATAGTATGTCCCAGGCTACCCACAGTCCTACCAGGTAGCATGTGAAGATCATGGCAGGCTGACTCTTGCTGACTCTAATCACTCCTCTAACAACCAGCAAAACATAATTGTCTCAAGAAAGGAAACATGGAGGTCTAAGCTACATGATCAATCATTTGCAATGTGTAAGATTCAAACTCCTAAATTAATATTAGTTACTGTCTTGAAAGACTTTACAGACCAAAAGATTTAGAGTATCTAGTGTTAAATGCTTTATCTTTCTCCTAGTTAATATCTAAATACTGTCTATTTTTTTTTTTTTAATGTTCTTTCTAGAAAACCAAGAGTATCAACTCCCACAGGATTAGGAACTAAAAGGCTATAAAATTAACAAACAATCCAGTCAAACTAATATCCTTGAGAGCATTAATTAACACTATCATGTCCTGTCAGCTGTGTGTCTTCATTATGTGTCTTACAGCAGGAGAGGAAAAAGTGACTGACCATGTGCCACCATTGCACAAAGAGGCCTACTCAGTGGCCAGAGAGGGAAGAAAGGGCAAGTCTAGCCCCATTCACACAGGAGGAAACTGGGGCAAAGAGAAGGTAAGTAAATTACTTCAGGTCACACAGTCATAAATGGCAGGCCAAGATTGTGACCCAGGGCTGGTTAGCCTCATGCTAATGGTCACTCTCCTGAGCCCCACGGGCCACCTGATCAGTGTGTCACTGACTAGCAGACACAGAGTCGTTCCCACCTGGGAAAAGCTGCACACACACACTTACAGAACAATGCCTCTTTACTGAACTCTCACAGACAAATTCATCAGATTAGTAACAATAGTAGGACATTGGGAAACATTTTTAAAGATACATACGGTCTATCAATTGGTTCATCAGGCGATCTGGAAATTAAGGGAGAGGACAGAAAATGAGACCAAACCATGTTGAAGAGTTTTAGAAAAAGAAAACCCATTGATCCAGAGCATTCCCAATTGCCCTCCCCACCCCTAGGGACCACACATTGTTGTCAGTCCCTCAATCGCACACAGACCACCCCAGCCTCAGTAATGAGAGAAAGTAATAGCTTTCAGGCATTTAGGTTAGTTAAAACATGATACTTTGATTATTATCCTAACAAACTACTATTTCCCTATTATCTCTCTGTTATTTCTTCTTTAAAAAAATTTTTTTCTGGAGACAGGGTCTCACTCTGTCACCCAGGCCAGAGGGTGGTGCAGCAGTCATGGCTCACTGCAGCCTCAACCTCCTGGGCTCAGGTGATCCTCCTGGCTCAGCCTCCTGAGTAGTTGGAACTACAGACACACATCACCAGTCACCACGCCTGGCTAACTTTTAAATATTTTATTTTTTGTAGAGACAGTGTCTCACTATGCTGACCAGGTTGGTTTCAAATCCTGGGCTCAAGTGATCCTCCCACCTCAGCCTCCCAAAGTGCTGGGATTATAGGGATGCACCACTGTGCCCGGCCTCTCTCTGTATTTTTCTTTTCTTTTTTTTTTTTTTTTTGAGACAGGATCTTGCTCTGCCACCAGGTGGGAGTGCAGAGGCACAATCTCAGCTCACTGTAACCACCAACTCCCTGGTTCAAGCGATTCTCCTGCCTCAGCCTCCTGAGTAGCTGGGATTACAGGCACACGTGGCCACTCCCAGTTAATTTTTGTATTTGTAGTAGAGTCGGGGTTTCACCATGTCGGCCAGGATAGTTTCAATCTCCTGATCTCGTGATCTGCCCACCTTGGCCTCCGAAAGTGCTGGGATTACAGGCATGAGCCACCACGCCTGGCCCTCTCTCTGTATTTCTAAGAGCTCTGTGTAACTACAAACCAAAGATTCTATTATGAACATCAGAGAGAGCCAGAGCAGTACTAATAAACCTTCTTATATTTATCTGATGCCCATGCTGATCCTTCTTTAACCCCTTTAATGAACCAACTGTACTACATGACCTAGAATGTCCCTTCTCTACTCTTTCTCTATAATTTAGCATCTGACCCAGCATTAGAGAACAACAAAATACAGATGCTATCTGAATCCTATCTTGCTCCTTCTAGACTCATCTTCCTTTATACCTGACCAGCTTCACTGTTTAACTGATGGAAAACCTTTAGTAGACGGTCTCAGAGAGCGCTCTGTCATTATGAGTTAATTTACCTGATTAACTCATTAGGAAGATGAACAGTAAACAGGTGAGTGAACAAAGCCAGAATGAAACTGATTTCATCGGGATAACTGAGCTAATAATTAAACCACGATTTTTCTGACACTGTTTTTGAACCCACAAAGGTGAGACAACTATTTTTGGCATGTCCTTTTCCACTAAAAAGTTATGAGGCCAGGCACAGTGGCTCTCGCCTGTAATCCCAACACTTTGGGAGGCTGAGGTGGGCAGATCACGAGGTCAGGAGATCGAGACCATCCTCGTTCACAAGGTGAAACCCCGTCTCTACTAATAATACAAAAATAATAATAATAAGGCAGGCATGGTGGTGTGCGCCTGTAGTCCCAGCTACTTGGGAGGCTGCGGCAGGAGAATTGCTTGAACCCAGGAGGCGGAGGTTGCAGTGAGCTGAGATCATGCCACTGCACTCTAGCCTGGGCAAAAGAGCAAGGCTCCGCCTCAAAAAGAAAAAGTTATGTATTCTGAACAATGACCAGTGACAGGGTCACAGAGTCAAAGAGAAACTCAAACCTCTTCCTTTCTATGAAGCAGTAACAAAGCTGGGGAGGTAAGATGCCATCATAGTTTTTAAAACCAACTCACGCCGTTCAATTTCCCCTTTAGGTTGTCCAAAGGTACTCCCAAGAATGACAGCTTCCCTAGACTAAGAGCCTACAGAAAAAAACTGTCCATTTCGACCACACATGATGGGTCTGTGCCTCTTACAATGTCTATTTTATGTTTACCATTGCAGCTATGCCCCCTTTCTGTGTGTCGGTGGTGGGTTACATCACAGCAAGGCAGCTAGACCCCCAGTGGGTGGTGGTGGTAGCAGCAACACAGTGGTGGAAGAAAGAGACTGTTCCTATAGAACAGGGTGGGAGGGTAGAGCATATTCTCCTGGCAGGAGATGGTACCTTTTGAGTCATCAGGAATGACTATGGGGGGGCTGATGTCTGGAAGTTCCTCCTCTCCTGGCTGTAACCCCCTGGCTCGGAGATGGTTGATATCAAGTAGGTCTGGCATATCAATAGAAACATCTGCAAAATGAGAGAGATTATATCCACTGGGCTCTCCATAATCACTTATTATGTGCTTATTATAATACCAGCACTATAACTCTACATGCACGTGTCTAGACAGAGCTAAGGGATGTTTTTCAATTCCCTAGAATATGTCGCTCGACCAGCAGCTTCATCAAGACTAATCAGGTATTAGTGGAGAACCCAGGGAAAATACAGTGGGTGGCAGGATTTCACACCAAACAAGAGCAAATCATTTAAGCCTGAGGTCACAAATTGGCAGCCCATAGACCATGTGTGGCCCAGACACAATCTGTTTGATATTTTAGAAGTGTGAACAACAAATTCCAAATTTTAAATCAGAAGATGTAAGGTAAAATCCAGATTTCCAGCTTATTTTGAAAAGCATAAAGCTGTAGCATATTCTCATATGGTAACAACCATCTGGAGCTGATCTTCAGTTTCTACCCTAGACAATGGTGCAATGCTAGTCTGACACAGACCCCACTGCTCCTTGTTGCTCCCTGAGCATCATGTTTGTGCTAATCTGATTCTTATGGTAGCTTTTCTAGTTCATCTCTTTATTCAACGTGGGAACACCCAAGCAAGGCCAAGCTAGCTAGCTACAAGCTTCCTATACTCAGCCCAGTTCCTTCATTTAGATTATTACCCTGTCCTTGTTAGGCATTTGAGTTTGCAACGCCTTTTGACGATGCAACCCATTCTCGGATCATGATGGGTACTATGGATATTCTAAATATGGTTTTGAATAAATAATGAAGTTTTAAAGAAATTAATTGAATCTCTAGTGTATTATCTTTACAGTACTTTTCTTAACTTCTTGACTCCGTTGTTGTGTTGACTTATTCAAATACAAAATTTGTCTGACTGATACCCTGTCAAGATTTAGTATCGCACATATTCAGATGACAATAATGGAAAATGGGTTCAAATGTTGGTACAGGATACATCTTTTGGGCTAGCAAACAACCTGAAAGTACTGCCCCCAGAATCAGTGATGACACCAGGTACATAAATCCTATTTTAAAACAACGACCCAAAGAACAGAGCTTAGTTTACAAAAGCAAATTTAAATTTCAGGAGGCAGCAAAACCAAACATAAAAACTGACCAACAAAATCAATACAACTGCTCCTTAAGAGAAAAATTCAGGTTCATTAAAGAAAATTTTGAGGTTCCTTAAAATTCAGCAAGTCAATGAAATGGGATTCAAATGTTGTATTCCTTTACAGAAATTCCAAGGACAAAGAAAATAAGCAAACTATCTCCAAGGCAATTCAAAGCCTTCAGAACAAGGAAGTTTTTTCTCTCAGTTACTTTTCAGGTCCATGGAAGAAAAGCTGAGTGGTCAACATCCTGCCCTCTTGTCTTCCTCTGCTCACAAAACTATTCCGTCAAGAAAAGGGAGGATCTCCTGTAGGATCAGTAACAGCCCAGCACAATTTCCCATGACAAACAAGTGCTGTGTAACTGTTAGTGCTGGAGGTCTCTAGGAAATCACTCCAGCCGATTCTACATCCTTTTTACCTATCCCCTTCGGACAAGTGCTTAGTTAACCAGCATAAGATTCAGTTGGTTTTTTTTTCTTAAGTACTTAAAAACATAAAAACTTTAAAAGTCTGGCAAATAGTCCAAGGTACTTGCTTGAGAAACTGTACATTCTTCCATGCCACTGAGGACAACCTAGTAACACCCTTGGCATCAGATCATAATGCTGGAGAAAGGCTTTTATGCATTGTCTGAAAAATTAACCTCTAACAATGGTCAGGAACTTTTAAAATTAGCATGAAGAAAACCTCATGAAGCCAAAATCACATCCTTTTGTTTTACTGTCTAATGCAACTGGCTTTTTCTACTTTATTATTAATAATATATGTATGATTTAAGTGAATGTCATTAGCCACACCTGCCTGCTCAGAGGCAGAGGAGAGATGCTAAGAGGAGACTGCATCTTCAACCACTGGCTGCTCAAAGTGTGGTCCGTGGACCAGCAGCACCAACAGCATCAGCAGCAGCAGCAGCAGCATCATGTGGGAGCCTGTTAGAATCACAGGCCCACTCCAGACCTGCCTAATCTGCATCTGCATTTTAACCAAGATCCCAGGTAATTCATATGCACGTTCAAGTTTGGAAAGCACTGTTTATTTGACAATGTGAGGATTCTGTTTACACTCTTAGAATTCGGTCATTCCAGAAACCATAACTGGAGGGGTGGGTAAGCAGGTGGAATTTGTATTGTCAGTTCTTATCATATACTCTGATTCAAAACAGAAAGGTGAGAATGATAGAAGAATGAAATGGAACTGTTTGTGGCAGCCAACTACATGGGCTCTTTCACATGCCATGTTGTTTAAATGGCTCATTTGATGTTTTAAGCAAAAGCATGCAAAAGATACCTACCAAATTTTTTGGGAACCCAGTCAAGACCAAAAGTGAACTTCTTTATCTGCACTACCAAGTATTCAGGGAATGAAGCAAAGCGAGATGTTCTGGGAAACACAAGGGGATATATCAATGAAACAAGGCAATAAGTATTGTAATACAGTTCAAAAAGCATATCAACTTTGTCTGAGGCACACCTGGCCATTCCAACGGCTGAACTGAAGAGGAGGAACACACAAACACAGACATATAAGAGGACACACATTCACTCTCCCCTGCTCATTTGTCCTGTCCTCTTCACAAGAAGAAAATGTTTAATATAGGATGTTATCCTTTAAGAATACTTTTGGCCAGGCACGGTGGCTCACACCTGTAATCCCAGCACTTTGGGAGACCGAGGTGGGCGGATCACCTGAGGTCAGGAGTTCAAGACCAGCCTAGTCAACATGATGAAACCCTGTCTCTACTAAAAATACAAAAATTAGCCAGGCGTGGTAGGGCCACGCCTGTAATCCCCACTCGGGATGCTGAGGCAGAAGAATCACTTGAACCCCGGAGGCGAAGGTTGCAGTGAGCCAAGATGGCGCCACTGGACTCCAGCCTGGGCAACACAGCGAGACTCCATCTCAAAAAAAAAAAAAAGAATGCTTTTCGACCTGTTTCAAAATTGTTACTTTTACTTTGCTGTGGTGTTTTATATTTCTGAAAAGTGCTTTTCAACCATTTATTTTTTCTGAAATCCTTGCTAGAATTTAGTAGACATATTTTTGACTGTTTATAGCATGCATGTATGATGTACATGTATGTGGGGTTTGAAAAGGCTCCCCAGGTGATCCTGAAACACCCCCACCTCCATTTCCACTTCCACACAGAGTCACTGTCTTATAGCACAGAGTTGGCAGACGAAGGGCTTACTGAAACTTTGGTTGAGGTTGACTATTGGAAATGCCAGGGCCTCATTAAAATACTGTGGTACCTAATCCATGGCCACATGGATCCTAGCGGTAGACATATTATGGGATAAGTATCCAAAACATCTGAATCTGGGCCTTGAAGTTTAAAATTAATACACATTACCAGTATCTTGAATCCTCTCCAAACTTTCAGAAAGGCTCAATTTCCTGGGCATGGATTTGGCAATTTTATACACAGACTGTTCAACCTGTACACCAAATTCATACCCTAGTTCAAGCTCTGTTTTTAACAACCATTTTTGTTTGTAGTCAATGTAGGTGTGATAGGTATATGTAAAAAAGAAAATAAGCTGTTGATAGGTATCACAGATACCTTTTAAAATAAAAAATTCTAGAATATCCTCCCCTATTCCACTTTTCAAATCTAAGTCATTGCCTTCTACTTGTAATGCATCTTCCCAGAATTTGGAAAATTAATGCAAATGTATTGCTGCCCCCTAGTGTCAGAGAAAAGGCACAGCACAGGGACAGAACACGGGACAAAAAACAGTCAAACGACGTGGATGTGGGTCTTGAAAATGCCACTTCATTCACTCCAAATCTGGGCAAATCACTGACCCTCCCTGATCCATCTACAAAATGGACTTACTAATCATGTCTACCTGCCAGGCCATGCAATGTTCATGAAATGATGTGAAATCGCTTGGCACACTAGAAAGTATTGTATATACCTAAGGAATTAGCATGATTATTTTGTCACGAAAGAGCTAGAAGCTACAAAGCCTTGGATGCTGAATCGAACTGTCACTTATCTGTATTTTACCCCCAGGCAAGTTACTTAAATTTCCTGTATCTCAAATTCTCCATTACAAAGTTGGTAGAAGAATAAAGGCAGTAATATAAAGACGCTTAGAAAATAGGAGCTTTATCATCCCAAGCAACTGATCTACTATTAGCCAGGCTCACTCTCCAGAAATTATCTATTATCTCTAATTAGGTTTTTCTATCTTCTGAGAAGCAGTAATAAACATTATTCTTATTTAAATGTCACCAAGTCCTCAACTGCACCAAAAAACAACTTCCATCTTGTATTTTATATATATAATTATATTATTTAATTTTATATATATAATTATATATATAATTTTATTATATAATTTTATATATAATTATATATATATATATATATATATTTTTTTTTTTGAGACAGAGTTTTGCTCTTGTTGCCCAGGCTGGAGCGCAATGGAATGATCTTGGCTCACTGCAACCTCTGCCTCCTGGATTCAAGCAACTCTCCTGCCTCAGCCTCCTGAGTAGCTGGGATTACAGGCACCTGCCACCATGTCCAGCTAATTTTTGTATTTTTAGTAGAGATAGGGTTTCACCATGTTGGCCAGGCTAGTTTTGAACCCCTAACCTCATGTGATCCACCCACCTCAGCCTCCCAGAGTGCTGGGATTACAGATGTGAGCCACCACACCTGGCCATGATATTTTAATGTAAAAATGTTCTTTGTCTCACCTCCTCTTCCTACCACATTAGCTTAAAATCTGGAAAATACATAACAGTGAAATCAACCAAAAGACATTGGTCAACCAATAATTTCCAAAATATGACTCAGGATCCCTGAGACTCTTGAAGCTGCTCTGTGGTCAGTATCTAGGTGGAGTGTCAGCTGTAATACCATAGTAGGGGTAGGGAAATAACTCAAGTTTGGGGCAGGGACAATTTAACACATCACTGTGTTATGGGTAGCTGCCAACCTAAAAGTACCAGAAAGTAGATTTAGATGGTGTTCACATAATATTTGCCCTATTGGGAAAAACATTCTTTATTCATCTTTGTAACCTCTATAGGGTCTCAAGTTGAATCGCTCACATGTAGTAACTGTTCAGTATGTATCCATTCAAATCAATCTCAAAAGCTATGCTTTGCATTCATTTATTGCAGTTTGGGGACATCAAGTTAGTTAAATCTAGCAAAGTTATAAATTATGTTCAGCTTATTCTTTTATTCCTAACATTAATTCCTGGAATTAAAATATTTCTTAGAAAGCGATATGTTTTTAATAAAGATCATTAGAATGTAAGTCATTCTAATGATCTAGATAGACAGCAAATTTACTTCAAAGAGCTGTTATGGGAATTAAATGCTTTAAGACATATAAAGTGCTTAGAGTAGGTCCCAACAACAATATTGTGTTGTTGTTAACAACCTGTTAACATTATTTAAAATATATTGATTGTTCGCTAAATCATAATTAAGGCAAAAATACAATAAAGATGGTATTGAGAAAGAAATATAAAGTGTACCTCTTCCTGACATTCAGACATTAAGATGTCTACAGTACTGAAAACCTAACAACTAAAAAAAATCCGTAATCTTACCCTGTCTGCTTGTGGAAAATATAATCATCAATCCACCACACTCAAATTACATCATCAAAGACAAAAAAAGGAAGATAAAGATAACAGAAATAACAATTCCATCCCATATTTGCTCTGTGTGAAGCACTTTACATGACTTATCTCACTTAATCCTTACCCCAACCCTGTAAAGAAAGTACCATTATTATCCCCAGTTTACAGATAGGGAAGCCGGAGCTTATGGCGGTGAGGTCACTTGGCCAAGGTCACATACCAATAAGTTCTAGCCTGGGCATTCAAACACTGGGCATCTACTCAGAGTCTGTGCTCTGCAACCCCACAGTATGCTTTTCTCTTTAGAAATGATCGTGGGTAAGTAAAAATCTCTCCCTCTCAACTCTTTATCTATCTGAGGGCAGGAGTTAGGTCTTGTTCAACCCATTGCCTAGAATATGCTAAGTGAGTGATAATATTTGCTGGGTGAATAAACGTTCCAAGCACTAATATTCTTCCCAGACACAGTCTGTTCATGATCATTTAAGAGAAGGGTCTTTACGTCTGGCCCACACTGATGCAAGATCTGCCAAGATATTTAGGACATTTTTTTTTGCCTCTTCCTGGTCTTCAGGCTCTGGGTGTAACAAAAGAAAAACTCAAGGCCCCAAATTAATAAAATGTAGACTGAATCACAGCTTACACTGCAGGAAATAAAAATAACATCTCTTAGAAATCTACTGAAGTGGTTTTCTCAAAACTTATATTTGAAACATGATAAAGCATAATAAAGAAAAGCAAGACTACAAAAATGTAAGGATAAGCAAGCATGACAAGGAATATAGGGGTGCTCGATAACAAGCGTTGAGAGTTTGAACTCAATCAGACTGGAATGAATCCCATGCCTGCCACTTACTGGCCAATTACGTCTTTTATTTCTTCCTTCATAAAATGAGAAAATAATGGTACCTACCTCAGACTACTAAGAGAATGAAATATGATCATTGATGGGAAGTGCTTAACACATGACCTGGCAATAACAAATGTGCAATAAATGACAGTTGCTTTATGACCTTTAACATTGTCTTTTTCTTTCCCACAGGGACTAGTTTTCAATTCGTAACAACTGGATATGCCCAGTACTAATTCTTCTCATGTATATAAAAGGCACATGCAAGAGCATGTGTGTATGCAGACAAAAAAGAAAAGGTAAAAAGGTCCTTGTAAGAACTATAGGAAGCAGAAACCCCTCCTCGAGGATTCTAGATAGATAGGCTAGCACTGCCTACAACTGAATATTTTGTAGCATCTGAGGAGAAATTCAGGACAGCATCATTTCTCCATTACAGATGGAATCACTGGGCGGTGACTTTGCCCCAGGACAGAAGCTAAGGTGGGAGGTGGACACAGGAGAAGAATCCAGGTCTCCTGACCACTAGCCCTGGGCTCAGGGAATCTGCCTGTCTGTGGAAAGCTAATACCTCTCAGTCCGCATTTTAAAGATGGGCCATTTCCAGGTGTTGTAAACGCTGCTTCCTGGTAAGACACTTATAGGGAGAGGCAGGCACAGAGAGTGTGTCACACCCTGCACTTCTAAGACACCAGGCACTTTTCTGAAGAGCAGAAAGGTGTGGCCGAGGGCCAGGCAAGTGAACAATATCCCACTCTGCAGCTCACACCTGATGCTGGGGCTTTCGAAGCTTCCAGGCCCCATGATCACCTTCCACCTCCAAAATGGAATCAGAACAAAAGCACAAAGAGAAAAGGATAAATGTTCGAGGAATCAGTCTTACACCTACTGTCAATGATTTTTAAAAATTGCTTCCATCGCTAATAGAGGGTGTAGAGGTCTAACTGCCCAAAGATATCTCTGAGTTGTAATAAAGTATCTCTCACACTGAACTTGAGAACTCAACAACTGTTATCTGCAAGGACACAAACAGGCACATGCACCTGTGCACACATACACAACATGCACACACACAACCACCCACGCCTACAACTGAGCAGTCCTAGGATGAACACTCACCTAGTGATGGGCAACTGATCCCAAATGAACTACTATTAATCTCCCTTGAATAAGGAGCTTTTTAAAAATAATTTTAACAAATATGGCTTGTTTTTCCTTTTTGAAATAAATTGTTTTTGCTTTCCTGTTGTTAACATATGAAGTCTATAATCTGAAACACAGCAGAAACCTGAGGGAGGGGTTTCACAGAGAACATATAATATAGGCTGAGGCCAGACATGGTGGCTCATGCCTGTAATCCCAGCACTTTGGGGAGGCTGAGGAGGACAGATCACCTGAGGTCAGGAGTTCAAGACCAGCCTGGCCAAATAGTAAAACCCCGTCTCCACTAAAAAAAAACAAAAATTGGCTGGGTGCAGTGGCTCACGCTTGTAATCCCAGCACTCTGGGAGACCAAGGCAGGAGGATCACCTGAGGTTGAGAGTTCGAAACCAGCCTGACCAACATGGAGAAATACCATCTCTACTAAAAATACAAAATTAGCCAGGCATGGTGGCACAGGCCTGTAATCCTAGCTACTTGAGAAGCTGAGGCAGGAGAACCACTTGAACCTGGGAGGCAGAGGTTGCGGTGAGCCAAGATCGCACCACTGCACTCCAGCCTGGGCAACAAGAGCAAAACTCCATCTCAAAAAAAAAAAAAATACAAAAATTAGCCAGGCTTGGTGGCACATGCCTGCATTCCTAGCTACTCGGGAGGCTGAACCAGGAGAATCGTTTGAACTCAGGAGGCGGAGGTTGCAGTGAGCTGAGATCATGCCACTGCACTCCAGCCTGGGTGACAGAGCGAAACTCCATCTAAAATATATATATAATATATATTATATATTATATAGTATATATTATACATTATATAGTATATATAATATAGCATATATAATATATAGTATATATATTATATAGTATATATATTATATAGTATAAATATTATATTTATATATTATATATTGTTATATTATATATTATATAACATTATAATATATTATATATTATATAATATTTATTATTATATATTATGTTATATATTTTATATATATACAGGTTGAACTGCTATTGAGGCCATGGTAAAAACAGCCCACACCAGCTGTTCCATCCTTTAATCCCCTTTATGTTAGCCAAAATCTCAATCTTAGCCTCAAAGAAAAATGGCCAAAGAATATCTGAATGTAGCAAAACTCCTGGAGCCAAACTTTCAGACCTCCCTTTGTTTTTTGCCACTGTAAGCACTGTTTTTCCAATAAGTGCAGTGATATGAAGTATGTTGGCAAGGATTCGACTGTATCAAATCAACTAGGGTGGCAGATGGGGAAAAAAAACTTGTGTGTGTCTGACAACCAGCCTCACAATGTGAAAACAGGACATCTGACTAAACCCTGAGCGGCTCATTTCAGCAATGCTCAGGAGACTTCCTGTCCACTTTGAGATGTCCTGAGACTCCTAGTCTCCAAGGAGAAACATAGTCAACTAAGTTCTAGACCAAGTCTTTAATTATGGAGTTAAAATATAGCACAATGGAGTTTAAATATGGAGGCCTGTCTTAAGTATTTTTATAATTTCTTCATTAATAATGTCATTCTTGCCATTTGGGAGTATGGGATTGTTTCTTTGCTGTACCCTCTTGGTGAGAGAGGGGCTGGGGGTGTGGGCAAGGTTGGGAGGGAGGGAAAGAGGAAGGAAGGAAGGAAGGAAGGAAGGAAGGAAGGAAGGAAGGAAGGAAGGAAGGAAGGAAGGAAGCAAAGGCAGGCAGGCTCCTAATAGAGAATAAATCACAGCCTTACATTTAATAAAAGAAAAAAGAAAACCCCTCCTTAGCATATAATATAAATCACAGGCCTGTTTTATTGGGCACGTCTCACACAAGTGAAGTATGACGACAATTAGGGTGTGTGAACCATAATCCCATCCATCACACATGAACAAATACACACAGACACAAAGAACACCCACTCCCTCTCCCCTATCCCTGTCCCCACCTCTAAAGGCCCCTCCTCACCCCACTGCCACCACACATACACACACTTACTTCACACCCGCAGACTTCGCTTGTAGGGCACTGCTCCAGAAATCGTCAACGTTGTCTGGTTCAGAGAAGGCCTGAAGGCAGGCACTAAATGGGATCTTGGCACGCACCAACTCAGGAAGGGGTCTTCTGTTTGCTTCTGCTTCCCTTCTCGTTAGTTCATAAGCGATCAGTTCATCTGAGGGAAAGAGCAAATGAATGACCTTGCAATCGCTCTTACCCTACGGAAATGAAAAGCACCCTCTTTGAACAGTCTTCCCTGAAGGCTCCTGGGCTGGGCCAGGGTTGCTTATTTGTTGTCCTTTACAGAGCCAGATGCGCCTGCTGAAAGGCTGTTCTGGGGCTGTCTTTAGAGTTGCACCGACAGGTGGCGTTGAGCCATTCACATCCTTTTGCGTGCTCCCCTTTGAGACTGACAGGAGGGAAGTGTGAGCTTGGCCTGGCCTGGGTGGGTGAGAGGGTCAAACCATGAGTGTGATATAAATGCCCATGAACCTGGTTTGTCCAAAGGCCAATCCTGGCTTTATTCAAATGCCATCCTCCCAAAACAAGGCCTTCACATCAGAGTATTTTATAGCCAGTAAAGGTCCAAGGGCTAACCTCTTCTCAGTCCTTCACTGCCTTGCTGAAGAACTGAGGCCCAAAGTCAAAACCAGCCAATTACTGACAAAGCTGGACTTCAAACCCTGATCAGCACTTCCTCCACAACCCAACAGATGAGGCCAGAAAGAGATGTTATATTGTGTAAGGGGATCAATTTTTGCCAATGATCACACACATAGACAGAAGTAACAAAAACATTCCTGTTAACTCTAAGCTGTTTTAAAATAAAATAACCAAAGGCAGGAAAAAAAAAAAAAAAAAAAAAAAAAACCACTGCTAAGCGCCTGACAAGAACCAAGAACCAGATGCGGTGTTATACATTTTCTGATTTGGTTCCACCAGCAGCTATGATTAGAGGTCATGGGTCCCACAGAGGTGTGAGGCCAAGGAGGAGGATAACTACAGGACTGCAGTTAGCCACCATCACACACCCATGACAGTAACCAACACTGCCAAGACAACTTCCTGTGGAGGTTACCCAACACCTCAGACATAGGGCTACCAACCTCGAAGGCCTCTGTGCTATTCCTACTCAAATGATTAAATACAAAGGGAAAAAGAGGAAGCTCCCAAGCACCAGCAGATCTGGTCCTGGAAACTAGCCTGTAGTCAAAATTTTATATAGATCTGAATGGCCTTTCTGGTCATTTCTTTTGTATTACCCAAAAAAGAAAAAAAAAACAAACAAAAAAACTCCTGATTTATCAGTTTGTAAGTACACTTACACACATATCTGTTTTCCTAAACACATCTTAGATGCTTTTAAAATTCATTCCCCTGTCCCCAGTCAGTTTATGATGTACTTATATCTAGGTTGCTAACATTAGATATTCCCAGCAGTCAAATTCCAGAGACTAAATTATAAATCTCCTTTCTGAAAAAAAAATAGTTATCACTAATAAATGATAAACAGAATTAGAAAAGATCATGGACCTGAGCAGACATGTGAGTCAGTAACCCTGAGGTAGACAAGAGAAACCACTGAAGCCTAGTTCTAACAAGGAAACAAACAACAGACTCCCATTCCCTTGTTTCTACACTGGAAAGATTTTGAAATTGATCAAAAACTGCATGAGCATATAGAAAATGAAAATCATTTCATCTCAAATCATCATAATCATCACTTTTCAGTTAACATCATAAACTGACCCATGACTCCCCACACACAAGAAAGAGGAAAATGGGCCATCCAGGGATTTGCTGAACTTTTTTTTCTTTATTCTAAAAAAAAAAAAAAAAACAGGATACATGTGCAGAACGTGCAGGTCTGTTACACAGGTATACATGTGCCACGGTGGTTTGCTGCACCTATTGTCTTGTCCTCTAAATTCCCTCCCCTTTCCCTCCACCCCCCAAGAGGCCCCAGTGTGTGATGTTCCCCTCCCTTTGTCCATGTGTTCTCAATGTTCAACTCCCACTTATGAATGCGAACATGCGGTGTTTGGTTTTCTGTTCCTGTGTTAGTTTGCTGAGGATGATGGCTTCCAGCTTCATCCATGTGCAAAGGACATAATCTCATTCCTTTTTATGGCTGCAGAGTGGAATTGCCGAACTTTACAAAAATGACTGGTTCACAGGAGATGAGCAATCCAGCAGCTATTTTATCTATTTTGCTTATACGATGTTAATTCAAAGAAATACCATTTGTCTATTCTGCCTAGGAAGAACCAGATTAGACTGATGGAAGGAGAAGGCACCAAACATGAATGCCACATCTCTGCCTCCTTCTCTCTTCCAAAGTCCAGAGACCCTTCTAATGGGCTTTGCCTTTACAAAGAACCCTGACACAATTTATCTCCCAGAAGAGGTGGCTGAAATACTCATGTGCCAAAGCCGGATTATTTCAAGAGACCTCTGCTCAAATGTCTAACTTTAAAAAATACAGTCCTGATCATTTCCCTCAGACTTTATAGCACAACTTATAAATGACAGTGTTAAAGAATTTTCTACATATATCATTACCAATAATTTTCCCCAAAATTATGCTGACTCCATACTCAGTAGTTGGCCAAATTTATAGGCAGTGAAGTAGGTTCGAACCATAACGCCTCCATAAAACCTGTGATGCATTTGATTCTTCTCAAAGGAAAAGTCACATGGGAACTAACAAAGAGATGAAAAGAGATGAGCAAAGCAGACATCATCTGGGCTGGGTCTACTCCTGACACACTTCAGTGACTAAACCATTCTCTCTGATTCAAGGGTTTTCCCATATGAAGACACACAGTACTAACTTCCCGCTTTGGAATTGTTACCCTTGTTGGTTGCCGCCTCCATGGCCACAGGTAACTGCATCAGGTAATCCACCCTCTCCGTGTAGCGGACTTTCCGGGTCTGACAGCACTGAATGCGTTCTTCCACCAAAAAACGAAAAACATCGCTTGGGTTTTCCGAGCCGATGCGGTTCCTCTGAAGGATGGATTGTATCAGGTTAGTAAATGCTTGAATATTGAGCCACTAAGACTTACTAGAAAATGAACTCTAAACCTGGTGTAAACAGTTGGCTTTATTAAACATTTCCTCTGGGCATGCCCATTCACCAATGCACTTTAATAGCAAAACACGGGAATTTATCTAAAGTCCAAAAATGGGGATTGGTAAAATAAAATACAGTTCATCATGGATTACTATGTCAATATTATTAAATTAAAAACCATGGGAGAGAAATTCATAGAATGAAAAGAAAGGAGGAGGAGAAGCCAATCAAAAGAGAAAGGGAAAAAAATAAAGGGCTGCCCCAGAAAAATGAAAACATGTACAATATGATTATATAAATACACTCATATAAATTAGGTACAAATAAAACAGAAATCATGCTCTGTTAACAGATGTAACGATGTGGCAAAACATTTAAGTGAAAACGCTGCTTACGGAAGGGCATGTAGAGAATTAACATAAGACCTGGAAAGTGACGGGAAGGGCAGATGCCAAACTATGAACACTGGCTGTTGGCCGGGCGCGGTGGTTCATGCCTGCAATCCCAGCACTTTGGGAGGCAGAGGCGGGCGGATCATCTGAGGTCAGGAGTACGAGACCAGCCTGGCCAACATGGTGAAACCCCACTTCTACTAAAAATACAAAAAATTAGCCAGGCGTGGTGGTGGGCGCCTGTAATCCCAGCTACTCAGGAGGCTGAGGCAGGAGAATCGCTTGAATCTGGAAGGCTGAGGTTGCAGTGGGCCAAGATCATGCCACTGCACTCCAGCCTGGGCGACAAAAAAAAAAAAAAAACACTGGCTGTTTGCAGGGGGGTGGCATTAAGGGGGATTTTGATGTTCTCCTTTGTGTTTTCTATATTTTCCACAAAGAACACTGTTGTAACCAGGAAGGGGAAAAAAAAAAGTTGTTTTTTCAGGGGGAAAAAAAGCCTTTACTCAGGAATTCTCAGTGGCTTTCCAGCTCACATCTGTAATCCCAGCACTTTGGGAGGCCAAGGCAGGTGGATCACGAGGTCAGGAGTTCAAGACCAGACTGACCAACGTGGTGAAACCCTATCTCTACTAAAAATACAAAAATTAGCCAGGCATGGTGGCAGGTGTCTATAATCCCAGATACTCAGGAGGCTGAGGCAGGAGAATCACTTGAACCTGGGAGGCAGAAGTTGCAGTAAGCCAAGATCGTGCCACTGTACTCCAGCCTGGGCAACAGAGCTAGACTCCGTCTCAAAAAAAAAAAAAAAAAAAAAAAAAATGTTTTTAATAGCATTCAATTCTGATGTGAGCAGAGTCATCATCTTTGAGCAGTGGCAGGACACCAAATACCATGCGGGGCTCTTAAGGGACTTTGTCACAAAGACCAGGAAAAATAAATTGTGAGTGGAATAACTGGCAAGCACTCCTATAACACATATAGGTTAAGAGGAGCACAGAGATCCACAAGTGTCTGGAAACTAGCATGTGAAGAACAGTCACATCAAGTGGACTGAGCAGAGAGTTTCCAGGGAGCTGATTCTGAACCAGCTTCGACAGGAGAGACTGAAGCAAGAAGAGAATGGGGAGGCACTCTGATCAAGCCACAGCGGACTGCACTGAGTGGCTCGGCACCCTTCTTACAACCCCGCTGAGCATCGCAAAGACTGACTACTCACCTCTACTAGATTCACCAGGTGCAAGAAGAATTCCTGGGCATCTTGCTGTCTGTTAGAGGAGAATTCCGGGTGGCTCTTGCTTACAAAGGCCTTAAACATGCGCGGAGAGATCCCGTTCTGCTGTGGCTAAAGGATAAAAATGAAATGGACTTACAATACTTTCATGCACGTTAACAGTCCTAAGAGGCAAGCAGAGCAGAGTCCACCATAAACTCAACTTTCCAGATGAGAAAACTAGAGCCCAAAGAAGGTAAATAATGATAATGCCCAATACTCGCTGGTGTTTACTATGGGCCAGGCCCTGTACTATGAAACTTATGAAGAACACAGAATGAGACTCTTCCTGTTTACTCAAAACTAGAGACAATAGGTGACACACACTTTAGAAAGTACTCACTTTCTAAAGACAGGCACTAGGCTCATTCTCACAGGACTTGCTACACAGTGACCAAATGTCACAGCCCATTTCAGAGCAGGCTAGAGATGACTTGGGAGGAAAGGTTTCCAATGGAAGTTAAAAAGAGAGGCCAGGTGCAGTGGCTCATGCCTGTATTACTAGCATTTTGGGAGGCCGAGGCGGGCGGATCACCTGAAGTCAGGAGTTCAAGACCAGCCCAGTCAACATGGCGAAACCCCGTCTCTATTAAAAATACAAAAAATTAGCTGGGCATGGTGGCACGCATCTGTAATCCTAGCTACACAGGAGAATAAGGCAGGAGAATCACTTGAACCCAGGAGGTGGAGGTTGCAGTGAGCCAAGATCACACCATTGCCCTCTGGCTTGGGCAACAAGAGCTAAACTCCATCTCAAAAAATAGATAAGTAAATAACTAATAAATAAATAAATAAAAGAGAGGAGAGCTCTGCAGCATTTCCCCTTCCCTTCCATGAGGATATCGGAGAGAATGCCTCCTGAAGAATGGAGACTTGCAAGAAAGAAAAATGGCATTGCACGGCCCATTAAAGCACTGCAGAGGTGCTCAAGCTCATGAGCCCACCCCATACTGTTTCCGGACCAGAGCACAGGGAGTTCCCAGGAGCTTGTAGAGGGCTTGCCCATCACCTGGCTGCAGCTGCTAGGAAGGCTGCAGGGGAAGAGCAAGCAGCAGGGCAACTCTGTCAGGACAAGGATGTTGGATTTCCTGGGGGACCAGCAGGACAGCTCAGAATCAGAAGACAGCCAGGTGACCCATGCAGGACCCTGCAGAAGTGGGTGGGCTCTCTGCCAGTGGAGAAGGCTCAGGGCAGCTGGGGGTGAAGGCTGCAGAGGCCAGCTGGACAGAGCATCAGGGAAAGATCCTTGTAAGGTCCCTGAGGGTGGGATGACAGTTGCGGGGAGGCAGCTCTAAGAAACCACTAATGTGCCCCTACAAAAGGCCAGCCATGACAGGAGACATGCGGCAGCCCAGAGGGAGCGCACCAGCACTTGGTAAGTGAAAAAACTCTGCCTACTTCTCTAATCTCCAATTCCCTTGACCCTTGACTATGGAGGGGCCAGCAGCGGGTGGAAAGAAGCAAAGAAGTGGAGCAAGGACCCCCACATACACCAAAAAAAAAATAGATGCCGACACTAATGCTTCAGCACTGCTGTTTTCTGAAACTCTTGAGTTTGGTAGAACGAAGAAGCCTAAAACTGGCTTTTTAATACGATAACCTACAGAAAATCACTAGGAATCTAGGAGATCTGCCCAGGATGCTCTGAAGAGGCAGGTGGGAAGATTCCACATCACCTTTGGTGACAGAGGTATGCACCTGATAAAGCTGTTTCCCAAATGTTTCCTCCAAGTTCAGCCCATCTGCTAATGGTGATACCTACTGTCTCGTTAATACTCCTGGTAACCCTAGAAAGCGGGCACTAGTCTTATCTTCACTCGGGAAGCTGAGACTGGTAGAGAAGTGCCAGACAGGCCTTTCAGCTCAAAGTGGTCTTAACACCCAACTGCCATGCAGCTAACAAAGCCTAACTGGAGTGGCTCTGACTCCAGTTCCAGGCTGTCCGTAGCAAAAACAAGTAAGTGGGTCCTGAAGCACACTTAGGTCTCAGTCATATAAACCTCACCTTGTCATTTGAGCCAAAGAAGTAATTTACGTCCTCTCTGCAAATGCTGAAGCTGCTACCTACCCACTTATCCATAAAACCTCCCTTTGCTTAGCTTCAGACCATACTCCGCTCCTCTGAGTCCAAAGCACAAACTGCCTTCTACCTTCTTTTTTTTTTTTTTTTTTTTGAGACGAAGTCTCGCTCTGTCGCCCAGGCTGGAGTGCAGTGGCGCAATCTCTGCTCACCGCAAGCTCTGCCTCCCAGATTCATGCCATTCTCCTGCCTCAGCCTCCCAAGTAGCTGGGACTACAGGTGCCCACCACCACACTCGGCTAATTTTTTGTATTTTTAGTAGAGATGGGGTTTCATCGTGTTGACCAGGATGGTCTCAATCTCCTGACCTCGTCATCCGCCTGCCTCGGCCTCCCAAAGTGCTGGGATTATAGGCGTGAGCCACTGCGCCCAACCTGGCTTCTACCTTCTTTAACTTTCAGCCTGCTTCTGGTCTGTCTCTGCAGCCTTTGCAGGTGGAGGACATGTCTTAAACCTCCTTGAATTCTCATGGACATCCAGGTCCATGCCTGTAGTCTGGGGACCATCACACGTTTGCAGAATCACAGTCATATGCAACAGGTGATGAGAAAACTCCTTTATCTAGCTCCCTGCAACAAAGAGGCAGCTCCATATATAACATCCCTCCAACACACATGTTCTATGCAGTGTTTTCTAATAAAAATCTGATGAATTTCCCTGTCTTGCTGAAAACATAACCTGGTCTGGACTCTTAGTATTTAGTGACTGCCTGCTTCACGCAGAGCACTATTGGAGATTCTGTCTTCTAGGAGCTTACAGACAACAGAAGAGATGAGAGACATATACACACACATCGATAACAAATGTTAGGGAACACCACAGAGGACCTGAAGCACACTGGCAGCTCTCAAAGAATTCCTCAAAGTGGCAGCATTTGGGCATCTAAGGACTGACAACCTGTATATAAATGACCAGCTTACACACATACACGGCTTCAGTTGTGCTTCCAGCGCTAGTCAAAGCACAATTAATTTTACTACCTGTATATATACCTCCTGAAACCTATGTAAAAGTTGTGACTTTCTTCATTCACAGTGCTGATACATATCACATAGTATCAGCTGACACAAGCACGCAGTAATAACATCTAGCTTCATATGATGGCTAACATTTATGTACTCATTAAGCAGACATTTACGGAGAGCTATAAAAATTCAGGTGCTTGGATGAATACCTACTACATGCCAGGCACAGTTCTTAACACTTTACATATTTATTTTTCTTAACTCACCCAAACCCATGAGGTGGTGATGATAATGATTATCTCCACTTGAGAGATGGGAAAACTGAGGCACAGAGGTGTGAAGTCCAGGGTCACAAACCTAAAAAAGTCTCTCCACCCCCTCCCTCTAGTGTCCTTATGCTGTTTTGGGTATACATGTGCCAACATCTCATCTCTGAGGTCCCTGAGTCCATCCTACTGGCTGCCAAAGAGAAGACAACACATCAAGAGTCTGCATAATCCTTCTTCAAGCCCATACAACTCTAGGGCCAACATCACAAGCTACTCCAACAGTTATTTCTCCACTTTCGAGAGCAGAGAGGCACCACTTGGAATAAATCCCTCGGCATTTGTGCACTTCTCTTTAGGCATTCACGTCAGCATGCATTCACTGCCTGCTGCTGATAGTGTTATTTCTTATAATCTGTGATTCAAGTTTGGTGTGGTTGCCAGTCCCCAACACAGACCATAGCAAGCAGCCACTCTGGAAAGTTTAACGAGCCAGTAAATTCTGAAGAGCTAGCTACTGCTCTGGGCCATCATGTGGCCATACAATCAGGAGAAGTTTCAATACAGACCATGCTGGGAAACACTAGAAATTCAGTCCCATATCTGGACTGTGGCTCAGTCTCAGCCATTCCCCTCCCACACTTCTGTAATCACTTCATTTCTTCATTTCCCTCAACCAACTTTTCTTAATCCTCTATTCAACAGTCAAGCTATTGCTTGAGAGTTGTCTATCATTTAGAAGTTATTTGAAAAAGTTTCCTAACCAGACAGATGCTACCTCCTCCTCATATCATGCTACAGACCAGTTCCTGGGGTTCACAGCTGGGTTAGAGCATCTTAGCTCAAACTCATCTACTCCAAGCTTAGTGCCTTGATCATTACCTGGCCCCATCTGCTAACACCCATGCCCATGCCTACTCTCCACTTTCAGAGGGGACATCTTACTAATTCCCATGCTCAATTATTAATATGCTCACTTGACACCTAGTTATTAGAGAGTCAGGCTCTGAAAAAGTTGAGCCTGAATCTCATGAAGCCTCCAGATCTAGCGACCTTATACCAAACACAAGTCAAACAATACCTCAAGGAAGCAATCTTTAGAGCAAACTTAAAGCAAATGGTCCAGCTCCTTCAACAAATCAATAGTTTGCAAAAAGAAAGGGAGGGGGACTTTAGAAAGACACCTTGGATAATGCAGGGAAAAATCAGAAGATGGACTAGGTATTTGTGATACTAAGGGATGGTTGTTAATTTTGCTGCTGTGCTTTTAACACTTTAAACAGCTTTTTTTAAAGAGATGAAGTCTTGCTGTTGCCCAGGCTGGATGGCAATGGTGCAATCACAGCTCACTGCATTCTCAAACCCTTGGGCACAAGTGATCCTCCCACCTCAGCCTCCCAAGTATCTGGGATTACAGACACATGCCACTGTGCTCAGCTAATTCTTTTATTATTTTTTTTTCTAGAGACAGAGGTCTTACTGTGTGGCCCAGGTTTGTCTCAAAGTCCTGGTTTCAAGCAATCTTCCCACCTCAGCCTCTCAAAGTGCTGGGATTACAGGTGTGAGCCACCATACCTGGCTGAACACTTTTAACTTTTAATACAATACTTATGTTAAAAGAAGAAAGAAGGTATTATAGCTACAGATGCAAATTTAAATAATTTTTCGTTTGAAAAAAAAAAAAAAAAAAAGGTCAGGCTCTGGACAAGGCAGTTCCCTAAAAGAAACCAAAAATCCAAAATAAGAACCAAAGAATTAAATTAAAGAAAGCATGTTTCCCATTTAGCAATGAGCCAGTGATATCACCTGAGTGTCCCCTATGGGTCCAACACCTCACAAGATGAGAGGCAGAGACCAAAACTGACCAAGAGTCAGCCCTGCCTTTACGGAACACACACTCTCACTTGCGAGCTGGCTCTCAGACACCTGAAGCAATGGCTAGTCCTGACCACTAACTTTATAACACAGAGACCCAGGAAGTCACCAAAATAGCACCCAACTAAGGAACCTGTCATATTAATAAGATACTGTACTTACTTTTTCCATCAGCAATTGCAAAACAGATCAGCTAAAATTAGAGGGAGGCCTTCAGTGTTCAGAATCTCTCCCAAATGCTTACACAGGACTTTCTGTTTAACAGAGTGCACCACTCCGACAGCCAGACACAGTCCACTCATATTCCCCTGAGCTGAATGCTTTAATTAATAAGCAAGCAGCAAGACTGAGACTTTTATCACATCAGAGCAATACCTGAACAGATACTTTTAAACCACAGGATAAAAGCAAGATAGACACATGTCTGCCTTTCCCTAAAACAAAGGTATATGAAGTCTGTTGACTTAAAATTTTTTTTTTTTGGTATCACTATTTATTTATTTATTTTTATTTTATTTTATTTTATTTTTTATTATTATTATACTTGAAGTTCTAGGGTACATGTGCATAACGTGCAGGTTTGTTACATATGTATACTTGTGCCATGTTGCTGTGCTGCACCCATCAACTCGTCAGCACCCATCAACTTGTCATTTACATCAGGTATAACTCCCAGTGCAATCCCTCCCCTCTCCTCCCTCCCGATAATAGGCCCCGGTGTGTGATGTTCCCCCTCCCAAATCCAAGTGATCTCATTCTTCAGTTCCCACCTATGAGTGAGAAAATGTGGTGTTTGGTTTTCTGTTCTTGTGATAGTTTGCTGAGAATGATGGTTTCCAGCTGCATCCATGTCCCTACAAAGGACCCAAACTCATCCTTTTTTATGGCTGCATAGTATTCCATGGTGTATATGTGCCACATTTTCTTAATCCAGTCTGTCACCTTAAACAATAAACCTTGGACCAGTAAGTGTTTAACCTAGGCCAAAACCCCAAATCTCCTAAGCTAGGAGGACAGGGGCATTCCCAAACTATTACTCATATTTCAAAGGTGAATCCGAAAGGTTACATGTGTCTAACCTAGGAAAATAGAGGTTAAGGGAAACAAAGCTCTTACATTCACAGCTAAAATTACATCACCTTGAAGCAGAACACTAGTTATCTCATGCTGATAAAAGGTTGAGACCAGCAATTATGTGTTGAGGATTATTTAGATGAGAAATCAAATAAATTGTCGCTTAAGAAATGCAGCTTGTACAGAATACAGAGTTATTTAAAATATGTTATCTTTGGAAGAAGAAATAAGGCAGAGTGTTCAGCTTTAAAACATTTGAAAGCACTGCCTTAGAATGCATAGAGAAAATATTTTTTGAAGAAAAAAATGCCCTTTTATAGTATTATCTATTGTAAGCACAAGTTAATCTTAAAATTCAATTCAACATATTTAAGTAAAAATGGCGGTACCACAAATAAATATGGCCACCTTTTTATGCATGATGATGTTTATTAAGCATGCATATATAAAAAGCTAGATTTAACCTTGGTTTATAGCAGATTAATTTAATACCGGGAAGTATATATTCTAGAAATGACCCAACTTGTAAGACACCGGTGAGAAACCCTTGTAACTGGGCTACCTGGTAATTCTGCAAACTTCAAATGCCCCCTTTTGTCATCCACCTGCCACCATCCACACACTGAGGCACTGGGAGCCTGAAATAAGTCTTGGAACAACTGTTAGGGAAGTAGGATAATGCAGTGATCAAAAACACAGACTCCAGAGCCAAACTCCCAGCTCCGCCACTCACTGGCTTTGTAACTTTGGGCAAGGCTGCTGTACATCCGTTTCTGCATCAGTGAACATACAGGCAGAGCCTGGCCCTTTGCAAGCACTATGTGATGCTAGTTATTAAGATCATGAGTGGTGGTGGCCCTGGAAAAAGGCATTTCTGCCACATGGCTCTGACCCATCCTTCATGCTCTCTCCCCTCCACCACACATTCCTCTCATCATCTATCCCCTTTTCTGTTTCAGTGAATCTTCTTGCCCTATCTTGGGGCATTTCAGGCTCATCTATAAGTTACAAACACCAGCGGCCTGGGACAGGTCCATCCTTCCAAAGGGCTTCAGGTACCTGAGAAAATGAAAGAGCCTCACGAATTGGTTCCTTTGAAACCAACTGCCAGTGAAAATCCTGATGCCTGAGAAGCTAATTCTTTCCACTGTCAAGGGAAGTGGAGATTTTTGCTGTAAATTATTTGTCTATTCAAGGAACAGCTTGAAATGGACATCCCCAGGGCCACAAGGAAAATCATGGTCAATGTGAGCTCTATTTGAGTGTTAAAGGAATACTACCAATGCTGGACCAAAGACCCACTTGTCTCACACCCAGCTGGACGGGCCTTCCCTGCCCCTGCCCAAATGCACACTATATACTTCTCACAATCAGGATTCTTTCTTTAAGATCACTAGATCATGGCACCTGAGGGCTGGAAAGGATTTCACAAGTCATCTAGATCAAGGGTCACAAATCCAAATACCCAGAGTCCCAGTCAGGTCATGAGTCATAAAGGGACCGGAGCCAGCTGAGGACTATGTGACCTGTGTGAAGGGAGGTCTGGCCCTTGGCTCCAGCTGTCATCGCAGGCCTGGGACTGTTAGACGTTCTGAGTGGTTAAGAGAACATGGAAATTTAGATTTTATGTGCGGACCAAGCAAAACACATCCCAGAGATGGCCCAAGTGCTTTCAGATCACACACCTCGATCCAGACAGAGCAGTGCCTCCCACCTACAAGCCTCCGACCCTGGAGATGTAAAGAGCTACTACACTACGGCTACCAAATCCAATGCGGGAAGAGAGGCAAGGACTCCAAACAGATACTACTTGTAGACTGCATAGATAGTGTGCCTTGCTCATATAAGAACTTCTTTTTTTAACATAAAAGGATACTGTAATATTAACAAAACCAAATTTTATTTCCAAACAGCACTAAATGGATGATTTTTCATTTCACATTTTCTTAAATAAGAAGATCCCAAAAGCACAGAAACGGTCACGTAAGGTGCACAGATTTTATTTACATTAGAAAGGGGACTCCTGGGCTTAAAACATTCACCACCACCACCTAGACCAATTCTACTACTTGAATGGTGAGATCGGAAGGTGGCATGGCTTGCCCATAATCACACAGCTCCTTGCAGAACCAGGAGGGAAAGCCAAGGTCCTGAGTCCTACTCCCAGCTCCTTCACCTCCACCAGAGAGCACAGACCCTGCCCCAGAAGAGCCATACAAGAAGTGACACCGCCTGGATGAGAACTCAGAACAAATACGATCATAACACAATTTTGGACTGAGGTTTATCCACAATCACCTCTTTAAAGTTTCACAGAAGCACAGAAATAGAAGAAGCCTGGATAACCCCAAACTCCAGCCCTACCCTCAAGCCACCTCCTCAACTGTATCTCAGATGGGAGCCTTCCAGCCTCTGGTGGACAAGGACCTTGTTATCTTACAATGCTGGGTAACAATTCAACTTGAGAACTTCAATTCTTCCTATTCCCGTACCACTCTGGTCTCTTGGGCTTGCCATTCAGAATGTCTGTTTCCCTCTCCATCCTCTTCACAACTTAATTCTTTCTCCCCGCCCCCAAGGCTGCCTCTGTATGTTCTTTTCATAACCTCCTTTCCCTTGTTTGCTCCATTTCCACAACTAGCTGGCTTCCTTATGGACAAGAGGGTATTTATTCACTGTTGATTCTTGCTGTCAGTCTACAGGTATTAGCTAAGAAGGACTGGCTTAAGATAAACACTTGAGACACAGAACTGAACAAGCCTGCCCAGTAAGTCAAGACAGGGTACTGGGAAGCCAGAGCAGGTGGTGGGGAAGTGGGGCATGAGTTCCACTCAGGGCATCTGTGGCAAAGGGAGAGAACGGTGCCAAACACAGATGTGTAAGCTGCGCACTGCACAACTGCAGGGGCACCACTCAAAAAGACCAAGTTATGAGTAGTACCCTCTGGAGTTATACAACGAGCAGCATAAGGAGGGGCAGTGGAAATGCAGGTCTGGCCATTAAAAGATCAAGCCCATATTTCAGTGCTTCTGTTAATTAATAATGACTGGCCCACAGAGTTTCTCCTACTTGAGTGTGCTTAAGAACCACCCGGCAGCTTACCATACCTGAGGAATGCCAAGCCCTCCCCTGAGATTCTGATTCCTCAGTCCTGAGGAGGGACTAAGGAATCTGTGTGTTATTCTTTGTTTGTTTGTTTGTTTGATATGGAGTCTCACTGTGTCGCCCAGGCTGGAGTGCAGTGGCACAATTTCGATTCACTGCAACCTCCTGGTTCAAGCAATTCCTGAGTAGCTGCAATTACAGGCATGCGCCACCATGCCCAACTAATTTTTGTATTTTTAGTAGAGACAGGGTTTCACCATGTTGGCCAGGCTGGTCTTGAACTCCCGACCTCAGGTGATCTGCCTGCCTCGGCCTCCCAAAGTGCTGGGATTACAGGCGTGAGCCACCATGCCTGACCCTGTGTGTTGTTTTTTTAACAACCAGACTCTTGAGAAACTCTAGCCAACAAAGTTGAGGCTTAGGAGAAGGAAGACACTATAAGTGCCAAGACTGTGGTACCAAGGAGAAAATGTTTATATTTTTATGAGATTTAGTCCTTCGATCTCAGCTCTATTTTATAAAGAATACTGTTTCTAAAGATGGTTAATGATGGCACACATGTATAATCCATGAAGCAACTGTCTCTATAAACCCAACCCTGGCTAGCTATTCCTTGTCACAGTTTTTAAGAGCATACAGACAGGCACCCTAGACACTGAAATGACATTACTATTCTGACAGCTTGCTAAATTTATGGCCACCATGTGCCAAATCAGAGGAAACCCACATTCTAAAGCTCCTCCCTACCTACATGTCAACATGGCAAATGCTCGGACGCTTACCTTGTGCTCCTCCTTCATCACCTGTTCAATGAGTTCAGATTTCACCGGAGGCTTTGAATACTGGCCTGACAGAAGGCCATGTCCTAACTTAGTCCTGGCCAGGACAGAGAAACAAAAACAAAAAGGTCATTGTTGTTTTTCCATAGCAATATTACATTTATCTATGAATATCAATAAGTACAGCTGCTGTTAAGTGGAGCATTTGATGTGGATTACACACAAATAACTTATTTATTTGATTCTGCTTCACACTGATACCAGTTTCAAATTTTCTTCAGTATTTTGTAGATAACTTTATCTTCTTATAAAAGTAACACATTCTCATTTTGGAACACTTTAAAAAAAAAAAAAAAACATAAAGAATTGCCTTTAATTTTGCAACCCAGAGATAACCACCATGAACATTTTATTGGATGCTTTTCGTAAAAAAAAAAAAAAAAAAAATTCTGCCACTTACATCTGTGTGTTGAAATCTTGTGTTGGATCTAAAGGCGAGTAGTCAAATATTCTGGGAAGGTTTCCTACATACCTAGAAAATGAGCGGCAATAGTTAAAACATAGCAACTGCAAGAAAAACAGAACCAAAACAAGCCATCGAAATTCTTGCTAAGACCTTCTTGCCCCTTTGTCAAACTAAACAATCTACCTGAAGAAAAGTTTTTCCTGAGATTCTACCCCTACCAGCACTCATGACCTTCCTGAAACGTTTATCCTTCTATCAGTGGGTCTCAACCCTCGTTGTAAGTTAGATTCACCCAAAGAGTTTCTTTTACATTTACCAAAGCCAGAACCACCCCTAGATGTTCCAATTTCATTGCTCGAGACTGAGGCCTGGGATTTGGAATGTCTTTTAAAAGTTCCCCGAGTGATTCTAACATGCATCCAGAGTTAAGAACCACTGACTAAGCCATCACAATAATCACCACCTCGATGACAATGGTACAGAGGCCAGGCACCGTGGCTCACACCTGTAATCCCAGCACTTTGGGAGGCTGAGGCGGGTGGTTCACCTGAGGTCAGGAGCTTGAGACCAGCCTAGCTAACATGGCAAAACCCCGTGTCTACTAAAAATACAAAAATTAGCTGGGCACGGTGGCACGTGCCTGGAATCCCAGCTACTCAGGAGGCTGAGGCAGGAGAATCGCTTGAACCCTGGAGGTGGAGATTGCAGTGAGCCAAGATCGTGCCACCAGACTCCAGCCTGGGTGACAAAGCAAAACTCCGTCTCAAAAAAACAAAAAAGACAACAGTACAGTTAGGGACAAGACTCGACTTAAACCAAACCGTCGTCAGGCTCCTCTGAATCCTCTGCTTGACTGGGCCTGTCCTTAGGCTTTCCTCTCTGTTCTTGTAGATCCAGTTTGAGTAAGCATCCTGCTAATTCAGTTTAGTGAAAATCACCCATCCTTGTATCTGAGCAGCTTAGCCTGCCTTCAGCAGTAATCCCATTAAGTTGGGTAGCCAGAAACCTCTTATCCTTGATGTTTCTTCTTTGTGATTTTCCATCCCCGGGCCCCACCCAACTCCTTGGTTATAAATCCCCACTTGACCTTGTTGGAATCAGAGTTGAGTCCAATGTCTCCCCCATTGCCAGGCCCCGTTGCAGTGCTCCTACACCTATGGCCATGGGCCCCCTTGAATAAAGTCTGCCTTACCATCTTTAACAAGTGTTTGGGTAATTTTTTTCTTTAACATTAAAAATTATTCCAATAATCTCAAAATTGCAATAGCAGGGACAGCTACCATTTTCTGGAGGGCTTCCTATATTAGCCTATTGAGTCTTCATTGCAACCATATGAGGAAGGGATTGTTGTTATCATTATCCCCATTTGAGAGGTGAGAAATTGGGATGCAAATTCATTAGGTAGCTTCCAAAGCCTCCAAGCCACCTGTAATCCCAGTACATTTGGAAGCCGAGGAGGGATGATTGCTAGAACCCAACAGTTGAGACCAGCCTGGACAACATAATGAGACCCCAACTGTACAAAAAAAAATTTTTAATTAGCTGGGTGCAGTGGTACATACCTATAATTGCAGCTACTCGAGAGGCTGAGGTGGGAGCATTGCCTGAGCCCAGGAAGTCAATGCTGCAGTGAGCTGTGATTGTACTACTGCACTCCAGCCTGGGTGACAGAGCAAGACCCTACCTCAAAAAAAAAAAAGTCTACCGGGGAGGGAGTAATGAGGCCCAGAATGGACCCAAGCAGCCTGGCACCAGGCCAAGTTCGGAACCACTCTGCTGGCTGTGTCTGCCCATCCACTGTCCCTGGAGCGACTGCAAGCTTATTCTGACAGAACGGTGCCAACTTTAACACTGATCTCCAATCATAATGCACAATCACTCCTTTCACTTCTTAAATTCACTTCCTATTTCACACCCTCTATTTTGTGTTGTCCTTTCCCCGTTGTCTTTAACTCTCTAGCCTGAAAACTCTAGGAAGAAGAATCCAAAAGCAGATCCCTTTCTCTAGTCCTTCATGTGCCCCACTCTGCCCACTTCTCTGACCTCATCTGCCACTGTGTTCCCCCAGCCCACAACATCCCCACCATTTGTCCTTCTTGCCGTCCGAGGGCGTGACAGACTTGCTCATGTCTCAAGGTCATGCCTTCTGCTGTCTTTTTCCTGGGATGCTGTTTCACAGATCCTTGCTTGGCAGCTCCTTCTCAAGCCTGTTGACAAGTCACCTCTCCAGACCCTCAGATAAAACAAGAGGGGCGCCTCCACCCTTTCTCACTCCCTACCATCTGCTTTTGACTGACTTTCTTCTTAGCATGCATCACTATTTGCAATTTTACAATTTACTTGTAATATGGTTTGGCTGTGTCTCCACCCAAATCTCATCTTGAATTGTAGCTCCCATAATTCCCATGTGTGGTGGGAGGGACCCTGTGCGAGGTAACTGAATCATGGGGGAGGTCTTTTCATGCTGTTCTCGTGAGAGTGAATAAGTCTCACGAGATCTGATGGTTTTATAAATGGGATTCCCCTGCAGAAGTGCACAAGCTCTTGCCTGCCACCAGGCAAGATATGACTTTGCTCCTAATCTGCCCTCTGCCATGATTGTGAGGCCTCCCCAGCCATGGGTAACTGTGGGTCAATTAAACCACTTTCCTTTATAAATTACCCAATCTTAAGTATGTCTTTATTAGCAGCATGAGAACAGACTAATACATCTTGTTTAGTATCTGTCTTTCCAGAGATCATATACTAGAATGTCATCTCATTAAGGTAGCAACTTTATCTAAATCACTGCATCTCCAGCACAAGAACAGCATCTGACATGTAAAAGACACTCAGTAAGTATTTGTTCAATGAATACATTTATGTCACACAATCACACAATTAACTTTCATAACTGAGTACAATAACCAAACAGAAAAGGCATTATGGCAATGAAGCCCTAGCAGAGAAGCATGATACACTATTAGTTGGCAATGACCTCTAATTGGATTCCCTAACTACTAGAAACTTCTAGGCACCTGCTGTCCACAAGTTGTAGCTTAGATTATGTACCTACATCAAAATTAACAGAGCGTGCTTCTTTGGGCCAGTCCCATTCAAAGGACAAACAAGACACAAACCGAACTTCGGAGCTAAACTATTTAGATGCAGGGGCTACACTGAAGAATTCCTAACAATACATAACATGATGAACTCAGAAGCTCTTTTATGATCCAGTTTTAATCACATCTCAAAACCTGACAAGACAAAAAAACCTCACTGGAATGATGAACACTAGTGAATAGGCTTACACTTTAAGGCAAAATAGACAGAAGAGTAAAGAGAATAATTTTTTTTTTTTTTTCAAAACAGCGTCTCACTCCCTTGCCCAGGCTGGAGTGCAGTGGCACGATCTGGACTCACTGCAACCTCTGCCTCCCAGGTTCAATCAATTCTCCTGCCTCAACCTCCCAAGTAGCTGGTATTACAGGCATGCACCACCATGCCTGGCTAATTTTTTAGTAGAGCGAGGTTTTGCCATGTTGGCCAGGCTGGTCTCGAACTCCTGACCTCAAGTGATCTGCCCACCTCAGACTCCCAAAGTGCTGGGATTACAGGCATGAGCCACCGTGCCCAGCCAAGAATAAATCTTTGATGTCAGAAAAGTTCACTTTGCTGGCACCTGAGGTCAGGGAGAAAAAGAGAGAAGTCCATTTTGCTATCATTGTATATATCCCTTTTCTAACTGATGAAGGAAATTTTCCATTATAACAAAATTAAATTAAAATGCAGAAGTGACGCTAGATAATTTTCATAGATGTTATACCTCCTGTTTGTAATCTAGCAATTCTTAAAAAGATGTAGTTTCGCTATCTAGCAATCTATCTTGGTTGTCATTCCATTTGTATACCAGTTTATTTAGATTCAATCCTCAATAAAAATTATTTTGAAATGTAAACTAGGTGCAAGTGGCACACAGGGTACCAAGGAATCAGGCCAAGTTCCCAAATTACACTATGGCTGTTCATAAGCCAGTTAATCTTTCTGAGTCATTTTTCTTTTTTTTTCTTTCTTTAATTTTCTTCTTATTGTTTATTTTATTTTTTTTTTTTCTTGAGACAGAGTCTCACTCCGTCGCCCAGGCTGTAGTGCAGTAGAGCAATCTCGGCTCACTGCAACCTCTGCCTCCTGGGCTCAAGCAATTCTCTTGCCTCAGCCTCCCGAGTAGCTGGGATTATAGGCATGCACCACCATGCCCGGCTAATTTTTGTATTTTTGGTAGAGACAGGGTTTCAACACGTTGGCCAGGCTGGTCTCAAACTCCTGACCTCAGGTGATCTGTCCACCTCGGCCTCCCAAAGTGCTAGGATTACAGAAGTGAGCCACTGTGCCCGGCCTTCTTATTTTTTGTTTTGTTTTGTTTTGTTTTGTTTTTGATACGGAGTCGCTCTGTCGCCCAGGCTGGAGTGCAGTGGCACAATCTCTGCTCACTGCAAACTCTGTCGCCTCCCGGGTTAACGCCATTCTCCTGCCTCAGCCTCCCTAGAAGCTGGGACTATAGGCGCCCACCACCACACCCAGCTAATTTTTTTGTATTTTCAGTAGAGATGGGGTTTCACCGTGTTCGCCAGGATGGTCTCGATCTCCTGACCTCATGATCCACCTGCCTCGGCCTCCCAAAGTGCTGGGATTACAGGCGTGAGCCACTGCGCCCGGCCCTTGTTATTTTTTTAAAGACAGGATCTCATTCTGTTGCCCAGGCTAGAGTATAGTGACACAGTCACAGCTCACTGCAACCTCAGACTCCTGGGCTCAAGCAATCTTCCCACTTCAGCCTCCTGAGTAGCTGGGACTATAGGTGTGCACCACCATGTCCGGCTATTTTTTTTTTTTTTTTTTCATTTTTGTAGAGATGGGATCTGACTTTGCTGCTTGGGCTGGTCTCAAACTCCTGGCTTCAAGTAATCCTCCTGCCTCAGCCTCCCAAAGTCCTGGGTTTACAGGTGTGAGCCACCGTGCCAGGCCCTGAGTCACTTTTTCTACTTTCAAAAGGAAGACACTGCTCCTGAATCTAACTCCACTGAGTTAGACCTGTTGAGGAAAAAGAAATGAGAAGAACAAGTATTTCAATCCAGTGATATTTGGTCAAAGGATGAAAAGACTGAAGACATATATGAATAGTTCATTGCTCATGTTCTAATATATCCAGTAAATGTTTAGAAAATAAAATGAGAATGTAAAATACTAGATAACATAAAATTCTAAGACTCCTGAAACAAGACTAGGGAGAGATTCAAATACTAAATTCTCAAAAACACAGAGCCTCTGTCTTCACTCCTCCTACACGTGCACCATGATGTGCGTCCCTTCTCCACAGGCTCCTCTCTGACCACCTCCTTCCTTTCTCCTTCATGGAATGTACCACGTTTATAAGCATGCAGTTGTTCCTATGATTATTTTCTTAATGCCTACATCTCCTGCTTACTTCACGCCTGGGAGTGAGGACCATGTCCTTCTGCTCACCACTGACCCCCACACACTCAGCACACTGCTTAGCAGAAAAGAACTCACTCTCTATTGGCTGGATGAAAAAATGAAAAATAGACATGGAAAATGGACCACAAATTTTCAAAGCCAGAAAACAGCAAGAAGAGGGACGTCTCCAAACACCAAGAGAGGAAAGAGAAGGGTATGTGACAAACTTTTGATAAACCTCCATTAAAGCCATTAGGATTTCAACTCCATGCGGGTAAAACATGACCTGGACTATTCCTGATATGTTGTCTGCCTATCTCAGCACACACATGTCCTCTTCCACACTTAAAGTAAGGTGGAAACCAACCTCTGGAACACACTAGGATGATTCGCTACACTTAGGCAGTGGCTGCACGAGAGTGCACCAGCCACAGCTCCTGGGCTCTATAGCTCCCTGTCCTTAGTACACCCAAGGAAGAAAACAGCCACAGACATAGCTGCCGTGCCCCTCGGTGTGGGAGGAGGAAGGCAGTCGTGTACAAGCACAGTCAGGGAGTACCTAAATCAGTGCCTCTCAAATTATCTGTGGTAAAGGGTCAGTTTTTTTGTTTATTTCAACTCAGACAGATGATACCTTTGAAAAATACAAGTAGGATGGTTAATGAGTACAAAAGTATAATTAGAATGAACAAGATCTAGTATTTGATAGCACAGCAGGGTGACTATAGTCAACAATAATCTGTCGTATATTTTAAAATAACTAAAAGAATGAAATTGGAATGTTCCTAATACAAAGAAATGACAAATGCTTGAGGTGACGAATATCCCAATTACCCCAATGTCATTATTACACACTGCATGCCTGTATCAGAATATCACATATACCCCATAAATATATACACCTGTTATGTACCCATAATAATTAAAAATAAAAAAAGTTTAAAAATACAGAAATTATTAGAAAAATGAAATGCTGCTGTAAGACACAACAGCAACGTCAAATTGTTACAATTTCCCAGCGCTCACTCTCGATTTCCAAACTTATCTCATTGCAGGCCCACATCCAGCAGTACAAGGAGCAGCACCAGCCTATGAACCACACTTTGAGTAGCAAAAAATGAAAGCCCTAAATCCTTGAGGAAATTCCAGTCCACCACAAGAGAGACAGTAACCAGACCAATCACTGGATCTCTCCTAGTGCATCTGTAGGAGGGAATTGGCAGATCTGCTGTGAAGGTTAATGATTAATATATTCTTGGTATATAGTGTGATGGTCAAAAAGCAGAAACCATTATTAATAACAAACCCCTGTATGGTGCTTTTCAGTTTATGAAGCTCTTCTTTTTTTTTTGAGACAGAGTCTCGTGCTGTCACCCAGGCTGGAGTGCAGTGGCACAATCTCAGCTCACTGCAACCTCTGCCTCCCGGGTTCAAGTGATCCTGCCTCAGCCTCCTGAGTAGCTGGAATTACAGGTTCATGCCACCACCCCTGGCTGATTTTTGTATTACAGGTTTTGCCATGTTGGTCAGGCTGGTCTCGAACTCCTGGACTCATGATCTGCCCGTCTCAGTCTCCCAAAGTGCTGGGATTACAGTGCTGGGATTACAGGCATTAGCCACTGCGCCCAGCCAGGAAGCTCTTCTTATCTCACCTGATCCCCATAATACTTGATAAATGTTCTCACCCAGTCTCTGTAGAAGGCAGGCCAGAGAAAAGGTGGCAAAATGTCCTGAAGCAATAAAGATGGGCTTCGCAGCACACACTGAGTGGACTGCACCTAGATGGGGCAGGGCAGTGCTGCATGCCCTGGTCTGCATGGAAGGCACTTACGCTCTCTGGAATTCTGGGATGCTGAAGATGGCCTGCATGACAGAGCTGAGATAGCAGCTGTTGCCCAAGTTCTTCAGACCCGTGTAGCCAGGACCATACATCGGCTTCAGCTTCGTGCCCGACTCCTGGATCACTTCCCACTCACTGACCCTCGGCTTGATGTCATTGTCCTGGAGCCCATTCTCTGTCTGAGACAAAGTCATTGAAGAAAAACAACTTTAAATGTGATTCCCACTCAAAGGTCATGTCCCATTAATTATTTCTAATAGCATAGGATGTTTCTGCCATTTTTCCCCCAATTACACAGAGAAATAAACAAGACTGAGAGATGGTGATGGTGGTACAACAATGTGAATGTACATAATGCCAGAGAACTACACACTTAAAAATAGTTAAAATGGTAGCTTTTATATTATATATATTTTACCACAATTTTTAAAATACATATGAAAAAGATTTTAAAGAGAGGCCAGGCGCAGTGGTTCACAGCTGTAATCCCAGCACTTTGGGAGGCCGAGGTGGGCGGATCACTCGAAGTCAGGAGTCCGAGACCCACCTGACTAACATAGCGAAACCCTGTCTCTACTAAAAATACAAAAATTAGCCAGATGTGGTGGTGCATGCCTGTAGTCCCAGCTACTCGGGAGGCTGAGGCAGAAGAACTGCTTGAACCCGGGCGGCAGAGGTTTCAATGAGCTGAGGTCACGCCACTGCACTCCAGCCTGGGCAACAAGAGCGAAACTCCATCTCAAAAAAAAAAAAAAGATTTTAAAGAGAGAAAGACTGAAAGGGAAAGAGATAGGAGGAGGATGAAGAACAAATAGGAATCAAAAAAGAAGCAAGTAGACTAAATTCAAGAGAATATTCAATGCAACACAGCAAACAAAAAGGCCAGGCAGCTGGAGAGGATATGGACTAAAACCATGAGACTTGAGAGCGCTGTGAGAGAAGACGGAGGTGCAAAGAAGAGCACAGAAAACTAAACAAAAAAGTAGAAATGAGTGACAAAGAGGAAGCAGAATGGGAACATGAAGAGAGGGAGGCAGCCTGGAAGGAAAGGGCTAAAACAAAATGCACATTTAAATAGTTCCTTAAAGGGAAAAATATTATATAGTCATGACATCAACTTGAAAACACAATATTAAATGAAGCAGAGCTTCTCTATCAATGGTAATGTGTTGGTTTATTCGTTCTGTCCCCTAGGAGCTTTGCTTCCCTTCCTGAAATTAATTAAAGTGATGTTGGTCACAGATAATTTTAAAGGTCATCTCCCTACACCATCTGCGCTTCGTGAACAAAGAATGATTCACACAACTGCCCATCAAAGGAGACTAATTTTGCAAGTAAACTCCAACTAAACCAAAAGAGTATTGGATGAGGTGCCATTTTTATTACAGCATAAAAAAATCTAAGCTGGCAATCAAAAGAAAACATCTATTAATTAAGTGCAAGAAGTAAATGCAACAATTAAAAGCTAAAACCTATAAAATGAAGATCCACGTTAGAGGAATTATATATTAAATAAATCAAGCAGTTCCCTCGCCCTCTCCCCACCCCTACCCCATGTAAGGTGGAAACAGAAACAAAAGGAGACCTCACCCCATGCATATGAAGCATATCAATTCCAAAATGCGCTAAGTGCTTGGCCAAATGAGGATCCAAAACAGGTTCTTCTTCTTGAAAAGAATAAACATCTAGCGGATGAAGAGAAAATAAGCACTGCAATCAGTAATCAAGTCATTGAATATCCAACACATATTTTTTGAACTCCTACTGTACACCAGGCTTGGGCTATCACTGAACAAAACGAAAACTTTCTAACATTCAACAAGGGCAAAGATAAATGATAAATACAGGCATTTTTTTGTAAATATACACACATATCATTCTTTTGACATTTTGGAAAGTTGTTTTTTTTTTTTTTAAGTTTTCTAAAACAAGAAAAGAAAGAAGAAAACAAAAAACAGTATCTAATAAGCATACAAATATAAATGCCTGACACTTGATTTTTCTAACTAAAACCACAGTGGCATAACTCTGAACTGGGGAAGAGGCATGGGCACAGGAAGAGGGGGTGACGGCCATCCGCCATGGCAGGGGGAATCTCCGGGGGAACAGAGAGAACAAACAGGCCCTCAGGGCAGCTTCTTCCATCTGAGACAACGAATTTCTGCTCATGAAACGCTCTATATTCTCAAACCTACCACCTCACCATCTCCACCTCCCACCTGCCCCCACATCCCTTCTTTCCCATCTTCAAGTCCACATCTCACAGAACCAGCGAGAGATCTGTGAAGACTGTGTGGCGCTTCCCTAACGGGTCCACCTCATAGCACACATAGAAAATGACCATATGTTTGGTATTCCAGGGATACTCAAGACTCCAGCCATCCCTGCCCTGCCTCACTGCCCCAGGGCCTCTGGGATCCACATCCCGGCCATTTGAGAGACGCTAGTGCTGGTAAGCTCTGTGCTGAGGTGGGCTGCCTCTTTCCTCGGGACAATAATATCCCACCTGACAACACGAGGCTTTTGACTGAACCTGGCTTCTCAAAGTGGGGTGTATGGACTCAAAGCAGCAGCTTCACCTGGGAACTCATTAGAAATGCAGAATCTTCTTTGGAAGGCTGAGGCAGGCGGATCACGAGATCAGGAGATCCAGGCGATCCTGGCTAACACAGTGAAACCCTGTCTCTACTAAAAATACAACAAATTAGCTGGGTGTGGTGGCGGGCACCTGTAGTCCCAGCTACTCAGGAGGCTGAGGCAAGAGAATGACGTGAACCCAGGAGGCGGAGCTTGTAGTGAGCCGAGATCCTGCCACTGTACTCCAGCCTGGGCGACAGAGCGAGACTCCATCTCAAAAAAAAAAAGAAAAGAAAAGAAATGCAGAATCTTGAGCCCCGCCTCAGGCCGACTGAATGAGAATCTGCATTTTTAACGAGATCCTCAGGTGCACAGTGAAGTTGGAGGACTGTTTAGCTTTCCAAAGCTATCCAATCCGCTGCCCTATCCATCCTCACACACAGTGCAGTGAGGAGGACAGAACAGACGTTTTCAAGCCCATCTTGCAGATAAGGAAAAGAAGCTCATAAAGGTTAAATGATTTTTGCCTTAAATCCCACAGGTGGCCCAGAACCCAAGTAGTCTAACTCCTGGCCCAATCTTCCCTCTACAACAGAATATTTACGAAGGTATATCAGGACACCAGCCAGGTGCAGTGGCTCACATCTGTAACCCAGCACTCTGGGAGACCAAGGCAGGAGGATCACTTGAGGCCAGGAGTTTGAGGCTACAGTAAGCTATGATAATGCCACTGTACTCTAGCCTGGGTGACAGAGCAGGACCCTGTCTCTAAAAAACAGGAAAAAAAAAAAAGAATGTTTCTAAAGAAGGAAAAAAAGAAAAAATATATATATCAGAACAGGATACCAATAGACTCGGTGAAGGACCAACCTAGGCCCTTAAAAGGAATGAAGACTCAAAACCCACCATTTCTTCGCTCTTATATTTGAAAAACAAAATCTATAACAAGGACAATGGATATGAAGATATCACTCTTTGGGACAGTATATGTCAGAATGTCCAAGGAGTTCCTTACTCCTTGGAACATCACCGGGGGAAAAAAAAAGTAATGCATAGAAGCTATGTGACCTTCTATCCCATACTCAGATATACAGAGACTCCCTGCTCCCGAAAGAAATTCAGTCTTTCTATTATTACTCAGTTAAACATTGTGTAGCTGTCTTTTCTATTCCTCTTCCCCCAGAGGCCCATTATAACTGTGGACAGCAACCCTCATTTATATTTTTTAAATATAATTCAGTGTTCTCAAAAGCAAAACAAAAGACAAAACCTCAGCCCAATTAAGAAGAAAAATTTCTAAAAGTTTAAATATTAATAAAATAAACAAAAACCTTTGAACTAATAACTTGAAACAAATACATCAACAGTATTTTTAATGTATGACAAGGGACCAAAAAATTCCACTCAAATACTAGCTGGAAGGTGAAAATGGCACTCCCTTGGCACTTTAGTTGTTATTAATTAGGGAGATAGTTTGAAGACTTAAGACTTTAAGCCTCTAATGATCAGGGCTGTATTAGAAAATAATAAAACTGCCAGAATTAAACCACTGGCATTGGCCTAGGATTTTGAAATAAGTGAAAACCACACAGCCCTCCACAGTTCATAACCCATTAGGCTCTTGCCACATTGAGAAAATCATATTTCATACCTCCAGCCATTAACTGCTCCAAAGATGTGACATGATTTGGTCAAATGCTATAGTTATTTCTCATCCCCAAGACAAAAACGGTTTAGTGAGTAACATACAAGAAACCTGAAAATGAACTGTGATCTTCAAACTTGGCAATCATGAAGAATTTGTAAATATGTAGTCAGAGAAAAAAAGTTTTCAGTGGCCTCAGTGGCTGAAAATGCTGTCTTGTATGTTTTTCCCTGGGGAACTCATTTTATTCCCAACTTCAGCTTAGCAAAGTCATGTCTTAGTACAGAAACTACGGTAGTAAATAGGCAACTCCCGACAAGCATCATCCATCACGCTCCCCAGCCTGGCCTAACACTGGAAGCCAAGAACCACGGTTAGGGAGTTCACAGACGGATCCTCCCAGGAATAGCCCAAGAAGCATTTCATGAGTAACTACATTTATTTTAGAAGCAAACCAGTCATCCTTTCATTTCAAGTTAAATGACAAACTAAACCACATAGAACATGAGGCAGCAATCCGCGGAAGAAAAAAGATTTAAAAAAATTTTTAGAACAAGAATATCCCATTTGTGACAAGCATGCTAGAAAGCAGTATGTGCCATAAGCTCAAAGATTAATTAAGGAAAAGCTCAGAGAGCACAGACAGAGAGAGTGATGAACCAGAAGCAAGATTGAGAATCTGTAAGAAACCAGATCAAAATGTTCTAAGTAATTCCCAGAGATTAAAATGATGCTATTGGATGGCATGCTATTAGGGTTATGCTGTTAGGACTAGCATGCCTGGCGTGGGTCATCCTTGTTCAACCACCAAGATTAACTCACTCATTCATGGTATTCAGCAAATATTAACTAAATACCAAATACATATATACCCTGAGGATATAATGTTAAATAAGACACGCAGAGTCCCTGCCCTCATAAGTTTAAAGTTTAACATTTCAAATAGTCTTAGAAGAAATGCTGGTTTGGTGTGAAGGGTCTCATGGTTTAGTCATGTGACTTTTATGCCCTTATCCTAGGCCCCAGAAAATGGCAGAAGTCTAAATTCTCCCTCCAGATTACCCTACAGGAAAGTAGAAGGGAGAGAGAGGTAAGGATGTACCTCAAAAAGTCCTTGTGTTAAAATTACAGAAGGCTGGGCGCGGTGGCTCACGCTTGTAATCCCAGCACTTTAGGACACCAAGGCAGGTGCATCACCTGAGGTCGGGAGTTCGAGACCAGCCTGACCCACATGCAGAAACCCCGTCTCTACTAAAAATACAAAATTAGCCTGGCGTGGTGGCGCATGCCTGTAATCCCAGCTACTCAGGAGGCTGAGGCAGGAGAATCACTTGAACCTGGGAGGCAGAGGTTGTTGTGAGCCAAGATTGCACCGCTGCACTCCAGCCTGGGCAACAAAAGCGAAACTCCATCTCAAAAACAAAACAAAACAAAAACTAGGAAAGCCAGCTTTGGTGCCCTTCTCTCACAAGTGGAGAGAAAAAGCAAAGCTCCTGGTCAAACACCAAGTCAGAGAGAAGAAAATGAAGAGAGGTTCTCCTCAGTCAGCGCAGATCTGTCCACCCAAACTGCATCTCTCCACCAGGAGTTCACATTTGTGTGCCTCTAAGCCATCTGCAACAGACAGGAAAAGGAGAAAAACAAGACAACTCCAGCAGCGACACTAGAAAAATAAACACAAGGCTGGGCGCCGTGGCTCACGCATGTAATCCCAGCACTTTGGGAGGCAGAGGAGGGAGGATCACGAGGTCTAGAGTTCGAGACCAGCCTGGCCAACATAGTGAAATCCTGTCTCTACTAAAAATACAAAAATTAGCCGGGCATAGTGGCGCACACCTGTAATCCCAGTTACTAGGGAGGCTGAGGCAGGAGAATTGCTTGAACCCAGGAGGCAGAGGTTGCAGTGAGCCGAGATCACACCACTGCACTCCAGCCTGGACTATACAGCAAGACTCCATCTCAAAGAAAAAAAAAGAAAGAAAGAAAAATAAACAGAAAATAAATTAGGCCAGCATGTAGGATATCTTTAAAGAGAGAATAGGTTATAATCCTAGGACTTTTAGAGGCCAAGGCAGGAGGACAGCTTGAGCCTGGGAGCTCGAGACCAGCCTGGGCAACATAGTGAGATTCTGTCTCAATTAAAAAAAAAAAGAGCAAGAGAGAGAGACAGAACAGGGCTAGGCACAGTGGCTCACATCTATAATCCCAGCACTTTGGGAGGCTAAGGCAGGAGGATCACTTGAGCCCAGGAGTTCAAGGCCAGCCTGGGCAACATAGTAAGACTCCATTTCTACAAAAAAATGAAAAAAAAAATTAGCCGAGTATGGAGTGTGGTGGCAAGCACCTGTGCTCCCAGCACTTGGGAGGCTGAGCTGGGAGGCTCACTTGAGCCCAGGAAGTTGAGGCTGCAGTGAGCCATGATTGCACCACTGCTCTCCAGCCTGGGCAACAGAGTGAGATCCTGCCTCAAAAAAAAAAAAAAGAAAAGAAAAGAAAAGAAAAGAAAAGAAAAAGAAAGAGAGAACCGCCAGGACAGACAAAACCTAGACTGTAGTCAGGAAAGGAAAACAGGTAAGAGTAAAAAAGATGTTAATAAAATAGAAAAAAGGTAAATCAGAGGAGCCAATATTCTCTGCCTTTTTTTAAATTTTTGAGACAGGGGCTCACTATGCTGCGCCGGCTAGTCTCAAACTCCTGGGCCCAAACAATCCTCAAAACACAGCCTCCCAAATAGAAGCAGATTTTGTTGGTGTGTCTTCCTCCATTTGTTTGTTCCATAATATTTGCTGAGCACCTACTATGTGTGAGGGACACTACTAGATGCTAGAGATATAACAGTGCCCAAGAAATGTGGCCTTAGGCCCTGCTGTCCTAGGGGACCACCATTAAATAAACTGTTAACAGGGTCTTATGAAAAGTACCATGACAGAGCAGCAGGAAGTACCACAGAGGCACACAGGAGGGGCCCAGGTCAGGCCAAAACTAAACTGAAGTAGTCTATGCCCTGATTCCAAATCCTAGGGCTGGGAGAAACTCAAGGGAACTTATGCCCAGGTAGGGGGTAAAGATGACCAAAGAAAAAAGACCAGCTTGAGATGCTATGAAGCTGGTACAGTCAATAGAATAGGCAATTTCACAGCTGCCTTGGGCATCTCTGGAAGACTCTCCTGCAATCACCCAAGACACCAAAGCATCTTCTCGGGTAAACTGGTTTCCATGATGGAAGAAAAACACACCCTATCCTGCCTCCACCCTGCCCTACTCCCTTTCTACCAAGAACTTCATCCCTGCCTCGCCGAAACAATGTGTCCTCCCACAGAGGAAAGTGTTTTGTTTGTTTGTGTAGTGATCTGCTTCTTGGTTTGTTTGTTGCTGTACCCATGGGGACCCAGAGTAGAATTTCACATGGGGCCCGTTCTTACTACGCATGCCACCACTCTGGCCTAGACTGAGGGACCGGAGCTTCTTTGAAAAACTAAATCTAGGTTGAGACCTCAAGGATGAGGTCTCATTGGACAAATATATCCTTATTGGGGGAAAGGAAATCAGGATGATCAGATCACACTACCATTAAATATTTGAGTCCACAACCTTCTTGGATTCCATGTTCACTAAGCAATCTTCTAAATATAATTCATCTCCCCACAGGGAAGGAATGTACTGGTCAAGCGGACATAAACATCCTACTTACCGGCAGTTGTGGCTCTCATTATGAACTTAAAAACAAATGCCGACTTTGAGACTTTCGTCTCTTGTGAGTTGAACTGGCCTGAGTAAGCCCAGTGAGTGTGGAAGAGCAGACCCTCAGCAGTGGAAACTTCACCGAGAGATGACTGCCCCGCAGAACAGGGGACTCCCTACCCCCAGGCCTCAATGTCCACAAGGCTCATCATTAGACATTTAAGAAAACTTTATGCATTTTTTTTTAATTTAAGTAGCTTTTAAATACACAATAAGTTACAGCTAGCAATCTATTAAACAGATTTAAAGGAAACCAAAATAGAATATATGCATTCCATAAACTAATATGAAATCACAATTAGACAGAAAATAATTACTTTTATTAAAACCAGCTCTGCACAATATATGCAGGAATTAAAGCCTGATCTTTTTCAAAAAGTTAACATTATTTTAGTTAAATGAATTCACAATGCTTATCACAGTGAATACAATCTGCCTTGCTGTTGCCAATGTTTTATATTTTCTATGATTGAAATAGAAGTATGTATTCAAATACTGTCAATTATATGACAAGAAAAACCTTAAAAGTTATTTCTTCTTCATAAAAACAACAACAACTGTGGAAGATAATGGGTTAATATTCTTAATAATCAAAGAGTTCTTAAAAAACAATTTTTAAAAACCTAAACCTATGAGAAAATTGGCCTAAGAAATTCACAAAAAAGAACTACAAATGGCCAAGAATACTAAGGAAAATATTCAGCCTCATCAGAAACGCAAATTAAAACAAGACACCAGATTAGCAAAGTTATTTTTTTAAGTCTTAATTAAAAAGTTGTCAAGGATTTGTTAAAATGAGTACTGTCATACACTGTTGATGGGAATGTAAATTGTTACAACTGTTTAAAAGAGAATCTTGGTAACTGAAAATTTTAAAGATTTAACTCTTTTTGTCATAGAAATGTATTCTAAAGAAATAACTACACAAACACCCAAAGATTTGCATATATACAAGGATGTTCATCAGAATAGAAAAAAAGATTGTAACCACTCACAGAATAGTGAAATGATTTATGAAACCATCATAAAATACTGAAGAATATTTAATAATATAGAAAAACATAATGCCAAATGGAGAAAAACAAGGAATAAAACTTTATACAGTATGATCTAATTTTTGTAAAAATGTGAGATGGGTGCGTGTGTGTACGTGTGTGTGTGTATGAATTGATTAACCCTTTAAAAAAAGAGAAAAGACTGAAATGAAATACCTAAATTATTAACTGAGTAGTCTAGAGGGTGGTATTACTAGTAGTTTGTATTGATTTATCTCAACTTTTATCTCTGTTTTCTACATATGTTACACTGAATATCTGTTTGTTTCAAAATCAAGAGGAAAATATAAAATTTTCTTAAAACTGAAAGAAAAGAAACTAGATTTACTCTAGCAGTTTTAAAATAAGTTTCCCATTAGAAAAGAAAGCTTCTGGAAAGCTAAAGATACACAAAGAATAGAATTAATCCTTGCCTTTATGATTAGCATACATTTAAATAGAATCTAATTACAATCACTCACTGAATAACAACATTTTGGTCACACAGTGGACTGCATACATGGCAGTGGTCCCATAAGGTTCTAATGGAGATGAAAAATTCCTGTCACCTAGTGATGTCATAACCCATCATGTTGTAGCATTACAGCATTACACACATCACTCCCATGTTTGTGGTGATGCTGGTGTAAACAAACCTACTACACTGCCAGTCACATATAAGTATAGCACATACGGTTTTATGTAGAGTACACAATACTTGATAATAATAATAAACGACTAGGTTACCATATTATGTGTTTACTATACTATACTTTTCATTGTTATTTTACAGTATTCCTTCTGCTTCTATATGAAAAAAAGTTAACTGTACAACAGCCTTGGGCAGGTCCTTCAGAAGGCATTCCAGAAGAAGGCATTGTTATCATACCATGCATGTTATTGCCCCAGAAGGCTTTCCAGTGGGACAAGCTGTGGAGGTGGAAGACAGTGATACCGATGATACTGACCCTGTGTAAGCCTAGGCTAACGTGTGTGTTTGTGTCTTAATTTTTAATAAAAACGTTTGAAAACTAAAAGTTAAAAATAGAAAAAAGTTTATAGAATAAAGATATTTTAAAAAAAAAAATGGCTGGGCATGGTGGCTCACACCTGTAATCTCAGCACTTTGAAAAGCCAAAGTGGGTGGATCACCTGAGGTCAGGAGTTCAAGACCAGCCTGACCAACATGGTGAAACCCCGTCTCTACTAAAAATACAAAAATTAGCTGGGCGTGGTGGGGGCGCCTGTAATCCCAGCTACTCAGGAGGCTGAGGCAGGAGAATCACTTGAATCTAAGAGGTGGAGGTTGCAGTGAGCTGAGATCACGCCACTGCACTCCAGCCTGGGTGACAGAGTGAGACTCTGCCTCAGAAAACAAATCAAAACAAAAAATTTGTACAGCTGTATAATGTATTTGTGTTTTAAGCTAAGTGTTACTACAAAAATGTCCAAAAGTTAAAAAAATTAAGTTCATAAAGTAAAAACATTACAGTAAGAGGTTAATTTATTATTGAAAAGGATGACGTTTTCATAAATTTAGTGTAGCCAAGTGTATGGTGTTTATAGTCTGCAGTAGTGAACACTAAAGTCCGAGGCCTTCACACTCACTCTCCACTCACTCACTGACTCACCCAGAGCAACCCCCAGCCCTGCATGTTCCATTTATGGTAAGTGCCCTATACAGGTGACCATTTTCTATCTTTTATACCATATTATTGCTTTATCTTCTCTATGTTCAGATATGTCCAGATACACAAATACTTACCATTGTGTTACCACAGCAGTCAGTACAGTACCATGCTGTATAGGTTTGTAGCTGAGGAGCAACAGGTCACATCATATAGCTTGGTTGTGAAGGAGGCTATGCCATCTAAGTTTGTCCAAGTATACTCTGCGATGTTCACACAACAAGGAAATCACCTAATGGTGCATTCTCAGAACATATCACCATCCTTAAGTGACGCATGACTGTATTCAAATGCTTATATGCCAGTTGGTTCATTTAACAAAAGTATTTGTGCGTAAGATGTGTAAGATTTTGTATAGAACCCAAAGATGAGTAAGACATAGACTTGCTTTCAAACTGCAAAGTTAGAAGAACTAAGCTGCATACACGAACAGTTATAGTGTTGAACAGCCTCTTCTGAGAACTGAATTTCTAATAACTGGTCCTATAAAGGAACTACACAAGACAGCATAGAAAGTCAGAAAATCTGAATTATTCTCCCCTTGCAACTTTATACGACAGAATTCCTACATTGCAAATCTTTCTTTCTATAATCCCCTAAAAGGATGAGGAGAAGGGCATAGAGAAAAGTCATTCAACACCCACTCATTGAATAACAATCACCTGTAAACACCAGGCTGTAACCCTCAATCCAAACGCAGGTCCTGAATTTCCTCTTTCAATCCGGAAGATTTAGGATAAGACCTGGGTTGTGTGTATCTTTACTCACTTTGGGGGAAAATCTTTGGTACCAGTATCTAGGGTTTCTCAGCTACTTGTCTCTAATGAGTTAAAATAATTCCACAAAACTTGAAAGCAGGAAAATTCTCTAAAATGTGAAACCAAAGAATCCTGACACGACCTAACTGCCAGTCCCCAATTATATATCAAATGAAAAACTATACCGGTTCAATGAAAAAACAATGATTGGTGAAAAGTGTCTCCTTATTTAGCAAAAAGATCTTGGGCAATTAACTCTGAGGCGGGATAATTCCATCATTGAAAAATAACAGAAAAAAGAGAAAAGAGAAAAGATGTGTTTTTATAGTTCTCCTAAAAACATCTTACCTTACAGCAAAGAAGAAACAGAGACTAAATAAAGCCTGGGAAAATGGAGAAGACCAGCTGGGTATCAGTTCAGATGTGTGCTTAATAAATGTTTCCAGTGATGATTAGATGATGGGTTTTTATAGCCACTGCTCAATATTTAAGTTTCTCATTACTGATCCTGATATTATTGTCTTTTTCCCTCGCAAAATGGTAGAAGGTATTAACTGTACAAACATGGCCAAAAGCTAATGTTTCAAAGCACACCATGTGAGGACAAAAAGAAACAGAACCAACTCTGAAGCTGACAGTGCAAGAAGGAAACAATTCTAATCCCCTGGAGAACGTGAACACCATCACTGCCAGGTGATTTCAGGGACTCTTTTAACACACGGTATCCTTTGAAACTCATATTCTCCATAATTAATCCATTTGTTTCTAAAATGATACTTAATCCCTGTAATGGATTCCAGGGCTTCCTCCTGCTGTTCTAACAGTAGACTTGATTATTCACACTCACTTCACAAATCCTGTTTCCTGCTCTGTCCTCTCAGCCAAGAGATACACAGAAGGAAAATAACAACAGCAGCAATTTGTATTAGGACCTTATGGCATGCACTGAGCTAAATGCTTTAAGCACACTAACAAACATAGGAAAGAGGTACCATTATCATTATCCTCAAGATGAGCACTCTAAAGCTTAGGGGGATTAGAAAACTTGCCCAAGACTTCAAAACTAATAAGAGGCAGAATTAGGATTCAAACCTGGGCTGTCTGCATCCAGAGCCTACACCTTCCAACCACCTGGATTCAGGGATTGGTTAAATCTAAGAGGAAGCCACTGCATGTTCCCAAAGTCTGTAAAGGCGCACTCACCTGCCCCGTCAGGAGTGATGGTTCCCAGTTTCACGGCTAGTGGGTAGCCCATGTCTCTGTAATGCTCCAGCGCATGCCCATTGCCCCCAGAGCTGTCAAAGAACCACTTTCCACATAGGACAGAGCCGTCAGTCAGATTCAACCAGAGGTTTTCTCGCAGGTCGCATCTGGCACACTTCCAACCACTAGAAAGCCATTGGAGAGTAGTCAGAACAGCCAGAGCATAATTTTAAAAATTAACTTCTAAGAAAACAGATGGTTTCAGGTAGGCAGGTCACAACAAAGGCTCAGTGAAGTAACAGAGACTGGTGCTTCCCCATTTTCTCCCCTCAAGACATTGTTGGCCAGGCGTGGTGGTTCACACCTGTAACCCCAGCACTTTGGGAGGCCGAGGCAGGCGGATCACCTGAGGTCAGGAATTCGAGACCAGCCTGGATAACACGGCGAAACTCCGTCTCTATTAAAAATATTAAAATTAGCCAGGTATGGTGGTGGGCACCTGTAATTCCAGCTACTCAGGAGGCTGAGGTAAGGAGAACTGCTTGAACCTGAGAGGCGGAGGTTGCAGTGGGCCAAGATCGCGCCAGTGCACTCCAGCCTGGGTGACAGAGCAAGACTCTGTCTCAAAAAAAAAGAAAAAAAAAAATTATTGTTCCTCTCCCAGAGTAGCAGGATCACTCAGCACCCTGCCTGCCTCCCAGATGTGGATTAGCCCCTCCCAGCATCTCCGAGTGGCCTTTTTTTAGTTTCGAAAACTGACACAAAACTTCGGGCTAGGAGAGGAGCTCATTTCCTTAAAATTCCTCCATGAGGGACCGTGGAGCTTGAACAAGTTTAAAATATTAAGGATCCTGTGTGTATAAATGTCTAAAGTTCTAAAGCATTAATCACATACGGTAAAGCTAGTTTATACAAATCCGACTACAATGCAAATCTAAATTAATTGGAAAGGAGACCAACTTGACTAAAAGCTAAATGTCAACTATAATGCCAAGTACCTTACAGAAGTCTCATCATTTAATTCTAACAAACACCTTTCAGCATCAGTATTACCATCTCTATTTTTACAAACAGAGAAACGGAGATCCAGAAGTAACTCTCGTTTCCAAAGACCACACAGAAGGCGAATGCCATGCAATTGTCAGGATTCAACCAAATCAGACACGTTCCTAATCAATCTGCCTATCCACCAATACCTGTCTCTCTAAACACACCGTCACCTAATAGGAGGAGATACGAATGGAGCCCAAAGAGTATTCCAGCCAAAATGTTAAAACCAAAGACTTGTAAGTTGGATTGCCCTAAAACAAGACTCTGAGACAAAAAAGTGAAGGTAAATGGCTTCTCCGGGAGGTGATCCCAGGGAAGTGGGGAAGAGAGACAAGCAAGGGTAGGAAGCTGCTACAGGATATGTCAGTGAGCAAATGTATACTGTGGGTGACTGGGGCTCAGGCCACGTGGGGAACTGCAAGAGACAGATATCCCACCTGGAGGGGCAGAAAACTGGGGTATGAATCCACCCATGCCACAGTCGCTGGTTTAGGGCTGCTCCAGGAGGAGGGAGGGAGCTTCACTCTGGTGTTTCTGACTGTCCCATGCACCGGCCTAACTGACTTCAGCAAGCAGAAAAAGCTCTCAAGCACAGGGTTGCAAGTGCTTGCAACTGGCAGCTTCAGGGCAGGGAAGGGCTTAGGGGTATGGACTGGGCATATTCAGCATCTACTACAAAGCTACAGACAATTTTAGAGAAAAGTTTTATATTTACTTTTAATAAAAGGCATCTGGTAAGAAAAAATATAACTGCCAATTCAAAAAAGAGGTAGAAAACAACTATTTGTTTGGCCAGTTTTAGGGAGTAAAGTTCCATTCTGCTATTTGACTCTCACCTTGGAGGAATCCTGACGCCATTGTCCAGTTGGGTGAGGTTGTTGGCATATTTAGATACTGGCAATTCATTTTCCCACGTGTCTGGGTCCTGCTTTCTGTATGGAGATTTTGAGCTGAGAACTGCATCACAAGCAATTGTTACCTATAAGACAAACCCAGATGTAATATATAAAAACAGTTTGAGAAAATAACAACTTGCTAGTGAATAGCAAATTCACTGCAATGTGATTTTTAAAACTGAAGAAATGCAAACAGCACAAGTGTCACAAGAGAGAGATCCTGTCTTCCTGCACTTCCCCTGGATCGAGCTAGGTTTTATCCCTGGCCTAGTGTTTGTAGTATTGACAATGGCACAGATAGCAAGAAACTAAATTCATTTTCTAAGCCCAAGCTTAGAGGTCAGATTTAACAATTCCTACCACTTAGCAAGCAGGGTGAAAAGTAGGAGGTGAACAATTTGCAAGGGTGAAATTAGATACAGGAATGCCCAGGATTTACCCAAGTGGTGTGTTTTCCTCATAACAAATGTACACTCAGATATCCAATATCCTCAACTCATCACACAATGGCATGTGGTCAAGGGCACTTGAATGGAATGTAAGCAGCATGGCTCCATTTCTTAATCTGGTGCAAATGTGACCCTGGACAGGGACATGCCTGGGTGTCTCTGTGCCAGATTAGTCCACATCATGAGCAAATCTGTGATGTCCTGCTCAGCACCAACTGACCACAGGGGAGGAGGAAAACAGACTCTGCCCTCTCCCTACCCGATTAATTCTGGCCATATGCCTATGACCCAATGTGCTGTTGGCTTAATGCTATAAGCTGTTTCTAGCTGTCTTTTAAGAACTTATATTCTGGTTGCAAAGTAAACTGGTACAGCCGCTTCGGAAAACAGTTCAGTAATTCATCAAATGGTTAAACACAGTTATCGTATGACCCAGCCATTCTACCATAGGTATATACCCAAGAGAAATGAAAATATGTGTCCACACAAAAACGTATACACAATTGTTCATAACAGCGTTATTTATATTAGTCAAAAAAAATGGGGCTGGGCACAGTGGCTCACACCTGTAATCCCAGCACTTTGGGAGGCTGAGACCAGCAGATAACTTGAGGTCAGGAGTTCGAGACCAGCCTGGCTAACATGGTGAAACCCTATCTCTACCAAAAATACAAAAATTAGCCAGGCGTGGTGGCATGCTCCTGTAGTCCCAGCTACTCAGGAAGCTGAGGCAGGAGGATTGCTTGAGCCTGGGAGGCGGAGGCTGTAGTGAGCTGAGAACGCACCATTGCACACAACCTGGGCAACAGGACAGAAACCCTGTCTCAAAAAAAATTTTTTAATAAAAAATAAAAATAATGGGAACAACCCAAATGCCTATGGATATAACAAATAGAATGTAAAATAAAATGTTGTATTACATACAATGGAAATTTATTTGCCAATAAAAAGGAATGAAATATTGATACATGCTACAATATAAATAAACTTTGAAAATATATTCTAAGTGAAAAAGCCAGTCACAAATAGCAACATATTACATGACTCCATTTATGTGAAATGTCCACAGTAGACAAATCTATAGAGCTAGAAAGTAGATTAGTGAGTGCCACAGGCTCAGCATGGAGGAAGGGTTGGAGGATGATGGCTAAGGGGTATGGGTTTTTTAGTGGGGCAAGAGAAATCTTCTAAAATTAGACAGTGGTGATGGATGCCCAACTCTAATATAATAAATGCCACTAAATTGTAAAAAATAAATAAACAGCAAAATTTGTAATCTACATCACTAATATCCTGCATAATGAGCTGATCGTTTTCCCCTGAGTCACAGTTTCCCATGTGTCTGGGTCCTGGCTTCTGACCCTAGAACCAAGGAAGGAACAAGAAACAATGGAGTAAGTTCCCTCAGCTGCCATTTCACCCCCACAGGCAATTCCTAGCAGCCCTGTGATGTAGGAATCGGCCTCGTGTCCACTCCAACTCCATCCCTCCTGGTCCTAGCCACCATCATGGTTCCCCCACACTACACAACAGCCTCCTTACCGTGGTCTTCCCTCTAGCGCTGCCCCTCTTCTTGGCACAGCAGCCAGAGTGATCTGCTGTGAAAATTATATCCTATCCTTCTCCAGCTTAAAACTCTTATAGGTTATACTGACCACTGCTGATTGATGACACTGAGCTACTCACAGTCAGGAACAAGGAGGAGGTCCCCGGCCTCAACAAACTTATGATCCATTAGAGATCAGGACTTAATAAATATAGTTAAGCCTTTCAAAAGAGATCCTTCCATTTATCTCCCATTACAAATGCTGTTGTATAATTAGTTTGTTTTTTTCCATTTTGAAAACTCATCCCCTATCACCATCCAGAAATGCCCATAGAAAATAGAGCTGGGTTCACCACAAGCCCCCTCCAGGCTTTATGGGCTTGGGACATGCCACTTAGCACTTCTGGCCAGGACTTCTTCCTTGTTCCTGACTGTGAGTAGCCCAGTGTCATTGGTCAGTAGTGTTGAGAGTTTTAAGCTGGAGAAGGATAGGATCTAATTTTCACAGCAGATCACACTGGCTGCTGTGCAGGGAAGAGGGCAGGCGTGGAAGAAAGACCACAGTAAGGAGGCTGTTGTGTAGCCTCCTAATCTTTTGAGTCTGACCTATTATAACCTCCTTGTTTGTTTCATCAACTACCCAAATCAAGTCTGTGTCCTCCTTAGGACTGTCTCCACCCCTACTAGATCTTTTATAACCGTTCTGGTTTGCAGTGCACTATGACTCTGAACAAAACTCAAATAGAATCTTCTCCTTTATCCTTGAATATCTTTCTGGGTGACAACCAACAAAACGTCCTTAGACTTCTGGGCCTATTAAACACTGATCCAAGGTTTTCAGAATATCATCCAAAATCACCTTAAGGCCCTTTTTATGGGTGACAGCTGAAGGTCAGGATCCATCATCCTGTAATCACACTGTGAACTATTTTTCCCTGGATATGTTATCTGAAGTGATGCGAAAAGACCTTGGTACTAGTCCTGGCTCCATCCCAAGCCATCGTAAGCTTCCAGTTCAGTTCTGCACTGGAACTGTCTCAAACTGGCTCATAAGAGTCCAGCTTTAAATTTTAAGAAATTCAGCAAGATGGTTGCTAAACACAGCCATTATAAAATATTAAATCATATAAACTTACAACTAAATAAAATGTTTTCAAAAGGTGACATATAATCAAAAATTCTTCACTTCCTAATTGTTTTACTGTATCTCATTATTATCTATGTGCCCTTGAGGTTTTATTTACATTCACATCAGTGGAATGCTGGAAATTCTGTATCATGGTCTGCTACTACCACTGGAAAGCAACACCCCATTCAGTGATGTCACTTGACAGCCTGAAATCAGTCATGGTGGCAGTATTTACACCATGGAATCAGCAGACACTACAAAACAGGGCTTTTTTTTTCCTAGGGAGCCTGTTGTTAAACATTTACAAGCACACCACTGCTCCAATTCCTGCTGTCAAAAATGAAGGCATTGGATTTCAAGCTCTAAGACCCCTGCTGAGCTCACAGTGCTATGTCTCTGTGAACCCAGCATCACCCAGAGGTGCTTTAACTTTCTGGTAGAACCTATAGAGTCACTCTCTGAAACTGAAATTCTTCTGTGCTAAGACACTCAAAAGGTGAAGGAAGAATCACCTGGTTCGACGTTTTGAGCTCAATGATTTTTGTTATTTAACAGTTTAAAAAGAGAATTGTCAAACACCAAAAATATAGCAAAAACATGAAAAGAAAATATAGTAACTGGCATCTTCTATGGAGATAAATCCTATCAGTTACCATCAGATAAGTCCAGGCTTTTCCTTTAATCTCCCCACCCTCATCTTCCAAATAATTCTGTCTTCTTTTTTCATTCATAATGTATTTCTTAATACTAAAAGACTCTATATTAAAAATTATATCTTGTTGGATTCAGATTTCTATGGCACTTGTCTTATTTTAAATAAGAGTATTCACACTTCAAATTATACTCCAAGTATAATTTGAAAAGGCTTTTTTATTAATTTTTTTAACATAAAGACTTATTCATGAGGGACTGAAAGCAAAATAATTTATCATAACATTTATTCACAATGTTTCTTCTCTTCTGACAGCAGAAATAAGAGTTATATTAAACAAGACAGTAAGAACTCTCAGTATTACAGAAATATAAGCATTAGTATACAATTTCAGGTAATGGGATGAGGTAAGGCCATTTTGTCCACTAATATATTTTATCCTTGGAAACAGCCACATGAGTCAACATGGAATTGGAGAAAGCAAAGGTAATTTAATTCCGTGTGCCCTACTGAACACTGTGCACTTAGCATTAAAAGAAGAGGCACAATATTAAATATACACGAAATTCTCATTTTTATGGTCTTAGATATAAAGTAGATTGGGGCAAAAGAGAATGAAAGGTGGAAACCTAGTCCCTAGTGACATGGAAACCCCAAGCACAAATGTCCCCTCTTGGCAGGGACAAGTGAGCAGATGGCCACAGAGAGAGAGTCATGCAACGTCCAGAAGACTCTGGGACCTTAAGAGCTGGCTTTGGTTCTGGCATGGTTTCAGGAGGGAAAAAATGAACAGGCATGTCTAAACTCAACCCTCCCTGACCCCACTGCGATCTGTGGCCAGGCTCTGGGAAGTCAAGGCGTGCACAGAGTGGAAAGAGGAAAAGAAATGGGAGACCAGGCCGGGCGCGGTGGCTCACGCCTATAATCCCAGCACTTTGGGAGGCCGAGACGGGCGGATCACGAGGTCAGGAAATCGAGCCCATCCTGGCTAACACGGTGAAACCCCGTCTCTACTAAAAATACAAAAAATTAGCCGGGCGTGAGGGCGCCCGTAGTCCCAGCTACGGGCAGGTTGAGGCAGGAGAATGGCGTGAACCCGGGAGGCGGAGCTTGCAGTGAGCCGAGATCGCGCCACTGCACTCCAGCCTGGGCGACAGAGAGAGACTCCATCTCAAAAAAAGAAAAAAGAAATAAAAAAAAAAAAAAAAAGGGAAAGAGGACAAAGTGGTACAGGCAATACAGGAAATGAGCAAAGGGTAGGAAAAACAGTTAGGGTCCCCACGGGAACTCTGTGCCCACTTCCAGCATGCGAGAATGAAAGGAAAACAAAACCTGGATTCCCTATATCACCACCAGCAGCTCCCGCTTCAAGTCATTCAAGAAAATTAAGGTCCATCCACCAAACTGGATTAGAAAGAAAGGAAAAGGAAGAAAAGAGAAGGGAAGAGGAAAGGGGAAGCTCACAGTTCAAAATATCTAAAACCTAGAAAGTAGTCTTGGTTCACATAGGGAGTAAAACTGAAAAGAAGGTTCACTTAATCCCAGAGCTCCCAAGACCTGTAGTTTGTAAATGCGTGCTTCTTTTTGTAACTGCGTCGCTATTGTTTCAGCAGTGGAACACTTCTATTTTTTTCCAAACAAAATGTTACATGGAAGGCCAACATAATAAACATGATAAAAAGACTGTCACCCCTCTGATCAGAAAAGTCCTTCTCCAGCAGTCCCTGTAGATCTGGGGTGCAGAGTTTGAAAATCTAAGGAACAGACTGTGATTTAGGAGGCAAGAAGCCAGCCCAACCTGGAAGAGACCAGCCTAATGAGCAACAAAGCCCTACCAGCACTTGAAGTAAGAGACAGTAAAAGGCCCAGCACTACTGAAATGTAAGCCTGCAAGACCCCTGTCACAGAAGAGAAGAGGTATGTGCATATTCGTGCTCATTCTCATCCTCTTCTTTCATTCAACCCGCTTTTCCCACCCCACCCCACCCCCGCACACACACACCACACACGCACACACACACCTGACACAGAGTCACGCGCATCTAGCTAGCAGCCGTGCACACTCACTGACCAGGGCTGGTAACTCCTCAATATTTGGTAGTGCTATTTCATAGTGATCTGGGAATATAACAAGTTTGGCTTCATCTTCATATTCATAATCGTCGCTATTTAAATCGTCATCAGTATCTAGATCTGAGGAGAAAACAAAAACAAAGAACAAGAAGTGAGGAAAATAGCATCCCACACTATGGCAGCACTCACTGGGAAAGCCAGAAATCCAAGGCGATGAAATACCAAGGGTGTGACATTTACAATTTTCTCCTCTGACAGGACCGTCCATCTGTCCTAAACCACCAATAGCAGGCCTTTCCATCAAGTTATGAATACTTATATATCAGTGACTGATGTATGAAGAAGACTGAGCCATTTCATAAAGCTTTACAGTTAAATTAGACAAATGTGCAAGACACTCAATTCTCAGACAGAATTTCTCAGAAAGAAAATTTCTTAGAAACTCTTAAAAAGGAAAGGACTGGTAATTACGATGTGTCAGGTACCTGGTTCCTGATTTCATAACAATAGGCTGGAATGGTGGTTTGGTTTCTTAGGGGTTTTTTGCAACATCATAATATGAAAGTATGGTTTTAGAGTTGATAAACTTAGGTTCAAGACTAGCTCCAAAACTTCATGTTACTTTGGGCAAGTCATAAACTCTCTAAGCCTTAGTTTTCTCATTTGTAGCATGAAGATAATAGTATGTATCTCACACAGTTTATACAGAAGATAAAGAGAACAAGAGGCTTGGCATATAATAGGTAATCAATAAATGTTAGCTATTATTTAAAAACAAAATCTCCCTCTTGCTCTCTCCCTCTCCCTCTCTTAAAGTGTTGAGTTACTGCATAGTAGACCTGAGGGGGAAGCCCTATAATGTGAGTAGCCATATTGTCCTCGGCTGTGGAGAATTCTCACTAAGGAAGATGAGCTCCTCTAGCCTGTTATCTACCAAGTCGTCCCTTCTTTGCTTGGTTCATCTCTGGTAAAGGTTAAACGAAGGTTCAAGGAAATGTCTTGTCACAATATTTATATGGGCATTTCAGCATCACTTTCACAGGGATGCCAGCATCCCAGATCATGTTTGTATATTTAGGCTTGGAACTATGGTGACAAAGAGCTAGCGAGTTATATTCCACTCACATGCACACAAACCTACACACAAATAGGCACAAGAACACACACAGAAACATGGGCTCTCTAGACAGAAGAAAGTTATTTTACTTAATGAAGCAGCCACCTGAGAAACAAAGGGTCTAGATTCTGTTATTACCTTGTAAAACCTAGTATATATTTGTGTACAGTTCTGCTCTTAAATTCCCAAAGCGATCGCTTCTCAGCCTTTTGGCTAAGATCAAGTGTAAATTCCCAAAGGTAGGGCAGTTTGTAGTGATAAATAAATAAATAAATAAGATACAGCCAAAATGCAGTCTAAGCTTTATTATTTTTTTTTTTTCTTTTGAGGCAGGGTCTCACTCTGTTGCCCAGACTTGAGTGCAGTGGTGTGATCATAGCTCACTACAACATCAAACTCCCAAGCTCTAGCTATCCTCCTACCTCACCCTCCTGAGAAGCTAGGACTGCCAGGCCTGGCTAATTTTTTTATCTTTTGTAAAAACAGGGTCTCACTATGTGGCTCAGGCTGGTCTCAAATACCTTGCCTCAAGCGATCTTCCCACCTCAGCATCTCAAAATGCTGGGATTAAAGGCATGAATCACCACACCTGGTCTAAATGTTTTAATAAAAGATTTTAAATTATAAGAGTCAGAAATACCAAAATAAAGAACCAAACCAAACAACATTACTAGATAGCCATAGAAGCGAGGTTCATTTGACAAAATGTAATTTTAAAGAAGTTTAATTAGTAAGTAAAGGCATTAATGTAAAGCATATAATTCAAAGAAAGATTCTATATGTTATAAAAATGTGAATGCTTCAATATTTATAATTTTTTTAAGTTGGAATCCAAATGTTTAATTTAAAAAATGGTATTCAACCTGGCCAGGCATGGTGGCTCACACCTATAATCCCAGCACTTTGGGAGGCTGAGGCAGGTGGAGCACGAGGTCAGGAGTTCAAGACCTGCCTGGCCAAGATGGTGAAACCCTGTCTCTACTAAAAATACAAAAATTAGCTAGGCATGGTGGCATGCACCTATAATCCCAGCTACTTAGGAGGCTGAGGCAGAGAATTGCTTAAACCAAGGAGGCAGAGGTTGCAGTGAGCCGAGATCACACCACTGCACTCCAGCCTGAGCAACAGAGCAAGGCTCCATCTCAGAAAAAAAAAAAAAAAAAAATAGTATTCAACCCAATAGAATATTATTTAAATCATAGTTATTTAGACTATTTAGGAACAGAAATGTTTATGCTATGTTAATGCTAAAAACACAAAATTCATCTTCACTGTAAAGACTTTATATTATGCTTACAGACAAAAATGAGAAAGAAAACTAAACAAATGGAAATCATTAATGAGTGAACTTTATTCTTAAATTTTTCTTTATTATAATATTTATATTTAACAATTTTAAGTAACCAAAGCATAAATCTTGTGTTTTTGTATGCAGATTCAACTCATACAAGATATTATCTCTTTTCCACAGAAAACATGCTCATTTAAAGCTAATTCAAATCTTACCTGGCATAAATAAAATACAAAAAAAAAAAAAAAAAAATCCCACTCTGACATTTGCTAGTTATGTAACCCTAGAAAATTTATTTCTAAGTTCTTTTTTCTTGTGAGTAAGCCATAGATATTATCTACCCCACAAGACCGTTAAGTGGATTAAACAAGATAAAGTTTTAAGGCACCCTAGTGTAGGATCTGGTAGGTACTAGGGGACTCTGCAAAAAATAGCCACCATCACCATCATCATCATCACCTTCTCCCTCTTCCTGGCAATTAACACAACCAAAAGTGCCTTCCCTTCCCTTTGGCTGCAAGACCATGGTACCATGTGGGGATCTTCTGTGAAATCTGAGTATTCAGAAGTTATCACCTTCAAATTCCTCTAGACTGTAAACTCAGAGAGCAGGAAATGAGTCTTAACTCCCATGTTCCTAGCCCCTGTACTGTGCCCGGCACACACCACACACTCTGTAAATGTCTGTGAATGGGGACTTCAGGAAGTCAACAACATCAACATGCAAAACAAGAATATCAAAAGAGTTGCGTTGTATTTTAATTGGCGACTCACGTGTTTAAGAGGAAGCAAGACTGCTGTCATGCAGAAAAGCAGAACTTTGTTGTGCTTCTTCACATTTATTTTAAGTTTACTGTTATTTTTAATTCAATGGAATGGAAGAGGGGCATGATCTTTCCCAAAAAACTTAATCCAAATTAGGGAAAAGTCCATCAGAGGTAACCTACATTCTGATTTTAGGGGACAAATCTAAGGTTCCTCCTGAACACACATGATCCCACAGCCCTAAATATAACCTAAAATTTCCACATGTCTCTAAATCATGTCTCATCACCCCAAAAATATTTAGTTGAAGAAGCTACAGAGTAACCATACTCTAGGGACCCCCAACTTCTCCCCAGCTGCTACTTTCTATTGTGGCTATTAAGTGGCAATACCCAAGAGAGATTTCTCTAAGTTTAAGAATAAATAAATAAATACAAACTCTTGTCTGATGATCCTCCCAGATCCCTGGGAGAAGTGGCTGGGACTACCCATTTCCCCAAGATGCCTAAGCTATGAAGGAGAACAGTGAGAGAATGAAAGGGTCCCTACACAGAGCTAGGGCTCTGATTCCCAGGTCAGAGTTCTCTCAGGCTGACCATATTAACTTTAATTGTTGGAGGCAAGCGATCTGTCCAAGGGCTGCAAAATCTAACCAACTATTTACCTTCAAAAGAAGGTACAGGGGAAAAGCCTCTTGAGTACAGAACATATTATTTTACCCACTTCAGAAAAAAATTGCAAAATGTAATTTATTAGAACCTTCTGGTTATCAGAGGCGCAGGTGAACTTTCTGAACAGGCCCATTAGTGAAACTTTGCACAAATTTTCTGTTTTCAATCTATTCCTCAGCAACTTTAAACACCTGGTCTAAGCCAAAAAAAGTGGAATTCTCTGAGGTGAAGTGGTGGCTCCTCGGAAGTTCCACTCTTCAGACACAGAGAACTGAACTCCTTTACTGCTATTTGTGAAAACTGGGGCAGACTCCATAAAGATGTAAATATTTAACACTGTTTTTTATGATGTATCAAACATATGGTGTTTTTTAAATTAAATGCATTACCAGTTATTTACATATCTATGCATATTTGTAGCTTTATCGGAAATAAATAAATATATATATATATATATATATATGGAATTAGGCCAGAATCACATTGTGAGCCTTAGGGTATTTCTTGAAGGATCCAGAACTCCCTTACCTCCTCGCTTCTCTACTCTCTCTTTCATATCAGCTTATACCCCAAACTCATCAACTTTCATATTTTTCCAAGTTATCTTTCTACAACACAACCTAATAGTGTCCCTTTCTAGCTGAACTCTCCCGGTTCACAGCACCCCTAAGCATCCCAGCAATTTTTTCACAGCAACCTTAAGCCAAAAGAAATGCCTGGCCAGGTACAGTGGCTCACGCCCATAATCCCAGCACTTTAGGAGGCCGAGGTGGGCGGATCACAAGGTCAGGAGTTTGAGACCAGCCTGGCCAGCATGGCAAAACCCCGTCTCTACTAAAAATCCAAAAAAATTAGCCAGGCGCGGTGGCGGGCGCCCATAATCCCAGCTACTCAGGAGGCTGAGGGAGGAGAATCGCTTTTACCCAGGAGGCAGAGGTTGCAGAGCCGAGATCATGCCATTTCACTCCAGCCTGGGCAACAAGAGCAAGACTCCATCTCAAAAAAAGAAAAGAAATGCCTTATGGTTCTGTTTATTTAGTAGTTAGATCAAAAAAACTTGGTATTTATGTTCTAGCAACTAATTAACCATTTGCAAAATATATAAGTTGAAAGAAAAAATACTTCACTCTGAAATAGCCCCAGTCCTTCACTAATGGGATGTGTGCCGCTGTTGGGCAATGCACAATGTCCCTGAATCGGATCAGCCCCTGCCACCCTTATTTTCCATTTCACATTGATTTTCACGCGGTGCTTGACTTTTACCACAGAAACCACTAAAAAATCCCAGCTTTACAAAGATATGAAGTTATCAGAAGGAATATAGGGTAACCTAATAGTAAAACTATACTGTGTTTAGTTCATGCAATGTTTGAGCGCCACTATGTTCCCTCAGAGACTTAAAATATCCCCCAGTGCCCTGGTGAGCTCACTGCAGCACTCCAGGTTGCCTCAGAACACAATTTGGGAGCCAAAGAGTTAATGGCTCGCTAGGGACCACAGGCAAAAGAAAACTAAAAGCATTATTTATGTATAGAAAATTGCTGAGAGAATACACAATATATACAAAGATGTACAAACAGAAAATTTGTCTCTGGAGGCAGTAACCAAGTGGCTAGGATACAGGGAAGGGAGGGGAAAAAACTTAATTTTCAATGAAGAGCCCTTTATAACTTCTCAATTTTAAGCTTTACCCATGAGGTAATCCTAGATGTTTTAAAAGGATAGAATTTAAATGATTTTTTAATTACCAATAATTGTCGTTGCTGGTTTAAAAAAAGATAGCAGCAAAAGCTAGTACTGAGGTCATTTCACTTGAATGAACATCAAAGTAATGTGAAGGAAGAGTGATTTGACCACTGAGGGGCAGGGTGGTGCTCAGGACACCAGGAAGCCATTTGGCACCAGTCAGTGGCCTCAGCTTCCCTTGTAAAATCAATTGCAGGTTGTAACCAAATGATTCAATGGTTTCAGTGTCACTGTTGAGCCGATGGAAAAAGAATTATTCACAAAGTCATCAAATGAATGGGAAGAAAACACCTTCATCCAAGATAAAGCATTGGCCACCTACATCTGTTTCATGAAGCAGAAGAAGCAGCATCGTAATTTCATTTCAGTACCAGTGAAATAGTACTTCCTAACCAAAAAATAACAGAGAAACTGCAAGAGAGCTCTGAGTTATCTTCCTCTCCATGAGGAAACAATCCCAGCGTCCCTTTGAGGGAGAGTCTGTGGCAGAGGCTACGAGCTGCCTCTCAATACCCACTGTCCTCTTCTTCCTAATAAGAGACCCCAAACTTTACTCAGTGAAGCCAGTTGGTGGGCTTTATTTTCCAGTCTCCTGTGCAGCTAGATGTGACCACGTGACCAAGTTCTGACAGAGAGGTGTAAACTGATTGGGGGCTCTATGAGAAGGCTGACAAAAGCAAGGTGATTCTGCTGGGAGATTAGACTATTTTGTCCTTCCTCTTTCTCCTCTTCTCTTTCTTTTTCCTTTTTTTTTTTTTTTTTTTTTTTTTTTTTTTTGAGATGGAGTTTCACTCTTGTTGCCCAGGCTGGAGTGCAATGGTGCGATCTCAGCTCCGCCTCCCAGGTTCAAGCAATTCTCCTGCCTCAGCCTCACAAGTAGCTGGGATTACAGTCATGTGCCACCATGCCCGGCTAATTTTTTATATTTTTAGTAGAGACAGGGTTTCACCACATTGGCCAAGCTGCCAAACTCCTGACCTCAGGTGATCCACCCGCCTTGGCCTCCCAAACTGCTGGGATTATATGCCTGAGCCATCGCGCCCGGCCTCCCCTTTCCTCTTTCATGCTTTCCAGAATCAGGATGTGATGGTTGGAGTTCCAGTAGCCGTTATGGACCGTAAGGTGATGATGAGGTTGGAAATCATGGGCCAGGATGGAGGGTTAAGCAGGAATATGGTAACAGCCTAGATCCCTGGTGAACATGAGGCCATCACATCACCACACTTACTGTTTCCCAGCATCCTCTACATGACAGCAAAATAAGCATCTATCTTGTTTAAAGTACCAGAATCGGCTGGGGCTCAGTGGCCGGTAATCCCAGCCTCTGGGAGGCCAAGGCAGGCAGATCACTTGAGCCCAGCAGTTTGAGACCAGCCTGGGCAACATGGCAGAACCCTGTCTCCACAGAAAAATACAAAAATTAGTCAGGTGTGGTGGTGCATGCCTGTGGTTCCAGCTACTTGGGAGGCTGAGGTGGGAGGATCGCTTGAGCCCTGCAGGAGGCTGAGCGTGCAGTGACCACGATTGTGCCACTGCATTCCAGCCTGAGTGACACAGTGAGACCCTGTCTCGAAAATAAATAGGCCAGGTGCGGTGACTCATGCCTGTAATCCCAGCACTTTGGCAGGCTAAGGTGGGAGGACCACCTGAGATCAGGAGTTCGAGACCAGCCTGGCCAACATGGTGAAACCTCGTCTCTACTAAAAAAAAAAAAAAAAAAAATACAAAAATTAGCCGGGCATGGCGGTGGGCACCTGTAATCCCAGCTACTTTGGAGGCTGAGGCAGGAGAATTGCTTGAACTCAGGAGGCGGAGGTTGTAGTGAGCCGAGATCGCGCCACTGCACTCCAGCCTGGGTGACAGAGCCAGACTCCAGCTTAAATAAATAAATAAATAAACAAAGTTACCAGTGTTTTAAATTTACTGTTATGTAAACCAGATGTAACCCTAATACACAGCCCATCACTGAAATTAATTTACAGGTCACATCAACTCAGAGGGCTGGGACCAATATGTCAAGATAAAAGTACCTGTTCCTAGGAGACAACAAGCACCAGTTGAGGGGGCTTTAAATCAGAACTTGCAAAGAATGAATTCCTGTAAAAAATAACTTCCTGGCCAGGCACAGCAGCACACACATGTAATCCCAGCACTTCGGGAGACTGAGGTTGGAAGACTGTTTGAGCATAGAAGTTCAAGACCAGCCTGGGCAACACAGTGAGACCCCATCACTTTAAAAAAAATTTTTTTTAATTAAACATGTGTGGTGGTGTGTGCCTGTAGTCCCAGCTACTTGGGAGGCTGAGGCATGAGGATCACTTGAGCCTGGCAGGTTGAGGCTGCAGTGAGATATGATTGTGCACTGCACTCCAGCCTGGGCAACAGAATGAGTTCCTGTCTCAAAAAAAAAAAAGAAAAGAAAAAGAAAGAACTCCTACTGGGATGAAGGAGGTAAATTTGTAAAGAACCTGGATATAAAACAGCAGGGAGAAATGGAATCTGGGGCTAATGGCATTCTTTTTTAAATTAATATAGTCATAGGACAATTTTTTGGGGCCATGAGTTCTAGATGCACCTTGTGGTTTTCTAAGATATGAAATCTTGCCTGAACACAGAGAATAACCCGTAGAAAAAGCCTCACTGAAACAAAATGGTAGGTAGTCCCCTACGGAAGAATGGAAGGAAGGGGTCCACACAGTCTGAAGCACAAAACCTCAGTGCTAACTTTCAAATTAATTTCTAAAACTGTTTCATAACAATATCCTCTACAACCAAAATAATCACTAGAAAAAAAATCAAACCTCCAGGTCTTATGAAAAGAAGACACAAAAGTTAAAGGTCAAGGTCAGATAACTTCTTCATTCCACCAAAGAAAATAATAAAAATTAACAATGGTAAGTCAAAATGTTTAGTTAGTTCTGCCTTCAAGCCGAACCTGCTGACGTCACTTAATTCAAATGAAATCATATGATCTAAACAAAATCATATGATCTATATTAGTGCAAAGGTGCTGGAAGACTAATAACCAAAGCATCAGAAGATATTCATAACTTCAGCTTTGGGGTTCATGCTAGCCTGGTTTGGGTTTGGTTGGTTAAATTGGGTTGTGGTCCAAAGGCAGGTTGAGAAGTAAAGAAGACTGGCCAAGGTAGAAGAACCAAATGCAGATAAGCCTTGTACAGAAAAGCATGAGCTGAGAAGCAGGAGAAGACAGCAAGTTTGGATCCAACACAGAGTAACTGAGAATCAAACCAGGAAAGAAACTCAGCTCCACAGCAGTTTTCAATGGCTTTACTTTTCAAATAATTAATGTGTGTTTTCATCACAATAGCATCTTTGTTATAGAAAAGTTTAAATACAGAGAAGCAAAAAGATGAAAATTGGAATCACTTCCATCCTATTACTGGGAAAGAGCTACTATTAACAGTTTGGAGTATTCTTCCAGACTCTTCTGATCTCCCAGTTATATATGTACACATGTGTATATGTGTGTAGAAGTGTGTGCACACACACAGATATACATTCATACATGCATGCATATATACATATACATATCTATATCTGTATATACATATGTGTATGTATGTATAGAATTTTTTTACAAAAATGAAATCATACTATGGAAACAATTTTGCAAATCCTTTCAAACAATAATCTGAGACATTTAGGCAAATAAACTTGTTCGGTCAAATATTATCAAACCACTTTTTCGCTTGAGAAAACCGTATCAGAAGCTTAATATAACCATAATTACATGATCTAGAAATCAGTAGTCATTTGCATAAACAAAACTGGCCCTTCTGAATAAGGGAAATTTTCAAATCACCATTAGTCAAACACTAGAGTCATAATTATTGCAGGCAAGGTCCACTGATGCTAAAATTAGTGAGCAAAACTTTAAGGAGAAACAAGATATTTAGCACAGTCTCAAAGTATCACTCTCAAAATATTTCTTAATTACACTATAACTTTACAGTAAAGAAGGCCAGCAGACACTACCTTAACAATGATCAAGTTCAACATCACCAGTATGACAACATGTCAACACCATATACCCCAATACCATGCACTAAGAAGGGCACGCTACCTCTGTAGGATTCTTTCCAAAAATGCATAACATCACATTTTTCATGAGAAAACATCAGATAAAACCAAACTGAGGTCTATTCCACAAAATAACTGACCAGCACTCTTCAAAAGTCTCACAATTATTAAAGACAAAGAAAAACTGAAGAACGATCAGAGTCTGGAAAGGATTAAACAAACATGACAACTAAACACAATGCGGAACCCTGGATTGTATCTTGTAACGAAGAAAGGACATGAGTGGGAGAAAAATTATGAAATCTGAATGAAGTCTGTAGTTTGGCTAATTTTAAAAAGAAAAAGAAAAAAATTGACAGGGTCCCACTCTGTCACTGAGGCTGGAGTGCAGTGTCAAGCTCACTACAGCCTCAACTGTCTGGGCTCAAGTGATCCTCCTGCCTCAGCCTCCCAAGTCACTGAGGCTACAGACACACACCACCACACCCAGCTAATTTTTTAATTTTTTGGTAAGGACAAGGCCTTTTTATGTTACCCAAGCTGATCTCAAACTCCTGGGTACAAGCAATCCTCCGGCCTCAGCCTCCCAAAGTGCTGAGAATACAGGCGTGAGCCACTGCAAGAGCCAGCTATTTAAAGTCAGCAAAAAATTGGCCAGGCGCAGTGGTTCACGCCTGATATCCGAACCAAGGCAGCTGGATCGCTTGAGCTCAGGAGTTCAAGACCAGCCAGGGCAACATGGTGAAACTCCGTCTCTACAAAAAGCACAAAAAATTAGCCAGTCATGGTGATGTGTGCCTGTGGTCTCAGCTACTTGGGAGGCTGAGCTAGGAGAAGGGCTTGAGCCCAGGAGGTGCAGGTTGCATTGAGCCAAGATGGCGCCACTGCACTCCAGCCTGGGCAAGAGAGCCAGACCCTGTCTCAAAAACTAAAAATAAAGTAAGCAATAAACAGACCTGAAGCAGAATTATAATTACTGTCTACTCACTGTAAGTATAATTGCTTCAAAGCACTAAACCCGACTAAGAGGGCTAAAAGCACACTTCGCTGGTAGGTAAACGCAGAGTGGAGGCAGGCCTTTAAATTTGTGCCTCTCATCCTTAAATTGTACAGCAATAAACAACCTATTACTCCAAATCAAAGATGCACATGAGTATGCACACACACACGCACACAAACACAAAATCTGAGCATGCTACTATTTACCTAAAAAAATCTTGGAATTCCTCCTTTTCGGTAACGCTCCACCAGACGCCCCTCTTACCTTCTGAAAAGAAAACAAAAGATAATTAAAATGCAACCTATAAAATAAACATCTTTGTGGGGGAAAAGCACATCTCAGAGGTTCCCAGTTTTTATAGAAGGCCAAGAAGAAATATTCCATCTAGATTAGCAATTCCAGGATAAAAGGGAACTGACCCAGGTTAATGCAGGTAGGTGAAGGGCAATGCTATCCACCTGCTTATTTTTATTAAGTTATAAAGAAAGCACTTCTGGAAAGAGAAATGGAAACCAGGGATCAAGGTGAAGTCATTACTTAAACTTCAAACCAGCACCTGCTCCCAAGAGGGCAGGAGTCCAGGCCTGACGATGAAAAACTCAGGAAAGATGATGGGGCTCCAGAAGGTGAGGATCTTATTCTCCTGGTTACCCAGTGGGTCTCTAGTGCTTGGCCCTGGGCATGCCTAACAACTATTGTTAAAAGGCTTAATATCAATAGTCATTGATAGTCTGGGCACATGAAGTCTCAATCTAACCTCCCTAAACATTTTTGGAGCACCAGCAAGTGGCTATGTTTGTCATCCTAAGCATTGTGTATTTTCTTTTTTGTTTGTTTGTTTTGTTTTGTTTTGTTTTGTTTTTTGAGATGGAGTCTTGCATTGTTGCCCAGGCTGGAGTGCACTGGCACAATCTCAGTCACAGCAACCTTCGCCTCCTGGGTTCAAGCGATTCTCCTGCCTCAGCCTCCCAAGTAGCTGAGATTACAAGTGCCTGCCACCACGTCCAGCTAATTTTTAGTAATTTTAGTAGAGACAGGGTTTCACTGTGTTGGTCAGAGTGGTCTTGAACCCCTGACCTCGTGATCCGCCCGCCTCGGCCTCCCAAAGTGCTGGGATTACAGGCGTGAGTCACCACACCCGGCCCAGCATCGTGTCAGCAGTAATGAAATAAAATGCCCATCAAGTGGTAATACAAAAGAGGCCATTCATCTGATGCTCACACAAAATATTTCACTCTCAAATCAAGTATAATGCCAAAACCGTATTTCCACAGTGTATGTTTTTTCAGTTACTAGGAAAAAGCACATTTCCAGTAGACCACGATGTGTGGGTTTAATGCCACATGATTCCAAGCAGCCACAGGTGTCGAGATCTTGCTGCACATTTTCTGCTTCTCAGTTTGTCCTCTCATGAGTCCTAAGGCTGCTTTCTCACATTTTAATAGTTGACTTTGAAGGCTGACTCATCCTTGTGATTCTCACGTTAAGTTTTTACAGTTTCTACTACAGGTTTACAGTTCACATCTTAGGAATCTGCATTACAGAACACTTTCTCAAAAACCTGTCCCTCCAAATACTGATGCCAAAAGCACATCTCTCTTAGAATCACTCCTCTGTGATCTCAGAGCCTCTTTCTTCCCCTCTCCACTTACCTGCTTCAAAAAGGGATGAAATAAAACCTATTGCAAAGCACCTTTATCACTCCTGGAGGTCCCCTGAAATCTCTCTACAGAATTTTATGGTGTCCTTTTAATTATTTTAGTTTCACAGCCCCCTCCTTTCCTGCATGATGGCAGAAGGATAACAAGGAGGGGTTGCACGAAGACTTGCTAGAACATGAGCCTGTCCCAGACTGTGAGATTCACATCTTAGACTTGCAAAAAAGTAGAACCTCCTTCTAAAGACCATCACCTCTGCATCAGTCAACAACCAAAATCAACAAGGTTTGAGAAAATAAAACTCCTCCATCAGCAAATATGACTGTGCCCCTGTGTCAGATTCTGTGCTGGGGCTCGGACTGCCAACTGAATGAAGACATGTTCCATCTTTTAAGGAGCTAGCCAGCATAGTAGGGGAGCATATATGTAAACAAACGATACCACAGATTCTGGTGAGTGCTAAGAAAGATTCAAAAAAGGCACAATCATATCATAAGGAGGAAATGATCGGTTCATCTGAGGATAAGGGTGTGGGCAGGGCTGGTAAGAACAGCAGCAATCCTGGCATACAGCAGCTACTGAGTAAATATTTGTTGGATGGATGGATGGATGGATGGATGGATGGATGGATGGATGGATGGATGGATGGATATAAGGATGGATGGATGGATGGATGGATATATGGATGGATGGATGGATGGATGGATATATGAATGGATGGATGGATGGATGGATGGATATATGGATGGATGGATGGATGGATGGATGGATGGATGGATAGATGGATGGATGGATGGATGGATGGATGGATGGATGGATGGATATATGGATGGATGGATGGATGGATGGATGGATGGATGGATGGATGGATATATGGATGGATGGATGGATGGATGGATGGATGGATGGATGGATGGATGAATGAATGAATGCATGGATATCCTGACTACAGGGAGTAAAACAGGCAAGAGGGGAGTGGGGATAGAAGTAAGACATCCTAGACAGAGAAAACAGCACTGACAAAAGCATAAAATCACAGTGTGCTCCAGAAAGGAGAAGTGATTTGCTATGTCTGGAGCACAAACTTGGTGGAATAAGAGAGAGGGTTAGAAACGCTGCAGGCTCCAGATCATGAGCACCTTATAATTACATGCAAAAGAGTTTGGACTTCATCCTGTAGAAGAGGGAGAAACATCAAAGATTTAAGTGGCAGTGTGCCATAGATATATGCATTTGGAAAGATGGCTCTGGGAGCAGTGTGCAGACTGGGTGGGATTGAAGGCAGCAAGTTTGAGGGAAGGAAGGTTAGTCAGGAAGCAACAGCACTAGTCCTTTTTTTGAGACAGAGTTTCACTCTTGTTGCCCAAGCTGGAGTGCAATGGTGCAATCTCGGCTTACTGCAACCTCAGCCTCCCAGGTCCAAGCGATTCTCCTGCCTCAGCCTCCTGAGTAGCTGGGACTACAGGCATGCGCCACCATGCCCAGATAATTTTGTACTTTTAGTAGAGACGGGGTTTCTCCATGTTGGTCAGGCTGGTCCCGAACTCCCGACCTCAGGTGATCCACCTGCCTCAGCCTCCCAAAGTGCCAGGAATATAGGTGTGAGCCACCACACCTGGTCAGCACTAGTCCTTTTAAGGATAATGAACACTCAGATAAGAACAGCAGGAATGGAGAAGACAGGGTGGACCTCAGAGCTATTTGGGAAGCCCAGGTAACAAGATCACCAGTAAGACACAGAGGGAAAGCAGATCAAAGAATATCTAGGTCTCTAGAATTGAAGAGGAAGGAAACCTTTTAGCAAGAGAATACGGTGTTCAGTCTGGGCACACCGACGTTGAAGTACCTATGAAATGCTGGAGTAGAAAAATCCAGATCAGAATAAGATGATCAGATCTTCACCTCCAGAGAGAGATTAATTTGAATGTCATCAGCTTAGAGAAAGTGGTTAAACAAAAATATGGATAACCCTGATGAAGAAAAGTATCTTTCTGAGGAAGAAGACAGGATGGCCAAATGACATCCTAGGAAATGCCAATAACTAAGAGGTAAACAAAAGAAGAGGTGTTGGTGGAAAAAACTGAGAAAGGATAAGAGGAAGCCAAGAAAGAATGGTGTCAAAGAAAACAGGAGAGGAACAGTTCCAGAGGAAAACAAGCTCAAACATGCAAATACTCAAAACGTCAAGTAACGCTAGAGCCAAAACATATCCACCAAGTGTGACAGCTAAGAGCTCACTGACAACCTGGACAGTGTTAGTGGATTAACAAGATCAGACCACAGTGTTGAGTCTTAGAGGCAGATGTAGTACAGACAAGATCAGAAAAGTTTTTAAAGAAGCTTTTAATAAAATAATGCAATGACTGAAGAAGGACACAAATTAGAAAGATGGTTTTGTGATGTTGGTTTTGTTTTTTTTAAGAGACAGAGTCTCACTCTGTTGCTCAGGTGTACAATGGCCTGATAATAGCTCACTCCGTAACCTGAAATCCCTGGGCTCAAGTATTCCTCCCACCTCAGCCTCCCAAGTAGCTGGGACTAAGGCATGCGCCAACATTCCAGGCTAATTATTTTATTTTTTTGTCAAGACGGAGTCTCACTGTGTTGCCCAAGGTGGTCTCAAACTCCTGTCCTCAAGTCAGGCTCCCATCTTGGCCTCCCAGAGCACTGGGATTATAAGTGTGAGCCACTGAGCCCAGCCTGGTGTGTTCTTTTTTAAGGTGGGGAGAAAATAAGCCAGAAGAGGGAGAAGCTGGAGATATCAGAGGAAGTGGAGTTAATGAAGGAGCAAGTTTCCTGAGGTAGGAGGAAACAGGACCCTGAGGACACACAGAACATAGCTTTCAGCTGAGATGGAATCGAAAGTGGAACTAGTTACAGATGAGCTTCCAGGACACAAGGAATAAGTTAAGAGAGTTCCTGTGCAGGCATTCCCTTTTATCCTGCAAAGTACAAGTCAAGATAATTTTCTGAGAATGATGAGAAACGTATAGAAAAGGCTTAAGGAAAGCATCCAAAGGTCAGAATGGCCACTCACGGGAGTGGGACAGGATACAGAGTAGAAGGTTTGCCGGGCAGTGAGAGGGCGCAATAGAAGAGGAAAGGCCCAAAATGTGACATGGTCTCAAACCCATCATAGTGTGGGGTTTCCAGCAGTCTGTGCATGGAAGTAGATAGTGACCCCATGGAGCAACTGCTTGGAGTTCTGGAGGATAGTTAAGGAGGCAGGACAAGAGAATAAAAGTCAGTTCAGGGTGCTGTGGATTACAGAATGTTGAAAGAAATGAATCATGAGAAGTAGGCTAAACAAGTCACGGACCTGAAGGTCTTCAGGACCTATAACAAATGATCAAAATAGGAATAAATGAGTGAAAGAGCAAAAACAAGTAGAAATTGTGGTCAGAGAGTGACACATTTAAGTTGAAATTCCAGAGGCAGAGCTAACTGTACAAGTTTACCAGCATTCCACAGTTCTGCTGCTAACTTTGTGACCCTGAGCAAGTTACTAAGTCTCTGGGCCTCTGTTTCTTTCTTTCTTTTTTTTTTTTTTTTTAAGTTTTCTAAAATTTCATCACTGTATTATGTCACAAAACAGACTTCACAAGAATTATTATGTACCACCTAACAGAATTAGTGAGTGTAAATCATTCAGTACCAAGTCAAAATTAAATTATTTTGAAGCTAATCATTGAGTTTATGCCTTATCTGACTTTCTGGCCTTTCTTCATTCTCTTCCTCCTGCTCTCCCCCTCTTCTTTGTTAGGAACTTAAACAGAGACTATATTAGGATGGCTAAGGTGAGAAATTAGAGAAACTTCAAATCAGCATTGACCATTGAGAAGATCCAAAATAGTGCACAAACTATTAGAACTAAAGTAAAAGTTGAATAGCATTGCTAAATATAAAATCACCATTTATTAATTAACAATATTTCCAATATTTCCAAATACCATCAATAACCAGTTAATGTGTAAAAAATAAAGGATAGCAGTAATGGTAAAAAAAAATAAAAAAATAAATAAATAAAAAATTATAGGGTACTAAAAAAAATCTAACAAAATATGAGTTCCTTTATAGAAAATTACAAAACCTATTGAATGACAAAATGGAAACATGAAAAAAGAGGTATGCTATGTTAAACACTTACTCAATAAATATTTATGAAGCACCTACTATATGGAAGGCACTGTTAAGTGCTAAGGACACAGCAGTGGACAAAACCAAAGAGCTTAAACAATAATCTTAAACATAGAGCTTAAACAAGGATGTGGATTATAGATTAATCTATAAATTCAATGTGATTGTCATCAAAATCTCAAATAGGACTTTTAAGCTAGATGAACTAATTCCATAATCCATATAGAAAAATAAATGCCTAGAAATACCCAGGAAAATTCTGGAAAAAAAAATATGGCTTCAACCACAGCATCAGAAAAAAAAAAAGAAAGAAAAATAAATAAATATGGAAAAAGTGCTTGCACTAAAAGATATCAAGGCTTGCCACACCAATGCAGAGATAGACAAATAAGATCAACAGAACACAACTGAGAGACTGAAGAGAGACCCAAATGTGAATGGCAAGTTAAAATATAAAAGGGTAGCCAGGCACAGTGGCTCTCAGCTGTAATCCCAGCACTTTGGAAAGCCAAGCCAGTGGATTGCTTAGGCTCAGGAGCAGGAGACAGGGCATCACGGTCGCCTGGGAAACCCTATCTCTACAAAAAATATAGAAAATAGCCAGATGTGGTGACACATGCCTGTGTCTCAGCTACTTGGGGGGCTGAGGTGGGAGGATCGCTTGAGCCCAGGAGGTTGAAGCTGCAATGAGCCGTGGTGGCACCACTGCACTCCAGCCTGGGTGACAGAGTGAGAGCATGTCTCAGAACACAAACAAACAAAATGTGTGTGTGTGTGTGTGTGTGTGTGTGTGTGTGTGTGTGTGTGTAAAGGGTGATATTGCCAGGCACGGTGGCTCATGCCTGTAATCCCAGCACTTTGGGACGCAGAGGGGGGAGGATCATAAGGTCAAGAGATCAAGACCATCCTAGCCAACATGGTGAAACCCTGTCTCTACCAAAAATATAAAAATCAGCTGGGCATGGTGGTGCGTGCCTGTAGTCCCAGCTACTCAGGAGGCTGAGGCAAGAGAATCGCTTGAATCCAGAAGGCCGAGGTTGCAGTGAGTCAAGATCGCGCCACTGCACTTCACCCTGGTGACAGAGAGAGACTCCGTCTCAAAAAATAAATAAATAAAAATAAAAATAAAAGGGTGATACTATAAATCAATGGGAAAGTTTGTACTACTCTATGAATCATAAAACAACTAGTTATCAATATGAAAAAATAGATTCCCATTCTTCATACAAATACAAAAATAAATTATACATGGATTAAAGACCTAAAACGTTAAAACAGTCACATTCACACACACTTAAATAAAAATGTAAAAACTACTGTAAGAAATGTGATATAGTTTGGCTGTGTCCCCACTCAAATCTCATCTGGAATTGTAAGTCCCACAATTCCTCCATGTCATGGGAGGAACCCCGTGGGAGGTGACTGAATTATGGGGGCGGGTCTTTTCTGCGCTGTTCTCATGATAGTGAATGAGTCTCATGAGATCTGATGGTTTAAAAAATGGGAATTTCCCTGCACAAGCTCTCTCTTTGCCTGCCACCATCCACGGAAGATGTGACTTGCTCCTTTTTGCCTTCTACCATGATTGTGACACCTCCCCAGCCACATGGAACTGTATTAAACCTCTTTCTTTTGTAAATTGCCCAGTCTTAAGTATGTCTTTATCAGCAACGTGAAAACAGACTGAAAACAACCTAGTACAAAATGTCTTTATGACCTTGAGGTAGGAAACAATTTCTTAGACAAGATACAAAAAGCACAACTCATAAGACAAAAAGTTTAATAAATCTAACTAATTCAAAACTTACAACTTCTATCCTACAAAATAATTGATAAACAAAGTAAAACGACAAGCCACAGACTCAAAAGAAATTTAGTAAGGCACAGAACTCAAAGGAAATCTAGTATGTAACAAACAAAGGTTTGGTATCCAGAATGTAAAAATAACTCATCACACTTATAAGAAAAAGATAAATCCATAAAGAAAATAGGCCAAAAATATAAATAGGCAAATCCAACAAGAAAAAAAAAAAACAGAATAGAAAGTACAAAGAGATGTGCCAAATATTCAGATGCCACTTCATAATCATGAGATTGGCAAAAACAGAAATCTGACCAAGGGTTGGTGAGAGTGTGGGAAAGCAAGAAATCATAATTATTGCAGATCGGAGTGCAAATAGGTACAATCACTCTGGGGAGAGACTTGGCACTATCTAGTAAAAACAAAGAGAAGCATAACATGAGCCTGCACAACCATGTTGTCCAGATCTAGAGATCTATTTCCTGAAGAAATCTGGCACTTGTACCCCCAGGAGAAGTGTACAAAAACGTTAATTGCTGCATTCTTTACAGTAGCAAAAAAATAGAAACAATCTAAATGTTCATCAGTAGGAGAAGAGAATAAATTACAAGGTACTCATAAGATGAAAAACCAAACAACTATTGAAATGAATACATCCAGATGTATCTCGACATGGACAGATCCCAAAAGAAATGAAACATTTGGATGCTGAGGGGAAAAACTCTTCACAGAATTATAGGTAGGCGTATGATAGCATTTATCTACATCTTTAAAACATATAAAGTTATACTATATTTTGTTCTTAAATATGCATTTGTTAATAAAACATACTGGCGTGCATGGCACAGAAAAAGTTCACAGCAGGTGGTTACTTCTGGTGAGGGAGAGGGACAAAAGGAACTTGAATTTTTAAGGAAGCTCTATTTCTTATACTAAAAAAACAAAACAAAACAAATCTGAAGCAAGAATATTCAAATGGGGTTTTTTTCCTGATTTTTGGATCCATGAGTGTATCTGCACTTTTCTGTATTTTTAAACCTAGTTTTTTTGTTTTCCAATTAGTCAACCTATGTATTCTTAAAAACACCAATCAGAAGTTTAGAGGAAGAAAAATAAAACTGGTTAAGATAAGGTTTGGGAGACTCTCTGGATTTTGCAAACAGTGCTGTTTTTGTTTCTCATCATCAAAGGGAAACAGAAGTTACGTGGGCATGGTCAAATCTCCACGTGAGAAAGCACATTGAGACAACCTTACAGGAAAGACATCAAGGCCAGTTCTCTGAAAGTGCGGCTCTCACCTCTCGGACATGTCTTTTCAGGTGCATGTATACACTCTGTCCAGTTTTTCGAAAATGTCTTTCAACATGTTCCCTTCCAAAGGCCAAAAATGTATTCATGCATACATAGAGTCCGCCTTCAGAATTCTAGAAGAAAGAGAAAAAGTACATTAGCCAAGGATACCTAGCCAAGTAGTCAGATACAGAAAGAGGGAAAGGGAAGGAAGGCAAACGCTGAAGATAAGGCCTGGCAAAGGGCCACCGAGGCTCCTGCAGTCATCATCAATGACCCTTCGGCAGCTCCACAGACACCCACAGCAGTGGTTTCACCCCAGCCCTGGCTCCAAATGCTCCTATGGACAACTGAGCAATCGTTTCCCAAATGCTGGCTACGTTCACAGTGAGGTGAGATCCTCAGAGGCTCTAGGAAATAAACATGCTTGTCTGACAATAGGGCAAAGGAAGAGAAAGGTAGAAAAAAGTTGGCAAAACTTTCACTGTAATATTTTATCACCGTTCTTCCTCATTCATTGGTGCAAGTCTCCAGGAATGCAAAGTTTTAGGTCATTTTAGCAGGAAAGGGTTCTTCAAAGATATTGTTCCCTTTCTTTGGTGACACATGATATTTGATAGTATTCATGAATAAACTATAACAATGTAGCGCTGGGCGCAGTGACTCATGCCTGTAATCCCAGCACTTTGGGAGGCCGAGGCAGGCAGATCACAAGGTCAAGAGTTCAAGAACAGCCTGGCCAACATGATGAAACCCCATCTCTACTAAGAATACAAAAATTAGCCGGGCGTGGTGGCGGGCGCCTGTAGTTCCAACTACTCAGGAGGCTGAGGCAGGAGAATTGCTTGAACCTGGGAAGCGGAGGTTGCAGTGAGCCAAGATAGCGCCACTGCACTCCAGCCTGGGTGACAGAGTAAGACTCTGTCTCGGGAAAAAAAAAAAAAAAAATGTAATAAATAAATACAGGTCGAATATCTCTAATTCAAAAGTCTAAAATGCTTCAATGAGCATTTATGTTAAAGTATCATGTTGATGTTCAAAAAGTTTCAGATTTTGGAGCATTTCGGAGTTCTAATTTTCAGATTAGGGATGCTGAAATAGTAAATATAATGCAAATATTCCAAGATCCAAAAAAAATAAAAATCTGAAACACTTCTAGTACCAAGCATTTCAGATAAGGGATACTCAATCTGTAATAACAATAAGTACATAATAAAGGATGAAATCTTATAATGCATGTTATTGCATGTCTGATATGCTTCAAGTATATTGTTGTCTTTCTCTCTCTCTTTTTGTTATTTTTGTTTGTTTGTTTGTTTGTTTGTTTGTTTCAACAGCATCTCACTGTGTTCCCCAGGCTGGAGTGTAATGGCAGGATCCTGGCTCACTGCAGCCTCAACCTCCTAGGCTCAAGACCCTCCCACCTCAGCTTCCCAAGTAGCTGGGACTATAGGCATGTGCCACCATACCCAGTTAATTTTTGTATTTTTTGTAGAGATAGGGTTTTGCCATGTTGCCTAGGCTGGTTTCGAACTCCTAGGCTCAAGCAATTTGCCCACTTCAGCCTCCTAAAGTGCTGGGATTACAGGTGTGAGCCACCATGCCCAGCTTATGTATATGTATATTATTTCAATGCTAACCACTGCAAGTTGCTTATTGTTATTTCTACTTTACAGTATTGTTATTTCTACTTTACAGTATCAAAAAAAAAAAACTAAGGATAAGTCACTTACCCAAGTTCACACAGCATGGAAGTGTTACAGTTGAATCTATTTCTCCTTTTATCCCTCCATGCCACATTTCAAAGCACATAATATTATTTAGTTAAAGACATACTGCTACAATGAACAGTCAAGGATATGTTTGAATTTTAGATACTTGATTTTCTATCTTAATTTCATCTCTTGTTTTCTCTCACTTTGCTTAACATGCTTTTCTATAAACTTAAGCTACAAAATTAGCCATCCTTTCCTCAAAGGAAGAGGATTTTCTTAAGCTATGGTTAGTCTCACCTGTCCAAATAATAAAAATAATAATAATAAAATAATGTAAAACTAACTTTTGAATGCCTGACAAAATTGCCAATAAATACCTTACAAAATTCCTTACAGTGCATTTCAGTAGAGCACAAAGTACAATATCAAAACAAACATTGATGTTTATTACATATATATTTAAAAATTGTTTAAAATTCCAATAATTTTGTTTAAAATTTGTTTAAATTCCAATAAAAATTGTTTAAAATTGTTTAAAATTTGTTTAAAATTTAAATTCCAATAAAATTATTTAAAATTCCAAAACATTGTTTAAAATTCCAATAAAGATTGTTAATTTAAACAATTTTCTAATAATAAAATTCTCCAACATTGTATCTAGAATTTCTAAGTGAGGATATAAACAGTCCTCTCACAATGTGAACACTTAACCATTAACTCAAGTATGTGCCTCTTACTGTAGCATACACATTGCAATAAGCAAATTAAATAAATAACAGGTATAAAAATCACAAAGAAAGAAGTAAAATGGTCTCTATTTCCTAATGACAATACTGTCCATATGGAAAATTCTAAGAAATCTACACAAACTAGTGAAAATAACAACTAGTAAAAGCAATAAGTGAATTTAGCAAAATCACACGCTACAAATTAATAGACTAAAGTCAACCGCAATTTTAGATATTAGCAACAAACACTTGCAAATGAAATTTTTAATGCTTGACTTCAAAATAGCATCTAATCCCAGCATTTTGGGAGGCTGAGGCAGGTGGATCGTTTGAGCCCAGGAGTTCAAGACCAGTCTGGGCAACATGGAGAAAGCCTGTCTCTACAAAAAAAAAAAAAAATACAGAAATTACCCAGCCTGTAATCCCAGCTACTTAGGAGGCTGAGGTGGGAGGGTCACTTTAACCCAGGGAGGTCAAGGTTGCAGTGAGCCATGATTGTGCCATCCGTGCTGGGTGACAGAAACAGACCCTGTCTCAAAAAAAAAAAATCCAAAAAAGCTTATAATTATAATATAGCTTGTGTTTCTGGATAACTTTTCTACCTTTACATGAAATCATTTAAATAAAATTAGAAAAGTCCTTCAACTAGAGACAATACATTACATGCATTTAATCAACAAATTAGGTAAATATTTTCAAAAGAGTTTTCTAAATAAACATGTTTTTTGGATAGATAGACCTCTTAAGAAAAACATACTGCATCACTATAATAGTCAATTATTCATTAAATCCATTAAATTAAGCATCACATATTGTGATTTTTAAAAAAAGTTCCATTCTCTTCCAATAAAATGTTATGAATTCGAGCCAGAAGATTTACTGGGGAAAATAGGGAATTTGTAATAGAGGTCATGCACTGTCACCAGCTAGCTCTCTGGCCTAAGGCAGGCTGCCATATGGGGCTCTGAGCTCCAGTGTTCTCCGCTATAAACATGGCCATAGCAGTAATTTCCACCACACAGAGTTGCATGAAATTTAAAGGGGGTGAAATACATCAAAGTGCTTTCTGTGATATGTGACAATACATAAATGTTGTTTATTATATATTATGGGCTAATTATCATTATCTCATTATCCAAATCATTTTATAATTGGGGAAAACAAGCAGAAGGTAGAATAAGTGAGTCTGACAGCCACATAGGCTGGGAGTAACAAATACTAATCTGTCAGAAAAAAACACTAGGCAATTAGTAGAAGAACCAAGAAATTCGCAATCAGAAGAACAAAAATGTTCAAGGACAGTATTTTTCTAAAGAAAAATATAGAAATACTCTATAATCCAAGAGTTTATAGTTTCTTAAGTAATCATAGTCTTTCCAAATTTCATTGTCAAGGGTTTTTTTCTTATTAGGGAATCTGATGGAAATTTATTTTATTTTATTTTATTTTCTCATGGAGTTTTGTTCTTGTTGCCCAGGCTGGAATGCAATGGCACGATCTTGGTTCACCGCAACCTCCACCTCCCGGGTTCAAGCGATTCTCCTGTCTCAGCCTCTCGAGTATCTGGGATTAGAGGCATGCGCCACGACACCCAGCTAATGTTGTATTTTCAGTAGAGAGATGGGGTTTCACCATGTTAGCCACGCTGGTCTCCAACTCCTGACCTTGTGATCCACCCACCTCGGCCTCCCAAAGTGCTGGGATTACAGCGTGAGCCACTGTACCCGGCCAGAAATTTAACATACCAAACATGAATTCTCAATTTCTGAAGCTGCTTGATAATGTCACAAAGTCCATAATCAAAGAGAAAAATTCTTTGACACTCAGAAAGGAATGGCCAGATAAGGAAGGATTTCATTATGACATCAACAGGTGGCCGGGCACAGTGGCTCACACCTGTAATTCCAGCACTTTGGGAGGCAGAGGCGGGTGGATCATTTCAGGTCAGGAGTTCGAGACCAGCCTGGCCAACATGGTAAAACTCAGTCTCTACTAAAAATACAAAAGTTAGCTGGGCATGGTGGCAGGCGCCTGTAATCCAGCTACTCGGGAGGCTGAGGCAGAGAATTGCTTGAACCCAGGAGGCGGAGATTGCAGTGAGCCGAGATCACACCATTGCACTCCAGCCTGGGCAATAGAGCGAGGGAAAAAAAAAAATCAACAAGCTTGCTCCACTGGACACCAAGGCTGGCCACAGAGGTAGTGTGTGCCCCTCTACAGGGCCAATGCTAACAGGGAGGCCCTGCCCAATGCGCTCACCAGTAGTTCTAAAATTTCAGGGAACATTAAGACAGAAAACCCTTCTAAACCTATCACATATAGAACAAACACCCCAGTCTAATGATCTATGCTTTCTCCTTTCTTGCCCTATTAATGTCTAAATATTGGTCCTATCATACACTGTCTTTCACATACAGAGTCAGCACCCCATGGCCTCTGCTCCCAACAGCTTCTTTCAATCCTGATAAAAAGTCATGTGGATAACTGTCTCCCAATTTCCTTGTGACCAAAGCACAGAGAATGGTATACAGCCCACAATCAAGCTAAGCTACCTGACTCATAGAGTTTCAAACCCTCAACCTCATCCTCTCATTAACCAGCCATCTTCTCACTAAGATCACCAGCCAAGGAAGCATGGTAAAGCACATGCCTCCATGTGGACAAAAGGGCAGCCAAGAAATCAGGCAAGTGCAAGATGACGGTGAAATGCAACTGGAAGAATCAAAGGACAGTGTACGAGTCCATTCTCTTACTGCTATAATGAAACACCCAAGACTGGGTAATTTATAAAGGAAAGAGGTTTAACTGACTGACAGTTCCACGTGGCTGAGAAGGCCTCAGGAAACAAAATCATGGCGGAAGGCAAAGAGAAAGAAAGGCACCTTCTTCACAGGGCAGCTGGAAGGAGAAGTGCTGAGCAAAGGGGGAAAAGCTCCTCATAAAACCATCAAATCTCATGAAAACTCATTCACTATCATGAGAACAGGATGGGGGTAACCAACCCCATGATTCAATTATCTCCCACCAGGTGCCTCCTACGACATGTGGGGATTATGGAAACTATAATTCAAGATAAGATTTGGGTGGGGACACAGCCAAACCATATCAGGCAGAATACAAAATAAAACTTTTTTTAAAGTAATGGTGGTAGAGTGCTCTATTAAATTAAAATAGATTACAGGCCAGGCACAGTGGCTCAAGCCTGTAATCCCAGCAATTTGGGAGGCCAAGGTGGGCAGATCACTTGAGGTCAGGAGTTCCAGACTAGCCTGGACAACATGGTGAAACCTCATCGCTACTAAAAATATAAAAATTAGCCAGGCGTGGCGGCACACGCCTCTAGTCCCAGCTACTTAGCAGGCTGAGGCAGGAGAATTGCTTGAACCCAGGAGGCAGGGGTTGCAGTGAGCTGAGAACACACCACTGCACTCCAGCCTGGGCAACAGAGCGAGACTCCGTCTCAAAAAATAATAATAATAATAATAAAATAGGTTACAGATAAAACTTATATAGCTTTGGGGAAATTTTTTTTAAAAAATTAATGGTAGCATAAGAATGGAGGCTCCAGAAATATATGCATTCTAAGATAACTGTTTAATATATGTCAAATCACAGGAAATACAAAAATGTGGAAAAGAACCACCAATAAAAGCTACTAGGAAAATTAACATCAGTATAGAAGAAAATTAATCTGGATCTACAACTTAAATGAAACACGGTAATAAGGTCCAAATAGATCCAAGAAATAAGCAATTACAAAACTAAAAAGAGCAGAATCATACATTCAGCCCACTTTTAAAGGGGAAAATAATTTCTGGCCAAAAAAATTAAGGATATCTTCAGAGATGATGTAGTTTAGTTTAAAAATGTAAACACTAGTGACCATGTTTTGTACCACAAAATATAATGAAACAAATAAAAGACAAGATAATGGGGAAAAACATAAAGTACAGCGAATAAAAGCATGTATCCAAACTATATAAAAACTGATGAATCACAAGATGTCATCAACATTCAAGTTCAACTTAAGAAATTTTTTTTTTTTTTTTTGAGATGGAGTCTTGCTATGTCGCCCAGGCTGGAGTGCAACGGCGCGATCTCGGTTCACTGCAAGCTCCGTCTCCCGGGTTCACGCCATTGTCCTGCCTCAGCCTCCCAAGTAGCTGGGACTACAAGCACGCGTACCATGCCCAGTGAATTTTTTGTATTTTTAGTAGAGACAGGATGTTAGCCAGGATGGTCTCGATCTCCTGACCTCGTGATCCTCCCGCCTCGGCCTCCCAAAGTGCTGGGAAAGAATTTTTTTAAAGATCATTTGGTTTCCAATATGAGAAAATATTAAAATCAAACCATCACATCCTCACAACCTCCTTAAGTAAGCATAATAAAACCATCCCAAGGCACAGGTACATGCCTCATAAACCAGTAAAAACTATTAAAATTGCACAGCCTGAAGCCACAGACAAAACCCGTATATCTTCTCCTACAATATAAATCAGTTCAGCCTTTCAAGAGAGCAAAAAAAAAAAGGTGACCCTTTGACACTGTATTTTCCCTTTTGGCCCAAAAGGAGAAAAGAAGAAAAAAAGAAAAACGAATTTGTACAAAAATATTCTGCACAGAATGTGCAGTTCTGTGCACATTCACTATCTATAATAAAACAATGTAGCAATGACCCCAAATAGAGGACTTAAGAAATTGAGGGATATAAGCACAAGAAAATACTGCAACATTATTTAAAAAGACAAATTTATAAATTGTGTGCAACGAGTCTTGCTTGGTCTAGAGTGGTGCTTCTCCAACTATTGTCACAATGGATGAGGTTATTTTTGTTTTTTGTTTCGTGTTGTTTTCATTTGTTAAGGAAAGATACGTGGTCCCACTGCACATGGCTAGTTCAAAGCCCCAGCCAGATATGGTCTTACTACACACTTAAGTTCCACAAAACCCAAACCAGTCTATGTCCTAGGCAAACAGATCCACTGGTCACACAGTTGGCTTTGACTGCAATGTCAAGTTGCTATCGAAATCTCAAAACAGGCCGCGCACAGTGGCTCACGCCTGTTAATCCCACCACTTTGGGAGGCCAAGGCGGCCGAATCACCTGAGGTCAGGAGTTCGAGACCAACCTGGCCAACATGGAGAAACCCCTGTCTCCACTAAAAATACAAAATTAGCCTGGCGTAGTGGCACATGCCTGTAATCCCAGCTACTCAGGAAGGCTGAGGCAGGAGAATCACTTGAACCCGGGAGGCAGAGGCTGCAGTGAGCCAAGATCGTGGCATTGCACTCCAACCTGGGCAACAAGGGCAAAACTCCATCTCAAGAAAAAAAAAAAAAAAAGAAAAAAAAAAATCTCGAAACACTACTCTCAGTGCTGTACTCATCTCTCAGCCCAGTCAGCTGACACACTTTAGGTAGCACTTGTCTAGGGCTAGGTGAACTCGGCCCAAGTCTAAGAGTGTCTCACCCACCAGGAAAGCATTATTTAAAAGACTTTCAGGACACGAGGTCAGGCCTGCAGCCTTTACAGTAGCCCCATCAATGCCTCCTCACTGCAGGCGCTTCCCAGACCCCACACTCTGTCAGTCTCTGCCTAGGAACTACTCCCACATCTCCCAGCTCAGCCCCTGTTCTGACAGTCCTTGACCCTAAATCTGCTTTCATTTCACAATCAGTGTCATGCTCATTGAAATCTATCGCTATGGGAAACCCAAGCTTCCTTCAGTTTGTCGCCAGTACCTTCAGAAGCTGAAATATACATTTGCTCCTTGAAGGCAGAAAAATTGTATCATTTATTGCTAAATCCTAAAAATAGTACCTGGTACAGGGCATGGGACAGGAAAACTGTGTCATATTCACCACTGAATCCCAAAAACAGTACCTGCTACAGGGCAGGACTGAACAAACTTTTGTAGGATGAATGATAGTTTTTGTCTTCACTATTTGTTATTTGGTCTCTCTCTCTCAAACTATTCCTCAGTGCCCTTCTGATCTGAATTTAAAATGCTTCACAGCACAGGTTCCACTTAAAGTCTCTGGCATGACTAAACAATGGGAATTCTCAAAATAAAACTCATGGCCACGCATAGATAAACAGCTGGAGGCACCAGCAGAAATTCTAGCTTTTCAGGTTTGTTTGGCTGAAGTCACTATTAGCACCCTAGACACTTGAACCCCACTGCCCCAGCCCTCCCACCTACTGTAACCAAGCCAGTCTCACATGGGTTCTTCAGGAAAGTGGCTGCCTTCTCTGCACCCCCATCCCACCTTGGATCCTACCTGCCTCCTGTGCTCAGAGGACACCCAGCCCAGAATGACCAAAGTGCAGTTCTGTGCACAATCTTAAGCTAAATGGATTCTAATGATCATTTTTATGATGCACTAACCAGAAACTTGACCAAGATGCAAGACTTTGACATCCAAAATCACAAGAAAGTCACGAAATACTGCACAGGGCTCTATAATGATTTCCCTTAACTTCTCCAGCCCCACAATCAAACAGTAAGAAAGAAGCAGCATTGGCCGAGCACGGAGGCTCACGCTTGTGATCCCAGCACTTTGGGAAGCAGGTCAGGAGATCAAGTCCATCCTGGCCAACATGGTGAAACCCTGTCTCTACTAAAATACAAAAAATTATCCGGGCATGGTGGTGTGCATCTGTAGTCCTAGCTACTCAGGAGGCTGAGGCAGGGGAATTGCTTGAACCCGGGAGGCAGAGATTGCAGTGAGCTGAGATCACACCATTGCACTCCAGCCTGGCAACAGAGTAAGACACCTTCTCGGAAAAAAAGGAAAAGAAAAGAAAAAAGAAAAAAGGAGCAGCATTAGAAGCCCCATGTATTGTTAAAATCCTGTCTTCAATGCATTTCAATATACATACAGTATATACCTAAGCCATTCATTTACTACTTTATATCGTATCACTCTATGTGCTATTCAGAAGTAACATCAAAGACAAAGTCACTTATTTTTATATTGCCTGCCGTTTAAAAGAATGCTAAAATGGTGGCAAATATAAAGGTCAAGGTTGCAACATGTTTCAGAGTAGCAAGTGAACAGTCATTTTAAATAAAAATACACTACATTGTCAATCGGTAGGTGTTCAGAGAACTTTGTTTACGATGATGTTTTCTTGGCAACCAGCCTTCCCACTGGAAGACAGGAAGGGAGCGTGAGTTTATGTGAGCAACGCGCTCAGGAAACACAGTCCCTGCATAACACTTGTTTTTATAACTACAGAACAGTGTCTCCTGTGGAAAACAAGTGGTCATTGCTGCAAAGAGAAACATAATGTAGGTAGATGGAGTCACAACAAATCCACACCGGGACAAATCATATACTAACACCACGGGAAGACGGTGACTCACACACCCTTGGAAAAGGAAGGCCAAGAAGACCAGAACACAATATTTTCTAGAACATTGACTCAAAAAAGAGCAGACAGGAAAAAAAATTAACCAAATGAGCTGCTTGTAATTGTAAAAAAAAAAAAGCAACCCAAATGCCCAAGAACAGATTTGCTTAATAATTTATGGTACCTCCATGAAATGTAACACTCTTCAGCTATTTGAAATTGACTTGTGGATGACTATTTACTGATAGAAAAAATATGCACATGGTAATTTTGGGTGAGGAAAGCAGGTAACAAAACACTGTGTATGCTGTTATAATATACGTGACATGCACACTCTTCCTGGCATATGATGTTATCTCAGCATGGGGAGACAATGTGGGAATTTGTTTTCTTCCCATTCTCTTCTGGCATTTTTAAATTTCTCTTCAGGAACATAGATTCATTTTTTAATTAAAATACAAATAAAAGTTTTTTAACTGAATGTATTTAGATATGCTCCCTTTTCTCAACCTGGCTTCCCAACCACACAGCTTTATGGGGGCTGTACATTTCCACTACTCAAAGTAAAGCGTGGTGGCAATAACTTGAGATTTTTATTTTTTATCTTTGAGAGAGTCTCACTCTATCGCCCAGGCTGAAATGCAGTGGAGCAATCTCAGCTCACTTCAACTTCTGCCTCCCGGGTTCAAGGGATTCTCCTGCCTCAGCCTCCCAAGTAGCTGGGATTACTGGTGCCCACCACCACGCCTGGCTAATTTTTGTATTTTTAGTAGAGATGGGGTTTTGCCATGTTGTCCAGGCTGGTCTCTAATTCCTGATCTCAAGTAATCCACCCACCTTAGCCTCCAAAGGTACTGGGATTGGCCAGGCAGAATGACTCACGCCTGTAATCCCAGCACTTTGTGAGGCCGAGACAGGCAGATCACCTGAGGTCAGGAGTTCGAGAGCAGCCTGGCCAGCATGGTGAAACCCCGTCTCCAATAAAAATACAAAAATTACCCGGGCATGGTGGCGCACACCTGTAATCCCAGCTACTCAGGAGGCTGAGGCAGAAGAATCGCTGGAACCCAGGAGGCAGAGGTTGCAGTGAGCCGAGATCACGCCACTGCACTCCAGCCTGGGCGACAGAGCAAGACTCTGTCTCAAAACAAAATAAAAAAATTGTTGGATTGCAGGCATGAGCCACTGTGCCTGGCCAATAATTTGAGATTAATAAGAGATTACCTTGAGATCTGCAGCTGAGGAAATTCGGGAACAAGTAAAATAGAGGTGATAAGGAGTGTAACCTCAGGGAGGCAAATGAGACTGTGATTACAACTGGGAAAAGTGAAACTAATCAGGAACACTGTACTCTAGTTGGCTGCCACTCGTGTTTACAGAAGGGGGTGGTCAATGTGGAGAATGGAAAAGAAGCCATGAGAGTGAGGCTGTGATGTCTTCTCTAGAGGCAAAAGAAGGCCATGGGGGTGAAGGGCAGAAGGAGTGTGTTCAGTCCCTCAATGCAAGACATCAGAGACCCAGCAAGGGTGATGCCCTAATGACATTTACATCCTAGTAAAAAGAGACAGGCAACAAGCAAGAAAGAGACATCAAAGATAATTCCCAGCAGTGATAAGAGGAGCCTGAGGATTGGGGTCTTTATACAGACAGGAGACAGGATTGTCTCTAGGAGGCTGAGACTTCAAAGATGATGAGTAGTCAGGCAAGCAAAGAAGGAAGAGTACCCTCTCCAGATGCAAAAGCATGTGCAAAGGTCCCAACTCCAAAAAAAGCTTGGCTACTGCTTTGAAGGATAGAAAGCCAGCCAGGTGCTGGAGAAGCATGAGAAAAAGGTGGTGACAGTACAGAAGGAGAGGGCTGCAAAGGTCAGCTCAAGAAAGCCTTGCACGCCAGGGGAGAGCTGGGTGCACACTGGGCAGAAGCAAAGCCACTGGAGGCTTCTAAAGTGAGAAGTGCCATGATCTCATCTACATTTTTCAAAGATCACTCTGGCTACTGTGGAAGAATTATGGCGGGGGGAGGGTCAAGAGAATATGCAGTTGAGAGGCTACTGTATAGTCTAGACCCACACTGTCTAATATGGTAGCCACTAGCCCTATGTGAATATTTAAATTTAAATTAAGTTAAATTAAAACTTCAGTTCCTCTACCGCACTGGCCAATTTCAAGTGCTCAACAGCCAAAGATGGCTAGTGGCTACCCTATTGGACAGCTCAGACACAGAATAATTCCATCATCTCAGAAAGCTCTTTTAGACAGCCTTTGTCTAAACAAGGCCAGATGGTGGCTTAGCCTGGGGAAGGTGACAGGAGAAAGAGGGAAGGGGGCTGACAGCAGAGACAGGGAAATGGGCAGTGTCAGGATATTATTGTATTTTATTTATTTATTTAATTTTTTTGTTTGTTTGTTTGTTTTTGAGATGGAGTCTTGCCCTTTAGCCCAGGCTGGAGTCCAGTGGCGTGATCTCAGCTTACTGCACCTCTGCCTCCCGAGTTCAAGAGATCCTCATGCCTCAGCGTCCCGAGTAGCTGGGACCACAGACGTGTGCCACCACACCGGCTAATTTTTGTATTTTTATTAGAGATGGGGTTTCACCATGTTGGCTAGGCTGGTCTCAAACTCCTGACCTCAGGTGATCTGCCCGCCTTGGCCTCCCAAAGTGCTGGGATTAGAGGCGTGAGCCACTGTGCCCAGCCAGGATATAATTTTAGGATAGAGCACACTAGCCCAGGAGATGGATTAGGTGTAGAGGCATGTGGAAAAGGGTGGAAGTGAGGACAACTCCTAATGGTTCTGATTCATTACTGAGTACATAAGAGCACCCTCCTCTCTCTGCCCAACCTTTGCTTTCATCAAGCAACCACCTACCTATGAATTCAACCTCTCAGGTACTTACTTCCATGTCCGAATGACAGACATGAGTGTTCCAATAACCAGAGCACAGATCTCCAGTATATTCTCGCTTCTAGAGCAAACCAGACAAGAGTTTTAAATTGCAAAAATTAAGCACCCATAAACAAGAAGCAAATGAGCAAATTAAGCACTCATAGGTAAGAAGCAAGTGAGCAATAAGAAAGTAAAACAAGATTCCAGATCAAGGGTGGCAAGCATGCAACACACAGAAGGGGGAAATACAATGGAGAAAAGCATTATCAGAAAATAGGGCTGGATGCAGTGGCTCATGCCTGTAATCTCAGCACTTTGGGAGGCCAAGGCAGGCGAACTGCTTGAGCCCAGGAGGTCAAGGTTGCAGTGAGCCAAGATCACACCACTGCACTCTAGCCTGGACAACAGAGTGACACTTCGTCTTAAAAAACAAATAAACAGAGAAAGAAAGAAAACAGGCTGGCTAGCAGGGAATAATCAAACAGGTCACCAGTAAAACAAAATTACCAGAATACAATAGTTGCAAAATCTAAAATCTTGGTTTCAACAGCAGATTCAGTGAAATAAATGTGTCCACATAAACTAGGTAGGAAAGAACAAAGGCATGTAATCCCAAGAGAGTATTGGCCTTGCTGCTAAACACTGATAAAACATCTGTGGCCATGAAATGTTAAGAAAAAAACGGAAATACTAATCCAGCAGCAGGCATGGTGGCGCACACCTGTAGTCCCAGCTACTCAAAGGACTGAGGTGGGAGGACCACTTGAGCCCAGGAGATCGATGCCAGCCTGGGCAGCACAGCGAGACCCCATCTCTAAAAAATATATAAATAAATAAATGTTGAAATGTTAATGCAGTAATGATTCCTCCAGCTTGCTCTGACTTTGACTGTCTCCCTTTCTGCAGAGGACTCCTATGCATTAGAGCTGTACAGCCTGGTCCTGCACAGCTAAAGGCAGAGTCTGAACAACTAAGTTTTGACTACACTATAAATTTAGTGTTCTACTGAGGCATCATTTATTAACTTTTTTGATAAGTATAAAACTGAAGCAGCCGGGCATGGTGGTTCATGCCTGTAATCCCAGCACTTTGAGAGGCCAAAGCGGGCGGATCACCTGAGGCTGTGAGTTCAAGACCAGTCTGACCAACATGGAGAAATCCCATCTCTACTGAAAATATAAAAATTAGCCAGGTGTGGTGATGCATGCCTGTAATCCCAGCTACTCGGGAGGCTGAGGCAGAATAATCACTTGAACCCAGGAGACAGAGGTTGCAGTGAGCCGAGATCGCTCCATTGCACTCCAAACTGGACAAGAAGAGCAAAACTCTGTCGCAAAAAAAAAAAAAAAAGGATCATTCCTCTGGGTATTTTGAGCAATGAGGATACTGACCCCACCGCAGCTGGGGAAGGCCAGAGGCAGGGCACGAAGTTGAACTACTACAATACTCTCAGGATAAATGGGTAACATGGAAACCATCAGCATACGAACACAGTGAACTGGGCACCTGCAGCAGTCCCCAGCTTACACACAAAAAGAAAATGTGAAACCACCTTGTCAACAGTACACCTTTTATAGTTATTTCTTATTTTTATTTTATTTTTTAAAAGTGATGGTTTTCTTCAGGATGAAATCCCCCTGATAAACACGAAGACTGAATTTCCAGGCTAACCCATAAAAGCCCATCCCTCGGATCTGAATTTGAGTATGAACAATGGCCCAGAACAGAGTCCCCATCAAAGAGGCCAGCAAAAGCTTTCACTGTTGAGTAGAGCCTTATGCAGAATTACCAAGTAAAAGACGTCTCTCTTCGGCAACCCTAAGACTCCATAAATGCCATTTCATCTTCTCGAAGGGAACCCCTCATTAAACCACTAATAAAAGGGCAAGTACCTCTGCTACACATCCACTAGCTTAAAAGTGAGAGCTAGGGAGGGGAGAGTTCCAGAGAGGACAGCAATAAGATAGGTTGAATGGACAGCTGTGATTACAACAACCCTGCAAGGTAAGGCACTACAAAGGGGGAAACCAAGGCTCACAGGAATTCAGTGACATTAAAGCATTTGTTGAAGTCACATGGCTGCTAAGTAGTAAGTGGAGGTGGATTTGAGCCCAGGCCAGTCGAGCCCCCTGCGGGCTGCCTGGTGCTACTGAGAAGCAGATGTCGTTTTGGTGACAGGAGCCAGGTGGGCGGCTGTCGGCAAGCACACGCTCTCGTGGGGGCCTGGGGAAAAGAGCAGTTTCTCTTTTTTTCAAGACTGTTTCATTCAAGGAAAGCAGGAGGGACAGGCAAAGGAGGGCAGCCCCACTCAAGTAAGCAGCCTGCACCAGGCACCCTGCCAAGCTTTCCTGAGGGGCAGGAGAGAGGTTTCAGCAGGCTTTGCCAGCTCCACTCCCCAAATGCAAAAGGACAGCTGGAGTCCCTGGGAAGTGGCCACTCCAGATTGACAGCTCCCTGACAAAAACAGTGGCAAGACCCAAGGTGCTGGGCTTCGAGACACCGGTGAAGGAGCTGCAAGACAGGGGCCCTCACAGCCCACTTGTCCTAATCAGCTTGTGTCCAGCAATAAAACTGGGGACCTAGAGAGAGAATTTACACCAACTGAGGCTTCTTCCAAAGAACAGGCTGGACACTCAATGGCAGAACCTGCCCCAAATGGCACCTCCAAAGGAGCAATTCAGCAGCTTTACACAAAGGATACAATATGTGAATTACTTTCAACCCTGCTTCCTGTAGCCACTCCCACCTATTCCTCATTCCACTTCCAGAACAGTAGCACCAGAGGACAACCATCCCCATGCTGTTCCCTTGCTCATAATTGGCTGCTCCCTCAGGTCTAACCTTATCAAGACCAACCTCTTTTACATCCCACAGAAGATTCAACTTTGCTTTCCAGTCTCCCCAGGAATCCTCTCTTCCATAAGACAATTTTTACTGTCTCACATGCAAGTCAAGTTGGTCCCAATTCCATACCTTTGTTCACCCTTCCCCTCCAAAGTGCTGCCTCTTTGGATTCCATCCAGTTGTCCAGGCCAGTAACTCTTCTAGACTTTGTTGATTATTCCCAGGTCTAAAATCTCCTCTCACAAATTTTAAGCACCACATTGTTTAAAGCTTAAATATCCAGCTGGGTGCAGTGGCTCATGCCTGTAATCCCACACTTTGAGAAGCCAAGGCAGGCAGATCACTTGAGGTCAGGAGTTCAAGAACGCCCTGACCAACATGGAGAAACCCTATCTCTACTGAAAATACAAAAATTAGCTGGGCAAAGTGGTGCATGCCAGTGGTCCCAGCTACTCAGGAGGCTGAGGCACAAGACTCACTCGAACTGGGGAGGCGGAGGTGGCAGTGAGCCGAGATCACACCACTGCACTCCAGCCTGGGCGACACAGCAAGACTCTGTCTCAAAAAAAAGAAAAGCCTTAAATATCCTGTAAGTGCTGCAGGGTCTAACTTCATGACTCATCAGGGTTTAAAGACCAACTCTGTCATGAAGCCATCTTTGAACAAATCCTTGAAGAAATTACCTAACCTCTCTGACTCTCCATTCCTCATCTGTAAAACAGGGGCAAAATCGTAACTATAACATGTAAGCCAATTACTATCATAATTAAATGAGATGACGTACATAAAAGTGCCTGGCATAGTATTTGATTCATAATAGACACTTGACGGATTGGAGTTAGCTCAAGCGGTTACGTCCTCATGCCAGACTTTCCATAATGGACACTTGAAATTAGCATACACACTCCACTATGATAGAGATCCATGTCACACTCTTCTCTGCCATGGTCCTCTGTTTCCCTCCCACTTACACCCTCTCTCCCCCTATAATACTTCCTGCAGCGCAGAGTGTACAGTAAGCCATAAGTCAGTATTAACACTTGCTAATTAACACAAAGCAGAATGTTTCCTTTTTAATCTTTTTTTTTTCTTTTGAGACAAGGTCTTACTCTGTTGCCTGGGCTGGAGTGCAATGGCATGATCATGGCTCACTGCAAACTCCACCTCCTAGGTTCAAGCGATTATCCTGCCTTAGCCTCCTGAGTAGCTGGGATTACAGGTGCCTGCCACCATGCCAGGCTAAGTTTTGTATTTTTAGTAGACACGGAATTTCACCACGTTGGCCAGGCTGATCTTGAACTCCTGACCTCAGGTGATCCGCCGACCTCGGCCTCCCAAAGTGCTGGGATTATAGGCGTGAACCACCGTGCATGGTCTTTCCTTTTTAATCTTACCACATGAGGTACATCCTATCCTGCACCTCAAGCAACATCTCTGTCCAGAGGCATATTCAGATTCATTACATTCTTGTCATTGTTACATTGTCCTGTTGTTCTAGCCCTAAAAATAGATGTTCGTGTTCACATCTTCCCTGTGCGTGGGAACAAGGGGAGTCCTAACTGATCACCACAATACTGAACAGACCAGACAGAGGCCTGATCTGCAACCACAGATCCCAGTCCTTTTGTCATCTCCCTGAGGGGCCCAATGTGGGATCTTTTACCAAGCACCCTAGAACCACAACACAAATAACACTCAGCAAGTACCCAAAACACTTTTCCCTGGCTTTTCAAGGGTCAAACCTATGATGTTTCAGATAATAAGATAACATGAAAATACCATATTGGCAGCTGGGTGCGGTGGCTCATGCCTGTAATCCCAGCACTTTGGGAGGCTGAGGCGGGCAGATCATTTGAGGTCAGGAGTTCCAGACCAACCTGACCAACATGGTGAAACACTGTCCCTAGTAAAAATACAAAAAAAATAGCTGGGCATGGTGGCACACGCCTGTAATCCCAGCTTGAACCCGGGAAGCGGAGGTTGCAGTGAGCCAAGATCATGCCACTGCACTCCAGCCTGGGCAACAGAGCGAGACTCCATTAAAAAAAAAAAAAAAACAGAAAATCAGAAAAGATACAGGCTTAATGGCACAGGTTCACAAATTGTGTGGTTTTTAGTTCTCTACTCTTTTCCTTTTAATTCTCCAAGACCTCAGCTATTCCACATCCCCACAATCTGTATCCCACCCATGACAAAGATGTAGAAAGTGAAAGCAAAGGAAAACAGATATCTAACTCAGCTTATGAGGATGGGAGGAGTCCTCACAGAGAACACCTGAGCTGGCTTTAAAGGACCAACAGGGCTTTTCCAGGGGGCTGAAGGGTGAGAGAATGCATTCCAGGTCAATGCAAGAGCATGAGCAAGCACATGGAGGGGCAAGAGCACGGAGCACCTAGAGAATAGAAAGTCCTTTGGGACAGAAAGAAAGTAAGCAGAGGTCAGGAAAGCTGGATCAACAGCTTTGGATAAACTGAGGTGATGTGCCATGTTAGAAAAGTCTGAATGGCACCATTGAGGATTTCAAGGCAGGAAAATGACATGATCAGACCTCTATTTTTAAAAATATCTGAGAGTGCAGTGTGACAGACAGGAAGGGAAAGCAAGGTGGTTGTTAGGAAGCTTCTGCAACAGTCCAGGCAATAAAGGATGAGGGCCTGAGCCTTAGCAATGCAAGGGTAAGAGGAGGATATACCAGAATTTGGTGATTAATGGGATGTGATGCTAAAAGAGACAGTGAGATAGCCATGTTCATAGCAGCACGATTCACAGGAGCCAAAAGGTGGAAGCAACACAGTGTCCCTGACAGATGACTGGATAAACAAGATGCAGTGTATATACACAATGGGATATTATCCTGAAAGAAAACTGACACAACAACGTGGATTAACCTTGAGGACATTATGCCAAGTGAAATGAGTCAGTCAAAAAGGACAAATATTGCATGATTCCACTTGCATAAAGTACCTAGAGTGGTCAAATCTGAGAGACAAAAAGTAGAATGGTGGCTATCAGAGGCTGAGAAAAGGGGAGAACAGGGAGTCATTGTTTAATAGGTACAGAGTTTCTATTTTGCAAGATGAAAAGAATTCTGAAGACAGACGGTGATAATTGCAAAACAGTGTGAATGTACTTCAACGCCACTGAACTGTACATTTTAAAATGGTTAACATGGTAAAGTTTATGTTATATGTATTTATTTTATCACAATTTAAGAAATAAAAAGAGAGAGAGGGAGGTAGAATGGATGATACCATACATCTCTCAATCTGGGGCACTAAAATGGATGGCCGCTCCTTTAACTGAGCTCCAGTCCATAGGAAGAGGAATGCAGGGGAGGAAAAAGAGAATTCAGAGTTGCACAGATGTCCAGATTCAAAATGAGCAGAGAACGTGAACTTTTCCAAAACGTCTTCCTGGCAGGATCAGCATCATCTCTCACATTCCAAAGCTCTAAAAATGGTACAACTTTAAAGGTAATGAACTACTGTCCAAAAGGGACAGCAAGTGACTTCTTGATTATGATTTTAGAAAAGCAGGATTTTAGGGTACACAGGGCAAATGACACAAAGACATCCATTTCACTCTTTTCTGAAACCCCAATCAAAGGACAGCAAAGGGATTTTTTAAAGACATAAGCTATAGCACTAAAGTCTGGAAAGCTGGACTAAATGAATGCTAAGAGACTAAGATGGCGACAGAGCTGAATCCTAGGCCAGCAGCAGGGAAAGCCAAGATCCAACCTGATCTTCACCCCAGAACGCCCAAAAGACTCCAGAACTGGCAGTTCAAGATAACTCTGGATGATGGGGTGAAGTAGGAGCTAAAATAAAGAAAAAGAGTTTCTACGTAGCCATCAGAGCCCCAAATCTCACCTCCACTCCCAGACGTTCCTCCCTTTCCTGGCAAAGAACTGGAGAATGATTCTCTAAAGCAGATGAAAACAAAGGTTTCAGCGCTGGGGAAGAATGGGCTTAGTTAAGAATAGGGGCACCATCACGAACATGGGGACTAAGAGAATGTATGTGTATCAGTCCAGATTTGGTCAGAAAATAGATGCTATTCTAGGTATTACAGGCAGGAAGAGATTTGATACAGGAAATTAAAAGCTTAAAAAATCATGGGAAGGGCAGTGAGAGCCATAGTCAGAGAAATCACTGCCTATGTTCAGGAAATCAGGATGTGCAAGCGTCACAAGAAACTGCACAGATGACGTCAGATCCCCCACCACTGAGCTAACTGTGTCCCAGAAGGACACTCAGATGCTGCTAGGAAAACCTCAGATCGACCAGGTGCCACAGTTGCAATAGGAAAGTGGCTAGCTTCTCCTTCTTTTTTGCCTTCTAAATCTCTTACTGGAAAAATCAATATCAGAATCTTACCACCAAGAGACTCTGGGAAATGCAATGTCCAGGAGCCAGCCCCTGCAATGATGGGAGAAGCTTAGCAAAGCACAGACACAGCTGAGAACCTACAGGCACTATCCAGCTGGTATCCAATACCCAGATGGGGGGACCACCTTCACCCTCTGCTCCCACTCAGTTCCCTGAATATTGGCAGACAGGCCTATATTTTCCAGACAAGAGATCAGAATAGTCTCCTAACTGGTAGCCAAACGAAAAAAAAAAAAAAAATTAAGACACTAACATTTAAGCTTCCCCAAATAAACAGCCCAGCCAGGTCACCCTACAATGAAACTCACAGTTCAGAGAATAAAAAAAAATTCCTATCTATGAAATAGTCAATTCCCAGCTCAAGTAGCTCTAATTTTTTCAAAAAGTGTCGATCAAATTCTCTAAATTTTAATTTGCTTCAAAAAGAATGTGCATGCAACATATGACATCTATGCTTGAGCTAAAATTAAGACAATAATTTAATGTGAACCCATAAAAGCTACATTTCAGGTGAGGTATGTGACTAGAATAAGTGGTTATATCTTCTTACCTAAACTCTAGAACTTTGGTTTCCAAAGTAAGGCCTGGTAACCCTGTGACACCCCAGAGTCTTTAAGTAATTTGGGAGGTCAAAACTATTATCATAACATGAAGTTACTTGCCTTTCTCTCTCTCATTCTCTCACAGCATACAGTGGCATTTTCTCAAGGCTACATGACATGCAATGACATCATTTCGAAAGCTAATAGAATGTAATTGTTCGAATTGTTTTAAATTTTTCTCAGTTTTAATTTCTAGTATGGTAAATAGCAGCAGACATCACACAAAAGCTTTCTGTGGTTCTCAAAAATGTTTAAGCGTATAAAGAGGTCAGAAAGCTTGAGAATCACTGCTTGAGAACAACTTTTCAGCTAGTTGCTTTTGGAAGGAAACTTTTGACATGTGAAACTAATAAGATTTACTTTAAGTTTGTATCTTCAAAGTGGAAAAAAAGTCTGTCTGCTCCTAAATTTTGCTTTACTATCTCGTATCAGTTTATCCATTAGAAGGAAGAGTTTTCCACAGAGATCCTAAATTAACTTTTTTTTCTCCCTGCAAGTAAGCATTATGATGGGAAGTCTCCTTGCCTGCAAGGCAACGTGCATAGTACAATGGTAAAATGCAGAGAATCTACAGGGACTCAAACAAATACTTGTACACCAACAATTGAAGCAGCTTTATTCACAACAGTCAAAAGGTAGAAACAACCCGATGTCCATTAACAGGTGAATGGACAAAAAATTTAATACATGTACATATATATGATGGAATATTATTCAGCCTTAAGAAGGAAGGAAATTCGGATACGTGCTACAACACTGAAACTTGATAACATTATGCTAAATGAAATAAGCCAGACACAAAAGGACAAATACTGTGTAATTCCACTTGTATAAAGTGCCTAGAATAAGCAAATTCACAGGGACAGAAAGTTGAATGGAAATTACAAGGGGCTAGGAGAAGGGAGAAATGAGGGTTTATTGTCAAATAAATACAGAGTTTCAGTTTGGAAAGATGAAAAACTGGAGATCGACAGTAGTGATATTTACACAACAATGCGTAGTGACACAGCAATGCGAATGTAATTTAATGCCACTGAATTGTACAATGAAAATGAGTTAAAATGTTTCAATGCAAATGTAATTTAATGCCACTAATTGTACAATTAAAACAAGTTAAAATGTTTTGTTTGCTTGTCTTTTGAGACAGAGTCTTGCTCTGTCGCCCAGGCTGGAGTGGAATGGCAGGATCTTGGCTCACTGCAACCGCTGCCCCCCAGATTCAAGCGATTCTCCCTGTTTCAGCCTCCCGAGTAGCTAGGACTACACGCACCCGCCACCACGCCTGGCTAATTTTTGTATTTTTAGTAGAGACGGCGTTTTGCCATGTTGGCAAGGCTAATCTCAAACTCCTGACCTCAGGTGATCCGCCCGCCTCCACCTCCCAAAGTGCTGGGATTATAGGTGTGAGCCACCACACCTAGCCAAAATGGTTTTAAACAGATTCTAGAGTCAGACAATCCAGATTCATATCCCAGCTCTACCACTTGCTCTCTATGTGATCTTTGTACTTGAGTTTCCTCATCTGCAAAATGGTAACAGTATAAAACATAGGTTTGTTGTGATGATTAAATAATGAGTTCATATACGTATAATAATATATGCAATAATGAGAAGGCTTGGAATGATGCATGGCACCTAGTAAGTGCCCTATCACTAGGTCTCAAACTTTGGCATGTTTCAGAATCACCCAAATTGCTTATTAACACACAGACTGCTACACCCCCACCCCCAGATATTCTGTTTCAGAAGGTCTGGGGTGGGACCCAAGAATTAGCAGTTCCCAAGACATGCTAGTGCTGCTGGTCCAGGGAGCACAGTTTGAAAACTGCTCTACATACATGTGAGATGTCATTATTATTACTGGCAATGCCTGAAAGAATACCAGGCACATCAATAAATATTTGTGGAAGAAAGGACAGAAAGAAAGATTCACTGAGCCCCTAACATGAAGTGTTCCCACAAGTAGATGGAGATCTCAAAGCCTTTCCTGGTGGATATCTAAACCAGCCACTCCCACCAGGTCCCTGTCATCAGAGTTTTCCAAAGACTCCCAAGAAGACAAAGAACCAACAGTGACATCTCAATATTACTGAGCCATCTCAGAACTTCTAAAAATGGGAAAAAAGTTCCTTCTTACAAACCAGTCCTGATGCGAGAAGGGAAGAAGAGGTGGGGGTAAGGGGCAACCATTTATGCTGAGTCTCATATCCCCTCCAGTCACCTTTTTGGTTCAGCCACTGTGGGCAGCTGATTGTCATGCAGGTGCGGCCCAACAGTCTTAGCCTCAGCTGCACTGAGGACCTCTTGCTTCTCAGCTGCTGCTGGTCCTGCTCAGCCTGTCAAAATACTTCCCATTTGCAGACTCAGTGCCTACAAATACAGACTTGGAAGAGTGAGGGCTTCTCCACCCCTAGAACAAACCTTGACCAATGGAGGATGGGAGTCAGTGGATAAATACTGTACTCCCCTCTGCTCCATCTCAAGTGGACAATTCTGAGGCACACTCTGCAGTTACCCAGGGAGTCCTCAGTGAGGTTTAGCTCTAGCTGCCCACTGTGGAAGCCAGTTCCATACTCATTCTCAGAATGACTTTCTTTCTTTCTCTTTGTCACTATTCTCTTGCTCATAATTCCACTTCTGTTCCCTGGGATAACTTTCCAAAATAAACTGCCTTGTCTAAGCCTCCCCATTTTCAGTTGACCCAAGCTAAGAGAAGGCATAAACAGCTCCACTTACAATGCAAGTGGGCAGGGGGGCAAAATTAGCACGAGAGAGCAAACCATGAGGACAGACTAGAGCCGTTGTGCTGCATGACACAGACTACGTAATGCAGGCATTCAAAGGAAAGGATGAAGTCTGAAGCAGAAGGTGAAGGTTGAGAGAGAGCCCAGAAAAATGATCACAAGAGGAAGGTGGTCTTAGAAAAGGAAATGAGTTGGCCTGGTGCGGTGGCTCCCACCTGTAATCCCAGCACTTTGGGAGGCCAAGGTGGGTGGATCACGAGGTCAGGAGTTCAAGACCAGCCTGGCCAACATAGTGAAATCCCGTCTCTACTAAAAATACAAAAAAGTAGCCAGGCGCGATCGCGGGCATCTGTAATCCCAGCCACTTGGGAGGCTGAGAAAGAAAAGGAAATGAGTCTTACACATGGACAAGCCAGAGACTCGCCTCACTGGAATTGACCACCTGGAAACTGAAGAGACACAGGACCAAAGTACATCCAGATAAATGAGCAGCTCAACAACCAAAGAGATGAGAGGAGATTTCCATGCTGGTCCAGGGAGGCTTACAAGCAGAAGTGTGAACCAAGACATCCCTCCTCCACTTAAGCACACAAAACTTCCTACATAACCCCTGACAACCAGACTCTCGGGCTTACAATTTGTGATTAACTCTTTTTCTTTCTCTCTCTCTTTTTTTTTTTTTTTTTTTAGACAGAGTTCTAATAGATAATTTTAGAATTTTTGTATTTTTTTTAGTAGAGATGGAGTTTCACCACGTTGGCCAGGATGGTCTTGATCTCTTGATGTCGTGATCTGTCTGCCTCGGCCTCCCAAAGTGCTAGGATTACAGGCATGAGCCACCACACCCGGTCATGACTGACTATTTTGCTTTCTTTTTACTTCCTTCTATTCTTCTCTCTTTCCTCCTTTTTTATTTTAATTTTTTTTTTTTTTTTTTTGAGACGGAGTCTCGCTCTGTTGCCCAGGCTGGAGTGCAGTGGCGCAGCCTCGGCTCACTGCAACCTCCACCTCTGGAGTTCAAGCAATTCTCCTGCCTCAGCACCCCCCCAACCCCTACTCCCCAGTAGCTGGGATTACAGGTGTGCACCACCATGCCCAGCTAATTTTTGTGTTTTTAGGAGAGACGGGGTTTTACCACGTTGGCCAGGCTGGTCTCGAACTCCTGACCTCAGGTGATCCATCTGCCTTGGCCTCCCAAAGTGCTGGGATTACAGGTGTGAGCCACCTCACCTGGCCTTTCCTCCTTTTTTAAAGCAAATGTGAATGTGATTACTAATTGGTCAGACACACTTTATGTATTAATTTATTTAATCCACAAAACAACCTTTTGAGATAGGTTGTTATTGTCTCCATTTTACAGATGGAGAAACTGGGGCTCAGAGAAGTTACACACTGGGTGACAGAGATAGGATTCAAACACTGCCAGTCTGGGCTCTCTCCTTCACATTTGCCCCCCACAATGAAGTCATCACATTCTATGTGATAATCCCCCTGATTCCTTTCTCAACATTTCCCATATGTTTTACCCTCACCATGTGCAGAGCCTGTAACTCCATGGAATTCATATATTTCCAAAGCATTCACTGAGTTCGTGGTATATATACCAGATGCTAGACCAGCTGCTGGGAATAACACAAAGTCCCCACTCTCCAGGAAGGTCACACTCAAAGGCAGAGACAAGCACGTGAACATGTCGCTGGGGGTTAGACAGGAGTGCTTACGGGGTCTAGTGGGAGGCAATATGGAAATGATTCATAGAGCCAGAACCACTTGAATTCAGTCTTGTAAAGAAGCTCCACTGGGAAGGTACATTACAGACCTTGCACAATGAACCAAACCATGGAGAGGTGAACCTACACGTCAATGTGGGAGGGTGGGCCCAGGATGAAATCAAAGATGTAGGTGAAAAACAAATTCTCGCTCATCCCAAAATAGCTGTTATTGAGCAGCTGCTATGTGTTAAGCCCTAGGAGGTAGGAAGAAGAGAATAGAGATACTAATACACTACTCATATCCCGCAAAGGTGAAGAATGGCAAAGGTCTACAGACAGTGCCTCAGACAGGGTAGGTACATCACAAAGATTTGTTGATTCACAGTCTTTCTCCAACATCATTTTAAATCACATGACCAAGAATAGCTTTCCGTAACTGACCATATAAAATCAAGACCAAATGTTTTCCAGATTCAAGGCCCCCATCGTCTACTCTCTACTTGGTTCTACCTCACTTCTTGCTGCTTGCCAAATGTATCTTTTTATTCCAAATACATTTCAGGCAAATTAGTGGGAAATATTCACACTTTATATCTCCTTTGCACACATAATTTCCCTGGCCTGGAATATTGATCTCCCTTATTTTCTAGCCATCTTTGTACATAACCTTTTTCAAAAGTAACCAATGCAGGGATGATTTTTTTTTCCACTCAGCTGGTTTTGGCCTTTTCCCTAAGACATCCCATGGCGCTTGTGGATTAAAGTTTCTGGTGTGTTTAGCACTAATGGATTTTGCTCTCTACGGTCCTTACAGTCATGCATGTATGAGATGGCACATAGTAGGTGCTGAAGAAACCCTTATTGGACTCACAGTGTAGTGTTACATACCATAACAAAATACTGGCTGGTTGCAGTGGCTCATGCCTGTAATACCAGTACTTTGGGAGGCCAAAGTGAGTGGATCACTTGAGGTAAGAAGTTCGAGACCAGCCTAACCAACATGGCGAAACCCTGTCTTTACTAAAAATACAAAACTAGCCTGGTGTGGTGGCACACGCCTGTAATCCCAACTACTTGGGAGGCTGAGGCAGGAGAATCGCTTGACTCCAGGAGGCGGAGGTTGCAGTGAGCTGAGATCATGCCATTGCACTTCAGCCTGGGCAACAAGAGCAAAAATCCATCTCAAAAAAAAAAAAAAAAAAAAAAAAAAACTTCTCATTATCAAGCACTGTGCTTTAAGATAAATATTATCAAACCTTCCTTCCCTTCCTGCCCGAAACATAGATAATGAAATATACTGATTCATCAGCCTTGTAAATTAATCCCAGTCTCCCACAAGGAACTGCTATGATGTGACTGAAATCATCAGTCTACACTGGACGAGATGTTTCTAGAATAGTAACATTCTAGAAACACACACAGTAAGCTCCCAATAACTATTTGTGGAAGTGAATTTTAAAAATCAGCCTTTTTTTCCACACCTGCTATCCACTACATTATGCAGCAAAAACTTCCAAGAGCAAAGTTTGTAAACAGAATTTGAAGAAGAGCCCAAATCAAACATGGGGAAAGTCATTTGACCCCACTTTCCATGTCATGCTATCCTAAAAGACTTAAGCCACTTTCTTCCTCGTGGAGGTAACAGTCTGTCAATTGCTTAGGTTAGTTACCACTATCATCCCTCTCCAACTTTAGGAACTGCCCAACACTGGCCATACAATCTGAAAATGGCATTTTCAAATAATTTATGGATAACATACTAAGAAAGGACTGCCGATTCTCACATTCCACTCTGGATCTTTTCGAAATAAAAAAAAGTAAGCAGTCAAAAAATAAGTTAGGTTTTATCCCTCAAATGATATGTAATTACCATAAATAAAAAAACTAATGTCACAGAGAGGATACTAACTCTGATACTCCAATGTGTATCGAGCAAAAATGCTTTGCAGCCAGCCAAAATCAACCCACAGATAATAAAGGAAACTTTGGAAATGTTGCCGCTCATTTGGACTTTTCTTTTCCCCTCTGACAATACTCCACATACTATGAATCAAAGGTATTGGACAATTGCAAGACCTGCCTCGGTCCATCCAATCCATGCGCCTTCCAATGCATTGAGATCTGCCGGGTGACATATGAGATCTAAAGTGGGTGGATAAAAATAACTTGGTCCTCAAAAAGACATGATAAACGCCAGACAGCTGAGTCACTTAGAAGCCTATTTTGACTTTTGAAAGGGACATTCACCCTCCTGCTGCTTCTCACACTTTCACATAGAACCAGGTGAAAACCACCACCAACCGCCCCGGTAGAAGGCGGCGATCCCTCTCAGCTTCCTCCTCCATTCTCCGAGGTCACGACTCGGGATTGAACTTTTAATAATTTATACTTGAGCATGTCAGTCCAAGTGACTCATTTAGAAGGGTAAGGGGGAAAGGCTTAAGAAAACCATCACAATCCAGTAGATCCCCTATTTCTGCTGCCCGATTGGAGGCACCGGAAGGTTTCGTCTGCCTTTTTTTTCTTTTCCTTTTTCTTTTTTTTTTTTTTTTTTTTTTTTTTTGAGACGGAGTCTCGCTTTGTCGCCCAGGCTGGAGGACAGTGGCGCGATCTCGGCTCACTACAGCCTCCTCCTTCCCGGTTCAAGCGATTCTCAAGCCTCAGCCTCCCGAGTAGCTGGGACTACAGGCGCCCGCCACCACACCCGGCTAATTTTGGGGGGTTTTTAAGTAAAGACGGGGTTTCGCCATATTAGCCAGGCTGGTCTCGAACTCCTGACCTCAGGCGATCCGCCCGCCTCCGCCTCTTAAAGTGCTGGTATTACAGACGTGAGCCACCGCGCCCGGCCCTGACATTCTAAAGGCAAGAAAAGGAGTAGGGTGAAATGGGAAGTGGTGGAAGAAAAGCTCAGAGAGCAAATCAGAATTGTCCAGGAGTGGGGATCCCTGAGCAAAGCAAGTGGTCCCAGAAAAGGAAGGGCTGTGTGTCCGGGGGTGTGGGGGAATCATCCCGTCCACCTACCCGCCCTGCGCTCTGCCCCGGGGAGGACGCAAACGATCTGCAACGTGCAGTTCGGAACAGGGAACTCTTGGACCTCATCTATCTTTAAACGGCGGCGGGGCTGTGTGCAAGCTGCTGGGAATTGGGCCCTTCCAGCCTGGGGAGGCTGGAGGAGCAAAGCCACCAGTCCTCGGCTGCAGCAGCCCTGGGGCGCTCACTGTCTGCCGAACTGCAGTGCTCCTGAGCCAATTCTGCCGCCCAGAGAAAGAGAAGAGGTCCCCGGCCGCCACTGCGCATCTTCTACCCCGGCTTCACGTGCCGCAGGCCGCCGGCCCCGCGACCCTCCCCCGAGGCGCCTCACTTACGGGGGAGTCGTAGGAGAAGGCGCACTCGTTCTTGTAGACCCTGTCGCCGGACCTGGGCACGCGGATCGTGGGCATGTGGGGCACCAGCAGCTCGCCGATGTCTCCTGCAGCCATCTTCCGGCCTCCGCTGCCGCCCGGCATGCCGAACAGGGCGCCCCGGCGCTGCATGGCCTCGGCACGCACAGGAGCCGAGCGAGCCGAGCCGGAGCCGGAGCGCGCTGTCCGCCGGCGGCGGTGGCGCCAGCGAGCGGGCGGACGCGCGGGCTGCGCGGGCGACCGCAGCCGGGCGAGCCGGGGCGGGCGGGGAGAGCGGGCCGCAGGGCGGGAGCGGGCACCGGGGGCTCGGGGCGGGCGGGCGACGCTGCTATTTTTAATCCAATGGCGAGTCTCCGGCCCAGCTGCAGCGTCAGGCGGGGCTGGGGAGCGCCAGCCGCAGCGCGCCGGGGAGGGGGAGCTGGAGAGGGGCCCTGCGAGCGGGCCGGGCTCGGCGGCGGGGTCGGAGGGCGAGCCCCTGAGGCGTCGGCGCGGGAGCCCGAGCGGGCTGGCGGCCGACTGCGGCGCGGGAGAGCCCCGGGAAAACACCACGTAGGTGTTTTTCTATCCCGAACTCTTGGCTTGCAGAGGGGCAACTCCGAGGAGGCAAACACAAAGAGGAGGATTGGGGGTTTTAAAAACCGCTTGCTTTTAAAACAGCCAAAGACTAGAGCGGTGACGTCCCCGGATTGGGTAGGGGCAGGACTCGATGTGCAAATCTGGAATCTAACGTGAGGCTTAAATCTAAATTTGCGCCATGCACTTCGGTGTTTCCCCACTAAGCTTCGTTCCTTACTTTAACATCCAAAGCTCAAAAATAGAATAGAACAAGATCGAGTGAGGATAGAGGGTGTGTGTGCGTGTGTATAATAATAATATAGGTTTTCTTATTGGAGGAAGTCAGAGATGGTCAAGATTTTTTCAGGGCGTCGGGAGGCTTTCTATTTTTCTCGGCCTTTGGAGTATCTTCTATGTGATTCAAAGTTCCCATGTCGAACATTCAGTGGCCTGATTTGAGGATTTTGTAGGCAAACATACATATTCCTGTCTTACTCATCAGTTCCTCAAAATCAATGATGAATGGGATTGGGCTGGGGGGTTGATCATTTGCAAGCAGAGCATGTCTCCCAGCGTCCTCTCATTTTCTCCAAAAAACTCATAAGACGGTTTTAGTGACATAGAGGTTCTCTTAACTACACCCAATATATATATTCATAGCAGGGTATCCAGTTAATGAAACGCCGAAAGAGCGAGAAATAGTGAACCAAAACGCTAATTTTTGTAAACTTCTCCCAGATCAGACAGTCCTTAAGTTCTTTTTTTTTTTTTTTTTTTCTTACATTATTTATCTGTTAACTCTCCCTGGTTCTCCAGACCTGTCTCGAGATTTCCATACCCTCAAGCAAGCTTGGAGCGCACCACACTTTCTTATAACTCATCACTCCCAAATGCTATCTGTTGGAAACGGAGGGGGTGGCACTGAGCAAAAAATCAGACACTATTGTCATCTTCATCATTGGGGCAGATACTCTCAGCGAGCTTTTGCTTTGAATTTAGTCTCATCAGCTTATTACCTTTCAGGTTCATGGATGATGTTTTCTCCAATTACAGAGATAGACTTGGTTTTACGAAACTTAAAAATTTAATCTTAGATTAAATGCAAATTAAATCAGTGAGACACTGTTTTTCATCCGTTGGGCTGATAAAGATATATTGAGTTAGCATGGGTTTGGGAAATAGACCCTCATGCACATTGTTGGTGGGGATAAAAACAATAAACCTCTTTGGAAGGAAATGTAATAATACCAGTCATAATTTTATATGTGCATACTGTTTTCCCCAGCATTTCCTTGTCTAGACATTTATGCAACAGATAAATTCAGGCTATGTAAAGATATTTGTTAGAGCACTGTTTTGAGTAACAAACGTCTGGGGAAAACCTAAAGATCCTTCTGTAGAAAGTGGTTATAATACAGTACCATTGAAAAGAATGAAGTTGCTCTACATGTGCTGATGTGGAACAATCTCCAGATTATTACTAGATGAAAAAAAGCAATTTAAGCAAACTAGTGTATAAAAGCAAGGAATACATGCAAGGCTGATAATATGCAATGGGCACTTTGGCACGTCGTATGTACCATGGGCCTTCCTTCCAGTTGGTTGTACCTGTGGGAAATATTTTTAATGTAGCCCTTTAAGATATACATATGTGTATGCATGCCCACTTGTTTGGCTTTAGGCTGTCTCTAGAGCAATACACAAGAAACTAGTGACAGTAAGGATCTGTGGAGAAGAACACAAAGCCTGAGGTTAAAGGAGAACTTACTAACTGATATGGTTAGGCTGTGTCCCCACCCAAATCTCATCTTGAATTCCCACGTGTTGTGGGAGAGACCCAGTAAGAGGTAATTGAATCATGTGGGCAGGTCTTTCCCTTGCTGTTCTTGTGATAATGAATAAGCCTCACAAGAGCTCATGGTTTTACAAACAGGAGTCTTCCTGCACGAGCTCTCTCCTGTTGTCTGCCTCTGTGTGAGACCTCCCTTTCACCTTCCACCATGATTGTGAAGTCTCCCCAGCCACGTGGAACTGTAAGTCCAAATAAAACTTTGTTTTGTAAATTGCCGGGTCTCAGCTATGCCTTTGTCAGCAGCGTGAAAACAGATTACTATACTACCACTTTTTAGCTTTCTGTATGATTCCATTTGTATTATGTGCAAGCATTGCTTTCCCCCCCCACCCCCCACCCCCCACTCCCCACCCCCCACCCCCCCTTTCTTTTTTGAGATGGAGTCTCCCTCTGTCGCCCAGGCTGGACTGCAACAGCGGGATCTCAGCTCACTGCAACCTCCGCCTTCTGGGTTGACGCGATTCTCCCGCCTCAGCCTTCCAAGTAACTGGGACAGCAGATGCACGCCACCACACCCAGCTAATTTTTTATTTTTTATTTATTTTTGTTAGAGACGGGGTTTCATCACGTTGGCCAGTCTGGTCTTGAACTCCTGACCTCAGGTGATCCACCCACCTCGGCCTCTCAAAGTGCTGGGATTACAGGCGTGAGCCACCACGCCCAGCCTCAAGTATTGCTTTAAAAATTAATTAAAACTCAGCCGTCGGTCTCCAACACTAGCGCTGCCTATAACTCGCCACGCTCCAGCAGAAGAAGGGGTCTAAGTAAGGAGATCTCTATACCAGGGCTGGTACAAAGCTGACTGCCCAAAAATCAATTGGTGGTAAAGAACCCAGGAAGCAATCCCAGCACTCTGGGAGGCCGAGGCGGGTGGATCACGAGGTCAGGAGTTCAAGACCAGCCTGGCCAAGATAGTGAACCCTCGTCCCTAGTAAAAATACAAAAAAAAAATAGCCGGGCGCCGTGGCAGGCGCCTGTAATCCCAGCTACTGGGGAGGCTGAGGCAGGAGAATAGCTTGAACCTGGGGGGCGGAGGTTGCAGTGAGCCACGATCGCGCCACTGCACTCCAGCCTGGGCGACAGAGTGAGATTCCATATCCAAAAAGAAAAAGCCCAGGAAGCAACTAGCTACAAACGCCACAAGCGTGCGCCCTCTACTGGACAAGTGAAGAAACCTCATCATTACAGACCTGGTACTGGTACTGTGGCACTGTGGCACTCGGTGAAATTAGACGTTATCAGAAGTCCTCTGAACTTCTGATTCGCAAACTTCCCTTCCAGTGTCTGGTGCGAGAAATTGCTCAGGACTTTAAAACAGATATGCACTTCCAGAGTGCAGCTGTTGGTGCTTTGCAGGAGGCAAGTGAGGCCTATCTGGTTGGCCTTTTTGAAGACACCAACCTGTGTGCTATCCGTGCCGAACATGTAACAATTATGCCGAAAGACATCCAGCTAACACACCACGTACGTGGAAAATGTGCTTAAGAATCCACTATGCTGGGCATGGTGGCTCATGCCTGTAATCCTAACACTTTGGGAGGCCGAGGCGGGCGGATCACCTGAGGTCGGGAGTTCAAGACCAGCCTGACCAACATGGAGAAACCCCATCTCTACTAAAATAGAAAATTAGCCCGGTGTGGTGGCGCATGCCTGTAGTCCCAGCTACTCAGGAGGTTGAGGCAGGAGAATCGCTTGAACCCGGGAGGCAGAGGTTGCAGTGAGCCGAGATTGCGTCGTTGCACTCCAGCCTGGGCAAGAAGAGTGAAACCCTGTCTCAGGAAAAAAAAAAAAAAAAAAAAAATCCACTATGATGGGAAACACTTTATTCTGAAAAAAAAAACACACACACAAAAAAAATTGTCTTCCTCCTATTATTGGTAGTTCTGAACATTAGATTTTTTTTTTCCATGGGGTTAAAAGGTACCTAAGTACATATGATTGCGAGTGGAAAAGGGGACAGAAATCAGGTATTGGCAGTTTTTCCATTTTCATTTGTGTGTGAATTTTTAATATAAATGCGGGGACATAAAGCATTAATGCGAGTCAAAATGTTTCAGTGAACAAGTTTCAGCAGTGCAACTTTATAATAATTTTAATAAACCTGTTAAATTTTTGTGATAATGCCTGCATTTGGATTTTTTTAAAACAACTAAATTTCTTATTGACAGCAACTAAATGGTGTTTGTAGCATTTTTATCATACAGTAGATTCCGTTCATTCACTATACTTTCTGAGTTGTCCTACATGCAAGTACATTTTTTGGTTGTTTTCTGTTTGTTTGTTTGCTTTTGTTTTTGAGACAGAGTCTCACTCTGTCACCCTGGCTGGAGGGCAGTGGTGTGATCTCGGCTCACTGCAACCTCCGAGTTCAAGCAATTTTCTGCCTCAGCCTACTAAGTAGCTGGGATTATAGGAGCCCGCCATCATGTCCGGCTAATTTTTGTATTTTTAGTAGAGACAGGGTTTCACCATCTTGGCCAAGCTTGTCTTGAACTCCTGACTTTGTGATCCACCCATCTCGGCCTCCCAAAGTGCTAGGATTACAGTCATGAGCCACCGCAACCAGCCCAAGTTTTTAATGTTGTCTGTCTTCTGTGCCGTTCCTGTAAGTTTGCTATTAAAATATATTAAACTATAAAAAATTAATTAAAACTCAATTGTAAAAGCACTACAAGTTCAGTGACTAGTAATAGTAATAGAAATTGAAGTTGCAATGCATTCCAACTTTTTTCATATAATGGCACACATTGAAAATGATATTTGTACAACCCACTGAAACAATCAGTCAAGGATGCATCTTGCAGCCAGAACCTACTAATATGAGGACTCTGATCACCATAGGTCCCACCCATGGCCTCTCAGAGCACTGAGGAGACACCACACCTGAATCCCATCTCTGTGTACCAGAATGCCAATGGCACACCAGATGGAAAGTTCTACTCAAACCAGGGAAAAATAGAAAACATCTAAACATAGAGAAATTATTAAAGTAGACACATCTACTCAAAGATGCTTATACAAACTTAAAATGATAATTATGAAAATGATTGATTTAATGCGTTTATAGAATGCTGCTTAACATGCTTGCTATGCTTATATAACATTATTGCAACTGGGTAAAAATAAATATCCATTTTGACAAGACTGGAAAATTTAAATATGTTTGGGATTAGGTTATAAGATTTTGTTTCTATTTTCAAAATGTTTCCAATGATATCGCATTTGTTTTGTAATATAAAAAGTTATTATTTGGGCGCGGTGGCTCATGCCTGTAATCCAGCACTTTGGGAGGCTGAGATGTGCGGATCACCTGAGGTCAGGAGTTCGAGACCAGCCTGATCAACAAGGTGAAAACCCATCTCGACTAAAAATACAAAAATTAGCCAGGCATGGTGGCAGGTGCTTGTAGTGTAGTCCCAGCTACTCAGGAGACTGAGACAGAAGAATTGCTTGAACCCTGGAGGCAGAGGTTGCAGTGAGCCATGATCGTGCCACTGCACTCCAGCCTGGGTGATGGAGCGAGACTCCATCTCAAAATAAAAAAAAAAGTTATCAAGACAAAAATGTTAGTAAAAGAAGTTTCACTGCAGTGTGACCACTGTCTTAATCATGACGTTTTAGGAAAACATCTGGTTCAATTACTGGAATATTTAAACTTAATTTTGCAGATTCTACATATGAATTTTTTTTTCAGAGATAGGATCTCACTCTGTTGCCCAGGCTATATATCACAGTGGCACAATCAGACCTCACTGCAGCCTCAAACTCCTGGGCTTCCAGGTTCCAGTGATCTTCCCGTCTCGACCTCCTCAGCAACTGGGACTACAGGCACACACCACCGTGCCAGGCTAATTTTTTTCTTTTTTTAGAACCAGAGTCTTGCTGTGTTGTCCAGGCTGGTTCTGAACTCCTGGGCTCATGTGATCCTCTCACCTTAGTCTCACAAACTGCTGGAATTACAGGTGTGAGCCGCTGTGCCCAGCCTACATATGAATTTACAACTATTTTACTACGAGGCTAGTTTCTGTATGTGAATCCCAGTCAATGAGCAAGAGGAAAGAAGATAATGGGTAAACAATTTTCCAACATAATTTCAAAGTCTTACTACAGAGGTTTTAGGAGACATGAAGACTATGAACTGACTTTTGCCACATCAAGGTGTCAGGCCCCCAAGTCACTCTACTGCTCCAAATTCTCCTCTCACGATCCAGGGTGGAGCCCAGGCTATGATAGACTGAAAGATAGACGGAGGCATTCAAGCGCCTCTTACACCCAGCAATGATCCGTCTTTCAGACTGTACCTCCCACTCTTACACATCTTGTGAGCTTAGCTTACTCTTCCATAGCCTTTATGAAAGCTCTCCCCTTTTATTTCTATCTTTTCAATCCTTTTAAGATTTAGTGTTTTCTGGCCAGGCACGGTGGCTCTCTCCTGTAATCCCAGCACTCTGAGAGGCTGAGGCGGGCAGATCATGAGGTCAGGAGTTTGAGACCAGCCTGGCCAGCATGGTGAAACCCCGTTTCTACTAAAAATACAAAAAATTAGCCGGACATGGTGGCGCGCGCCTATAATCCCACCTACTCGGGAGTTTGAGGCAGGAGATTTGCTTCAACCCAGGAGGCAGAGGTTGCAGTGAGCCAAGATCACACCACTGCCCTCCAGTCTGGGCAACAGAGTGAGACTCCATCTCAAAAAAAAAAAAAAAAAGAGATCTAGTGTTTTCTCCATGAAGCTTTTTCTAACTGTTCCCATCCATAGGGATCAATCTTAAAACAATTACAGCCCCCATTGCCTGTTGTATTCATCATTGGAAACTGCCTTATGACCTCTGTTGTACTGTTATTTAATTAGTCTTGGTTCTGTTTCTTACATCTGTATGTAGAAAGCAAATCCTTTAAAAGAAGTTATATTTCTTAGTATCCTTGTACATTATGGAAGCTCAGTGTTTGTAGAATATTGCCTCAGTGTTTGTAGAATATTGCCGGCCTATATCCTTGTACATTATGGACGCTCACTGTTTGTAGAATATTGCCGGCCTATATCCTTGTACATTATGGAAGCTCAGTGTTTGTAGAATGTTGCCTCAGTGTTTGTAGAATATTGCCGGCCTATATCCTTGTACATTATGGACGCTCACTGTTTGTAGAATATTGCCGGCCTATGTCCTTGTACATTATGGAAGCTCAGTGTTTGTAGAATATTGCCAGCCCAGACAGTTTTATTTCAGGCACTCAATAAGTATCTCCCAAATGAATGACTCACATCAGTGACATTGTAATAAAATTGTTTTGCAGTCTGCATTGTGTCTTTTAGGAAAATTAATTGTTGCACAAATGTTATTCCAAGAACTGACAGAGGTTACATTAAAATGTGATGTAAATATTAGTTACTATGACTAATGTCAAAAAGGGGAATTGAGAAAATCTACAGAGAACAAAATCTTAATTATTTTAATACATACAATAACTCTTGATCTCAGATGTCTTCCAATAACATGCAGGGATCCTATGAAGCCATATATGATGAGACTCACTATGGAGGCATACCCACAAAATTTTCTATAATAACCAGTGCAAGAAGCACTGGTTACTAAGTGTAGAACACTAAGGCACTGGTTAAGAAATGTATGCGATTTTCTGTTTGAGAGAATTCTGAGTAGCCATAAAAATCATATGGCATGAGAATATTTATTGACGGCCACGTGGTGGCTCACACCTGTAATCCAGCACTTTGGGAGACTGAGGCGGGTGGATTACCTGAGGTTAAGAGTTCAAGACCAGCCTGGCCAACACAGTGAAACCCCATTTCTACTAAAAATATTTTTAAAAATTGGCCAGACGTGGTGGCACACACCTGTATTCCCAGCTACTCAGAAGGCTGAGGCAAGAGAATTGCTTGAACCCAGAAGGTAGATATCACACCACTGCACTCCAGCATGGACAACAGAGCAAGATTCTGTCCAAAAAAAAAAAAAAGTATTGATATGGAAAGATGATAACCATGATAAAAACTTCAAAAACAGACTATAAATAAACATATACACTATTATCTGCTTAAATACATAAACACATGTCATATTTATAGCACAGAAAAAAGACTAGATTGGAATAGGCTGTGTGCTAGCGGTGGTTATCTCCAGGTGATAAAATTATTTTTGTTGTTGGTTTTTTCTTTGTGCTTTTATTTTTCAACTTAGTCTTTTGCGTTAAGTATCCACTTTTTTTGTTGTTGTTGAGACAGAGTCTCGCTCTGTCGCCCAGGCTGGAGTACAGTGGCACGATCTCGGCTCCCTGCAGCCTCCGCTTCCCAGGTTCAAGCAATTTTCCTGCCTCAGCCTCCCAAGTAGTTGAGATTACAGGCACACCCCACCACACAAGGCTAACTTTTTTATACTTTTAGTACAGACGGGGTTTCACCATGTTGACCAGGCTGGTTTCGAACTCCTGACCTCAAGTTACCTGCCCACCTCAGCCTCCCAAAGTGCTGGGATTACAGGCGTGAGCCACCACGCCCAGTCTTTTTTGTTTGTTTGTTTTCTTTTTTTTTTTTCTGAGACAGGGTCTCACCCTGTCACCGTGGGTGGAGCACCATGGCACAATCTCGGCTTACTACAGCTTTGACTTCCTGGGCTCAAGCAATCCTCCCACCTCAGTCCCCCAAGTAGCTGGGACTACAGACACTCACCACCATGCCTGGCTAATTTTTGTATTTTCAGTAGAGACTGGGTTTCACCATATTGTCCAGGCTGATCTTGAACTCCTGAGCTCAAGTGATCTGCCCTCCTTGGCCTCCCAAAGTGCTGGGATTACAGGTGTGAGCCAGTCACACCCAGCTGAGTATCCACCTCTTTTTGTGAATAAGAGGGAAATGTTAACTTTATATACTGCCACTGATTACATCAATTTTCATTTTCATCTGCCATCTTTCTCATCTGCTTCCCTCTTTCACTGTTTATTTAAAAGTAAGCAGGTTTCTGCTATTAGGTTTATAAGTGAGCCACCTAGCTACACCTAGGTTCACAGGAATGAACAAACTCCTTGAGCAGCTCTTAACATCAGGTTGAGGTAAGCTGTTATTCAGCTTAAGAGGAAATGTGAGATGTCTGTTCACATTTTCTGGTTTCATGCTGTGAAAGACTCCCCACAGTCCTTCCAGGAGCCTGCCTCACGAGATACAGAGGCAGTCAGATTGTCTTTCAGGCCCTCCTCATGCCCACCACCAGTTCCACACACACACAGGGAGTCTTGTCCTCCATTCAGGTACAGAAGCTCAGTGTGGACACAGTAATAAAATATTAACCATGGGACCAAAGGTTGCTTTTCAGATTTCCCAGTAAATGGGTCAAAGCAAGCTATTTAAATGTGATACATATTGCCTCCAAAATCCAAAGCAGCTCACCAAAGAGTTCCTCATTCTTTTCTGTTTTGTTTTTGTTTGTGAGATGGAGCCTTGCTCTGTCACCCAGGCTGGAGTGCAATGGCGCGATCTCCGCTCACTGCAAACTCCAACTCCCGGGTTCAAGTGATTCTCCTGCCTCAGCCTCCCAAGGAGCTGGGATTACAGGCACCCACCACCATGCCCAACTAATTTTTGTATTTTTAGTAGAGACGGAGTTTCAACATATTGGCCATGCTGGTCTTGAACCTCTGACCTCAAGTGATCCTCCCACCTCGGCCTCCCAAAGTGCTGGGATTACAGGCATGAGCCACCGTGCCTGGCTGAGTTCCTCATTCTTAGTGGTAAAGCACTGAAGATGATGAACTTGACCTTGAGTAAGACAGTAAAGTTGTGCAGCATACCCTCAGGTAATGGCAAACCTGCTTCTCCTAATGCGGAAAATGCTTTCACCAGATGAGCAGTGGCAAACCGAAGGCCTGCCAGGAGATATATTAATTTGCTTCAGTGAGGAGACATCCCTAGGATATTAACCAAATTGAAATCACCACCTTGTTAACTTTACCATAACCCATCATCATTCTCTATTCTATTTAAAGCCAAAATATAGGGTGGGAATATAATAGAATCACGAAGTCTGTTTCTTCTGGATCTTTGGTAATGGCATAAATTCCTGCAGTTCCACTAGGATTACAGTATTGTTTCATATTTCTATTTTGTTAGTGAAGGGGAACTCCAGTTCATCCTCTTGGTCCTTCTTACTGTAGCAATTACTTCACAGGTCAGGGAGCCAATGTGAAGATTCTAGAGTTTGTTGCAGCTATGAATTCCAACAATACTTTCAGGAACTGTGGTACAGTCACAGGATGAGCTTAGGGACCCAGTGGGCCTACCATGAAATGAACTAGGGTCAGAACCCCATATATACTCAGCCCCCAATATGCCTCCATGCTGGCAGATGGGAATGGCATTCCAACTGGCTCCAGGTTTGCTCTGAGCCAGTTTTGCTGTAAAATAATTGGAGAGCACAGTCACTAGGGGAGTGGCTGCAGAGAAGGGCAGGAGGAAGTTTCACACTGCTCATATATATTTTTGTAGATGGGAGTCTCGCTATGTTGCCCAGGCTGAAGTGCAGTGGCTATTCACAGCCTCCAACTCCTGGACCCAAGTGACCCTCCCATCTCTGCCTCCCACGTAGCTGGGACTGTCAGTACACATCACCACACCCAGCTATGCACTGTCCATATTTGATAGTTCTGCAGCATCTTTCCTCAAGGAACACTGCCTCTCCTTCAGTCAAGGAACTCTGGGTGTGCCAACTAACTCCTGGCTGTGATCATGACTATCTAGCATGGTGGCTCGATTCAGACGTCTGCTTGCTGAGCTTGGGGAATGGTGGGATATGAGATCTTAGTGGTATGCCCACTGCTTACATTCCTGGGACCCCCATAATGAACCACAGCCAGAGTTATCTGTGAATGAGCCATTCCCTGAGATTTCTTAATCACATTTAGACCACTGCCTAGTATCATAACCACCCCAGCTTTCCTCCTGGTAGTAAATCACTACCAGCTACAATGTCCACCCAGGACTTCCCCCCATCCACACAGGGATCAGAAAGCCCACATGGGTAAATCCTGTCACCAGCATTCTGGACTAGCTGGAATCATTAGTAACTTGCCTTTGAAAGATTCTAGGCTGGGCACAGTGGCTTATGCCTCTAATCCCAGCACTTTGGGAGGCTGAGGCAGGCAGATCACTTGAGGTCAGGAGTTCAAGACCCACCTGGCCAAAATGGTGAAACTGCATCTCTACTAAAAATACACACACAGGCCGGGCGTGGTGGCTCACACCTGTAATCCCAACACTTTGGGAGGCCGAGGCGGGTGGATCACCGGAGGTCAGGACTTCAAGACCAGCCTGGTTAACACGGTGAAACCCCGTCTCTACTAAAAATACTAAACATTAGCCAGGCATGGTGGCACGCACCTGTAGTCCCATATACTCAGGAGGCTGAGGCAGGAGAATCGCTTGAACCCATGAGGTGGAGGTTGCAGTGAGCCAAGATCGCGCCACTGAACGCCAGCCTGGGCAACAGAGCGAGACTTCATCTCAAAAAAAAAAAAAAAAAAAATACACACACACAAAAATTAGCAGGCGTCTGTACTCCCAGCTACTTATGAGGCTGAGGCACGACAATAGCTTTAACCTGGGAGGCAGAGGTTGCAGTGAGCCAAGGTTGTGCCACTGAACTCCAGCCTGGGCTACAGAGCAAGACACTATCACGACGAAGAAAAAAGAAAAGAAAAGAAAAAAAAAAGATTCTAGGCACAATGAAAATATCTCTTATGGAGCAAATTCAGCATTTTTGTCTTTTGAGTCCCTTCCCCTATGTTATGCCAAGGAATTTCTAGCCCTTTGTCATCATTAAGCAGACAGGAAATGAAAGAGCTGAAATCCAAAACTCTAATGCCTGCCCTCAAGAAATTTATAGTTTTATATAAGGGCAAAGTTTAATACGTGACTGTATTAGTCCATTCTCACATTGCTATAAATAAATATCTGAGACTGGGCAATTTATAAGAAGAGGGATTTAATTGGCTCACAGTTTTACAGGCTGTACAGAAAGCATGGTTGCATCTGCTTCTGGAAAGGCCTCAGGGAGCTTTTACTCATGGCAGAAGGCAAAGTGGGAGCAGGCATCTTACATGTAAAAGCGGGAGCGAGAAAACAAAGTGGGGCTGAGGCAAAGTGGGAGCAGGCACCTTACAAGCAAAAGTGGGAGCAAGAAAACAAGGTGGGGCTGGGTGTGGTGGCTCACCTCTGTAATCCCAGCACATTGGGAGGCCGAGGTAGGTGGATCACCCGAGATCAGGAGTTTGAGACCAGCCTGGCCAACATAGTTAAACTCCATCTCTACTAAAAATGCAAAATTAGCCGGGCATGGTGGCACATACCTGTAATCCCAGGTACTTGAGAGGCTGAGCCAGGAGAATCGCTTGAACCCAGGAGGCGGAGGTTGCAATGAGCCAAGATTGCGCCACTGCACTCCAGCCTGGGCAACAAGAGTGAAAACTCCATCTCAAAAAAAAAAAAAAAAAGAAAGAAAGAAAGAAAAGAAAAGAAAAAGAAAGGAAGGAAAAGGAAAGGAAAGGAAGGGAAGGGAAGGGGAAGGGGAAGGCAAGGCAAGGCAAGCCTAGGCAAGGAAAGAGGTGCTACACAGTTTTGAATGTGCAGATCTCACAAAAACGAATTCACTATCCTCAGATCATGAGGATAGTACCAAGGGGGATGGTGCTAAACCATTCATGAGAAATCTGTGCCCCCCCCCACACCCGGATCCAATCACCTCCCACCAGGCCCCACCTCCAACACTGAGGATTACATATCAATATGAGATTTGGGTGGTGACACACATCCAAACTATATTAGTGACATAAATGAATAAATAAGATAAGACAGTATGGAATCCAGGCCCATGTGGTATATTACAGTGTTTATTCAAACTTACTTATTTCTGCCTGTCCCTTCTCAGGCTTACCTATGGGCCAAGTATTTTATCCACATCAGTATCATCAAAGGTTACTCTTCCAATCTGGATTCTTGGAAACGGAAGACACGTGATACCAGCAGGGCTCAGGCGATCCAAAGCTAACTCTCAGCCCTTAAGACCAAGAAATAATTGTTCATTATTGAAGCCACTGAGATGCTGGGATTGTTTGTTACCACAGCAGAAACTGACTAATCCAGACTAAAATGGCATTCAAGTTTTCTGCTAAACTTTATTCCTTTTTCTGTTATTTCCCTGACAAAACGCAATGTCTTTTAAACTATTTTTAGACTGTCCCTGTTCTTTTTCTATTTTTGAAGAATATGAACAAAAAAGTTTCTGTAAACTGAACATTAGCTCACTCAAATATAACTAAATGACTCTCAAAATGTTCCACCACAGTAGTTTTAAAAACAGAAACAATAAAGCTGGGTGCAGTGGTGACGCCTGTAATCCCAGCCTTTCGGGAGGCCAAGGCAGGTGGATCACAAGGTCAGTAGTTCAAGACCAGCCTGGCCAATATGGTGAAACCCCATCTCTACTAAAACTACAAAAATTAGCCAGGCACAGTGACAGGTGCCTGTAATCCCAGCTACTCGGGAGGCTGAGGCAGGAGAATCGCTTGAATCCAGGCAGCAGAGGTTGCAGTGAGTCGAGATTGTGCCACTATACTCCAGCCTGGGCAACAGAGTGAGACTCCATCTCATTAAAAAAAAAAAAAAACACACACACACACACACACAAAACAGAAACAATGTGAAAAAGTCAAGAAATCAAGTCATAACAAAGTTACAAGAAATAAATCATACAAATCATCCAAGATTTTTGTATTCAGAATTACCACTGTTAATACTCCATGAACAGCCAGGTATGGTTGTATGCCTCTGTGGTCCCAGCTGCTTGGGAGGCTGAGGTGGGAGGATCTCTTGAGTCCAGTAGTTCTTGGCTGCAGTGTGCTATGGTCACACGACGGGACCATAGCATGCTACACTCCAGCCTGAGCAACATATCGAGACCCCATCTCTAAAAATAAAAATAAAAAATAAAAGTGAATACTACATGAACTTGATTCCAGATACAGTGTCTCTCTATGTGTATCTATTGATAGAAAGGTGGATGGATGGTTGAATGGCTAAAAAGAAATGGGAGCATGCAATACCTGAAGCCAGATTGATTTTTCTACCTTATAAAGGATGTGAACTTTCTGCTTAGAAATTTTCCCCCCATCCCCATTTTTAAGCTCTAAAATGCAATCATTTAACCAAGACATGTCTTAGTGTCTATTGTTTCAATATTTCTGACTGGGTGCAGTGGCTCATGCCTGTAATCCCAGCACTTTGGGAAGCCGAGGCAGGCAAATCACGAGGTCATGAGATCGAGACCATCCTGGCTAACATGGTGAAACCCTGTCTCTCCTAAAATACAAAAACTTAGCCGGGCATGTTGGCACGTGCCTGTAGTCCCAGCTACTCAGGAGGCTGAGGCAGGAGAATCGCTTGAACCCATGAGGTGGAGGTTGCAGTGAGCCAAGATTGTACCACTGCACTCCAGCCTGGGTGACAGAGTGACACTCCATCTCAAAAAAGAAGAAAGAAAGCCTGAGGCGTGTGGGCCTGTTTAAAATTGGAGACAATGTGGAATACAGCAAACCCATACTGCTGAACATGTTGACTGCTGTCTCTATCTTCTCCTTCAGTTCCATCACCTAGAAGGTGTTTGATAAAGGCAGTGTCTCCAACTGCAGAGTGCTTTATTTATTTATTTATTTTTATTATTATACTTTAAGTTCTAGGGTACATGTGCACAACGTGCAGGTTTGTTACATATGTATACAGGTGCCTTGTTGGTGTGCTGCACCCATTAACTCATCATTTACACTAGGTATATCTCCTAATGCTATCCCTCCCCCCTCCCTCCACCCCATGATAAGCCCCAGTGTGTGATGTTCCCCTTCCTGTGTCCGAGTATTCTCATTGTTCAATTTCCACCTATGAGTGAGAACATGTGGTGTTTGGTTTTCTGTCCTTGTAATAGTTTGCTGAGAATGGTGGTTTCCAGCTTCATCCATGTCCCTGCAAAGGACATGAACTCATCGTTTTTTTTATGGCTGCATAGTATTCCATGGTGTATATGTGCCACATTTTCTTTTTTTTCTTTTTTTTTTTTTGAGACGGAGTCTCGCTCTGTCGCCCGGGCTGGAGTGCAGTGGCCAGATCTCAGCTCACTGCAAGCTCCGCCTCCCAGGTTTACGCCATTCTCCTGCCTCAGCCTCCCGAGTAGCTGGGACTACAGGCGCCTGCCACCTCCCCCGGCTAGTTTTTTGTATTTTTCAGTAGAGACGGGGTTTTACCGTGTTAGCCAGGATGGTCTTGATCTCCTGACCTCGTGATCCGCCCGTCTCGGCCTCCCAAAGTGCTGGGATTACAGGCTTGAGCCACCACGCCCGGCCACATTTTCTTAATCCAGTCTATCACTGATGGGCATTTGGGTTGGTTCCAAGTCTTTACTATTGTGAATAGTGCCACAATAAACATAGGTGTGCATGTGTCTTTATAGCAGCATGATTTATAATCCTTTGGGTATATACCCAGTAATAGGATGGCTGGGTCAAATGGTATTTATAGTTCTAGATCCTTGAGGAATCGCCACACTGTCTTCCACAATGGTTGAACTAGTTTACAGTCCCACCAACAGTATAAAACTATTCCTATTTCTCTACATCCTCTCCAGCACCTGTTGTTTCCTGATTTTTTAATGATTGCCATTCTAACTGGTGTGAGATGGTATCTCCTTGTGGTTTTGATTTGCATTTCTCTGATGGCCAGTGATGATCAGCATTTTTTCATGTGTCTGTTTGCTGCATAAATGTCTTCTTTTGATAAGTATCTGTTCATATCCTCACCCACTTTTTGATGGGGTTGTTTGATTTTTTTCTTGTAAATTTGTTTGAGTTCTTTGTTGATTCTGGATATTAGCCCTTCGTCAGATGGGTAGATTGCAAAAATTTTCTCCCATTCTGTAGGTTGCCTGTTCACTCTAATAGTAGTTTCTTTTGCTGTACAGAAGCTCTTTAGTTTAATTAGATCCCATTTGTCAATTTTGGCTTTTGTTGCCATTGCAACATGGTAGCCGCTACCATGCCTGGCTAATTTTTTTTTTTTTTTTTTTTTTTTTTTGAGGTGAGGTCTCGAAATGTTGCCCAGGCTGGTCTCAAACTCCTGGGCTCAAGTGATCCTGCCACCTCGACATTCTTGCTTGCTGTAGGGAATCCATGATGCTATGATTATCGTGTTTAAAGAAATCAAAGACAAACTTCAAAATACCCAAAAGGGGCTGGGCTCAGTGACTCATGCCTGTAATCCTAGCACTTTGGGAGGCCAAAGCAGGCAGATCACTTGAGGCCGGGAGTTCGAGACCAGCCTGGCCAACATGGTGAAAACCCATCTCTACAAAAATACAAAAATTAGCTGGGTGTAGTGGTGCACACCTATAATCCCAGCTAATCAGGAGGCTGAGGTAGGAGAATCACTTGAACCTGGGAGGCAGAGTTTGCAGTGAACCAACATCACACCATTGCACCCTAGTCTGGGCGACAGAGCCAGACTTCGTCTCGGAAAAAAAAAAAAAAAAGGAACTGAAGGCTACTTTCCGAATAATTTCATTTTGTTCGCATTAATTATATTTTATTACAATTTAATTAGTACATCAAGCAATTTCATAAACAGAGTCAAATTGCCAAGATCTGGAATACTGAGCAAAGGTATAAGGTCTGTACTGAATGGGAAATGCTTTTTGAGAATGCATTGCTCAAAAGACTTTGAGGGTGTTGAAAGAAACTGTCATAAAATCCTACCATCAGTCTGACAAGACACGAAGTCTTTAAGACTTTAGGATGGCCAGGCGCAGTGGCTCACGCTTGTAATCCCAGCACTTTGGAAGGCTGAGGCGGGTGGATCACCTGAGATCAGGCATTTGAGACCCGCCTGGCCAGCATGATGAAACCCCATCTCTACTAAAAATACAAAAAATCAGCCGAGCATGGTGGCGCCGTGCCTGTAATCCCAGCTACTTGGTAGGCTGAGGCAGAAGAATTGCTTGAACCTGGGAGGCAGAGGTTGCAGTGAGCTGAGATGGTGCCATTGCACTCCAGCCTGGGCAACAAGAGTGAAACTCTGTCTCAAAAAACACCCAAAAAACAAACAAACAAAAAAACCAGGACTTTAGGGCCTGAGAAAATTGATGCCCTCTCATGCTGTCCAATGGGAGTGTGCATTGTTACAATGTTCCAGGAGGGCAACCTTGAAACATGTATCAACAGCCTAAAAACACTCTTTGACTAAATGTTTTTCTTCTAGCAATTTATACTAAGGAACCAATACCGATGCATACAAATATGTAGCTATGAGATTAGAAATAAAATAAATGTCAGAAAAGTGCGGGTGATTATGGGGTGATTGTTAAAGAAATCATGTACTTCCAAGAGAAAGGAGGAGAGTGCTGGGCACTTAGGGGACAGAGGTTCCAAGTGAGAGTCACTTTACAACATGCCAAGACCTAATTCTGTCACTTCTTTCCCAAGACTAGTGGACTTTTTATTTATTTTCTATTCATTTTAAAAATATGGGCTGGGCGCAGTGGCTCACGCCTGTAATCCCAATACTTTGGGAAGCCAAGGCGGGTGGATCACTTGAGGCCAGGAGTTCGAGACCAGCCTGGCCAACATGGTGAACCCCTGTCTCCACTAAAAATACAAAAAATTAGCGGGACATGGTGGAACTCGAGTAGCTCACCAGCTACTCACAAGGTCAGGAGTTTGAGACCAGCCTGGCCAATATGGTGAAACTCCGTCTCTACTAAAAACACAAAAATTAGCCTAGCGTGGTGGTGAGCACTTATAGTCCCAGGTATTTGGGAGGCTGAGGTAGGAGAATCGCTTAAACCCAGGAGTCAGAGGTTGCAGTGAGCCGAGATCGCACCACTGCACTCCAGCCTGGGCAACAGAGCAAAAAGTTCTGTCTCAATAAATAAATAAATAAATAATAAAAATATGGTATAACTTTTATTAGATGTAACTTTAGGGTACTTACTTTATTTAAACTTTCTGAGCATCAATTTTTCTTATTTAAGTGAGGATAGTGATATCTACACTGAAGCCTTATTGTAAGAAATAAATAGCTGGGTGCGGTGGCTCACACCTGTAATCCCAGAACTTTGGGAGTCTGAGGTGGGCTGATGACGAGGTCAGGAGATTGAGACCATCCTGGCCGACATGTGAAAACCCATCTCTACTAAAAATACAAAAATTAGCTGGGCGTGGCGGTGCGTGCCTGTAATCCCAGCTACTCAGGAGGCTGAGGCAGGAGAATCACTTGAACCAGGGAGTCAGAGGTTGCAGTGAGCCGAGATCACGCCACTGCACTCCAGCCTGGCGACAGAGTGGGACTCTGTCTCAAAAAAATAAAAACGAAAAAGAAAGAAAGAAGATAAAATACCCAACGTGTTTAGTTCATGTTTGCTACATATTGGACTCAATAAATAATAGCTAGTTTTTATTTTTGGTTTTTTAGACAAGATGATAGCTCACTGCAACCTTAACCTCCTGGACCCAAGGGGTCCTCCCACCTCAGCCTCTCAAAGTAGCTGGAACTACAGGTGTGAGCCACAACCCCGGGCTAATTTTTTGTTTTGTGTTTTTTGGAGAAACCTGGTTTTGCCATATTGCCCAGACTGGTCTCGAAGACCTGGGCTCAAGCAATTCACCCACCTCAGCCTCCCAAAGTGCTGGGATTACAGGCACGAGCCACCACGCCCAGCCTGATAGCTAGTTTTAATTTATTTAAAAAACAATGTAGGCCAGGCATGGTGGCACAGGCCTGTAATCCCAGCACTTTGGGAGGACAAGGCGGGCAGATCATGAGGTCAAGAGATTGAGACTATCCTGGCCAACACGGTGAAACCCTGTCTCTACTAAAAATACAAAAATTAGCTGGGCATGGTGGCACATGCCTATAGTCCCAGCTACTTGGGAAGTTGAGTAGCTAAGATTACAGGCATGTGCCACCATGCTTGGCTATTTTTTGTATTTTTAGTAGAGATGAGGTTTCACCATGTTGGTCAGGCTGGTCTCGAACTCCTGACCTCAGGTGATCCCCCGTCTCAGCCTCCCAAAGTGCTGGGATTATAGGCATGAGCCACCGCGCCTGGTCACGATATTCTCTTATATAACCACAGTACATTATCAACTCCTACATTCACTCTGTTATAATACTTTTATCTAATCCACCTTCCATACTCCAGTTTTTGTCATTTGATCTAACACATCTCTCACTCTACCACAGGATTCAGTGTAGTGTCAGGTATTGCATTTACTTGCATGTCTTTTTATCTTCTTTTTATATGGAAGATTTCCACAGCCTTTCTTTGTCTTTCATGATATTCACTTTTTTTTTTTTTTTTTTTTTGAGATGGAGTCTTGCTCTGTCACCTAGGCTGGAGTGCAGTGGCACGATCTCAGCTCACTGCAACCTCCGACTCCTGGATTTAAGCGATTCTCCTACCTCAGCCTCCCAAATACCTGGGACTACAAGTGCTCACCACCATGCTAGGCTAATTTTTGTGTTTTTAGTAGAGACGGAGTTTCACCATATTGGCCAGGCTGGTCTCAAACTCCTGACCTTGTGATCTTCCCGCCTCGGCCTCCCAAAGTGCTGGGATTACAGGTGTGAGCCACCGCACCCAGCCTTCACTTTTTTTTTTAAGAGACAGGGTCTTGCTCTGTTGCCCAGGCTGGAGTGCAGCGGCATGATCATAGCTCATTGGAGCCTCAAACTCCTGAACTCAAGTGATCCTCCTGTTCAGCCTCTGGAGTAGCTAGTGATACAGAAGCTAAAAAGACATTATTTAGGCAGATAGTGAAGGTAAGCGAGTTCTCAGCACGGCTTCCCTTTTAACAAAAAGCAGCTGCCAAATCATTTCTTTTCTAACAAAGAACAGCCTGTAAAATCGAGCTGCAGATATGGATAAGCAAGTTGGAAGTTTGCACGGGTGAATGCCGGTAGCTGTGCCCATAGAAAAGGGCTACCTGGAAGCCAGGTATGTTCAACATGGAAACTCCATCTTCCTTTTTCTTTGTCACCACATGTACAGTAAAGTCATGTACAGTAAAGTACAGTCAGCATGGCGCCGGCCAGGTAGAGAACCCATATGCATAATACAAGATAACCAGCATCTTTGCGCTATGTAAATGGGACACCTGATTTGAGCAATCTTTTGGGCCCTATGTAAATCAGACACCACCTCCTCAAGCTAGTCTATAAAACCATGTGCATTTCACCACAGACCTAGAAGACGCGCCCTCGGGAGCCCCTCTCTCTGCAGGAGGGAGATTTTCTCTTTTACCTATTAAACCTCCACTCTTAACCTCATTCCTTGTGTGTTTGCATCCTTGATTTCCTTGGTGTGAGGCAACCAACCTCAGATATTATCCCAGACGAACAACACCGCTTCACTAGGACCACAGGTGATAATTTTTAAAACTCTTTTTGTAGGGATGCGGTCTTGCTCACTGTGTTACCTAGGCTTGTCTTGAACTCCTGGCCTCAAGCAATCCTTCCACCTTTGCCTCCAAACTGCTGTGCTGGGATTACAGGCATGAGCCACCACACCTGGACTATATTCATTTTTTTATATTTTTTATTTTTGACACGGAGTTTTGCTTTTGTTGCCCATGCTGGAGTGCAATGGTACAATCTCAGCTCACCGCAACCTCTGCCTCCTGGGTTCAAGCGATTCTCCTGCCTCAGCCTCCCGAGTAGCTGGAATTACAGTCATGCTCCACCACACCTTTTAGTAGAGACAGGGTTTCTCCATGTTGGTCAGGCTGGTCTCCAACTCCCTACCTTAGGTGATCTGCCCACCTCGATCTCCCAAAGTGCTAGGATTACAGGCATGAGCCTGCACCCAGCCTATATTCACGTTTTTAATGAACACAGTCCACTCAATGTTTTTGAAATAAAATGTTTAATAATTTTTTTTGTTTGTTCAGTGTTTCTTTGTGATTGGATTTAGTCTGAAGTCTGTTCAACCTACGCCATGTCTTTTTATAATGCTGGGCTCCTGTAGAATTGCAGAAAAGAAAAAATATTATTTAATGATAACCCAAAACCTGGCCGGGCACAGTGGCTCATGCCTGTAATCCCAGCACTTTGGAAGGCCAAGGTGGGCAGATCAGCTGAGGTCAGGAGTTGGAGACCAGTCTGGCCAACATGGCAAAACTCCGTCTCTACTAAAAATACAAAAATTAAATGGGCCTAGTGGTACACGCCTGTAATCCCAGCTGCTTCAGAAGCTGCGGCAGGAGGATCACTTGCAGTTGGAGGTGGAGGCTGCAGTAAGCCAAGATCTTGCCACTGCACTCCAGCCTGGGTGACAGAGACTCTGTCTAAAAAATAAAAATAAAAAAGAGTAAAGATAACCCCAGACTGTGTTAAATCCATGTATCATCCACTCAACAGATCTTTACTCAGTGTCTACTGTGTTCCAGAGGGTATGAAATGAGCTGGGGATAATAAGAGGAATAAGCATGGCAGTTTTTCTAAAGAAGCTCTCAGGTCAGTAAGACCTAATGATTTGTATACAGCTCTAATACAAAAGAAAATGTCATAACAATTTTTTTAAATGCCATCCTATGGAAGAATTCAGGATGGCACGCATTCACCTTTGCCTTCATAAAGGAGGTAGCTTCTGAGCTGATATGTGAAGAATGAGAATATGATCAGTCATTCAAATGGCAGATGAGATGCAGAGGTGACAATGTGGCTTATTCTGGGAAGAGTAAGTTGCTTAGTAAGTTTATGGGCCAGAGTGATGTAAGAAGTTGTAGGGGGTAAGATTAGACAGTGTTCGGCTGGGCGCGGTGGCTCACACTTGTAATCCCAGCACTTTGGGAGGCTGAGGCAGGTGGATCACTGGAGGTTAAGAGTTCAAGACCAGCCTGGCCAACATGACGAAACCTCATTTCTACTAAACATATAAAAATTAGCCAGGCATGGTGGCAGGCACCTGTAGTCCCAACTACTCAGGAGACTGAGGCAGGAGAATCACCTGAACCCAGAAGGTGGAGGTTACGGTGAGCCGGGATCACGCCACTGCAATCTGCCTGGGTAACAGAATGAGACTCCTATCCCCCCCCAAAAAAAAAAAAAAATTAGACAGTGTTTCAGGCCACTACCTGAAGGCTATTAAAGATCAGAGGGTGTGATTACATTTAAAAATTAGAAAGATCACTTTGGGTAAGTGTGGGGAAAGGTTTGCAGTAAGGGGAAACTGGAAGGAAGGATGCCGGTATAATTTAGTTGAGTAACAAGGATCCATACCATATGAGCGAAGATATAAAGAGCTAATTAGAAGCAGGATGGAACGAGAATCCACTCTGAAGACAACTTCCAATCCTTCCAGCTTCCATGCTCAGTTTTGCATAATACACCAGTTCTTCAATCTAAACATCACACCTTCCCACTTCACTTCCTCCCCCAAGCAGATTATTTCCTGGTTCATTGTGCCAGACACTCTCATTAATGCCATAAATTTCCTTTCCCCATGGTCTTTCTATTGCTCCTGTCCAAGCAACTTTCATCCTCCAACATCTACCTTCCCTGCACATGCACTCAGGCTACTAAGTGCTGCCAAAAGAGGCCACCAACTTCACAGGTAGTACCACGATGAATAAATGGTCGCCAATCTCAAATGGGCTCTCGATGATGCTCAGTCAAAAGACCACCTTCCCCATGTTGGCTCACTCTCCTCTTCTTTGCAACCGCTTTCTTTTCTCAGTTTTCTCAAAGTCCCACTTCCCCTTACACTCTCAGCAGATGACCTTTCCTCTTGCACCAGAAAAAAAAAGAGAAATTATCAGGTAAGAACTATGCCAGCCTCCTACCACCAAACCTACTGCCTAATCTTTCCTTTCACCTCCCTAGGATCTCCTTTCCTCCTGCCTTACCAGATATCTCAGCCCATCAAGTACTCCTTTTTTAATCTCTATCTTCAACCTCTCCCTCTCTACTGTCCCTTCTGCTCAGCGTTTAATATATGGAAGCCTTTCCCCACAAACTGTCCATTGACTAGCTCCTCCATGTGCTGTTAAATCTACCTACCTCTTTTCCCCTCTCCGCTGCCAAATTTCTTGAAGTTGCCTCCCTTCCATCACTTCCCATCTTCCTCAGCCTGAACTGGCTTCTGTCGCAGAAGGCACCTCGAAATCAAGTCCAAAATTGAACTCATCTTCTGTATCAAACCCGTTTCTCCTATCAGTCCTCCCCATTTCAGCAAACAGCAGCAATACCCCATTGGTTAATCCAGAAATAGGATTTATGCTTCACTCCTTCTTTCCACTTCCCAAAACATTCAGTTGATTCACCAAGTCTTGTTAATTCTGTCACCTCAATATCGTCCAGTTTTTTTCATCCATCGCCATTGCTACTGGCCTAGCCGTGTGATCACCGTCTCTCACTTGGATGATGGGAACAACTTTCTGACTGGTTTTCCCTGCATTTGTGTCTGTTTTTCTCAACCATTTTTTCCACTATCGCCCCCTATGGAGCATGTTAGATTTTTTTCCCCAAATTGTTCCTTCCCCCACCATAAAATTTTAATACCACAAATGTACCATATATCTGCTCATGTATGTATATCTATCCTTTGTTCATAAGAGAGTAAGGTCTTTTTGTCCCCCAAGAACCAGTTTTTGTCCCCTTCAAGTATAATATTGATTTCATTGAGAATGAATAATTTACACTCACTATCTTTAATTTGTTCTCTGCCGTGTAGCCAGCGTGATCTTTAAAAAGCAAATCTAATCATGTCATTTCCCCATTTAAAACACTTCAGTGACATCCCATGGTCCTTAGGATGAGATCCAAATCCTCACCGAGAGCTACAATACTGCAAATAATCTCATCCGCACTCTCACCCCACTCATGCCCTATATTTCAGGCTTCTCTAACAGGCTTTCACTTCAATTTTCTCTTGCCTCTTATTTTCTCTACTTGGAATGTAGTATTCTTCCCTTCCCTCCATGCATCCTCGGGTTACAGCTCACAGTCATTCCAGTAACCCTTGGGCTACCTTGGGATCCCATAGGTTACTACAAGTGCCTTCTTCTTTCCCTCAACCAATATTGAACAAGTTTAAATATTGAACTTTTAAAACGTTAGCATAAGAATCAATATAAACACATATATTAGCTTTAATTAACACTTTTTTCCCCCAAGAAACACTTTACAACTTTACAACTTAAAAAAGGAAAAAAAGTCAGTCCCATTTTATTTTACGTTTTTTTTTGTCTTAGTCTCGCTCTGTCACTCAGGCTGCAGTTCAATGGCATTATCTCGGCTTACTGCAACTTCTGCCTCCCAGGTTCAAGCCACTCTTCTGCCTCAGCCTCCTGAGTAGCTGGAATTACAGGCATATGCTACTAGGCTCGGCTAATTTTTTGTATTTTTAGTAGAGACAGGGTTTCACCATGTTGGCCAGGCTGGCCTTGAACTCCTGACCTCAAGCAATCCACCTGCCTCATCCTCCCAAAGTGCTGAGATTACAGGGGTGAGCCACACGCTCCGCCAAAAGTGCCAATCCCATTTTTTATACATGATCCCAGCTGTGTTAAACAAAGCCTGGAGGAAATTTCTGAAATGTCTTTATGAACATTAGGATTATCAGTATTTATTGTATACTTTCCATATTTTTTATTCTAAGCTTTTCTTGTATTTATAGTAGTAGAAAAGAGAAAGTAAAGTAAAACCTACAACTGTCAAAAAACATCCTGTAGGCTATTTTTTAAGGTGAATATATCAACGTATATAAATCTAGGATCGTTTACTATCACCATGTACGAGACCTATCTGCTTCAATTCTCCTTATCCCTCTTTTACAAACTGGTTTGCTTAAGTAGGGGCTTTAGAGACAATATGTCCTTCTCCCAAATCCTTTGGCAGAATTATGAGGTGGTAATTAGATTGCATAGGGAAATCTAAAAAACAAAACAAACAAACAACAACATAAACCTAGGAATGAATTTATCCAAAGAAGTGAAAGAGCTCCAAAAGGGAACACTATACAACACTAATGAAAGAAATCAAAGAGGACACCAAAAAATGGAAAGGTAGATCTCCCATACTTGTGGATTGGAATAATCAACATTGTTAAAATGTCTATACTACCCAAAGGAATCTACAGATTCAATGCAATCCTTATCAAAATACCAATGACATTCTTCACAGAAATAGAAAAAAAAATTCTAACATGTATATGGAACTACAAAAGATCCCACATAGCTGCTAGTCTCTTCAACAAATTGTGCTGGGAAAACTGGACATCCATATGCAGAAGAATGAAACTAGATCCCCATCTTTCACTATATATAAAAATCAACTTAAAATGGATTAAAGATTAAATGTAAGACCTGAAACTATAAAACTATTAAAAGAAAACGTTGGGGAAATGATAGAGGACATTGGTCTGGGCAAAGAATTTTTGGGTAAGATCTCAAAAGCATAGGCAACAAAAGCATAGAAAGGCAAAAGGGATTTTGTTGAGCTAAAAAAGCTTCTGTAGAGCAAAGGAAGCAATTAAAAAAGTGAAGAGACAACTTACAGAATGGGAGAAAATATCTGCGAACTATCCACATGACAGAGTTTGGATATTTGTCCCCTGAGCTCTCAGGTTGAAATGTGATTCTCAGTGTTGGAGGTGGGGCCTGGTGGGAGGTGACTGGATCATGATGGCAAATTTCTCACGAATCATTTAGCACCATCCTGTTGGTGCTGTCCTCACACTGTTGCGGGATTTTTAAGGAATCAGAGAGACTGATGGGGTTCAGGAGGATATTTATTATTTAGGTGCACCAGCCCAGTCAGATTAACATCCAAAGGACTGAGCCCTGAACAAAGAGTTAAGTTACCCTTTAAGCATTTCATGGGTTGGGGGAGATCTGTGCAAGGGGAAGCATATTACAGAAGCAAGAAAAAAAGACAGTTATTCAATTGAGACATGCAGACATGCATTACATCATTCCTTACTTTTCAAGGAAAAACATGTTTTGTGACTTGAGTCTGTCTAGTGACCTTGCAGCTGCACAGCTAGGGAAACAGGGTCTTCACAATGCCTGGGAAGGGAGGAGAGATAAGGCTCACTAGCCACAGAAAAACAGGCAGTTAATTTTGAAAGGACTCCGGGTCTTTATCTTTCTCAGGGGGAATTGGGTTTTCTTACATACAGCTGAGTTTCTGCTTACACACTCTTTAATTTCTTTTAATTCCTGTTCCATTCCCCTCTTTGGTGCTTTTTAAAACAAAAGTGTTAATAGAAAGGACCACTATTTGCCACCTTCTCATGGAGCTGAGCTTCTGCTTCTACTGGCAGTGGCTGATATTTGGTTAATGCCATCAACTACGCAGTAGTGTGTTGGGTTACTATTGCCTTTATAGTTGACTGAACACTTCTAATAAACAGGGGTAAAAGGCAAGGGAGGATGAGGCAGATGCCAAGAATAAGCAAGAACCCACAAATGAGGGTTTTGAATCCTCCAAAGGTTGAGAACCTTCCTCCAAACAAGGAATCTGGGGACCACCTGGACCAAGTCTGAACTGGAACATGGGCCAACTTGCACATTCTAGTGTGATTTCCATGACAGCTCAGCCATTATCATTTCTAGGCAACAGTTGGTTAAATTTTCTACATACTCTTCCTTCTGAGGCTAAGAGGTAATCTAAAGCCAATCTATTTTGATATATGGCATTTCTCATTTGTGTTGCTTGTATTGCCAATAAATCTAGTGCCCTTGATGTTTCACTGGTTATAAATTCTAGGACTGCCTGCAACCTTATGATGCGGTTGAGCATATAGGTTGGGGTGTGGTACCCCCATGACCCATCTGCAATCAGTAGCTGGCCCAGAGTATTTAATGATTCTTTCAGGAGGCCATTCATTATCTTTCCAGGCTCCTATTGAGAGGCGAAGCCAGCTGGACTTCCTGGGTCGGGTAGGGACTTGGAGAACCTTTCTGCCTAGCTAAAGGTTTGTAAATGCACCAATCAGCACTCTATGTCTAGCTAGTCAGATAGGGGACTTGGAGAACTTTTTTGTTTAGCTAAAGGATTGTAAATGCATCAATCAGTGCTGTGTGTCTAGTTAAAGGTTTGTAAATGCACCAATCAGCACTCTTTAAAATGGACCAATTAACGCTCTGTAAAATGGACCAATCAGCAGGATGTGGGGAGGGCCAAATAAGGGAAAAAAGGCTGCCCACCCAAGCCAGCAGAGGCAACCCACTCTGGTCCCCTTCCATGCTATGGAAATTTTGTTCTTTTGCTCTTTGCAATAAATCTTACCGCTGCTCACTCTTTGGGTCTGCACTACCTTTATGAGCTGTAACACTCACCATGAAGGTCTGCAGCTTCACTCCTGAAGCCAACCAGACTATAAACCCACCAAGAGGAACTAACAGCTCCAGATATGCCACCTTTATGAGCTGTAACACTCACCGCGAAGGTCTGGGGCTTCACTCCTGAAGTCAGTGAGACCACGAACCCACCAGAAGGAATAAACTCCGGACACCTCTGAACATTTGAAGGAACAAACTCCAGACACACCATCTTTAAGAATTGTAGGCCTGCCGTGGTGGCTCACGCCTGTAATCCCAGCACTCTGGGAGGCCGAGGCAGGCAGATCACGAGGTCAGGAGATTGAGACCATCCTGGCTAACGTGGTGAAACCTCCTCTCCACTAAAAATACAAAAAATTAGCTGGGCATGATGGCAGGCACCTGTAATCCCAGCTAATCTGGAGTCTGAGGCGGGAGAATGACATGAATCTGGGAGGTGGAGCTTGCAGTGAGCCAAGATTACACCACTGCACTCACTCCAGCCTGGGCAACAGAGCGAGAATCTGTCTCAAAAAAAAAAAAAAAAAAACAAAAACAAAAAACTGTAACACTCACCGTGAGGGTCCGCAACTTCATTCTGGAAGTCAGCAAAACCAAGAACCCACCAGAAGGAACCAATTCTGGACACACTATGTCCACATCCTTTTTGATATTTGTGTCTATTTTTGTGATTATATTTCTTCTAGTTCTTCTTTTATTTTCATCATAAACTTGATATCCTAAGAGTTCCCCTTGCTTTAGAGGAATTAGAAAGAAGGATGGTTTGATTGTTCCTAACACACATGCCTCATCCATTTAGCCAGCAGTTGCCAATATGCCCATGCTCTGCAGATCCAATATAGGCCAGAGGGTACCTTCCAAGCATTTGAAGCCTCTAGCTGATTCCAAGTGTGGCTTAGAGTAGAGAATTGAGAAAAAGGGTTTGGATCTGTAAGTAGGAGTCGTTCTGAGTGTTTCTCCATTGAGTTTTGTTTTTAGTCTCATAATTCTGTTGCCCTAGGCAAGTTGTTTCTCCTACTGCCTCTGTGAAAGCCTTTCCCCATCAGGCAATACAGTACTTTCCAATTATGGAGGTTTATAACAACCAAGCACTGGCTGAGGCTGTTGGTTCACTGGCAGGGTTAGGCAAAGTGAAGTTATCTTGTGGCATTAATTCCTTTGCCTCCCATGGCCACTGGTCCCCCCATATTAGTTCTTCCACATACACAGCATGAGGAAATTCCTAAGCTGCCAGCTATGTTTTCAGCTACTTGAGCAAATCAGTTTTTGATTGATGGGGAAAGCTCAGGCACTGGCTGATCAAAATGCTTATAGAATGACTTATGGACCCAGAATTGAGGGGTTGGATGCATTTGAGTCCTTCTAGTCTTTTTGACAATTAGTAGTGGAACTCCAAATCCTGCCCCTTGTCTATCAACTCGTAATAGTGCTGTCTGCCCTGTAGACCAAAAATGTGGCTCTGGCTTTAAGATAGTAAAATTTAAAGGATTGCATGTCCTTGTCTTATAATTTGGTTTGGTTGACATACTACTTAGCAGAGCAGTCCTTCCTGAATATAAGTGTTCAAGCTGTGTTAGCTTAGACCACTGGATGTTACAGTCTGGGCATCCAATTTGTGGTTCTCCGTATGGATGTTTAGGACTGTTGCTGCTAAGCCTCTCTTGTGTCAAACTATTGCAGACTGCTTCTAGTTTTTTAGGATTATGAACATACGTGGCATGGCAGGCATCAAAGTACAAGGAAATAGGCCCTTTATAGGTGGGAGGGGCTTCTTTGGTTGGAGCTATAAGCTCTCCTTTTTTTCCCTCTGATTTAATATGTATTTCAAACCAGAATTCATAGAGTAAGAGCTTAGGGTCATAACGTACATATAGCTGATTATTATCTGGGTCACAGACTGAATAGGTGGTCTGGTTGTATCAGCGTGTTCCTAACTTGGTTCCTGTACATTCATAGTAAGAATGGTACAGTAGAGTTTTAACTGTGGTATTCCTTACCCAGGTAGTGTGTACACACTATGGGCATCCTTCTAGAGATTTCTCCCCTTTTGGTATAGGCAGAAATGGTAAGAACATTAGTGTATGTAATAGAAACATGCTTACACTACTCATGGGCATGGCAAACCTTCCTCTGGGCATAGACATTTGCAGCTTTTGCAGTAATAACGTAACAACAGAACAATCCGTATGGACAGAATTATAACTAGACTTATGAATTGTATCCACATTTACTTATCCAGAGATGGTCCTCTTAGCTTTGGCAGTGCGTAGACTAGTCAGCTTCCAGGATGTGACTAGAGCAGAGCTTGCAGGATCCTCAAGCTTCAGCCATGCATAGACTGATCAGCTTCCAGTGTGGTCAGAGCAGGGCAGTTGTCCTTCTTACTGGTTGTTGGGTTTCGCTGTAGGACTATTCAGGTGGGACAATCTGGATCTTGTTGGCTAATCCACTGGTCGTTGTCAGGAGTCACTGTTGCCACTGGTTTCAGCCGGCTATGGTGAATCTAAGGTGTGACACCTGCAACTTTAACAGCAGCGGGAGTAGACATGATCACATTATGGGGCCCATCCCATAAGGGCCCTAGGGTTGTTGGATTCTACCTTTTAAACCAGATAGAGTCCCCTGGCTTATGTGGATACACTGGGTCTGTTAGACTTGTACGTATCCTTTCCCTTACCCAGCCTTGCACCTCCTGCATTGCCACTCCCAAAGCCTGCATCTATTTTATAAGGGTTAGCTCTCCTAACTCCTCTAAATCCCCTCTAATTTGATTAATGATTGGGGTGGTCTTCTGAGCAATATTTCATAGGGCGAATACCCAGTTTGTTTTGTAGATGTACACCTGACCTGGAGGAGGACCATGGGCAAGACCTGATCCCATCCACCTTCCCTGAACTCTGGTCGGCAGGCTGTGTGCAGTTTCCATTTGATCTTTAAAAGTTGAGGCCGGGCACGGTGGCTCACACGTGTAATCCTAGCACTTTGGGAGGCTGAGGTGGGCAGATCACAAAGTCAGAAGATCAAGACCATCCTGGCTGACATGGTGTGAAACCCCGTCTCTGCAAAAAAACACAAAAAATTAGCTGGGCGTGGTGGCGGGCGCCTGTAGTCCCAGCCACTAGGAAGGTTGAAGGAGGAGAATGGCGTGAATCGGGAGGCAGAGCTTGAGGTGAGCCGAGATGGTGCCACTGCACTCCAGCCTGGGCAACAGAGTGAGACTCCGTCTCAAAAAATAATAATAAATAAATAAATAAATAAATAAATATAAGTTGAGTCAGCTGTTGTACTATTTCTGCCACAAATGCAGGACCCTTGTCTGATCCTAGGGTTAAAGGCAATTCAAACCTTGGTATGATGTCTTTTAGTAGCATCTTTGTCACCTCTCATGCCTTTTCAGTCCTGATGGGAAAGGCCTCCACCCACCCTGAGAAGGTGCGAACACACACTAGCATATACCGGTAACCTCCTGCTTGAGACAACTCAGTAAAGTCTACAAGGAGGTTCTCACAAGGCACAGCTCCTATTTCCTGAATTCCTGGGGGTCGAGTAGATCCTTGTTTTGGATTATTCCAGGCACAGGACAGACGTTGTTTGCAAACAGCACAGGTGATGGCATAAAGCCATGGCACATAGAAGTGTCCGACCTATCAATGTCTCTAGGGCTGTCCTTCCAATGTGTATTCCTGGATGGATCTGCTTCACAAACCTTGGGGCTATTGTCTCTGGGATGGCTAGCCTTCCGTCAGAGAACAGCCACCATCCACCTTTAATGTATTTCCCCGTTTCCTGACCAAACCAAGCTTTTTCACTTGAATAGTAATTGGGTAACTCTGGCAAAGGGAGCTCCATAAGGAGAGGCATTACTAGAGTTCTTTCTTCAGGTAAAGCCTTGCTCATTGCTGCCCGCTGAGCCTCTAGGCCTGCCTTTCTATCGCCCTGTGCCTCATAGCTTTTCCCAATTTGTTGACCTTTTCAATGAATGACAGCCACCTTTTCCGGAACCCATATGCCATCTAATAATGGTAAAATTTCCTCTTTATTTTTTTTGCTTTTTTTCAGGGGTTTATTAGTCAAAATATATATGTAGCAGAATCCATACATGCAGAAATTACTCGTTCCTTTTTGACAAGTACAAAAAAAAGGGATGGAATATTACTTCCACCCACACTCTTTTTTTTTTATTATTATACTTTAAGTTCTAGGGTACATGTACACAACGTGCAGGTTTGATACATAGGTATACATGTACCATGTTGGTTTGCTGCACCCATCAACTCATCGTTAACATTAGATATTTCTCCCAATGCAATCCCTCCCACAGCCCCACAGCGCCCGACAGGCCCTGGTGTGTGATGTTCCCCACCCTGTGTCCAAGTGATCTCATTGTTCAACTCCTACCTATGAGTGAGAACATGCGGTGTTTGGTTTTCTGTTCTTGCGATAGTTTGCTCAGAATGATGGTTTCCAGCTTCATCCATGTCCCTGCAAAGGAGGTGAATTCATCCTTTTTTATGGCTGCGTAGTATTCCATGGTGTATATGTGCCACATTTTCTTAATCCAGTCTCTATCAGTGATGGACATTTGGGACATTTGGGTTGGTTCCAAGTCTTTGCTATTGTGAATAGTGACACAATAAACATACGTGTGCATGTGTCTTTATAGTAGCATGATTTATAATCATCTGGGTATATGGCCAGTAATGGGATTGCTGTGTCAAATGGTATTTCTAGTTCTAGATCCTTGAGGAATCTTCCACAATGGTTGAACTAATTTACACTCCCACCAACAGTGTAAAAGTGTTCCTATTTCTCCACATCCTCTCCAGCATCTGTTGCTTCCTGAATTTTTAATGATTGCCATTCTAACTGGAGTGAGATGGTATCTCATTGTGGTTTTGATTTGCATTTCTCTGATGACCAGTGATGATGAGCATTTTTTCATGTGTCTGTTCGCTGCATAGATGTCTTCTTTTGAGAAATGTCTGTTCATATCCTTTGCCCACTTTTTGATGGGGTTGTTTGTTTTTTTCTTATAAATTTGTTTGAGTTCTTTGTAGATTCTGGATATTAGCCCTTTGTCAGATGGGTAGATGGCAAAAATTTTCTCCCATTCTGTAGGTTGCCTGTTCACTCTGATGGCAGTTTCTTTTGCCATGCAGAAGTTCTTTAGTTAAATTAGATCCCATTTGTCAATTTTGGCTTTTGTTGCATTGCTTTTGGTGTTTTAGTCATGAAGTCCTTGCCCATGTCTATGATTTGAATGGTATTACCTAGGTTTTCTTCTAGGGTTTTTATGGTTTTAGGTCTATCATTTAAGTCTTTAATCTATCTTGAATTACTTTTTGTATAAGGTGTAAGGAATGGATCCTGTTTCAGCTTTCTACATATGGCCAGCCAGTTTTCCCAGCACCATTTATTAAATAGGGAATCCTTTCCCCATTTCTTGTTTTTCTCAGGTTTGTCAAAGATCAGATGGTTATAGATGTGTGGTATTATTTCTGAGGCCTCTGTTCTGTTCCATTGCTCTATATATCTGTTTTGGTACCAGTAATATGCTGTTTTGATTACTGTAGCCTTGTAGTATAGTTTGAAGTCAGGTAGTGTGATGCCTCCAGCTATGTTCTTTATGCTTAGGATTGTCTTGGCAATGTAGGATCTTATTTGGTTCCATATAAATTTTAAAGTAGTTTTTTTCTAATTCTGTGAAAGTCATTGGTAGCTTGATGGGGATGGCATTGAACCTATAAATTACCTTGGCAGTATGGCCATTTTCATGCCTTTGATATTGATTCTTCCTATCTATGAGCATGGAATATTCTTCCATTTGTTTGTGTCCTCTTTTATTTTGTTGAGCGGTGGTTTGTACTTTTCCTTGAAGAGGTCCTTCACATCTCACATCCCTTGAAAGGTGGATTCCTAGGTATTTTATTCCCTTTGTAGCAATTGTGAATGGGAGTTCACTCATGATTTGGCTCTCTGCTTGCCTATTAATGATGTATATGAATGCTTGTGATTTTTGCACTTTGATTTTGTGTCCTGAGACTGCTGAAGTTGCTTGTCAGCTTAAGGAGAATTTGGGCCTAGACAATGGGGGTTTCTTTCTTTTTTTTTTTTTATTATACTTTAAGTTCTAGGGTACATGTGCACAACGTGCAGGTTTGTCACATATGTATACATGTGCCATGTTGGTGTGCTGCACCCATTAAACTCGTCATCTACATTAGGTATATCTCCTAATGCTATCCCTCGCCTCCCCCCACAATAGGACCTGGTGTGCGATGTTCCCCTTCCTGTGTCCAAGTGATCTCATTGTTCAATTCCCACCTATGAGTGAGAACATGTGGTATTTGGTTTTCTGTTCTTGTGATAGTTTGCTCAGAACGATAGCTTCCAGCTGCATCCATGTCCCTACAAAGGACATGAACTCATTCTTTTTTATGGCTGCATAGTATTCCATGGTGTATATGTGCCACATTTTCTTAATCCAGTCTGTCACTGATGAACATTTGGGTTGATTCCAAGTCTTTGCTATTGTGAATAGTGCCACAATAAACATATGTATGCATGTGTCTTTATAGCAGCATGACTTATAATCCTTTGGTATATCCCCAGTAATGGGATGACTGGGTCAACTGGTATTTCTAGTTCTAGATCCTTGAGAAATCGCCACACTGTTTTCCACAGTGGTTGAACTAGTTTACAGTCCTACCAACAGTGTAAAAGTGTTCCTATTTCTCCACATCCTCTCCAGCACCTGTTGTTTCCTGATTTTTTAATGATTGCCATTCTAACTGGTGTGAGATGGTATCTCATTGTGGTTTTGATTTGCATTTCCCTGATGGCCAGTGATGACGAGCATTTTTTCATGTGTCTGTTGGCTGTATGAATGTCTTCTTTTGAGAAGTGTTTGTTCATATCCTTTGCCCACTTTTTGATGGGGTTGTTTTTTTCTTGTAAATTTGATTGAGTTCTTTATAGGTTTTGGATATTGGCCCTTTGTCAGATGGGTAGATTGCAAAAATTTTCTCCCATTCTGTAGGTTCTCTGTTCACTCTGATGGTAGTTTCTTTTGCTGTGCAGAAGCTCTTTAGTTTAATTAGATCCCATTTGTCAATTTTGGCTTTTGTTGTCATTGCTTTTGGTGTTTTAGAAATGAAGTCCTTGCCCATGCCTATGTCCTGAATGATATTACCTAGGTGTTCTTCTAGGGTTTTTATGGTTTCAGTATAACATTTAAGTCTCTAATCCATCTTGAATTAATTTTTGTATAATGAGTAAGGAAAGGATCCAGTTTCAGCTTTCTACTTATGGTTAGCCAATTTTCCCAGCACCATTTATTAAATAGGGAATCCTTTCCCCATTTCTTGTTTTTGTCAGGTTTTTCAAAGATCAGATGGCTGTAGATGTTTGGTATTATTTCTGAGGGCTCTGTTCTGTTCCATTTGTCTAGATCTCTGTTTTGGTACCAGTACCATGCTGTTTTGGTTACTGTAGCCTTGTAGTATAGTTTGAAGTCAGGTAGCATGATGCCTCCAGCTTTGGTCTTTTGGCTTAGGATTGTCTTGGCAATGCGGGGTCTTTTTTGGTTCCATATGAACTTTAAAGCAGTTTTTTCCAATTCTGTGAAGAAAGTCATTGGTAGCTTAATGGGGATGGCATTGAATCTATAAATTACCTTGGGCAGTATGGCCATTTTCACAATATCGATTCTTCCTATCCATGAGCATGGTATATTCTTCCATCTGTTTGTGTCCTCTTTTATTTCACTGAGAAGTGGTTTGTAGTTCTCCTTGAAGAGTCCCTTTATATCCCTTGTAAGTTGGATTCCTAGGTATTTTATTCTCTTTGAAGCTATTGTGAATGGGAGTTCATTCATGATTTGGCTCTCTGTTTGTCTGTTACTGGTGTATAAGAATGCTTGTGATTTTTGCACATTGATTTTGTATCCTGAGACTTTGCTGAAGTTGCTTATCAGCTTAAGGAGATTTTGGGCTGAGACAATGGAGTTTTCTAAATATACAATCATGTCATCTGCAAACAGGGACAATTTGACTTCTTCTTTTCCTAAGCGAATACCCTTGATTTCTTTCTCTTGCCTGATTGCCCTAGCCAGAACTTCCAACACTATGTTGAATAGGAGCGGTGAGAGAGGGCGTCCCTGTCTTGTGCCAGTTTTCAAAGGGAATGCTTCCAGTTTTTGCCCATTCAGTATGACATTGGCTGCAGGTTTGTCATAAACAGCTCTTATTATTTTGAGATACGTTCCATCAACACTGAATTTATTGAGAGTTTTTAGCATGAAGGGCTGTTGAATTTTGTCAAAGGCCTTTTCTGCATCTATTGAGATAATCATGTGGTTTTTGTCTTTGGTTCTGTTTGTATGCTGGATTACGTTTATTGATTTGCATATGTTGAACCAGCTTTGCATTCCAGGGATGAAGCCCACTTGATCATGGTGGATAAGCTTTTTGATGTGCTGGTGGATTCAGTTTGCCAGTATTTTATTGAGGATATTTGCATCGGTGTTCATCAGGGATATTGGTCTAAAATTCTCTTTTTTTGTTGTGTCTCTGTCAGGCTTTGGTATCAGGATCATGTTGGCCTCATAAATTGAGTTAGGGAGGATTCCCTCTTTTTCTATTGATTGGAATAGTTTCAAAAGGAATAGTACCAAATCCTCCTTGTATCTCTGGTAGAATTCGGCTGTGAATCCGTCTGGTCCTGGACTTTTTTTGGTTGGTAGGGCGTTAATTATTGCCTCAATTTCAGAGCCTGCTATTGGTCTATTCAGGGATTCAACCTCTTCCTGGTTTAGTCTTGGGAGGGTGTAAGTGTTCAGGAAATTATCTATATCTTCTAGGTTTTCTAGTTTATTTGCGTAGAGGTGTTTATAGTATTCTCTGATGTTAGTTTGTATTTCTGCGGGGTCGGTGGTGATATCCCCTTTATCATTTTTTATTGCATCTATTTGATTCTTCTCTCTTTTCTTCTTTATTAGTCTTGCTAGCGGTCTATCAATTTTGTTGATCTTTTCAAAAAACCAGCTCCTGGATTCATTGATTTTTTTTTGGAGGGTTTTTTGTGTCTCTATCTCCTTCAGTTCTGCTCTGATCTTAGTTATTTCTTGCCTTCTGCTAGCTTTTGCATATGTTTGCTCTTGCTTCTCTAGTTCTTTTAATTGTGATGTTAGGGTGTCCATTTTAGATCTTTCCTGCTTTCTCTTGTAGGCATTTAGTGCTATAAATTTCCCTCTACACACTGCTTTAAATGTGTCCCAGAGATTCCAGTATGTTGTGTCTTTGTTCTCATTGGTTTCAAAGAACATCTTTATTTCTGCCTTCATTTCGTTATGTACCCAGTAGTCATTCAGGAGCAGGTTGTTCAGTTTCCATGTAGTTGAGTGATTTTGATTGAGTTTCTTAGTCCTGAGTTCTAGTTTGATTGCATTGTGGTCTGAGAGACAGTTTGTTATAATTTCTGTTCTTTTACATTTGCTGAGGAGTGCTTTACTTCCAACTATGTGGTCAATTTTGGAATAAGTGCAATGTGGTGCTGAGAAGAATGTATATTCTGTTGATTTGGGGTGGAGAGTTCTGTAGATGTCTATTAGGTCCACTTGTTGCAGAGTTGAGTTCAATTCCTGGATATCCTTGTTAACTTTCTGTCATTGATCTGTCTAATGTTGGCAGTGGGGTGTTGAAGTCTCCCATTATTATTGTATGGGAGTCTAAGTCTCTTTGTAAGTCTCTAAGGACTTGATTTATGAATCTGGGTGCTTCTGTATTGGGTGCATATATGTTTAGGATAGTTAGCTCTTCCTGATGAATTGATCCCTTTACCATTATGTAATGGGCTTCTTTGTCTCTTTTGATCTTTGATGGTTTAAAGTCTGTTTTATCAGAGAATTAGATTGCAACCCCTGCTTTTTTTTGTTGTCCATTTGCTTGGTAGATCTTCCTCCACCCCTTTATTTTGAGCCTATGTGTGTCGCTGCATGTGAGATGGGTCTCCTGAATACAGCAAACTGATGGGTCTTGATTCTTTATCCAATTTGCCAGTCTGTGTCTTTTAATTGGAGCATTTAGTCCATTTACATTTAAGGTTAATATTGTTATGTGTGAACTTGATCCTGTCATTATGATATTAGCTCGTTATTTTGCTCGTTAGTTGATGCAGTTTCTTCCTAGCACCGATGGACTTTACATTTTGATATGTTTTTGCAATGGCTGGTACCGGTTGTTCTTTTCCATGTTTAGTGCTTCCTTCAGGATCACATGTAGGGCAGGCCTGGTGGTGACAAAATCTCTAAGCATTTGCTTGTCTGTAAAGGATTTTATTTCTCCTTCACTTATGAAACTTAGTTTGGCTGGATATGAAATTCTGGGTTGAAAATTCTTTTCTTTAAGAATGTTGAATATTGGCCCCCACTCTCTTCTGGCTTGGAGAGTTTCTGCCGAGAGATCTGCTGTTAGTCTGATGGGCTTCCCTTTGTGTGTAACCCGACCCTTCTCTCTGGCTGCCCTTATCATTTTTTCCTTCATTTCAACTTTGGTGAATCTGACAATTATGTGTCTTGGAGTTGCTCTTCTCGAGGAGTATCTTTGTAGCATTCTCTGTATTTCCTGAATTTGAATGTTGGCCTGCCTTACTAGGTTCAGGAAGTTCTCCTGGTTGATATCCTGCAGTGTTTTCCAACTTGGTTCCATTTTCCCCGTCACTTTCAGGCACACCAATCAGATGTAGATTTGGTCTTTTCACATAATCCCATATTTCTTGGAGGCTTTGTTCATTTCTTTTTACTCTTTTTCTCTACTTCTCTTCTCACTTCATTTCATTCATTTGATCTTCAATCACTGATACTCTTTCTTGCAGTTGATCGAGTCAGTTACTGAAGCTTGTGCATTTGTCATGTAGTTCTCGTGTCATGGTTTTCATCTCTATCAGTTCTTTTAAGGTCTTTTCTGCATTGATTATTCTAGTTATCCATTCACCCATTCTTTTTTCAAGGTTTTTAGTTGCTTTGCACTGGTTACGTAGTTCCTCCTTTAGCTCTGAGAAGTTTGATTGACTGAAGCTTTCTTCTCTCAACTCGTCAAAGTCATTCTCCATCCAGCTTTGTTCTGTTGCTGGCGATGAGCTGTGTTCCTTTGGAGGGGGAGATTCACTCTGATTTTTTGAATTTCCAGCTGTTCTGCACTGCTTTTTCCCCATCTCTGTGGTTTTATCTGCCTTTGGTCTTTGATGATGGTGACGTACTGATGGGATTTTGGTGTGGATGTCCTTTCTGTTTGTTAGTTTTCCTTCTAACAGTCAGGATCCTCAGCTGCAGGTCTGTTGGAGTTTGCTTGAGGCCCACTCTAGACCCTGTTTGCCTGGGTATCAGCAGCGGAGACTGCAGAAGATGGAATATTGCTGAACAGTGAGTGTTGCTGTCTGATTGTTGCTCTGGAAGGTTCGTCTCAGGGGTGTACCCCGCCATGTGAGGTGTGAAGTGTTGATCTGCACCTAGTGGGGGATGTCTCCCAGTTAGGCTACTGAGGGGTCAGGGACCCACTTGAGTAGGCAGTCTGTCCCTTCTCAGATCTCAGCCTCCATCCTGGGAGATCCACTGCTCTCTTCAAAACTGTCAGACAGGGGCATTTACCTCTGCCGAGGTTTCTGCTGCTTTTTGTTTAGCTATGCCCTGTCCCCAGAGGAGGAGTCTACAGAGGCAGGCCAGCCTCTTTGAGGTTTGGTGGGCTCCACCCAATTTGAGCTTCCTGGCGGCTTTGTTTACCTACTTAAGCCTCAGCAATGGTGGGTGCCCCTCCCCCAGCCTCACTGCCACCTTGCAGTTAGATCTCACACTGCTGTGCTAGCAATGAGGGAGGCTCTGTGGGCATGGGACCCTCTGGGCCAGGTGTGGGATATAATCTCCTGGTGTGCCATTTGCTAAGACCCTTGGTAAAGTACAGTATTAGGGTGTGAGTTACCTGATTTTCCAGGTGTTGTGTGTCTCAATTTCCTTTGGCTAGGAAAAGGAATTCCCTTCCCTGTTGTGCTTCCCAGGTGAGGTGATGCCTCGCCCTGCTTCAGCTCTCGCTGGTCAGGCTGCACCCACGGACCAGCGTCAACTGTCCGACACACCCCAGTGAGATGAACCCGGTACCTCAGTTGAAAATGCAGAAATCACCCGTCTTCTGTGCTGCTCACACTGGGAGCTAGAGGCTGCAGCTGTTCCTATTCGGCCTACTTGGGTGCGCCCCCAGGGTTTTCTAAATATACAATCATGTCATCTGCAAATAGTGACACTTTACCTTCCTCTTTTCCTGATTGAATACCCTTTATTTCTTTATCTTGCCTGATTGCCCTGCCCAGAACTTCCAACACTATGTTTAATAGGAATGGTGAGAGAGGGCATCCTTGTCTTGTGCTGGTTTCCAAAGGGAATGTTTCCAGTTTTTGTCCATTCAGTATGATATTGGCTGTGGGTTTGCCATAAATAGTTCTTATTATTTTGAAATACATTCCATCAATACCTAGTTTATTTACAGTTTTTAGCATGAAGGGCTGTTGAATTTTTTCAAAGGCCTTTTCTGCATTTGTTGAGATAATCATGTGTTTTTGTCATTGGTTCTGTTTATGTGATGGATTACATTTATTGATTTGTGTATGTTGAACCAGCCTTGCATCCCAGGGATGAAGCTGACTTGCTTGTGGTGGATAAGCTTTTTGATGTGCTGCTGGATTCAGTTTGCCAGTATTTTATTGAGGATTTTTGCATCAATGTTCATCAGGGATATTGGTCTAAAATTCTCTTTTTTTGTGTGTGTGTCTCTGCCAGTCTTTAGTATCAGGAAGATGTTGGCCTCATAAAATGAGTTAGGGAGGATTCTCTCTTTTTCTACTGATTGGAATAGTTTCAGAAGGAATGGTACCTGCTCCTCTTTATACCTCTGGTAGTATTTGACTGTGAATCCGTCTGCTCCTGGACTTTATTTGGTTGGTAGGCTATTAATTATTGCTTCAATTTCAGAGCCTGTTATTGGTCTTTTCAGAGATTCAACTTCTTCCTGGTTTAGTCTTGGGAGGGTGTAGGTGTCCAGGAATATATCCATTTTTCCTAGATTTTCTAGTTTATTTGCTTAGAGGTCTTTATACTATTCTCTGATGGTAGTTTGTATTTCTGTGGGATCAGTGGTGATATCCCCTTTTTCATTTTTTATTGCATCTGTTTGATTCTTCTCTCTTTTCTTCTTTATTAGTCTTGCTAGCAGTCTATCAATTTTGTTGATCCTTTCAAAAAATCAGCTCCTGGATTCATTGATTTTTTGGAGGGTTTTTGTGTCTCTATCACTTTCAGTTCTGCTCTGATCTTAGTTATTTCTTGCCTTCTGCTAGCTTTTGAATGTGTTTGCTCTTGCTTCTCTAGTTCTTTTAATTGTGATGTTAGGGTGTTGATTTTAGATCTTTCCTGTTTTCTTTTGTGGGCATTTATAAAGTGCTATAAATTTCCCTCTACACACTGCTTTATTATTATTATTATTTTTATACTTTAAGTTTAAGGTACATGTTCATAACGTGCAGGTTTGTTACATATGTATACTTGTGCCATGTTGGTGTGCTGCACCCATCAACTCGTCAGCACCCATCAACCAGTCATTTACATCAGGTGTAACTCCCAATGCAATCGCTCCCCCCTCCCCCCACCCATAATAGGCCCCGGTGTGTGATGTTCCCCTTCCCGAGTCCAAGTGATCTCATTGTTCAGTTCCCACCTATGAGTGATACACACTGCTTTAAATGTGTCCCAGAGATTCTGGTATATTGTGTCTTTGTTCTCATTTGTTTCAAAGAACATCTTTATTTCTGCCTTCATTTCATTATTTACCAGTAGTCATTGAGGAGCACGTTGTTCACTTTCCATATAGTTGTGTGGTTTGGAGTGAGTTTCTTAATCCTGAGTTCTAACTTGATTGCATGGTGGTCTGAGAGACAGTTTGCTGTGATTTCTGTTCTTTCAGTGCTTTACTTCCAATTATGTGGACCATTTTAGAATAAGTGCGATGTGGTGCTGAGAAGAATGTATATTCTGTTGATTTGGGTTGGAGAGTTCTGTATATGTCTGTTAGGTCTGCATGTTGCAGAGCCGAGTTCAGGTCCTGGATATCCTTGTTAACCTTCTGTCCCATTGATTTGTTTAATATTGACAGTGTGGTGTCAAAGTCTCCCATTATTATTGTGTGGGAGTCTAAGTCTCTTTGTAGGTCCCTAAGGACTTGTTTTATGAATCTGGGTGCTCCTGTATTGAGTGCATATATATTTAGGATAGTTAGCTCTCCTTGTTGAATTGATCCCTTTACCATTATGTAATGGCCTTCTTTGTCTCTTTTGATCTTTGATGGTTTAAAGTCTGTTTTATCAGAGAGTAGGATTGCAACTCCTGCTTTTTTTTTTTTTTTTGCTTTTCATTTGCTTGGTAGATCTTCATCTATCCCTTTATTTTGAGCCCACATGCTGGGTCTCCTGAATACAACACACTGATGGGTCTTGACTCTTTATCCAATTTGCCAGTCTGCATCTTTTAATTGGGGCATTTAGCCCATTTAGATTTAAGGTTAATATGGTTATGTGTGAATTTGATCCTGTCATTATGATGTTTGCTGGTTGTTTTGCCCATTAATTAATGCAGTTTCTTCATAGCATTGAAGGTCTTTACAATTTGGCATGTTTTTGCAATGGCTGGTACCTGTTGTTCCTTTCCATGTTTAGTGCTTCCTTCAGGAGCTCTTGTAAGGCAGGCCTAGTGGTGACAAAATCTCTTAACATTTGCTTGTCTGTAAAGGATTTCATTTCTCCTTCATGTATGAAGCTTAGTTTCGCTGGATATGAAATTCTGGGTTGAAAATTCTTTTCTTTAAGAATGTTGAATGTTGGCCCCCACTCTCTTGTGGCTTGTAGGGTTTCTGCCGAGAAATTCGCTGTTAGTCTGATAGGCTTCCCTTTTTGGGTAACCCGACCTTTCTCTCTGACAGCCCTTAACATTTTTTCCTTTATTTTAACCTTCGTGAATCTAACAATTACATGTCTTGGGTTTGCTCTTCTCGAGGAGCGTCTTTATGGTGTTCTCTGTATTTCCTGAATTTAAATGTTGGCCTTCCTTGCTAGGTTGGGGAAGTTCTCCTGGATAGTATGCTGAAGAGTGTTTTCCAGCTTGGTTCCATTCTCCCCATCACTTTCAGGTACACCAATCAAACATATATTTGTTCTTTTCACATAGTCCCATATTTCTTGGAGGCTTTGTTCATTTCTTTTTACTCTTTTTTCTCTAACCTTGTCTTCTGGCTTTATTTCATTAACTTGATCTTCAATCACTGATACCCTTTTTTCCACTAGATCAAATCAGCTACTGAAGCTTGTGCATGCATCACGAAGTTCTCATGCCATGGTTTTCAGCTCCATCAGGTCATTTAAGGTCTTCTCTACACTGTTTATTCCAGTTAGCCATTCATCTAATCTTTTTTCAAGGTTTTTTGCTTCTTTTTGATGGGTTCAAACATCCTCCTTTAGCTCGGAGAAGTTTATTATTACCGACCTTCTGAAGCCTACTTCTGTCAACTCGTCAAAGTCATTCTCCGTCCAGCTTTGTTCCGTTGCTAGCGAGGAGTTGCGTTCCTTTGGAAGAGAAGAGGTACTCTGATTTTTAGAATTTTCAGCTTGTCTGCTCTGGTTTCTCCCCATCTTTGTGGTTTTATCTACCTTTGGTCTTTGATGTTGGTGAATTACAGATGGGGTTTTGGTATAAATAACCTTTTTGTTGACGTTGATGCTATTCGTTTCTGTTTGTTAGTTTTCCTTCTAACAGTCAGGTCCCTCAGCTGCAGGTCTGTTGGAGTTCTACTCCAGACCCTGTTTGCCTGGGTATCACCAGCATAGGCTGCAGAACTGCAAATATTGCAGAACAGCAAATATTGCTGCCTCATCCTTCCTCTGGAAGCATCGTCCTAGAGAGGCAGCCGCCTATGTGAGGTGTCTGTCGGTCCCTACCGGGAGATGTCTCCCAGTTAGGCTACATGGGGGTCAGGGACCCACTTGAGGAGGCAGTCTGTCTTTCTCAGAGCTCAAACGCCATGCTGGAAGAACCACTGCTCTCTTCAGAGCTGTCAGACAGGAACATTTAACTCTGCAGAAGTTGTCTGCTGCCTTTTGTTTAGTTATTCCCTGTCCACAGAGGTGGAGTCTAGAGGCAGTAAGCCTTGTTGTGCTGCTGGGGGCTACAAATAGTTCTAGTCTCCTGGCTGCTTTGTTTACCTATTCAAGCTTCAGCAATGGCAGATGTCCCTCCCCCAGCCAGTCTGCTGCTTTGCAGATCAATCTCAGACTGCTGTCCTAGCAGTGAGCAAGGCTCTGAGGGTGTGGGACCCACCCAGCCAGGCACGGGAGAGAATCACCTTGTCTGCCGGTTGCTAAGTCCTTGGGAAAAGCACAATATTTGGGTGGGAGTGTCCCATTTTTCCAGGTGCAGTCTGTCATGGCTTCCCTTGGCTAGGAAAGGGAAATCCCCTGGTCCCTTGCACTTCCTGGGTGAGGCGATGCCCTGCCCGCTTTGGCTCACCCATCGTGGGCTGCACCCACTTTCCAACCAGTCCCAATGAGATGAACCAGGTACTTCAGTTGGAAATGCAGAACTCACCCATCTTCTGTGTTGATCATGCTGGGAGCTGCAAACCAGAACTATTCCTATTTGGCCATCTTGCCTCTTTAGTTTTTATTTCTTTTCCTTCAGTAGTCAAAAGTCCTCTCTCTTTCTATATCACCCATGGGTGTGCAGAGTTGCAAAAGCATATTTGGAGTCAGTATATATCTTTACTTTCTTCCCCTTGGCCAATAACAGTGCTCTGGTTAATGCTATTAATTCAGCCTTCTGAGCAGAAGTCCCAGAAGGTATTGCTTGAGTCTCAACCACCGAGTGTTGGGTCACTACTGCATACCCTGCATATCGCACCCCATGTGTTATGAAACTGCTACCATCAGTGAAGTATTCAACATCTGGGCTCTCCAAGGGGGTATATTTGAGGTCTTCCCAGTTCAAGAACACTTTGTCCACTATATTTATGCAACAGTGGGGAAGGTCCTGCCATCAGTGAGGTAACCCACCGTCCTTCCAATAGGGTTCCTCCACAGGCAGCAGGGTAGCTGGATCAAGGTATTTACAGTCTCTAGTGTTATCTGGGGATTTTTACACAGAAGTCCTTGATACTTTAGCATTCTAAAGTTGGACAGCCAACGATGTCCTCTTTGTTCCATTAAGAAGACTACACCTAAGGCACCCGAACTATTAATTGCTAACCTAGGGCTAGCTTGTTGGCATCTTCTATAAGGATTGTGGTAGCTGCCAATGCCCTGAGGCAGTGGGGCCAACCTAAGGCCACCAAGTCCAGTATTTTGGATAAGTATGTTACCGGCCGATGCCAAGAGCCCAACAACTGAGTTAAGACTCCGACTGCCATTCCCTTTTGCTCATTCACATACAAAAAGAGCTTTTTTACATCTGGCAATCCTAGTGCCAGGGCCTGGATGAGAGCTTCCTTTATATCCTTGAAGGCTTTTTCCTGTTCCTTTTCCCATAGGAGGGGCTCTCTTTCCTTACCTTTGGTGGCCTCATATAAGGGCCTTGCTATAACGGAGAAGTTTGGAATCCAGATTCGGCAGAATCCTGCCACGCCTAGAAATTCCCTGACCTGCCGCCTTGTAACTGAGGTAGGCAATGCACATACAGCCTCCTTGTGTGCACTTCCAAGCCTGCGCTGGCCTTGGGATACCATGAATCCTAGATATCCAACCTCCCAAAAACAGGCTTTTGCCTTCTTCTTGGACACTTTATAACCAACTTCACACAGCAGGTGAAGAAGCCTCTCTGTTCCTTGGAGGCATTCCTCCCTCATGGGGGCAGCGAATAACAAATCATAAATACATTGTAATAGCACACAATTGTCACTAGGTGGCGAAAAAGCCTCAATATCTGTAGCCAAGGCCTCCTCAAAAATGGTAGAATTCTTAAACCCTTGCAGCATCCTTGTCCAGGTATATTACCATTGCCCCCACTGGAAGGCAAATACAGGCTGACTTTGGGGAGCACGCCTCAAACAAAAGAAGGCATCTTACGGGTGCAGTACACCAATGTGGCACATGTATACATACGTAACAAACCTGCACGTTGTGCACATGTGCCCTAGAACAGAAGAAGAAGAAGAAGAAGAAGAAGAAGAAGAAGAAGAAGAAGAAGAAGAAGAAGAAGAAGAAGAAGAAGAAGAAGAAGAAGAAGAAGAAAGAGGAAGAGGAAGAGGAAGAGGAAGAGGAAGAGGAAGAGGAAGAGGAAGAGGAAGAGGAAGAGGAAGAAGAAGAAGAAGAAGGCATCCTTTAAGTCCAGACATGTGAACTAAGCAGCATCAACAGGAATATGTCCAGCATTGCGTATGGGTTGGGTACTATGGCATAGATAGTGACAGTGGCCTTGTTTACTGCCCAGAGATCCTGCACTGGCCTGTATTCTGCATTTAGTTTGCGCACTGGAAGCAGAGGAGTATTCCATGAGGACTTGCATTTTACTATAAAATTCCATGTGTATAAACCTGATTTAGATGCTTTGTTATTCCATCAATTGTCTCTCTGGGTAGTGGATACTGACAGACTTGTACTGGGGCAGCATGAAGGTTAAGCTCTACTACCATCCGGGGTCTGTTTGCAGCAAGTCCAGGGGAGTTATCCTCAGCCCATACGCCCAGTACCTTCAAAAGCATCCCCCACATATTGTGTAGGTCCCTCCGGTGGCCTTCTGGCACACAGTTCATAGAGCCACCATTCCTCAGTCCTTGGGACAGTTAGAATCAATATCATTGCCTTAGACTTTCCAAACTTTGGTGTCATATTCCCTTTAAGTGTAAAGGAAATTTGTGCCTGCAGTTTCTGGAGTAAGTCTCTCTCCAACAAGGGCACTGGACAATTTGGCATGTATAGAAACTCATCTCAGCCGGGTGTGGTGGCTTATGCCTGTAATCCCAGCACTTTGGGAGGCCAAGGCAGGCAAATCATGAGGTCAGGAGATCGAGACCATCCTGGCTAACAAGGTGAAAACCCATTTCTACTAAAAATACAAAAAATTAGCCAGGCATAGTGGCAGGCACCTGTAGTCCCAGCTACTTGGGAGGCTGAGGCAGGAGAATGGCGTGAACCCGGTAGGCGGAGCTTGCAGTGAGCCGAGATTGTGCCACTGCTCTCCAGCCTGGGCGAAAGAGTGAGACTCCGTCTCAAAATAAATAAATAAATAAATAAATAAGAAACTTATGCTGCACTTCTTGTCTGCCAATAACACATCTCCTTTACTTGCAAAAAGATCTCTTTTCTTTGGCCCCAGTAGCCCCTACTATAGTAGCACAGTTCTTCATTGGGGGGCTAACTGGGTGTATTTCCATGGAGAAATCAGCACCAGTATCGAGTAAAATCTCTGTTATCCAGCCCCCTACTTCCATAGAGACCGTAGGCTCCCCAGGATCTAAAAAGATGGAGCTCAGTCTGTTTCAGTCCTCAAAATTCTTGGCCCCCACTAAGCTGATCAGATCAGGATCTGCCTTTGAGGCACCATGACTAGCTACCAAATGCTGCACTTGGGTGTTAGACCATTGACCATCATTTCAATCCTTTTCCTTTTCAGGGCACTCATCTTTCCAGTGGCCCATTTGCCTACACCTTGTACATTGGTTCCTGTCCAACTGGGACCACCTTTCCTCTCCCGGTGTTGTCTGGCCCCTTCTTCGGCCGCTACCTCAGCTACGCCTTCTATCAAATCCAGGGTTACCTTCTGCTAGGGCAGCAGCTATAAATTGAGCTGTGTCTTTGTTTCTGTTTCTGGTTTTTCTTTCTTTCTTTGGTTGGGCTGCCCGAGTCACTAATGCCTTGTAATATCCTTCTAGGCAGAGCTGTAGCCACTTGGGGCGAGTTTGTGCCACATTGAGCCAAGAGTCTATACAGGGAAACTGGTCTGGGTATCCTGGTTGTCCTCCAACTCCAGTGACCACCTTAAACACATGGCCAATTAATTCCCTGTCTATTGTACCTTCAGAGGGTCACCCCACATTGAAAGCAGGCCAACCTATCTCACAGTTTGTCCTTAACTTTTGAGCATCCAGTATCATCCCATAATCACCTCTAAATCCTTTTGTAAAATTCTTTATCATGCACTCCAAAGGAGTTGGTTTTGATGCTTTCCCTCCCATTTCCTCCCTTGCGGCGCACTTTCACTTTCATTTTCACTCTCAGGTCCACCAGACCGGGTCCTATTACTGGAGTTTCAGATGTTGCTTAGCCAGGAACGTGCCTTCCCCTGTCACAGCCTGCTGTGGCTGTGAAGCTGGTCCTATCAGCCGTATGCAGCATCCTAGGTCTGAGTTCCCCCACAGTCCCTTTGGAGCAACCAGCCCATGCTAAGGGATCCATGCCTCCCCACGTCACTCCCTGCATTGGCCTCTCCAGAGACTGTCTGTTTCACATACTTTCACACACCTCCCCTGCCCCAGGACTCCTCATCGGGCAAAATGAGCCTCTCTCATGTCCCAGGTGGGTTCACACACACCCACACACTCCCATTTCCTGTCTCCATATCCAGTGAACCACTTTCACTTTGTTAGTGGGGACACGAGGTTCATCCAAATTGGCAAGCCACTCCTGCCGCCCCCAGCCACTCTGGGTTGGATTAGTCATTGTTCCCTGGGAGGTGATCAAGTTTCCCTTCATCCCTATGGGACAGGCTTCCCTGCATTGGGCCCTTGCTCCTTACCATGGTTCCTGAAGTGCTGGTATCATTCCACAACCCCGTCCCTGGTCCTGTTGCCCTGCCGGGCAGGCTGCTGGGACGTGGGAGCTGGTTTCCGCCTGGGTGAAGCTCCCCCATGGCATGCCTTGGATGCTGGGTCTCCTCCAGCCCTGGGGCTCTAGTCCCACAGGCAAAGGAGATGATAAATCTGTTGTCTCCAATCCCAGACAAGCCCCCAGAAATGTTGCAGGATTTTTATGGAATCAGAGAGACTGATGGGGTTCATGAGGATATTTATTATTTAGGTGCACTGGCCCAGTCAGATTAACATCCAAAGGACTGAGCCCTGAACAAAAAGTTAAGCTACCTTTTAAGCATTTCGTGGGGTTGGGGGAGATCTGTGCAGGGGAAGCATAATACAGAAGCAAGAAACAAAGACAGTTATTCAATCGAGATATGCATTACATCATTTCTTACTTTTCAAGGAAAAACATGTTTTACAACTTGGGTTTATCTGCCTAGTGACCTTGCAGCTGCACAGCTAGGGAAACATGGTCTTCACAATGCCTGGGAAGGGAGGAGAGATAAGGCTCACTAGCCACAGAAAAACAGGCAGTTAATTTTTAAAGGACTCCAGCTCTTTATCTTTCTCAGGGGGAATTGAGTTTTCTTACGTACAACTGAGTTTCTGCTTACACACTCTAATCTCTTTTAATGCCTGTTCCAACAAGAATGAGTTCTTGAGAGACCTGGTTCTTTAAAACAGCGTGTGGTACCTCCTCCACCTCTCTCTCTCGCTTTCTTGCCACGTGATGTGACTGCTCCTGCTTTGCTTTCTGCTATGAGTGAAAGTTCCTTGAGGCCTCCCCAGAAGCCGAGCAGATGCTGGTGCCATGCTTCCTGTACAGTCTGCAGAATTATGAGCCAATTAAACCTCTTTTCTTTATAAAATACCCAGACTCAGGATTTTCTTTATAGCAACACAAGAATGGCCTAACACACCATCTAACAAGGGATTCATAACCAGAATATATAAGGAACTCAAACAATTCAATAGCAAAAAACCAAATAACCTGATTAAAAAATGGACAGGCCGGGTGCGGTGGCTCACACCGCACTAATCATAGTACTTTGGGAAGCCAAGGTGGGTGGATCATGAGGTCAGGAGTTCAAGACCACATTGGCCAACATTGTGAAACCCTCTCTCTACTAAAAATACAATAAAAGTTAGCTGGGTGTGGTGGTGCACACCTGTAATCCCAGCTACTCACGAGGCTGAGGCAGGAGAACTGCTTGAACCTGGGAGGCAGAGGTTGCAGTGAGTCGAGATAACACCACAGCACTGCAGCCTGGGTGACAGAGTGAGACTCCGTTAAAAAATAAAAAAATAAAATGGACAAAAAGGCCAGGCACACCTAAATTCCCTGCACTTCGGGAGGCTGAGGTGACCAATCACTTGAGCACAGGAGTTCAAGACCAGCCTGGGCAACATGGTGAAACCCGGTCGCTATAAAAGATACAAAAAAATTAGCCGAGTGTGGTGGCACTTGCCTTTGGTCCTAGCTACTTAGGTCATCCTGCGGTGGAATGATCACTTGAGCCCAGGATGCAGAAGCTGCAATGAGCCCAGATCACCTCCAGCCTGGGTGACAGAGTGAGACCCCATCTCAAAAAATTAAAAAAAAAAAAAAGTTAAATAAAGGGCAAAAGATCTGTACAGACGTTTCTCAAAAGAAGACATATGAATGGCCATTAGATATGTGAAAAAATGCTCAACCATAATTAAGGAAATGTAAATCAAAACCACATTAAGGTATCATCTCACCCCAGTTAAAATGGGCATTTTTTAAAAAAGAAAAAAAAAAACCATGCTGGTGAGGATGTGCAGAAAAGAATGCTCATCCACTGTTGGTAGGAATGTACACTAGTACAACCACTATGAAGGTTCCTCACCATGAAGGTTCCTCAAAAAACTACACATAGAACTATCATATAATCCAGCAATCCCTTTGCAACCTGTGTCCATCAACAGAAGATAAATGGATATAGAAAATGTGGTATGTATGGACAATATTATGAAAAAGAATGGGATTCTGTCATTTGTAGCAACATGGATAGAACTGGAGGTCATTATGTTAAGTGAAATAAGCCAAGCCTAGAAAGACAAATAGTGAATATTCTCACTCATATGTGGAAGATAAAAAAAAAAGGATCCCGTGGAAGCAAACAGTAGAAAGGTGGTTATGAGGCTGGGAAGGGAAGGGGAGAGTAGGAAATTTAGAAAAGTTGGTTAATGGCTATAAGAATACAGTTAGATACAAGGAATAAGTTCTAGTATTTGATAGTACAGTAGGTAAATTATAGTTAACAATAACATATATTTATGTTATCTTATTTTGAAATATAATTATATTTTGAAATGTAGTTATCATAAGTTATATAACTCATACTATATTTCAAAATAAATGTTCCTAACACAAGGTAGACGTTTGAGGTGATGGATATCCTAAATACCCTGATTTGACCATTATACATTGCACACATGTATCAAAATAGCATATTACATGTACAAGTACATTATCGATAAAAATAATAAAGGTATTTGTTGAATCAATGGCCTGTGTCTTTTCAATTCACTTGTGTGTTTAGGCAGCAAAAAATTATTTCTCCATTTGGTTTTAAGTGGAGACTCACTGGCCTGAATCTTAGGAAACCTGGATTCATTTTTACTTTTATGAAGAATGTAAAACATACTTGTAAGATGAGATGCATTGATAAGCTGTTACAGGTTTGAAAATCCTGAGTGCTTAAGCTACAAAGCCATTTTGGAAGTTGAAGTGTAAATATTTTAAATGTTTATTTTTGTAAATGCTGAGTTTGTGTTTTTTTGTTTTTTTTTTTTTTTAATCTGTTTATTTTATTTCTCAGTGATCTATCCGAGTTTGTGTTTAACATCTGAGCCTCAGGTTTCTAATGTGTAAAACTCAAGAGTAATACTACCTCGTAAGTCATTTTGAAAATAATGTTGGCTGGGCGCCATGGCTCAGGCCTGTAATCCCAGCACTTTGGGAGGCAGAGATAGGCCAATCACCTGAGATCAGGAGTTCAAGACCAGCCTGGCCAACACAGCGAAAGTCTTTACTGAAAGATACAAAAATTAGCCAGGTGTGGTGGTGGGTGCCTGTAATCCCAGCTACTCGGGAGGCTGAGACAAGAACTGCTTGAACCCAGGAGGCGGAGGTTGCAGCGAGCCAAGATCGCAGCATTGCACTCTAGCCTGGACGACAGTGCAAGACTCCGTCCAAAAAAAACCATGCAGTTATTTAATACAGTGCCTAGCAGACAATAAATACTTAATAAATGACAGTCATTTTTATCTTTTACTCACATTTTATAATCTCTGCAGGAATCATATTACCTAGTACAACTACTTCCCCAGTGTTTACAAAATAGGACTCTAAGGGATCTCAGAGATTGCATCTAGGAAAAGAATGTGTGTGTGCATGTGTGTGTGTGTGTGTGTACATGTCTGTGTGTATGTGTGTAGTTTAAAAAAAGAACAATACATAGCAAAAAAAAAAAAAAAAGAAACATGAAAGCATTATAAACTTTAAAATTTGCTTATTGAAAATCTGTTTATTAAGGAGTTAACATTACAGAGTTGGTTCAATGCTTTATGGAACTTCAAATCCTGAGTTGCACCTCAATAATACAGACATCTACAGTACAGGCATTTGTACAAAATACTACAATTACTTGTACTTAACATAATTAAACTTCTTTTCTATAACTTCCATTTGTCAGGTAAATAAAACACTAACCTTTCAAAGTTGCTACAACTTTAGGAGTTTACAAATTCCTATTTCTCCAGTTTTTATTAGTACATTTTAAATCTTCTTTGTGGACTGGAAGCCAAACTCCCTAAACGAAAGCCTCAGTCTGAACCAACACAGAGACAGTAATGTCAGAAGCTCGTTTGTTTTTCACGCAGAGCAAAAATACAGAATATATTTACTAATTTATTTTCCAACAAAGAGAACATACTTTGTATTTGGAGAAAAAAATGCTTAATTGTCAGGAGTTGCTTTTGGAGAATGATCAATAAGTTCCTTATCAATTGTCTCATAGTAATACCAGGGTCCATCTCCTCTCATACGCATCAATCTTCGTACTTCCAGCTCCTTCAACCTGTAACAAATGGAACAGCAATATTGACATCCCAGCACTTCCAATTATAAATTTAATGAGCCATTTCCATAAAGGACAATCACTAGAGTCTGCTTTTGTGTAAAGTATAATGTCCCTCCACAGACCTTTATGTAGGCATACATCTGGTATACATCTATAAGCAAAAGTTGGGACTTAAATTTTTGACTTTTATTATGTTGCTTATATAGGGAGCCATCAAACAATTTTTTTGTTTGTTTTTGTTTTTGTTTTTTTTGAGACAGAGTCTTGCTCGGTTGCCCAGGCTGGAGTGCTATGGCGCAGTCTCAGCTCACTGCAAATTCTACCTCCTAGGTTCAAGTGATCCTCCTGTCTCAGCCTCCCAAGTAGCTGGGGCTACAAGGGCCCACCACCACGCCCAGCTAATTTTTGTATTTTTAGTAGAGACAGGGTTTCACCATGTTGGCCAGGCTGGTCTCTAACTCCTGACCTTGTGACCTGCCTGCCTTGGCCTCCCAAAGTGCTGGGATTACAGGCGTGAGCCACCACACCCGGTCCACCAAACAGTTTTTAACACCAAAACATTACTCGAATTGATACCGAATTCTCTCCTTCACTGTGCCTGCACAGATCACTTTCATCTGAATTGTTACAGTGCTTTTCCTATCTTCTCACCTTTTAGATGCTAGGAGAGTCATTTATAGAATGTCTACTATTATGGTCATATGCTGTGCTAGGAATTAACATATGAATAAACTTTCTTGGAGTTTCACATCTTGTGTCTGCCCATCGCCATTAGGACAGAAAGCTTTCTGAGAGTAGAACTGGTTTTTTATTTGCCAGCATTATACCAGGCCCGGTCAACATCAGACACTCAGTCAATATTTATACAAACATAAATAGAAAGCAAGAAAAATCAAGATCAAGAAAAACATTCTCCAACTCTAACATCTACTTACTTGTTCTTGTTCTTCACAAACTGAATACTCTCGTATTTTATACAGGTGCTTTCCCACTTCAATATCTAAGTCTTTGCACAATCACACATTCCTGAAGCAGTGCCTTCTCCATCAAACCTTCTACTTTCTGTTTTTACAGAATACATATTTTTTCATAGGACTTAAAATTTATCACAGTTAAATGAGTCACTTTATTAACCTCAACCAGCTCACTAACCCTATGGGAGATTATATGCCTTTGTGATGGTGTATTTAGCAGGTATCATTTTTTGAAGGATTAAAAAACATCCTCTTTCTGGTCTACTCTTTAGAGTATAACTACCCAAACCATGAGTAATTAAAATATTTATCAACATGAGACTAACTGGTTAAATTATGATTCATCCACATAATGAACTACTATATACCTGCTAAAAAGAATAAGGAGAATCTGTATGTAGTAACATGGGAGGAGATACTACATATACTGTTATGTCAAGGTATAAAATAAGCATGTGTAGCACTTTCCTATTTCATTAAAAAATAGTAAGCTGGGCCGGGCGCGGTGGCTCAAGCCTGTAATCCCAGCACTTTGGGAGGCCGAGACGGGCGGATCATGAGGTCAGGAGATCGAGACCACCCTGGCTAACACAGTGAAACCCCGTCTCTACTAAAAATACAAAAACTTAGCCGGGCGAGGTGGCAGGCGCCTGTAGTCCCAGCTACTCGGGAGGCTGAGGCAGGAGAATGGCGTAAACCCGGGAGGCGGAGCTTGCAGTGAGCTGAGATCCGGCCACTGCACTCCAGCCTGGGTGACAGAGCGAGACTCCGTCTCAAAAAAAAAAAAAAAAAAAAAAAAAATAGTAAGCTGGGAGCAGTGGCACATGTCTGTAGTCCTAGCTACTCGGGAGGCTGAGGTGGGAGGGTCACTTGAGCTCAGGAGCTCGAGTCCGTCCTGGGCAACACAGCAAGTCCCCATGTCAAAAAAAAAAAAAAAAAACACAAAAGCCAAAAACAGGCTGGGCAAGTTGACTCATGCCTGTAATCCCAGCACTTTGGGAGGCCAAGGCAGGAAGATTGCTTGAGCCCAGGAGTTCAAGATCAACCTGGGCAACAGAGCAAGATCCCATCTCTACCAAAACAAACAAACAAACAAAACCCCCAAACAATTAGTTGGGCATGGTGGCCAGCACCTGTGGTCCCAGCTATTCAGGAGGCTGAGGCTGGAGAATTGCTTAAACCCAGGAGGTCGGTGCTGCAGTGAGTCATGACTGCAACACTGCACTCCAGCCTAGGCAACAGAACGAGATCCTGTCTCAAAAAAACAAAAGGAAAGCACAAGTGAATATTAAAAAAAATAATTTTGGATTTATATATTTACTGATTTAATTATCATCAGAGATCTCTGTATGACACAAAATCCCAAAAGCCAAAGACTGGCAAACCTGACAATAATTAAATGAGTAAATACATAGAAAGTAATTAAAACACTGATACAAAATGTATTAAAAATTTTATTAGCGGCCAGGTACAGTGGCTCACGTCTGTAATCCCAGCACTTTGGGAGGCTGAGGCAGGCAGATCACTTGAGGCCAGGAGTTCAAGACCAGCCTGGCCAACATGGCAGAACCCTGTCTCTACTAAAAATACAAAAATTAGCTGGACGCGGGGTTGGGCGCCTGTAATCCCAACTACTTGGGAGGCTGAGGCAGAAGAATCGCTTGCACCCGGGAGGCAGAGGTTGCAGTGAGCCAAGACCACACCATTGCACTCCAGTCTGGGAGACAGAGCAAAACTGTCTCAAAAAATAAAAGGAAAAAAAGAAAATGCTCTTAGTTACTATTACAAATTTGTCTGAAAATATAAAAACACTTCTGTGTTGCAAAAATTTCTACACTGCCAAAAGACAACATATAGAGAAAGAAATACACACGGCCAGGTGCAGTGGCTCATGCCTGTAATCTCAGCATTTTGGGAGGCCCCAGAGGGTGGATTGCTTGAGCCCAGGCGTTTGAGACCAGCCTGGGCAACATGGTGAAATCATGTCTCTACAAAAAACAAAAATAAACTGGTCATGGTGTCATACACCTGTAATCTTGGCTACTAGGGAGGCTTGGGTGGGAGGATGGCTTGTACCTAGCAGACCAAGGCTGCAGTGAGTCAAGATCATGCCACTGTACTCCAGCCTGGCCAACAGAGCAAGACTTTGTCTCAGGAAAAAAAAAAAGAAAGAAAAGAAATACACACAACTAACAGATATATGAAAAAACTACTCAACTTTACAAAGAAATATAAAATTGAAATGATGAGGCAACATTTTTCAATTACCGTATCAGCAAAATGTTTCACTTTGATAAATTCCATTACAGAGAAACATGGAAAACTGAAACATGGAAACTGATGAAGAAACAACTCGTGCAACTTTTTGGAGAAGAGTTTGGCAATATGTACCCAAAGTTTAAAAGCATGTGCTATTTGGCTTATCAATGCCACTTCCAGAAATTTATTTTCCAGATATGTTACATAAATATGCAAACAATATGGGAGAAAATTAAACACAGCAGTATGTATAATACCAAAAAACTTGGAAAGAACCCAAGTATCAGCAACAGGGGACTGGTTAAAATAATACAGGCACTCAGCAGCATAAGAGAAGGGAAAAAATATATATGTCTAGTTTTTTAATATGTAAATAAAATATAATATATAAGAAAGAAAATCCACATAGCTTTCCATAACAGCATATATCCCTTTCTTTTTAATGGCCACATTATACATTTCATTGGATGGATATATCCATCCATTTGCTGCCCAGCTGGGGCAACAGAGCAAGACTTCAACTCTAAAAAAAATTTTTAAATTTTAAAAAGAACTCCTTTTAATCTGACACATATCTCCTAATAGTCTCCTTGTCACCAGTTTATAATTTTCACTCCAAACAAGCGAATTCTATCTTTACCCCCCCGCCTTTTTTTTTGAGACAGAGTCTCGCACTGTCACCCAGGCTGCAGTGCATTGGCGTGGTCTTGGCTCACTGCAACCTCCACCTCCTGGGTTGAAGTGATTCTTCTGCCTCAGCTTCCTGAGTACCTGGGATTACAGGCACATACCACCATGCCCAGCTAATTTCTGTAGCCTCCCATAGTGTTGGGATTACAGGTGTAAGCCACTGCATCTGGATATAAATTTATCCTTTTACATAAAACATTCTATAGTGCTGAAATAGTAATAGTTTTATTAATTTTTTTTTTCTGGTGGTTGGCAACCCTAGGAAGATTTTCTTTCCCACCAACCCCTCTTTTTTCCTACCGTAATTCAGCCTTTTCAGCTTCAATCTGAAGGACGGCCATTGATTTTTCATAAATCTTTTCAGGACTGTCATAGAAATTACGGGCAATCCATCTCGATATGGGATGCTACAAGAGAAAATTTGTTTAATATTAGTCCATTTCTGAATAATATTTTGCTTTTCTAGTTGACTATTCTTTAAAATGATCATTTCAGTTAGATAAACCAATAACATCTAGTATGATGTTATTTGATTTATATCTAGTATGATTTATATATATATATATATATATAAAATAATTTTAACAGATTAGGTGGATACTATTTTTGTCCACATTTTAAAGATAAGTGAATTGCACAAAGTTACGTAGCTAATAAATGGCAGCACCTGGACTCAAACCAAGTCTGACTCCAAAGCTATGTGCTCTTTTCCATTACACTATGCTGAGCATCTTAGGTGGCAGATTCAGAAGCCAAACCCAGGTTTTGGTAATTCAAAAATGGGGCTCTTTGCACCAGTTAGCATAAACGAACTAATTCTAAGGCCTGCCTTAAGATTTAATGGTTTAAGATTTATATTTAAAATATAATTCATTCAGATAATAAAACATGATGGGATAATAAGACATTTTTAGACATCTCTCTGTGTAAGGCATTATTTATAGGTATTCCATGAGTTTCTCATTTTGTTTTTATATACTGTAACAAGATATAATAAAAGACATATTATTTCTTCTGGTCTTCCCTATACCTATGATACGAAACATTTTAGGATTCAAGATGTTAGAAGTACTTTGAACAAAATTTCCCATGAAAATCTAATGTTTATTGTCATTGACATTTTCATTCTTTGTTAGAGGACTATAGTTTTGTTTTTTTTTTGGGACATACTCTATTCAAGGCTCATGATAACACTTGTAAACAAATAACAAAATTAATTTTGGGTTTTGGTAGCAGTGGCAGTATGGCGTAATGACCAACAGTGCAGGCTCTGGAGTCAAAGTTGCCTGGGTTGAAATAGTGACCCTATCTAGACAGGTCACTGAACTCTTTTAGCCTCAGTTTCTTCATCTCCAAAGAGGGAATAATAATAGTACATTTTACATGGGATGAAATAATAAATGTTTGTAAAACACTCAGCACAGTACCCGTTACACAGTAGGTGCTCAATAAATGACAGCTAGCATTAACATTGGTGAAATCTTTCCTAAGGCATTGAACTTAGGATAAATTATGTTAGTCTGTTAGGCTGAGAACACACTGCAATCATTCTTTAAAAAATTGTAAAGCTTAAAATGATTTTTAAAAAATTAAGTATCAAAACTAGTTGTTTATAAAAAGTATGCAAAAAATGTATCTACTTGATATAAAAAATGAAATATAAAACTCTATCATGGCTGGGCACAGTGGCTCACACCTTTAATCCCAGTACTTTGGGAGGCTGAGGTGGGCGGATCACTTGAGGCCAGGAGTTCGAGAAAAGCCTGGCCAACATGGTGAAATCCTGTCTCTACTAAAAATACCAAAATTAGCCAGGATCACACAGCAGACACCTGTGATCTCAGCGACATGGGAGGCTGAGGGATGACAATTGCCTGAACGCGGGAGGCAGAGATTGCAGTGAGCCGAAATCGTGCCACTGTATTCCAGCCTTGGCAACAGAGAGAGATGCTGTCTCAACAAAACAAAGCAAAACAAAACAAAAAACCTGACTATATCATAATTGCTGAATTAAGATATTAACTAGTGCATTGACAAGGCACGTAACAGTATGTAATTGTCAATGTCCTATACAAACCTTATAATATTCCCAGTGTTCTGGGATATAGCCTTCTGGAATTTCTGCTAGTTCAGCTTCACCTAATAAGAAAAAATGGTTATGTTCAACTTCAGCATGAGGAGTTTAAAAAATTAATTCTTCACCATTAAAGTAATAAAACCAACTTCTTGTGGTTTTAAAGGATCCTTTAAAAACTTTGTACCAATGAAGATATCTAATATCTTTAATTCACTTTAATCTGGTTGACAATCAATTCATTTGTTAGACATTTTTAGACATCTCTCTGTGTAAGGCATTATTTATAGGTATTCCATGAGTTTCTCATTTTGTTTTTATATACTGTAACAAGATATAATAAAAGACATATTATTCCTTCTGGTCTTCCCTATACCTATGATACGAAACATTTTAGGATTCAAGATGTTAGAAGTACTTTGAACAAAATTTCCCATGAAAATCTAATGTTTATTGTCATTGACATTTTCATTCTTTGTTAGAGGACTATAGTTTTGTTTTTTTTTTGAGATGGAGTCTCGTTCTGTCGCCCAGGTTGGAGTGCGATGGCACGATCTCAGTTCACTGCAACCTCCACCTCTCGGGTTCAAGTCATTCTCCTGCCTCAGCCTCCCGAGTAGCTGGCATTACAGGCGCCCACCACCACGCCCGGCTCATTTTTTGTATTTTTAGTAGAGACGGGGTTTCACTATGTTGGCCAGGCTGGTCTCTTGAACCCCTAACCTCATGATTCGCCCGCCTCGGCCTCCCAAAGTGCTGGGATTACAGGCATGAGGCACTGCGCCCGGCCGAGGATTATAGTTTTATGTGTTCTAGGATGGATTAAAAAATTCTTAGTTCAGGTTGAGATTTGGTTATTTTAAGATCAACTGCCATGCTTATGCTTAAAGAACTTTTCATTACAATATCCGTAATTTCTTTTTTATATTGATGTACATATGTTTAAAAATTTTTCCAATCTGGTGGTGCTGGCAGGGGATGGAAGTGACTTACCAATGAATACATTCACCAGAGTTATGATAATTACTACTGGAATCCCAGTCAATGCAATGTAGAATCTCTAAGATAAAAAATAAAAAAATGTTTCTCATGACCGTTTCGTAACTCTCCCCACACACAAATCATCCTCATGATATGATTTCCTCATATTTCTTATAAAATAAACTTGCCAAATTGGGCATACAGTACGAAATTATTAATTTCTGTGATTTTACTTTTTGGTAAAGCAATGTCATGAAAGAAAACAACACGTTAAGAACAAAAGTGTAAAAACATCAGGGTGATTTCTATCACTAAACAGGATTTGAGCTGGTCATAACAAGAAAAGCAAGGGCTCAACCAAGGAGATGAAAAAGGTCATTAAACACAATGGAAGGGCAAGAGAAAGTTTTAAGGTCAGTACTCAAATGATGATTCAGAGCTTTATCTACAGTGGCAGATGGTTCAGACAATCTCCCATTTTCTAAGCCTCTACTTTGTTCCTATTGAGCCTTGAGACAGAAATACAGTCAGCATTCTAAATAAGCAATGTAATTATATTATTGCTAAATTAAGATGGCACTATAGATCCCTGTTACCCTCTGAAATCAGTGTTCTTGAGCAACATACAAATATAAAACCATATCCCAAAATAATGTAGCTCCTTTATTTAAAAAAGTCTTTCAACAAATTCTTTGGTCATTTAAAGAATATTTTAGTTATAGCAACACAGATTCTATTTCGAAACGCCATAATCTTCAAAAGAAAGGAATGGTTCATGTTTTACCTCCATTTAGTGTAAATCCTTTTGTGAAGAAGGAAAGCTTCACTAATTTAAAGAGAAATTCAGTAACAAATCAGACTTTACAATCTCAGTCTCTTCTACAGAAAGAAATATAAATTTACAAAATAAAATATTTCATAAAATGAAAGATGTTTTCTAAAGAGGCAAAAATTTTTTCCATTACATGCAGAGACTCTAATTCAACAAAAAATTTAAACTTACCAATAACTTCAAAAACCGGATGTCATAGAATCTAGAAGGTTTGATGACAAATAGTCTTTTCCCATGGCCTCCACTGTGTCGAACAGGAGCTGGAAATATTGAATTACCCTGTTTTATACAAGGTTCATATGGGTATACTGTTATATTCTGAGTTAAAATCAGATTATAAAGAAAAAAAATACAAGGATCCTTTTGCAGATCATAAGCAGGGTGACTGGGTTTTCACATTCATGTGTGAGATATGCCTCCCTCAAACCTTGTTATGAGGTAGGCACATTACTCATCTGACATGAAACAAAAAGAAAATATACATTCTTAGATGTTTAATATAAGATTTTAAAATGTCTTATTTGAGTAACAAGGCCAGGTCAGATAGGATATCTTTAAACAAAGATGGATCTACTGTTCTAAAGCATAACTTTCCTCATTTTAATTCAAAGTTAAAGAAGTATCTAAATAATCATTTTAATTTGTTTCAATAGCAGGCCGAGAGGTTAGCTACTTAATGAGCTGTTTATCTGTGTCTCCTCTGCAACAAATATTTGCTAATGCTGCAAAAGAAATACATTTAATGTAAATTATTCCATTATGACATTTCACATGACACATTATCTGTATTATATGTATTATTATGCTGCAAAATAGATGGAAAGGACCAGCAGTATTTATTCAACAAATCACCAGCAGGAATTAGAACTTGTTATCAAACTACACACTCTAAAATATCTTGATAAAATCACATGGTAAACCATTGCTGATTAAGAATATCCTCTTCAAGTCTCCCCCCTGACAGAATTTAATCAAGCCTTGCTGGAAGTAAATTGAGGCAAAATTTCACTTCTGGATCCTCTTTTTACATTCTTCCTCTTGAAGGTCTGGAAGGATCACTACAGGCATTCCAAGCCCTTTGCACTGGGAACAGGAAAGGATCTAGCTGTTACTTAGAAACTGAAGGTTCCTATGTTTTCACTGTGTAACTACTCTCAAGGATATTTTGCATGTGAGTCACTGTGGAATAAAAAACTTTAATTTCCCATTGAAGGAATTTCAGTCATAATAGATGTCAGAAAGATCTGAATCTTTTGTTCATGTTTAATATCTAGAAAGGTGTCCCCTCTCCTAAAATCTGTATTAGGCCCAGATAACATCTTATCTTCCAAGATGCCAACATTCTTCCCAACCATACGAGATCTTTCCTACTTTTGAATTACTATACATTACTGTGATGTGTATATTTGTGTTCACTGCTGCCACTTTTAAGTATAAATATCTTGAAAGCAGGAACTGTCTTCTTAACTTTGGTTAACACCTGAAAGCAGCTTGCAGTGAGTTTGGGAGGTAGAATCACAAGGGAAATTAGAAACTGGAATGAATTTACTATATATAATTCATACTACTAAGGCTTTTTAAAGAACAAGATTAAGAGAATTTGACAAAGTAAGTATGGACTTCAGCAAATCATCTGAAAGATACATAATAGAATTTTTTTGTGGACTAGATGAAGAAAAAGGGTTGGATGACAGTACAAAGTACTCATTAATTCAATACATATTTAATTGCATACTATGTGCAGATCCTATGCTAGACCGATATACGGTCTAAGAGGGATATATATCTTGCTGGGAGAAATACACAATACACAAATAATTACAAATCTGTAACGGTAACAAGGGAAAGAAATAGGATACAGTGGCCCAGAAGAAAAGTTCCTATTTGGACAAGATGTGGGGGCTAGGAAGAGGAGACATTATAAGCTGAGAGAAAGAGCAAGTTAGAGAAATTTGTAATGGGTACTTGATTGACTGTAACCAAAAGGTACTGATTAATTATTGCAGTAACCTGGCAAAGGGATCTCTCAAAAGTCCTGCAGCATCAAGGTTTTTATGAATGGCTTAGATGAGGTGGATACAGCATTCCTGACTTGTCAAGTCTTAGAAACACAAAGCTACTGCTACAACACAAAGAACTACTTAGAAACACAACTACTTAGAAACACAAAGCTACTGCTACATCATCAGTGGCTAAGACACTGATGAAACAGGGTCCCTAAAGAGTCTTTACACACATTACAAAAGGCTGAATCCAAAAGGATTCAATGTAATAAGGTAAGTGGGTTTCCACCTGGAACTCCCAGAAATTTAGTTGCTCACAAAAAAGCAAAAGGCCAATTCAATATTAATCTGATACACTAGAAGTACAGGGTCAAAACAGGATGATCTTCCCTGTCCCTTATCCCCTGACTACACCTGCAGAAATGTGTTCATTCAAGAGCATACTCTCTTAGAGGGACAATCTATTTTCAGCTTAATATTAGGTTGGTGCAAAAGTAATTGCAGTTTTTGCAATTGAAAGTAATTGTGGTTTTTGGCCGGGTGCGGTGGCTCATGCCTGTAATCCCAGCACTTTGGGGGATTGAGGCAGGCAGATCACGAGGTCAGGAGATGGAGTCCAACCTGGCTAACACGATGAAACCCCGTCTCTACTAAAAATATATAAAAAAAAAATAGCCAGGTGTGGTGGTGGGCGCCTGTAGTTCCAGCTGCTGGGGAGGCTGAGGCAGGAGAATGGTGTAAGTAAACCCAGGAGTGAGCCTAGGTTGTGCCACTGCACTCCAGCCTGGGTGACAGAGCGAGACTCCGTCTCCAAAAAAAAAAAAAAAAAAGTTTAATGCATTTAGTAATGTGAACAGCTTGCTCTTTCTTTACACATATTACCCAATTATTAAACAATTAGTCATGTCACTAAAAGTCCTAGATAACTTATTAATATTGTTTCAAAGTATATTTCATAGCATGTAACTCTTTTTTTCTTTTTTCTTTTCCAGAGACAAGGTTTTTCACTATGTTACTCAAGCTGGTCTCAAACTCCTGGGCTCAAGAGATCCTCCCACCTCAGCCTGCGGAGTAGCTGGGATTACATCACGCACCACCACAACTGACTTGCACTTAACTCTTTTTAAATGTTTTGAGCCGTCATGATTTTTGATGTAGTAGGGCCATCTGCTTAAATCTAAAAATATTAGTGTGTAACCAGGAATGGCGGTACGTGCTTGTAATCCCAGCTACTCAGGAGGCTGAGGCGGGAGGATCACTTGAGACCAGGAATTTGAGGCCAGCCTGAGCAACATAGCTAGACCCTTCCCCCTAAAAAAAAAATTAAATTATAGGGTGAACATTGCTTACAATGAAGTGACTACCAGGATTTCTGGAACCCTGATCCTCCTGACACCAAAAATAGGCATCTTTCACTGCTCTCTAAAGCCTGAAATTTCTCCATTAAGTATTCATTAATTTCATAGGCCCAAGGCCTCAATAACTAATTTTTTAAAATGCAAATAGCCTCAGAAAAGTTACTAAGCCTTTGACGATTGCGATTTTTATAAGAATTGAATAAGATAATGTAGGAACTTTTTGTGTATCAAAGACAACAATTGGGCTGGGCACAGTGGCTCACACCTGTAATCCCAGCACTTTGGGGGGCCGAGGTGGGCAGATCACTTGAGGTCAGGAGTTCGAGACCAGCCTGGCCAACATGGTGAAACCCTGTCTCTACTAAAAATACAAAAAATTAGCCAGGCCTGTAATCCCAGCTACTTGGGAGGCTGAGGCAAGAGAATCGCTTGAACCTGGGAGGTGGAGGTTGTGGTGAACCAAGACTGTGCCACTACGCTCCAGCCTCGGTGACAGAGTGAGACTCTGTCTCAAAAAAATAAAAAAATAAAAAGACGACAACAATAAAAATTGGTCATTTTCTTTCCGTCATTCCCAGTAAAGGGCACCACCATCTCAATTACCTTGGATAAAAATCTCAATCATCTTCCGTGCATCTATCCTTCATTCATCATTTGCCAAGGCCTCTTGATTCTAAGATTTAAACTCTCCATTTCATTCCATGCCTTCTTTACCTTACTGGCCTAGGTAATCAACATACCCTATAAGCCATCCAATATTCAGAAGCATCTTCCTAAAACACACTCCTGATATTGTTCTTCTGCTATAACACTCTGTTGCCTACAAAATCAAATGAAGATACTTTGGCTTTGTAGTCAGTCCCTCCCCTCCCCCAATTTGGTCCCAACTTTCCTTTATTTGCCTTTTCTCCCAACACCTACCTGCCCCAAGAGTCATATATCTAATAAAAAAAACTTAACCTTTACTTTTCTGCCAGTTCCACCAATTAAAACTATCCCTTTAATTCGGTTAAAATGCCCCATCTATTCCATGTCTGGATTAACTCCACAGCACTCTTGTTTATATATTCATATTAATATTCTTCACATTTTTAAAAACCATAAGTTGTGCATATCAGTCTTCAATTATAAATTAAATTTACCTGCAGCTGAGGGGAGAAATTAGCTCATTTCTGGAATTACACAATCTCTGATGTTTAATAAATAATTTAATTAAATAGAATAGCTTTATCTGCTAATTTTCTGAGAAAGGTTTACAGAGGGTGATGGAGAACATGACAGCACTAGACTTTTAGGAAAGATGAGGCTATAGGTATTTGTAGAAGGCTAATGCCAGGACTTCAAAGGCACAGACAAAAAAAGAAAAATCAGACAAACTGGACTTCATGAAAATTTAAAAATTTTGTCTGAAAGGACGCTATCAGCAGAGTAAAAAGGCAACCCACAGAATGGGAGAAAATATATGCAAATCATATATCTGATAAGGGATTGATATCAGAACACATAGAAAACTCAACAACAACAATAAAAAACCAAATAATCCAATTTAAAAATAGGCTGGGCATGGTGGCTCATGCCTGTAATCCCAGCACTTTGGGAGGCTGAGGTGGGGAATTTCTTGAGCCCAGGAGTTTAAAACTAGCCTGGTCAACATAGCCAGATCTCATCTCTACAAAAAACTTAAAAAATTAGCCGGGTGTGGTGGTGTGTACTTGTCATCCCAGCTACTCAGGAGGCTGAGGCAGGAAGATCACCTGAGTCTAGGAGGTTGAGGCTACAGTGAGCTATGACTGCGCCACTGCACTTCGGCCGGGGTGACAGAGCAAGATCCTGCCAAAAATAAACGAAAAAATAAAACAGGCAAATAGCTTGGCAGAGTGGCATGTACCTGTAGTCCCAGCTACTTGAGAGGCTGAAGCAAGATTGCTTGAGTCCAGGAGTTCAAGTTCGGCATGGGCAACATTAGGGAGACCTCATACTCAAGATAAAAAATAATAAAATAAATAATAAGCAAAGGATTTGAATAGACATTTCTCTAAAGAAGATATATATACAAATGGCCAAGAAGCAAACTAATTAGGGAAATGCAAATCAAAACTACAATGATATCATCACATACCCATCAGAATGGCTACTTTCAAAAAACCAGAAAATAACAAGTGTCAGAATATGGAGGAATTGGAATCTTTGCACACTGTTGGTAAACAAAGGAATGTAAAATGGTATTGCTGCTATGGAAAATAGCATGAGGGTTCCTCAAAAAATTAAAAACAGAATTACCATATTGTGGAATCCTAGTAAGATACATAAGCAACAAGTAAGGGGCCCCAGGAGGAGGAAAGCAATTCTGCTGAGACACGGCTAATCACAGGCGACGCACGGGCACAACATCCTGTTCCCAAATACCTCATTCAACACATAGCCCCAGCAGAGTGACCTTATCTGCACACCTTCTCTACTCATAGTCCCGTCAGTATGACCCTATAAAACTTCCCTGTAGCCCCTGATTCTGCAGATAGCCCCTTCTCTGCTGTGCTGCCCACTGTTCCCTTGCAACTTTATCTTTGTATTTTCTCTAACAAATCTGTCCTCTTTACCTATGACTGTCTTGGTAAATTCTTTTACCACCCACAATGCCAGTCCCAGCCAGTGACACCCATGACACACATGACCCAGCAATTACACTTCTGCAGATACACCCACAAGAATTGAAAGCAGGGTCTCAGAAGAGATATTTGTACATCCATGTTCACAGAAACATTATTCACAAAACAAGTCACACTCAATGTCACTGATAAGTTCTTGGAAACTGTGACTTTAAGTGAAACCACATACAGCAGGTCCTTAAACAACATCATTTCCATCTTTATTATAGGTTCTGAGGGTTGCAGTTTCAAAAGCCAATGATGTTAAGTGAAGCTTTACAGTAATTAAAATCTGCAAGTGCTTGGGTGTAGGCTCACAGCTGTAATCCCAACACTTTTAAGAGGCCAAGGCAGGTGGATCACTTGAGGACAGGAGTTTGAAGGAATTCTTAACAGAACCCATTTAGGATTAAACACGTTTTATTGTGGGTATGAAGAAACTCCCCAGGCCTCCACAAACAAGTTTACTGGGGGTCTGAAGGAACTTCCCAAACCTCCATGATTTAGCAGGAGACAAGATAAGGGTAATCACCCCAGTACCTGGACCCATTTAGATTAAGTAAATTTACTAAGGCTCCAGAGGAAGGTCTTCAGGACTCAGACCTTAATTATCGATTTTAAAAACTTAGTCACTTATGTCTTTAGATGAGTGCACACTTACACGTAGACATACAGCTTAAAAGGTCTACGGGCTCTGGAAAACCGTAATGTTAAGTTGGTCTGGCGATAATTTCCAGGACTTATCCCTGTAACCGGTTACAGGAATAAAAACTCTTTCTGGCCAGGCGTGGTGGCTCATGTCTATAATCCCAGCACTTTGGGAGGCCGAGGCAGGCAGATCACCTGAGGTCAGGAGTTCAAGACCAGCCTGGCCAACATGGTGAAACCCCATCTCTACTAAAAATACAAAAATCAGCCGGGCGTGGTGTGGCATGCACCTGTAATCCCAGCTATTTGGGAGGCTGAAGCAGGAGAATCCCTGGAACCCAGGAGGCGAAGGTTGCAGTGAGCCAAGATCGCACCACTGCACTCCAGCCTGGGCAACAGAATGAGACTGTGTCTCAAAAAAAAAAAAAAAAACCCCTCTTCCTCCCCAGTTCATCTGCATCTCATTATTGGGCAGCAAGAAATAGCAGCCTGACCCTCAGTTTGATACGAGAACACTGGAAGCCAGGGGTTGCGGTGAGCCAAGATCGTGCCACTGCACTCTAGCCTGGAAGACACAGCAAGACTCTGTCTCAAACAAACAAACAAACAAAAAACCTGAAGCAACCCAATTGACAGATGATGGATAAGCAAAATGGGGTAAATACATACAATGGACAATGGACAATTCAGCTTTAAAAAGAAGGAAATTCTGACATATGCTACAACATAAATATGCCTTGGGATATTATGCTAAGTGACAGACAAATATTTTATGATTCTACTTACATGAGAAATAGAGTAGTCAAAATCATAAAGACAGCAGAATGGTGGTTACCAGGGTCTACGTGGAAGGGGAATGGAGAGTTACTGTTTAACGGATACGGAGTTTTAGTTTTACCATATGAAAAAAGTTATGGAGTCGGATGACGGTGATGGTTGCATAGCATTAGGAATGTATTTAATACCACTGAACGGTGCACTTAAAAATGGTTAAAATGGTAAATGTTATGTGTACTTTACCACAATTTTCTTAAAGGTTACTGCTGCCAGGCACTGTTGATTTTTTCCACTCTTCACAACTACCTTTTGAGGCAGGTTAAAATTCTCATCTTTTTTAAAGAGGAGGAAACGCAGGTTATGAGCAATTAGGTGTCTTCCACTTTAGCTTCCAAGATGTGATGATCACAGACATGGCTTCTAAATTCTAGAGCCAGAATTTGAAGATAGGCAGTCTATCTCCAGAGAAAACAAGACAAGACAGGTTGTCTACTACACTAGAGCTTACATTCTTGTAGGGACAGATACAAACAACCATATAAGAGATTAAAACCTTTCATATCACAGTGACAGATGCAAAATACCTTTGAAAGCAGGTACACAGCAGAAAACACAGTAACCTTTAGTAAAGATAGCTATTAGATCCTTCCCTGCTCTGACTGGAAAGGGCGCAGAACACGGTAATGATTCTTTGAGAAGCCCAAGAAAGGGCAATAATGTAGAAAGAGAAACTAGGGGTGAAATTTTGCTGCAGTTTATCTCCAGCTAGATTTGATTGAATACTACCAGGGCGAGTATTTGAAGTATTTGTATTTGGCTATATGAGGATATTTGTAATCAGAAAAGACTTAAAAGGGATTTTCATCAAGGAATGTTAGCATATGTAATTTTGTAACAAGTTCAAATTCCTGCTGGAAATCTGTTAAATACCACTGGTTCTTTGCATCATGTTTCGAGCAAATCCCTATGTATATTGCCTCATCCTGTGGAGTGGCATAATTCAAATTAAATTGGGAGAATAAGGGTAAAAACAGAACAAGATATTTTGAGGCTGGAGACAACTTTTTGACTTTAAAGTTTCACTTCCTCTTTACCTGTTTCTATTGCACAGGGCAAATAGCTCACAGTATATATTTAACGAGGAGGATTAAATAAATTAATACTTTAAACCCTTAAAATGATGCTTGAGGTCAGGTGCGGTGGCTCACGCCTGTAATCTCAGCACTTTGGGAGGCCGAGGTGGGTGGATCACGAGGTCAGGAGTTCGAGACCAGACTGGCCAACATGGTGAAACCCCATCTCTACAAAAAAAAAAAAAAATTAGCCCGGCACGGAGGCATGCACCTGTAAACCCAGTTACTCAGAAGGCTGAGGCAGGATAATTGCCTGAACCCAGGAGGCAGAGGTCGCAGTGAGCCAAGATCACACCATTGCACTCCAGCCTGGGCAACGCAGCAAGACTCCGTCTTGAAAAAAAAAGGAAAATGATGCTTGACACATAACAGGTGCTCAGTAAATGTTGGCTGTCATTATCATTTAGTACAGTGACACATTATTTAATAATTGAGTCAGTTTCCTCATCTGTAAAATGAAAATAACATTGTAATTTCTTTGCACAGTCTTTGAGATAATAAAATGCACCGAATACCAAGCATTTGATGCTTTGCTATGATTATTCACACCACCATAATGCAACTCACTAGGTCCAAATAACCCTGTTAAGACTGTATTGGTCAGGTGCAATGGCTCACGCCTATAATCCCAGCACTTTGGGAGGCTGAGGCAGGCAGATCATTTGAGGTCAGGAGTTCGAGACCAGCCTGGCCAACATGATGACACCCCATCTCTACTAAATATACAAAAATTAGCCAGGCGTGGTGGTGTGCACCTGTAGTCTCAGCTACTGGGAGGCTGAGGCAGGAGAATGGCTTGAACCCGGGCAGTGAGCCAAGACGGTGCCACTGCACTCCAGCCTGTGTGACAGAGTGAGACTGTCTCAAAACAAACAAACAAAAAGACTGTATTATGACTTTCCTGAGACCTAGGCACTTTTGCCTTCAAGGGCCCCTTCCTCTTAAGTTACCAAAAATCGTATGTTATGACTGCATTGGTATAAAATGAATATAATACAGGCTAGATTCGTTATCATATTCATAAACATTATGATCTTTTTAAAAAAGAAATTTAAATTAAAACACTTTCGTGGACCCCTAAAACTATCATGAGTTCAGGCAGGTGAATCGCTTGAACCTAGGAGGCGGAGGTTGCAGTAAGCCAAGATCGCGCCACTGCACTCCAGCCTGGGTGACAAAGTGAGACTGTCTCAAAAAACAAAGAAAACAAAAAAAAACTCTCTTCCCCCCCAGTCCATCTGCATCTCATTATTGGGCGGCACCGTACTTACTGTGCCTAAAGAATAAGTTGGCCCTGAGCCTCTTTACCTGTCTACATATTACCTGTCTTCATATTCCTTACATAGGTGGGCTTCTCAGCAACATGACTTTGCATATGTGGGACTAGAACCCAGCCTTTGGGCAGGTGGAACGCAACAATAAGCTTGTGACCTAGAGATACAGGTCTCAGCTCTATAGCTTCCTAGACTCAGCTTCATCCGCAAATTAGCATTGAGATGGTGAATAACAACGTTTTAGAAATGCTAATAATGTAAACGCGATCGATCTGACTACTTCAGGAAAACCCCTCCTATAGCTCGCGCTCCGTCTCTCCTCTCAAGCCCCAAGCCCACAATTTGTCCCGGCTCCCTCCGGATCCCACCAAGGTCACCCTGGAAGCGTCCTCTCTTTTCTCGCCCTGCACCCGCTTCACGCCCGTTCTCCCAAGGCCAGCACCCACCAACAGCCTTCGGAAAGCCACGAGTGAGGAAGCCCCCAAATCCGAGTCGAGTGCCAAGGGAGCGGCCAGAAAGCGCTGCCACCGCAGTAACCGAAACCCGTCGCAACAAACTCATGCCCGCCATGGCTACTGCGAGCAACAGGAAAAATGGGGGCGGGTCACGGAAGCTGAGAGAGCCAATTTACCAATGAGGACAAAGGCAGGAAGTGGCCATCTTAAGTGAGGGCAAGTTTCTAGTCCCTTCACGGCCGGCTTGAGACGCCGGAAGTAACGCCATCGTTGGCGGAAACGCGGTTTGCCTAGTTATGCGAAAACATGGCTGCGGCAGGTTTGGCCCTTCTTTGTAGGAGAGTCTCAGCTGCCCTGAAAGCTTCCAGGTCGTTAATAACTCCTCAGGTCCCTGCCTGCACAGGGTAAGTGATGGGTAAAGTAGGTTTGCCCACCTCTCCAACTCTGGATCTTCTTTGGTTGCGGAGATGCCAAGAACAGTTCAAGAATGGAAAGGCCGCCTGGATGGCAGAGCAGGAGCCCACTTTGGTGAGGAGTGAGTGACCTTGGAGAAGTCGCCCACCTCCGACATTTCTATTTCTTCCTCATTTTGTTGCTGCCCGCTGCGGACAAGACAGTATATGGGGTTTGTAGATGTCCAGAATTTGTTCAAGTAAATAAACCTATAAGTACAGAAGCATCCTGTTGGGCTGGGTGAGGTGGGAAAAGCTTTACCTAAGATGTTTTTGTTATGATACTCAAGTCTGTGTCAAGTTTGGATGGTTTAAAAGGTGTTTGTATTTACAGAATGTGTTACAATGAAAGTAACTGGTAACTTCGTAACTTCTTTAATTTTTTTTTTTTTTTGGTTCTGGATCCAGTGAAGGATCATTTATTACATTGGTTGCCCTGACTCTTTAGTCTCTAATCCGGAACAATTTCTTTTTTTCTCTGTCTTAATGTTGTTGACATTTTGATGAGATTAGCTTTTTAAGAATCTCTCTTCTTTTGGATTTTTCTGATTGTTTCCTCATGATTAGATTTAGGCTAAATATTTTTGGTAGGGATACAACACTTGTGATAAACTTCATTATTTAGTTTCAGATCATCTCAGGTCATTATTTTTTAAAAACAGGAATTTTGAATTACTGCATAATAATTTATCCAGATGCACAATAATTTTTGAACCATTCTCAGCTGCACATTTACATAATTAAAAACTTGATATCCTATATAGTGCTTTAATAAACATCTTAATTTACAAATTCCCATCTATGATAATTTCTTCAGTTGAAATTTCTAGATGTAGAATTACTGAGTTAAAGGAGGAAGTATTTGAGGCTCCTGATACATGTTGCAGAATTGTGGGGCTTTTTTGTTTTTGTTTTTTGAGACAGGGACTGACTCTGTCGCCCAGGCTGGAGTGCAACGGTGTGATCTCAGCTCACTGAAACCCTCTGTCTCCCAGGCTCAAACCATCCTCCCACCTCAACCTCTCGAGTAGTTGTAACTATAAGACACATGCCACCACTCCTGGCTAATTTTTGTATTTTTGTTAAAAGACGAGGTTTTGCCATCTTGCCCAGGCTGCTCTTGAGCTCCTGGACTCAAAGTGATCCTCCCACCTCGGCCTCCCAAATTTCTGGGATAACAGGTGTGAGCCACCGTGCCCAGCCCACATGTTGCAAAATTGACTGCTCTTTTTACCTGTGCTTGCACCCATTAGCAATGTAAGAAGGACCCAAAAATGTTACCTTAAAATATAATTGTGTTAATGTGTTACCTCTGAAATTATAAGGTAGCAGCTTCTATAATGCAATATTGAAAATACTTTCTAAAGCATTTTCAACATTTATTGTGACCAAACATGGTGGCTCATGCTTGTAATCCCAGCACTTCGGGAGGCCAAGGTAGGAAGATCACTTGAGTCCAGGAGTTCGAGACCAGCCTGGACAACATAGTGAGACCAAGTCTCTAAATAAGAAAAAAAAAAAAATTAATTCTTGTGCAGAAACCCTGAGTAGCTTTTTAAAACATTATAGATGACAAAATGATTATATTTATTATGATAATGTTTGCTGCTTATAAAATCCAAATATTATAAAACTTTACTTGTTTATATGTGTTCAATTGCAGGTTTTTTCTTGGTTTGTTGCCTAAGAGTACACCAAATGTGACATCCTTTCACCAATATAGATTACTTCATACCACATTGTCAAGAAAAGGACTAGAAGAATTTTTTGATGACCCAAAAAACTGGGGGCAAGAAAAAGTAAAATCTGGTGAGATACTTGGATTTGTCAACATTAAATATATTTATGGAACCTCCCCCCATCATTCTAGGATTATTTATCCAGTTTAGGAATTATTTAGATGTTTCCTTTTTCAGTTTTCTTTGAGACTGTCTACTAGAGAAAATTAAAAGAACCATATAATAGTAGAGTTAATTGTTCCTTGGCAGATGGGCAAGATAGTTAGAAAAGGAATAGGTTGAAATTATTAACTAAAGTAAGGTTTAGGGCTTATTTTAGATTTTATTTTTTAATGATAATTAGAAGTTTATTTATTTATTTAGAGATGGAGTTTTGCTCTTGTTGCCCAGGCTCGGGTGCAGTGGCACAACCTTGGCTCACTGCAGCCTCTGCCTCTCGGATTCCAGTGATTCTCCTACCTCGGCATCCCAAGTAGCTGGGATTACAGGCATGTGCCACCATGCCCAGCTAATTTTGTATTTTTAGTAGAGATGGGGTTTCGCCATCTTGGTTAGGCTGGTCTTGAACTCCCGACCTCAGGTGATCCCCACCATCTTGGCCTCCCAAAGTGCTGGGAATACAGGTTTGAGCCACTGCCCCCGGCCAAAAAGTTAACTTATAATGACATAAAGTATTTTGTCATTAGGGTGTGAAAATACATTCTGTACTAATGCTAACATTTTTTGAATGCTATTGCCAATCATGTTAATGTTATTTTCATATGTTACCTAATTTATCCCTAATTACAAATTATGTTATATACTGTAAAAAAGCTATTATATAGTTTACAGATAAGGAAACAGGTTTAGACAGGTTTAGAGAGCTTAAATAATTTGCCAAAGGGCACATGGCTAGAAATATTATTTCATGTTATGTATTATTTTAATAGGAGCAGCATGGACCTGTCAGCAACTAAGGAACAAAAGTAATGAAGATTTACACAAACTTTGGTAAGTATAGTAAGTACATTAATATCTAGACGTTTGAAGCAGTTATAATGTAACAATGAGGTAAAAACTAAATCTGATATAGGAAATTGAGTAAAGTGATTTGTTTTGTAGTACTATGGATGATAAATCTGATATTTAAGATCATGAAAGATTTTATATGACAGAGGTTAGGTTATGACAAATGTCACAGTTCTCAAGTGGTCGGGAATTCAGAAATTTTACTGTGATTTACATTGGTCCTACTAACACCTTTATACTAGCAATTTCAGTGAATTAATAAAATGAAACGGGGAACAGTTGGTTGCTTTTGTTTTTTTCTTTGAGACAAGGTCTCGCTCTGTTGCCCTGGCTGGAGTGCAGTGGTGCAGTCATGGCTTACTGCAGCCTTGACCTCCTGGGCTCAAGTGATCCCCCACCTCGGCCTCCTGAGTACCTGGGAGCACAGGTATGCATCACCACACCCAGCTAATTTTTTTGCATTTTGTGGTGAGGGAGTTTCCCTATGTTGCCCAGGCTGGTCTCACTGGGGCTCAAGTGATCCTCCCACCTCGGCCTCCCAACATCCTGGGATTACAGGCGTGAGCCACTGTGCCCAGCCATTGGTTATATTTAGAATTCTCTCCTTTTTATTATGTTTTCATGATCTGTAATCTTTAGTGTATTTGCTTTGGAAGGGCATGTTGGAGGGTGCATTTAATTGGGAATATAGGTAGATTTTTCTGGCGGGCTCTGATGAATTAGAGAGGGTTGAGAAGATTTAAGACAGGATTGCATTTTTAATGTACTATATGTAGGCCAAAGATATGTTTTGTTTGGACCATAATTGTTTTTTAAATTGGGAAGTTTCACACAGAAAATATTATTTCTGTCGGCTCTTGAATAACGAGACCTGTGATTTGGCAACACTGGCCCTGCATTCCTACGTGGCAACAACTTGGCTGGTCTGTGGAGCAACTGCCCCTCCTAGATGGAGCAGGGACACACCACTTCTTAGGCACCCTGTGGTTCTTTCACTGTGTCTACTTCCTTCATGATTGTTATCTGCCTAAGAACTCTAGTAGACATTTACTTTTTTTTATTTTCTTTTTTTGAGACACAGTCTCGCTCTGTCACCCAGGCTGGAATGCAGTGGTGTGATCTTGGCTCACTGCAACCTCCACCTCCGAGGTTCAAGCAATTCTCGTGCCTCAGCCTCTGAAGTAGCTGGGATTACAGGCTCACGCCGCCATGCCCAGCTAAATTTTTGTATTTTTAGTAGAGACGGGGTTTCACCATGTTGGTTAGGCTGGTCTTGAATTCCTGGCCTCAAGTGATCTGCCTCTCTTGGCCTCCCAAAGTGCTGGGATTATATACAGGCATGAGCCACCGTGCATGGCCAGCATTTATGTTTTTTCCCCTGATGTAAAGCATTGTTTATCTTTCTTGACAAATTAAAGAATTGTAAGGTATTTATAAAAACCACTGATACTATGTTTATTCATTATAGAAAAATAAGTTGTTTTAAAGCACTATTAGTTACCATGGGTTATCGGTGAAAGGATAGTTAGGGCTATTTCAACATTCATCATGGCTGCAACCAACCAAAGTTTTGCCATTTCTCTTTTTTGTTTTTGTTTTTGTTTTTTTGAGACAAAGTCTCACTTTGTCGCCCAGGTTGGAGTGCAATGGCGTGATCTCAGCCCACTGCAACATCTGCCTTCTAGGTTCTCGTGTCTCAGCCTCCTGAGTAGCTGGGATTACAGGCACACACCACCACACCCAGCTAATTTTTGTATTTTAGTAGACACGGGGTTTCACCATGTTGGCCAGGCTGGTCTCAAACTCCTGACTTCAAGCGATCCACCCACCTCAGCCTCTGAAAGTGCTGGGATTACAGGTGTGAGCCGCTGTACTCGGCCCTAACTCTTATTCTCAAATAGATGTATTCAGAAAATCTGTCTTCACTTTAGCTCTGCTGCTTCAGTACCTTTGATTATGTTTGCTGTGCTCTCCCTTCTATGATAAACTGCATCTCCTCTATGAATCTTTCCCTGGTCATCTTAGCTAGAAAAGATGTTTCTCATCTCCCCCACTTAATTCTTCTGGTACTTATTGCCTGTCCCACTTATTATCCCACATACATTACAGTTTCAGAAGCAGCATGGTGGAGTTAAAATAGAATGGATTTTGTACACAGAGATCAGGGATTTGAATCTTGAATTACCTGTATGACCCAGAATACCTTACTTCTCTCAGCCTTAGCTTCTTTGTTTAGTAAGTGGAAATAATGCCAACCTCAGAAGGCGGTTGTGAAAACTAGATGAAATTAGTGTATATAAAATGGTTAACACATTGTCTGGCATATAATAGGTACTCAACAAATGTTATTTATCTTCCATCTGCCTTCTCTACTCTCCACTCAGAATGTAAGGACTATATTTTATGCCTCTTTGTAACTATCTTTGCACTTAATACATGTGGCAGATGAAAAGTTTATTGAACAAATGGATAAGCAAAGATAGTTATGTATATAGGATTATTCTTTGTAATCATATTCTATATATTGAGATTTCTAGTATGACTTTTTTTTTTTTTTTTTGAGACAAGATCTCACTTTATCCCCAGGCTGGAGTATAGTAGTGCGATCTTAGCCCACTGTAGCCTTGAATTCCCAGGCTCAAGCAATCCTCCTGTCTCAGTCTCCCAAACAGCTGGGGCTACAGGTGTGTGCCACCATGCCCGGCTAAGTATATTTTTTATTTTTTTGTAGAGATGGGGTCTTGCTGTGTTGCCCAGGCTGGTCTTGAATTCCTGAGGTCAAGCAATCCTCCCACCTCAACTTCCCAAAGTGCTGAGATTACAGGTGTGAGCCACAGCACCTCGCCCATAAGTGACTTTCAAGTACAGACAATTAATTTTGATGTCAGAAATCACAACTTTATTAACATAACCACAGAATAGCATCACAAGGTTTGTGTTCTTTTGTTTAGGTATGTCTTACTGAAAGAAAGAAACATGCTTTTAACCCTAGAGCAGGAGGCCAAGCGGCAGAGATTGCCAATGCCAAGTCCAGAGCGGTTAGATAAGGTAAGAATTGGGGGAGGCTGGAGACTGGTATACACGATTACAGCTAAAAGGAGTTTAGCTATGTGGTTCTTGTATTTGTTGTCAAATAGATTTTTTTTTCTTATTTGTTTGAGTTTTAGTAAATGTGAGTAGTGCAACCATCATAGCTCATTTGGAAACATTTCCATCCCCCCTAAAAGAAATCTGATACTCATCTGCAGTCATTCCTCATTTCTACCTGCAAGGTTTTTTTTTTTTTTTTTTTTTTTTGGTGGGGGCGTGGGGGGCAGGAGGGTCTCACTCTGTCACCCACGCTGGAGTGCAGTGGTGTGATATCTTAGCTCACTGCAACCTCCACCTCCCAGGATCAAGCGATTCTCTTGCCTCAGCCTCCCAAGTTGTTGGGATTACAGGCACGTACCACCATGCCAAGCTAATTTTTGTATTTTTGGTATAAATGGGGTTTCACCATGTTGCCAGGCTGGTCTCAAACTCTTGACCTCAAGTGATCTACTCACTTCGGCCTCCCAAACCTACCTGCAACTTCTAACATAAATGTGGACAACTGTTTTTATTTGAGTAGATACCTAGGAGTAAAATTACTGGCTTATATGGTAAATCTATGTTTAGCATTTTTAAGAAACTGCCAAACTGTTTTCTAAGTAGCTATACCACTTTACATTCCTAGTTCTGGTTTAACCATTTCATTAATAACTAGATCAGTTTTTTACTGCTTTTTAAAATACTGTGGTAAAAATCACATAACATAAAATTTACTATCTTGACCATTTTTAAGTGTAATAGTCAGTAGTGTTTAATAGATTAACAATGTTTTGAAAGGTTGGTTACTTTTTTTTTTTTTTGAGACAGAGTTTCGCTCTTGTTGCCCAGCCTGGAGTGCGATAGCGTGATCTCGGCTCGCTGCAACTTCCGCCTCCCATGTTCAAGCAATTCTCCTGCCTCAGCCTCCCAAGTAGCTGAGACCCCAGGCACACACCACCACGACTAGCTAATTTTTTGTATTTTTAGTAGAGACGAGGTTTCACCATGTTGGCCGGGCTGGTCTTGAACACCTGACCTCGTGATCTGCCTGTCTCGGCCTCCCAAAGTGCTGGGATTACAGGTATAAGCCATCGTGCCCAGCCAAAGACTTATGTTTTTATTTAGATTTATGTTTTTACTCGATTGCTTTCAAGATCAACCCTTTATTGATTTTTTTCTGTGGCATAGTAAGTAGTGAGAACAGAATTCAGTTTTTGTAATAGCATTAGTGCTGCTAGCTAACCTTAGCTACTTTAGTTTCCTTTCCTCACGCCAGTCGCAGCCATTGTTACCACACTGCCTTTAAGATGGAAGGACAACAATACCTGGAGAAAATCAAAGAGGAAAAAAATGAAACCTCATTGATTTGCCCTAATTATGGAGAAGGTTATTCTGATGTAGTTAAAGTTGAGTTATATAACATTTTTTTCTTTTATCTTTATTTTGACATAATATTAGACTCACAGAAAAATTACAAGAATAGTAGAAGGAATTCTCATATACCCTTTACCCCGATTCCTCTGTTTTACTGCATTTACCTTATCCTTCTATTCATCCATCACTCCTCCATACACATTATTTTTTCTCAAATGTTTGAGAGTAAGTTGTACACGTGACATCCCTTTATCTATAAAAACTTCATAAAAACCAGGATATTCCCTTATATAACCACTGTGTAATTTTCAAAATCAGGAAATTAACATTGATACAATTCTATTAGCTGTAATCTACAGATCTTATTCAGAGTTTATCAGTTATCCCAAGTGTCCTTTATGGCAAAAGAAAATTCTGCATCATGAATTTTCATGTGTCTCTTTAGTCTAATCTGGAGACTATCTCCTTTAATCTTTCATTGTGTTTCCTGACATTGAACTTTTTTAAAACGATAGGGCCTGGGAGGTTGAGGCTGCAGTGAGCCCCGATTGCACCACCAAACTCTAGCTTCGGTGACCGAGCAAGACCCTGTCTCAATAAATAAAAAACTGAAAGTGCATTGACAAGGATGTTTTATAAAGAACACATTATTTGATGAAAAAGCTTTTGTTATAATGGTGCTGTTATAGAACTTCAACAGTGGATTATCTGCTTTAAATATATATTTCAGAGGTGAACTTCAGCCCAGTAGGTCATATGTACTGCACTTTCTCAATCAGTAGAACCCAAAATAATAGAAGTTTACTCCAGAGAAGCTGAAAGTGACCGTAATTTTTTCAAACTTCAAATATATCTGGTGTTTCCAGTGTTTTGTGACATACTACTAGGAAACTTTATTAAGCAAAAATGTAAAAAAATTTCTCAATATAAGATAGAAACCAAAGATTTGGAACTATTTTAAGGAAAACAGAAAAGAAGAATTATAACTGGGATATAATTCTTATCACTGGGCTGATCTGAGTTGATACCCAGTTCAAGCATATTACAGACAAATTTTACTTACAGAATAATAGAAAAATTAAGGGAGAAATTGTATAATTCTGGCACAATAGCTATGATTGTAACTAAAGTATTAACTATCCATCTGAGATTAAAAAAACCCTCACTATATGTGCTTCTCTTCAGAGTATTAGTACCTATTTATCACACAAATAAATGATATTATGTTACTTCCCTTGTGTTTGAAATACAGAAACAAGGCACATGATAAAAGATTGATTATAATTTTGCAAGTGTATCTTTTTGTCTCTTTTTAAAAAATGTGTTTCAAGGGCTACTCTGTAATATTAATTCTTGGCTGTAAAGAGAAGTGTATACTCTTACCCTGGAACACAGTCCTATTAATTTTATATTCTCTCAACTGACACTTTTGGCACTAAGAAACTTACAGAAAAGATGGGCTCTTTGAGGTTGACTTGTTTACAGTTAGGTATATCTAAATAATACTTCTGATTTTCCTTCACATTTCTTGGCATGAACTTCTGAATGTTAATTCTGTGGACTTGGTAGCCATTTTCTTTCTATCTTTGTGAGCTAACACTGGATTTCAGCTGAAAGCCTCAAGTCTTACCCTTGCTTAGGCAAACTGTTAGTGTAGTTAATCAACAACCAGATTTACTAAAAATTTCTAAAGATTAGCGAATTTTATATAAAGCCCTTATCAGTGTGGTCCCTTTACCCTCCTGAGTTTGCTTGTCTTCAAAATAGAATTTGTCTTAGTCATCTTTTCTTTTTCAGGGATTTTGTAGAAAATAAAATAGTTAAGAGGAAGGCATGTGAATTCAGCTACTGTAAGCCATTTAGTGAAGTTGAGGATAGCAGAAGTGCTGAGTGTGAACCGAGCAGGTTATGGGCCGGGTGCGATGGCTCACGTCTGTAATCCCAGCACTTTGGGAGGCCAAGGCAAACAGATCACTTGAGCCAGGGAGTTTGAGACCAGTCTGGGCTACATGGCAAAACCCTGTCTCTACCAAAAACATACAAAAATCATTCGGGTGTGATAGTGCATGCCTGTAGTGCCAGCTACTTGGGAGGCTGAGGTGGGAGGACTGCTTGAGCCTAGGAGGCAGAGGTTGCAGTGAGCCAAGATCGTGCCACTGCACTCCAGCCCGGGTGACAGAGCTAGACCCTGTCTCAAAAAACAAAAATGAAACAGATTATGAAATAATTTATCTAAATTTGTGGCTTTCACATCTTTTTCAGATCTCATAGTTACCTGGGAGATTATAATCTGTGCTTTTTTTGAGGATTCTTATGAGAAACAAATGTGCTTATACAGTATTTGATATCTCTTGTGATGCTTAAGGGACATACATAACACATAAAATGGCTCTCAGTATGTATTTAGAACTATGAAAAAGTTTGGCCCATCTCACATTACAATCCCCAACATATGAATATTTATGTATAAACAAATATAAGGCCGGGTATGGTGGCTTATGCCTGTAATCCCAGCACTTTGGGAGGCCAAGGTGGGCAGGTCACCTGGGGCCAGGAGTTTGAGACCAGCCTGGCCAATATGGTGAAATCCCGTCTCTACTAAAAATACAAAAAATTAGCCGGGCTTCGTGGCGGGTGCCTGTAATCCCAGCTGCTCAGGAGGCTGAGGCGGGAGAAACACTTGAACCTGGAAGGTGGAGGTTGCAGTGAGCTAAGATAAGTGAGCCGAGATCACACCACTGCACTCCAGCCTGATTGACAGAGCAAGACTCTGTCTCAAAAAAAAAAAATATATATATATATATATAAAAAAACTCTGCCAATGTATACATTATAAAACAATAGAAATCTTAAAGAGGTAAAATTAAATAGAAGTTTAATAGTATCATCTTGCATCTTGATAAATCTTTGGAGATTCTTATCTAGATGGACTGCTATTCCTTTCCCTGTAGTAGCAACAGCTACCAAGCAGGCTGCAATATCTGTGTCTGCATATCAGGGACACAATGATTAGTTGAGACCAGAACATGTCTTTTTTAATATAATGAAAATAGCAAATTGTTGTCACTTCTTATTAGCTCATTGAGTTTTGAAATAACATGAATCAAATTGGGTCTCCAAAAAGAATCTATATAAGTGTATCTCACTCCAAACAGACCTAATATGTGGAAATAGATTTGTAGTTAAATAAAACTATAAACTTTTTTAAAAACATAGAAAGTGGTAATCTAGACACCCATGTAGACATACTTGTGCCAAAAAGATTTTTAGGAAATACTTAACAGAGTGGTTCTTTGGTATAAATATTCATCATAAGTTTTCTGTAGCGGAGTGTTTATACATTCTCTTTTTTTTGGAATTTTGTAGTAGGTGATTGTTGAAATTGTATCTTTCTATTCTCCTTTCAGGTAGTAGATTCCATGGATGCATTAGATAAAGTTGTCCAGGAAAGAGAAGATGCCCTAAGGCTTCTTCAGACTGGCCAAGAAAGAGCCAGACCTGGTGCTTGGAGAAGAGACATCTTTGGAAGAATCATCTGGTAGGTAGTTACGCTGTGGGTCTTCTAAGATGAGAGTGGAAATCCATGCCTCATTCCCCTGCCCAATATCTTAAAAAAAAAAAAAAACACTTGCACCGTATGAGATATATTAGTGATATGTCTAATAAAAGAAGAGGCCCCACACTCCTTTGCACTTTAACGAAGGGGGATATGAATGAAGGTAGCTTTATCTGGTAAAACCAGCCCAGACATCCCATTCCCATGATTCAGTTACCTATAAGTCTTTATTGTAGTGGTTCGTAGTCTTACATGAATCACAAGGCCTTTTGAGACTTTGATGAAAGTTATGGATCGTTTCCTCAGAAGAATGTACATGCACACGTATCATTTCAGAAGGTATAAAATCCACGAAGCTAACTTCAGGACACACACCTGCCCTCTTTGCCCATTGAGAACCTGGAACTATTTTTTTTAAAGTCTCAGGGAATGTCACATGAACCAGTTTCAGTTTGCTCCCGTTGCCATCAGGATAAACCCTAGGACAAGTTATGAAATAGTTTATTTAAAAAAAAAAAAAAAGAGAGAAAAATAGTTTATTTATTTTACCTCCTTGTTTCTCCTACATTCATATCCCAGAGTCTTGTCGGCCTTTGGGAAAGGATCTGATAATCAGCATTCATGCTGAGGTGTAAGTAACTAAGAAGACCTGGTGTAAATAAACCTCATTCGGTGGGAAGGCTGTTCAACCCAAAGGTAAATAAACTTCCGCTCAGAAGGAGGTTTATTTATCTTTGGGCTGAACAACCAAGATGAAGCATCATTAGACTTTTAAATGTAGGCAGAATGGGGAAGGCATTTTGGTTAGAGACCTTCCCTGTACTCTTGACATTATACCACTTAACTCATAGCTCATTTGGTAGGTTCTTTCAATGGAGTTTAAGTCCAACACAGAAAAGAGAGAAATTGCCAAAACATCTCACTAAAAACGTTTATCTGTTTTATTTTCTACTAATTTGTATTTGGACTAACCCATTTGAGGTAAATTAGGAAAGTGAAAATGTATTAAATGTTTTCTTTAAGGCAAATAACTTTTTGCTTTATTGGCAGGCACAAGTTCAAGCAGTGGGTTATACCTTGGCACCTAAATAAAAGATACAATAGGAAACGATTCTTTGCCATGCCTTATGTGGACCATTTTCTCAGGTGAGCACAAGTACTCTTAATAAAACATACTATCTTTATACCAGATGACATAAAGAAAGTCATAAAGACATAAAGACATAAAGAAATATGACATAAAGACATAAAGAAAGCTTTCTTTAAATTTTAATTTCTGTTATTACATAAGTATTTTTAAAAATAGAAAAGTCAGGCCGGGTGTGGTGGCTCACACCTGTAATCCCAGCATTTTGGGAGGCCAAGGTGGGTGGATCACGAGGTCAGGCGATCGAGACCATCCCAGCTAACACAGTGAAACCCCGTCTCTACTAAATATACAAAAAATTAGCCGGGCATGATGGTGGACACCTGTACTCCAGCTGAAGCCAGGAGGCAGAACTTGCAGGGAGCAGAGATCGTGCCACTGCACTCCAGCCTAGGTGACAGAGTGAAACTCCGTCTCAAAAAAAAAAGAAAGAAAAACAGGAAAGTCAGGTAAAAAAGAAAATTGAAGTCACATATAAGCTCACTATCAGAAATAGCCACAGTCAGCCAAGCGCGCTGGCTCACACCTGTAATCCCAGCACTTTGGGAGGCCACGGCAGGCGGATCAGTTGAGGTCAGGAGTTTGAGACCAGCCTGGCCAACATGACGAAACCCTGTCTCTACTAAAAATACAAAAATTAGCCGGCCGTGGTAGCATGCACCTGTAATCTCAGCTACTTAGGAGGCTGAGGCATGAGAACTGATCGAACCTAGGAGGTGGAGGTTGCAGTGAGCTGAGATTGCACCACTGCACTCCAGCCCGGGTGACAGAGTGAGATTTCGTCTCAAAAAACAGAAAAAAAAAAAAAAAAGAAATAGCCACTGTTAACATTATAATATGTATCCTTTGAAAAGTTTTATTGCCTTTCTATTCTTGTATCTATATGTAAATGGAAAAATTTCTCCTCTTATGTTAAAATGAAGGTCCAAATAATTCAGTTGCATACAGTGTGAGTTCATGTTATTCGAAGGCTGTTGAAAAGAAAATGGGGCTAGAAAGAGAAGTCTGTTGTATTATATGTAAACTCATGTTGTCCTGCAGAATGTTGATCTCCAAATATTTCCTTTAGCACATTTTTCCTGCATTAGGTTTATCATTGAATAGGGAGAACATAGGGCTTCTGTTATGATAGAGGAGCGCGTGTTCCCATGAACCACTTGCTGATAACTATACAAACTTAAGATTTTTTTTTTAAAGAGCTATTTTAAAACACTTGGGCCATATCCAAAAGGAGACAAAGCCAGAGGATAGAGTTTAATCCCCAAAACTGCAATTAGAAGGGAAAAGTATTGCAAGTTAATGGTTTCCTGGGCCAAGGGTGCTACTCAATTCCCATTGCTGTGGCTCCAGAGAGAGGGCAGAGGAACCAAAAGGCTCCTGGCTAAGGGTGCTAGAAGTCAGAATTCAAGGCTGGGAAGGCAGCTAGAAAATTAAAAGGGAAATCGTAGCAGCACAAGAACCACAGCTTTTAACAACTCTCTTGAATAATACATTCTGCTTTTAGCAAGTTCCTCAAAAACTGATTCTCTCCCGCCCCCCACCACGAAAGATTTTCATACCAAAACAAACTTTTAAAAACAATTTAAACAGGAATGGAATGTATCTTTAAGCTTGGCTTTAAAGTGTTTAGTGTACCTTAGAATCACATTTAAAATTACTTATCTTCCCTACTGAACCAGCTACCTCTCCTCATTTCATGTGTAGTACATCCAGTCTGCATGGCACTAAACCATCAGTCGTCTTTTTCATCACCATTGCTGTATATTTAATCAGTCCTTGATTTAATTCTTGCTGCAGAATGTCTCCAGGATCTGTCTTTTCTTCTCCCATTGTCTTTGCCCTAGTGCAGTCTCTGTCTTTATCAAATTGAATTACCGCACATCCTCTTGACTGCAGTCCAATCAAGTATTGCTTCCTGGCTAATTTTCCTCAAGACTTTTTTTTTTTTTTTTTTTTTAAATCACATCAGGGCTGTTCAGAAACATACAGCAGCTTCTTATCTACAGGATCAAATCTTAAACTCTTTTCCTCCCAGCATTCCTACAAGTCTTAGCTACCTACCCTTCATCGAAGTCAGAATTCTTGCCTTGTTTCCTAAATATTCCTTGCTCATTTTCCACTGTTGCTTCTTCTGTGGCGAAAGCTTTTAAATCTTTGCTATTCACATTTAAGACCTAGTTGAGATGCTAAGCAACTGAAGAAATCTGAGTCTGAGATTTCTCCAAGCCCAGTGTTGTGCTGTTTGATCCTTTTGTCCCTTAGTCATACAGGGTGGTTATAAATCACTTTTTTTTTTTTTTTTTTGAGATGGAGTCTTGCTCTGTTGCCAGGCTGGAGTGCAGTGGTGTGATCTCAGCTTACTGCAACCTCTGCCTCCCAGGTTCTAGCGATTCTCCTGCTGCAGCCTCCCGAGTAGCTGGGACTACAGGTGCATGCCACCACGCCCAGCTAATTTTTGTAATCTTAGTAGAGACAGGGTTTCACTCTGTTGGCCAGGATGGTCTCGATCTCTTGACCTCGTGATTCTCTTGCCTTGGCTCCCAAAGTGGTGGAATTACAGACATGAGGCACTGCACCTGGCCATAACTTTTAAAATAATGTATGAGAATGTATCAATCCTGTATCACTTTTACAGGTTTTATACACATTCTGATTTTGTTTTTGAAAGTACCTTTTTTAGCCTCACCTTCAGAATTTGGCATCATCATCTTAATATTCTTAAGAATAGCAAACCTTTATTCCTTCAGATGGGTCTTTGTTTTTGTAAATGGTCAAAATTCAGTTGGAGCAAAGACTGATGAATAGAATGGGTAATCTCATTTTGACTGTAGCCTTTATACTTTTCCTATATATGTGCATATTTTTTACTTCACCCAATTTTCTATGACCTCTCCCACAGCACTGGCATATTGTATTCAGCCTTTTTTTCCCCAAAAAACTCATTTGTAGTAACTTTATTGCTGTATTTTATATAAGCTTATTTCTATTGATCAATATCCTGTAAGATATCAATTTAAATGGAGGTTTGGTATCCAAGCATTTTTTTTCATTTTCAATTTTTACAACTCCCAAGTTGACCCTACAGGTCAAGTAATTTATGTTGTAATTTATGCAGCACATGTGTCATGCCCTGGGATACTGATGTGTGGGAACAAACTCATTTAAGGAATAGTAAGCCTAGCCAGAGCCTAAGAATTTATTTTTGACATCATGAGATATATCCTGAGACTTGTGGGAATTCCCTACTTTCAAATAGTACTCACTCTAGCTTATCATTTCCCTTATACACAGAGTAAAACCCTGCTAAGAGATGATGCTTATTAAGTCCCAGTTTGTTACAGGTTCGTAAGATCGGGACATTCTTTCTAGTCAAGAAACAGGGATAGTTGGTATAGGGTTTCAGATGCTCTTGACTTGTATAGGTTTACAGTGATTACTATTCAAGTTTAATAATATATATAACACACCAAATACAGAGACTGGCATGTTTGAAGCTTTGATGTAATTGATTTATGCATATTTTGATAGTATTGAATAACAAGGAAATATTTTTGTATAAATTGCTTTATGCTTTTTTTATTCTAGACTGGAACGTGAGAAACGAGCCCGCATCAAAGCACGGAAGGAAAATTTAGAGAGAAAGAAAGCAAAAATTCTTCTAAAAAAGTTTCCACATCTTGCTGAAGCGCAGAAGTCAAGTCTTGTCTAAGATGTCTGAACTCTTAAATTTACCATTTTGTTTTTCTTGAATAGTCTGTGTACAAGAGTAAATATGTTAAGTGGTTTATAAAGAAATTCTGTTTTTAGTCAAGTGACTTTAATCAGTTGTTCTAAGTGTGAATATGGCATGCTAATTAGCTAATTTGGTAGAAGCTAATTTACCTCTAAAAATCAGGTATAAAGTTCGGATTAAATTCCCACTTTATGAATTCTGACATTTAAGCAGGCTTTAAATGTCGCCTGCTATCTTAGAGGGTGAAGGTGATGGTAACTGCCACGGCAAAGGCAATAACTGAATTTGAGTAATAATTTTACCTCTGTTGTTAATAGGATATGAAGAGGATGTGGGTACTGCTTCAAAATAATGATAAACACATTCAGTCCTTAAAGTAGTAAGTCACAGTGCACCACAGTCCAAAATTTATTTCTGGAATGGCTAATTTTTATTTAATTCTATAAGCCTAAGGTAAAAAGCATAGGCAGTAACTTTTACTAGTCAATAAAAAGCAATTCTACCAATCCACTGGTAATTAATATACTAAACAGAGTTGGAAAGCATTTTACTGAAAGCAAAATATTTAGAGAAAATAGACATTTATACAAAATTATAAAAATGCTTGTAATAAGAATAAGTGCATTTCAAGGAAAGCACAAACTTATCTTAATTTATAGAGCCAGTTAAAGCTTTAAAAAATTTAAGTGGAAATTGAAATATGCAAAAATGTATAAACATTCTACAAAAGATGGTCATTCTTTTCCTGAGTATACTAAAGCTATGAAACGTAAGGTGACAAAGGAAGGTAGAAGCTTGGGAACTCTTTCTCAAGGGCATTTTCTTTCTACACACTGCTTCCCTCCTTCTTCATATTCTTGCTTGGAAATCCACATCTGTTGAAAAGTACCCTGTAAAATGGAAAGAAATTTATATAATTATGCCTTACTTTTTACTAGAAATGGCTTTTCTTAATTTATTTTTTTGAGAGAGGGTCTTGCTCTGTCAGCCAGGCTGGAGTGCAATGGCGTAATCATAGCTCATAACAACCTCGAACTTCTTGGTTCAAGGGATCCTCCCACATCAGCCTGGGACTCCAGGGGCATGCCACCTTGCCTAATTTGTAATTGTTGTAGAGATGGGGCCTCACGCTATGTTGCTCAGGCTGGTCTTGTACTACTGGGCACATGTGATCCTCCTGCCTCAGCCTCCTAAAGTGCTGGAATTATAGGTGTGAACCACTGCACCAGCCTTTTTTTCTTTTAATATCTTATTTTCATAACTCCTAAACTTTGAATAATTCATTTAAGAGTCCCACCTCCCAAAATAGTACTCGATTATTTCTGTCCTCCTCCAGAACCATACTCCAGAACAGTATATATGGTGTGTATATATACAGTATATAAAGGGGGAGGATGCTGTAAGTCCAGGATGCAGAAAAGTATAAGGATTTTTTTCTCCTTATTCAAGGCAGATGGTAGTCCAAGAAACATCTTACACACAGCACCATGACTTCACCATTTGCTCCAAGAACCAATTCCTGACTTCCTAGACCTCACTGTAGACCTCACTGTAAACTGGGGAATGACCAGAACTTGAGAAGGAATGTTTCGATTTTAAATACATTCCAGACAAGCCCTGACCAGTGCCAATGGGGGTATAATTAGAAGAGGCATGCATATGTTAACATATTTCCACCTCTGTTTGAGAGGGGACATTGAAATTAGGCTGACAGATGTCCACTAATTAGGCAAAGAGGCATTTTGTTATATCAGAACACATAAAACTGGTTATTCTATTAGGTCCTCCGCTCATTTGACAGTTATAAAATGCAAAGACAAATGAAGCACTGGAATTGTTTTTTGTATTTTTACTAAATTTAGTATAATTCAGTAAGAACATTTTTGCAAAGTAGCTCATCTACTAACCAAAGAGGCTAGAATGGAGCCGCCAATCCATGAGCTAAACCTCCGTTCCACTGTTGTATTATTTGCAATCAATTTCAGCCGCATACTCTGAAATAGAAGAATATGCATTAGTTCAATCAAATCTTGTGACTCAACTTAGGAAATTTTTTTTTCTTTCTTTTTTTTTTTAAATAGAGACAGGGTCTTGCTCTCCATATTGTCCAGGCTGGTCTCCAACTTTTGCACTCAAGCAATTGGTCCATCTCACCCTCCCAAAGTGCTGGGATTACATGCATGAGCCACTGCACCCAGCCAGGAAATTCAATTTTGACAGACTTCTGAATGGCTCCCTGTGGTTCAAACACTGATTAAAATACGGTAATTTTGAAATAGGATAACAAATCTCAAATCAATCAATAAATCAATCTAATGATTAGTATTATAATTCAGGTAATGCTCTAGATCTCCAAGAATTTAGAAAATACAAGGCAGATGTCTGTGTGCCTATATATTTAGATATCACTTGTAATAATAGAAATGTGGCATATGTAAAACATTCTTTTATATGGGAAGCTAAAAGACTATTAAATATACAGATTTATAGACATTGTTAGGGCATATGTAACCACTAATATGGGTTTTAAAATTTAATATTTAGTGCAGAACACCTTACAAAAAAACCACTTGAAGTTTTGTTGTTTTTTTTTTTCCTGAGCCAGAGTCTTGCTTTGTCACCCAGACTGGAGAACAGTGGCATGATCTTGGCTCACTGCAACCTCAGCTTCCTAGGTTCAAGCAGTTCTCCTGCCTCAGCCTCCCAAGTAGCTGGGATTACAAGCACGTGCCACCATGTCCGGCTAATTTTTGTTTTGTTTTTTTTTTTGAGATGGAGTCTCGTGCTGTCACCCAGGCTGGAGTGTAGTGGCGCAATCTCAGCTCACTGCAACCTCTGCCTCCCGGGTTCAAGCAATTCTGCCTCAGCCTCCCGAGTAGCTGGAATTAAGAGACGCCCGCCACCAGGCCCAGCTAATTTTTGTATTTTTAGTAGAGATGGGGTTTCACCATGTTGGCCAGGCTGGTCTCCTGACCTCGTAATCCATCTGCCTCGGCCTCCCAAAGTGCTGGGATTATAGGCATGAGCCACCGCATCCAGCCAATAAAAATTTTAAATTTAAAGTTAAAAGATTATAACTGCCATTCTGTTATTGAAGTACTATATAAATTACCTTCTCAAACCGAGTTTTTCTATTCTCTTAAAAGTTATTACAATATACCCACTGATCTTTCTAAAACAAACATATGAGCTCATCAGTCCGCTGCTAGATTTTATCCTGTGAAGAAGGAAGTATTTCCCCCTAGAGATTCAGCATAGCCCCACTGACACCTTGAGGCTTCTAGCCTCAAGAACTATAAGACAATAAATTTCTGTTTTAAGCCACCAACATGTACTTTGTTACGGCAGCTCTAGGAAACTAATCCATCTTTCTAGCCATATTGCTTTCCCCACTTATGTAAAGACTAGAAGCCAACTACTTTGAATTACTGGAACATACCCATCTTCTCTTAATATTTTTGTAAATGGTTTTATTCCCTCCATCTAGATATCCTTTCATAAATTAGTAATGAGTTGAACTATTCATTCAAACTATAGCTTCTTCATGAGGCTATTCTCTGATACTCCTAGCGAGTTAAGTAGTGGCTTCTTGGTGTTCCCGACAGCACCTGGTCCATGACATACTGAACTGTTTAGCATGCTACAGTCATCATTTTCTGCATGTCTAACCATCCTAGTAGACTGAGCCCTTGGTGTGCATGGACTAGTGCCTAGCAAACTATCCATATTTAAATATTAAGTTAATAAATGAGATTCAAATAATTTAAGAGAAACTAATAGATGTTAACTAGAAAAACTTGGTTAAAGGATATTAACTTTAGTGATACTATACCAAGCACATACAAAATATCATGTATCTATTGAAAGATGAATGCTTATCTACAAAATGACACCATCAGTGAGGAAAGATATGACTGAAGAATACCATTAAAGAACAAACAGAACTTACTGGAGGAGTTTTCTGAGACAGCTCTCTATTCAACCTGTCAGTAAAACTCTGTATTAGTGTGTTTCCTCCTGCCACTATTACACTGCCATAGAGACCCTAGGATAAAAATACAAGAAAAATCAGTTCCACATGTTTCCAAAAGTTTTAAATACAACTAAAAATGTGCGCTACTACAATCTTCCCTTTCATTTTTTGGAAATGTTTTACTATTATATAGACCTAATAGCTTAATCCATCGATTCTCCATCCTAGCTGTACATTCAACTCATCTAAGGAGCTTTTAAAACACAAATTCCTAGGGGCAATTACATAAAAATGTCTGGGGATGGGATCCAGGCAAGATTACGTTTAGAGACAGGGTCTCGTTATATTGCCTACATTGGAATGCAGTGGCTATTCACAGGCACAATCATAGTGTACCACAGCCTCAAACTCCTGGGTTCAAACATTCCTCCTGCCTCAGGCTCCCAAGTAGCTGGGACTACATGCCACTGTGCCTGGCAGGCATGGTTTTTAACTCCCAAGATTATTTTAATGTGCATGAAGTTTTAAGAACCACTAACTTAAAGGAATCATTCTAAAAATCATAATTTTTTTGGCAGATAGCTGCCAATATTTAATTAGAAGTACATTCTATAATGACTTTATCTTAGAATGGTCATCTGGAAATATTAATAGCAACCACCAGCCAAAAATTAAAATTACAAATATTTTGAAAAAGAATGCTCATCTGGAAGTTAGGATATTCAAAATTAGACAGATTATTTTATGATTGTGACAGACAATGATAATCTGAACATATTCCTGGCCAAAATGATTGCTACCTTTCTCTTTTGCAGAGGTATATATACATCAGAAGCACATGGGAGCTTTTCCAAAACACACATGCTAAGGCCTCCCCAAATACAAATAAATTACTACTTATATTTACTTTGAATTTGCATGTATGCATCAGAAAGTTAAATGTCAACCTGTTTTAGTGGATAAGTTCCTATTTTTAAAACGTATTTCAAATGTCTAAATCATCTAAGTTTTGAAGTAGAAAATAGAATGCAAAAGTATCTCATTAGTTAAAGGGAGAAATTTCACTAAAAACAAAGTTATCACTGTTGCAATAAATATACTTCAATTCAATTACCTTCCCCCAAAGGTGGAATTGTATTTGCACTAAAAAAATCCCAAACTTATATTACTATTGTCCTAGAAACATCACATGCCTACCAGGTTACCAGGTGAAATAAAGGTAAAATAAAGTATGATTTTCATAGCCACTGAAAGCCTTTTTTGAACAACATAGTAGCTATTAGCACTATGCTTTAAGCAAATTCATTTATTCAAAATCTAGGCAGTATGTGGGTGAGAAGCTGAATTAGGTTTAAATAAGATAAAGTCAGTCCTCAATGTTATCAATATGACCTTGGAAACTGACTTTCAACAAAATGACATGTAACAAAACCAATTTTTTTCCTGAAACAATGTCCTTCAAGGACTTACTGTACATTGTTTCACTTAAAGTTCAGTCTCCAAGAACCTATCACTGATAATGAGTGAAATATATAATATGGAGTTAGTATTTAAAACCTGACAAAGCACAAAAAATATGAAGATCATTTAAAATAAACTTCATGTAAAAGTTACTCATACCATTTAAACCACACCTTCCTGAAAAATAAAAGTAGAAGTTGTACTATCTGTAAGAAAATCACCAACAATACATATTTTGGTTTGCTACATTTCAGGAAATCTCTAGTGCAGCATTGTCTACAGAACTTTCTGTGATGGTGCAAATGTTCTATATCTGCACTGTCTGATGCAGCAGCCACTAGCCACATTTATAATGAGGCTATTACAACTGAAGAATTGAGTTTTATGTTTTTACTTATTTTAATTTAAATTGCCACATGTGGAGGGTAGCTACAAAACTGGACACCATGGCTCTAGAGTTGCACATTTTTCTTTTTCTAGTACTTCATCTTTTTATAGATACTGTTATAAAATGAACTTCAAAGTCAATGACATTGACAACCATTAGGTCACTGTCAACCTAACAATGATTTGGGGGCATTTCAATCCCCTAAAAGGTACCTTTAAACCGTAACAGGAGACTGGCACTTACTGGTCTGATATCAATATCACACATCCCAACACTTGTGGTGACAACATGACTGACTCCTAACATTGTGTTTCCTGATAACCCCTACAACAAAAGAAAACAAGTAGTCACATGGAGGCTCTTCATACAGTAAAGCATATCCAAAACATTTTAGCCACAAAAGCTCTTCACCTATATAGGAAAAGCCAGGCTAATTATGAAAAGCTTTTATACCTTTACATTGGAAGGGTCAAATAATCCTTCTGGAATTTTTAGCCGCTCTGCACCAAAATCACAATTGTAGCCATTGGGGAACTCATAATGAACAGTTGGCATCTGTGCAGCCACTCTGAAAACATGTTAAACAGTATTACACAAAAGACAAAAATAATTCTCTTCAAAATTATAAACTACTAGGGAATTATCAACTTGTAAAAAAATGGGAATGAGAATATTTTAAACATTATTCAATTAAGTACTTTCTATGTTTTCTAAACAAATCCTTTCCTCATTTATAAAGTATACAATTTAAATAAAAAACATACTGTTCATCATAAGTTGAATCCGACACTTGAAGTACCGAAGCTTGAAAATCCTGGATAACACACTGTGAGTAAAAGAAAAAAGTTTAACAAACAAGGTTGAGATTTATCTTTGTAATCCATACTTTTATAATATATTTTAAATACTTTTCAGAATGAAATTGGACCATGTTTCTAGATGTGTAAATCATTTCAACAGTATTAATCTACCTAACAAGAATTCTGAGTATCAAGAAACCTAATTCTAAACATTTGCATTAGAAGCTAAATTACACACATTTAAAAGTTACAACAGTTATGAAACGATGAGAGATAAACAACTGCAGGTGCAGGAACCCCTGCACCACAGTCCTGCATAACAAAACCAATTTCAGAACACCACTTTCTTCTTAAAAATAAGCTAGATTAGAAGCAAGATTTCATTACCTACATATACACATGTGCATATACATCACATTTTATGCAACTTTTAATGACTGTACATAGTATAAAACAGTTTAATAAAATGCTATGAACTAACATGACCTCTAGAAAAATCTTGTCTAATATCTAGGAAAAATGAGTAATCCTAATTTTTCCTCATATATTACATGTACACACACACAAAATCTTTAGGTGCAAAAACTGTCAGAGCTGGGTGCAGTGGCTCATGCCTGTAATCTCAGCACTTTGAGAGGCCGAGACAGGAGGATCGCTTGAGGCCAGGAGTTCAAGACCAGCCTGGACAACATAGTGAGACCCTGTCTCTATAAAAATAAAAAATAAAAAATTAGCCGGGCATGGTGGCGTGCACCTGTAGTCCTCCCTACTTAGGAGGCTGAGGCAGGGGGAGCCCAGGTGTTTGAGGCTGCAGTGAATTACAATTGCACCACTGCACTCCAGCCTGGGTGACAGAGAGAGAGACCCTGTATTTATTTATTTTATTTAATTTTTATTTATTTAGACAGAGTCTTGCTCTATTTATTTAGACAGAGTCTTGCTCTGTTGTCCAGGCTGGAATGCAGTGGCACAATCTCAGCTCAACGCAACCTCCATCTCCCATGTTCAAGCAATTCTCCTGCCTCAGCCTCCCAAGTAGCTGGGATTACAGGCACTCAGCACCACACCCAGCTAATTTTTGTATTTTTACGAAAGACGGGGTTTCACCATGTTGGCCAGGATAGTCTTGAACTCCTTGCCTCAAGTGATCCACCACCTCGGCCTCCCAAAGTGCTGGGATTACAGGTGTGAGCCACCGTGCCCGGCCAACCCTGTCTTTTTTAAAAAAAAAAATATATATATATATATGTATATGTGTGTGTGTGTATATATATACATATGTGTGTGTATATATATATAAATATATATAAAATTATATCATATATATTTATATCATGTATATATCGTGTGTATATATCGTATATATATGTATATATGTATATATCGTATATATATGTATATATATGTATACGATATATACACACGATATATACATGATATAAATATATATGATATATATGATATATATGATATAATTTTTAAAAACCTGTTAGATGTGATCCTTCTCATAGTAATTATGACTTATATAATTTTACTCTTAGTTTCTTTTGCTGGATACACATTAATTTCTATCAACAGAGTAAGCAAACAACCTACAGAATGAGAAAATATTTGCGAACCATGTATCTAATAAAGGTCTAATACCCAGCTTCTATAAAAAACTTAAACAAAAAAACCCACCTCATTAAAAAGTGGGCAAAGGACATTAACAGACACTTCAAAAGAAAACATATATGTGGTCAACAGCATATGAAAAAAAGATCACTATCACTGACCATCAGATAAATGAAAATCAAAACCACAATGATACACCATCTCACACCAGTCAGAATGGCTATTATTTATTATAAAAAAGTAAAAAAATAGGGCTGGGCACGGTGGCTTACACTTGTAATCCTAGCACTTTGGGAGGCTGGGGCAGGTAGATCATGAGGTCAAGGGTTCGAGACCACCTTGGCCAACTAAGAATACAAAAATTAGCCGGGCGTGGTGGCACGCGCCTGTAGTTGCAGCTACTCAGGAGGCTGAGGTAGGAGGATCACTTGAACCCGGGAGACGGAGGTTGCAGTGAGCCGAGATTGCACCACTGCACGCCAGCCTGGGCAACAAAGCAAGACTCTGTCTCGAAAAAAATAAATAAATAACAGATGCTGCTGACAAGGCTGCAGAGAAAAATGAAAGTTTATTCATTTTTGGTGAGAATGTAAATTAGTTCAACTATTGTTGAAAGCCGTGTGGCAATTCCTCAAAGAGCTAAAAACAGAACTACCATTTGTTTTTTTTTTCTTTTTTGAGGTGGGTTCTCACTCTGTTACCCAGGCTAGAGGGCACTGGTACACTCACGGGTCACTGCAGACTCGACCTCCCAGGGCTCAGGTGATTTTCCCACCTCAGTCTCCCACGTAGCTGGGACTAAAGGTGCACACCCCTACACTTAGCTAATTTTTCTTTTTCTTTTTTTTGAGATGGAGTCTCACTCTGTCACCCAGGCAGGAGTGCAGTGGCACCATGTTAGCTCACTGCAACATCCATCTCCTGGGTTTAAGCAATTCTCCTGCCTCAGCCTCCCAAGTAGCTGGGATTACAGGTGCCCACCTCCACACTCAGCTAATTTTTAAATATTTTTAGAGACGGGATTTCACCATGTTGGCCAGGCTGGTCTCAAACTCCTGACCTCAGGTGATCCACCCGCCTCGGACTCCCAAAGTGCTGGAATTACAGGAGTGAGCCACCGCACCTGGCCCCACTTAGCTAATTTTTCTGTTTTTGTAGAGACAGGGTTTTGCCATGATTCCCAGGCTGGTCTCTAACTCCTGAGCTCAAGGGATCCACCCACCTCAGCCTCTCAAATTACAAGCGTGAGCCACCATGCCTGGCCCAGTACTACCATTTGACCCGGCAATTTCATTACTGGGTATATACCCAAAGGAATATAAAGCACTGTATCATAAAGACACATGTATGCGTATGTTCACTGCAACACTATTCACAATAGCAGAGACATGGAATCAACTTAAATGCCCATCAGTGGAAGACTGGATTAAGAAAATGTGGTATATACAGACCACAGTGAAAAAAAAAAAGAAACAAAGAATGAGATCATGTCTTTTGAAGGAACAGGGATGGAGCTAGAGGCCATTATCCTTAGCAAACTAATGCAGGAGCAGAAAACCAAACACAGCACGTTCTCATAAGTGGGAGCTAGATGATGAGAACACATGGACACAAAGAAGGGAACAACAGACAGTGGGGCCTTCCTGAGGGACGAGGGAATGGAGCAGAAAAAATAACTATTGGGTACTAGGCTTAGTACCTGGGGGACAATAATCTGTATGACAAACTTCCGTGATACGAGTTTACCTATATCACAAACCTGCACATGTACCCCTGAACCTAAAATAACAGTTTTTTTAAACAAAACAAAAAGAAATTAAGGTGTATCTGTGGTGTCAGGTTGTTTTACTAACCTCTTCCCCATCAGTAAGCCATATGTTCAGAGATGGGTTTTTAGTAGAGAATCTCTCATGGGTTCCTTGTTCTGAACAAAAACACATTTTTGATATGGCTGACTGATGCTGGGAAACAGAACATAACTGAGACATACTAGTAGGCCTCTCCAAAACCTAAAACCATTTTCTCAGTCAAAAATGTTCAGAATAGCATAAAACAAAAATTCCTTCCAGGTCTCACCATAGTAATCCAAGTGAATATGTAGTGATTTGCAGAGACATTTGTTTGGCAAATATGAAAAGCATGCCTCTCACAGCAAAGCTCTTTTGTTAGTAAAGTATCATTAAAAATATAGAGTGTAATCCTGAGATCATGCTCTATTTAATCTTCAAAATATATTTAGTAATTTAAAAAAAAGAGCTTGAAAATATAAAGTGCTCATATTTTACTCAAGGATTTACAGCCTATATATAACTTTTTTTTTAACACTCACGCAAAAAGCCTATAACATTTTTGTAAAGAGAATGAGGGTTACTTACATTACACATATAATTGTGCCAAGACCTTGTAACCTGAGGCAACTTCTCTTTTCTTTTCCAGTTTGCTGGAGATCCTTCACGAACAGCTTCCTGAGAGTACCAAGAGATGCTATGTTAATGGAGTTCATTTCATAGGGGTGGGGGAGCTAGAGGTAAGTTCTAGAAAGAAAATTCAATACTTACTTTTGATGCAATCATATATGGAGGAACCAATTCAATATTCATTTCTTGGAAGAGTTCTCTGCATTGCATAGTAATAAAGTCTCCAGCAAGAGGGGATTTCACAATGCCTATGAAACAGATGAGACAAGGCTAAGAGAGCAGTTAAGTCCAAACTTCCTAGAACGAATTTCCCCTACGGGTGTATTTATATGAATAACTTTTTCAGGTAAATGAACTATCCTTCAACACATAAATAAAGCAATGCATCAGTTTTAAATACACATTATATACTAAAGATTTTTAACATACTTAAAAATGATCTTATTCAGAAACTGATATGCTTTAAAAGTGCTACTCATCATTTTATTTCATTATGTGCGTCCTCATAACACCTAAAATCATCTCAGTGTATCCTGGTTAAATACATTTACCTTGTTGAAGGACATAGCCATCGTGGACTGGAATTGCAGTGGTATGAGTGGCTCCACTGTCCAAAATCAGCCCAGTAGAACGACCATTAGCAAATCTAGTTTAAAACATTAAGGAAAAGAAAGTATCAAGGCCGCTAAAATAATGTTTATTGTAAAGGGCAGGCTCTTATATTTCAGAAACTATTTCTTAAACATCTATCTCATAGTTAAAAATGTATTACAGTGAATCTAGGGATAAAAATTGGTATAAAATAATATTTATGGCTTAAGAACAAATAGCAAGAGGCAGGAATTCTAGAATGGAGGTATCAGGAACTCAGGGAAACCTTTATCCTAGAAACAGCTACTATTAAGCTGGTCAAAATTAACATAATCATTGAAAGTCTCTGGAGACTGATCAAAGCGCTTACAACAAACTGAGATGCATTTATTTAACAAAATGTACAGAAACTTGGTAAGAACAGTGGGAGGTTGTGACAACTGAGCTAGGGACTATAACCATTCTCACATAGCATTGAAGAGGAGCTGTTTCAGCAGTTTGGCAAAGCCATATGGCAGTTCCTATCTCCTCTAACTCAATGGGCAGGAAAACTATGCCAGGTGAATTCCACAGTTGGTGAATATTGGCAGATCCCATTTTCCACATTCTGTGCTGCAGAAGGCCTATACTACCTGAATATACTAAACTGAAGTTTAGGAGTAGGGGCATTCACTCATTCATCAAATATTTACTGAGCGTCTATTAGGTGTCTACTAAGTCTGGTGCTTAATAAGGAGGGAGGGAGGAAAGAGGGAGGCTGCTCACCTGGCACTAAAATTCCTTTAACACAGTAGACACACAATGGTGCACCAAAACTGCCTTTTCCCTGAAGGTTATCCTGTTTAGTGAAGTAGATGATCAATAAAGCTGTAAAAAGAAAAGCTCACGATGTCCCAGGGAAGGTGGTGGTGTAAAAGAGAAGCCTATTCCTGGGATATCCAATTGTTAATTATGGGGAAGGGAATATGGGCAAGAGTAGGAGCATGTGGGAAGACCAGGAGGCAAGAGAACACAGCGAGGTCAGAGAACTGCAAGCACCTCAGTACGGTCTGAAAGTAAAAGGAAGAAATGTAGAAGATGATTCTAGCTTAAAGCAGACTAGCACTTTAGAAAGATTATTAGAGGCTGGGCATGGTGGCTCATGCCTGTAATCTCAGCACTTTGGGAGACCGAGGCAAGCAGATCGCTTGAGTCCAGGAGTTAGAGAGCAGCCTGGGCAACATGGTGAAACTCCATCTCTACCAAATAAATAAATAAATAAAAATAGAAAGATTATTAGATCAACAGTGTAAAGAATGGGCAGACAAGAGGATGTGCTTCAGTAATCCTGGAAATAGCTTCCACCTAATGCTGTGGCAGTGGGAAAGAGAGAAACAAATAGCAGGAAAGAATAGGTGGGACTTGATGACTGACTAAATTTGAAGGGGAATGAATTTACAGCCAATTTCCAGTTTTCTGTGATATTGGAAGGGAGGGAGAAAATGGCAATCTTTCATTTCATCTAAGCCAACTGGTTAAAATATTGCCTTCTATCCACATGCACCTTCCTAAAAACAAAAACGTCTTAACACTCAGAATTTGAGTGTTACTTTATTTCCCTCATACTTTCTAGTGTATCATCAGTTCTAATGAGAAACACCAAAAGATGAATAGCTAAAAAGCAAGAGAAAAGAGAAAAAAACAACTTCTGAACAAGCAATAATTGGCTTATGTCTTCTGCCAGAGTTATCACATTCAGTAGTATGGTATACACTTCAAGAGGAAAGGTATTACTCTTTCAAGGATACGCCGTCAAAACTGCAGTTTTGCAAAGGAAGAATGCAGGGATGTTGTAGTGTTCAAACATTAACTCTGTCAGTTTCTCTCTCTTTGCTCTAGTATTCCACTTGAGAAGAGGGGAAAAAGAAATGCAAGTTATTAAGAATTAAAAAGTTGATTTATCTCCAGATAAAATCTAGCACTATATTAACAAAGAAATAAAACAATAAGAACAGCAAAAAATACCATAGGAAATAATCTTTCATAATAATATCTCACAAAAATAAAAACAAAACCTCTATATTTCTTTAGATGTAGATTAAATTTAACAAATCAATCAGATAAGAATTAAAATTCTTTAATAATAAAATTGCTTCTATAAATTCTAGAAATTAGAGACTTTTCCACATATGAGGAAATCAGTATTCTTATAAACATATTATTAAATCTAAAGAGTAAATATGGTCAATCCAAATCCTAAGTATGAATTTTAGACCACCAAATTCTCCCACTTATAGATGGTATTCATAAAAGAAACTATAAGTTAGCAACAATAAGATACTGATAATTTATGACCATTATGCTTGCTTTCTGGGTCGTTTCTGTCTATGTACCAAATGTATTTCACAAGAGACTTTGGTCCAGAAATTTCCAGCCCTTGTTCAACATCTCAATTCTCTCTTGGAAACTTGAATAAAGTAGATATACGCTGCCCTTGGGGCACAAGAAATGATTCGTAATTCAAAATGGGAAGCAGTCCTAGGAAATAAAATGTTAAATCCCTAGAAATACATAAATAACCACAAGAATTCATTAGTGTGTTTTGTTGTTCTCTGCATATTTTATCAGAATAGTAAAATGAAAGTTACAATAGTATTAAAAAATTAATCTTTTTCCCTAATTTTCAAATTCAAAATATGAATTTCTGAATTTCTATGCCTCTTTATAGAAAAATATTCATCAAATGAGTAGAAAACTAAAGGAAAAAAGAAAAAAAAAAAAAAACAACTACAGAAACATGAAAAAGAAAATCTTTATCTCACCGGTGCCTCTGACATGAGAACAGGATGGAGGCTGGCTTCTGATTTGACATGCATTTTGTAGGTATGATCCAAAATAGCCTGGAAACTATCCCAGTCTTCAACTAGAATATAAGATTAGTAACTTGGAAACAATGCATAGTTGAAGATGAATACAACATATTTTGAGAAATTGTTTCTGTGACTTAACAATTAATACCGTATTATACAGAACCTACTGATTTTACAGATCAACTTCATACCACAGTACTTTATATAAAGATTACCTTTGTCTTCTAGATATATAGAACTTCTTTTTGGTCCCTCCAGCCCCCAGACCTATCCCAAATGTAATTAATCTAACAGACCTAAAATACCAAGTAAATGTTATTCAATTCAATAAATACTTATTAGAGGCCCAGAATGTGATCAGAATAACAGGAAGTACAGAAGAATTATATGGCCTTCTAAATGATACTACTGCTGGGTTTAAAAAAAAAAAAAACAACAAAGATTTGTATGGTCTAGACCCAACACTCAAAAAAGCTTACAATCTATTTGGAAAAAGACTAAAAGACATGTTAAAAATTCAAAGAAGAACATCTGTCTTCAATTTGGCTTCCACCTAAACATTCCATTAAAACTACTGACATAAGTCATTAATGACCTTCTTTTTTTTGAGATGGAGTCTCACTCTCTCGCCCAGACTGGAGTACAATGGCGCAATCTCGGTTCACTGCAACCTCTGCTTTCTGGGGTCAAGCAATTCTCCTGTCTCAGGCTCCCAAGTAGCTGGGATTACAGGTGCCCGCCACCATGCCCAACTAATTTTTGCATTTTTAGTAGAGACAGGGTTTCACCATGTTGACTAGGCTGGTCTCTATCTCCTGACCTCAGGTGATCTACCCACCTCGGCCTCCAAAGTGCTGGGATTACAGGTGTGAGCCACCGCCCCCAGTCGCGAATGACCTTCTACTAGGCAAATTCATGGACACTTAACATTTTTAATCTCATCTGACTTCTCTAAATTATAACAGTATTGCCTTCACAAGAGTTTACAAACTTTTCTACTGCAGCCCAAAGAAAAAATGTCATTAATTATATATTTCCACAGGCCCACCTGGATTTTTTTAACTTCTTTCTTAGTGTAAAGCTTTCAATGTCACAGCGGAAAACACTGAGAATAAATGGAATTTTATGCTTCCAGAAACTTTTTCTTTTCTTATTCTTCCCCTGAATTTTTTCCTACATCCCTAATTGTTCCCTTTCATTCTCCTTCAAGGGTACCTTTTATTCTCTATTGGTTAAAATATACAAGTTTTTTGCTAAGAACTCCATCTTCAATCCTCTTCCCATATTCCAAATTTTTTCAGAGTAATAAAAAGCAACTCCATGTCTTAAAATCTTTCTTATAATCTTTTATTCCCCTGTTTACAGAATTGTCACCTGGATGTTCTAAGCACTTTTAACTTAGTGAACCCATTTACTTACTATACATGAAAGAGTTAACACTGCAAGCCTGAGAAAGGCCTGCTTGTAAGGCTCACTCTTAGCTGGTGTCTGGAAACACGATTGGCAAACAGTTCCCTATGTTCATATAAAACTTGTCCCTAAATGGTAAGAGTAGCTCGCTATACCTACACTGTTTGTACAATGTGGTTGGTTCTGAACACTTGCTTTCCTTCTGATAATCTAAAATTTTGTTACATGCCAGGTACATGGTACCTACATAACCAGCCCTCTGTAAAATCCTTGGGTACTGAGTTTCAGAGTTCTCCTGGAAGATAACACAGGTTGTAACTTGTTGATGGAGGGATTAAGCACATCCTGTGTGACTCCACTGTGAGAAAACTCTCCGAAGCTTGCATCTGGACTTCATCATCCCCTGTCCCTTTTCCCTTTGTCGATTTTGTTTTGAATCCGAATCTTCAGTACAATAAATCTTAGCTGTGAATACAACCATATGCTGAGTCCTGTGAGGGAGTCTTGCTGGTGAGTAACTGAACCTGAGAGTGATTTGGAGTATCCCTGATAACCTCGCTTTTTTCTTTTTCTTTTTTTTGAGACAGAATTTCGGTCTGTCACCCAGGTTGAAGTGCAGTCATGGGATCTCAGTTGCAACCTCTGCATCCTGGGTTCAAGTGATTCTCATGCCTTAGCCTCCTGAGTAGCTGGGATTACAGGTGGTATGTATCGCCACACCTGGCAAATTTTTGTATTTTTAGTAGAGATGGGGTTTCACCATGTTGCCCAGGCTGGTCTCGAACTCCTAGACTCAAGCAATCCACCCGCAGTCTCAGCCTCCCAAAGTGCTGGGATTATACAGACGCAAGCCACCGCGCATGGCCAACCATGCCTTTTAAAACCATAAAACTTGCTTCTTCCCTTTCTATTCCTATCTCAATGCATGGTACTCTCTGTTCAGAGTTACTCCAACCAAAAATCTAGGAAACTTTCTCAACTTCTCTCTTGCTTTCACTCCCTCGATAGTTTAGTACCATTTGTTTCCTGGTTACCCTGAAAGTCCCTTCAGGATCTCTACCAGCATTATATAAGAGTTTAAACCTTTTTCATTTCTCATCTGGACTCTTACCTCCCTTACTGAGCTCCATCTCTAGTGTCTCCTTCCAATCTAGACTACATATTACTATTCATCTTTCCAGCTGGCAAATACGAGCATATCACATCTGTTTAAATTCCTTTGGGGTTATCCTTCAGTAACTAGCTTAATACAACCCTGGGATGGTTTACAAGCCCTTTTATGACTGCTCCCTGCCTACCTTTCCTGCTACTGACCCTAATGAGCCCAATGCTGCAACCATACTTAATTCTATTACATTTTTAAGCACATAAGCTTCTTTCACAATTCCATCCCTTCACACATGCTGGTCCCTCTGCTTTACCCAGCTTTGTCAGCCAGACTCTTTTTTTTTTTTTTAATTATACTTTAAGTTCTAGGGTACATGTGGATAACGTGCACGTTTGTTACATATGTATACTTGTGCCATGTTGGCGTGCTGCACCCATCAACTCATCAGCACCCATCAACTCATCATTTACATCAGGTATAACTCCCAATGCAATCCCTCCCCCCTCCCCTCTCCCCGTGATAGGCCCCGGTGTGTGATGTTCCCCTTCCCGAGTCCAAGTGTTCTCATTGTTCAGTTCCCACCTATGAGTGAGAACATGCGGTGTTTGGTTTTCTGTTCTTGCGATAGTTTGCTGAGAATGATGGTTTCCAGTTGCATCCATGTCCCTACAAAGGACACAAACTCATCCTTTTTTATGGCTGCATAGTATTCCATGGTGTATATGTGCCACATTTTCTTAATCCAATCTGTCACTGATGGACATTTGGGTTGATTCCAAGTCTTTGCTATTGTGAATAATGCCACAATAAACATACATGTGCATGTGTCTTTATAGCAGCATGACTTATAATCCTTTGGGTATATACCCAGTAATGGGATGGCTGGGTCATATGGTACTTCTAGTTCTAGATCCTTGAGGAATTGCCATACTGTTTTCCATAATGGTTGAACTAGTTTACAATCCCACCAATAGTGTAAAAGTGTTCCTATTTCTCCACATCCTCTCCAGCACCTGTTGTTTCCTGACTTTTTAATGATTGCCATTCTAACTGGTGTGAGATGGTATCTCATTGTGGTTTTGATTTGCATTTCTCTGATGGCCAGTGATGATGAGCATTTTTTCATGTGTCTGTTGGCTGTATGAATGTCTTCTTTTGAGAACTGTCTGTTCATATCCGTTGCCCACTTTTCGATGGGGTTGTTTTTTTCTTGTAAATTTGTTTGAGTTCTTTGTAGGTTCTGGATATTAGCCCTTTGTCAGATGGGTAGATTGCAAAAATTTTCTCCCATTCTGTAGGTTGCCTGTTCACTCTGATGGTAGTTTCTTTTGTTGTGCAGAAGCTCTTTAGTTTAATTAGATCCCATTTGTCAATTTTCAGCCAGACTAATTCTTATTCATTGATCAAGATTCATCACAAGTTACCTCCTTTGTGAAAACCATCACTGACTCCCAACACTAGAGTAAAATACCTCTCCTCTCTAATCCCATTGCTCATTGCATATACCTATATTGTAGCACTTATCACAGTGTACCATTATTTGTATATATACATACATCTATTTCTCCTAACTAAGCTTTTAAGGAAAAGGAACATTTCTTATGTATCTTTATATTCTCAGTGTCTGAAATCAGTTTGTGGAATAAAAACAAAACAAAAAACAAAAAAAAACCATGGCTGATGTTCAACTTATAGGAAGCTACTACTTTGTATGTAAACTGTAACATGTATACTCTATAATCAATTCCATGGGGAAAACATCTTACCCATCCCATTTTTTAGAGGTGAAATGGCCTCCATATTCTCCCTTGGAACACGCAGAGCATTAGTATCTATGTAGTAGGTGGGACCGCCTTGTTTGCCTTTATCGCCATCTATTTCCATTAATGTGCTTCCGTCATCTCTTTCTACCACCATACCAATAGCTGTAGGAAAATCCACCTGTAAGAGTCAGAAATATGATACACAAGTTTCACCTTTTATCAAGGAGGCATTTTTCCCCCAACTAATGTAATTTATTATATTTTGTTTTAAATTAGAATTTCTGCATGACTTTAATTTACATGAATAGCTCTACATATCCAATTAACTCTAACTTTACACTTACCTTGGGGCAGTCCTCACCAGCATAACCAGCTCTCACAGTATAGGATCCAATGTCAAAAACAAGGGCTCCAACTTCATCTGAAAAGATTAAAAGATAATTAGCATTAACAGCTTGCAGAAGTATCACATGAAAATCACAGCTCACTGCAGCCTCAATCTCCTAGGCTCAAGCAATCCTCCTGCCTCATCTTCCAAGTAGCTGGGGCTACAAATGCATGCCAGCACGCCCAGCAAATTTTAAAAAATTTTTTGTAGAGATAAGGTCTCACTATGTTGCTCAGGCTGGACTCAAACTCCAGGGCTCAAGCAATTCTCTGCCTCAGCATCCCCAAGTGCTGCAGGCATGAGCCACTGCACTCAACTCAATTATATTCATATTATTATTCACTTGAACCTAGTTTCAAATACACCTTAAAGAATCATTTAATTAAAATATAACAAGTCATATACCGTATTTCAGTAGAGGTTCAATCAATTAAGAAATGGTACACTAAAACTGGGTAATTTGAGTTTACTTATTAAAGGGAATTATTTGCAAAGATATAGGTGAAATACGGACAACCAGAAGGAACAGTACAGTACCCCAGTACTACAATGATAACTAATAATAATGGATCCACTGCCATTCTTCAAACTGAAGAAACAAGAAGAAATTACTGTTATGAGAATCTGGAGAGAAAGTTGTATGGGGAGGGCTACCTGATAGGAGCTGTGACTTTTAGTAGAGGGGATGCAGTTAGCCATAGATTACCCTGAGGTGAATGAATCAGGCTAATAAATATACCAGTAACCTCCCTCCACCATCAACTAGGGTGATTCTATAATTTATTATCCAAAGTGGGACAACCACTATGGGAAATTTAGTTACATCTACTAAAGTTGAAATTGTGCATACATAGAATTACACTTATTTATTCTGGAGACACTCTCTCATACAGGTTGCAAGGAGACATGTACAAGAATGTTCAACAGCTACAAGAACTGAGCAATTTATTAACCTCTCTGCTTCAGTTTCCTAACATGTAAAATATACATAATAGCTCTTACCTCACCGGATGCGCTAATGATTAAACGTATTAAATACTTTCATGTATATGAAGTCTTAGAAAACTCACACACTAAATGTAAGCTGCTATTATAATTGACACACTGCTTGCCATAGGAAAAGGCAGAAATAATCTAACGGTCTCTCAGTAGTGAAATAGATAAGCAATAGTATATTCATACAATGGAATCCTGTACAGCAGTTCAAATGAACACTCTAGATCTACATATGTCAGCATCAATAAATCTAAAAGAACGCTTAGTTTTAAAAGCTAGTTACCAAAAAACTATATATGTATACACACACACACCCCCCTCAAAAAAAAAAAAAAAAAAAAGAAAGAAAAGAAAATACGCATGGGGTCTGGGAATGTTACATACCAACTTCAGTTCAGTGGTTACCTGAACTGAAGAAGTGAGAGGAAATCTGTATCAATTAACATTTTTATTCTTAAAATATCTGAGGTATTAATATGGCAAAATATGACATCTATTTAATCTCACTGGTGAATATAGTATTGTATTACATACAAACTTATAGTAATATTACCATAATATCACATACAAACATATATTTATATATTTTTTATGTTTAATATATTTTTAGTATGCTTAAAATATTTCAAAAACTTCTTAAAAATTTTAAAAGTAAACCCATTACTTTGCAAATATCAGTTAAGAGATAGTATCTTTGCAGAATGATTTTTGTTTTTTTGGACTCGCAGTCTTGATGTGTCACCCAGACTGGAGTGCAGTGGTGTGATCTCGGCTCACTGCAACCCCCAACTCCCGGGTTCAACTGATTCTCCTGCCTCAGCCTCCCGAGCAGCTGGGACTACAGATGTGCACCACCACGCCCAGCTAATCTTTGTATTTTTAGTAGAGATGGGGTTTCATCATATTGGCCAGGCTGGTCTCAAACTCCTGACCTCGTGATCCACCTGCTTTGGCCTCTCAAAGTGCTGGGATTATAGGTGTGAGCCACCACACCCAGCCTTTCGTTTTTACTCAAATAAAACAAAGACACATTTAAATTTCTAATATAAAAGAAAGTTTATGTATTTGTTACATTTCTCAAGATAATTAACACAACCCTGTAAAATTCTCTGGTCCAAATTATTTTGTCAGAAACTAGGGGATCCTTAAAAGGAGAACACTGTATTTGTTTTCACCACAGCACCTAAACTTGAGTACAAATGGTAAGTATAGCAATGAACAGGAGTTGATAACATTTAATACTTTTATTAACCAGAATGCTGGGTAAAGAGATTATCCTAATTAAATGAATTAATTGTATAGTTAACCAAAAATTTCAACTTCTGTTCCTCAAGGATTTATCTTTTGCCCTGCACTAGGAACCCTTAACCTGTTCTGTGTTATGGACCCTTGTGACAGTGTTGTGGACTGAATTGTGTCTCTAAAATTCCTATGTCAAAATCCTAACACCTAGTACCTCAGAATGTGATGTACTTGAAACCAGAGTCTTTATTCTGTACTTTTTTTTTTTTTTTTTTTTTTTATGTTTTGAGAGAGAGTTTCGTTCCTGCCGCCCAGGCTGGAGTGCAATGGCACAATCTCAGCTGACTGCAACCTCCGCCTCCTGGGTTCAAGAGATTCTTCTGCCTCAGCCTCCTGAGTAGCTGGGATTACATCTGCTGGCCACCAAGCCTGGCTAGGTTTTATATTTTTAGTCGACACTGGATTTCACCATGTTGGCCAGGCTGGCCTCAAACTCCACACCTCAGGTGATCCACTCACCTTGGCCTCCCAAAGTGCTGGGATTATAGATGTCAGCTACCACGCCCAGTGAAACCAGAATCTCTGAAGAAGTAATTAAGTTAAAATGAAATCATTAGATTGGGTCCTAATCCAGTATAACTGATGTTTTTAAGAGAAAATTCGGGCCGGGTGTGGTGGCTCACACCTGTAATCCCAGCACTTTGGGAGGCAGGCGGGCGGAACAGGAGATCAAGACCATCCTAGCCAACATGGTGAAACCCCAACTCTACCCAAAATACAAAAAATTAGCCGGGCATGGCGGTGTGCACCTGTAGTCCCAGCTACTCGGGAGGCTGAGGCAGGAGAATTGCTTGAACCCAGGAGGCGGAGGCTGCAATGAGCTGAAATTGTGCCACTGCACTCCAGCCTGGGTGACAGAGCAAGTCTCCATCTCAAAAAACAAACAACAACAACAACAAAAAAAAAAAACACAGAAAATTCAGACTTGGACTTGTACAGAGGGAAGGCCATGTGAAGACAGAGGGAGGAGATAGCCATCTACGCACAGAGAGAGACCTCAGAAGAAACCAACTCTGCTGACACTAAGATCTACCTCTAGCCTCCACAACTGTGAGAAAACTAATTTCTGTTGTTTAAGCCACACAGACTGTGGTACTTTATTATGGCAACCTACAAACTAATACACACAGTTTAGGAAATTATGAATCCCTTCTTAGAATGTTTTTAAATGTTTATAAAAGAAACCAATTATAATAAAATATAGTTCTACCATGGAAACTTTGGGAAGGCCACAAACCCCATGTTAGGAGCCCTTTCCCTAATTTACCCTTTCCTGGATAATATACTGTACTCCTATAGCTTCAACTTCTACCTAAATACTGGTAATTCCAATCTCAAAACACTCTCTCTCTCTCTCTCTCTCTCTGTCTCAGCTCTAACCAATGTCTAGATCCATATCCTGAACTTTTTACTGTACAACAACATAATTGTATCTGATGTCTCATGGGTATCTCAAATTCAACACATCTGAAGCACTGCTCATCTCAGCATTGCCTAACACATTGCTGACCACAGTCCACATTGGCAAAAAGCTGAGAGTTGTTGTGAACACCTCCATCTTTCAAGTTCTGCCAAATATTTCTGCTAAGTATTTCTCAAATCCCCTCCTTTTAAATACCATTGCCCCTGCCTTCAATCAAGCTCTTATCTCAACAGGGAAACTACAATTCCCTACAGATACCGTGCCTCCACCTCTTTGCCTCTTAAATCTACCCTTCCAACTGCTGCACTGTGATCTTTCAATATTGTAACTGTCATTATTTTGGTACATAAATCCTTCAACAAAAATAAGGGGGTGAATCATTCCGTGGTTTCTCATCATTGAATTTGATAAAATTTAAATCACTCTAGCCAGTTGAAATTCAAGGCGTAGCAATATCTGGTAGCAGTCTCACTTCCTGCCTCATACACTGACTTACTGGGTAATATGTCATCTCCTGAACACACCACATACTCTCAGCTAACCTTTGCATATGTTGTCCCTTTCCACTCCTCCTCCATCATCTCCATTACCTCTATTGTAAAGTCCCTTGACTCCACCACATGGAATCAATAACTTTATTCTCTGAACTACTTTTGCACTATATATATATAACATATGTAAATATATATAACATATATAAATATATAACATATAAATATATATAACATATATAACATAAAAATTATATATATTATATATATAAATTATATATAACATATATAAATATATATGTTTGTTTTTGTTTTTTTAGGATACAGTCCTGCTCTGTCACCCAGGCTGGAGTGCAGTTCCGGGTTCAAGTGATTCTTGTGCCTCAGCCTCCCCAGTAGCTGGGACTCCAGGCATGTGCCACCATGCCTGGCTAATTTTTGTATTTTTAGTAGAGACAGGGTTTTGTCATGTTGGCCAGGTTGATCTTGAACTCCTGGCCTCAAGTGATCCGCCCGCCTCAGCCTCCCAAGTTGTTGGGATTACAGGTGTGAGCCACCGCACCTGGCCCCTTCTACATATTGTTATCAATGAACAGCTCTCATTGAATTACAGTTACCATTTCTGATCAATATAAGATGCTATCAACTACATGATGCACCACTATTTCCGGCATCACTAAGAAAATAATATGGCAATTAAAACTCTGCCAGGCCAGCACTACTGAGACATATTCTGGCTGGGGGCAGTGGCTCAAACCTGTAATCCTAGCACTTTGGGAGGCTGAGGCGGGAGGACTGCCTGAGCTCAGGAGTTCAAGACCCGTCTCTATTAAAAACAAACAAACAAACAAAAGACATATTCCAACTTCAGCTGTTTAAATGTGGGAAAAATGTACAATTAAGAATCGGTGAAATATGGTGTCTATTTACCTAACGGATTCATCTACAAGACTGAACTTCTTGATGACAACAGCCTATACCTGCCACATAGTGCTCAAAAAACATTTTTGTGAAATAGAAAAAAATCCAACATATCAGCTCATTTTCCTGCCCTAATTAGTAAACTGGATATGGTGGAAGTTTAATTTAAGACTCTAAATTCTTAGAATTTTACATCTGTTCCTTTTTCAGGATGGGAGATACATCTAATTCCTGTACCCTGCTTCATTAAAAATCAAGCCCCATGAACCCTAAGTAGGAGAGTGGCAATGGGAGGCAGGAGGCTTAGTAGAAAGAACCACAGAGTTCTGGATGTTTAAAACCTAGGATGCAATTTCTAGTGTATAAAAATCCTCAAGAATTGAACCTCGGCCGGGCGCGGGGGCTCAAGCCTGTAATCTCAGCACTTTGGGAGGCCGAGACGGGCGGATCACGATGTCAGGAGATCGAGGCCATCCTGGCTAACACGGTGAAACCCCGTCTCTACTAAAAAATACAGAAAAACTAGCCAGGCGAGGTGGCGGGCGCCTGTAGTCCCAGCTACTCGGGAGGCTGAGGCAGGAGAATGACGTAAACCCGGCCACTGCACTCCAGCCCACTCCAGCCCGGGCGACAGAGCAGGACTCCGTCTCAAAAAAAAAAAAAAAAAAAAAAAAAAAAAAAAAAATTGAACCTCTATTCTACTAAAAAGGCTTTTTTTTCTTTTTTGAGGATTTAAATGTTTTTCTCCTTCCAAGTTTAGGGGTGATGTGATTTTCTTGGGGAACATGAAGGAAAAATCTTATTTTTGTTGTATCTTACCTGTAAAATGACATCCTTTATAGAAACAGCATCACTACTAGACACAGCAACAATAGCAATAGTCTGGATTTGTTTTCTGGGTCTCTAACTCATCAAACACAACCCAAAACATTAATTATATGTATCAGTGTTTTGATTCACCTGCAGATCTTGCAAAAATGGAGGCTCTAAATCAGTAGATTTTGAATGACGCGTGAGATTCTGCATTTCTAACAGGCTTGCAGGTGATGCTGACACTGCTGGTCCATGGACCAGACTTTAAGTGGCAAATGTAGCATTATTTCATTTAACCTTCACGCCCATCCCCATTGGCTAGGAATTATTCCACAAATGAGGCCTGAAGTTGGAAAATTATGTAAATTGCCTAAGACCAAAGCGCTCAACAGTGAGGCGGATATTTCAACTCAGGTCTGTAACCCCCCGCACCTGGTAATCTTTCTGCCATACCAGTCTAATCAAGGATAAGTGAAAAAACAAGACGTCTAGGACCCCCGGCAAACTTTCTGGGCATCCTTAAACTACACGTGCTCCTGAATTAATCTCAAACAGACCCGCCCACGAGTCACTCTGGAGACTCCGCAGCCAACAAACAGGCAGGAGTTACTGAAAGGTGAGGCAGCTCGCGCATGGGGCACAGACAGGGAGGAGGCAGTACCCTAAGTGGCCGCCGCTTCCCTAGTCAGTTCTACGGCTTGAGGCTCGCATTGCCACCTGTGAGACGCTCTGGGAACCCTCCGTCCACGCTTGCAAACCGCCGGGACCTTCCAAGTTTAGGCGCGAGCACATGCGCCCCGACACAGCCGAGTCCAGGAGGCACTCGTGGAGATGCGACCCTGGGGCGGTAACGCAAGCCGGGCCCGGCGGCCGGCTGGACTGAGCTTCCCGCCCAGCCCCGAGGCTCTCTAGAGAAACGAGCGTGCATCCCAAAACCCTGCTTCTCCGGGGGCAGAGGCAGGAACCGGCCACAGAGAGCCACCACTCCAGGGCGCCCGAGGCGCTGGCCGAGCCTGGTGGGCTCCGGGGGCGGGCAGAGCGTGGGGCGGGGATGGGGCGGGGAGGCCGGGGTCCCGAGAGGGGGAAACCGGAAGGGAACGCCGAGGAGGGGAGGGCTGGGAGCGGCGGTTACAAACCCCACACGCCGAAAACGCGCGCTCTCTCCTCCGGCCGCACTCACTCACCTCCCCCGTACACGCCGCCGCTCATGGCTGCTGCCGGCGCGACCCCTACCCTAAGGGCTAACTGGAGAAGTGACTGCAGTGGCCCCGACTGCGAGTCCCGAGAAGCGATAGCCCCTGACTCCCTTAACTTCCACCGCCACCCCCCTCAGGCAACAAAGCGGCGTCCACACACCCCGGAGCTCAGCTACACTTGCTGTCTCCTCCTATCAGCCAATCACGAGGGTCCAGGCCTACGTTTAGTCAATCAGAATGCGGCTGCGCCGCATCCCCGCCGCGGCCCAGCAGGTTTAGCCAATCGAAGGCAGCCATGGGGGCGGGGAAAGAGGAAAGCGACAGCCGGACAGAAGGAGTTGGGTTGCGGAGCTGAAGCGGGCGGAGCTTCCCGGGTGGGCGAGAGAGTGGGCGGAGGCAGTGGGAGAAGAAGGAGGAAGGCTGGAGGGAAGCATGGGAGGGGCGTAAGAGGTGCGGCTGGGCGCTGAGGAGCTGCGGGAACCTGGGTAGGGGAAGGTAGACTTCTGGAAATTGAACGTGTGTCTCAACGCTGAGATTCCTGTCCAGTGACTGTGGGCAATGTGGATTTCTTTCTTTTTTTCTTCAGAAAAAGTATTTTAAACTAACTTTAGGTTGAAGAAATAAAAATTTTGCGCTCCACTTTGGGATAGGGGAATCAGTAAATCAGACAAATTGATAGGATCTTGTAATTTTTTAAATGGTTATTAATAAGTAAAAGAAGAATGAAATGATGCATTATCCCAGCTAAACCTAGGTAGCGCTTTAAAAACGATTTAAAAAATCAATTTCTTAAAAAAAAAAAAAAAAAATTTCAGGCCGGGTGTGGTGGCTCACCCGTGTAATCCCAGCACTTTGGGAGGCCGAGGCGGGTAGATCACGAGGTCAGGAGTTCGAGACCAGCCTGGTCAACACAGTGAAACCCCGTCTCTACTAAAAATACGAAAATTAGCTGGGCGTGGTGGCACACACCTGTAGTCCCAGCTACTTGGGAGGCTGAGGCAGGAGAATCGCTTGAACCCAGGAGGTGGAGTGTCCGGAGCTGCACGCCCCGGCCATAGTGAATAATAATTAAAGATTAAACGCCTGAGCTATATTCATTTCCACCCCACACCTTCTCCCTAGATTTACCTTCTTCCCTGTATTAATACTGCCATTAAAAGATGGCGCTCTTCCTGCTTCTTTTTCATTCTTTTTTCCCGCGCCTGCGAAAAGACTACCTGACTGCGCAGGCGCAACATGAAGTCCGACCGGAGAAACCGAGGCTTATCTGGCCACGCCTTCCTTTTTTAGGTAATTTCCGCCTTAGCCCAACCCCTTCCCCTCCAAATGTATATAAGGCATTGCATTACCGCCATTAAACGAGACTTGATCAGGATACTGTCTTGTCTCCATTTCTAGTGTCTCTTGTTCCCCAAATTCCCACCCCCCTCTTCCAGGGCCTGCTTTGACGATCCCGTGGGCTGGGACTCGTGGCGCCCAAACGTGAGGCCTGGAAACGAGGGACTCCGTGAGGAAGAGGACGCGAAAGACCGGTCGATCGTTAACAAAGACGAAAGAAGTTAAACTCCTCCAATCACCGCGGGAACCTGCCGCGTCAGAATCGAAGGTAAGTGACGCGTCCGAAATGGGACAAGAATTAAGTCAACATCAAATCTATGTAGGACAATTAAAAGAGGCTTTAAGGATACGAGGAGTAAAGGTTAAAAGTAATGATTTGTTTAAATTTTTTGATTTTGTAAAAGATACTTGCCCTTGGTTTCCACAGGAAGGAACTATTGATATTAAAAGATGGCGTAGAGTAGGGGATTGTTTTCAAGATTATTATAATACTTTTGGCCCAGAATAAATTCCTGTGACCGCCTTCTCTTATTGGAATCTCATTAAAGAGTTAATAGATAAGAAGAAGGCCAATCCGCAAGTCATGGCTGCGGTCGCTCAGACAGAGCATATTTTAAAGGTTAGCTCCCGCTCTAACCTCACAAAGCCTCCGCAAGATACGGAGGAAGATCTCATTTCCCTCGAAAGTGATCATGAAGAAATCAAGTCTCCTTCTGTAACAGATAAAGAAATACCACACGAAAATAAACCAAAAAAATACCCAATTTTACAGATGTTTCAAAAGGAGGAGGAAGTTAATAAGCCTAATCAATCGGATATAAATTGGGATAATTTAGAGGAAGAGGCGGCTAAATATCACGACCCTGATTTGCCTCCCTGTTCTTCATACTCACCCCCATATAATAAGACACATAATGAGGCTTCTGCGCCCATTGTTATGGCAGCAATAGATCCCAAAGAAGAATTAAAGCACAAAATTGCTCAACTAGAAGAACAGATTAAACTTGAAGAGTTACATCAATCATTGATAATTAGGCTCCAAAAGCTAAAAACAGGAAATGAAAAAATACCTAACGCAGACGCTATGGAGGGTTCCTTGCGCCCACTTCAGCGGCCTGGACAACATGTCCCAAGAGGGGGGTTAGTTGCTAGCCGACACAGAGAAGACTCCTCCCCCAAAGACGTTTTTCCGGTCACTGAAACCATAGATGAACAGGGACAGGCTTGGAGACATCATGCTGGGTTTGATTTTACCATCATAAAAGAGCTAAAGACTGCTGCCTCTCAGTATGGGGCTACTGCTCCATATACTCTTGCTATAGTGGAATCTGTAGCCGATAATTGGCTCACCCCTACAGACTGGAATACCTTAGTCAGGGCAGTTCTTTCTGGGGGAGACCACTTAATTTGGAAGTCAGAGTTCTTTGAAAATTGTAGAGATACAGCTAAAAGAAATCAACAGGCAGGAAACGGTTGGGATTTTGATATGTTAACTGGTTCAGGTAACTATGCAGACACTCAGGCCCAAATGCAATATGACCCTGGACTGTTCTCACAAATCCAGGCTGCTGCTACAAAGGCCTGGAGAAAACTTCCCGTTAAAGGAGATCCAGGGGCCTCGCTCACAGCGGTTAAACAAGGACCCGATGAGCCATTTTCAGACTTTGTGCATAGACTTATGACCACGGCAGGTAGAATCTTTGGAAATGCAGAAACGGGTGTAAATTATGTTAAACAGTTAGCTTATGAAAACGCCAACCCCGCTTGCCAAGCGGCAATCAGACCTTATCGAAAGAAAACAGATTTAACAGGATATATTCGCCTTTGTTCAGATATTGGGCCCTCATACCAACAAGGTCTAGCAATGGCTGCCGCCTTCAGCGGTCAAACAGTAAGAGACTTCCTCACTAACAAAGGTAAAGATAAAGGGGGATGTTTTAGATGCGGTAAAAAGGGACACTTCGCAAAAGATTGCTGTGAAAACCAAAATAAAAATCCAGAAACAAAAGTTCCAGGTCTTTGCCCAAGGTGTAAAAGAGGAAGGCACTGGGCAAACGAATGTAAATCTAAAACTGACAGTCAAGGAAATCCCTTACCCCCCAGGCAGGGAAACGGGATGAGGGGCCAGCCTCAGGCCCCGAAACAAGCATATGGGGCAGTCAGCTTTGTTCCAGCCAGCAACAGCAATCCATTTCAAAACTTAGTAGAGCAACCCCAGGAAGTGCAGGATTGGACCTCAGTTCCACCTCCCACACAATACTAACACCTGAAATGGGACCGCAAGCCTTAAATACAGGAATATATGGGCCTTTACCACCTAACACTTTTGGGCTACTTTTAGGAAGAAGTAGTGTCACCATGAGAGGCTTACAAGTCCTCCCTGGAGTTATCGATAATGATTATAAAGGAGAAATTAAAATTATGGCCAGAGCTATTGATAGTATTATTACTGTCCCTCAAGGAGTTAGAATAGCTCAATTACTCCTGCTACCTTTGGTTAAAACAGATAATAATATCCAATACTCTAATAGAAATATAAAAGGTTTCGGATCATCAGATATATATTGGGTGCAACCAATTACAAATCAAAAACCCTCTCTAACCTTATGGTTAGACGGGAAAGCATTCACTGGACTAATAGACACAGGGGCTGATGTAACTATCATTAAACAGGAAGATTGGCCCTCTCATTGGTCTACCACAGAAACTAACTCACTTGAGAGGAATTGGACAAAGCAGTAATCCTAAACAAAGTTCTAAATACCTAACATGGACAGATAAAGAAAACAATTCAGGCCTCATTAAGCCATTTGTCATCCCTTACCTACCTGTTAACCTTTGGGGGCGAGATCTACTCTCTCAAATGAAAATTATAATGTGTAGTCCAAATGATATAGTTACTGCACAAATGTTAACTCAAGGATACACCCCTGGTAAAGGTCTTGGAAAAGGAGAGAACGGTATCCCACAGCCTATACTGGTTTCAGGACAACTTGATAAAAAGGGGTTTGGAAATTTTTAGCTCAGGCCACTGACATACCTGCACCCCAAAGGTGCGCTGACCCCATTACTTGGAAGTCAGATAAGCCCGTTTGAGTTGATCAGTGGCCTTTACTCAATGATAAACTAAGTGCTGCCCAACAGTTAGTGCAGGAACAACTAGCAGCAAGACATATTGAAGAAAGTAATTCCCCTTGGAATACACCTATTTTTGTTATTAAAAAGAAGTCTGGTAAATGGAGACTCTTACAAGATTTAAGAGCAGTAAATATCACTATGATCCTTATGGGTGCCTTACAACCAGGATTGCCTTCACCGGTTGCGATTCCTCAAAAATATTTTAAAATCATTATTGACCTTAAAGATTGCTTTTTTACAATTCCCCTTCACCCTGCTGATCAGAAAAGATTTGCCTTTAGTCTTCCATCTACAAATTTTAAACAACCAATGAAGCGTTATCAATGGAAAGTCTTACCTCAGGGTATGGCCAATAGTCCTACCTTGTGTCAAAAATATGTAGCTGCCGCTATAGAGCCAGTCAAAAAAACATGGACACAAATGTATATTATACATTATATGGATGATATTTTAATAGCAGGAGAAATTGGCGAACAAGTCTTGCAGTGCTTCGCCCAACTCAAACAAGAGTTAACAGCAGCCAGACTACAAATAGCCCCAGAAAAAGTACAATTACAAGATCCATACACTTATCTTGGTTTCCAGATTAATGGACCCAAAATCATTAATCAAAAGGCTGTTATACGTCGTGATCATTTAAAAACTTTAAATGATTTCCAAAAATTACTGGGAGACATAAATTGGCTTCGACCGTATTTAAAGCTCACCACAGGAGAGTTAAAACCTCTTTTCGATATATTAAAAGGAGACTCTAATCCAAAATCCCCCAGGTCCATTACTAAAGAAGCATTAATAACACTCCAACAGGTAGAACATGCCATTGCAACACAATTTGTTACCGGTATTGATTATTCTCAGCCATTAATATTCCTTATTTTTAACACAACAATAACCCCTACTGGCCTATTTTGGCAGAACAATCCCATTATGTGGGTACACCTGCCCTCCTCCCCTAAAAAGGTTTTGTTGCCTTATTATGATGCCATAGCTGATCTAATTATCTTGGGAAAAGAAAACAGTAGGAAATACTTTGGAATAGAACCCTCTACCATTATACAGCCCTACACTCAACCACGCATCCATTGGCTGTTACAAAATACGGAAGCCTGGCCAATTGCTTGCGCTTCTTATACTGGCGCGATTGACAACCATTACCCACCTAACAAACTTATTCAATTTTGTAAACTTCATGCGTTTGTATTTCCCCATATTACCAGTAAAGAACCTCTCAATGACGCATTACTAATTTTCACTGATGGATCTTCCACAGGACTTGCCGCTTACACTTACAATAATGTAGTCGTTAAATTCCAGACCACTTATACATCAGCTCAGCTGGTCGAATTGCAAGCTATAATTGCAGCACTATCAGCTTTTCCTTGTCAGCCACTTAACATTTATACAGACAGCGCCTACCTGGCTCATTCAATACCCCTCTTAGAGACCGTGTCTCAAATTAAACATATTTCAGACACAGCTAACCTATTTTTACAATGTCAACAACTTATCCGAAAAAGGACTACTCCCTTTTTTCTTGGGCATATTAGAGCACATTCAGGATTACCGGGACCTCTAACACAAGGTAACGCAACAGCTGACACGGCAACAAAAACCATAGCCACAGTCACTATAGACAATTTGCAACAAGCACAAAAAGCACATGCCTTACATCATTTAAACGCCCAAACCTTAAGACTTATGTTTAAACTTACCAGAGAACAAGCTCGACAAATAGTTAAACAATGCGCCAACTGCATAACATATTTACCTGTTCCCCATCTAGGAGTTAACCCCCGAGGACTCATCCCCAACAAAATTTGGCAAATGGACGTTACTCACCACTTAGAATTCGGTCAACTAAAATATATCCATGTATGCATAGACACCTATAGTGGATTCATCAGTGCAACTCTCCAAACAGGAGAGGCCACCAAACATGTCATAGCTCATTTATTACACTGCTTTTCTATTTTAGGAATACCCAAACAAATCAAAACAGATAATGGCCCCGGTTATATAACCAAAACCTTCTTACAATTTTGTAATACCCTACAAATTAAACATACCACAGGCATTCCCTATAATCCCCAAGGACAAGGTATAGTAGAAAGAGCTCATCTGTCATTAAAAACTATTATCACAAAATTAAAAGGGGGGAGCTGGTACCCCGTGAAGGGTACCCCCAGAAACATAATCATGCCCTGTTTATCCTTAATTTTTTAAATTTGGACAGTCATGGAAAATCGGCTGCCGACCGTTTTTGGCATCCTGAATCTCAAAAACAGTTTGCAATGGTAAAATGGAAAGATCCACTTGATAGTTCATGGCATGGCCCCGATCCAGTTTTAATTTGGGGAAGAGGCTCAGTATGCATCTTCTCAAAAAAATGATGCAGCCAGATGGCTGCCTGAAAGATTGGTAAGACAAATAAATCATAACCATTGTCAGTCCAGGGAAGATAAATCTCCCTGAGAAGTTCTTTCCTTCTTGTTTTTCAGGAAATGAAGCCTAACATGAAACTCCTTTGGAGAATAATCGCTCTATATAACATAGTGACAGTCTATGCAGGTTTTGGTGACCCTCGTAAGGCAAAAGAATTATTACGAAAACAATACGGCCAGCCTTGTGACTGCAGAGGGGGACAAATATCTGAACCTCCGTCAGATAGAATCACCCAGGTGACCTGCACGGGCAAGACAGCTTACCTAATGCCAAACCAGTTATGGAAATGTAAGTCTACCCCAAGAGATACCTCACCTAGCGGGCCGCTCCTAGAATGCTCTTGTAGCTCTTTCCAATCTTCTGTACATAGTTCCTGTTATACCTCCTATCAACAATGCAAATCAGGCAATAGAACATATTATACGGCCACGTTACTTAAAACACAAACTGGAGGTACCAATAACGTACAAGTATTAGGATCCACCAATAAACTTGTACAATCTCCTTGTAACGGCCAAAAAGGACAGCCTGTTTGTTGGAGCACTACCGCCCCCGTCCATATCTCTGATGGAGGGGGTCCATTAGATACTGCTAGAATTAAAACTGTTCAGAAAAAATTAGAAGAAATTCATAAAGCCATATCCTGAACTTCAATATCACCCTTTAGCCCTGCCTGAGCTTAGAGGTAATTTTAAGCTCGATGCCCAAACCTTTGATATCCTCAATGCTACTTACAATTTACTTCAAATGTCCAATACAAGCCTGGCCCATGATTGTTGGCTTTGTCTTAAAATGGGCCCCCCTATACCTCTAGCTATACCTAATCTTTTATTATCCTATGTCAATTACTCGTGTGAGTCCTTGGTCAATAACTCCTGTCCTATTATCTCCCCCCTCTTAGTTCAACCAATGACGTTTTCTAATTCTTCTTGCCTCTTTTCACCATCATATAATAGCACTAAAGAAATCGATCTAGGTTACGTTATATTCACCAACTGCACCTCTATAATCAATGCCACCAGCCCTTTATGTGCTGTAAAGGGCTTGGTCTGTGTCTGTGGAAATAACATGGCATATACTTATCTACCCATAAATTGGACACGGGTTTGTGTTCTGGCCACTCTTCTCCCCGATATTGATATCATCCCTGGAGATGAACCTGTCCCCATCCCTGCTATTGAACATTTTTTATATAGGCCAAAACGAGCCATACAATTTATTCCTTTGTTGGCTGGACTAGAAATCACCACTGCATTTACAACAGGGGCTACAGGCCTAGGAGTCTCACTAACCCAATATACCAAATTATCCAATCAATTAATTTCCGATGTACAAACCTTATCTAGTACTATACAAGATCTACAAGATCAAGTAGACTCATTAGCTGAAGTAGTTCTCCAAAATAGAAGAGGTCTAGACTTACTAACAGCAGAACAGGGAGGGATCTGTTTGGCCCTACAGGAAAAATGTTGTTTTTACGCTAACAAATCCGGAATCGTCAGAAATAAAATAAAGACTTTACAAGAAGAACTAGAAAAGCGCAGAAAAGACCTGGCCGCCAATCCATTGTGGACTGGACTCGATGGACTTCTCCCCTATCTCCTGCCTTTTCTTGGTCCTTTACTCACTCTTCTACTCTTCCTCACTCTCGGGCCTATAATTCTTAATAAGTTTATGGCATTCGTCAAGCAACAAATTGAGGCCTTCCAGGCCAAACCTATACAGGTCCATTATCATCGCCTTGAGATGTCTGAAAATGGTGAGTCTTATTTGCCCTAAAGAGACCACCTCCCCTGTGAGCTGAACTGGTCAGTCAATGACGGGTAAGAGGACACTATCTCCATCAGAGCCTAAGACAGGAGGGCCGCCTTTGCTGCTGCCTTATCCCATGACGGGCCTAGAAGGTGGGGGTGAGTTGACCCAACCTAAGACAGGCGCAGTTCCCGAGGGGTTTTCTTATAAAAATATAAAAAGGGGGACCTGTCCGGAGCTGCACGCCCCGGCCATAGCGAATAATAATTAAAGATTAAACGCCTGAGCTATATTCATTTCCACCCCACACCTTCTCCCTAGATTTACCTTCTTCCCTGTATTAATACCGCCATTAAAAGATGGCGCTCTTCCTGCTTCATTCTTTTTTCCCGTGCCCGCGAAAAGACTACCTGACTGCGCAGGCGCAACATGACGTCCGACCGGAGAAACCGAGGCTTATCTGGCCACGCCTTCCTTTTTTAGGTAATTTCCGCCTTAGCCCAACCCCTTCCCCTCCAAATGTATATAAGGCATTGCATTACCGCCATTAAACGAGACTTGATCAGGATACTGTCTTGTCTCCATTTCTTGTGTCTCTTGTTCCCCAAATTCCCACCCCCTCTTCCAGGGCCTGCTTTGACGATCCCGCGGGCCGGGACGGTGGAGGTTGCAGTGAGCCGAGATTGCACCACTGCACTCCAGCCTGGGCAACAGAGCGAGACTCTGTCTCAAATAAATAAATATAAATAAATTTATTTTATCCTGTGAGAGGTATTTAAAACAGCTAATCTTCATTCAAGCAAGCACCCAATCCTAAATATACATCCTATAAACAGCCTGTCTTAGTCCCCTGTTTCTACCAGCCTAGTCCAGATCACCTTCCTTTATCCCTGGATTACTGCAGCAACTTGTTGCTCTGTCTCTTTGCCACTCTTGATCAACGGAGCTTCATCTGTAAAAACAACCAAACCCAATCAGGACACTCCAGCGCTCAAACCCGTAAGATTGTTGCCTATCCTTATAATTGATAGCAGTTCTTAAGTTGATATGTCTAGAGTCTAGACATGCAGAGCCTGCTTTTAACCTCAGAAACAATTGACTAAAACCCCATCAGTCTCAGTGGCAGCAGGGTGGCAGAAAGTTATGAGGCAGTAGGGTGGGAAACAAGGCTAGCGGGAAAACTCTTTCCCATTCACTTGACAATATAATCACAGTATATCTGATCATTTAGAAAAGCCCTATTAACCCAGTGAGATAATGCGGATGTCAGCAAATTAAGGCACTAGGGCCAAATCATCTTTTGTGTGTGGGGCAGGGAGGGGAGGTGGGGAAAAAGGGAAGTAGGTGGGAAGACTGCCTTTTTTTTTTTTTTTTTTTATGACCATGAGCTAAGAATGATTATTTCTGTTTTTAAATTATTTTTTAAAAAATTTTAAAGAATAATGTGTGACAGGTTGGGCATGGTGGCTCACACCTGTAATCCCAGCACTTTGGGAGGTCCAAGCGGGAGGATCTTGAGGCTAGGAGTTCAAGACCAGCCTGGGCAACACAGGGAGACCACCCACCCCTCTCCGTCTTTACAAAAAAATTTAAAAATTATCTGGGTATGGTGGTACATGCCCCCTAGCTACTCTGGAGACTAGGGTGAGAGGATGGCTTGAGCCCGGGAATGTAAAGCTACAGTAAGCTGTGATCTCCCCAATGCACTCCAGCCTGGGTGACAAAGCAAGTCCAAGAAAGAGAGAAAGAGAAAAAAAACTATACGAAATTCACACTTCAGTGACCTTAAACTAAGTTTTATTAGGACACAGCCCATGCTTATCCATTTATGACTACTTTTGCTCTGTAAGGGTAGAGTTGAGTAGTTGGGAGACAGAGACTATATGTCCCACTAAACTGGAGAATACATTTATTACTGGACCCTTTACAAGAAAAGTTTGCAAATCTGAGCTAACACATGTGATATAAACAGCATAGCATGCATAAGTACCCTATGTCAACTGTTGTCCCCATTATTATAGCTGTCACTGTAGACGTATATCAAATCCCCAAATATTTCTTCTTCCAATCTGTTTTTATGATGTGTTTGACTAGTAGCTGAAGAGTTATAAAATATTGAGATGCTTTCTAATAATTAAATATTGAAGAGATGCTATTTGTGAGTTTATAATACACAGTTATCCATTTAAATCAATGTAGCATTTAAATGCCAAGTAATTTATATACAGCAAATTAACTAGATTTTGATATTGCTGAACATTGATATCTCTCTTCAATACTATCTCCAACATCTCTCAAATTTGAAGATAATATGTCCTAGAAGTAAAATACCTATCTAGGCTAAGAGAGTAAAATATTTGTTCCACTTGTTCAGCGTTTATCAGAAAACAAAACGGTTCAAAAGGGTTGATGAGGACCACACCCCCTAGCCTCTGGAGAGCCTGAGATGGGACTGTCTCCTCCCCAGATTTAAGACTGTCCTGAACTGTGTGCAGAGTAACCACACTGTGCAGGAGAATCGTAAGCACAAAGAAGAAGAAAGTCACACTTACATGATTTTGCTTAAAGTCAGGTTTTGCACCATTTGATAATTTGGAAAAATACTAGACTGGTCATTCGTGTGTTTGTTCATTTGTAATTTCAGGTTGGCTTGATCTCTTGATGTCCCATTGGAACCACGGCTTCATTTAATAATAAGCCATTGAAATGAATTTCAAAGGAAATAAACTTCACAGTACATCTGATGTTTCAGGACAAATCACATGTTGACACAGAAGTGCACACTTTTGAAGCCTTTAATAAATTTTAATCAATAAAAAATGTAATAGGACACTAAGATTATTAGCCCTGAAGTATTGAATTGCTGGAGGATGGGATTGTTCAGAAAGAAAATCTATTCAGGCTTCTAAGAGAACTATGTCAGGGGACGGGCATTCTCCACATTCATGACGTTATTTCCATTGACTTACAGCATAGCAGTTTGTTTTCTTTGATTCTTCTTTTTCTTTCTTTTTTCTTTCTTTTTTTTTTTTTTTTGTGAAACAGAGTCTTGCTCTGTCACCCAGACTAGAGTGCAGTGGCATGGTCTCGGCTCACTGCAACCTCCATCTCCCAGGTTCAATTGATTCTCCTGCCTCAGTCTTCCCAGTAGTTAGGATTACAGGCATGTGCCACCACAACCAGCTAATTTTTGTATTTTTAGTAGAGAAGGAGTTTCACCACGTTGGCCAGGCTGGTCTCGGACTCCTGGCCTCAAAAGATCTGCCTGCCTCGGCCTCCCAATCTTCCATTCTTAGGAAAACTAGTTGAAAGTACATTAAAACAAAAGTACTAACCCAGCAAAATCTGCTTTATGAAATATAAAATATACGAAGGTTGGGGTTTTTTGAGTAGTGATATTTCTCCCCTGTTGTCTAAAATGTTTAAAGTGTTGGCTCAGCCTATATTAATGTTATCAATAACTAGTCAGATTAAACAGCAACAACAACTCAAGGTTATTGTCTGTTATTTCAGTTCTCAAGGGCACAGCATATCAAAACTATCAATGCTTGTAAAATTTCCCCTGAACCAATATATCAGGTATGTCAACCTAAAAACAAAAGATGTTGAAGTAACAGGTATATAAATTTATCTAGACCACAGTAGGTGCTCAGTGGTTGATTCTGAATCCAGTTCACAAAAATAAAGAGCCTTTCAAAAATCCTTTGTAATAGCCAAGCATCCAGAATTTCCTCTGCGACCCTGGGTGCAACAATTGGCTTTGCCACATTGGGTCGCTGGTCCTCCATTCTTGGAATGCTGCACCAGGACTTGTGATGCTGGATCCTCTCTCCTTTCTTCACCAGCCCTGTCTGCACTCAAGTTATAGAATTTCAGCAGTTATTATGAAATGTTACATATCTTGTCCTCTGTCTGAGCTTTTATTAAGTTCAGCATTGAAAAAAATGCAACTGCTATTTATGCAAGCTAGGAAACAAATTCAGAAAATTATCATCCGTCTGTCGGGAAGGAATGACACAAAAACTTATGTACATTTAGAATTATTTTGTTTCATGCTGCAAAATATATAAAGTTGGCAATAGTAAAAAGCAATTTTCAATATAGACATTTTGTATGTGTATGAGGAGTCATTGTAAGCACCATCCTTTGTGTACTGAAGTTCCAAATGTGTAACACTCATCCGAGCACTACTGAGATAAAAGATAAATACCTGGTATCATATATAGGGTTTTTCTTTTTTTTGGGGGGGGGGTTTCAACAATAGAAATATGATTGGTCGGATTCATACATGTTTGCCGTCGGAATAGTAAGAGATTTATCCATTTCAATAATATAACCTAGATATACAAAGAAGCAAATAAAAGTATGTTTGGTCACAGCTGGTAACTTTATAACACACTAATAGGTTTGCTATAGTATTAACAATGGTCCTGAAGAGACAAGAAAGGAAAGAAAAAAAGATGAAGTGCTAAATGCTCAGTGAATTTTACGAATCTGTACTGTTATTTTATTATCTTTAAAAAAAAAAAAAAAAAAAAAACCTCTTCTTTGTTCGTTTGATAGAGCTTTTGGGGAAAATCACAATGTGCGTAAGCAATGCCAACATTTAATCAATTGGTGCTGTAAAGTGACACTGTGTTGCTTGGGGCCACTTTTGGGCAAATCGGGGCTTCTCATTGATCTAGGTCAGTAGCAACACCATGTTGTAAGGCTGTTGTTACACAGCTCAAGCAGCAACACTCTCCTGAGTCCAAGGTTCTTGCTATGGATGGCTTCTTTGGAACACTTGAAACTGTTTTGGAATAGAAAGGATTTCATTGGCCATATGATAATAATGACTACAAATTACTGAACTTTATGTGCTATCATAGGAAAGATGCTTTATGTATAATATTTTCCATTTAATCAACTTATCCTTCTGAGGGTTTTGGCAGAAGAGGCCCAGAGATTTACCAGCTTTCCCAACATCACAAAGCTATTGAGATTCAGGATTTGAAACTAGGGTTGTCTGAACCTACTGAGTATGCTGTTTCTACTTCAAGATTATTTTTCTCTTTCCACTTCCATGCTTCCAGTAAATGTTAAAAACAATAATTTCAATTATATGTAATATATAATAATATAATCTACACATATTACGTATGTATATATACAGATATGTATGTAAATCTAAAGGTACAAAAAGATACAGAGAACTAAGTCTTCCCTTTTACCTGTATCCCTAGCTGTCTCCTCTTCAGGGTGGTTCTATGCTTAAACAACTGATTATGTAGATATATTCCCCCTACTCTGTTTTTTCTGATCCAAATGTAACTCACAATACACTAGTGATCTTTAAGAAGCATTCTTGGCTGGGCACAATGACTCACACCTGTAATCCCAGCACTTTGGAAGGCTCTGATGGGAGAACTGCTTGAGCCCAGGAGTTCAAGGCCAGCCTGGGCAGCACAGTGAGACCCTCTTCTCAATAAAAAGTAATAAAAAAAAAATTAGGCAGACTGGTGGTGTGTGCATGTAGTCCCAGCTATTCAGGAGGCTGAGGTGTGAGGATCACTTGAACCTGGGAGGTCCAGGGTGCAGTAAGCCATGATTACATTACTGCACTCCAGCCTGGGATACAGAAAGAAACGCTGTCTCAAAAAACAAAACAAAACAAAAAGCATTATTCTCTTTAGAAATCAATTTTAAAATATTTACTTTGGACATTTTTATTTTAATAATTTTAAATGGTCTACACACAGCTAGAAACTGAAATGACACAACAGTAAAAAACAAAGCTCCCTTCCTTCTCTTTCAATCCTCCCAATTCCTCAGTTCCTTTCCCCAAATTGAACAACTGTTACCAGTTTCTTATGTAACCTTCCAGAGATAGTCTTTTCAAATAGAAACCTATATTTATATTCCTTCCCCCCATTATTGTTATTTACACAAGCTGTAACATACTGAACAGGTGTTGGAGGTCAGTCCATGTCAACATGTATAATTCTTATTCCTTTTTAACATCAGTACAGAATTCCATTACATGTATATGTCATAATTTATTTCACCAGTTCTCTGTTGAAGAGACATTTGTTTCTAGTCTTTTACTATTACAAAGAATGCTGTAATGACTATTCTTTTCTTTGTGCATATATGAGAGTTTTTGTGCAGGATGAAATAGCAGAAGTGACATTGCTGGGTCACAGGGTATATACATTTTTAATTGTAATGGTCATTGCCAGATTACACAGGACTTAAACAATTTACATTTCCCCAATGATATGTTTGGGAGTACACTTTTTTCCTCCAACCCTCACCAACACAGGACTTTTTAAAACTTCTGTTAAGATGCAGCTTTTATATAAGATGTTTTGTTCATTCATTAGCTGTTTAGGTAGAGCCTATGATTTACTGTTTGTACCAACAACAGTGCACCAGATCCAAGAGCGCATTTTGGGGGCTCTAAGACTTTCAATGAAAAAAGAAGCAGAATAATTTACAAGCAAAACTTCTGATCTGCTAACTTTTTGAACTTCTGCTCTAAGCCTGGCCCCAGGGATACTAGGAGAAATGAGCCATTCTTTCACTCAAGGGCTGTAACAGTTCTCCCATTAATGTGAAAGTGGCTGATAGCACATTCCAGTTGCTATTTGGAGAATGGATCCCAAATATCCACTTAGGCTGAGGTTTCCACCAATGCTTGAGAAGATGTGGGTGGTGACTGCACAGTTCCTTCCTTCATTTAAAGTTGTTTCTCTTCCACCCTGGCACATGATTAAAACTATTGTAAACAAGAGAAAAGGCATTTGCCACACGTAATATGTAGTATTCACATTTTAATTGTAGTGTGCACTACATTTCTAACCAGGGATTGGTTATAGAGTTTGTTTTCTTTTGTTGGAATGAAGGAAAAAGGCATTTCTTTTGTTCTTTTGTTTTTTGTTTTTTTTTTGCAGGGGGAGGAGTGTGGAGGGAGGTGGGAAAGTTTGCTTTTTTCTTTTTAGGAAAAATCTGTGAGAAGCAGGGAGATTATTATTTTTATTTTCCCCCTCTTACTAACCACTATACAAATGAGAAGGGATTATTAGTTACCAAAATCATTGGTCTTTGTAAAATTATTCAAATAACTGCCAGTTACCAGCTCTACCTAAACTGACTGGAAGAAATCCTATATTTAAGCTTACCATTGTGTTTGTTAATTTCTAATAAAACCTGCTCCCCAAATGGTCATAACCAGAAGGAAAAACTAAATTATTGAAGAATTTGAGCATTAAATTAGGCCATAATCAGCCTACTGTGCCTACCTGATATTATGAGGTTAGCATTGTTGAGTGCACACTCTACTTGCCACTCCTCCCCTTACCTCATATAACCTAGAGAATCACATTATGATACTCTAGGATCACTCACCTTGGTTATCAACTGTCAGACTTTGATAAACTCCCACAGGGATTTAAAAGCCTCTGTTTGCTCTGTCTGTGGTACACCAGATCCAGAAGCACATGGGGACTCTAGACTCTGGATGACAAAAGCAAGCAGAATAATTTGCAAATAGAACCTGTGATCATTCCATATACACTTGACCCTTGAACAACATGGGTTTGAACTGTGCAGGTTCAAAATACATGATTTATTTTTATTTTTATTATTATTTTTTTTTAATTTTTGAGACAGGGTCTCACTCTGTTGTCTAGGCTGGAGTGCAGTGGTGCAGTCTCCGCTCACTACAACCTCTGCCTCCCGAGTTCAAGTGATTCTCCTACCTCAGCCTCCCAAGTAGCTGGGATTACAGGCTTGTGCCCTCACATGCAACTTTTTTTTTTTTTTTTTTTTTGTATTTTTAGTAGGGACAGGTTTTTGCTATGTTGACCAGGCTGGTCTTGAACTCCTGGCCTGAAGTGATCCACCTGCCTCTGCCTTCCAATGTGCTGAGATTACAGGCATGAGCCACCACACCTGGCCATGAATTTTTTTCAATAAATATATTGGAAAATTTTTTTGAGATCTGTGACAGTTACAAAAGACTGACGAATGAACTGCATAGCCTAGACATATCCAAAAAGTTAAGAAAAAGGCATGTCATCAATGCATAAGATATAGCAGATACCAGCTATTTTATCATTCACTAACATAATACACAAATCTATTATAAAAGGTTAAAATTTGTAAGAACTTACTATACACATAAACACAGATATTAAATGAGCCCCGTTCACAGTCAAGAGAAATAAATGTAAAAATGCAGTATTAGGCTGGGCAAAATGTCTCACGCGTATAATCCCAGCACTTTGGGAGGTTGAGGCGGGCAGATTGCCTGAGCTCAGGAGTTGGCGACCAGCCTGGGTAACAAGGTGAAACCATGTCTACTAAAATACAAAAAGTTAGCTGGCATGGAGGCGTGTGCCTGTAATCCCAGCTACTTGGGAGGCTGAGGCAGGAGAATTGCTTGAACCTGGGAGGTGGAGGTTGCAGTGAACCGAGATTGCACATGACAGAGTGAGACTCCATCTTGGGGGAAAAAAAAAAAAAAAGCATTATTAAAACATGGCTGCATAAAATTAAATGTAGTACATACTGCACTACTGTAATAATTCTGTGATCATCTCCTGTTTCTATATCTGTGAGCTCAAGTGTTGCAAGTATTTGATTGAAACACGGCGTGGTACTATTCATCTTCGTGTGAGCAAGTCGTGTCTCCATTAAATTGCATATTGCAGTAAAAAGTGATCTCTCACGGTTCTTAAATATTTTTTATGTTGTTTAGTGCAAACCATAAATCTTGAATAACACCATGGGACTCATATGAAATGCCACTGGTCGTGCTTTAAGTGCTCCCAAGAAGCAGAGAAAAGTCATGATATTACAAGAAACAACTTTCTTTACAAAAATAAGATGGCTGGCCCGCAGGTTGTAGTTTACTGACCCCTCTTCTAAACATTTTTTTAAAAAATTAGGTAAATCCATAAATAATGTGAAAACTTTTCAAATTACATTGTAAAAAAATGTATGTTTCAAAATAGATTGTGTAGGGTGGGTGCGGTGGCTCACACCTGTAATCCCGGCACTTTGGGAGGCCGAGGCAGGTGGATCACTAGGTCAGGAGTTTGAATCAGCCTGGCCAACATAGTGAAACCCTGTCTCTACTAAAAATACAAAAAACAAAAAAAATAAGCTGAGCGTGGTGGCGGTCACCTGTAGTCCCAGCTACTCAGGAGGCTGAGGCAGGAGAATCGCTTGAATCCGTGAGGTGGAGGTTGCACTGAGCTGAGATCGTACCACTGCACTCCAGTCTGGGCGACAGAACGAGACTGTCTCAAAAAAAAAAAAAAAAAACAGATTGTGTATTTATAGAGTATGTTGTTATTTTATTAAAAGTTATACGTAAAAATTATATAAATAAAACTCTGTAACTACATAATTATATATAATTATTATATATTATGTGTGTAACTACATGTAATTATATATTAAAATATAGTTATATATGTCTATATATAAAATTATATCTTTATATAGATAAGCAGGTAATATAAGCAAAGGAAAAAAGCCTGATGTAATATGCACCAAAATGTTAACCTGGTGACTAAAACCTCAATTTGGGATTGTAGAAAGCTTTTCTTAATATAAAAGTTAAAATTTTTTTTCAGACAGAATCTCGCTCTGTCACCCAGGCTGGAGCGCAGTGGTGTGATCCTGGCTCACTGCAACATCTGCCTCCCGGGTTCAAGTGATTCTTCTGCCTTGGCCTCCTGAGTAGCTGGGACTACAGGCGCCCGTCACCATTCCTGGCTCATTTTTGCATTTTTACTAGAGACAGCATTTCACCATGTTGGCCAGGCTGGTATTGAACTCCTGACCTCAGGTGATCTGCTCACCTCAGCCTCCCAAAGTGCTGAGATTACAGGCGTGGGCCCCCGTGCCTGGCCTAAATGTTTTTTAGAAAGCAATAATCTTAAAACAAATTTATGACACAAAATGAAACATTTTAAAATGTACACATTACTAGTTATATACAATCACTTTTGTCTCTTTCTTTTCAATGCTTGTCTGCACTTTATGCTTGTCAAAGTTTACATATTTTCCTAGTTTTCTTTGCTTTATTCCTATTGTGTGCTCAGGGTCAGCAGCTTGCAATAAACCACAGTTTAAAAAATATTAGGCCAGGCGCAGTGGCTAACGCCTGTAATCCCAGCACTTTCAGAGGCTGAGGTGGGTGGGTGATCGCCTGAGGTTAGGAGTTCGAGAGCAGCCTGACCAACATGGTGAAACCCAGTCTCTACTAAGAATACAAAAATTAGCCTTGCGGGGTGGCGGGCGCCTGTAATCCCAGCTACTTGGGAAGCTGAGGTAGGAGAATCTCTTGGACCTGGGAGGCAGAGGTTGCAGTGAGCCGAGATTGCACCATTGCACTCCAGCCTGGGCGACAGAGCAAGACTCCATCTCAAAAAAAAAAAAAAAAAGAAAAAAAAATTAGATAAAAGTTGTGATTATAATCATAGTGGTAGTAATGTGAAATAGAGCAAGTTTAGGTAAAATTTCTAAAAATAAGCCTTCTTGGGGAAAACCAACGCACTCAAAATGTTACTCTCAAGTGTTACTCAAGAACCTTTCAGATGGGCTATTGTGTAGAATCTTTCAGAATATCTTTGTTCACATGTCCCAGGAGACAGACACCAAAAAATTCCAGGAGCATTGCTACTCTCTGTTTCTTACTACAGCCCAGTTGGCACAATGGGAACGACTCTGATGCTTTTAATATCTGTAAGAACTACAGTTGACCCTCGAACAATGCAGGGGTTAGGGTTAGCCTAAGTTAACTACTAATAGCTTTCTGATGACTATTTATGGATAATGTAAATACACATATTTTGTATGCTTGTACTGTATTCTTACAATAAAGTAAGCTAGAGAAAAGAAAACATAATGAAGAAAATCTTAAGGAAGAGAAAATACGTTTACAGTACTGTAAATGTATTTATAGGCACTATAGATTTATGTCATCTGTTTACAAAATGAATTGTATGCCTGAAATAGCGGGTAACTGCAGCTGCAGGCCTCAATCTCCGGTACATATCAAGTAATTCAACTTCTGTACTGCAGCCTGGGCAACAGAGGGAGGCTCCATCTCAAAAAAAAAAAAAAAAAAAGGAATGGCTCACTTTTGTTAAAATAGTGAACCCCAGAACTCATAGGAACTATTTTTTTTTTTTTCTTTCCAGAAAACCTAATCTTCTTCTGACTTCTCTAGTCCTTGGATGGGCCCTGCTTGTTCTTTTTCCACCTATATCAGGAAAACGGCTCAAAACCAAAGTACAGTGGCAGGTAGCTGCTGCCTGGGACTTGGGCCCCTTACTCTGGTGTGCTCCAGCTGCCTGGGACTGAGCTGATCTTCTCAGGCTGTGGGTTGAATTCTTTTATCTCGTTATTTGTTTCACTTTCTCTGTCTCTGTCTCTGTCTCTCTCTCTCTCTCTCTCTTTCTTTCTTTCTTTCATTTTTAACTGTGACAGGGTCTCGCTCTTTCACCCAGACTGGAGTGCAGTGGCATGATCACAGCTCCCTGCAGCACTGGGGCCTTGAACGCTGTCACAGCTCACTGCAGCCTCAAACTCTGGGGTTCAATCCATCCTCCCACCTCAGTAGCCGAAACTATAGGCATGCACCACCACCACCACACCCCGCTAATTTGTTATTGCTGTGGTTGTAGAGACAGGATCTCTATATATTGCCTGGGTTGGTCTCAAACTGCTGGGCTCAAGCAATCCTCCTCCCTTGGCTTCCCAAAGTGCTAGGATTACAGGCATCAACTACTGTGCCCTGCCATCTCCTCATGCTGACTAGCACACTAGAGGACCCTGCCTGGGGTCCTGCCTGGCCTGGCTCTCCTCACACAGCCTACCCACAGCTCTACCTGTGTCCCTGCCTTATTTGGATTTGATTTTTGTATATGGCAAGGATACGGGTCTAGTTTCGTTCTTCTATATATGGATATCCAGTTTTTCCAGCACCATTTATTGAAGAAACTGTCTTTTCCTCAATATATGTTCTTGGCACCTTTGTTGAAAATGAGTTCACCATAGCTGTATGGATTTATTTCTGGATTCTCTATTCTGTTCCATTGATCTATGTGTCTATTTTATGCCAGTACCATGTTGTTTGGGTTACAATAAGCTCTGAGGTATAATTCGAAGCCAGGTAATGTGACTGCTCTAGTTTTGTTCTTTTTGCTCAGAATAGATTTGGCTCTTCTTGGTCTTTTGTGTTCATATCAATTTTAAGATTGTCTTTTCTTTTCTTTTTTTCTTTTTTCTTTTTTCTTTTTTTTGAGATGGAGTTTCCCTCTTGTTGCCCAGGCTGGAGTGCAATGGTGTGATCTCGGCTCACCGCAACCTCCGCCTCCTGGGTTCAAGCAATTCTGCTGCCTCAGCCTCCTGAGTGGCTGGGATTACAGGCTGCCTGCCTCATTTTGTATTTTTAGTAGAGATGGGGTTTCTCCATGTTAGTCAGGCTGGTCTCGAACTCCTGACCTCAGGTTATCTGCCTGCCTTGGCCTCCCAAAGTGCTGGGATTACAGGCATGAGCCACCATGCCTGACCAGGATTGTCTTTTCTATGTCTGTGAAGAATATTGTTTGTATTTTGATAGGGATTGCATTGATTCTCTAGATTGCTTTGGGTAGAATGGAATTTCAGCAATATTGATTCTTCCAATTCATGAACATGGAATATCTTTCTATATTTTGTGTCCTCTTCAATTTCTTGCATAAACGTTTTATAGTTTTCATGGTAGAAATCTTTCATTTTGGTTAATTCCTAGGTATTTAATTTTATTTGTAGCTATTGTAGATGGGATTACTTTTTAATTTCTTTTTCAGATCATTTGCTGTTGGCATATAGAAATGCTATGATTTTTATATGTTGATTTTGTATCCTGAAACTTTACTGAATTTGGTTATCAGTTTACATAGTTTTTTGGTGGAGTCTTCAGATTTTTCCAAATATAAGATTATATCATCTGTAAATAAGGATAATTTGACTTCTTTCATTCCTATTTGGATGCCTTTTATTTCTTTCTCTTGTCCAATGTTTCTTTGTTGATTTTCTGTCTGGATACTCTATCCAATGATGCAAGAGGGGTGCTGAAGTCTCCAGCTATTATTCTGTTGGGGTCTATCTCTTTTGCTCTAATAATATTTGCTTTACCTAATCTGGGTGCTCCACTGTTGGGTGCATACATATTTACATCTGTTATCTCCTCTCGCTTAATTAACTCCTTTATAATTATATGATGACTTTCTTTGTCTCTTTTTATAGTTTTTGTCTTGAAATCTATTTTGTCTGATACAGCGATTCTCACTCTTCTTTTGGTTTCCATTTTCATGGAATATTTTTTTCCATCCCTTTATTTCCAGTCTATGTGCATCTTTATAGGTGAAGTGTGTGTCTTATAAGCAACAGATCATGGGGGCTTGCTTTTTTTAGAAAAATCCATTCAGTCACTCTATGTCTTTTGATTGGAGAGCTTATTCCATTTACATTCAGTTATTACTGATAAGTAAGGACTTACTCCTATAATTTTGGTATTTGTTTTCTGGTTGTTTTGTAGCTAGTCTTCCTTCTTTTTTTCCTTCCTGTTTTCCTTTAGTGAAAGTGATTTTCTCTGATGACATATTTTAATTTTTTTTGCTTTTTATTTTTATACGTTCATTGAGGTTACCATTAGGCTTGTAAATAGTATCTTATAACCCATTACTTTAAACTCATGACAACTTAACACTGATGCCATAAACAAATTAACTAATGAGCAAAAATAAAATTCATAAAAACTCTGTAGTTTAACTTTATCTCCCCACTTTTTAACTTTTTTGTTGTTTCTGTTTATATTTTATTATACTATCTATGTCTTGTAAAGTTGTTGCAGTTATTTTTGGTGATTTCACCTTTTAGTCTTTCTGCTTAAGATACGAGTAGCTTACACATCACAATTACAGTGTTATATTCTGTGTTTTTTCTGTGTACTTACAATTACCAATGAGTTTTGTATCTTCAGATGATTTCTTATTGTTCATTAACATCATTTTCTTTCAGATTGAAGAACTTCCTTTAGCATTTCTTATAGGACAGGTCTGGTGTTGATGAAATCCCTCAGCTTTTGTTTGTCTGAAAGAGTCTTTATTTCTCTTTCATGTCTGAAAGCTATTTTCACCTGATCTACTATTCTAGGGTAAAAGTTTTTTTCCTTCAGCATATTAAATATGTCATGTCACTCTTCTTGGCCTATAAGGTTTCCATGGAAAAGTCAGACGTATTGGAGCTCCCTTGTATGCTATTTGTTTCTTTTCACTTGCTACTTTTAGGATCCTTTCTTTATCCTTGACCTTTGGGAGTTTGATTATTAAATGCCTTGACGTAGTCTTCTTTGTGTTAAATCTTCTTGGTGTTCTACAACCTTCTTGTACTTAAATACTGATATCTTTCTCTAGGTTTGGGATATCCTCTGCTATTATCCCTTTGAATAAACTTTCTACCCCATCTCTCTCTATATTTTCTCTTTAAGGCCAATAACTCTTACAGTTGCCCTTTTGAGGTTATTTTCTAGCTGTTGTAGGCATGCTTCACTCTTTTTATTCTTTTTTCTTTTGTCTTCTCTGACTATTTATGTTCAAATAGCCTGTCTTCAAGCTCACTAATTATTTCCTCTGCTTGATTGATTCTGCTACTAAGAGAATCTGATGCATTCTTCAGTATGTCAATTGCATTTTCTCAACCCCAGATCTTCTGCTTGATTTTTTTTTTTTTTTTTTTTTTTTTTTTTTTTTGTGACAGGGTCTCACTCTGGAGTACAGTGGCATGATCATGGCTCATTGCAGCCTTGACCTCCTGGGCTCAAGCAATCCTCCCACCTCAGCCTCCCAAGTAGCTGGGACTACAGGTCACTGTAGTGCACCACCATGCCCAGCTAATTTTTGTATTTTTTGTGAAGATGGGGTTTCACCATGTTGCCTGGGCTGGTCTTGAACTCCTGAGCTCAAGCGAGATCCACTCATCTTGGCCTCCCAAAGTGCTGGGATTACAGATGTGAGCCAGCATGCCTGGCTTTGATTCTTTTTAATTATTTCAATCTCTGTTAAATTTATCTGACAGGATTCTCAATTCCTCTATGTGTTATCTGGAATTTCTTTGAGTTTCCTCAAAACAGATATTTTGAATTCTCTGTCTGAAAGGTCACATATCTCTGTCTCTTCAAGCTTGGCCCCTGGTGCCTTATTTAGTTTGTTTGGTGAGGTCATGTTTTCCTGGCTAGTCCAAATGCTTGTGGATGTTCATTGGTGTCTGGGCATTGAAGAGTTAGATATTTATTATAGTCTTTGCAGTCTGGGCTTGTTTGTATTCCTCCTTCTTGGGAAGGTATTCCAGGTATTCAAAGAGACTTGGGTGTTGTGATCTAAGTTTTTGGTTACTGCAGCTGTATCTGCATTCGGGGGCTCCAAGCCCATTAATGCTGTGGTTCTTAAAGAGTGGAGGTACTGCCTTCATGATCTTTGATAAGACCTGCAAGAATCGTCTGGATTACCAGACAGAGACTTGTTCTCTTCCCTTAGTTTCTCCCAACAAGTGGAACTGCTGTCTGTGCAGAGCTGCCTGGAGCTGGGGGAGGGGTGACACAAGGACACCTGTGGCCACCAGCACTGGGACTATGCTGAGTGAGACCTGAAGCTGACAAGCACAGGCTTCACCCAAGGCCTGCTGTAACCACTACCTGTCTACCCTGTTTGCTCAAGGCCTTAAGTCTCTGCAATCAGCAGATGCCAAAGCCAGCCAGACTTGTGTCCATCCCTTAAGGGCAGCAAGTTCCCCTGGGCCCTGGGCAGGTCCAGAGATGTTGTCCAGGAGCCAGGGCCTAGAGCCAGAAATCTTAGAACTCTACCTGGTGCTCTCTTCTACTGCAGCTGAGCTGGTACAGAAACCACAAGACAAAGTCCTTCCTATTCTTCCCTCCCCTTTCCCCAGGTGGAGGAATTTCTCCCCATGTCCAACACCACCACAAGCCCACAGTAAGTGCTTCCAGGGTGTAGCTGATATTCACTTAAGGCCTAAGAGCTCTTCAGTTAGCTTGTGGTGGATGCTGCCAGGCTTGGGACTCACCGTTCTGGACAGTGGGCTCTCCTTTGGCCCAGAGTAGGTACAGAAATGCTACCCAAAAGCCAATGGCTGGGACTGGGGACCATGAGAGCCTGTTTGGTGCTTTTCCTCAATGTGGCCAAGTTGGTTCCTAAGCTTCAAGACAAAGTCCCCTTTTTCTTCCTTCTTCTTTTCTCAAGCAGAAGGAGTCTATCCTCGTTGCCACCATAGCTGTGAATATGTTTGTTCACATCTGAAGCCAGTACATCCCAGAGTCTCACCCAAGGCCCATAGTGTGTACTACCTGGTTAATGCTGCTAATTATTTGGGGCCCAGAGATTCTTTAGTCTGCAGGTGATAAATCCTGCCAGGACTGAGTCCTTCCCTTCAAGACAGTGGGTTCCCTTCTGGCTCAACATGTGTCTAGAAATGTTATCCAGGAGCTAGGATGAGGGAGGCATGGTGTCAGCAATTCAAGACTCTTTCCTACCCTCTTCAATAACTCTTTCAGTGATATGAAGTTAAAACCAGGTGCTGTGATTGCTCACATGATTTTTGATTCTTATGAAGGTGCTTTTTTGTGTAGATAATTATTCAATTTGGTGTTCCTGCGGGGAGGATAATCAGTGAAGGGTTCTATTTGTCCATTTTGCTCTCTACCTTTCTCAATATTTTTTCATATTCTGAAAACTTGTTATATGCCAGGTATACTATTCTGTGTTCTATATATGTAACTCCAGTATTAAGACACTTACTGTGGAGGAATAAGTCCATTTCAAAATGATTTTACTCTTAGCCTATAAACCAGTCCCATGAAATTCTGAGAAATACTAATTTAGGACTTTTACTTAAGTTCAAGTATTATATTCTAACTCTCACGGAGTCCATAGAAATAAGAAATGAGTGCAGAGGTATCAGAAATTTGGAAGTAGCTTCTCTAGTCCTTTCAACTTATCTCTAGTTCTGTTCATGGGACCTTTTATCCTGGACAGTGGGATCACATTACACAGTCACCTCCATGGCTGGCTAAGAGTAGCTCCCAGGGTGCTGTCCACACTTGAGCTGTGTCCACTCCTTTTATCTCTTCACTCCCGAGTTCTTCACTCACCTGCTCTGCTGTCCAGCCACCAGCCTAGGAGCCAGGCATTCTTTCTGGTTCCACTGCTGGAAGGAAGATGGGGGAGGCGACAAGTATCAGTAAGTCTTTGTGGCGGTCTGGTCGCAGGTTGGCACATCTGCAGGCAATCAGACTTTTTATATTTTAACAGTCAGTACTCTCTTTGTTAATACTAAAAGAGCGTGTTTATATTCTTCCCAGTCTTAAGTCACATTACAAAAGGCTCTCATCATTATGGATGTGTCTGACTCACAGGAGTGTGGGAGAAAAAGAAAATCTGAATCCTCACATTAAATGCTCACATTGAATCTTCACAGAGCCCTTGAAAAAGAGGCACAGTTGATTCTCATTATTCATGGTAACTAGAAAATCACCATGAACACTGACTCAGTGAGTACTGAATCATTGTTCAGTACTGTTTAGTTCAGAACACTGAACCTAGGGACAACAAAGGGTTAGGTTCCTGTAAGCCTCTGGTCACAATATGTTCATCAACCAGTCAGTACATAATATTGTTTTATGTTTGTTTTTGTTTAATGACATAGTCTTAGTTCATTTTCTGTTGCTTATAACAGAATTCTAAAATTGGAAAACTTATTTTTAAAAAGTTTTTTTTTTTTTTTTTTTGAGATGGAGACTCACTCTGTCACCCAGGCTGGAGTGCAGTGGCGCAGTCTCAGCTCACTGCAACCTCCATCTCCCGGGTTCAAGAGATTCTCCTGTCTCAGCCTCCCAAGTAGCTGGGACTACAGGTGCACACTACCACGCCCAGCTAATTTTTGTATTTTTAGTAGAGACAGGGTTTCACCATATTGGTCAGGCTGATCTCGAACTCCTGACCTCAGGTGATCCACCCGCCTTGGCCTCCCAAAGTGCTGGGATTACAGGCATGAACCACTGCACCAGGAGTTTATTTCTTATAATTGATGGGGACTGACAAGTCCAAGGTCAAGAGGCCACATATGGTGAGGGCCTTCTTCCTGGTGGGGACTCTCTATAGAGTACCAAGGTGGCACAAGGCATCACATGGCGAGGGGGCTGAGTGGGCTAGTTCAGATCTCCCTTCTTCTTCCCTTAAATCCACCAGTCCCACTCTGTGACAACTAATTAATCCATTAACTCATTAATCCATAAATGGATTAATTCATAAGGACAGAGCCTTCATGTCCCAATTATGTCTTTTTTTTTTTTTTTTTTTTTTTTTTTGCTTTTCAAGACAAGGTCTTGCTCCATCACCCAGACTGCAGTACAGTGATGTCATCTTGGCTCACTGCACCCTCAAGCTCCGGGCCTCAAGAGATCCAGCTCAGCCTCCCAAGTAGCTAGGACTACATATGCCACCATGCCCAGCTAATTTTTGTATTTTCGGTAGAGACAGGTTCTCACTGTGTTGCCCAGGCTGGTCTCAAACTCCTGGCCTGAAGCAATCTTCCCGCCTTGGCCTCCCAAAGTTCTGGGATTACAGACATAAGCCATTACGCCCAGCCTCATTCACCTCTTAAGGTCCTACCTCTCAATACTATCACATTGGGGATTAAGTTTCAACGTGAGTTTTGGAGGGGACAAACATTCAAACCATAGCAGAATAATCATAGCATAAGTATTGTTGATTCATTAACATTGAACTCATACCTGACAGCACTATACCTCATGCCTGAACAAAGTTTATCTAACACTTATCTGCACTCCCATTTCTTTTGCAGCACTATTCACAAGAGTCAAACAATAGAATCAAACTAAGTGTCCATCAACGGATAAATGGATACAGAAAATGTGATATATATACACAATGGAATACTATTCAGACATTAAAAAGATGAAATTCTAGGGCGGGTGCAGTGGCTCATGCCTGTAATCCTAGTACTTTGGGAGGCCGAGGCACGCTAATCACCTGAGGTTGGGAGTTTGAGACCAGCCTGACCAACATGGAGAAACCCTGTCTCTACTAAAAATACAAAATTAGCTAGGCGTAGTGGCACATGCCTGTAATCCCAGCTACTCGGGAAGGCTGAGGCAGAAGAATTGCTTGAACCTGGGAGGCAGAGGTTGCAGTGAGCCGAGATTGCACCATTGCACTCTCACCTGGGCAACAAGAGCGAAACTCCGTCTCAAAAAAAAAAAAAAAGATGAAATTCTGTCATTTATAGCAACATAGATGGAACTGGAGGTCATTATGTTGAGTGCAATACGCCAGGCACAGAAAGACAAATATCACATGTTCTCACTCATATGTGGGAGCTTAAAAAGTTGATCTCATGGAGGTAGAGAGTAGATGATGGTTACCAGAGGTTGGGAAGGGTAGAGGGGAGGTGATGAAGAGAAACTGCTTTCCCAGTACAATTTGAAGGATTCTGAAAGCTTGCTTGTCTCTAAATGTATCCTTTGTTGATATGATTTGGATATTTGTGCCCTCCAAATCTCATATGGAAATGTGATTCCCGTTTTGGAGGTAGGGCCTGGCGGGAAGTGTTTGGATCATGAAGACTGGTCCCTCATGAATGGCTTAGTGCTGCCCTCTCAGTGGTGAGAATTCTCATTCTGTGTTCATGCAAGATCTGTTTTTATTTATTTATTTATTTATTTATTTATTTATTTATTTATTTTTAGGAGTGTGCCATCTCCCACATTACTTGCTCTTGCTCTTGCCATGTGATGCTCCTGCCACCTTCTTCCATAATTGTAAGGTTCTTAAGGCCTCACAAGGGATGCTGATGCCATGCTTCCTTACAGCCTGCAGAGCCGTGAGCTAATTAAATATATTTTATTTATAAATTACCCAACCTCAGGTTCCTTCCTTCCTTCCTTCCTTTTCCTTTCTTTTCCTCCTTCCCCTCCCCTCCTCCCTCTTTTTCTTTCTTTCTTTCTTTCTTTCTCTTTCTTTCTTTCTTTCTTTCTTTCTTTCTTTCTTTCTCTTTCTTTCTTTCTTTTCTCTTTCTCCTTCCTTCCTTCCTCCCTCTCTCTCCTTCCTTCCTCTTTCTTTTCTTTTCCTTTCCTTTCTTTTCTTTGCTTTTCTTCCCTCCCTCCCTCCCTCCCTCTCTCCCTCCCTCTCTCCCTCCCTCCCTCCCTCCCTTCTTTCCTTCCTTCCTTCCTTCCTTCCTTCCTTCCTTCCTTCCTTCCTTCCTTCCTTCTTTTCTTTCTTTCAACAGGGTCTCACTCTATTGCCTTGGTTGGAGTGCAATGGTGTGACCATGGCTCACAGCAGCCTCAACCTTCCAGGCTGAAGAGATCTTCCCATCTCAGCCTCCTGAGTAGCTGGGACAACAGGTACACACCACCACACCCAGCTAATTTTTAATTTTTTTGTAGAGACAAAGTCTTGCCATGTTGCCGGGGCTGGTCTCAAACTCTTGGGCTCAAGCAATCCTCCTGCCTCAGCCTCCCAAAGTGCTAGAATTGCAGGTGTGAGCTACTGCACCCAGCCATGTATTCCATTATAGCAACACAAACAGGATAACACATTCATCCATCTACATAATGCTTAAATGAAATCTCTTCTAAAATCCTACTATTTAAAAGCCTATCTCAGCAGGCATTGCCTGGAAATGGTAAAGAGGAGAGGCAAATATCTATGGTAAGAGTTGAGTGGTATTAGGAACTAGTCCCTATGGTTTGGGTATTTGTCCCCTCCAAACCTCATGTTGAGATTGGATTCCCAATGTTGCAGTTGGGGCCTAATGGGAGGGTGGTTGAGTTATGGTGGCAGATCCTTCATGAATAGATTGATACCCTCCTTGGGAGAGTGGGAGGCTGTGAGTGAGTTCTCACTCTCTTAGTTCCCACAGCAGATCATTGTTAAAAAGAGCCTGACACCTCCCACTCCCAACCCCCGCACCTTTCCTACTCTCTTTCCATATGATCTCTGCACAGACTCTCCTTCACCTTCTGCCACGAGTGGAAACAGCCTGATACCCTCACCAGAAGCCAAGCGGTTGCTGGTGCCATGCTTTTTGTAAGCCTGTGAAACCGTGAACCTTCACGCCTGTAATCCCAGCACTTTGGGAGGCCGAGGTGGGTGCATCACGAGGTCAGGAGATCGAGACCATTCTGGCTAACACGGTGAAAATCCATCTCTACTAAAAATACAAAAAATTAGCCGGGCATAGTGGTGGGCGCCTGTAGTCCCAGCTACTCAGGAGGCTGAGGCAGGACAATGGCGTGAACCCAGGAGACGGAGCTTGCAGTGAGCCGAGATCGCGCCACTGCTCTCCAGCCTGGGCGATGAGTGAGACTCTGTCTCAAACAAACAAACAAACAAACAAACAAAAAGTGAACTTTTTTTTTTTTTTTTTTAAATAAATTACCTAGGTTTAGCTATTCCTTTATAGGAGCACAAAATAGACTAAGACACTGAGACAAGGACAAATATCTGAAGAATGAGCACTTTGGGGAAGAGCAATCTTATACAACAATTCAAAAGCAGAATCAACAAGAGGAAGCTACACTTTGCCTCCTTCGAAGTTTTGCCAAAGACCAGTCGTACATCTCAATTAGGCTAGAAGCTGAGATGACCTCAACTGTGAGCACAGGGCTTATGAGCTTGCAGCACTTCTGAGAGTTCCTTAAGAGGCCTTAAGAGAGCTGAGCATCAGCAGCAGATGGCTGGAATGTGCTCTGTACTGACTTACTCACTCCCATTGCCTGTGTTCCTTAAGTCACTCCTGGGGTTTGAGCTCCTGTGTCCAGTGCCAGCTTTATGCCCCTCAAGCTGGAGTGTATGTACTCCTGGAATACAACAAAGGAGGTGGCCAAAGAGACGAGGTCCTCTCTTTACGTGTTACAGCACGTAACATGGCACATCTTGTTAAGATGTGGTAAGAGGCTCTGTAGCCTCTTTTTTGCTCAAAGACAGAAGAGGGGGCATATGGAGAAAGGGAATTAACCTAATAGGAAAGTCAATGAAAACATTATTTAACCCATGTGTGGGTTAAAATATGAAAACCCTTTTTTTTTTTTGAGATGGAGTTTTGTTTCTGTTGCCCAGGCTGGAGTGCAACGGTGCGATCTCGGCTCACCACAACCTCCACCTCCCCGGTTCAAGTGATTCTCCTGCCTCAGCCTCCCAAGTAGCTGGGATTATAGGCATGTGCCACCACACCTGGCTAATTTTGTATTTTTTAGTAGAGACGGGGTTTCTCCATGTTGGTCAGGCTGGTCTCGAACTCCCAGCCTCTGGTGATCTGCCCACCTCAGCATCCCAAAGTGCTGGTCTTACAGGTGTGAGCCACCACACCCGGCCAAAACATTTTAACATTAAAACAAACACTGATAAAGCACTGAGTAGAATGTAAAATTTAAATAATTTTTGGAAAAAACCCAAACTTTTTACTTGCTGCAGGCCATTTCAAACTTTCTCCTCAGTGACCATTGCCTCACCCCTCATGCTGGACACACATCCATGCACATCTCTAGTCTGAGGAGAAGTGAAAGGAAGGTGCTTTGGCGTAAAGATTCCAAAATTGTTACTAGTCAAATAAACCAAAAAAGAGAGTACAACCTACCCAAGCATGGGACCAAACTAAATTTGGGGTCAGAGAATTAGGATGCAGGATCTGTTACATCAGCAGTTGCATTTTTGCAACAGTTTGTTGACCAGCAATACAGATACTGGCAAGTTGAAAAGGTAATAGCCAAATGACATTAAAGGTTATCAAGAAGCAGTTTTCATAATGATGAAACTCGGCAAAATTTTTCTCTCACTTTATTTTCTCTTTTTCCAGCAGTAACCACTGCCACCCTCCCATAGATGACACTTGGCCTTCGCCTGTCCCTTTGTTGTCTAAAGCACTCTTACTGAAGAACACTACTTAGGTTTTCTCTTTCTTTCCCTCCCTTCCTCCCTCCTTCCCTCCCTCCCTCCCTCTCTCTCTCTCTCTCTCTCTCTTTCTTTCTTTCTTCTTTTCTTTTCTCTTTTCAGATATAGACTGTCACTCTGTCATCCTAGGTAGAATGCAGTGGCATGATCGTAGCTCACTGCAGCTTCAAATGTGTAGGACCAAGTGATCCTCCAGCCTCAGCCTCTCAAATAGCTAGGACTATACGTGTGAGTCACCATGCCTGACTGATTAAAAAAAATTGGGGGTAGGTAGAGATGGGGTCTCATTATGTTGCCCAGGTTGGTCTTGAACTCCTGGCCTCAAGCAATTCTCCCAAAGCGCTGGGATTACAGGCATGAGCCGCTGTGCCTGGCCAGGTTTTCATTCTACCCAGAGTTCTCCAAACTTTACATGCTTCAAACAAAAGATCAGGTCACGTTAACAAGTCAAATAGCGAGGGAAATTTTCAAAATAGAATTAGTCCTAAAAAAAAAAATTGAACTCCTGGTTAAGTTAATCATACTGAGATACTACCAGTCCTTCCATTCCTTCCTTCCATTCCTCCTAAGCAAAAATTTGAAGGCCCTCTATACTGGTTTCTGCTGAGCATTAAGAGCAAAGTATTTTGATTAGCTAATTACAAAACTTTACATGAAATGTAATGAACTCTTCCAGTTAACAATCTCAAGGGATGTTTGTGTTTTAAAATAGATGCCTGTGAATCCAAATGAATGAATCTCTACTTGGCTGAAAACATGGGGAAGATATTTTTCCTTTTTAATTTGAATTTCTTTATACATATGTTGTAATTTTACATAGATGAATAAATGCTATCACATTATACATACTGGATTTTCCAATGAAGTCTTTTAATGTTTTTCTTTTCTTTTTTTTTTGTATTGGTTCCCTAAACCCCACGTCACCCCCTGTATCCGTTTCCTAGGGCTGTCACAACAAAATATCACAAACGGAGTGGCTTCAAACAACTGTGAGAAATTCATTGTCTCACAGTTCTGGAGGCTAGAAGTTCAAGATCAAGGTGTTGGCAGGATCATGCTCCCTTGGAAGCCTCAGAGGAAGATCTTTCCTTTCCTCTTCCAGCTTCTGGCAGCCTCAGATGTTCCCTGGCTTGTGACAACACAACTCCAATCTCTCTGCCTCCATCCCGTCACCACAGGACCCCTCATACGGCTGTATTCTTCCGTGTCTACACTGCTTTCCCTCTGTGAGAGTCTGTCTCTATGTCCAAATGTTGCTCTCTAATAAGGATACCAGTCATGTTGAATTTAATTGAATTAGAGTTCACCGTAATGACCTCATCTTAACTTGAATACATCTGCAAACACCCTATTTCCAAATAAGGACACATTCACAGTGATATAATTTAGATATTTGTCCCCGCCCAAATCTCATGTTGAATTCTAATCCCCAGTGCTGGAAGTGAGGCCTGATGGGAGGTATTTGGATGATGGCAGATCCCTCATAGCTTGGTGCTCTCTTCAAGGTAGTGAGTAAGATCTCACAAGATCTGGTCATTTAAAAGTGTGTGGCACCTTGCCCACCCATTCTCTTGCTCTTGCTCCCATTCTTACCCTATGATAAGCCTGCTCCCCCTTTGCCTTCTGCCATGACTGGTAGTTTCCTGAGGCCTCCCAAGAAGCAGATGCTGCTATGCTTCCTGGACAGCCTACAGAACTGTGAACCAGTTAAACCTCTTTCCTTATAAATTACCCAGTCTCAAGTATTTCTTTATTGCAGTGCAAGAATATTGCTGTGCCTAACAGACACAGGCAGTAGGGGTTACAACCTTACTGTATCTATTTGGGAGTGATATCACTCAACTCATGACACCTCTCAAACCCATGTTACCCATCCTGGTTTGCACCCTTCAGCACTTTCTCACTCGTTCTTCCAGTTTCCCATGCCTGCAGGGAGCCTTTCCGTTTCCTCCCTTCTTCCATCCAGCTCCTTCCTACCAAGACAACTGGGTTAGCAGCCTACAATCCCATTTGTAACACAGCATTGGCCTTTGCTACAGTATCACAAAGGCAGGCAAGAGCAGTGATCACAGTGTCAGAGCCCCAGGAGCAGGAAAAAAATTTTCTGGGGCTCTTTTGGTATGAGCTTTGCGTTTGCTCAGTGCTCTAAAAACAACAGACAAGGAGAGGTGGACTGGGATAGATCTGCTTATCTTGACCAAAAACACATTTCCTCGGGAAGGGAAAGTTTAGGTACTTTTCCCTCCCCAGCACCCCTACCCTGCCTCTGCCTTGAACTTAGGTCGGAGGCTTTCTCTGTAGCCTGGCAGCAGCATTTTAATTATAAATAATTTTCCTACAGACTTCCTTCTGCTTTTCTAGTCATATGTCCACATTCTCTATTTTGATGAAAATCATTGAAAAATGCCCATGGTGTTTTAGAAAAGTTTAACAACTCAAACACCGAAAAGCAAATGCCTCAGTAAACTCTCTTGGCGTCTCTTTTCCCATCCCTCAAAACCCCTCAAATGCCAATAATAATCCATTTGAGAGAATTGTGAGTAGGGAAGGCATTTTTGAGCAACTGAGAATAGGGGTCAGTTCTCAGCCAAGACAACTTATAAATCAGGGCAATTCAAGGAGGCTGGCTGTTTCCAAGTCACGAGTTTGAGCTTTGTGGAGGTCACCTGCTACTGTCTGCCCAGCACTTCCCTCCTCTCCTCCTGAAGAACAGCTCCTGTCCTTACTCCAACTAGTTGGTTCTAGCAAATACTGATCTCAGGGCTAGGCAAGTGACCCAAGCATGGATCTTCAAAGTCCTCATTCGGGAGTTTAAAAATTGGAATAAAAACATCAGGGACTGTCTCATGTGTGATGAAGCTGGAATGATGAGCCTGGAAGGAGCTTCAGGCCTCTCCATCACTGTGGAGTCTGAGAAAGGGGCAGAGACAGGGAATCCTAATGGCATTTGACTTCCTGCTTCCAGGCATCCCTGGAAGCCCATTTGTGCCCTGCCCTTTCCTCAGTTTATCAGAGCCAAAAATTCCCTTTTGCTTATTCTATTTTGGCTTTATTTCTGTCATCTGCAACCAAAAGAGTCCTGCTTAGTACAACAGTTCCTGTCTACAGGGAAGTTCAGCAACCACTTTGTCCCCTCCCCCAGAGCCCAATACAGCCAGAGCTGAGATGCTGAGACCCATATTTATCCATGGTCCACCAGTTAAATGAGGAATGCCACAGCTACTTGAATGGAATGGTTACGCCCCCTATCTTCCTTCTTCCCCCTAAAACAAACAAAACCCCCAAAACCCAACAGTGTTGTGCTGAATGTGAAATTTCATTTTATAAATGAATAAATCAATATATATATTTTCTAGGAATCCTGTAGAAGAGACAGATTTTTGTCAGTTAAACTAAGTCAGGAAGAGATCCAGAGAGTTGAGGAAATCCGTCAAACACATTAACATGGAGCCTGCAAATAAAGAACAGTCTTTGCAAAAGCTTGCCAATTACACAAAGCATGCTTTCTGGGAATGGCACCAAGATATTAGGGAATAACAGTGTCACATTTTAAAACAAAAACTGCTAGTGCAGTACTAATATATTTATCTGATGGCCCCAGAGTCCAAATGACCTAAATCCACAGCCTTTGTTTCTGCAGAGTTTATGTTGCCATCTTCTCAATACAATTCTGTTTTTTTTTTTTTTTTTTAAAAGTGCATTCACACCCGAGTAATTTGTAACATTTGAAAGCATAATCAGAGCTGTATAATACTAGGGCAATTCAAGGAACTAGTTGTCAAGTCTGTAAGGGTGACTTCAAGCACTGAAAGCGTAGTATACTTATATTACAACATGTCAATTTTTTTTTTGAGACGGAGTCTCATTCTGTCCCCCAGGCTAGAGTGCAGTGGTGCGATCTCAGCTCACTGCAAGCTCCGCCTCCCGGGTTCACGCCATTCTCCTGCCTCAGCCTCCTGAGTAGCTGGGACTACAGGCGCCCGCCACCGAGCCCGGCTAATTTTTTGTATTTTTAGTAGAGACGGGGTATGTCAATTTTTAAAGTGTTTATTTATTGTAAAAAATCTTATCGAGCTGCAATGGTGAAGTGGGTGTTAGGTTCTGAACATCGATTGTGAATATGAAATAATTCCTGCTTTGACCATATTCACAGCGTAGTGCCCAAGAGATATTTAAAAATAATTGTCTGACCGGGCGCGGTGGCTCACACCTGTAATCCCAGCACTTTGGGAGGTCGAGGTGGGTGGATCACCTGAGGTCAGGAGTTCGAGACCAGCCTGGTCAACATGGTGAAACCCCGTCTCTATTAAAAATACAAAAATTAGCTGGGCATGGTGGCATGTACCTGTAGTCCCAGCTACTCGGGAGGCTGAGGTAGGAAAATCGCTTGAACCCGGGAGGCGGAGGTTGCAGTGAGCCAAGATCATGCCACTGCACTCCAGCTGGGTGACAGAGTGAGACTCCATCGTAAAAAAAAAAAAAAAAAAAAAAATTGTCTGTGTATATTTCTTGGTAGTTTCTCCCTGTTTCCTTTTCCCTCTTCTTCCCATACCTGATGCATCTGTAGATGTGCACAGCTGCTGAGAGCCTCTGACCAGAGCTCAAACCATCACCTCCCTTGGGGTCCGACACAACATATCAGCATATCCAGAGTGTCTAAAGCTTAATTGCAAAGCAAGTTCAACAACCCTGAGAAAAGAAAAGGTCAAGAATGATGAGGGGGAACAAGAAAGGGTCCTGAGAGTTTAAGGAAAATGGTAGCTTAGGACACTTTAGGAGAACTGTTCTTGTTTGTTTGTTTGTTTGTTGAGACAGTTTCCCTCTGTTGCCCAGGCTGGAATACAGTGGTGCCATCTCGGCTCACTGCAACCTTTGCCTCATGGGTTCAAGTGATTCTCCTGCCTCAGCCTCCCAAGTAGCTGGGATTACAGGTGTGTGCCACCACACCCAGCCAATTTTTATATTTTTAGTAGAGACAGTGTTTCCCCATGTTGGCTAGGCTGATCTCAAACTCCTGACCTCAAGTGATCCAACCACCTCAGCCTCCCAAAGTGACGGGATTACAGGTATGAGCCACTGTGCGTGACCAGGAGACCTGTCTCTTGAAGAACTCTACCTTCACTGAGCCTCTACCCAGACATCAGACGCCACATGTTCCTGTTTTTCTTCTGCCACACAGACTCCACTTTGGCAGAGCCCACCTCTTCTTTCTGGCCTCTAAATATTAGTGTCCTAGGAGGCAGTCCTCAAAGCTCTTCTCTTCTATCTATTCACACTCTCTAAATGATCTCATCCAACCTCATTCAATCAGGAGCAGTGACTGCACCTAGAGAGGAACAGCTGTGGGGAGGCCTGTGTGACGGCAGCTGTGGCTTTGATCAAGGGACTCAGGCAATCTTCAGGAAAGGAGCTGGGGGAATACACCACCTCACTTGCTCTTTTTTTCGGATCTGCCACAGGACTGGCTGACTCCAGCTGGAAACAAAGGGTTGAAGTCCATTGACTTAATCCATACAGGTCAGGCTGTGTGAAGGTAAAGAGCAGAGTGGAGAGGCATGGAGTGAGAATAAGGAAGGCTACAAAGATATGCAGCACACTGTAAATATGCTGAAGACTCCCACATTGTGTTTTTCCAGCCCTAACCTTTCTGGTCGAATCCCAATGGCCTTCTTGGTCATCTCCTCCTGAATATTCACTTGACTGTCCCATCTCCCAGCCTGGTCCTCATCGCCTCCCTTCTATACTGTCCTCCCAATTTCACCACCATTCACACAGTTGTTTAGGCCAAACCTAGCTTTCATCCCTGAATCCTTTCTCTTATAACCAACCCATGAGCAAGTTATGTCAGTGCCACTTTTAAGAAATGTCCAGAATCTGGATATTTCTCACCACACCCACTGCTTCCACCCTAGTCCATGCCCACATTGTCTCTTGCTTGTATGAGGGCAGTAACTTCCAAACCCCCATGTCTACCCTTGCCCCCAGTATGGTCTGTTCTACCTTGGCCCCATGAGGTCTACACAGCAGCCAGAGTGATCCTTCTCCAGCTACTCTTTAACCCTTTACCTTATTTTAATTTTCTTTCCAGCAAGTAACTCCATGTAAATACCTATTATATGTTTATTCATTTATTTGTTTATCGTTGTCTCTTTTATTAAAATTTAGGTTCCATGACGGCAGGAATCTTCTTATCTACCAAGTTTTCCCCTCCGTTGAATAGGTTAATTGTTTAATGGAAAATGAATATAACTTTTCAAAACACACTGTCAAGAGGATGAGAAGACAAGCTATAGACTGGTAGAAAATATTTGCAATAGATGTATCTGATAAAGGACTATTACCCAAAATACAAAGAACTCTTAAAACTCAATAATAAGAAAACAAATAACCTGATGAAAAAATGGCAAGAGACCTGAACAGATACCTCACCAAAGAAGATCCACAGAGGCAAATAAGCATGTGGAAAGGAGCTCAATATCATATGTCATTAGAAAAATGCAAATTAAAACAACAACGATGAGATTCTGCCACACAGCTATTGGAATGGCCAAAATCCAAAACACTGACATCACCAAATGCTGACAAGGATATGGAACAACAGGAGCTCTCATTCATTGCTGGTGGGAATGCAAAATGGTACAGCTACTTTGGAAGACAGTTTGGCAGCTTCTTACAAAACTAAACCTACTCTTACCATGTAATCCAGCAATCATGTTCCTTGGTATTTACTCAAATGAGTTGAAACCTTATGTCCACATAAAAACCTGCACATGAATGTTTATAGCAGCTTTATTCACAATTGCCAAAAATTGGAAGCAATCAAGATGTCCTTCAGTAGCTGAATAAATAAACTGTAGGACATCCAGATAAGGGGATGCTAAAAAGAAATGCTAAAAAGTGCTACAAAGAAATGAGCTATCAAACCATGAAAAAACATGGAAAAACTTTAAAAGCATATTGCTAAGTGAAAAAAGCCAATCTGAAAACCTATATCACAGGTTCAGTTCTGCGATATAAAACAACACATCACAAAGCAGTTTTACAGATAGCTTGTTTCTAGTTTTCAGGACTGGATATTCATATTTTCTTATAAAAGGTCAATAGGTTCGGAAAATCACTTCTTAGATTCTACAAAAAGAGTGTTCCAAACTTGTAAATGCAAATTCAACTATGAGTTCAACTATGCAATCTCTGGAAAAGGTAAAACTGTTGAGACAATAAAAAGATCAGTGGTTCCCAGGGGAAGGTATGATTTCATCTATGTGATCTCTAGAAAAGGTAAAACTATTGAGAAAGTAAAGATCGGTGGTTACCAGGGGAAGGAGGGATGAACAGCAAAGCACTGAGGATTTTAAGGCAATGAAACTTCTGTTGGACTCTACCATGGTGGATGTATATTATTATATATTTGTTCAAACCCATAGCATGTAAAACACCAAGACTGAACACTAACGTAAGCTATGGACTGTATCAATGTAGGTTCATTGGTTGCAACAAATATACCACTCTGCTGTGGGACGTTGACAGTTGGGGAGGCTGTACATGGTGTTGGTGCAGGGGGCATATGGGAATTCTATGTACTTTCTGTTCAGTTTTGCTATGAACCTCAAACACCTCTAGAAAGTAAACTCCCTTTTAAAAAAGAAAAAGAATAATATGTGTGGAGATCCTAGAGGAAAAAAAAGAACCATAAATCCAGAAAAACTAGCCCACTACACTCTGAAACTAATCATTTGTCAAAACAGCAAATATACACTTAAGATGTGTGCATTTCATTGTATGTAAATGTTATATCAAAAGAAAATCTATAAACAAATATTGAATTCTAGTTGTGATATGCATGCTGAAATATTTATGGGGGAAGTGCACTCATGTCTGCAATTTATTTGAAATGCATCAAAATTGGATGGATTAAGGTATAGGTAAAAGAATAAATGGATGGATCGATGGATGCATGGTAGACAGACAGACATATGATAAGGCCAGTTTTGTATATTGAAAATAGAAGAATCTGGGTGATGAGTATTTGCTTGTTCACTGTAAAATTCTTTCAACTTGCTGTATGTCTGAATTTTTTCATAATAAAATGTTGGGATAAACTATATTCAAAACAAGGGTGCAGCTTCCACTTGTTTTTGAGATTTATTAGTGCCAAACATTTTAATGACCTTGGCAGTTATGGTGGGGCAGAACACTTAAGCTAATAACTGAATTGTCACTTTGCTTAAATAAAAACTCAAAGATGTTTTTTCAGACCTCCAAGTCCTTAAAAAGTTTATGAAGAATGTGAAATGGAAGAATTGCTTATGCTCATCTTTAAGCCACTTAGGACCGGCACAAGCCTCAGTCCTCAGAATCATCTATAATGCATGCAGTGTGTGCTCTCAGCAGTGTTTTTTCTCTTTTCTTGACGTCAGTTGCCATTTGTAAGGGTTTCCAAGGTAGTGACCAGACACATCTAAAGGCAAGCCTATAAGAAAGAACAACATACTTATTTTTTCCCTTTTAGCCTCAAATATATTTAAAATTCATAACACATTCAGTCTGATGAAATTCTACTTCAGAGAGAAGCAGACTTCACAGTACAGAAAAGAGCTCCCTACTCTTGTCTCTGCAGCTCTGCTTTTAATGACTGGATTTGCTTAAAAAAAAAAAAAAACTGTATGTAGACTTCTCTTTATACCACAGTTTCCCCCCCTTCCACCCGCCCCCGGGGGAAAAAAATGTGAGAAAATGCTAGGTATATTTTAAAAATAATTTTGGTAAAATCAGTAGAAAGACCTAGTTTACCTCAAAAGTCGGCATGGGAAAAATTGGATCTGTTCAAAACAGGAATATATCATGTTCCTTGGAAAGTATGTGATTTAAAAAAATCAATTAAGACATAATACTTAGGGCTATCAATCAGCACGGTTAATTGATATATTTCTACCTGGACAGATGTTGCATTTTATCAGTTCTATATTTTATATAAATAAAACATGAGTTTGGCTAGGTGTGGTGGCCCGTGCCTGTAATCCTAACACTTTGGGAGGCCAAGGCAGGAGGATGGTTTGAGCCCATGAGTTCAAGACCAGCCTGGGCAACATAGGGAGACCCCCATCTCCACCAAAAAAATTAAAGATAAAAAAATTAGCCAGGCCTGGTGGTGCATACCTGTAGTCCCAGCTACTGAAGTGGGAGGGTCACCTGAGTTCAGGGAGTTCAAAGCTGCAGTGAGCCATGACTGTGTCACTGCACTCCAGCCTGGGCAACAGAGTAAGACTCTGTCTTAAAGATAAATAAATAAATAAATAAATAAATAAAGGTAAGTTTTATAACTGTACACATTTAACATGTATGTTTTTATTTGTGGTAGCAATAAATAAACCATTATGGATTAAGGAGGAACTCCATCACAGTTTTTAAACCTACACTCAAGCCAGGTTCTCCAATGTGGTGCATAGTCCCAGTTACTTGGGAGGCCGAGGTGGGAGGATCGCTTGAGCCCAGGAGCTGCAGGCCAGCCTGGGCAACATAGCAAGACTCTGTACTTTTCTGTTTATTTATTTATTTGAGAAATGGGGTCTGCTATCTTGTTTAAAAACAACGTGACAACAAGGAAATAAATTCATTTGGCCCATAGCCATCCCATTTAAGTTTCTGTTTTGTTTTTTTTTTTTAAGAGACAAGATTGGAGTGCAGTGGTGTATCATAGCTCACTGCAATCTCAAACTTCTGGGTTTAAGCAATCCTCTTGCTTCTGCCTTCCAAGTATTTGGGACTACAGGTATGCACCACCTTGCCCAGCTAATTTTGTTTATCTTTTTTTACTTTTAGTAGAAACAAGATCTTGCTATGCTTCCCAGGCTGGTCTTTAACTCCTGGCTCAAGCAATCCTCCCCCATTAGCTTCCCAAAGTGCTGGAATTAAAGGTGGGAGCCACTGTGGCCAGCCAATTTCTGATTTTTTTAAAAAAACTTAATTTATTTTGGGGAGAAATCTCACAATGTTACTCAGGCTGGTCTGAACTCTTGGGCTCAGGGAATCCTCCTGCCTCAGCCTCCCAAGGAACTGGAATTACAGGTGTAGCCACTATGCCTGGTTTAAGCTTCTAATTTTCACACACACATTTAACTGAGATATATTAAATGCTTTCTGTTTTTCAGGTGTTATGCTGACAATAGATAGCTGAGTATGTGCCTCTCCTCCAGGGACTTGCAATCTAGTTGGAAAGATGGCATGTAAATAACTTTTTAGGGATATGTGACAAGCAGTCCATTTGGGCTGCTGTAATAAAATACCTTAGATTGGGTAATTTATAAATAACAGATATTTTTTTCTCACAGCATTGAGCATTGAAAGGGCCATACTAACAAGAAGCCTTTGATTCTGCCTGGAAAGATCTGGAAGGGCCAAACCCCTGTTCTCAGTTCCTTGTAGAGACAACAGGGTAATCTTTTCTCTTTTTTTTTTTTTGAGACAGAGTTTTGCTCTCATTGCCCAGGCTAGAGTGCAATGGCACAATCTCAGCTCACTACAACTTCTGCTTCCGGGTTCAAACGACTCTCCTGCCTCAGCCTCCCGAGTAGCTGGGATTACAGGCACGTGCCACTACACCCGGCCAATTTTGTATTTTTAGTAGAGATGGTGTTTCTCCATGTTGGTCAGGCTGGTCTCAAACTCCCGACCTCAGGTGATTTGCCCACCTCAGCCTCCCAAAGTGCTGGGATTATAGGTGTGAGCCACTGCGTCTGGCCTAGCAGCAGGGTAATGTTTGTACTGAGCTAGCCAGGGTTGGAAACTGGTAGCCTACGGACTATATCAGGATTCCAAACTCATTTTGTTTGGTCTACAGAGGATTTTGAAAATCCAAGAATATCTCATATAAAAATTCAGATTTGTGGAGTTTTCTGAAAAATTGCAAGATCTGGCAATTCTGGGCTACAACCAACGGGATCTAGACAAGCTGCCTTCAGTTTGTTTTATAACCAAACTGCATGACCACTGACTAATTATACTGCCTTTCAGCAGTTGACCTTCTGTCCCCTGTTAAGTAGGATTGATAATACCATATTTGCGTTTTTTGAAAGTGGAATCTGTAAGAGCAGGGATTGGAGCAGTATTTCTCAAAAATTGGTTTACAACTACCTTTGTCAGTATCGTGTACAACAGTTCTTCCCAACATTTACTGTGGGTATGAATCACCTGGGTATTCTGCAGACTGTGCTCTTTCAAAGTCTTAGAGTGCGTCATTCAACAAAGGAGTCACTAGTCACATGTGACTACTTCAGTTTAAATTAATTCACATTCAACTCCTCAGCACACTAGTCACATTTCAAGTGCTCAACAGCTACACGTATCCTGTGGCTACGTCACTGCACAGTGCGATAGAACATTTCCATCATCTCAAAAAGCTTCATTCGATAGTGCTGTACACAACATTGTCTTAGTCCTTGATGGCTGCCATCACAAAATACCTTAGACTGAGTAACTTTATAAACAACAAAAATGTATTTCTCACAGTTCTAGAGGCTGGAAAGTCCAAGATCAAGGCACTGGCAGATTCAGTACCTAGAAGACACCTGCTCAGAGTATCCTCACAGGGTGGAAGGGGAAAAGCGGCTCCCTGGGACCCTGTTTTATAAGGGTACTAATCCCATTCATGAAGGCTCGCCCCTCATGACCTAATCACCTCCCAAAGACTTTACCTTGAAATACCATCACATTGGTGCTTTCAAAACAGGAATTTTGAGGGGACGACATTCAGGCCATAGCAAACGTTGTCTAAGTCCACCTGAAGCCACTGATCACCTAGGGATGTGATTTTGTTTGATCTACTATGCTTTATTGATTAGGGTTGATTGTCTTTAAAATTAGATGTGAACTTTTAGAAAATTAATCAGTCACAATTGTTTTTTTTGTCATATAGAGAGTCAAATGATTTATGTCCAATAAAAAAGAACCCTAAAGGTTATTTATTTATTTATTTATTATTATTATTTTTTATTTTTTTGAGATGGAGTCTCACTGTGTCGCCCAGGCATTCTCCTGCCTCAGCCTCCCCAGTGGCTGGGACTACAGGCGCATGTCACCATGCCTGGCTAATTTTTTGTATTTTTAGTAGAGACAGGGTTTCACCATATTAGCCAGGATGGTCTCAATCTTCTGACCTCGTGATCCACCCACCTCAGCCTCCCAAAGTGCTGGGATTACAGACGTGAACCACTGTGCCCAGCCATGGTTTTGGTTGTATTGGTCTGTGGGACATTAGTCAGTTCTCTATTCTCTATATAACTCTGCAATTTTATCTAGCATTCTTTTCTTCTACTGGTGACACGTATACACGCGCGCGTGCACACACACACACACACACACACATCAGCAATCTTCTATCCTCCTCTTTAAACGAGCTGGTTCTGTCACAAATGAAGTAAGTAAGTCTTGGACTATATATCTGTATGAAAATCATGTTTTAACTTTTTGAAATTTGTATTTTGATAGGAGCAAATTATTTGAATTTATACTTTGGGAAACCTATTCAACTTTGTAAAGCCTCAGTTTGCTCACTTGTAAAGTGAGGAATAGTTTCTAAAACAGAGACTTTTCTCATTGGTTCTTGAGAATTAAATGGGATAATGAATATAAAACATTTAGTGCAGCTCTTGGCATGTAAAATTGCTAAATAAATATCACTATTATTTAAGAAAGCTTTCTCAACTGTATTTCTGGATGTCTAAGCATCTCAATTCCTACTTTTGTGTAGCTCCATTCAAATGCTGGAAGTTCCAACTGTATTCTGGGCACAACGCCTGCATCTCCCAACTTTGGCTTCACTCTGTCTGCACTCAGCACCTTTTTCATCCTTTCTGTAGCAATGGGAGAAGTTTTCTGGCCAATATCTGGCTTCAAATTGAGAGAGAAAGTCTTCCAGGCTGAGAACAACTAAGAATCCTCCTTCCCGGCACCCTGCTTTTCTCTCCCTCCCCCTTCCCCTCCACCCTTTCCTGCCAGCAGAAGTCATTGACTCCATACTTCCTGCCTTGCACTATAAACACTCTCTCCAGCTGTGGCCTGCTTTCACTGGAGGTTTAACTATTTAATTGCTAAAGACCATTTTCCCAGAACAATGCACAGTCTTATCTTGGGGTTAGGGAACAGTTCACAGAATGTTCTCTCCGTTCTGCTTAGCCTCCTCATGCATTCTACAATATCCATTTATACCGCTCATATATAAAATTAATTTTTGTTGCTGTTAATTTGGGGAATGGTGCCAAAAAGAATTTTCCTGAACTCAGAACTGTTTACTGAGGATCTTGTAGGTGTGTAATACTGAAATTTACTTCTCAGCTAGCTGATGAGAAAAAGAGAGAGGAAAATTTTGTTCTGTTTTGCAGAGTTTGTACAACTAGACTAAGAAAACCCAATCTAGATTATAACTTGACAGAGCCTAGGCATGGAAGCACAGTTCAGATATTTGCAATAAAGATAACAAAGACAGTGTCGAGTTAGAGAGAGAATAAAATAGAGACATCCAAGAGAGAGGTAAGCAGACCACTCAGCGTGGCCTTCCAGGGTCCAAAGGGTGGCCCTCAGCTTTATTGGCCCAGAAACTCCGATTTTCATTTAGACCTCAGAATCTTCTGAGGGATATTTGATCATATTTCTGCAAATTGAAGTGCAATATGTTTTATCTTCAGTGACAGTGGAGTAGAGAAAGGCAACAGTCTCAGTTCTGCATTTTCTAGCTATAAAATCTAGGGCAAATGATTTAACATTCTTGTGCCCGGTTTCTGTCAGGCCTCTGAGCTCAAGTTAAGCCATCATATCCCCTGTGACCTGCACATATGCATCCAGATGGCCTGAAGCAAGTGAAGAATCACAAAAGATGTGGAAATGACCGGTTCCTGCCTGCCTTAACTGATGACATTACCTTATGAAATTCCTTCTCCTGGCTCAGAAGTTCCCCCACTGAGCACCTGGTGACCCCTGCCCCTGCCCGCCAGAGAACAACCCCCTTTGACTGTAATTTTCCACTACCTATCCAAATCCTATAAAATGGCCCCACCCCTATCTCCCTTTGCTGACTCTCTTTTCGGACTCCGCCCGCCTGCATCCAGGTGAAATAAACAGCCTTGTTGCTCACACAAAGCCTGTTGGTGGTCTCTTCACACAGGCGCATGTGACATTTGGTGCCGAAGCCCGGGACAGGAGGACTACTTTGGGAGACAGGTCCCCTGTCCTCACCCTCACTCCGTGAGGTGATCCACCTATGACCTCTGGTCCTCAGACCAAACAGCCCAAGGAACATCTCACCAATTTCAAATCAGGTTAAGTGGTCTTTTCACTCTCTTCTCCAGCCTCTCTCGCTACCCTTCAATCTCCCTGTCCTTCCAATTCCAGTTCTTTTTCCTCTCGAGTAGAGACAAAGGAGACACATTTTATTCATGGACCCAAAATCCAGCGCCGGTCATGGACTCAAGAAGACAGTCTTCCCTTGGTGTTTAATCACTGCAGGGACGCCTGCCTGGTTATTCACCCACATTTCATTGGTATCTGATCACCACAGGGATGCCTGCCTTGGTCATTCACCCACATTCCCTTGGTGGCAAGTCAATTGCGGGGACGCCTGCTTTGGCTGCTCACCCACATTGCAGCCCAGGGCTGCTCACCACCCCCATTCTCCGTGTCTCTACCCTCTCTTTTCTTTGGGTTTGCCTCCTTCACTATGGGCAACCTTCCATCCTCCATTCCCCCTTCTTCTCCCTTAGCCCGTGCTCTCAAAAACTTAAAACCTCTTCAACTCTCACCTGACCTTAAATCTTAGCATCTTATTTTCTTCTGCAACACCACTTGGCCCCAATGCAAACTCAATAATGGTTCTAAATAGCCAGAAAATGTCACTTCTGATTTCTCCATTTTACAAGACCTGGATGATTTTTGTCAAAAAATGGGCAAATGGTCTGAGGTGCCTGATGTCCAGGCATTCTTTTACACATTGGTCCCTCCCTAGTCTCTGCTCCCAACACAACTCATCTGAAATCTTTCTTCTTTCTCTCCTTTCTCTTCCTTCAGTCTCCACCCCAAGCTCTGAGTCCTTTGAATCCTCCTTTACTATGGACCCATCTGACCTCTCCCCTCCTCCCCAGGCTGTTCTTTGCCAGGCCAAGCCAGGTCCCAATTCTTCCTCAGCCTCCGCTCCCCCACCCCATAATCCATCTACTACCTCCCCTCCTCACACCTGGTCTGGCTTACAGTTTCGTTCTGAGACTAGCCCTCCCCGACCTGCCCAATAATTTCCTCTTAAAGAGATGACTGGAGCTGAAGGCATAGCCAAGGTTAATGTTCCTTTTTCTTTATCTGACCTCTCCGAAATCCATTAGTGTTTAGGCCCTTTTTCATCAAATATAAAAACCCAGCCCAGTTCATGGCTCATTTGGCAGCAACCCTGAGACCCTTTACAGCCTTAGACCCTGAAAGATCAGAAGGCCATCTTATTCTCAATATGCATTTTATTACCCAATCAGCTCCCAACATTTAAAAAAAAGCTCCAAAAATTAGATTCTGGCCCTCAAACCCCACAACAGGACTTAATTAACCTCACCTTCAAGGTGTACAATAATAGAGAAGAGTTACAATTACTTGCCTCTACTGTGAGAGAAAACCCAGCCACATCTCCAGCACACAAAAACTTCAAAATGCCTAAGCTGCAGTGGTCAAGCATTCCTATAGGACCTCCTCCATCAGGATCTTGCTTCAAGTGCCAGAAATCTGGCCACTGGGCCAAGGAATGCCCACAGCCCAGGATTCCTCCCAAGCTATGTCCCATCTGTGTGGGACCTCACTGGAAACTGGACTGTCCAACTCGCCTGGCAGTCACTCCTAGAGCTCCTGGAAGTCTGGCCCAAGGCTAAACCTCTTAAAACTCCCCAACTCTGATGCCAACTTGGACAACATTCTTTTATGCACTCCTTTTTACTTATCCCCACCTGCCCAGCTCCCTTATTAAGTTGAGACATTTTAACTAAATTATCTGCTTCCCTGACTATTCCTAGGCTACAGCCACACCTCATTGCCACCCTCTTCCCCAGTTCAAAGCCTCCTTCACATCCTCCTCTCGTTTCCCCCAACCTTAACCCACAAGTATGGGACACCTCTACTCCCTCCCTGGCAACCAATCACATGCCCATTACTATCCCATTAAAACCTAATCACCCTTACCCTGCTCAACACCAATATTCCATCCCACGGCACACTTTAAAAGGATTAAAGCCCGTTATTACTCACCTGTTATAGCATGGCCTTTTAAAGCCCATAAACTCTTCTTACCGTTCCCCATTTTACCTGTCTAAAAACCAGACAAGTCTTACAAGTTAGTTCAGGATCTACGCCTTATCAACCAAATTGTTTTGCCTACCCACCCCATGGTGCCAAATCCATATACTCTCCTATCCTCAATACCTCCCTCCACAATCCCTCCACAACCCATTATTCTGTTCTGGATCTCAAACATGCTTTCTTTACTATTCCTTTGCACCCTTCATCCCAGCCTCTCTTTGTTTTCACTTGGACTGACCCTGACACCCATCAGGCTCAGCAAATTACCTGGGCTGTACTGCTGCAAGATTTCACGGACAGCCCCCATTACTTCAGTCAAGCCCAAATTTCTTCCTCATCCCTTACCTATCTCGGCATAATTCTTCATGAAAACACACATGCTTTCCCTGCTGATCGTGTCTGGCTAATCTCCCAAACCCCAACCCTTTCTACACTTCCTTCCTAGGCATGGTTAGATACTTCTGTCTTTGGATACCTAGTTTTACCATCCTGATTAAACCACTAAACTCACAAAAGCAAACCTTGCTGACCCCACAGATCCTAATCCTTTCGCTACTCCTCTTTCCCTTCCTTAAAAATAGCCCTAGATGCTTCTCCCACACTAGCTCTCCCTAACTCATTCCAACCCTTTTCATTACACACAGCTAAAATATAGGGCTGTGTGGTCAAAATTCTTACACAAGAGCCGGGACTGTGCCCTGTAGTCTTTCTGTCCAACTTGACCTTACTGTTTTAGGCTGGCCCCCACATTATACCTGATACCACACCTGACCCCCATGATTGTATCTCTGATCCACCTGACATTCACTCCATTTCCCCATATTTCCTTCTTTTCTGTTCCTCACTCTGATCACACTTGGTTTATTGATGGCAGTTCCACCAGGCCTAATTGCCACTCACCAGCAAAGGCAGGCTATAGTATCCTCCACATCTACTATTGAGGCTACCGCTCTGCCCCTCTCCACTACCTCTCAGCAAGCCAAACTCATTACCATAACTTGGGCCCTCATTCCTGCAAAGGGACCATGTGTCAATATTTATACTGACTCTAAATATGCCTTCCATATCCTGCACCACCACGCTGTTATGTAGGCTGAAAAAGATTTCCTCACTATGCAAGGGTCCTCTATCATTAATGCCTCTTTAATAAAAACTCTTCTCAAGGCCACTTTACTTCCAAAGGAAGCTGGAGTCATTCACTGCAAGGGCCATCAAAAGGCATCAGATCTCATTGCTCAGGGCAATGGTTATGCTGATAAGGTTGCTAAAGAAGCAGCTAGCGTTCCAACTTCTGTCCCTCATGGCCAGTTTTTCTCCTTCTAATCAGTCACTCCCACCTACTCCCCAACTGAAGCTTCCACCTATCAATCTCTTTCCACACAAGGCAAATTGTTCTTAGACCAAGCAAAATATCTCCTTCCAGCCTCACAGGTCCATTTCTATTCTGTTATCATTTCATAACCTCTTCCATGTAGGTTACAAGCCACTAGCCCATCTCTTAAAACCTCTCATTTCCTTTCCATCATGCCAATATATCCTCCAGGAAATCACTTCTCAGTGTTCCATCTGCTATTCTACTACTCCTCAGGGATTGTTCAGGCCCCCTCCCTTCCCTACACATCAAGCTCGGGGATTTGCCCCTGCCAAGGACTGGTAAGTTGACTTTACTCACATGTCCTGAGTCAGAAAACTAAAATACCTCTTGGTCTGGATAGACACTTTCACTGGATGGGTAGAGGCCTTTCCCACAGGGTCTGAAAAGGCCACCATGGTCATTGCTTCCTTTCTGTCAGACATAATTCTTAGGTTTGGCCTTCCTACCTCTATACAGTCCAATAACGGACTGGCCTTTATTAGTCAAATCACCCAAGCAGTTTCTCAGGCTCTTGGTATTCAGTAAAACCTTCATACGCCTTACTGTCCTCAATCTTCAGGAAAGGTAGAACAGACTAATGGTCTTTTAAAAACACACCTCACCAAGCTCAGCCTCCAACTTAAAAAAGAGGACTCTGTCAAGAATAGAGCCCCAAAACTCACCAACCAAGCGAGTAATTGCGCTGAACCCCCTTGGGCACTCTCTAATTGGATATCCTGGGTCCTCCCAATTCTTGGTCCTTTAATACCTGTTTTTCTCCTTCTCTTATTCAGACCTCATGTCTTCCGTTTAGTTTCTCAATTCATACAAAACCATATCCAGGCCATCACCAATCATTCTATATGACAAATGTTTCTTCTAACAACCCCACAATATCAACCCTTATCACAAAATCTCTCCCACTCTAGGTTCCCACAGTGACCCTAATTCTGCTCAAAGCAGCCCTGAGAAACATCACCCATTATCTCTCCATACCATTCCCCTAAAATTTTCACTGCCCCATTACTTCAACACTATTTTACATTATTTTTCTTATTAACATAAGAAGACAGGAATGTCAGGCCTCTGAGCCCAAGCTAAGCCATCATATATCCCCTGTGACCTGTACATATACATCCAGATGGCCTGAAGCAAGTGAAGAATCACAAAAGAAGTGGAAATGGCCGGTTCCCGCCTTAACTGATGACATTACCTTGTGAAATTCTTTCTCCTGGTTCAGAAGCTCCCCCACTGAGCACCTGGTGACCCCTGCCCCTGCCCACCAGAGAACAACCCCCTTTGACTGTAATTTTCCACTACCTAACCAAATCCTATAAAACGGCCTCACCCCTATCTCCCTTTGCTGATTCTCTTTTTGGACTCAGCCCGCCTGCACCCAGGTGAAATAAACAGCCTTGTTGCTCACACAAAGCCGGTTGGTGGTCTCTTCACAGGGACATGCATGACAGTTTCCTGATCTGTAAAATGGGGATAATAATAGTAACTACCGGACAGGGTTGTTGTGAGGATTAAATGAATCAATATATAAAAAGCACGTAGAATACTATCTGACACATTGTAAACACTCAGTGCTAGCAGCTGCGTTAACTTCATTGTTTTTTGTTTTTTGGTTTTTTTTGGAAAAACATCTGGATTTCATTTGGTAGTTTAAAGGTTTTTGAAAATGTTGATATACACAAGCTGTACTTGAAGCTGGATGACAGACATACTTTTATTCTTTTATTTTATTTTTGAGATGGAGTTTCGCTGTCACCCAGGCTGGAGTGCAATGGAGCAATCTCGGCTCACAGCAACCTCCACCTCCCAGGTTCAAGCCATTCTCCTGCCTCAGCCTCCCGAGTGGCTGAGATTACAAGCACCTGGCCCTACACCCAGCTAATTTTTGTAGTTTTAGTAAAGACGGGGTTTCACCATGTTGGCCAGGCTGGTCTCAAACTCCAGTCCTCAGGTGATCCACCTGCCTCGGCCTCCCAAAGTCCTGGGATTACAGTCATGTGCCACTGTGCCTGGTGACATGCTTTTAACATAGGATTTTTTTTTTTTTTTTTTGGACAGAGTCTTGCTCTGTCACCCAGGCTGGAGTGCAGTGGTGCGACCTTGGCTCACTGCAACCTCCACCTCCCAGGTTCAAGCAATTGTCCTGCCTCAGCCTCCTGAGTAGCTGGGACCACAGACGCGCGCCACCACACCCAGCTGATTTTTGTACTGTTAGCAGAGACAGGGTTTCACCATGTTGGCCAGGATGGTCTCCATCTCTTGACCTTGTGATCTGCCCACCTCGGCCTCCCAAAGTGCTGGGATTACAAGCGTGAGCCACCACGCCCAGCCTTAACATAGGATTTTCATCCTAGAATGACTTTTCCCCAAAAAGATTCAATCTTAGGCCTCTTGCTGCAGGCAAGTTCCATGGGACTGCACAAAAGAGGCGGGGAAACAGTCCCCATGGGAGATTGTAGTTTCTTTAAAAATATGCTTCTAGGCCAGGAATGGTGGCTCATGCTTGTAATCCCAGCAGGTTAAGAAGCCAAGGCGGAGGATCCCTTGAGCCTAGGTGTTACAGACCAGCCTGGGCAACACAGGGAGACCCCCGTCTCTACCTTCTACCCCCAAATTAAAAAAGTTTGCCAGGCATGGTAGCATGCGCCTGGTGGTCCCAGCTACTCAGGAGGCTGCGGTGGGAAGAACTCTAGAGCCCAGGAGGTTGAGGCCACAGCAAGCCACAACTGCGCCACTGCAGTCCTGCTTGGGTGACAGAGCGAGACCTTGTCTCAAAAAATTCTTTTAATTAAAAAAAAAAAGAAAAAGGCTCTACTACTTCCTATGAAGTTCATAAAAAGATCTACCTTTGTTTAGTCATCCAGAGTAAAGTCATAGGGCTCAAAGTCTTTCTGGAAGCAGCGAGCCAGGGTCTCCTCGTCTTCCTTACTGATCTGACACTGCCTCCAGTCAGACTTACCCGGAATATTAAGGATGGCTTCACTGGCCAGGACCTCCCTTCCAAACTGCAAAGGAAAATTCTTTTTAATTCTGTGGAAAAGCTTTTCTCCTGTGTCAAGTTCAACATAAAAATATGCGGCTCCTGGCTGTGCAATCTGCTTGGTGTCAGAGTGCTTTGGGATTTCCAACAGCTCTATCTGCTGCTCCTGGGCCTGGGTAATGAAGGCATCTTTAATGTCATCAGTAGCACAGCAGCTGACTGGGACAGGAATGACCTGTAGCTGGAGGTGATGGCTCTTATAATTTCTCTCAAATACAACACACCGTTTCCCTCGACTCTTAAAGAACCGTCTCAGTGTGGCCTTATACGTCTCCACCTCTTCTACCTCCTCTGCTGAAAGCTCCACCACTGACTGGTAGTGTCCAATGGGCAGGATGAGGACATGGTCATCAGATAAGCCTCCTTTGGCCAGGGCGAGGTAGCAATGTGTGCCGATGTTGACCACCAAATGCTTTTCCACTTCAGGGCTAGCAAGGCAAAACCAGCAGGGTCCTGGAGGCTAAGGAGGTTTGCGAGGCTGCTTTGGGTGAGGAGAAGATTTGCTATCTCTACCTGTGGATGAATGCTTCCTTCCCTGCTTTGCATTTAAATCAAAGAAAAACTGACAGGCTGATTCTTCCACAGGGGCAGAAATTTGCTTTCCTATGGATGCTTCCTGCCCAGATTTTCTGTAAGGGTTTTCAGTGACATCCGGAGGCTGTTTTACCAGTTCTGCTGCATCCATCAGCTTCAAGGGAACAATACTAAATGCATAAGGATAACTTTTTCTTTTCTGGATTTCCAACATTTGCCAGAGCTATAAACCGGGTGGCATGCTGTGCATTTTCCTGTGGAACGATATGGTTTCGATATGGAAGCCTCTCATAATAGGTATTTTCCAAAGCAGCAAAATGATATCTTGGTTTCAAGCCCATGGCAAGACTGGAAACCAAAGCAGAACCACATTTTTTGGTATCCACTTCTCCAGAAGAATTCCCAAAGTTCCCCACATACTTGGGCCACGGGGATGTGAGCAAGATATCAACACCCTTAAACTGGGAGGTTGTACACAGCATCGTTCTCAGAGAAGACACATCCTTGGGACTAAAATTATAACCTGGTACTGGCTCATTTAAGGACTCTGTGCCACTGAGGTACACAATCTGCAGCCCCGAGCTTCCAGTGAAGATACCTTTACGACCCAGATAAGTAACGTTTTCAGCTAATTCACATCCATCAGCATCCTGGAAATATTTTACTGTTTCCTGGTTATTAGCACCAAGCACATATGTCTGAATAGGAGATTTCTTGATGCCAGTCTTATACTCCTCCCATTCAGCATCTGGGGTGGAGCCAAAGAAATTTCCTACACACAACAGCAGATCAAAGTTTCCACTTTTCTTCTGAATTGCTCGAACTCTATTGAACAAAATATCAAACTTTCCTTCAACATCTCCACAAGCCAAGAGGCGCAGCGGTTTCTGTGCCATCTGTCCGAATAGTATGAGTTGTGACTGCCACCTAAAACTGGGAATGCGAATCTCAACTTCACTGTTATTTTTATTAAGTTGTATTACTGAAGTCACTCAGGATGCTAAGATTGTGACTTTTGGATATTTGTAGAGAACTTAGCATACTGTAAATATTAATGGGTTTTTGATATGAGGCTCTCACATTAAATGATGATAAAACACAGCAATAAAGTCAATCTCACTTATTTAACTGGAGAAGCAAAGAACACAAAGGATAAAAGTAATTCCATCATTTTAATATGTGGCCATTCTAAAGTCTATTCTTTAGTAAGAACCGAGAAATGTTATAAACCAAAGGAAAGTTGTGTATTAGTCTTCTAGGGCTGCTAGAACAAAATGCCACAGACTGGGTGGCTTCAACAACAGATATTATAATTTTTCACAGTTTTGGAGGCTGGAGCTCCAAGATGAAGGTGCTGGCAGGGTTGGTTTCTGGTGAAGCCTCTCTCCTTGACTTGCAGGTGGCTGCCTTCTTACTGTGTTCCCATGTGAGCTTTTCTTTGCATAATCACACCCCTATTGTCTCTTCTTCTTCTTATAGGACACCCAGTCCTATTAGATTATGGCACCACTCTTACAACCTCATTTAACCTTAATTTCCTCCAGAAAGGCCCTATCTTCAAATACAGGTACATTGGGAATTAGGGACTCAACATATGAACTTGGTGGGGGACATAATTCAGCCCTTAACACTCTGTCTGCCTCACACCCTTGCCCTGTAAATTTGAAGGTCTCCTCATTACCCTCAGAGAAGTTGCAACCTAAGTCATGGTGACTAAAGGCGACTTCCCACCTTGCTTTTCCATGGGCTGCTTCTGTGTCTTAAACAAAATTCATCAAGCATTGTTTGCTTTGGGTATATTCCTTCTTGCACTCATTCTGTTCCTTGACTCTAGAATGCCTTTCCCCATCTTTCCGTGTCCACGTCATACCTGTTTCTCTGATCCAGCCTAAGTGCAGCTTCTCCTGGGACACCTGTCCTAGTCCACCCTGATGGAAATCCTCTCTTTTCAGCCAAGCTCCCTGGCACAATGTGCTCCTTTTAGCACGTTTCATTTTCTCAATTTTATGTCAGCTCATGCTTCAACTCCGCTATGCGTTCCTGAGGTATCAACTAGTTCTGATTCATCCTTGTCATCACTGTAATCCTTCTGCAGCACAGTGTCTCATTCTGCATTCAATCTTAAAAAATGTGTTGAATGAGTAAATGAAATGTTGATTGCCTGCCAATGACTACCAGGTAGGGGTTGAGGGATCAGGAAGGATAAGCATCAAACTTTGTGGTTATCCATGGAAAAGTGAGATTTCAGAGGGCTTTTATTTTATGTTTTCTATATTACTGAATTATTTTAATTTTATGATATGTATCCATAACTTTTTAATTTTTACCCCACTCCTGTTGAATGCAGTAACTTTTTAAATAAAAAACAGTATCAAAGATTTCAAAATTTTTTTTAAAAAGGTAGGTGGGAGAGAGAACACTGATGTTAGGAAACATGGCTATTATACTTAAAATGTATTGTCCATGTGAACAAGAAAATAAAAAAGGAGGGCTTTGCAGGTACCTATGGAAGTATTTGCATATGCAGAAGCAGTCATCCTAAAACATAATTATAAGGTTTGTAGAATTCTTTGACCACTTAGACTATGTACATGTATAGCTGATAAAAATGAAAACTTAAAAAAAAAATGCTGTAGGCCACATGCAGTGGCTCACGCCTGTAATCCCAACATTCTGGGAAGCCAAAGCAAGAGGATCACTTGAGCCAAGGAGGTTGAGACCAGCCTGGGCAATATGGAGAAACCTCACCTCTACTAAAAAGTACAAAAATTAACTGGGGTGGTGGCACATACCTGCAGTCCTGGCTACTTGGGAGGCTGAGGTGGGAGGCTTGCTTAAGCCCAGGAGGTCGAGGCTACAGTGAGCAGTGATCACACCACCAGCCTGGTAACAGAACAAGAACCTGTCTCAAAAAAAAAAAAAAAATTGCTGCCCATGAGAAATGCCTTATCCTTTCTTTAGTATTAAAAAAATTTTAAGTATATGTAATACAACCCATCTTGATACACAACTTTTTTCACTTTTTCCCCATATTGAGCATGCAACTTATATCTCTTATTTTCATCTTCTGGTCTTTACCACCAGTTAGAAAGCCATCCCCGAGTTCCATGAGATATAAGAAAAAATAGAGATTGTTTTTAAAATTAAAAAGCATAAAACTTTTCAGTGACAATTAGGAGAAGATAAATTTTAGTAGAGTAAATGGTAACATGTTTGGAAAAAAAAAGAAGGTAAAATCTATTCAGAACATACCTTCAGGCTTTTATAGATACCTTTAGGATTATCTACACAAAGCTGAATTCACACACACACACACACACACACACACACTCCTACTAAAAGCTATAGATATTTACGCTCATTACACTTTACAATGCATATGTGTGAAGCCTGAAACTATTGTTAGTTTTTTTTCACTCTGCTCTGAGCACAAAGTAGAAATGAATCCAGAGAAAAAATGAAATGTGCTTTCCCAGAGTCCACCCCTGCCATGGAACACAGTGAATGTTGTCCTCTGGGAGAGGAGCAAGCCATTTAAATTCAGGGAACAGATTCTCAACACTGGCAAGCTATTTTTAGCGCAAGCTGTAGCTTAATTTGGAAACCAAGCAGTTGAGGTCTTGCCTTTTTCTTGGATTGACTTTTTTTTAATGGCAGTAGAAAGCTATACATACAGAAAAGTGTTCTCTAAATGTAGCATTTTAAGCACTCTTGAAGAATGTATAATTCTAAAGCTGGTTGAAAAAAATGTTCATGCCAGAGCTTTGCAAGTATTGTTTATCTATAGACTGTTGTTGTTTTAAAATTCATCGTGTATGGTCCTGAAAAAAAAGGAAGATGCTCTTAATTGGTTTATGTAACCACAGTTTTGGGGTATATGCCAACCTGTACAGCAACCTGATACAACAGCAACCTCACCTTGATGTCAGGTGCCTGGCCTGGGAGGTCTGGCCAAAATAAAGATGTGGGGAGTCTCTTGGCTTCCAGAACACTGTAATGCTTATGCTCAAAATGATCCCCCAGAGTTTTAGGGCAGTAGGACACGTATTCTATCAGCCATGATGACTTAGCTGTTGCAAAGACCCTGTCTATTAGGGTAGTTTAATTCAAATTAAAGCTTATTTTAAAAAATAAATTAAAAATTAATTTCTTTAGTCATGCTAGCCTCATTTCAAGTACTCAGTCACATGGGGCCAGTGGGCTACCATATTGGACAGTGTAGAGCCTTTCTATTGTCATGAAAAATTCTACTGGGCAGCACTACTATACCAATGACAAAATAACATTAGGCAGTTTTGTGAAAAGCACCAGATGAGGTGTTAAGAGACATAGAATTTGAACCTATCCTAGCCTCTTTTTTTTTTTTGACAAACACAAACATTTAAAATAGTACTATTTTAAACACTTTATAAAGTGCTTATTAATGTCATTTAATCCTCATAATAACCTTAGGAGCTGCTACAATTATTTCCATTTTCTAGATAAGAGACTGAGGCACAAAGATGTTAAGTGCTTACTAAGTCAGCAAGTGGTAGAGCTGAGATACGAACCCAGGCACTTTGCTTCAGAGTCTTTGGTCTTAACCACTACTTAATGCTGCCTCTCTGAAAATCCACATGATTTGGGAACATTTCTTCACCACTGTATTCATCTGTCACATAAAGAAAGCAACCAAATTTCATCTAAGGTCCTTTCCACTATGAATGCGCTGAAATTAATTCTCTTATACAGTTGTTATTGAGTGCCTGCTCTGGGTAGGGAGTATATTAGATGCTGGATATAAATAGATTACCAAAACAGACATGGTGCCCTTTTAGTGAGAGAAAGAGACATTAACCAAACACATAAATACGTGGAAAATGGCAATGGGGAGCTGTGTGGCAAAGGATGGGTTCTGGATACGGCAAATGTTCACTGAGATTTGACCCAGAGAGATCGACCATGGCTCTTTTGAGCAGGTGGAACAGGGCGATGTGGCCAACACTAAGAGGTGGGGAGCTCTTGGGAGCTCCACCTTCCCAACTGCTGCCACCCAGGGACAGTCAGCCGTACCTACACACCTCTCATGGCCGTGGGTTTATCGTGGATCTGTGTGGGTGGGGAACGGGAGTGAGAGAATGGTGTTGGAGGCTGCTAGTGAATAGGACCACAGAGAAGCAAAATACATCACCCTTCAGGCATGCCCAGATTCATATCTCCTGGGCAAACACTATATGCTTCTATGTCAGAGTTAAAAAAGGAAGCAGGCTAACTTCTGTAATGGGGATCAGAAATAATTTGGGTTCTAGCCTGTACATAATTCATACAAAGGGGATAGCTTCGCACATGCTTATGTCAGGAATGTCAGCCTATGACAAGGCAAACGCGTGCAAGACTCAGCTAGTGAATTCAGGCCAGAAACTTCACATTGGAGATTTGCCCCAGGGATTCTGGCTACAGAGATTTTGCTCCAGAAAGGGGCCTGATTCTCAAGTCTGTACATGAGAAATGTAAAATTAAGAGCAAATAGGAAGCTCATTCTGGAGAGGCGTCTTTCCCCCGCTCTGCTTTTCTACTGTGGGTTTTCCTCAAGACTCAGGCCTTGCTTTCTTTCTGTTTGGCAAAGTCCTTCTCTGGCATGGCTTTAACCAGTTCATCACTAAGTGGTGCCAATGCAGACAGGAAACCAGCAGGGAGATATCCTAGTCAAGCCTTAAACCTGAGTACTATTAATAAGAAGAAAGATTTTCTTCTGAGAGTTCACTACTGAACAAGGGCAGTGGCTCAGAAGAGGAACTGATCCTTCAGAAGAATCTTAAAGCCAGGATTGCAAATTCAGTACTGACTGTGGCAAGACAGGTGATAGAAATGAGTGAGCTGGGCAGGGCAGGTCCATGGTAAACTGGGGATTTTGGACAGCTTCTACTTCTCCAGCTACTTGTGGCTCAATTTGTTTTTCTATTTTTTTCTCTTCTTGTAAAAAAAGCAGGCTGGGCACTGTGACTCACACCTGTAACCCCAGCACTTTGGGAGGCCGAAGCAGAAGGATCACTTGAGCCCAGGCATTTGAGACCAGCCTGGGCAACATAGTGAGATCCTATCTTAAAAAAATTAATTAATTAAAAATTAGCTGGGTGTGGCTGTGCACACTTGTCGTCCAAGCTACTTGGGAGGCTGAGGTGGGAGGATCACTTGCTCCCAGGAGGTCAAAGCTGAGGCTGCAGTGAGCCATGATTTCAACACTGCACTCCATCCTGGCTGACAGAGCGAGACCCTGTCTCTTAACAAAATAAAGTCAGAATTCTGTATTTGCATGTGAAATGTGGGCAACCAATATTGTATGCCAACTGGTACAAAAACACATCTGCAGGGACAGATGTGATCTTTTGCTTGCTAAGGCTTAATAGTCTTATCATATCTAAAGAAAGAGGCTGCCAGTGGGGAGGAGGGTGGCCAGAAAAAAAAGGGGGGGGGGAAGGGAGGGCCAAAGGGTGAACGGAGGCCAAGGGTCTATAACACTGCAAGCCCAGGTGAGACAGTGCAACAGTCCACTCCATGGAGTAGTTGCATATTGAGTTGTCTATGTGGAGATTGCCTGGGATGACCATGGCTTGGCAATATGGTCATTTGTTTATATGTTGCAGAAGAAAGCAATAACTATGTTAATATTGCTGGGAATCAAAATCTCTCTCTCAGTGTGTGTGTGTATATGTATGTGTGTACATGTATATGTATATACACCTATGTATACCCTGGGGTTGCCACCTAACTCTCTTCACTTGGGCTTGGTGCTCAGAAGCTACTTCCACTTATAATTTGGCTTCCCAAGATCTGCCCACAGACAGAGAATGCCAGTATGAATATCCAGTTTATTTGGTAGTGTTATTTCACTTTCTAAAATAATAAATGGGCATTCTGATACAAATTAATCTCTTTTGGTTAAATTAAATGTTCTCCAGATCTCCACCACCTAAGACAAGGATGATTCAATTTCTACATGATCATCTTATCAATATCAATGAAAAAGGCAAGGTGCCGTATATTTATATATATATATATGTGTGTATATATACATAGATCTGGAATCATCATTTCTCCAAGGAAACTTGGTTTCTTGAGTGGGAAATGATATTTAAAGGCCACAAGCTGTGCTGTCATCACTTCTAGGACTTTTCAGTGGACACAGCTAGGAAATATTTCTGGAAATTTTTTAAAAATCACAGGCTCATACTGATATTTCCAATTCAAATTTAACATTACAGGGAATATATATATATATACACACTGAGAAAGAGGTTGTGATTCCCAACAATAGTAACATAGTTAATGCTTTCTCTGCAACATATAAAACAGTTTTGAAATAATACTGACATTACTATTAACAGTAAGTATTTAATGCATGAATTTTATGATTTCTTTGCAGCTCTATTTGTCCTTAGAATATATTCCATTGAACAAATATATCAAAATGCTGTGTTAATGACTTCAAGTAATTATTTTCTATGTGCTTATATCACTAACTTGATATAGAGTTAAAAACAATAAAATATGTTATTTCAATTTTTTTAAAATTAGGGATTATCTTTCCTTTTTGATTGAATTTTATCTTTTGGATATGTGAAATATTAACAAGATACTAAAACTGTATAAAGTCTACTCTCAGAAGAATAACTTCCATCTACATTTTTATTGGTTTTGGTTTATCTTTTCAGTTTCTTTTTGCGAATGTAAGCAGACAGCTATTCATTTTAACCCTATTGGCTTCTTGTACAGCGCTGAGAGAGAGTGATCATGGGAGCCTTGCACTGCCCTGGCTGCTGCCTCTCTAGTGAGGGGTCTGCTGTGCCCATGTGTCATCCATGATGGTGTGTTTGCCATGGATCTGTGTCGGTGGGGGCACTGTGGATCTACAAGAAAATGTCGGCCAGCCATGGTGGCTCACACCTGTAATCCCAGCCCTTTGGGATACTGAGATGGACAAATTGCTTGAGCCCTGCAGTTTGAGACCAGCCTGGACAACATAATGAGAACCCGTCTCTATTTTTAAAAAGTTAATAAAAAATAAAATGTCCATATTTGTCATTTGGATACTTTCAGTTAAAATTCATGATGTATAAAGACTAACTGTGCCTCCAAACTTCCCTGTTCCTGTTCTCAGTGCTTCAACTCTCCCAACCTCTCAGTATCAAAATTGGTCAACTTAGACTTCTCCATTTTGTTTAGTCCTCACAGCCTATCAATCACCAAAACGTGTGGTTATTCATTCAGTTAACATCAACATTTTTTGTGCATTAACTATGTGCCAATCACATGATGAACAAGACATGATCTGTGATTCCAAGGAACATACATTGCAGTGGAGAAGATGTGAGAATAATTAAATGATCCCAAGATTGTATAAAGTGCTGTTGAAGTAAACAGGGATAGCTTGGGAGAACAAAGGGAGTAGAGAAAACCCTCATCAAGGGGGTCTTCACAGAGGAGGTAACGTCTGAGCTAAGTTTGGGGCTGGGGAGAGTGGTAATAAGATCTAATCACAAGAACAACAGGATGAAGATGGGAGAAGAACACTCCAGGCAGAGGGAGCTGGAGGCAAATGAGAGCAGGATGTGTTCCAACAATCACAGATTTTTCAATATGCTTGGAGTGTCACAGTTCGGCAGATAAAGAGACAGAGACCTGATAACAATGAATTTTGTCTACTCACCATGCTATGCTACAAGTCTTTCTTTTCTTTTCTCCCTTCTCTTTTCTCCCTTCTCTTCCCTTCTCTTCTCTTCTCTTCTCTTCTCTTCTCTTCTTTCTCTTCCTTCCTTCCTTCCTTCTTTTCTATTTCTCTCTTTCAGTGAACCCTCTGGGAGCACTTCATAGGATTTATTAATAAAACTGTGTGATAATATCATCAGAATCTCATTTTGAAAAGATCAGCCTGGACATTGGTCAAAGAATGGAAGAGCCGAAGGAAGCAAAAAGCAGAAGCAAGACCAGTACAATAATTTAGGGGAGCAATGAGGAATGCCTGAACTAGGGTAGTGGCAGAAAGGATAAAGGGAAGAAAACGTATTTAAGATGCATGAAGGAAACAGAACTGATAAGATTTGGCAGATGGATGGTGACTCTACCATACTCTCAGATGTCTAGTTTTAGTTTGGCCAGCTGGGTGGGTGTTGGTACTATTTCCTCAGAATGGGAACACAGAAGAAGCAACAGGTTGAAGGATGAGGAGCTATGATGATGGAATCAGGTGGAGTTACACTACGGAGAAGTATTCATTCAACAAATATCTGTTCAGCATCATTAACTACAAGGTGCTATGTTCTTTAGGGCGTGAGCAACAGATTGTAAGATAGGGGGAGGAAATCCAAGAGCTTATTTACAATAGAGAGAGAATTACAGAGGGTAATGTAGGAAAAAGTGAGAGAGAGAAGAGCAAGGGAATGAGTATTAATGGGGATGAGAGTGTGGAGCTAGGATTTGAGAAGCATGAAGAAAGTAACTGACTTCAATAATCTAAACAGCTTATTGACCTAAAATTGCTTCAGTGTGAATGAATTCTGAAACCCCAGGAAGTTTCAGAAGCTGGTGAACTAAGTTTGTATCAATTCTTCTTTTAGAAAGTCTCTTATGCCATCCTTTCTTTTTCACTGTCATTGCTATCACCAAAACTTGTTTTCTTCTTGTTCCTTTAATTTATGTGTATTTCTCTTCCTTGTTTGTATTTTTTATTTTAAAATATTTTGTCCTCCTTTGTATCAGATAGGCAAAAGAACACACTTTAAACACCACTCATAATCCCATCACTCAAAGACAAATACTGCTAATGTTTTAGAGTAATTTTCCATTTTTTCTTTTCTTTTCTTTTTTTTTTTTGGAGACGGTCTCACTTCATCGCCCAGGCTGGAGTGCAGTGGCACAATCTCAGCTCATTGCAGCCTTGACTTCTTGGGTTCAGGTGATCCTCCCACCACAGCCTCCCAAGTAGCTATGACTACAGGCATATACCACCATGCCTGGCTAATTTTTTTGTATTGAGACAGGGTTTTGCCATATTACTCAGGCTGCTTTCAAATGCCTAAGCTCAAGTGATCCTCCTGTCTTGGCTCCCAAAGTGCTGGGGTTATCGGTGTGAGCCACTGGGCCCAATCAATTTTCCATAGTTTGTTCTAATGGAGAAAGACAAAGAAATTTACAAAAAGAGTATTATTGTATACCCTGATTTTTAACTTGTTTTTAAAAATTTAAACAGTGTGATATAATCTCTCCCTCTGCCCTTAAAAATTCCTCTATAACATCACTTTTAATGACCTCATAGTACTTTACTTTAGTCTATGAAGTAGTTTTCAATTTTTAGTGTTAAGAATAAGATCAATCATTTCAACATTATGCCATATTTTCCTTTCTCCAAGTTCATAATACTATTGTTAATGACATTTATTTTACTTATTATCATAAACAACTTATGATATTTCTTTCTTTTTTTTTTTAGACGAAGTCTTGCTCTATCCCAGGCTGGAGTGCAGTGGTGCAATCTCGGCTCACTGCAACCTCTGCCTCCTGGTTTCAAGCGATTCTCCTGCCTCAGCCTTCCAAGTAGCTGGGACTACCGGCATACGCCACCATGCTTGACTAATTTTTGTCTTTTTAGTAGAAACAGGATTTCACCATGTTAGCCAGTCTGGTCTCGAACTCCTGACCTCATGATCTGCCTGCCTTGGCCTCCCAAAGTGCTGGGATTACAGGTGTGAGCCACCGCACCTGGCAGCTTTTGATATTTCTATACTGCTATTTAACTTTTTAATAAACCTGTATCTTAGTTTTGCCAAATATTGCTTACATAAATCAGTTTAGGTTAGCTATTCAGCAGTAGCAAACACCCTCAAAATCTCAGTGACTTACAAAGACAGCAACAAAAAAGACTTATTTCTCACTCATATTTCATGTTGGCTATAGGTTAGCTGTGGATCGGCTTCATGTGCTCTTCACTTTGGGACGTAGGTTGAAGGATCAGCCTCTGTCTGGGACATGCTATTCTTTTGGTAGGGAGAAAAGAGCAATGGTGGAAATCATGTGATGACTCTTAAAGCTTTTGCTGGAAAGTGTTGTTCGGCACTCCACTCATTATATAGATACATACTACTGAAGCAAGTAACAGAATCAAGTTGTCGTGTCAGTGGGTAAATAAGTATAATTCTTTCACATGGAGAGACACTGACTCATCGAGAGCAGGAATAAAATCCACCTCAGCTCTAAATTCCTGTGGATATGTATATTTTGTATGTTCTTTATATATCATCATTATAAGGCAGCTGAATTTTGTAAGGTAAAATTATTAAATAGATTTATTTTACTCACTGTCTTTCAAATCTACATGAATGTTATTCCCTTCTTCCCTTTTCTGGCTCTGATATTATCTGATGCAGATCTAAAAGTTTTTCTTTAAATTCCAAGGTACTATGTATCACACAATTTCATCTTCATGACTTAAGAAGCTGAATTTCATCAAAACCCAAGCTTTAATCTCTCATTCAGTTTAAAGCTCCTTCTCTCTTCCATAGTTCTCAATCGGATCTACATTTGGAGCTTTGCAGTAAGAGGGTCTGCTTTTCTCTACTTGTTCTACATCTTCCTCCAGTTGCTCTGTTTAACCAACGCCATACTGGTATAGGCCTATAGCAGGTGCTGGCTCCTTCTCTCCTAGAGTGTTGCTGTTCACTCCAGGTTAGCTGAGGATCAGCTTCATGTGCTCTTGACTTTGGGACCTAGGTTGAAGGATCAGCCTCTGTCTGGGACACACTATTCTTTTAGTAGAGAGGAAAGAGCAATGGTTTGAAGCAATGGTTTTAGTTGTTTGAAGACTCCCTGCCTGAATCTTACACTACACAATTCCTTGATGTGGGCAAGCATCCTTCAGCTCACCGCACAACTGTTCCTACAGCTCCTGCTTCTGGCTTTACACTCCAGAGCCAATTTCTCTTAGGGTCATCTTGTCAGGCAGACAGACCTCTAGAATGAAGATGCCTTAAGAAAGCTTGCACAGGCCACCTACTGCAGTGTCCGGTCTGGTCCACTAGAAATAGTCAGACTTTTACCACCACCAAATTCTGAAAATGCTTGTTCTTTCCACTATAGCCTTCACTCCTCACTCTATTATCAGGGGCAGCTCTTATCTTTAATCTTATCTGGGAGCAAGTTAATCTCTGGGTCCTCCAAACACCTGCAGAGATATGGCAAGCTCTCTGAAATAGTCTCTTAGAGCTCCTTATCTCACTAAAGCTGGGGTTGGGATATAAAGATTTCAATGCATGGTGTTCTAATAACTATTTCCAACAGTGATTCTTATCCCCAGCATTCCTCATCTCATCTATAGGCTGGAGGTGGGAGATGGGCTTAGAGTCACAAAGTGTGTTTCACAACCTTTTAGCAGGTCCTAAACACTAGATCAGCATGTCCTTTTGTTTACAACTTCAGAGAAGTAGCCAAAAGTAAGACAAAAGAAAATCATATATATTCAGAATATATATTTTCTGCCTATGACATATTTTACACAGTATCAGGCCGGTGTGAGAGATGGGAGAAGGCGATATATAGTTATTTTAATAAAACTTTACCTTTCTCTCCTATCTGAGATAGCTGCATAAAATAATCAATTTTTTAAAAAAAACACAGAGGCATGAAAAACAAGCAATACTAGAAAATTCCAAATTTTGATTTGAGAAGAATGAAAAAGATTATAATACTAATGGAAAGCAGTTAGGAAAACTTGACTATCCCACTCATCCCTGGAAATTGACTATGACGATATGGGAAAAAATTCTGCTTGGAAAGATCTGGGAGTTCAGGACTCAGAACCTTTCCCCTGTTTAGTTCAACTTAGCTTTATCTGTTATTCATCTTATAAGCAAAAGAAAGCAATGCAGAGGCTCAGGAGTAGTATTTTGAATCTTGGCTTTAAGCAAATGAAAAACAGATCAAACAAGTTTGGCTTGTGATTCATTCTACAATTCAAGGCCACTGCCCTTTAATTTAATTCTTTGAATGCAACCATGTAGGTTTGCAACCTTGTATTTGGATAATGAGCCAACCCACCATGAAGGCTGAAGCCTGTGTTTGGGACTACTTGCTGGCACTAGATAACACTGGGAGCTGTGACATCATGCTTCCAACAGTCTTAATTATAAGGGTCTTGGAATAGAAACAAATGGAACAGAAAATCAAAGCTGTTCTTAATTTACCACTAGAGAACAAATGGCAGACCATGTCTGAGTATGACAGAGGCTGTCTTTGTTGGAGGTAAAGCTGTGGACGTAGCGACCAGCTATTGAAGACCAGCACACTTTAATGGATGATGTAGTTAATAATTGGAATTTTTTTCTAATATTTTATTGTGAAAAGTTTAAACATTCCAAAAAGTTGATAAAATTTGGTAACTATTCATGTATTCACCACCTAGATTCTATGAACATTTTGCTGTATCTGCATTATTACATACTACTCATCTGTTTATCCTTCTGTCCATCCATTGATCCATCTTATTTTTTTGTACTTCAGAGTAAGTTGCAGAAATCAGTAGATTTTACCACTATACCTCTAAATACTTCAGCATGCTTAACATTCTTTGTTCAATTGTGATAGTTGTTTTTTTTTTTTTTTTTGAGGAAAAGTACACATACAGTGGAATGTAGAAATCTTAAATGCACCATTTGATAAATTCAGTCTGGGCACGGGGGCTCACCCCCATAATCCCAGAACCTTTGGGTGGGAGGATCACTTGAGGACAGGAGTTTGAGACCAGCCTAGGCAACAGAGCAACCTATCTGTACACACGAAGAAATTAACCAGCATCTTGGCATATGCCTATAGTCCTAGCTACTTGGAAGGCTGAGGTGGGAGGATGGCTTGAGCCCAGGAGTTTGAGGTTACAGTAAGCTATGATCATACCACTGCACTCTAGCCTGGATGACAAGGCAAGGCTCTGTCTCTAAAAAAATAAATTAAAAATGAAAATAAAAACAAATGCATGTATCTGGGACTCTGAGTTTTAATCTCTGATTTAAATGACTATATTTTATTCTGAGGGGTACATATGCCACCTAATCAGAAGATTTTATTGAAGTTCAGGGAATTTTTTTCCAAAAGCTTAAATATCAAAGACCACCAGAAGGATGGACTACAGGCTACCATTGCCTACTTAATTATCCCCTCTATTCATTAAGTAAACATAACAGCAGTAGCAAACTAGAAAATATGATGATGAAGATGATGTTGTTCACAATGGCAACCAAAGCATAAAAGTACCTCAGAACAGGACAGGCGCGGTGACTCATGCCTGTGATCCTGACACTTTGGGAGACTGAGGCAGGCAGATCACTTGAGGTCAGGAGTTCAAGACCAGTGTGGTCAACATGGTGAAACCCTGTCTCTACTAAAATACAAAGATTAGCCAGGCATGGTGGCAGGTGCCTGTAATCTCAGTTAATCAGGAGACTGAGGCAGGAGAATAGCTTGAACTCAGGAGGTGGAGGTTCTAGTGAGCTGAGACGGTGCCACTGCACTCCAGCCTGGGTGACAGAGCAAAACTCCTTCTCAAAAAAAAAAAAAAAAGAAAGAAAGAAAAGAAAAAATAGCTCAGAATAAGTTTACAAGAGAAACATGTGACATAAATAAAGAAAATTATACATTTTCTTCATGATAAAAGAAGGTTTTAATAATATGAAAACAATACCATATTCTTCAGTAGAAAGCTTAATTGTAACAACACCAGTTCTCTTTAACTCAGTCTTAGGCTTCAGATCATTCCGACTGAAATATCAATGACGTATACTAATGGGAATTTTTCCTTAAAATATGACAAAATGGTTATGAAATTTATGACAGAAAGACCTAAAATAGAATAATAATAGAAGGCTTAACCCCTATTAAATAAGAACATGTGCAATAATCACAGCAAGAGATGATGGTGCTCAGAACAAAGAGGTAATAATGGAAGTGGTGAGAAGATGCCAGCGGCTAAACTTCTTAAAGGTAGAAGTTTAAAACAGTCTCATGATGGATTGAATACACAGCATGAGAAAAGAAAGAACTCAAGGATGACATCAAGTTTATGACCTGAGATATTTGCTGAGGTGTGGAAGACAGAGGAAGAGGTTACCAGGAGTTCGATTTTGTTCATTTTAAATTTTAGATGTCCCTTAAATGTCCAAGAGAAAATAAGAAATAGGCAATTGGGACCAGACATGGTGGCTCATGCCTGTAATCCCAGCACTTTGGGAGACCAAGGCGGGTGGATCACTTAAGGTCAGGAGTTCGAGACCACTCTGGGCAACATGACAAAATGCCATCTCTACCAAAACAACAACAACAACAACAACAAAAAGCCCAAACCAAAACAAACCCCCAAAATAAGCCAGGTGTGGTGGCACCTGCCTGTGGTCCCAACTAACTACTCAAGAGGCTGAGGTGGGAGAATCACTTGACGCTAAGAGACAGAGGCTGCAGTGAGCTGAGATAGCGCCACTGCACTCCAGCCTGGGTGACCGAGTTAGAGACTGTCTCAAAAAAAAAAAAAAAAAAAAAAAGTAGGCAATTGGATGAGTATCTTGGTCTGGAGTTCAGAGGATTGACAAGGCCCAGGTCTAGGCTAGATTTATAAATACAAAATAAGATCACCTAGGGAATAACTGTAAAGAAAGAGAAGAGATATGGAAGCTGACAGCATCATAGACAAAGAGGGTTGTTGCACAGATTCCCCTTTGAGGAATAGCTTTTTACTCCTCTCTGTAGGCTTCTCCAGCTATCTGCTACTTCCAGAGCTTACTCAACTGAGAGAGTCATTTCATCCAAGGTTTCACCCTTTCTGACATGATTATATATTTAGAAAACCCCATTGTCTCAGCCCAAAATCTCCTTAAGCTGATAAGCAATTTCAGGAAACTCTCAGGATACAAAATCAATGTGCAAAAATCACAAGCATTCCTATACACCAATAACAGACAGACAGAGAGCCAAATTGTGAGTGAACTCCCATTCACAATTGCTACAAAGAGAATACAATACTTAGGAATCCAACTTACAAGGGATGTGAAAGACCTCTTCAAGGAGAACTACAACCACTGCTAAAGGAAATAAGAGAGAACACAAACAAATGGAAAAATATTCCATCCTCATGGATACGAAGAATCAATATCGTGAAAATGGCCATACTGCCCAAAGTAATTTATGGATTCAATGCTATCCCCATCAAGCTATCATTGATTTTCTTCACAGAATTGGAAAAAACTACTTTAAAGTTCATATGGAACCAAAAAAGAGCCTGCATAACCAAGACAATCCTAAGCGAAAAGAAAAAAGCTGGAGGCATCACACTACCTGACTTCAAACTATACTATAATGCTACAGTAACAAAAATAGCAAGGTACTGGTACCAAAACAGATATATAGACCAACAGAACAGAACAGAGCCCTCAGAAATAATACCACACATCTACAACCATCTGATCTTTGACAAACCTGACAAAAAGAAGCAATGGGAAAAGGATGCCCTATTTAATAAATTGTGTGGGGAAAACTGGCTAGCCATATTGCAGAAATCTGAAACTGCATCCCTTCCTTACACCTTATACAAAAATTAACTCAAGATGGATTAAAGGCTTAAACATAAGACCTAAAACCATAAAAACCCTAGAAGAAAACCTAGGCAATACCATTCAGGACATAGGCATGGGCAAAGACTTCATGACTAAAACACCAAAATCAATGGCAACAAAAGCCAAAATTGACCAATGGGATCTAATTAAAGGGCTTCTGCACAGCAAAATAAACCAGCATCAGAGTGAACAGGCAACCTACAGAATGGGAGAAAAATTTTGCAATCTATCCATCTGACAAAGGGCTAATATCCAGAATCTGCAAAGAACTTAAACAGATTTATAAGAAAGAAACAACTCCATCAAAAAGTGGGCAAAGGATATGAACAGACACTTCTCAGAAGAAGACATTGATGCAGTCAACAAACATATGAAAAAAAAGCTCATCATCACTAGTCATTAGAGAAATGTAAATCAAAACCACAATGGGATACCATCTCATGCCAGTTAGAATGATGATCATTAAAAAGTCAGGAAACAACAGATGCTAGAGAGGATGTGGAGAAATGGGAATGTTTTTACACTGTTGGGAGTGTAAATTAGTTCAATTATAGTGGAGGACAGTGTGGCGATTCCTCAAGGATCTAGAACTAGAAATACCATTTGACCCAACAATCCCATTACTGGGTATATACCCAAAGGATTACAAATCATTCTGCTATAAAGACACATGTACATGTATGTTTATTGCAGCACTGTTCACAATAGCAAAGACTTGGAAACGACCCAAAGGTCCATCAGTGACAGACTAGATAAAGAAAATATGGCACATACACACCATGGAATACTATGCAGCCATAAAAACGATGAGTTAATGTTCTTTGTAGGGACGTGGATGACGCTGGAAACCACCATTCTCAGCAAACTAACAGAAGAACAGAAAACCAAACACTGCATATTCTCACTCATAAGTGAGAGTTGAACAATGAGAACACAAGGACACGGGGAGGGGAACATCACACACGGGCGCCTGTTGAAGAGTCGGGGGATGGGCAAGGGATAGCATTAGGAGAAATGCCTAATTTAGATGGCAGGTTGATGGGTGCAGCAAACCATTATGGCACATGTATACCTATGCAACAAACCTGCACGTTCTGCACATGTACATCACAACTTAAAGTATAATAAAAGAAAAGAAAGAGGCAAAAAAATAAAAAAATAAAAAAACCTCAACCAACCAGTCGGACGTCGTGGTTCATGCCTGTAATCCCAGCACTTTGGGAGGCCAAGGTAGGCAGATCACGAGCTCAGGAGATCCAGAACAGCCGGACGAACATGATGAAAACCCGTCTCTACTAAAAATACAAAAATTAGCCGGACTTGGTGGCACACGCCTATAAATCTCAGCTACTCAGAGGCTGAGGGAGGAGAATCACTTGAACCCAGGAGGCGGGGGTTGCAGTGAGCCGAGATCGCGCCACTACACTCCAGCCTGGGCGACAGAGCGAGACTCCGTCTCAAAAACAAACAAATAAAAAACCAAAACTCAACCAACTACTTTTGCCCAGTTCAACTCTGATCAATGGTATGTGTTCCAGAGTGCCCACTGGGTAGAGCACAGCTTTGTTGGACTGCCTTGCAGTTTAACTTCTCCCTCTGACCATTCCTGCTTTCATTCTCTTGCTTTCATAGCTATTGCTATCTGAGATACATCTTGTACCCTAAACTCTCTCTCAGCATCTGCTTCCTGAGAACTAAACTTGTAACATACAACACTGTATACATGTATATGAATGTCACATTTTCTTTGTCCTTTCATCCATCAGCCAACACTTAGGTTATTTCCACAAGTTAGCCATTGTGAATAAAGCTGCAAGGAACATGGGTCAGTACATATCTCTTTGAGATACTGATTTCATTTTCTGTGGATATATTCCCAAAAGTGGGATTGCTGGATCATAAGGTAGTTCTCTTTTTAATTTGTAGGAAACCTCCATACTGTCTTTCATAATGGCTGTGACAATTTACAATCCTATCAACAGCATAAAATTCTCTTTTCTCCACATCTTTGCCAATACTTGTTTTTTGCTTTTTGATAATAGCCATACTACTGAGTGTAAGATGATATCTTATTGTGGTTTTGCTTTGCATTTTCCTGATGATTAGTGATGTTGAGAATCTTTTTATATATCTGTTGGCCATTTGTATGTTTTCTTTGGAAAAATGTCCATTTAGGTCCTTTGCTCATTTTTTTCATCTTTTTAATTTTTTGTTTTAAACTACTGAGTTGTATGCTCAGTAATTGCTTTGGCTAGGACTTTCAGAGTTACGTATGAGTTTCTTATATATTTTGAATGTTAGCTCCCTATTAGATACATGGTTTGCAAATTTTTCTCCCATCCCATAGGTTGCCTTTTCATTTTATTAATTGTTTCTTTTGCTGTGAAGAAACTTTCTAGTTTGACACAGTTTCGTTAATTTATTTCTGCTTTTGTTGCCTATGCTTTTGGTGTAACATTCAAGAAATCATTGTCAAGACCAATGTGAAGAAGTTTTTCTTTTATGTTTTCATGTATGATTTTTATGGTTTCAAGCCTTATGATTAAGTTTTTAATCCATTTTGAATGGATTTTGTGTATGGTGTAATATAAGGGTCTATTTTCTTCTTTTCATGTAGATATCTAGTTTTTCCAATATCATTTACGAGATTCTATCCTTTCTCCATTATATATTTCTGGTGCCTTTTTCAAAGACTAGTTGACTACATAAGAAGGAGTTTACTTCTGGACTCTCTATTCCTTTCCCTTGGCTTATGTGTCTGTTTTTATACCAGGGCTGTAATGTTTTGATTACTATGGCCTTGTACTATAATTTGAAATCAGTTAGTGTGATGCCCTCACTTTTGCTCTTCCTTCTCAAGATTACTTTGACTACTCAGTGTCTTTTGTAGTTCCACACAAATCTTAGGATAGTTTTTTCTAGTTCTGTGAAAAATGCCATTGGAGTTTTGCTAGGGGTTGCATTGAATGTGTAGGTCACTTTGGGTTAGTATGGACATTTTAACAATATTAATTCTTTCAGTCCATGAACACAAGAAATCTTTCATTTATTTGAATCTTCTTGAGTTCTACATCAGTGTTTTATTGCTTTCAGGATTCAGACCTTTCATGTCCCTGGTTAAATTTATTCCTCAGTATTTTATTCTTTTTTATGCTACTACAAATAGGATTATTTTCTTAATTTCTTTTTTCAGAAAGTTTGTTGTTAGTGTATAAAAAAACCTGATTTTTGCATGTTGATTTTGTATCCTTCAACTTTAATGAATTTGTTCAGTAGTTCTAACAGTGTTTGCAAGAGTCTTTAGTTTTCGATATGCGAGATCATGTCATATGCAAACAGAGATAGTTTTACTTCTTTCCTGATTGGATGCTTTTTATTTATTTTTCTTGCCAAATTGCTCTGGCTAGGACTTCCAGAACTTTGTTAAGTAGAAGTAGTGAGAGTGGTCATCCTTGTCTAATTCCTGATTTTAAAGGAAAAACTGTTGGTTTTTCACTGTTGAGTATAATGTTCACTGTGGGTTTGTCATATATGGCTTTTACTACATTGAAGTACATTCCTTCTAAACCTAATTGTTGAGAATTTTTATCATGAAAGAATGTTGGATTTTGTCAAATTTTCTTCCTGCATCTTTTGAGATAATCTATGATTTCTGTCTTTCATTCTGTTATTATGGTTTATTGTGTATTTTAACCATCCTTGTATCCCTGGGAAAATCCCACTTGATAATGTTATGATCTTTTTAAGATGCTGCCTGTGTTAATCTGTTTGCATTACTATAAAGCAATACCTGAGACTGGGTAATTTATCAAGAAAAGATGTTTGTTTGAGCTCACACTCCTGAAGCCTGTACAGGAACCATGGTGCCAGTGTCTGCTCCTGGTGAGGGCCTCAGGAAGTTTCCAATCATGGTGGAAGGTGAAGGGGGAACAGGCATGTCACATTATAAAAGTGGTACAAAGAAAGCGAGAGGGAAGGCACCAGACTCCTTTAAATAACCAGCTGTCATGTGAACTACCAGAGTGAGAACTCACTCATTATGATGAGGATGGCACCAAGTCATTCATGAGACCTCTGTCCCCATTACCCAAACACTTTCCACTAGGCCCCACCTCCGACATTGGGGATCACATTTCAACATTACATTTTGGACACATATCCAAACCTGCTGAATTTGATTTGTTACTAGAGGGTTTTGGCTCATTAGTTTTATTGGCCTATAGTTTTCTTTTCTTGTAGTGTCCTTGTCTGACTTTGGTATCAAGTTAATGCTGGCCTCATAAAATGAATTTGGAAGTACTTTCTCCTCTTCAATTTTTGGGAAGAGTTTGAGAAGAGTTTGATATTAATTTTTCTCTAAATATTTGGTAGAAGTCACCAATGAAGTCACCAGGTTCTGGGCTTTTCTTCATTAAGAGAGTTTTTGTTTTTTGTTTTTTGTTTTTTGTTTTTGTTTTTGTTTTTTGAGGCAGTCTCACTCTGTCACCCAGGCTGGAGTGCAGTGGCACAATCTCAGCTCACTGCAACAAATGCCTCCTGGGTTAAGCAATTCTCCTGCCTCAACCTTCCTAGTAGCTAGGATTACAGGTGTCCGCCACCATGCCTAGCCAATTTTTGTATTTTTAGTAGAGACGGGAGTTTCATCATTTTGCCCAGGCTGGTCTTGAACTCCTGACCTCAGGTGAGCCACCTGCCTTGGCTTCCTAAGGTGCTAGGATTAAGGCATGAGCCACTGTGCCTGGCTGAGAGATTTTTGATTACTGATTTATTCTTAGTCAGCACTGATCTCTTCTTATTTTCTATTTCTTTATGATTCAGCCTTCATAGGTTGTATGTTTCTAGGAATGTATCCATTTCTTCTAGGTTTTCCATTTAGTTGATACATAGTTCTATGTTTATATCAGTCTCATCATCCTTTGCATTTCTGTGGTGTCAGTTGTAATGTCTCTTCTTTTGTTTCTGATTTTATTTGAGTCTTCTCTCATTTTTTTATTTAGTCTAGCTAAATGTTTGTCAATTTTATCTTTCCAAAACCAACTCTTAATTTTGTTGATGTTTTCTATTTTTTTGTCTCTATTTATTTCTGCTCTGATCTTTCTTCCTTCTCTTTCTTTCTTTCTCTCTCTCTCTCTCTCTTTCTCTCTCTCTCTCTCTCTCTCTCTCTCTCTCTCTCTCTTTCTTTTTATAAAGTCTCATTGTATTGCCCAGGCTGGTCTTAACCTCCTGGCCTCAAGCAATCCTCCCACTTCAGCCTCCCAAAGTGCTGGATTACAGGCATGAGCCATTGTGCCTGACATCCGCCTCCCAAAGGGCTGAGATTATAGGCATGAGCCGCTGTGCCTGACATAATTTTTATTATTTCTTTCTTTCTGCTAAATTTGGGATTAATTTGTTCTTTTTTCAGTTGCTTGAGTTGTAAAATGAAGTTATTTATTTTAGATTGTATTTTGATTTTTGTTTTTTTGGGGGGTGGGGTTTTTTTGAGACAGGGTCTTACTCTGTCACTGACAGTCTGGAGTGCAGTGGCATGATATGAGCTCACTGCAACCTTGAACTCCTGGGCTCAAATTATACTCCCGCCTCAGCTGCCCAAGTAGCCAGGTCTATAGGTGTGCACCACCATGTCTGGCTAATTTTTAAAATTTTTGTAGAGACAGGATGTCACTATGGTGCCCAGTCTGGTTAGATCTTGTTTAAAAATGTAGATGTTTATTGCTAGAAACTTCCCTCTTAGAACTGTTTTTGCTACATCCTGTAAGTTTGTGTTGTTTCCAATTTTGTCTCAAGATTTTTTTGATTTTCCTCTTGATTTCTTCTTTGACCCACTGGTTGTTCATGAGTGTTTGTTTAAATTTTACATATTTGTGAGTTTTCCAGTTTTTCTCCTATTGATTTTTATTTTTATACCATTGTGATTGGAAAAGATACTTGATATAATTTTAATCTTCTTAAATTTGTTAAGATTCATTTTATGGCCTAATATAATCTATCCTGGAGAATTTGCCATGTGAACTTGAAAAGAATATATATTCTGTTGCTGTGTGATGGAATATTCTGTATATGTCTGTTAGGTCCTTCTAGTCTAATGTGTAGTACAAGTCTAATGTTTCCTTAATGCTTCTATCCTATGATGGAATGATTGTTGAAAGTGGAGTGTTGAAGACCCCTACTATTCTTGTATTGCTATTTATTTCTCTCTTAGTTCTTTAACATTTGCTTTATAAATTGAGGCATTCTGATGTTGAGTGCATATATATTTATAATTGTTATATCCTTTTGATAAATTGATCCCTTTATCATTACATAAAGACTTTCTTTGTCTCCTGCTACAGTTTTGACTTTATGTGTATTTTGTCTCATACAAGTATAGCTACACCTTTTCTCTTTTGGTTTCTACTTTCATGAAATATCTTTTTCCATTCTTTTATATTCAGCCTATGTGTCCTTACAGCTAAAGTGAGTTTCTTGCAGGCAGCATATAGTTGGGTCTTTTTTAAATCAGTTTGGTCACTTTATGTCTTCTGATTAGATAATTTAATCAATTTATATTTAAAATAATTGTTGATGAGTAAGTGCATACTATTGCCATCTTGTTTGTTGTCTTCTGACTGTTTTGTAGTTATTTTGTTTCTTCTTCTTTTGCTATTTTCCTTTGTGATTTGATTGGTTGTTTTTTTGTTTTGTTTTTGTAGTGGTATGCTCTGATTTCATTCTCTTTATGTCTTAGGTATCTACTATAGGCTTTTGCTTTGTCATTACCATAAGGCTTACAGGAAACATAGTTATAACAATCTATTTTAAGTTAATAAAAACTTAACTTCAATTATATGCAAAAACTCTACCCTTTACTCCCCCATTTTATGTTTTTGATGTTATAATTTACTTTTCATATTGTGAATCTATTAAAAAATATTGTAGATATCATTATTTCTAAATACTTTTGTCTTTGTACTACAGTTAAAAAGGATTTACATACCACCATTACAGTTTTACAGTATTCCAAATTTGACTACATATTCACTTTTGACAGTGAATTTTATACTTCCATATATTGTCATGTTGCTAATTAGTTTCCTTTTGTTTCAGCTTGAAGAACTCCTTTTATAAGGCAAGTCTAGCGATGATGAACTCCCTCAGTTTTTGTTTTTCTAAAAAAGCCTTTATCTCTCCTTCATTTCTGAAGAATAGTTTGGCTAGATAAGTACTCTTGGTTGAAATTTTATCTTTTAACACTTCAAATATATCATTCCACTCTCCTGGCCAGCAAGGTTTCTCCTGAGAAACCCGCTGATAGCCTTATGTGGGTTCCTCTGTATTTAAAGAGGCATTTTTCTCTTGCTGTTTCCAAAATTTTCCTTCCTTCCTTCCTTCCTTCCTTCCTTTCTTCCTTCCTTTTTCTTTTTCTTTCGTGATAGGGTCTCACTCTGTTACCCAAGTTGCAGTACAGTGGTGTTACCCAAGTTGCAGTACTGTTACCCAAGTTGCAGTACCTTGGCTAACTGCAACCTCTGCCTCCCAGGCTCAAGCAATCCACCCACCTCAGCCTCCCAAGTAGGTGGAACCACATGTGTGTGCCACCATGCCTGGCTAATTTTTTTTATTTTTGGTAGAGTTGGGGTTTTGCCATGTTGCCCAGGCTGGTCCTGAACTCCTGAGCTGAGGTGATCCACCCACCTCAGCCTCTCTTTCTTTCTTTTGAGACAGAGTCTCGCTATCTTGCCCATACTGGTCTCTAACTCCTGAGCTCAAGTGATCCTCCCGCCTCAGCCTCCCACATAGGTATGACTATGGACACACGCCATCATGCCCAGCTAGCTTTCAATTGTTTTTGTTTGCCTTCAGCTTTTGACAATTTAATTAGTGTGTCTTGGTGAGATTCTCTTTGAGTTATACTTGAATGGGAAACTTTGAGCTTCATGGCTGTGGATATCCATATCTCTCCAAAGATTTGGGAAGTTTTCAGTGATTTTTTTTTCTTCCTTCTTTCCTTCCTTCCTTCCCTCCCTCCCTTTCTCCCTCCCTCCCACCCTTCCTCCTACCTTTCCTTCCCTCCTTCCTTCCTTCCTTCCTTCCTCTCTCTCTTTCTTTTGTTTATTTGTTCATTTATTGTTTTTCTTTTTTTAATATGGGGTATTGTTACGTTGCCCAGCGTGGTCTCAGCCTCCTAGCCTCAAGCAGTCCTCCCACCCCATACTCCTGAGCAGCTGGGATTACAGGCATATGCCACAATACCCAGCTGGTGATTCTTTCTCCCTCTCTTCCTACCTGCTTTTCTTTTCTTTCTTTCTTTCTTTCTTTCTTTCTTTCTTTCTTTCTTTCTTTCTTTCTTTCTTTCTTTCTTTCTTTTTCTTTTCTCTTTCTTTCTTTCTTTCCTTCCTTCTTTCCTTCTTCCTTACTTCTTCCTTCCTTCCTTTCTTTCCTTTCTTTTTCCTTCTTCCTTTCTTTTCATTTCCTTCCTTCCTCTTTCTTTCTTTCTCTCCTTCCTTCCTTCCTTCCTTTTCTCTCTCTCTCTCTTTCTTTCTTTCTTTCTTTCTTTCTTTCTTCTTCAGCTAAGATAGCAGAAGAAGTGATTTATTGTATGCTTGTTACACTTGGCCACAAGTGAACACAGAAATAGTTCAGAATGCCACAGATCCAGGGAAAAGAATCAGTGTGGACTGTTTTGGTTATGAGCTAGGTGGGTCTCCAAGGTAGTTTTGGTGATCACATGGCAATGGAAGTTCTAGATCCATTGAGACAAGCTCTAGACAGTAGCATGGAGTCCAACAACTTGTACTAGCTTCCCCCACCTCTAGCATTCCATGTTTCTGTTCCTGTGGCCTCCATGGGTGCATGAGCTAGTGGATTACTCGGAGCTCTGCCTCATCTTTCTTCTTTTGCGCTTCAGCCTATGCATTCGCTTCTTCCTCCACTTGGTTTTCATGGCACGGAGGTTTTCAGGATGATAGTGCTAAGGCTGGGAGCTGGTGATTATTTCTTTAAATAAGCTTTTCCTCCTTTCCTCTCTCTTCTCATTCTGCGACTCCTATAATTCGTATATTATTTTCCTTAATGGAGTCCCATAAGTCCTAAAGACTTTCTTCACTTTTTTTATTCTTTTTTTTCCTTTGAGACTGGATAATTTCAAAAGACCTGTCCTCGAGTTCATAGATTCTTTCTTCTGTTTGATCAAGTCTGCTGTTGAAGCTCTTTATTGCATTTTTTATTTCAGTCATTGTATTCCTCAGTTCTAGGATTTCCATTTTGTTCTTTTTTATGATTTTCATCTCTCTGTTGAACTAATTTTGTTATCGTATTGTTTTCCTCAATTTCATTTAGTTGTCTATCTGTGTTCTCTTATATTTTGTTGAGCTTCCTTAAAAATAATTAACTTGAATTCCTTTTCAGGCACTTTGTAACTCTTCATTTCTTTGGAGTTGGTTACCAGAAATTTTTTGTGTTCCTTTCGTGGCATCATGTTTCCTTGCCTTTTTGTGTTTCTTAAGACCTTGTATTGATGTGTGCACAATTGAGGGAGCCATCACTTCTTCTAGGCTTTATAGACTGTTTTCAGTGGAGACAGTTTTTTAATTGTGGGTGACTGTGAGAGCATCAGTTGGATGAGGTGTGGCAGCTATCATTCTGTGGAGGACACAGTGGCATAGTCTCCCTGCAGCTCCATAAACTGAAGTCTCTGTTGGCAAAGACATTGAGAGTTCTCAGCAGTCTAGGCTGCAGGTGTCTGTAGTGGTGACAGTGGCCCCAGCAGTGGCAGCAAAAGATGTTGTGGACTTCAGTGTCAAAAACTGTTAGGGTCCCTCTGGTTTCTTTTTACTTTGTGGGGGCAAAGTCCTAGCTGAAGGGATCTTTCTTGGCATCAGGTCTGGCATGCAGGCACATAGGCAGCCACAACAACACTGGGTTTCAGGGCAGAGGTGCTCAGAATGGCTGCAGAGACAGGGTTCTGGGCACAGGGCATGTGGAATTAACATGGAACCTAGGTCCTAGGGCATGGACATGCTTGCTACAGTGATGGTGCTGGTGTACTAGGCTTAGGTATGTACCAATTGCCCATACTGCTAGGTTCTAGGTCTCTGGGGTACACTGCAGCTTCTTGGGCTCCAGGACATGTGACATAGTGGCAACTCGGGTCTCAAGGAGGTACTAGGGCTGCTCAGGCCCTGGGGAAGCAGGGCGCAGCAGCAGCATGAGTCTGGGTGTGGTGGAGCATAGTAGCAACTCTGGCACTGGCACTAGGGTTTGGCATGCAGCACAGCAGCAGCTCCAGCCTCATGGATGGTGCAGTATCACAGTAGCTCAGATCTTGGGGTAGGGATGCAGTGGTTACTCCTTTCCCAGGGGAAGCACAGTGGCATGGACTTTGGGCAGTTTGATCAGATGGGTTCAGCATCTGTGAAGACTGTGAAGTCCCTCCTGGTGAAGGCTACAGGTTTCTGCAGTGGTAATGAGGGCTGCTAGGGTTTTCTTGTTCTTCTTTTTCCCACAAAGGGAAAAGAGAAATAGGCACTCTTGGTGCCTCAAAACTCTGGGAGATGAGAGCCCAGGTAAAATATTTTCTTTCAGTTTTCTATTTTGTGCTTCACATGGTTTCTGCTATTTCTTCATTGTACTCCAAAGTGCTCCTAGAACTATTTTAATTGGTGTGTAGATGTTTATTTCTTTATTTGTTATTTTTGCTGTTTCCATGGGGAAGACAGGCATTGAAACCTTCTAGTTCTCTATCTTAATGATGTCACTTCAGATCTCCTAGATACTAGATTGATACCTAGCTGTTTGAATAAACATGACATTTCACAATTTCCCTTAAAGTTAGGAATGGTGATGTAACCAATTTCTACCCAATAATATGTCAACAATTGCTTAAGAGAAACTTCCTTTACAAAAACAGCTTGGTAAAATCTTTGCCCCTTCCTATCCCTTCCTTCCTGCAGCTTGAAACATGTCTGGGATGGCTACAACTCCATTTTGGACCAGGAAGACAAGGGATATAACTTAGAAATGGTGGAGGAGAAAGCTGCAGTCAGCTTGGGGTCCAGAGGATGGTATGGCCTCTACACCAGCTCTGGAATGCTTCCATATGGACTTTTACAAGAAAGAAAAATAACTGTCACTAATTTTTGTGTCTCTGTCATTCCTGGGACAACCTAATGCTAAATAATATATATACCCTAAACTTTCTCTACTCCCCTAGGTTTGACCATTTCCTCTTTCTAACCCTTCTGCTCTTTGTTCATGATTCTATTGTAGCATCTTCCATAATGTATTGTCATAATTTATGCACCTCATATGTAGGCACATAATTTGACTGACTTTGTTGAAACCCGTGAATAGTTTTCAGCCTGTTAATTTGAACCTCTATTCTCTTATGTATTATTGTAATTTAAAAGTTTTTTATTCTTCTAATTAGATTGCAAGTTCTTTGAGCACAGGAACCTTTTCTTATTCATCTTTGTAAAATTTCCATTTGGTTCTTCCTTATGTTCTCTATTTCTATGCTGAGAATTTCTGTCTTACTATTTGTTTCAAGAGTGTTCACCCTTGCTTCTTAGAGAATTTTTATAATAGCTGCTTTAAAAACTGTCAGATAATTCTAACGTATGTCTTATTCTGTTGTTGGTATCTATTGATCATCTTTTTTCATATGACTTGAGATTGTACTTATTCTTCCAATGCTGTTATTTTGGGTTGTGCCTGGACATTTTGAATATCATAAGGCTCTTAGCCTATGATGGTTAATTTTAGTGTCAATTTAACTGGTTTAAGGAATACTTAGAGAAGTGATAAAGCATTATTTTTGGGTGTGTCTGTGAGGGTGTTTCCAAAGGAGATTGGCATGTGCATCTGAGTGGATTCAGTGGGGAAAATCCACCCTCAAAGTAGGTAGCACCATACAATCGGCCAGGGGCTTAGTTAGAACAAAAACAAAAGAAGGGCAGGTTGGTCTCTCTCTTTCTCTCTCTCTCTCGGAACTGGGATACACTCTTTTTCTCTTTGGACATCAGAAATTCAGGTTTTTTGGCCTTTGGACAACAGGATTTATACCAGTAACCCTCCAGGTTCTCAAGATTTTAGATTTGTACTGAGTCATGCTACTGACATTCCAGGGTCTCCAGCTTGCAGATGGGCTGTCATGGAATTTCTTGGCTTCTATAATCACATAAGCCAACTCCCCTAATGAATCCCCTTTCGTATACGTCTCTGTCTATCGATCTACCTAACTACTTACCTACCTGTCTATTTTCTATTGCTTCTATCTCCCTGAAGAATCCTAACTAACATAGGGCCTTTTTGAAATCCTATGAAGGAAGCTGATATTTTTATTTGAGCAGACAATTGACCTGGCTGCATGTTTTGACTGTACTTCTGAGTTTGGCACTGTCTTGAGTTCAGGTTAGGGGATATTGGAGGGAAAAAATACAAAAGTCATTGCCACTTTAAAAATACTTCAAATTCTAATCTTCTCCAGTACATCTGCTTCTGAAAATAGCTGTTCCACGAATTCTGTCTAGGTTTTATACTTACATTCCGTGGGTGAAATAGAGTGAATTGTGCTTACTCCATCTTATCCAGAACTAAAACTTACTAAGTCATTTTTAAAAATATATGTCCTCAATTTCTGTAGAGGTTAAAAAGAAGAAATGGTCATACAAATAATGATTTTGAGTTTCTAGTAAAGTCCTTAAGATGTATCTTGATACATTACAGGGTTTAAAGTGTTGTATGCAAAGCAGTTGGGAAATGTGGAAAGTGCATAAACCTTGGAATTAGACAGTCCTAGCTACATTTCATACAAATAGAAAATAGATTAATATGATACACTCTGAGAGGATTAAATCATATCATGTATGTCAATTCTCCAGCATACATAAGGTAGAAAATAAATGTTAATTTCACTTCCTTTTAGAATTTAGTATCATGAAAAGATTGCCTGCAGAAATAGCATACTTCTTTTAATCTTTTTTTTTTTAATTAAACATTTTTTTTAGACATAAGGTCTCACTCTGTCACCCAGGCTAGAGTAGAGTGGCAGAATCATAGCTCACTGTAGCCTCAAACTCCTGGGCTCCAGTCATCCTTCCACCTCAGCCCCCTGAGCAGCTGACACTACAGACATGTACCACCATGCCCAGCTAATTTTTTATTTTTATTTTTGTAGAGATGGGGTGTTGCTTTGTTGCCCAGGCTGGTCTTGAACTCCCCTGGCTTCAAGCAATCCTCCTCCTCAGCTTCCCAAAGTGCTGGGACCATTGCATTGATGTTATAGTAAGAAACATGCAACTCGTATTTCTTTGTGTGCGTTAGCTGACTGGAGGCTCAGAGATAAGCATAATGAGAAACCAGTGTGTTCTTCATTTGTGGGGTTGATATATTTTCTTCTATTCTACATAGCATTTTATTTTCCATTTTTTATTTTGATAACCAAATTGTATAACATGACTTTTGTGGTAAAATACTTTAAACTTTTTCAATGTTAGATAGGGCATAGCCATTAAAAAACTATGCCTTTTAATTGATGCAGTATTTATAAAAGTTTTATGTTCCTGAACTGAAAATTCACAATTATTTTCTGATAAAATAAATAATTTCAAATTAAAATAGAGATAGTTATTTTATTATATGTAGATAGATAGACAGACAGACAGACAGATAGATAGATAGATAGATAGATAGATAGATAGATAGATAGATAGATGCAGGATCTCACTTTGTCACCCAGGCTGGAGAGCAGTGGTGCCATCTTGGCTTACTACAGTCTCGACCTCCCAGGTTCAAGCGATCCTCCTGCCTCAGTCCCCCAAGTAACTGGGACTACAGACACACACCACCGCTCCTGGAAAATTTTTTGTACTTTTGGTAGAGATGGGGTTTCACCATATTGCCCAGGCTGGTCTTGAACTCCTGAGCTCAAGCGATCTGCCCCTCAACCTCCCAAAGTGCTAAGATTACAAGCCTGAATGACCATGCGTGGCCAAGACAGTTATTTTAGAGTCATGAACACTTGGTCATAAAATAATCACCTCTTATAACTAAAATGTATACTTTATAGTTAGAGCATTTTATATTTCAAATCTAGTATTGTTCCTATTGTCAACTTCAAAATCACACAATTTATAAATGTTAAAAGGAGAGCTTTATATCTTAAGAAGGGGATCACAACCTACAGGCAGGAAGTATAGCCTCTGGTTGAAGCTGGAAGCAGGCACTTCCAAAGAGGAGGAATTGGAATAGGAATTTATGCTAAGTTGGCTAAACAGACGTATTCAACAGGTGACAGGAGGAGCTATGAATATTCATGAAGGGGGTCCTAACACATGCATACTGAAAAAACACACATGTTACTTGCATCCCATGTTCACTATGGGGTAGAGGACTTAACATTTAAATGCATTACAGTTAGGCCCTATATGTCAAAAGTTGAAGCAGGGACTCAAAGGCTAACAAATGTGCAGCCTCTCTAAACTTAACAGAACCAGTCCATGGTCAGTAGTCTCTTATCAGGAGAAAGTTATGGAAATCAGTCTTTCATCCAATCAAAGCTATAATCATGGCTTTTGGAACAGGAAGGTCGGTTCTTCAGTGTCTGTCAGTGGATGAGCTGCAAGTGGATTCTTTTTTTTTAAGACAGGGTCTCACTCTGTTGCCCATCTTGGAGCTCAGTGGCATGATCTCTCCTCACTGCAACCTCTGCCTCCTGAGTTCAAGCGATTCTCCTGCCTCAGCCTCCTGAGTAGCGGGACTATAGGCGTGAGCTAGCACGCCCAGCTAATTTTTGTATTTTTTGGTAGAGATAGGATTTCACCATGTTGGCCAGGCTGGTCTTGAATCCTGACCTGAAGTGATCTGCCCGCCTTGGCCTCCAAAAGTGCTGGGATTACAGGCGTGAGCCACTGCGCTCGGCCAAGCTGCAAGTGTTTTAATATTGCTTATCTTGAGGCCAGTGCTTGTTTAGCTGCTAGAGAAAAAAAAAATCTTATGGCAGTTAGAACATAGGTTATTTTTTAAGTATAAGAGTGCATGCTTAACCTTTGCTTTGCAAGGCTTTAGGTCTTATTTATAATTTTGTATCTTATTGCTACGAAAATTATTGCTTTTGTCAGTCTTATGATCTCTATTTTAACATTAATGTTGGTCAGTTTTTGGATCTAAACTGTAAAAGGGAGGGGATCTGAGCTGCCATGCTGTCATGGCTGGGAACTCAGTTTTTAAGGTTTCTCTGGGGTTCCCTTGTCCAAGAGGGGGTCTGTTTAGTCAGTTGGAGGACTTAGGATTTTATTTTTAGTTCTCACCATATATGACCCAGTTTAAAGCATTTAAATTTTGGTGCTTATAACACTTGAAGATTTCTCTAACAAAATAAGATGATATGATAAGACTATGGTTGTATAATCTTTCTTCCTCCAAATGTTATTGGCATATTCATTGCAGTGAACAGTATGCCTTTCTTTGTTAAACACTGGTAGGAACTGTCTTATTAAATATTCTATATTTTGCTTTCCAAGTCTAAAGACATTCATAGTAAGCACATTTTGCACTAAACGGCTCTTATTTAAAATGGACTTGGTTAGATTTTGAAATAATGAAATGTCCCATGCTTTGGATGAAAGCTTTCTCTGTCTGAAATTTTCCTTAGAAGAGGCATTTTTAAATAGAAGTGTTGTCTAATTACAGGCCCAATTTCTCCAGCTTGGTTTATGCCAATATGTTTTTGAAAGAAGTTTACGATTATTTTGTGAGGCCCAGTGTTTAAACAGTTTTGGTTTTATTTCTCTAATTTGCAGGCACAGGCTCACCATTCACAGGGGAAGACAACTTTCTAATTATTGATTTAAAGCTGTTTCTTAAGCCTTAGGTTTTCCCTAGTAATGCAGCTCATAGCAGTGCAGCAGTTTGTGTGTCTACTCAGCTTGCTGGATTTAAGGCAAAACTTTAATGGGCTGGCCAGTGTCAACCTCCTCAGATTCTCTCTTTGGGCTTCACTGTGCTTGCACTCTGTCAAGTAAAACAGGATCAAAACTTGTCCTATGTTACCAGGCGCTCCTCTTGAAATTCCTTTGGAAGCCTATGATGGCTCATTGGTTTACTGTAAGAGATGTCAGGGATATTCTTGTTTTCTTTTTGTATTTGCATATTCTTATTTAGCTGAAAGATATACAAAGACTGCAACTTTAGGCAGAGGTGAATGATAATAGCTGGAAATTGGGAAAGCTAGGTTAAGAGCGCCTGAAATAAATATCACAATAGTAAGATGGAGAACAATGCAAAATCAGCAAAGAAATGTCCACATAATAAGGGATTTATTAAGCAAATAAACTCATGATTATTTTTTAAATTTTAACAGAAGAATGACTTGAAGAATATTTACAATTACTGGAGGAAAGGCAAATTACAGAACATGCATCTTTTACTTTTTTTTTTTTTTTTTTTGAGACGGAGTCTCACCCTATCTCCCAGGCTAGAGTGCAGTGGCACAATCTCGGCTCACTGCAACCTCTGCCTCCCACGTCAAGCAATTCTCTGCCTCAGCCTCCCGAGTAGCTGGCGTTATAGGCACATGCCACCACGACCGGCTAATGTTTGTATTTTTAGTAGAGACGAGGTTTCACCATCTTGGCCAGGCTGGTCTTGAACTGTTGATCCCGTGATCCACCTGTCTCGGCCTCCCAAAGTGCTGGGATACTGAGTTTTGGTTGTTGTTTTGTTTTGAGATGGAGTCTCACTCTGTCACTCAGGCTGGAGTGCAGTGGCACAGTCTTGGCTCACTGCACCCTTCACCTCCTGGGTTCAAATGATTCTCCTGCCTCAGCCTCCTGAGAAGCTGGGACTACAGGCACCTGCCACCATGCCTGGCTAATTTTGTATTTTTAGTAGAGATGGAGTTTCACCATGTTGGTCAGGCTGGTCTTGAACTCCTGAGCCCAAGTAAGCCACCTGCCTCAGTTCCCAAAGTGCTGGGATTCCAGGCATGAGCCACCGTGCCCAGCCGACACTGAGTTTTACATATTGCAAGACAGTGCTATTCGGGGGTTAAGAGGAGAAAAATACACTCCACTTAGTACTGGTCAAAGTATTACCAGAGAAGTATATCCTGCTTTATGTTTCATAACGTAAGGCATTTACATGTCAAGGCATTTTACAAAGCTAATTAAATATTGCCAGATATATTACCCAAATGGAAATAAGCAAAAGAAATACTGGGTTGACATACAGTACAGGGCTAGTCTTGACTTACTATTTACAAACTATTTCTTAATTCTGTAGGGGCAGAGACTAACTTGTAGATACAACTGAGTTCATTATTCATAGTAGTTATGTTCTATGAAGTTGCCATGGGCCGGGCGTGGTGGCTCACACCTGTAATCCCAGCACTTTGGGAGGCCAAGGCGGGCGGATCATGAGGTCAGATTGAAGCCATTCTGGTTAACACGGTGAAACCCCGTCTCTACTAAAAGTGCAAAAAAAAATTAGCCGGGCCTGGTGGCGGGCACCTGTAGTCCCAGTGACTTGAGAGGCTGAGGCAGGAGACTGGCGTGAACCCAGGAGGCGGAGCTTTCAGTGAGCCAAGTTTGTGCCACTGCACTCCAGCCTGGGCAACACAGTAAGACTGTCTCAAAAAAAAAAAAAAGTTGCCATGAACACTGAATTAGCAAATATTGAATGAATCATTTCTTCTATGGCAAATATAAGCCTCAAGATACAAAATTTTTGTCAACTGATCAACACATAACCTTGTTTCATGTGTATTTGTTTGAAGACACACACACACACACACACGTATATATAGCTATATATATTTGATATAGTTGATATAGTTGATTAACATTGAACTCATGACCAGCAGTACTATAACTAATGCCAGAACAAAACTTATCTAACACACATTTTCTTTTAAAGGCCCATCACAGATTTCTTGCACTTAGGAACATTAAACAACCCTTCAGCACTATGCTTGAGGGCCATTTAAAAACAATGAAATCACCAACAAAAAGCACAAAAATGGAAAAAAAAATGGCACTATACGGATGGCAAAGGGACATTTGGTTACAGTACGAGAGCTGAAACAGGAAGGTAGTGTCACCTCTTTCAAACTCAATTATGAATTGGCACATCAGGCAACTCAAATTTTTCGCTGCTCTATGCATGGCCTCAAAGGAGCACGAAAGTGTGTTGAGTATTAATTTGGGGGTTACAAATAAACTGTAGTGAGTAAGCAATTTCACAGATACAGGATCTGTAAATAATAAGAATTGACTATATTTGTCCAGTAGGGATACAAATAATTTTTAACCAGAGGAACAGAACCCCAAGGGTTATATATTTGGCCCTGCTAGAGCGTTAACCAATTCTAAATCTTAGGCCAAGATCAAACTGGTTTGCCAATATAAGTCTAGTTTCTCAACTACTCTGAACTGGTTTTAACATCTCATGGATTCCCTTATTAATTGAGGAATACTATTGACATGTGCTCATTTTATATTTTTCTGAGAGTCATGTTTTTCACAATTTGAAATTTGAACTTTATAAATTTTCAGAGGCCGAGACACTGAGACAACATGCCCATAACTACTAAATGAGGAGGTTGAACTATAAAAGTTCTAATGTCCTTTTTTTAGCTCTAGATTCTGCAATTTTAGGAGAATGGGTAAAGGATGATTCAAAATTATTTAAACTATATTAATTGTAATAAAATGTGTCAAATATTTTGACTTTAGTTCATTAACATATTCTAGCCTCAATCTATCTAGCCTGATACTACTATTAGTATAGTATCAGAAAAGAAAAAAACTCTCTTAAAATCAAAACGAAAATAAGCCATCTAAATAATCTACAGAGAGTAAAACAAGATTATTTAAATCATTATCTGGTAAGAGATAAAAATTTGTCCAGTCTTAACGGTGGTTATATTTGGAATCAAGAAAAACAACTGTCTTTTTGTCACAGGATTTTTTGCCTTTTGTGATTTCAATAATTGCTTCATCAAGTAAATCTATATAGTCCCCCATTGAATTAACGGAGGGAAATGAAATTATGCTGACGGTTTCTTTCTTTCTTTCTTTTTTTCTTTTAAGCTTTCATTGCCAGGCAACTTAGAGTGAAATTTGAGGCTCAGCTATAATAACTATATTACACAGTTTTTCAAGACCTATGCCTTTATGGGCCTTTCGCCTGTCCTAATCTTATTTATTATTGATACTACTTATTTATAATATAAACTGAGTAATATAAATTTATTTATAAAATAGTATATATATAATTTAATTATAAGTTCACTATGATTTTTAAATAATTTTCTCAGTCCTGGGTTTTAAATTCCTATATCTATTTTACTCTTTTATTATACATGTCTTTTGTGGTCACCTATACAAGTCAAGCATTGGAAGGAAAAAATATTCTACTCCTTTGTGGAAGGAGGCAGGGTATACACAGGAAAAATAGACAAATAAAGGAAATAAAGAAAAAAAAACATTAAATTGTCCTTTAGCCAGAAAGGAAATGAGCCATTGTTGTCCGGAAGGCAGAACAAAATGACTATGACTTCTTACATATGAGGCCATCATGGTTGTATTATCGTAAATCAGAGTGACCTCAGACAACTAGTGCAATGGATTATTGCCAGAAGAAAGGCTTCAGGCCAACAATTTCTCATACCCAGCATGATGAAGGATAGAAATTGTAAAAGGTGGCCGGGCGCGGTGGCTCATGTGTGTAATCCCAGCACTTTGGGAGGCCGAGGCGGGTGGATCACAAGGTCAGGAGATCAAGACCATCCTGGCTAACACGGTGAAACCCGGTCTCTACTAAAAATACAAAAAAATTTAGCCGGGCGTGGTGGTGGGCGCCTGTAGTCCCAGCTACTCGGGAGGCTGAGGCAGGAGAATGGCGTGAACCCGGGAGGCGGAGCTTGCAGTGAGCCAAGATCGCGCCACTGCACTCCAGCCCGGGCGACAGAGCGAGACTCCGTCTCAGAAAAAAAAGAAAAAAAGAAAAAAAAGAAAATTGTAAAAGGTCCCACTAACTTTTATGGGGAGAAAAAAGTAAAACACCCTATTTCTCAGGACAAACTTCATATTCTGAGACCAGAAAAGTCATACCAAAAAATTAAGACTTTTCCACCTGCCATATGTGACCCACACCACCTCCCTCACCTCCAAGAGTCATGAAAAGCCTTGGAATAATGCCAAAATTATTCAAAGCTATAATTTTTTTAAATTTGGAACTGCAAAAATGAAGATTAACTGCAGTGTGATGACAAGCAGTAGAGGTGGCTCTACCCTTCAAAACAGTGGGAATAATTAGTGTCTTAGTAGAGAGGCACTACAGCCTCAATGTCCCAAGGCATTAGTGGGGGCAGGGAATTATGAGGAGATGGAAGGAAAGAAGAAGTCTGTCTTTTTAAAAATAAATGTTTTATACAAAATAAAATAATGTTTTCATATTTCAAAAGCAGAATGTGCTAATTTTTAGAAAATTTTGAAAAATTTAACAACGTTCACAGATGAAAGTAATAACCACTTGCGTCATCACCACTCAAGAGAGAAACCACCCTAACATTTTACTCTAAGTACTTTATGAGCCTCTAGTCTTCTAATCTTTGCTGATATATGCATATCTTCCCTCTCTAAGAATATATCGCATTACAAAAAGGTCATTTGAATAGGGAACCATAATTTCACAGAAAACAACGAGTAAACATTTGATTGAAACTTGACTTTTAAAAGAAGCAGGCCAGGTGTGGTGGTTCATTTCTGTAATCCCAAGCACTTTGAGAAACAGGTGAAAGGACTGCTTGAGCCCAAGAGTTCAAGACAAGCCTGGACAACATGGCCAAACCCCGTCTCTACAAAATCACCAAAATTAGCCAGGCGTGGGGGTGCACACCTGTTGTCCCAGCTATTGGGGAGGCTGAGCCGGGAGGATCGTTTGAGCCAGGGAGGTAGATGCTATAGTGAGCTGTGATTGTGTCACTGCACTCCAGCCTAGGCGACAGAGCGAGACCCTGTCTCAGCAAAGTGAAAAAATATATATAAATAAATTAAAGAAGAAAATTACAGAAATGAATTTATTTCATGTTGTGTTGAGCAAAATTTAGGTTGTAGTTGAAACTATGCACTAAGACTTAGAGTGAATCAAGTCGACTTTGTTTCGGAGCAATTGATTGAGCAAAATATATTTGATATGTGAACAGTGTGATAGGAAAGACAGTGCATCAGTTTATTAATTAAATCATTCTTTTTAAAACTACCTATTATTTTATGATTTTCATCTAGTTTATTTTATTTAGTTTGGGGCTGGGCACAGTGGCTCACCCCTATAATCCTAGCACTTTGGGAGACTGAGGCAGGAGGATCACTTGAGCTTAGGAATTCAAGACCCACCTGGGTGACATAGTAAGACCCTGTCTCTAAAAACATAAAAAAATTGAAATAAATTTTTTTTAAAAAAAGAAGCTTAGCTATAGGAATGGTGGCTCATGTCTGTAATCCTAACACTTTGGGAGGCTGAGGCAGAAGGATTGCTTGAGTCCAGGAGGTAGAGGCTGAAGTGAGCGCTGATCACAACACTGCACTCTAGCCTGGGTGACAGAGACCCTGTCTCAAAAAGAAAAAAAAGTTCAACTTTGCCAGGCCCTCATTAGCAATGACTTTGGATGTCTTTGAGAAACTAGGAGGAAGATAAGATACTTCCTTTCTCAGGATTAATTTTATTTACATCCATGGAACTCATGGAATTCTGGTGTCTTTCAGAAGCTCTACAACTTTAGTTTGAAATTAGTTTGCATTGTGTCCTGATTATTTTAGCAAATGCTTACTGTATCTGAAAATCAGGTAGAGACTGACTGACCAAGAGACAAATTCCATGGGCAAAGGTCAGTGTTAAATCTGTGGGAGTTTTGTAACAATAAATGTTGCTTCTTTATACACTATCTTATCAATGTGGACATGAATAAGAAACAAAAACCCCTCTATACTTGATAACAGCATCAAGTAGTTTTGGTAGATGGGGTTGGGGGATGAAGTGCATCCTATGACATAAGAGCTGTATAGGATCCTCCAAGAGGATCCTTATTTCCAGGATCCTCCTAGAAAAAGCCAGGACCTTGAGAATGGTGGCAGCTAATTTATAATGGAGAGAAGGAGAAGTAAAGACTGAGCTAAAGAGAGATAGTATATGGAAAAGTGTTCAGAGCTATGCACTTGTAAGTTGTTATTGCCATTATTACAGGAGTCAGAATACCTGGACTAAGTCACCAGATGTATCTTATGCCTTTAAGAAAGTCACTTCCATTGGAAACACCATTGATTTGTAAAATAAAGGGTTGCTGCCTTTGTCTGTTTTCTGTTGCTATAGTAGAATACCACAGACTGGGTAATTTATAAAGAAAAGAAGCTTCACTCACAGTTCTGGATGCTGGTAAGTCCAAGAGCATGGCACTGTCATCTGGCAAGACCTTTCTTGCTGTGTCGTAACTGCAGAAAACATCACATAATGAGAGGGCAAGAGCAAAAGAGTCACAAAGCTTGCTTTTTTAACAAAGCCACTCCTGCAGTAACAAACCTATTCTTGTGGTAGTGGCATCAATCCATTCATGAGAGTAGATCTCTCATTAATTCATTAATCCATTTACAAGGAAGAGCTGACATTAATCCATTCACATAGGCAGAGGGATTAGTTTTCCAAAACATGAACTTTTGGGAAATACATTCAAACCATAGCAATTGGTGTACACTTATGTTTTTAAAGTTCTATAATTCTATGACCTGAGAATGTGCAATATTTCCAAGAGATGCTGGAGTGCTTAAGAACATTTGAAAAATATAATTCTGATATTTGCTATTTAAGAAGAGTTTATAGCCATTTGAGTTTTTTTTTAAAATAGATGCTCTTACATATTTGCACTTACATGTTTCTTTTGCTTTTAGTTGAACTAATCAATTGGCTCATAAGACTTTAGTGAATTAGGAAAATGCTTCTCCATTAGCTTGGCAAAAGGACTGTGTGTGTGTGTGTGTGTGTGTGTGTGTGTGTGTGTGTGTGTTCTCTCTTTGCAATCATGGCATTGCTTCCATTGGATAGATAAAACCAAATTATTCTTGTTTGGGCTCTTGATCTGATAAGTGGAGGTGCTATAGTCAATAATATCATTTGATTTTCTCCCAAATAGTTTTCAACTTCTACCTGAAGTGAACATAAAAATGTTAAATTGTTTGAATGGCTATACGAGATAAATACAAGTATGAAGAAAAGTAGATTTCAGGGACAGACAGAAAATTTGGTCAATTTCCAGGAAAACATGCTGGGAGAAGATTATTTCAACTATTTAAAATAAAATGGGCACCAGAGATCATATAGAATCACTTGTTAGAGGTGTGTCTTGGTGTCTTGTATATTCAACAATATCCTAGTACATATGCAACTTGATACTGATTTTAAAGATTTCTTGAATAAGATAACTAGCATAGGCAAGACAGTGACCCCATTTCTACATAAAATAAAAAAGTTAGTTGTGTGTATTAGTCTATTCTCACACTGCTATAAAGAAATACCTGAGACTGGGTAATTTATAAAGAAAAGAGGCACTACAGGAAGCATAGTAGCTTTTGTTTCTAGGGAGGCCTCGGGAAACTTATAATCATGGCAGAGGGCAAAGGGGAAGCAGGCATCTTCACATTGCTGGGGCTGGAAGAAGATAGAGAGGTAGGAGGTGCTACACATTTCTAAACAACCAGATATCATGGGAACTCTATCACGAGAAGATCACTAGGGTGATGGTGCTAAACCATTCATGAGAACTCTGCCCCATGATCCAATCACCTCCCTCTAGGCCCCACCTCCAACACTGGGGATTACAATTTGACATGAGATTTGGGTGGAGACACAGATCCAAACCACATCAGTGTGTGTGGTGGTGCACATCTGTAGTCCCAGCTACTCAGGAGGCTGAGGTTGGAGGACTGCTTGAGTTAAGGAGGTTGAGGCTGTAAGTGAGCCATGATAATGCCACTGCACTCCAGTCTGGGTGACAGAGTGAGGCCCTAATTGCAAAAACAAAACAAAACAAAACAAAACACCCACAACAAACAAACAAAAACATCAAAACCTTAGTAAAATGGATAGGAATCTCAAGGGATGTGAGTTAACTATTTGTGACTGCTGCAATAGGAATGTTTACTAATATTTCCTAACTGTTTACTATGGATCAGGCAGTGAAACACTTTGTAACAGGAAGTTGCTCGGGACTATACAGCTCATAAATGGCAGAACAACTGCTATGATTTGAATGTCTCCTCCAAAACTCATTTTGAAATTGAGTTGTCATTATGATGGTATTATGAGGTGAGACCATTAAGAGGTGATTAAGCCATGAGGGGTTATCCCTCATGAATAGTTTAATGTTGCTGTCATGAGAGTTGGTTTGTTACTGTGAAAGTGGATTGTTCTAAAAGTGAGTTTGGTCCTCTCTGTCTCTCACTCCCATCTTCGCTCGCCCTTCTGTCTTCTTCCATAAAAGATCACAGCCTGAAGGCCCTCATAAGATATAAGCCCCTTGATCTTGGACTTCCCAGCCCCCAGAACTATAAGAAATATATTTCTTTTCTTTATAAATTACCCTGTATATGGTATTCTGTTACAGCAACACAAAACAGACTAAGATGGAAAATTGCTACTGAGAGTGGGACTGTTGCTAAAACAAATACTTGAAACTGTGGAAGTGACTTTGGAACTGGGTAATGGGTAGAGCTTGGAAGAATCTGGAGGAACAGTCTAGAAAAAAACCTAGAGTGTCATGAATAGAACAGTAAGAACAATTCTAGTGAGGGCTCAGAGGAAGACCCCAGAAATAGGGACAGCCTAAATCTTTTTTTCATTTTCTTTAAATAAAAAAAATATAGAGATAGGGTCTTGCTATATTGACCAGGCTGGTCTTGAACTCCTGGCCTTAAGTAATCCTCCAATCTCGGCCTCCCAAAATGCTGGGATTACAGGTATGAGCCACCATGTCCGGTGTAAATCTTCTTAAGTTGTTGTGATGAGAGAGTGGGTAGAAATACGGATAGTAAAGGTCATTTTGATAAGGTCTCCCATGAAAATGAGAAACAAGATATTGAAAACTGGAGCAAAGGCCATTCTTGTTATACAGTTGCACAGAAATTGGTGGAATTTTGTCCAACCTGAGGGCTTTATGGAAAACATAATTTAAGAACAATAAACTTGATATCGGGTGGAAGAAATTCCTAAGCAAAATATTGAGGGAGCTGTGTGGCTACTCTTAACTGCATACAGTAAGATGCAAGAGGAAAGAAAAGACTTAAAGATGAGATTTATAATTAAAAGATAATCAGAACTAAAATATTTTTTTTAAAAACTTCAGGCTGACCTTGTAAAGAATTTAAAAAGTGTGTTCAGGAGGGTGAACCAAGGATTTGGCAAGTAACTGTTTGCTAAGGTACATACAGAAGGGATCGTTAAGACAATGAGAGAATGACTCCAAAGGCACTTCAGATATCTTTAAGGCTGCCCCTACCATCACAGGCTCAGAGCTCTTGGAGGGCAGACTGTCTTCAGGGTACAGTTTCAGAGCACCCTCTATTGGCTTGCTGCCCAGAGCCACCTTGGGTCTCTACTCCCCACATTCTGCAAGAGAGAGTAGAAAAGACTTAAAGTGCAAGATAAAAGAAAAGACTTAAAGACAAGATTTATACTTAAAAGAGAATCAGAACTAAAAGATTTTTTTAAAACTTCAGGCTGACTTTGTAAAGCTGCTCCTCAGCTGCTCCGGCTGTAACTCAAGCAGGACCAGGTGAGGTTCAATCCATGGCTCCAAAAGGTACAAGCTGTAAACTTTGGTGGTATTTACATGATGCTAATTCTGCAGGTGCACAGAATGCAACAGCTGTGGGGACATGGCTTTCTCCACCTATATTTCAAAGCACATTGCAGACAACCTGGGAAGCCAGGCAGAGACTTGTCACAAGGGTAGCACCATCACAGAGACCCCCTACTAGGGCAATACTGAATGAACAGACATGTGGAGTTGGAGCTACAAGAGAGTCCTCACTAGAGAAATTCTGAGTGGATGCATGGGAGTGGAGCCACTCCTGAGGTCCCAGAACTGTAGAGCTACCAGCTTGCAACACTAGCCTGGGAGAGCTGCAGGAACAAGACTCCAACTCTAGAGAGCTGTAGCACAGGCTGAGCCCAGCAAAGCCATCGGGTGGGGCTGCCCAAGACACTGGGAGGCCTAACCTCAACCCCACTGTGCCCAGGTTGCAGGACAAAGGGTCAAATAAAATTATTCTCCAGCTTTAAGACTTAACGTTGTTTTCACTGTTAAGTTTTAGATTTTCTGTGAACCAGTTACCTCTTTCTTGCCCATTTCCCCCTTTTGGAAAAGGAATGTCTATTCTATGCCTGTCCCAACATTGCATCTTGGAAGCATGTAACTTATTGATTTCATAGGCTCACAGATAGAGAGGCATTTGCCTCAGGATGAATCGTGCTTTGACTCTCACCTATATCTGATTTTGATGAGACTCTGGATTTTGAACTTTTAAGCTGGAACTGGAACAAGTTAAAACCTTTTGGGGCTATTGGGATGGAACGAAGCCATATTGTATGAGTTTTGGTGGAGCAGAATGGTGGTTTGAATGTCCTCTCCAAAATCATGTTGAAATGTAATGGCTGCTGGGACAGTATTAAGAGGTAGGACAAGTAAGAGTTGATTAGGCCATGAGGGCTCTGCCCTCATAAATGGGTTAATGTCATTATAGGAGGAATGTGTTCATTATCACTACTGCAGAATGTTATAAAAGAGAGTACTGGGACGGGCGCGGTGGCTCATGCCTATAATCCCAGCACTTTGGGAGGCCGAGGCGGGCAGATCACGAGGTCAAGAGATTGAGACCATCCTGGACAACATGGTGAAACCCTGTCTCTACTAAAAATACAAAAAATTAGCCAGGCATGGTGGCGGGTGCCTGTAGTCCCAGCTACTCGGGAGGCTGAGGCAGGAAAATCGCTTGAACCTGGGAGGCAGAGGTTGCATCCTGGTGAGCCGGGATCTCACCACTACACTCTAGCCTGGTGACAGACTGAGACTCCGTCTCAAAAAATAAAAATAAAATTAAAAATAAAATAAAAATTTAAAAGTGCGTTCAGGCTGGGTGTGGTGGCTCATGCCTGTAATCCCAGCACTTTGGGAGGTCAAGGTGGAAGGATAACAAGGTCAGGAGATCAAGACTTTCCTTGCTAACACGGTGAAACCCCGTCTCTACTAAAAATACAAAAAATTAGCCAGGCCTGGTGGCAGGTGCCGTAGTCCCAGCTACTCGGGAGGCTGGGGTGGGAGAATTGCTTGAACCCAGGAGATGGAGGTTGCAATGAGCCGAGCTCGCGCCACTGCACTCAAGCCTGGGAGACAGATCAAGACTCTGTCTCAAAAAATTAAATAAATAAATAAATAATAAAAATAAAATAAAATAAAGTGAGTTTGGCCCTCTCTGTCTCTGTCTCTTGCTCTCACCCTTGCTTGTCCTTCCACCTCCTGCCATTGGATGACACAGCTTGAAGGCCCTTGCCAAATTCAGGCCTCCTTGACCTTGAACTTCCCAGCATCCAGAATGATAAAAAAAGAGTTTGCTTTATTTATATGGTACCCAGTCTTGAACCAAGCACAGTGGCTCGTGCCTGTAATTCCAGCACTTTGCAGGGAGCAAGGTGGAAGGATCACTTGAGCCTTGGAGTTTGAGGCTGCAGTGAGCCATGATCACATCACTGCACTTCAGAGGGGATGACATATTGAGAACCTGTCTCAAAAAAGCGAAAAAAAAAAAAAAAAAGAGAGAGAGAGAGAAAGAAAGTAAAAAAGGACCCACTCTGGGATTCCATTAGAGCAACACAAAACAGACTAAGATTGAAATCTGGGCAACATGACTCTGGGTCACAGTACTCTAATGCTATACTTAACTATAGACTCTTGCTGCTTCTGTGCTGCAGTGCTTTCACTTTAGCAACTTGGCAAAAAATGTACTGTTTTGTCTATTTGAATCAGGTGTAAATCTCATCATCAAGAATATGTGACTTGGCTGGGTGCAGTGGCTCTTGCCTGTAATCCCAGCACTTTGGGAGGCCAAGGTGGGGAGATCACTCAAGGCCAGGAGTTCAAGACCAGCCTGGCCAACATGGTAAAACCTCATCTCTACTAAAAATACGATAATTAGCCAGGCATGGGGGCATGTGCCTGTAGTCCCAGCTACTCAGGAGGCGGAGGTAGGAGAATCTCTTGAACCCGGGAGGAGGAGGTTGCAGTGAACCGAGACGTGCTACTGCACTCTAGCCTGGGAGACAGAGCAAGACTCCATCTAAAAAATAAACAAAATAAATAAAAAAAAGAATATGTGACTTAATTGAATACTATTATTATTATTTATCTTTTAGAAACAAGGTCTCACTCTGTGACCTAGGCTGGAGTACAGTAGCACAATCATAGCTCACTAAGCCTTGAATTCCTGGGCTTGAGTGATCCTCCCACCTTGACCTCCCAAAGAGTTGGGATTACAGGCATAAGCCACTGCAGCCTGGCCAATTATTGTTTTTTTAAGCCTCAGTGTTGCAAATTGATGAAACCAAACAAATCAAAGATGACAGGAAAGAAGTGTTAATTTATATCAATCAAAATCATATTTTCTACCCTCTGTCTTCTCATTCTTTATACCATCCAAGCCAAAGAGAGCAATTGCCAGTGCTGGGTAATTTCATATAATAGAGAAGTGTAGCACAAATGCACTCTTGAATCGAAATTACAACCAAGTGGTTACATTTACATATTGATACTGCAGTAGAACTTATATAACAGGCTGGAATTTCTTTTCAAACATCTGTGACTCAGGGTAAACTATAGGAAGTTAGAAAAAAGTTATTTCCGTGTTTTCAAAATAGAGAAACAGAACGGTCTGTTGGATTTGCCTTTAGAACTGATACCACTTCCCAATCTCAACTAATCTCAACTATAAGAAAAAAACAAATTGGCTAGACATGGTGGCTCGTGCCTGTAATCCCAGCACTTTGGGAGGCTGAGGTGGGAGGTTTGTTTGAGCCCAGGAGGTCAAGCCTTCATTGAACTATTATCATGCCACTGCCCTCCAGCCTGGGTGACAAAGTGAGATTTTGTCTCTAACAAGAATAGTAATAATAATAATAATAATAATAAATGAATGAAATAATTCATGATTAAAAATTGCTTCAGGAGGAAATTGGGTGAAGGGTACAAAATTGGGTGAAGGGTACTCTGTATTATCTTTGCAACTTCCTGTGAATCTATAATTATTCCAAAATAAAAAGTTTTAAAAAGATTTCCTTCAGTAAGGGAAGTGGGCTTTTCACATTGGAAAGAATTACTGCTATATTCTAGAATTTACTAGAAGAATAAGGGAAGGGATGTCTGTAGTCAGACTTTTGTCATTTTCTTTTTTTTTGAGACAGAGTCTCACTCTGTTGCCCAGGCTGTAGTGCAGTGTCAGGATCTCGGCTCACTGCAACGACCAACTCCTGGGTTCAAGCAATTCTGCCTCAGCCTCCCGAGTAGCTGGGATTACAGGCGCGCGCCACCATGCCTGGCTAATTTTTTGTATTTTTAGTAGAGACGGGGTTTCACTGTGTTAGCCAGAATGGTCTCAGTCTCCTGACCTCATGATCTGCCCACCTCAGCCTCCCAAAGTGCTAGGATTACAGGTGTGAACCACCATGCCTGGCCAACTTTTGTCATTTTCAAAGAGTGAATTTAGTGTCCTTGGAGGGTCACTTCTTCCAAATCAGTGGCAGTGAGTAGGAAAAAAGTGTCAGGGTGCTCCATCAAAAGTATGCTCCCTTTTCCAACTCAAGACTTGAAATCAGAAGCAATAATCAAGGAGTACCAACTATATATTTTGGTGTTCCTTAAACATTTTCTCTTAGTGACAGAAATAATACCTGTTCATGGCCTGGTGTGGTGGCTCATGCCTGTAATCCCAGCACTTTGGGAGGCCAGTGCAGGCAGATCCCTTGAGTCCAGGAGTTTGAGACCAGCCTTGGTAAAATGGCAGAATCCTGTCTCTACAAAAAATTCGCCGGGTATAGTGACACAAACCTGAAGTCCCAGGTACTCAGGAGGCTGAGATGGGAGGATCACTTGAGCCTGGGAGGTCGAGGCTGCAGTGAGCTGAGATCACACCACTGCATTCCAGCCTGGGCAACACAGCAAGACCCTGTCTCAAGAAAAAAAAAAAAGAAAAGAAAAAAAAAAGAAAAAAAAGAAAAGGAAAGGAAAGAAAAAGAAAAAAAAAAGAGATAAGATGTGTTCATTATATGAAAATTTGGTGAATATTGAAAATTATAAATTAATCCAATTTATCCATAATTTGAAACTGAGCAACAACTAATGTTGATATTTTGGTATATCTTTTCAGTTATTATTGCTATATAAATGTTTTTGTATAAAATTGGCATTAAAACTTTTTTTCTTTACCTCTCTTTGAAAGGCACATACTTCATTTTCATTTTGTGAGTTTACCTTTACATTTAGTGAGTTTTTCTCAAATAAAAAATAATATTGTGACTGATTATGCCCCTATTACTGTGCACTACTACAGACTTATAAACACTCTACACCTAGGCTATACTAAATTTATACAAATATTTCTTACTTCCATAATAAATGAAGGTGAGCTTACTGTAATTTTTTTTTTTTTTTTTTTTTTTGAGACAGAGTCTTGCTCTGTCACTCAGGCTGGAGTGCAGTGGCATGATCTCTACTCACTGCAACCTCCACCTCCTGGGTTCACTCCATTCTCCTGCCTCAGCCTCCCGAGTAGCTGGAACTACAGGCACCCGCCACAGTGCCCAGCTAATTTGTTGTCTTTTTGGTAGAGATGGGGTTTCACCATGTTAGCCAGGATGGTCTCGATCTCCTGACCTTGTGATCCACCCTCCTCAGCCTCCTGAAGTGCTGGGGTTACAGACGTGAGCCACTGCACCTGGCCTACTGTAACTTTTTTACTTTGTATACTTTTAAATTATTTTGTAACTTTTTGACTCTTTTGTAATAACACTTAGATTAAAATGCAGGCACACTGTACAGCTGTATAAAAATATTTTCTTGCAGGCACGGTGGCTCACGCCTGTAATCCCAGTGCTTTGGGAGGCTGAGGCGAGCGGATCACGAGGTCAGGAGATCCAGATCATCCTGGCTAACACAATAAAACCCCGTCTCTACTAAAACTACAAAAAATTAGCTGGAGTGGTGGCACGTGCCTGTAGTCCCAGCTACTTGGGAGGTTGAGGCAGGAGAATTGCTTGAACCCAGGAGGCAGAGGTTGCAGTGAGCAGAGATCACGCCACTGCACTCCAGCCTAGGTGACAGAGCAATGCTCCATTAAAATATATATATATATATATAATATGTATTTTTTTCTTTCTCTATATCTTCATTCTCAAAGCTTCTTTCAATTAAATTTTTTTTTGGCTTTGTAAATTTTTGTTAAAAACTTAGACACAAACACAAACAATAGCCTAGGCCTACACAGGGTCGGGGTCATCAATATCACTGTCTCCCTCCTTCACATCTTGCCATCTATACTGGAGGGCAATAACACTCAAGGAGCTGTCACTTCCTATGATGACCATGCTTTCTTCTGGAATACCTCCTGAAAGACCTGGCTGGGGCTGTTTTACAGTTAACTTTTTTCTTTTTATAAGTAGTAGGAGTATACTGTAAAACAACAATAAAAAGTATAGTGTAGCGAATATATAAACCAGCAACACAGTTGCTTATTATCATTGTCAAATATTATATACTGTATGTACCTAATTGTATTGCTATACTTTTATACAACTGGCAGCACAGTGTTTGTTTACAGCAGCATCACTACAAACACTGTACTTCAGTGTTACCGTGTCACTGGGTGATAGGAGTTTTTCAGCTTCCTTGTAATCTATGGGATCACTGTGGAATATCTAGTTCATAGTTTATTGAAACATTGTTATGTGACACATGACTGCATAAGACTGAGTTCCTTGACCTCGGTATCACAAAGGCAGAGAAGATGCCATCACTTTCAGAACTTTCTTGTAACCATATTAACATTAGTATGTTTTTGCATTTTCCAAAACTGTATTAGCCCAATACACTAGCACTGTATTACTGGGTTCTAGAGAAACCCAAATGAGTAAGACTGTGGAAAGAGAGAGGCAAGAATGGTTTCCTGAGGTTTAGGACTTTAGAATTCTCATGGAAAGGACCGTATTCCTCAGTGTTTCTCAAGCTTTAATGTGCTTTTAAATTACATAGGACCTTTTAATTTTTTTACTATTGCTGTTTTATGGTGTGATTAACATTTGTATACCGAACTTAGTCTGCATCTTATTTTTTCACTCAATAATGTGCCATGCAGATCTTAACACATCTATCTCTTTCCGTACCAATACAATAATAATCTTAGAATATGTTTTCATAATTTGTTGTGCAGGCCCCTCCTATTTTTGTTCAACTAAAAAAGTATTTGTTCTACTTGCCCTTTACTCTTTCATATATGGTTTATCTCATTTTTCAGCTTTATTGAGGTATAATTGACAAATAAAATTGTATATATTTAAGGTATAACCCAAAAAGTAACTGAGACAAGTGTCAATCAGTTTAGAAGTTTATTTTGCAAAGGTGAAGGACAGTCTCAAGAGATCCTGAGAACATCTGCCCAAGGTGGCCAGGCTACAGCTTGGTTTCATACATTTTAGAAAGATACAAGACATCAATCAATACCTGTTAGCTGCGCGCTGGTTTGGGCCGGAAAGTACACACAACCCTAAGCAAAGGGGAGTAGAGTACCTTCCAGGTCATAGGTGGATTCAAAGATTTTCTGATTGGCAATTGGTTAAAGGGGTTTATCTAAAAGACCTAGAATCCATAGAAGAAAGGGTCTGGGTTAAGATAAGGGGCTGTGGAAACCAAGATTCTTATTATGCAGACGAAGCCCCCAGGTAGAAGGCTTCATAAGGAATAGACTGTAAATGTTTCCTATCAGACTTCAAAAGGTGCCAGGCTCTTAGTTATTAATAATTCTCTCCTGTATCAGGAAAAAGACCCAGAAAGAGAAAAGAATTCTTTACAGATGTAAATTTTTCCCACAAGAGACAGCTTTGCAGGGCCATTTCAAAATATGTCAAAGAAAGATATTTTAGAATAAAATACTTTGAGTTCTTCCAGGGCCTGCTATCTGTCATGTTGGTATCTTACTGCGACAAAGAATCTGCTTTGTCCATCTTAAGGTTTCTGTTTTAATGCTAGTGCTGGTCAGTTGTGCCTAAATTCCAAAGGGTGGAGGCTATAAGGCATGTCCAACTACCCATTTCCATCATGGCTTGAACTAACATTTCAGGTTACCTTCGCTTTTTTTTTTTTTTTTTCTTTTTGAGACAGAGTTTCACTTGTCTTGCCTAGGCTGGAGTGCAATGGTACAATCTTGGCTCACCACAACCTCTGCCTCCCGGGTTCAAGCGATTCTCCTGTTTCAGCCTCCCGAGTAGCTGGGATTACAGGCATGCGCCACCACACCTGGCTAATTTTGTATTTTTAGTAGAGATGGGGTTTCTCCATGTTGGTCAGGCTGGTCTCGAACTCCTGACCTCAGGTGATCCACCCACCTTGGCCTTCCAAAGTGCTGGGATTACAGGCATGAGTCATCAAGCCAGGTCTTGTTTTCGTTTTTTAGAGACAAGGTCTTGCTCTGATGCCCAGGCTGGAGTGCAGTGGCACAATCATAGCTCACTGCAGCCTCCACCTCCTGCACTCAAGGAATCCTCTCACCTCAGCCTCCCGAGCAGCTGGGACTGCAGGCATGTGCCACCACACCTGTTTCATATATATATATATATATATATTTTTTTTTTAATCAACAAAATGATCCTTTAAATTATTATCACTGGTTTTTCATACCTGGAATCACATTTCATTATACATTTGGGTGGGTCCTTCCTGCAAATTTTCAATGTTTATTCCCAAAATCAAGCTCCCATTCACACGAACAATACAGGTTAGACAGAGGTAATGTCACATTTTACATTATAACTTTGCAGTATTAATCAATGTAGTACTTTAAAGGAATGATTGAAAACTATTTGGGAAGATAAAAACCAGTTTCAATGAAGCAAACCTATTCCTCATGAAACTTAAGATCAGTCATTTTACCTTCAATCCACATTTAATGAACACCAACGATGTTTATTTAATACCTATTATGTGCCTGACAGCCACAGTGCATCTGACACTTTCTCCAAAACAACTATGATTTGAACCTTGAGTAAATCACTTTGGTTAGAGTTACTATATTTGCTCAAGATGACAAATGCAGGTGCTTTCTTTTTTAAAGAAAAATGACACTAGATCATTAACACCTTGAGTACTAGGACAGGTAATTGCCTCTGTAATCCCCAGAGTCTAGTGTAGTGCCTGGTCCACAGAAAGCTCTCAATAAGTGTTTGATTACATTTAATCTCAGAGCTCCCTTTCAAAGGATACTTCCAAGAGGTAAAACTCTAAACCTATACTCCTACTGATAGCAGAATTTCTTAACTAATCCAGAACCATCTTCTTGGCTTAAGTATAAATTCTTGCCAGGCACAGTGGCTCACACCTGTAATCCCGCTACTTGGGAGGCTGAGGTGGGAAGATCAGTAGAGGTCAGGAGGTCAAGACCAGCCTGGGCAACACAGTGAGACCCATCTCTAAACAACTATTTAAGAATTAGCCAGGCATGCTGGCACATGCCTCTAGTCCCAGCCATTTTGGAGGCTGAGGCAGGAGGATCGTTTAAGCCCAGGAGTTCAAGGCTGCAGTGAGCTATGATCAGGTCACTGCACTCCAGCCAGGGAGACAACTGGAACCCATGTCTTATAAACAATAATAATTAATTTTTTAAAAAAGTATTTACACCATCCACACCAATCCTGGGGGAGCTAAAAATCCACCCTTGGCTGGGCGTGGTGGCACAAGCCTGTAATCCCAGCACTTTGGGAGGCTGAGACGGGCGGATCACGAGGTCAGGAGATGGAGACCATCCTGGCTAACACGGTGAAACCCCATCTCTACTGAAAAATAAAAAAAAACTAGCTGGGCGATGTGGCAGGCCCCTGTAGTCCCAGCTACTCGGGAGGCTGAGGCAGGAGAATGGCGTAAACCCGGGAGGTGGAGCTTGCAGTGAGCTGAGATCGGGCCACTTTACTCCAGCCTGGGCAACAGAGCGAGACTCTGTCTCAAAAAAAAAAAAAAAAAATCCACCTTTAATATTTCAGTTTTAAAACCTGGTTGATTTGGAATAGAACTTTGTCCAAATTAAATTGTAGAAATGCTATGGATTCAAGACTAAACCTGCTTGATTAATCCAACAAGCTGAAAAACTACTCTGTTAATTTCTTTGTTGTAAATTGATCACTATAATTTTACCTTACATGTCATTTATATTTTGTACATATATGAGCATTTTAATTTCCATGACTTTTAACAGGTTGACATAATACTTCTCCACGCAGTAAGTCAGTCATTTTTTCCACTTATAACTGTAATTCAATAAAATTTTGGTCATCTTGGTCTTCTAGCTCCATGCTTAATAATCTAGGTAAGTAAGCAGGCATGGCTTATAGACATGAGCTATACCTCACTCACAAAAACATCTCCAGCAAACTCTCTAAACTTCTTTCAACTGCAGAGAACTATGAAAAGAATAATGCCAGCTGGCAGAAGAACAAGGACGGAGGTAGGTCAAATCAACTGTTCTTTCTCTTTCTGTCTCAAGCTGCCTAGAGCAGGAGCTACTTCTGCTTAGCCAAAAGCCAAAATAGACAAGGAACCTATCCCTGCCTCAAGTATTTTACAGATTAAGCTCCTAGCTTCGCACAACTTGACGGGATATAAGACTGCAGGACTGGCCAGGTGCGGTGGCTCATGCTTGTAATCCTAGCATTTTGGGAGGCCGAGGCAGGTGGATCACTTGAGGTCAGAAGTTTGAGACCAGTCTGGCCAACGTGATGTCTCTACTAAAAACACAAAAATTAGCCAGGCATGGTGGCATGCACCTGTAATCCCAGCTACTCAGGAGGCTGAGGCACAAGAATTGTTTGAACTCGAGAGGCAGAAGTTGCAGTGACCTGAGATTGTGCCACTGCACTCCAGCCTGCGCAACAGAGAGAGACTCAGTCTCAAAAAAAAAAAAAAAAAAAAAAAAAAAAAAAAAAAAAAAAAAGGCTGGAGGACGAGGCTGGTTTCTCCAAAGCTCTTTAAATCTCTGTTTGGGCCTGAGTGGCCCATGCCTGTAATCCCAGCCCTCTGGGAGGCTGAGGCAAGAGGATTGATTGCTTGAGGCCAGGAGTTCAATACCAGCCCAGGCAACATAGCAAGACCCCATCTCTACACAAAAAAAAACAAAAAAAGAAAAAAAGAAAAAAAATTATCTATTTAAGGCTATAGTAGTGTTACCGAATATAGGAATATCTACATTGATTAAATGAGAAAAAAACTCTGGTTAGGTCGCAACTAGGAGTCATAGGGAGACAGAATTTCAGAAATTCATATCACACCAGACAGATGTGTTTTATTAAAAAAGAAGAAAAAACCTTTAATCAGAAAGTCTGATTAAATTCAGTATTAACTCAAACTCTTAAAAAATGTCTGGAAAAGTCAACAGCGTACATCACAGAAAAGCAGGCAGCTGCTGACAGTTGTTTGGTGGAAGAGTAAGTTGCATACTTACCCAAGCTGCCCAAGTGATTATCAAGCCAAGTTTGCTTTTCAAAAATAGGTTTTAAGATACACCAAAGAAACTATACAATACAAAAATTTAACAATGAAGTTAAAGTATATAGCAAAAGTCAAATATGACAATACACATAAATAATGTGTAAAAGAAGCCTTTGAATCCTAGAAAACTAAAATGGGGAGAACTTACTGAAGGGTAACATACATAAAATGAGTACTAATAGCAAGGAATAATCCTAAACATTTTCCCAGTGACTGACTAAGCCTCAAAAAGACAGCTTAGGAAAACGATTAACATGTAGTTTTCCTTTTTTCCTCGCCAATTCAGTTCTACTTAGATAAATTTGGTTACCAATCAATACATATACAAATTATTTTTTTTCTGCTCAATTACTACCATTTTTTCTTTCTCACCTTTTCCCTAATTTTCTCTAGCAACACTTTTCCTTTGGTTTGGTCAGTTGAACTCAAAAGGTTTGGTACCTAAAATGAGTATCAACTGTTACCGGAATAGCACTTGGGAAATGCAATCCTAGAAAAGGCAAATGTGTAACCGAGGTGCTTGACAAAGTGAAGTGTCCAGTCTCCACACGGTAATGTCTCCCACATTAATCACTAGGTTAATGGCTGCTCCTGGCTAGATCACAGGACCCTGCATGATACTGGAATGCTCCGTGGTGAGGTACTGCAGAGGTATGTGCACAAACACCCACCCATTTAAGCTTTCAATAAATATATCATTTTAAACCATTTCAGTAGAATAAATTAAAAATACTGCATTTCTGTTGGCCAGCTTTGCTTCTTGAGCTGGCCTGGAGTGCTGCTCCTGACATAGTAGACACAATAATTAGTGGCTACCCTAAGCTCTTTAGACTCCAGCACTTCTCACTCTTCAAGCCTTAGCACCTGTTTTGCAGCAATAATGGTTTTGTTTGTTTGTTTGTTTTGTTTTGTTTTGTTTTGTTTTTTTGAGACGGTGTCTTGCTCTGTCTCCCAGGCTGGAGTACAGTGGCACGATCTCGGCTCACTGCAAGCTCTGCCTCCCAGGTTCACGCCATTCTCCTGCCTCAGCCCCCCGAGTAGCTGGGACTACAGGCGCCCCCCACCACGCCCGGCTACTTTTTTTTTTTTTTTTTTTTGTATTTTTAGTAGAGACGGGGTTTCACCGTGTTAGCCAGAACGGTCTTGATCTCCTGACCTCGTGATCCGCTCGCCTCGGCCTCCCAAAGTGCTGGGATTACAGGCGTGACCAACCGCACCCGGCAATAATGGTATTCTTCATTAGCACTGCCACTGTCATGGGGCCAAACACATCCAGGAACTGGAGTGATATAACCGGCTTTTTCTCCGACTCCTTCAAAATCCACATCTCCAACCAACTTGGGTTTGGCAGTTACAGGATCGTGAACTCTATTTATTCCCACATCAATGACTGCTGCTCCTTCCTTGATGATATCTGCTGTGATCAGATTTGGAATGCCTGCAGCAGATATTACAATATCTGCAAAAATGGTATGTTTCTTCGACTGCTCTTTGGGAGTATATCGATGAGATACTGTAACAGTGGCATCACCTCCGGGACGTTCATGCGCCCCATCTGTGTGCAGTAACATTACAAAGGGCATTCCAACATTTTTTGACCTTCCAGCCACAACCACATTCTTCCCTAGGGTTGGAATGCCAGTTCGCTTAATTATTTCCCACACACCCCACGGGGTAGCCGGTAACGTGGAATACTGGTCCAAACACATTCGCCCTACATTAATTACGTGAAAGCCATCAACATCCTTGTCCGGAGAAACAGCATTGCAGATCCTCCTCTCATCAATGTGCTCTGGAAGAGGCAGCTGAACAAGGAGACCATCTACATTATCATCATTATTCAGTTTACCGATTACATTAAACAATTCTTCCTCTGAAATTTAAGCTGGTTTCACAATGGTCTCACTGTTCATTCCCATATCTGCAGCTGCCCTGGTTTTGTTGAGGACGTAGGAGTGACTTGCAGAATTCTCGCCAACCAGGATCACGCTCAGGTGTGGCCATTTGTTGCCTGAGGCCACCCACTCTTCCTACCTCCTGCCGCACTTCCTGCTTGAACTGCTGGGCCAGTTTCCTTCCAGAAATTACAACAACTTCATCTCGAACTGCGGCGAGGTGGAAGGGGTGAGGGCGGAGGAAGCAGCTGTGCACGGGCTGCAGCAACCCAGAAGCCAGCGCCGACGTCAGGGAAGTCGCAGCCGTAGCCCGCGCCGGTGACCGCGCCAGGAACTGTTTAATATTTTTAATTTTTAGTAGAGATGGAGTATCTCTATGTTGCCTAGGCAGGTCTTGATCCCCTGGCCTCAAGTGATCTTCCCTCCTCAGCCTCCCAAAACGTTGGGATTATAGATGTGAGTCACAGCCCCCAGCCCCAAGGTTAACTTTGGAACCCCTTGGCCTAGAGGAGGGGTCCATTGCGTTGGTTGGGGGGCTTAGAATTTTATTTTTGGTTTACAAAGGTATACAATATATTTGATATACATATATATTGTGAAATGGTTACCACAATCAAGTTAAATAACACATCAATTGTTTGTCATAGTTACCCACCCGCTTCTTTTTAATAAGAACATTGAAGATCTATTCCTTTAGCAAATATTGAGTATATAATACAATATTGGCCAGGGGCTTTGAGTCTGCCTTTCTGACAAGTTTTGTGGAGTGCTCTGAGTAGCAGGGTTATTTGACTATTAGGAAAGACAACAGTTTGAGGTAACAATAATTTAGGAGACTCTATCAAGGGCTGAAAGAGACCATGAAGGTAACTAGCATTGGCCCAGGAAGGACTGCCTGATTCTCCAGCAATTTTGCTTATGGAAATCTGCATTTTCTTGGTCTGGATAGTCAGCTGCAGCTTCTCACTGGTTTGTAATAGCATACTATCTTCCTAAGAGGGAATATGATGGAGTGAAAACATCACAAGTTTTAGGATCCAACACGTGGATACAAACCTTAGTGCTCTTGGGCAAGATCTTTTAACCTCTTCAGTTACTTCATCTGTTGGGTGAATAAAATAAAGTCTTCCATACAGGGCTACTGAGAAGATTACACAAGCACTTGGCAGAGTGCCTGACTCATAATAAATGCAAAGGTCTAGAGTTGTTATCTTTACTATTATTAATATATACATTGGTCATTTCCCTCTCATGGAAACAATGACAAATTTATTTCAGAAAGTTGTTCTTGAACAATATGAGAAATACCTTCTGTTTGGGCAGACAACATAGTAAATTTCCCAACACATGCTGGATGGTCCTTTTTCTTTTCAATGTCTTATTTCTGAAAGACGTAGTAGGGGAGGGGCAGACTCAGAGAGAAGTGTGTTGACTTATTGATTCTCAGGAGCTTTGTTTTGAGTGACTGCAGACATTGCTTCCTGACCCAGTGAATGTACAGACCACTGATACAACTCCCTCCAGTAATTGAACCCCAAACAAACAATACTATTCTTCCACTTTCTTTTCTTAGCTAAACACCTTTGACATATACTGATTATTTAAACCTTCCTAGACTTTCAGTTCAATCTTTCTTTTTTCCTTCATTAGCTCTTGTTTACTTCCTTCTGTCTTTGTTGCTTTTTGCTATTCACAAATGGGGTTGGGTTGGGTGGTAAGAATCTTTTTACTTAAAATGATTTTGTGATAACTCCAAATATGAGAGAACAGGAAAGTGAACCAATAATTTTTTTTTTTTTTTTGAGACAGTTTCACTCTGTTACCCAGGCTGGAATGCAGTGGTGTGATCTTGGCTCACTGCAACCTCTGCCTCCTGGGTTCAAGTGATTCTCCTGTCTCAGACTCCCGAGTAGCTGGGATTACAGGGGTGCACCACCCCACCCAGCTAATTTTGTGTTTTTAGTAGAGACAGGGTTTCACCATGTTGGCCAGGCTGGTCTCCAACTTCTGACCTCAAGTGATCTGCCTGCCTTGGCTTCCCAAAGTGCTGGGATTAATTATCATTAGTTATTTCCATGCCCGGCTAACCAATTATTTTTAATAGATTTAAAAAAAGAAATTTGGAAAAGTATGCTACTTCTCTGAAGTCACACAGCTCATAAATGACAGAGGCAAGATACGAACTTAAGTTTTTCTAACCTCATAGCTCATGTTCTTTCAAGTATGCCATGCTTATTGTCAAATCTGGGAGATAAAACAAGCACACAGACTAATATAATTCAAGCTAAAGTGGGTTATAGTGACTTAAGTACTCAAAGGGAAATCCCAGCACCTCTTCTCAGAATTAGGAAGAGCCAAGTTTCAGTGGAAAATACCACAGAGATAAAGCTAGAAAGGACAGGTTGGGGCCAGATTATAGAAGGTTATGCCAAGTGAGCATGAACATATAATTCAGTAAACAACTAGAAACTGTTGTAAGTGCTTAGCCAACAAGTGACTTAATCAGAGCTAAATTTTAGGAAAATGGATTCAACAATAGTATGTTGGATGGATTAGGGCAGGGAAAAGCAGAAAGCTCTATTTGGTGCCATGAAGGATACACAGATCAATCAACCTTGTGTTCTACATGTAAGATTCTCATTACACAGTAACTTTTTACACACAAAGAAAACTTCAATGAAAGGTAGAATTTAATAAATGTCATTGAAATATACAAAATGTCTTAGTAGTTGAAGGTTGAGGTGGCAAAAACAATCTGTTTTTAGTTAGTGTAGAAGGATAGATTTGTTAGGCAGTCATTGTCAACATGAAAATTTTGAAAAGCTAGGTCTGATTTCATGGACATTTAAACTTTCTTGAAATTTATATTTCAGCTCATATGTAGACCCAAACAATTAGCTCACCATCTCTCCAACCGAGGAATTCCTTCCAAATACTAATGCCTAAAATCATTTTTTAAAATTATATATTAGGATTTCCAGTGGCAGGGTCTGGAGAAGGGGCGGCAGTTGCCATGTCCAGCCGCTAAGGTGGCAAGAAGGCCCTGAAACAGCCCAAGACGCAGGCCAAGGAGATGGACTAGGAAGATAAGGCTTTCAAGCAGAAACAAAAAGAGAAGCAGAAGAAACTCGAGGAGCTAAAAGTGAAGGCCACGGAGAAGGGGCCCTTGGACAAGGTGGAATTAAGAAATCTGACAAAAAGTAAGCTGTTCCTTGTGCCTGAGGTGATGGTGACCATTGATTTCATTCGTATTTAAACATCAGTATTCCCTGCCATAATGTCTTTTGCCACCCATAGCTGGAATGAAGTGTTGTCTTGGAGCCTGTTGTATATTTAAGAATAAACTTTTGTAAAAATAAAAAATAAAAGATAAAAATTATATATTACTATAGAAGATCTTGGCGGCCTTACCTGTAGTCCCAGCTATTTGGGAGGAGGATTGCGGGAGTCCAGGAATTTGAGTCCAGTGTGGGCAACATAGAGAGACTCTATCTTAGAAAAAAAAAAAAAGGAATTATTTAGGTATGCAAAAAGGCAAAGTTAAGAGTAAGAATTTGGTTTTTAAAATAAAAGAAAAAGAAGCAAATCTACAGTAAGTTTTATTTTTAGAGCTGCTGCTTTATCAACTAAACCAAGATGAAACACTTATTCATAAGATGACAAAATTTTTTTTCTTCTTAAATTCATTTCTGAGTTAATACATATCTGACTCATTGTCACCAAAGAGGAACCTTCTTGCAGAGACTTGTGCAGCTGCCCTAGGGTCAGTCTCTACAGAAAATATACTTACCTTCATGCAGTGCTAATAGTGTAAATGTTAGTTGAAATCTGATTTTGATTATAAATAAGCCTTTTTTTTTTTTTTTTTTGAGACGGAGTCTCACTCTGTCGCCCAGGCTGGAGTGCAGTGGTGGCATCTCGGCTCACTGCAAGCTCCACCTCCCAGGTTCATGCCATTCTCCTGCCTCAGCCTCCCGAGTAGCTGGGACTACAGGCACCCGCCACCGCGCCAGGCTAATTTTTTGTATTTTTAGTAGAGACGGGGTTTCACTGTGTTAACCAGGATGGTCTCGATCTTCTGACCTCGTGATCCGCCCACCTCGGCCTCCCAAAGTGCTGGGATTACAGGCGTGAGCCACTGCGCCCGGCCATTATAAATAAGATTTTATAAAAATTGACAAATAGACTAGAATTGTCTTTGCAAAAGTGAGATTTTTAACAATGAGGTTTCTGGTTTCTTGAGAAAATACAAACTCCCTAACACAGACTCATGTGCAATGAGAACGTCCATGAAGCTCTCAGAAAGTAAGACGGAGCAGTGCAAATATCTGTAACAAGCAAAAATGCCACAATGTAGAAAAAGCAGGATTAATGTCATTCTGATTCAAAGCTTTTAAGCTTGGAAATCCATCTCACAGAAAGGATAAGAACTCAAGTTTATTTCAGTTGAAGCAAAACAGGAAGAACAGTAAGTAGCTAATCCTGATAATGGGAAAAGGGGGGAAAAGACTAGCTGAGCAATTGATGTTTCCTGATTGAATGAATTGGTGAAGTCTCTGGGATTCGGGTTAAATGTTGGGGCAAATTGGGTGAGGATGGGGTGGTTAAATTCACCTACCTGATTTTTGTTTATGAGCTCCAACTGGAAAGATAGAGAAACTTCTGAGGCATTCATTTACTGGAGATTCTGCTCTGATTTATTTAGCAGGAAATACGATATTCACAATGAAACCTAAACAAAAGCAGTTGTGGAGCTGTTGGAAGGTAGGCTTCTGATAGCAGGAATAGGAACACACCCAAGCATCAGGTCAGAAAGTCCTGGCTCCATGTCAGTGTCACCATTTACCAGCTGTGGGATTCAATATAGGAGAGTCTCAGGGGCGGCAGTGTTGCTGAAGCATTCTGGAGTTTCATTTGCACAGCAAGCACACTCTTTCCCTAGGTTGTCTAGCTACTGTGGTAGCTTGGAGGACTTGAAGATGGGGGCTTGGGAAGAGTAGGGAGGACCTGATCTCCCCATGCCTACCCCTGGCACTGCCTCAAGACCTTGAGCAAGATGCTCAATTCTCTGAGCCTAAATCTCCCATTTGCACAACAGGAATAATAATATCCCCTTACAAATCTGTTGCATATAGTAAATGAGGTTAATTAATGTGAAGTGCTGCCTCCTAAATGCTCCATAAATGTATGTTAAATGTAAAAGATATCAAAGGGGAAATACTAAAGTAGGAAATTTGTTTAAAAGCAGATTGTTTCTGTTAAAAAATTCTCAATTCTGCTCTGTTCCTAGATGAGTTTTGGTATCTATTTTCAGATATAGTTAGCCTTCCATATCTTCTGCATCCTTAGATTCAATCAATCTCGGATCAAAAATATTTGAAAGAAATTAAAAAAAAATAGAACAATAAAAAGAATATAAAAATTTAAAAATACAGCCTAATAACTATTTATACAGCATTTATATTGTATTAGGTATTATAAGTAATTTAGAGATGCTTTAAAGTATACTGAGTGTGGCTGAGGCAGGAGAATTGCTTGAACCTGGGAGGTAGAGGTTGCAGTGAGCCGAGATCAAGCCACTGCACTCCAGCTTGGGTGACAGAGCAAGACTCCGTCTCAAAAAAAAAAAAAAAAAAGAGAACTAAAATGATAGCACAAGGAAACGTGAAGCTGTAAAGGTAGCTCAGTGCTCAAAAGTTACCACCTCAAAGTGAAGGAAAATTGTAAAAACCGTCACAAGTCTTAGAACTCATGCCCTACTTCCACCCCAGGTTGACTATCTCACCTGCCAGGAAAAGATTTCACTCCTAATGTTGAACCAAGCATTTTGTTAGCCTGACTCTATTTGTTCTTAAATAGATATGAAGACACTTTTTATCTGAGAGCGCATTAACTACTTACAGAAGAATGAATGAATGGAGCTCCCAGAGATTGTCCCTTAGAGCTCTGCATTCATTTGCTCACTCATTAATTGAAGAAAATTGGTGGGTACATGTGCTGTGCTAAGACTGTGGACTGTGGCTAGAATGTGATGAGAAATGAGTGAGACCCCAGGAGAGAGAGTTTGGCATAAAATAGTCATTCAATTATAAACCTCTGAATCATACAAAGTACTGTATTACATTCTAGGCACTATAAAATGAGCATAATTATACAAAGGGGAAAACCATGTAGAATGTAACTTTAATACATCATACACTCTACCTGAACTGAATTTGCTATCATTAACAATTTCACTTGACTTTCTTAGAATTTAAACGGGCTTTTGAAAACATGATTTGGATATCCAGGTCCATTTAGAGAAAATGGCTAAGGAAGTCTGAATTCATGAATCCTTTTTCTCTTAAATATTCCTTGGGGTAAGAAGACGCATTCAAAATCATTCTCTTGATCTTAGAGTTTTGTTCTAAAGAGCAGGTTCTTTCATTTTTTTTGTTTGTTTATGATACTGAGATTGGCATTTCTACCAACAACAAACATGTTTAGAGTAAGAGTCGGTCCGCGGGGCTCCTTTTCATCTTTTCTTAGCTACTAAATAGAGTCTGAAGTCTGGGCTATGTGGCTTGGTGTCAGTTCAAAGCAATTGTTTCCCTCAAAAAACTATTTGCCAAATGGATAAACCAACTGTGGTACTTCCATACCATGGAATGCTGCACAGCAATAAGAAAGAACCAAAGTGTTATGCTAAGTGAGAAAAGACAGTCTCAAAAGGTCACATACCGTATGGTTCCATTTATATGATAATCTCAGAAAGACAGAACTCTAGGGTCAGAGGACAAATCAATGATTGCCAAGAGTCATGGTAGGGAAGAGAGGTGACTATAATTAAGGCTGTAAACGGTAAGTATGAGGGAGATTTGAGGAGTGATGGAACTGTTCTGATTATAATGATAGTTACATGAATCTGTACATGTGTTCAAAATCATAGAACTGTACACTAAAAGAATAAAGATCCATTTTACATTATGATTTTTAAAATCAAAGCAAAGCCAAAACAAATTTGTAAGGAAAACAAGATGTTTTCCATTGTTTGTAATATCTAACAGAACATATAAGCATAAATGAAATCAGTGCAGTATGGGAGGAAGGAATGGAAAGACAGAATCTTAGATTGTTGGATGCTCATCGATTATTAATCCAGGGTTAGCAAACGTGCTTGTGGCAGATTATATTTCTGACAATAGCTGCAATGATATGTGCCATTCAACACGTTCCTCTAGATAAGTCCGTCCAGCCTAGGGAACATGGTGAAACCCCGTCACTACAAAAATACAAAAAAAATTAGCCGTATGTGGTGGCACACACCTGTAATCCCAGCTACTGAGGAGGCTCGAGAATCACCTGAGGTTGCAATGAGCCGAGATTGCGCCACTGCACTCCAGCCTCAGTGATGGAGCCAGACCCTGTCTTAAAAAAAAAGGTCTATGTCCCTATCACATGAATTTGTGACTGCCTAGACCAAGCGAGGATGGTGGAAGCGACACTATGGGATTGCTGAGGCTAAGTCATAAAAACGCTATGCACTTCCTCCTTGTTCTCTTGGAACACTTGCTCTTAGAACCCAGCCACTCTAATGTGAGGAATTCCATGTAGGCCGTGGAAAGACCTACGTGAAAAGGAACTGAAGTTTCTGCCTACACACCTGGCTGATCTTCCAGCCAGCAGCCAGCACCAACTTGCCAGCCATGTGAGAGAGCCGTCTTAATAAGAGTCAAACTATCTGAGGCTGCATGGAACAGAGAACATGTCTGCCAAGCCCTGCCCACATTGGAAATTCATGAGCAAATTAAATAATTGTTGCTGTCCTAATCCACTAAGTTTGGTGACTTGTATAGAGCAATAGATAACTAATATGTCATCTCAAGACTCATGTTTTTACTCACTTAACAGAAACAGATCAGAGTTCCTTTTGAAAATGTGGTGTTCAGAAGAGTTCTTGGGATGGAATGAAGCTTAGAGGGCAAGAGTCCATGATTGATTAGTGAAGTCATCCCCGGACATAGTCTGAGAGATGGCACCGATGTTGTCTATTTGTCAATTGTATTAGAATTCAGCACCTTCATTTTATATAATTAAGACAGAATGCAGGCAGGGTAAGATCTGCTTAAGATCACATAGATATTTAGTACCAGAGCCAAAACCTCTAAATCAAGTCTTCTGATGTGCAGTTTTGTGTTTTTTCACTTTGCCATGTCCCTTTCCAGGGACCTGAATTCTCTGATTTCCCTGAATTCCCTGATTCCAGGGACCTGAATGACAGGACACAGAGCAGCAGATACATGCCTGCATACTTCTACTTCCCTCTCCCATGCCTGTGACAGACATCATTGACACTCTCCTAAGGTCACTGGGATGCACTTGGATGACAGATTCCAAATTGCCATGATTGATGAGAACCTGAGTGGAAATATACAAAAGCTTTAACCGATTTGTATCACGAGTGTCAGAGGAGTACGGCAAAGGTGACTCAAAGTACAAACTGTACTTTGGTATGGAAAATGCATTGTGTGTGAGCAAGAGGGAATGCTTTAGGCATGACTATTCTGTATCAAGGATGCCTGTCTGAAACCACACAGACCGACTGACTTCTCAGAATCTACTAGGGAATTGCTTCTCATGTCCTTGGGGAACTGTGCTATAGATCCTGTTAGATAATTTCCATTTAATATTTTCTTACTTATTTTGTTGTAGGTGAAAGAAAATCTGTTACTGTAGTTATGATGTTGTATGTATATAATTTGGCTTCATTTCAGACACAATAGAATTGGAATGCATACAACACATACAGGGCGGTGCTGAAATGTTGGACACTTTAGTGGCTCTGTTCTTCACGGTGTTCTTGGCATCGTCTGAGAGCAAGGTAGGCTCAGAAAAAAAAAATAGAACATTTCTAGGGTAAAACTTAAAAGCAGGATATGCAAACCTATGGCACTATGGACTACAGCGTAGCTCACTGAGTACAGCATTCAGACTCACCCAGTGTAGGACCAAGAGCAGAGCTTCTCTAAACTTGATCACAGTGAAGCAAAACACCCTGCAAAAGCAACTGTAACTAAACTCCTAGAAAAACAATGATCACTTTCTCCCCTCCTACCATTCTGACTAGTGTATGGGATGGGGTGAGGTGGGGTTATTTGCATAAAACAAGTAGCCAAGTGCATTCACTTATTTATTTGTTTGTGGAGTACCTAGTAAGTGCAAGGTGCTCTGTTAAACACTATGGGGGAACACAAAGATGAAATGGACAAGGATTTTGTCTTCAAAGGTTCTCTAGCAGGGACCCCACCATGCTCTCTTAATAGAGTAGGATTTGAGAACATGGGCCTAATGAGTCAGAAATCTAATTATCAACCGGTGGCACCCCAACAAGAGATCATGGGGCTTAATCCTTAGAAGTAGGATACATCTCTACAATTGTCTACACAAACCAGCAGGCATCAGAAATGTTAACAGCATGCCCCTTCACCTTTCTCTCTACCTCCCTTCCCTTTCTCTCTCTTTCATTATTCATGGATTTCATTATCATTAGAAAAATTGTGAATTGCTGGATCACTTAGATGCATTACTATCCTCTTATGAAACTATTCCTGATGATGAAATTCTTTTAATCAGCCCCACTTTCAGATTTTCATATAGGCTTGTCCTTTAACAAGTTTTTTTTTTTTCCAGAAAAATATGCAGCAGGTGTGGCAAAACAGAAATACAATATTCTTGGAAGTAGATTTGTTTGGATAATAATTAAACTTTCCTTTTTCTGTACCTGGACTTTCTTCTTCTAGTAATTTCTTTGTCTACATTAAATTTTCAAGAAGGTTGACGTTATCATTCTTTTAAACTCTTCAAAAGACAGTCAAATTCTTGTTACATCTTTTCAGGTTTTTTATCTTAGGAGCTGTTCATTTATATTTCCCTTAATCTTTTCTGGAATAGACTATCTCATTGCTTCCCACTGGGTTTTCCTAAATACCAGCAACTTGTTTTTCAACAAATAATCTTAACCCAACAACCACCTCTCAAAGCTTTATAACATCTGGTAAATGCTAGTGCACGGGAACAAGGCGGAAAAGAATCTAAAGAAAGAATATGGGGCCAGGATCGGTGGCTCATGCCTGTAATCCCAACAGTTTGGGAGGCCAAAGCGGGCAGATCACCTGAGGTCAGCAGATTGAGACCAGCCTGGTCAACATGGTGAAATCCCGTCTCTAATAAAAATACAAAAAATCAGCCGGGTATGGTGGCTTGCGCCTGTAATCCCAGTTACTTGGGAGGCTGAGACACAAGAATCGCTTGAATCCGGGAGGTGGAAGTTGCAGTGAGCTGACATCACACCACTGCACTCCAGCCTGGGTGACAGAGTGACTCTGTCTCAAAAGAAAGAAACTGCACTCCAGTCTGGGTGACAGAGTGGCTCTGTCTCGACAGAGAGAGAGAGAGGGAGGGAGGAAGGGGGGGAGAGAGAGAGAGACAGAGAGAGAGAGAGAGAAAGGAAGGAAGGAAGGAAGGAAGGAAAAGAAAGAGGGTTTTGGAGTTGATCCAATCTGATGTCATGCAAGGCTCTGCCAGTACCTTGGTGACTCTGATAAATTAATCTTACCAGGGCATCAGTTTGCTTATCTGTAAAATGGGAATAAAATTCACACTTCAAGGTAATTATGAGGATTAAGTACAGTATAAGAAAGCAGAGAGCATGGTCCATAATAGGCACTCTTTTAACAATTTCCCTTTGCTTCCTCCTAGAAACGACAATGATAAAGCTCAGGATTTAATCATTAAAACATAAATAGTTACAGATGCAAAACACTCATGTCCCAACTAGCTCTTCTGACACTTTGATATGCAGAATATTTGGCATTTTTCCTCTTTCTTCTTAATGGAAAAGTGCTCCTAATATTAGTAAAAATGAAAATTTTGGGGGGAAAATGATCCACAGTTTCTTTATCTCTGGATAAAGAAAATAGAAACAGCTGTTTCTATTTTTGTCACGGCCTGGCTTTTATACAAACCGGTCACATTTTCTCCACAGTCACAAACAGGGTGTGCTTATCATGGCATCACCTCTTTCAAGGGACTAATAGATTTATTCCAGGTGATAGTGAGAAGCAGCTAGAAAAGGAGGATTGGAAGGCTGCGGGGGTGTTAAAGTTATCTGATGATACTGTTCGAACCTTTCTCCGGCACAGAAACTCCACAAAGAACTCCTCTGCAGTTTTCGCTACCCAGGGCTGTTTCTTTAAATTGTTTGACGTCAGAGAAGGAATGCTATAGCAACAGTCTGTCAAACTGGAATTAACTCCGAAGAAAAATGGGGGTGGGGAGAGGAAAAATGCTCCCAGGCGGTACTGACTTTAGAGGAAGCAAATTGGATAGATGCATTTATTTTATGACATTTTAAACATAAAACACCCAGATAAATGTGAGAAAGAAAAAAAAAACTCGATTGAGATGCATGTGGTGTTTAACTCATGCAGAGAAGAGCGACTTGGCAGGGATATCTGGAAGGCCTTCCAGTTTTATCAACGACAATAGGAACAATAACTTCCAAGTATTTGGAGGCAGGCTTCGTGCAAACATTACTTCATTTAATATGCTTAGCACCTTTATCAGGCAGGTATCACTATCCTTATTTTGGCGATGACGAAACTTAAGCCCGAGACGGTACACGGTCCTACAACTAGTGATGGTAGAGCGGGGAATGTAACGCAAGGTTGTGCGACTCTGGGCTTCAGTTTACTTTCTGACATTTAGAATTCCAGAATGGGAAACCCAAACGGGACCTTTGGGGTCTTCTAGCTCTGCCCTTCGATCCTGCTCACCAGCAAACTGGCGCCTGTCAGAGCCGGAAAGGAAACTGGCCACGCCACTTAGACGGGCGCTACTTAGCAGCGTGCCCCAGCGCCGCACCAACAAGAAAACGAAACTGCCCGGGAAGGAATGTTTTTCTTCTCCTTCGGGCAGGAAACGAGAGAGAAAATAGGAAGCAGAAGCTGCGCGCGGCTCCCGCTCCCTTCGCCCCCCGCCCGGGCTGCGCGCGCTCCGAGGGTCTGCGCGCCCCCGGCACGTCCCCGCCGGGCCCGCGCGCCTCGTGCCTCGTGCCTCGCGCCTCCAGCCACGTCCCCGCCCTGGCTCCGGCGCGCCGCGGAGTTGGCTGCTGGGCGGTGCGGGACTGGGTGTGGCCGGCGGTTCTGGTTTCGGCGGTGCGCTGGGCTGCGCTCTCCCCGCGGGCTCCGAGCTCCAGGAGCTGCTGTGCGCTCAGCGGACCCCGGCAGCGCGCGGTCGACGCGGGCCCGAGCTCCCTCCAGGTAGGCGGCGAGCTCGCGAGCGGCGGCTCTTTGGTGTGCCCGGCGAAGCGCTCCTGGGCTTCTCGCAGAGACGTGGGGCGCCGCGAGCCAGTCCTGCAAAACGGGGCCCGGGTGACGGTGCGGGGCGGGATGGGTCCCTCCTGGCTCCGGGACTGAGGGCTCGGGCGGCGGACGGTGCCCGGGAGGGACGGGGAGGGCGCGCCTGGGTCGCGCTGCGCTGCTGCGCGGGAACCGGCCTCACGACCGCCGGCGCAGGCACTTCCCGGGTGGTCCAGATGGCTCGCCCGGGCCAGCGAGGAACGGTCGGCGGTCCAGGTCCTCCAGACCCCCTGGGTTTCTCGTCACTCCCCGAGGCCTCCTCCCAGGAACTCAGAGTACGAGCCCGTGCGTGCCCCCAAAATAGCGGGTATTCGGGACTGCCCAGGAGGGCTATTGGGTGGAGAGCGCTGGGAAAACTCATAAAAGTTCTACGCTGAGTACAAAATTAGTCCAGTGGTTTTGTATCTGATTTATTTTGGGAATGATATAATGTCCAGAGTTTGGGGATGGGAGGGGATTAATGAATTTTGAATACTTGTGAGTTCAGTACAAGAAAAAGTGTTTTCCTTTTCTCTCCACCTTTTGCTACTTCAGAACACAGATGATTGCCATATACTTTGATATGTATTCCTATTCGCTAAGGGAAAATTGAATTTTCAAAAGTTTAAAACCAGGCTTTCATTTGTTTATATAAGCAATACTTTGTTATTTTGCATCTCCTTGTCTTCCCTTTTCTCCCTCTCCTTCCCTTTCTCTTTCCATAGAGGATGAGGATGCATCTTTCTCCCTCTCAGCCACTGACAAAGTAGCTTGGCGTGTGGATTAGCACTTTATCGGAAAGTTTTCTTAACACGTTCAAAATTTAATTGTTGATTAGAACTTTTATTATCAGTCCATCTCAGTGTTGCAAACTGAGTTTATGACCATTAAGTACATCTTCTAGGACAGAGATAGAACACACGCTGCTTATTTAAGATGGGAGGGAAGTCATTTCTAGTCGGAGAGGAAAACGACGGATTAGGTGCATTTAAAATTGTGTGCTTTGAGTCTCTGCCATTGTTCATTTTAATACTCTTCAGTGTGGTGCTTTTGGTTTACTACTGATCCTGGGCTCTGAAAATTTGCTGTATATTTCAGTATGTGGTTTTAAAACATTTTAAGATTTTCCATGTTGCTTTTTGGTTTGTAGATGAATTTGAAACTGAAATAGAAACTTTTAAAATGTCTTATTGAACTTTGTCAACCTTCTGTATATACTTTTATGAAACTGATTAATACAGCTTTTGATACATTTAGGTTGGTTCATCTCTTTGTGGGCCTGTAGACATTATTTAGGAAGTTATTCCGAGTCATTGGCCTTTGTTAACCTGTAGAATCGTTTCTTTTAAACAATTGGCATGTAAGTATGTCAGCACATACTTTTACACTTTAAAAATAGACTCTGGGGCAATTTGAAAATTAAGAATTGGAACTAAGTGTTGGACATTTTTCTGCCCTTACCAAATGCTGCCTGAGATGGTGTGATTTCTCTTAGGCGTGTTATTGAAGTCAGCTGGCTGTGTCATCAGTTTCTTTACCTTGCTGACTATTAATCTGCATCTGTTATGGACTTATTTATTAAAATATTTCTTCTGGGCTGGGGCAGTGCTGTAAGTTATTCTTCTTATATCTCACAATAACACCCTTATCTACTTCCACAGGTAAGGAAACTGAGGTTTTAAGTAACTTGGCAGTGGTCATGTAGGCGTTAAGTAACTCAACTGGTATTCGAAGCAAGACCCCTCTGCTTCCACAGTCCGTGTTCTTTCCCCTGTGCCATATTAACTTAGTACCAGGGCATTAGGAGTGACCCTCAATTACTCATTAGCATGTGTATAAAATATCCAAGACATCCCAGAGACATGTTTGTTTTTCCAGCATGATCATTATTGTCCGTCCATGTTTTTATACAACTTCTCACATCAGCCATTCTCTTTTCACCATGCTACTCCTAGTTAAATGTCTTGTTCCAAGTTCAAAACCTCCCTTTTGCCAGGGCACAGTGTATCCTATTGATATTAACAGGTAGTGATGGTTTAATTATTTTGATAAAATAATAATGCCATTTTAATGTGGGTTCTCTAGAAAGAGAGTTGTAACTAATTTGGAAGGTTACGAACAGGATGGCAATCTGTTTTGGGATATGAGAATCCTTTATATACCTCAAATTAAACCAGGCGATATTTTGATAGATATTTCCCTCTGCAATTTATCATACTCTCTCCTGTGTCTTCAATTTGTCAGTTACTACAGAGTCATTTGCACTATTTTACAGTCTGTCTCCCATTTTAAAATAAAATTGTTTCTTGATCAGTGTTCTGCTTCAGTGACTGCCTCATTTCTTTTTATTTATTTATTTTTATAAATAGAAGCAGGATCTCACTGTGTTGCCCAGGCTGGTCTTGAACTCTTGGGCTCAAGCAATCCACCCACCTCAGCCTCCCAAAGTGTTAGGATTACAGGCGTCAGCCACTGTGTCCGGCCCTGCCTCATTTCTCTACCTCACCTTGAGGAAGCTTAGTTTTTTAACAGCACAAAAATAAATACAGGAGCAATAACCAGAAACTAATTAGTTAACTACAGGCACTGGGTAGGAACTGAGTAAACGGGAACAACAGAAGGAATGGCGTTGCTCTGAATATACCTTTTTGCATAGTTTTGAGTTTTGGAAACTGTTAGTCTTTTTTATGTTCAAAAATAAAATTAACAAGATGTGGAGATTGGGACTCCAAAACTGAATACAAACAACAACAACAAACCGTGTATTTCTGTGAATAACATAAACTCCCAGAAGAAAGAAAGAAAGAAAAAAAAAACCCAAGTAAGTTTTGAGCACAGGATTAAAGATTAAAGAACTGAAAAAATAATCTTGAACTCTGTGTACTCTGTGTAGTAGGCTATTATTTGTATGGTAGAGGTGTAGCAATTCTGAAACTATTTTGTGTGTGTTACAGGATTGAGCAAATGGGTCAATTCATTGATATTTTGGGAACTGGGATTTTCAGTGAGGAAGAAGATAACTAAAAATATGAAACAGGCCTGGCGTGGTGGCTCACACCTGTAGTCCCAGCACTTTGGGAGGCCAAGGCAGGCGGATCACAAGGTCAGGAGATCGAGACCATCTTGGCTTACACGGCGAAACCCTGTCTCTACTAAAAATACAAAAAATTAGCTGGGCGTGGTGGCAGGTGCCTGTAGTCCCAGCTACTCAGGAGGCTGAGGCAGGAGAATGGTGTGAACCCAGGAGGCGGAGCTTGCAGTGAGCCGAGATTGCGCCACTGTACTCCAGCCTGGGCGAGAGAGCGAGACTCCCATCTCGGGAAAAAAAAAAAAAAAAAAAAAAAAATTGAAACAGAAGAAGGCAATGAAGAACTCTTGATTTTGGATTGGAATTAATGGTATCAACATGAACTCATGATTAAAATATATATTCACATGTGCCTACTTGCATCTATTTGCTAGTTCTGTCTAATTAAAGGGCCCAGAAGCAGTGACATTCTAGGTAATTAATTTGGATTCAGGCAATGTTACTTCAGGCAAGTGCCACACAGTCTCAAATGATCTCTCCAGATTAACACCAAGGGGAAAATAGTAGCTTCACAGTGGAGAAGTGTGGCAGACACTACCTTAACCAAGGGATCAAAGTTAGCATCGCCAGTAGTAGCATAATCATGTTCTTCTTGCTGTGTCTGAACCGAGAACATCATTACTTTTCTGTGGTTTTTCTAAAATAACCAGAATTTAATCACAAGGAAACAGTTGGGGGACCTTTATTGAGGATTATTCTAGAAAGTAACTGCCTTGTAATCTTCAAATATGTCGGTGTCATGAACGACAAAAGGTAAGGAACTATTTCAGATTAAAGGAAGTTCAAGAGACATGGTAATTAAATACCATGCATAATCCTGGATTGGATCTTGGCTTGGAAAAAAAAAATCATTTCTCTAAGAACATTGTTAGGATATTGGCAAGATTTAAATATGGAGTAATAGTGTTGTATCAGTGTTAAATTTTCTGAATTTGATAATTGTTTTGTGATTATGTAAGATAATGCGCTTGTTCTTAGAAGATAACACAATGAATTGTTTAGGAGTAAAAGGTCAAAATGTTTTTAGCTTACTCTCAAATGGATAGACAATAATGATTCCATATATAGAGAGACTGATAAAGCAAATATGGTACAAGTTAGCAATCTAGGCGAAGGGTACAAGGGTGTTCACAGTATTACTATTTTCAAGTTTAAGATTTTTAGAATTGAAAAGTTAAAAATAAAACTTCAAACAGTAACAATGCAGCTTTGCTTCAAAAAGAAAATCTTTGAAAGACTCCATATAGGCTGCCTCTCCTCCTTATCTGCCATCTTCTTCTGAACCCACTCCAGAGAGACATTATTCCTCCTACTTCATGAAACAGTTCTTCTCCAGGTCACCAGGGATGTCAGTCTTGCCAAACTGGATCTTCAGCCACATTTGATACAGGCAACAGATAACTCCTTTCTTATCAAAATGTCTTTTCCCCTTGGCTTCTGGGACACTCGCTCTCTCTGATTTTCATCCTGCCTCATTGGCTACAGTTTCTCATTCTTATCCATCTCAGTAAATGGTACCACCATCCACCAGGTTGCTCAGGCTAAAAATTCTAAGAGTTATCCTCATTCCCCTGTTTCACTCATCCTAAATCTATTCCTTCAATAGCAAGTATTATGGGCTCTACCTTCAAAATCACTGCAGATTGGACCATCTTTTTTAAAAATTTGATTTGACCATTCCTATCACCTACACTGCCACCACCACTCTTGTGTCAAACTGTATTCTTTCCTGGCCTGGATGACTGCAGGAGCCCCCCAACTGGTTTGTCAGCTTCTACTCTCTGTCTCCCACCAGCCAGCATGAACTTTAAAAGAGGTAAATCAAAGCAGGTTATATCTCAGTCATCAGAACCCATTATTGTTAGATAAAATAAAAATGTTTTAGCCAGGCATGGTGGTGCATTTCTGTGGTCTCAGCAACATGGGAGTCTGAGGTGGGAGGATTGCTTGAGTCCAGGAGGTCAAAGTTGCAGTGAGCCATGTTTGTGCCTGATTAATAGAGTGAGACTCCATCTGAAAAGAAATCAGGAGTTTTGTTTTTTTTTTTACCATGATCAAGAGGCTATGACTGGACTCTGGGGCACCCTTCTAGTCTCCTCTGCTGCTCTCTGCTGTGCTCACTCTGTTCCAGCCTCGCCATCGTCACTGCTGTTGGTCCAGCATGTCGGGTTAGTTTCTGCCTGGGCCTTTGCTTGCTGTTCTGCCTGGAATGCTTTCTCGCAATTAAGACATGGCTCATCCTCTCATTTCATTCAGTCCTTACTTAATTTATACAAAAATAGCCTTCCTCCTCACCCTCTAACTTCTTGAAGTTCTTGCAGTTTTTTTCTTGCATACGACTTATCTGTACTTAAAATTATGATGTGCTTTCTTGTTTATCTCCTAGACAAATACAGAACAAAGCACTATGGCAATGGGAAGTTTTGTTTTGTTTACTACTGACTCTCTAGAGCCTGGAATAGGTTTGGCACATGGTCAGGACTCAGATATTTGTTGAATGAAGGAATGAATGCATGAATTAGTATTTGCTGTATCTTAGCTAATGCTGTTTCAAATATAGAAGACAGTTTCCCAAGAATCTGACAGTATTAGTGCTATGTAAGGTGTTTGGTAATGCTGCTAAAGCTTCTCTGAAAGCTAAAAAGTTACCAACTTTGAGTGTTTCACGTTGTCACCTTTCTTTTGTATGCCCTCTGGTGGAGTGATAATAATAAGCGGCAAGCGAGTAGAATAGGTCGAGAAGAAACTAAAAGGCAAGAACTTAGATCACAAACTGGATAATTAACTTAAAAAAATAGATTTGAAAATTTTAATTTTAGTTAAGCCTCCTGAATAATTATAATAAGATTAGAAAGAATGAAAAGAAAATGAGGCACAGTTAGATTTGAAGAGATATCTGGCTTAGGATGAAAAAATAACCTATTGCACACACCCAAAATGTTTGGATTACTTAAAATAATTCCTGCTTAAATATACTTCTGTCCCTTAAAGTATTTTAATATTTTTCCATCTTTGGTTCAAAGACCTCTTTCTCTCAACCGTAGTAATCATTTCAGTGAACGTTTATTGACTTTACCATGTGTCGGTTAATGTACGCAAGTGGTGAAGCCAGTGTTCAGACTCCAGCAGTAGAGGACCAGAGACAGTGCACTCAATCATCATGCTTCACTACCACCTTTGTGCTAATGTCCTGTGGATGGTACAGGGACTGGAGAATTTCCTTTAGAGCAATAGTTATGGACAGAAAAATGCTTGGTAAGTTCACAGTGTGTATTCCTCAGTTCCATTTTCCAGTATGTTTATAGAGAGCCCTTTCTTCCAGAATTGCTGAAAGATGTGTTATCTTTTTTGAAATAGGAATCACATGAAATGTTTCCACGCTCAGGTGCTACTGACTTGCTAAAATAATATAAAGTTTCTCTTAGTGTACATATTTAATACTTACGGCAGTAACAGCTTCATTGTTCCCCCACTTTTGGCTTTAGCAGGGTTTGTTCATATACTGTATAGTTATTACAAAGGAAATTTAGTATACCTTACTGGGTAAGGACAAACTTCTACTGAGATGCTTATCTTACTTGCAGTAGGAAACCTCCAAAAAAGAATTCGTTCAGAAGATATCATTATTCTTAGTATCTTTGCAAGTCAGTACTTAGAGCACTAACAGTGTCTTCTTAATAGCTGCATAATATTTCATTGTATGAATGCATCATATCTACTCTCCTATTTACATTTTAAATTTTTTGTCATATAAACAATTTGCTAATGAATATCCTTAAACATTAATTCTTAGCTATCAAAAGTGTTGGCCGGTTGCAGTGGCTCACGCCTGTAATCCCAGTACTTTGGGAGGCTGAGGTGGACAGATTACTTGGGCCCAGGAGTTCAAGACCAGCCTGGGCAACCTGGTGAAATGCCATCTCTACAAAAAAAATACAAAAATTAGCCAGGCGTGATGGTGTAAGCCTGTAGACCCAGCTACTTGGAAGGCTGGAGTAGGAAGATTGATTGAGCCTGGGAGGCAGAGGTTACCATGAGCTATGATCATGCCATTGCACTCCAGCCTGGGTGACAGAGGAGACTTTTAATTGCCTTTAAAAAAAAAAGAAAGAAAGAAAGAAAGAAAAAAAAATACATAAAATACTCTTTTTAGAAGCCTTACTGTTTCTACTCTCTTTTAGCTTGTCATGAATTTTCAGCTATGGAGAAATTGAGGAAATCTGCTTTCTTTATGGAACAGATTCTGTCAATTTCTCTATAGCTGAAAAAAGGGAGAATACTACTTTGGGAGGGACAAGATGAGGACAATGGCCCCTATGCTCAAAGAGCTAATAATCCCTAGGCTCTTATATAGAAGTTTTAATTTTTTTTTTTCTGGCAGCACTTAGCAATTGCTTGACTCAGTTTTTTTCTCCTTATTTTTATATTCAGTTTTTCAACAAACACCTTTACCCAGAAATTGTTTAAAATATGAAAATTGGTCATTAACTACTTGGTAATGTGATAAAAACCCAGTAAGGCAGCGTAAGCTGAATGAGGTTTTATGTCTAATTGGCATGTGACATAAATTATATACGTTGTGTTTAGGATAGTTAAAAAGGCTTACGGTGGCTCGTTTTCATCAGGAAATAATTTAAGACATTCTAGAATTCTGCAAATTAAAATATGTGTGTATGTATATATGTATGTGTGTACTTTTTGAGACAGAGTCTTTCTCTGTCACCCAGGCTGGAGTGCAGTGGTACAATCATGGCTCACTACAGCCTTGACTTCCTAGGCTCAAGCCATCCTTCCATCTCAGCCTCTTAAGTAACTGGGACTATAGTTGCATGCCACCGTGCTGGCGAAATTGTGTATTTAAATGGGACATGGTAGGCAGTTAATTACTTGAGGAAATTGAAATTTGTCAACAAGGGATCTTAGTTATCTGCATTACTTATTAAATGGGGCTCTAGGGAAGCTGTTGAGAGATAAACAAACAAACATAAAAACAAACAAAACAAAAAAAACCACCCTGAAAAATGTGATCTCCTTGCCATGTGATCTAAAAAACAAGAAAACTTAGTATTTAAAAATTTTAAACTTAGATATTAGTTTTCATGGTTTGTGTTAACCTTTACTATGGAAGTTAAAATTTATGAACAAGAGATTTCATTTGGTTCACTAATTACTGAGTGTATCATCAGGGAAACTTTTTTGGGGGGAGAAAAAATGAAAAAAACCACAGAGACTCTTTGCAGTAAGACATAAAGAAGGTAGAGATATGTTAGTATGTAAATTTCATTCATGTTTATGTGTTGACTCATTTTTTTAATGCAAAAAAATCTCCACAAAGGTTTTAGAAATGATGATGAGACAGATTATGAGAGGATACTGAAGAATTGGGGGGATTGTGTGTTCCCTTAAGGCATTGAAGAGCAGTCTTGGTATATCTGATAGAGAATTTGTAGGATAAAAACATCAGTAGGAAAATCAGCAGTAGAACAAAACTAAATGTGACTAAATGTAACTAAAAATGAATATTCTGTTCAAACTGCATGGTAGAGATAAGACCCTTTGAATGATAGATTCTGAGAACATTAGTAGTAGGGGTAGAGAATTGGGGATGGGATGGAATCCCAAATAACTTGAGTTATTAATTAACTGCTAATCTAACCTGAGACAGTAATTGTATAATATTTTGGTAAATAAAGTGTGATCCTGAGGTAGCAGAGATGGATACCAGCTCATCTCAGAACAATATCACTGTAAGTACGCTTGCTCGTTAACTAAAACTTCTAAATTTTATCTTATAGGTAGGCTTTATGGCTTTGTTAAGATAAATGAAATCTACAGTGAAAGACGCTGGATGCTGTATTCTATTTCTACTTATTATTGGTAACTTTGAGATATTTTATCTTTTTTTTTTTTTTTTTCCTGAGACAGAGTCTCACTCAGTCACCCAGGCTGGAGTGCAATGGTGAGATCTTGGCTCACTGCAACCTCTTTCTCCCAGGCTCAAACGATTCTCAAGCCTCCCCAGTAGCTGGCATCACAGGTGGACACACCAGTCCTTGCTAATTTTTGTATTTTTAGTAGAGATGGGGTTTCACCATGTTGGCCAGGCTGGTCTTGAACTCCTGACCTCAGGTGATCCAACTGCCTCAGCCTCCCAAAGTGCTGGGATTACAGGCGTGAGCCACCGTGCCCAGCCATATATTTTACTTTTATTAAAGCTGTGAGCATATGGAATTGTAGCTACCTTTCCATGACTATGTTAATTGCACAAGTTACATTTTGTCCTATGTAGCTGAGTTAGCAAATAAGCTAGATGGTAATGCTTGTGAAGCACTCATAAACATTTGTTGGATGAAATTCTGATATCCCCAGTTGTCATATTCTAACCCTTTAATGGTGGGATTGATTTTTAAAATTTTTGTATGTAACCAAGAGTAATATATAACCAAGTCTGGTAAATTTAAAGGGTTGTTTCTGGTAAAACAAAAGCGAGTTATGTGACTTTAAAGTGATACAAGACTGCCAGGTATGGTGGATCACACCTTTCATCCCAGCTACTCAGGAGGCTGAGGTGGGAAGACAACCTGAGCTCAGGATGTCAAGACAAGCCTAGGCAACCTAATAAGGACCCTATCTCTAAAAAAAATTTTTTTAAATTAGCTCGGCACGGTGGTGCATACCTGTAGTTCCAGCAACTTGGTAGGCTGAGGTCGGAGATCGTTTGAGCCACTGAGTTCAAGGCTGCAGTGGTGAGCAAGGATGGCAGTGCCACTGTGCTTTAACCTGGACCACAGAAAAAGACGCATCTCTTAAAAAAAAAAGTGACATAGGACTGTGTGACTTGGTAACACAGAGATAACCACACGTGGTCGTTAAAAAAAATCCAAGAGATGATAATGCTTGAGTGGTCATGTAAGAAAAGACAGGCTAAGTGTATGATTTAAAATTTACATAATCATAATTTATGTTTTTAATATTTAGTTCACAAAATCTTAGAGTACTAAAACCAAGAGGCTCCTCTTAGAGAAGGTAGTTTTAGGACTAAGTAAAAGGAAATGCCCTGCTATTTTACAGAGCTGATGGTAAATTTATAGAACTTGTTACTTTAAGAAGTAGTACAGGAGAAAATATAAGAATACTAAAAATGGGTTCAGTGAATTCATGGACAATAGTTTCAAAACATATTGTGTAAAATTTAAGAGAAATCCTTAGTATGTTGAGTTCAGCCACATTCTCATAAACATTTGGTTTCAATGATGTGACACTTTAAATACAAGTTCTGTCATAGCACTTATGCTCTAATATGATTATAGTGATGAGCCCCATAATGATGTTTCAGTCAGCTGGGTGCAGTGGCTCACACCTGTAATCCCAGCGCTTTGGGAGGCCGAGGCAGGTGGATCGAAACCAGGTCAGGAGTTCGAAACCAGCCTGAACAACATGGTGAAACCCCATCTTTACTAAAATACAAAAATTAGCCAGGCTTGGTGGTGGGCACCTGTAATCTCAGCTACTCGGGAGGCTGAGGCAGGAGAATCGCTTGAACCCAGGAGGCGGAGTTTGCAGTGAGCTGAGATCACACCACTGCACTCCAGCCTGGGCAACAACAGTGAAACTCCATCTCAAGAAAAAAAAAGGATGTTTCAGTCATTGAGTGGACTGTATATAGGGTGATGGTCCCATAAGATAATAATATCTTTTTTTTTTTTTTTTTTTTTTTTTTCTGAGACGGAGTCTCTATCACTCAGGCTGGAGTGCAATAGCGCGATTTCGGCTCACTGCAACCTCCGCCTCCTGGGTTCAAACTATTCTCCTGCCGCAGCCTCCCAAGTAGCTGGGATTACAGGTGCCGGCCACCAAGCCTGGCTGATTTTTGTTTGTTTGTTTGTTTGTTTGTTTGCTTTTGTATTTTTAGTAGAGACACGGTTTCACCATGTTGGCCAGGCTGGTCTCAAACTCCTGACCTCAGGTGGTCCACCTGCCTTGGCCTCCCAAAGTGCTGGAATTACAAGCATGAGCCACCATGCCTGGCTATACCATGTTTTTACTATTCTTTCTATGTTTAGATATGTTTAGATACACAAATATTTACCATGGTGTTAAAATTGCCTGCAGTATTGAGTATGCAGTACAGGTTAGTAACCCAGGAGCAATAGGCTATATGCTATAGAGCCTAGGTGTATAGTAGGCAATACCATCTAAGTTTGTGTAAGGACACCCTTTGAATTTTGCACAGTGATGACATTGCCTAAGGATGTGTTTCTCAGAGCATATTCCCATCGTTAAGTGATGCATGGCTGTATTGTTACTTACCTGTTTTTCCAATGGATGAATGTTTCTGATGGGGTGGGTTTCTATGCCTAGCACAGGGTAGGTGTTTAATACATGTTTGTTGAGTGGAAGAATGAATCACATGATGATTTAGATTGACAGTTGGTCAGAATAATACTCATTTCTTACGTACTTTTAGGAGTATAGGTGAAAATAATAGGAATAATGCAGAAGAAAATCCTTTTGAAAACTTTCCCACAGTGTTGACTGGAAGAGTTTAAACGTATTCATTTAAAGCTGCTATTGTCTCTCTCCCTCCCTCTCTATAGATACATATCTAGATCTATAGCTCTAGATATCTACAGATCTAGATACAGGAATTTTTATAAAATACACTGAAAGAATAGAAACATCAACACTATACTTAAGACATGTACTCTGCATTAGGTTTTAATTCCATAAATTCCTATTCATTTTTTATTTTTATGCATGAAATTTTACTGGGTAATGGAATTTACCATCCCTGTTAAGATTCAGCATTGATGACATATCCTGTTCAATGTCATAAGCCCTAATTATTAACCCCAAATGGACCCATTTATGGGAGAAAGAACTTGTTTTTCTTCTTGGTCAGTTTGCGCCTGTACCAACTGATCACATCGTGCTTGTTCAGAAAACGTAATCACAAGTTCTTTCAAAAATAATGAAACATGTAAAAGTCAGCTGGCATTTCAGAATCTAAGTCCCTTTTTAATTCCCAAAATACATGAAACACTTTTCTTGGTGAGTATTTTCTCATGTACTTTGCTACTTTAACAAAGATTAATTCTTTTAAGCCTTAATTTTTTAAAAAATGGCTCAAGTGTCTCTTTTTTTAGGTGGCATGAATATTTCAAGATAAAAGAAGACAGCTTGGTTCCTAACTAAGCCTGTCCTTCCCGACCTTGGTATTTATTTTATTCTTATGGTTCTTTAAAGTAAGACCAATGGAGGTATAGCTGCTCCCTGAAAAATCACAGTTCTGTTTGATGCATTGTTTCCATCAAGGAAAGAGAAGATAATACCTGAAATAGGTCAAGGAATTAATTGTTAATGATTTCTGTGTACAAGTGTTTTAAGTTGGGAGCGTTGCAAAAATTGCAATTTATATAGGAACTTCCTTGCCTTTTCTGATGCCATTCTTCAGAAAAAAAATTCAAAATCTTATCACAATTCAGATATGGGAAATTATTTTGCTTTGTTTTAAAATGAACTAAGAACGAGAATAGTTTTTTAAAAATCTATATTCCTTTTAATGTATACATCAAAGAAAAAAACTGAGACAAGCCTCAATCATTTTGTGAGGTTTATTTGCCAAAGTTAAGGATGTGTGCCTGGGAGACAGGTCTATGCCTATCTTTGAAGATGATTTTGAAGGCTTCAATATTTAAAGGAGAAAGGGCAGCATGTTGGGAAATATGCAGTTTTCATGTGGGAAGTGGGTAGGGGAAAATATCATTCATCCCTTTGTTTAGATCAGGAAATCTGTATTTTTACATAAGACAACATAGACAAATAGGGCAGAGGAAGCAATCAGATATACATTTGTCTGAGGTGAGCGAAGGGATGATTTTGAGTCCTGTCCTGTGTCCCACACCTGTGAAGATAAGCTATCAATTGACATTGCCATGGTGAGCTTCAGCGGAACTGCTTTAGGGTAGAGATCTTGGGGCCCATAAGGATTTCTTTGTGGGGCAAAGTGTGAGGGAGATATGTAGCTTTTCATCTTTGCAGCCATCTTATTTAGGAACCAAAATGGGAGGCAGGTTTGCATGACCCAGCTTGACTTTTCCTTTAGGCTTAGTGAGTCTGGGGTTCCAAGATTTATTTTCCTTTCACAGATGTCTTTATGTTTAAGTATTTAGATGTTTTATCTGATTAGGAAGATTATAAGTGCCAGTTTAGTGATTTTGGGGAAGTGATTAATGCATGAACACACGTTCTTGAACTTTCCTCCAATCACACGATCTTAAACTGCTTGTGTAAATAAGAGCTTAGACCAGTGGATCTCAAACTCTAGAGAGCTTCAGACTCACCATGAAGACTTACTAAAACACAGATTGCTGGGCTCTACCCTCAGGGTTTCTGAGTCTGTAGTCCTGGGAAGGGATTTATGAATTTGCATTTCTAACAAGTTTCTACGTGATGCTGATGCTGCTGGTCCCCACACTGTGAGAACCATAGATTGAAACTGTTTGGTTCAATTAGTGATTATCAACCCTGGTTCCGCCCTTACACACTTGAAGAGTCAAGGCCTTAGGGTGGGTATGGGCCACAGTGGCAGGTGCTGCTGATGCGGTGGGGCAAGTATTTAAATCTTCCAGGATGTGGATGTAGTTTGAGAAAGCCCTTCAAATGATTAGTTGTTTTCTTCCTATTCTCTCTCCCCCTTTGAAACCACTCTCCTCTACCCCTCAGTACGAGAGTCCTGGTGCAAATGAAACAGCGCTCATGGATTGTTTTAGTCCTTTCCCAGAAAATAAAACACAGCCTTTACCAAGTTGCCCCATTGCTTCTTAAGGAGTTCAGTAGAGGAAGAAGTAGTTAAATTGCAATATAACTGAGGTGCGAAGGCCAGGAAAGGACTTCCTTCTGGTTATTTCTTTTTCCATTTTTGTTTAGAGCACTATAGTATTAGATCCGTCGATTAATCACTGTAGATAGTAGCCTGAGTAGTGTTCATGGTTATAGCTTTTTCATGTATTTCCCTTGCTGGGCCAAATTGACTTAAATTTCCAAAGACATTAAAAAATGTGTATTATTTAATTCCCAAAACAATCCCGTGGGGTAGAGATCCCCACTGTGCAGATGAAGGAATTGAGGCTTAGAGTAAAGAATTTCTGGGGTCACACTGTAAGTAGTCATCTCTGGCTCCTTTAGGTTGTGTGAACTTGGCTAAGGTCCATAACCTCCATGTGTAAAGTTTCCTTATCTGTGGAATGAGAATGATACTGGTACCTACCTTCTGAGGTTGTTTTGAGAACTAAATAAAGAGTTACTGCACAGAGTTGTATACATACACGTAATAAATGCTCAATAAATGTTATCTCTTGGTTGGCTAACTCCTAGTTAGTACTTTTGAAGTTCAGGGGTAATCCTGCCTTTTCTTTTTTTTTTTTTTTTTTGAGATGGGGTCTCACTCTGTCGCCCAAGCTAGGGTACAGTGGCACAATCGTAGCTCACTGCAGCCTTGACCTCTAGGGCTCGAATGATCGTCCCGCCTCGACCTCCCAAAGCACTGGGATTGCAGGCAAACACCACCACACCTGGGTGATTAAAAAAATTTTTTTTGTAGAGATGGATACCTGCCATGTAGCCGGGCTGGTCTTGAACTCCTGGCCTCAAGTGATCTGCCCACCTTAGCTTCCCAAAGTGCTGGGATTATGGGCATGAGCCACTGTGCCTGGCCTATCCTGCCTTTGTGCCAGGTGATCCTCCTCATATGTATTACAGGTCAGTCTCTTAACTATTTAGAAACACCAAATACTCTTGAAAACTACAGGTTTTTTTTTTTTTTTTTTTTTTTTCCTTTTCATAAATCATTTAGTGGCAAAACCTTATATGACCTAAACTCATTTGGTGGCACAGTGTGACCTGAACTGTAATAACGTGAAGCTATCGCTTAGTCTGTTTTTGTTTTTTGGAGATAAACTTGCTCTGTTGCCAATCAGGAGTGCAGTGGTGCAATCTTCCGCTTACTTCAACCTCCGCCTCCCAGGTTCAAGCGATTCTTAATGCCTCAGCTTCCCAAGTAGCTGGGACTGCAGACTCACGCCACCATGCCCTGCTGATTTTTGTATTTTTAGTAGAGACGAGGTTTTACCATGTTGGCTAGGCTGGTCTTGAACTCCTGGCCTCAAGTGATCTGCCCACCTTGGCCTCCCAAAGTGCTGGGGTTATAGGTTCTTAGTCTGTTTTTTTTCCTACCTCGTATGAGCATGCTTTACATTTTGCTGCAGAAATGTTAATTCTTGACTCTGTGGGTGCTGCTCTGGGGTCTGGTTGTGGTGTTACGCCAACACAATGAACATCCCTTTCTAAAACCTGGGAACTTCCAAATTCTGAAATATATCTGGCCCTAGGGTTTAGGGTAATGGATTATGGGCCTATGTGTGTATGTGTTTATACGTCTGTCTTCCCTTTTAGACTGTAAACTCCTTGAGACCTGGGCCTCAGATTTATTCATATGTAGCCCCAGTTCCTGGCACATTCAGTAAATATTTGGTGAGAGAGTAAACCCTACTAGGACATAACAGTTAGGTGAAGGGAAATAGACTGGAGAGGAGTGCCTTGTTTATTTCCTGGAACACAAAACAGCCTGCCTTCAGTTCACAAGAGGTTGAACTATTTTACTTTAGGGGTATTTTAAAATGCTCAATGTGATGAGTAATTTGGTAGCAAAACAAAAAACAAGATTTAAAAAAGTTAATGCCGTATGCTACAATTTCAGCATCTGCGACTTCTATTTTCCTCTCTTATCCACTTGTACACATGCAGCTGTAGGGTTTTGACTAACTTCCTGAGAAAGCAAGCCACGTGGAGATGTCTGTGTATGAAATACTTGGGGTGGGTGGGCATGTGTGTTTTAAAATGTCTTGGTTCAAAAAAAAAACATAAAAGCTTTAAATATTGTACCTGATTCATTATGGTTTTTAAAAATTATTTTATAAAGTATAAGAAATATAAATTTGTATTGCAAAAAGAAAAGTAGCATATTAGAAAATTTATAACAAATTTAAAATTATGAATAGACTTCTAGAGAAGCAAAAGTAGTTTATACTTACTTTTATTTTATTTTATTTTATTTTATTTTGAGATGGAGTTTCACTCTCATTGCCCAGGCTGGAGTGCAATGGCATGATCTCAACTCCCCGCAACCTCCGCCTCCTGGATTCAAGCGATTCTCCTGCCTTAGCCTCCCGAGTAGCTGGGATTATAGGCATGTGCCTGGCTAATTTTGTATTTTTAGTAGAGATGGGGTTTCTCCATGTTGGTCAGGCTGGTCTTGAACTCCCAACCTCAGGTGATCCGCCTGCCTGGCCTCCCAAAGTGCTGAGATTATAGGCATGAGCCACTGCATCAGGCCTATACTTACATTTTTTAAGTACAAATTAAAGTAACATTTTTTATGGCTTATATGAGCTTTCATGATCAGTATGAAACAGTAGCTAGGAAATACTTGTATTTTCTTGTCTTGTGCAGATTAAAATGTGTTCACTAACACAGCAATATAATTGTACAGCCTGCATAATGCCTTGCTTCAGTAAAAGTTCTGTGGACATTCTAAGACATGGAATGAGAAGGCCATTTGAATTATGCAAGTGTATTTTTTCCATTTTATTTAACAGATTGGCTTGGATACAATGGCTCATTAGTATCTTTTGATATTTGTAACTGGTACAGCTGAACTCTTAAAAGATAACTGATATGCTGCTTTCTGCTCAATAACGCTTTCACTATGTGATAGTTATTTAAAATGTGTTAAATGAATCGAATATTCGTGTTGAAACAGTGCTTAATCAAGAAGTTACGGTGACAAAATAAGAGCACTGTGTTTATGAAACAATTTCTATTTAATTATTGGTTTAAAATTGCCTTAGTCAGCGATGTTAATGCCGCTTTGAAGATTGTGATAAGCAGCTCCAATGTGATCTTGAGCAAAAATCACTATTGGTTGAAATTCGTTGACGATTACACTGTGCCCTTCTGTGTTTTTTTTTTGTTTGTTTTGTTTGTTTTGTTTTGTTTTGTTTTTTTATAAAAGAAAGGGATGGTATGTGTATCTCATATTCCTCTTTAGCTTTGCTTCCTCCCAAGAGGGAAGTTTCCTAACTAGCTTGATGAAGATAGAACCCTGGACACATAAATCAATATTTAAATGAATGGAGGAGAAGGACCCATAAAGGTAAAAAGAAGGAATAATTAAGTACAAGGGTAATCGGAGAAGTATGGGTTCATGAAAGCCTCAGGAATAAAATTTCAATAAGAAGGGAGGATCATTAGATTGAGCAAAGAGGTCTTAAGATGCCCTTTGAAAAGAGGCCGTATGGGTGGTAAACAACCTGGGTTTCAGAGTCATAAGGTTGGATTCAAATCTGAACTCTGCCTCTAATCTTAAGCAAGTTATTTAACCTCCCTAAGCTTCATTTTCTTTTTTCTTTATTTTTATTTTATTGTTCCCAGTGGACTTCAGGTGCAAGAGTTGGATAAATTATTAATATGCTCACCTTTGATTCCTATAGCACTTGCTTTTATATATTTATGTTTGCTTGCTTATTTTGTTTGTTTATTTTTAAGAGACAGGGTCTCATTCTGCTGCCCAGGCTGGAGTACAGTGGTACAGTCATAGCTCACTGCAGCCTTGAACTCCTGGGTTCAAGCCATCCTCTTTTCCTCGGCCTTTGGAGTAGCTGGGACTACAGGCGTCCACCACTCCCCTGCATCCAGCTTGTGTGCATTCTTTTTTCCTTCCTTCCTTCCTTCCTTCCTTCCTTCCTTCCTTCCTTCCTTCCTTCCTTCCTTCCTTCCTTCCTTCCTTCCTCCTTCCCTTCCCTTCCCTTCCCTTCCTTCTTTTCTTTCTTGCTTTCTCTTGCTTCCCTGCTTTCTTGCTTTCTTTCTCCTTCCTTCATCCCCTCCCCTCCCCTCCCTCCCTCCCTCCCTCCCTCCCTCCCTCCTTCCTTCCTTCCTTCCTTCCTTCCTTCCTTCCTTCCTTCCTTCCTTCCTTCCTTCCTTCCTTCCTTCCTTCCTTCCTTCCTCTTTCCCTCTTTCTTTCCTTCTTTGACAAGAGTCTTGCCCTGTTGCCCAGGCTGGAGTGGAATGGTGTGATCTCGGCTCACTGCAACCTCTGCCTCCCAGGTTCAAGCGATTCTCATGCCTCAGCCTCCCAAGTATCTGTAACTACAGGCACACACCACCACATCTGGCTCATTTTTGTGTTTTTAGTAGAGACAGGGTTTCACCACATTGGCCAGGTTGGTCTCAAACTCCTGGCCTCAAGCGATCTTCCCACCTCGACTTCCCAAAGCGCTGGGATTACAGGTGTGGAGCCACTGCGCCTGGCCCATTGTGTGCATTCTTGTATGTATCATTTAGTTGTTGTTGTTTTTTGAGTTTTGTAAAAGGGGTATGATGCCAGTATGTGTCTCCTGGAATTTGCTTTTTTTCTCCCAAGATTATTTTAAAGATCCATCTATGTTGCATGTAACTGTAGTTCATTTGTTTTCACCGCTGTATAATAATTTACTGTGAAAGCACTACAGTGATCCATTCTCCTGTCAGTGGGCATTGGTGTTCCAGTTTATTGTTATTATAAGTAGTGCTGTATGAACACTGTTAAATCCTGTGCACATGTACTATAGATTCCTTAGGGCTTATATATCCAGAAGCAGAATTGAACTGTCAGGTTGAAAGGTACATGTGTTGTCACCTTTGTTAGATGTTGCCAAATTGCTTCCCCAAGAGTTGCCCCATGGAATTTGTCCCATTTCTACAACCTTGCCAACCCTTGGTTGAGATATAAAATGTTTTTAATCTAATAGGCATGAAATTCTATCTTATTTTAATTTGCATTTCCCTGATTCCTGAGGTCGAGTGTCTTTTCATTTGTATGTGGTCATCTGCAGCTTTTCCTGCTGTGGTTTGCCAGTTCATATTTTTGCACATTTTCCTATTGGATTGTTAGTCTTTTTAATGATTCATTTGAAGTAATTACTTTTAAAAATCTAGATGCTAATTCAGTATTTGAATTTTAGCTTACAGCTATCTTTTCTCAGTCTGTGACTTTTTTTTTTTTTTTTGGTGTTTTGTTCTTTTGAGGTATCTGTGTTCTCATCATAGATACCTTGTATTTACCCAACTGAAGCTGTTTGCTCCCCCCTCCCCCGGCCTTTAGAGACAGGGTCTCTTTTTGTTTCCCAGATTTGAGTGCAGTGGTGTGATTGTAGCTCACTGCAGCTTCAAATTCCTGTGCTCAAGCGATCCCCCCACTCAGCCTCTTGAGTGGCTGAGACTAGAAGCATGGACCACCATGCCCAGCTGGAAGCTGCTAGCTCTTATAGTTGATCTTTTCTCATCTCCCCAGTTTTCTCATATGTAGGGATAATTATAAAAATCGTCAGCAGCGGATGTGTCTGTGTGGTGGGGCTGGAGGATATAGCTGGTCATTGAACTGTTAGTAAGCCTTTGGGGAGATTCTGCTCCCCTATGATGAAAGCTTTTTTTTTTTTTTTTTTTTTAATAGCATGCTTGATGCCTCTTTGTCTTCATCTTTGGGGCTCATTTATCAGGTCTGTGTTATTGGGAGAAGTCCCACTCAATTTTCTGTTTTGCATGTAACTAGTGTAGATGAAAAACTTTCTGTCTGTAATCACTTCCTATTTTTGTCATTAATTCAGGAAAAGTCTGATCAGTCAAATTATTTTTTTGGTTTACTCCCTTCTCAGATTGGGATCTTGATTATTTTAAACTTTAAATAAGGAACACTGAATTAATTGATGCTGCAGTTAGTCCGCCTGGCTAAGACCCAATGGAGGATTTCTTCAGTAGTGGGTAACTGTCTTGCCAATCCCCCCCTCCCTCCACTTTTCATATTTTTGTTTTCCTCACATCACAAAGCTTTAGACATCCTTTTGCCACTTCCGTGATTTCTGTTTCTTATTAAACTGTGGATGTAAAGGAACTGCAGGAGGGCAAGTGGTTAGATGACTTTCTTTTCTACTGTCAAAGTGTGTCGCTAAAGAGCTTCCCTTTCCTGAATTTACCCATGCTTTAGATAAACAGCCTGAGGGAGCTACTTACTAAACTATACCTGATGTAATAGTATTGTTTCCAAGAGTTAAAAATTTTTATAGTCATATTATGTACACACATTTCAACACACACACAACACAGTTTGGCCACTTTGGATCCTTACCTTCAAAATGTATTTACTAGGACTTGCCATATTAGGCTTCACCTGGGGCATCCTGTGGCCTCGTTTTACCCTCATCAGCCTTTAGGCTTGTCTGAGAGTAGTTTATAATCTATTGGTCTATGCTAGATTCATGCTTTATTGGTATTCTCAGGAATCCAACAGTTGTTGGCTGAGAAGAAAAGATCACCAAAAAAATCTGTGTAATCAGAATGTTCTTCCTCCCAAGTGACAAAATGAATCAGTTGTGTTTTTTTTAAGGAGTGAAAAGTTAGTTCCTCCTTTTAGCAGCAAAAAGGAAAGGGGAAAAAAGGGCAGCTTTGACATTTCTTTTCAGACATCCAAAGAAAGGTTGCGGTTGTCTGGCACAGGCATCACAAGGGTTCTGATTTTGCAGCTTAGCAACATTTCTCAGACAGCCCCTTGCCTTACAACTACGCTCCCTCTCCATCATGCCTGCCCAAACATAGCTGGAGCCTGCTGGACATGAGGTTTGAGAACTCAGAATTTCATGTGAGAAAGTGGGGTCATGTGTAGGCAGTTCTCTTTAAAAGTCCTTGATGAAGGGACGAAAAAGGACTGTAAGTGGTGGTGCAATGTGGAGTCAAGGAATTTTTTCTTTTTTCTTTTTCTTTTTAAGGGAGAGACTTGGGCGTGTTTAACTGCTGATGGAAAAGACCCATTTGAAAGTGAAAAGTTCCCCCACAGATTGTCTGCTGGATGAGAGTGAGGGATTATAACTGTATAGTGGACAAATTAAGCTGTTAACAGCTGAACACACTGAGGAATCTTAGCTTCTCTGATAGTGGCACAAAGAAACATTAAGTTCATCCTGATGTGCTGTAGTATGAAGTCCACAGCATCACCTGGAAGGATTCTTGCCAAATATATTGAACCTAAATATAATCTAGCCAGTAGATCTAACCCCCTTCCAGTTTACAAGCAATCAGTATAGAAGATAAACAAGTTAAACAGTAGTACCATAGGAAGTAAACAGAATGGGGTACATCCTGTAAGACAAGTGATTTAGTCTTTTTTCCTTTTTTTTTTTTTTTTTAATTGAGACAGAGTCTCTCTTCACCCAGGCTGGAGTGTAGTGGTGCAATCTCGGCTCACTGCAGCCTCTGCCTCCTGGGTTCAAGTGATTCTCCTGCCTCAATTTCCCAAGCAGCTGGGATTACAGACACATGCCATGATGCCTGGCTAAATTTTTTGTATTTTTAGTAGAGATGGGGTTTCGCCATATTGGTCAGGCTGGTCTCGAACTCCTGGCCTCAAGTGAGCCACCCACCTTGGCCTCTCAAACTGCTGGGATTACAAGTGTGAGCACCTGCACCTGGCTGATGATTTAGTCTCTCTAATAAGTCAATGTCAGAAAGTGCAAAAGAGTAGGCAAGAGATGGATTCTTCTAGATGGTGGCACAAGAGACATAACTAAATGTATTATGTAGTTCTTAATTGGATCTGGATTTGCACAAATCAGATGTAAAAAGACATTGGTCAAAGAGTTGGGGAAATTTGAAAATCTCCTGGGTTTTAGATATTAAATAATTTCTGTTAATTTTGGTAGTTATGATAATGGTATTGTGGTTTGGTAGATATTTTTAGAGATGTATAGTGAAGTATTTAGGGCTAAAATGTCTTGATGTCTATAATTGACTTTAAAATACTTCAGCAGAAACAAAAGATAAAGCAAATACAGCAAAAAAAGTTAATATTTTTTAAATCTATGTGATGAATATTAGGTTGTTCAGTCTTTGTGTTAGAAAATTTTATTAATAAAAAGACTAAAAAGAAAAAAATGCATGAGATTGAATATACTGGAAGTGTAAGAGTGAGAGTTAAATCACTGGTGGTTAAAAGGTGAGAGTTTAAATCACTGGTGGAAGGGCTGGGCATGGTGGCTCATGCCTATAATTTTAGCACTTTGGGAGGCCAAAGTGGGAGGACTAATTGAGGCTAGGAGTTCAAGCCCAGCCTGGGCAACATAGCAATACACTATATCTCAAAAAAAAAAAAGAAAAATTAGCCAGGTGTGATAATGCATGCCTGTAGTCCCAGCTACTGGGGGAGGCTGAGGTGGAAAAATTGGGTGATCTCAGGAGTTTGAGGTTACAGTGAGGTATGATTGTGCCGCTGCACTCCAGCCTGGTTGACAGAGTGACACCCTGTCTCAGAATGAATCAATGAATGAATGAATAATAAATAAATCGCCAGTGGAGGAATTGGCCCAAACAGGAGAGAAGTCAGCTATTCTATTATAATTTAAAGGAAGGACTGGGTACAGTGACTTATACCTATAATCCAAGCACTTTGGAAAGCTGAGGTGGGGGGATCGCTTGAGCCCAGGAGTTTGAGACAAGCCTGGGCAACATGGCAACCCTGTCTCTATCGAAAAAGAAAATCAGCAGGGCGTGGTGGTTCCCGCCTGTGGGCCCAGCTACTTGGGAGGCTGAGGCTGGAGGATTGCTTGAGCCTGGGAGGTTGAGGTTGCAGTTCACCACCACTGCACTCTAGCCTGGGCAGCAGAGTGAGACCTTGTCTGTCTGTGTCTGTGTCTGTCTGTCTGTCTCTCTCTGTCTCATTCACACACACAAGGAAGATGAGGAATATGCTGAGTCAGTTATGTATCTATAGCTTTGTATAGTAGTGGAAAATTGAAAAAGTTCATGTCTGATGGCTTCTACTTTATGATATAGATGGCAAGGTCATGTGCTGCAAGAGGGCTTGTGAGAAGGTCAAAATTTTGGAAAGATTGCAAATGAATTTAAATATTTGATAGCAAAAGCAGAAGCAGTGCATACAAAGCTGTGTAGGGTTGCCAGGTAGTTTTGAGGGCCCAGTTGAGATTGGTGATGTGAATTTGTAGTAGACTGATATGCCCCATTGTTTGTCTTTCTCAATCAATGTTTGGCCACTTGAGTGCTCGCTGAAAGAAAGTAGGTAGCTGATTTCATCCAGGGTTTTGCTTTTGCTGTTGAGTGTGACAAGATGGAAGGGCAGGCAGTCTGGGGTACTGTGAAAAGGCTTGAAGTGCTGGACCTAGAATGCCTGATGAAGTACTGGATGAAGCTTGGTTAAGAAGTGATGAGCCACAAACTCACTATTTTCCACATTGGACCCCTCATCTTTTTTCTTGTGAAGCCTGTATCCATGACTGCAAAGGGCCTGGGATCTTTACCTACTTACAAGTGAATAAATGAGTCTGTTATTGTTTCATGAGACTCCTTGGTCAGACACAAAAGATTTTATTATTCACGGGGAGTAGCATGGTGTGATCCTGCTTTGTGTTGATTGCCTATGTTCCCCAGTGCCCACAGGGTGACACAGGTAGGCCCACATGGATGCTGCACATGCACTGGATTTGCATCACAGCCTAGAGACACTGAGCTTGGGGGTTTTACCCCTTTTACAGTAAATAGAAGTCATTCTGCTCTTTGTCTCCTGAGGAGACATTGTCTTATTCCTTGAGGTTGCATGTTGCAAAACAATCCTGAGAGATGGCCCAAGTAACAGCCACTAGGGACTTGTATTCTTGGCATTCCAGCCAGAATGTGCAGGAAGGGCCAGGGTCTGTGACAGATTGCCTCTCCCGTCATCCCATCAGTGCCCCATCCACAGAGTGATGGTGGTGAGGGAACTGCTTTTTGTTTCCCATTTCTCTTCATGGTACCTCCATCCTTAGGGGCACTCAGCCTGGAAATTCTCATTCATTTGGTACAGATCATAGTCTGTCCCAAGTAACTCTTACTACAGGTAGCTCCTGCTTTAGAAGGTCACTGGTATGTGTGTGTGGCTTTGGGAAGGACAGCAGTGGGATGGGTAACAGGTAATTTTTAATATGCTTAAAAGTTCTGAGACCCAGGCTGGGCTCAGCGGCTCGTGCCTGTAGTCCTGGTGCTTTGGGAGGCTGGGGTAGGAGGGTCGCTTGAACCCAGGAGTTCAGGACCAGCCTGGGCAATATAGCTAGAACCCCATCTCTACAAATAATAACAATAATGGTAATAATAATAACTGCAAATTTTTAAAAAGTTCCGAGGCCCGTTGATAGTTCTTTCTAGTATGTTAGCAACTTAGTAGGAGGGGTGTAAACGAGTTCTGCTTACCCCAAATTTTTTGGGACCCTAAAAATAAAGAGCTATCAAAATCAATCAGAGTTCTAGGACTTTTGGGCCGGGGATATCTCAGGAACCGTCAGCAAGGGCAGCTAAGGTTGTGACTTTAAAGAGCCTGCATGCTGCTTGTCTTCAGTTCAGCAGAATGGTATTCCAGACCGGCTGTAATCTGTCCAGTCGGGCCCTCTCTGAGATGCACACTAAATTGTTCGACAGTCAAACTTTATCAGGGAATGGTGAGGACTCATAAATAAAAGATGGAAACTTTGGATAAACAGAGAAATACGCCACAGTATTAAATTGGAAATGGAATATTAGAATGATTTTAGTTCTTCTGGAACTGTTTTATACCTTAATGCCATTCCAATCAATCCCCATACATTTATTTTTTAATTGGACAAAATAAATACATAGTGAATTCTGAAAGAATAAATAGATGCTGGTTTCTTTTTCTTTTTCTTTTTTTGTCTGAACATAATAAACAGATGTTTCTACCATGGTTGATGTGATTGTAGGATAGACACCAAAAACAAATTCTCTCTCATGAGGGGAATCAATCTTTTATGGGAATTTGAACTTAGGACAGTCATTTTGGGCTACAATCTTGACCCAAAAAGATATAAGCTTGGGTTTTGTACTTAGGGGAGCAGAAAAAGTCATTCTGTAGAAAGAAAAAAACCAAGGAAGAGAAAAGAGACCAGGGAGAAAGAATACTCCCAGTTTCTAGCCTCTAGTGTCCTTTAGAGGCAGTGATATTCCTGTCTTCTGGTTCTCGGATTCATCCTAAATCCTTAGAATGAATATTCCTTTATTTGTTAAGCTATTTCAGGTTGCTTCATTTACTGGAGACCAAAGTATCTTAAGTGATGGGGATACGACAAAGAATAAAGCAAACAGAGACCCCGCCTCAAGGAACTTTACATCTCCTTTTTTTTTTTTTTTTTTTTAAAGACAGAGTCTCGCTCTGTCACCCAGGCTGGAGTGCAATGGTGTGATCTCAGCTCACTGCAGCCTCCACCTCCCAAGTTCAAGCAATTCTTGTGCCTCAGCTTCCTGAGTAACTGGGGTTACAGTCATGTGCCATCACACCTGGCTAATTTTTGTATTTTTGGTAGAGTCGAGGTTTCACCATGTTGCCCGGGCTGGTCTTGAATTCCTGGCCTCAAGCGATCCACCCACCTCGGCCTCCCAAAGTGATGGGATTACAGGCGTGAGCCACCACGCCCGGCCCTTTACATCTTATCAGAAGGAAAGAGATCACAAATAAGTAAATACTTGCTGATGGTGTTGAGTCTTATAGTGAAAAACAAGACAGGGTAAGAGGAGCGTGTTTGGGTGCATGTGTGCTATCAGCAAAGGTCCCGCTGAGAAGATCGCATTTGAGCAGATATAAGGGAGCAAGGGATTAAAATATCAGGGACAAGATCTATCCAAGCAGAGGCAGGAGCAAATGCAAAGACACTGAGACTGGGGCCTGCTTAGCGTGTTCAAGGAACATCAGAGAGGTCTTTGAACAACTGGAAGAGAGAGAGTGTGAGAGTGATAGATGAGGTCAGAGGGGGGGTGTGTGTCTGTGTGTGTATGTAATGATACAGGGCTCTGTGGGTCAAAATAGAGTTTAGTGGAGTGGAAAACCTTTGGAGGATTTAAAGTGACTTGTATTTTCAAAGGATCTCTAGTTGCTCTAATTAGACCAGAGAGTAGTCGAGGGCAGTAGGAAGGAGACCAGGTGAGAGATGATCAAGGTGGTGTGGACCCAGACAGTAGAAGTGGAGGAGATCAGAGTTAGAACCTGGATAATTTTTAAAGGAATAACTGACATGATTTGCAAATGGATTCGATGAGGAGGGTATGATTAAAACAGGACTGCTCCCAGATTTTTAGCTTAAACTATTGTAAGTAAAGATGGACTTGCCATTTCCTGAGATGGGGAAGGCTTGGGGGTGAGGTGGGGTTCAGTTTTGAGGTACTCTTTGAGGTACCAATCCAGACATCCAAGTGGGGAAGTCTCTTGGTGTCTTCTGAACTATTGTAAAATATTTCTCACTGGACTCCATTCTGGTGCCAGTTCCGCATAATTCAGCCTTGAATACTACAACTTGCAATTTCTCCTCCATCGTCTGATCGTGTTCTTATATAAAACCCTTCAGTAAATAACCTCAATCTGTATTTACTAAGCATCTTTAAATTCCCTTAATAACTGACTACCTCCGTTGAATTTCAGAAGGTCCAAAAAGAAGTTATATGTCAGTGTTGTAAAACTAGATGAAGATGTAAATACAGAACTGAATCTTTCTCTTGTTCTCTGTTTTTTAACAGCTGTTTTCACTCATTAGCTCCTGAGGTAAACAAATTGAAAAAATGAGTGAACTGGAACAGTTGAGGCAAGAAGCAGAACAACTGCGGAATCAGATTCAGGTAAAACCTTTTCATTTCGGAATGTTAACACTTATTTACAGGAATCTACAAAATTTGCCTATTTATCAGTCTATATTAAATGATTTCGAAGGCTAGAAATGGTCTTTTTTCTCTCACATGTGAAGTAAGAACTAAGGTCTATTTGTGTTTATCATGTCTCGAAATAACTCTTCAAAATTCATTGCAAACAAGTACCTATGTAGAAGAATGACCTCTATGAAAGACAGACATAATTCTCTCTTGATTTACATGGCTAGAATCATAGATTTTTGGTACAAAACAATAATGTAGATAGTGTCACAATGTAATACACTAGGAAAATATTAATCTGTACATTAGATTGCAGAAAATCATTAGGCTGGGCACAGTGGCTCATGTCTGTAATCCCAGCACTTTGGGAGGCTGAAGCAGGTGGATCACCTGAAGTCAGGAGTTCAAGACCAGCCTGGCCGACATGGTGAAACTCCGTCTCTACTAAAAATAGAAAAATTAGCCGGGCGTGGCGGCATGCACCTATAATCCCAGCTACTTGGGAGGCTGAGGCAGGAGAATCACTTGAACCCGGGAGGCGGAGTTTGCAATAAGCTGAGCTCGTGCCGCTGCACTCCAGCCTGGGTGACAGAGCGAGACTCTGTCTCAGAAAAACAAAACAAAACTATTAGTGGCAGAATCAAAACATGTCTGACACCTTTTACTCTTGGAATCAACTCAAAACAGTAAGGATAAGAAACAACTACAAACTCCATCTTTAACAAAATTAAAAGACACTAGATCTTCAAAGCATAATAGGATGGGGAGGAGTTGCCAAATGCAGTGAAGCAGCAGCACGTGGAGATGCTCTGAGAGGAGGCGTCTGCGTGGGGAGCACTCTCTAAGAGACAGCACCACGGTCCCTTCTTTGGAACAATGGGAACAGATGCTTCCTTGGGCTTCATTAGCACTGAGAAATATCAAGGAAGGCAGAGCTAAAAATGAAAGGATATAGACATGCCATCTTGTAGGAAGCCTGGTGGTAAGCAGGGTGGAGGAAAGAGGCTTTGAGTTGTGAGTAGCCTGGCAGCTGCCTCCTCCTTTTCCCAGAGAAAAGTAAAGGCTAAAGCAACGTACAAGGGTAAGCAGGGAGAATCTCATAACTTGGAACACAGCTGCGGCTTTTCCCAGTTTGAACCTCTTGCAATAGCTGTTTCTGAAGAATTTATCTAATTTAAAAGTGAAGAGTAGGCTGGGTGCAGTGGCTCACGCCTGTAGTCCCAGCACTTTGGAAGGCTGAGGTGGGAGGTTTGCTTGAGACCAGGAGTTCAAGACCAGCCTGGGCAACATAAGGAGACTCATTAAACATTAAACAGAAAAACATTAGCCGGGTGTGGTGGTTTGCGCCTGTAGTCCCAGCTGCTCGGGAGGCGGAGGCGGGAGGATTGCTTGAGTCCAGGAGTTTGAGGCTGCAGTGAACCATGAACACACCACTGCATTCTAACTGGACAAAAGAGCAAGACCCCGTCTCCAAAAATCAAATCAAATCTCTACAAAAATGATACAAGAAGAGAGAAGAAAGGATTAGGAAAAACGGGGATGAATGAAGAACATTCACCAGAAAAGTGTTGATTCTGAGTGAAGTCATAACCAGACAGACTTATTGCCAGGAATTCAAGAAAGTTAATTATTTCGATGTGAGTAAGAATTATGAGTTGAAACCTTAGGTATCTGAATGAGTTGAAACCTTAGGTATCTGAGCAAATTTCAGAACAAAGGAGAGATTTGTTTTGCCTGGGATACTCACAGAAGGCTTTGCAGGCTCGTCTCTGAATTCGATGTTACTGCACCCACTAGAAGGAATTTCTGCCTTGTCTACTTTGTGTCACTTACTCCAGATGCTGAACAGGAGCAGCTGATTGGCTAAACCACGTGGCCACATGCCCATCCTCACACCGACTCTGTGAAGTCGATGGTGTTACTTCATTTAATAGTTCAGGAAGCTGAGGCTCAGTGAGATTAAATAAATTGCCAAGGTAACAGATCCAGGATTCAGACCAGGTGTGTTTTGCTAGAGCTTAAAGTGGGTTCTCCCAATCTTAGTTACTAATGTCCTTTCCTGTGACCTGTGCTGTAGCCATGCTAGTCTGGTTCCCTGAACAGGCATTACTCTTTCTCATCTGTTACCTTTTATCAAATTGTTCCCTTGGCCTGGAGTTATACTACCTCTGAGCCAATTTTGCTCTAATTCTGTTGAGTCCTAATCTTCCAAGAGCCCTCCACTTGGATTTATCATGTTTTTTTTTTTTTTTTTTTTTTTTTTTTTTTTTTTTTTTTTATTGAGATGGAGTCTCACTCTGTCACCCGGGCTGGAGTGCAGTGGTGTGATCTCGGTTCACTGTAACCTCTGCCTCCCAGGTTCAAGCGATTCTCCTGCCTCAGCCTCCTGAGGAGCTGGGTCTACAGGCGCACACCACCATGCCCAGCTAATTTTGTATTTTTAGTAGAAACGGGGTTTCACTATGTTGGCCAGGGTGGTCTTGATCTCTTAACCTTGTGATCTGCCTGCCTTGGCCTCCCAAAGTGTTGGGATTACAGGTGTGAGCTCTCGCGTCTGGCCAAGTTTCTTAACTTCACTGATGATCAGTATCTTTGCTGTGAAGCAAGAGTACCAGTACCCCACTTTATATGTTTCTGCAGAGGATTAAGTGAAATAACACATAGAGGACTTAGTCTACTGCCAGCAAGTGGCAGATTTTTACTCGTGCAGCATGTTGGACTTCTGTTATAGAGCTGATCACGGTCTGCCTTGTGTTGTAGTTCCTTGTGCACGTTTACCCCTACTGTTTGTAGCTAAATGGATAATTTTGTGTCTTAATCATCTTCATATCTCACTAGCATCCCAAGCACAATGTCGTGGGCGCAGGTGCTCACCAAATCATCTCCTCCCGTGATTTCAAGTAACCACATATATGTGAAATACTACATACTTTTCTTAGTTTAATTGTCACACTATATTTAAAAATCTTTCCGGCCGGGTGCGGTGCTCACACCTGTAATCCCAGCACTTTGGGGGGCTGAGGTGGGTGGATCACGAGGTCAGGAGATCGAAACCATCCTGGCTAACACGATGAAACCCCGTCTCTACTAAAAATAAAAAATAAAAAATTAGCCAGGAGTGGTGGCAGGCGCCTGTAGTCCCAGCTACTCTGGAGGCTGAGGCAGGAGAATGGCATGAACCCGGGAGGCGGAGCTTGCAGTGAGCCGAGATCACGCCACTGCACTCCACCCTGGGCAACAAAGCGAGACTCCGTCTCAAAAAAAAAAAACAAAACTTTCCTTTCTTCCTCCTCCCATCCAGAAATATGATCTATATTTTTACCTTACTATGGTATAAATACATGGTATAATATATATTTATTATGTGTTGTAGTAGATTATTTGTTTTAAATTTTAAAAAATGCAAATAGAGAAAACATTTTGTTTTCTTGTGTAATTGTTATGTCTTTGATTTGGAAAAAAGTATGTATCATCTTTCTCTTGCACAAAGATCTTACCAGATTTTGTGTTTCTTGTGGTGCTGGACAGTACGAATTCAGCCTTTAATTGGGAATACTTTATATTCTGGTTTTTTTGTTTGTTTTGTTTTGCTTTCTTTTTTTTTTTTTTTTCTCAGAGACAGGGTCTCACTGTTTGCCCAGGCTTGTCTAAAACTCCTGGGCTCAAGCAGTGCTTCCCCCTCAGCCTCCCAAAGTGCTGGGATTCTAGGCATGAGCCATCATGCCTGGCCTTATATTCTGTTTTATAATGGATAATAGTGTTCATAAGAGAGAGTTCTCAGTGTAAATAGAATCTTTGCATAATGTAATTTTGCACAGAACCACTGCTAACATATTTGTAGAATTCTTGTGTTCCAACATGATAATTTTTGTTACCAATTTTCACTGTAGTTCAGTAATTTCCATTTGCAGTTTTTAAATTGTGTTACTAATATTAATGTAAGCTCAATGAGGGCAGAGATTTTTGGTGTCTGTTGGTGCCTAGAATAGTGCCTGACACATAGTGTTCAACCAAGTTTTTTTAACAACTAACTAAATTTAAAAAGATAGTCTAAACAATGATACTTCATTTTCATGAAGCTTGAAGTCAAAGAACCTTTTTTAAGAATTTGGTCTTCAACTCTACCATTTTTGGAACATGGTCCAGGCCCATCACTGTCATTTCTGGAAACTCTTCATTATAGGAAAGTGGGCTACATTATTCCTTACCAGATGAGGTCTTTAAACCCACAATTTGGCTAAGAATGAAAAAATAAAATCATATGTTTTGTGCCACTGCTTGTGAACACCCTTACTTAGAAATATTCTAAGTGGTTATAAATAGGTTGAAAGGGCAGCCAGAAAGATCATGTCCGCCATCCAGTGTTTGCTGTGAGCTGAAACAGGCATTTTTCCCTTGGCTGACTGGAGCAAGTTGTCCATTTGGGACATTTAGTCAGCAAACATTGTGTGCCTTCTCCTTGCCCAGGAGTATGCAAGTACTTAAAACACTGTATAGGAAAAAAAAAATTGAAGAGGATACTACTGTAACCTTTGTGGAAAAAAGTTTCAGTCTAGCAGAAAGGATTTAATTGCATTTCTTATTTTTCTATGTGTATAAATCCTCTAAATTTGTTAACTGATAAATTTTTAAAAAACTGATTAAGTTTGGTTTAAAACTTTTTTTGTTTATTAAATATCTCTTTGCAGTCTTTAATTTTTTGTTAATTTCTGCTTCACCATCTTCCTTTTGATAATCCTTTTCAGTTTATATAAAAATTTGAGGTCTCTCAAATTTTTATTGACATCTCTCAGATTTTGTTCAGAAGAGGCAAATCCATAGAGAAATAAAGTAAATTAGTGATTGTTAAGGGCTGTGAGAGAAAAAGGAATTAGGAGATACGGGGTTTCTTTTTTGGGGTGATGTAAATGTTCTGTAATTAGTGGTGATGGTTACACAACATCGTGATACTAAAAACCACTGGATTATATGCCTTAAAATGGTTAAAATGGTTCGATTTAGGTTATATGGTTTTTATGTTAAAACATTTTTTAAAGATTATGTGGTATAGTGAAAAGTAAATTAGCAAATCTACATTTTCAAAAAAAGTATCACTGTAGTCATTCCACAGGTTTCTAAATGCATTATAATCATCCTTCTTTACTTCAGGATGCTCGGAAAGCATGTAATGATGCAACGCTTGTTCAGGTAAAGTTTTGTTTTTCTTTATTTCATTTTGGTAACTCATAAAATAATTTGACATTGAGGCAAATGACAGATCCTTGTATTAGTACTTAATTGAAAAAAGTTAAATGAAATCTCGTGTAAAAGCACTTTATAATTTGCCAAATGCTATACAGTGCGAGTGCTTTTTAAAATATATTGTTAAAATAGACATCTATGGAAAAATAAATGCTATACAAATATACCAACTATACCAACATGGTGAAACCTCATCTCTACTAAAAATACAAAAAGTTATCTGGGCATAATCCCAGCTAGTCGGGAGGTTGAGGCAGGAGAATTACTTGAACCCGGGAGGCAGAGGTTGCAGTGAGCCAAGATTGCACCATTGCACTCCAGCCTGGGCGACAGAGTGAGACGCCGTCTCAAAGAAAAAAAAAAAAATTATATATATATATGTACATATATATATGTATGCATAAGTATACACACACACACACGTGTATATATATAGATTCAAGGCCAAGCATGGTGGCTCATGCCTGTAATCCCAGTACTTTGGGAGGCTGAGGTGGGAGGATCACTTGGGGTCAGGAGTTTGAGGCCAGCCTGGCCAACATGGTGAAACCCTGTCTCTACTAGAAAAAAAATCAGCTGGGCCTGGTGGTGCCTGCCTGTAATCCTAGCTACTTGGTAGGCTGAGGCAGGATAATCGCTTGAACCTGGTAGGCAGATTTTACAATGAGCCAAGATCACACCACTGCATTCCAGCCTAGGACACAGAGTAAGACTCTGTCTCAAAAAAAAAAAAAAAGGATTATGTATATTTATGTATGTATATATGTATATATAGATTCATATAGTTTATGCTTCTTTTTAAATAGTTTCTGATTCTTTTTGGTATACCCGAATTAAGTGGTTTTTTTCCTTGTGAAAACTCGTAGGTTGGGAATGATATTAAGAGGGGTTAAGAAAACTAATATTTTAAAAATCTTTGGAAGGCTTCATGTTTAATTAATATTGATAATTATTATTAAGGAAGTATTTTATGTGCTTTACAAATATAAAATTGGCTTTCTTACAGTTAAAATTATAAATGTTTACTGTGATCATTTGCTACTAGATTTTTATTTGTGGCTGGCTTTTTATTAAAGCATAGAGGTTTATCTATTTTTAGTTAACAGTCTGCAGAAGGCATTCTTATTATATATTTATATATATTATTTATAATAGCACATAGGATTATTTTAAACTAATCATAATTTTCATGAACATATTGATCCCATAACGGCTCTGTGGAATTATATCTATTAAATTTCTTCGATTACTATAAATGTACTTTATGTTTGTTTTTTTCACTCCTCACTGTTTCTAGTTCAAGTTGTCTCATGAACCATGACTAAGGTAAAGAATAACATTTTTGTTGCTTTCAAAAGATTACATCAAATATGGACTCCGTGGGTCGAATACAAATGCGAACAAGACGTACACTGAGGGGCCACCTAGCTAAAATCTATGCTATGCACTGGGGATACGATTCCAGGTTTGTACCTGTCATTACCTGTCATTTTTAAACTGTCTCAGAATTATTTTCATTAAGGACTATCATTTGCATTTTCTTTGTTTAAAAAGAGTATATTCATGAAGCATTTGCAGAAAATGCATCTCAGATGAAGGAACATGTTGCTTTCACTAAGAATATTAATTGACTCTTTAAAAGTTAAAAAATTTTTAATATGGAATCCAGGACAACTGTTTAGAAGAGGATTCCTTTTCTTTGCAGTGGGACATTGCAGACATTCTGTGTTTTTTAAATATGCTCAAAGCATTTTTCTTGTGTATTAACTTTGAGATTTCAGTTAATAAGCAAATATTTATTCAACACCTTCTATGTGCAAGTTATTGGTTATTGCTATAGGTACTTAATACATAAATTTGCAAATAATGGAAATTACACCAAACAAAGTTATTTCTATTGAATACATCTTTTACTCCCTTGACCCCATCACAGAAAGGCGTGTACTTGAATGTGCAAGCTGACCGTCTGCAGGTGCAGGGGCACACGCACAGCTGCCACCTGGCCTGCAGTTACATAGATTGCTCATCACTGTCATTCACTATGTGTATAAGGCTACAGTGCAGCCTGTGCTTTTTCCATTGTCTGGCAATAGCAGGTGTGTCTGCTGCCACAGTGATTTACTTGTTCCTTTGATTTGGTTAATCTTAATGGGAAATGCCTAAACCGAGAAACTTCTGTTTTTTAATAGAAGTTGCACGTTTATTCTCTTCTCCCAGGAGACACTAAAATTGTAAAGTAGAAGAAGCCTCAATTGTTGCTCTAATTGGGATACTTGACCACAATAATATCGACATGTCATAAAAGTATACAATTGACAACTGACATAATGTCTTCATCTTTTTCTTTCTTTCTTTTTTTTTTTTTTTTTTTTTGAGACAGGGTTTCACTCTTATTGCCCAGGCTGAAGTGCAATGGGCGATATCGGCTCACTGCAACCTCTGCCTCCCAGGTTCAATGGCTTCTCCTGCCTTAGCCTCCCAAGTAGCTGGGATTACAGCATCCACAACCATGCCTGACTAATTTTTCTATTTTTAGTAGAGAGGGGGTTTCACCATGTTAGCCAGCCTGGTCTTGAACTCCTGCCCCTCAGGTGATCCAACCGCCTCAGCCTCCCAAAGTGCTGGGATTAATCAGGTGTGAGCTACCGCGCCTGGCCGAATATCTTACTCTTTTTCTTAAAGGAGTTTAAGATAAAAATAGTTTACCTGTTGATAAAGCAAATTTTTAATTCAAAATATAATAACATGAAACAGTGTTTATGGTTCTTGCTTTCCTTAAACATTTTCTCAAGACTGTTAATCTTCATAGAAAACTGAAAGTATCACCCAGGAACCTATCTCACATAGTCTTCCCACCCATCGTATTGTCAGTCCATTACTTAATGTTCTCCTTAACTCTTATGCTGATGATGGCAATTGATTTCTAAAGAATTTTCTTGGCCGGGCGCGGTGGCTCAAGCCTGTAATCCCAGCACTTTGGGATGCCGAGACGGGCAGATCACGAGGTCAGGAGATCGAGACCATCCTGGCTAACACGGTGAAACCCTGTCTCTACTAAAAATACAAAAAACTAGCCGGGCGAGGTGGCGGGCGCCTGTAGTCCCAGCTACTCCGGAGGCTGAGGCAGGAGAATGGCGTGAAACCGGGAGGCGGAGCTTGCAGTGAGCTGAGATCTGGCCACTGCACTCCAGCCCGGGCTACAGAGTAAGACTCCGTCTCAAAAAAAAAAAAATAAATAAAAATAAAAATAAAAATAAAAAAAGAATTTTCTTTAGATTCCATCCTATACGCCACTATCAGATAGATCTTCCCTTTTGTAAAACCTTGTAGTGATTGCTACCTGAGAACCTGATAAATTTATTTACCTCTAGGGAAGGTAAATAACTGGGTGGCTGATGATAGACCCAGGAAGGGGCCTTTTAAATTTTTTTCTGTATATCCTTTTTTATTTTTTGAATTTTACACCATGGTGAAAAATAAAAATTCCAAACAAGGCTGGGCGTGGTGGTTTATACCTGTAATCCTAGAACTTTGGGAGGCCAAGCAGGTGGATCACTTGAGGTCAAGAGTTCGAGACCAGCCTGGCCAACATGGTGAGATCCCATCTTACCAGTTGTGGTGGTGTGCACCTGTTAGGCCAGCCATTCGGGAGGCTGAGGCAGGAGAATCACTTGAACCTGAGAGACAGAGGTTGCAGTGAGCTGAGATCACGCCATTGGACTCCAGCCTGGGTGACACAGTGAGACTCTGTCTCAAAAAAAAAAAAAAAAAAAAAAATCCAAACAAAACGAATTTAGTGGCTAAAATTACTTAGGAGTTCATACTCTAGCTTAACAAAGCTTTCTGCAGTTTAAGCCCAGTCTGCTTTTCTCACCTTATTTTTCCTTTTTCTCACAAACTCTGTACTACTGGAAGACTCACAATTTCTGAAACACTCACTGTGTTTTTCTACCTGTCATTGATCTTAAAGCTTTCTCCTAAAATACAGCCTTTTCTCTGTCTTTAGCTCTCAACATTTTCTTTCAAGACTCATTCTCTTTTGATTAACTCAACTAGCCATTGTTCCTCCTTTACTCTCCTGTGGTATTTATTTTATACCCCTCTTCTGACAGTTTTTACTTATTTGATTTAATATAAATATGAGTAAATGTCTTATCTTCACCAGATGGTAGAGGCCTCAAGAGCAGGAGATGTATCCTGCATTGTACCTCTAGTACTGTCATATTCTCAGGCTCTCAATTGGTGTTTTTAGATTGGATGAAGTATGGTTGTTAGGCTACTATGTACATTCTTGTCATTAAATTTAAGTAAGTCAGTAAGTACTAAACCAGTCAGCTAATATCCCTCCAAATCTTGTATAACTAAAATGTTGTTATGACAAAAAAGTTTAATCATAGCCAGACATTTTTAGTCAGTTGCTAAATTTTATTTTATGAAATATGTTCAAAATTTTTGGCATGCAGCATACATTTTTTAAAAGTTGGAAGAACATATTTTGGTATCAAGTTTTTAATTATAAAGATTGTATTTTTTTCTGAATTATTCTACATTAATGCAATGCATAACCAATTTAAGCTGTTTTTTCCCTCTAAGTGTCAAATTATTTTTGTGTTTGTTCCTCTAGGCTGCTAGTCAGTGCTTCCCAAGATGGAAAATTAATTATTTGGGATAGCTATACAACAAATAAGGTAGAATTTCTTCATAATTATTTTTAAATAACCTTATATTTGTTTGGCTGTTTACCAGTTCTTTCCTTTATTCTTTTACCTCAAACTTAAATTGCTTCCTGGGATAAATTTATTATAGTTTATTTTAATCTAGTTCTTCTCTTTTGTCTTAGTGTTTGCTTTTAATGTTTAACCCTTTTTTATTTCCAAAGATGACTTTGTGTTTTACTAGAGTGCTCATATTTAATTTATGAATATTAGAAAAAGTACCATTATACATGTACTAATAAATGATTTTTTAAAATCCCCATTTCCTAATGTGACAAAGACCCAGAGATTGTAATTTCTAGTTGTGGATAAGTTAGATGGCTAGTGTGAAGCTCTTCTTTGGCCCACTCCAGGCATTGATTTGTGCTTCTGGACTGCTTAGAAGATACAGTAGATTGGAGGCAAATGACAACTTGTTTAGATCTCTTGGGGGTAACAGACTGTGGATGGTCCTAATACATCCACTGGAAGGAATCCCCAGTTTAAAATTGTTGAGTGGTAGTGAAAAAGCTTCAAGAATACTTTGATAAGTTTAAGACCTTTATACTCTGTGTATACATATTAGTATTTTTATTAAACATTTGAAAATACCATTTTGTGAAATAAACAATAGCTTCAACCCGATTGAGATTTTAAAGCAGGCTAAGACAGTTTTGTAATATAATAGTTTTTCTTTATTAATCATCATTAAGCATGTTATCTTTCAACTATATTTTCATAAAACCAAAAAATGTATTTTAAGCATATTATTTTAGGTTAAGTGAGAGCATAGTAGTAATCCTGCCATGTGTTGATTCCCTGTATGGACTGTTTAGCCGTGGTATTCTCATACACCTTACTTTTTTCCATCTGACTTTCAAATTATTGGTGTTAGGGTAATAAGGCAGCAGATAGCGTTGTGACCAGATCAATGCAAAACTATCACCATTGTTTGAATGAGAGCCCAGAATAAGGGCCTATTAATAGAGGGATGCTAGTGTCATCTTTTCATAGAAGACTCATGTAATCGACTCTGAGACTTGCTAATTATCTCCCTAGTTCTTGTTCAGAGTTATGTTTGAGGAATTTTGAGCACTATTACAAAAATGAAAATTCTATTAAAACCTTTAACATTTTACACTTAATTTTTCAAATGGCAATATATTAACATTGAAACTTCTTTATGTTCTTTATTAAGAGAATTATTTCCAAGAAGAGCACTTTTTGACTCATGATTTGATAATACAAAATAATAGGCATTTTAATGTGCATTAGCATTTTATTTTTCATGGTTCACTTTCTCAAGCCATTATTTTATTTGACTTATCTTTCTTAGATGTATTTAATTTTTAGTAATATTTACTTCATTGTAAATGGGTTTATGCAATAGATGATGGTTTTTGTAATCTGAGTGATGTGTGACTGGTGTGTGCCCTACAGATGCATGCTATTCCTTTGAGGTCCTCCTGGGTGATGACCTGTGCTTATGCTCCCTCTGGTAATTATGTTGCCTGTGGAGGCTTGGACAACATCTGCTCTATATATAACTTAAAGACCAGAGAGGGAAATGTGAGAGTGAGCCGAGAGTTGCCGGGTCACACAGGTGAGCTTCCTTAAATATTCTTTCCCACCACACGTGATTCCTTGTGTAGAATGTGCTGATCAAGGTCAAATAACAGATTGTGCTCGGCTGGCTAAAGGATGCGGATTAATCGGGTGGGAAAAGAAATTATTATGAACCAAAGGAAACATTAACTTTTTATAGTCATACAAACAATCATAATTTTGTTTTTCTTTCAAAAATAGCTGTATTGTTTTTGTAAAAATGATAAGTTTATGGCACAAAATTCAAACTCATGAAAAATAAAGCAAATAAAATGTTCTCCATTTTCTGCTGCCATATAACCATTATGGGATTGTGGCATCTGTACTCAATTATATAGTTGAGAGTATGCATTAAGGTGCATTAGTGAAATACTTTTCACCATGATAGTGTATTGCTTTGTTTGCCAGTGTGCCCATCATAGTTCAGTAGTGTAGTATTGGGTTAATGGTGTTAATTAGGAATTTATTGCCACTGATCTGGCATCCATCCATCTGAATTTTTAACCATACTATTTGACCTTGCTTTTATAAAATCTCTAGAATGGTGTTTTCCTGACATTTCCGTGTTTTGAAACACTGATGAATGCTGAGCATTCAAATGCCACATCTTTCATAAAGTCTTCACTGTTGTTCTTTTGATTTCTCACGATATTTTTTTTTTAATATTTTTTATTTGAAAAAAAATTTTTTTTTTTTTTTTTTTTTTTTTTTTTTTTTTTGAGACGGAGTCTTGCTCTGTCACCCAGGCTGGAGTGCAGTGGCCGGATCTCAGCTCACTGCAAGCTCCGCCTCCCGGGTTTACGCCGTTCTCCTGCCTCAGCCTCCCGAGTAGCTGGGACTACAGGCGCCCGCCACCTCGCCCGGCTAGTTTTTTTTTTTTTTTTTTTTTTGTATTTTTTAGTAGAGACGGGGTTTCACCGTGTTAGCCGGGATCGTCTCTCGATCTCCTGGCCTCGTGATCCGCCCATCTCGGCCTCCCAAAGTGCTGGGATTACAGGCTTGAGCCACCGCGCCCGGCCGAAAAAAAATTTTTTTAACCGCTCCTTGCAGAGCAGGGCTAAATCACAGGCGGTGCGCCCAGTGGCGTCCTCTCACAGTATTTTAAAAGTATTTCTCCAGGGTGCTTAACACAGTCGGCCATAGATTATAGTTCTTCCCAAGGTAATTGTCTTAGGTGGCAGGGGCTGTGTCTTGCTCAGTTTGGTAGCTTTCAGAGTACCCAGCACAATGTCATTAACACGGTAAATGCCTAAGAATGGTTTGTTGATAACATTTAATTTATAGACAGTGTAGGATTTGAAGTAACTAAAAGTAGAACTATGTTGTTGCCCAAGCATTCTATTTTTAACAATATGTATTGCTATTTCATATGGTAGCTGAGTTATTCAATCAGTGATAACCTAAAATTTGCTACTCTTTATGCTGTAGGGTACTTGTCCTGCTGTCGTTTTTTAGATGACAGCCAAATTGTTACAAGTTCAGGAGACACAACTTGGTAAGTTTATTTCAAAAGCACACTGATTATGGGTGTGAGGGTGGTAGCAGGAACTGACATAAGAAGAGGTCATTGTCATTAAGTGTTGTATTTTATTTTTAATTACAGTGCTTTATGGGACATCGAAACTGCCCAGCAGACCACCACATTCACTGGGCATTCTGGAGATGTGATGAGTCTTTCTCTGAGTCCTGACATGAGGACTTTTGTTTCTGGTGCTTGTGATGCCTCTTCCAAATTATGGGATATTCGAGATGGAATGTGTAGACAGTCTTTCACGGGACATGTCTCAGATATTAATGCTGTCAGTGTAAGTGAATAGCATTTCCAGAGAAAATTTATTATGCATTTAAAATATTGAGCTCTGTGGCATGATTTTAACAACAAATTGCCTTCAAGGATTCTTATAAATAATGTGCTCTCATAACTTTGAATCTCCAAGTAATAAGCGTTTTTGATTTTTTAAAAAAGAAAGCTTCAATTCGTAGTCCTAGATCTTTTTTATTATTGTTGGATTTTGTTGTTGTTGTTGTTGTTTGATTTTTTGAGACAGTCTTGCTCTGTCATCCAGGCTGGATTACAACAGCACAGTCATGGCTCACTGTGGCCTCGACCTCCTGGGCTCAAGCAATCCTCCCACCTCAGTCTCCTGGTAGCTAGGATTACAGGCACACACCACCATACACGGCCAATTTTTGTATTTTTTTATAGAGATGGAGTTTTGCCATGTTGTCCAGGCCGGTCTCGAACTCCTGAGCTGAAGCAATCCTCCTGCCTCAGCCTCCCAAAGTGTTGGGATTACAGGCATGAGCCATTGTTCCTGGCAACCTAGGTTTTTAATTGCTGGTGAATATCACTTTTTTTTTTTTTTTCAAAATAGAGGGAGGGATTATCATGAGTAAACAAGCAGATCATGGATGTTCTAACAGTGAATTTAGATGAGAAAAAAGTGTCGTATCTCTGGGACCAAAGCAAACAACTCAGAGAGAACAATAAGGATGAAAACAGCAGCTGATGAGTGTGGAGTATAGCTTTTGAAGGCAGTGCAGCCCGGGACTAATCTTAGTTCTGCTGCCGTCAAGCACCTGTGTGACGCTAGTCATGCTGTCTAATCTTCGTGAACCTAAGATTCTTCAGTTTTTAAAATAGGGATAATACCACCTACATCAGAGAATGGTGTGGAGACTAAATTAGGTATTAGATGCTCAGTAAATGGTATAAATAATAATAATTATTATTATTTAGAGACAGGGTCTCACTTGGTTGCCCAGGCTACAGGGCAGTGGCATGGTCATATCTCACAGCAGCCTTGAACTCCTAGGCTCAAGTGATCTTCCTGCCTCAACCTCAGGAGTACTGGGACTGCAGGCACTCACCACCACAGCTGGCTGGTTTTTGTTTGTTTGTTTGTTTTTAAATCTTTGGTAGAGGCAGAGTCTCATTATGTTGCCCAGGCTGCTCTTGAACTCCTGGGCTCAGCAGTCCTCCCACCTCAGCCTCCCAAAGTGCTGGGATTACGAGGCATGAGCTACCATGCCTCGCTGGTATCAATTATTTATAAGCTACTTCATATTTTATAAAACTACCTAAACAGATAACCATAAATAGATTAAGCCAGGTAAAAAGTACTCAGTATATAAGAGGATAAGCTAGTCATAGGTGTCTGTAAATTAGGATAAAGTGAAAATAACATTTTGAATGACAATCAAAATGATTATGAAATAGTCAGAATTGATGGGGAGGGGTGTTAAAAGAAGGTAGGATACTGCTTGAGTTAGGTTACCTAAGCAGATCACATATGACTAGAGTGTCCAAAAGTACCATAATTGCCAAGGATTTTAATGTATGAGAAACATTCTAATTTTGTAACAAGACATTTTTGGGGAAAAAATTAGCTTTTCTTTATCGTGCACTTACTGAGAGTCATTTTTGTTTTACATGATTTTGTAGAAAACATCAGAGAAAGTAAATGCTGTGCTCACCTCATTCCCACCTCTTCGCCTTAGGCCAACCTGGTTAGATTAATAGAGTTTTAGAGCAGCAAACTTTAACCCTCTCTATCTCTCGGCCCATTACTTTTATCACATTGAGATGTTCTCTCATAATTTGCTAAATTCTTTATCAGGAATGAGTGTTGAATTTTCGTCAAATACTTTTTCTCCATCTAGTGAGGTGTTCGTGTGGTTTTTTCCAGCCAGTTAAAATGGTGTGTTTACATTGATTTTCTTTTTTTTTTTTTTATTTAAGTCAAAACATTAGTACCATCTTTTAAAACTATAAGTAAATATAGAAGCCTTCCATTTGGAATAAAATGGTTCAAACAAAGATACTGTATATATAACAGTTTTCCTTTTTTCCTATGAAATTATGACCAACTTTATTATATTTTTACTTTCAAATTATATTCAGTGAGGATTTCAACAGTGACATTTCTCACACTGTTTAGAATGTTAGGCTTAGAAATCAAACCGTAATAGTTTCATTTGTGGCTGAGCCCCATATATTCACTGATTGAGTTGCTGAAACTTTCCATTTGACTCTATATTTATGGGGCCTCTAGGTGTCTCTCAGCAGTAAAGACACTGTTAATAATTGTGAACCGTGATTATTATTTTCATTAACTCAGTGCCAGATTCAGTTATTTCTATCATAGATCAAGGCTTTTTTCCTCCCCAGCCCCCACTTTATTAAGGTATAATTGGCAAATTAAATTGTATATATTTACAGTTTATAATGTGGTATCATATTAGTTATAGGGCTTTTTAGGTTATCAATTTCTTTTTGAGTGAACTTTCAAAGATTTTATCTATATCATCTCCATTGTCATATTTATTGGCTTATAGCTGTTTATTATACTCCCTTAATTATTTTTGATATCTATAGAGTTTACAGGATATCCTGCTCTCACGTATGATGTTGGTAATTTGTGTTTTACTTTTTTCCTGATAGTCTAGGACTGTAGGTTGAATTGTGCCCATCTAAAATTTATGTGTTGAAGTCTTCAAGCCCAGGACCTCAGACTGTGACCTTATTTGAAAATAAGGTTGGTCCAGATATAATTGGTTAAAATGAGGTCATAATGGATTGGATGACACTAATCCAGCATGACTATTTTCCTTATAAAAGGGGGAAATTTGGAGACAGACAAGCATAGAGGGAAGATGATGTGAAGAGACACAGGAGAAGACAGTCATCTACAGGACAGAGAGAAGATTACAGATCTTTCTGTCACAGCCCTCAGATATCTTGGTTTCAAGCTTCTAGCCTCCAGAACTGTGAGACAATACATTCCTTTTGTTTAAGCCAACCAGCTTGTGGTGCTTTGCTATTGCAGCCTTAGCAATAAATATATCTGGCTAGAAGTTTTTTTATTTTATCTATATCTATACCTATCTATCAATCAACTATCTGCTCAGAGTACCAGCTTTTGTTCTGAATGATACTCTGCTGTTTTTCTGTTTCATTGATCTTTCACTCTCATCTTTATTATTTCTTTTCTACTGCTTCCGTGGTGTATTAGTTCGTTCTCACACTGCTATGAAGAAATACCTGACACCGGGTAATTTATAAAGAAAAGAGGTTGAATAGACTCACAGTTCTGCATGGCTGGGGAGGCCTCAGGAAACTTACAATCGTGGTGGAAGGCACCTCTCCACAGGGTGGCAGGAGAGAGAATGAGTGCGAAGGGGGAAGCCCCTTGTAAACCATCAGATCTCGTGAGAACTCACTATGGCAAGAACAGCCTTCAGGGAGCCCACCCCCATGATTCAGTTACCTCCCACCGGCTCCCTCACAACACTTGGAGATTTGGGGATTACAATTCAAGATGAGATTTGGGTGGGGAAACAAAGCCAAACTGATCACTTGGGCTTCATTTGCTTTTCTTTTTCTAGGTCTTTTTTCTTTCTTTTCTTTTTTTTTTTTTTTTTTTGAGACAGAGTCTCGCTCTGTTGCCAGGCTGGAGTACAGTGGCGCAATCTCAGCTCACTGCAACCTCTGCCTCCTGGATTCAAGTGATTCTCCTGCCTCAGCCTCCCAGGTAACTGGGACTACAGGTGCACGCCACCATGCTCAGCTAATTTTTGAATTTTTAGTAGAGACGGGTTTCACCATGTTGGCTAGGATGGTCTCGATCTCTTGACCTTGTGATCCGCCTGCCTCTTCCTCCCAAGGTGCTGGGATTACAGGCGTGAGCCACCGTGCCCGGCCTTGTTTTCTTTTCTTTTCTTTTCTTTTTTTTTCTTTTTTTTTTTTTTTGAGACGGAGTTTCACTCTTGTTGCCCAGGCCGGAGTGCAGTGGCGCAATGTGAGCTCACCACAACCTCTGCCTCCAAGGTTCAAGTGATTCTCCTGCCTCACCTTCCTGAGTAGCTGGGATTACAGGCATGCGCCAACACGCCCGGCTGATATTTTTTGTATTTTTAGTAGAGACAGGGTTTCTCCCTGTGGTCAGGCTGGTCTCAAACTCCTGACCTCAGGTGATCCGCCCACCTCGGCCTCCCAAAGTGCTGGGATTACAGGCATGAGCCACTGTGCCCGGACTTTTTTCTAGTTTTTTAAGATAGAAGCTGATGTCATTGATTTGGAACTTTTTAAGATAGAAGCTGATGTCATTGATTTGGAACTTTTTAAAATTTCTAATATTGGAACTTAAAGCCATAATTTTTTTTTTTTTTTTAAGACTGGGTTTCACTCTGTCACCCAGGCTGGAGTGCAGTGGTGCAATCATGGCTCACTGCAGCCTCAACTTCCCTGGGCCCAAGTAGCTGGGTATACAGGTGCATGCCACCATGCCTGGCTATTTGTGTGTGTGTGTGTGTGTGTGTGTGTATTTTTTGCAGAGATAGGGTCTTGCCATGTTGCCCAGGCTGGTCTCGAACTCCTGGGCTGAAGTGATCTTTTGCCTTAGCCTCCCAAAGTGCTCGAAATTCAGGAGTGAGCCACCATGCCTGGCCCTTCTTCATGTTTCTTGTGTTTGGATCTATGAATTTCTTTCTTTCTTTTCTTTCTTTCCTTTCTTTTGACCGACTCTCTCTTTGTCAGCCAGGCTGGAGTACAATTGCATGATCTTGGCTCACTACAACCTCCACCTCCTGGGTTCTCAGCAACCTCCACCTCCCGGGTTCAAGCAATTCTCTTGCCTCATCCTCCTGAGTAGCTGGGACTGCAGGCACACACCACCATGCCTGGCTACTTTTTTGTATTTTTCGTGGAGGTGGGGTTTTATTATGTTGGCCAGGCTGGTCTCAAACTCCTGATCTCAGGTGATCCGCCCGCCTCGGCCTCCCAAAGTGCTGGGATTAAAGGCGTGAGCCACTGCACCCCGGCCCCAATCAGATTTTTTTTCTGTCTCCTCTCTTCCTTCCTTTGGAGACTTTAAGTTACAGAGACATTAAACTACTTGAAGTTTTCCCAGAGCTCCCTCATGTTCTGTTCATTTTATTGTTCAGGATATTTTTCTTTCTGTATTTTACTTTGGATGGTTCCTACTGCTTTGCCTTCATGCGTCTTTTCTTTTCTGTAGTATCTAATTGGCCATGATCCCATCCAGTGCACTTTTCATCCCAGACATTGTCATTGTCCTTGTCTATTAATTTTATCTTCTGTGACTTTTTCTGTTTTTTTCAACTGATTAATTTTTCTCCTAATTATAGGTCATATTTTCTTGCTTTTTTGCATGTCTGGTGAATTTTTATTAGATACCAGACATCGTGAATTTTACCTTGTTGGATGCTAGATAATTCTATATTCATAAAAATATTGTTTAGGTTTGCTCTGGGGCATAGCTAAAATCAGACTGGCCAAGTTAAGTTACTTGGAAATGATTTGATCATTACAGGGTTTGCATGTAAGTTTTGTTAGATGGGACCAGAGTCACACTGTGTGTGCTTAATTTTGCCCCACTGGTGAGGCAAAAGACTTACAAACCCTCTTCCCTATAAATTATGAGGTTTTTCCTGTGTATTATGAGGTTTTCCCTCTGGCTGGAGAGGATAGGCATCATTCTCATCCTATGTATGCACCAGGGTTTGTTTCCTCTAATCTTTTTGGGTGTTTCTTTTCTGCTTGATTAGTTTTCTCACACGACTCTGCTGATTGGTACTCAGTTGAATACCTAAAAGAGGCCCTCCACATGCATCTGGAGTTTTCTCTTTGCCAAACTTTGCCCTCTCCGACACTCTCTGTGAACTCTAGCTGCTGTGGGCTTCTTGGATTCCCAGTGCTGTCTCCTCAACTCAGGGAGGCCAGTGGGCTCCAGCTGCGTTTCTCTTCCCTTCACCACGACCTGTAAACTTTCATAGTAAGGTAGTAAGATGGAGCAGTTGTAGGAATTATTTATTTATTTACTTACTTATTTTGAGACAGAGTCTCATTCTTTCACCCAGGCTGGAGTACAGTGGCGTGATCTCGGCTCACTGCAACCTCCGCCTCCCAGGTTCAAGGGATTCTCCTGCCTCAACCTCCCAAGTAGCTGGGACTGCAGGCACCTGCCACCACACTGTGCTAATTTTTATATTTTTGGTAGAGACAGGGTTTCACTATGTTGGGCAGGCTGGTCTCGAACTCCTGACCTCAGGTGATCTGCCCACCTCAGCCTCCCAAAGTGCTGGGATTACAGGTGTGAGCCACCACACCCGGCCTCTTTTATTTATTGTTTCTCAGAGGCACACTCCTTCGTTGACTGATATCCAGTGTTTTTAGAACCATGTTTTATATATTGTCCAGTTGTTTTTAGTTCTTTAAGGTGTGGAGCAAATCCAATCATTATTTCTCTGTTTTGGCTGGAAGCAGAAGGATAGCCAAGAAGTAATTTTTTAAAAAATATCTTAGTGGCCGGGCGCGGTGGCTCAAGCCTGTAATCCCAGCACTTTGGGAGGCCGAGATGGGCGAATCACAAGGTCAGGAGATCGAGACCATCCTGGCTAACACAGTGAAACCCCGTCTCTACTAAAAAATGCAAAAAAAACTAGCTGGGCCAGTTGGCGGGCGCCTGTAGTCCCAGCTACTCGGGAGGCTGAGGTAGGAGAATGGCGTAAACCCCGGAGGTGGAGCTTGCAGTGAGCTGAGATCCGGCCACTGCACTCCAGCCTGGGTGACAGAGCCAGACTCCGTCTCAAAAAAAAAAAAAAAAAATCTTAGTTGAAGAAAAACATTGAGTTGAAGGTCTAAGGGTCTTATGAAGTAGTTTTTAAAAAGTAATTAAAAGAGGGGCCAGGCGCTGTGGCTCATGCCCGTAATCTCAGCACTTTGGGAGGCTGAGGCAGGCAGATCACTTGAGGCCAGGAGTTCAAGACCACCCTGGCCAACATAATGAAACCCTGTCTCTACTAAAAATGCAAAACAGTTAGCCAGGCGTTGTGGTGCATGCCTGTAATCCCAGCTACTGACGAGACTGAGGCAGGAGAATTACTTGAACCCAGGAGGCAGAAGTTGTAGTGAGCTGAGATTGCGCCACTGCACTCTAGCCTGGGCGACAGAGCAAGACTCCATCTCAAAAATAACAAAGAAAAGTAATTAAGAAAAACCAACACGTCCTGTTGAATTTAGAGTATCAAAAGATGGAAGAAAATTCAAGATGAAAACGCAGATTACCTAGATATAAGAGATTAAAAACCAAGCTAACCTCACACTTTTTCACAGTAGACACTGCTGGAAGGCTCCTGAAGAATATCTGCCAAGTGTTAAGGGAGAAATACTGTATCAGAGATCATAGCCATGATGTAGGGAGAAAATACACTAAATAGAATATAGGATAAGATATTAAGGCCCAAGAATAATCACATAAGGCATTGCACATAAATGATGACTGCTATTGAAAGATATGGAATAAACTTAACTATAATGTTGTTTGCAAGAAACACACCTAAAGCAAAATGACCCAGGAAGGCTAAATGTAACAATGAGAGAGTGGGTAAGTCATAAACTGGAAGGAAATCTGCAGTAATATTACTATATTGCTATTAACCGAAGTAGAATTGGAGCAAAAACTATAAGATGAGAGAAGTTTTATCTTAATAAAATAGACAGTAGTGACACCATAACATCGAAATTCATAAAACAAAAGCCATTAAAAATTCAAGGACCCAAAACACCATTGTGTAGGAGACTTTAGTAGACAACTTGGAAATACTGATACCTTAAGAAGGCACGAAATAAGATATTGAGGATGTGAATAGTGTTGTTTAATAATGTTGACTTGACAGTGTATTGTACATTGCACCATATTTGGGTTTTACCAAATATGCAGTATATTACCTTTCTAAAATCTGAAAAATTCTGAATTCTGAAAAAGAACTGTCCTAAGGGGTCCTTATAACCCTATGAGGATTGTGGACCTTTTATCTCCTTGCCACTCGTTCTGCAGTAGCCACACACACACACACACATATATTCTATAAATATTAGTACTTACCTTAAATGTTTCAATATGACATATGGAGAACCAGAGCCAGTATTTGTTGAATACTTGCTGTGTTCTGAACAATAGGCTATATACTTTGCATATGTTATTTAATTCAATCCCAACCAACACTTTGAAATGGAATCTAAGGCTCAAAATATTTAAGAATCTTTAGTGCCCAACATTGCTCACCTGGTAAGTAGCCAAGTTGGAATATTAGTCTAGATTTGTCTATTATTACACTGCCTCCTATGATTTTGCATACATCTGTAGAATAAATGTTTGTTACTCTCCTGTCTAGTTTTTCCCAAATGGATATGCCTTCGCCACTGGCTCTGATGATGCCACTTGCCGGCTCTTTGACCTTCGTGCAGATCAAGAGTTATTATTGTATTCTCATGACAATATCATCTGTGGAATCACTTCCGTAGCCTTCTCAAAAAGTGGGCGTCTCTTGTTGGCTGGTTACGATGACTTTAATTGTAACGTATGGGACACGCTAAAAGGAGATCGTGCAGGTTAGTAAATCAGTCCACATTAGGTTCTGATTTTCAGGAAGTGTGAAGAGGTTCCCGTCAGTTGTGTTCTAGGCCTCCATGGACATCTTGGAGTTGTGGGAAGTGGTAACCCAGTGCTTCTCATCATGTTCTTTATTGTTACCCTTTGTTTGTGGTTATAATCCATAAGCCATATTTACACTTTTGCTTTCTGAAGAATCACACTGAAGTCTGTAATATTTTCTTGTTTCATAGACTTCAAAGTTAAAGATGGATAGTGAATGTGATTCAGTGTGGTATTTTAGAAATCACACTTTTCTATCACCTGACAGGAAACATTGTAACTGTTCGTTTTCTTCCTTCTGAAGCAGATCTTGTATGGGACAGGACATACACTTGTCACTTCCCTTAGCCCCACACCCTGAGTCCTCCTCTGCAGCTTCCACAAGATGACAATACACATTAAGTCATACTGGGGACTGTCATTAATAACAAGTCACACAGAGTAATTTTTAACTCTTTTTAAAAATCAAAATTACACTTAAAGGAATCCAATTGTCCTATATAGCTTGTTACCAAAACACGGCATTGCTTCATTCCCAACCCATAGTTTCTGCTCCCCAAAGTAACTACATTTAGTCATTAACTACTCCTCCTCTCTCTCTCCACCTTTGTTTTGTTTTGTTTGGACAGGATCTCTTTATGCTGCTAAGGCTGGTTTCTTCCTGCCTCAACCTCTGGAGTAGCTGGGATTACAGGCTTGAATCACCTCACCTGGCCTACTTACATATCTCTAAATAACATGCCTGTATTGCTGTTACTTGTTTAAAAAAAAATAGGTGTTATCTGTTGTTGACCTATTATCATGGATGATAAGGGTTTGGTTTTAAGCTGCTCCCACCATAGCCACATTCTTCCCCACCAATTTTTTCCCATATGATAGATTTTGTTTAGAGCCACATTCACTGTTTACATAATTCCGACTTTTTAAAAAGTCATTTGTTGCTGAGCCATGAGATGTGTTATGACTTCTTTTGCCATGCGGCTTTTTTTGTAATTTCTAGAGTTAATTTTTTGGTTTATAGTCTTAGTTTTGATGTGCTTCTCACTAATGAATCTTCACACTTTCTGCCACTTTTGATATGTCTTGGAGCAGATCCATTTTCATTGTGCTGGGTATTTAGTGTGCCTTTTTGATCTGGAAACTGATTACCTTATAGAATAGGGACACTTGGGGGTGGGGGCTTGTTGAATTTTATTTCTTCTCCATTATCATTATTCCCTTTTTCTAGATCTCCCATTATGTTGATAATGGGCTTCCTGGACTGATCCTTTGACTTCTTTTTTTTGTTTTTAAGAATTTTTTTTTTTTTGAAATGGAGTCTTGCTCTGTTGCCCAGGCTGGAGTGCAGTGGTGTGATCTTGGCTCACTGCAGCCTCTGCCTCCCAGGTTCCAGCAATTCTCCTGCCTCAGCCTCCCGAGTAGACTAGCTGGGATTACAAGCGCGCACCACCATGCCTGGCTAGTTTTTGTATTTTTAGTAGTGACGGGTTTCACCATGTTGGCCAGGCTGGTCTTGAACTCCTGACCTCAGGTGATCTGCCCGCCTCAGCCTCCCAAAGTGCTGGGATTACAGGCATGAGCCACTGTGTCTGGCCTGACTTTTTAATTGTATTTTTTTTATTTTCCATCTTTTTTGCTTTATCTTCTGGAAGGAAACCTCACCTCGGGTTTCAACCCTTCTGTTAAGTTTTGGTTTTCATTTTCACTGCCATCTTTTTAACTTAAGAGCTAGTTTGTTCTGGGTTTTTCTTTTTTCTTTTTTTTTTTTTTTTTTTTTTTTTTGGTGGCACCCATTCTTTTATATTGCAGGATCTGGCCGGCAGCCCGCAATGTAACGGGGCTCTCTCTTTGTTCCCAGGCGGATCGGCAGGTCGAGAAATAATAGGCACACACAAGATAGTGAAAGCTGGGTCTGGGGGATCACCGCCTTCCGGTCCCGCGGTGCCAACAATGCACTGGATATACCAGCATTTTATTATTAAGTTTAGTGAGGGCAGGGGTAGGTTAGTGAGGGATTTAGGGTCATTTGATGATGGTGAGATGGTCACATGGGGATGAAGTAGTTCTTTAACATAACATCTGTATGCAGAAGTACAGTATTCAGAGATAATTTACAATATAGTGTGTGCATCAGTAATTTCTAACAGAGCCTTAAAACAGAAAGTCTTTCCATAACCTATGATTAGCAAGATATTAATCAGCAGTAACAGTTACAGCAAAAGCTGGTTACAAACAATCCATAGAAAGAAGACGTGAAGCTAGACAACCGGGTAGACCAGAAATTCCCAGAAGGGAGTATGCCTTAACCCTAAAGAGGCCTAGAAGAACCATGGCAAGATGAGGGCGTTCATAGCCCTATCTTATCTGTATGGACAGGTGCTCCCCATGCGTCCGTTTATAGGCTCTCCACGAGGGTCGCATTCCATTCCCAGAGCTATGAACATCTGCTTTTCTGGGATAGGAATCTTGGTGATGTGAAACCTCCCTGACTGCACGTCCATTCATAGGCTCTCTGCAGGGGGAAGCACATCACGTGCTGTTGGCTCATTCTGGCAGTCCCACCTGGCATTGTCTTTACACAATCCTGCGTGCAATTTTGTATTTACAATAATCACAGGAGCATTTCATCTTTTATTCTGTAGCAATAGTTTCAGGGGGTCTCCCTACACTTTTATTCATAAATGAAGTCTTGTGTTTCTCTGAGCTTATTAGTGAAAAAAATTTTTTTCAAGTTTCTTCTTCAAGCATAGCTTTTGTGTTGCCAAGTTTTTTTCGTTTTTTTTTTCCTTCATTTTTGGGGTTTCCTGTCCTTATTTTTAGAGTATTTCCTTAAAAGTGCTAGCTCTTATTCATACTTAAGAGTGAGGCACTAAAACCATTTGAAGCTCTGAGCACATGGCTGGCGTGCTGACTCTAGGCCTCCCTGAAGGGTGATCTGGCTGGCCATTAACTGAGGAAGCTCTCCTGTGTCTGCCTATCTGCCTTTCTGCCTTTCTTCCTTTTTTCCATCTTCCACTTTCCTCCATGAAGTGTATAAACTGGCTGCCAGTTTGGGGGCTGATTTCTAGAGAAAACCTGAGGGGCCACAGCATTTAGCTAGTAAACTTCCGTTATTCCCCATTTCAGCAGTTTACCAATCTCATCTGGGTCTGTTTTCTTCCAGTCAGGAGACCCTGTTTTACCCTTTCCACTAAGTGAGTCTCTAGTCTTATGCCACAGCACAGGATGATCCGTCACCTGACTCTGCAGAGTGGAGGAAGAGGACACCTGGGGGGTCTTACTGATTGATGAACACTTTCCAGTCAATCTTATTTTTCTCTGCCTTTGCCCCTACCTGTTCCAGAGATACCTGTTTCCACCTAGTAGGGATGCTTTTGGAGAATCTGCAGTGTAATTTTGTTACTTGGCTTACTATATTATTCATTTTGAACTCACTATTTTGGTGTTCATTAACACAGTTGCCACCATCCAGCTTACAAAAGTTGGTTGCCATTGCCTGCTCTCATTTCACTGTCCTTGTGGATTTATGTCCTTACCCTTTTAACCCCCCTATGCAGTTGTTGGGGTTCCTGAGGTAACAGAGGCAGTGTAAGTTTTTTCCAGGAATAATTTTTTACAACCTCTTTTAAGAGGCTGCATGGTTTGCAGTTTTATACTTTGCAAGTAGATTCCTGGAAGTATTCTGTTGCTTAAAGCCAATTACTTTGTAAAGATATTTGGTGTTTTGCCTGGATTGAAACAATTCGTATCCATAACAAAATAAAAATGTGCTTGTTGTCCACACTTACATGCTTGCGTTTTAGTTTTGCTTTACTTACAAGCTGGTTTCAAGTTGGCTCAACTGGAACTTTGAACTTAAAATTGGATCCTGACTTGGGAATTGCTAATTCATTTCCCTGTCCAATGTGACTTAAAGTATTTACCCACAATGTTCATATTTTTTTGTTATTTCAACTCATAATGGTAAATTTTCCCATTGCCAAACATGGCCATTACGGGAGATACTATAGAGAATATTTAGAGTTAGACAAGATGAACTTCTTTTCCTGAGATGATTGATCGAAAATGATATACTTACGAATATAGGGGGATAATGTAAATTCAAACATAGTGTATTTTAAAAAATTTTTGAGCATTTGATATATTCTGATTTTTCTTATTAATCTTATTGTATTTCTTGTTTTCCTCCCAAATATTGGAAATACATCAAGTGAGTTTAATATGTGAAAGAAATGAAAACTAGATGAGTTTCATGGTTTCAGAAGGTTATGACCAATAACATTCCAGAGTTTGGTGATTAGCATAAGAAAGTAAATAAATTATGTTGGTATTTTTGGAAGCAGTGATGTAAGGCAGCTTTATTCTTATGTTTTTATTGTTCCTGTGGTGAAGGACTACTTCAGTGAACTTCATTGAAAATCTTGTTTTTGTTGAAAATAGCATAGCTCAGTAGCAAAATTTGGAATATCATGAACTTATTAAAGATGTGGAATAATTGTCTGCATATGTTTTCCTAGATAAGTTGAATTATAAAATGATTTTTCAAAAAATAAAACCACAAATTGAGGCACATGTCAAAATTCAAATAATCCAAATTTATAAATACATCCAGCTTACTTCTAACCTGTCTTCTTACTCAGAGAAATTTGTTTTCTTTTAAAGTATTATCATTTTTTAACTGATGAGCTTTCAGACTGGACTGATAGTTTTTAAGTACCCTTTTAAATCTCTGCATATACTTGTTTAATTCTAAAACTCTACAATTGCTAATTTTTTACTGAATTTTTTTTTCAGGTGTCCTTGCTGGTCATGACAACCGTGTGAGCTGCTTAGGTGTAACTGATGATGGCATGGCTGTGGCAACAGGCTCTTGGGACAGTTTCCTTAGAATCTGGAATTAACAGTGTCATACATGTTCTTTGTTCTCCATTGATATATCTGGAGAAATCAATGCTACAGCCTATAGCTGTGAAAAAATTCTACCTTATATTTGCAGGTGAAGATTTTTCTATGAGATTATATACAAAAACAAGCTTTCAGTATACTACCAAAAAAAAGTCGGGGGAAAAAGGCAAAGGCGCCTTCTGAGATCAAAAGGACCAGTGTATTAATTTGAGGAGTTGGGTTAATTTAACCTTAATGAATTGTTGTGTGTACTCAAGAGTCTATTTTCTTTGTGTAGAACATAATGTACACATTATAGCAGGTCGCCATTGTGTTTGCATTTTTTAAGAAGTACATTTTTAACTTTGTATACACAAGAAATGTCACGTTTTTTAGTTTTGTAATGGAAGAACCAGGTACAGAAATAGACAGAAATGATACTGTGTGTATATTTATGTCTGAAGAAAGTCCCCTTGAATTCTGATATCTCTTTGAATCTAAGAGATCCTGATGGCTTCATGTTTAAGAGCATTGACAGGAGGGGCACCTCTAAGGGGAGTCCTTCGTTTCTCATGCATCATTTGCCATATACTATTAATCTAAGTGCTCGCTTTCAGTCCTTTGAGGGGACAGATAATCTGAAGGCCAGAGATTAGAGATTTCACTGATATTTTGGACATACATAAGAAACTTCTTTAGAATTTATTAATAAAAAGTAGATAATAGCATATAAATGGTTCTTCACATTTTAAAAGCCTGGTTATGATCTGGTTATGATTTAGTACCCCCCTAAATGGCTGAACTTTCCTATTCATTTCATATTTGGAACTAAGTTTGTAGTGTATATTCATCTTTCAGAAGTTTGGTAAACATTGGGATTGTCCCTGCATCTGAACATCTTTCCCAGTGCTATCAGTATACATTTAGAGAGGAAATGCAGTGTGACAGTGTTACATTTGGAGAGAAGTGTGAAATCTAACCAATCACTAAGACATATTTGTTGTAATATGGTGGTTTATTTCACGTTTGCATACTATAAAATCTGAATCGATGTGAAATATCTGTGCCTTTACATTTCTTAAAATGAAACCCTTAAGCTTTTTGTTCTGTTTTGCAATATTTTGTAATATTCCCTTCCTTAGCACAAAATACTGGTTTCTAAGTGGTTTTGCTTCAAAGGATATCTAGATCTAAGTGATTCCACGTAAAGCCAAAATAAAAATTCCTAAAGCAGTTCTTAAAGGAGTTAGAGATAAATAGTTCTTCTGTGGTATAATAATGTGTCTATTACTAGAATGTCCCCCACCACCAAGTTAAAGATACTTTTCCTGTTGGATTTTCTTTTACAAATAAGTCGGAATGATTTATAATAGAAGATTGTTAGTCTTGCGTGATGGTTAAGTCTTGGATTATTCTGATATATAGACGTGCATTGTTTTGTAACTTAGTTACTTTTCAGATAGGTCTGTGTTAACTTTTGAACATGTGTAACCTTAACCTAAATACTCCCAAATTTTACCTCTGAATTTTTGTTTATATTGTGAATGTGCTAATATATGCATCAACTGTAAAGACATCAGTATCAGTTTTGTTTATTAAAATCAGTTGACAATTAGAAGAATAATAAAATGGATAAAGGCAAATTAAGATATAGGACCAAAACAGAATATCGTAGATGGCAGTTATGAATGTATATTTATATTTTGGTTAAGATTTCTATTAACTTTTTGGCTGGGTGCAGTGGCTCACACCTGTAATCCCAGCACTTTGGGAGGCCAAGGTGGGCGGATCACTTGAGGTCAGGAGTTCACGACCAGCCTAGCCAACATGGTGAAACCCCATCTCTTCTAAAAATACAAAAATTAGCTGGGTGTGGTGGCACATTCCTGTAATCCCACCTACTTGGGAGGCTGAGGCAGGAGAATCGCCTGAACTCAGGAGGCAGAGGTTGCAGTGAGCCGAGATTGTGCCACGGTACTCCAGCCTAGACGACAGAGTGAGACTCCGTCTCAAATTTAAAAAATAAAATAAAAAATTTAAAAAATTATATGAACTTTTGCTATTAATGCTATGAATGTTTATTTGTAGGCTGTTTATATCACTTCATAAAGAACAGCTCTTTAAGAAAAGAATAAAGGAATGTATTCATTTCCGGAAAAAGAGGGTTGGGGAAAGTTCGCCATGTAGGTTAGTCAGAAATTTATTCTGAAGTCCTGTTCAAGAAAGCAATTGTATTATGCATAAAAATAACCTTAAATGTATGAGAGAGAATCTCCTCTACTTAAAAGTTATAGTAGTCAGAGGCATACAGACCACAGGAATTATATGGCCTTAACATATTTCAAAATGACATTTATTTTAATGTTCTTAAAGTTTATGAAGAGGAGTTTAAAGCAATTCCCATAATTAAACATTTATTCGGCGACTAAAAACTATTTAACACTTGTGGTTAATTATACACATAAACAAATGGCCACAGAGTAGCTTCACTACCACAGTTACCTTCCTGGTTACACCTTTGCTTTCTAATATTAGAGTCTCCAGTTGCTAAGTATATTTGTTTACTTGCAGTTTAAGTTGAGCTGATTATTTGTTTAATTCTGTTACTGTTCCTGAATTCAATGAGTATATAATTTGTAGAGATGTTGAATATTTTTGATCTTACTTTTTAAGGCTGAAAAATCTGGCTGGATTTAGTTTTAAAAAATATGCATCATCCAGAATATTGCAGTTAATATTCCTTTTTTTTTTTTTTTTTTAAGACAGAATCTCTGTCACCCAGGCTGGCATGTGCAGAGGCACGATCTTGGCTCATTGCAACCTCAACCTCTGCCTCCCGGGTTCAAGTGATTCTTGTGCCCCAGCCTCCCAAGTAGCTGGGACTATAGGCATATGCCACCATGCCTGGCTAATTTTTGTATTTTTAGTAGAGACGGGGTTTCGCCATCTTGGCCAGTCTGATCTCCTACTCCTGGCCTCAAGTGATCCACTGGCCTCAGCCTCCCAAAGTGCTAGGATTACAGACGTGAGTCACCGTGCCCAGCCAGGTTTCCTTCTTTACTTTCTAGGAAACATTTAAACATAATGTGCCTCAGAAGGTTAATTTGTCGACTCTGTAGCATGTCAAGAAGAGTAATTTTTTGAGATCTGGCAAGAATGTTTTAGAGATATATATTCTTTTCTAAATATGTGATCACCCTGTGGTGTTTAGCATATCATCCCAAAACCTGCTTAAGAGCAGTTCTTGGCCAGGCACAGTGGCTCATGCCTGTAATCCCAGAACTTTGGGAGACTGAGGCAGGTGGATCACGAGGTCAGGAGTTCAAGACCAGCCTGGGCAAGATGGTGAAGCCCCGTCTCTACTAAAAATACAAAAATGAGCCAGGTGTGGTGGCAGGTGCCTGTCATCTCAGCTACTCATGAGGCTGAGGCAGAGAATTGCTTGAACCCGGGAGGCGGAGGTTGCAGTGAGCTGAGATCACGTCACTGCACTCCAGCCTGGGCGACAGAGCAAGACTCCGTCTCAAAAAAAAAAATAAATAAATAAAATAAAAAGTTTTTGCTATCAGCAAGGATGTCTCCTTCACTTTAATGGACAGGCCTCATTTTTGGCAGCTATACTGTTTGAGATTTAGACTGAATATCCAGGATTCCTCCCTAGCTCAAGTTTTTACTTGTGATTACACATACCACATTGAATTGCATCTTCAGAGGCAAAGATTTGGGCTTCATATCTCATCAGCAAAAGGGCCTGTTCAGCAATTCCCTTCATTTTAGACTCATATGACCTCAGAGATTGCATGATAATAGTAAACTAGTCTCCTGGAAATAATGGATGTAGGTGCTTCTAGAATATGTTACAGAATTTCAAACTTAACCTATTAATAAATGGATCTTGACTTAAGGTGACAAAGTGAAACTTTTATTATTGCCTAAAAATGCTGTGCCAGTATTGTATAACTGAGTTCCTCCAATACTCTTGGTATTTTGGATTTAATAATAATTTAAGACCTTAAGCATTTTCAGTGTGAACATGTTCAGGGAAATATGCTTTGATGTAAATGTCTCAGATCTAAGTTGTAACACAATGAATACTTGTGGCTTATTCTTGGTTTAACTTAGGAAAACTGGTTAAACAATCCCCCATTTGGGCCTGTCATCATTTTAATAGTGAAGATGTTCTTTCTAAAATCTTCAGGGTCTGAGTCAGGCTGAATTTTTTTTTTTAATTAAATATTATGTTCAGATTCTTTCCTTTCTGCCATTGTGAAAAAGCAAAATTTTAAATGATTCCTTCTGTTAGAATTTTTAAAAATATCCACAGGTTGGACTATCTTATGGGTTGCACAATGAATTTATATTTTAAATTAGATTAAGTAGAATGTGAAGTACATTTCAGATTTACTAGTTTTCTTTCCATTGTTCATTTTGGGTTGCCTCAGATTCAGTGTATATTTTAAAATATTGGTTACATAATAGGTACTCAGTGAAATGGTTTATAGAATATCTAAGCTAGCACTTTATTTTTAAAAAGTAACTTATTAATCACACATTGATGGTACACCTTGTATTTAGCAAATGTTTGCATGTCGATAAAATCTCCTATGTCTTCTTTAAATCCAGTTACTGATTTTGTAAAATACAGTTGTGATAAAGCAGCATTACGGGGGGGGGGGAAAGCTATGTTCCAACTGGTGTTAAATGTATTCAACAAAATCTTACATCGTACAGTATTTCTTAATAGAACTTCAGTGATATACTTGGTAGATATCTCAAGCCTTTTGTCTTTTACACAATGGTGCTTTATCCTATTGTTTTCTTTTCAAAGAAGCATCTGAACACTTGCATTTCTATTTTCCTATCCAAAGGCATTCACATGTAAGTGTGTTTTTAAAGTTGATTAAAATTATTTTCCTGTTAAAGCATTCTGAAAATGTTTGTCTTTACCTAGAATGATTTGTACACACTTGTGGTCAATTGAACATGAATGTCAGTAGTAGTCTAATTATGGGAAGGGTAAACATGTTAGATTAAGGCTCTTAAAGCTCTAAACCATATAAACTATGGACTTGTATCATGATTTAACTGTTCTTAGATCTTTCTTACACAGTGATTCATTCCTCTATTTGTACAGTGGCTTTATGAAATGATGTGAATTGATCCTGTAATCAATAAAGTGCTTTTAACCAGATTTCATTGTATCTTTTTTTTTATGCCGCACCTGTTTTTTTTTTTTTTTTTTTTTGAGTGTTACTGTTGCCCAGGCTGGAGTGCAGTGGTGTGATCATGGTTTACTGCAACCTCAGCCTCCCGTGCTCAAACGATCATCCTACCTCAGCTTCCTGAGTAGGATCGGACTATGGGTACATGCCACTATGCCCAATTAATTTTTATATTTTTTATGGAGACAGGGTCTGTGTTGCCCAGGGTGGTCTTGAACTCCTGGGCTCAAGAGATCTGCCTGCCCCAGCCTCTTAAAGTGCTGGGATTACAGGCATGAACTACCATGCCCAGCCAATTTTTTATAAAGTTTTTATTGAAACAGAGGTCTTGCTTTGTTGCCCAGGCATGTCTTGAACTCCTGACTTTAAGGGACCGTCCCACCTTGATCTCTCAGACTGCTGGGATTGCAGGCTTGAGCCAACAAGCCTGGCCTCTATAATTTTTAAATAAGCAATTCTGCTTATGGTGTTGATAAATTATCTTTACTACTTTCTTTCACCACCACACCCTTGGGGGAGGATGAATGTGGAAATTGAAGATGTTATATAATTATTTACAGATTATCTTAAATTTACTTCAAAATGTGGGAGATAAAACAACTTTAGCCATGGGTTGGAAATTCCTGAAGCTGCACAATGGGGTCATGAAGGTTTACTATGCTCTCCTGGTTATTTCTGTCCTTGATTAATATTATTCTATAATAAAATGTTTCTTTCCCTTATGAGTCCATGCAGGGGTACACAGCACTATAGGTTGAAGCAGAGGGCAAGAATTAATTGCCCTTTGACACTCTGAATATTAGTTCTATTGTCCAGTGAAGCATACTAAGTACCTGTAAATTGTTATGTCTAAGGCAGAAAACTTGAAATGTGCTCCTCCAATGGTATTGTGTCCAGAATTGGTGGGTTCTTGGTCTCGCTGACTTCAAGCATAAAGCCCCGGACCCTCACGGTGAGTGTTACAGTTCTTAAAGATGGTGTGTCTGGAGTTTGTTCCTTCAGATGTTCAGATGTGTCCGCAGTTTCTTCCTTCTGGTGGGTTGGTAGTCTCGCTGACTTCAGAAGTGAAGCCAAAGACCTTCGCGGTTTTGCGAAAAAACAAAGCCCCCACAGTGTGGAAAGGGACCCCAGCGGGTTGCCACTGCTGGCTCAGGCAGCCTGCTTTTATTCCCTTATCTGACCCCACCCACATCCTGCTGACTGGTCCATTTTACAGAGAGCTGATTGGGCCATTTTGACAGAGTGCTGATTGGTGTGTTTACAATCCCTGAGCTAGACACAGAGTACTGATTGGTGCATTTACAATCCTTTAGCTAGACACAGAGTGCTAGAGAGAAAAGTTCTCCACATCCCCACTAGGTTAGCTAGATACAGAATACTGATTGGTGTATTTACAAACCTTGAGCTAGACACAGGGTGCCGATTGGTGTATTTACAATCCCTTAGCTAGACACAAAGGTTCTCCAAGTCCCCACTAGACTCAGGAGCCCAGGTGGCTTCACCTAGTGGATCCTGCACTGGGGCTGCAGGTGGAGCTGCCCGCCAGTCCCGCTCCATGCGCCCACACTCCTCAGCCCCTGGGCGGTCGATGGGACTGGGTGCCACAGCACTGGGCAGCGCTCATCAGGGAGGCTCCGGCCGTGCAGGAGCCCAAGGCGGGTCGGGGAGGTTCGGGCATGGCGGGCTGCAGGTCCCAAGCCCTGCCCCATGGGGAGGCAGCTGAGGCCCAGCGAGAATTGGAGTGTAGCACTGGCGGGCCAGCACTGCTGGGGGACCCAGTGCACCCTCTGCAGCTGCTGGCCTGGGTGCTAAGCCCCTCACTGCCCGGGGCCAGCAGTGCTGGCCACTCACTCCGAGTGCGGGGCCCACCGAGCCCATGCCCACCCAGAATGCGCTGGCCCGCGACTGCTGCACGTAGCCCCGGTTCCTGCCCACGCCTCTCCCTCCACACCTCCCCGCAAGCAGAAGGAGCCGGTTCCAGCCTTGGCCAGCCCAGAGAGGGGCTCCCACAGTGCAGTGGCAGGCTGAAGGACTCCTCAAGTGCCGTCAGAGTGGACTCTGAGGCCGAGGAGGCACCGAGAGCGACGGCTGCTAGCATGTTGCCACCTCTCAGTATTGTATGACACATACTAATGAGTGGTGTATGTAACTTTGACTTACTCTTTTACTGTATTATACTAATGAGGTGATACCAAACCATTATGAGTTTTCAAGTTTAAGTACTTTCATATAAAGGTTACGGCCTTGAGCTTTGTAACCTAAATTAGCAGTGCGTGATCTTAGACATTGTTTTTCCATGTTGTAGTTGTTACCTAATCCCACTTTCTGTGGCCTGTACCATTTCTTGGGTTATAAATCAGCAATAAAAGCTAAACACCAAAATTAATTTGCATTAGTATACTGCATTCTAGTGTTAATTTGACCAGAAGAACTAAACAGTAATGCAGTCAAAAGAGGTCTCCTCAAGATAACTTACGTATCTACCACAAAAGTAATTAAGAATGAAAGATTAAACCTCACTTACTACTAGTATAAATGCTACATTTGTCAACTATCAGGCAAACAGGTTTTATTTTCATCTTGCAACCTTGTATAGTGAAAAAAAAATTTTTTTAAAGATTATACAAAGTTTAATCCTGCAAACATACAAAGTAAACAAGTGTATGTGCAATAACATTGAAGTACATCACTCATAATCACATAATTTCTGTATAATTCATGGACTTGGTCATAGGTGCACATATTTCCAGGCATAAGAGTTAGCTTTCATTATTTTACTGTTTCATTTCCAACATTCATTATGTTTTCACAATTTATCAGATAGAACTACATAAAACAAGTGATGGAAAAGTTGCCATACCAAAGCTACTACACCAGTGGCCCCCAACTTTACTGTGCATCAGAAACACCTGAATGGCTTGTTAAACCATAGATTGCTGGACCCCAAACCTACTGTTTGACTCCATAGGTCTGGGTTCAGACCCAAGAATCCACACTTCTTGTAAGTTTGAAGGTGATTATAGCTGTGCGTGGTGGCTCACGCCTGTAATCCCAACACTTTGGGAGGCAGAGGTAAAAGGATCACTTGAGCCTGTGAGTTCAAGACCAGCCTGCACTACATGGGGAAACCTCGTCTCTACAAAAACTAGCCAGGCATGGTGGCGTGTGCCTGCAGTCCCAGCCACCCAGAAGGTGACGTGGGAGGATCACCTGAACCCGAGAGGTTGAGGCTGCAGTGAGACATGATCACGCCACTGCACTCCATCCTGGGTGACAGACTGAGACCCTGTCTCAGAAAAAGAAAAAGAAGTAATGTTGATGATCCACGACCAAACTTTGAGAACCACTGTATTATACTAATGAGGTGATACCAAACCATTACGAGTTTTCAAGTTTAAGTACTTTCATATAAAGGTTACGGCCTTGAGCTTTGTAAACTAAATTAGCAGTGCGTGATCTTAGACATTGTTTTTCCATGTTGTAGTTGTTACCTAATCCCACTTTCTGTGACCTGTACCATTTCTTGGGTTATAAATCAGCAATAAAAGCTAAACACCAAAATTAATTTGCATTAGTATACTGCATTCTAGTGTTAATTTGCATAAAAATATATTTTTGAAAGGCTTCAATGGCCTAGTGTTATCTCCTAAGATATCTTGAAAAATAGAGTTGCACCTGCTGTAAAAAGGCTGAGTAGCATCTAGAAGCCTTAAAAGGCATAGAAAAGGAAGGATTGTGTATTCAAAGAAAAAAAGCCTTAAATTTTATCCCTCCCATGAAAAGGAAGCATAAACTACACGTGGCCAAATGTACTGTGTTCCCTGGGATTGTGCATTTCTAACAAGTGTCTAGGAGATATTGATCTGGTAGTCCTATATTTTGTCTAGCAAATTCCTAGAATGGTGTCATTTTTGTACATTTCCATTCCATCTGAGTTTCAATCAATTTTTTTTAACTTCAGAGATTTTAGTTGATTCATTAAAGAAGAAACTGGTGAGGCATTTCTACCAGCTCAAGGGAGAATTTTGTAAACGTTACATTTATTGATCAGAAATACTGAAATGAATGTGCAAATGGAGGCAAAACTGGCCTCTTCCACAGTGGGGAAGAAAGTCAACAGAACCTCTACTAGGCATAATTTACATGTGTACAGACTCAATCAGCTTTTAATATAGAAAGATATTTGAACCCAAAATCTTTCATTAAGGTAAAAAATACAGTAATAATTTTTGATGAAACCCTGGAAAATTCATACAAATAAAATTAAAAGCCTCCAATGGGGTAGAATCCAGCAATATCCTAGACAAATGCCTCCTGAAGAACAGCTTTTTTAAAACATCACTGTTATCATTCAAAATTCAGACCTCTCCTATCTTTGGCTATTTTTATCTCTTCAAACTTTACTCCTAAAATTGCGCTAGGAAAGCTTTCCTTATTGTAATCATAATTGGAGCAAAGCTGAAAATGTTTCTTTAGAAACATTTAAGGAAATACTTAGATACTTATAAGTGACCATAACAAGCTTTTTATCCTGTTTCACGTCAGTTTTAATGGGAATAAAAAGTAAAAACAGCACATTTATTAGTGGTTCACATAGCTGCCATGATGGCAAAGTGACTGTAACTTGCATAAATAATACACTCAAGGACATTCCACACTCCTTGGTGGTTCTAGCAATGCAATTTATTAAATAAAATTAAAAAGTGACTATTCCCATGAAAGAAAGCATCAAAAACTAGTTTTAAGAAGATGAAAGGCTCAATCTCTAACTCCTGGATGCCAGGAAGCAGAGTTTTTCAGAATCAAAAACAAATTAAGAGCTCACAGCCCCACCCCTCAGGGGTCACATAAGTTGGTACTGTTGCTTGTAACTAATTCATGATTTTAGCCCTTTCTTTACCCAAAATTAAAACTAAGGACATAACACTCTTCAAAAATACACATACCCTGAGATAGATCATTACCAGAATCTACACAGGGCTTTGCTATTTAGGTATAGTTAGTACAATTCATATTTAAAGTCATTTCATAAAAATAACAACTGTCCCAATCTTACAAGTTTCATTTCCTCCCATCATGGTCACCAAAGTAATCTCTATTGTTAGGATTCTTCATTGCTTGAAGGTAGAAACTGCTTAGCAAAATTCTCCAGCTCATTTTCAAGTTGAACAGCTTTATTTCTAATTAAAAAAAATAAAACACCAATCTAATTACCATAAAAGTCAAGGAGAAAAGTATATTCCATCCATTATTAAAAGACAAAAACTTTAATAATAAACAACGAAGAGCATAACAGACAGTGGAATCACATCTTACACGGGAGTTATATCCTAAGTTACCTAGAGTCATGATTATGCTTGCAAATTCCCTTTAAATAATGCACAAAGTACACAGTGTTTCTTACGGACATATAAGGAAACTAGCAGATGTTACAGCGGCAATGGCATACCAAAAATATTTCCTTTAAACACTAGATTCATCCTTGATGCAGCCAAATGCCCACAAGAGAGGAAAATTGGAACTAAAACTGTCAGAAAACCAGATTTGTTTCCCATTCTCATACTATGCCAGGGCACATATTTATTGCGTGGGCTCTCTCTCTCCATTATGGAGCAGGGAGGGTTCTTGTTTTACTTTATTCCTGCGTGCATATGCTTCAGGTCACACAAGTGAAGTGTACATCAGCTCTGAACTCTACTGTATATATTTCTTGAGGTAGCTCTCCTGCAGCGTTAGCACATTAAATTCTATTCAAATGGCTGAGCCTAATCTAGTAAAAAATGGAGATTCCAAATATTATGGTATTTGATTTTTTTAAACTTTTTTCTATTAGAAAAATTATTAGCAGACCAAAAATATTCACACTTATTCAAGCCAGTCTTTCCCAAATCAGAAAGCTACATGACTAATGCCAATAATCTATTTTATCATTTGTTTTATTATAACAAAATGAAATACTACTTAAAAACTTACCTAGGTATTTCTCTATCAAAAGCTGAATAAATCAAAACCAAAATTAACCACAAAAACTTACAGGGTTAAGTTTAAGGTTAAGACAAAAAACCAATTTCTACTGCAGTTTCACGAAATTTGAAAGGTATATTTGGGATGAGCTGACTTAAAATAGGAGCAATCGAATGCATACAATTCACATGGGTGGGTGAGGGTGGAAATATCTAAATGACAGGCAGTCATCTTTTCCAGAGATTTTGAAACTAAGGTGCAATGAACACGTGTGTTGGTCAGATGAAGACACTATGGATAATCACTACTATGGGTGTTTTAAGCACATGTCCAAAAATCCAGGTCACAAAGACAGTCCCTCCAATTTGTAAACACTGACTACTAAGCTATTCTTACACGGGCAATTTTGTGTAGTATGTGTCCTAGAAGTAACAGCAGGGACTAAATGAGGTTTAATCGTTCTTCCAAGATATTCTGACAAGCGAGCCTAATGGGTAAGCATAAGTAAGAAAGCTGAAAGTTAAGTTCTTAAGCACTGAGTAAGAATTCCCAACTACAGACCAAATGGTGACACTTTCAGTCTTGTCCCCAAAAGCAAATTTCATTAGACCCTAAATAATATATAATGAATCATATCAAACCAGAAATCCACATTTTATCAGGAAATCTTACTTTTGTTATGATTTAAGTATGCACAATCAATAGTCTCCGATGAAAACAGAAGTTATGAGTCTTGAACATATACAACTAAAAACCACTTTTAATCATACAACTTGTTCTGAAAGGGACAAATATAGCCTAATGAAGAGTAAATTTGGATCTATAAAGTTTCTTTCGATTCAGATTTGTTTTCTTGTTGAAATTAGCCTTCGGTGAAACTGCAAAACACATGGAATTCAATATGGAAGATTTTCATTCAAACCAACACAAAGAGCTATTAGGTATGAATACAAATTCATTAATAATTTTACATATTTTGTAATGAGACGAGTAAATGTTCAAATTATTGAGAAGAAAGGTTTACATACCTTAAGAGCTTTGAATTGTTTTGTATTTTCTCCAACTGATCTATTTCTTTCGGTAATCTAGCAATTTCTTCTTCCAGTTGTTTTTGAGTAATATCAACTTGTTGGCACAGGCGAGCAAAAGTGGTAGCCATTTTTCTTAAAATGAAAATTTAGAAGCAGTCATAAATGTCTTCAAAAATGAATAAGCTTTAATTTAAAGCTCACATAAAAAGGAGAACACAAGTTTTAAAAATCTTCTAAACTATAGGGAATCAGAACACTAAGAATGCTAAGAGGGAAGATATGGCACTAGTGGGCTGAATTTTATCCTGGCTCAAGAGACGATATTACCTCTGCTATATGGCTGTGAACAAGAACAAGCTACATAAAGACAAAAGACAGGTCTGTTTCTTCAGAAGCACAATAAACCTTACTCATGCTCGGGACCCTGCCCAATCAAAGTAAGAAATTATCAGGAACAGAAAAAAAATTCCACGAACTTTCGTGACATAGGCAAAAATACCTTACTATAGCAAAATTTAACAATATTTCTAGAATCAAAGGGTTATATTTGAGAGCTAATTAATATAGCAACTTTGGCAAACATTATATTTTTAAATGGGAGCATACCTCTTCCTATTCCACCAAATCCCAGTATTAGACACGAAGCATGTGTCATTCTTTTAATATTTTGTTAAATATTAAATATTTACTTAGTTTATTTTAATTGAGATATTATTTGAGGTTGCCTCCATTAATGTGACAAGTCTTCTAAGAAAGAGGATCAAGTCAAGTTTTTATTTCCCATAACCCCTAGCATGAATTGCTACATGGGAGCCAATTAATAAATGTTTGATAATCAATGCATGGAAAGCTACATTAACTTTGTTTTTATTTATATGAATTTCAGCTGATTTCTTTGGATGTCCAAATATGTTAGATGAAAACTCATTCTTAATATAAATTACAACTATCAGATAAAATAGAGGCTCAAAAAACTTAGTCAATAAATGAATGAATGAATAAATGAACAAATTCCTCAAATTTGAGGTCTCCTGGTAACCATTCTCTGCAATTATTAACTGTTACTTCAGGCTTTGATTTTGTATCTGAAACAGTTTACCGTTCCTGCAATTCCTGTCTCCTGAGTCTGAACAATTTCATATACTACTGTAAAGTTATTTGTTTTAGAGCTGAGTGTTGGTGACATCACTCTCAGAATTCCTAATTATCCAAACCCCAATCTACACATACAGACAAGGCCACATCCTGCCATGACGTCAATAACTGAATGTATGTACACAGCTTATATACACGTGCCACACTGAAATTTTTCTCTTCATGTCCTTGAATGCATTCCTTTCCCCTTACCTTCTTGCTTTTGATTTGGGTTGTGGTCTCCATCTCATCTTCTGATACAGCGTGTTCAAATCTCATATGCTACACATCTCCTCTAGGAAACCTTTATTGATCTACTATCCTTCATGATTTAAGTAACTTGTACAGCCTTGTCTTATGATAATAGTTTATCTTCTTTTTATATTTCTTATCACTCTTACTTTGTATTATAATTATGTAAATGTTAGTTTCTCCCATTAAACTGAAGTTATCTTGAACTCAAAGAATTTTAAAATTCTGCTCTCAAGAGGCATCCAAATACAGAATACTGTACCCTGACTTGACTGGAGTTCTATGTATTTTTACCACATGAATGAAACAAATATTTAAGTTGCATAAAAGCAGAAACCGGGTCGACTTAGGTATATGTTATAATAAAATTCTCCTAAGATCTAAAAATAAAATAGCATTTAACTTATAAATTCGAACTGCGAGAGCAAAAATACATTACACTCACCATGAAATCAGGAGTCTGCCTACCATTAAGTTCATTTGTTAAATGCTAAGAATTCATTCAGCTTTCTTAGACTGCTTGGCCAGGCTACCTCTCTATTCATTCAGTTTTTTTAATTAATAAACCACAAAGATCTGGCTGGGCGCAGTGGCTCACGCCTGTAATCCCAACACTTTGGGAGCCCAAGGCAGGTGGATCACTTGAGGTCAGGAGTTTGACAGCCTGGCCAACACGGTGAAACCCTGGCTCTACTAAAAAAAAATACAAAAAAAAAAAAAAAATTAGCTGGGCCATAGGGCTGGGTGTGGAGGCTCATGCTTGTAATCCCGGTACTTTGGGAGGCCGAGGCAAGTGGATCATGAGGTCAGGAGACCATTGAGACCATCCTGGCCAACATGGTGAAAACCCCATCTCTACTAAAAATACAAAAAAAATCAGCCAGGTGTGGTGGCGGGCGCCTGTAGTCCCAGCTACTCAGGAGGCTGAGGCAGGAGAATTGCTTGAACCCGGGAGGCAGAGGTTGCAGTGAGCCGAGATCGCGCCACTGCACTCCAGAGTGAGACTGTCTCAAAAAAAAAAAAAAAAAAAAAATTAGCTGGGTGTGGTGGCACGTGCCAGCTACTCACTTGAATGCGGGAGGTGGAGGCTGCAGTGAGCCGAGATTGTGCCATTGCACTCCAGCCTGGGCGACAGAAACCACAAATATCTTAAGGGCAACTATTTATTTTTGAGACATAGTCTCTCACTCTGTTGCCCAGGCTGGAGTTCAGTGGTGTGATCTCAACTCACTACAACCTCTGCCTTCCAGGGTCAAGCGATTCTTGTGCCTCAGCCTCCCAACTAGCTGAGATTACAGGCATGCGCTACCAGGCCCGGCTAATTTTTGTATTTTTAGTAGACATGGAGTTTCACCATGTTGGCCAGGCTGTTCTCAAACTCCCAACCTCAAGTGATCCACCTGCCTCAGCCTCCCATTGTGCTGGGATTATAGGCGTGAGCCACCTTGCCCAGCCAGGTACATAAATTTAGAACAGGTCTGCTGAAGATCTTTTGAGTTGGGCATGGTGACTCATGCCTATAATTCCAGCTACTCAGGAGGCTTGAGGAGGGAGGATCACTTGAGCCCAGGAGGTCAAGACCAACCTGGGCAACATATTGAGACCCTGTCTCAAAAAAAAAAAAATTAAAAATTATCCAGGTGTGGTGGCACACACCTGTGGTCCCAGCTACTCAGAAGGTTGAGGCAGTAGGATCACTTGAGCCCAAGATTCGAGGCTGCAGTGAGCCATGATTGTGCCACTGCCCTCCAGCCAGGGCAACAGAGACCCTATCTCTGAAAAAAAAACAACAACAACAAAAATTAAGAACTATCTTTTTAAATCCCTCCAGAGTTCTTGAGAGTTCCTATCTACCAATTTTCTAATGTTCAAACCTAACCTATCAGGAGAATGGAAAGAAGAATAGTGATTAGGAGGGAGAAACGGCAGCAGTGAGGTTTAGTATTGTTCTATTTTTTCTCATTTGTGGCGATCACAAAACATGTTCATTTTGTGATAATTCTTTGAGCAATACACTTATTTTGTGCATTTTCTGCATGTATGTCATATTTCAGTAACTTTTTTTCAAAGGAAAGATGCACCTTTCAACTTACTGTTTTACTTGGTGACTGCAGTTCGCACTCGTGGAGCTAACAATCATCTTCAGTTTTTCAGTTGCATAGTTTACAAACTGCTGTTTAAAGGCTCGCTCCTTGGCATGGGTGGTCCAGGACAGTCTTTCATACAGATACAAAGCTCCATACATAGTTAATGAAACAGATATGAGTTTCCAGCCTATAGTTTTCCAAATCTGTAAGATAAAGTCACAGGTTAGTCTGAAAAGGAAAAACACCATTTTGGAGAGCACATTTAAAAGCATTTTAGTTCCTTATGGATCTCTGAGTTAGATACATTTGTATCTTCCTTCTCTATGAGAAAATCTGAAGTTACCAGAAATCAATCAGGCTTAAAAGGGATCAGCACACAAATAAGGGAGAGCTTAATAAGCTGCCAGATTTGATAAATTGATTCAATGTATCTCAACAATAAAACGACGTTAACTATTTTAGGTCAGATCTTTCAAAAACCAAAACAAGTATATCTATGCTGTTAATGATATAATTTAAAAAAAAAAAAAAAAACAAATAACTACTACTAAAAATAATATTTAATACTTAAGATAGATCCCCTTGATATTCAGAGAAGGCTAGATAGGGCACTTGGGGTTTTCTTATTACCCCAATGTACAAATATTTCTTTGGGTGCTATGATGTGCAAATGCTCAGGAAGTATTAAAGACCAGCTAGATGGTGACAGTTCATTCCTAAAAATGTATGTTTTTTAAAAATTTAAGATGAGACTTGTGATATTTAATTCACTACCTTTAACCTGCAAATGTTCATACTATTTTACAGATCCTATAAACAGAAGTAAATACTATATACCTTTTCTTTTGTGAGCTAACAGGCAGCCTTGCAAACATTTCAATTTTAATTACACTAAAAGTAATGTTTCTTACCACTCCTCCAACAATAATGATACCCATAGAAGTTCTAGATGTAAGGGAAGCCAATCCTGTTACTAATGTAATCATGAGTTCTTCTTGTGATGCATTATCTGGTGTTGCTGGAGTGGTAGGAGCACTGGGAGTAGAAGCTAAAGATCTAGGGAGCTGCCAAAAAAAAAAAAAAGAAAAAGGAAAAAAGATTATTATACTTAAACAACTACAAATTAAAGTTACCTTTATAAAACTCTTTAAAATTATAATAGCAAATCTATGAGGGAAAAATTACCCTAAATGATGAGTATACAGCAAATATACATAGAAAATAAAAATAATTTGGAAATTCTTATCTACAATATGGACCAATGATATCATGAACAATAAATGTTCATAATATACAATGGGGTCTAAATGTAACAATAGGCCTTCAACTCTCAAGAGGAACGAATTGTATTTTTAAAAAAACTAAAAACAAAAGCACAATCCTTGAAACAGACAACAACAGAAAAAGATAAACCAAAAAAAAAAAAGGACTTCAAAATAAAAGCCTCTTAAACTTCAAAATGCACAGCCACAGACAAGAGAAATATATTTGGGGGTGGGCGCGGTGGCTTATGCCTGTAGTCCCAGCACTTTGGGAGGCCATGGCAGGAGGATAGCTTGAGATCAGAAATTTGAAACCGGCCTGCGCACCACAGTGAGGCCTTGTGTCTACATAAAATTGTTTTAAATTAGCTAGGTGTGGTGGCACATGCCTATGGTCCCAGCTCCTTGGAAGCAGGGGCTGCAAGTGAACTGTGATCATGCCATCATACTCCAGCCTGGGCAGAGCAAGTCCTTGTCTCAAAAAATAAAAAATCAAATAAAAATCATATTTGGAAATCATATATATGAGAAAGAACTTGATCTAGAATATGCAAAGAAACCCTGCAACTCTATAGGACTCAAATAATTTAAAAATAGGTAAAAGCTTTGAATAGACATTTCACAAAAGAAGATACACAAATGGCTAGTGATGTTTAAACAAAAAGATGTTTAAAATCATTGGTCATTAGGGAAATGCAAATCAAACCTCCAATGAAATACTACTCTATACCCACTAGAACCTAAGTATATACTAAAGAGAAATGAAAACACATGTCCACATAAAAAACATGTAGATGAATATGTATAGCAGCATTATTCATAATAGCTAAAAAGTACAAACTACCCTAATGTCCACCAACTGATGAATGGATAGTGTTATATCTATAATGGAATATTCCTCAGCCATAATAAGAAATGAAGTATTAATACATCCTACAACACTGATACCATGATGACAAACCTTGAAAACATTATACTAAGTGAAAGAAACTAATCACACAAGGCCATATTTTATATGATTGCATTTATAGGAAATGTCCAGAAAGGGCAAATCCATAAACATAAGGCAGATTAGTGGTGAGGCTGCAGGTGGAAATCATAATTGACTACAAATGAGTAAAACGGCTTTGGGGTGACAAAAACTAAAACTCAATTGTGGTGATGGTTTTACAATTTCACAAATTTCCTTAAAAATTACTGAATTGATAAATTTTTAAAACTTTTTCTTTTAAAAAGTTTGTATTTATTCTAATTTATTTGAAATGTGAAAACCAAATCTTCTAAGAAAATATAAAAGTTTCAGAAATGAATGTAGCACCACCTGCAACAGTACTGGACGAAAGCTTTATGATAAGCTTTCCCTTAAGCATACTACAGGCTGAGTGTCCCCTATCCAAAATGCTTGGGACCAGAAGTGTTTCAGATTTCAGATTTTTTAGGATTTTTGAATATTTTCATAGATATTATAATGAGCTATCTTGAGGATGGGACCCAAGTCCAAACACAAAATTCATTTATGTTTCATATACCTTATATGCATAGCCTGAAAGTAATTTTATCCAATATTTAAATAATTTTGTGCATGAAACAAAGGTTGTATACATTGACTCATCAGAAAACACAGGTGTCACCATGTCAGCCACCCATGTGAACACTCTGTGGTTGTTTGGCATCACCATCATTCTTGATTGAATTTATATGCTACTGACAAGCAATCATTTTCTTACACCTATTCACACAAAGGAACTTAACAGTAAAAATATAAGACACACCATTAATAATAGTGAAAAATAATGTATTCAAACTAAGCAGCACAGAACATCTGTATCAGCTGTTAAACAGCAACAATGGCAGGCTTTCAGTCTCTACCTACAATGCTATGTTTTGATTAAAAAGTTCCTGTACACAGTACTTTGTGAGGTGAGAAGAAACATCAGAAGCAGTTGGGGGACCAAGAAGTGGGTCCTCTAGGCATAATAAGACATTCTGCTGAATGGCCTTTTAAAATGTTTCCTGTAGTACCACCTACTTGCTTCTCTAACAATGGTTTTTGTTGAAGTCTCTCCCTGATTTTATAAACCTATTTCTTGTTCTGTTATGAATACATGCTGCTCTAGTGCTTCAAGAAGCCCATCACCATGCTGCCTATAGGCACTTGTTCTGCAGGGTCAACAACATCATCTTCATTATCACCATTATCATAATCACCTTGATTTAGAAGCATTTTAGCTCTTTGGTCATCAGTTAATGAATGAACAACTGAAGCCTCATAATCAATGTTAAACACTTCTTTGATATACCCTTCTTCCAGCTTACAGATGGACTCTGAAGATATTATTTTTTTGCATAAGGAGGTCAGACATCATTTTTTTCTCTCTTGATATACTTCAAAGTCACCAACTTGCTCCTCATCATCAATAAATGTAGTGACAGGCAGACGCTGCAGGCATACACAACTGAGTCACTGTCTTCCAAGTGCTGGCATATATGGCATCCTTCATCCTAAACTCCTTGTGCTGGCAACAGCATATATGGCAGCTTTCATTCTAAACTCCTTCTGAAAACCTTCCACACTCAGCCTCAGTTCACTGCTGCTAGCATGCTGCCCAAAAAAGGTTTTTGCATTTACTCCTCATTGATCTTAGAATACCCTGGTCACAAGGTTAAAATAATGAAACATTATTTTTTATGAGAATTTTAGCTAGAGGATGAGCAGAATAGTTGTCAAGGAGTAACAAAGTCTTGCAGTCATCATCTGGTCTAGCTTCCCTGCAAGTGCACACAAGCTGCTGGTATAAAATGTTTGTGAAACCAATCAGAAAAGATGTCCCTAGGGATCCATGCCTTTTTGTTCGCACAATAATGGACTAGTAAGAAATTCATTCCTTGAAAACAGTGAGGACGCAAGCTTTTGCCTATCACAGCAAGTTCACATTTATGCCTGCTGCATTAGCACATCCCAGCACAGTTATTCTGTTTTTTGCATCCTTAATTCTTGTAGGGGCTGTCTTCTCAGCTGTAGTCAGTGTCTTTTTGGGTCAATAATGGCAAAACAGTGATGTTTCGTCAGCATTACAGACTTTTTCTGGAGTTGATTTTCATCAGAGACAACTTGGCATATTCATCAATGAATTTCTCTGCTGTTTTTGTGATCAAGATGCTTTACCACCACAAACCTTTAAAAAAGTTAATGCTATCTTACCTTAAATTTCTCTAACCAGCCTATTGAATACTCACAGTTCCCTTTGATTTTCAGTTCATTTTAATAGATCTTTATTTCATAACCAGCATGTCCTTAAGTGGCATGTGTTCACTGAAATGCTGATGGGTCCACTCTTTCAATACATGATCAAGATCTTCATATTTAACTTTCTGTAGTGTTTTGTTTTTTTTTTTTTAATTAACTTCTGTCATCATTTTTAGCACAGAACTTCAATAGTTTAGGCCAAAAGAACAACTTTCCTGAAGTTAGGTCATATATAGTATTCATTCCAACATCATTCTTCTGTAAGAAGTTGCTCACTTACATTGTTATCCAGTTTTTCCAACAGCTTAAATTTTTGTGCTATAAATAAAATAAATGCCTCTTCTTTTTCTTATCAATGTCACCCACGAGGGTATCTGTAGGCCTTTTAAACACTTTAAACTGGAAGCTGTGGCTCACGCCTGTATTCCCAACACATTGGGAGGCTGAGGCAGGTTGATCACTTCAGATCAGGAGTTTGAGATCAGTCTGGCCAACATGGTGAAACCCCATTTCTACTAAAAATACAAAAATTAGCCGGGCGTGTTGGTGGGTGCCTGTAATCCCAGCTGCTTGGGAGGCTGAGGCAGGAGAACAGGATGAATCCAGGAGGTGGAGGTTGCAGTGAGCCAAGATTGTGCCACTGCACTCCAGCCTGAGCCACAGAGCAAGCCTCCATCTCAAACACACCCCCACTCAAAAAAAAATCTTTTTTAAACAGTATCTTTACACCAGAGAAAAGAGAGTAAATAAAGAAGCCCATAGTGGGTAATGCACAAAGGTCTTGGCCCCTTGTGGGGCATCATGGGGAACCTGCTGTTGGTGCACTGGGCCTGCACATGTGCCATTTTAGTACCCTTCATAGGTGTGCTTGTGTGGGGGAATTTGGGCATGTGTGGAAAAGATATATTGCAGTTAGAGGAGGCTGAGTCTTTCCTCTGAGGACACTGAATAAAACTGTGTGTTGTGTGCCTGCCTTTTTACTATGACCTCACATGAGGTCTTGTGTGGAATTTTCCACCCGTGGTGTCACCATACTCAAAAGTTTTTGATATTGGACCTTTAAGGATTTTCAGATTGGGGATGCTCAAACTAAATATCTACCTCAGAAATGGCTCTAAGAGACAGATATTAGCTTTTAAATATGCAGATTTTGTAAAGCTAGTTTTATTATAGAAAAATCACATAAACAAAATAATAAAGGAGAGTTTAAATTGGTAGATTCAAAGATACATACCTGAAAGATAGGCTCTGATAATCCTAGGAGCACCCTCTGAGCATTTCTAGGGCCCAAAAATCGATGTACAAGGGAAGACCAGCCCAGGGAAAAATGAAATACAATATCCTCTTGAAAATCAGAACATAACTTGTGGTAATTTAGATTATAACTGAGATCAAATTTCTGGCAAGGGATCAGTGTATGTAGTTTATCCTGTATACCAGCTGGAAGTAATGGCTTCAAATTTTCTAGAAAGAACAAAATTACAACACTTATTTTAAGAAAGAATGGTAAGTGTTTTACCTTCAATGGAACGCCTAAAGGAAAATAAGCTCTTTACCAGAGTCATGAATGAAAAAACAAACCAGACATGACCTTGTAGACATAAATATTACCAATAATTTCTTGCTGGGACTGAAGCATTAGGGCGTTTACTTCATCGGTGCATCGATCAGCCAAATTTCTTCCCATACCATCCTCTATGTGCTTATTTAATTCCTGTTAACAATGGTAAATATCCATATTATTTTTTCTCCAGAAAGCATGTAGTTTTTATAAAGACATAAAAAATGCAGTAAATGCCAAAATGGTCTTTTTAATTTAATTTAATTTAATTTATTTATTTTTTGTGTGTGTGAGACAGGGTCTTGCTTTGTTGCCCAGGCTGGAGTGCTTTGATCTTGACTCACTCTAGCCTTGACCTCCTGGGCTCAACTGATCGTCCTGCCTCAGACTCCTGAGTAACTGGGGCTATAGGAGCGTGTCGCCACGCTTGGCTATTTTTTTTTTCAGATGGAGTTTTGCTCTTGTTGCCCAGGCTGGAGTGCAGTGGCGTGGTCTTGGCTCACTGCAACTTCTGCCTTCCGGTTTCAAGCAATTCTCCTGCCTCAGCCTCCCAAGTAGCTGGGATTACAGGCGCCTGCCACTGGCTAATTTTTTTTTTGTATTTTTAGTAGAGACAGGGTTTCACCATGTTGGTCAGGCTGGTCTCGAACTCCTGACCTCATTCATGGTCCGTCCGCCTCAGTCTCCCAAAGTGCTGGGATTACAGGCATGAGCTACCGCCCAGCCTAACTTTGTTTTTTGTAGATTACAGTTCTCACTATGTTGCCCAGGCTGGTCTCAAACTCCGGGGCCCAAGTGATCCTCCCGCCTCGGCCTCCCAAAGTATTGAGATTACAGGCATGAGCCACTGTGCCTTGTCCTAAAATGATCTTTATCTCATTCTAAGTATAAATTTTCTATTTACTTTTTATACAAGATAGTTTACATTTATTACAAGAGGGCAATCTAACAGTTTCATTTTGTACTGATTGCCATGAAGACACTGAAATGCCAAACCATGAAATAAATGAGGGTATAGAATAATAAGAAACTGTCTCTGAATAATTTTATCTATACTTTAACTTACACTTTTATATATTTTTAATACATCTGGATTAGGATGAAACTCTGAACAAAATTCATCAACCAAAACAGACAGTCGACAAATTTCATCTGTCATTGCACATGAAACCTGAAAATATGAAAAATTCGGAGTTAAAATAATTAAACAAGATTATCAATTACTCAAAAAAATTAAGTTGAAAAATCTTAAAACATTCTTTTAAAGTAACAGGAATAACATTTTTAGTATTATCAAAAATAATTTCCATCCAGGTTATTTTAATCATGAAGCTATTGTTACCCACTTTGTTTGCCACCTCCTCGGTAACCTCCTTGATTTTTTTCTTAGCATCCAGTGTTAAAAGGTTCATCTGGTTTCGAATAAAGTCCAGTCTATCAATTTGGTCTTCCCTCTCTTCCACTGAATAATGCCTATTTCAGTAATAAAGAGTAATCAACGTTCAGGGTAGACTGAAGTCCTAAAGCATTTCAGCAAGGGACTCATTCATGTATTGAACCATCTATTAGCATGACCCAAGAAAAAAAAACTTGTAACATCTGAAAGGATTCAAGTAATATTTCACTTATAAAGTATTTTATATAGACCATTTGATAGAAACCACATTTCTCTGCCCATGTGGCACCTGAAACCCAGAAAGGATGAATAAGAATTCTAAGTCTTCAAACACTTCATAAATATGAACAGGCAAAACAGAATGCAGTACTAACTTTAGTTAATAAGCAGGGGTCAGCATATGGCATCTTACAAGCCAAATCTAGCCAGCTGCCAGCTTTTGTTAAAATTTTCTTGAAATGCAGCCACATCCATTCATTTACCTATTATCTATCTATGGCTGCTTTTGCTCTAAAACTGTAGAAATGAGTAGCTCCAAGACACTTTATGGCCCATAAAGCCTAGAATATTTACTGTCTGGCTCTTTTTTTGAAAAAAAGTTTGTTCACCTCCGGCTGATACAGGAAAATAAAGGTCTGAGATCCATTTAAGAAGATCTTTTACTTAAGAAGTTCCCAGGACATTATGATTATACAATCCTCAAATCACATTTTCTTTGTGCTATACTTTGTTCAATGTCCTATGTCTTTAAAAATAATTACTAATTAAATCAATCTTATAGACCAAAATTTGGGTACTACATCAAAGCAACTGAGCTAGAAGAAAGTGCTATAGCAGCACAATCTCATTAAACAGAGGCTCTACACAGGGGCTGAGTTCAAACTCAGGGTTCTGATCCTTGCATTTTATATGCTGGCAGTTCTCTGCGTTTGAACTTAATTCATTCCTAAGAAAGTACCATTATAAAGCAACACACAGGGACATGAGAGAGTCTTTGTTCCCAGCAAGAGCAAATACATTTAAAATTCCAATGTTATGACATCTTGGACTTAAGCTTTGATGTTTTTATGTTTCCTTCAACTGGCTTAAGTCCACTGAAGGTTCTATTGAGGCTTAACATCATTACTTTTGTCACATCTAGTAACATTCCATTCTGTGTTTCAAGCATACCAAGTTTGTGAGAATTATACTTTTTATCAATAATGCTGGTATTTTCATGTATTCATTGCCACCTTTACAAGGTAACAAATAGTATAAAATAATGCCATATAGTATAACATAAAGGGTACTGCTTACCGAATCAACTTTCTGGTTGGCAGGTAGCATCACCTTGTTTGTTCATCAGGCGATAAACAAACACAACTAGTATAAAATAGTGATTTCAAAATACCGATGTATGACTATATTAAAAAATGGGTTGTGGGTTGAATGCAAAAAGAGGATCACCTGTTTTGGAGTTCTTCATAAAAATCTGCTTGAAGAAATAGCCATAAAACATTTTAAAAATCACAATTCATACACAGGAATAGTGAGGTCCAGGGAATATAAATGATGTGTGCAAGGTTGCAGAATAAATATTGACACTTTCAAATATGCACTTAAAAAATACAAGTAGGCATCAGTTAAACCCACAAGGCTGATTTCACTGTAAAAAGTATTTATAGTACAACAATTTAAAACCTCAGTCTTAACAAAAGTCTGACAAAAAAAACTAACATTTTTATGTTGCAACGAAATGAACTCATACCTTTTCTCTTCAGCTGCCAGGTTTATTGAATCCATTATGTTTTTCACAGTAGCTAGTATCTGTTTAGCTCTGATAGTGTGCTGTTCAAACTTTGTTTTCACTGCTGACTGCGAGATACACTCCTGCGAGGGGCCCAAGCCATAACACATTACTGTAATTCCACCTCAACATTTTCAGGAATTTAAACACAAGAACTTGCTGTTTGTAACTTTAACCCAAACAGAAATAAAGATAGAAAATAAATGAGTGATAAAAGCACAACTTAAAATTACAAAGGTGAAAAAAATACAAAGACTCAAAAGTAAAAAGGGCTTTAGCAGCAAGTTACCATCTTTGTGTATTTTTACACAGTAATGTGCAATGGTTTGACTCTAACATTAAAAAAAAAACCCAAAAAAAACAGGGTACTATTTTCAATGTTAAAAAATTCTCTCATTAGAATTACTATTTTTTATCTGGATCACCTTTAATCCAATTCTAGTCCTTCTATCTAGATTCTTCTCATACTTGAAATAGATATAACCTAGTAAAGTTCTTAAATAAGATGTGAATTAGAACAATTCCTTATTTAAAAGCTGAATGATACAATGATTCCTGTAAGTTCGCTAAAAAAGACTTCTCTGGATTAAAATGTGAAGAATCTGAAAGCTAACATTTAACAATGTAACATCTAAAATTGTTTATAGAAAAAATATCTGCAGCTATTTAGAAGATAATTGTAATTATTTTCATTAGAATATAGTATGTACACAAAGGCCTGAATCATGCCCTATCTCATTTGTTTTACCTTAAAGCTAACAACCCATTAATAGTTGTTATAGATCAGTGTTTTATAACCAGTATTTATTTAAATAAAAAATACATCACAATGCATCACACGTATTGATGGATACATTTTGCAACATTTTTGTTTCAATTTTTTTTCTTTTTTTTTTTTTTTGAGACGGAGTCTCGCCCTGTCACCCAGGCTGGAGTGCAGTGGCCCAATCTCAGCTCACTGCAAGCTCCCCCTCCCGGTTTCACGGCATTCTCCTGCCTCAGCCTCCCGAGTAGCTGGGACTACAGGCGCCTGCCACCACACCCGGCTAATGTTTTGTATTTTTAGTACAGGTGGGGTTTCACTGTTGTTAGTCATGATGGTCTTGATCTCCTGACCTTGTGATCCGCCCACCTCCGCCTCCCAAAGTGCTGGAATTACAGGCGTGAGCCACCGCGCCCGGCCTTCAATTTTCAATATATAGAATACTTGTTATCTAAGAAATACATATAAAAATTTATATATATATAAAAATATGTATATATATATGTATTTTTTTTTTTTTTTGACAGTCTTGCACTGTCATCAAGGCTGGAGTGCAACGACATGATCTTGGCTCACTGAAACCTCCACCACCCAGGTTCAAGTGATTCTCCTGATTTAGCCTCCCAAGTAGCTGCAATTACAGGCATGTACCACCATGCCTGGCTACTTTTTGCATTTTTAGTAGAGACAGGGTTTTGCAATGTTGGCCAAACAGGTCTGCAACTCCTGACCTCAAGTCATCTGCCTGCCTCAGTCTCCCAAAGTGCTGCGATTACAACAGTGAGCCACCATGCTCATCCTATAAATATATATTTACTATGATTTATCATTTAAAGTTTATAAAATTGTTATATTACAATTTGTCTTTCGTTTTTTCTTCATGGAAAGTCAAATTCTGCACTGAAATACAGCACAGTAACTACTATAGATGTTTTACAAGAGACTTATTTTCTATGATAATTTTTTTTTAAATTAGGGATATATTAATTCTCTGATACTCCAATGAATTCATCTTCTTGAACCTCTATATATTTAGCTAATACAAATCGTGGTAATTGCTTCCTGAAGTTCATTACTATCCTTCCTTTGTTAAAACAAATGGCTTTTAAGCTTCAAAAGGCATTTACTTAATACTCTAGTGCTACATTTGTTATCCTGAAATCATCAGGATGCTACATGTGTATTCAGTGTCCTATTTATGACCTATGCTTAGCCTTCATGTCTATGAAATTATTCGAGCATTCAGAAAGACTACAATCTCCTTTGCCATTTTAGCTCCCTACTTCAGCATTTTGTTTGAGGTAGAGAAAACAAAACAGATTATATAGAGCACATGAGGGTAATTCATTTAGTCAATATTTAACTCTGAAGCCATTACTTTCTTGCATTGCCTAGCTTAATTTTTGCCCATGGTGAAGCTCATTTATGCATTAGTCATTTTCACTGATTTTGAAAAGATTAATGTAGGAAGTTATAGTATTCCTGTTCTGTACACACCTAAAGATAAAACATTCCTGGATGTTTTCTTTTTTTTTTCCTTTTTTTTTTTTTTTTCTGGATGTTTTCTTCTTTAAAATCAACAATAATTATATAATAATGAACACTTGTAAACTACTTATTTTTTAATAATTAAAAGAATGCATTGATTTTATTTTAAATAAACGCCTCGTAAATGTGTCAAATTAACTTCCGCAAAAATTATAATAAAAACAAAAATATTTTTAAAGGAAAAATATTAAAATAAAGTCGATATTCCTCGATGAAGCAGATCTAGATATCAGCAATGAAGATCCAAAATTGTAGATAACAGCACAGTGTTAGAGCTAGACGAGACAGAAAAGATCTCCAAAAGTTATTAGGCAATATAAGTTTCTTTCTGATTCAAAAAGATATAATGATGAGTAAGCATAGAGAAGAAAATAATCAATCTTCTAATTAAAAAGTATCCCACAGTGGTGCTCCCACTGATCTGTAGGATATTTAAGAGATACCTTGAAAAAAGAACATTCTACTCCAAATAAGTATGGGTAGTGTTAACTTAAATAAAGTCCCCCTTCTAAGTTATTTCCCGGCATCCTTAATACACTAATATGCTAACTAATCTCTATGGGGAACATATATACTACGCAGCAGTTCCCAGACTTAATTTATCAGGAACTCTAATCATACATTAATATTAATTTATATGTGTAATTAAAACATAAAACCAACAAACTTTTCAATTTCCCTTGAAAATAGACCCTACAAACACCTAACAACATGCCATTCATTACTGCCAACTTATTTTGGTGTATTTTCAACAGAAAAGTGCAAGAACTATACCTTTCATCTAGATATATCAAATACTAACATTCAGCCCCTTTTGTTTACTTCTCCTCTCCCTCCATACACATGCTCCATACTTTCTATCTTGTGTGAGGGCATATATATATATATGTAATATTTATATATTATATATAATAAATATCTTGCAATATATATATAAAATGTATGCCCCCATATATATAAAGAGAGGCATACATTTTTATATATACTTATGTATTATTTTCCTTCCTAAACATTTTGACAGGTCATTACTACATCACAAGCTTATTACTAAATACATCAACACTTGTCTTCTAAGAAAGAAAACATTTATTTGCACAATCACGAAACAACTGTATTCAGAATATTTACCATTGAGACAATACTATTATCTAACAAACAGTTCATGTTCAAATTTCACCTATCATCCAGGAATGCCCATTACAAAAAATCCACTGACATTTTAAATAAGTTATTTTTATATGTCTATCTCCCATCATACAACCAAAACTAGTAAGAATTAATGGTGAAATAACTGTGCAAAAGAAATTTGGATTTCTAACTTGCCTTTAGAACAATGCAGTCCAAATGCATTTTGAAACTTTCCAAATACAGTTTTAAAACAATAAGAAAATGTATTAATAGACTAACACTGATTTTCCTTTCAAAAAAGAAAAGAGACAGAGTCTCACTCTGTCACACAGGTTGGAGCACAGTGGTACCTCCATAGCTCACCATCACCACAGACTCAAACTCCTTGGCCTCCTACCTCAGCCTCTGGGGTAGCTGTGACTATAGTCATGAGCTATCATACCTGACTTTTTTTTTTTTTCCTGGTAGAGATAGGATTTAGTCTTTTCATGTTTTTGCCCAACCTGATCTCAATCTCCTTAGCTCAAGCAATCTTCCTGCTTTGGCCTCCCAAAGTACTGGCATCACTGGCATGAGCCACCAACGCCCAAGCTAATATTGATTTTCTTGATTGCTTTTACTCAATTTAATTTTCAAGTCTTGTTTAACTTAGTATTCTAAATGTTTAAAATACTTAGATCCACTTGAATCAAATGAATCGAAAGAAGTCCATGGCAAAGGTCAGATTGATAAAGGTGATGAACTTGATAGTTTTTCTTTTCACAAAAAATCTTGCAAGACTACAAAGAAAAGTAAGCAAATCCCCAAAACAAAGAGAAATGTGTGTAAAAGCCACAAGATGTGACAACACAAAGAAACCAAGAAATTAGTAACCAAAAATTGTATAAAATGAACCACAACACTTGAATTTTAAAAAATCTTACATTGATAAGGAAATGCCAAAAGGATAATTAGAAACAAAATCAACAAAAACTAAACTAGCACTGAAAACCTTGGGATACGCCCAAAGTTGCAGTCACAAATTCACAATCCTGAATCTTTTCTTCAAGAACAATAAGCAAAAAACCAATGCATCTTCAAAGTAAACAATGTTAAAGATGAACACAGGCCAGGCACGGTGGCTCATGCCTGTAATCCCAGCACTTTGGGAGGCCAAGGCGGGCAGATCACAAGGTCAGGAGATCGAGACCATCCTGGCCAACATGGTGAAACCCCGTCTCTACTAAAAATACAAAAATTAGCCAGGTGTGGTTGCGCACCCCTGTAGTCCCAGCTACTAGGGAAGCTGAGGCAGAAGAGTCCCTTGAACCCAGGAGCTGGAGGTTGCAGTGAGCCGAGATCATGCCACTGCACTCCAGCCTGGCGACAAAGTGAGACTCTGTCTCAAAAAAAAAAACCAAAAAACACAGAACTTAGTGAATGAACCCCCAAAAATGATATTTATTAAGTGATAAATTACATAAGAGCTGGGGCTGCGTCTTTGGATGATAAAACATTGGCAAACTCATTAAGGGTCTATGTGTGTGTGTATATGTATATGTAGATATACATTCATATTTAAATATAGACATGAGAAACAAGAGACTCAAACAATTTTATGCTACTAAATTATAAAATTTCAGAAATACACCAATTTCTCAGAAACCAGGAATTACCAAAACTGATTTAAGAAGTAACAAATACCAGTCTTGGACTAAAGCTGACTAAAACTTTCAACATAATTAATCACCAAAAAATATTTTGTCTCTTTTCAATACATTTAGACATAATATTTTTTGCCCAGCTGATTATGTTTAGATAAATTCAAGTAATTTTTACTGATTCTCATTTTAGATATTTCAGACTTAAAATTTTCAAACTCTAAAGCTGCACATTCCATGACTATGTAAAAAAAAAAAAAAAAAAAAAAAAAAAGCTACTGCTCAAAAGCAATTTTTTCCATACATAAATTTTAGAATCCCAAATGGACCATTAGAATAAAACACAAACTGCCAAGTTTCCTCTACAAACATTTAAAAAGAATAGTTCCTAAGTCTGTCTGATTATTGCAATCATTTGGGGAGCTTTGAATATGTATGTATATAGATTGCTAGACCAACTCCAACCCCCTGGATCTGGGGTTGGGGATATGACAGGTTGGGAGCCTGCGGTTCTGTAAAGCACATCATGTGATTCTGATGATCAGCCAGGCTTGTGAACCAATGCCCGACAGCATATATTTTATTCTTCTCATTCCCACCTCCTCAAGGAGATATTCTGGGGAAGCACAAGCTATACCATGAAGCAATATGGAAGCAATATAAATGTGTAACAGAACATTACACAATTATACACTCTATAAATGTATAATTTAGAAGAAATCAATGATAAACATACATAAAACACATATATACAAAAGTCAATAAATAAGGAAAGACAAGGAAACAGATCCTCTCCCTACATATTTTCCCCATGGTTGAAATACTGATAACAGTGGAGGAGAGGAGGCTGAGGTGGGAGGATCATTTGAGCCCAGGAGTTCGAGGCTGCAATGAGCTATGATTGCCCAACTGCACTCCAGCCTGGGTAACAGAGGGAGATCCCATTTCTTTAAGATTAAAAAAACGGTGAGGAGAGCATCAACCCTTTGGTGAAAGCAAAAGGAAAAGGAAAAAAAACAAGCAATGGTCTTTGAGTAACTGGGACTTCACGTATCCTATAGCTTGGCTTGAGAGGACATCTACCCATAATCCAGTAGCCTCGGAACAATTAGATCTTACCGAGATAGCTGGCAGTGGATTTGCTTTCTTCCAGTTTGTCTTCATCTAATAACCTTTTTTCTCTCACCAAATTAAAGATGAGAGATAGTAAGCAAAATGTTTACTTTAAAAATCCTGCCAAGTATACTCAACATTCATGTCCCCCCTATTAAGGCAGTTACTACTTATAAGAATAATTACAGATTGAGGTTTCTTCAATGCTGAAGTCATCGTGTTCATTCCTAAGTGGGAAGGTGATATGAATTATATAGGGCAAAACAGGAGTTCAGAAGGTTAACATCTAAAGAACTATTCAGTCAAATGTAGGGTGAGTTTTAATGTCTCTGAATAAAAACACTTACACTGCAACATAAGAAACTAGCCTCCCTCCCTGTCTACCACTCAGGCACTTCAGTAGTTTCCTAGAAGATTCTGAAAACGGTGAAGCTCTTTTTTACTCAATTATTCATTTAGAGTGTTTGGCACAACATATGGAGAATGGACATGTGGTAACATAGTATATAAATATAATAAAATTTTGTCAAATGGCATTAATCATGTTTTGTATACTTCTATTAGTCATGCGGCACAAAGAAAAAAAGGATAATGCTTACTTTGCTCTATTATCCATTCCAACAGCAATTACGCTTGTTTGCTCTTGTTCCAAATTATTGAATACAGGGAATTTCATTCATTGCACAACACAGCAATACTGAAACACAGTTTCTTATTTATATATAAATACATAAAAAATAAGAATAAGGAAGAAATTACAATCGCTAATTCTCAATTCTTACAAATCATTTTGCAGGGGGTTCCTTTCTTCAGACTTTCCACATTTTACTGGCTATGTCAGTAACTAAACTAAATAACAGCAAAAGTTATTGACAAAGACAAATGATAAAACAGAAGATTATGCTTTCTCCAACCAAGGAAAGAGTTTTGTATTAGGCAATACAATCACAAAATTCCTACCTCAAAGATTTGTTCAAAATTCTGAAATTCCTGTAATCTTGCCTGAAATCCTTCAGCAAGTGCTCCACCTGTAATGTACAGGCAAAGATTTAAAAACCTAGTATATAGCAAGATATATTTTCTGGTAGGCTACTGATTTTATAATTTTATATATATATATATATATATATAAAAATAGTCCATTTTATATATATATACATATAAATATATATATATATATTTTCCACCCCCCCCACCCGAGACGGAGTCTTGCTCTGTTGCCCAGAGCTGGAGTGCAATGGCGCAATGTTGGCTCACTGCAATCTCCGCCTCCTGGTTCAAGCAATTTTCCGGCCTCAGCCTCCCCAGTAGCTGGGATTACAGGCACACGCCACTATGCTGGGCTAATTTTTGTATTTTTAGTAGAGACGGGGTTTCACCATGTTGGCCAGGCTGGTCTCGAACTCCTGACCTCATGATCCGCCCATTCCAGCCTTCCAAAGTGCTGGGATTACAGGCGTGAGCCACTGCACCTGACCAATTTTAAATATTTTTATATTTAAAAAGGAAATCTATAACTAATGCATACCGCTTTCTGGCATCCCCTGTGCTTTTTGCTTTCTAGCACTAAGAACTTCCTTTGCTGAAACAAAGAAGATACGATTCTGTGCTTCTAAAGCATTTACAACTTTGAGCTCCTCCACCAAGAAATGCAGGCATCTTTCCATGTGCTGTCTGCGTACCTACAGAGAAAAGGGTATTAAAAGAATTCTAATAATTTAAACAAATATAATAACCAATGACTACAGGCCAATACTTTTATTTACAGTGATATAACAAAAGTTACCATATAACTAATGAGTTCAAAAAATTCTGATAAATGAAGTTTGATACTTAATGACAGAAAATCTTTCTCTTAACGATTCTGTCTTTTGAACATTTATTTAAAATTCTGCTGGGCACAGTGGCTCACGCCTGTAATCCCAGCACTTTGGGAGGCTGAGGCGGGCAGATCACAAGGTCAGGAGTTTGAGACCAGCCTGGCCAACATGGTGAAACTCCGTCTCTACTAAAAACACAAAAATTAGCAGGGTGTGGTGGCAGGCGCCTGTAATCCCAGCTACTGGGCAGGCTGAGGCAGGAGAATCGCTTGAGGCCGGGAGGTGGAGGTTGCAGTGAGCCAAGATCGTGCCCCTGTACTCCAGCCTGGGTAACAAAGCAAGACTCCATCTCAAAAACCAAAACAAAACAAACAAACCCTGCTAAGGTTGGGGCGAATGCATTAACCAGGCATTAGAATTGCAATGTTGGGTTCAAGATTACCACTTGGGCACACTGAGGTGAAGATTACGGGTTAGAAGTTAGGATTTAGTACTAGTCTTCAGCATTATGGCTATGATAAGGGTTCTCTATATTAAGACTTGCAAAAATAAATCTAAATAGGAATGCTGAAATATTTGAGGAAAAATAATTTATGAGTGATACTTCCTAATTCTCCAATGATTATGTGAGCCCCAATCTGAAAGAACATGGCTGTAACACAACAGTTAATGACAGGAGGATATAAAACATGATGTTACGCAAAATTCCAATGGTGGAAAAATGAAAGCAAATAATTTAACATGTGAACAGTGATGGGATAGTTTAAGTTATTTTTATCTTGTCCTCTACATATAATAATTTCATACTACCATTAAAATCAGAAATCGTCTCAAGCAAATTAAATAAATATTATTTATAGTCCAAATTCCAGATACTTTAATCTTTTTAAGTTTCTACAATTGGTGTGACAAAAATGCCAAAAAAAAAAAAAGTTGAGGATGCAAATCTTATGAAACTCAATCTGCTGGCAAGAGTACAAATTGACACCAAGCACTTTGGAGAACTCTGGTGCTATGTTTACTAAAATCTAACATATTCTTAACTTGTAATCTAGCAATTTTACCTCTAGGTACATATACCCATGGTTTACTGACCTCTGCATTACTGACATTTTGGATTGGCCAATGTTTGTTTGGGGGCCCGTTCTGTGTCAGGGCATGTGTAACAGCATCTCTAACCTCTACTCATTAGATGCCATTAGCACAAAACCCCAGTTGTCACAAAAAAAAAAAAAAAATCTTCAGATGCTGCCAAATATCCCATGGGGGTCAAAACTGTCCAACCTCCACATTGAAAACTACCTAACAAGAATGCATATATATGCACACCAGAAGGACATATACAAGCATATGCACGGTAGCATTCATAATTAAATATAGTAAATTAACCCAAATGCCCATCGCCGTGAATAAGTCAACTGTAGTATAGTCACAGATGGAATACTATACAGCAATGAGAATGCAATACAACTATGCTATGCACAATATGGACACATATGACAAACATGTTAAACGAAAAAAACGATGCAAAAGCAGATATTATATGATTCTGTTATATAAAGTTGAACAGGCAGAAAAATTAATTTAGGGGGTCAAAAGTCATGATAAATGGGTAATTTCTCTTTGGTAAGGAGGACAGAATGGAAGTTGGAAGGAGGGAGGTAAGCGAGAGGTGCTGGGGTGTTCAGAATGGTCTGCTTTTTGATCTGGATTTTGACACAGGTGTGTTAAATTTGTAAAATTTGGCCAGGCATTTTGGCTCACACCTGTCATGCCAGCACTTTAGGAAGCCAAATTGGAAGGATCACTTATGATTTATGTACTTTTCTGTTATGTACATTTCAATAAAAACTTAAACAAAAAAGAAGTTTCAAGCTTTGAAATAACTAGATAGTATAACACAATTTTCCCTCAAAGTAACTTCATACCTCGGTCTTTATCACATACCTACTTCAGGTTTTCTCTAACTATATTCTTTTCATGGAATAGCTCTTATAATTTTCTATTATATAAGCTATATTGTTTTCTCAAATAACAATATATGTGACTGTACTTCAAAACCTACGAAAAATAAATAAAATAACTTACGTCTTCCATATATTCCGGCTCTGATGCAGAGGCATCCCAACGATTATTGAGAATGAAAATATTAGGCTTGGAAAGCCGCTCATTCACTTTGTGAAAAAAATGTTTTTCCTGAAAAAAAAAAAAAAAAACTCACAGTACATTCACTGTAATTTACATTTACAATTGAAATTTTATTTTAATGAGAAAGTCTGAACCATTTAGACAACATTAACACCACTGACAAAGGATCCCAAAGCACTCTATGAGCATTAAACTTTCAAAGATGAAAAAAACTGATGAATAACAATTTTTAAAAATCATGTTATAGTTTTGAATATTAGATTATCTCAACTCTGGAAAGTTTATTTCAGATGAGTCTGGCTCCAGACATTTGGATAAATAATCTTCTAAGTCTGACAGCAGCTTAAAGTGTACACAGGTAAGGTGAAACCTAGAGTATATTCAGGTGAAGCTGGAAACAGCTAACAATACTGAAAATATAAAAAGCCTTGCCCGATAGATGGCAGAAAGGAGGAGTGGTTTATATTTTATTCAAGAGACTTAAGCATCCTAAAATTTCTGGCACTCATTCTCCCTGAGACTGGCAAATAACCATAAGCTAGAGTCATCAAGCCCTATATTGCTAGAGAAATCCAGGGAACTACACACTATAGAAAGACTAGAAACAGCCCTTCTGGTTCTATGAAAACACAAACCCCTTCATTCATGCCTGTTTTTAGAAGTTCTTTCTAATCCATGATTTGGATTTCTCTTTTCAGAATGAAAACAGACACTGCTTCATTCCCTACCACCGAAACACAATAATATGATTAAATCCTACCGTATTCATTAGTGTAGATTCAGAGTTTGCGACCAAAACGAAGACATCAGCATCCAGGCAAAACTTATCAATCCAGCTATCCAGCTCTGTAGTAACATCTGTGCCTGGACTAATGAGAGTGAAATAAAAATTGTATTATGTTTCTTAAAAAGAAAATTTGGGTTACAGAATTTTTTCAGCTTTTATGTATAATTTGAAGTCTAAAAAACAGGATTTCCACCTGTCATCTATAAGAAGCCTAGGAAATTTTAACCCAGTGATCTTTCACAAAGCAAATAACATGCTCAATATTTTAATCTTTTTAATCTTTATGCTTTAGATGGCTGAAATATAAAACTAGGCTAATGGATACTAAACAAGGGTTAAAGCAGCTATATCCAGTAAGGCTCAGAGAAGATTTAAGCCCTTATAAACACAAATAAAAACATATAAATTTAATATACCAACTACACTAGGACCTGCAGTGAAGAATTTGCCAACTACAAATCTTTGTAAAAAATTTAAAAAATTTTTCATTTTAAATGTTTGTGGGTACATATTAAGTATACATATTTATGAGGTATATGAAGTATTTTGATGGAAGCATACAATGTGTAATAATCACATAGGGGCTGAGCGCAGTGGCATATTCATGTAATCCTAGCATTTTGGGATTCCAAGGCACGAGTGCTTGAGTCCAGGACATTGACACCAGCCTGAGCAACATGACAAAACCCTGACTCCACAAAAAAAAAAACAAACCACAAAAAATTAGCTAGGCTTGGTGGCATGCCCCTGTAGCCCCTGCTACTCTGGAGACTGAGGTGGGAGGATTGCTTAAGCCTGGGAAGCGGTGGTTGCAGTAAGCCATGATTCCATCACTGCACTCCAGACTGGGCAACACAGCAAGACCCTGCCTCCAAAAAAAAAAAAAAAAATCACATCATGGTAAATGAGGTATCTATCAACTCAAGCATTTATTCTTCGTATTACAAACAATCCAATTATATTATTTTAGTTATTTTTAAATGTACAATTAAATTGTTATTCAGCCAGGTATGGCAGCTCACACCTATAATTTCAGCACTTTGGGAGGCTGAGATGGGAGGATTGCTTGAGACCAGGAGTTTGAGACCAGCTTGGCCAACATGGTGAATTCCCACCTCTACCAAAAAATACAAAAATTAGCCAGGCATAGTGGCTACTCGGGAGGCTGAGGCACAAGAATGGCTTGAACCTGGGAGGCGGAGGTTGCAGTGAGCCAACACTGTGCCACTGTACTCAAGCTTAGGTGATAGAGCGAGACTCTATCTCAAAAAAATAGTAATAAAAATCAATTATTATTCACTATAGTTACCCATTTTGGTACCAAATACTAGATCTCTTTCATTTTTTCTTGTATCTATCCAACTGTCAATCTTAACTGACTGGGTCATAGATACAACCTGGTTATGAAATAAAGCTAAATTAGTTAACATTGTATTTAAACCAAATATTTTGGTGTCATGAACATCTTCTCTCTCTTCTGTTTCTATGGATTACTTGAAACACTCATTTCCACTTAAAAGGAAAATTCATTATCAAAAACAAAATGGAGCCAGGTGAGGTGGCTGGTGTGTGTCTGTAATCCCAGCTACCCAGGAGACTGAGGTGGGAGAATTGCTTGTGCCCAGCAGGTGAAGGTTGCAGTGAGCCAAGATCATGGCACTATGGCACTGCACTCCAGCCAAAAAAAGTGGCCATCCTTAAAATTTCTTGAAATGGAATAAGACTGATGAACTGGTGCTTTTCTGTAACTTATAAAATAAAACCAATACCTTATCTCTTCCTTAATCTAGCTAATGAGAACAAAGTGGCAACTGAATGTTTTAATTTTTTATACCACATGCTAAAGTAAGCAGTATTATACTATTAAATAAACTTCCAGAGAAAATGCAATCCACATGTAATTTTACCTGTCTACTAACACCAGGTCATCTCTCAAGAGGGCACATTTTGCTTTTGGCCAAAACACACGTACAAGACAGCCAGCTTTCAAATCTTTGTCCATGTGAAGGGCATGGGCCAGTTGATTAACTGTCTAAAGCAGGAGGAAAAGAAAAAAATAAACTCCACTTGTAATAAAATTCAATAAAAATTAACAACATTGTAGTACATTTATTTTAGCCAAACAGGTGTATAAAAACTCTGAAATAAAACCTTCTGAGCAATCTTGAGAACCTGAATTTTTAAATTTCCAAGTACGAAAAAAAATGGTTCCCTCAAAAAGAACTCCAGCAACAGAATTCTAAGCAACTCCTGATACTGATACTGGTTTTGTGAAGTATATAAGTTATGGAGTCTTCATTCTTTTTGCCTACTTATATTTTCTGACTACTGAAATAAATGTGTATCACTTTGTCATATGGAAGAAATGTCATTATTAAAATAGGTTAAAATTAAATAGCTTTTAACACCCCCTAGAAAGGAATGAAATCATGTCTTTTGCAGGAACATGGATGGAGCCACAGGCCATTATCCTAGGTCAATCAACGCAGAAACAGAAAACCAAATACTGCCATCTTCTCGCTTAAAAGTGAGAGCTAGGCCAGGAGCAGTGGTTCATGCCAGTAATCCCAGCACTTTGGGAGGCCGAGGTGGGTGGATCACCTGAGGTCAGGAGTTTGAGACCAGCCTGGAAAACCTCGTGAAACCCTGTCTCTACTAAAAATACAAAAATTAGCCGGGCGTGGTGGCGTGTGCCTACAATTTCAGCTACTCGAGAGGCGGAGACAGGAGAATTGCTTGAACCCAGGAGGTAGAGGTTGCAGTGAGCTGAGATCACACAACAGAGTAAGACTCTGTCTCAAAACAAACAAACAAACAAACAAAAAAGTGAGAGCTAAACATCTGGGTACACACAGAAATAAACATGGGAACAATAACACTGGGAACTACTACAGGGGTAAAGGTGGAAGGTGGCAAGAGCTGAAAAACTACTGAATGCTACATTCACTATTTGGGTGACAGGTTCAGTTGAAGGCCAGTCTTATGCATCACACAATATATCCACATAAAAAACCTGTACACATAGGCTGGGCGCAGTGGCTCAAGCCTGTAATCCCAGCACTTTGGGAGGCCGAGACGGGCAGATCACGAGGTCAGGAGATCGAGACCATCCTGGCTAACATGGTGAAACCCCGTCTCTACTAAAAAATACAAAAAACTAGCCGGACGAGGTGGCAGCGCCTGTAGTCCCAGCTACTCGGGAGGCTGAGGCAGGAGAATGGCGTAAACCCGGGAGGCGGAGCTTGCAGTGAGCTGAGATCTGGCCACTGCACTCCAGCCTGGGCGACAGAGCGAGACTCCGTCTCAAAAAATAAATAAATAAATAAAAATAAACCTGTACACGTAACCCCCAAATCTAAAATGACAAGGAGAAAAAGAGTGTGAAGAGGACTGGAAGAGCACAGATCAGGAAAATGAGAGATGATTTCTTTAGAGTAACACAGCATACTTTGAGGCTCTAAAGTCATGAGACGTTTGAATTTTGATTTGCTAAAAATCTTAATTACAAAATAATAGTGATTCCTTCATTTATATGAATTAAAAGCTTGATTAGTATTTTCTTTTCTTTTTGAGACAGTGTCTTGCTCCATTTCCTAGGCTGAATGATCACAGCTCACTACAGCCTCAGCCTCCCAGATTCAACCAATCCTCCCACCTCAGCCATTCGGGTAGCTGAGACTACAGGTATGCGCCACCATGCTTGGCTAATTTTTGTATTTTCTGTAGAGATGGGGTCTCACTATATTGCTGAGGCTGGTCTCAAGCAATCCGACCACCTCAAGTGCTAGGATTGCAAGCGTGAGCCACTGCGCCCAGCCTTGAATAGTATTTTCATAAACATCATCTCACTTTTCTAATAACTAATCTGAAGGGTATGCTTATTCTAAAACTTACAGATTGAGTCACCTGATTTACATCAAAGAGCAAATTCACAGAGCAAGAACCATCCATGACTTTACCAAGAAATGAAATAGCATGGATCTTCAAGCACTGAACTTTTTTGTTTGTGGAAGAGATCCTTAGACTCAAGACAAAGTGACCGCAATAAGAAACAGTGCCTTAACTAACTGCTTTCAGTCCAGAGTCAACATCTTGCATTCTAATTTGTTTTTCCTTTTATTCTTTTTTTGGCTGCAGGAGTCTAGTGGCACTAAATTGAGAAATTTATGAAAGGCAGGGAATTGCCATTGGCTCTCATCTGACAAAGTTAAAATCTTTATTCATGAATATACTTACTACATACTCCTGAGGTAAGACAGTTTCTAAAAACACAGACACATATCAAAAACAGATTCCAGGGCCCAATTTCTTAAGCAATTCTGTTTTAAAAAGACAAATCTGAGGCCAGGCATGGTGGCACATGCCAGTAACCACAGCACTTTGGGAGGCCAAGGTGGGACAAATTTGAGATTAAACAGTAATGATACACTTCAATAATGTCAGTCTCGGTCAGGCGTGGCAGCTCACGCCTGTAATCCCAGCACTTTGGGAAGCCAAGGCAGGTGGATCACCCGAGGTCAGGAGTTCAAGACCAGCCTGGGCAACATGGTGAAACCCTGTCTCTACTGAAAATACAAAAATTAGCCAGGTATGGTGGCGCATGCCTGTAATCCCAGCTACTTGGGAGGCTGAGGCAGGATAATTGCTTGAGCCTGGGAGGCAGAAGTTGCTAGCTGAGATTGTGCCATTGCACTCCAGCCTGGGCAACAGAGCAAGACCCCGTCTAAAAACAAATAAATAAATAAAATAATGTTAGTCTCACTGTAAGGGGAGATTTAAAAAACCTGTAATTCTAATATACCTTTAAATTAAGGACAGGTTTTATTCTTCCACTAATTTAGCTATGAAGTAAAAAAAAAATTTAGAGTACTTAAAATATTTAGTGATGGCTTTCAAAGTTACAAATATTAAGTTCTTCCTATAATCCTAGCACTTTGCGAGACTAAGGCAGATGGATCACCCGATGTCAGGAGTTCGAGACCAGCCTGGCGAACATGGTGAAACCCCATCTCTATCAAAAAAAAAAAAAAAAAAAGGACAAAAATTAGCTGGGCATGGTGGCATGCACCTGTAATCCTAGCTACTTGGGAGGTTGAGGCAGGAGAATCATTTGAACCTGGGAGGCAGAGGTTGCAATGAGCCAAGATTGCACCATTGCACTCTATCCTGGGCGACAGAGCAAGACTCACTCTCAAAAAAAAAAAAAGAAATATTAACAGTTCTTTTTATAAGATGTCAGCAATGCAGACATCTATAAAAATGTTATTAAAGAATAAGTTAAGGACATTGTTTCAGGTATATTATGCTGCTAAAGGTTAAAGATCATACCTTCACACTTTTTTTTTCATCTGATCCTTCTGTCATAAGATAGGCTTTATCTCCATCAGTTCCTTCAACACTTAGGAAGCAATTGGTTATATGGCCAATTCCACTAGGGAGAACTTTATCCCACAGCATTGCATTGATAACAGAGCTCTTCCCACTGCTTGTCCTGAAGAATATACAAAATCATGAAAAACAAAACATAACAGTAAAAAAATTAGTTCTTTCACTGGGTCTAATATCAACTTTTTTAAAATCCAAATTTTGTTAAGATTTCTTAAGACTGCATTTTTACAAAAAAACTGACCACTTGGCTTACACAAATATCAGCAATGTACATTTCAGAAAAAATAAAGTGTAAGAAAACAAATCCGACCTTTCTCATAGTATTATCCTCAACTTTTCTTTCTTGCTTTTTGTGGCAATTTGAAATCACAGGTCAAAATTCTGTAACACTACTATCACAAGATGGGGTCCAATATCCCATCTCCTTAAATCTGGGCTGGTTTGTGACTGCTTCAACAAATAATGCACATCAGAAGTGACACTGGGTGGCTAGGTGCAGTGGCTCACGCCTGTAACCCTGGCACTTTGGGAAGCCAAGGTGGGTGCATCACTTGAGGTCAGGAGTTTGAGACCAGCCTGACCAACATGGTGAAACTCCATCTCTACAAAAAATTAGCCAGGTGTGGGGGGTGGGGGGGGGCACCTGTAATCCCAGCTACTCAGGAGGCTGAGGCAGGAGAATCACTTGAACCCAGGAGGTGGAGGTTGCAGTGAGCCAAGATCGTGCCACTGCACTCCAACCTGGGTGACAGAGCCAGACTGCGTCTCAAAATAAAAAAAAAATAAAAAAAAGGAGTGACACTGGGTGACTTCCAAGACTAGGTCATAAAAGACAATGCAGCTTCTTCTATCTTGTTCCCTGGAATATATGCACTTGGAGCCTTGCCATGTAAAAAGTCCACTTACCCCGAGTCTGCTGTGCTACAAGGAAGTCAAGCTAAATGGAGAGCTCTGGGTAGTGCTCTACTGAACAGTCCTAGTCTTTGAATCATTCCAGCCCAGGTCCCAGACGTGTAACTGAAGATTTAAGATTATTTCAACCCTCAGTTTTTGAGCCACCCCAATCTTCACATCTTCTCAGTTAAGGCTCCAGAGTCCATGGAACAAAGATAAGACACTCCCGCTGTGCCCCATCTGTATTCCTGACTCACAGAATCAGTGAACATAATAAAATGGCTGTTAAGTTGCTAAGTTTTGGGTAATCTGTTATGCAGTCATAGGATAAAGAACACTTTTGATGGCTCTGAAATGCAAAGAACAACCCATACTCACTTCAGGAACTTGCTTTCCATTAAGTCAACCCAAGTTCCAGATACCACTGGGAGCCTTTTGGTTCACTGCAAAAGCATCCTATCTTTTTGGCATATGTTTTACCTCTTTTCTTTAGCAGAAGAGGGAAAGAATTTTTCTTATGTTATGGATATCATTCCCAACTCCCTTCCCAGGGAAGCTGCTTACCTTCATTAGCTCAATATTGGCTTCCATTGCCACTATACCACATCCTGCAAGGATGCCTAGGACCTCTCTTAAAATGTACCTTTCTGGACATTTCATGAAGCCTTGCAGTGATCCTCAAGGGTAGTTCTGAAACCATCTCCATGGGGTTAACAAGAATTACATGCCGAGTTCTGGACAGAAATATGGCTATAGCTCATTATTAATCAGGCTGCACTTTGGCCCACTTCCTTGTTGCTAAATGTCACGTAACACCAGATACTGACCATTTGCACCTCCTTCTTCCTATAGACAGGATCTCTGACATTAGAATCATAACACTTTTAAGGATAGTTTAAGATGTTTTCAGGCCCCCAAATCCAGCAACCAGTTTGAAAACCCCCTGCCAGAAAGGAATGGGATGGATCAGCATGTGAATACAGCCTAGCTGTATTATCTCCCTCTACCATGACTTCACTCTGCAAGCTCCAACCAATCAATGATCTCTATACTTTGGGCACTCCAAAAACCTTAAAAACCCTAACCTCAAATTCCTTGGGGAGATGGATTGAGGTTCCCTCCCATCTCCTCATTTGGTGACCCTACGATTAAATCTCTTCTCTGCTGCAACCTGGTGTCTCAGCATATCAACTTGCTGCATGCACTGGGTGATGAACCTACTATGGTTACAGTTTGGGTCCCCCCACCCCATATAAGAATCATCTGGGGAGCCCATTAATGATGCAGATCCCTCAAACGAACTGTGAACCTAAAGAATCAAAACTCTGGGGATGCTCTCAGATGATTCTTATGCATACTAAAGTGTGAGACACACTGTCATCCTGCCTCCCAAAGCAAACAAAAAAAAACAACTGTGGAAAAAGAAACTTTTTATCCTCTACTATCAAAATCAACACAGAACACTTCTTAACTAGATGTATAGGGATTTTTCCACATGCATGAAGCAGTTCTCCAGCAGACACCAACTGGGTGTCCTACCATTCAATTCATTTCTACCTCCTCCCACCTTGGGTTCAATGTCAGAATAGCTCACAGAACTCAGGGAAGCACTATACTTACATTTACTGGTTTATTATAAAGGATATTATAAGTGACACAGATGAGATGCCTGAGCACTCATGCCCTCTCAGCATGCCACTCTCCCAGGATAACCATGAGTTTAGTTACCTGGAAGTCCAATCTTATTCAAGAGTTTTCATAAAGCTTAATTTTCAGCCTGTCCTCCCCCACCCTTCCTGGAAATGGGTTGGTGGGAAGGAAAGTTCCAATCCTCTAATCCCCTGATCACTTAAACTTTCAGGTGACTGGTTATCTGAGGTTATCTAGGCACCGCCCCACCCTAAACCACTTATTAGCATAAATTCAGGTGTCATCAAAAAGGGCTCATTATGAAAACAAGATACTCCAATCACTCAGGAAATTCCTATGGTTTTAGAAGCTCTGTGACAAGAATGGGACAAAGATCAAATATATTTCTTTTTATACCATACCAATGCTTTCTAATTTTCCTTTTACCTGGCTGGCATTTCTTTTTCTTGTTTGAGATGGAGTCTCCCTCTGTGGCCCAGGCTGGAGTGCAGTGGCACGATCTCAGCTCACTGCAATCTCTGCCTCCTGGGTTCAAGTGATTCTCCTGCCACGGTCTCCCAAGTAGCCGGGATTACAGGAGTGTACCACCACACCCAGTTATTTTTCTACTTTTGGTAGAGACAGGGTTTCGCCGTGTTGGCCAGGCTGGTCTCAAACTCCTGACCTCAGGTGATCCACCTGCCTCGGCCTCCCAAAGTGTTGGGATTACAGGCGTGAGCCACCATGCCTGGCCCCTGGCTGGCATTTCCATGGATAGTCCCTCTTCCTCTCCCCAGTGTTTTTCATTACACACTCTCCCTGGATCATCTCATCAACTCCTGTGATTTCAATCACCAACATAAGCCAATAATAATTCCTAAATTTCCTGGAATTCTCCCTAGTCCAAGTCTCATATTTCCAACTGCCTTTTTGGTAACTACACTTGAATATATATAGTTGTATTGAACACACACAATTTATGGCCTATACTACTTGTCAGAGGTGTTTGAACCAGAGCAACTCCATCTTGAATAGGGGCTGAGTAAAATGAGGGTGAGACCTACTGGGCTGCATTCCCAGTAGGTTAGGCATTTTAAGTCACAGAATGAGATAGGAGGTTGGCACAATATACAGGTCACAAAGACCTTGCTGATAAAAGAAGTGACCAAATCCCACCAAAACCAAGATGGCGATGAAAGTGACCTCTGGTCGTCCTCACTACTCATTGTAATATATATATATAATATGTATATAATATACATTAAACTAATTATAATACATTAGCATGCTAAAAGACTCTCCCACCAGTGCCATAACAGTTTAGATGCCATGGCAACATCCAGAATGGATGGCTATATGGGCTAAAAAGGGGAGGTACTGGCCGGACATGGTGGCTCACACCTGTAATCCCAGCACTTTGGGAGGCCGAGGTGGGTGGATGGCCTGAGGTCAGGAGTTCGAGACCAGGCTGGCCAACATGGTGAAACCCATCTCTACCAATAATACAAAAATTAGCTGGGCATGGTGGCACACTCCTGTAAACCTAGCTACTAGTAGGGAGGCTGAGGCAGGAGAATCGCTTGAACCTGAGAGACAGAGGTTGCAGCGAGTCAAGATCATGCCATTGCGCTCCAGCCTGGGTGACAAGAGCGAAACTATCTCCCAAAAAAAGAAAAAGAGGGGGACAGGTACCAACTTTCAGTTCTGGGAATTGCCACCCCTTACCTGGAAAACTCATGAATAATCCACCCTTTGTTTGGCATACAATGAAGAAATAACCATAAAAATAGCAAAGCAGCAGCTCTTGGGGCTGATCTGCCTATGCAGCAGCCATTCTTTATTCCTTTACTTTCTTAATAAACTTACTTTCACTTTATGGACCCACCCGGAATTCTTTCTTGCACAAGGTCCAAGAACCCTCTCTTGGGGTTAGGATCAGGACCCCTTTCTGGTAACAATACTATAACTGCCTCCTACCTCCTGTTCTCATTTAATTCATTCTCCCCATTATATCTAAGGTTATAATTGTAACATCCAATCCTCTCATGACTATTTTCCAAAATAAAAGAATGCAGAACTCCTTAGCATGATATATTAATATAAGGTCTTTTACAATCTGACTTTTGCTTACAAAGTCTCTTCTTTTGCTAGTTTCATAACGCCTTAAATTCAACTACTTGAGTTCTCCAAACACACTGCAGTCTCTCTCCCCCTTTCTATTTATGGCTTTCTGCAAGAAATGAGCTTTTGGACCTTTTTCACATCCAAAGCTACACCTATTTCTCATTCTCAGTAGGACAGTTGAGTCATCACCTTCCCAGGAGGCTCTTCCTTCCTACTCCACCCTAATCTGAAGTAGGATCTTTTTAAATGGAGCTGTCTCATGCCAGACTCTGTGTAAGGCCCTGAGAATACGGTCAAATGGGAGAAGCAGAAAATAAAAACATAAAATAAGAGCATTGTGAAAAGTGTTGAAAGACATTAACAGGGTGCTTTAACAGAAAATAACTGAGAAGGAATAATTTAGATAGACTGGTCAGAGAAGGTATCCAAGGTAATAACATTTAAGATGAAATATGAAGAATAAGAAGGCATCAGATATAGATAGAACAAGGAAAGGAGAGTTGTACGCATAGGCAATTGCAAGGGCAAAAGCCCTAACATGGGAAATAGCTTAGAAGGCCAACGAAGTCAGTTTAGTAAATAAATGCCTCTGTTGGTACACAGCACATGATAGCTGAATGACCAATTATGGAGCTACTTATTTGTCTTTGCATATAAGCTGTGGCAGAGATCACCCTATCACTCTGGATAGTGACACCAACGTAATGGTGCCTCCTACTCTCCCTCTGGGAATGATGGAGTTGAAAATTCTGGAAGACATACCTGATCACTGCCCTTTTCTTCCCCCCATAATCCTTACAACCTGTGAACCTGATAATTGTCAACCTTAAGAAAGATACTGAAGAAAATCACCTCTAAATTAGCCAGGCACAGTGGCTCACACCTGTAATCCCAGCACTTTGGGAGGCCGAGGAGAGTGGTTCACTTGAGGTCAGGAGTTCGAGACCAGCCTGGCCAACATGGTGAAACCCCACCTCTAATAAAAATATAAAAATTAGGCCAGGGCCAGGCACAGTGGCTCACGCCTGTAATCCTAGCACTTTGGGAGGCTGAGGTGGGTGGATAGCCTGAGCTCAGGAGTTCGAGACCAGCCTGGGCAACATGGTAAAACCCCATCTCTACTAAAATACAAAAAAAAAAAATTAGCCAGGCGTGGTAGTATGCGCCCGTAGTCCTAGCTACTTGGGAGGCTGAGGCAGGAGAACTGCTTGAACCCAGGAAGCAGAGGTTGCAGTGAGCCGAGATGGTGCCACTGCACTCCAACCTGGCAAGAGTGAGACTCTGCCTCAAAAAAAAAAAAAAAAAAAAAAAATTAGGCCAGATGCAGTGGCTCACGCCTGCAATTCCAACACTTTGTGAGGCCAAGGCGGGTGGATCACCTAAGGTCAGGAGTTCAAGACTAGCCTGGCCAACACAGTGAAACCCTATCTCTACTAAAAATACAAAAATTAGCCAGGTATGGTGGCGCACGCCTGTAATCCCAGCTACTCGGGAGGCTGAGGCAGAAGAATCGCTTGAATCCGGGATGTGGAGGCTGCAGCGAGCCAAGATTGTGCCACTGCACTCCAGCCTGGGCGACAGAGCGAGACTCCATGTCAGAAAAAAAAAAAAAAAAAATGCTGGAATGCATGGAATGGCATACCAGTGCATTCAGTGAGGGTAAGAGGAGTTTTTCTAATCAGCAAAAAGAGATTTACATAAGCTGCCTAGAAACAGAGTTCTTTGGTTCCAGAGGTTCAATGGCAGCTATTGTCAGTTCATTGGTGGAGATGCCATTACTGGACAAGAACTCTCCTGAGAACATTTTATCTGAATTAATGCAGTCCTAAAGTATGTTTATTGATAAGTCTTATCAAAGCAGGAGATTTGAAAGAATTTCTAGAAAGTCCTTGGAAATAGTTATCTCAGACACGTACACAAGAGCCTCTTTCCTTCTAGGCCTCTCTAGGTCTGACAAAAATTATTTCGTCCTAGCTTCTGAAACTTTCACATAATCAAGTAAACTTAAAAGAGTAAATCACAAATTATGCTTATCATTTATCTGTATTTCCATTCTTAAAACTGGCTAAGAGCCAATTCCTAGAGATGAGAATCATGAAAAGGTAAAAATATGACTGACTTTCATAAAGCTTCATTTTATACCAGGAGGTAAAATGTACAAATTCTTTCACATGCTAACAGCTTTAATGTTCAACACAGGCAGAAACTTGTGGGGTTGGGGGAGGATGGGAGAAATATTACTTGCTGAAACATCAGACACAAAGCTGATTTCTGGAAACTAACCTTAGAAGTAATAATAAATAATTACCTGCCAAAAAACGCCACCTTCATGTGTCTCCGAGACAGCACCTCACCAATGATGGAAAGCTTGTCTTTATATCCCTGCATTTCTACCAGATCATTCTCAGTGGCTATTCGATCAAGTTCTGGATTCTTGTATGTTGCTGTGAAATTGAAATGGCGTCAGAAAAGTGATATAAATGAATATTAAGTTAGTTATATAATGGAATACCTAAGATTGTATGTATTTTGGCTTTATGTTAACATGCCACCCACAGCATCTGAATGTTTGGTAAAAGGTGCGTACTCCGTGGCAATGGGTCATAAGAATCCCGCCCGAAAGAATTTCAAGAATATTAAATGTTGCAAGGGCACAGTCAAAAGCGTACTTCTAGGTCTCAAACATACAAGCTACCCCTGAGACAAGACTACATTTCTAAACAGAGAAACTAGAACCTAACACTGACCTATTATTGTTCCAACCTGACAGGATGGATCTTCAGATCTTGAACTCAGAAGGGGGAGCCACATACTGAGAAAAAAGTGAGGTTTAATAGGAGCCCCTCAGAAATTAAGATGTGGTTCAAGGTCTCCAAGCTAGGAAAGACCCTGCTACTTTACCACGTTCTATCTGCTTCCCTCAGGGATGAGGTGAAACAGCTCATTTAACAGAGAAGAAAGCGAATTACAGGTTGTGTCCCGTCTACAGCCATACCACCCTGAATGTACTCGATCTCATCAGATTGTATCCCAGTCTCACTCTCATCAGGTTTAGGGTTTAACTGCACATCCCAGCCCTCACCTCTCCTCTATAGCTGGAGGTAGTTAAAAAAGCCTGGGTTTGAAAGTAGAAAAATATTTCAATTTTGTTTATAATTCAGGAATAGGAGATAACCTGATGTTTACATTCTTATCACCTCTTTTTGAAGGTAAAGACATGAAGATTCATGTGGGCATGGGGGCTCACGCCTATAATCCTAGCACTTTGGGAGGCTGAAGTAGGCAGATCACTTGAAGTAAGGAGTTCGTGACCAGTCTGGCCAAAATGGTAAAACACCATCTCTACTAAAAATACAAAAATTAGCTAGAAATCACTTGAATCTGGTAGGCGGAGGTTGCAGTGAGCCAAGATCATGCCACTGCACGCCAACCTGGGCAACAGAGCGAGACATCGTCTCAAAAAGCAAAAACAAAAAAAAGATTCATCTGGCTATCTGAATGATCCTAATTAGAGACAAACACTGCCACTGAAAACATACCCAGTGCACATCCAATTAAGCTTCTCATATCTCACCATACTTTTTTAATGCATTAATAAAATATATGCAATTTGGTGAATAATGGACAGACTTGCTTAAGTATCATTACATTTATTTTTGCTTTTCATTTTATTTTTGCTCTTGTATGTTTTTCCTGATTTATTTGCTTTGTCTCCTTTTTGCAACATTTTTACTGAGGTTCTAAAACCTTTAAAACTGAATTCAGATTCTAAAGCTGCCATTTCACTAGTGCCTAGCATAATGCACGATCTATAACACGCACAATACACATTTAACTTCATTTTCACTTCCTATTAATTTTTTTAGAAAATAAAATATTTTTCAAAAGTCAACTGTGCCAGCTCAAATTATTTCCTAATTGGAAACAAAGATTCTATACTACTATTTTTTTTTTCTCATTCAGCATTCAATTGTGTCAAGTCTGGTGCTAGGAATACAATGAGTCCTAGGCTCCTGCCCTAAAGGAGCTCAAAATCTGGTAAGAGAGGGTTGCGAGAGACATGAAAAAAAAAGTTTGATTCTACCAATCTATCAAAGGTTTCCAGCGTTGCTGGAAAAATTTATAGAATCCCTCCCTTTCCATTGTACAGTTGAGAGGTACATAATCTTTGTTTTTTTTTTTTTTTTTTTTTTTTTTGAGACGGAGTCTTGCTCTGTCACCCAGGCTGGAGTGCAGTGGCCAGATCTCAGCTCACTGCAAGCTCCGCCTCCCGGGTTTATGCCATTCTCCTGCCTCAGCCTCCCGAGTAGCTGGGACTACGGGCGCCCGCCACCTCGCCCGGCTAGTTTTTTGTATTTTTTAATGGAGACGGGGTTTCACCATGTTAGCCCATGTTGGGATGGTCTCGATCTCCTGACCTCGTGATCGGCCCGTCTCGGCCTCCCAAAGTGCTGGGATTACAGGCTTGAGCCACCGCGCCCGGCCTTTTTTTTGAGATGGAGTCTCACTCTGTCGCCCAGGCTGAGTGCAGTGCACAACCTCGGTTCACTGCAACCTCTGCCTCCCAGGTTCAAACGATTCTCCCTCCTCCAGCCTCCTGAGTAGCTAGGATTACAGGCTTCCACCACCATGCCGAGCTAATTTTTGTATTTTTAGTAAAGACAGGGTTTCACCATGTTGCTCAGGCTGGTCTTGAACTCCTAACCTCAGGTAATCCACCCATCTTGGCCTCCCAAAGTGCTGGGATTACAGGTGTGAGCCAGGGTGCCTGGCTGAGAGGTACATAATCTTAAGAACCAGCAAAAAATTTCAACAGTTATCTTCAAAGAAGTATTCCCGGCCAGGCACGGTGGCTCACACCTGTAATCCCAGCACTTTGGGAGGCCAACGTGGGAGGATCACGAGGTCAGAAGTTCGAGACCAGCCTGGCCAACATGGTGAAACGCCATCTCTACTAAAAATACAAAAATTAGCTGGGCATGGTGGCACGTGCCTGTAGTCCCATTTAGTCTGGAGGCTGAGGGAGAAGAATCGCTTGAACCCAGGACGTGGAGGCTGCAATGAACCGAGATCCCGGCACTGCACTCCAGCCTGGGCAAGAAAGCAAGACTTTGTCTCAAAAAAAAAAAAAAAAAGTACTCCCTAGTAAGACATTCCTCATCACCATTGTTTCAACAGTTATGAAATGCCTTTTGCCCCTTTCCACTGCAACTCAGCCTCATTTAAGAGAATGAGATATGCCTGAGGTCTTGGTTTAACCGCTAAGTTGGGGAGGAGACAAGTATAATGGTTAAATGTGGACTGCCTGATTTTTTTGTCTGGGCATTTATTAGCTGTGTGACCTTGGGCAAGCTGTTTAACTTTTCTTTGATTTAGTTTCTTCATCTTTAAAATGAAAGATGGTGGTGATGAAAATTAAATGAACTATTAATATAGCTATTTCATCACCTAGTGGTGATAAAAATTAAATGAGCTATTAATATACTAAAGTTGTTATTAATACCATTTAATTTTCCCCTTCTGGAGGGTAGAAATGGGTTTTACTCGTTATGGTACTTCTCATAGTATACAGTACAATGCCCTATATGTGTTCAATAACTAATGTTGAAAGAATACGCACTTTTATGTATTTTCAACAGTAATTACTTTAAGAACTTAAGAAGAACTAACCTTCAACAAAATGTGATCCTTCAGTAACAAACTCCAGTAACTGGTCAAAGATTGCAGTAATAGCCTTCTTAGCCAGCACAAAGTGCTTCAGTGGAGAAACAGTTTCTGCCATTATGCTACTAGGGGGAGATAAAGTTAGAAAAGCACAAACTAAAGTGGATGATAGACATGTAAACTGATGACACACCAGTGACAGTCATCAACTCCCCAATGAGATAAATTATGCTGGCAAAACGTTTTTAGGTAATTCTTTTTTGGGAGTGTTCTAGTCAGACAATTAGAGATGACTTTTGAATGATATTTCACTAAAATAAGTGAAATCTATTAGCCAAAATTTTGGTTGCAATTTCGACTCAATTTCCCTTTGGTGAAGATGTAACTAATTGTGACTAAGTTTGTCACTGCATGTGACTATAAAGTACATCAGGGAATAGGGTTAGTGAAAGGAAGCCAAGTTCACAAACAATAACGAAGTTACTAAGTTTCTCAACCTGAAGCTCTAGGTGAGTGGGGGTGGATATGCAGAGTGAGGAAATAAAATTCTAAGATCACAACGTGAGGCTGACATTTAGAAAGACGGAGTTCATCACTACAAATGAGGAGGTAAGGCTTAAAGAGGGCATTAACGCTTCCAGCCAAAGTATCAGAAACTTCAAGGAATATGAGTCTCAGAAAGCATAGGTGGTTTCTCAAGAAAAAGACACCAAAGACAAACAATCACGGCCTAATCCTGGTGTGCACATGGAAAGGAACACTGGCCATAAAGAAGGCGGATCCTTCCAGAGAGTCCAGAAATGACCGCGCGAAAGAGCTGCGTGGGAAAAGCCGGGTGGGGGCAACGCCCCGGTCCGGCCGGTGTGAACACCTGCCTTAGTAAAAGCCTCCCGCCTTCTCACACCGGGCGCAGTGGTCGGGGCCAGAGCCCACCCCAGCCCCACGCGCGCCCGTCCAGGTCCGGATCCCCCACTCCCACCCCCGAGCTCGGCCTCGTGGGCTCCGTGGGCTCGACTCGGCCGCCAGCCCCGCTCGCCTGACGGTTCGCTCTCTCCTTTCCCACAGGACCGCGGCGGGCGGCGCCTCGTCACAGAACGCTGCATGCACGACTCCCGCCCCCCTGTCCCCAGTCGCTCGAAGGTCACTCCGAGCGTCGCAAACGTGCTAGCTGTCGAGGCAGCCGGCACTCACTGTCTCCGCTCCAACTATCACCCGGCAACAGCAACTCGGCCACTGATCCCAAACTGCCTCATCTTCCCGAGAAGTTAAAGGCGGAGAGGAGGCAGGGGGAGTGGCAAAGGGCGGCCACTTCCGGCCTCTTGCCTCCTCTGTTCTGTTTGGCTCCGTGGCCGGAAGCGCATCTATGCCAGGCGCCATTTTCCTTAAGGGCAGAAGGCAAGGTTTGTTGTGGGCAGGGACTGCTACCAGGAGAGTGGTTTTCCGTTCCCCTTTCCAACTTCTCACCCTCCCTTCTCCCCTCAAAGTGTCCAAGTCTCTGCCCAGCCTAGGCTTAGCTAGCTTCCAATGATGGCAGTGGCTGACGCCTGTAATCCCGACACTTTGGGAGACCGAAGGGGTGGGATATCTCTTAAGACCAGGAGTTCGAGACTAGCCTGGGCAACATAGGGAGCCCCACCCCGCCGCTTCCTCCTCCCCGTCTCTACAAAATAAAAAAATGAAAAATTAAAAAAAAAAAATTAAAAACCTAGCGAGGCGTGGTGGCACACACCTGTGGTCCCAGCTACTTCGGAGGCTTAGGTGGGGGGATTGTTTGGGCCCGGGGCTGCAGCGAACTATGATTTATCGTGCCACTGCACTCCATCCTGGGCAACAGAGCGTGACATTGTCTTTAAATTAAAAAAAAAAAAAAAAAGAAAGAAAAAAAGAAAAGAAAAATCCAGATCATATCACTTTCCGAGTTTAAAAGCTTTCCAGACCCGGTGGGGTGGCTCACGCCTGTAATCCCAGCACTTTGGGAGGCCGAGGCGGGCGGATCACAAGGTTAGGATATCGAGACCATCCTGGCTAACACGGTGAAACGCCGTCTCTACTAAAAACATAAAAAATTAGCTGGGCATGGTGGCGGGCGCCTATTGTCCCAGCTATTTGGAAGGCTGAGGCAGGAGAATGGCGTGAACCCGGGAGGCGGAGCTTGCAGTAAGCCGAGATTGTGTCACTGCACTGCAGCCTGGACGACAGAGTGAGACTCCGGCTCAATAAATAAATAAATAAATAAATAAAAAGAACTTCAGAAAATAGAGCAGAAAACCCAACAGAGAGAAAAGCAGACAAAGGATAGGGAGAAGCATTTCACAAAATGAAAGTGAAAATGACTAATAAGCATATTAAAATAGTCTCAACTTTGTTAGTAATCAGATCTATGCAAATTTAAACAATAATAATGTACTACTTTATACCCTTAAGATTTACAGGAAATTTAAAAATTGTATGATATTGTTGGTAAGCCTGTGAGGAAACATGATCTTGCTGATGGGAGTATAAACTTTAGTCATTCTGCATATATTTTGGAAGTACTGAATCACAAGTATATAAAAAACTTACAAAAATGTGTATGGTAGGTAGCGTTATACATAAAGCAAATACTTAGATACATGAAAGTCAATTTGATATTTAACGAACTTGTAGTTCAGAAAGGTGACAGTTTCCTGCATTATATGGTAAATCTCTTTGAAGTCAAGAACCGTAGTTTATCTTTGTATCCCTGAGCACTTGGCTTGCTGGTAGATATACCATAGCTGCTGTTGGTTAAATAGAAGCATAGTAAAATAGTTTTTGGTTTTTTTTTTTGAGGAATCCCGCTCAGTCGCCCAGGCTGGAGTGCAATGGCGCGATCTCGGCTCACTGCAACCCCCACCTCCCAGATTCAAGTGATTCTCCTGCCTCAGCCTCCTGAGTAGCTGGGATTACAGGCATCCACCACCAATGCTTGGCTAATTTTTTATTTTTGTAGAGACAGGGTTTCACCGTGTTGGCCGGGCTGGTCTCGAACTCCTGACCTCAGGTGATCCACCTGCCTCGGCCTCCCAAAGTGCTGGAATTACAGGCATGAGCCACCGCGCCCAACCCGTAAAATAGAAGTTTTTAAGGTCAAAAAAAAAAAATTTTTTTTTTAAGGAAGGGGGTGTCCAATCTTTTGGCTTCCCTGGGCCACACTGGAAGAAGTATTGTCTTGTGTTACACATAAAATACACTAACGATAGCTGATGAGCTTCAAAACAAAACAAAACAAAAAATTGCAAATAAAACTCACAACGTTTTAAGAAAGTTTACAAATTTGTATTGGGCTGTGGGTTGGACAAGCTTGTTTTAAGGAGTTGCAGAACCCATGGACTATTTAAGAAAAACTTAGTAACATTACATCTACTGTTCGTGATCATAGTCACACAATTTATAGCTACTGAACAGGGATTACAAATCAGAGTCACATGCTTTTGTCCTTTATTTTTTAGTATGTTATTTTCTCTAAGTGTTTGGTATAACATTCCATGAAAAACACAAGGCACATTTTAACTTTAAAGAAAATTCTTTGAAGAGTGGTTGGGAGTTTGTCATGTTCATTCTACCTTAAAAAGCATTTGACTAATGATGTTAGAAGATCATTTTTCTCAAATATAAATAAGTTTAATCTGGAATTCTATATTCTCCAATTTCAGTCATTCATGTATCATCTACCCAATGTTTTCCATATCCATGTATGACTATTATTTACTTCATATTTTTCAGCAATTTGTTTTTCTTACAAAGTTGATTTTTTCCTAAATTAGCCAGGTGTGGTGGCGGGCACCTGTAGTCCCAGCTACTCAGGAGGCTGAGGCAGGAGAATGGCATGAACCTGGGAGGCAGAGCTTGCAGTGAGCCGAGATCGCACCACTGCACTCCAGCCTGGAGGACAGAGTGAGACTCTGTATCAAAAAAAAAAAAAAAAAAAAAAAAAAAAGTTAATTTTTTCCTAAGTAAAAATATTCATGAATCAAAGTGTTGTGCCAATGAAATTTTATACCACACAATTTACAACCATGAAAATAAAAACTACATACCATATACAATTATTATTATTTTATTATTACTATTATTATTAGAGATAGGATCTCACTTTGTCTGCCCAGGCTGAAGTGCGGTGGCACGATCAATAATAGCTCACTGCCGCCTTGAACTCCTGAGCTCAAGCAATCCTCTCACCTCAGCCTCCCAAGTAGGTGGGACTACAGGCACACACGACCATGCCTGGCTAATTTTATTTTAAATTTTTGTATAGTTGGGATCTCACTATGTTGCCCAGGCTGGCCTCAGGCGATCCTCCTGCCTTGGCCTCCCAAAGAGCTGGGATTATAGGAGTGAGCCCCCACACCCAGACACAATTATTTTTATATGTTTTTCACTTTATGAGTCTAGACTGTATCTCTAAGGTTCATCACAGATCTAACATTGTGTCATTCTAGGTTCGGTCCTTCTACTTCAGCATCTTAGTTGCTCACTAACAATGGATGAATGCTATAAGGAATTTAACCAGAATATTGTAACTATAAAGAAGTTATTAAGATGTGTGCCATAATGTTCTGCTTAAAATCTAAAATAGACACATTCAAAATTTACAAATTCAGCACAAACTGATGCCAGGCAGGTATATATAAAATATCTGCAGGGTATACAAGCAAGTGATGTGGGTATGGCATGAAGGGAGTAACTTATTTTAAGAGTTTGGAGAACAGATGGAAGGAAGAATCAAAACAAATCTACTCTATCTTAGTCAATATAGGCTACTATAACAATGTACCATAGACTGAGTGGCTTATAAACAACAGAAATTTCTCACAGTTCTGGAGGCTGGAAGTCTGAGATCAAGGTGCTAGTATGGTTAGGTTCTGGTGAGGCTCTCTAACCAGATTGCAGACTGACTTCTCATTGTATCCTCACATGGAAAAAGGGTGAGCGCTCTCTGGGGTTCCTTTTATAAGGGCACTAATCCCATTCGTGAGGGCTCCACTTTCATGACCTAATCATATACCAAAGGCCCCATCTTCTAATACCATCACACTGGGGATTAGGATTTGAACATATGAATTTTGAGGGGGACACGTTTAGTTCATGGCAACTTACCTTGTTAGTTGGGAAAACTTTAATCTTTTGAAACTTTCTGAAAACCCAAGTAAGATGAGTTGTAAAGATAACAGTAATCAGCCATAGAATATAATTGCAGAAATATGTATTTAAAAAAAGATGAATAAGGCCGGGAGTGGTGGCTCATGACTGTAATCCCAGCACTTTGGGAGGCTGAGGCAGGTGGACTGCTTGAGCCCAGGAGTTTGAGATCTGCCTGGGCCTCTCTTATAAAAGAAAAAGAAAAACAGAAAAAGACAAATAATGCCATTGTGGACATAACCACAAATGAACAGGGTAGGCAGGAAACATGGGAATTCTGTATGCTCAAATTTTAGCCAACCAAAATCCAGAACAGCATGGTGAATAGCTTTAAAAAGAAACAAAAAATTACCCACCAGAAATTACATTTGCTGAATATGATTCCAATTTCTGATTTCAGCTTTACTTTGAAAAGTAAAGGTGAAAATATCAGTAATTCAACTGCAGGATTTTTCAGTAGTGGATACACTCTCCAGACAAGATATTAAAAACTAGAAAATTTTGAGTTTTCATTCAAAATATGTACTATTCATTACATTTTTGGAATGTCATTCATTCAGCTCAATATTTCTAGCAAGGGGAAAAAAGATGTCAGGTTAGATTCATTTGCCTATTTAAAAACAACAAAGAACACACTTTTAAATGTTCTGTTAATTTCTTTTAAAACTCTCTAAATAATCACCCTTCATAAAGTATGGGAATAAGATTAGTAGATACTACAATATTCTTTTCCAGCAATGTAAGAAAATTTCTTTTTGGAATGAATAAATTACTCTTCACAAATTTATTTTGGGTTCAGATAGCTACCACTTTAGCACCAAAGTTACTAAAGAGAATTAACTTAATAAGGAATTGGTGGTGACTGATGCTTTAGTATGGAAATTCATTATCCAGAAAATTATTTTTCAAATCACTAGTACAAAGTAAATTCCTAACAACTCTAATAGTCTTAAAATCTTAGTTTTTAAACTTACAAATTGGACATATAACTTTATATAAACAGGTAAACTATATGTGAAAACTTTTAGCTTTGCGAATTTGTTTTAAACCATGAATGTACACCATTTCTTAGATGTGAATGTTGTCTTAAAAGATTAATTTATGGAAAGCCAAATTAACATAAGGAATATATGTAATCCCATAAACTCAGTGCCATAATAAAAATTCTCTTCTGACACTCTATCTTTAGTCAACAGTAATGAGGTTAAAAGTTATAGGCAAGGGAATATATATCCCAAAATTTGTTTTATTTATTGGGATGAAACTGTTAGTATGATATACCTGACTAACACAATTGGCTTCTCCACTGGGTTTAACAGGTGATCTTAAGTATTTATTTTCACTTAAATTCTTTTTTTTTTTTTTTCGGAGACGGAGTCTTGCTCTGTCACCCAGGCTGGAGTGCAGTGGTGCAATCTCGGCTCACTTCAACCTCTGCCTCAGGGTTCAAGCAATTCTCTGCCTCAGCCTCCCGAGTAGCTGGGATTACAGGTGCCCACCACCACGCCCAGCTAATTTTTGTAGTTTTAGTAGAGACAGGGGTTCACCATCTTGGCCAGGCTGGTCTTGAACTCCTGACCTCGTGATCCACCCACCTTGGACTCCTAAAGTGCTGAGATTACAGGCGTGAGCCATCGTGTGCATCCAACCTCACTTAAATTCTTAATGAATATTGATATTTTGGTAAGCCAATCTACTTCCCAAGAAGATTGTGGCCATTTGATTTTTTTTAGCTCTTTCAAATTTATATAACATATGTTTTTGTTTTTTTCTTTTGAGACAGAGTTTCACTCTTGTCACCCATGCAATGGCACGATCTTGGCTCACTGCAAACTCTGCCTCCCGGGTTCAAGCAATTCTCCTGTCTCAGCCTCCCAAGTAGCTGGCATTACAGGTGCTAACCACCACACCTGCTGAACAACCCACTAGATCTGTATAAGTCTATCCTGTAGTCCTTTCGGCCATTTGATAGAAATTGAACAGGGAGTCAGAAACTGGGAATCAGAGTTTCCAAGTTCTTGCTCACCCCATGACCTTGGAGAGATGTTTGTCCTTTTAAGAATCTGTTTCCTCATCTGGAAACAAAGTTAAATTTTGTTGTCGTTTTTTTAGTAGAGTACGGGTTTCACCATGTTGGCCAGGCTGGTCTCGAACTACTGACCTCAGGTGATCCGTCCGCCTCGACCTCCCAAGGTGCTGAGATTACAGGCATGAGCCATCGCACCCAGCCAACACATGGTCTTTTTAGGCATTAAAATTCCATTAAAAAATTAACACAGCAGCTTGGAAAATATACTAAGTCTCTTGTAAAAGGTAGTAAGACATACAAGAAAAGTGAAAAAGTGCCAGGATTAAGTAATTCAATGCTTTGTAACTCAGAGTTAAGAATTTGGATTAGTGCTAGTCTATTAAAAAAAAAAAAAGCCTGCAACAATTCAGCAAACAATGGATTAGAGAAACTATGAAATTGACAAACAATATGCAATTCAGAGAAATGTAAGAAAGGTGATTTAAAACGGTAAAACTGGCAAATTTACAAGCAGGAAGAGGCTTTTTAGTGAATAACCATTTTCAATTTCTGGAATACAGGGAAATGTTTTGGAATTTCAAAATAACTCATTTTAAGATGAAGATTTAAAACAGCAAGAAAAACAATAATGACCTGTCACTACTGTTCACTGCTGCCCAGAACCTTCTACTGAAGTGTTAATAAACATCATCAGTCATGTAATCTCAGACTTGAATTGTGGTGCAAGTCACAAGAATACAGTGAAAATGTCTGTCTCTGAAGTTAAAAACTACAACAACAGAAGTAGGAGTGTTAATTTTTTTAGGTAGGTTTGTTTTTCTGAAGTTCATTAAAAGACTGGCTGGGCACGGTGGTTCACACCTGTAATCCCAGCACTTTGGGAGGCCGAGGTGGGGGGATCACAAGGTCAGGAGTTCAAGACCAGCCTGGCCAAGATGGTGAAACCCCATCTCTACTAAAAATACAAAAATTAGCTGGGTGTAGTGGTAGATGCCTGTAATCCCAGCTACTCGGGAGGCTGCGGCAGAATTGCTTAAACCCGGGAGGTGGAGGTTGCAGTGAGCCGAGATCACGTCACTGCATTCTAGCCTGGGTGACAGAGGGAGGCTCCATCTCAAAAAATAATAATAATAAATAAATAAAGACCAACTACTTCAAGCAATTTATGGTCAATCATTGATTTAAAAACGGCCAAGGCAAAAAGGTTTTGTGGGACAAACTGTCATTGGGATAGGTCCTTAAGCTGCAGATTCATCAAAAAGTACAAAATTATGCTGGACACAGTGGCTCACGCCTCTAATCCTAGCATTTTAGGAGATCCAGGTGGGCAGATCACAAGAGGTCAGGAGTTCAAGACCAGCCTGGTTAACATGGTGAAATCCCATGTCTACTAAAAACACAAAAATTAGCTGGGCGTGGTGGCACACGCCTGTAATCCTAGCTACTTGGGAGGCTAAGGCAGGAGAACTGCTTGAACCTGGGAGGTGGAGGTTGCCGTGAGCCAAGATCATGCCACTGCACTCCAGCCTGGGCGACAGAGCAAGACTCTGTCTCAAAAAAAATAAATAAATAAAGTACAAAATTTTATGGTTCTGAAACTTGGATTTATGTCTCTTTGAGTAGCTGCATTGCAATCTTTTCTTTTCTTCTCTTTTCTTTTTGAGATGGAGTCACCCAGGCTGGAGTACAGTGGCGCGATCTTGGTTCACTGCAAGCTCTGCCTCCCAAGTTCACGCCATTCTCCTGCCTCAGCCTCCCAAGCAGCTGGGACTACAGGTACCCGCCACCACGCCCGGCTAATTTTTTTGTATTTTTAGTAGAGATGGGGTTTCACTGTATTAGCCAGGGCGGTCTGGATCTCCTGACCTCGTGATCTAAAGTGCTGGGATTACAGGCATGAGCCACCATGCCCGGCCCACATTCTTTTCAATTACTAACACTTGATCAAAATGTAAAGCAGCAAATAGATTTTAAAAAAACAAACAAACCAAGACATTACTTAAGGTGTTTTTCTGAAAATCTAATTCCTGGAGCTAGATGTATAAAAAGCATAAAAACAAAATTATCAAGAACTAGGTTAATTGTTAGGTAGTCACAAAAAACATCCGAGGGACAAAGGTTAGGTTTATGTAGCATAGTGTAATGGAACCATCACTAGACTGTAAACCAGATAACCTGGATCCCACTCCCATATGCCATAACTGGTTATATGTAATTGGCCTCATAGTGACCTACATTTCTATTTCTGCAAGAAACTTAGAAAACTAGAGGCTTTAGACCAGATGCTTTCTAAGGTTATCTTACAATTTAAACTGTTACACTTTTAAGTCTTACGAGAAACATTTGTATCAGCCCTAACAGGAATGTTATAATTAGATGGAATGTGAGTTGCTAGGAACAGGTATGCACATACAACAAAATAGTCGGGATAAAAATAATACCTTCTCCCATCCTGGCTGACACGGTGAAACCCCGTCTCTACTAAAAAAAATACAAAAAACTAGCCGGGCGAGGTGGCGGGCGCCTGTAATCCCAGCTACTCGGGAGGCTGAGGCAGGAGAATGGCGTGAACCCGGGAGGCGGAGCTTGCAGTGAGCTGAGATCCGGCCACTGCACTCCAGCCTGGGCGGCAGAGCGAGACTCCGTCTCAAAAAAAAAAAAAAAAATAATAATAATAATAATACCTTCTAAGAATACTTGCAGCCACCATTGTCAAAACAGACTAAATTCTTGAAGTAGGAAAACCATTGGTCACAAATTGATCTTCCACTTGTATCAATAAACCTAAAAAATAGTATTGTTAGCAGTGCTTGTTAAATTTGAGAGCAATGATACACATAATTCTGTCTTCTTTGTACTGCTGTTTCAGACTCTGCTACTGAATTATGTTCCCTCCCAAATTCATATGTTGAAGTCTTAAACCTCAGCACCTTAGAATATGACGTTATTTGAAGATCAGTTCTTCAAGTTAAAAAGATGTTGGGAGGGGCCGTAATCCAATATGACCAGAGTCCTTATAAAAAGAGGAAATTTGGCCCAGCACGGTGGCTCATGCCTGTAATCCTAGCACTCTGGAAGGCTGAGGGGGATGGATCACCTGAAGTCAGGAATTTGAAACCAGCCTGACCAATGCGGTGAAACCCCGTCTCTACTAAAAATACAAAATTAGCCCAGCTGGTGCCTGTAATCCCAGTTACTCGGGAAGCTGAGGCAGAAGAATCACTTGAACCCGGGAGGCGGAGGTTGCAATGAGCTGGGATTGCGCCACTGTACTCCAGCCTGGGTGACAAGAGTGAAATTCCATCTCAAAAAATTAAAAAAGAAAAAAAAAAGGGGGGGAAATTTGGGGACAGACTCGCACACAGGGAGAACACCATGTTAACATGAGGCTATCCATCTACAAGCCAAGGACAGACCTGAAACAGATCCTTCCCCTACAACCCTCAGAAGGAACCAACTCTGCCAGTAACTCCATTTTGAAAGTCTGGCCTCCACAACTGAGAGACCATAAATCTCTGCTAGGCAACTCAGTTCGTAGTAATTTGTTATGGCAGCCATGGGAACTAATATCGATGCTAATTTACCATTTTATTGACAAACAAATATTGTTAAGCTATACATTTTCATGCCAGCAACCCATATCTCCCAGATCTTCCTAACTTTACATTAAATACTTCAGTGGGTTTTCTGTCAATAAACAATTTGACGTCAGAGATTTGGGCCAAGAGTCAGCATAATGGCTCATGCCTATAATCCCAGTGATTTGGAAGGCCAAGGTGGGAGGACTGCTTGAGTCCAGGAGCTTGAGACTGGCCTGGGCAACATAGTGAGATCTCATATCTATAAGAAATTTAAAAACAGCGGGCATGGTGCCACATGCCTGTAGTCCTAGCTATGCAGGAGGCTGAAGTGGGAGGATTGCTTGAGCCTGGGAGACTACTGCCTGGGAGCTGTGATCAACCACTGCACTCCATCCTAGACAACAGAACGAGACCGCCTCTAAGGAAAAAAATATTAAGTCTGTGCATGAATTTATGGTTCCTCAACAGAAAATGAAACATCAAGTTATAAATGGGTTATGATAGTTATTTATTATTGTGTAAGCCCTTATTAGTTCCTCCCTCATCCCATCTTAAAATATTCAACAATAGACAGGGGCTCAAAAAAATTTTTTTTAAAAAACAGACTGCCATGAAAACCAAATCTTTTCTTCCTGTAATAACAGTGGCTTCCTAGTGTTATTTCTTATTAATGAGAGTATCCGTGGACTTAATTGTATATTGCATTTTAGTTCTAGTCGTGTAATAATTTAATGACTTCATACACAAAAAAACTAATATTGTCTTGAGTTTTAAAAAGAAAAAGTTACTAGCACCCACGGTTAAGGAAGAAAAACTGCAGCTCATTTCAATACATTTGTTTCTTTTCAATTCATGAAATCGAGCACATGCAAGAAACAGGATGACAGTCACCAGGAGTGGTTAAAACTACAAACTATCACGCAATTGAAAATACCACATTAAAGATATATTTATATACTGAAAATGGAGGAATACCAATAAAATTTTATAATTTACAAAAGTTACCTGTTAAAGGCAAATTTCATAAGTTGTATTTACAATCATCCATTTAATCATCCCCAAAAAAAGGCTGAATTTATTATTTTAAACTTTCTGTAAGTTAAAGAGAATAATCAAGTTGTCTCATGGACTGGAAGGTGGCTTATTAATTCCCTTTCGTTTCCAAACCTCATCAAGCAGTCACTACATTTATGAGGTAAGTCAGCTGAGTGCTTGAAATCTAGATGAATTTTAAGATCTTCAATTTGTCCTGTTGAATATTCACAATATTGACATAAATAAATCCCTTCAGATAAATGTGAATTTAAATGCTTGCAATATTCTAGCATACTTGAAAAGCCTTTCCCACAGTCATCACAAACATGAGGAAAAATTTTAGTATGTTCAATAGCAACATGCCTGTTAACATTCGTATGAAGTCTACTCCGAAAACCACATACTTGACATACAAAGAAATTTTTACATTTGTCAAAGGTAATTTTGCTTAAGAGGCTATACTGTCCATGTTCTCCATTGTTATACTTATCACTTAACTCTATTAATTTACATGCATGCTCATTTACCACATGGCTATGCAAGTCTTCTGGATCATTAGTTTCATGTTCACAGAACTGACACAAGTACTGTTCATCACAGCTATGCTCCTGGAAATGTAGGTAGAGTTCACTGCTTGAGGAGAACTGTACATCACACTGTTCACACCAATAGAGGTGATCACTAAAATGGGTGTCTGCAATGTGCTGGCTGAGGTTCTCAAAAATTACTGTCTTATAATCACAGTATTTACAAATGTAGGGATCCTCTTCATGTAGCTTGGCATGTTCTATCAGAAGCATATTGGTAGAGAAACTTTCCTTGCACACTCGACACACATTTGAATCAGTACGTTTATGCTTCAGGATCATATGCTGCTTTAAGTCAGAAAAATATTTGCTGTTAAACTCACAAAGTTCACATTTATAGAGGCCACTGCTATTAGCTCTCAGTAAAGGCCATTTCTGCTGGGCAGTCACATTCAAAGCTTGGCTCTTGTCAAGAATTTTACAAAGTTTAGCTGGTGGTTCTTCATCAGTTTGGTCTTGGAGACTCTCAGAGGAATTGTTTTCTGTCTCTATATCATAATCCTCAGAAATCGCATGCACTTCTACAGCAATTGGAACATCTTCAGCAGTGTGAACTTCTATAGGACTCTCCTCTTGGGTTTGCTGGTTGACTGATTCAGGTGAGTCACACTCTTCATCACAAATTTCAATATCAGCAGATTTTTCTGAAGAATAAAACAAACTTATTATATGACTATAACTAAATAAGATCTGTGAAATACAACTGGGCAAAAAGAAATTTATTGCATGCACTTTTTTTAAAATTCACCAATACAAAATGTATCAATGCTATTAATTAGTTCCCCCAACCTGTAGAAAAGGCAGTGTGGTCTAGAATTCTAAGTACAGGACTGGGAACCAGGTAGTTCTGATTTCTGTTTCTGGCCTTGATTCCATCTGCAAATTTTGGCAAGTCATTTGATGTCTCGGTATCAGAATCATCATCTGTAAAAAGGAATTTGGAAGAATACTTATTATTTATATAATCAAAGCATTAATTATAGAACGAAGCATCAATTTTTAAATACAATTTTGAATTCCAACAGGAACTAAGACTTGGATTTAGTCACAAAAAGAAAATTATCTATATACCTCAGACACAGAAAATCTGCTCAAACAAGCAAATGCTTTAGAATTGATGCCCCATTTGAACTAGGTTACACTTTTTGAAGTTTCTTAGGATTTTAAGTTTAAATTACTGAGTTTCAGTAAGTCTTTATACCCGCAGGTCAGCCCCAGTGTTTCAAAGGTACCACGGGGAAACTGAAATACAGGTTAATAGAGAAAACTGGGCTTCAATATTTTGCGAGGGAGCAAGTTTTGCTCTGTCTACCAAGGCTGGAGTACAGTGGCATGATTGTGCCTCACTCACTGAAGCCTCAAACTCCTGGGCTCAAGTAACCCTTCAGCCTCAGCCTCCTGAGTAGCTAGGACTATGGGCATGCACCACCAAGCCTGGGTAATTCTTGTTTTTTTGAGATGGGGTCTTGCTATGTTGTCCAGCCTGGTCTTGAACTCCTGGCCTCAAGTGATCCTCCCACCTTGGCCTCCCAAAGACCTGGGATTATAGGCATGAGCCACCACACCCAGCCCATCCATCATGTTTTCTTAAAATAGACTTTATTTTTTACAATAGTTTTAGAATTACAGAAAAATCTGAGAGGATAGTATGGAGAGGTCCCATGTATCCCAGTTTCTCCACTACTGACATCTAACATTAGTATGGCACATTTGTTAAAATTAATGACCAATACTGGTATCTTATTAATAAAGCCATCTAGATGTCCTTAGTTTTTAACCTAATATCCCTTTTCTGTTCCAGGATACCACATTCCATTAAGGTGCCATGTCTCTCTAGACTATTGTTGGCTATGGCAGTTTCTCACTCCTTGAGGAGTACTACTCAGGTATTCTATAGGATGCCTTGCTAATGGAATTTGTTGCTTTCTTTTTTTTAAATGATTAGGCTGGAATTACGGGTTACTGGGAGATAGACCAGAGGTGAATTGCCATTTTCATCACTTCTTATTAAGGGTACATACTATCAATATGATTTATGGTTGTTGATGTTGATCTTGATCACCTGCCTTAAGTATTTATCAGGTTTCAACACTGTAAAGTTGTCCTTTTTTTTTTTTTTTTTTTTTTGAGATAGAGTTTTGCTCTTGTTGCCCAGGCTGGAGTGCAATGGCGTGATCTCAGGTCACCGCAACCTCCGCCTCCCAGGTTCAAGCAATTCTCCTGCCTCAGCCTCCCGAGCAGCTGGGATTACATGCATGCACCACTACGCCTGGCTAATTTTGTATTTTTAGTAGAGACGGGGTTTCTCCATGTTAAGGCTGGTCTCGAACTCCTGACCTCAGGTGATCCGCCCACCTCCGCCTCCCAAAGTGCTGGGATTACAGGCGTAAACCACCGTGCCTGGCCTAAAGTTGTGCTTTTATTTTCCATACCTTACCCTTTGTAAGAAGTCACTATGTGCAGTCCATGTTAAGGAGTACAGACTTACATTCCATCTCCTAAAGGGAGGAGTAGCTACATAAATAATCTGGAGTTTTATTGTTTCTTGGCCTTTTGGTTAAGTCTAATAATTTGGAATTTTTCTGCACAGATTTGCCTCTTCTCCTCTATTTAATAATTTATAACAGCATGAATTCATGGATATTTGATACTCTGGGTTATAATTTTTTGTCCTCAAATAGGTTTCAGTTTTGGCTACTGGGAGTTCTTTAAGTTGACTTGTGCTCCTTTAGCATGCCCCTGTCAAGTGCGTGTGTTTGGGTTTTTTTAAGTACTTTTCCTATTTTCCGGCACTACAAAATGCTCCAGGTTCATCTTGTATATTTCCTGCCCCAGACCTAGAATCAGCCATTTTTCCAAGGAGGCCTAGTTCTTTTCACTAAAGAATGGCATTAGAAACCAAGACCTGGGCACTCAATGTGCTCATGCTCACTGCTTCTGGGTGTCATTTCTTTTAGGCCCTCTCAGCTAACAGAGCAAAAAGTGTGTGTGTGTACAGTACCATATATATATATACACACACATATCTACAAGCATTCTGTATGTAGCCATCTGAATCTATAGTAAGCTAAACATGAATTCATACTGATGTCTCCAACTCTACATGATTTTTGTAATTTGTATTTCTGTGCCTGTAACGGGAGCTCAAGGGAACTGGGACAATCTGGTTGCAGAAGTTGTTTAAGTGCAAGTTGTAAATTGTTATCGTTCACCAATGCTCTAGAACAGAGGAGCCAATAGAAGATCCAAGATTGAAAAATACCAAATCAACCTCTGTTCTTTTCTTCCACACTATGTGGTATAGCTGAGTAGAACTGTGTCTAACAGTATTCTTAACCTTTCAAGATAAATACTCCCAACTCTGAGTCACACCTGCTTTGCCACCAATTCCTAACCAACTAAAGTGGATTTAGGACTGAGAGCCGTGGCTCAGCACTCTGTGAGGCCAACATGGGAGGACTGCTTGACGCCAGGAGTTCAAGACCAGCCTGGGCAACACAGCAAGACCCTGTCTTTACAAAAAACTTTTAAAAATTAGCCAGGCATCGTTGTGCATGCCTGTAGTCCCAGCTACTCAAAAGGCTGAGTGGGAGGAATGCTTTAGTTCAAGAGGTCAAGAATGCAGTGAGCCATAATCCATGGAGTGAGACTTGTCTGCATGGGTGACAGAATGAAGACTGTCTCCCCGCAACCCTACTCCCTTCAAAAAAATGGACTTACGAGAGTACACTTTTTTATTTATATATCAGAAATAATGTGAAAAGTTAAAATTATAGCCGGGCATAGTGGCTCACGCCTGTAATCCCAGCACTTTGGGAGTCTAAGGCTGGCAGTTCATGAGGTCAGGAATTTGAGACCAGCCTGACCAACATGGTGAAACCCTGTTTCTACTAAAAATACAAAAATGAGCTGAGTGTGGTGGCGTGCTCCTGTAACCCCAGCTACTCAGGAGACTGAGGCAGGAGAATCGCTTGAACCCGGGAGGCAGAGGTTGCAGTGAGCCGAGATCACGCTGCTGCACTCCAGCCTGGGTGACAAAGTGAGACTCCATCTCAAAAAAAAAAAAAAAGGAAGAATTAAAATTACTTGCTTTCTTAAAAAAATACAACTTTGCTTTCTTACATTGTAACAAATTTCAAAGACTTGTCTGTTTTGAAATCATCAATCCACATTTTAGCCACATTTTCAAGTAAGGAATAAAAAATGTAAAAGCAGTTTAAAGAAACATATTTTCAAAAATATTAGATATACCTTTGTTGTCAAAATATTTTAAATCTGGCTGTCTCATAGAACAGACACTGTAACAATGATCAGAGAAAATTCCATTGAATCCATCTGCAATTCTGCTTATTCCAGAGGAATCTGAACATAAAACAAAATGAAAAATATTTCAAGCACAGTAAACATACACATTTAATGAGAAACTTCCCGTTATCTAACATACACAGATGTTCTTAATGTTACAGTATCTGTAATGAAAATACTATATATTTTCAACTTTTAAAGCTTTTATATTTCAGATCTGATACTGACATTGGACTTTGAAAGAACCACAAATTACATACTTTAAAACGTAACAACTTTGAAATACACAAGGATACATTTGTTTTATACTCAGAATCACACAAAATAAAAATATATGATAAACACTGTATTAACTGCACAAAACAGTGAAATAAACACCAGGAAGGTGTGCCATGTCATGCAGAGAAAGGTTATTACATAGGGGAAATGCTGAGGACCACTTAGGGCTTCTGAATATAGTCATTTCAAGTCTTGTATAAGAAGGGCCAGTAAGCAGTATACTAGGATTAATTTCTTCAGAAATGAAGAATGTGTAGGCTGGGTAGACTAATAGGTAAGACTGAGATGGTCCCAAGTAAATGTATACGAGGTGTATGAGAGACGGCCACAAAGACCCCTTTTCTTATACTGCCAACACAGCAGAGCCAACCTCAATCAAAGGATCTAAAATTACACAGTCATCCAGCCTGGCCAGCATGGTGAAACCCCATCTCTACTTTAAAAATACAAAAAATTAGCTGGGTGCGGTGGTACACGCCTGTAATCCCAGCTACTTGGGAGGCTGAGGCAGGAGAATCACTTGAACCCAGGAGGCAGAGGTTGCAGTGAGCTGACATCATGCCACTGCACTCCAGCCTGGGCTATAGAATGAGACAATGTCTAAAAAAAATAAATAAATAAAATTACACATTCAGAATGAATGAAAGTTTACATTTCCAAAAGTAATAGAGAGGATAAAGTCTTTTTTCCCCAATAATGTAAAATATTTTCTACTAAGGTTGTCATTACTGTGTCTTAAGCACAGCTTAGGAATCAGACATGCAAATCCCAATTATGCTATATAAGTAAATAACCTTGGCTATCTAATTTTAAGTATTTATAACCCATAGAGTTGTGAGGAATAAAATAATGTCTGTAAAGTTCTTATGTGTGCCTAGCACATGGCAGACAATAAGGAATATATATTCAGAGAATGTATTTAAACCGTTCTTTTACCTAAAAATTGACCCAGATACTTAAGTCTTATCTGATCACTCAGGAGAAAATGGATGAGAATATAATTTTGTGGGAATTAATCCATACCCAACTTCAAAATAAATTAATTACATGCTGACCTGAATAACGAGAAGGGTGTAGAGTCTTCCTTTTTCTTTTTTTAGGATACTCATTCATATCTTTTCAATCTAAAAAATGAAAAAAAAATTAACAAATATGTTACAAATAACAACTGTTAATGCCATTATAAAAATTCTAACTGAAGAATTTACTGGCAATAACAAATTTGTGAGCCACTTGAAAATCTATGGTATAACAAAAATGTTAAACAATGCCTCTGTTTGTATTTCAGATTGTTTTCCAATCAGGTTTCAAGGCAGAAACTGATTTCTGTTTTCTTTCTTACAGAGGTTAAAAAATTCTTTTTCAAATGTTGATATAAATTGTGAGAACTGGATAATTACAATAAATCAAATGCTTAAGTCATTTTGTGTATATATAAAAAAAGAAACATTGTGCCTATGGCACCACATTAGGAGTTTTATAGGCACAATTCCTACCATTGGAAATATTTTCACGTAGTTTTCAAGCTAAAGGTGGAGACATTTCCTTTAAAAAAAAAATATCATCACAAATATGTACCGGCCTCCTGGCTTCCAGAAAAAAGTACTCATCACATAGATCAGAATATAAATAATTTTTAAGAAAAAAATCATTTTCCTATTTATGAGGTCACATTCAACGTTCCACTGAGAACACAACAGGTGCAGCAACCATTGTCCAATTAAATTCTCATTAACTTATAAAATTAATTAGTTTCAATACAGTCCACTTACTTGGTGTAATTCTTACTACTGGAGTGAGGAAAAATGAATTATAATAAGTTTCTGTAGATGGTAAAAAAAATGCCTGTAAGTAAAACATGAAAGAAGTTAGTAAGCAAAAAATATAGGTCATTTCTGGTACTGCATAATACAATGGTACCAGATCTTTAATCAACTGGAAAGTTATACAGAACTAATTAAGATACACTATTTTGAAAATAATGTACTACATACTAAAAACTATATATTGATAAATGTGATTATATGTAAATTTCCACATTTCTTTGAAATGATTCACATTCTACAGTTTTTTTTTGAGACAGTCTCACAACTGACCTATAGTTAAATCTTTTGATACCAAAATAAAAATATGAATCTGAATTTATTCATCCATAAGGAAAGCAAGCATAATGAAAGCAAATCAAATTATAAACTTTTTTTTTGTTTTTGAGATGGAGTTTTGCTCTTGTCACCCAGGCTGGAGTGCAATGGTTCGAGCTCAGCTCACTGCAACCTCAGCCTCCTGGGTTCAAGCGATTCTCCTGCCTCAGTCTCCCAAGTAGCTGGGATTACAGGCGCGTGGCACCACACGGGGCTAATTTTCGTATTTTTAGCAGAGATGGGGTTTCACCATGTTGGCCAGGCTGGTCTCAAACTCGTGACCTCAGGTGATCCGCCCACTTCGGCCTCCCAAAGTGCTGGGATTACAGGTGTAAGTCACCTTGCCTGGCCCAAATTATAAACTTTAAACTGTTATAGTCCTTATAGATTATTTATTTAAGAAATAAAAGTGGCTGGGCACGGTGGCTCACGCATATAATTCCAGCACTTTGGGAGGCCGAGGTGGGTGGATCACCCCAGGTCAAGAGATCGAGACCAACCTGGCCAACATGGTGAAATCCTGTCTCTGCTAAAAATACAAAAATCAGCTGGGTGTGATGGTGCACACCTGCAATCCTAGTTACTCAAGAGGCTAAGGCAGGAGAATCGCTTGAACCCGGGAGGTGGAGGGCTGCAGTGAGCTGACATCACGCCACTGTACTCCAGCCTGGGTAACAGAGCAAGACTCCCTCTCAGAAACAAAAAACCAAAACAAAACAAAAAAAAAGAAAGTAAAAGTGATAATAATTTACTGACCACCAATTATGTACCAGGCTGTGAACATACTTTATCTCATTTAATCCTATGTAATCGTATGAGATGCACGTTTCACATCACCCTCTCAAAATCATTTACTTCCTGCTATTGATGAGGAAACTGAGGCACAGCAAAGTCAAAGCCAGACACTCAGTAAATGCTGGGGTTGGGATTTGAATAAAGGTTTACTCAATTTTACTTATCAATCTATTTATTTATTTGAAACAGAGTCTTGCTCTGTCACCCAGGCTGGAGTACAGTGATGCGATCTTGGCTCACTGCAACCTCTGCCTCCCCAGCTCAAGTGATTCTCCTGCTTCAGCCTCCTGAGTGGCTGGGATTACAGGCGCCCGCCAGCACACCCAGCTAATTTTTGTATTTTTAGTGGAGACGGGGGTTCACCATGTTAGCCAGGCTGGTCTTGAACTCCTGACCTCAAGTGATCTGCCCACCTCGGCCTCCCAAAGTGCTGGGATTACAGGAATGAGCCACCGCGCCGCCTATAATGCTCTTAACATCAAGGTGATACACAAGACAAGTGCTCTAGTTGAGGTGCACATACTATTTTTGCTGCTTTGCTAAGTTCTGGGTATAGCAGCACTAAACTGATAACAATACAGCAAGGAATAGTGCTTTTTCAGTTTATTAAGCATTTTCCTAACCCTTATTCTACTTCATCTTCAAAATGGTCCTGTGAGGTACATGGAGGAGTTACTAACAAACCCATTTACATTTTTACTGATATGGAAACAGCCTTAGTGAAAGTTAAGTCAACTAATAAGTGGGAGAACCAGAGATGAAATGCATGTACATCTTGCTTCCAGTTCTTAGCTACCAGGTGGGAGAAGGGAAAGGGAATACCCTAGAGAAACCGATAACCATGAAATGTACAGAAATGATACCAATATTTAAAATGCCTCACCTCGCCGGGCACGGTGGCTCACACCTGTAATCCCAGCACTTTGGGAGGCCGAAGTGGGCAGATCACCTGAGGTCGGGAGTTCAAGACTAGCATGACCAACATGGAGAAACCCCCTCTCGACTGAAAATACAAAATTAGCCGGGCATGGTGGCGCATGCCTGTAATCCCAGCTACTTGGGAGACCGAGGCATGAGCATCGCTTGAACCCGGAAGGCAGAGGTGGTGGTGAGCCTAGATCACATTATTGTCCTCCAGCCTGGGCAACAAGAGCGAAATTCCATCTCAAAAAACAACAACAACAACAACAAAAAAACAAAACCAAAAAAACCCCAAAAATGCCTCACCTAACAATGTAAACAATTGTTCCTTGAGTAACCATCTCAATTCACTGCACTCAAAATTTTAAAAAAGAGCTATTACTATCTTTATATAATAAACTAAAATTTCAAGACTTATTAATACCTCTTTTGTACACTTCCAGAATTCATATAGCCCAAAGCTTCACACTTCACGTTCTAAATACTCTAAAAGTATCAGGGAGAACACTGAAAACCGTCAGACGAACATGTTAAGTAGTCTCTTGTTATTTCAGAATGTATCTCAAGTTCTTTAGAACTTGAAGAATAAAAGTAAGAAAAGAAAACCAAGCGTGGTATTAAAATTAACGTTGCAAGCTGGCCTGGATTCAGGCTGTTAGTTGAGAGGAGTAGGCACACGGATCAGGAACGGTTTGACTCCTACTTAGGGCGGAACAATATCCAAATGTCCATCGGACTTCCTTTCAGCACGATGGTGAGATGCCTATTCAAGATCAAAAATGCTAACCATCCTTCATTTTAGCAAACATTTTTATGTGCCTTTTGTGTGCATAACAGCCTTGAAAAAACTTAAGCTTTTTACTCAAGGACATCAGAAACATTTGCCCACTAGTCTTCTTAGCAGGAAGATTCTGAATCACAAGCAACTTATCACACAGTTCCCCCCTACCCCCGAAATACAAACGACATATGTAACACGTGTCACTGCAGGAAAATCAGAAAAATGTTTTAAAAACTTTATATCACCTAGAAACCAACATCTTTCCACCTGTCATTTTTTTCAACCAACAAGAATGTCTATGCACAAAATACAATACATACAACAGGTAGTCAGCAATTATCAAACAGATAAACATTTTAAAAGGCTTTTCATGCAATGTGTAATCTTTCTTCCTAATTGGTATAAGATGTCTTTACAGTAAATAACTCCATTTTTAACGAGTTTAAAAAGAGTTAAGCTTTCTTTTTCGTTCTCATTAAAATAAGTATACGCTTTAAATTGTAAAGAATGGAAACAAAACATGTTGCAGGAAAGCCTGAACTAGAATCCACTACACGTCCAACGTGGAGGCAGTCTTTACTGCAATACCACACGGTCACTCAATACTTGATTCGCTATTTTTCAGTCCGGCATAAATCTTTCTCTTTGCAAAAAAAAAAAAAAAAAAAAAAAGTATAAACTGCTTCAAATTACTCGTTTCCCTAGGCAGTACTTAAAAACAAAACCAAAAAAGGGTTTCTAAGCACTGTAATGAGTGGAGCGACTCTGGGCTGGAGGCTTTGGGCGCCAGCATCGACGCCTGCTCTCCGCGGCTACAACTCTTTGCGCGAGCCCGGGGATTCGCCGCCGGAGGTCACGAAGCCGCCGGGCAGGGCCGCAGCGCCAGCGAGGACCGAGGGGCGTACCGAGCCCGGACGCAGCCAGACAAATGCCAGTCGGAAGCGCACGGCAGGAGTCCCCGGGACTTAGCTGCCTCCACCCCGGCGCCACGCACCAGCCTCGCCCGGGCCCAGAAGTCGGCGCCGAGACTCCCAAGCCCCGACCCCAAAGGTTCCGTAAAGACAACGGCAGTAGGGGGCCGAGGCGAGCCCGGCCAAGCCGTCCTGCGCAGGGGGTGGAACTGCCACCGGGATGGGGGAGGGGAACGCCATCCCGCCATATAACGAAGGCAGAGTTTCCGTGTAAAGGGAGCTCCAGTCTCTCCCGCCCTCTCCCGTTGGAAGATGCGCCCGCACGCCCGCGTCTCCTGGAGCAGTCCAGCGCCCGGCCCACCCGCTCCTCCCTCATACTCACCAGTCAGTCCCCCCGGGCCCGCCCGGCCGGCCCACGCGCAGCTCAGAAGCGGTGGCTGCCGAGGTGCCGGAGCGCGGGCGGAGGGGCCGCGCGGTCCTTCCCGCGGACGCACGGTGGCGGGCAGCGCTGCTCCGGCCCTAGCGCTCCCCCGGCCCTAGCGCTCCGGGACGCTGTGTTGGGCCCACCCCTCTCCCTCCCCGCGCGCTCCACGCCCTGCGCGCCGGGTCCCTGGCGTAGGCTCGGCGACCGCACTGCCTTGGCCGCCTCGGTCCGCGCCTGCGCCGCGCACCTCAGGGGCCCGCCGAGAGGGCGGGGAGGTGACGAGGTGAGGTGGGGGCAGGGAGCGGGCTGCGCCAACGCACCGCACACGCGGCCTGGGAGGGACCACCGACCCGCAGCCCCGGGGAACGCCCAGCGGCCCGCGCCCCCTGCCGGAGGCCTTGCGCCGCCGCAGTCTCCTTCTGGGCGGGGAAGAGCCCCTCCCGAGCCCCGAGGGTGAGCCCACTCTCTAGGATTGCTCCACGCCAGGCGGCCAGCGAATTTACCCCCGCCCGCCTCCAGCGCCCCCTCGAGCCCTGAGGAAGTGGGAGAAACGTGGCGCGCAGCGGCAACTTTCCCCGCGCTGCTCCTCAGGGGAAAGGACGCGAATGGTCTTGCCCAGGTTAGGCAAAGCAGATGGCATTTCACATCCCAAAGTGTGCCAGCAGCCTGTTGGGGACAAAAAGGCCGAGGACCGCGTCACGGTTTACTGAGGCCACACCAGAGAACCACCCAGGGCTGGGATGCTGCCCTCAGGGCAAGAGGGTGAAATCTGAAGACTGCGAGTCGGTGTTGGGTTTCACCCGATTCCTTGGCTCGAGAAATAGTGGAATGAATGAGGAGTTAAGGGGGACTGGACTCGACGATTTAAGTCCTTTCTCGACTTTGACTTGCTTTGAGCAGCTGTGGAAATGATTAAATTACGCGAGCATAAATAAATTTGTGAACATGGTTCCATAAATGATCTCTGTGCAAGTGTGGTGATATGTTTAATTCAATCCTTTTGATAATGAGTTGAGGTTTTTAGTCACATTTTACAAAATAGAAAAGTAAATGTGTGAGAAGCTAAAGACTGGGTCTTAATTCATTTTGGTAGCCTAAGCCCCTGAGGTTCAAACGGTTAAGAGGATGAGTGAGAGCCACGTGGATTATCAGGTACCCAAGGTCACGCGGATAGTGAGGACTGCAATGGTGTCTCTTTATTCATGTCCACTGCGTTTTCTGATAACCACATGCTAATCAACTGGAAAGTAATCGCTGGAAAGTAATCACAGACTTTGATCTCTTCACCATCGCCCAGGAGATAAAGCTATATTTGAAAGAGACACTGCTTGCTTGTTTGTGAGGCTCAGTTTTTATGACCTCCTAATTTTTATGTGCGTACTCAGCTCAAATAAGCTAATGTTCACGAATGCTAGTATGGTCCGAATTACAGTTCAAAGAAATGTAGAGACATTTTTAAATCCTAGAATAGTTAGTATCTAGCACAGAACCGGGAATCAGCGCAAACCACAAGGGGGTGTCATGCCACCATCTTACCGTCTTGCTCACACCTAGCCTTGTGTCCAAAAGATCTTTATATTTCAAAATGAAGTTTTACTCCAAAACATTTTGTTGTGAAAGTAAACGCACACTCTCCCCAGCATCCCGTGTATTGTTTGCACTTAGAGGAACATGATGTTGTTTAGATGTTGTTTAACATAGTCACAAATTGCAAGCAATTCAAGTTCTTGATTAGCTGGAGTGTTTTTCAGTTTCATTTTTGGGTCCCTCTTTTCCTCCAGCTCCAAGGGAAGGTGATAGCTGGGATAAAACCCTGAAGTCTCAAGAGTACTAAACTGTAGAGTTTGTTCAATACTATTATAAATTTGATTCAGGGCTAATAAAACATCATTCTTCCAACTTTTTCACACATTTGTAGAATAGCCTAATTTCTCCTTACTTCCGTCCGTCCTTCCCTCCTTCCTTCCCTCCCTCCCTCTTCTCTTCTCTTCTCTTCTCTTCTCTTCTCTTCTCTTCTCTTCTCTTCTCTTCTCTTTCTTTCTTTCTTTTCTTTTCTTTTTCTCTGTCTTTCTCTCTTTCTTTTTTCTTTCTTTTTCTTTTTTCTTTTCTCTTCTTTTTTTGACAGGGTCTCACTCTGTCGCCCAGGCTACAGTACAGCGATGAGATATCGGCTCACTGCAACCTCCACCTCCCAAGTTCAAGCGATTCTCGTGCCCCAGTCTTCAGATTAGCTGGGATTACAGGCACGCGCCACCACGCCCGGCTAATTTTTGTATTTTTAGTGGCGATAAGATTTCCCCCATATTGGCCAAGCTGGTCTTTAGCTTCTGGTTTCAAGTAATCCGCCTGCCTTGGCCTCCCAAAGCGCTGGGATTACAGGCGTGAGTCACCACGCCCGGCCACTTAATTTCTTCCTGATTAGAAAAGAGTTACATTTTTAGTACATAATGGAGACAACAGAAAAGTACAAAGAGCAAAAGTAAATTTACCATAATCTCACAACCCTGAGCTCATCAATGGTAACATTTTGCTTTATATCTTTCCGTTATTTTTATACCTATTCAGACATATAAATTTGTTTTCAAAATTAGAATATTGGTTGTGTTTTTTTCTAACAGGTTCTTTTTTCCAATTAGTATAGCATGAGCATTCTTTATGGTTTTTTGTTTGTTTGTTTTTTGAGATGGAAATCTTGCTCTTTCACCCAGGCTGGAGTGCAATGGCCTGATGTCAGCTCACTGCAACCTCCTCCTCTCGGGTTCAAGAGATTCTCCTGCCTCAGCCTTCCAAGTAGCTGGGATTACAGGCCTGTACCACCATGTCCCACTAGTTTTTGTATTTTTTGTAGAGATGGGGTTTCACCATGTTGGTCAGGTTGGTCTCGAACTCCTAACCTCAGATGATCTGCCCGCCTTGGCCTCCCAAACTGCTGGGGTTACTGGCGTGAGCCACCGTGCCTGGCCTCTTTATGTTATTAAAGTGTTAATAGCACCTTAAAATCACTATAAGTTAAATAGTGGACATTTAAGTTGTTTCCATTATTTAAAATGCTTTACCAATTTGTTAAGTAAAATATAGTATTCCATTTTAATACGTGTAATACATATTTTTGTATGAAATGGAATATTTTCTGATGTGCTTATTAACTACGCCTACCCCTGCCCCCGGCCCCCCAGACTGGGTCTCATTAGGCTGGAGTGCAATGGCATGATCTCACCTCACTGCAACCTCCACCTCCCGGGTTCAAGCGATTCTCCTGCCTCAGCCTCTGAGTAGCTGGGATTACAGGCACCTGGCACCACACAGAGCTAATTTTTGTATTTTTAGCAGAGACAGGGTTTCACCATGTTGGCCAGGCTGGTCTCAGACTCCTGACCTCAGGTGATCTGCCCAACTTAGCCTCCCAAAGTGCTGGGATTACAGGCGTGAGCCACGGCCCCAGCCGACCATTTGTACTTATTTCATGAATTCTCAGTTTATGTCCTTTGCCCTTTTTTAAAATAGGCTATTCATCTTTTTTTAACTAAAAATTTTAGCCTTTTACTTGTCATATCTGTTGCATGTTTCTTTTTCTCTCTTTCTCTCTCTCTCTTTTTTTTTTTTTTTTTTTTAGAGATAGGGTCCTGCCCTGCAGTCCAGGCTGGAATGCAGTGGTGCTGTTGGCTCACTGCAGCCTCGACCTCCCAAGCTCAAGCATTTTTACCACCTCAGCCTCCCAAATAGCTGGAATTGCAGGCCCCACAGAACCACATGTGGGTAATGTTTTAAATTATTATTTTTTGTAGAGACCAAGTCTCTTTATGTTGCCAGGGTTGGTCCCGAACTCCTGGGCTCAACTGACCCTCCTGCCTCAGCCTCCCAAAGTGCTGGGATTACAGGCATTAGCCACTGCACCTGGTCTGCATATTTCTTTGTAGTTTGTTGTTTGCTTTTTACTTTTGTTAGTGGTACAAACATTTTAAATTGTAGCGAAAGTAAGTCTATTAATCTTTTCCTTTGCAAGTTCTGTTTTTGGTCTTTTGCTGAAATAATCTTTTCTTCTATGCAAGATCTGGTTGCATGTTTTGCTTTAACTTTTTAGTTTGTCCGTAATTTATTTTGGGATATGGGATGAAGAGAACTCTTTCTCTCTCTGTCATGATCCTTTTGTCTTCTTTCTCTCCATCTTGTATAACAGCCTGAAAAGAAATTTGTAAGAAATAAAATAGCTTCATCTGATGCTCAAGTAATCTCATAAGGCATTAGTTTTCAAACATTTTCTGCATCAGAATCACCAGAAGATCTCACTGAAGTTCAGACATCTGTGCTTTATCCCAGAGTTTCAAACTGGGTAAGTGTGGACTAGGGCCTGAGTAGGTGCAGTTCGAACAAATTTCCTTTTGATGTCCATGCTGCTGGCCTGTGATCACATCTGGAGAACCACTATCCTAAGGCTTTCCTCACCCAACCCCACACTAACCATATGGTATTTCTCACTATTCCACAGATATGCTCTGCCTTTTTCTCACTTGTGTGATCTAGCATGTTTATTCTACCTGCAATTTGTTTCCTTTCTGTCTGTAAGATGAAGCTCACAGTTGATCTCTTCTATGAAACCTTGATTTTCCCTTGCTGAAATCTCTGATCAATCTTTAGAGATTCCACAGTAGTTATTACATTTGTCCCCTTATCCCCAGAGATGGATTTACTGTGAAGTTATTGAAGCTTAAATTTCAAGTCCCTTCAGTTGCATGAACCTCTTCCAAGATCAGGTTCTTAATTTTGTATTATTTATTTTGAGACAGAATCTCACTCTGTCGCCCAGGCTGAAGTACAGTGGCATGATCTCGGCTCTCTGCAACCTCCTCCTTCCAGGTTCAAGCGATTCTCGTGACTTAGCTTCCCAAGCAGCTGGGAGTACAGGTATGCGCCACCATGCCTGGCTAATTTTTGTATTTTTAGTAGAGGCAGGGTTTCACCATGTTGGCCAGTCTGGTCTCAAACTCCTGACCTCAAGTGATCCACCTACTTCAGCCTCAACAAAGTGCTAGGATTACAGGCATGAGCCACCACACCCAGCCTGTATTAAAATTTTGTATTATTTTTCTTCAGTTGATCTCCCCAGTTTGCATAAGCGTCTGCCCTTGAAAATTTTGGCTCCATCTGTTTATCATGTTGTCTCTCCACAGACTGTAAGTTCCAGTTTTATTATCTTCCAATCTGCTCCATTTCCCTGCTTGGCACAGTATATTGCATACAGTCTCATTCATTTCTTTCAGTAGAATATTCATTGCATATCTACTTTGTGTTCAGCACTGTACCAGATACTGGCAATACAGCGTGAGCAAGATAGACATGGTCACTGGTCTCCTGGTCCTTACAGTTAAGTAGGGAATATGGGCAATTATACAACACTGGAATGTAATTGGTAAACTTATATAGTGCAGGTAAAGAATGTTTATGGGAGCACATGACACAGGGCCTAGCTTGGTATTCTGTTTGTCAACTGAATTGATAAACTCTGTCACGGTTACCTAGTCAGCTAACACTAGTGCACACCTAAAGAACATACTTCTGACTCAGGCGTGAGGTGGCTGCAAGCAAGAGTCTCAAGTCAGCGATCTCACGTTCTCAACAGAGCCATCTGAGCTCCAAAATTCCAAGCCACCCTTACACAGGTACAAGGACTAAATTTATACATTTCTTTTTTGAAAGCACTACAGGCCAGGTACGGTGGCTCACACCTGTAATCTCAGCCCTTTGGGAGGCCAAGGCAGGCAGATGGCTTGAGTGCAGGAATTTGAGATGAGCATGGGCAATGTGGCAAAACCCTGTCTCTACAAAAAAAAAATTAGCCACGTGCCTGCCGTCCCTACTTGGGAGGTTGAAGTAAGAGGATCTCTTGAACTCGGGAGGTCAAGACTCCAGTGAGCTGTGATTGTACCACTGTACTCTAGCCTGGGTAACAGAGTGAGACCCTGTCTGAAGAAAACACCAAAAAAGCAGTCCAACAAAGCCCAAGTCTAGCCATTCCAATCAACACACTCAGACAGTTTGCTTTCCTAAAATGGGACAGGGGCAGTGTTTTGGTTGTAAAAGATCTAGCCTAGTTCTCCTTTCTTTCTTTCTTTTTTTTTTTTTTTTTTTTTTTTTTTGAGATGGAGTTTTGTTCTTGTTGCCCAGGCTAGAGTGGAATGGCACGATCTTGGCTCACCTCAACCTCCGCCTCCCAGGTTCAAGCTTTCTCCTATCTCAGCCTCCTGAGTAGCTGGGATTACAGGCACTGCCACTATGCCCAGCTAATTTTTGGTATTTTTGTTAGAGATGGGGTTTCGCCATGTTGGCCAGTCTGGTCTCAAACTCCTGACCTCAGGTGATCCACCTGCCTCAACCTCCCCAAATGCTGGAATTACAGGCGTGAGCCACCGCACCTGGCCTATTTTTCCTTTCTTGAACCTCATCCCAGAGAGCCAGCTAGACTCTATGCTGACCCAGGATCTCTGCTTAGCTGTCAAACCTCTTCATTCAGTGCTCACTTTTCAGTATCAGTCTTTATTTTTTCTGTTAGCTTGGTGAATGAATGAATAACACCTGATTAGTCTTGCATATTAGGATATTAACAATGATTCCTTCTACAGTGTATCTGAGGCACTGTTCATTTTCTAGAGCACTGACTTTACATGATTTACATTACTTTATTTACATTACCTGGGAGTAAAGGTCATGGTGTATCCATTTGATAGATTTGAATTCAGACACACATACCTGCAAAGATTCGAAGGCTGAACCTCTTCAAGGGAAATTGACACGAGTAGATGATGAAAAGGAAGTATTTCCCCAGTAAATAGATATATTTGTTATCCCTAAGAGGAAAACTTATTGACTGTTTAGGTCTGTGGTAGGCATTACTACTGTTCACCAATATCCAGGTGGGGTATGGAGACTTATGCCTATAATTTTGGCATGTTGGGAGGCTGAGTCCAAGAGCTTAAGACCAGCCTGGGCAACATAGTGAGACCCTGTTTCAAAAAAAAGTAGTAAAAAATTAGCCAGGCATGGTGGTGCACACCTGCAGTCCCAGCTCCTCAGGAGGCTGAGGTGGAAAAATCCCTTGAGCCACGCAGGAGGGTCCACTGCACTCTAGCATGGATGATAGAGTAAGGCCTCCATCTCTAAAAATATATAAAAATTAAAAACACTATCCAATTTTTGATACTCTCTACTTTCAGGCATGCAGGAGATTATACTTCCTGTCCTGCTTGAAATTAGGTATAATCATATAACTTGCTTTGGCCATTGACATATCAGTAGAAGTGTTGTGTGTCACTTCGAGATAGAGGCATTTCACGTCCAGTGCTCAATTCTCTAGCCCTCCCTTCCACTGAATGGAGTCATCAGGACCCACAGCAGACACTATATAAAGAAACAGATTTAGGCCAGGCATGGTGGCTCACGCCTAAAATCTCAGCACTTTGGGAGGCCGAGGTGGGTGAGGCTAAGAGTTTGAGAGCATTCTGGTTAACATGGTGAAAACCCGTCCCTACTATAAAAATACAAAATAGTAGCTGGGCATTGTGGCGCACACCTGTAATCCCAGGTACTCAGGAGGCTGAGGCAGGAGAATCACTTGAACTGGGGAGGCACAGGCTGCGGTGGGCCGAGATCACACCACTGCACTCCAGCCTGGGTGACAGAGCGAGACTTGGAAAAAAAGAAAACCCACACAAAAACCAAAAAACAAGTCGTTATTGTGTTAAACTGTTAAGCTTTGGGGATTGTTATTTCAGAATCACTAGCCTATCCTGATAGTTACAAGGGCTAAATTTATACATTTCTTCAGCCACAGCCTGAGTCTAAAGAACAGAACCTATTAAAAATCTATAGTTCAGTAATGTGCCTTTGGATTTCATTTGGATTCATTTAAGCAGCATTTATTAAAGCCTATTATTTTCAAGATAAGTGTGGTGGCCACTGTGGCTGTTTTCACTTTCTTTTATGACTGCCTTCTAAGCCACTGTGGAGCGGGCTGTTTTACTTTCTTTTCTGACAGTCTTGTAAGGGCACATTGAAAATCTTTGTAAATCTGTTAGAACTGTAATTTTCGTGTTGCAGTTCTCAAGTCTTACACCAAGGGGTGCCACATACTAAATGGTAACCATGGGAGCTGCTTTTGATGATCAGGCATATCCAGAGTTTATCTAGTCCAAACTTTGAGTAGCCCAACTTAGCCACATTGCTTTTCCCATTATTGCTAATGAGAGTTTAAAACAACCTCAAAGGCATACTTATTTGTAATAATTACTAATCACACACACACACACACACACACACACACACACACACGAAAACAATCTTGCTGGGGCGAAATGTCGAAATGTGGGTGAGGTGGGTCAGGGTAGGTGAACAAGACTCTGTGGTGTCTTTTCTGGTAGACACTACGCTCTGTGAAGGTAGAAAATTTGTGTGTCTAATCAAAAACTAGCACGGTGCTGTCCCACAGTAATTCCCTAATAAGTATGTATTGTATGAATGAAGGACAAAAGGAAGGAATGCATGACATTCTTAGCACAGTGTAAATCTTCATACAATGTTTAGTTTGTATGCTAAAGTTTGCTAAAACCAAAAGGTTTACTTAGTAGGCATTTTTTCTCATTTTTAATTCCTTCCAAAATTATGTTTTGAAGTTTAAAATCTTTATTTTTGAATCGGAAAATTGATGTGGAATCTTAAGGACAAAGCTAGCATTAAAGTGAGCTTTACTTAGTCACCGTTAAAGCTACAAAGTTTTCAGGTATTTTAAAGCCATTAAGAAAAGAAAAATGAGGGTCATGCACGGTGGCTCACGCCTATAATCTCAGAACTTTGGGAAGCTGGGGCGGGTGGATCGCTTGAGGCCAGGAGTTCGAAACCAGGCTAGTCGACTTGGTATGACTCCATCTCTACTAAAAATGCAAAAATTAGCCAGGCGTAGTGGGCACCTGTAGTCCCAGCTACTCTGGAGGCTGAGGCATGAGAATAGCTGGAACCCAGGAGGCAGAGGATGCAGTGAGCAGAGATCACACCACTGCACTCCAACCTGGACAACAGAGTGAGACTCTGTTTCAGTAAAGAAGAAAAAAGAAAAGAAAAGGAAAAGAAAAAGAAAAAAAAAAAGCTTTAAAGAAGACCATCATCATAGTGAATACTGGCCTTAGTTTTTCTGCTCTTCACAGATGTAAAATCTCTTTATTTAAGAATTTTAAGGCCGGGCGCGGTGGCTCAAGCCTGTAATCCCAGCACTTTGGGAGGCCGAGACGGGCGGATCACGAGGTCAGGAGATCGAGAGACCATCCCGGCTAACACGGTGAAACCCCGTCTCTACTAAAAAATACAAAAAAAACTAGCCGGGCGAGGTGGCGGGCGCCTGTAGTCCCAGCTACTCGGGAGGCTGAGGCAGGAGAATGGCGTAAACCCGGGAGGCGGAGCTTGCAGTGAGCTGAGATCCGGCCACTGCACTCCAGCCTGGGTGACAGAGCAAGACTCCGTCTCAAAAAAAAAAAAAAAAAAGAATTTTAAAATGGATTATGTATAATTGATTTGTTCATAAAAATGATGAGGTTTAGTATATCCAAAGAGTAGTTTGGACCATAATCCCACTAAATGAATGTTTTCCATTTTTAATCTGCATGTCTTTTGGGTATTTTTATGGCTTTTGTAAGCTTTTTCAAACACACAGAAGAATAGGAAGAATAATAAATGAACCCTCCTATGTTCAGCACCCAGTTTTCAATAATTATCAAATATTTACTATACTTCTACTGGTTTATCTCTCTGTTTTTTGTTTGTTTGTTTGTTTGTTTTTCTGACACTGAGTTTCACTCTTATCGCCCAGGCTGGAGTGCAATGGTGCCATCTTGGCTTATTGCAAGCTCCGCCTCCCGGGTTCAAGTGATTCTCCTGCCTCAGCCTCCCAAGTAGCTGGGATTACAGGCGCCCGCCACCACGCCTGGCTACTTTTTGTATTTTTAGTAGAGACGGGGTTTTGCCACACTGGCCAGGCTGGTCTCGAACTCCTGACCTCAGGAGATCCACCTGCCTGAGCTTCCCAAAGTGCTGGGATTACAGGTGTGAGCCACTGTGCACAACCGTATCTCTCTGTTTTTTCTGTCCTCTCTTCTTCCATCCATCCTTCCTTCTCTCTTCTTTCTTTTATCTCTTTCCTGTGGCTATTTATTTATTTGGAGATAGAGTCTCAGTTTGTCATCCAGGCTGGAGTGCAGTGGTGTGATCATGGCTCACTGTTAACTCTGAACTCCTGGGCTCAATCGCTCCTCCTGCCTCAGTATCCTGAGCAGTTAGGAATACAGGCGCACACCACCACACCTAGCTAATTAAAAAAATTTTTTTTGTAAAGGCAGAATCTTGCTATGTTGATCAGAAGGTCTCAAATGATCCTCCCCCCTGGGTCTCCTAAACTGCTGGGATTATAGGCATGAGCCACTGCACCCAGCTTCTGTGGCATTTGAAGGAAACATCAGGTCATTTTACTTCTATGTACTTCTCTATAAAACATTACATCTTCTTACATGAACACAAGTCAATTTCACACCTAACAAAAATAACACTATTTACTTAATATCCTCTAGTACTGATATTTCTTTGTCTTGCAAATGTCTTTTTCCAGTTGGTTGTTCAAAACCAAGATCCAAACGAGGTCCATACATCAAACCTAGTTGTCATATCTCTTTCGTTTCATTTAAGCGGGAATAACCCTTCCCAGTTTTTCATGCCATTGATTTGTGAAAGATGAATTTATATATTTTCTTTTAAATGTCAAAAGTTTTGTTATGGAGAGAACTCCAAAGATCTCCGTTGTAAAGAATCTTGCATCTGAGTCTTTCTCTGCCAGTTTGCAAAAAGCAGACAAACATTTAAAACAGAATAACTAGCTTTATACGGACAAAGAGGATCTGTTTTTATGAATTTATTTGGCTCCATTATAATAAGGAAATTCATATTTTTCAAGGAGAAACAAAACATTATTAAGTACAACACAGGTAATTCGATCATATTTTCCTAGCTTATCACTTTTAGTATTTCTTTTTTTTTTTTTTTTTCTTGAGATGGAGTCTCGCTGTCGCCCAGGCTGGAGTGCAGTGGCGCGATCTCAGCTCACTGCAAACTCCGCCTCCCGGGTTCACGCCATTCTCCTGCCTCAGCCTCTCGTGGCTTGGACTACGGGCGCCCGCCACCGCACCCGCCACCACGCCTGGCTATTTTTTTATTTTTTTAAATTTATTTTTATTTTTTAGTAGAGACGGGGTTTCACCGTGTTAGCCAGGATGGTCTTGATCGCCTGACCTCATGATCCGCCCGCCTCGGCGTCCCGAAGTGCTGGAATTACAGGCGTGAGAAACCGCGCCCGGCCCACTTTTAATATTTCTTGCGTCTCTGGCTGCTTAATTTTCTTTCCCTTTAAGGACCTGTGAAAATTGAAGATTAAACCAAGATCGAGAGTTCCCTAAGCAGCATACATCTCACTCTCTTCCCTGTGAACTAAATCCTGATTTGACTGAGGACTGCAATGTGTCCATTTTTAAAAAACTATGTTTTTCAGCCTCCCTTACAGATAAGGGTGGTATTAAGATGCAGGTCTGGGCCAAGTGCCCTGACTCATGCCTGTAATCCCAATACTTTTGAAGGCTGAGGTGGTAAGTTGGCTTGAAGCCAGAAGTTTGAGCCCAGGAGTTCCAGACCAGCCTGGGCAACATAGAGAGACTCTATCTCTACAAAAAATTAAAAAACTGTGGGGCATGGTGGAACATGCCTGTAGTCGTAGCTACTCAGGAAGCTGAGCTGGGAGGATTGTTTGAGCCCAGGAGCTTGAGATTACAGCAGGCTATCATCATGCTACTGCACTCCAGCCTGGGCAACAGAGCAAGACCCTGTCTTAGAAGAAGGAGAAGAAGGAGAAGGAGAAGCAGAAGGAGAAGGAGAAGGAGAAGAAAAGATGCAGGTCTGACCGATGAAATAGATGTAGGCAGAGGTAGTTTTAAGGGGCTATCAGAAAGCTCTTTTTAAAAATGGAGACAAAACCATTCATAAAGAGAGACGGCCTTTAAACATATTTTTTAAATGCTCAAATTAACTCATAAGAATTTGAATACAAATTAAAACTACCTTGAGCTCTCACTTGTCACTGGCACACTGGCATAAATAAAACAATTTAGGCTGAGTGTGGTGGGGCACGCTTGTAATCTCAGCACTTTGGGAGGCCGAGGCAGGGGCATTACCTAAGCTCAGGAATTCAAGACCAGCCTGGGCAACATGATGAAACTCCATCTCTACAAAAAACACAAAAATTAGCCAGATGTGGTGACACGTGCCTGTAGTCCTAGCTACTTGGGAGGCTGAGGTGGGAGGATCACTTGAGCCTGGGATATCAAGGCTACAGTGAGACGAAATCATGTTACTGCACTCCAGCCCGGGTGACAGAGTGAGACCCTATCTTAAAAAACAAACAAAAACCCAAAAACTCTTTTAGAGAGATGGTAGGGTAATAGGCAATTTCATTACTGTAAAATGATACACCCCTTGATGCAAGATTTGAACAATACCAGCAAAATTACAGATAAATTTGCCATTTGATTAATAAATCTCACTTCTAGAAATTTATCCTTAAAACACACTAGCATGAATATGAAATCGCATATGCACAAGATGTATTTGTGTGTGTAAGTGTTTTTATGTGTTGAATCAAAAATCATAACATACAATGTGGGTGCTCATTATGTGAAGAGGAGATGCAGAAGATAATAGTATTTGAAAAATGGAGAGGGTAAAGGGGCCTAAATGAAACTGGGCTTCTACATTTCACTCAAAGTAGTCAAATACCAAACATTCATATGAGTAGGCTATGGTAAGTTGCATATGTGTATTGCAAAAACTAGAGCAAAAACTAAGGAAACTACACAAAAAGATATACTCAAAACACTACAAATAAATCAAGAGAAAAAAATTAAAAATCAAATAACCCACAAGAAGTTAAGAAAAGAGAAACAGAGGAAACAGACAGGAAACAAAATTTAAATAGCAGATTTAAGTCCTAACATATCAATAATTACTTTGAATGCAAATGGTCTCAATATACCATTAACAGAGAGAGGTTGTCAGAGTAGATTAAGAAAATTGATCTAACAATGTTATGTTTATAATAAATTCACTTCAGGCTGGGCAAAGTGACTCACACCTGTAATCCCAGCACTTTGGGAAGCTGAGGAAGGAGGATCACTTGAGTCCAGGAGTTCAGGACAAGCCTGGACAACATAGTGAAGCCCCCATTTCTAAAAAAACAAATACAAAATACACTTCAAATTTAATGGCATAGATACACTAAAAATAGAAAAAATAAAACAACTTAATAGATATCTATTTGATTTTTTGGTAAGCTTTTGCTAACATTATTTATAGTGAGCAACAGTTCTTATCAAATCTCTATGGATAGTACAAATTCAAAATTATTTTTGTTTTCTGCCAAATCCTTGATCCATTTTTAAAATAAGGCTTCTAAACCAGATGTGGTGACACATGCCTGTAGTCCCAGCTACTTGGGAGGCTGGAGGCAGGAGGATCGCTTGAGGTCAAGAGTTCAAGGCTATAATCCCGCCTGGGAATAGTGACTGAACTCCAGCCTGAGCAACACAGCAAGGCCTCATCTCTAAAAAATAAAATGAATCTTTTATTTTTAGAATAGCTTTAGATTAACAGAAAAATTGCAAAGATAGTACAGAGAGTTCTCGTATACTTCTCACCCAGTTTTAGCAATTATTGACATCTTACATAACTTTAGTACACTTATCTCAACTAATAACTCAATGTTGGTGTGTTATTATTCACTAAAAAAGTATTTACAAATTCATAAAACAGTCATCTTAAATTTATGAGAGAGAGAGGGAGAAAGAGGAGTGTTGATAATTCCTATCTCATAGGGTATCCATGTTAAAAAATATCAACATTATTTATAAAATGCACATTATATGCTTGTGTTTATGATACTCACTGAGAAATACAAAGCTGAATAAAACAAAGGTTCTCAAAGACTATGATAAACTAATAGTCTTTTTGATTGGACATGTTACTGGGTGGGGAGATGCAGCGTAGGGAAGGTTTCTTGAAGGACTAGTAGGAATCAGCTAAGTGACAAAGAGGGGGAAGTTTATTGGCCAAAGGAAATGCATAAATAAAGACAATGAGAAAGAAATATGTCTTGGCATTTCTGGAAGAAGGGGTTAAATTTGAAGTTGAATGTGTTTATAGACAGGCAAAATGGGCAAGGACCAGGTCTGAGAGGGTTTTGTACGGCTTATTAAGAAGCTTAGACTTTGTCTTTACAGCCAACAGGAAGCCATTGATAAGTGGGGGAATAGCCCATTGCATTTGTATTCTAGTGCAAGCAACAGTGCATTAGCAATGGATTTCTAGCCACAATGATATTTCCCTGGAGATAGAAGAGTTAGAAACTATTGCATTGTTCTAGGTGGGAGACGATAAAGACTTTGAAATAGATCAATGGGGCCGGGCGCGGTGGCTCAAGCCTGTACTCCCAGCACTTTGGGAGGCCGAGGCGGGCGGATCACAAGGTCAGGAGATCGAGACCATCCTGGCTAACACGGTGAAACCCCGTCTCTACTAAAAAATACAAAAAACTAGCCGGGCGAGGTGGTGGGCGCCTGTAGTCCCAGCTACTCTGGAGGCTGAGGCAGGAGAATGGCGTGAACCCAGGAGGTGGAGGCTGCAGTGAGCTGAGATCCGGCCACTGCACTCCAGCCTGGGTGACAGAGCAAGACTCTGTCTCAAAAAAAAAAAAAAAAAGAAATAGATCAATGGTATTAAGGACATAAGAACGAGACAAATTCAAGAAATAGGAAGTGAAAGAGTCAGAACATGGTTATAACAGGGTGTTTGGAGGTGAGGAAGAGGGAACAGTGTAAAAGGAATTCCCAGTATCTGGCCTGTGTGACTAAGTGGCAGATAAACATAGGTAATACAGGATGGGGAGCAAGCCTGCTGGGGAAAGAGGATGAGTTAAGTTTTGGTCTTGTTGAATTTGATATACAGTTGGCGTTTAGTAGGCAGGTCAGACACTTTGTAGAAGGAACCAGTCTGGGGATAGACCATATACTGTAAAGATTCATTGTCATAGCTTATATGCATAGCACAGGATTTCAGATTTATTCATTTATGATTCCTGTTGCAGTGTATTGTCTGCTAGTAACACTATCAGGTAGCTGTTGCAAGTGACAGTGACAGAAATTCAATAACCAGTGACAGAAATTCAATTTCAACAAACTTAGGAAGTAACATATTTGTTCACATACAAGTGGGAGAAAAAGGACACAGAGAATGTAATTTGTGTCAACATTAGAGGGAGAGAGGTCATGAATACTTCAGAACCTGCAAAATGGATATATTTAATACAAGAGTTAACTTACTTAGCAGACCACAGAAAGCCAAGTTCTGTCAAAGTCCACCAGCCAGGGATCACCAGGAACACAACTGGAGTTAAACAACTTATGTTCATTTAGTTTGCTGCAGCAAGGGAGAATACAGCCCAGAGGAACCTTGGAAGCACCTCAGTAAGTGGGCATAGGGGACAGGGAGGGGCTCCTTATAGGACTGGATTTTGCTGCATAAGGATTAGGGAATTGGATTAGCTGTGAGTGGGATATAGGCAAGAAGTGGGAGAATTTCAGCAATTGGATAGCTTAGAAATTTTTTTCGGGAGGCTGAGGAACAAACTTGGACTGAGGATGTCATTGGTAACAAAGCAGCAGTCACTTAGAACAAAAGATTGTTAGTTTATTTATTTATTTATTATTTATTTATTTATTTATTTATTTTGAGACGGAGTCTTGCTCTGTCACCCAGGCTGGAGTACAGTGGCATGTTCTCGGCTCACTGCAACCTCCACCTCCCAGGTTCAAGCGATTCGCCTGCCTCAGCCTCCTGAGTAGCTGAGATTACAAGCGCACGCCACCACTAATTTTTGTATTTTTAGTAGAGACGAGGTTTCACCATGTTGGTTAGGCTGGACTCGAACTCCTGACCTCGTGATCTGCCCGCCTCGGCCTCCCAAAGTGCTAGGATTACAGGTGTGAGCCACCGTGTCCGGCCGATTGTTAGTCTTTTACAAAAAAAAAGTTTTATTTATTTAGAGACAGGATCTTGCTCTGTTACCCAGGCTCAAGTTCCATAGGTACAATCATAGCCTACTGCAGCCTTGACCTCCTGGGCTCAAGGGATTCTACTGCTTCAGCCTCCTGAGTAGCTAAGACTACAGGTGTGTGCCAGCAATCCTGGCTATTTTTTTAATTTTAATTTTTATTATTTTAAAATTATTATTATTATTATTTTTGTAGAGACAGGGGTCTTGCTATGTTGCCTGGCCTGGTCTCAAACTCCTGGTCTCCAGTGATCCTCCCGCCTTGGCCTCCCAAATTGCTGATATTATAGGTGTGAGCCACCATATAGGGCCAAGGTTGTTGGTGTTTTTGCAACTGTGGTATGTTCTTATATAGAAAAGTTGTTTCTATTACCTTGCTCATATTCCTTGGAATATGTTTATGTTCTGTTAGGAATATCACAGGCTGATTACCAGTAAGTCTGGTTTTCATTTTCTTAAATCTAACTGCTTATAGGAGGGTGACTCCAAGAAGCAGGCTGATTTTCATAGCAGAATTCTGGAAAGGTTTGAATTAGACACAACAGGCATGAATGGGTATGACTGGGACTGAAAACATGAGGAAGTCTGCAGAAAAATGAAAGAAAACAGTCAGGCCTTTAGAACTCTTTCTCTACATAGCCAGGCTACAACTTCCCACCCCAAGAGAGGATTGAAGGTTTACTTTCTAGAGAGAATCAGAGAGACTCTGGATTTAGAAATATGAGGAATAGCAAACGGAAGAAAGATCCTACTAAAAAGGAACTGAGGGGAACATTTGCATTTTCTGTTTTTTTCTTAATAATTATTTTATTTTATTTTATTTATATATATTTTTTAAGTTCTGGGGTACATGTGCAGAATGTGCAGGTTTGTTACATAGGTAAACGTGTGCCATGATGGTTTGCTGCACCTATCAACCCATCACCTAGGTATTAAGCCCAGCATGCATTAGCTCTTTTCCCTAATGCTCTGCCCCTCCTTCACCCTCCCCTGACAGGCCCCAGTTAAATGTTGTTCACCTCCCTGTGTTTATGTGTTCTCATTGTTCAGCTCCCACTTATAAGTGAGAACATGCAGTGTTTGGTTTTCTGTTTCTGCGTCAGTTTGCTGAGGATAATGGCTTCCAGCTTCATCCATGTCCCTGCAAAGGACATGATCTCATTCCTTTTTATGGCTGCATAGTATTCCATGGTGTATATGTACCACAGTTTCTTTCTTTTTTTTGTTTTTTTTGAGACCGAGTTTCACTCTTGTTGCCCAGGTTGGAGTGCAATGGCACAATCTCGGCTCACCGCAACCTCCACCTCCCAGGTTCAAGCGATTCACCTGCCTCAGCCTCCCTAGTAGCTGGGATTATAGGCATGTGCCACCACGCCCAGCCAATTTTGTATTTTTAGTAAAGACAAGGTTTCTCCAAGTTGGTCAGATTGGTCTTGAACTCCCGACCTCAGGTGATCCGCCTGCCTTGGCCTCCCATAAAGAAACTGCCCACAGTCAAGAAACAACAGATGCTGGTGAGGTTGTGGAGAAAACACTTTTACACTGTTGGTGGGAATGTAAATTAGTTCAACCATTGTGGAAGACAGTGTGACCATTCCTCAAAGACTTAGGACCAGAAATACCATTTGACCAAGCAATCCCATTACTTGGTATATACCCAAAGGAATACAAATCATTCTATTATAAAGATGCACGCGCATGTTCACCGCAGCACTATTCACAATAGTAAAGACATGGAATCAACCCAAATGCCCATCAGTGATAAACTGGATAAAGTCTGCATTTTTATAGTTAGACTTCAGCCCCCTTCCCTGACTCAGCTGTCAGAAGACTGGCTTACAGACTTAGAAATAGGATGATTCCTCCCTTGGGAAACCAGAGAATCGAAGGGGAAAAACTTATAGTTATGGGCAGAGGACAATGTGGGCCCCCAGGAAAACAGCTGGGTCCTGGCCTGATCACCCTACAATGAAGGCTACCATTGTGCTCCCAAAGAGCTTTGTAGAGCCTTACTTAGTCTTAAATATGGGCGGCACCCAAGGACCATGAGAGATTTGGGAAAAGCATTCAACAAGAAAGAAAATAAACACTTTTTTTTTTTTTTAATTAGAAGAAAAGAGACAATCCAGGGAGAATAAGATATTGAGCCATGAAACAGGAAAAAAAAAAAAAAAAAGAAAAAAAAAAAAAACAACCTAAAAAAGGAACATTCAACAATCAAGAAAACATTTTTGATAATTAAAAATGCATTAGCTAAATTACAAACTAAATTAGGGACTGGGTGCAATGGTTGATGCCTGTAATCTCAGCACTTTGGGAGGCTGAGGCTAGAGGATGGCTTGAGCTCAGGAGTTTGAGACCAGCTTGGGCAACAAGGTAAAACCCTGTCTCTTCAGAAATTACAAAAATTAGCTGGGCATGCACCTGTTGTTCCAGCTAGTCAAGAGGCTGAGGTGGGAGGATGGCTTGAACCTGGGAGGCCAAGGCTGCAGTGAGCCAAGATTGTGTCACTGCATTCCAGCCTGAGTGACACAGAAAAAAAAAAATTAAATCAATAAAAGCTTGAAAAGATAATATGAGGAAGTGGGATCATTTGAGCAGATCGAATGCTCAAATGAAGAGTTCCAAAATGACAGAACATAGAAGAGAGAGGAGAAAATAATCAGGAAAAAATATTAGAAACTTTCTCGGAGTAAAAGCTCATGAGAGGCCGGGCGCGGTGGCTCAAGCCTGTAATCCCAGCACTTTGGGAGGCCGAGACGAGCGGATCACGAGGTCAGGAGATCGAGACCATCCTGGCTAACACGGTGAAACCCCATCTCTACTAAAAAAATACAAAAAACTAGCCGGGCGAAGTGGTGAGCTCCTGTGGTCCCAGCTACTCTGGAGGCTGAGGCAGGAGAATGGCGTAAACCCGGGAGGCGGAGCTTGCAGTGAGCTGAGATCCGGCCACTGCACTCCAGCCTGGGCGACAGAGCCAGACTCAGTCTCAAAAAAAAAAAAAAAAAAAAAAAAAAGCTCATGAGTCTCCAGATTGAAGGATCCACAGAGTGCCCAGCAAAATAAATGGAAAAAAATTTCTACACCTGGATGAAGCATTGTGGGATTTTAGAACATCAGGATTAAAGAGAAGATTTTAAAACTCTAGGAATGGAGACGGGGGTAGAACATATACAAAGCATAGAATCCAGTCTAGAATTCTATAGCTAACATATTATCAATCAAGTAAGGGTAGCATAATGACAACCAAGTATTTAAAACGCTTACTGAAATAAATTGTTTTTCAGGAAGCTCTGAATAATATACTCTATTGAAAGAGAGGGTGAATCAAGAAAGAAATATGGGAGCTCCAGTAATAAGAAACACAAGAGAAAGGTGAGAATTGCCAGGATGATGGTAAATATAATTCCTGGAATACAATAATGTAGCAGGCCTAGAATTTTAAAAATCGAAATTAAAACAGAATGGTGGAGAGCTCCAGACATGTCTAAATTTAAAAACAAAGTAGAATACATAGTATTTTTTAAAGCACCAAAAGGAGATTTATACTTCTAGCACAGAGCTTGAAATGAATTAGAAAATTAAGCCAAATGAAGCATCTATAAATTCCAGGGAAAATTAAAAGTGAAGTGGCTCAGGTAACAGAAATATGTATTTACATAGTTGCTATAATATAAGTACTAAATATTTAACAACAATAACAAAAAAAACATAAGGAAGTGAGTGTTTGGGTGTGGGTGTGTGTGTGTTGTGAGGGTGGTTTTCCCACTAAACAGATGGAGGTAGAAGAGATCTAAACCCTTCTGATCAGGAGTAGGATGCCAGTAGAAGATATCTGAACTTGAAAAATCAAATTCCTATATAATCATGATGTCTGGAATATTGAGTAAAGTGTCAGACACTATAGCCAAAAGAGTTGGAAGTGACTGCCATTGGCAGGGAAGAAACTGGGTATGAGGAGGAGTGGAGGAACCGACTGCTGCTGTATATTAGAAGCCTTATGAAACTATTGGACTTGTCGGGCGCGGTGGCTCACGCCTATAATCCCAGCACTTTGGGAGGCTGAGGCGGGCGGATCACATACGGTCAGGAGTTTGAGACAAGCCTGACCAACATGGTGAAATCTGTCTCTCCTAAAAATACAACAAATTAGCCGGACGTGGTGGTGTGCACCTGTAATCTCAGCTACTCGGGAGGCTGAGGCAGGAGAATCGCTTGAACCCGGAAGACGGAGGTTGTAGTGAGCTGAGATCGCGCACTGCACGCCAGCCTGGGTGACAGAGCGAGACTCCACCTCAAACAAATAAACAAGCAAACAAACGCACGCCAAAAAACTATTGGACTTTAAAAAATATGTACATATATTCCTTTGATAAAAGTAAAACATTATCTTAAAAATTGCAATAAGAAAGGAAAGTGCGGCCAGGCACGGTGGCTCACGCCTGTAATCCCAGCACTTTGAGGGGCCGAGGCGGGTGGATCACGAAGTTCGGAGATGGAGACCATCCTGGCTAACACGGTGAAACCCCAACTCTACTAAAAAAATACAAAAAATTAGCAGGGAGTGGTGGCGGGCGCCTGTAGTCCCAGCTCCTCGGGAGGCTGAGGCAGCAGAATGGCGTGAACGGGAGGAGGAGCTTGCAGTGAGCCGAGATCGCCCCACTGCACTCCAGCCTGGGCAACAGAGCAAGACTCCATCAAAAAAAAAAAAAAAAAAGAAAAAAGAAAGAAAGAAAGAAGGAAGACAAGTGGAAACAATTGAAACCATGCTTTCTGTTTCCTTTTTTCTGTTTCTCTCTGTGCCTCTGATGCACTCTCCCTGCCCTGTGGATGGGATTTATCAGAGCTCTGTGGTGTGGGAAGGGCTAGGGAGGATGTGTCAGGGTAAGGGGATGGCCCTCAGCAGATCTGGACTCACAGCTTTGCCCTTGGAGAGCAAAAGACTCTTCCTCCCAACTCCAGTTAGTGTAAGAATGACTTACACTTCTCTTTCCACAGCCCCCTCTGTATTTGTGAAGGTTGTTTTATTGTCTTCAGTACTCTTCCTCCCAATGAAGATGTATTTGATGATTACAGAAATATTTGTAAATATTTTAGGTACTTGTGTTTACAAATATATTTTTTTATCAGAAGCACTTGGAGCCTCATAATGACTCCTAGGGATACTAGCTACTGATTATTTGATAATGATATAGAAAAGAAGAAGACTAGATTAATGACCACTTTTCTCATACATAGTAACAAAAGCATGTACATATGTGCCACTACATCTTTTCAGTCTAATTTCTTGGCAGAAATTTGTCCTTGCTCCTCACTTGGGAGTGTGTGAAAAATGCAAAATCTCAAGTGCCACTTTGTCAGAATCTGATTGATTGATTGACTGATTGATTTAGAGACAAGGTATTGCTCTATCACCCAGGCTGGAGTGCAGTGGCACAATTGCAGTTTACTGCAGCCTTGACCTCTTAGGCTCAGTGGTCCTCCTGCCTTCGCCTCTGGAATAGCTGGATCACAGGGCCTTGCCACCATGCCTGGCTAATTTTTTTTATTTTTTGTAGAGATGGGGTTTCTTTATGTTGTCCAGGCTTATCTCAAGCAATTCTCCTGCCTGGGATTATGGGCATGAGCCACTGTGCTCGGTCCAGAATATGATTTAGTCTGAAGCCTGGGTCTCTTTTTCTTTATTTAGTTCCCCAGGTGATTAGGTTGTTACCGAACAATCTGAGCAAATAATAACTCTATTCCTATTTATTTCACATTTGTGAGTGAGTAAACAGAGTCATTGTTTCCAAAATTTTGTGTGCACTTAAATCACCTGAGGGTCTTTTTTAAAAACAAAACAAAGCAAAACAAAAACCCTTTCATTTTGAAATAATTATAGACTCACAGGAAGTTGCAAAGACAATAGAGAGGTCTTGCATACCCTTCACCCTGTTTCCCCTAGTATTGACATGTTGTGTAATGTTAGCACCTCATTAAAGCCTGGAAATTGACATTAGTACAATGTGTGTGTAGTCAGATGCCATTTTATCACATATGAGATTCCTGTAACTGCAATCACAATACCAAACTAGTCCCAAAACACAAAGATCTCCCTTATGCTACCCCTTCATAATCATACCTGTCCCTTTCCCCCTGCTTCCCAGGTAACCTCTAACAACCACTGTGTTCCATCTCTAGATTTTTGTGATTTTTGAGAATGCTATACATGGGGAATTATTCAGTGTGTGGCCTTTTGAGTGTGGTATTTTTCACTCAGCATAATACCCTTTTAAAATAAAAATAAAGTTTTATTTTTAAAATTATTTATTATTAATTATTAAATTATTTATTCTAAATAAAATAAATTTACTTTAAAATCAAATATGTAGATTATATCAGCAGATTAGATTTTTAAAATCAAATATGTACATTATATTAGCAAATTTTATTTTTTAAATCAAATATGTAGATTATATTGGCAGATTAGATATTTTTAAATCAAATGTAGATGATAGTGGCAGATTTTATTTTTAAATCAAATATGTAGATTAATTAGCAGATTATGTAGATTAGATTATATATTTAAAAAATATATATACATTTTAAATATATAATCTAATATAATTAAAATATATATATATATTTTTTGAGACTGAGTCTCACTTTGTTGACCGGGCTGGAGTGCAGTGGTGTGATCTCAGCTCACTACAACATGTGCCTCCCAGATTCAAATGATTCTCCTGCCTCAGCCTCCCAAGTAACTGGGATTACAGGTGCCAGCCACCACACCCGGCTAATTTTTTGTGTTTTTAGTAGAGACAGGTTTCACCATGTTGGCCAGGCTGGTCTCCAACTCCTGACCTCAAGCGATCCCCCAGCCTCCACCTCCCAAAGTGCTGAGATTACAGGCATGAGCCACCACACCTGGCCCATTTTTATGTTTAAAGAAAAATAGAAGTTTTCTTTTAGCCTCTATTGGTCACAGGAGAAGCTAGCTTACAGCTTTTTTCTAAATTACTTTACATGTGGAGAAAGGATTTCTCTTTCTCCTACCAAGAATCTTTTGAGCAGAGAAGATTGTTAATTCTTTATATCTGTGATTATTGCTATTTTCCATATCAGTGGTCCTGGAGCTCCTTGAACTCAGGATGCTTTTTACCCAGGACCATTATATATGCCTTTGGTAAACCAAAAATAAGACATATTTTTGTGTTAAATGTAGTCCTGTTTCCCTTTAATACGTAGCATAGACAAATCATAATTGGCCTCAAAAATTAAAGAAAAAATTGATAGGAAAAGAGATCTTAAGGCCGGGCGTGGTGGCTCACGCCTGTAATCCCAGCACTTTGGGAGGCCGAGGCAGGCAGATAGCCTGAGCTCAGGAGTTCGAGACCAGCCTGGGCAACACGGTGGAACACTGTCTCTACTAAAATACAAAAAATCAGCCGGGCGTGGCAGTGTGTGCCTGCAGTCCCAGTTACTCAGGAGGCTGAGAGAGGAGAATTGCTTGAACCTGGGAGGCGGAGGTTGCAGTGAGCCGAGATCATGCCACTGCACTCCAGCCTGGGTGACAGAGCAAGACTCTGCCTCCAAAAAAAAAAAGAGGTCTTGTAACACTTTCTTTGCCTATAATTGCAAAAAGACACTAGTGTTTTGTATCTTTGGGAAATGGGCACATATCAGTCAAAAGAACGTCTCTACTCCCCTGTAGATCAAACATTTAACCTTAAAAGGACATTGAATTCTTTTGCAATTTCTTGCAAAAAGGATAATGTCTCTGATGAAGGGTGGCCAAATATGTCACCCCAAAATATGCCACTTTGGTGTAAGACTTATTTTGAGCTAAAGAGACTTAAAAAACAACAGGTGCAAGAGGAATGTTCCGAGTGTCTCTTTTCTTCCTGAAAGTAGGAGATAAAACTCCTGTGTGAAAGGTATCCTCCCTACACTAGGAGGAAAGAACATTTTTATCACCAAGGACAGGGGGTTGAAGCACAGATAATTCTGTACAAACAAAACTTGTTAAAATAACTCTTATCTGCCTCTAGCCTCCCCATATATTTCAGTTACTTTTCCACAATTTCCTCTCTCTGTTCAAACTAGTATAAAAGCAGTTAGGTTTTGCCACTTCTTTGGGTCTTCATTTTCTTATAAAAAATTCTGTGTCACATAAAGCTTACATTAATTAAATTTGTGTGCTTTTCTTCTGTTAATCTGTTTTATGTCAATTTAATTCTCAGACCCAGCTGAAAATTCTAAGAAGGTAAAATTTTGTCTCTGCTATACTGAAAAAGAGAACAATATTATACAGTTACATTTAAGAACTCTATGATCTGATATGTCCTGCTTCTTCAGAAATTGCAATATTATAGTTTCATATAAAATTCATTTTTTTTTTTTGAGACAGAGTTTCACTCTTGTTGCCCAGGCTGGAGTGCAATGGTGCCATCTCAGCTCACTGCAACCTCTGCCTCCTGGGTTCAAGCAATTCTCCTGCTTCAGCCTCCCAAGTAGCTGGGACGACAGGCAGCCGCCACCAGCAAATTTTTGTATTTTTAGTAGAGATGGGGTTTTGCCATGTTGGCCAGGTTGGTCTCAAACTCCTGACCTCAGGTGATCCACCCACCTCGGCCTCCCAAAGTGCAGGGATTACAGTTGTGAGCCCCTGCACCCAGCCAAAATTCTAATAATAGTAGTAATAATAAACATTTAAAAATTCATTTTATATGGATTTTAGAAATAATTGTAGGAGAAGACAGGAGTGAGTCTTGTATAGCAATTAACAAATACCCTTCTCATATAATGATTGGTATTACACATTTACATTTTGTTAGCTTTTTTTTTTTTTTTTAAATGTGTGGAGATGGAAGAAACATGTTTTGGCTCCTTTTCCTACTCTTGTGTTCCCACTTTTCTCCCTCCATATCTCTGCCTTGCTTGGTGAAAACAGAAATGTAGGTATTGCTGGGCATAGTGACTCACTAACCATAATCCCAACACTGGGAGGCCAAGGCGGGTGGATCACTTGAGTCCAGAAGTTCAAGAGCAGCCTCGGCAACATAGTAAGACTGTCTCTACAAAAATAAAATAATTAAGTGCGGTGGCTCATGCCTGTAGTCTCAGCTACTTGGGAGGTTGAGATGGGAGGATTGCTTGAGCCCAAGAGGTCAAGGCTGTGGTCGCACCACTGCATTCCAGCCTGGGCGACAGAGAGAGAGACCCTGTCTCAAAAATGAATATAATAAAATAAATAAATAAACAAATGAATAAATAAATAACCGTAGGAAAAGCAAGATGAAGTAAGGGCCTGTTAAGAGGATGCATGAATGAGCTCAGTCAGGCTCTTGGATATTATTTACATGGGGGAGTAAATTCAGAGTGGAACACAGTGAACAGTCAGGAGTTCTACAAATGACTAAGAGGTTTCAAAAAGTTGTTGATGACATTTGAAAGGACAGAAATAAGGTCTTCAGGGAGGATATTTGAAACTATTTAATTGTAGAGACAGTTTTGGTTTATTTTGTTTCACAGGCAGCCATCAATCCGCTTTTGGTCTTTAGACTTCTGCCTTTCTGTGGTGGACAGAACCCAAGGTGACCAGCATGATTCCTACCTCCTGGTGTTCATGCCTTTGTGTAATACTCTCTCCTTGGGTATGGGCAGAACCTATGACTTACTTTTAACCAATGGGATATGGCAAAGGTGATAGGATGTCACCTCTGTGATTCACATAACAAAGGTGATGAGATGTCATTCCTGTGCTTATGTTACATTACATAAGACCCTGACTTGCCAGCAGATTTGCTCTCTCTTGCCCTCCTGAAAGCCTTGAAGAAGCAAGCTGCCACGTGACAGCCATTAAGAGGGCCATGTGATAGGGAACTGTGGGCAGGTCCTGGCAGCCTTTCAGTTCTCCAGCCTCCAACAAAGGACTCCTGTCAATAACCTGAGGGAATGCTGAGATAGACCTTTCCTCAGTTGAGCCTCTGATGGGACTGCAGCCCTGACCAATGCCTGGATTACAGCCTAATGGGACCCAGAGAGAGAGAACAAATGTGTGTTCATAATATTGTGTGAGATAATAAATGTGTGTTGTTTTATGCCACTAAGTTTGTGATGCAGCAATAGACAATGAATTTGCTTTTTTAGAAATTTCACACAAATGAAATATCATAATACGTCATCTTTTGTCTGGCTTCTTTCCATTAACGCATGCCTTTGAGATTCATCAATATTGTTGCATATATCAATAGTCATTCATTTTTATTGCTGAGTAATATTCCATTTATGGATATACCACATTTGGTATATCCATTCACCAGTTGATAGACATTTGCATTGCTTCTACTTTTGGGCTATTATGAGTAATACTGTTTCAGCATTTATGTACAAGTCTCTGTGTAGACGTATGTTTTCATTTCTCTTGGGCAGATACCTAGTAGTGGAATTGCTGGGTCATATGGGTAGTATGTTTAACTTTTTTTAATGCTGCCAAACTATTTCAAAATTGGCTGCACCACTTTACATCTCACTAATGGGTGACAGTTTCAGTTTCTTCACATCCTCTGTAAAGTTGGTATTTTCAGTTTTTAAAACTGGTATCTCACTGTGATTTTAATTTTATTTTCCTACTGACTTTGGAAAAGTGCTTATTAAAATCTTCTGCCAATTATTTTTTCGGTTACATTGTTTATCTTCTTATTGAGTTGTAAGGATTCTTGTTATATTCTGGATAGAAGTCTTTTCACAGGTGTATCAGTGAATGTTCAATCAAAGAATCAGAACCACTAGGAGACATATAATATATACATACACACACACACACACACACACACATATATTTTAAATACACACAGATTTTTAAAATCAGAAATGTGGCCTTATGTAAATCAGATCAGGGATCTGATTGTGCCCTGTGTACAAGCTAATAAGTTAGCTTGTTAGTATTTCATGAATGCTGACAGGAGAGATCAGAATCTCGGGTCAGAGAAAAAGGATTTCATATTAGTGGTACAATAAGCTGAATGAGAATCAGCATTTTGGCATCAGCTCCTCTTGCCACTCAAGTTCCATGGAGTAACATGAATGACACTGATGGGTGACTGAACACACAGTGGCGTTACAGGAGAAGAACACTGAGCCTGAGGCTGTAAACAGCCTGCTCTTTCTCCCGGAAGTGGACGTTACTTCATCCCACAAGGTTACTTATGGCAACTGTCACCCTGAGAAATGGCCTGAGTAAAGAGCTCTGAGGGCCTTGTGTTCTGAGCATTCTCAGCAAGAATGTGCAAGGAAGCTCAGGGCTCAAGGTGAAGCCTCTCCCAACAATCCAACCCTTGCCCTTCAAGGCTCCTTTGAGTATCAGGAGAAGTATACAAATATGTATCAGTGAGATTGAAACAAGGTCGTGCTGGTCCTTGTGTTTGTACACAAATGGTGAAGGGCACATTCAGGAACTGTCGTCAATGGTCTCAGGCATAGGGGAATAATTCAGCATCAGACATGTCCACATGAGTTTCTGTGTTTTCATTAGCACATGCACAGGGATGACAAACTCAGTGGTAGGTCAGATTTCCCCTCACAGCTGCTGCTTGTTACAAGTGGACCACATGATCATTTTGCCAGACTGTGTTGGTGAGTATAACAGACAGAGAGAGCATAAACTCTTCTACCCCTCCCTCTTACTTCCTATGGTCTAAGGTATTCCCTACTCTGGTGCTAGGGTGTTGCTTTCCCTTCATGACCACAACATTAATGTGTCCATTCTAGTAACTATAACTTTTTTTCTAAGGGTCTCCTATTTGTACTTAGGGGGATCAGGTATGAGGGGAACAAGGGCATTTTAATGAAATTTACAGAGACCTATTATATCTTCCACCTTGGCTCATACAGACCACTCTACAAGGACTTGGTGATTGATGTACTGAACTAAGTGATCATTATCTCTAGGATCTAGGACCATGTCAGTCCAAACAAGTTTGAATTCAATAAGAGAATCAAGTAATTTTGAATTCTTAGGCTTCCTTTTTGCCTGGCTGATACACAGAAGGTATACCAATCACACAAGTCTTGGGCTGCTGTTAGCGGAATGAAAGAATCATTGTGCTCAGAAATGGTCAGGGTAAAAATCTCGCATTTTCAAAGTAAGTCTATATGACCCCTTCTTTCTTCCTGATCATTACAAAGAAGGAGGCTAAAAGGAATTGATCTCTCTCTGGTGATAGCCATGTGCATTGACCAAACTACTTTATTAAAGTGTTTGAAACAGAAGGAGGTGAGAGAGAGAGACTAAGAAATTTTGGGGGTTGATCTTTTGAGAAGACTGTTTTAGTGTTCTACAATACCTAACGCCAGCCCATGACATTAGGTGGGGAGCAGATTCTGTGATGGGGAGCATGGAATCTCCTTTGAATAAACTGATTATTGGCCCATTGTCAGATAGTCTTTGAGGGAGAGAGGAGAGCGAGGGGAGATGATATGATGGCTTTAGCCTGTGCCTGCTGAGCTCGAGCCTGACCAATTTTCCTTTCCAGACTGCCTGCTCTTTGGATTGTGAACTTGCTTAGACAGCCCCTACAATGGCATAAACCAACTCCTTGTAATAAATCTCACACACATTGGAAATTGTTGGGATGAACAATTTCGGAAGTGAGAACTAGGAATTCTCTTTTGGACATCTTCAGTAGATGGTGTAGACCTCCAAATGGAGAAGTCAAGTAGGCACTTGGACGGTTAATAAACATGAGGGCTATAGACGTAAATTTGGGACCTATGATTATAGAGATGCCTATTTTAAACCATAGGTCTCATGAAATTGGATGGGATTGCTAAGGAGAGAACGTATACAGAGAAAAGAGGAAAAACCACAACTGAGCCCTAGGTAGTCCAATGTTAAGCGCTCCAACAATGTAGGGAAAGCCAGAAAAGAAGATGGAAGAGTCATGGTCCCTGAGGTAAGAGAAAACCAGAGAGTGTTATGTCATGGAATCCACAAGCAAACAATCTTTCAAGAAGCTAGAGGCCAAATTCCAATGTTGGTAAACTGTAAAAGGAAGTGACTATTGGATTTTTTTTTTTTTTTTTTTTTTTTTTGGAGACAGGATTTCACTGTGTGGCCAAGGCTACAGTGCAGTGGCTCAATCTCAGCTCACTGCAGCCTCTGCCTCTTGGGTTCAAGTGATCCTCCCACCTCAGCCTCCCAAGTAGCTGGGACTACAGGCATGCACTATCAAGTCCAACTAATTTTTGTATTTTTAGTAAAGATGAGGTTTCACCATGTTGCCCAGGCTCGTCTCGAACTCCTGACCTCAAGTGATCTGCACACCTTGGCCTCTCAAAGTGCTGGGATTACAGGTGTGAACCATCTTGCCTGGCTGTAATCATTGGATTTGGTAATCACAATAATTCAGTGTTCACAGGAAACATTTTGGAGCACTTTTATAACATCTGTAATGTCAGGATTTTTCTCTTACGTGAGATAGTGGGAGGTAGTTATAATCATTATAATCCCTCTTTCATTAATGAGGATTTGGGGCTAAGATAGATTTTAGGGAATTGTTCAAAGTTAAAGTAGCTAGTTATGACAGACCTGGGTTAGAACCAGATTTCTTTATTCCAGCTCATTTTTCTGATTCTAAATCCTGGTTGGCATAGGACTCATCTGCAGAGCTTTCTAAAAATATAGGCACAAATAGTCTCATCAGGGAACTCTGGGATAAGGGTCAGGTCATGAGCACAAAAAAAGTACATATGCAATTCAACAAGTCGTTCTAATAAGAGGCTAGAGTTGAGGATCTATAATGAATTCGTCTATAATGTGTTCTGAGCAACCGTTAAATTAGACTTCTTAGGATGAAAGTCTATGCAAGATTTGGTTAACTTACCTCACAAGGTCAGCCCAAACTTCTTTGAGTTTCCCCAGGGTGGAAATGCTAATTAACCCCACATGTTAATGCCTCAGTTCAATCTGCTAAGTGTTTTCTTATAATTAGTCCCCTGCTTCTGAACGGAGAAAACATTATTAGGGTTTTATCCAATCACAATACGTCATGCAACACCACACGCAAATCTACACTCAAGTCAGAACTGCCTTTCCCAAAAGACAGTTACTTTCTTCATGACTGAACTTCCAAATTAAACTTACTTGTCTCATCAAGTGAATTTCCATGACTAGGTTCCCCAGGTTGAGAATCACTTAGAGTGACGAGAGATGCAACAACTGGGAATGTATGGAGATTGTCATCTGCAAGTTTATGAAATAAGGATTGTATCCAAAATGTAAGAACTTACCTGCTACAAGAAAGAAAATTATGCTTTATGGGTAATTTAAAGCAGGGACTCATACTTATTAAATCATGAGGTATTTTTTTCCAAAATTTTTTGTTGCCTAGGCTGGAATGCAGTGGTGTGATTACGGCTCAGTGCAGCCTTTACCTGGGCTTAAGTGATTCTCTCACCTCAGCCTGCTGAGTAGCTGGGACTACAGGCGTGCTGTCATGCCAGGAAAATTTTTATATTTTTTGTAGAGTCTGGGGTTTCACCATGCTGTCCAAGCTGGTCTCGAACTCCTGGGCTCCAGGGAAGACGTGTGTACAGATGTTTTTCTCTCGACTCAATTGTAAGTCTTTTCAGAACAGGAATGGTGTCTTATTCACTTCCCACAATGTTTAAGAGTGGTAGAGGATCAGTCAATGTTTGTTGAATGAATAAGTGAATGAATGGGTGATAGCTTCTTGTAGTTTCTGATTTATTAATAAATGAGTAATATATAAACGTTTCAACATTGAGATTTTGCTTTGTATCTTTTTCTTTTCTTACGTGGTTTCTTTTTTCTGAAGTTGTTCTGCTGGTTTGTTTTCATATTGCAAGATTTGAAGGAAGTTTCAAAGAGCTGACGAGATAATGCTGTTTCACATGCAAGTATTCCCTCCCCACCTTGGTGAGGAAGGCAATTACTATTTTCTCTTTCTGCTGAGGGAACGAGACTCAGAAAATACAGGGATTTATATGTCACAGACTTTGCAGTAAAATTAGCATTCGAATGTTTAGCCTTCACAGTGAGAGAAGCAATTCTTTATTTTATTCTGCTGATTCCTCTTTTCTTCTGCTTTTTCTATTTATATGTGGGGAATCTATGAGATAAAAATAACCCCTACATTTCTTATTCCTTTCTCAAATAAAATATTTCCCAGACGAGACATGATGTTCAAAATAAGAAACATGAAAATAACGTGAGATAATGTGAGAGGCTGAGGGAGATGATCAATGGTGTTACTTAACTTGTCCCAGCTCTATCTTTTAAAACATTTTTATTGTAAAATATTGCACATTTGTTTAGAAATATGCATCAATTTATTTGCACAGTTTAACAAATATTTATAAGGGAAACATTCATGTAACTGGTATTCAGATTAAAAAATTAAACATTGTGAGCACTTCACAGTAATCCACCTATCAATTTCTGATTACCGTCCCTGCCCTCTTTCCAGGGGCAACTGTTTTCTTTATGTTAATCACTTTCTTTCTTTTCTTTATAGTTTAACCACAACTACATACATCCTTAAACAATATTGCATAGTTTTGTGTGTGTTTTCAAGCTTTATATAAGTCATAGTGTATATATTCTTTTTTTTTTTTTTTCTTTTGAGACAGTCTCGCTCTGTCACTCAGGCTGGAGTGCCGTGTGCAATCTTGGCTCACCGCAACCTCTGCCTCCTGGGTTTAAGCTATTCTTATGCCTCAGCCTCCTGAGTAGCTGGAACTACAGGCGTGCACCACCATGCCCAGCTACGTTTTGTATTTTTTTGTAGAAACAGGGGTTTTGCCATGTTGGCCAGGCTGGTCTCGAACTCCTGAGCTCAAGTGATCTGCCCATCTCAGCCTCCAAAAGTGCTGGGATTAAAGGCATGAGCTACTGTGCCCAACCTGTATAAATTCTTTTGTCCTTTTTGCCCTCAACATTATGCTGTAAGAGTTATTCATACCGCCGCATATAGCTGAAGTTGATCAGTTTTGTTGTTAAATGGTATTCCTGCTTGAATATACTATATTTCTTTTTTACTGTGTATGTATATCTTTAACTTTACTAGATACTACCAAATTGTTTTCCAAAGTGGTTATACCACTTTACAACCTCACCAACATTAGAGTTCCAGTTGCTCTGAATCTTTTTTTTTTTTTTCTTCCTTTTTGTGGAGAACGGGGTCTCGCTATATTGCCTAGGCAGGTCTTGAACTCCTGGGCTCAAGCTATCCTCCTGCCTCTACCTCCCTGAAAGCTGGGATTACAGGCGTGAGCCACCGCGCCTGGCAGTTGCTCTGAATCTTTACCCACACTTGCATCCTTTTTTCCCCTGCCTTATTTGTGGCTATTACAGTGCCAGGATAATGTGTTTCACTGTGGTTGCAATTTGCATGATAACTAATGAGGTTTGCACCTTTTCATTGACTATTTGGATTTCTTGTTTTGTGAACTATGTGTTCAAGTTTTACTCATTTTTCTATTGGATTATATGGCTTTTTCTCAGTATATTTGGTCTGTCTTCAAGTTATAAAGATGGGCATTGATAGTGAAGTTCTGTGATAATAACCAACCTTTTTAGAAAACTGTTAGATGCAGTGTAAGGTTTTGTTTTTGTTTTTGAGACGGAGTCTCACTCTGTCACCCAGGCTGGAGTGCAGTAGCACAATCTTGGCTCACTGCAACCTCCACCTCCCAGATTCAAGTGATTCTCCTGCCTCAGCCTCCTGAGTAGCTGGGATTACAGGCACCCAGCACCACACCTAGCTAATTTTTATATTTTTAGTAGAGGCGGGGTTTTGCCGTGTTGGTCAGGGTGGCCTTGAACTCCTGACATCAGGTGATCCGCCCGCCTCTGCCTCTCAAAGTGCTGGAATTACAGGTGTGAGCCACCCACCCAGTGCTGGGATTACAGGTGTGAGCCACCCACTCAGTGCTGGGATTACAGGTATGAGCCCCATGCCTGGCCCAGTCTAAGTTTTTCGGAGCGGGGCAAGGAAAAGAATTCTGTGTAATGGCTTCTCCTTTTCAGATGTTACCTCTAGGCAGTTCATGAGTTTTCTGCTCTTGAGCCTGGGTAAATGACTCTGTAAGGTCTGAGTAAGCGCCACCAAGGGAGAATACAGGAAAACAAACAAAAAGCTGGTATCAGGAGACCATTTAATGGGGGACATCAAAGGATGTTTATTGCTTGGGGAAGACCTTCTGTTAACTATTACCTAGAAACAGAGAGCAGAGCATTTGATGGCTGATCAACCTCCTAAACTGGTGACTCCCCTTTAACTAATGCTTTGAAGATAATTCAAATTCCCATTAGAACCATTACCTCATCTGGAAACCACTGTTTACATGGAAATCAGCCAAATGAGAAAGGGATTTTCTGAAACAATCCCTTGGAGGAACACATCTTCCTTTCCCTTAAATAAAGTACAGAGAAAGTGGAGGACAGAGAGGAAAGTAGAAGAAAGTTAATTGTAGTTTCTGAGAAATACTCTGCTGGAGCACCTTTGTGTGTCTTTAAGCAAGTACTATTTAGGAAGAGCTGATGGGCTAACTGTAATCTAATGACTGATAATTGATATTTTAAACAGTTTTTCTGCACAGAGGATTAACCTGAAGAGTTGTTCTTTTTTTTCTTTTTAAATACTGCTTGAGGTGGTTGGAATTTTGCAGAGCATTATTTCTCAAACAACACAGGAATTATAACTCTATATATTTTTTGAGACAGAGTGTTGCTCTGTTGCCCAGTTTGGAGTGCAATGGCACGATCTCGACTCACTGCAACCTCCGCCTCCCAGGTTCAAGCGATTCTCCTACCCTCAGCCTCCCGAGTAGCTGGGATTACAGGCGCCCGCCATGACACCCGGCTAACTTTTGTATTCTTTTGGTAGAGACGGGGTTTCTCCAAGCTGACCAGGCTAGTCTTGAGCTTCTGACCTCAAGTGATCCACCCGCCTCGGCCTCCCAAAGTGCTGGGATTACGGGCATGATTCACCACGCACAGCCAGGAATTATAACTCTTAACAAGCTCCACAAAGTCTGACATTTCGGTCTTTTACATGCACCATTGTTTTTCCAGAGCCTTGAGCAGTGCCTGGTACATGATAGGGATTCAAATATTCATGAATAAATGAACGAACAAATGATTTTTTTTGACATTGATGGATAATGAATGCTAATAGCTTAATAACAGAAGGAAGCAAAGATGATGGTCAAAGAGTACAATTTTTAGTTATGCAAGATAAATAAGTTCTGGAGATTTCTATACAGCATAGTGCCTATAGCTAACAATACTGTATTATGTATTTAAAATTTGCTAAAAAGATAGATCTTATGATAAGGTTTTTTAACATGCAAATAATAATAATAATAAAATGGGGTGGAAGGAAACTTTGGAAGGTGATGTATATGTCTGTGGCCTTAATGGTGGTGATGGTTTCACGGGTGTATGCTTATCCCCAAACTCATCAAGTTGTTCACATTAAATATGAACAATTTTTTTCCTGTCATCATACTTCAATAAAGTGTTTTTTAAAGGATTATACTTGTTATTATGTGAACACATGCAAGCACACAGAGTCTACTTAAATTTAACCATGTTTCTGGCTTTCCAGTGGAAAAGATGCACAATTCTGCTCTTAGTGCGTAAATAACTAATGAGCATACAAACACTTTTATAGCCACAGACACAGGCAATAAGCTTAAAGTCTTAGTTCTTGAGGGCAAAAACTGCTTCACTCCCACTTCTATTTCTTAAGGATTCTCCTGGTTAGAAAGGCTTAAAATACGCTCTATCCATAATAGGTTCTGAAAAAATATCCAGAGGATGAACATCATATATCCTGAGGACGGACATAATTTACCTGGAGTTATAATTTAATTCATTGCAAATCAACACATCTCGTATAGCATTTTTTACCTGTGAGAAATCAGCCCTGACGTGGGAAGTGTGTGGGTGGGACTGCATCCCATTGATCTCTGTGTTCTGAGTGCCCTCACATGACCTGGTACATAATAGGGTGCGATCATGTAGATTGAATGAATTAATCTGTCCTATGAAGAAGAGTTGAAGAAGCTGATTATGATTAACCTGCAGAAGGAGAAGTCTTTGGACAGAGGAGGAGATTGCTGTCTTTGGACATTTGAGGGCCTAACCTGCGGCAGATGAAGAGCAGAGCGAGGACACTATGCGGACACTTCCGGTAAGCAGACTTTTATTCATTACATATCAGCCGAGGAAGAGTTTGATCTTAAAACTAAAACCCGGAAAAGAAAAAAGTTGCATTCCTTTTCCAGGTTATTTTTTGCAAGCCATTTTTATGGGGCACCTTGCCTCCCCCTCTTATTCATTCCTTTGTTTTCTTCCAAGGTTTACCGTATGAGTTCCCTGACTCAGCATAAAAGCCCCAGCTTTCTATCAGCAGATCTGCTTCCTGAGGAATGATGATCCTCTCTGGGTCATTACATACACTACATTTCAAGGCTTAGAATTCCATGGCTACCATCAGTTAAGAGTAATATATAGCTCTACCTTTGTCTGTAAAAATGAGACCTAAGAAGTGGTAAGGCATAAATCAATTTTATGTCAAGGCCACCTAAACCTCCACAGCGTTGCTCCTAATGAGTGTTGCTAAGGACTCTCCACAAATCAATGTGAAAAATTAGTCTCTACAAACAGTGATGTATCTGTTGCCTTTGGAAGTATTTGCACATTACCTTGCTATTAATATGAGGTTATATTGGATTAAAAATATTAGTTTTACCTTGACTTTTGTTTGGATGACGGAAATCTCAACTACTGGGCTTTTACATACTATTCTTTTCTACTTTAAATTCAGACCTCATCTTCTATTTATAAAATGCAGGTAATCGAAGAGAAGTGCTATGACTTAGAAAGAAACCAAGAACAGGAATAGAAAGTGTTCTCAACTTGTCAGCCTCTGAAGCTTTATGCAATCTCAGGTAAATTGTCCAATTTCTTAGCATCTCATTGTTCTACCCATAAAATAATGTTAACAAGAGAAATATACCACATTCTTTCTGCTGGAGGATGAAGGTATGCTTAAAAATTTTTGGCATATATTATTAAATTGTCCCTGGAAATAGTGTAAAAATGACTAGATTTAAGTCATTTTGTCAAAATATTTTTTAAAAATATATATTTATTCATACTTCCTTCTTATGAACAGGGCCGTATGGGACCTGGCTTGGGGGCACGCCCTGGCTGAGCTTTACAGGTGGAATTATAGTGACGATGCAGGAGTCCCCAAGGAGAGCTTGTCCAAAGAGTGAGAGGGCCAGGAGGGAAATGTGGTCAGTTTGAGACATGGCCCGCAAAATGCCTGAAAATCAACCTCAGCAACCCATCAGTTTAACAGTGCCTCACTCCACGTGGTGTGATAGAAAGGTCAGTGTTAGGAAGTTTGGGTTAGTGTTAACTCAGCTACAGACTGGTAATAACTCTGAGCAAGTCATTTAACCTCTCTGTGCTACAATTTCTTCATCTGTAAGTTGAGGTATTTCAGCTAGTTTGATACTTTCCAATACAGTGGCGGCCAGCCACATATAGCTATTGACCACTTAAAATGTGTGTGGCTAGTGTGGCTGAGGAGAAACTGAATTTTAAATAGTATTTAATTTTAATGGATTCAAATGTTTATTTATTTACTTACTTACCTAGAGGCAGGTATCCCTTGTCACCCAGGCTGGAGTGCAGTGGCGTGATCTTGGCTCACTGCAGCCTTGACTTCCTAGGCTCCGGTGATTCTCTCAACTCAGCCTCCTGAGTAGCCAGGACTACAGGTGTACACCACCACAGCTGGCTACTTTTTAATACTGTTTTGTAGAGATGAGGTTTGTCATGTTGCCCAAGCTCGTCTCAAACTTCTGGGCCCAAGCGATCCACCTGCCTCGGCCTCCAAAATGCTGGAATTCCAAAACGCTGGAATTACAGGTGTAAGCCACCGCATTGTCAAATTTAAATTTAAAAACTGGAACAGCATAAAACATTTTTATTTTAAACAAAACTTAGTAACTTTGACAGGACTACATTTTACTTTAGCCGTTGAAAATTTAGTGTCCTTACTGAGATGGGTTAGAAGTGTAAATTACAGACTGTATTTAAAGGACAGTGTGAAAGACACTGTAAACTATCTCATTAATAAATTTTTGTATTGACTGTATGTTTATGTGATAATATTTTAGATATGTTGGATTAAATAAAATAATACTATTAAAATTAATTTCACTTGTTTCTTTTAATGTTTTAAAAATGTGGCTACTAGAAAAATTTAAATTACTTATAAGGCCCACATTGTATCCATATTGGTTAGTGATAGACTAGGTGATCTCAATTGCATCTTCCAAAAATAAAGCCTATTGTTCTAGGTAGCAAATGGCAAGCTTCAGCTCCGAGTGACTTTGAGCATGGACTTTCAAAGTAGAGAGTATAAATTATATCCCCCTTTGCCAGCTATGTGATTTGGGGCTAACTTCTTGGCCTCACTGGGCCTCAGTTTCCTCATCTGGGGACCAGAAACACATCTACTTCATAAGGTTGTTGTAAGGATAAAATGAAATAGCATGTGTAAGGCACCAAGCACAGTGCCTGTGACCGTGTTGAAATAAGTTCTCCCCAACTTTCTCTTTTCTCTGATTGAGAAATACCCATGAGGACCAAAAGAGGAAACAAGGACAGGAGGGTTTTAGGAAGCACTAGTTCCTGTGTGGTGGTGTACGCCTGTAATCCCAGCTACTTGGGAGGCTGAGGCAGGAGAATTGCTTGAACCTGGGAGGCAGATGTTGCAGTGAGCCGAGATCGCACCATTGCACTCCAGCTCGGGCGACAAAAGTGAAACTCCATCTTAAAAAAAAAAAAAAAGAGCCAGGGTGTGAAGAGGTTTAGGAGGTCAAAGAAAATGCATGGCTTTGTCGACATGGATCAGCCATGTTCAGGTTTGATCCTTGACTTGATCCAGATGCCCACTTTCTAATCCTGCAGCTCATGTTTCTCCCTCTCTTTACTATTCCCCTTTTGCCCTCACAGTTTTTCTGTTAGTTATATTCTAGGCCTTTATAGCTTGCTGGTCTCAAGATGTAGAATTGCTGAAAGATGTAATTCAGACTGTTTGGGAAAGAAGACAAGTTCCTCTCTCCTTCCTGGGTTTCACTGTGAACCATGGAGGTTCCTACGATGCATGGTTCCAACCATTGAAAATTTAGTGTCCTTACTGAGATATGTTAGAAGCGTAAAATACAGACTGTATTTCAAAGACAGTATGAAAAAGCCAACTTTTGCAGCAGGGACCAAGCTTGTTTTACTTTATACAGGCTCCCTAATTCCTCTATGCCACTTCAACCCTCAACTGAGATCCCTGGCAGAAAGATGAAAAATCAAAAGGGCAAGAGATAGAACATTTGTTTTAGGCGTTGGGACAACTCCAAGTATTAAGGATAACAGATTTATTTCATGCTGCTTCATTTAATCAATGTTCATTCATGGCAAATTTTATTTATTTTTTATTTTAATTTTTGTGGGTACATAGTAGTTTTATATATTTATGGGTTACATAAGATATTTTGATACAGGCATGCGATAATCACATCAGGGTAAATGGAGTGTTCATCATCTCAAGTATTTATCCTTGTGTCACAAACAATCCAATTATACTCTTTTAGTTGTTTAAAAATTTGGGGAGTGGAGGGCAAGTGGAGGGAGAGCATTAGGACAAATACCTAGTGCATGTGGGGCTTAAAACCTAGATGATGAGTTGATGGGTACAGTAAACCACCATGGCACATGTATATCTATGTAACAAACCTGCATGTTCTGCACATGTATCCCAGAAGGTAAAGTAAAATAAAATAATATAAAATAAAATAAAGGAATCACTAATGAAACCTACATTTGCAAAATAAATTATAAATATTGAAAAGAAATACAAAGTACAAAAAATTTTTGTCTATAGTTACTCTGTTGTGCTATCAAATACTAGTCTTATTCATTCTTTTTGTTTTTCTATACCCACTAACAATCCCACTCCCCTCCCCACACGCCTCCACAGCCCACCCCACTACTCTTCCGTGGTAACCATCCTTCTAGTCTCAATCTCCATGAGTGGAATTGTTTTAATTTTTAACTTCCACAAATAAGTTAGAATATGTGAAGTTTGTCTTTCTATACCTGGCTTAAATTTCACTTAACATAATGACCTCCAGTTCCATTCATGTTATTGCAAATGACTGGATCTCATTTTTTTTTTTTAATGGCTGAATAGTACTCCATTGTGTATATGTACCACATTTAAAACATCAATTTGTTAGTTGATGGATTGCTTTCAAATCTTGGCTATTGTGAATAGTGCTTCAATAAACATGGGAGTGTAGATATCTTTGGGATATCTTTTCATCTTTTCTTTTCTTTTTTTTTTTTTTGAGATGGAGTCTTGCTCTGTTGCCCAGGCTGGAGTGTAGTGGCGTGATCTTGGCTCACTGCAACCTCCGCCTCCCAGGTTCAGGCAGTTCTCCTGCCTCAGCCTCCTGAGTAGCTGGGATTACAGGCACGCACCACCATGCCCAGATAATTTTTGCATTTTTAGTAGAGATGGGGTTTCACCACGTTGGCCAGGCTGGTCTTGAACTTCTGATCTCAGGTGATCCACCCGTCTCGGCCTCCCAAAGTGCTGGGATTACAGGCATGAGCCACCTCACCCAGCCTGATTTTTTTTCTTTTGAGTATATACCTAACTCCATTTTTAGTTTTTTGAGGCACCTCCAAACTGTTCTCCATAGTGGTTGTACTAATTTATATTCCCACTAACAGTGTACAAGGGCTCCCTTTTCTCCCTATTCCTGCCAGCATTTGTTATTGCTTTACTTTTGGAAAAAAGTCATTTTAACTGGGGTGAGAAGATATGTCATTGTAGTTTTGATTTGCGTTTCTCTGATGATCAATGACGACGCCTTTTCATATGCCTGTTTGCCATTTGTATGTCTTCCTTTGAGAAATGTCTATTCAGATCTTTTGCCCATTTAAAAAATTGGATTATTATATTATTTCCTATAGAGTTGTTTGAGCTCCTTTTATATTCTGATTATTAACCCTTTGTCAGATGGGTAGTTTGCAATTATTTTCTCCCACTCTGTGGTTTGTCTCTTCACTTTGTTGATTCTTTCCTTTGCTATGCAGAAGGTTTTTAATTTGATGTGATCCTATGTGTCCATGTTTGCTTTGGTTGCCTGTGCTTATGGGGTATTACTCAAGGAATCTTTGCCTACTCCAATGTCCCGGAGACTTAATGTTTTCTTTTACTAGTTTCATAGTTTGAGGTCTTAAGCTTAAGTCTTTAATCCATTTTGGTTTGATTTTTGTATAAGGCAAGAGATAACAGGTCTAGTTTCATTCTTTTGCACATGGATATCCAGTTTTCTTAGCACCATTTATTGAAGAGACTGTCATTTCCCCAATGTATGCTCTTGGCAGCTTTGTCAAAAATGAGTTCACTGTAGATGTATGCATTTACTGTGGGTTCTCTATTCTGTTCTACTGATCTATGTGTCTGTTTTTATGCCAGTACCATGCTGTCTTGGTTACTATAGTTTTATAGTATAAAGTCAGATAAAGTGATTCCTCCCATTTTGTTCTTTTTGCTCAGGGTAGCTTTGGCTCTTCTGGGTCTTTTGTGGTTCCATATGAATTTTAGAGTTTTTTTTCTATTTCTGTGAAGAATGTCATTGGTATTTTGATAGGCATTGCATTAAATCTGTAGATTGCTTTGAATAGTATGGACATTTTAACATTATTGATGCTTCCAATCCATGATCGTGTAATGTCTTTTTTTGTGTCTTCTTCGATTTCTTGCATTAATATTTTATAGTTTTCATTTTAGATATCATTCACTTCATTAGTTAGTTCCTAGGTATTTAATTTTATTCTTAGATATTGTAAATGGCATTACTTTTCTGATTTCTTTTTCAGGTTGTTCACTGTTAGCATATAGAAATGCTACTGATGTTTGTACGTTGAATTTGTATCCTGCAACTTTACTGAGTTTATCAGTTCTAATCGTTTTCTTGATGTATCTTTAGTATTTTTAGTATTTCTTGTTTGTTTGTCTTGTAGTTTTTGTCTTACAGTATTTTGTCTTTAGTATCTTTAGTATTTCCCAAATACAAGATCATATATGAAAACTAGGATAATTTGACTTCTTCCTATCCAATTTGGATGGCCTTTATTTCTTTCTCTTTCTATTTGTCTGATTGTTCTATCTAGGACTTTCAGTATTATGTTGAATAACAGTGGTATAAGTGGGCATCCTTGTTGTGTTCTAGATCTTGGAGAAAAGGCTTTCAATTTCTCCCCATTCAGTATGATACGAACTGTGGGTCTGTTGTATATGGTTTTTATTATGTTGAGGTATGTTCCTTCTGTAACCAGTTTTGTCAGGTTTTTGTTATGAAGAGCCGTTGAATTTTATCATGTGCTTTTTCAGCATCAATTGAAATGGTCATATAGTTTTTGTCTTTCATTCTGTTGATATGATGTATTACATTAATTGATTTGCATATGTTGAACTATCTTTGCATGCCTAGGCTAAATCTCACTTGGTCATGATGAATGATGAGTGATTGAGTTAATGAGTATTGATGAGTCATTGAATTATAAGTTATCGAATACTGAGTTTGATTTGCTAGTATTTGAGAATTTTTGCATCAATTTTCTTCAGAAATATTGGTGTATAGTTTTTTTTGATGTGTCTTTGTCTAGTTTTGGTATCAGGATAATACTGGCCTCATAGAATGAGTTTGGAAATATTCCCTCCTTTCTTTGTGTTTTTGAATAGTTTGAGTAGGATAGATATAGTTCTTTTTTTATTTGTTTGTTTATTTATTTGAGACAAGGTGTCACTCTGTCACCTAGGCTGGAGTACAGTGGTGAGATCTTGGCTTACCACAAGCTCTGCCTTGCCTCCCAGGCTCAAGCGATTCTCTAATAATATTTGCTCTATATATCTGGGTGCTCCAGTGTTGGGTGCATATATATTTATAAAATTATTATATCCTCTTGCTGAATTGACCCCTTTATCATTTTATAGTGACCTTCTTGTTCTCTTCTTATAGTTTTTGTCTTGAAATCTATTTGTCTGATTTATCCAATTTATTTGTCTGACTCCTGCTCTTTTTTTGGTTTCCATTTGCATGGAATATTTTTTTCCAACCCTTATATTCAGTTTATTGTGTATTCTTGGATAAGTTACTTTCTGAGCCTCAATTTCCTCATCTGAGAGTTGCATCTAATAGGGTCTATCTTACAGGACTGTTTTAAGGATTAAATGAGGCAATGCACAGTGCCTGGGGCATGACAAGATATGGTAATTAAGAAATAATTACTCAGGCCAGGCATGGTGGCTCATGCCTGTAATTCCAACACTTTGGGAGGCTATGGTGGGAGGATCGCTTGAGCCCAGGAATTTAACACCAGCCTGGGCAATATAGTGACACTCTGTCTCTCAAAAAAAAAAAGGAAAAGAAAGAAAAAAATTAGCCCAATATTGTGGTCTCATGACTATAGTCCCAATTACTCAGGAGAGTGAGATGGGAGGATCACTTGATCCCAGAAGGTTGAGGCTGCAGTGAGCCATGATTGCGTCCCAGCCTGGGCAACAAAGTGAGACCTTATTTCAAAAATAACTCAAAAATTGCAGTTATTATTGTTATATTTATTTATTTATTTATTTATTTATTTTTTGAGACGGAGTCTCGCTCTGTCGCCCAGGCTGGAGTGCAGTGGCGCGATCTCGGCTCACTGCAAGCTCCGCCTCCAGGGTTCACGCCATTCTCCTGCCTCAGCCTCCCGAGTGGCTGGGACTACAGGCGCCCGCCACTACTCCCGGCTAATTTTTTTGTATTTTTAGTAGAGACGGGGTTTCACCGTGTTAACCAGGATGGTCTCGATCTCCTGACCTCGTGATCCGCCCGCCTCGGCCTCCCAAAGTGCTGGGATTACAGGCGTGAGCCACCGTGCCCGGCATATTTATTTATTTAGAATTATTATTCAATTACTGTGTAATAATCAAGTAAAATTATCCGTTTTTTTTTTTTTTTTGTAGCATCTTTTTATCTCTTATCTGATTTCTTTTTTAAAACAAGTTTAAAAATATATTATAATATTAAAAAACGGAGACCAGGTCTCCCTATGTTACCCAGGCTGGCCTCAAACTCCTGGGCTCAAGTAATCCTTCTGATGCGGCTTTCTGAAGTGCTTGGGTTACAGGCGTGAGCCACTGTGCCTGGCCTTGCATTATTTCTGTTACAGTTATTTATTTCTTTGTTATCTGTGTAATTTATTTACTTTGATGTTTAAAGCAAAGAATTAGAAGTCAGTGAAGGAGATATCCTCACATGTAACTTGCGACTAAATATGACCTTATTAAGAGGGTAGTAGTTTCAATCATGCTGCCCCTATGGGTCATTTAAGTGAGAGTCTTCTGTGTGTCCCATAAGAGTGCACTAAGGCAACTGAAGTCATCTGATGTCCTCAGTCCCCTTGGCAAGCACAGAAGTGCTCAAAAGACTGATGAACTTGACACTAAGATTTTTCTTCCAGAAGACAGGGAGAAATCATCAAATGGATTTTTTTTTTTTTAAAGCAAACTAAATATTTAGCCACCTTTTGGTTTCACCTTTTTTTCTTTTTCTTTTTTACTAGTCAATGACTTGAAGCTCATAGTTTTACTTTTTAACACCAGCCAGTCAGTCAACTGCAGGTTCTTGGGACAAAAAGCAAAAGGAATAATGATCCCTTGTGGATTCCCGAGTCACCTGCTCTGTGGGCTGTGAAGTGTCTGTGGTCAGCACCACACCTGCTACCTCACTACTGTCCATGGTTTGTGCTTTGGGAGCTAGCCTGGAAGCTAAGAACTCTCACTTTCATTTGGTATTAACCACTTTCTTTCTTTCTTTTTGAGATGGAGTTTTGTTCTTGTCCCCCAAGCTGGGGTGCAGTGGTGCCATCTCGGCTCACTGCAACCTCCGCCTCCTGGGTTCAAGCGATTCTCCTGCCTCAGCCTCCTGAGGAGCTGGGATTAGAGGCTCCCGCCACCACGCCTGGCTAATTTTTTGTATTTTTAGTAGAGACAGGGTTTCACTATGTTGTGCAGGCTGGCCTCGAACTCCTGACCTCCGATGATCCTCCCACCTCGGCCTCCTGAAGTGCTGGGATTACAGGCGTGAGCCACCTTGCCCGGCCTGGTATTAACTACTTTCTAAAGGCGCTTTCTGTTGCACAAGAATGATGCATGCAGGAATGACTGCAGACACCTGAACCCTGGGCCTGCTGCTCCCTTAATTTGAGGGCAGCTATGGATGTTGAGCAGAATAGATAGAGCTCTTTTGCTACTTGATCAGGTTCCAATGACTCTTTGCACATACCTTTATTCCTGCACCTGTCCCATGTAATTATCCCTTTATAGCTCTTTCACCAGCAGGAATATAAATGTCACGGCAGGGCCACCTTGTTGCAAACTCCCAGGGTCCATCATGCACTTAGTAGCTTGTGTGAATGGTACTTCTTGGAGGTGGCAATGCACAGTCTAAGCAGCCCTTTGCAGTAAGTCAACTGCGGATGGGGCAAAATGAGTGCTTAGCAGAATTGGCCTTGTACATCTTTTATTCTGACATTGGGTACCTGGTAGGCACTCAACAAATATTTTTAAATGAATGACACTGGGTTTCCCATTTATTTTGAGTTGATTTGACCCATCTTAATCAGTGGATCTTTCCAACTAGTCAGTTGTCCTACCCTTCCACCCAGGAAGGTGTTTCAGTTTTAATAGATTTTTGTTATTGGTGTTTTTTGCACACTCAGTAAAACCTCTGGAGAGAAGAGTTCATATCAGCCCCTCACGTGGAGGGAGCTGTGAGTATTCAGGCTGCTTGGTAATGCTGCGGTCTTTCCAGCAGAGGTGGCTGGTCCTAGAGTGGTGGTTTGGTCCATCACCTACAATGATGCTGGGAAATAACTCAGTGATGTGGCGTCATTTTTTATCTCACAGATGTGGCTCTGGAGAAGATGCTAAGTTTCTGTCTTCAGCACATAGCATCAATGAGTTTGGGTCATAGCTGCAACCAACTCAACCAGAAGCAGATACACAGTATGCAACGAAGTGGGAAGAAATTCAACCCATTTCCCTAATTTGGAATATAGAGCCTCAGGGGTGAAGTTGTGAGTGGCTTATCTGTCCTGGGTTCTTCCTATTTCCTGAATTTATACTTCAGTGAAGGGAAATTTTGTGCCAGAATGGGCAAGTCCCCTAACTAGGTCCTTACCTCTGAATTTTTTCAGCTCAGGTGGACAAGTAGTTTTCGAGCACTCACTATGTGTCAGGCTCAGGGTGACCTTTGCGATTTCCACTTCCTTCTGATCTTTTCACCTAAGGCTGCGGGACTTGTGTTCTGGGAGAAAATTAGAAGCTACATCATCCTTATGGTTCTGAAAAAATTGAGTTCCCCAGACTTGGGTTCACCTGATCTGCTTCTCAAGTGTTAAAGAGGAACATAAAGGCATGTAGAAAATCCTTTTCTCTTGACAAATCCTGGCTTTCCAATTCTATTGTGTTGCTGCAGTCACCAAAATTAAACATTTGGATGTCAGAGACTGAATGTTGACATCCTTATTGTAAAAATCCTATCCCCATTTCTGGCTTAGCTGCCCCAGAGAGCTCTGTGTCTCTGCCTGACGAGAGAGAAGAACACACAGTTAGAGATGCAAAAGAGGAAACGCCATTAACATGTTTCAGGGTGAATATTTCTTTGCATTTGGCACTTTGCAATCCAGGTTAGGACTAGACTGGATTGTAGTATTTCTTTTGCTGCTTCCCTTTTTTGACTTGTCAGGGAAACAAGGCCTAAATACTTCAGCTTGGATGAACCAGATGGGGTAACCCATGAAGTTGTTGATTGTTTTTGCCCACCTGGCTGCAAAGCGAGGCAAGTAATTGTGTGCTCTGAAAGAAGTCATGGTGTAGCATGTCCTTACAGAGAGAACTGATTCCTTGCTGCCAGAATGTTAATGGCAGTGTGATCACTTAACTTGGCCAATATTGATAGTTTGTTTCAATTTATGATTAATGATTCATAATTATAATTAATTACGATTAACAGTTCATATTCAGTTAGAAGATAGGCTTTAATTTATGATTAATAGGTGGCACATAGAGCAAATTTGATTTTCTAGCCTATTTGCCCTTTCCTAGATCATTTAAAATGGGTAAGTTGATGGGTACTTCACTCACGACCATCTTTATGAGTATGCAATGGGTCAGTTTTTCTGCAAAAGAAGGCAGAAAATAAGAATAATTACTTTCATATTTTGGTGAAACTTCTTTCTTTTACTTAGATGGCAGAAATTGACTCTTTCAGAGACAAATGAAAGAAACCCAACTCAGTCTGGCTTCAGCAGAAAGTGAATTTACTGACTCATGTAACAGGGAAGTGTATCCAGGAGTGGACTGGGCTTCAGGCACAGCTGGATCTAGAAGTTCAAACATTGTCATTTGGGCAACTTTTCTCTCTCTACCTTTTTCCCTCTCCTTGTCTGTCCTACAGACAAGTTCCCTCTATGTGGTAGGTAAGATGGGTGACAATATCTCTGAATAAAATTCTCTAGCTGAACTGCCCTGGTGAAAATAGAAGGTTTGTCTTCCAGCGTCCTCACACTACTCTCAGAGAAAACTCATTTGCTCCACTTGGGTCATGTGTTCATTCTGGAAGTGGTCCCCCACTGGGGACATGGTATATGTGACCTGGATGATCTGGGTGAAATACTCATCCCTGTGGGAGGGTGGCCGGATACCACAATTGAGAGGTCCCTAAGGACACATGTGGTCAAGGAGTAGTTTCTCCAAAGGAATCAGAAGAAAAGGGGTGGGAAGTGGGATGGGCAGACAAAAGTCGTAGCTACCGCAGTCTTGCAAATGATCTCTCAAAATATCTCCCTTCCTCTCATTCTACGAGATACTGCTTTTTCTTCTGGAACTGTCTGGGTCTCTCTAGCTTCAGGAAGCTTATTTCTGTCCTGTCCCTCCTTCACTGTCTTCTGGCACTCATGGGCCATGCCACCAATTAAAATAATACATGCTGCTCTCTATTCTTTTGAATTAATAAAAAAAATTTTATTTTATTTTATTTTACTTTATTTCGAGACGGGGTTTTGCTCTCGTTGCCCAGGCTGGTCTCGAACTCCTGACCTCAAGTGATCCACCTGCCTCGGCCTCCCAAAGTGCTGGGATTATAGGCGTGAGCCACCTCACTCAGCCGAATAAAAGTATTTAAAATTTTATAAATGATTTGATGGTGCAGCTGACTACAAAAATGACAAAGTTAACAAAAATAAAATCGTATTATATAAAAGGAGGCATTGCCCACTACCCTGCATAGAGTGGGTATTTAATAATATTTATGATTTGATTTAATGTTTATGAAAGAAAGCGACCGTGAGGCATGGATCTTGTACTCTCTTAATGCCCTAGCAGGCGGGGAGCAGTAGCCAGTCTGTGAGGCTTGTGTGCTGAATGTGTCGAGGATAACTCAGAGACCCGCTGCCTATGTACTCTCTGGTCTGGCAAAAACTTTTCTGGTGCTCATACGAGGTAGTCCCAGTTAGAATTTACTGAAACTGCATGTGGCGGGGATACAAATAAGAAAATCTCTGTTTCTAGCCTTTACCAACCAATGCTATCTAAGGAAGATCTCGTCTTTGCAGTGCTAAGACTAGGACACCTTGTCGTGCCGACTGGTGTTACAGATAAACATAAGGTTTGGAAGAAGCGGGGGATTTAAACAGAATTACATAAGAAAAGGCATTGGTCGGCCGGGCGCAGTGGCAGCACTTTGGGAGGCCGAGACAGTGGATCACAAGCTCAGGAGATCGAGACCATCCCGGCTAACACGGTGAAACCCCGTCTGTACTAAAAATACAAAAAATTAGAAGGGCCTGGTGGCGGGTGCCTGTAGTCCCAGCTACTTGGGAGGCTGAGGCAGGAGAATGGCTTGAACCCAGGAGGCGGAGGTTGCAGTGAGCCGAGATCGCACCACTGCACTCCAGCCTGGGTGACCAAGCGAGACTCCATCTCAAGAAACAACAACAACAAAAACAACAACAAAAAGCTATTTGATTTAACAGCCGTTTATCAAAAAAATCATGTCATTAAAAAACAAAGCCTTTGAAAGTTTGGCTGGTCATCTGCAAAAGAACTCATGTCATTGGTTTTGTGTCATGTTCTTAAATTCATTTGGGCCATCCTGCTAGTCACAGACCCGTGTTTATTAGGAGAGAAACCCAAGAGTTTCGTGTCCTGAGCCTCTCAGGATTTCAGATTCATGGTTCTGACATTCTCAGCTCTGAAGCAACGGTATTTTCATCCAACTGAGTTCTAGTCATGAGCTCTTGTGAGACCAGACTCATTAATCACAAAAGTGTCCGTGCTGGCGAGGGTGTCTGCCGCATCTTGTCCATGTGTAGATTTAATGAGGTACAACATGAGGGTTACCTCAGCTCATTCTGTTCACTTGCAATTCATCCACGGTTTTATTCTGCACATCCCTAGCCCCACTGTGTTACCATAGATTTGAAATTCAAGGCCATAATATATTTGATAATTTTATGTAATACCATCTCTGAATGAAATTTTAATTGTGAAAAAAATTAGTTATGAATTCAGTAGCCATTTATAAACTGTGTATTATACTCCAGGCATTGTGCTAGAAGCTAAGAACAAGGATGAACAAGAGAATGTCCTTGTCTTTGAGAAACTGATAATCTAAAGGGCAATGCAAGACAAAGGGGCAGATGATTTCAGTCCAATTTAATGAGGCCCATGATACAGTGAAGTCTTTTTTTTTGTTTGTTTGTTTTTTTCCTGAGATAGGATCTCACTCTGTCACCTAGGCTGAAGTGCAGTGGCACAATCACAGCTCACTGCAGCCTCGAACTCCTGGGCTTAAGCAATCCTCCCACCTCAGCCTCCTGAGTAGCTAGGACTACAGGCACACACCACCAGGCCCACTTAATTTTGGAGTAAAGTCTTGAAAGAGAAATACAAGCTGGTCAGACAAAGGGGAGAGGGATCAGAAAGAGAACAGCAAGAACAAAAGACAGAAAGGCATGGATGAGTATGGGACAGCAGGGAGTGATGTGAGACCAAATCAGAGAGGTATCTGTGCCACGTAAGGAACTTGAATTTTAACCTATAGACCAGCGTTTTCCAACACACACACACACAGAGTATACGTGTGTGGTAAGAGCACTTAACTTGATATCTACTATAAGTGCACAATACAGTGTCAAGTATAGGTACAACATTATACAGCAGATCTCTAGGATTGATTCATCTTATACAACTGAGTCTTTATGCCCATTGAACTGCAACCTCCATTTCCCCCTCACCAGCCCCTGGCAACCACTGTTCTATTCTTTGTTTCTGGGAGTGTGACTATTTTCAATACCTCATATTAATGGAATCATGCAGTGTTTGTTCTTCTGTGACTGGCTAATCTCACTAAGCGTAATGTCCTCCAGGTTTATCCATGTTGTTGCATATTGCAGAATTTTCTTCCTTTTAAAGGCTGAATAATAATATTTCCTTACATATATGTGCCCTGTTTTCTTTATCCATTCATTCATTGGTGGACATTTAGTTTGTTTTCACATCTTGGCTATTGTGAATAGTGCTGCAAATAGTATGTGAGTGCTAATACCTCCTTGAAATTCTCTCTTTTTTTTTTTTTTTTTTTTTGAGACTGAGTCTCACTCTGTTGCCCAGGCTGGAGCTGGAGTGCAGAAGTATGATCTCAGCTCACTGCAACATCTGCCTTCTGGGTTCAAGCGATTCACCTGCCTCAGCCTCCTGAGTAGCTGAGACTATAGACATACACGACCATGCCTAGCTAGATTTTTGTTTTTTGGTATTTTTAGTAGAGATGGGGGTTTCACCACATTGGCCAGGCTAGTCTTGAACTCCTGACCTCAAGTGATCCACCTGCCTCAGCCTCCTAAAGTGCTGGAATTATAGGCGTGACCCACTGTGCCTGGTCATCCTCTTTAAGATTCTGATTTCAAATTTTTTGGAAAAATACCCAGAAGTGGGATTGCTGGATCACATAGAATTACTATTTTTAACTTTTAACGAAATCTGTATACTGTTTTCCATAGTCACTGCACCAATGTATAATCCCACCGACAGTGTACAAACATTTCATTTCCTCCACATCCTCAACAAACTTGTTATTTTTTGGTATTTGGATAGTAGCCATCGTAACAGGTGTGAGGTAACATCTTACTGTGTTTCGACTTGCATTTCCCTAATGATTAGTCATGTTGAGCATCTTTTCCTATGCCTGTTGGTTATTTGTCTTCTATGGAGAAATGCCCATTCAATTCCTTTGCTCATTAAAAATAAATTAGGTTATTTTTATTATTATTGTTGGCTATTGAGTTGTATGAGTTCCTTATCCATTTTAGATGTTAACTCCTTATCAGATGTGTGGTTTGAGAATATTTTTTCTCATTCTGTAGGTTGCTTTTTCACTTAGTTGATTTTTTTCTTTGTTGTGCAAAAGTTTTTTAGTTTGATGTAGTCCCACTTGTCTGTTTTTGCCTTTTTTTTCCCATTCCATTCCTTTTCTTTTTTTTCTTTTTTTGAGACGGAGTCTCGCTCTGTGACCAGGCTGGAGTGCAGTGGCGCGATCTCGGCTCACTGCAACCTCTGCCTCCCGGGTTCACGTGATTCTCCTGCCTCAGCCTCCCAAGTGCCACAGGCACATGCCACCACGCCCAGCTAATTTTTGTATTTTTAGGAGAGATGGGGTTTCACCATGTTGGCCATGATGGTCTCGATCTCTTGACCTCACTATCCACCCTCCTCAGCCTTCCAAAGTGTTGGGATTAGAGGCATGAGCCGCCGTGCCCAGCCTCCTTTTATTTTTCTTTCCAACTATTATTTTAGGTTCAAGGGGTATATGTGCAGGTTTGTTACATGGGTAAATTGCATGTCACAGGGGTTTGGTGTACAGATAATTTTGTCACCCAGGTAATACCCAATAAGTAGTTTTTCAATCCTCACCCTCATGCCACCCTCCACCCTTGAGTAGGCCTCTGTGTCTATTATTCCCTTCTTCCCTTCTTTGTATCTATGTGTACTCAGTGTTTAGCTCCCACTTATAAGTGAGAACATGCAATATTTAGTTTTCTATTCCTGCATTGATTCACTTAGGATTATGGCCTTCAGCTTCATTTATGTTGCTGCAAAGGCCATGATCTCATTTTTTATGGCTGAGTAGTATTCCATGATGTGGTACATAATATATACCATATTTTCTTTATCCAGTCCATCACTGATGGGTGTCTAGTTTGATTCTATGTCTTTGGTATTGTGAATAGTGCTGCAATGAAGACACATATGCATGTGTCTTTATGGTAGAACAATTTATATACCTTTGGGCATATACCCAGTAGTGGGTCGAATAGTAGTTTTATTTTAAGTTCTTTGAGAAATCTCCAAACTGCTTTCCACAGTGGCTGAACTAATTTACATTCCCACCTGCAATGTATAAGCATTCCATTTTCTCTGCAACCTTGCCAGCGTTTGTTATTTTTTGGCTTTAAAAATTTTTTTAAATAATTTTTTAAACTTTAAGTTCTGGGAAACATGTGCAGAACATGCAGGTTTGTTACATAGGTATACACGTGCCATGGTGGTTTGCTGCACCCATCAACCTGTCATCTAGGTTTTAAGCCCCACATGCATTAGGTGTTTGTCCTAATGCTCTCCCTCCCTTTGACTCCACGCCCTGGCAGGCCCCAATGTGTGATATTCCCCTCCCTGTGTCCATGTGTTTTCACTGTTCAACTCCCATGTATGAGTAACAATATGAGGTGTTTGGTTTTCTGTTCCTGTGTTAGTTTGCTGAGGATGATGACTTCCAGTTTCATCCATGTCCCTGCAAGTACATGATCTCATTCTTTTTTATGGCTTCATAGTATTCCATAGTGTATATGTGCCACATTTGTTTATCCAGTCTATCACTGATGGGCATTTGGGTTGGTTCCAAGACTTTGCTATTGTGAACAGTGCTGCAGTAAACATACATGTGCGTGTGTCTTCATAGTAGAATGATTTATAATCCTTTGGGTGTATACCCAGTAATGGGATTGCTTGGTCCAATGGTATTTCTGGTTCTAGATCCTTGAGGAACTGCCACACTGTCTTCCATAATGGCTGAACTAATTTATACTCCCACCAAACAGTGTAAAAGCATTCTTATTTCTCCATAGCCTTGCCAGCATCTATTGTTTCCTAACTTTAATAATTGCCATTTTTTGGCTTTTTATTAATAGCCATTCTGACTGGTACGAGATGGTATCTGATTGTGGTTTTGATTTGCATTTCCCTAATGATTAGTGATATTGAACACTTTTTCATAAACTTGTTGGCCATGTGTATGTCTTCTTCTGAATGTCCTTTACCCATTTTTGTTTTTGCTTGTTGATTTGTTCAAGTTTCTTATAGATTCTGGATATTAGGCCTTTGTTGGATGCATAGTTTGTAAATGTTTTCTCCCATTTTGTAGGTTGTCTGTTTAATCTGTTGATAGTTTCTTTTTCTTTTCTTTTTCTTTTTTTTTAGACAGAGTTTTGCTCTTGTTGCCCAGGCTGGAGTGCAATGGCGCAATCTTGGCTCACTGCAACCTCTGCCTCCCGGGTTCAAGTGATTCTCCTGCCTTAGCCTCCCAAGTAGCTGGAATTACAGGTGCCCACCACCACGTCTGGCTATTTTTTTTTTTTGTATATTTAGTAGAGATGGGGTCTAGCCATATTGGCCAGGCTTGCCTGGAACTCCTGACCTCAGGTGATCCACATATCTTGGCCTCCCAAAGTGCTGGAATTACAGTCTTGAACCACCACACCTGGCCCTGATAGTTTCTTTTGCTGTGCAGAAGCTCTTTAGTTTAATTAGATACCACTTGTCAATCATTGCTTTTGTTGCAATTGCTTTTAGAGTCTTTGTCATGAAGTCTTTGCCTGGGCTGATGTCCACAATGGTATTTCCTAGATTTTCTTCTAGGGTCTTTGTAGTTTTAGGTTTTACATTTAAGTCTTTAAATCATCTTGAGTGGATATTTGTATATGGTGAAAGGGAAAGGTCCAGTTTCAATCTTCTGTGTATGACTAACCAGGGATCCCAGGAGTATTTTTTGAATAGAAGTCCTTTCTCCATTGCTTGTTTTTGTCAGCTTAGTTTGAAGATCAGATGGTCGTAGGTGTGTGACTTTATTTCTGAGTTCTCTAACTTGTTCCATTGGTTTATGTGTCTGTCTTTGTACCAGTAACATGCTGTCTTAGTTACCGTACTCTTGTAGTATAGTTTGAAGTCAGGTAGTGTGATGCCTCTGGCTTTGTTCTTTTGCTTCGGATTCCTTTGGCTATTCCAGCTCTTTTTCTGGTTCCAAATGAATTTTAAAGATTTTTTTCCCTAATTCTGTAAAAAATGACATTGGTAGTTTGATAGGAATAGCTCTGAATCTGTAAATTGTTTTGGGCAGTAAGAACATTTTAACAATATTGATTATTCCTATCCATGAGCATAGAATGTTTTCCCATTTGTTTGTGTTGTCTCTGATATCTTTCAGAAGTGTTTTGTAATTCTTGTTGTACAGATCTTTCACCTTTCTGGTTAGCTGTATTCCTAGGTATTTTATTCTTTTTGTGGTTATTGGGAATGGGATTGCATTCTTGATTCAGCTCTCAGCTTGGGCATTGGTGTATAGAAGTGTTGCTGACTTTTATACATTGATTTCATACCTTGAAACTTTGATGAAGTTGTTTATCAGATCTGGGAGCCTTTGGGCAGAAACTGTTGGGTTTTCTAGGTACAGTATCATATCATCTGTGAAGAGAGATAATTTGACTTCCTCTCTTCTAATTTGGATGCCTTTTACTTCTTTCTCTTGCCTGACTGCTCTGGCTAGGACTTCCAGTACTATGTTGAATAGGAGTGGTGAGAGTGGGCATTCTTATCTTGTTCTGGTTCTCAAGGGGAATGGTCCCAGCTTTTGCTCTTTCAGTATGATGTTGGCTGTGGGTTTGTCATAGATAGCTCTTATTATTTTGAGGTATGTACCTTTGATGCCTAGTTTGTTGAGGGTTTTTAACATGAAGGGATGTTTGGTTTTATCAAAAGCCTTTTCTGCATCTTTTGAGATGATCATGTGGTTTTTGTTTTTAGTATTATTGATGTGATGAATTACATTTATTGATTTGCATATGTTGAATAAAGCCTACTTGATCATGGTGGATTAGCTTTTTGATGTGCTGCCAGATTTGGTTTTTTAGTATTTTATTGAGGATTTTTACATTTAAGGTCTGAATTAATTCAGGGTTATTGGTCTGAAGTTTTCTTTTTTTGTTGTTGTGTCTCTGCCAAGTTTTGGTATTAGAATCATGCTGGCTTTATCAAATGAGTAAGGAAGGAGACCCTTCTCAATTTTTTGGAATAGTTTCAGTAGGATTGGTACCAGCTCTTCTTTGTATGTCTGGTAGGATTGGGCTGTGAATTCATCTTGTCCAGGACTTTTTCTGACTGGTAGGTTTTTTACTACTGATTCAATTTTGGAACTCATTATTGGTCTGTTCAGGTATTCAATTTCTTCCTGTTTCAGTCTTGGGAGGTTATATGTTTCCAGTAATTTATCCATTTCTACTAGGTTTTCTAGTTTGTGTGCAAAGAAGTATTCAAAATATTCTCTGAGGGCTTTCTGTATTTCTGCAAGGTTGGTAATATCCCCTTTTCCAATTCTGATTGTGTTTATTTGGATCTTCTCCCACTTTTCTTTATTAGCCTAGCTAGCAATCTATCAATCTTACCTATTTTTCAAAGAACCAACTTTTGGTTTCATTAATCTTTTGTATGTTTTTTCTCATCTCCATTTCATTCAGTTCAGCTCTGATTTTGGTTATTTCTTTTCTTCTGCTACCTTTGGGGTTGGTTTGCTCTTGTTTTTCAAGTTCCTCTAGGTGTGAGATTAGGTTGTTAGTTTGAGATCTTTCTAACTTTTTGATGTGGGCATTTAGTGTATATGGACACTGCTATAGCAGTGCCTCAGAGATTTTGGTATGTTTAGTTTGTTTTCTCTAGTTTCAAAAATTTTCTTGACTTCTTCCTTAATTTTATTGCTTACCCAAAAGTTATCCAGGAGCTGATTGTTAATTTCCATTTAATTTTTTGGTTTTGAGAAGCGTCTTGGTATTGATTTCTATTTTTATTGCACTGTGTTCCAATAGTGTGGTTGGTATGATTTTGAGTTTTTTGAATTTGTTGAGAATTGCTCTGTTGTCAAGTATGTGGTCAATTTTAGAGTATGTGCTCTTTGCAGATGAGAAGAATATATAATCCATTTTTGTTGGGTGGAGTGTTCTGTAGATGTCTGTTAGTTTCATCTGGTCAAGTGTCAAGCTTAGGGCCCAAATATCTTTGTTAGTTATTCTGTCTCAATGCTCTGTCCAATATTGTCAGTGGGGTGTTGAAGTCTCCTACTATTTTGTGTTTATCTAATTATCTTTGCAAGTCTCAAATAACTTGTTTTATGAATCTTGGTACTCCAGTGTTGCATGCATGTATATTTAGAATAGTTAAGTCTTCTTGTTTAATTGAATCCCTTATCATTATGTAATGCCCTTCTTTCTCCTTTTTCATTGTTGCCAGTGTAAAACTGATTTTATCTGAAATAAGAATAGCAACCCGTGGTCTTTTTTTGTTTTCTGTTTGCTTGTTAAATCTTTCCCTTTTCTTTGAGGCTATGGGTGTCACTGAACGTTAGATGGGTCTCCTGAAGACAGCATAAAACCGAGTTTTGCTTCTTTATCTAGCTTGCCATCTTGTGCCTTTTAAGTTGGGCATTTAACTCAATTACATTCAAGGTTAATATTGATATGTGTGGATTTTACCCTGTTATCATTAGCTGATTTTTATGTAGACTTGATTGTGTATTTGCTTTATACTGTTGATGGTCTATGTACTTGAGTGCATTTTTGTGGTGATTGGTAACAGTCTTTCATTTCCATGTTTAGCACTTCCTTAAAGACCTCCTATAAGTCAGGCTTGGTGGTAATGAATTCCCTTAGCATTTGCTTGTCAGAAAAGGATTTTATTTTTCCTTCACTTATGAAACTTATTTTGGCTGGGTATAAACTTCTTGGTTGGAATTTCTTTCCTTTGAGGATGTTGAGTATAGGCCCCAATCTCTTCCGTTTTGTAGGTTTCTGCTGAAAGATCTGCTATTAGCCTGATGGGGTTCCCTTTGCAGTTTACTTGTCCCTTCTCTTTAGCTGCCTTTAATATTTTTTTCCTTTGATTTGACCTTGGAAAATCTAACAACTACGTGTTTTGGGGATGGCCATCTTAAGCAGTTCTCTTAATTTCCAGACTTTGTATGTCAACCTCTCTAGTAAGGCTGGAGAGATTTTTGTGGACAATATCCTCAAATACGTCTTCCAAGTTGCTTGCTCTCTCTCCCTTTCTTTCAGAGACACCAATGACTCATAGATTTGGTCTCTTTACATACTCCCATGTTTCACAGAAACTTTGTTCATTAAAAAATTTTTTTTTCTTTATTTTTGTCTGGGACTGAATTAATTCAAAGAACTAGTCTTTGAGCTCTGAAATTCTTTCATTAGCTTGGTCTATTCTGCTGTCAATACTTCTGATTGTGTTAGGAAATTCTTGTGAGTTTTTCAGCTCTTTTAGCTTGGTTTGGTTCTTTCTTAAAATGGCTATTTTGTCATTAATTTCTTGAATTGTTTTACTAGATTCCTTGGAATGGGTTTCAACTTTCTTCTAAATCTTAATGATCTTCATTGCCATCCAAATTCTGAAGTCTATATTTGTTATTTCATCCATTTCCTTCTGGTTAAGTACCTTTGCTGGGTGGCTAGAGTGATCATTTGGAGATAAGCAGACACTCTGACTTTTGGAGTTGCCAGAGTTCTTGTGCTGGTTCCTTCTCATTTGTGTGGGCTGATGTTCCTTTAGCTGTGGTATAATTTGAGTATAATCAGCTGACTTTATTTCTGGAGGTTTTCAGAGGGCTGAGGCTTTGTGTAGGGTCTTTATTTGTGACTGAATTCTTGTCCTTTGTGCAGGGTCTTTATTTATGGTGGACTTCTAACCAGGTATGTTAGCAAAATATTTTTGGTGTTGATGTTTGGGTTGTGATCTAGTAGGCAGTGTTCAAGTGTAATGGCTGGTAAGTAGGCTCCTGCTCAGCCATGCAGATCCTCTGTATTTCCTTGTGTTTGCAGCCATGCCCCATCTCAGCTCTCTGAGAGTGTTGGTTCTTCTCCCACTTGAGTGTTGGCTGCAGATCTTGGCTTGGCTCTCCTGGGCTGCACACAATAACCCTGGGGTGAGCTTAGGCTTTTTTTTTTTTTTTTTTTTTTTTTTTTTTTTTTTTTGAGACGGGGTCTTGCTCTGTCGCCCAGGCTGGAGTGCAGTGGCCGGATCTCAGCTCGCTGCAAGCTCTGCCTCCCGGGTTTACGCCATTCTCCTGCCTCAGCCTCCTGAGTAGGTGGGACTACAGGCGCCCACCACCTAGACCGGCTGGTTTTTTGTATTATTTAGTAGAGACGGGGTTTCACTGTGTTAGCCAGGATGGTCTCGATCTCCTGACCTCGTGATCCGCCCGTCTCAGCCTCCCAAAGTGCTGGGATTACAGGCTTGAGCCACTGCGCCCTGCCGAGCTTAGGCTTTATGTTCAGCTTGGGGGCTGAGGAAGGGACCTCAGTGGCAATGGTAGAGTGCCTTTCACTTGTGTCTTGGGGCTTCATCACAGAGAAATACAGAAGGGCTGCCAATTGGAGCAATCAACCCTGGGTGGGTCAGCTGAATTTAAGGCCCAAACTGGGGGCCTTACCCTGGTGATGAGCAGGGTTGGTGGGGGACCTCATTGGGGTGAAGACGGGCACCTTTTCTGCAGGGCTGCTGTGATGTGCTGGAGGTGTAAATAAAGCACTCAGTGTCTTTGTTTCATTTTTAGTCCAAGGGCAGCAAGGGTAGTACCACTGCAGTGGCAGTGGCAGAGGAGCTTTCAGTGGCTTCTGGGAGCTCCACCCCAAAGGAACATAGAGCCACTGCCCATGGAATTTTTCTGCCAGAGGTTGAGGGGTTGTGTTGTTGGCCTGAACCAGGGGCCCTGTCTGGTGAAGAGCAGAGATTTATGGCTCAGAGGGAAGAGAGACTGGGCTCCACTATGTGTGGCAACTGTGGTGTGCTGGAGGCAGAAGAAAGAAACTCAGGCTCTTTGTTCCTTTCCTAGTCTGAGGGCAGCAAGGGCAGTACTGCCGCACGGCAGAGGCAAAGGGGATATCAGTTCCTTCTGGGAACTCCACCCTGGGGAAACACAGCTGCTGCCAGTGAGGATGTTCAGCCAGGGGGTGGGGTAGCTACTCTGCGGCCCTGAGCCGGCAGCCCTGTCTGGTAAAGAGTAGGGGTCAGGGGCTCACAGGGAAGAGAGACCGGGCTTCTCTCTGTACAGTGGCTGTGATGTGCTGGAGGTGCAGCAGAGCAACCAGGCCCTTTGTTCCTTCCCTAGACCTAGGGCAGTAAGGGCAGTACCACTGTAGCTGCAATGACAGAGGGTCTGTGGGTTGCCTCTGGAATTTCCTCCCCAGAGAAATGCAGAGCAGCCACTGACTGAAGTGTTCAGGCAGGGCATGGTGGTTGTCGTAGGGGCCCAAGTCGAGAGGTCCTGCCCGTTGAGGGATAACAAGAGCAGGGACCTACTTGGAAAACAGTCTGGCCACTTTTCTTTCTTTCTTTCTTTCTTTCTTTCTTTCTTTCTTTCTTTCTTTCTTTCTTTCTTTCTTTCTTTCTTTCTTTCTTTCTTTCTTTTTTCTTTTTTTAAATTATACTTTAAGTTCTAGGGTACGTGTGCCCAACATGCAGGTTTGTCACTTATGTATATATGTGCCATGTTGGTGTGCTGCACCCGTTAACTCTTCATTTATATTAGGTATATCTCCTAATGCTATCCCTCCCTCCTCCCCTGACTCCACGACAGGCCCTGGTGTGTGATGTTCCCCATCCTGTGTCCAAGTGTTCTCATTGTTCAATTCCCACCTATGGATGAGAACATGCAGTGTTTGGTTTTCTGTCCTTGCAATAGTTTGCTCAGAATGATGGTTTCCAGCTTCATCCATGTCCCTACGAAGGACATGAACTCATCCTTTTTTATGGCTGCATAGTATTTCATGGTATATATGTGCCACATTTTCTTAATCCAGTCTATCATTGATGGGCATTTTGGTTGGTTCCAAGTCTTGGTTATTGTGAATAGTGCTGCAATAAAATAAGTGTGCATGTGTCTTTATAGCAGTATGATTTATAATCCTTTGGGTATATACCCAGTAATGGGATTGCTGGGTCAAATGGTATTTCTAGTTCTAGATACTTGAAGAATCGCCACACTGTCTTCCACAATGGTTGAACTAGTTTACAGTCAGTCCAACAGTGTAAACGTGTTCCTATTTCTCCACATCCTCTCCAGCACCTGTTTTTTCCTGAGTTTCTAAGGATCGCCATTCTAACTGGTGTGAGATGGTATCTCACTGTGGTTTTGATTTGCATTTCTCTGATGGCCAGTGATGATAAGCATTTTTTCATGTGTCTGTTGACTACATAAATGTCTTCTTTTGAGAAGTTTCTGTTCATATTCTTTGCCCAGTTTTTGATGGGGTTGTTTGATTTTTTCTTGTAAATTTGTTTAAGTTCTTTGTAGATTCTGGATATTATCCCTTTGTCAGATGAGTAGATTGTAAAAATTTTCTCCCATTCTGTAGGTTGTCTGTTCACTGTGATGGTAGCTTCTTTTGTTGTGCAGAAGCTCTTTAGTTTAATTAGATCCCATTTGTCAATTTTGGCTTTTGTTGCCGTTGCTTTTGGTGTTTTAGTCATGAAGTCCTTGCCCATGCTTATGGCCTGAATGGTATTGCCTAGGTTTTCTTGTAGGGTTTTTATAGTTTTAGGTCTAACGTTTAAATAATCCATCTTGAATTAATTTTTGTATAAGGTGTAAGGAAGGGATCCAATTTCAGCTTTCTACATATGGCTAGCCAATTTTCCCAGCTCCATTTATTAAATAGGGAATCCTTTCCCCATTTCTTGTTTTTGTCACATTTGTCAAAGATCAGATGGTTGTAGATGTGTGGTGTTATTTCTGAGGGCTCTGTTCTGTTCCATTGGTCAATATCTCTGTTTTGGTGCTGGTACCATGCTGTTTTGGTTACTGTAGCATTGTGGTATAGTTTGAAGTCAGGTAGTGTGATGCCTCCAGCTTTGTTCTTTTTGCTTAGGATTGTCTTGGTAATTCAGGCTCTTTTTTGGTTCCATATGAAATTTAAAGCAGTTTTTTCCAGTTCTGTGAAGAAAGTGATTGGTAGCTTGATGGGGATGGCATTGAATCTATAAATTACCTTGGGCAGTATGGCCATTTTCACGATATTGATTCTTCCTATCCATGAGCATGGAATGTTCTTCCATTTGTTTGTGTCCTCTTTTATTTCATTGAGCAGTGATTTGTAGTTCTCCTAGAAGAGGTCCTTCACATCCCTTGTAAGTTGGATTCCTAGGTATTTTATTCTCTTTGAAGCAATTGTGAATGGGAGTTCACTCATGATTTGGCTCTCTGTTTGTCTGTTATTGGTGTATAGGACTGCTTGTGATTTTTGCACATTGATTTTGTATCCTGAGACTTTGCTGAAGTTGCTTATCTGCTTAAGGAGATTTTGGGCTGAGACAATGGGGTTTTCTAAATATACAATCATGTCATCTGCAAACAGGGACAATTTGATTTCCTCTTTTCCTAATTGGTTACCCTTTATTTCTTTCTTTTGCCTGATTGCCCTGCAGTCTGCCACTTTTCGATAAGGCAGCTCTGTGTTGTGCTGGAGGTCCGTGGTGGTCCTTAAGCTCTTAGCTCTATCCCAGGTCCCAGGGCAGCAGGGGCAGGGGCTACCAAGTGGTAAAAATGGCAGGTCTGCCTGTTACCTTTGGGAGCTGCATCCCAAGGAAATGCAATGCTGCTACCAGCTGAGAACTGAGAACTGAGGTGGAGGTGGGGTGGCTATGCTGGGGGCCCAGGTCAGTAGGCCCTGCCCAGTGAAGAGTAAGTAGTGGGAGTAGAGACCTGCATGGAAAACTGTCTGGCTTCTTTTCAGCAGCTGCACTGTGCTGGAGGTCCGTGATAGGCTTTAAGCTCTTTTCTTTCTCCTGATCCTGAGGGCAGCATGGGCAAAAATGGCAGGCCCGCTTGTTATCTCCAGGGCTTTTGTTGCCTGTGCTTTTGGTTTCATATTTAATAAATCATTTCCGAGACCAATGTCGTAAAACTTTTTCTCTGTTTTCCTTTATGGATTTTACAGTTTCAGGTCTTATGTAAATGGATCCTTAATCCATTTTGAGTTGATTTTTGTATATAGTATGACAAAGGTCAAATCTCATATTTTTCCATGTGGATAACCAGTTTTCTCACCATCATTTGTTAAAGAGCCTCCTTTCTTCATTGAGTATTCTTGGCACCCTTACTGATGGTCAGTTGACCATATACATGTCGACATATTTGTAGGCTCTTAAATCTGTTTTATTGGTCTATATGTCTGTTTTTTATGCCAGTACAATACTGTATTAATTACTCTAGCTTTGTGATATTTTTTAAAACAGAAAAATATGATGTCTCTAGCTTTTTTCTTCTTGTTTATGATTGCTTTGCCTATTTAGGGTCTTTTGTGGTTCTATATAATTTTTAGGATTTAAAAAGTATGTAAAAAATGCCATTGGGAGTTTGATAGAAATTACGTTGAATCTGTAAGTCACTTTAGGTGATATGAACATTTTAACAATATTGTCTTCCCATCTATGAACATGGATTAGCTTTCCAATGATTTGTTTCATTAATGTCTTGATCAATATTTTGTAGAAGTCTTTTAGAAGTATATATCTTATTTTTTGATCCTATTGTAAATGGAGTAGTTTTCTTAATTTCCTTTTCAGATAGTTTGTTGTTAGTGAATAGAAATCCAACTGGTTTTTGTATGTTGATTTTGTATCTTGCAACTTTATTGAATTTGTTGTTAGTTCTAACAGTTTTTCGGTGGAGTCTCTAGAGTTTTCTATGTGTAAGATCATGTCATCTACAAACAAACAGAAACATGTAATCACCGCCCGCCCCCCCCACCCTGCCACTCCACCAATCTTGATTTTTATTTCTTTCTCTTGCCTAATTGCTCTGGCTAGGACTTTTAGTATTATGTTGAATAGAAGTGGCAAGAATGGTCTTCCTTGTTTTTTCTTGATCTTAGAGGAAAAGCTTGCAGTTTTACACTGTTGAGTATGATGTTAGTTGTGGGCTCTTCCTTTATTATTTTGAGGTAAATTCCTTCTCTACCTAGTTTGTTGGGAGTTCAAGTTAGCAAAAGGAAGGAAATAAAAAAGATTAAAGAAGAAACAAACAAAACAGAGAGTAGAAAAACAATAGAAAAAGTCAGCAAAATTAAGTGTTTATTTTAAAAAAGTGAAACAAAAGAGACAAATCCTTAGCTAGACAAAGAAAGAAAGAGAGAAGACTCAAATAAAATGAGAAATGAGAGGGAACATTATATTTGATGCCACAGAAATAAAAAGGATCATAAGAGACTATTATGAACAATTATATGCCAGCAAATCAGATAACGTAGAAGAAATGGATAAATTCCTGGAAGCATACAACCTACTAAGGCTGAATTATGAAGAAATAAAAAACCCAAACAGATCAATAGCAAATAAGGAATTTGAATCAAAGATCAAAACCCTCCCAGCAAAAAAAAAAAAAAAAAAAAAGCCAAGAACCAGATGGTTCACTATTAAATGTTACCAAACATTTAAAGAAGAATTAACACCCATCATTCTTAAACCATTCCAAAAGAACTGAAGAAGAGGAGGAAACACTTCAAAGCTAATTGTATGAGGCCAGCATTACCCTGATACCAAAGTAAGACAAAAACCCTATGAGAAAACAAAACTACAGGCCAATATCCTCAATGACACAGATGTAAAAAACTTCAGCAAAATTCTAGAAAACCATATTCAACAGTTCATTAAAAAGATCATACAGAATGACTGAGTGGGATTTATTCCTGGGATGCAAGGATGGTTCAACATATGCAAATCAAGTAATATGATTTACCACATGGAACTAAGCATCAAAACCACACAATCATCTCAAAAGATGAAGAAAAGGCATTTGATAAAATTAAAAGTTCAAGACATATTCTTAAAAATATTTGTTTTATATATGATGATAATTACTCTTGCATGGGAAAAGGGTTTCACGGTTAACCCAATTTGGAAAACACTGATTTAAAGACAATATTAATAATGTTCAGTTGATACCTGTTTTTATTAAGCATTGTGCATCATCTTATGTTAGGCAGAGGAGAAACAGTGGAAAACAAATAGACACTGGCCCATGTTTATGGGACTTAAAATCCAATAAGAAAAGCTGGAATTAAACAAATTATTGTGCATAATTCATTAAGTAATTATGAGTGAGAAAAGTCTCAGGAAGGAGCCTGCAGAGTGTTATTGGATATAGTTTAGAGTGGTTAATGTGAATAATAATTAACACTCTTTTTGGCTCCTGCCATGAACTGGACATTGGGCTAAGAGCTTCATAATCATTACATTTAAACAAGCCAAATGGAGTGTATGCTAGTGTGCCTTTTGCATTTCCTAGTGTTGAACATGGTAATAGAGCATTTCCCAAGTGAATCTGACCTCAGAACACTTTCTTTTTTTCTTTTTTGAGACCAAGTCTTGCTCTGTCGCCCAGGCTGGAGTGCAGTGGTGGGATCTCGGCTCACTGCAGCCTCTGCTTCCTGGGTTCCAGAGATTCTCCTGCCTCAACCTCCTGGGTAGCTGGGATTACAGGTGCATGCCACCATGCATGGCTAATTTTTATATTTTTAGTAGAGGGGTTTTGCCATATTGTCCAGACTGGTCTCAAACTCCTGACCTCAGGAGATCCGCCCACCTTGGCCTCCCAAAGTGCTGGGATTACAGGCATGAGCCACTGCACCCGGCCCATTTTCTTTTTAACATTTCTAAATTAATTAATTAATTTTGAGACGGGTTCTTGCCCTGTCACCTAGGCTGGGGTGCAGTGGCATGATCACAGCTCACTGCAGTCTTGAACTCCTGGCCTCAAGGGATCCTCCTGCCTCAGCCTCCTGAGTAGTTGGGTATACAGGCATGGGCCACCATATCTGCTTAAGTTTTAAAAAAGTTTTCTTTATACAGACGGGGTTCTCTCTATGATGTCAAGGCTGGTCTCAAAATCCTGATCTCAAGTGACTCTCCCACCTTGGCCTCCCAAAGTGCTAGGATGACAGGCATGAGACACCATGCCCAGCTAATTTATTTATTTAATTACTATTATTATTATTTTGAGATGAAGTTTTACTCTTGTTGCCCAGGCTGGAGTGCAGTGGCACCATCTTGCTCACTGCACCTCTTGGGTTCAAACGATTCTCCTGCCTCAGCCTCCCAAGTAGCTGAAATTACAGGCATCTGCCACCACACTTGGCTAATCTTTTGTATTTTTAGTAGAGATGGGGTTTCACCATGTTGGGCAGACTGGTCTCGAACCCCTGACCTCAGGTGATCCACCCGCCTCAGTCTCCCAAAGTGCCAGGATTACAGTAGTGAGCAAATGCACCCGGTCTTTCCTTTTTTCTTTTTAAAGAATATATAATATTCATTTAATTCTATGGCAATTTTAGCAAGGCTACTGTGAATCACGGAGAGCCATTGAAGGGTTCTCAGATGGGGAGGGAAAAGGTTAAAATCTAATTTCTCAAATGATAGGAAACATTTACACTGAAACCCTGGTGACTGAAAAATGGCCAGAAACTTTAGAAAGAGTTAGGGATCTTCAACTTTGCCACTGCATAAGAGTTACCTTTACTTTTTAAAATACTGGCCTATTATTTATTTATTTGAGATGCAGTCTTGCTCTGTAGCCCAGGCTGCAGTGCAATGGTGCAATTTTGGCTCACTGTAAGCTCCATCTCCTGGGTTCAAGTGATTCTCCTGCCTCAGCCTCCTGAGTAGCTGGGATTACAGGCACCCACCATGACTCCGTTAATTTTGTGTTTTTAGTAGAGATGGGGTTTCACCATGTTGGCCAACCTGGTCTCCAACTCCTGACCTTAGGTGATCTAAGGCCTCCCAAAGTGCCGGGATTACAGGTGTGAGCCACCACACGTGGCCAATACTGGCCTATTAAATAAATCTAAGTCTCTTGGAGAATAGTCTGTATTTTTTACGAAGTCTAGATATATGAAAAACTGGTAATACCAGTTGTCTCTGTGGAGGGTTATTGGGTAACTGAGCAACAGATAAGGGAAGAAGATTCTTCACTGTAAAATGGTGAACAGTGGTTAAATATTACCTAGTTAGAATAAATGTACAAATTTAAAAGAGTCTCCATAGATGATCTGGATACAGCCAAGATTGACAACCACAGGTATAGTTAATTAGTGAATTAAAAACAAAATAATGTGAAACAAGTAATTAAAATTTTCTATTAAAAATAAGATGTGCTAGAATAGATTTGATGATTGAGGGGTTAATAACCTTAAAGAAAGCAACTTTCCAGTGATGAGATGGAGAAATTAGATCACAATGGTTAAGGAGTCAGGAAAGGGGGTAAGCAGAGGCCAAAGACTATAAGCTGTTTGTTGATGGGCAGCCACAAGGCAGGCTGTCTGAACCCTGATGCCTCCACTCATGACTTGTGGGACTTGGGAGAGTTTCTCAGTCCCTCAGATTCCTCATTTGTAACATAGTATAACATTATCTGTCCTATGATTCTTCAAGGATCTAGAACCAGAAAAACCATTTGACGAAGCAATCTCATTACTGGTTATATACCCAAAGGAATATAAATCATTCCACTTTAAAGACACATGCACACATATGTTTACTGCAGCCCTACTTACAATAGCAAAGACTTGGAACCATCCCAAATGCTCATCAGTGATAGACTAGATAAAGAAAATGTGGTACATATATACCATGGAATACTATGCACCCATAAAAAGGAATGAGATTGTGTCCTTTGCAGGGACATGGATGAAGCTGGAAGCCATCATCCTCAGCAAACTAACACAGGAACAGAAAACCAAACACCGCATGTTCTCACTTTTAAGTGGGAGCTGAACAGTGAGAACACACGGATACAGAGAGTGGAACAACACACACCAGGGCCTGTTGTGGGGTGGGGGATGAGGGATGAGGGGTGGGAACTTAGAGGACGGGTCAGTAGGTGCAGCAAACCATCATGGCACACAGATACCTATGTAACAAACCTGCACATTCTGTACATGTATCCTGTTTTTTTTTTTTAGAAGAAATAAAAAATATATAGTACTAAAAAATCTCTCTCTCTCTCTCTCCCTCTCTCTCTGTCAATCATCTTTCCTAAAAATGGTACAGGATGGGGGGGTGGTGAGGAAGAAAAGGACAGCTTACATATTCTTATATATAAACTTAGACATATAGAGAAGGCTGGATGTTTTCAGAGCAGGAATTGTTTGTGTTTCTCTGCATAAGCATGTTGAAACCTCCCCCTAATGAACCAGCTGAGATGAGACTATAGATCCATCTGAGTAGACATGTCCCATTTGGGTCAAGAAAGGAAAACAATATGTTGAGTCAGGTTAAAAAAAAATCCTAAACCATAATTGTCCACTTTCTTAGCAAGGAGAACAGTAGTGTTCAATTCTTTTAGCCCCAATGCCCCCGCCTTTTTTTTTTTTTTTTTTTTTTATGGAGTCTCGCTCTGTCACCCAGGCTGGAGTGCAGTGGCAGGATCTTGGCTCACTGCAAGCCCGACATGACAGGTTCACGCCATTCTCCTTCCTCAGCCTCCCAAGTAGCTGGGACTACAGGCACCCACCACCACGTCTGGCTAATTTTTTGTATTTGTTTAGTAGAGACAGGGTTTCACCGTATTAGACAGGATGGTCTTGATCTCCTGACCTTGTGATCTGCCCACCTCGGCCTCCCAGAGTGCTGGGATTACAGGCGAGAGCCACCGCGCCCGGCCCCCAATGCCCCTTTTAAAGCAAACACTTTACTATTCTGAAATCAAGTTCATAGATAGTATAACTTACTTACATGCATTAAATAATAATATAATGGTCTAACTATGGAATACAGGAGAAATTAAAGTTAAGTAGTTTAGTATTATTATTTTATTTTATTTTATTTTATTTTATTTTTGAGATGGAGTCTCACTCTGTCACCCAGGCTGGAGTGCAATGGTGTGATCTCGGCTCACTGCAGACCCCATTTCCTGTGTTCAAGCGATTCTCCCTGCCTCCACCCCAGGTAGCTGGGGTTACAGGCATGTGCCATGACGCCCAGCTACTTTTTTGTGTATCTTTAGTAGAGATGGGGTTTTGCCATGTTGGCCAGGCTGGTCTTGAACTCCTGACCTCCAGTGATCTGCCCGCTTTGGCCTCCCAAGATGCTGGGATTACACGTGTGAGTCACCATGCCTGGCCAGTAGTTCTTCGTTAAATATGTAATTCTTCATGTGAATCCTTGAGCATGGCTACATCAGTTTGTAGACACTAATGAAGTGGTCAGCTGCTGACATGTATATGGACACTGTGGATGTGACAGCTGGGAACAGGCTGTATTAGGTGTGTTATTGCCTTGGAAAGTCGAGCACCATGAACAGGTTTGCTGATGGTGATGTGAGTTCCTAAAATGGTGAAGAACTTTGGAAACGTCCGAATAAAACAAAGTATAAATTTCTTTCGATTTACATAGTAGATGCATTTCGGGGAAATTCAGTGGATATTGAAAAAGCACAAAAGATACTTCAACACAAGGTACTTTGTACTTGATGTAAAATGGCATTAGGTTTTTTACTCAGATCATAATAAGTAGCCCTGTCATCTACATTAATTTCCAGTGGACATGAAATAAATTTCCATCACACTTGGGGCAATTCTTTGTTGCGTGGGACGTCTACCACATCTGGCTGTCCACTCTCTAAGTGCCTGGCAGTGCCCTTCCAATCATGGTGACAACCAAGAAACACCCTCACCCACAGACCCACAGATTCCCAAATGCCCACCAGGAGGTGGCATCGTTCCTTTTGAGGTGCCACTAAATACTCTACTAAAGTGGAATGTTTGAGTCAAATTGAACTCTATGAGAGGCTCATTAAATGCTTGTGGAATAGAATGAGCAGGAATCTTGCAGATCCTCACAGCCATCATTTTGAATTTTAATTCACAATGTGGAGAGAGCATAGATATAACTAGAAGAGCTATACAGGGATAGCCTAATGGTTTAATATTTCAAGCCTACCCCAATTTGTTGGAAGTTGCTGCCTTTAGTGGTGAACACAGAATAATTTTTGCAGTAGTGTCCAGCTTCTGCAATCATCCAGCAGCTATTTACTGAGCATCCATGCCAAGCACTATTCCAGGAGCTAGCAATACAGTAATAAACAAAAGACACAGATTCAGGCCCTCATGGAGCTAAAATTTCAAGCTCAGGAGGAGCTAACAAAGGTGTGCGCCATGGCGTCGGGAACATACTGTCCATGAATTTGTCTTACCTGAAACAAGAGAGTTATCTGAATTACTACTAATTCTCAAGGACTTTCCTGAGATTTATTTTTATTTTTATTTTTGCGACAGGGCTTCATTCTGTCATCCAGGCTGGAACGCAGTGGCGCTATCTTGCCTCACTGCAACCTCCACCTCCTGGGTTAAAGTGATTCTTGTGCCTCGGCCTCCCAAGTAGCTGGGACTACAGGTGTGTGCCACCACACCTAGCTAATTTTTGTATTTTTAGTAGAGACAGGGTTTTGCCATGTTGGCCAGGCTGGTCTCAGACTCTTGGCCTCAAGTGATCCACCTGCCTCAGGCTCCCAAAATGTTGGGATTACAAGACTGAGCCCCTGTACCTGGCCTGGGATTTTATTTTTTAAAATTAAGCACTGTCCGGGGGTTGGGGCATGGGGCAGTCAATGTGGGAACCAAAATGGAGAGAAGAGTGAAGCCTGAGGGTGCTGGACAAATGGGATATTAAAACTTTTTGGGCTGGGTGCGGTGGCTCACGCCTGTAATCCCAGCACTTTGGGAGGCCAAGGTGGGCAGATCACAAGGTCAGGAGATCAAGACCATCCTGGCTAATATGGTGAAACCTTGTCTCTACTAAACAAATACAAAAACTTAGCCGGACGTGGTGGTGGGCACCTGTAGTCCCAGCTACTCGGGAGGCTGAGGCAGGAGAATGGTGTGAACCTGGGAGGCGGAGCTTGCAGTGAGCTGAGATCGCGCCACTGCACTCCAGCCTGGGTGACAGAGTGAGACTCTGTCACACATACCAAAAAAAAAAATAAAATAAAAATTAAGCACTGGATATAGATTTATTTTTCTATTCTTTGTCTTTTTCTCCTTAGAAAGAGAAACAGAAAAAAAACAAAATAAAATAACTTCTAATTGATTAAGAATTCAGGTTATTTGCATTCTTATTAATGGGGGTTATTCTATAACGTTTAGGAATGCATCAAAATTCATGACCAGATATCACTTGCCAAGAATGGGGGCTTCATCAAATCCGGAACGGAATTTATCTAAAAGTGATCAAGACATGCAGACTTATAAAAAGCCATGAACATCCTGTCTGTATAACAACTTGGCCAGCAACACTCCTGGGGCAAAGGACTAAGGCTCTTTCAAGCCTTGACAATAAGACACCTATAAGAATAAGCCCAAGCTCCTCCTGAGCGAGGAGGCCGACTATTGTCAGTAGAAGCATGGACTTTTGAATGTGATCTGTTCTGGAGCCCCAGAACTAGCTTTTGTTACTTTGTGATTTTTGCATAAGTTCCTCAGACTCTCTGGTCTTCTGTGTCCTCATCTGCTGAAGGAGCAAAAAGTTCCTACCTCCTCAAGTCCTGTGTCTGAAGGACACTATGTTCCCATAGCACTGAGCACAATCCCTGGCACATGGTTACTTAGGGCACCCAAGTTATCATTATGTGTCTAGGGAAAGTTGGGTTGGGCGTGCAGTGGTTGGATTCTCTTCTTTCTAGGTGAGCGCTGCCTCTCAGCAGCTGATGGGGGAATCCCTGCATTATTGTCACACCAGGAGAGAAGATACCTGCTTCCTGCAAGCAAACTTATGATTTCATACACTTTATTGGATCTTAAAGGCAGATCTTTTTTTGTTTTGTTTTGCTTTTTTGAGATGGAGTTTCGCTCTTGTTGCCCAGGCTAGAGTGCAATGGCGGGATCTGATCTTGGCTCACTGCAACCTCCGCCTCGTGGGTTCAAGCTATTCTCCTGCCTCAACCTCCCAAGTATCTGGAATGACAGGCATGTGCCACCATGCCCAGCTAATTTTGTAGTTTTAGTAGAGACAGGGTTTCACCATGTTGGTAAGTCTGGTCTCGAACTCCTGACTTCAGGTGATCTACCTGCCTCAGCCTCCCAAAGTTCTGGGATGAGCCACCACGTCCGGCTTATAGGCAGATCTTAACAGCACATTAAATCACCTGCTCCAACTCCCACAATGCACAGAGAAATAAGCTGAGTTCCAAGGAGGCAGCATAACCTGAGACTAGAAATGGTGCTTAGGTTCCTAAGCCCAGGCCTCCAAGGCCTATTTCCTGCATAATGTGACCTGATATCTCCCAAAGTATAAATGTAGGGCCACCTGTGTTAAGATCACATGAAGGGCTTTTTAAAATGCAAATTCCGTCATCCTAATTGTTTTATCAGAATCTCTAGAGATGGGACCTGGGAATCTGTATTTAACAGAGGATCACACTTGAGTTCAAGAACCACTCATGTAGTAGAAAAATTACCTCAACTTACAATATGAAATGTGTCTGTGCCAAGTGCCACCTGGTAAAGACTCGATCACAGTGGATTTCAAACAAGATAAAATATTGAGGGCTGTTGAACTGTCGAATAATTTCAGCTATTATTTCTATTAGTTTCTGCCTCACTATCCATCGAGTTGTTTGTATGCCAGGATAGGCCCAGTTCTCTGGCTCTTGTGAGCGTGTTTAAGTCAGTGTAGCTCTCTGCTCTTGCAAAAGCCCAAAAAGTGATTTAACATATGTATAGACTTAGAACTGTAACTAGCTCATAAATAGTAGCCGTTAGTATTATCACTCAGAGCAGGAAAAGCACCTGCACAGAGGTGATGCTGGTTTTTCTGATGTGAGCCTAGTTCAGGCAGTCAGGTGCCCATTTGATTAGCAAGATGGCTGGAGATAATAATCAGGGTAAAGGAAAGATCCCATCGAATGCTCCAGAAGTTTGTGGCACAGATCATACTTCCTTGTTGTTTGTTTTCCTGCAAAGAGAATGTAAGATCAGATGTGACTTTACTTTTGACAGTTTGAATTCTTGCTCACGTCGGCAAAAATTCCCCATATTGGAATGACTGTCCAGTTAGGGGTTTATTTATTCTCCTACGCACAAATATAGACAGTCACGCAAAGAACAGGCTGTTGTATAATTTTAGGTTTTGTCAATGATTTGTGCATCTCTAAATTGGAAAACACAGGCATAGTTTTCATGAACATGGAGAATTTCAGCTACAAAAGAATTTTTAGCCATAATAGGTATTGTATATTTAATTGAGAGAACGTGAAAAAGAATGAGGAAGTATTTTCTCCAGTATGGTGAAAGGCAAAGAGGGTTCTTTATTTCCCCTTAAGTAAAGCATCTACTAAATGCAAAAGAAATGATTGTGGACTCTGGAACCTGGAACCCATGACGCCAGCATTTTGCAGTAATAGCCTCTTTCATACATAGATCTCATAACAGTTTGTAGACACTAAGTTTTTCCATGCTCCTGCAACTCACACTGGATTTTTATTTACTTCCTTTTTGCTCTGGAAAAGCAGGGCAGGAAGTTTTTAAAGGGTTCCTTGCAGTTACAAAGCTAGAATTTGAACCCAGTGTCAAAGCCTCTGGGTCAGATTGAGAAGGGTCCCATGTTGTGAGCTTGGCAGTTAATTCATGGTTGCTGTTTTATGGAGCAGGAGGTGATCCTTAGTGACTCAGAGGAAGAAGTAAACTGAGGGAGGGTCCGGGAGACCAAGGTACAGTGCCTGGCATCTCTTATCTCTGCATTCTAAGTGGCTTAGCCTTGCTGTGTTCCTGAATGCACACATTGGGATTGCAACTCACACTGACCACTTTAGGTTATTCTTGAGAGAGAGGCTGTGAGTCCTGAATGCAGTACGTGTGTGTAGGGGGCTTGGCTTTCAGGCCAAGAGTGGAGTGAGTGTGGTGTTTGGCAGACAGAGAGGCCAGTTGGTTATCAAGTGAAGGAGCGCTAGGGAAAAAGTTCAAAGGGCAAAAAGCTATGTTGCTCCTTCTCACTTACTGTCCATGAGTATTTTCTTTTAAATGGAACCAGAATCATAAGGTAAGAATGACCATGAGGCTCTGGTAAAGGCAGGTGCAAGTTTTGTGTGACAGGAGTCTCATGGACTAAAAAATGATCATATTTCTGAGGTTGAATTAAATGCATAAAAGCAGCAGCAAATCACACACTTCTTCAAAGAGAGTTACCAAGTTGCAGGGGAAATTTATTAGCACATCTAAGTCTGAAAAGGAAAAGCTATCTCATATATATGAGGTTAAGTTGGAAGAAGGAGGCAGAAGGAAGAAATTCCAGTTGTTACCTTTTTTTTAAATTCCAAATTGCATCTGTTCACTAAAAACAAATATTTTGGACTGGGTGCAGTGGCTTACACCTATAATCCTAGCACTTTGGGAGGCTGAGGCAGGCAGATCACTTGAGGTCAGGAGTTCGAGACCAGCCTGGTCAACATGGTGAAACCCTGTCTTTACTAAAAATATAAAAATTAGCCAGTTGTGGTGGCACATGCCTGTAATCCCAGCTACTCGGGAGGCTGAGGCAGGAGAACAGCTTGAACCCAGGAGGTAGAGGTTGCAGTAAGCTGAGACCGAGCCACTGCACTCCAGCCTGGATGACAGAGGGAGACTCTGTCTCAAGAAAACCCCCAAAAATATTTTATAAGATAGAAATAGAAAAATAATACAAATGAAAAGTGTATTAAGTATATATTTTTATTAAGCAATATTAAAATGGCTGCAAGTAAGAGTTTATATAGCTATATTTACATGGATATTTATAGATGAGATTATGCTTACATTCTTGCCCACACCATCTTGGAAGATGTTAAGATAATATCGCCTTGACTGAAAAACATACAGCAAATGTGGTCTATTTGGCATTCTATCATCCACATCTACAGGTGCCTGTAGCAATGTGAGGTACAATAATATAATGGTAATTGATGTTCCTAATTTGGGAGTGTGGAAAGATCCTCAAATGTCTTTTAGATCATCAGAGAAAGATAAAATAATATTTGATATAGCTTTTTTAAATTTGAGATAGTTTTAATGGCGAGTTATTTTATGGCCCTGTATCGTGAAAAATTGGGAAATCACATATGGTTTAAAAGCGAATTCTCTTAATTGGAACATGCTATAAACTAGAAAACCCATTATTTCAGCTTGCACTCTAACAGACAATACGTGGAAAAGGAAACGCGGCCAGGGCAAAACATTTCCTCTTCTTATAAACCTTGAACTGAGTATGTCCCTCACCAATTATAGAGTGTCCCTTGGGCCTCAGAACTTTCCACAAGCGTTGAGGTCTCTATGGCGATGCTCCCGGCTACCGAAGCGGAAACACAGGTGATAAGGTGGCGGCAAGCACAGGTTAAAGAGAGAGAAGGAGCTTTGGCTGCAGCAAACCACGCAGGTCCTTCTTGATCGTCTAGAACTGACGGCTCCGCCTTGCCAGGAGTCTGCAGAACCACGCGGCTGGCCTCCCCGGAGTTACCCCCTCTCCAGGAAGGCGCGGCAGGCGGCAGCGCCGGAGGCTCGGGGCTTCTCATGGCTGCAGCCGCGCTGGGGGCTGGGGGCTCCCGCTGGGACTCGGCTTCCGTGGATGCCTAAGCTTCACCTTTCCCGCGCCCGCAGGGGCATGACTCAGGTGAAAGGAGGTCATTTCCTCAGGCCCCTGGCCTCATGCAGCCCTTCAGCATCCCCGTGCAAATCACACTCCAGGGCAGCCGGAGGCGCCAGGGGAGGTAAGTTACCTCCAGAAGCTCGGCCGGTAGTGGGAATCGGGCTGAATAAGCAATTGGAAGAAGAGGGGACATCTCGAGCTTGGGGAGTGAGTGTTTCCTTGTTCTCTGAGGATGCCCACTTGCCATGCCTCCCAGGGTCCCCAGGAGGCTTCCCCAGCAGCACTCACATCACGGGGCTGCAGCCTTTCCTGTTGGCTCTGTCCTCCAGGTTGCCAGTTCTTGGAGACTGGAGACCTTTGAAACTCACCTGTGGCTCCCCAGCACTAGATCATAGCCTAGCCCATAGTTGGTGCTCAATAATTGTATCTTGGTTGAATGAGGAATGAAGAAATTACACCAGCATTCGGTCCCATTGGTGAAGCCTTGGAGTCACAGCCCTTGGATTCAAACCCAGCTCACCACTTAATCAGCCATATGATTGGGCAAGTCACTTAACTTCTGTTTGCCTCATCTCCTTATCTGTGAAATGCAGATAGTAAGAGCTCCTGCGTGCCTCAGCACAGTATACCACATCCTCTCTAAACTATACTGTTATACCACGTACATGCTCTACACCTCTCTAAACTCTAGCCTTTTAGCTATTGTTATTACCCACCCTACTCTTCTCCTTAAACGGGAAAGTAAGAGATTATCTTCAGGACCCATTTTCTCCCCAGTGAAATGCAAACCAGAGGAGCTGAAAGCCTCTAGTGAGCTGCACCCCTTTTGCCTGCCCCAGGATTGGGGCATGGGGCAGTCAACGTGGGAACCAAAATGGAGAGAAGAGTGATGCCTGAGGGTGTTGGACAAATGGGATATTAACATCTTTTGGGCTGGGTGCGGTGGCTCACACCTGTAATCCCAGCACTTTGGGAGGCCGAGGTGAGTGGATCACCTGAGGTCAGGAGTTTGAGACCAGCCTGGCCAACATGGTGAAACCCCATCTCTACTAAAAATACAAAAATTAACTGGGCATGGTGGTGGCGCGCCTGTAATCCCAGCTACTCAGGAGGCTGAGGCTGGAGAATTGCTTGAACCTGGGAGGCAGAGGTTGCAGTGAGCAGAGATCGTGCCATTGCACTCCAGCCTGGATGACAAGAGCCAAACTCTGTCTCAAACAAACAAGCAAAACTTTTTGGGAGGGGTACATTTCACAGCGAGGTTCACTCACTGTCTGGAAATATGCATGATTTATTATTGGCTCTAGTGGAGTTGGGAGCTGAGAATTGGAAAACATTAAAGATGGTAATGGTCATCATGTTACTCACTTCCATTATCTTTTAACTGCACTCAGGGGTATTTGAGAGACTGCATAAGGAGAGTGAGATACAGGAGTTTGGATAGGATGGGGGTTCAGGGAGGAAGGACCAGACAGACTACAGAGGAAAGAAAGGCGTTCTTCTCTGCTAGACCTGAACCAATTCTTTTGTGAACAGACAATTAAAATGAATCACTGTATGGCAAAAGATCAAATACAAACATGCAAGAAATAAGTTTTAGTGTCCCATTCGTCACACAATTAACTAGATATAAAGGCAGTTGTGTTGTCATCAAAGCAACCTAGTATATCCCATTTTCATTTCTGAAATGCACAACTGAATTATTGCTATTTTCTCTTGCTGAACTTGATGAACTATGTTGACTTAACCTTATATGCTGTTTCAAAATAAGTTGTTAAATAATGTTGTAATTAAAAAACAGAAGAGTAAAAATAATTACCAAGGGTCTCCTCTGTAACCAAAACAAATTACAGGGAAATACTAATATAATGTACTTCATGTTTAGAAATTCATTTCACATACATCAGTGAAATGAATGTTAGATGAATTACGAAGTTTTGATGAGCCACAGCATCTTTCTAAGGAATACTTCTTGCACAAGTTTCAGTGCTGGAGGGAGAGGCTGCTGGCTTCTGTGGGGATCACACCCAGGTGAGTGTGTTCAGGCTGTTTGTAATTGAGTTTGCCTCAGGCTAAGCCAGAAGCTGCCTGTAGCTGTGTGTCCTACTTGGGCTGGGTGGGAAAGTCAGTCCTACCTGCAGTGAAGAAACAGAAAGTGGTAGATATTGCCTTGATTATGAATAAAACAGCTCAAGGTAATACACTGGTTAGAAGTGGACAGGTATTACTGGCAGAAAAAGGAATCAATATGCTTTTTATCCATCTTCTGACTAGAAAGCAAACTAAATCATACCTAAGTGCTTTGAGGTCCTCGAATGAAAGATGCTTGTAAATACAACAAAGTTAATTACAAGGCTGTTTATGGTCTGAGAAAACTGGAAACAATCTAATAATATTCAATAATAAGGAAAGGGTTAAGGAAATATTGCATATCTAATTAATGGAACATTATGTAGCCAATGGGATTACAAAGAATTGTTAATGATATGTGAAAGTGCTTATTATGTTAAGTGAAAAAGATAAGATTAACAAAAAAAATCTCAAATCATATCTAATGTGATCTCATTCTGTTTAAAATAATATAGGCGGGGTGCGGTGGATTATGCCTATAATCCCAGCACTTTGGGAGGCCAAGGCAGGTGGATCACTTGAAGTCAAGATTTCGAGACCAGCCTGGCCAACATGGTGAAACCCCATTTCTACTAAAAACAAAATAATTAGCTGGGCGTGGTAGCAGGCACCTGCAATCCCAGCTACTCGGGAGGCTGAGGCAGGAGCATTGATTGAACCCGGGAAGCAGAGGTTGTAGTGAGCTGAGGTCACGCCACTGCACTCCAGCGTAGATGACAGAATGAGACTCCATCTCAAAAAAAACAAAAAAAACAAAAAAACAAAAAACACAAAAAACAAAACAAAAACCCAGAAAACAAAAACCTAATATAGAGCATGAGGTGATTAACCCAGCAACCAAGTGCACAATACTTACCTTTAAGTGTTAGAACTGTGGGTGAGTTTTTGTTCTCTTCTCTATGGTTTTTGGATTTTTCAAGTTTCGTACAATGAGCATATAAAAATATATTACTTTCATGAATCATTTGATATTTGTTGAGGAATTCTTTGTGAATTTACAAACAAATTCTAAGTTTGTAGTCAGGTCTCATAAATGTTCCATACATGCTTGAGAATAATATATATTCTATAGGAGTCAGTGTTCTATATTTATCATTTAGATAAAACTTGTTAATTGATTTACTTAAATCTATTACCCTACTGATTTGTTCAGGTCGAGCTATCTAAATTACTGAGGGAGTGTATAAAAGTGCCTCATAATCTGATAGTGGATTTTGTCTATTTCTTCTTGTAGTTTGATCAGTGAAACAATGCTATTAAGGTACATACAAATTAGCATTGTTATATCTTCCGTGTGAATTGAACCTTTGATCAGTGTTAAAACCCTGATACTTAAATTTCTAGTAAAGCTTTTAATTCTTAACATTCATGTTTGCTTTCTGTTACATTTTGCCCATAAATTTCACCCTTTATGTATCTGTGTTTTAGATGTATCTTTTGTAAAAACATACATATAGTCCTCCATTTACAGTGGGATTACATCCTGAAAAATCCATCATAAGTTGAAAATACTGGAAGTTGAAAACTTAAGAGTATTATCTATTTACCCTCATGATTGTGTGGCAGACTGGGAACTGTGGCTGGCTGCCACTGCCCAGCATCTCAAGAGAGTAGGGTACTGCATATCGCTAGTCCAGGAAATAATGCAAATTCAAAATTTGAGGTACAGTTTCTACTGAATGCCTATTGCTTTCACACCACAGTAAAGTAAAAAAATTGCAAGTGGGCGGCGGGGCGGGGCGGGTCATGGGGCGGGCGGAGGCGCCCAAGCTCGGCTTCCCCGGTGTCCTCCCACCCCCGGCCGGCTCAGCCCGCGGCCAGCTGCGCCCCGCCCCTGCTGGCCGATTCCAAGCCCGAGCCCAGTCTCGCGAGCCGCTCCCCGGCAGGCTGGCCCCTGGCCCCGGAAGCGCGAGCGTTCACTCCGCGGCGAGTGGCCCCGTCTCCGCGGACAGAGCGCGCGCCCCCAGGCCCGGCCCGCGAGGGGCTCCCGGCGAGGTCCCCGAGAGTTTCCCGCTGGGTGGAGCTGGCCGAGCCCAGCAGGATGACCAGCCCCGCAGCCGCGCAGAGCCAGGAGATCGACTGTTTGAGACCGGAAGGGCAGAGGCTGGCGGAGGCCCGGCTCGTGGCAGCACTGACGGCCGGGGCGGAGGCTCGTGAGATCCGCATGAAGGAGCTGGAGCGGCAGCAGAAGGAGGTAGAAGAGGGACCAGAAAAAGATTTTACTGAGAAGGGGTCTGGTAACACGCCAGGCCTGTCTGCAGCCACGCTGGCCTCTCTGGTTGGGAGTTCCTCTCAGAGAGGCAGCTGGAGACACCTCCATCTCCATCCACACTAAGGCCTCCATCAGGGAAATAAAGAACTCTCTAGCAGAAGTTGAAGAGAAATATAAGAAGGCTATGGTTTCCAATGCTCAGCTATACAATGAAAAGACAAACTTCATGTACCGGGTTGATACCTTGAAAGATACGTTGCTGGAGCTTGAAGAACAGCTGACTGAATCTAGGCAGCAGTACAAAGAGAAAAAGAATTTGAAAGGGAAAAACATGCCCACAGTATACTGCAATTTCAGTTTGCTGAAGTCAAGGAGGCCCTGAAGCAAAGAGAGGAAATGCTCGAGAAACATGGAATAATCCTAAATTCAGAAATAGCTACCAATGGAGAGACTTCCGACACTCTCAATAATGTTGGATACCAAGGTCCTACCAAGATGACGAAAGAAGGGTTAAATGCCCTCAAGTCGACAGGGGATGGGACCCTAGGAAGAGCCAGTGAAGTGGAGGTGAAAAATGAAATCGTGGCGAATGTGGGGAAAAGAGAAATCTTGAACAATACTGAGAAAGAATAACACACAGAGGACATAGTGAAGGACTGTGTGGATATAGAGGTATTCCCTGCTGGTGAGAATACCGAGGACCAGAAATCTTCTGAAGACACTGCCCCATTCCTAGGAACCTTAGCAGGAGCTACCTATGAGGAACAGGTTCAAAGCCAAATTCTTGAGAGCGTTTCTCTCCCTGAAAACACAGCACAGGTTGAGTCAAATGAGGTCATGGGTGCACCAGATGACGGGACCAGGACTCCCCTTGAGCCATCGAACTGTTGGAGTGACTTAGATGGTGGGAGCCACATAGAGAATGTGGGAAAGTCAACGGTGACTCAGGTTGGAGAGCAGGCAGGCACAGTGGCCTCGTGCCCTTTAAAGCATAGTGATGACACAGTTTATCATGATGACAGATGTACGGTAGAGGTCCCCCAGAGTTAGAGACAAGCACAGGGCATAGTTTAGATAAAGAATTCACCAACCAGGAAGTAGCTGAGCCCAAGGAGTTTCCAGTGCATAGTACAGAAGTAGGTAGGGATCACAACGAAGAAGAGGGTAAAGAAACAGGATTAAGGGATGAGAAACCAATCAAGACAGAAGTTCCTGGCTCTCCAGCAGGAACTGAGAGCAATGGTCAGGAAGCGACAGGTCCAAGTACAGTAGACACTCAAAGTAAACCCTTAGATATGAAAGAGTCTGACGAAGAAAAGACTGACCAAAAGGGAGACGCATTGGACTCATCGCAGAAGACAAAGGACAAGAGAAAGAAAAACAAGAAGAAAAAATCCCCAGTACCCGTAGAAATCCTTAAAGAATACAGATTTAAACGAAATTAAGGAAGAGCAGGTAAAGTCTACTGACAAAGTCAGCAGTGGAAGCCCAAAATGAGGTGACTGAAAATCCAAAATAGAAAATTGCAGCAGAAAGCAGTGAAAATGTTGATTGTCTGGAGAATCCTAAAATTAAGTTGGACGGAAAACTTGACCAAGAAGGCGATGATGTAAAAGCTGCAGCTGAGGAGGTACTAGCTGATGGAGACACATTAGATTTTGAGGATGTCACAGTTCAGTTATCAGGCCCGAGGGCTGGTGGTGAAGAATCAGATGAAAGTGTTGCAAAAGATAATGCCAAAATAGATGGTGCCACTCAAAGCAGTCCTGTAGAACTGGAGAGCGAAGACACAGATTGCTGCACGCTGCCCAAAAATGAAAGTCCCTCACAGGACATTAGTGATGCCTGTGAAGCAGAAAGTACAGAGAGGTGTGGGAAGTCAGGACATCCAAGTCAGACCGTCAGGAAAGCTTTAGACAGCAATAGCCTAGAAAACGATGACTTGGCACCAGGTGGAGAGCCGGGGGACTTCAATCCAGAAAGCAGAGAAGATACCAGAGGAGGGAACGAGAAGGGCAAAGGCAAAGAAGACTGTACCATCTCCTAAGCTGAGGCAGGCGGCAGGCATGGTGCACAGGAAGTCTGAGCGTGAGGGGCTCTTTTCTCTCCACTGCCAATGTAAGTAGAATGTTCTAAATTCACAGAGGTGCACTGTATGCCAATTACCAGGTGATCTACTGCTTTAAGTTATAGACTGTTACTTGTAGATTTCCATGTAATCATTGAGGTTATCACCCAGATTAGAAAGACATATTTGTTATTGGTGTGTGTTCTAATTGAGAGTATTCCAGTAGTATCAAACAATAATGTCTACTGTTTATAGTCCACTTAATAAAAATAGAAGCATTTACCATTTGCCTTAGGCTGATAGGAATATGGATATTCTTGACCAAATATATCAGCGTCTAAGTGAAATGACCAAACAGCATTCTTAGATTTCTGTATTATGAATAAAATTGATATTTAAATTAATGTCTTTTTCACATATGTGTACTTTCATATTTGATTTTAAAATGTACATTATAACTTGTAAGGTATTTTATTTAAAGGAGATAGCCAAATAGCAAATAGGTCACTGAATAAGATTTGCACCTTAGAACAATAATCATTTTAAGGATAACAAGTAAACGTCTGAAAGCACGAGGGACTTTATTTGCCTTCACCCTCATGTAAGTCTTTGATCTTGAACCAATGCTTTTGGATCTCATTGTTGATGATACCTGAATTTACTTTGTAGGGGATTTTAACTTCATGCTGATGATGTATTGAATTCATTTTATACGAAGATTTGAAGATTTTTTCTGGAAGTGATATATGTCAAATTACATTTCCTACTGCAGTATTTGAGCGGGGACAGTCATTTTTTTAAATGTTTTTAGCTGGGCATGGTGGCTCACACCTGTAATGTCAGCACATTGGGAGGCCGAGGTGGGTGGATCACCTGAGGTCAGGAGTTTCAGGCCAGCCTGGCCAACATGGTGAAACCCTGTCTCCACTAAAAATACAAAAAATTGGCCGTGCGTGCTGGTGGGCGCCTGTAATCCCAGCCACTCCGGAGGCTGAGGCACGCCTGAACCTATGAGGCGGAGACTGCAGTCAGCTGAGACCGAGCCATTGTACTCTAGCCTGGACAACAAGAGCGAAACTCTAAAAAAAAAACCACACACACACACACACACACAAAACAATGTTTTCACGCCTGTAACCCTAGCACATTGGGAAGCCAAGGTGGGAGGATCACTTGAGGCCAGGAGTTCAAGGCTGCAGTGAGCTATGATTGCACCACTGTACTCTAGCCTGGGAGATAGAGTGAGACCCTGTCTCTAAAAAAAAAAAAAAAAAAGATTTTGAACCTTAAAATTACTTCTCTTTGTTTGAATTTCTAATCATCATTCACAAGAGCAGTAAAAAAAAGGTTACTTGTTCTTGTGCAAACTACTAATTAGACTATAGTAGGATATTTTGAAGAGCTGAATCACTTTTGGTATTTTGGTATAAATATTTTCATTTGTTATTTCCCAGTATATTCTTATTGGAAAATTCTTGTTTTGATCTGCCTGAAGAAAATATCTGTTTTCTATATAAAGACACATTTAAAAAATAATTGTAAAGTTAGATATAATTGGAAAATATAAAATCACAAAGGAATGTACCTTATGAATGTTGTTGACATTTTATGAAATTATGTGGATTCATATTACTGTTACAAGACAGAATTGAATGCAAAAAGACCAAAACCTCTATAAAATTTGAGGAAAATGTGTAATGTAATTGAAATAAAAACATTTTATAATTGTAAAAAAAAAAATTGCAAGTGGAACCATCTTAAGTTGGGGAACCACCTATATGTATTTAAATCTAGTCTGACAATCTTTATATTTGAAAAAAATTTTTTTGGAGACAGGGTCTCACCTGTCACCGAGGCTGGAGTGCGGTAGCACAATCATAGTATGTCTGGAATTGGTGGGTTCTCGGTCTTGCTGACTTCAAAAATGAAGCCGCAGACCTTCGTGGTGAGCGTTACAGTTCTTAAAGATGGTGTGTCCGGATTTTGCTCTTTCTGATGTTCAGCCATGTTCAGAGTTTCTTCCTTCTTGTTGGTTCATAGTCTCACTAGCTTCAGGAGTGAAGCTGCAGACCTTCGTAGTGAGTGTTACAGCTCTTAAGGCAGTGTGTCTGGAGTTATTCATCCCTCCCAGTGGGTTCGCGGTCTTGCCGGCCTCAGGAGTGAAGCTATAGACCTTTGCGGTGTTACACCTAATAAACACAGTGCCAACCCAAAGAGTGTGCAGCAGCAACATTTATTGCAAAGAGCAAAAGGACAAATCTTCCACAGCGTGGAAGGAGACTCCAGCAGATTGCCACTGCTGGCTTGGGAGGCCTGCTTTTATTCCCTTATCTGACCCCACCCACATTCTGCTGATTGGTCCATTTTACAGAAAGCTGATTGGTCGGTTTTATAGAGAGCTGATTGGTCCATTTTGACAGAGTGTTGATTGGTGCATTTACAATCCCTGAGCTAGACACAGAGTGCTGATTGGTGCATTTACAATCCTTTAGCTAGACATAAAAGTTCTCCAAGTCCCCAACATATTAGCTAGACACAGAGCACTGATTGGTGCATTTACAAACCTTGAGCTAGACACGGAGTGCTGATTGGTGTGTTTACAAACCTTGAGCTAGACACAGATTGCTGATTGGTGCATTTACAATCCTTCAGCTAGACACAAAAGTTCTCCACCTCCCCACTAGATTAGCTAGACACAGAGCACTGACTGGTGTGTTTATAAACCTTCAGCTAGACACAGAGTGCTGATTGGTGCATATACAATCCTCCAGCTAGACATAAAAGTTCTTCAAGTACCCACCCAGGTGACTTTGCCTAGTGGATCCCGTGCCAGGACCATGGGCAGAGTCACCCGCTAATCCTGCCCCACACCACTGCACTCTTCAGCCCTTGGGCAGTGGATGGGATGGGGCACCACAGAGCAGGGGGTGGCGCCCGTCGGAGAGGCTCGGTAGTGCTGGAACCCACTGCCTGGGGGTTCAGGCATGGCGAGCTGCAGGTCCTGAACCCTGCCCCACCAGGAGGCGGTTGAGGCCCGGTGAGAATTGGAGCGCAGCAGGCAGGCAGTGTTGGGGGACCCGGCGCCCCCTCCGCAGCTGCTGGCCCGGGTCCTAAGCCCCTCACTGCCTGTGGCCAGTGGCGCTGGCCAGCTGCAACGAGTGCGGGGCCTCCTGAGCCTGCACCAATCCGGAACTTGTGCCAACCTGGAACTCGTGCTGGCCCAGGAGTGCTTGGCAGCCCCAGTTCCCGCCCACGCCTCTCCCTCCGCACCTCCGCACAAGCAGGGGAGCTGGCTTGGGCCTCTGCCAGCCCAGAGACGGGCTCCCACAGTGCAGCGGCAGGCTGAAGGGTTCCTCATGCGTGGGCAGAGTGAACGTCCTGGCCTGAGGAGGTGCTGAGAGCGAATGAGGGCTGCTAGCACATTGTCACCTCTCAACAGCTTACTGCAGCCTCAAACACCTGGGCTCAAGGAATCCTCCTGGCTCAGCCTCCTGAATAGCTAGGACTATAAGTGTGCTGCTACAACTGGATGGTGTTTTAATTTTTATTGTGTAGAGACAGGGTCTCGCTATGTTGCCCAGGCTGGTCTCGAACTCCTGGGTTCAAGTGATCCTCTGTTCAAGTGATCCTCCCACCTTGGTTTCCCAAAGTGTTAGGACTATAGGCATGAGCCACCACAGCCAGCCCTAATCTCTATCTTTTAACTGGATCATTTACTCCATTTAGTTTTATAGTAATTACTGATACACTGATGCAATAACATTATTCTATCATGTTATTTTGTGCTATTTGTCCTGACTTTTTCATGAGTTTTTCCCTCTTCTTTATTGCCTTCTTTTGGATTGATTTCTTCCCCTTCCCTTCTTTGTCTCTCTACTAGTTTGGAATTTCTGGAGTGTCACCTAAAAGAGTAGAGAAAGGTGATATTTCTATGTAGCATGCATATTTGAACTTTTCAACATGAAATTAATGTCTTTATCTTTCCCCATGGAAAAATTACCACTGTTACCCCCTCTAAATTATATCCTCTTGTCATGTATTTATCTTTTCTTTTAACCCCACAAGACATAATAGTAATAGGATAATTACAATTATTATTACTTTATAGAATTAATATCTTTTTTTTTCCTTTGAGATGAAGTCTTACTCTGTTGCCCAGGCTGGAGTGCAGTGGCACGATCTCAGCTCACTGCAACATCCACCTCCTGGGTTCAAGTAATTCTCCCACCTTAGCCTCCCGAGTAGCTGGGATTACAGGTGCCCGTCACTACACCTGGCTAATTTTTGTGTTTTTAGTAGAGACAGGGCTTTGCCATGTTGGCCAGGCTCATCTCAAACCCCTGACCTCAGGTGATCCACCTGCGTCAGCCTCTGAAAGTGCTGGGATTATAGGCGTGAGCCACCATGCCTGGCTGTTGTGTGTTTTATGATTTTTAAATGAGTGGATATACTCCTTGGACATTTATATACTTTTTTTTGTTTGTTTTTGAGACAGAGTCTTGCTCTTTTGCTAGGCTGGAGTGCAGTGGCGTGATCTTGGCTCACTGCAACCTCCGACTCCTTGTTTAAGTGATTCTCCTGCTGCAGCAGCTAGAATTATAGGCACATGCCACCACACCCAGCTAATTTTTTGTATTTTTAGTAGAGATGGGGTTTCTCACCATGTGGGCCAGGATGGTCTCAATCTCCTGACCTCATGATTCGCCCACCTCGGCCTCCAAAAGTGCTGGGATTACAGGCATGAGCCATTGCACCTGGCCTATAGAATTATTTTAAGGCCTAAGTTAAAGGTGTGTGCCTACAGAGAACGTATGTATTTAAATTTGCCAGTTTGCAGAGGGCACCATGTACTTAAACAACATTACACGAAATTCTTAGTTTGAGATTGTTGTATTACCCAGGTAGTACGAATTCAGGCTGTAAATTCCCTTGAGGATCACCTTGAGGATTATCTAAAATTTCAGGGGAGATTGTAGTTTTCCTCCCCTAGTCAGTGTTAAGGTTTGAGAAAGGCATTTTCCTTGCCATTTCCTATGGAGTGGTGCAGTGGGAGTTAAGGGGGAGGGACTATTTCCAGTTCAACCTGACACTGACTTTTAAGTCCTTTGGGGTTCCAGCTCTAGTTGGATGGTATATTAAACTGCATACCTCGGATAGACCTTGGACATTGTCTCCTGTCCCCGTGACCCTAAAAACGGTGAAACAAAAGCTCAAGTTCACCAAGTTCCGCAAATGCCCTCAAGTTAAAACTTTACTTCTGTCCACCTTCCTCTCTGGGTTCCTACTTTCACATAGTTTTGTCTTTTGAGTATTTCCAATTCTTTTTAAGCTTTGGCCAGAAGTTTTAGTTGTCTGTAGTTACAGTGAGTGTCTAGTGTACCATACCACTGAAACAGAAGCCTGGTACTTTTACAATAATAAAAACATGTCTATGTGGTTTTTTTTTTTTAATTTTTAATTTATTTATTTACTTTTTTTTTGAGATGGAGTCTCATTCTGTCGCCCAGGCTGGATGGAATGCAATGGCGCGATCTTGGCTCACTGCAACCTCGGCCTCCCGGGTTCAAGCGATTTTCCTGCCTCAGCCTCCCGAGTAGCTGGGATTACAGACACATGCCACCATGACTGGCTAAATTTTGTATTTTTGGTAGAGACAGGGTTTCACCATTTGGTCAGGCTGGTCTCAAACTCCTGAGCTCAGGTGATCTGCCCACCTTGTCCTCCCAAAGTGCTGGGATTACAAGCGTTGAGCCACTGCGGCCAGCCAAACATATCTATGTTTTAATTTTTTATGATTATTTTATATTATCCCTTCCCCACACATGAAATAACTTCTTTCCAAGTGACTTATGAGGTTGTCAACTTTTCATAAAGCCTTGGAACAAAGTGGGTAGAAAAATTATAAATAAAAAGTCTTGTCTAGGGTACTACAGGTCTGTCTTATTCCTAAATTAGAATCAGGTTATGCCAGTTTTTTATAACATACCATTTATAATTGGGTATGTTAAAGAATGTATTAGAAATCCCATAGTAACCTCATTATAAGCCTCTTTACCCATGGATTCCAAGGATATCTTACAATAAATCTCTGGGATACCTTATGCTACAGAGCAACTAAAGTCCAGCTTTAGAGCACAAGGGAAATGCAGGATATTGGGTCCTGGAAACTACAAAAACCACCAAACTCTGCTTTACGGCTAAAACTTTCTTTAATCAATCTGTCATATTTATTGATAAACTAGAAAATGTGGCCAGGTGCAGTGGCTCACGCCTGTAATCCCAACAGTTTGGGAGGCCAAGATGGGTGGATCACGAGGTCAGGAGATCGAGACCATCCTGGCTAACAGTTTAAACCCGTCTCTACTGAAAATACAAAAAATAGCTCCACATGGTGGCGCGTGCCTGCAATCCCAGCTGCTTGGGAGGCCAAGGCAGGAGAATCGCTGGCACCCGGGAGACGGAGGTTGCAGTGAACTGAGATCACACCACTGCACTCCAGCCTGGAGGACAGAGCGAGACTCCATCTCAAAAAAAAAGTGCAGGTTCAAATTTCATTAAATTTTTTTTCCATGCCCCTTCTCTGCTGGTAGGATGATAGAGGATGAGTAAAATATCAAAGACAACTAAAATTTCCTAAACTAGATCCTCGGCTCCTAAAGAAGTATTAACCATGGAGTGCCGCCATCTTCTGAGGTTGGTGCTTCCCTGTATAGGCTCTTGGAACATTCTGGACTGTCTGACATTCCTCTTACTTGCTTTAGAACCGAAAGATGCTGTTGGGGGAAAAGGGAGCTAGGGAGAGGGAAGGGGAAAGATGTGGGATAGGCATAAACTGTGCTTTTGGGGAAAAAAAACCCAGTAATTTCCTTGATGGAGTTTGTGCTTGGCTTTAAAATGTAGAAAGCTTTTAGGAAGCTTGATAGAGCCTGTGCTTCTACCATTAGTGCTGCATTTGTTTGACTTAAGATTTCATTAACCTTCTTAAAATAGAGATACTTCTGGAACTCAAGTGGCTACTGAGCAGGGAATGGCAAATCAGTGACACTATAGGAAGTGGAGGGATTGTGGCAAACTAGAGAACACACCTTCCACAGGGGCAGCCACTGCTCGGCTGGGCCCGCTGTTCATCTGCAGGGACGTGCATCTTGAGATTATTTCCGAAGTCAGGACTCAGCATTTTTATGAGAAATGTCATGATTTTTAAGGTCTTAACAAGTTATCCCACATTAAAAAATAATAATAAGCCGGGCTGGGCGCAGTGGCTCCTGCCTGTAATCCCAACACTTTGGGAGGCTGAGGTGGGTGGATCATGAGGTCAGGCGTTGGAGGCCATTATGGCCAACATGGTGAAACCCTGTCTCTACTTAACACACAACAATTAGCTGGGCGTGGTGGCGGGAGCCTGTAATCCCAGCTCCTTGGGAGGCCGAGGCAGGAGGATTTCTTGAACCTGGGAGGTGGAGGAGGTTGCCGTGAGCAGAGATCGTGCCCAGCCTGGGCAACAGTGCGAGGCTCCATCTCAAACACACACACACACACACACACACACACACACACACACAAAAAAAAAAAAAAAACAAAAAAACAAAAAAACGACAGAGAAGGCCAAACAAAGCACATCTGTGGACCGGATGCCTCCATGCCCACCGGTTTGCGACCTTTGTGTTGGGCTCTTCTGTTCACCAGACACCCTGCCCTGCGAGAATGTATCTCATCCTCTGCTGGAGCGGGTTTGCAGGCACAGGGAGGAGAGGGAGAGAAGAAATGCAGGGACACTTATGCAGAACCGTGAGTGGCCAGAGAGGAGAAGGAGGGTGAGTGGAGCAAAGAAGCCATGACAACTTCATAATTCTGAGTGGACTGGGCAGTGGCCAGAAATCCTGGTGGTGGATATGCTGCCTTTCCAACAGGTGAATATGAAAGAACAAGTCAAGCCTTGTTCAGGATGCTGTTAATTCCAGATGTGAACTTTTTGAGTCATTCTTTCCATGTGGAATTCAAAGGAGAATGTAAAAAGAATTTCAGGAGGAAAGTGCAATATCCCTGAAAGGTAACAAAGTTCATAACACTTATTTACGTGCAACATTCTCTAGTCATTGATTAAATAGATCACTACAGACTTGCATGAGGCAACATTCCTTAGTCTTATTTGCCACAATATATTTAAAAATACTTGCTTACACATCACTTTAGCTTATTTAGATGGACTTGTCACCAAGCTCTGAACTGGGATTTCACTGTGTTGCATTCATGCTGCTGACGAGACACAGGTGGGCAGCAAATGAGATTATCCCTCCATTCCCCATGGATTGGAAATGTTGCCACTTGTTTATGAGCCCACTGCAGTATCTCCTTCTCCCTTTTCCCAAAGGACAGCCTTTCCTGCCTCAGGGAAGAAGAGAGAGACAGACTACAGTGATGGAGACCCACTGGATGTGCACAAGAGGCTGTCGTCCAGTGCTGGAGAGGACCGAGCCGTGCTGCTGGGGTTTGCCATGATGGGCTTCTCAGTCCTAATGTTCTTCTTGCTTGGAACAACCATTCTAAAGCCTTTTATGCTCAGGTAAGAAACAGAGGAAGGAAATCTAGAGTTTCCGATTCAGATAAGATCCAGGCACAACGGTAAAGGAGGAGAGGCTGGCTTTGGTTTCTCAATCTGTGACTCTCTGACGTGGTCTAGAAAAAGAAAAACGCAATTCCTCTTCCTCTCTCAGTGCTGGGGGCAGCTGGGTGTGGTGGAAGAGGTGGTGAGAAGGTCAAAGATATTCCCCTGCACTGCCTCCTCCGTTCTCATAATCTATATATACCTCCAAACATGTAATCCACAAATTATAGTTTATTCATTTAGGTCATAAATCCTCACCTTAAAATGTTAGTATTCCAGGAGAGAGTTAAACCTTGTATGCAAGCAAAATAAAAGTTTTTTGAGTCTGATTTTTTGAGTTTGACAGTGTCTACCTGGCACATAGTAGTTGCTCAATACATATTCGTTTCCTTTTAATTAGGTTCTTTATTCAGTGCATGTAGTGATACAGTTGACCCTTGAACAACATGGGTTTGAACTTCGAGAATTCACTTATAAATGAATTTTCTTCTGTGCGTGCCACCCCGAGACAGTAAGACCAATCCCTCCTCTTTCTCCTCCTCCTCAGCCTACTCAACATGAAGAGGATGATGATCCACTTCCATTTAGTGAACAGTAAACATGTTTTCTCTTCCTTATGATTTTCTTCTTCAACTTTTATTTTAAGTTCTGGGGAACATGTGCAGAATGTGCAGGTTTGTTATAAAGGTAAACGTGTGCCATGGTGGTTTGCAGCACATATCAACCCATCACCTGGGTATTAAGCCCAGCATGCGTTAGCTATTCTTCCTGATGCTCTCCCTCCCCCTGCCCACTGAAAGGCCCCAGTATGTGTAGCTCCCCGCTATGTGTCCATGTGTTCTTATCATTCAGTTCCCACTAAGTGAGAACATTCAGTGTTCGGTTCTCTGTTTCTGCATTAGTTTGCTGAGAATAATGGCTTCCAGCTTCATTTCATACATGTTCCCGCAAATGACATGATCTTGTTCTTCCTTATGATTTTCTTTTCTTTTCTTTTTTCTGAGACAGAGTCTTGCTCTGTTGCCCGGCTGGAGTGCAGTGGCACGATCTTGGCTCACTGCAACTTCCGCCTCCTGAGTTCAAGCAATTCTCCTGCCTCAGCCTCCTGAGTAGCTGGGACTGCAGGCACCTGCCACCACACCCACTAATTTTTGTATTTTTAGTAGAGATGGGGTTTCATCATGTTGGCCAGGCTGGTCTTGAACTCCTGACCTTGTGATCTGCCTGCCTCGGCCTCCCAAAGTGCCGGGATTACAGGCGTGAGCCACCATGCCTGGCCATGATTTTCTTAATAACATTTTCTTTTCTCTAGCTTATTTATTTATTTATTTTTTAGAGAAGGGGTCTTGCTGTGTCACGCTGGAGTGCAGTGGTATGATCATAGCTCATTGCAGTCTTGAACTCCTGGGCTCAATCAATCTTCCCATCTTAGCTTCCTGAGTCAGTGGGATTACAAGGTATGAGCTACTGTGCCTGACTATTCTAGCTTATTTTATTGTAAGAATTCAGTATATAACACATATAAACACAACATATGTCTTAATCAACTATTTATTGGTAAAGCTTCCAGTCAACAGTAGGCTATTAGTAGTTAAGGTTTTTTTTTTTTTTTTTTTTTTTTTAATGCACGGTCTCACTCTGTCACCCAGGCTGAAGTACAGTGGTGCAATCATGGCTCACTGCAGCCTAGACCTCCTGGGCTCAGGCGATCCTCCTGCCTCAGCCTCCCAAGTAGCTGGGACCACAGGTGTGTGCCACCACACTTGGCTAATTTTTAAAGTATTTGTAGAGATGGGGTCCCCCTATGTTGCCCAGGCTGGTCGTGACCTCCTAGGCTCAAGTCATCCTTCCACCTTTGCCTCCCAACGTGCTGGAATTATAGGCATGAGCCACTATGCCTGACCAGTAGTTAAGTTTTTGAGGAATCAAAAGTTACATGCAGATTTTCGACTGCAGGGTTGGGGGTGTGATGTTGGCATCCCTAAACTCTGAATTGTTCAAGGGTCAACTTTAGTTGCTACTTATTAAGTATATGCTGTATGCTCAGTACATACTATATTTTATCCTACTTAAACCTACAGCAGCCCATGATAGAAGTGCTGAGGCTCAGAAAGGCCAAGTAACTTGCCCAAGTTCACATAGCCAGTAAATAATATGCCTGTCATTCTGACATAAGACTTGCTTCTTAATACCTAAATGAAGTTTGCTGAAATAAGGGGAATAGGAGTTCTGATTAGGGAAGGGGAGGAGCTATTTAATTTTGTAGGATGGCCCATACAACATATGGTACTTTGGGGCCAGGTCAGTTCAGGGTAAAAGGAAGGCAAGGGGTGCTTTTTGGACAGTGCTTTATTTTTGAACAGCCCCCACTTTTGTTTTTGACAGCCAAAGAGCAACAGAAGGCCCAGGGGGAGTAGAAGAGGAAGGCCTAGGAGTTCAGTGAGGGAAAGGGGTCATAAAAAGGAAGAGAGTGGTCTACTTCTGTTATTTATGATTCATCTCCTGCCATTCCTAGGTTACCATTGTTAGGGGAAAGATATAGAGGTCACCATTTACTACAGCATACAGTGCCACTATTGGAAGAATTCCAGAAGAACCTTCTCTCTGGTATTAGCACTAGGAGAAGTTGTGCTGCTCCTGATCAACCAGCTTACTTTCATTTAATGGACACCAGGAATCTTGTATCTGGTTGTATTTCCTTCATTGCTTTGGCTGCTAGGAAGCCCAGAGGCAAATTTGTAGCTCAGTTCTCATAACTACAAGGGATCTTATGGTCTGCAGGTTACATGTTTGTACCTCACTTTTTTTTAAACTTTTTTTTTTTTTGAGATGGGATCTCACTATGTTGTCCAGGCTAGTCTCAAACTCCTAGGCTCAAGCAATTCTCCTGTCTTGGCTGTACCTCACTTCTGACTTCATTCTGTCTTTTTTTCCTCTTTTTCATTTACTCCTTTTCCCCTCATCCTTTTTATATATATATATCTGCATTACATGTCTATACAATGTGATTGAATGTTTGAATGTATGGGAATGTTGAGTAAATGTGCATGTGTGTGCACAGGCAGATCAGATTATCTTTAAAAATGTGACATATTTGGGAGATGGCTTGAGGGTACCTTCTGCAAGCTGGTACCAAACTGTTGCTCATAATTAAGTTTCACTTTTCTAAGCATTCCTGGAAATTATTTGGTTAAATTAAGTGAGTGCCTAAGAGTGGTGAGTTCTAATCTCTCTCAACTTACGTCTTGTGCCATCTCAGAGAGTAGGTTTGTTCCATAAAGGGTGGTATTAAGTTAAAAAGGCCTGGGTAGCTCATACCTATCCTACTCCCTCAGCCTCTCATCTCTCAGTCAAATGATGAATTTTGTCACAGCTGTAGCCAAATACACACCCGATGCTATTGAAGGAACATGCTCATTTTTGAGCCCTGAATACATCCCTGGTTCCACCTGAAAGGCTCTGACTGGGGCCTTGTGCAAGGACAGCATGTCCTACTCTATTTTGGAGCTTTCTAAAATCTTCAAGGAAAATTCAAATCATACTCAGTTCAGTACTTGGTCAAGATTTAGAGAGCTCAAGTTCTAACAGATAAAAAGGTAACTCTAAATTATTATTTCAAGATGCCTAGTTAAAATAAGTATATAAATTAATTTAGTGAAAAAGCAGACCAGTGCTAAATCTATGAAAGAATCTTATTTTCCATTTTTGTATTTTCACTTGCCCAATATTTTTTCTTAGGCCACATCTAGTGGTTTTTATACCCTGGACCTTGAGGTTATGTTAAACTGCATGGCGTGTCTCAAGTTTGTTGTATTAATAAGGGAGAATGATTATTTTGGTCAAAGAGATTAATGAGAGTGCATTATGAACCTAGCTAAATATTGCCTTTAAAACATTCTTACTTTTTTTTTTTTTTTGAGGGGGGGTAGGACAGAGTCTGGCTCTGTTGCCCAGGCTGGAGTGCAGTGGCACAATCTTGGCTCACTGCAACCTCTGCCTCCCGGGTTTAAGCAATTCTCCTGCCTCAGCCTCCCGAGTATCTGGGATTACAGGTGCCCGCCACCACACCCAGCTAATTTTTGTATTTTCAGTGAAGATGTGGTTTTGCCATGTTGGCCAGGCTAGTCTCAAACTCCTGGCCTCAAGTGATCCGCCCACCTCGGCCTCCCAAAGTGCTGGGATTATAGGCATGAGCCACTGTGCCTGGCCCTGCTTTTCAAACATTCTGACTTTAGAGCTTGCTAATCTGACTTATTATGTTTAAGGAAGCAGTAAGTAAACACAGGGGTCCCCCTACATGTGAGTGTGAGGGTATATAAAGAGCCGGTCCCATACATTAAATCAAAACATTTCCTCTTCCCCTCGTTTACTTTGTCTTGGACTTGTTTTCAAATTATTTCATACATATACACATGTCCTTTCTTTTCAACATCACCACAAGATCTTCATGGCAGGAATTTTGTTTGTAATTTCTCATAGCACCTAGGATGTTTTGCATATGTAGTACGTGTGGAAATTCTCAATAAATTTTTTCCAAGTAGAATTTAATTCAGGCCAGGAGTGGTGGCTCATGCCTGTAATCCCAGCACTTTGGGAGGCCAAGGCGAAAGGATCACGAGGTCGGGGATTCAAGACCAGCCTGGCCAATGTGGTGAAACCCCATCTCTACTAAAAATACAAAAAATTAGCTGGGCATGATGGTGCACACCTGTAATCCCAGCTACTCAGGAGGCTGAGGCAGGAGAATCACTTGAAACCAGAAGGTGGAGGTTGCAGTGAGCCGAGATCGTGCCATTCCAGCCTGGGCAACAAGAGCGAAACTCCGTCCCCACCTCCAAAAAAAAAATATAATTCAGTACAGCACTTACTGAACATCTACTCAGTGAGAGGCATTCTGTTTCATGCTTTGAGGAACACACAGATGAACTGGACGTAGCTCCTGACCTCAAGGAACTTAACTGATAGCAAAAATATTGTAAGTATTCTACGAGAGATTCCACGTATGATTTGCACTTGCCTCTTTGGAAGTAGTGGGTATGTGGAATTGTACCTTGTTGCTAGCAATTGTATAGGCTATGTTGACCAACGGCCCCGTAGTTGGACTCCTTCCAAAGGCACATTTTCATCAGGACAAGCCAGTGCATCTTGAGATGATGAAGCATGAGAGATGATGAGATTCCTGAGTGAGTGTGAATCTTGGTGGTTACAGTATTATGGTAATGCTAACACTGTTTACACTGTGCTTCTCCAAATACCTGCATCTTAAATACTATTGAATATAAAGATTCCTGGGCCTCAAGTCAGACCTACCAAACCAGAATCTCTGGAATGAAGCGCTGGAATCCACAGTTTAACAAATTCTTCATTCTAACAAACTCACAGGTGATTCTGAAGTTTGAAAACCATTGTTACAGTGAGAAATATGCCAGTAGGATCATCAGAAGTGAGGTGGAACTTGGGACTTCGCGGCTCTTTACCCCAACTCTTTGTCTTCTGTGCTCCCTGATTATTAGGTGCCTGCTGTAAGGATCCTGTGCCACCTCAAAATACACAAATGCCTTGTTCACAGATGCCTTGGGCATTGTATACATAAGCTCATAACCACACTGAAATGTAGAACGAAATTTTCTAGTAAGTGAAGAACATTTATTTTTTTCAAATTGAAGTGCTCAGAGAGAAGAATCGACCTGCACTGCCATCCACACAGATATCATGGACCACTGGCTGGACTGTACCTTCACCTGTGGTGTGCACTGCCGCGGTCAGGGGAAGTACCCGTGTCTTCAGGTGTTGGTGAACCTCACCCATTCAGGTCAGAAAGCTCTCCTACATTATAATGAAGAGGCTGTCCAGATAAATCCCAAGGTATTGTAAAGTTTAAAGAGTTCTTATGACAGCAACCCTTCCCTGCCAGACTGCCCCTAGCAGGGTACATAAATAACCCAGGGCTGTCTTTAGGGATAGATCTGTTTTTTTTTTTTAGTAAATATTTTTATAGTGATCAAATCAGGATAAATGAAGCTTTCTTCTTGGTGGAGAAATGGGGTATATAGAAAGGAGATAAATTATTCCAATTTCACAATTTGGTGTCTGGAATTTATACGCTAAGCCAATGAGTAGTCATTTGTGGGGAGTGTTTCTTTTGGAGATTCCACTCCCCATCATATCAAAATGCTACAATGTACTCACAGTCTCCCTTGAATCAAGCGAGTAATTTTTCTTATCAAATAAATGTAAAGATTATCATTTTTAATAAATTACATAATGGGTTCTTATGATTTAACAAATTATAGAAATGATCCCTGAAAGTATAGTCTTTCATATGATTTAAAATTTGTATTTATACCTAACTATAAAAAGTTGAGTTGTGTTAGATTAGTTGACGTGTTACACTTTATTGTCTTTAAGCATCAATTTCAATCTGATGACTTTTGTTTTCTGTTTTGGATGCAATGATTTTTAACATTTCAAACATTTTGTAGGCCTTTAGCACAGTACCTCAAGTACCTAATGGATATGGTAATAAACCTCAAGCTTTTTTGAAAAAAGTCACCAGCTGACAGAGGTCCCTTCTCCACTGGTTCTGTCTCTCAGAAACCAAAGTCCAGGTGGGGCTCCCTCTCTGTGAGTCTAGAGCAAAAGCCTCCATGTGCTTTTCTTCAGGGTAATATTTTGCTACAGGAGATCAAGACAGAGACAACAGAGACATTACTAGGCGTTGAAAGTTCATAGGCTCAATACATTTTTGTTCAGTGGACAAATGGATTCATACTGTCCAAGAGACCAAGAACCTGCATGTGGGGAGGAGTCATATTCCTTATGAAGTTGGTCACTGACTCTCCTGCAATGTCATATAAACTAAGAATTCCCTTCCACATCCTTGCTTAATGACTGGAAATGGCCATTTCACTGTGGCCCTCCAATCAACCTTTTCCCATGAGCTATGTAATATTTTACCACCTTCTAAGATTGAAACTGCCCACTAATAACTTCAACCTGAAGCTATTTCATAATAAAAACTGTTAAGTATTTGGTATTGGTGACAGTGCCTTTATCTTTTTCCCTCCTCCATATTCCTAGTGCTTTTACACACCTAAGTGCCACCAAGATAGAAATGATTTGCTCAACAGTGCTCTGGACATAAAGGAATTCTTCGATCACAAAAGTGGAACCCCCTTTTCATGCTTCTACAGTCCAGACAGCCAATCTGAAGATGTCATTCTTATAAAAAAGTATGACCAAATGGCTATCTTCCACTGTTTATTTTGGCCTTCACTGACTCTGCTAGGTGGTGCCCTGATTGTTGGCATGGTGAGATTAACACAACATCTGTCCTTACTGTGTGAAAAATATAGCACTGTAGTCAGAGATGAGGTAGGTGGAAAATTACCGTATATAGAACAGCATCAGTTCAAACCGTGGAGTATGAGGAGGAGCAAAGGAAGGAGCAGAGAAATCTTTAGACTGTGGCCAAATTAAAGTGCTGGCCTTCAGATGTCTGTGATTTCTGCAACTGAGGACCTAATTATGCCCGTCTGCAAACTAACAATGTAAAAGGTAATAATTAAAGTTAAGTATCATATTTTCATGTGGGAAAAAAATTTAAAAGCCTCATTTTGTATTCTATTTATTTCTATAAATACATACAAATTCACTATCTTTTCTAATCCCAATCTCTTTCCAAGTGAGCTAAGGAAGCACTTTTTTTTTCCTGTGTAGCAAAATGAGTTCAAGATATTCTTTACCTAATTTCAGCTCTAGCTAGAACCAGTCAATATGGAAATAAACAATGACGGTATCTAACCTACCGAACACTGAACCATCAGCCTAACTATGCAATATAGTCACACTAAAATATTTTTCATAAAAAAGTTCTTAACAGTTTGTTCACTATACGAAGATAAAAATCTGGTAGAAAACTTAAGAAAACGTGGACCTAACATATTAATTATAGTTTTTTTCTTTTCTTTTTCCTTTTTGAGATGGAATTTTGCTCTTGTTGCCCAGCCTGGAGTGCAGTGATGTGATCTGGGTTCACTGCGACCTCTGCCTCCTGGGTTCCAGCAGTTCTCCTGCTTCAGCCTCCCAAGTAGCTGGGATTACAGGCGTGTGCCACCCGCCCAGCTAATTTTTGTATTTTTAGCATAGACAGGGTTTCACTATGTTGGTCAGGCTGGTCTTGCCTGACCTCAGGTGATTTGCCCGCCTCAGCCTCCCAAAGTGCTGGGATTACAGGCATGAGCCACTGCACCCAGCCTTGGTTTGTTCTTTACCAGTCTACACAGCAGAGGAAAGCTGCTGCCTAGAAAATTCACTGAGTTTAGAGTTACTAGTATTTAACCTTGGCATGTACCATGTAATTTTTCTTTCAGTAACATTTTTCTAGTTAATTATGCTTTTCATAAGCTCATTTCACTCTGTGTACTTTCTGGTGGGAAAAATGGGCCAGAAATATGAAGAAGCTATACTGGATTTCAACATTCATCTCAGATGATCCACATCGTATTAGGTTGGTGCAAAAGTAATTCCAGTTTTTGCCGTTACTTTTAATGGAGAAAAACTGCAATTACTTTTGCATCAACCTAATAGCAAAGTCCCACAAGTTTAGTCAACAATTGTCTGTACTTTAATTGATGAATCAACCATGGTTATTAAGTGATGTCATAAGGCTCTCAACAAATGCTTTCCAGATTGGTTATGCCGAATCTATGAGTGGAAAAGAGAGTTTGGTCTGATTTTCCAAAGTGCCTCCAAGTATCTTTAAAATTTTATTATACTAAAAAATCTTCAATTATGGACAGTAGAATGAGACATTTGAAGCTACTTTTATATGTAGATGTAATAAAAAAACTGATTCTAAGTCAGTTTAATGCCTTTTAGCAATTTCAAGACACACATTACTAATTCAGCTGAATAGAGCAATATTGACTTGATTAGTAATGAATAATCTTGGTGTTTTCCTCTTTCAAGTGTGCAGTGGTGGAAAGAACATGTGTCTCAGATTAGGATTTATTTGACTTTGTAGGCCATAATTACAACTTTGGGCAAATCAGCTAACCGGTCTAAACCTCTCTTTTCTCATCTATAAAATGGGGATAACCTGTTCTTTCACGCAGTTATTTTATAGAAGCAGCAAAGTAGGGCATGTGAAACACTTTAGCATAGCTTCTAGCATCTAGTAGGGGCACTCAAAATGTTAGATAATTTATTTAAAAATCTGCTGGGTTGTAACATTCAGTGAGCCTTGGTACTTTTCATTGGACAGCTGGTATAGAGGCTAGGGATAGGGAACTGCAGTTCATTTTCCCTGCCCCTCACCCCAGTTCTCTTGGCTAACTGTGATATGCATTTAAGGCCCAGAACCTGCTGTTTAAAAGGTTGTGGTAAACTATTTTGTATACCAAAGACTTCTCTGTAATAAAATATATACGTACACATGAACATTTTATATGCATGCACATTTTAAATCATTCTGCAAATTGAGAGTCTATACTTTTCTTAAGGGCACATCCCTATTCCATTTCTTTGTAAATTTGACTTCTACCTAACAATATGCAATTATTGGGATTTTTTTTTCCCTAAAAATTCAAAACTGCTAATTTAAAATGTAAAGTGTGTGTTTCAATTACCAGTTTTCTATTTAGATAGGAGCTACCTGATTCATTCCAGCAAAGAGAGGTATTATCCCTGGAGAACAAAGTCAATTCAAAATTATTTAAACCATTTGGCAAATAAATACAATTTAAGTAATTATTTGCTTAATTGCTTTACTAAGTTGTTAATGCCTATGTGCCTTAGTGGTCAAAGCCCACACTTAACTTTTGCAATGTTTATGAGAACTGAAAGCAAAACCAGTTTGCTTCTGGCCTAACTTCATTTCTAGGTTCTGATCTTCAAAGGACTTGGAAAAAGTCCACTTACCTATTACATATACATACATACATTCATACATATATGTATATACATATATTTCTTAAAAGCATATAATTCTTTATGCTTAAAGGAAGTAAATATTTAAACATACATTTCTTTAATATTCATCACTTTACTGGGGCAGAAAAATTGGCTTTTAAGGTATAATAGTTTCAGATTTTCAATCAAGTATTCTTAGTCATTACTGAAAAGAACTCAAATTCAGCTAAATTTTGATTATTAGCAGCACTGGCTTTTCAAAAGGAATGGCAAAAGAATTATCACAGTTTTTTGCTTATATAGTACACTAAGGATTGTTTGGACACAAGTCAAAGTAATTTTTCTTTTTTTTTAATAAACAGCGTGATGTTACAGACTGCAGAGTTAAAGAAAAGCAGACATTGACAGTTTCTGATGAGCACAAACAGTAAGTGCAGTCACAGGCCACACTTCTTGCTAGGAACAGCAAGACTGGGAAGAGGTCTTAAATTTAGTGGTACTGTTATTATTCTATATTCTCAATATAATAACACATGCATCTTGCTGTGTCAAATGCTTTTTGGGCCATCATTAAAAGGACATTAAAAACGTTTTTCTTCTAATGAATGCAGTATACCACAGGACTTCAATTCATTGAATGACAAAATATAGAGAAATAAACTTGCTACAATTAATGGGGCCAAAAGGGTGGTTCGAATTTCTTCCAGGTGAACATTTGACATGTTAGTAGTCTTCTTTTGGTAGTGCCACATTCCCCAAAGTATTAAAGTGTTATGCTCCAAAAGGGTATATTCTTTTAGATTTTATTCAACCCAATTAGGTCTGAAGACTGAATCACACTGAAACCATCAACTTCATTTGAAACTTGGGTTCCATAGCCAAAAACACTTTTGAAATCAGATGAAGGCCAAGTTCTCCAACCACTCTTAGGAACATAAATTACATCGAACAAGGGACTTTTAAAAGTGAAATAAAAACAAAATTAAATAAAAATGAAATAAATAGATAACGATTTTGGAAATTCATACTAGAATTAAGTTTAGTCTAATTATATTTTAATATGAAACAATGAAAGTTTGCTGCCTCCTTGCTAACCTAGAAAAACTGACAAAAATAAGAAAACCTAAAAGTATACACGGTTCTTGGCATAACCACAAAATTACTGTAGTGACAGATTAAATAGGTTGCAGATAATTCATAGACTTTAACTGGCTAACAAAATATATTTTGAAACCTTTTCTGTACTTACCTACATGAGTGTAGTATACTGTTGGTAGAAAAATCATTTATCTAACTACTATATATGCACAAGGGACTAATTTTTTTTCTCCACTAAAACTCTTATATGTAGTTGTGTAAAAATTAAGTCAGAAAATTTCCTCATGGCTCACACCTGTCACTTTATGCTAACTAGCAAGGCTGGAATATTAACATACCTAAAATCAAGCAAAATAAATGGCGCTGCACTAATAAAAAGGAGGTGCAAAACCGTAAGTGGAATACATGAATGAAGTAAGTTTATTTAAAGACTAACATCCCAACTTGGGAAACTCCTAATAAATTCTAAACTCTTCAGAATTATAGAACCTTGATATTTCTTTACACCTTTTATAAAAGATGCCTTTTGACTAGGGCTAAGCAAGCAGTGTGTATACAGACAGAATTGTGTGCAAGTATACACACACCAAATGCACTAATAATGAAGAAAAGAGAACAAAATGAATTTCAAACGCCGAATTCGGGAACCTCCTCGAACTATTGCTTTTTTCAAATGGCTGGACCAACGATTAAACTTCAGCCAAGTTTTTTTCTTAAGGTCTTCCATATCATTAAAAACAACGCATGCCAACTCTCACTTTATAAATCTAAAATTCAGTTTTAGATTTATAAAGCACAATTTCTGCACAATTTCTGAGCCTCAAGTATTGAATTGTGACTCATCTATTTTTCCCCCATTTTCCTTCTGAGGTAGAGTTACCAATCCAATTTTATCACGACCATAGATATTTTGAGCTAAACCCCATAATCTTTTCATAGAGTAAAAATAATTTTTATGAAAAAAGAAAACAGGCTTCCCAGGCCATGGCACATAGATATATTTACAATTTTTAATGTAATAATTAAAAATGGTATTGAGTTTGTATTTTAAAAAACAGCCCAGCTGTATTATTCTGTCACCAAGAATTATTAATTGAGGATGCTGTCAATGCTGAATTTTATAGTTCAGCTTCACAATCCCATCCATGATGAAGAGTTAATTCTCTTACGGTATACAATATACTCTCACAACTTTCAGCCTTCTCTTAGACATGCCCCAAATGAGCAGGATGGATATAAAGAATGTAATTCATTCAAACAGCTCCTCCCTGTTCTGCCCCCTCCCCTCACATTCCCCTCTTCTCAAAAACATCTGAAGTATGAAAGTTGTCTTTAAATAGTAAAGCACCACAATCTATTAACACCACATATTATCTTTAAACTTAAATATTTTAGTGATGTCTTGGACATCAAAATAATTTCTTAAGGTGGACTCTGAGTATGTGGGTCCAGCCCAGGTCTGCAGTTTGTGCAGACATAGAAAAAAGAGGAACTTTAAATATTCAGAAAAAGTTAACAGGCTAGCTTTAAAATACTGCTGGAAATTAAATTTCTTCAGAGTTGGCAAGCATGGGCTATTGATCAAAATATGAATTAAGCGGATTTACATCAAGAAAAAAATAAATCCATGTTATGTGCTGTGAAATTTCCATGATGCCTTTCAAATAGGCTGCTCACAATTTTTTTTTATAATTCCAAATCACTCGATTTTTGATGGAAAAAAGAATACAGATGGACTGTGTTTTACCTATGTGAAAATCACCAATCCATTTAAAATAAAATCCAAGAGGGCATATACAGTCTAATCAAGTCATCATTTTCCTGGTTAATAAGAACTACACTTTACACAAAATACTTTATCAGCAGCTGTTTTCATCAAAAAAATCAATAGTTTCACAGTTGAAAAAGTTACACATTAAAATATTTTACAATTCATTATATATTCACCAGGTTCCCATTTTCTAATAGGCTTTTAATATAAAGCAGAATAGAAGGGAAAAATCTCAAAGTTGATTACTTTGACACTAAGTTTTACATAGGACACTAAGAACCACAAAAAGCTTAGGTTCTGTTGTAAAATAGCAACCAAATTCCATTCTTCTTTTAAAAATCCAATTAGAAACATCTTTTTTAAAAAAACAAATTCCACAATAAGAGTAACAGATTTCAAATTAACAGTAGTCTAAAAATCTTCAAAATAAATGGTTTTGTATAGCTGAGAATATGGTAGAAAGTGAAAGCATAATTTTCGAACAGTCATTTCTTACTATAGTGTGTTTAAAATTATTTTTATTATTTTCTTTAGACTTTTTCTCAAAACAATTATTCAAGGAAATATTTCTTAAGTGGCCCAATAAAACTGCAGAGCCAACAGTCAGTTACACCATATTCAAGGACAAGGATAGTCAGCTATAGATAGGAACTGTCTAAACCGTGGGAACTGATCTCTGATACTGAAGTACCCAGAATTGGCTACATTATCGCTGACTTGAAACAGATCTTAGTCACCCATGTAGCATTTAATTCAATGTTTGGTTCTTTGCCTCATTTCTTTCTTAGGTCACAATCTATAGTCTTTATAGAATTTGTCTACATTTCTTCTAATATAATTTGGTTGTAATAACTTTTGAAAATAAATATAAATGATGAAATCGGCCATATGGTTTGTGCGTGTTAATAGTGGAGAGGTTCTGGGAGAAGGAGGGGAGACAAGTATCTGGACTGATGTGATAAAAATGTAAAAAATGGTATAAATTTTGTGCAAGGAGGCTCAAGGCATTTTTGGCACTCGGGTAAAACACAGTTCTCTGTTAAATCTTCAGTTTCTACCATCAAAGTTTCAGATTTGTACCATTTTACTGAGTTTTCCTATAATTTAACCCTGATATTGAAAAGGCTGGGATGTTAGTATCAACTGCCTATATCTAAACAACACAAAATGTTAGTAAGTTTTAATAAGTTATGAAATCTTCTATAACTGCAAAATAATCTTTCTGGTTGCCTGCTTAAAACAGAGTTTAAATTCTGCTTAACTACTGCAAGACAGTTTGCAGAAGTAAGTTCCCTTAATCTTCAAATTTATTTTTCTTGTTGGCAATATTATATACATGCTTTAGTGAAATACCTAAATTTCCAATAATTATGCCCTTTAAGGGATCTAAAATAGCCAGATATTAAGAGTATTGGTATTAGAGTCCCTTGTTCACTACTCAAGACTTCAACTATAGGTAACAGATTTCATAAATGAATATTTTTAAAGTGATGTTGTTTTACTACAGTATACAATGTTCACTCTTTATAAAGTTGTTTTCCAATAATATGCCTAATATAAAAAACTGTCAATAATTATTGCACTTTTTTGATGTGGCACCTGAACATCTAAAGCTAATTTCCTAGGACATTAATCATTCATTTCAAATACAGAGTAAAATATCAGATTCTAGAATGATGACTAGCAGTAGCCTCTACATCTTGGGTTAATGTTTTTCAAAATGTTTAAGATATGTCCTGTGCTCAAATAGTATTTAATAAAGTTGGAGAGTTAACTCTGACTCTGACTACTTGGGAATGAGACATGATCTTAAAATGGTTTAATGTTCTACTTTGGAGATATGGATAAATAGTTTAAAAAGGTAAAAATTTCATGGTTTCTATTCCCCCATATTTTAAAGTATCATTCATGAGTATACTTCAGTAAAGGGGTTTAAGGAATCAGGAAGATAGTCTAAATTGTGTTAATTTTGGTAACTAATTTCATATGATTGAGACATTCTCAACTACAAAAGAGAATGGAAGACGGGGGATTCACATAAGAAATAAAAGGAAAGATGAAGTTTTATGTTTTCCTTAAGTAGTTATACACTGGGTATTGGCATAAATGGGATAGTGCCTGAGCCTCATCTACAGACCAAGAAGAAAGCTGACCATGCTGCTATGAACAATAAAAAATTTGGGGTGCAAAACAATGCATGACTATGGGACAGATCATGTAAATAAAGAATATATATTAATGATAGTTTCTATAATATAAATAGCCTTTAATAAAAAAAATAATCTTTTTAATAACATTAATACTTCTATTTTCTGGAAAACATGCATGAAAAATGTATTCAGTTCAACTGCAAAAGGAGAAAAAAATCAACTTAAGGTGAATACTGTACAATTCTGGAATAAGAACTATTCCTGTTCATTCTTTTTCTATGATTTTTTTTTTTTTTTTTTTTTTTAAACTCTGTGGGAGCCCAGAATTTCCCTGGGAAATAAAATCCTTTAAATACTGTCCAGAAAAAAAAAAAAAAATACCACCTTATAACAGGTCTCATTTGTGACTGCTTCCAAAACTGCAGATAAGACCTCAAATCATCAAAAGGTTTGATTTATTAAAAAGAAAAAGTCTCTGGTGAAATCTCAAGAGTCCCTTCCACCCCAAGCATTTTTCTTCATTAAACAAGGAGTCAAAAACCCACTCAAACTATAAATTGAACAGCAATGGAAAAATAAGAAATTTTCATTCTTTTCCAATCTTAATGTAATTTAACATAAACTCCAGTTTACTTACACCTAAAACAATAACAGCTTTTGTTGTGTCCACATTTCAAAACATAGAACATTTGCAAGACAAAAAAAAACATCATTTTTCCTTCTCCATCATTTCTATATATTTTGGGGATTTTTGTTTTGTTTTGTTTTTTAAAAAAAGATACAAACAATCTTCAAAGTTTACCTTTTTGGACTTAAGGCATAACATGAAATTGCGCATTATTCTAAAGCTTAATTGTGAAATGAACTAGTTTAAGTGCTATCAAACCCTGTTTGCGTTTACATTAAATTATATAGTATTTTATTTCTGTTCTTGCTGTAAATTCTAATGCTGTTCATGGATTGTGCAATTCCTATGCAATCGGTCTTTGCCTGCTGATAGTTATTAACAGTGCAGTGTGGAATCCAGAGAGTGAGCTTTCATTTTCTCAGTTATCTTTTCAGTTCAATGCATGCTGTTTAATTGTGTGGAAGATCCAATCCATTTTTGTTGTCCAGCCACCATGATGTGCATCATTCATTTGTTTCATGAAATATTCCAAAGCCTCTTGCTCAGTTTTATCTAAGGCTAGGGTCTTTCGAATGTATGCAATGTCATCAAAAGATTGTAGTTCTGGCATTCCAGAGCCAAGCATCATTGAGAAAAGATTTATGAAGAGATTGGCATGCTGTCGAATAGCTAGATAAGCCTTGTAACACATCTCCTGAAACCTATAAGTAATAAGAACAGTTTGATTAGTATGGAGCAAATGATGTTAATACCTTCAGGTCTTTGCTCAAATGTCACACAATTAGAGAGGCTTTCGTAGACAAAGCTATAAAAAATAGCATTCCTCTCTCACTTACCTTACCAACATCTTTTGATTCCCTTTACCCCACTAGAATATAAACTTCATGAGAATAAAGACTTTTTAAAAACTGCTTTATTACCAGCACCTACAACAATGCCTGGCATGTCAGCAGTTTAATAAGTATTAAATGTATGAATTGGTCCATACTAAATCCTTTTGTGCTTAAGCTAGAGTCAGGACCGAGTTATAGACAAAGCAGAATTTTATAGAAGGTTGTAAAAAGTACTTTAAAGTCTGATATAGTCTAATGAGATACCATAAGGTGAGTTATGAATAAACAAGGTGATTATGGTTGACGGACTTTCATCAAATTGTATGAGCAAAAAATGTCGTACTAAGCACTATACATTATTTATCAATATAGAGGTGGAGTCCAACTATTTAAAGCTCAGTAAATAAAAACATTTAATGTGTTATGAAGTTTAAGGGTTACTTTCTTTTTAGACCTTAATTAGCTCAACAAATTAAATTGTATTCCCTTTCCATCTTCCTTCACAGCATCACACAAATAAACACAAAAAAATAAAAACATTAAAATAGTTTGTCACTCAACAAAGTAGGCATAGAAGGGACTTACCTCAAAATAATAAAAGTCATATGACAAACCCACGGCCAATATCATACTGAATGTGGGGAAAAGCTGAAAGCACTCCCCCTGAGAACTAGAACAAGACAAGGAAGCCCACATTGGCATCCAAATTGGAAAAGAAGTCAAACTATCGCTGTTTACCAATGACATAATCATATACCTAGAAAACCCCAGAGTTCTCCAAAAGACTCCTAGATTTCAGCTGGGTGTGGTGGCTCACTCCTATAATCCCAGCACTTTGGGAGGCCGAGGCGGGAGGATCACCTGAGGTCAGGAGTTCAAGACCAACCTGGCCAACAAAGTGAAACCCCATCTCTACTAAAAAATACAAAAATTAGCTGAGCATGGTGGTGCACGCCTGCTACTTGGAAAGCTGAGGCAGGAGAATTGCTTAAACCCAGGAGATGGAGGTTGTAGTGAGCTGAGATTGCACCACTGCACTCTAGCCTGGGCGACAGAGCAAGACTCTTTGTCTCTCTCTCTCAAAAAAAAAAAAAAAAAAAGACTCCTAGATTTGATAAATGAATTCAGTAAAGTCTCAGGTTACAAAATCACTGTACACAAATCAGTAGCACTGCTATACACCACCACCAACCAAGCAAAGAATCAAATTAAGAACACAAGCCCTTTTAGCTTCAAAAAAATACCTAGGAATATACCTAACCAAGGGGGTATCTTTCCTATTCAAGGAAAACTACAAAACACTGCCAACATCATTTTTCACAGAATTAGAAAAAAAATCCTAAAATTCATATAAAATCCACCAAAAAGAGTCTGAATAGCCAAAGCAAGGCTAAGCAAAAAGAATAAATCTGGAGGCATCACATTACTGGACTTCAAATTATACTAGAAAACTATAATTACCAAAACAGCAGATACACACAAAAGTAGACACATAGACCAATGGAACAGAATGGAGAACCCAGAAATAAAGCCAAAAACTTACAACCAACTGATTTTAGACATACAAAAACATAAATTGGAGAAAGGACATCCTATTTAATAAATGGTGCTGGGAAAACCACCTAGCCACATGTAAAAGAATGAAACTGGATCCCTGTCTCTCACCTTATATAAAAATCAACTCAAGATGGATCCAAGACTTAAATCTAAGACCTGAAACCATAAAAATTCTAGAAGATAAACTAGGAAAAACTCTTTTGGACACTGGCCTAGGCAAATAATAAATGACTAAGACCCCAAAAGCAAATACGACAAAAACAAACAAAATAAATGGGACCTAATTAAACTATAAAGCCTTTGCACAACAAAAGAAATAATCATCAAAGTAAATAGATAACCCATAGAATGGGAGAAAATATTCGCAAACTATGCATCCAACAAAGGACTAATTTCCAGAATCTATAAGGAACTCAAATCAGCAAGAAACAAAGAATCCCATCAAAAAGTGGGTTAAAGCCGGGCGCAGTGGCTCAAGCCTATAATCCTAGTACTTAGGGAGGCTGAGGCGGGTGGGTCACCTGAGGTCAGGAATTCAAGACCAGGCTGACCAACATGGTGAAACTCCGTCTCTACTAAAAATACAAAAATTAGCCGTGCGTGGTGGTGTGTGCCTGTAGTTCCAGCTACTTGGGAGGCTGAGGCAGGAGAATCGCTTGAACCCAGGAGGTAGAGGTTGCAGTGAGCTGAGATCATGCCATTGTACTCCAGCCTGGGCGACAGAGTGAGACTCCGTCTCAAAACAAAAACAAAAATGAAAACAAAAAAAGTGGGCTAAGGACACGAATAGACAATTCTCAAAAGAAGATATGTAACAACATGAAAACATGAAAAAAATGCTCAACAACATTAATCATCAGGGAAATGCTGATGATTTCCCTGATGATTAATGATATACCACCTTACTCCTGCAAGAATGGCTGTAATTAAAAAGTCTTAAAAAACAACAGATGTTGACATGGATGTGGTGAAAGGGAACGCTTATACACTCCTGGTGGGAATGTAAATTAGTACAGCCTCTATGGAAAACAGTATGGAGATTTCTTAAAGAACTAAATGTAGATCTACCATTTGGTCCAGCAATCCCTCTACCCAGAGGAAAAGAAGTCATTATATCAAAAAGGCATCTGCATGCATATCGTATGTTTATTGCAGCACAATTCACAATTGCAAAGATATGAAACCAACGTAAGTACCCACTGACCAATGAGTGGATAAAGAAAGTGTACATTTACACCACGGAATACTACTACACCACAGAAAAGAATGAAATAATGTCTTTTGCAGCAACTGGGATGGAGCTGGAGCCCAGGAATGGAAAACCTGAAAATACACTATGTTCTCACTTGTAAGTGGGAGCTAAGCTATGGGTACACAAAGGCGTACAGAGTGATATAATGGACTATGGAGACTCAGAAGGGAGAAGATGGGAAGAATGGTAAGGGATAAAAAAGTACATATTGGGGGCAAAGCACACTACTTGGGTTACAGGTACGCTAAAATCTCAGACTTTACCACTATTTAATTCATCCATGTAACCAAAAACCACGTGTACCCCAAAAGCTATTGAAATAAAATAAAATAAAAAACAAACAAAAAATAGTTTTTGTTAAAGTGGTAAAATAACTTCTTTTATTTTATTTATTTTGATACAGGGTCTCACTCTGTTGCCCAGGTTGGAGTACAGTGGCGTGATCATGGCTCACTGCAACCTCAACCTCCTGGCCTCAAGTGATCCTCCCATCTCAGCCTCCTGACTAGCTGGGACTACAGTGCATGCCACCACGCCTGGCTATTTTTAAAATTTTTTTTGTAGACATGAGTTCTCACTGTGTTACCCAGGCTGGTTTCAACTGCTGAGCTCAAATGATCCTCCAGCCTTGGCCTCCCAAAGAGTGGGATTACAGGCATGAACTGCCACACCCGGCCAACATTTATTATTTTGAAATTGCTTGAAAAATATTGATTGTTTCTAATAGAGCAGCCAGAACTCTTTATTTTGTGTTTTTAATTTCTCAAGCTCACCTCTCAAATTCTCTTGTCTTTGTGCATTCTTGGGCTCCTTTACTAATCACTATTAAGAAATCCTGTGTCAAAACAAATGGCACACGTTCTCGTTTATAGCCAAATTTTTTCTTCTTGTGATCCAAAAAGTGTCCAAAATCTATATGAAACAGCTTTCAAAAATAAGAAATTATGTTATAGTTTGACATATTCAGATACAAAATGTCTTGAATTAATAAATTAAGAACACCAAAAACATTTTAAACAGAGAAAACCATTACTTGTCCATCGTCTTTCACCATGATGTTACTATTGTGACGATCTCCAATTCCCAGAATGAAGGTAGCGACACAATATCCAGCACATGAACGTGTAAACAGGTCAATGGCTGCATCATATCTACAAAGAAGAAGTAAACACCTCATGAGTAGTACGGAAATATAGAGTGCTTCAGGCCAACTTGAGAAAAAAGGGTACAAGCGTCTATTTAAACAATGAAAACAATCACTAACAGGGAATAAGGTAATTATGTCCAAAGATTTTGAGATTGTGAAGTTTTCATGGGTTTCTAAGGAAATTTCCAGATGTTCCCTGACCAAAGCGTAATTCTTATTATAGTGAAAAAATACCATCTCATTAAAATTATTTTTTTCTAATCATTTTAACAATGAATTAGAAATAAAATTTTGAATGTGCAATATTCATTTGTTTAAAAAGAATAAGCAGTAACAATACATTTTAGATAATACATAAAATGAATGTTTAAGATTTTACCAAATCAAAAGTAATTATAATCATTTAAATCCATTAATGTCAAATATTGCAAAGGCTGAGCATAGTTTTTTCCATAGAAAGTACAATTGTTTTCTCTGGTCTAAGTCAGAGGAATACACAAACACTGACAGACTCATCTAACAAAAACTTAGACTAACATAGGAAGAAAGAATAATACAACTCACATTTCTCCTTTGTTCTTGTCTTTGAGCCACTGATGTAGAGTGTGGCTGTTGAACTGCAGTGCACCTTTCAAGCCGCCTTTGCACTGAATTTGCATAATAGTGTGAGAATTTCGCACCACCTCAATAAGTCCCACACAGTCACCGATTGACAGACAACCATAAGGCAACATTCTGAAAGAGGAGCAACACATTTACAATTAAATGATGGAATTTTAAAATAGCAAATATTTTAATAGGCCAAAACATGAGTATTTTATTAGTAAATTTGTCATGCATGACCTTTACTGCCTTTCCCCAATTTTAATTTTCTTTTTTATGGTGTGATAAATATACTCCTGGAATAATCCTCAAAATTACCTGTCATCATTTATTATAACCTTCAACTGAGAAGGTGCTGAACTTTTATCAGAAAAGCATTAAGAAAATTATTGTGGCAATTAAAATTTTACATTTATGACTTTAAAAATATGGGTGAATTTAAAGATGTTTAATTGACATCGAAATAAAACTATAGGGCAGGAGATCTCAAATTTTTGGTCTCAGGACTCCTTTACACTTGTAGAAATTACTGAGGACTCCAAAGAGCTTTTAGTTATGTGAATTACAACTACTGATATTAGAAATTGAAATAGGGAAAGTAACAATTTTAAATAGTTACTAATTCATTTAAAAGCAACAAACCATGACATGTTAATATAAATAACGTATTTCATGAAACAAGAAAATGCATTTAAAAAATGTAGTGAGAAGAGTGACATTCTTTCACATTTAAACATTTTTTTAAATGTCTGGTTTCATAGTACACAGCTGGATTCTCATATATGCTTTTGTATGCAATCTAATGCAATGTTTTAGTTGAAGTATATAAAGAAAATCTGGCCTCACAAAGATAGGTAGGTAGAAAAAGGAGTATTACAATAGACTTTTCAGATAATTGTGGTATTTTTCTTTGATACTATTCCAAAACTTGGTAAGTTTCTTAAGTTGCAATATGTAATCTAAAACCATATCAATAAACTTTTCATACTCAGTTACATTAAAATCAATTTGTCTTTCTTGCCTTTTAATGGATCTTTTACCCATACATGATTTTATAGTATCCTGCGCATGGCCATTTGTAGATGTTCCAAATGTTGATACTTTTCATTATACCATACTGAAAACCACAATTGTTAATATAACCAAGAATCTCATTAGAAAGATGTTAAGTTTAGGGACTCTATTAGGTTCAGTGGCAGATACTGAAAATTAGAATTTTCAAAATTCTAAGTTTGAATTTCTAATGAAATTTTTGTTGCAAGCTTGAATTTTATCATTGGCAACAAATACTGTCACAGTTGTTTTCGTCAAAGAGACAGGCACATATTGTTCATTTTTAAGAAAATGTCTGCCAAATATCCATGTCTGAATAACCATAGCTTGCCTACTAGTTATTTTTTAAGTAAAAATCGTGTTCCATCAAAACAGCAGCTAGTTCAGCTCACAACTCAAATAATCTCACAAATGTTTCCCTTTGATACAACTATAATACTTGGGGATGTGACACAAATGCTTTTTAGGATACCTCTCACTTATTAACATAGAAAATTAAATAGGACATGTAGTCAAGGGTGCAGATGTGAGGATTTAAAGAGACAATGAAAAAAAGCGCCTAACATTCAGATTGACACGTGAGTATCCAAAGTTTGGTTTTCCTTGCTCTGTTCTTCTCATAAGCTACTTTCCACTCTTTCCACCTTTCCTTTACTTCTTAAATTCCTAATACAGTCTATACTTATTTTCATTTTCTTACTTAATTCCTTGTAGCCTAGCTTCTACACCTACCATTCTAGTGAGTAAACTCTTAAAGATAATCATGAGTCATTAAATTCAAGTGCTTTTTCACAGACCTCATTCTTTTAAACCCCTTGAAGCCCTTGGCCCTACAAATTGTCAATCACTTCCTCTAGTACTCCTACTTCTTTTGATGACTTCTCTTACACAATCTTTTCTTCTACCTGCCCTGGTAAATAGGGAAATTTCTTAAGGTTGTACTCCTGCTCATTCTTTCTTATTTTATGTTTTTATCACTGTTGAACATGCTCATAGTTCAAAGAATTCAATTGTCTTCCAAGTCCTGTTATTAAAAAAAAAAAGCAGGGTTAAAATTAACCCGATTATGAATTATAGTTTTGCCAAGTATAAATAAAAATGCTGTTATGATTTTACTTAAATAATTTTAATCTCAAGTTAAACTTGAAATAAAATTTTTACTTACATTTACTTGTTAAAAAATATTCAGAAAATATAAGACTAAAAAACCGTTAATAATTCTAATCATCTTAACTTTAGAATCTTTTTTGCAAAGTCACTAATTTACAATTAATGTAATTAACTAGGGTTACATAGTTACCTCCTTTACTCTTTCTTGGCTCTACAATCTTTTTTACAGTCTATTCCTTTGGGGGACGTGGTAGTAGTGGAATGTGGATCTCTCACGACACAGGAAATAATACCAAAAAATGAAATTAGATTCATATAACCTTAACCGTCTTTGGAAAGCAGCAAGGGTTAAGCAATGTATCACGAGTTACGAATCTGAAGTTGATAACAGTTTTGTGCCTTAGCATATCACTTGAAATGTCCACTTTCTTCTTTCCAATACAAAGGTACTACTATTTGTCAGTGACACATTTTTGTATACTAGCTACTCTTAAAATTTATAAGAGGCAAACAAATAAGCCCTTGTCTGGTGTTACCTGCAATTCCTACTAAATGTACCCTGTTGTCGCAGCTAGACTTGACTCTATGTCCACTTATAGGCCAAAGTACTTTGGAGAGAGCGGGCTTTGCCTGAATGACTATGGATTTGCAAAAAGACAAGTAAGATAAGGAAGAACATTTTAGAAGCAACAATGACTAGGAGAAGATGAAGCACAACAGAAAACTTGGTGATAATACTGATACTGTGGAAAGTTGGGTAGAAACCAACAGACTGGTAAAAACTCTAAGATTAGCTGGTTGCATAATTTTGCTGAAAAACTGATTCCAGTATTTGAGGATTTATACAACTTTAGAATTAGAAAATTTCTATTATGAAACTTTCTTTTAAACTCTTAACTTCTGAATGAAACCAGGGGTCTTGTGTGTCTCCTTTGTCTTGTTCCTAATGGTCACACTCCAGAGGCAGTTGCAGAGTGTTTATTAGCTTCTTAGCTCTTTTTACTTAGCTGAATATAATTTAGCTATTCTAAGTCAAGTAAGAGGAGGATATGTCAAAGTACTATAGTGTAATCAACTATTGATAATTACTACTGCATACATTTCTTTTTAGATATATGACTCTATATGCTTCTGTAATTATTAATAGTTCACTTTTTCAGGATAACTTTCAACATACAGGTTGCCTTACTGGTTACCTACCGAAGATCAAGACCTTGATTTTGCCAGATATTTTCCATAATACGAATAATTTGAAGTGTTAGCATATCTTGCCGTAAATCTGAAATTCAAATAATATGTATCACCATTTAATGCCACAGATGCAAATTTGGGGATCACGCCATCACATAGTTTTCAAATGAAAAACAAATACAGCTATATTTATCTTCAAAAGAAACTACAGGAAAGCAATATTCTGATTCTTTTAAAAAAATGTATAAATGAGTGTGTATGTCCACTCAAAGCCTTTACATAGCTTTATTAATTTATAATTTTTTGAGATGGGGTCTTGCTACATTGCCCAGGCTGGTCTCGAACTCCTGGGCTCAAGTAATCCTCCAGAGTAGCTGGGATCACAAGCATGCACCACTACAAATGGCTCTTAATATTCTGATTCTTAAATCCACTTTTAAAGTCTTTGCATAAACATATTTGAATAACAATGTAGGATAAGTGAGCATGTATCTCATAAAAATTTTTAATTAAAGCATTTATAGTAATTATTTTTCTGAATCCTTAAATTTGAACATATGTTTACATTAAAATATTGGGATCAACAGAATTCACTGCTGAAATGTCATTTCCTATTGAAAACCCATCCATGGATCCTCCTTCACTCCCCCGATAGCCTTTTCCTCCAAATAAGTACCTTCTTTTATATGGTTCCTAAGCAGATTACACTTTTCCTTTGTACCATGCTTGTAATTTCATTTTTATAATTATTTATTTAATGTCCCTCTTTTCTCTGTTAGGCTGTAAGCTCCAAGAGGGCAGGGATTCTGTTTTCTTCACTGCTAAAACCCCAGGGCCTAGCACATAGAATATTTATGGAATGAATGGATACTCACACAGCTAAGCAAATGATAATTAGAAACTGATTAAAAAAAAAAAAAACCAAAACAACAACAAAAAATACTTCTCTACACAGGTCCACGAGAGGGGGGTTGAGGCAGGGAATAGGAAAAAGAAAAAACAAAAAACTGATTTCAGGACTTCTGATCTAAGCCTAGTACTTCTCTTCTTTTCATTGATTATATATGCATATTTCAAAGGTCAAGATATCTGATTAATATTATGTATTTTATCACATGTATGTATTCCTTAAATGGCTTTCAATAGTTTTCATGGTTCATAAATATCCTGGGTATAAAAAGATAGCTAAATTCATGCATCGTAAGCTCATTAATACTCTTCCTTACCATCCCCATTTTTAAAGATGATCTCATTGTTCTGAAACAGTAACTCTGACATGATGTCTGGGTTCTCCCAATTCAACCACAGTGGCCTTTTTGCAGAGGACATAATTCGACACTCTTCAAGCCTTTAAAATATTTAAAAACTTTATTAGGCACCTTTGCTTTATTATTCCTTTACCCTCAAATTTATTTTAAAATATAAATACCATACAGCTTTTTGAAGTGTTATAAAGATTTAAAACTTTCTCAATTTTTATTTAGGAATCCATTTCTAAGGAGTATAAAAAAATACTAAGTTTTAGAAGTTATATAATTGCATATGAATTTCCAACAAATATATGGAGATATACCATTAGTTTTACAGATATTACATTTCCATTTCTTATCCTATGATAACAGAAATTCTGGCCATAGAAGGTTTTAAATTCTATTATTTAAGTAGTAAAAACTCATTCTGAATAAAGGCAGTACTGAACTTAAGATAATTTACTACTCTTATTTTGAGGGTAGGAGAATGACAGCGAGAAGCATAGATTATTGAACATTCTAATTATAATAGACATTTTGACTTTTCTCAAGATTTTATCCAGAAAAGGTATTTATTTAAATATATCAATGAAACCCCCAAGAAAGTACCTGAGATTTCCTAGTTGATGAGCAGGGTTTAGAGGAGATAGAAAGCCCTGCAGAGCATCCATGAAATCTGGTCGCCTCATTTGCTCAACTAAAAACTTCATCTGTACCTGATTTAAAAAAAGGATAGTAACAGTAAGAAACTGACTTAATAAAAGGTAAAACTAACTGCTAATCTCTTTTATACATGAGAACCTCAGTACTGTACAGTCTCTGAATCTACATCCTAGACTGGCTGCCTTCTAATTAAGAGGGTTTCTATAACAACAGAGCAGCAACACTCAAGAGACAGAAGCAAGACTGGCAGCACTGTGTACCCCTTCCTGTAAGAAGATGAAATCTACTTGGTGATAGTGGCAATGCTTTTGGCTGTAGAGCAGGGCTAGTCAATTATGGCCGGCAGGTCAGCTGCCAGTTTTTGTAAGTTAAGTTGTATTAGAATACAGCTATACCCATTCATTACATATTGGCTACTTTTACGAGAATAGCAAGAGTTGAATAGTTAAGACAGAGACCACATGGGCCTGCAAAGTCTAAAACAGTTACTATCTGGCCCTTTAAGAAAATTTGCTGATCTGTGTTCTCGAGGAAAAACTAAGGAGACCATGTTGTATTCGCTTAATAACCTTACTTTTAGGCTTTTAAGAAAACACAGCATTCATACTCTCATTGTTAGGTAAAAGTGGTCTAGTGAGGCTAAAAGAAATTGTTGGGAAAAGGACTTATAAAAACATTTGTTACATGGAGTCTCATATTATAATCAGGTTTTAGTATGTGGCTACAAAACAATATCTCTTTTTAATCAATTCAAATCAGAGCCCAGACTGCTGAATTATCACGCAATAGCTGGGATTTTATTTTAGGAAACCTTCACCTTTTGAAAATATAAAATGTGAGTAGGGGGAAAAAGTGGTTAGGAGCCAGGAATTAATAATAAATTAATTTTCATGCTGGAATTTAAATAATAAGGTTTATTTTTCTTCTTGTTATATATAAATGGTTAGAAAATCTAGTCATCACTGACTAGATAGCTCTTGTTCATGTAAAGGCATTTCTATCACTGACAACTCTAATAGCACAGTGCTTCATGTATTTTATCACTCATTGTTAGGACAAAACACAAAGCCACTCAAAGTAACTGCTCTTGTTTCTATGACTGCAATCTTGGCTCCCTATCAAAATCTCATTTAAGCCAATAATGATCTGAGTAATGAATTTCATGTTCCTAATTAATCCACTGTATCATAGCCAATTTGTGACATAAAAACTCCAGCTTAGAGGAAATGCCTATACAGATGGTCTCCAACTTAACGATTTTTCAACTTTGTGATGGTGTGAAAGCAACATGCATTCAGTAGAAATTATACCTCAAATTTTGAACTTTTATCTCTTCCTACATGCATTCAGTAGAAACTATATGTCAAATTTTGAACTTTTATCTCTTCCTACGCTAGTGATATGCAACACAGTATTTTCTTGAGATGCTGGGTAGCAGCAGCCAGCCGCAGCTCCCGGTCAGCCATGCAGTCATGAGGGTAATTGACCAATACTCTACAGTGTACTGTGTGGCCAGCATATTTTGGATACTGTGTTTTGTGTTTTCGCATCCCAACACATCTACAAAATGCCCATTTTTGCCTTTAAGATATTTTCAACTTATGATGTGTTTATCAGGATATAACCCTATTATAAGTCGAGGGACATCTGTATTTACAAATGTATCTAAAATTTAGTTTCTTTCTTCTTAGCTCAGTTACAATATATAAATACAATAAATTTTGTTCTTCCAAGGCAATCTAGTCCCTTCTTGCCCACAAATTCCAGTATCAGAAAGAGTACAATTATTTTCTAACATCCTATATTTGAATTTATATATCACACTTCAATAAAATCAACTCATACACTGTATGACATTTACATTAATACAGTAACTTTCTTTTAAATTTTTTTTTTCCTTCAAGTACTAGTAATGAAGATGTTGGAAAAATTCATTCAGTACTGCTAACTTACATTCTCTGTCCTTTGGGGACTCACTAATAAACGATTTTTTTTTGTTTTCATTTCACTAGAGGTGAGGAATGAGCTTCCTTTTAAGTGTAAGAGGTGGTGAATTTAGGATGTGGTGGATTGGATTGAATAAAGATTAGGGTGTAGGAAAAGGTCATAAAAAAGTTTACATTGGGCTAGACACAGTGGCTCATGCCTGTAATTCCAGCACTTTGGGAGGCCGAGGTGGGCGGACTGCTTGAGTCCAGGAGTTGGAGACCAGCCTGGGCAACAAGGCGAAACGCTGTCTCTACTAAAAATAAAAAAATTAGCTGGGAGTGGTGGCATGCTCCTATAGTCCCAGCTACTCGGGAGTCTGAGGTGGTAGGATGGCCTGAACCCAGGAGGTCAAGGCTGCAGTGAGCCGAAATTGCACCACTGCATTCCAGGCTGGGCAAAAGAGCCAGACTCTGTCTCAAAAAAAAAAAAGTTTACGTTATATTTCCTACTCTTAGTTATACTAAGCTAGACTGCAGATGACTAGAGTGTGTGATATATTTACTGAGTGACTCGAAATCCATTTTAAACTTGGAAATGTAAAAACTAACTTCTTTCCACTCATTTTCAGGGTCATTACTGAGAGACAATAAATGACAGAATAAGGAAATAATCACTGTAAATACTTAGGGACCTGAATAAGAGAAAGGAAGGGAAAGTAAAGGGATCTAACATTTATTGGGCACTTTCTATGTTCCAAGGATTGTGAAAGGTTCTTTGCATAACTCATGTAATTTAATTCTCACAATGGCCTTACGAAGCAGGTACTATTCCCATTTTACAGACAAAGAAAATGAGTCTTGAGAGCCTACATAATGTGTCTAACACTACACAGCTGAAAGGCAGTGGAACTTGGTTCCAAATCCTAATATGCTTGATTCCAAGGACCATGATCTGTATATACACTGAGCTTCTAAACAACTCTGCCCCATTGCAATGAAAAGAGTCTCAAACACAAACTAGAGTACACACCTTTTGTGTTTCATCCTTTTTCTCCTGTTTGAGAATGTCAGTTAAGTTAATGAGCTTTTCCATTGCCTCGACTTGCCTATTCAGGTGCTTCAAATACATCCCACATGCACGACAATAGGACTCCAAAAGCAGGCCAAACCTCTGGCTAACTGTTTTATTGTGCATCTCAGATCTAAAAGAATCATGCAAAATTAAAAATATATATATAATAGTCTTAACTGAGTATACAAATAATATTTGCTGAACAATTTAAACACTCATTTTCGAAATCCAATAAATGTTGCAATCACACTAATAACAAAATTATTCAAAACCTGTAATTTAGAAGCAAAACCAGTATGAGTTTCAGGTAGTTCCTGAATATGTGATTAAATAAACATCTAGTTTTTAGATTTATTTCAACTAGTTTTCATTTACTAATCTCAGTACAAGATATAAAAACATGAAAAAAGGAAATTGAGTACAAAAATAATCAAATGAAGAGGGAGGGAACAAAGCGCTCAATGAATGCTATTTGATTCTTCTGACACACGCCTATGCTTCTTGTTTTCAACTTAACTTCTGGGTTCCATTTTTAAATTTTAACACTTAAAAAATCATATTAGATATAAATCTTTCTAAATTTATGCAAAATTATATGGTTTATGATCTGTAACTTTTGAGTACTAGATATATCACATTCTACAAAATATTTTTTATTCTTAATTAGCTTGTTTTTCAATAAGAACCATAGGAGTTTGACATTATTTTTCTGAATTTCAAGGTAAAACATTTTTTTCTTTTTTTTGGGATATTTTAATCCACACACGCAGTGAAACCTACAGCAATACTCATCTGGACCTAGAAAATTTTACTTAAGTAGAACAAAAATCTTTAAAAATATTTCAGCTCTCATTCATGACTAAAATTTAGTTTTGAATTTATTACTTTTTAAATTTCAAAGAGCAAAAGTTGAGAAGCTCATCACTGGTACAAAATACTTTTAGTATGGAAAACTCTTCCAGCCAAACATAAACAAAAGTATACAAGTAATACATATTTGTAAGTCTATTAAGAAAGCAAGTAATATGTACCTTAAGAATTTAATGGGAAAATAATTAGACTTACTTTAAATGCCAAAAGAAAAAGTGCCCAATCCTTTGATTAGTCAATGCTTTCTTCAGTAAAAATCTCACAAGCAAGTTATCCAAATATTGTTCATATTTTAGGACCTAGGTGTTTCAATAACAAAAAATCAGGGTCAGTTTCTGCATGGCTGAGCTAAAGAAAATTTTTTCAGAAAGAAAGTGGCTATTACTGGTCATAAATTTTTTTTTTCTAAAGCATAAAACTAGTTAGTGCAGGTTTTTAAAAAGGAAGTTGTATGGATCTAGAATAAATTACTATTTTAATTAAACATTATTTACTATTTTACATTATTTTACCTGTACTAGCTGAATTAAATACTGAGAAAGTTTGTCATCTGTTAAATATTTTTCCAAGCACCGAACAGCAAAACCTCGAACCATAGGATCTGGGTAATTACAGTCCAGAAGTTCCATAGCCTGTTCAGGTTTGATTGGAGGCCAGTCTTTTACCAAGCAATACATCTGTATATGAGAAAGACAATAAATCATATTTAAAGGGGAAAGACAGTTGTGAATGAGCCATCTAAAACACTGCCTTAACTTCTGATTTTAAAATTAGTTTAGATAAATAACCTCCTTAGAATTTACAGTTCTAATTAGTTTTATCTGTGGAAATAATGTTAAGGGTATTTTTTCTACACTATATTACTATTATTAGTCTATTTCATTTCTTTTATTTATGCAGACTTTCTGAGAGAAAACAATTTTAAGTGACATACCAATTTGTACAACAGTTATCTAGTATTCTCAAACATACATTTACCTGGGCTACTTCATCTCTAGAATTCCATTTAACAGACAGAAGCAATTTGGGTAGAATTTCGGGGATAGTTACACAATAGTGTCTGTGTGGGAGAAACAAAATAAAAATAAACACTCTTGCATGCTATTCAAAAGGTTTACATGTCTAACTTCTCAATATGCAATCTGTAAGAAGTCCCAAACTTCTTACATTACTAGCCTTTTTAAAATTCAAAGGACATCAGTGCTTAACACTACAGTTGGAAATATATTTACATACATACTTAGGCACAGTTATAATGGCAAAGAACACAAAAGGAAAATGCAAATGGATTATAAAGTACTTAAATTTAGTTAATAGTTAAGAAAAATTATGAATATATGTTATACCACTCTTCATATAGTTCATATTTTTCATCTACTTATGCAATATGAATGAATCATAGAGTCACCACTTCTACTATGATTACTGGACAAAATTTATGTCTTAATGGACTTTCTGCAGAAATGCACTGCAACTGGTTTATTTAAGTATACCAGTATCACCAACAGCAGGGTAGTTTCTTCATAAATGAAAATAAGGCATTATACTATTTGAAGAAACATAAGAAAAAAGAAAAATGAAAGGGAAACCCTAAAAATTATAATATCTAGACCAACTAAATCATATCTAAATTGACCTAAAACTACTATTTTAACAATCCTAAAGAAAGTCGTATCAGGAATTCAGAGTAAGAAAAAGCATTTAATGTGCCAACTACCAATGTAGTATGATTTTCTACAAGTATCAATTTACAGCCATTGTTTTTAAAAAGGCAATGTTTATAGTTTAAAAATCATGTAAATTCTACTTTATTTATTCTAATAGGTATGGTAAAAATATACCGAGATCAGCAAAGTCAGTTATTTTTTCTGCAATAAAGAAAAAGAAACAGAGAATCTCCATTTCAGCACTTACCTGTGGCTCCACAGAAAATCTTTCTCCTGCTCAGTGATTTCAGAGAGAGGATCTCGTGTAGAAATTGCTTTGAGCTGTTCTTTGTCATTTTCCCTTAATTCATTGTCTCTAGCTAGCCTGTTACTCTGTAAAATAAAATTATATCTTATGTAGTTTTTTTTTGTCATATTTTCCCCCTCTGGATTCACGGATGATTTACAAAAAAAGCAAATAAATTTTCAATAAACTTTACATCGCTAATTAACTGTTGTAAAATAATTTATTCTCATTGCAAGACTTTATTTTCAGAGACAGGAAAGAGCCAATCCAAGATATAATATTTGTGGAACAAATCCAGTAATTTATTTGGTTAATATTACACCAATCACAGAATAGTAACTGCTGAAGTTAGCCAACAACAAGACCAGATTAGGATACTAGAGGATGGTAGTGAACAATTTACTTTTCCTCCTGACGAGGATCTTGTTAACTTATCTGTGAATGTTTTTGATATAAGAGACTAAGAAACACTAAAATAATAAAAATGTAAACTCTTTCATGTCCTTTGCCTAAACAAATCCTTATGATCACTGCAAGGCTTTCAAATTTAAAAAGTAGAAATCAGTAAGAAAAAAAGAATGAAAAACACCCCCATTAAAACACTGTATCCTGAATATTAGAAAATTAAAAATAATTTTTTTTGTATAATTCCAAGCAATGTATATTCCCTGCAAATATAGATATATTAACTGTGTAATGAACAATGAGTACATATTAATGTATTATGCAAAACAAATATAAACCCCTTAGGATGGGTTACATATATTTCTAAGTAGCTAAAAATGAAAGCAGACACCCATGCCACCTGGTTTGTATGTGTTTATATGCTGTTAACTTATTCAGCAGGATGAAGAAATATTACTGGCACATATTTGTTCAAGTATTTATTAAATATGTACTATGTACCTTGTTTTGTTCTTGCTGTTGGGATTACAAAATAGTAAAAGACTCTGCACTTACAGAGCCTCAGTTATAGTGGGAAATCAAATAAATAAAAATATTGGAAAATTGATATAAGGTACTCTGGATGATGTAACAGAGAATGATTGAGAACACAGTATTTGTGATTCAAGTAACAAGAAGGAACCTTTATCCACACTACTTAGGGAAAGACTATTGCAGATGGAGAAAACACTGAAAGCCTTCCTCCCACCCCAGAAATAACTAGTTTGGTGTGAAGGAAGAAAGCCAGTGAGCCTGATGGGCAATAGACAAGGGAGAGAAGAAATGTAAGCTGAATTCAGACCACATAAAATTTGCAGGCCAGTGTATAAAGTTGGGATTTTATTTTTATTGATAGCTATTTAAAGAATGAATACCTTGATTTGATTTGTACTTCATAAAGATTATTATGGCTTCTCTGTGAAAGGAGGGAGACCAGTTAGGAGGTTATTGCAATAGTCCAGAAAAGAGAGAATACATACTCAATCCTCGATTTACCAGGAAAAGAAGTTGCTACTGTTTATTTACTTATTTTTATTTGTTTACATTTTAAATGTAAAATAACTTAAAGAATAAAGTGATGGGGAAAACAATTTCATTAGACATTTTAATAAGAATTTAAATATTATAAAACCAAATTCTTATCTACATTTTTCTGGTTTTGAAGATAAATATATCATTGTCAAACTAGAAACTACATTGTCAAAATGCAATATTTTTGAAAACTCTTGACGGCTCATAACTGTTGAAGGAAGGGCCATCTTTTTTCCTCTGTAACTGCAAAACATTACTACTCTATAAATACCAATCAGAATGAGTCGCTCAAGGAGTTATTTTATTTCTACATCATCTTTTTCCTTCTAGTCACATTTGTAGACACAGCTACTTTCAGCATTTGTCCATTTAAACAGTGTATCAGGTAAATTGTTAAAGTAGATTTAGAGGTTCAAGAAAATTAAAAAAAATTTTTGGTGCATATAGGAAAAGATGAAAAGAATATTGTAAAACATGAGGCTGTTCAGGTTCTTGTCACAAAATACTGTGTGATGAAGTCATTCTGGTGGAATGACTAACTGAATGTGAATACAAATTTCCTTTTTGTCTTTAGAAATACTACCAAATTTCCTTTTTGTTGTTAGAAATATATTCTTTACTCATCATTATCTTGAGTTTGAGAAGACTTAAGATAACTAAGAGACAGTTTAGGTACTGTCATCTGACATTTCATTTATATAATAAACTTCAGCATGATTAGCATTTAGAGTAGTGGTTATCAACTAGGGTGATTTTATGTCCTCCTGACCTCCCAGGAACCTTGGCTAATGTCTGGAGACATTTTTGATGGCCATAACTTAGCAGGATGGCACTACTGGCCTGCAGTAGGGTAGAGGACAGGGATGCTACATCCTGGATTGCACACACAGAACGGCTCCTACAACAAAGAATTATTTGGTGCAAAATGTCAATAGTGCTGAGGTTGGGAAACTGCTCTAGGCTGCTACTATCTATCTGCATTCATATTACGATTTCTCTAATGCTTGTGAAATATCTTCCTCGATCAGTTTTCATCTGTCATCATTCTGGGTGAAAAGTGAAAAATTCTGATTCTCAAGTGTCCAATGAAAGCCTAAAAGAAACCAACCAACTAAACAAAAAAATTACAAAGACAGTGTCTGCAGATTTCTTCTATGCTTCTGGAAAGATGATGCAAGACACTGGGCAATGCAATAAGAAAACTGAAGGATGATGTAACGTGATGATTTACTTCACTATTTTATCATCCTTCTAGGCTATTCTATCCTTCTTTTATATTTTCATATTATTTTAGTCTTTTTTTAGCATAGTTGGAAACAATGAATATGGATAAAATAATTTCTAGAATGATGAAATAGTAAAATATTTAAGATACAGAAAAACTAAGATCCCATGTCGTATCTTAGATTCACAAGTTTCCAATAGATACAAATTGTAACTGAAAAATAGAAGTTTTATTCTACTATAAAATAAGCAGATTTCTTTTCTTTGAAATAAAAGTTCTTTTAAGAAAGAATAGTCATCAAATATCAATCCTTACAAAGAGTTAGAATTGTTCAAAAAATAAAGTCATATATTTTAAATTATATATGCAGAAAAGATAATTCATTTTCCCAAAAGTAGTGGTAAACGCCTTACTGAGAACACAGCTATGAATCAATAAATCAGGATTCCTAAGTGCAATATACCAGGTCTTGGTGCTGCTGTTACTGTTAATGGGATACATGTGTTTTGGACTTCTTGGCCCAAAATTAATTGGCTGGTTTATCTATAGCCAACAAGGCCAAAGAAAAAGTAATACATTTGGAAACACCAATGAACACAAACATCTTCTCTTGGCATTGACACCTTTGCCCTTGAGAAATCAGGGAGAGTTAATGGTTCCTGAACCTAGTTATACTGTGGTTCCAAAGCTATGGCCAAGATTAGACAACCAGATCAATATTTAAATTCCACCTTATATACACTCTTTCCTGGGGAACCTGGGATAACGTGGTGAAGACCTGCTGTTTTCTCTGCTTCCAAGCTTAACTAACAATGTATTTATGCAGGCGTACCCTGTATTATTGTGCTTTGCTTTACTATACCTCACAGATATTGCATTTCCAACAAACTGAAGGTTTGTGGTGGTATCCCTACATAAAGCAAGTCTCCTGGCACTGTTTTTCCAAATGCATGTATTCATTTTTTATCTCTGTGTCACATTTTGGTAATTCTTATAATATTTTAAACTTTTCATTATTATTATACATTATGATGATCTGTGATCAAAGATCATTGATGCTACTGGGGGGCACTATGAGCCAATTAAGATGGTGAACTTATTCGATTAAGTGTTGTATGTTCCGACTTCTTCACCAACCAACCCTTGCTCATCTTTCCCCCTCCTCTCAGGACTCTCTATTCCCTGAGACACAACAATATTGAAATTTGGCCAATTAATAACCCTACAATGGCCTCTAAGTATTCAAGTGAAAGGAAGAGTGCCGTGTCTCTTGCTTCATTCACATCAAAAGCTAGAAATGATAAAGCTTTGTGAGAAATGCATGTCAAAAGCCATACAGGCCAAAGGCTAGGCCTCTGGTGCCAAACAGCCAAGTTGTGAATGCAAAGGAAAAGTTCCTGAAGGAAACTAAAAGTATTACTTCAGTGAATGAAGTATAAGAAAACAAAACAGCCTTAATGCTGAAATAGAGAAAGTTTTAGTGGTCTAGATAGAAGATCAAACCAGCCACAACTTTTCCTTAAGTCAAAGCCTAATCCAGAGCAAGGCCGTTAACTCTTTTCAATTCTATGAATATTGAGAGAGACAAAGACGCTGCAGAGGAGAAGTTTGAAGCTAGCAGAGGTTGGTTTAAGAGGTTTAAAAAAGAAGCTGTGAAGCAGCAAGTGCTGATGGAGAAGCTGCTGCAAGTTCTCCAGAAGATCTAGCCAAGATAACTGATGAAGGTGGCTACACTAAGCAATAGATTTTCAATGTAAACAAAAGAGTCTTATAATGGAAGAAGATGCCATTTAGGACTTTCACAGCTAGAGAACAGAAGTTAATGCCTGGCTTCAAAGCTTCGGGCTGACTCTCTTGTTAGGAGCTAATACAGCTGGTTAACTGCAATGGCAGGTTTTGAGAGGACTGACTCCAAATCTGAAAGAAGTTCTATTGTGGGTAAAATGCTATCAAATAGCATCACATGCTGCAGAGAAATCTTTCATGAAAGGAAGGGTCAATCAATGTGGCAAACTTCATTGTCGTCTTAAAGAAATTGCTGTAGCCAGTCTAATGTTACTTCAGCAACCACCAGCTTGATGAGTCAGCAGTCATCAACACTGAGGCAAGACCCTCCACCAGCAAAAAGATTACAACTTGCTGAAGGCTTGGATGATCATCAGCATTTTTTAGCAGTATTTTTAAAGTATGTACATTGTTGTGTTAGACATAAAGCTATCACACACTTTACAGATGACAGTATAATGTGAACAGAACTTTTATATGCACTGGGAAACCAAAACATTTGTGACTCTTTTGTGATTTTTGCTTTAGTACAGTGGTCTAGAATCAAACTCACAATACCTCAGAGGTATAGCTGTACTTCAGTCTCAACTTCAAGGTGACTATCTCAGAGAGGTCTTTCCTGAAATATATATATATATATTTGCTTTTCCCCACAAATCCTCAGTTAGTTATTCTTAGCTCACTATTGTTTTTCCTTCCTGGCACTTAACATGATTTATACAGCTGACCCTTGGACAATATAGGGGATAGGGGCACTGATCTCCTGTACAATTGAAAATCCATGTATAAATTTTGACTCCCCAAAAACTTAACTACAAATGCCTACTGTAGACTGGAAGTCTTAACAGAAACATAAACAGTTGATTAACACTTATTTGGTACATATGTACTATACACTATATTCTTGGAATAGAAAGTGAAAAGAAAACGTCATTAAGAAAATCATAAGGAAGAGAAAATTCATTTATAGTACTATACTGTGTTTACTGATACTGTACATTGATGCTGTCTTTTGGCCGGGCATAATGGCCCACACCTGTAATCCTAGCACTTTGGGAGGTAGCGGAGAGAGGATCACTTGAGCTCAGGAGTTCGAGACCAGCCCAGGCAACATAGTGAGACCCCATCTCTCTCTCCTGTTTTTTGTTTTTTGAGATGGAGTCTCACTCTGTTGCCCAGGCTGGAATGCAGTGGCGCAATCTCGGTTCACTGCAACATTTGCCTCCCGGGTTCAAGCGATTCTCCTGCCTCAGCCTCCCAAGTAGGTAACAGGCATATGCCACAACGCCTAGCTAATTTTTGTATTTTTAGTAGAGATGGGGTTTCACCATATTGGCCAGGCTGGTCTCGAACTCCTGACCTCGTGATCCACCTGCCTCGGCCTCCAAAAATGCTAGGATTACAGGCATGAGCCACTTACCCAACCTCTTACTAAAAAAAAAAAGTTTGGCTGGGTGCGGTGGCTCACGCCTGTAATCCCAGCACTTTGGGAGGCTGAGGTGGGTGGATCACCTGAGGTTAGGAGTTCGAGACCAGCCTGACCAGCATGGAGACACCCCATCCCTACTAAAAATACAAAAATTAGCTGGGCATGGTGGCGCATGCCTATAATCCCAGCTACTCAGGAGGCTGAGGCAGGAGAATTGCTTGAACCCTGGAGGCGGAGGTTGCAGTGAGCCAAGATCGCTCCACTGCACTCTAGCCTGAGCAATAAGAGCAAAACTCCATCTCAAAAAAACAAAAACAAACAAACAAAAGTGTATGTTGTCTGTTTACAAGATGAGTTGTCTGTCTGAAATAAGGCCAACTGCAACTGCAGACCTCAATATATGGTACACATCAAGCAATTCAACTTTTTGCCTGTAATCTCATGACTTTTCTCTGCTTCTTGAGAGCACCTCCAGCATCACTAGAGGCTCTCCTCACAGGCTTCACAGTGTTATTCAGTGTTCACAGTATTGCACTAACCATGACGAAAAATATGCAAGAACTGAGAGAGATCACTTTTTACTGCAATAAACAATTTACTGAAGTGATGAAGTGCTCATGTAGAGATGATCAGCATTACACAGCATTTCTGTTTGTTTGTTTTGTTTTGTTTTTTCAGACAGAGTCTTGCTCTGTCGCCCAGGCTGGAATGCAATGGCGTGATCTCGGCTCAATGCAACCTCTGCCTCCCGGGTTCAAGCGATTCTCCTAACTTAGCCTCCCAAGTAGCTGGGATTCCAGACACATGCCACCACACCTGGCTTTTTGTATTTTTAGTAGAGACGGGATTTCACCATGTTGGCCAGGCTGATCTCGAACTCCTGACCTCAGGTGATTCACCTGCCTCGGTCTCCCAAAGTGGTGGGATTATAGGCGTGAGCCACTGCGCCCAGCCTACATAGCATTTTAAGTGTATATCTGCAACGCTTGAGCTTACTACAATAGAAACAGGAGGTGGCTATGAAATTATTACAGTAGTACAGTATGTACTACAGTTAATTTTATGCAGATACAATTTAATATTGCATCTTTATGTATTCTGCATTTCTCTTGACTATGAGTAGTACCATGTATGGTCTGTGTTTGTGTGTGTATGTTTTGATAAATTTTAACTTTTTATAATAGATTTGTGTATATTTTATGGTCGTAAATGATAAAATAGACTTGTATCTACATATATTTTATGGATTCATGACATACCTAACTTCAGTTTTTTTTTTAATACTTCTAGGCTATGTAGTTTGTCTCCAAGTATTTTCAAATTGTCACAAATCTCCAAAAAATTTTCCAATGTATTTATTGAAAAAAATCCACATATAAGTAGATCAGTGTAGTTCAAATCCACGTTGTTCAAGGGTCAACCGTAATCTTATATTTCTGCTTTTATCTGCTTAATATCTATTTTCACCATTAGAGTGCATACTCAGTGAAAGTCTGTTTAGTTCATGACTTTATTACCTAGTGCCTTTCCCAGTGCTTTACACAGAGTTGGCACTCAATAAATGTTCGTTAAATGAATGAAGGCTTTAAAAAAGCAGAGTTGCAGTAAAATATTAGCATACAGAGAACTTAATTATATTGCAGTATTGGTCCTAGAGCTCACAGTATCTATGCCAGTAAAATACATGGATCCTTTTCCATAAAGAAAGTATGTACCTAAATCCACAGATTATGACTGACACTTAATAAACTCAGTGATTTGCCTTACCAGTCCTGCGTGGGAATAGCTAAATCCTGCTTCTCGGGACACAGACCAATTGGCATGCTCTTCAATCACTGACATATCTGGGAACTTTACCACACTGCTGAACCAGTCAAACTCCAACTCTAAGCATGGAGTTTCCTAAGAGATGGAAGAAAAGCTATTATATATACATAAGAGAGAAGGCTTGACTGCCACTATAGTCAATATAAATTAGACTGTCATCTAATTTATGACAATAAAATCCTTACTTTATTTGGATTTGATCCAGTAACACCAATAGGGTTCAGCAAATCTTCTAATCCATGAGGTACTGGCCAAAGATTCAAAGCCATTTTTCCAGATACTAGAGTGTCTGTGTAATCAAACAAGTTTATATTTCCCCATGCCAATGGACAGTGTTCCTTAAAAAACAAAGAAAAATACTCACTAGTCTAAATTATAAAACACATTTCAAAACACTTTTCTTCGCCAGAAAGGAAAATTCAGCAATCATCTCTATAATAATGGGAATATAATATCTAAAAAAAAAAGTTGATTTTTCAAAGCTTAAGCCCGTTCTTTCCTTTTTCCCCATTTGAAATTACATGTATTTTAATTATAAACAGAAAATATGAACCAAAGCAAGCATGAGATATTTGCATACAATGCCTGTTATATAGTCACTTTGCATTTTTAAAAATGGTATCAATAAGAACTCAAAACATATTCATCATAAATAAATTCCTGAAGCTCTCCCAAGGTATTCTTCTATATTTGTTAAAAATTTAAAAATAGGTTTGATTTATTAATATTTTCTTAAATAAAAAATAACATCCATTTTGTCAAAAAATTCAATCAGTGGTATAATCAGGAGTTTTTAAAGGTAAACATAATTCATGGGAAGGGGAACATCACACACTGGGACCTGTCGTGGTTGAGGGGAGCGGGGAGGGATAGCATTAGGAGATATACCTAATGTAAATGACAAGTTAATGGGTGCAGCACACCAACATGGCACATGTATACATATGTAACAAACCTGCACGTTGTACACATGTACCCTAGAAACTAAAGTATAATAAAAAAAAGAAAAAAAAAGATTTACTTTATTTATACATGTTTTATTTGTCAAATAAACATCTATCTTTACCTAAAAAAATAAATAAATAAAAAAAGATAAAGGTAAACATAATTGTTCCTTTTGAAATACTTTACCTCTTTAGCACCCTTTCGGCCTTTAACAGAGCAAATGGAAAGGCAAAGTCGAGCAGCACGAGGAAGGTCAGGAATGTATATATCATAATTCAGCCATTCATTCCACCTATGTAAAATTTTAAAGAAAAAATAATGTATCAAAAAAAGTCTTCATCCAAAGTATATAAATGACTCCTACAAATCACCAAGAAAAAGATCAACCAAACGACAAACAGGCAAGAGACTGTTTGGAAAGGCACTTTATACGATCATATTCAAATAGTTAAACACGAAAAGGGAGTCATTATTAGTCATACAGAAAATGAAAATGAAAATCTTATGGAGATATCACTATACATAAGAATGGCTAAACTATAAAGACTGATGATGCCAAGGGGTGGTAAAGTCATGCAGTAATAGGAAATTTCATACACTAAAGAGTATGGGGGTATAATTTGTTACAACCAATTTGGAAAGCATAATCAAATAAAAGTGAGCATATGTATTCCCTGTGACCCAGCTCCAATTCTAGGAATAAAACCACAGAAATGTGTGCATTTGTTAAAAGCAGAAGACATGGGTATTTATTTACTTTGTGACTGAACTATACAACTATGGTTTGTATACTTTTATGCATGTGTGCTATATACGTCACTAAAAAACTTATTTATATTTATAATATATACATAATATAAATACATATTATGAATATATATTATTTATATATATGTAATTTTGCTCATAAAAGTCGAATAGAAAAGGAAAACTAAACAAGGTAAAATGAGATTTCCTATTATGATTATATTTAGTTACTTTCATACATAATATAGTTTTATCCAAAGGAATCCACTAATCTAAATAAATCAGTAGGTAAATAAAGTGATGGATACATAAAGTATTTGAATTGAAGAATAATTATTTTATAAAAGGTAATAAAACTTCGCATTCATAAGGGAAGAATAAAACACTGCTACAAAAAGTGAACAAGATAAAAAAATTATTCAAATTTTAATGACAAATTTCCTCAATTTACTGGGTGCTACATGTGAAATTATGTCTGTCTTTGGTGAACATATTTGTAAAGAACCACATACAATAAACAGTTTTGTATTTTAAAATAACATTACAATAACGGATAGAGTATGGGCTCAGAAATCAGACTGGAGTAGAATCTTATTTCCCCTTTTTCACTAACTGTGTGACCCTTGCTTTGTCTTTTGCCTCCTCTATGAAATGGGACTAATAATAGTACCTACCTTCATAAGGCTGATAACTATCTCATAAAATTAAATGAGATAACACAAGCAAAGGAATTAGAATAGCAACTGGCCCATGATAGAAGCTCATATGTTAGACAGTAACTTTAAAAACTTTTCAAATGTCTTCTTTATCATTCTGGTCTAATCTTGATTATAAATAAAGTAATTCTTAATCAACAATAAAACAGTATAAAAATTCTATTTTTAATTAGCCAAACTACGTAATAAACTTCATCAGTGAAATAAGTTCCATTTATTCTAGTATTTTTGCTCAAGTATGGACAAAGATTATTTAAAATATGGTCTATTTATAGAAAGAAGACACATTTAAAATGGGGAAATTTGGCAAGAATTCTAAAGGTAAAAGAAACAACAAATGTTATTATTATTATTATTTTTTAGAGATAGGGTATTATGTGCCCAGGCTAAAGTGCAGTGGCTATTCACAGGCATGACACAGTGCATTACAGCTTCGAACTCCTGGGCTCAAGCGATCCTTGCCTCAGCCACCCTTAGCCTCCTGAGTATCTGGGATTTCAGATGCATACTACCATGCCCAGTAATAAATAGAATTGTAGAAACACATAGAGAAAAATGTTATGGGACTTAAGTCCACAATGATTTAAAAAAAATTAGGCCGGGTGCGGTGGTTCACACCGGTAATCCCAGCACTTTGGGAGGCCAAGGTGAGCGGATCACCTGAGGTCAGGAGTTCAAAACCAGCCTGGCCGATATGGTGAAGCCCCATGGGTACTAAAAATGCAAACATTAGCTGGGCATGGCGGTGGGTGCCTGTAATCCCAGCTACTCAGGAGGCTGAGGGAGAGGTTGCAGTGAGCTGAGTTTGTGCCATGCACTCCAGCCTGGGTGACAGAGCAAGACTCTGTCTTAAAAAAAAGAAAGAAAAAGTACCAGACTTTTTATTACTCCGAAATCTTTAGAAGTGCTCATAAATTAATAATAAGTGTTCTATACTCTTTCTAAGAGAGCTATGTCCTACCAATCTACTTGTTCAGCCCTATGCTAACAAAATAAAGCATGTTTCTCTTTTCTTCTAAAGTTCATCCATCCCACAACACACAAACACACACACATATACACACGCTCAATTAAGTTCTTTGTTTCTAGAAAATGGTTGTGTGTGTGTATATAGTCCAAATTGATTCTGATTTTGGGAGATACTCATAACATGAAGAAATCATAAAGCATCTAATTTATCTAGCATAAAGGAAGCAGATTTGAAACAAATAGTAAGAATTTTTAAAATCTACTTTTCTATCTTTTTAATAACTTCATATTCACTTATCTGATTTTTTTTGTCAGCACAGAAAAGTTTAAGAAGTTTACTTACATTTTCACACTACTACCATAAATACTTCACCTTTTAGACTACAGAATGCTTAAAGACAAATACAGACCCTTCTAAATAGCTATTTTACTAAAATTTCAACATTTTAATCATATATTATTAAACAAATTTATCTTTTACTTTTTTTTTTTGAGTCAGGGTATCACTTTGCCCCCCAGACTGGACTGCAGTAGTACGATCATGGCTCACTGCAGTCTCAACCTCCCTGGGCTCAGGTGATCCTCCCACCTCACCCTCCTGGGTAGCTGGGACTATAGTTACACACACCACGATCCCAGGCTAATTTTTTGTATTTTTGGTAGACTGTGTTTTACCATGTAGCCCAGGGTGGTCTCAGACTCCTGGGCTCAAATGATCCATCTGCCTTGGCCTCCCGAAGTGTTGGGACTATAGGCATGAGCCACCACGCCCAGCCTATCTTTTACTTTTATAAAGCTAGTTTAACTTTTGGTACGTGAAACAGCTAGCTAGGATAATTCTATCCAGTATTATTCTGGGGTCTTTGCTTGGGGCTTGTTGAACTCCTTGGATTGATAGGTTTATAGTTTTTACCAAATATGAAAAAATTCTGGCTATTGTTTTCTAAAATGTTGTTTTTCTTTTCCTCCTACAACCACCCCACTAATCAGTGTGAGGCATACGGTATGAGTGGGATATAAACTCTTGTTTTGGCAAGAATTTAAAAAGATCCTGGCCGGGCATGGTGGCTTATGCCTGTAATCCTAGCACTTTGGGAGGCCGAGGTGGGTGAATCACCTGAGGTCAGAAGTTCAAGACCAGCCCGGCCAACATGGTGAAACCACTCTCCACCGAAAATACAAAAAAATTAGCTGGGCGCAGTGGCACGTGCCTGTAGTCCCAGCTGCTCGGGAGACTGAGGTAAGAGAACTGCTGAAACTTGACTGTACTCCAGCCTGGGCCACAGAGTGAGGCTTCGACTCAAAAAAAAAAAAATCCTGAAGTTGTTTGTTGTCACAATCTCATTTCTGACCTGAATGATATGCTTTTTGACCTACAATGGTTTATGCAGGCTGAGGAACTATCTTCCTTCCCTGTGGCAGACAAGGCTACCATCTCTTTGAACTTTACGTAGGCTCTAGAAGGGTGGCAATCTTTAGCAACAAGACCAGAACTTTTTCTTGAATGTCTTAGAACTCAGTCTAACTTCATTATGAGATTTACTTCAGGAGGAGTCACTAGTTAGCTCTATTGTTATTTTATTATAAAGTCCAGTAACAATTTGAGTTATCTTGAAATATTACTGCTATTATATTCAGGGGTACTCTTATTCCAAAATGAATCTATAGAGAGAAGCAAAGAAATGCAGGATAGTGAGCTATTGGATTATACTACTTTTTATTTCTTCATCACATCCAGGCAGTAATAATTTAAAATCCTCCCCATAACTCCCTCTCCCCCTAATAAATTAATTTGCTCCCAAAGACCCTTTATTTGAATGTCATAAATATCTATTCTTGGGAGTGATTTGAAGGAAACTGCCTCGGGGTAGTTTGGTTATGGAGTTGTTTGCCAACTCTTACTTCTCCTTCATGTGAATGATGATGGAGACAGGAAAAGAATAAAATGCTAGGTTTTTAATCTAATGTGGGGAATCATTAGCATAAAATTGTAAGCATACTCTGCTCTCTCTTTGATACAATGAAAAGAGACAATCAGAAACTATTCTGATAAAACTTTAGACAGAATCAATAAAATAATCCTGTGACTGATACTCATTTGACAGAAAGTCTTGCTGGTCTATATATACATTTCTGGTTAATTTATTAAAATATAGCTTGTATAAAGCTAATGATGAAGTATAAAAAATATACTTTTTTTTTTTGAGATCAGATCTCACTAAGGCTGGAATGCAGTGGCACGATCATAGCTGACTGCAGCCTGGAACTCCCAGGCTCAAGCAATTCTCCTGTCTCAGCCTCCCTAATTCCCTAATGGCTGGGACTACAGGCACGTGCCATTGTGCCTAATTTTTTTTTTTTTTTGAGATGGAGTCTCGCTCTGTTGCCCAGGCTGGAGTGCAGTGGTGTGATCTCAGCTCACTGCAACCTCAGCCTCCCAGGTTCAAGAGATTCTCCTGCCTCAGTCTCCCGAGTAGATGGGATTACAGGCACCCACCACCCTCTGGCTAATTTTTTAAATTTTTGGTAGAGTTGGGGTTTCACCATCTTGGCCAGGCTGGTCTCAAACTCCTGACCTTATGATTCACCCGCCTCAGCATCCCAAAGTGCTAGGATTACAGGCGTGAGCCACCGTGCCTGGCCGGTGCCTAGCTAATTTTTAAGAAAAACTTGTTGTAGAGATGGGGTCTTGCTTTGTTGCCCAGGCTGGGCTAAAAAAAATACTACTTTTATTGATCACACTGCTAAACACTAATATAACCTTTGGAAATATAAGTCTATATACTTCCTCACCTGGGATTGGAACAAGGTACTCTTTGAGTGTTCACATTGTCACATAAGGGTTCTCCTCCATGGTAGATACCTGTTCGAACATAGATCTAAAAGAAAAAGGTATGTATTTACTAATGTATACACTCAACATACACATATGCACACACTAGATAGAATCAAATATAAAACCACGGAATTTTTGTTCAGATCTAGCTTGGGCTCTCCTTTTCTTCACATATATAATAAGTTAATACTGATGTAGAGTCTTCACCAAAATTAGTTGCTGCCTTCATCCACTAATAACAATGGAGACGTCAGACTACTAAAACATAAATATAGGTCCACAATCCCTTTAAGGCAGGTATGTAATTCAGAGCTTCCATATTTTAGAAAGCTAAATTAGTAAACGTACTTACTAAATACTAGTTCCTTAGCTGATGAAGCAGTACCTCATAAAGACATTAATATTTCTTTAATAAGATACATGAATATTTATACTAAGTGGGGTTAATAAAGATTATAAAAACCCTCACTTGGCCGGGCGCGGTGGCTCAAGCCTGTAATCCCAGCACTTTGGGAGGCCGAGACGGGCGGATCACGAGGTCAGGAGATCGAGACCATCCTGGCTAACACGGTGAAACCCCGTCTCTACTAAAAATACAAAAAACTAGCCGGGCGAGGTGGCGGGCGCCTGTAGTCCCAGCTACTCCGGAGGCTGAGGCAGGAGAATGGCGTAAACCCGGGAGGCGGAGCTTGCAGTGAGCTGAGATCCGGCCACTGCACTCCAGCCTGGGCTACAGAGCAAGACTCCGTCTCAAAAAAAAAAAAAAAAAAAACCCTCACTTAAGGTTGGCTCAGGTCTTTCTGCCAAATGAATTCTGTAAAACTTTTGATTTTAAGAACTAGAATTGTGAATATTAGAATTATTAACAAAGGACTGTGAGCTGTATAATAGCTAAGGTAGATGGAAGCTCAAGTAAAATTCATGATATATTTTTACATTCGGAGATTTGGGTGTTCTCCTAACCATCTGAAAACATACTACAGGTCAACAGATTACTGCACAGTTCAAGAAAAAGGTTATATAAAATAAATTCTATAAAATAATAAGCATTAGCATTTGACTTTACCTTATCAATGTCTCGAATATTTACATTCACGTAGGTTGCACAAAGAATTTTTATTCTGAGTGCACTATTTATAACCCAAAGGGATTTTGTAGATGTTTCTCCATTCATATATGGTGTAGCTGTGGAAATGCGTCTGGAATAAGATGGCATTGTAAAACAGTCCATTGGCAGTTGAGAATAAAGGCTTTCTTTAGCCATCAACATCAAATTGGGCATCCTCCCAAGCATTATACAGCTTCTTATATACTGTAAGAGATTAAGAGGGCAAGCCATTTCCTGTAAGATTTTTCATTTTAAAAGTAACATGTAAGAGTATTTGAGAATGTACATATTAATCTGCAAAGGCGATAAACATTATAGACCACATTTATTAGTAGTTGCTATAACATTTAAAATACTAACATTTAGGATTTAGGTTGAAGCACAAGATCAACCAAACACTTCTGAATATAAATTGCATAAAGAAAAAAATTAAGGTCAACTTTTGAAACTATAGTTCTACCCTTAACTGGAGGCCAAAAAAGGAATTAAAAACAAGGATCATGGGATACTCATTATGAAAACATTGTATTTGGTAACAGAAAAGCAGTATCACTTAGGACACCTCTGTCATTCAATCTATTAAGTCATATTGATGTCCCATCCAAAGGCTGCTGTTCACTTGCTTTTTTGTCCAAACGTACTGAGAAACATTAGTTTTGCTAAAATTAAAACAAAAAAAACACAAATAGTGGAGACCAGTAATATTATGGATAAATATTTACAAAAAATACTAAATACACTGGTCTGAATTTCGAAATGGTAGTTAGGATAGAGATTTTTAATATAAATGTTACTGTATACGCATTATTTTCCTACCCGTAAGCCCCACTAGACAATAAGCAACCTGAAGGCCAGGACCAAGTTTTATTTGGTATTGTAAATTAGTACTTGACATATGCTTGGCACAAACATAGTTGCTTCTTATAGGTATTTATTTAATAAATAGAAAAAGAGAGTAGGAAAGTACCAATAGAATATCTTAACAGTAGGTCATGGATTTTTTGAAATGTCTATTTCAATCCATTCCAGGGTCACTGGTTGGAGGGGATAAAAATCACGAAATAGGCTGGGCATAATGGCTCATGCCTATAATCCAAGCACTGTGGGAGGCCGAGGTGGGAGGACTGTTTGCGCCCAGAATTAGAGACCAACCTGGGCAATATAATGAGACTTTGTCTCTACAAAAAAAAAAAAAAAAAAAAGAAAAAAATTTGCTGGGCATGGTTGGTGGCACATGCATGTGGTCCCAGCCACTTAGGAGGCTGAGGTGAGAGGATTGCTTGAGCCTGGGAGGTTGATGCTGCAATGAGCCATGATCATACCACTGCATTCCAGTCTGAGAGGCAAAGCGAGACCCTGTCTCAAAAAACAAACAAACAACAACAACAACAACAACAAAACCCATGAAATAGCTATATTTGGGAGCTAGAGTAACTGCCAACATTTTCAGCCTCTCAAATGAATTAATCACAGAATTAAAAGAATAAACTTACAAATGGTATTTACTAATATTACTTATCAATAAGTATATTCTAAAAATACAGATACTTGGTTGGGCACGGTGGCTCATGCCTGTAATACCAGCACTTTGGGAGGCCAAAGCGGGTGCATCATGAGGTCAGGAGATCAAGACCATCCTAGATAACACGGTGCAAACCCTGTCTCTACTAAAAATACAAAAAATTAACCAGGTGTGGTGATGCGCGCCTGTAGTCCCAGCTACTCGGGAGGCTGAGGCAGGAGAACGGTGTGAACCTGGAAGGCGGAGATTGCAGTGAGCCAAGATCATGGCACTGCACTCCAGCCTGGGCGACAGAGCGAGACTCCATCCTCGCCTCAAAAAAAAAAAAAAAAAAAAGATACTCATCCTCAATGTGATTACTTTTTAAATTAAAAATTAGTATTTTGAAACTTGTTACTCACCTTATACTGACTCAGAGGATATTTTTCTAGGAAGTATTCATCACATCCACACACTTTTAAAATATACTTGCCCTGATATTCTAAAACACAGAGTTTTAGCTGTTCAGAGGATAGCAACATACTTCGAGTTTTTTTCCTGATTGCTTCAGCAATTACTTGTTCTGGTACACAGTCATGGTTGATTTTCAGAGTATACTTCTGCTTGTCATTATTTGGAGAAACTATTACCCAAATCACCACTATTATTTGCCCTATAACAGGAAAACATTATTAGATGCAATCACCATATCTCTTTCATTTTTCAAGGGAAAAATTTCAACAAGTGTGCACTATCATTACTTCATCCATATCAGAAATGCTTTTTAATCAGCCCAATTAAAACTAGGTAAGTATCAGTAGAAATAGAAAATGTTCATATCTGAGCGGGCTGCCAGACCATTCCCAACTCTCATGTTTTATGACAAGCACACAAAACTGTGACAAGTGGGTCACAAGTATCTGAGACCAAACTAATTTCCATTCTAAACTGTATGACATTACTGCATGGGTACTGCCCCTGTGAACAGTGATTCATGATGGTATCAAAGGTTCGACAGTGCCTAAGGTGAGTTTCTGGTAACCATGGGAAGTAAAGAAAGAACCAACGGAGGCTTAAAGATGTTGAATTAGAATGACAGAAAATGTGAGGGAGGAAAGGTAAGAAAATCAAGAGGGGAGAGGAAATGGATTGTCTAATTTTCTCCTTTTAAGATTAACTAAGCCAAGTGGCCAACAAAAAGAAAAGAGAAAGATGGAGAAAATGGGAAGACAAACTATGTAGAGAGGCTTGGGTGTTCACAGTAAATTTCTTTCAAGTTGTCTATATGTTGAAAATTTTTCACAAAAAATGCTGGGGAAAATGAAAAAAGCATTTCACTTAAAAATATATGCTAGAATAGAATTTTGAAAGATCTTATGTTGCATTAAACTACTTTGAAAAATATGGATAAAATAGTAATAAGATGTCTTAACTTAAGTCTACTGATAGAATTTGATATTTAATAGTGTGTGTGAGTTAACTCAAACTGATAATTTTACTTTGTTACCCTCAAAAATACAGACATTTATCTGATTCAATGACATGTATTTCGAAAACAATATAGTTTATATAGTTTCCTGTTCACTTAATTTAGAAACTGATACATTAAATGTCAAAAATCTACCTATATATTATCACTCATGATCAGAATTACTGCATTTAATATTTAGGAAAATTACTTATTTTTTTCTGGTGTATTTATGATATGTAACAACAAGAATGTATAAAGTTCTCCCAAAATTTCATGAAATGTTTCTATTTATACTTGTTTTTATTTATGAAAAGATAATCAGCTCTAATTCTGAATCCTAAAAAACAGTAAATTTCAAACTCATACTTCTTCCGCTTTATAGACAATTTACCAAGAAATCAGTATCATATTCATACAAAAATTCAACCAATAAATATTGATTGTACACAATTTGTACTTAGCACTCAACTATGTCTTGTCAGTATAAGCAGTCCCTGCCTTCAAGCAGCTTACTATCTAGCTGGAAAAAAAAAAAAAAAACAAAAAAGACTATACAAAGATTTAGGCACAGGTAGAAGACTGCACTATAGTAACGATTAGAGTAGATTAGTCATTTTCTTACCTTTATCTAATTTATTATATATGTGCTTTGGCAATTCTGGCGAAGATTCTACATTTGGAGGATAGACATACATTGCTCTACTATGAGGTGAATTGAGATCCCTAAGATCCACAGCTTCTTTACAAACATTCAGAATATTTCTTCGGAAGTCCTGTACTTCTGGATCTTTAACCATATCAAATTCACACACTGGCATGCCAATAGCAAAACCTTTAATAAAATTACATAAAGAATATAACATTCTATTACATACATAGTATGAACATGTTTTTTTACAAACAGGGAACTCTGTAGATTTGGAAGATCACAACAGAGTAAAAAAAGTACCTCTAGGTGAAAAAAAATTTTTGATGAATGCATATATATTAAGAGTTGATAAAGTCCCAAATATTTTTAATACATAAAAAATAATATATTCAGCAATTTAGAGCAAAGGCAGCAAACATTCCTATCAATCATTTTTAAAAGAATAACAAAATTGAGATATAACAAATCTAAGTCATCCTCCAAATGATATTTCTTAAATAAAACCTTATGGAATAATATCAAGGTGTTAAAAATAGTTCCATAGTTCGATAGTAAAACATACTTTAGATTTATAATGATTTTTATTTAGAAAGCTATTTAAGATTACAAAGGGATTGGTTTAAACAGAAATATTTTAGTAAGAGACAACAGTTAAGGTTCATAGTGATTTGCATTTTAGAATAGGATACTGTATCATACCAATTTCTCGATTGAGGATCTTTTCTTCACGGTTGCCTACTGGTTCAATTACTTTTAAAAAGGGTTGAAAAAGCCGAAGGTCACAAAGTCGTCTTGTTTCATCAAAAAATTCTTCCCTTTCTGCTTCTTGGGTAACACTTACGAAAATGTAAGAAGATTCATCTTGAAGAAGTTGATGGAGGGGGTATTTTCTTGCTTCTTTAAATAGTTCATGCTTTATGGTTATTAATGTAGCCTCACGGAGGCATTCTAAAGTCACTATCATTCCATTTGGTAGTAAACATTCTACTAGGATTCTTGGGGGCATCAAGTGGATGCCCCACAGTTCACCTGATGATGGTCGTGGAGGCATTGTTCTGATTTTTTGCAGGTTTTACATATAAAACTACTTTAAAGAATTAGACGTATGGTTGTCCCAAAGCAGAAACCTAAATCAAAGAAGGAAAACGTAAGTTAAAAGAGATACAACTATAGAATACATTTGTAAAATTGCTAAAATGTAAAAACTAATTTTCCATGGTTTGATGTGATTAGGCTAAGTAGTAATAATTCATCTTAAATATTTTAATCGAGACTGTTGCTCTAAATTAGGCTATAAAGAATTTATTTCAGCAGAGATTAGAAAAACCACTTGTATTTAATTAAATTTAATAAAGTCATTTAAGAAAACATTATATATATTTGAGTGGATTTTCTAAGTCAGGTTTCATCAAGCCAGAGATAAGGCTATGGGAAGAATGAAAAGTAAGCTGCAATTCAACCCAAAATTCCCGTTGCATATCACCTTTATTATTCTCTTCTATCTTATGGAACAACAGAATTTAGGCCAGAAAGAATCTTTTAGATCATGGGTCCACTGCTCTTATTTTAAAATAAGTAAAACCATGCCTAGAGAAGTCAAATCCTTTTCCTTTTTCACTCTCTGCCCTCATTTCACTCTCTGCCTCATGTAATAATGAGAAATTTTATGGCTTAGTCTTTTCTTTCTTAAATCAATCTTTGTAATTTTCCTTTTTCTTTTTGTGTTGATTCTTATCTAGGTGATATCTTAGACATTCTGTTCTTAAAGTATGATTTAGGTATATATTCACAATATTAGAAAGTGTCATCAATGATTTTTCCTTGAAGTATGAGGATGAATTTGTAATGATCTACCTACTTTCTCAAATAACCCAGTCCTAACACTTCTGACTGAAATGAATCTACACGTAAATAAGATCCATGACTCTCTTTGTCAGTGCCATGTTCCAATCAGTTTGTAATATTTTAAAAACTATTAAGTATTAATTATGAGTTGAAGGCCCTTAATTTTTTAAGACATCAACAATCCTGGGGGTCTTTTAGAAGATATTATCAAAATCCATAAAACACAAGTTTACTTCTTGCTGTTTATATTTTCTTTTATTCAGTGAGTGAAACTGTAAGAGTATATCAAAAGGCAAAGTGAGAGATACCAAATAAGAAAAAAAAGAAAGTTAAGCTACAGAAATGAATCAAAAAGGCCCAGATAATCTACTATATTTGATTAGTCTATCAGGACTTGTAGGTAACAGCTATAAATGACACTGCTTATGCACCAAAAGTGCATTGGTGCTATCCCCAGGACTATGTTGGGTGTGGGAATCGAATGATGAATAATATAGACATGGCCCTTGCCTTCACAAGACAAAGCAAAGAATATGAAGATTATGTGTATGCTGTGTGTGGGGTAATTAAATTCACACTTACAAAACAGAATAAATGCTATCCTGGAGAAGTGCCAGGTTCTATAAAAGCACATAACACGGTCATCAAGTTTGGGGTGGGAAGGTTTCCCATAGTAGGTAACATAAACTTAATCCTTTAAAGATAAGCGGCCAGGCGCAGTGGCTCACATCTCTAATTTCAGCACTTTGGGAGGCTAAGGCGGGTGAATCACGAGGTCACGAGTTCGAAACCAGCCTGACCAACATGGTGAAACCCCGTCTCTACTAAAAATACAAAAATTAGCTGCATGTGGTGGCACATGCCTATAATCCCAGCTACTCAGGAGGCTGAGGCAGGAGAATCGCTTGAACCTGGGAGGCAGAGGTTGCAGTGAACCTAGATAGCTCCACTGCACTCCAGTCTGGGTGACGGAGTGAGACTCCATCTCAAAAAAAAAAAAAAAAGGTAAGAGTAGAACAAACACAAGAAAGAGGAGAGGAAACCTGCCATCCCTTACTCCTCTCTCCATCTCACACCAATCAACATCTAACCCATGAACAAGCTTCATTAATTCTCTATTCTGTCTACACTCTTTCAAATACCACTCTGTGGTATTTGGGCTGGTCATCACTATTTCTTTTCTGGACCACTGCAAAGGCCTAAATGGTCTCCCCGAATCTATGCCTGCCCCCTATAATCCATCTCCCCTCATAGCCAGAGTGCCTTAAAGAGAGCGAGAGGGCCTAATTTGATTATACATTTATGCTGTACCAATTCGTGGTTGCAAACAAATAATTATGGTATGCTTCAGAGTTATAACATATAAAGGATGTGAAGAGTAGGAATAGCAGAAATTTTTAGCCTTTTTCCCACCCACAGAAATACAGAAATTAACTGGAAACAATGAAGAATGTAAGAAAATTATTTTTTGATAGTTCAAACTATTTTTCTTCAAACTTATAAAAGAGATCCACTGAACTTATAATATTTAAAATAATTGTCCTATTTCCTACATGTAAAAAATTTCATTGGCTAGTAAAAAGATCAGATGGATCAATCTGTATGAACAATTATAGAAGTGACTTAAATTTTTTTAAACCTACAAAAAATTTGAAGAATGCAAGGGAAAACGCCAAATGACTACTTTTAAATGACATGCCTGCATAAAAAAGTTCAAATGAAAACAAAACCAAAACCACAAGCCACACAAAAACAGCAGCTGTGTTTATGATTTTTCTCTGCTGAATGGCACTGACAGGTCTCTATTATGGAACTACTGGAGCAACTATTTTATATAATAAACAACAACCCACAGGGAACCCTCATATGTTCCCTAAGTATTACTAAGAAAGAAGCCTAGTTAGTACAGTAGACAGATCACTGGTTTTATTCCTTATTCTACAGTAGTATATTTATGGGTAATTAACTATTAAATACTCAAGACACACCCTTTTCATTAAGAGAATAAATGTGATTATGGTAATAAAACACTTGTTGATCCTGGAAGGCAGGCACGGGTTGACATTCTGGTAGACAGAATGACAGCCTTTTTATTTGTCAGATGGTTATTTGTCTTCTCATGCCAGGTCTTATTCTGTACAAACCATTACCCCCGGGTTCACATAAAGTGTAGAAGTGGCAAATGGAACTAACATTTGTTTTTTGAGTATGTACCATGTACTTGGGTGGGCAGTAACTCTATTGAGGAAGATTTTACATATGAGAAAACTGAAGATCAGAAGTGAAGTCACTTGCCTCCAATACATGGATTTTGAATCCAGGTCTAGATTATTTTAAAGCCCATACTATAACCATGCTGTTATTTGGGTTTCAGTTATGGCCAGGCAATATTCACCAGTAGTGAATAAGAGAATGAGCTCTAATTTGAATCTACACTAGATTCAAATTTTGGCCACCTTAGTCACTAGTTGTATGGCCTTGGGTAGTTTAGTTCATCTCATTGAATCTCATTTATCCCATTTGTTAAATTGGGATAATAATGGCATCTACTTCATTGAACTGTTGTGAAGATAGATGAGGTGATATATGAAAAATACATAAGCACAGAGATCAGCACACAGTAAGCACTTAATAAATGTTAAACATTAGTAATAAACTTGTAAAGTATTACCAACATTATCTTTTCAAGCTTATTAGGAATTATACACTGCTGGCACCAGATGGGGTAAGAAAAGGTTTTCGGAATTTTTTTTTTTTTTTTTTTTTAACCAAGAAGGCAAGTAAATAAGGAGCTTCATAAAGAAGTTATATTTCAAGTGCTAATACCTGAAGGTAGCAAGGCTCACACACAAGCCTGGAAGAGTACCGAGTGGCTCAGATGCCAGTGCTTTCCCAGCTGCTTCCAGTTCCCCAGATTCCCAGGATTCCTATTGAAATGTTATAGCTATCTACAGCTTAGGTGTCGGGAATCCCTTGTTATCTCTCTCTACCCTGTTTTTGTTGAGAAGTACCTGCTTAATGTCAGTCTCAAGGCTAAGTATGGTACAAAAACAAAGGTTAAAAAGATGCTTTCCCTTCTGCAGTTAAGGGCCTCATAGTTTACTGGGGAATGACTTTAACAATGTGATAATTGTTACAAGATAGAATATGAACAATGGAAAAGCCTGAGGAGATTAGGGAAGGCTTCAGAGAGGTAAAGTTTCAGTTGAATATTATAGATTAAAAATTTCACAGAGAGGGTATGGCCTGAACGTAAGAGAGCCTATAGAAGGGTGTTCTAGATTGCCACAAGAGAGTGTGTATAAAGTCAGACCATGAAAGAATGCGGCCTGTTCCTAGCAATACAAGCTATTTTTATTACTTGAGTCTAAAGTGCATGGGAACAGGTGGAGTATGTGACAAAGAAGGAGAGGTGAAAGGTAGGTAGGGGCCAGATGTAAAAACATGTTAGAGTTTGAATTTTATGTTGTACACTGTTAGTAAAAAGAAGACTCTGGGCTGGGGGCTGTGGCTCACACCTGTAATCCCAGCACTTTGGGAGGCTGAGGCAGTAGGATCGCTTGAGCTGAGGAGTTCCAGACCAGCCTGGACTCAAGACCCCATCTCTACAAAAAAAAAAAAAAACACAAACAAAGTAGCCAGGTGTGGTGGTACATGCCTATGGTCCCAGGTACTCAGGAGGCTGAGGTGGGAAGATCTAAAGCCTGGGAGGTCAAGGCTGCAGCAAGCCATGATGGCGCCACTGCATTCTAGCCTGGGCAAGAGCGAGACCCTGTCTCCAAAAAAAAAAAAAAAAAAAAAAAGTCTCTTAAGTATTTCGAGCTAAAAATGACATGATGCTTTTAAAATGATTTTTAAATTCTCTCAGATTTCTTTAAAAATTGCTTTTCAAGTGTAGGTTATAATCAAATGAACATTAAAGTGTAAAAATTACATATTCTCAATTGTCTAGAGAAAAATCCCTAAAATTAAGAAATCAGAATATATAACATTTTAAATAAAAGGGCCTTTAGACTACAGAAAAAATTAAATACTGATAAAGAAGATGGAATTATTAAATTTAAAGCAATAGAGGGGGATAAATCACTATAAAATTATGCAATCCTAATGTAGTTTGGAGGTTTGAGGTCACAGAATTAAAAACGTATTTACTAAAAATAAAACACTTTAAGGGTCAAGAAACCGGTCTATTGAGGTTTTGAGTTCAGAATGCCAGGACTAAACATTCATATGCATATTGACAAATCACTACTATCTGGAAGTCTTAAGAGTAAATAAACTGGTTTTGCTTATCCTAATTTTCTATGTATCGAAATAAGTTATTTCAGTTTGAAGACTGTTCAAAATAGAGCAGTCCTATTTTCTTAGAAGTGTGTGCAGGTGCACCATTCACAATTTACCTTTTTGAAGAATTACAGTCCTCATCATAAGCACCAATTACTGGGCTATACTAAAACACAAACAGCAAAGCTCTTCAGGATTATTGAGAAATTTGGTGGAGAGTTGGGGGTACACTTTTGGTCCTAAAACCAACAACCCCAGGTTGCTGAATGCCTCCCATTTCTTTGTTTTCTAGCAGTCAATGGTCACTTCTGAGCGAAGGCCAACCTGCCTGATTATAGTAGCATCTCCTTCTTCTAGTCAGCACTGACATGTGACCACCATTTTACAAACTATAAACTAAAGGCCAACAGACCAAAAGATAATACAAGAGGCTCTGCTGTATGACCTTAGGAGCACAAAATATGTGACAACGGATGCCTCGATCATCAGAGATTTTTGTTTACTTCTTTCTTCTGGTGTTAAAATTACTGTTAAAAGTTACTGTGCTTAGGAAGGAAGTACTTAAACATCTTCAGAAAGCCTGAACCTGCGTTAACTTGTTGGTATGGACTGGGTCTGCATCAGCTGTCCAATTGGGTAGACAGTACTACCCAGCAGAAGTAACGATACCTTTAAGAACAACATAAGTAGCAGAAATAAAGAGTAAAAAACAGTATCAGATTCTCCGTTGTCATTTGACTTTTATACTGGAAAGTTTCTTAATTCATTGGGCAATTCACTATTTTGAACACTTGATGCGTACTCTTTTAGACCAAGAAGATAATGATATCTTGACAGCTTGATTTTCAATCCCTAAATTGAAAGCCTTTCTCTATTTACATTAGAATTCTGTTTCTAGATTTCGTTATTTAAGGCAAGGATGGTCAAAGTAAGACCCACAGGCCAAATCCAACTCACCACTTGCTTTTGTAAATAAAGTTTTATTGGAACACAGGTAACAAACTGTGTTTATATAATGTCAATAATACTTCTGCACTGCAACAACAGAGTTGAGCAGATGCTATAGAGACCATATGGCCTGCAAAGCCTAAAATATTACTATCTGGCATTTTGCAGAAAAAAACTTTGCTGATCCCTGTAATGTATAAGAATTACCTGGTATCAACTGGATAAGTGCCCAGTGGCTAAGTTATCCCAAGCCCTGCCTCTGCAAACCACAGTCCTGCAGTGTCAACCTAAGTTCTTTAAGCCATTAAGTTAAAATCTTGAAATAGCAAAGTATCTCAGAAGTGATTTAAGTGGGTACTTTCATTGCTAGGAGCTTAGTACCTGATAGGAAACTTTTTGTGGAGTAATTCTGAAGTTATCCCTAAACATTGTTACTCTGAAATTATCTTGTTCATTCCCTCAGTTCTGCTTTCTCTATCTCATCACATACTTGAAAGCTGTTAGACTTTCCCCTGAGTCTTTTTCCGCCAATTCCTTCAACCATAATTCAGGCAAGATAGTTTACCATCTCATTTTTGCCATTACTGGATATGCCCTTTTGCTAATATTCATCTCAAAATGTGGCAATGAAAATCTTGTACAATATTCTGGAGTCAGTATTTCCAAGGCAGAGTACAGAAAACTATTACTTGACTACGGATTACCAGTCTCTATAAATAAAGCCTAAGACGTTTTCTGGCTTAATTACTTTAAAATATGCAAAAAGTATATTTTATATATTTCAGTTCAGGTTTCAATTTCAAAAGTGTATTATGTTTAAAATACTTATGTTTTTAGGCCAGGCATGGTGGCTCATGCCTGTAATCCCAGCACTTTGGGAGGCCGAGGCGGGTGGATCACCTGAGGTCAAGAGTTTGAGACCAGCCTGGCCAACATGGTGAAACCCTGTCTCTACTAAAAATACAAAAATTAGCTGGGCACAGTGGTGGGTGCCTGTAATCCTAGCTACTTGGGAGGCTGAGGCAGGAGAATTGTTTGAACCTGGGAGGCGGAGGTTGCAGTGAGCCAAGACTGCGCCATTGCACTCTAGCCTGGGCAACAAGAGCGAAACTCCATGTCAAAACAAAACAAAACAAAAAAACCCACCAAATACTTATGTTTTTAAAACATCGATATTGTATCTGCATTAAAAAGTCATTAAAAATAAGAAAGAAAGTTATTTTGAAGCATACCTCAGCACAATGGCACAACTGGCAGCCCAATCAATGCAAACAGCCACAATTTGCTAAAATAAGCAGCTTCTATTTTCTAGTTATTTATGTTCCACAAATATAGAAGCTGTTTAAATGTTTGCTGAATGACCAACAGTTTGTAAAACAAGTTTTACCCATACTTTTAGATATATGTTGACAAAATGTTTTCCACTCTCATTCTTAGATAGAGCCAACAGGAAAAAAATAGTTTTGTGGCTAACTCAGTTACATCTCTTTATTTGCTCATGTTAGGGGTCAGGAAACTATACCCCAAAGTATGATGCTTTGACATGATGAGTTCTTTGAACTAAAAAAGTAGCAACAGAACCAAGGTCTGACATTCCCGTGTACCTCTGTCTCTCCATCCTCTTCTCTCCTAAAGTGAAGAAAGGGCTTTCTCTGAAGTTTCCCTTATCAAGAGGGAAGTTTCTCCAGAAGGAATGTAATTATGAATCCCATCTCTGGAATCTACATTAACTCCTATCACAGAAGAGGAGACTAGAGGTCTGCACACCCAAGACACCAGGCCCATACAGACTTTTCACCTAGTCTTCTGAGGGCTACTACCTGAGAGACTTTATCCACACAGCAAGACAATTTTTGTTTACAGTGCAGTTCTTCCCCTCACCCTCCAGGAGCCTTAAGCCATATTTGTTTCTGTAGCTAAAAGTACTATTTAAGCTTCAGCTCTCTGGCCCTTATCTGAGTCTCATACTTTGTAGGACCCCTATGCATATGCATACGATACATTTACATACCTTTTCTCCTGTTAATCTGTCTACTGTCAAGTTTATTTCTCAGACCCAAATACTGAGCCTCCAGAGGAGAGAGAGAGATGGTTCCTTCACCCCCCTACAACTCATTAACTAGGAGGAAAAAAAAAAAAAAAGCTTTTCTGATTTTTAAATTACCAAATGAATCTTTAGGCTGATTTGGAACAGAACAAAACTTCCCTCTTCATTTGCTACAGAAACAACATGATTCAAATCTGGGTTAATAATTCGATGGTCTTATTACTGCAGTTGAAACTTACTTTAAATATTTCTAGAGTCAGTTACTCCCTTTTTAAATGTTACCACAGCCTTTTATATGTATTTCTATAACCATACCTCAACATACTCATTAAAATTATCTATAGTTATGTTTGACCTCCTATTAGGCTACGAACTTTTTCAGGATAGGGTCTTTTATGTGGGGGGTTGTGGGGGGGGGGTGTCACTACAATCCTAGAGCATAGAAGAGCAGGTAGAAAAACTAAATTGTTGAAATTACTACAGTGAAAATGTAACAAGCGCCTAAACAAAGAGAGACAGCAATAGAAATAGTAAGAAATGGATGGTTAAAGAAAAATCAAAAGCACTCAGAGACTCAAATTTGGATTTGAGGGATAAGAAGCATAATTTTAAACAAATTTCACTATAGTGGAGATGCATGGGAAGCAAGTATCCTTCAGTACAATTTTCTGGACCCCAGTTAGGGCCTCTAAAATTCTCTTCCTCTAAGAGTCACTGAGCTGTTTCTGGAGTGAGTCCAAAGGGACAGCTGTAATATATACTAGCTCTGGAAGGATGCATATTATCCATTTCTTTCAAAGTGCTGTCCTTCACCGACCTTTAAAAGCTGGCCATGAGAAAACAGATTTAACTCACACTTTTAGAGTGACCAAAAGACCTTTACAACTTCAGGGTGGAAAATCAAGTTCTCATCACTAGTATGCAAAAAATTTAAATTCCTTTAGTGAGGAACTGCAATTCATTTTCACTATTAAATTCATATTTATAGTGCTAAGAAACATGTTATAAAAATACATTTCAGAGACTTAATGAATTATGTAAGACAAGGGTTTCCTAATATGAGGCCCATGAATGGATTTAGAGAGGATCTGTGCTAACACATTTTTTTTTTAATGACAAATAATTAAGGCTTCGGTGAGTAATATTTATAGCAACGTAGACTTCTGATTATCAGTAAATGTGACCAAGGTGGGTTAAAAGAATCCAGGTTGAATGGCAAAATCAAATGGTAAAGAACCATTAATGAAGTACAGATTAATACTTGGTTCTTAGATTATTAAAGCATGAATTTTAAATTTCGTATTTTATAAAAAGAAACCATACCAGATTCTGAAACGTGTAGTCACTAATTTTCTCAATTTGATTTTTATTTTTTGATTTTTCCTTTTTTTTTTTTTTTTTTTTGAGATGGAGTCTTGCTCTGTCACCCAGGCTGGAGTGCAATGGCATGATCTCAGCTCACTGCAACCTGTTTACTGGGTTAGAGCAATTCTCCTGCCTCAGCCTCCCAAGCAGCTGGGACTACAAGTGTGTGCCCATGCCCAGCTAAATTTTTTGTATTTTTAGTAGAGACAGGGTTTTGTCATGTTGGCCAGGCTGGTCTCGAACTCCTGACCTCAAGTGATCCGCCTATCTCATTCTCCCAAAGTGCTGGGATTACAGGTGTGAGCCACTGTGCCCGGCATACTTGAATTTTAAAAATTCAAATTTTAGTGTGCACAAGGACAAATTAAAGTTTCTTAAAATATAAGCTCAAAATGTGACTAAACATTAATAAAGGTGAAGAGAAGATACGATTATGAGAAAAGGCAAATGTACTTAATGTGGAAAATGATATATATTTCATATTATACCATTTAATAGGATACAAATGATTCCACAGTGATAGAGAGTTTTCTACTAAATATTTCTTTTCTTATTTAATTATTTTATTTCTTTCTTTCCTGGGAAGAAGGGAGTCAAGGCAGATTATCACAGCTTCACATAAAAGCAGCAGCAGGTAGTCAGAAGTAAACCGTCATCCTGAGTTCCAATGACCCTAAATCAGGTAACACTGAAAATTCTGTTTACGTTTTCACATCAAGAAGACTGTATTTGGTAAATGATGATTTCAAAATACAGAACTAAAAGAATGACTACTATTCCAAATGGAAAAAAATATATTAACATTTGCCTTTGGTTTTCTAGTAGTACAATACTTGGTCTCCAATTCTTTTATTCCTTTTTATTAACCAGCCCACCTTGTGACCAATGGCATGCACTGGTAAGACAGGTGGACAGAATTAGGGGTGTCTCCTGGCCAAAGAAAAGGACAAAAGCTAATCAAACCACAAAGAGAGCCTAACTAGTGACTTGAGCTTGTACACATCTTTTGCAACACCTGTAGCAAATGAATAACCAAGGAACCTGGAAACATTTTGGAAATCTCCAGATTTTTTTCAGCTATGGTATTATTTAATATACAGTAGCAAAGAGAACAATGTATATTAACAAATCTAATCCTAAGCAGAAATGGTCCAACCAGTATTTCATTTTAGTTGAGATCAGTGCACCATCATCCTCAATTCCACTGACCCTAGAGAGAACTCTCCAATTCTCAAGTCTTCCTTGTAGGCTCATTTGAAGGTAGTTTCCTTATTTGCAAAAGGTGAATAAGAACAGCTACTATCACAAAGTAATGTTATAATAATTAAATGAGGGTCGGGCATGGTGGCTCATGCCTATAAACCCAGCACTTTGGGAGGCTGAGGTGGGCGGATCACAAGGTCAGGAGATCGAGATCATCTTGGCCAACATGGTGAAACCCCGTCTCTACTAAAAATACAAAAAATTAGCTGGGCATGGTGGTGGGTGCCGGTAGTCCCAGCTACTCCGGAGGCTGAGGCAGGACAATCGCTTGAACCTGGGAGATGGAGGTTGCAGTGAGCCGAGATCGCGCCACTGCACTCCACCCTAGGCAACAGAACAAGGCTCCATCCCAAAGAAAAACAAAGAGTTTAATGAGATAGTATACGTAAAGTCCTCAGCATAGTGCTTGGAACACAGAAATTCAATAAAGGATCCCTGTCTCTTATCTACTGGATCAATGTTATCTAAATGCATGTGTCCAGAAAGGGAAACAGAACTTTACTGTTTTAGGCTTGTTGTAAAGAGATGGTAGATATTATCTAGTTAGAATTCCTACACTTAGTAAAACACTATTTGGTTCACTGAAGCAACACTTAAAGGAAATTTGGTATCATATAGAAGGTAATTTTTTAAATTAGAGAAAAAAAAACCACTTCCCTTATAAAATGACTATAAAGTAGCATCTTTTACATAAAGAGAGAAACAATCCTAAGGTATTTAAGTTTGGCAGCTGTATATCCATTTCAGGACCAACTGTATATACTGAAGACAGTGAAAATAGAAGTCTATACACCTGATTGCCTCAATGAAAATTTAACCAATGAGATCAATGAAGAGATCAACCTAGCAAGGAATTGTGGTCTAATATAAAGGAAATGCAAAATACGGAAGGATTCTTGAAATGTTACTGCAATTTCCTGCTAAGCAAACGTTTCAGCTCCTGTGGAACTCAAAGAGAAAAGGTCCTGATGGTTTAACCTTTTACAACAAGTTTATAACCAAACCTATATTGATGATCCCTATATAGGGCTCATTTTTCTTTGTAATTCCCCTTTACAATGACTCACATCCCACATACTTCAGGAAGAAAATCCCTCTATGACTTGGAACTTCAAAGATGATGCTAACCACACACTGTTCCATTCTTGATTGATGGATTCATTTAAAAAAAAAAAACTATAAAAGGGCTCTATTTTTCAACTTAAAGTCAATGTTAAAACCACCTCTTCTCCCTTTTTCTTCCAAAAGCCCAGGGCTTCACCAAAAGTAACTTCACTCTTTGTTGCCATAATGCAGCTAACACCATTCCGGACTTGGCTGACATATAAAATAGCTGTTTCCTGGCTGCTTGTGATCTAAAGAAAATGAAACAAAAGGGTACATTATCCAGGGCCCAGCTTGTTGAGTTCATTAAGAGTTTAAGAATATCTAGATTAACATCTTAATTAAATTAAGAACATCTATGTCATATTGTGAAATATATATTTGGTATCTGTCCTCTCTCCTGGCACACAACTCCTAAATTCCTTGGAATCTCCAAAGTGTTAAGTGTCTTTCTGTATGCTAATAAGTTGACTGGTGGCTGGCAGCCCCTAGGTTGCTTCAGGATGAGGGTTGGTTACCAGAAAAACCAAGGCAAGATTAAAGAATTGGGGCTTTTAGTCCCACCCCTACCTCCACCCCTCCCCTCCTCACCACCTCCTCAGAGGAGAGAGGGGCTGAAGGTTAAGCAGATCACCAATGGCCAATTATTTAATCAAACATGCTACTTAATGAAGTTTCCATAAAAATCCAAAAAGGACTGAGTTCGAGGACCTTCTGGATAGCTGAACAAGTGGAGGTTCCTGGAAGGTGGCGTGCCCACAGAGGGCACGGAAGCTCCACACCCCTTCCCATAAGCCCTGCCCTATGCATCTTCTTCATCTGTATCCTTTGTGATACTCTTTATAATCAACTGAAGAATGTATTTCCCTGAGTTCTATGAGCTGCTCTAGCAAATTAATCAAACCCAAGGAGGGGGTCATGGGAACCCTGATTTATAGCTAGTCAGTCAGAAGCACAAGTAAAACCTGAAAGGCTTATGACTGTCTAAATGGATGACAGTCTTGTGACTGAGCCCTCAACCTATGGGATCTGATGCTATCTCCAGGTAGATAGTATCAGAACTGAATTGAATTACAGGATACTCAACTGCTGTCTATTGAAGAATCTGCGGCAGAATCAACTGACTGGTTGTTGGTGGGGAGAAATCCCCATATACTTCTTGGCAACCAGTGGTCACAGAAGTCTCCTGTGTTGATTGTTGTGGTGTGAGAGCAGAGGAAAAATGGTTTATTTCTATACAATCTAGAAAAGGATAATATGAGCAATATGTCTTTCAAATCACTTGACCTGATCCTTTTAAAGATCTGTAAGAAGCTGAAGGCAAGATGTTTCTTTAAATCATCAGGGATTAGAACTTCTCCCCCTGAAGTTTATCAAATGGCTTCTCCTCTTTTGTTTTTATGTTTCTTTCTAGTATAGCTCAATGACTTAATAAGCCTTTCTGTGGCTCTGAATACCTCAACAGCTTTCTTTCAAGTCTTTCCATTACTATGGGTGAGAGTGGAAAACAGTTGCCACACGCTGTTCCCCCAGTGTTTCTTCATCAAAAATCAATGGCTATCTTATTTCCTTATATCATGGGGTGAGGACATAATTTAGTCACCACAGGGACTTGTATTCAAGTACTATCCCAGAAAGTGATACTCTTTAGTATTTAGATAAATTAAAACTTGCCTGCATCTCACTGATTAGCCCTATTGTCTTGAGAATGAAGAAGAGATGAGTCTTTCATACCAAACTTTTACAGTGCTGCCATCATAAAGTGAAACTTGGGTTAGCTACAGGTTTCTTGGTTCTATCTTCCTTAAACATAACAGTCGGTATCCACAGAGGTGAAAGAATCCCCACCAAAATGCCTACACAGAAGATTTTCAGTCTAGGCTGGTCCAATAAATAGAGCTATCAACGTTGGGGACACCAGCAGATACAATATATTCACCTAATTGCATCCACATATGTTTCACAGAAGGTCTTTTTTGCTCTGGACTATTACTTTCATTTTTGACCAATTCAACATTCCAAACTTAACAGATTTATCTGTACTGTCTGTCAGAAGGCCAAAGTGATCTGGAGGGGAGAGAACCAGGGACTAATGATAAAGCTTCATCATGGTCTACTGTCTTCTGTAGAGTTCTCTATTTCCTGAGACCAAGTGTCATAAAATTGTAGCTATGGTGTCTGTGACTATGATTACATACTCCCAGGCACAAATAATAAGCAAAGCAGATATTAATATATCACTGTCCTAACTGGCTGTTGCAAGGACAATATTTTCAAAATCAAATGACACGGTCTGGACTGTGCTGCTGTGATTGTGGTGGTGATAACTGCCAATACTGACGGGCTAAGGAGGAGGTGTAAATGGACTCCACCAATTTGCTTTGCAGCAGGAAAACAGCCTGCTGGTACGTGAATCCAGATTAAAAATATGGAGCACTTCTTGAATGTGTGTATCAATTTTGCACAGGGAGGGGCAATGCTCGTCTTGTTGTCCTTCTAATTTTAGTAGTATGTGCTGTGAAAATAGGCACTAGCCAATAATCTTCTACCAAAAATACTAGAAGGACCTTGCTTTTAGTTTCATTCCTGCCAAGACACAGGCCCTAATGGCTTCCATTACATAATTATGTATCAGTTAACACAGTGTCATAAAATATATTTTAGTTCACAAAGTATTTAATACACAACAAGGATTAGACACTGGAAAAAGTCTGGCTCTAGATGTACTGAGTATCCTTGTTTGCCATATAAATACTTAGGTCCCTGACATTTTTGTCTAGTTATTTATCTATCCTTGCTATTATCTTTTTGTCCACATCACAACCTCAGCCTATGTCCTTGAACTGATTTCCTTTCTTAGGAGCTACTATTGTAATCTCTTTTTCTTTCGTCTAATACCATATTTATATATTACTGGTATTCTCACCAATAGAAATAAAGCACAGAATGTATAGTGCACTGAAATTTTATTGCACTTAAGGTGATCACTTAATGTCTATTCTTAACTTGCTCATTTCAAATGCCAAATTTATTGGTCAAAACAACTTTTTCCTGGCTCTACATAAATTAATCAGATAAACCCATAAACAGCTTCTTACAAAAATAATACATTTTCTTCCAACTATACTCTAATGAATTTAAGATATTGTATTTTTTTAAGTGAATACACCCCAAGTCCATCTGGGATGTTACGACATTGGATGATATACAGTAGATGATATACATGATATACAGTAGAAATTTGATTTAAATAACAATGCTTTTTCAATGATAAAGACCAAACAATAACTTTATATTCTGATGTAATTGCTTGCCATATGCCCCATTTTCTGGCAATAACAAAATATTCTAGTATTACGTTAGTAATAATGAAAATGTCCATTGCAAGCAATTATTGACCAACTTTAATAGTGATTTATCATCCTTCAGTATTTGATCTCTGGCAAAAGGGCTATTTCACAACAGGAAAGCTTGAAGTAATGCAAAATAACTTTGGCAAGCAAAGAAACTCAGATCTCCCAGAAGTGCAGTGAGAGCTTAATTTCAGCACAAGCGTCCCCTAGCTAAAATGTGAAGAGAAGTTCTATGAATGAAAGCAACAACAATGTGAAGTCATGTAAGCACAGATTTTTTAAAAATCCATCTTTTAGATAACACAATACAGCCAAGATACTTCAGAATCCATTCAACAGTGGAAAAGAAATATTAGTAAGTGGTCTTTATTTTCCCTTTCAAACATTTACTGTTTGTTTATACTTATGTACAGTTCAATGTACCAAGTATCTTGGAAATTATAATTACTATACCTTAAAAAGCAAGCAAGGAGAACAAACTGAAATGGGTATAACTGTGTAAAAGCAGCAACATACATGATCAGTGAGTAGAATATTACCTTTTTTTTTTTTTTTTTTTGAGACAGGGTCTCTCTCAGGAGTACAGTGTTATGATCATGGCTCACTACAGCCTCAACCCCCTCCCCACCCCAGCCCCAGACTCAAGCAATTCTCCTGCCTCAGCTTCACGAGTAGGTGGGAGCTAGGACTACCTGTGTGTGCTATCATGCCCAACTAATTTTTTTTTTTTTTTTTTTAAATGCAGAGATGGGGTCTCGCCATGTTGCCCGGGCTGATCTTGAACTCCTGGGCTCTAATGATCCTTCTGCCTCTGACTTTCAAAGTGCTGGGATTAGAGGCGTGAGCCACAGCACCCAGCCAATACTGCCACTCTTATTCACTGATGCTCTGTATGACATTAGTTAACCATCCAAGGCATACAGTTAAACAATAAATTACTTACAATGATTTAATAAATTAAAATGCTTCTTTTATAAAATTTATCAACTGACAAAAACTTTTAAACTGGCTATTTAACATAAGTCATTAATGCTTTTTCAATGATAAAAAGCTTTTTTTTGGACACAAAATTGGACATTTTGTATATGTGTCCAATAATTATAATTAGAGATAAATATGTGATGGAGTATCCTGACACGGTAAAAATTCAGAGTGAGAGCATCTAGTACTATGGTATATAAAGAAGACATTCAAACCTCTATTTCTTAAATTACAAGACTTTAAAAGTTAAAATAAAACTAGAATATAACCTTTCAACTTCATCATCTAGCTGATATGCTCTATTTGATAGCTGCTTTATGGTCTATGTGACTATAATTTAGTAGACTTAAACTAATTTTGAGGAACATAAGAAAAAAAGGCAGAGAAAATATGTTCAATTATCTCCACTGTCAATATGGGAAGTTAGAAATTTAACTTCTGACACAAACCCCTCAAAATAACAAAGTATTAAAAAAATAACATTATGGGTCCTATTTCTATTGCATAATTCACAGAATTATAACAATTAGCTAATTTGTTTAAAAAATCTACCTTCCCATCTAGAATCAGCTAATTAAGATGTGCTTGGCTTCTTTGTTACAACTGGGTTGATAATACTAGTGTTCTTGCCCATCACTAGTCTACTCACAATAGTATCATCAGCACTAAGATCCAAATAACAGTGCCGTATTTATGACTGCATTTTAGTTTCCACAAAAGCAAAATTCTGAGAACAGCATGAGTCATTATCCCTAGGGTAAAAAAAAATAATAATAATGTTTCTTTGGTCAGAATATGAAACTTATTGCTGATACCAGTAATTTAGTCTAGAAATTCCTTTTCTGAATAAAAGGAACAGAATGTTTCTCTATTCACATACTCCAAAACTAACAGAACTGTCCATCTGTCTGCTTTTACTACTCTCCATATCTGGTGTGTGGTGACAGAGAAACAACCTTTAATCTAGCTATTTTCAGTACTGCTCTTTTGTTCTTCTGTTCTCTCAGTTTGTCTTTTTGCCAGGACAAAACACACAAATACACACACATATAGAGACACACACACAATCTCTGACCTTTCTCTTCCTAGTAGGGCATTTATGACAAAATCATGCAATAATACACAGAGAACATTCTAAACATGGATATGTATATCCATGTTAAATGTTAAAAAGTTCTCAGGTTCACATTTTATATTTCATCTTAAAACATCTTCATAATTAAAAAGTAAAAGTTACAAAGGTAAAGAAATACTGATGTTATTATTTAATTAAAGTGTGTTCCCCCAAATTTCCTTAATAGAATGTTGAAATGATCTCTGTTGTTTTTATGGCCTCCTTTAATGGTTTCATTTGTTGATACCTCTTACTCTGCTCATTATTCAAATGTGGAATGCATTCTTCATGACATCACCACTTTCTCAATCTCCAAGGTTAAAACCTTTGGTGCTTTCAACTCCTCTCTTGCATGACATCACTTCCACCCCTTAAATCACCCTCAAATTCATCACTTTTTTTTTTTTCAATCTTCTCTATCACTACTAGACCCTAAAAGAGTTCTCATATGCAGGACTGATCTCTAATTCACAAGCATTCATTAAGCAATTACCATCTATAAGACACTAGCAGCTGAAGCAAAGGGATGGGTGATGAAAAGGAAACGGGGAGAAAAACATTCATACAAGTATATAAATGAAGTTGAAAGACCTTATTATCTAACAATTACAAGGCAGAATGTGCTAATTTTAGGAGAAAGCGAGCCTGTGTGTCCGTTTAGGGGAGGCTTAATGAATGAAAAAGATTTCTGACAGGTACAGAATGAGAGAGTGCAACAGGTTAAGTGGACAGTATGAACTAAGGCAAGAGACCCTGAAAGCACAAAGCAACCAATTTTTCCCCTACCCACTTAATTATCCACAGTGTCACTAGAATTGGCTATCTAAAACATATATCTAATTACACCATTACTCAATTAAGACAATATTGTGAATCTCTAGTAACTATACAATACAGCCCTGACTCAAAGCCTCAACCATTACAACTGTGCTCTGTCCTTATTTTTCCCCACACTCCAAGCTCTAATCTTACTAGATCAATCTTTACCCTTTACAATTTTTTTTTGCCTTTGTAAATATGGTCCATGATCTTTTACCTCATATTCACATTTATTGCCATTTTAATCATACTCATCCTTTAAATTCAGCCCAAGTATCTTCTGTAAAGTCCCTTCACAGTCTTATTAAACTTGGCTTATCATTCCAGATAAACTTTTGAATATTTTGCTAAATTCAAAAACAAAAATCAAGGCAAAACTTCTTGGTATTTTGAGAACAGGGAGAACTGACATCTTTACAAGATGTTTTTCCTATCCAAGTATGCATTTTCACTTACCTATTTTTCAATGTTTCTCAGTAATTTTTCAAATTGAACTATAATTAACATACAATGAACTCTGCACATCTTAAGCATTAAGTTTGATGACTTTTGACAACTTTTTACACCCATGTAACCACTGCACAAAACAAGACATATAATATACATTTCTATTATCCTAGAACATTCTGTCATGCTCTTTTCCAATTACTTTATCTCTCTGCCCCCAGGCAATCACATTTTGGTTTCTGAAATTATAGATTAGTTTTGCTGATTCTTAACTTTACATAAATTGAATCTCAGTGTATAGTTTTGTATTTGGCTTCTTTTGGTTAACATACTGTCAGGTACAGAATGAGAAGAGCACACCAGGTTGGGATTCATCTATGTTTCAATGTATTAGCGGTTAGTTCTTTTTAGGTAGTATTCCAAAACATACTACAGCTTGTTTATACAATTTCCAGTTGTTGAACATGTGGGCTGTTTCCAGCATTGGCTTTAAAAATTCCTACATCAATTTTTGTTATACTTAGCAAAATGTTAGGTTGTAAACTTGCAGAAAAGAGTTTATTCTTAAACGCTTATCCTTTAAAAAGCCTGTTTGCAAGGCTGGTTTGGTGTCTGGGAACTTGGATCTTGGATTTTGGGAGGATTCCTACCCTGATTTCCATCTGATAAGACTAGCTCCATGTGTCTAAAGTGTTTATGATAACAATATGCTTTCTGCTTAATACCTGCTTTCCTTTGGGAGTCTGGAATTTGGGTGTGCACTGAGCAGAGGGTATGATCAGACACTGGTAAAAGTCCTGAGCACTCAGTCTCTAGCAAACTTCCCTGGCTGATTAGATTTCACAAGTATTGTCACAACTCTTTGCTGGGGAAATTAAGTGTGTCTTGTGAGACTCTATGGAAGAGGACTGTTGGAAGTCTGTACCTGGTCTCCCCTGGATTTTGCTCCATTCACCTTTTCCCTTTGCTAACTCTGTGTTTTCACTGTAATAAGTGATAGAGCCATGAGGACGACATCATGCTGGGTTATGTGAGTTGTCCTAGCAAACCATGAAACCTAGGGATAATTCTGGGAACCTCCTGACATATAAGGTAAATGTTATGTTTAACTTTATAAGAAATAGTTCTTATATTCCCACCAGTAATAAGTTAGAGTTCCAGTTGGTCTATATCATAACTATTCAGTAGTATCAGTCACTTTTATTTCAGCTATTCTAGTGGGGTTACCTCATGATGGTTTGAATTTGTAGTGGTATCTTACCATGGTTTTAATTTGCATTTACTGATGACTAATAATGATGGTGGAAATCTTTTCGTGTGCTTATTGGCCATTTGTGTATCTTCCGTGAAAGGTCTGCTCGAGTCTTTTGCCCGTTTTTATATTAAGTAGTTCATAATTTTTAAAATGTTAATTTCTGAGGATTTTTTTTTTATTTTTAGAGACAAGGTCTCACTTTGTCACCCAGGATGGAGTGCAGTGGCGTGATCATAGCTTACTACAGCCTCAACTTCCTGAATAGCTAGGACTATAGGCACATGCCTCCATGCCCAGCTAACTTAAAAAAAAAAACTTATTTTTTTGGTAATGACAGAGTCTTGTCTCACTATGTTACCAGGCTGGTCTTGAATTCCTAGCTTTAAGTGATCCTCCCACCTTGGCCTCCCAGAGCACTGGGATTACAGGTGTGAACCACCACACCTGGCCTTCAGAGGTTCTTTATATATTCTGATACACATCCTCAATCTCTTGTAAATGCTGGGAATTCTGTTTTTTTTTTTTTTTTTTTTTTTTAACTCATTCTGTGGCATGTCTATTCATTTTCTTAATGCTGTCTTTTGATGAGGAAAAACTATGAATAAGACTTATTTATCAAATTTTCTTTTGAGATTAGTGCTGTCTTGTCCAACAAATCCTTGCTCAGTTTTAAAAGATTTCTTCATATAAGCTCTGCTATGGTTTAAGTTTATTTCGAGATAAGTGATCTTTTTGTTAATTTTCTGAATAGGTTTTTCTCTTCCACTATATTTTATAATTAGTTATTGTTCAGATAAAGAAAAACTATAGGCCGGGCGTGGTGGCTCATGCCTGTAATCCCAGCACTCTGGGAAGCTGAGGCAGGCAGATCACCTGAGATCAGGAGTTCGACACTAGCCTGGCCAACATGGTGAAACCCCGTCTCTACTAAAAATACAAAAATCAGCTGGCAGTGGTGGCAGGTGCCTGTAATCCCAGCTACTCAGGAGGCTGAGGCAGGAGAATCACTTGAAACGAGGAGGCGGAGGTTGCAGTGAGTGGAGACTGGGTCACTGCACTCCAGCCTGGGCGACACAGTGAGACTCCATCTCAAAAAAAAACAAACAAAAAAAGAAACTATAGTTTATATATTAATGCTATAATACCAAGACGCCACACAGAAAAAGATGGGTAAATCTCACTAAATAAAAGTCAAAGATTCTGGTCTAGCAATAGTACCATAAACCAAAATGAAAGACCACTGGCAAACTGGGAAAGCACCTGCAACACACATATGACAAAGGGCTAATTTCTGTAATTTACAAATAGTTTAGTCAAGTCAATAAGAATTTTAAAAGGCTATACATACAAAGTTTTCAGAAAAAGAAGTTTAAATAGCCAACCAACCTAAGAAAATATTTAAAAATGCAAATAAAAACAAAAATATATCCCCATTTCTAAACTTATCATATTGAAAAAAACAAGTTTGATGAAACCTAGTAACTGCAAAGATAGCCCTCTCAGATTGTTGGTAGGAATGTAAACTTTCTGGGAAACAGTCTGACAATATGATTCGAATTTTAAATGCACTTATTCTTACATTAGGTAACCTCACTACTGGGAACTTATTATACGGATCTCTTTGTAAAAATTCACCCAAAAGTAAGCCAAACAATATTCATCGCAACAATATTCATGAAAGCAAAAACTACAAACCACCAAAATCTTCATCAATAGGGAGATTTCATAAATTATAATAAAACATTTTATGGACTACTATATAGCCATTAATATCAATGACATAGACTTGTAGGTAGTGACATGAAAAGATCACCAAGATGTAGCAAAGTCGTGAAGGAATAGCTGCAGAATAGTTTATAAAAAAGGGGTAGCATATACTTCTGATCTTAAAATATCTGAGTAAAGTCACCAATCATTTCTAAATAAGGAGAATGAGAGAAACTCTTTCTTTGATGAAGCTGGAAAACTGTAACCCTAAACCATAATATACAAAGACAGGGGGGGAAAAAACTCACCAGAGGTGAGAAATGTTAAATTTAAGTGCCTAAAGAACCCAGCCAATTCTCATGAAACCCCATAAAGTTCAGGACTAGGAGGTTCCTGGAACTACTGGAATTCCAGGTCTCCAACTCCAGTTGGTGTACTCAGTGACTTCCCAATCATGCAGAAATCAGAAGGCATAATTTCTGGAAAAACTAAACTCAAGATGCTTTGGACTTCAACAGATACAGAAGTAGATATGGATGAAGTATGTATGACTAAAACCAAAAGATTACGTGCAACTCTAATGAGACCCAAAGTCCCTTTCTTCAGTATTTCTCTAAAACATAAGCAGCCCCCACAGAGAAGACTATAGATTTCCTCTGGAAAGGATTCAAAACTAGAGAAAACAAAACTAACCTAGAGAAAAATGGTGATACGAAGATTTCCTATAGCGGACTTTACCAATAGACAAGAGCTCTGACTTCATACCCAGGGCTTTCGGTCAGCTTTTCGTATCTTTTAAATATGAATGACCACCGAGGATCTTCATGCATTTGAGGAATGTCTCCAATATTAAAGATTGAGACCAAAATGAAACAGAAGTGGTGAGAAACAGAATGATGGCACAGAGGAAAATGTCAAAGAAACTGTAATTAAAGATAAAAGATTGCATACTTATGCAGAGGAACCAATAAGACCAGGGAATAAGAACTGGAAAAAAAAAAAAATTCAACGAAAGTTTGAAGTTAAAGTTAAGGCAATTTTCCAGAAGGCAGAATAAAAAGAAAGGGATGAGTAAGAGGAGGGAAAGGTAAAAATTTAGAAAAGCAATCTAGGAAGTGTAATATCTGCCTAGTAGGAGTTCCAGAGAGAATAATGAAAACAAAGGGGAGGGAACTATCAAAAAAGGCAAGGATACTTCCAAGAATAGAAAAATGTAAATCTGTAAGCAGCAGGGACTTATGGAGTACACAGCACAATAGATAAATGACACACACCAAGATACCATACCATAAAATTTCAGAACACCAGAAGTGAAGAGATTAATCACTTCCAGAGAGAAAAATAAAAAATAAAATATAAAAAATGAGGAAACAGGCACTTAGAACTCTAAATATCAAAACTGAAAGCTGGAAGATACCAGAGCAATATCTGGGTAAAAATGATTTTCAATCTAGCATTCTACACTCACTTAAAATATCACATAATTGTAGGAGCAGAATAACACATATTCAGGTATGTAAAATCTCAAAACATTTACCTCCTAGTTATCTCTCTTCAAGATGCCACGAGAGGATAAGCTCCTATAGAATGAGGTAGTCACCATGAAGGTATGGGGCATAGGAATCAAGGCTTCAACACAGGAAGCAGGTGTAGGGAATTTCCAGGATGAGGACAAAAAGGAGTCTTGAGATAACAGCTGTGAAACAGACGCAGCAAGCAATCAAGATTAAATCAGAAATACTGAAGGCGCTACAAAGGCTATTATAGGAAAATAACTAAACTAATTATCACATATGAGACTTACTGCAAAGATGGACTGAAGCTCATTGAAAGACAAATTCAGACACAATGGTAACTAAGCAAATTTCTAAGATGAAGCAATTAATTAAAAAACAACAGTAAAGTTGTAACAGAAAAAAAATAACCCCATGTAGCATTTGCTTTATTACTATATGGTCACTGAATAATGAAATAACTAAATGTGGATTTAACCAGTAATGATTAAATATAGGATGATAAGTCAAAAGAAGATATGAGCGTTAAAATTGTATGAGAAAGCTAATGAATAATGTCAAATATTGGTGGACCAAGACGGAGCAATATACCCCATTATTATAAGGTGGCAAACACCATAGTAGTAGCTTAAATAGTTGAAAGTGGTTTCCTGAAGCATGACATGGGACAAGACAAAGTTGTGAGGGGGCTGGGGGTAAGTGAGATACAGTAATGAACTGATGTTTTGTTTGTTTCTGAGATGGAGTCTAGCTCCGTTGCCCAGGCTGGAGTGCAGAGGCACAATCTCCGCTCATTGCAACCTCGGCCTCCCCAGGTTCAAGCGATTCTCCTGCCTTAGTCTCCCGAGAGCTGGGATCACAGGTGCTTGCCACCACGCCCAGCTAATTTTTTTGTATTTTTAGTAGGGACAGGATTTCACTGTATTGGCCAGGCTGGTCTTGAACTCCTGACCTCGTGACCCGTCCACCTCGGCCTCCCAAAGTGCTGGGATTACAGGTGTGAGCCACCATGCCCAGCCTGATGTTTTTATTAACCTTTCAGCTGTAATTTGAAAATAATATGCATATATTATTTTATTTTAGCTTTACCTGAGGTATAAATTAAAATTCAGTTTGATGAGTCTTGGTGAACGTATAGTTGTAAAAACCACCACTACAATTAAGTTTTAAAACACTTCCGGGCCGGGCACAGTGGCTCACACCTGTAATCCCAGCACTTCGGGAGGCCAAGCCGGGTGGATCACCTGAAGTCCGGAATTCGAGACCAGTCTGGCCAATATAGCGAAACCCCGTGTCTACTAAAAATACAAAAAATTATCCAGGTGTGGTGGCAGGCGCCTGTAGTCCCAGCTACTTGGGAGATGAGGCAGGAGAATCGCTTGAACCCGGGAGGCAGAGGTTGCAGTGAGCCGAGATTGTGCCATTATACTCCAGCCTGGGTAACAAAAGCGAAAGTCCACCTCAAAACAAAAACAAAAAAACATTTCCACAACCCACCTTTACAAGTGTTATTTCTTTGCAGTCAATACACCACGTAGGTAATTACTGGGTTGTAAGCACTTAAGTTTAGGTCTACGAACCATCAATCCATCAATCCATTTTTAATAAATTTGTTATTCTAGCACTTTTTTTTTTTTTTGAGATGCCGCGAGTCTGGCTCTGTCGCCCAGGCTGGAGTGCAGGGCATGATCTCGGCTCACTGGAAGCTCCGCCTCCCGGGTTCACACCATCCTCCTGCCTCAGTCTCCGGACTAGCTGCAACTACAGGCGCCCGCCACCACGCCCGGCTAATTTTTTTTTTTTTTTTTTTTTTGTATTTTTAGTAGAGACGGGGTTTCACAGTGTGATAGCCAGGACGGTTTTGATCTCCTGACCTCGTGATCCGCTCGCCTCAGCCTCCCAAAGTGCTGGGATTACAGGTGTGAGCCACCGTGCCCGGTCTTTTTGAAGAGACTATTCTTTTCCCATTGAATTACCTTAGCACCTTTGTTGAAACTCAGTTACCACATAAATAATACCTAACCTATTTATTTATGTGTTTTTATTAACAGATAAGGTAACATATAATATAAAAGCAAAAATGTTCAATAAAAAGAAAACTACGTTACATTTCATTAAATCATGGGAAAAAGATCTATAGGATGTACCAATTGTCCAAAATAAGAAATTAATTGAAAAATATCACTATGTTAAGAATTACTCTTTCTAGATTCTCAAATCTCTTTCATTCATCTATATGTCTATCCTTACGCTAATACTGTACTATTTTGATTATTGTAGCTTTATAGCAAGTACAAATCAGGTACCTGTGTTCAGATTTTGTAGTTTTTGTGTGCGGTTATGTTTTTTGCACTTCCATATACATTTTAGAACCAGTCTATCAATTTCTATGAGAAAACCTGACAAGATTTTGATTGGGACTGCATTGAACATAGTGTACCAATTCATGAATATAGTGTACCTCTCAATTAACTTAGTTCTTCTTTAACTTCTATCAACAATATTTTGTAGTGTTCAGTGCACAGGTCTGTGTATCTATTCTTAAGTTTATTACTAAGTATTTAGCTATGTGATACTATTGTAAATGATTTTGTTTTTAATTTCATTTTTGGATTGTTCATTGCTAGTATTTAGAAATATAATTCTTGTTGGTTATCTTTTACTCTACAGCCTTGCCTAAGTCACTTGTTAGTTCTAGTAGTGTTTTTTTTGTTGTTGTTTTTTGTTTTTGGGTAGATTCTTTAGAACTTTCTCTATATATGCCATCTTTTTGGTTTTACTTCTTCCTTTCCATTCTGAATATCCTTTAATTTCTTTTTCTTGCCTTACTACATTGGCTAGGACCTCCAGGATAATGTTGAATAAAAGCAGTAAGAGCAAACATCCTTGCCTTGTTCTTCATCTTAAGTGGAAAACTATAAAATCATTCACCATGAAGTATGATTTTTTTTTTTTTCCACAGACATCCTTTATCAGGTTGAGGAAGTTGCCTTCAATTCCTGGTTTGCTAAGAGTTTGTATTATAACTTTGTAATGAATTTTGTCAAATACTTTTCTGCGTCTATTGAGATGATCACTTTTTTTTTTTGTTTTCAAATTTATCTTATTAGTATGGTGTATTAAACAGAATTGATATTTCTAAGTCAAGTCAGCCTTGCATTGCTGGGATAAATCCTACTTGACCATGATGTATAGTATTATCCTTTTAAATATAATATTGCTAATTAAACATGCTAATATTTTGCTAAGGATTTCTGTGTCTACGTTTATGAGGAATACTGGCTGCTAGTTTTCCTGGGATGCCTTTGTGTTGGCTTTGGTATCTAGTAATGCTGTCCTCATAAAATGAACTGTGATGCTCTCCTTCCTCCTGCTTTTCTGAAAATGTGGGTGGGGCTTATATTTTTTTCTTCCTTCAGTGTTTGACAGAATTACTAGCTATGCCATCAGAGCCCAGATTTTCTTTATTGGAAATTTTTAACTACTAATTCAATTTCTTTACTCTATATAGGTCTATTTAGATTTTCTACTTCTTTTGGAATCACTTTTGGTGATCAGTATCTTTCAAAGAATTTGTTCATTTCATCTAAGTTGTCAAATTGGTTGTTGTAAACTTGTTCATAATATTCCTTTATCTTTTTAGTATTTATAGTGTCTGTAATAACAACCATTCTTTCATTCTCAGTATTTCTAACTTACATCCCTTCTTGATCATTTTCTCTAAAGGTTTACTGAACTCTTTAAAGAACCAGCTTTTGATTTCCTTGATTTCTGTTCTGATCTTTATTACTCCCTTTCTTCTACTTACTTTGGGTATACTTTACTCTTTCTTTTCTAGCTTTTTTTTTTTTTTTTTTTGAGACGGAGTCTCGCTCTTTCGCCCAGGCTGGAGTGCAGTGGCCAGATCTCAGCTCACTGCAAGCTCCGCCTCCCGGGTTTACGCCATTCTCCTGCCTCAGCCTCCCTAGTAGCTGGGACTACAGGCGCCCGCCACCACGCCCGGCTAGTTTTTTGTATTTTTTTAGTAGAGATGGGGTTTCACCGTGTTAACCAGGATGGTCTCGATCTCCTGACCTCGTGATCCGCCCGTCTCGCCTCCTAAAGTGCTGGGATTACAGGCTTGAGCCACCGCGCCTGGCCTCTTTTCTAGCTTCTTAAGGTAGCAGCTTAGATAATTGATTTTATGCCTTTCTTCCTTTCTGGCATAAGCATTTAAAGCCAAACATTTCTTTCTTAGCACTGCTTGAGAGCTACATACCAAATATCTTCTTATATTTTGTGTTCATTTTCACTCAGTTAAAAATATTTTCTATTTTACCCAGTGAATTATTTTTTCACCCATGGGTTACTCAGAAATGTATTCATTTCCACATATTTGGGGATTTTCCTTATTTCTTTCCATTTTCCTTATTTCTCTGCATGATTTTTAATTCCTTTGTAGTTGCAAAACATATCATATAATTTCAATTCTTTCATATTTATTAAAACATTTCATTTTTGTGGGCCAGTATACTATTCACCCTGGCTAATGTTTCCAATGCACTTGAGAATAATGTGTTTTCTACTGTTGTTGGGTATTCTGCAGATGTCAATTAGATGGAGTTGGCTGATTGCTTTATTCATGTCTTCTGTATCCTGTTTTCTGTTTACTTATTCTATCAACTGTTGAGAGAAGAGTATTAAAATCTCCAACTCTTCTAAATACTGAATTGCCTATTTCATCTCTCAGTTCTATCAATCTTTGTTTCATGGATTTTGTGCCTCTCTTAAGTGCATATACATTTAGAATTTTTATATTTTCCCGCCATATTTGTCACTTCATAATTTTGAAATGTTCCTCTTTATCTCTAATAATACTCCTTTTCTTACAATCTATTTTGGCTGACATTAACACAGTTACTCCAGTATTTTGATGCCTGTTTTCTGAGGAAGGAAATCATCTAACCACCTCACACTGTCATTACTGGAAGATACACTTATTTTGATGATAGAAATTAAATAAATATTTAAAAAGGTAATGTAATTACAGGTTCAGAAGATATTTAAAATGAAAGCATGTTTACCACAATTTTATACTAATACAATTAAAAATCTGGGTTAAAAAGCATATATGAACAAATGTGTACCCTCCAATGTTCCCCCTACTCCAGAATTCACTCCATTACCAACACTGGCTTCACTTGGGGAAGAATGTGAGTGAGTGGTCAGGAGAAACTGATACAGGAAATTAAAATGTGCAAATATGTCCTCTCCTTTATATTTTTTCTTTTCCTTATAAAAGCAAGACAAAAAAATAGCTATTGTTTCTTGAATTATTCATAATATGAATGACAATGCGAGTCTTTCATTATTAAGCCTGACTGAAGCTTCTGCTTTGGTATATCTATTACTTAATTCGTCAAAGAATAGCTTTCTATTCCTATTTTACTAAGGTCGTGTGTATGTGTGTGTGTGCGTGTGCGCGCACACACACACATCTGTGCTGGAGAAAAGAAGAGGGAGGAAGGAAGGGAGGGAGGGAAAGAGAGAGAATTAATGTCTGTTATGGATTTCCTAAGATTAAAATGACCCTTGTATTTCTAGAATAAATGCCATTTGGCTATGGTGTGTGTGTGTGTTTTAACAAACTACTGAATCTGCTAATTATTTTAAGATAACTAATACTTTAAGTGAGGTTGGCTTGTAGTTTTCTTTTTGTATGTGTGTAATGTCTATGTCCACCTCTAAAACAGAGTAAGAAGTGTTATAATAGCTTTTAATATACTGAATGTTTGAAAGAAGAGTAATGAGAAGGGGCTCATTTAAGTAGGTATTAAATCCTTAGTTATAAAAATAGAATAGTATTGGCCCATGCAGATCCAGAGAACAGAAGTGAGTTCAGAAGCAAACTTAAGTACAATAGTTGCTGCAATTTTGTATAGAGAAAAACCCCAGGACCTTTAATTAGGACAGATTATTTAATAGATGGTCCTGGTAGAATTGATTAGTCATGTGAACAGAAAAAAAAATGAATTTTTACTGCTTTAAAATAAACGAAGAAAACTTTAAAATGCTCCCAAGTAACACAAAAGATTGAAGAAATGGAAAAACATTCCACATTCTTGGATAGGAAGACAATCAATTCACAAAGATGTCAATTCTTCCTTAGATAATCTATACATCTGATGTAATCCCAATAAAATAACAATAGGATTTTTGTGTCTGTGTGTAGAATTAAGCATGCTGATTCTAATGTTAAAAAAAAAAAATTGCAGGAGACCAGAAAAATTAGGGGAGGGGAGAAGGTAGGGGAGAGAAAGGTCTAGCCCTACTGGATAGGTCACTTCAAAGAGGGCTTGTGGGGCTGTGAAACCAAGAGGTAGGTCTTAACAGTATAACCAAAGACTGAAGTTCTCTATAGGATGCCATAGCACTTAATGGTGCTATGTTTTCCTCAGGAGATATGACTCAGCCACTCATAAACATAACACGATAGTCCATGATTGTTGACGTGGGAAAGTAAATACATGTCTCAAAAGTTTGACCAAACTTTCTCTTCTCTGGAAAAAAAAATTACGAAACTAAAATAATCACAATGGTAAGATATGGCTCATGAACAGTCAGAAAAAAAAAAAAAGAAAAAAGAAAAAGAAAAAACAAACCCAGAAATTAAAAAAAAAAAGACACAGAATGTGCTACATGATAAAGGTATCATTTCAAATCAATAGGGAAGAGACCAGCTGGAAATGGCTAGACATTTGGGAAAAAAGAGTGGGTTTTCAATTTATATCTTACATTGAAATGAATCTTATTAGAATAACAAACACAATGTAAAAATATAACCGTAAGGGTATAAAATTTCACCTATATTTGCAAAATTTTAAAAAATGCTAGAACATAGAGCAAAAAGATACACATAATGAAACAAGGGTGAAAAAGATATACAATAAATCAAAGAGGTTCTACAACTTAATACTTCCTTATTCCACAAGTTCTGAAATAAGAGAAAAATAAAGATACAAAAGAAAAACATTTGAGAGCTGGAGAGACACGTTCAGATTAAAAGGGACCAGTGGACAGAATAAATGTAAAAAACTATACTAGACAATAAAAGATATAGATAAAAGCTTAAAAGCTTTCAGAGAGAAAAACAAGCAGTCTGCAAGAGAAAAATTATCTGACTGGAAATGCTATTCTCATCAATAACAAGTAAAAAACAATGCAGTAATTAAAATGCTGGAAAATAATTTGACCAGGAATTCTATACTCAGCAAACTATCATGTGTAAAGACAAAATAAAGGTATTTTCAGACCATTAGGTATCCAAAGTTTTACTTCCCCTGAACCAATTCTAAGGCACTTAATTGACTAATTACTCTAGCCAACCAAAGGTAGAGGTCAAGAAAGAGGAAGAGACCACATGCCAGAAATGATGGAACTGAACCAGTGGTCAAATAACGTAAGCAAATCATTAAGAAAAAGTAGTCCTGAGATAAACTTTAATCACAGAAAGTAATATGTCCAAACTTGAAGATGAAATCTGAATTCCAAAGTAAAAAGTGTTCCGGAAAAACAATCCAACAGGTTTGAAGCAGCAGATGAAGAACTGAGAAGTCCAGCAGCATTAATGGCAGGTTGAATGCCGTTTCTATGGTTTCAACAATAGAAAAAAGAAAAGTAATTGGAAACTTTAGGGGAAAACAAAAAATGTATAACATCATGCTTAAAATGAAGCAAAAGAGCACAATCTTGAGCAGTATGTGGAATATGTGAAAAGACAAACCATATGATCTGAATGCAAAGAATGTTCATTGCGTAGTTCATGATGTTGGACACAGATTCAGAAAAAGAAATCCAACTGTAGTACTCTACTTGGTTGTAAAGTGAAACATTTTTATATGATATTAATGTAAATACTACTAGGTTCAACTATTAAAATCTATCTATAGTTAAAACATAGGAGGATTTAAACATGGTTATAGAACAGAATACAAATGTTATCAATACTTGACAATATAAAAAGTAATTATATGTAACATTTTGTGGAAAGGTGGGAAAGACTTGACAGGAAGAATGGGACACTTATCACTGTCTAACATAGTGAGGAATCAGGAATACTACTGAAAGTTGTCGTAAAAAATGAAGATATGAGTATCTTAAAAGTAGAAAGACAGTAACAAAAGCTAAAGAAATGAGTGAAAGGATAGTGATATGCTGATTAAACATAGTAACAAAATTAAGAAACAGTATCAGAAACTTTCAAAAGTGAAATTAGAATGTTCAAATTTAATAATCTTCAAGTCCAGTAGCTATTAATAGAGGCAATTCTTCCATTCCTCAAATGCTCCAATTATTTACTAAGGTATGTATATATTTCAGCTTAATACTGGGGAGGGTTATTGTAGATATTAGCTTTTTATAAAAATATTCTGAGGCACTGAAGAACTCTTTTTGGAAATCCTATAAGATTTAACAGCTTTTCAAGTGTTTAATGTATTTCAAAGTGTGGTGCCCTAATTTCCATTTTCTTGGTTTCAGTTCCAGAAATATTGGCAGAAAAAGTAAAAAGCTGACAGCTGGGTATAAGATATTACAAGACAACTCTAATTATCTAAAATGTTTCTTTTAAAAGAACAGTTGCTACTAAATATTTCATTGCTAACATTTGGTTTAAACCATGGCTAGATGTATCCTATGGCACACTGGATCTGAATTTTGCAGCTGGTCGTTGATTTCCATCAACACCTTAAGAGTGAAGTCTACAGTAAGGCTAAACATATCTAAACTTTGGAAAGTGAGCTTTCAAAACTACAGTGGAAACCCATTTGAATACTGCCTTAATTGTTGCAGAATAAAATGTTTCTTATATGAATATCAGCTCATTTGATTAAACAAATATTTGTAGACATCCCATGAGGCACTATAACACTCTTTCTGCAAGAGAAATAAATAAGCATTACAAAGCAGAATAAAGGTTAGATGTGAAAGTGAGAGACAAATGGCTTAATATCCAGCAATCTGTTCATACCCTAGAGAAATAGGCATTATTTTATTTTTATAGTGTGAATATGATGTAAAAGTTTATTAAAACATTTTTGCCCATAACATGATAAAACATAAATATGTGAGCTGTATGGGTAGAAAATGGAGGTGGTAATTTAAACGAACACGGGAGCCGTATGGGTAGAAAATGGAAGGGGTAATTTTACAGTTTATTCTCTATCTTTTCTGTAAAGACCAAAACCAGAAAAGAAGCCAGATTTCTTATGTGTAAGTCTTGAGCCTACACTTACAAGCTAGGTAACTATATGCAAATACTAATTTCTCAAGACATCATTTTCCTCACTGAAAATGGGACTAATTACTCCTTGCCTTCTTTATTGGATTGTTAATGATTTGACAAATATTTAGTATGCAATTATTTTGTGCCAGGCTTTTACTATAAGATAAATAAAAGATCTAAAATATGGCATCCCTGACCTCAAGAGGCTTACAGTCTAGTGAGGAAGGTATGAAAATAAGCGTAATTTAGTATATGTGTGTTGTAATAAATAGAGGCTATGGAAATACAGAAGAGGGAGAGATAAACTCTGTCTAGGAGAGTGAGTCTGGGAATACTTGACTCAGATTATATATAAACTGAAGACAGTGTACCAAGATCAACATGTTACTGGGTAGGAGAAGCCATAGCAAAAAAGGCTGTAAACCACAGAACAGCATGAGCACAAGAACAGGAGTCCACAACGACCTAGGTGAGCGTGTAGCAGTTCAGAGTGACTAGACTGTAAGGTGTCCATGAGAAAAAAATGTAGAAAACGAGCACAGAAAAGAAGGCTGATGTCAAATTGTGAGAATTACAGTAAATAAGACTGCATGTTTTCCCAAGGTCTGTTCTTCAACATCTTGTCCTGGGATCATATGTGTAAGGATCGTGAGAGGGAAGGCTTATTAAAATTCAGGTTCCAGGCTCAGCACAGTGGCTCATGCCTGCAATCCTAACGCTATGGGAGGTGGAGGTGGGAGAACTACTTGAGGTGGAGGTGGGAGAACTACTATGGGAGTTCAAGGCTGCAGTGAGTTATGATCAGCCACTGCACTCCAGCCTGGGTGACAGAGTGAGACTCTGTTTCAAAAAATAAAAATAAAAATAAAATTCGGGTTCCTAGTACTATGGATCTACCGAACCAGAATTTCTAGGGTCAGGATAATTTGCACATTATCAAGTCTGCTAAGTGATCTTATACAACCCAAGTTTGACAAGCATCAATATAGGTCATAAGAACTGCTAAGCTTTAAGCATATCAATTTCATATTTTAGGGTGATTATCTTAATAGCAGTGTGAAAGCAGTGTTAATCTCCCCCCAATCTCTTCCATACAACCTATTTATAAGAGCACACACACAAAATTCTGCTATTTACCTGATAATTTTTGCAGCAGTGTGGTAAGCAAAAGAGGAGAGTAGAAAAGTAGGACAGGTAGTGATAGTAAAGTGAAATGGGAAAGGAATAAACTAAGGCAGTGATGATGAGAAAAGATGGGGCTAAAATCCAGGGACAATTCTAAGAAAGAATACCTAAGATTTGGTAATCAGTTGAATTTGGCAGGTCAGAAGGGATAGAATCAAGGTTAACAGAAATTTCTTTTTTTTTTTTCGCTCTTGTTGCCCAGGCTGGAGTACAATGGTGCGATCTTGGTTCATTGCAACCTCCGCCTCCCAGGTTTATGCGATTCTTCTGCCTCAGCCTTCTGAGTAGCTGGGATTACAGGTATGCACCACCACGCCTGGCTAATTTTATGTTTTTAGTAGAGATGGGGTTTTGCCATGTTGGTCAGGCTGGTCTTGAACTCCTGACCTCAGGTTATCCACCTGCCTTGGCCTCCCAAAATGCTGGGATTACAGGCATGAGCCACCACGCCCGGCCGGTGAGCACAAATTTCTAACTTACGTAAGTAATGATGTTATTAAATTAGAACAGAAAAGGACTGCATAAAATAGAGATGTGAAAACATTCTTAAAACAAAATCTAATTGTAAGGTATTAATCAGTTTCCTTTCTAGAGTGCTTCCCACACTTTTCATTTTCTTAACTTGGATGGGAATTGTATTCATATTTCTTTCAATGTAAATGTAACCCATGTTTATTATAGAACTTTATTCACTTAAGCACTGACTGAAATGTCTATTATGGGCCTGGGACTGTGCTCTGTAAGTACTGGAAACACAGTGGTGCACAGATGATGAAATCAAAAGAAAATGTACCTCAGACACCATATTACCACATTTTACGTATTCTCTTACAGCTTTTTTGTCTGGATATTTTTGGTTTATTTGTTTTCTATAGTTTTGTATACTTGTACTCACATCGTATATATAATATTGTATCTTTTTTCACTACAAAAACATTTCTGCAAATTATTGTAAACTCTTCATAAACATTTTCTATGACAAGCTATTTCCATGGGAGATGTAAAAGTTTACTTGTTAAATACATAAGCTGTTGTAATTATATCTAATGCTGCAAAGAGAATTATTGGGTTAAATGGTATGTTGACTTTAAAGGCATGCAAATTGTTCACATGCTTTCCAAAAGGGTTAAACCAATTTAGACTGCCAGTGGAAATAAACGGACAAGCACATTTGATGGCACCCTCACCAGCAAAAACATCATTAGAAAAATACTTTTGCTAACTCAAAAAGTTAAAAAAAAAAAAAATCAATCACTACATCTTAAAATTTCACTTCTTCAATTACCTGTCAGGGAAAAACATTTCCCTTATGCTTGTATCTGCCTTTCCCCTTTAGTAAATGAGCCCAACTTCTCAAATTCTTTGCTCATTCATCCATATAGGTCATGGTGCTTTTGAAAGTACTTGTAGTAAAAATTTAAAGACAGACATCTATTGAGTTTTTGCAGAACTCTAATTCTGGTACGTACATCTTTTAATTTGTTCACTTGTATGGGGGTTGCGGGGAAAGGAGGTGAGAGAGTTTTTTTATGTTTTTTTTTTTTAAGATAGGGAGTCTTGCTAGCAGGCTGAATTTGAACTCCTGGGCTCAAGCAGTCTTCCTGCCTCAGTCTCCTGAGTAGCCTGGACTAGTGGGGCACTTCGCCATGCCCCAATATTTTATTTGAGGGTCAAACGAATGATCTTTCTCCTTTTGAGTACTTACAATTCTTGAAGCTTTGGAAGGTATTTCTCCATTCACATAAATATCTTTTTAAAATGACACTAGGCATAAGAATACTCTTTTTCAATTTACTCTTCAACTTACCTAGACTTTATTTTGGTATGTAAGATGAAATAAAGATTCAAATGTCTATTTTCCTAAGCATTTAATACTCTCAAAAACATTAATACTAAGTCTTCCTTTTTCTCCTAATTTCTGATGACTTCTTTATCATATTTAGAGTGTTTCTGGGATCTCTATTTCCTTTTACCAACTTTATTATCAATGCGTATGCCAGTTTTCAACTCTTTCATTTACTCTAATTGTACTGTATATTTTGATAGCTAATAAGCCACAGGGTTAGCCCTCTGTCCTTCATTTTCCACTCAAAAGACACCTCACTTTTATCTGTTTATAGTTTCTCAGACAAAATTTAAAATTACCCTGCTAATTTCTCAAACACATATTTTTTTTTTTAAAGAAGAGAATTAGGCTAAACCTGTAATTTAATGAGAAAAATGGATATCTGTAATTGTTGGACTTCCCATTCAGGAACATGATATTCCTTTCCCTGTACCCTCCAACATCCCAGTAGAGTTTTAGGTTTCTTCACATTGGCTCATTTATAATTTTATATTTTCTGTTACTGTTCTAAATGGTTTTCTGTTTTCTAAACAATTACTGCTATCATAAGAACTATTGATTTTTAAATATTTGCCTTACATCTGTTTACTCCATAATTCTTATTCATTCTAATAATTTCTCAGTTGCTCTTGGTTTTCCTAGGAATGAAATACTATCATACTAGGCTGGGTATGATATTATGTCTAACTTAGGCATGTAATCCCAACACTTTGGGAGGCTGCGGTAGGCGGACTGCTTGAGCCCAGGAGTTCAAGACCAGCCTTGGCAACATGCGAAACCCCACCTCTACCAAAAATACGACAAATTAGATGGGTGCGGCAGAGTGTGACTCTACAACATGTGTTTAGATAATGTGTTTATCTACAAGTAGAAATTATCCTTAAAATGCAAAGATGGCTTAATATGGCCACAAGAAACTATCATTCGTGCATGTGTATTCTCTTTGATACGTGTGTACGTATACACAAATTCACACTGTTTTAAATACATGTATTATATATATTGCATATATAACTTTATGTTTTAGATTTCTGTATATTTCATACAGAGATAAAATGTATATTTCTGTAAAGGTGATATATAAAAACTATATACATTGTACTTTAAGAGTAATTAAAGAGATTTTTCAAGGAAAACCTTGACTGTACAATCACAAGGTATGTTTGTGTTGTTTACCATTATATACCCAGGGTCTACCACATTGTCAATTATAGGGTATACTGAATAAACAGGAAATAATGTTTAACCACTCAGCTACTTTTTAAAAAAATATAAATACACATATAGTGATATTTTCTCAGTCCAAATTCTGAAGGCGCTTTTGAAAAATGTTTCATTCCCCAGATGAATTACTTAAGTCATATTAGAACAATATGGAAATTGAATATTTGGAATTACAACAATCTCACAACATCTGGTCCTGTGACCACTGGAATTTCTGTTATTTCTTTATTATTATTACTTTTTGAGACAGTCTCATTCTGTCACCCAGGCTGGAGTGCAGTGGCATGATCTCAGCTCACTGCAACCTCCAATTCCTGGGTTCAAGCAATCCTCCTGCCTAAGCCTCCTGACAGCTGGGATTACAGGTACACGCCACCATGCCCAGCTAATTTTTTGTATTTTTAGTAGAGACGGGGTTTTGCCATGTTGGCCAGGGTGGTCTCGAACTCCTGATCTCAAGTGATCCACCCACCTCAGCCTCCCAAAGTGCTGGGATTACAGGCGTGGCATGGCCCAGCACTTCCTGTTATTTATGTTTCTTTCTCCTATCTGTTCTGTTGTATGTCTATGGATGTGCTAAAGGAAATTCAACGATACTAGGCAGAATTTACTTTATAAAAATACTGAGCAGGTTTCTGTTACCCCCTTTGCCTAGAGAGAAGAAGACAGAAAATGTAAGTAAGGTGACAAATCTATGTGTTACTTTCACCTCCTTATGGAATAATCACTCGCTTTGTGCAAACACTCAATTTTTGTCCTACCTGCTCTGTGTGGAGAAGTAGCACTTCCCTCCAGGCCTTGTAATGAGAAGTGTACCCTGAGCCTCCTGTGCCATTCTTGTTAGCTGGACAGAAGACATTGCTACTGGGCCAAGAAGACTTGATCTCTCTTACACCGGGGAAGAAGAGAAGGTCTGATGCAATGAAATGGGACATTTGCTTATAATTCTAGATCAGAACCAGAATAGTAATTTGCCTACTAACTATGTAACATTGAACAAACCACTGGTTTGTGAGCCTGAAAAGTTGGTACTAAACAGCTAGTAACTGAAAGAGATATTTCTGGGGTGCCATGCTCTAGAAATGAGCATGTGCAAATAAACATAGTCTGAGATTGTACAGAATTGACATTTTTCTTGAAAAATCTCAAGTCATCCATAAAGTACAATGTATGTGGTTTTTGTATACCACATTGTACAAAATTGTGTTTTGCACAAAGATATAATGCACATACAGCAATCTAGAACAATAAAACTATATATGCAATATATAAAATATGTGTAGAATTTAAAAGGGTGTAGGCTTACATGTGGGGTACACACGTGTGTATATCAAAGAGACTACATGACAGTCTCTTGTTGCCACATCTGCAGGCCACACTGGAGACCTATACAATTGCTCAGCAAGCCCAAACAGCAGTTTCTCTTCCAGCACAGGATCAAACTGCTGTTTCTTTGGCTGGGCACTACAGGCTGGATATTAGAGGCCATGTTGTACGAACATTACATGTCTGAATAACAGAATCACACTCAACACAGCAAAATGTACATACCTAGACCTAGGCACTGAGACCAACTGAAGGGACGGCAAATTCTTATCTTTAAGCACCTATCTACTTTGAAGCAAAAGCTCAGTAGTGAGATGTGATTTGTAATATTTACATTAGTTACATGCTGCATAACAATGTTTTGGTCAACTATGGACTACATATACAACAGTGATCTCGTAAGATTAATGGAGCTGAAAAACCTCTCATCATTTAGTGACGTCATAGCTGTTAGTAACATTGTAGCGCAATTACTTTACTTTTTAAAAAATCTAGTGTAGCCTAAGGGTGCAGTGTTCATCAAGTTTACAGTAGTGTGTAGTAATGTCCTGGGCCTTCACATTCACTCACCACTCTCTCACCAACTCACCCAGAGTAACTTCTAGTTCTGCAAGCTTCACTTACGGTAAGTGCTTTATACATGCATACCATTTTTTAAATCTTTCACACCATATTTTACTGTACCTTGTCTATGTTTAGATATGTTTATATATAAAAATACCATTGTGTTACATTTGCCTATGGTATTCTGTATAGTAATAAGCTGTACCGGTTTGTAGCCCAGGAGTAATAGGCTGTACCAGACAGCCTAGGTGTTTAGTAAGTTATACCATCTACGTTTGTGTCAGCACACTGTGGTATTTGCACAATGGTGAAATTATCTAATGATGCATTTCTCACAACATATTGCCACTGTAAAGCTACACATGACTGTATTATTTTTGTCACGTTTTTATGTTTGACTGAGTAGGTACAGTTGATTTCACGTAAAATAAATGAGATTCCACTGTACTAATTAGATGTGAGACTTCATTTTCCCAATCTTGGAAATGAAGTGATTACATGTGTATCAAGGTGTTATTGTGAGGAATAAGGGAGGCAGCATATACGAAGTCCATAATGTTCCCCCTCCTCAGATTTATATTAAAGTTGGGGTTTGTGGGAATTCAAAATATATACATTTGTATGTACATATAGAAAAATCAAGAAAACTAATTCCATGGGTTTCAACTATAACTCTTTATGATGTCATTTAATAATAAGTAATAAATTTTTAACTTCAATGCCTAAATCAGCCATAATCCCATACTATGGAAACAAACTCTTGGTCAGCACCAGGGCAATCCAATGTCATGTTATTTTTTCATTGTACATATCACCCCCTAAAACAGACAAAATTACATGCAGTTTTACATGTACAAAAAAGTTTGGAAGCATGCTTAATAAAAATCATTCTTCAAAGCACACAACAATGAAAACAATTACAATAAAAATCGCAGATAATTTCTAAAGAAACCTCCATATATATTAACAACAACATATGTAAAGTGTGTAGATTTTACTATTATCCTGGTATATGAGAAATACAGACCATGAAATCATCAACTTTAGAAAAATAAGTTACCTTGCATGACCATCAAGAGCAGTCTAGCCAAAACTGCTAAAAAGCAAGAAGAAAACATAAACATATACACATTTTCCATAAACTTAAATATGAGCGAATAGTCTCATTTACATAAAGTAGTAATAACAGTACTAAAACCAGGTAGACAATACCACAGAAACTTGTATCAGTGGCATCACATACCTATTTGGTAATTAAAGGCAAAGACTTAGAGATTGAACTTACGGAAATAATTAAAACACATGGTTGCTTTCCTTATTTTTACGTAAATGACTTGTAAAGTTTACACATGTCCATTGAATGTCCTAGGTAACAAACACAATGATACACAAAAGAGTTAAATATTATATTCAATAAAGACTTCATAGCAAGTAGAATGGACAAACAAGATACAAGCAGCTTGAAAACAGGACGCGAGATTTCTTTAAAAGCTTTGTAATATAAGGACTATGTGACAATATGACATAACTCTTGTCTTTAGTGTATGAAAAAAAGATGAGAAAAAAAGACAAGACAGGGAAAGGAAATATCCAGCAGCACAAAACAAATACTGCTTCAATGGTAGGGTGCTATTAAGGCAAGTGCTGGGAATTCGAAGATTCCAGGAATGGACAGGGAAAATCAATCCACGGGAAGCACAGACTAGATGTGAAAAATGTACATTCATTTACTTAATTCCTTCTGTCCATTAATTCCTCATCCTATTAAACTAAATATCCATCTGCTAACTTCCCTTAGGATTAGGTATGAAATAGCATTCGGATTCCTAGAGCTAGAATGAAATTTTGTTAAGTTTTAACAAATAAAAAGCAAGCAGTATTGTAAAGAACTGAAAACTACTCTACACTTGTTTGAAGGCAAACTTAACTGTCCACTATCCAGAAATTGGATCCACTAGCAAATTCTTGGAAGGGACAGATTCAATTCACTTCATGTTAAAGCCCCCAAATAAATGGAAAAATATAACATGGTTCTTACTCTCAAGGAGTTCACAGATACTTAATGAGTGCTTACTATGTACGAGGCACTTTACTAAATGCTTTCAAGTATTATTTATTTATCCTCATTACAATATTGTGATGTAGGTAGTTATTACCCCTCATTTACAAATGAAGAAATATGTATTACCCGAAGAATATTTAACGGGATAAATAACTTGCCCAAAGTTACAAAACTAGTAATCTCAATAGTCTGCCTCCAGAGAACATGCTCTTAACCATTATGAGACATATTTAGGAAAAGGCAAGGAAAATTAAAGAAGTCTACTACACCGACCATATTTTGTGGATTTTCTAAGACTATCCTGACTGCAAATATCCTGTCCCATTGTTAGATTACGTACCTCAATTTTGATTGGTAAAAAATTAGTTTTAGAGTAAACGAACATATATGTCTGATATTTATACCAAACAAACAAACAAGACCATAGCAAGATACATTTAGCTGTGCTTTAGCAGTTATACACTGGTAGATTTACTCAAAATAATTTTGAAGAAATCTGGAGTCTCATAATATCACTAAGAAATCTGAAAGCTGGTCATTTCTGGTGAAGAAAAAAAAACAAGTCTCTACACTGTAAAATTACTAATATTTTAAACTGTTTTGAGCTTTACTACTACTGTTATTATCAAGACAAGTATAGAAACTGCTTTGAAAAAGTCATGTTCAACTTTTACAATTGGTATATACTTAGAAAAAAGAATACAAATTTCACTTTCATAAATACCATAAGATGCTGCCTATCATGGTCTCAGCTGCAAATAATAGTAGCCATTAGATTTTAAGAAAAGCTTCATAAGGCACATAACTTTAAAATGACATTACTATGCATTGATATTTATACGTATAAAAGTTAGGGTTCCAAAATGTAATTATTTCCTTTCCCTGCTGTCATGTATGGTTTCATTTCAGATTGGAGTTTATAAGTAGTGTCTAATTTCAATATTTTTTCCACAAATTTTCCCATTAATGCTGCTTTGAATTTGATAATATACTCCATAAATCTATATTCACAAAATAGCGGCTGACTTAGCAAAAAATTCCAAGGATGTTTAGCTTGCCAAAGACGTTAACCTCCTAAGAGAAAAATACAGTTCAGTCACTGTGGGGCTAAAGGCAGTCAGTAGTTTTGAAATACAGTAATACTTTCAGGTCTAGACCTGCCATAAGTCCATCATGAAAAAGAACTTGGAAAAGCAAGAACTCTCAAAAAAAAAGCAAGCCGCAGAAATATGCTTAGCTTGTTGAAAAATGAGTACATCCTCAAAATAACTCTAAATAATATCTCATTACCTGAGCAGTGTGCTGGTTAAAAAATATTGAAAAGTTGAAGGTAATTTGAATATTAACAGAAACAATAAGTCAACAGCATAAACATCACTGCTTTCTGATCACAAACAATGATTTCTGTCATCTTTCCACATACTTGTCTAGACAACTGAGGACAGACCTAGAAAAAAGAGGCTTACCATGCCTACAGATTTATGTTTCTAAGATTAGAACGCACTTTCTGAAAACCATCTAGAGGGATGAGTTACCAAGGGAAATTATGGAACATACTTTCCTAGAAGTCTTTAACAAGTAAGGATGCTGGCCAGTGGCTATTAAGGGTGCTGTGACAAGTCTGCTGGCCTTTATAACCCTAGCAACTGGTGTGCAGTAGATGACCTACTCTCAATGTCTGGCAGTCATTTAATTGCTCCCAGTGCCAGTAACCAAAATGACCACACCTGTAGAAATTTATTCTCCAAAGTCACTAATGGTTTCAAGAAAGGGGGGAAAAATCCTTCCACTCCATTCTTTTCCAATGGCAGCTTTTCTCTGCCACAGAATTTCACACAAGGGCCTTTAAAATATGTGCAAATTTATAAACAGGCAGACGAAATGATCTTAGCTTCTGAAAACACAACAAACTGAGATAGACTGTCTTCCCTCTAGGGAGTGATTTACTTACTCTTCCCTGAAATAAAAAATAGACTTTAACATACTAGGAATCTCAGCATTTGGGAGTTGTAAAGAACCTTAGAAATCTTGCAGGTGAAGAAATAGGCTCTGAAAGGCCAAGATCTTAGGCCAAACAGCTAGTTAACAGATGAATGGAGAAACCGTGTTTTCTGATTCGTGATCGAATTTTTTTTTCACCACAGCACACAGCCTCTCTGTAACCTAACAATCTTTGCCGAAATGTCTCCACATATCAATAAAAATAGGCAACTAATTAATAACTTATAGAAAAGTGTTTCTTATATACAGTTTTCCCTTGGTATCTATGGGAAATTGGAGATTGGGTCTAGGACTCCCGTGGATACCAAAATCCATAGATGTTCAAGTCCCTTATATAAAACAGGGTAGTTGTTGCATATAACCTACTCCTGTGTATTTTAAATCATCTCTAGATTACTTATAATACCTAATACAATGTAAATGTTATGTAAATAGTTGTTGTACTGTTTTGTTTGGAAATAATGACCAAAAAAATCTGTATATGTTTAGTACAGAAATAACTATCCTTTTTTTCCTAATATTTTCAATCTGTGGTAAGTGGAACCCACAGAGGCAAAACCCACAAATACAAAGGGCCAAATCTGTGCTCAATAAATGATCAGCTAAGACTGGCACACAGCAATTTATCTGCTTTTCAGATAAAGCATATGGCTCCTGATAGAAACATAAGAAAGTACTTTTATTTCTAAATATGATTCTGTTTCACAAAGATCAGTGTTTACTGATCACCTACATTGGGGCACTACACTATGTGCTAAGGATACAACAATGAACACAACATGGTCTCTGCCTGTTCAAAAACATATGCCTAAAATCCTCTTCAAAATAGTGCCTTATATTTTTGTTGTACTTATAAGACATATTTGTTCATTGAGCCTTGCTAACTCCTGGTGAGTTAGGAGAGTTATGATTAGAGCAAAATGATTCTATCCCTATGCAGTTTTTTTTTTCCACATCACAACACTGACTTCCTTGGCTTCTACTACACAAATACTTAAAATCTGAAGTGTACCTGACAGGCATAGTCTGTAAGAATTCTTACAGATTTTAAAAATCCCTCATTTATTTCAAATGGCAATGCTGGCCATTATACAGACCCCCTGGTAACAATCACAATAATATACGAAAGTTGCTAAAACACAACCTCTTATAAATGAGTAAAATTTAAATTATCAAGCTAACTACCAAAGTGATACATCAGAATTGTCAGGCCAAATATGAAACATTATGCTTCTGTTAAATATAAATTTTAAATAATAATTAGTATGTATACATTTTTTCCTAGTTTTATGCAACTTGTGATTATTTAAATTATCTCATTAATTATGTTACTTAGCAAGCAACACATTACAATTCCTATTGTATCAATACAGAAAGAGACATAAAAATGTGTTACAATCTGCCCCCCACTATATACATATACAAAGTAGCAGTCTGAAGGGGAATTTAGTCCCTTAGGCCAGTGGTCCTCAACTTCTTGGGCACCAGGGATCAGTTTCGTAAAAGGTAATTTTTCCAGGGACTGGGGAAGTGTGGGGGCGATGGTTTGGGAATGAAACTGTTCCATCTCAGATCATCGGGCATCAGATTCTCATTAGGAGCGGGCAACCTAGATCCCTTGCATGTGCAGTTCACAATAGGGTTCGTACTCCTAGAGAATCTAATGCCGCTGCTGCTCCGACAGGAGGCAGAGCTCAGGCGGCAATGCTGGTCCCATTGCTCACCTCCAGCTGTGCAGCCTGGTCCCTAACAGGCCAGGGACAGGTACTGGGTCTGCTGGCCAGGGGGCTGGGGACCCCTGTTTTAGGCATCTAAACCAGAGCTCTCTAATACATATTAGAAACAGCTTCACTTTAAGAACTATTTGAAGAAAAAGATAGCTCTAAGCCACCACTTTTATTACAAACTTACAAACTTTTTATAGGAGTATTTTAACTTAAAACTCCCTGAACTATATAGGTAGAGAGGGAAAGAAAGAACACCTAAAAAGTCCTTAACCAGAATCAACTGATTCATATAATAAAGAATTAAATGTGAATAAGGTATATAGTGATAAAATATTAGCAGTATATCCAATAGCTGAGTAATCTTTTTGAATGATGGAAATCTCTAGCCTTGAAGCTGAATCCTCAGACTTTAACTATATCTTGCCTCATATTTCTCTTTTATATCCTAACGAGTCAGTTTCCCCTATCCACAGTTTTTAATTTTTATTACAGTATTTATTCCAAATAAGTTACTTATAAAATTCACTTACACATAAACTTAAAGGAAAATTCAGGCGAGCAAATTTGATTCATACAAAAATAAGACTGGTAACAAGAAACTTCTGCAGAGCAAATGTTACAGGATGAGTATCCCTTATCTGAAACTCTGGATACCAGAAATGTTTCAGGTTTCAGATTTTGGAATATTTGCATATACATGAGATCTATTGGGGACCCACGTCTAAACACAAAATTCATTTATGTTTCACATACACCTTATACACACAGGCTGAAGGTAATTTAATACAGTATTTTAAATAACTGTATGCATGAAACAAAGTTTGTGTACCTTGGACCACCAGAAAGCAAAGGTGTCAGGTGTAGAATTTTCCACTAATGGTCACATGTTGGCACTCAAGAAGTTTCAGATTTTGGAGCATATAAAATTTCAGATTTTCAGATTAGGGATGTCCAACCTATATGACATTCTGCGTAAGTTTACTTTCAATATTACCAAATAAATAAAGGTGATATATATATAACACTATATTAAATTTTAAAATATGGTTCCCAAGTAAAGTATCAACAACTTCAGTCTGCTAATATCTGTAACTGCTAATCTGACATTGAAAACATTATTTGTGCCTATCTTCTGGAATTAGTCCTGACCAGAAGACCAAATTTTCCTATATTTCTTGCATCACCTGAAAATTACTACATAATGATTCCTGATTTAAGGTTTAGTGAACAGAGATTTCACCAAAATCTTTGGATTTTCTTTTATAAATCATCCTTAATTTTAATTTGTTCCCATTTTTTAGAATGATGACGTCTGATGTTACTTATCTTTGGACATAGTGTAAATTCATCAGTTTAGACTCTACCCTCCCCCATATTATCATATATATATATATATATGAATAGCTTGGCGCTTGCTATCCCCTCTTGGCTGAAACTTCCAGGCATAATTATTTCCCAAGCAGGCTGACTAACACCTGAGTGTTTGACAGTGGAATGGGGTTCTGAGAGACTGAAACCAAATGTCACAGCGTTTTTTGGTCCCTAATCACACCTGCAGTGCTAACAGTCAGCAGAGTGGAAAATAGGATTTATTACGTAAACTGTGTCCTTCTGTTATCTCAGATAAGTCCACTCATGAGATCTAACACCTCCTAAGGAGAAAGGAAATGAACATTTATTAACCACCTGATCCAGGTCAAGAACTCTCTTGGATCTACATTATCTCATTTAATTCAACAACTCTATTGAATAGTAATTACCCCCATTACAGATAAGAAAATCTGTCCAAAGTAATCCTGCCAGTAAGTTGAAGAACTAAGTTTTGAACCATGGTGCCTCAGATTCCAAAGCCAATACTGTTGATACAGAATTTTAAGGCTAGATCAGTGAGAACCACGTAGAGCATCTAGTACAATCCCTCTATATTATACATGACACCCAAAGAGATTGAGATGTGTCCAAATGTCTGTGGTGAAACGGGAAGAATTCAAGTCTCCTTATTTCCAGTGCAGTACCATACATGATAATAATCTTCATTTTTTGTGTGTGTGTATCTGTCTGAGGTGGAATGCCACTCTATATATTTTATAACATTTCAACTGTCCCCAAATGAAATTCGTATGTGTGGCAATTTCAGGGTTGTACATTTTTAGTGACCAAAAATATTAAATGAAATTGGCAAGAATAAAAACTGGTGCTTATGAATCACTATATGTTTTAAAGAATTCTGTCTCTACTATATTTATTTGTTCAGTCAAGTGCTATAATTTACAGGCTACTATGCTTGGCAATAAAAATACAACGGTACAGTATATAAGACAGGAGTCCCTATCCTCATGGAATTTACAGCCTAATAGAGGATATGGACAAAGAAATAGGCAATTACAATGCAGTGAGGTTAATGCTATGACAGTGGGAGTACAAGATGCTATAGGAACAGGAAGCAGGGACACCTAACCCAGACTAGACTTTTCAAAGGAGGTGATGTGAAAGATCAGTAGGAGTCAACCAGTCAAGGAAGGAGAATGGAGTGTTCAAATGTCTCAGGAAGTACAAACTGTATTTGCACAGGAGAGTGTGAAAAAACCAAGGGAGCTGCAGGAGTAGGGAAGAGAAATAAACCTAGAGAAAGAAGCAAGGACCAAATCATACAGGTCCTTGACAGCCAGGGTTTTACATTCTTTTCTATTCGCATTTCCTGGTGAACTTCAAAACAAACAAAAACACAGATAACTGGGATCCATCTCAGGCCAATTGAATCACGATCTCTGGGGATGAGACCAGAGTACTTTTAAAAAGCTCCCTAGATTATTCTAATGTGTAGCCAGGATTGAAAACCACTGTTTATGATGTAAAGGAAATTAAATAAAGATATTACTGCAAATATGGGAAATGGAGATCTTCAGTAATTAAGCCTCCTTGGGCCCTAATTTCTTCAGTTCTATTAAAAAACAGGCTGGAGATTAGACGCAGCATGATACAGTGAAAGGAGTCGGCAAATGTTGGTTTTGTCAATGAGTCTGTCACCTGCCAACTGACTTCAGATTAGAATACCATTTCTTAGGGATAGTAATACCACTCTGTCTATGGCACTGTTGATATAGCTCAAGGTAAGTAATACTTAAGAAAAACTATTTGATAACTGTGCTAATAAAATGTAAACCATGACATTCTAAGACATATACTTCTAAAGCTGAATAATTTTTAAGATTGTAAATATTTTCACTGCAGACGAAATATTTTATAATGCTTAAGAAACACACTTCATTTAAAGAATCACCCCTGTCTTGGAATTCAAGATATAAAATAATAAAATAGAGAACTGATCCTTTTAATGCTATTGTACCTGCTCAAGAGATCAAATGGGATTAAATTACCTCTCTTCAAATAAACAGATCAACAGAGCAAGTGTCCTTTAAATGGTAATGGTAACTGTTTAAAAATCTTTATTTAGTAAAGGGCACTTAGAAGAAGTGGCACACAAAGTAAACTGGTTTAGAGAAAAAGTTATTACAATCTACTTTATGTTATATATTATTTATAAGTTTAGGGGTTTTTTTTTGTTTTATTTTTTAAGGGGATACAGATTTGGGATGGAGAGGACTTTATTCTGACAGGAAGGAAGCTCTGCTATCAGAAAGGCTGTTCCATGCACACAGCAAGTAAAGCCACTGCACTTTCACAGTCTCCCTTTTAAATATATCAAGGCCCATGACAATTTACACTTTCATGAAGCCATTTTTCAGTTTAAGTACAATATTTGTATTTAGTGACATCTCCTTAATGCTATAACCAATTTAGTTAAAAGTTTTAACCTTAAATAAAAACACTCTTTTACATTTATAGGTGTTTCATTTTTAATTATTTAAAACTGACAGGAATGTCTTTAAAACTTTACATGCACAATCATACAATATTAATATTCCTTTACTTTCTTGTTATTTCCCCCATGATGCTATCACGATATGCTATCACTTTTTATCACCTTTTTTACGATTTTAATAGCAACGTACTCTATTTTGAAAAAGCACAAGAAACTTTTGAAAAAAGTTATGAAGTTTTATTTTGTCCTAAAATGTGAGATGAAAAAACTTAAGCAAAACACCAACACACACACACACACACACACACACACACACACACACACACACAGAGTCCTCCTCAGATAATTCTGGCTGATGACACTGCAGAACAGTTAATCTGATAATTAAAATTTTCCAGAACATGTGATATTTAGACAGAGATCTATGCTGTCAATCGAGCTTCAGTGCTTTAGTTAAAAGAAAAAAAAAAACAACTTAAAACCTGAATACACAGACACATTAAATTGTTAAGACTGTAGTTGCTTTGAGAGCAAAGTGTTTCGATTTATCCAAACTAACTTAGCAACACGGTATTTTGAGTATTTTCCAGAAGTCGTCTTAAAACACGCAATCCAGCACATAAATTTTGTACGGTGCAATGTAAGCAAATACTCAGAAAAATTCAATTTCTAAGCAGGATAACATATGACCAATACTGCCCTCAGTGGTTCAAAAGTCGCAGTAGACATGATCCCCTGAGATAACCTGGAATTTACCTGCCCAAGTATTCTAAGGGGTTCTTCCCGGCCACACAAACTACGATTCAAAACATCGCTCCGAAAACCCAGGTCCTGCATGTGTACAAAGGCGCAGTGCTGGCATGAGGAAGCTTCACCAAGATGAAATCACAACTCTAATTCATTAAAGAATATGCAGACTGTTTTCTAGAAAGCCCCTCTTGTTGCGCTCCCTTTACCCTTTATTTAACTATGTAAATAGCCTCAATTATTGACATAAAAAAAATAGCTTTCGATTCCCACGTCTGGTAACATGGTTGGCCACCATCACTATTCGTTTAGCATCCTAAAATAAACCCCTCAAGTCGAGGTCAAAAACACGCCGGCTGAACATCTGGTGTTTACATAGCCCAATTCTGGGCCCTACCCTACCTTTCCGAGCCACTTAGGAGCTATGGAACAGGCATCACATAATACACTTAGTAAAGACACAAGTCACATGAGTCACTGTCTCAGGTCTATGAATGAAAGGTCTAAGCGTTTGTCTCAGCTAAAAGGAAAAAACAACCTCGAAAGGAAGGGTGGGAGGGGGAGCTGGGGAGTGGGGGGAGCGGTGTTCCTTCCATACCCCTGCCGGGCGATTTAAACCCAGTAAGAGGCAAACGCAGGGCCGCCAGGCTGGCGGGGCCGGAGTCCTCGGGCGTGACAGCCCCTCCGGAAAAGCTCGCGGTTCCGCGCCCGGGTGCCTTGCGCCGCGGTGCTCGCGGCAGCCCCTCCACCCGCCGGCTGGGTGGGCGTGCAGGGCGCGGGAGACGGAGCCACCGCGGCCGGGGCGGCGGCCCTGGGCGCACTTCCTCAACCTCCAGCCGCCCCGTCCCCAAAACTGGGAGTAGAAGGAAAGGAAGAGTGAGGCGGCAGCCAGAGAGAAAGGAGAGGGAGCGGCGAGCCCTCGCCTCTGCAGCTGGGAGAGGCCAGAGGCAGGCGAGGGAGAGGGAGCGGCGATCGCAGGCGAACTCCGCCGCGGGCCGACGCTGGGAGACGACCAGCCCGTAGCCCCCGCCCAACACGGCGGGCGCGCCCGGGAGTCTCCGGCACCCACCCCGTCCCCATTCCCACCGCACCCGCTCCCGGCCAGTCCGCGCTCTACTCACGCTCGGGGCTCTTCCAGGCTCCGCGGCTCTAACCGCATCGGGTCCCAGCCCCGCGGGCGGCGGCGGCGGCGCCGAGGGAGAGGAGAGCGGGCGGCACGGCCCCCGCCTCCCGGCCCCTCTCCCCCGCCGCTCCGGAGCTGCCCGGCCGGGCCCGAGCCCTGCCTCGCCGGCGGCCCCAGCCCCACTCCCAGCGGCCGCGGCAGCAGCAGCCCGAGACCTCAGCGGCCGCAGCGCCGGCACCGGAACTGCCGCTTTCTCCTTCTCGCTCCCTCTCCTGGCTAGCCCCCGCCACACGCCCCCGCCCCCGACTCCTTTCTCCGTCGCCCCTGTTTTTTTTTCCTTTTGTTTCCAGAATAAACTTTATTGGTCTCTTTTTCCGCTCACATCGTGTAAACAAACAACGAACTCTTCCCCACCCCCTCGGCTCCCCCCCTCCTCCGGCAGAGGAGGGTAAGAGCTGAGGAGGGGCAGGGCCTACAATTCCCCGGAAGCAGATGCGCACAGCAGCGGAAGTGAAATTGAGGCGAGGAAGAGCAGGGAGTGGGCAAATAGGGTAACAATATGTGCTACTGCGCCTGCGCCTTGCTTTTCCGCCCGAAGTTTGTGTACAGTTGGGGCTGCTCTTCTGACGTTTGTTAAATGATCCGTCTTCTGGAGTAGTGAGGATGTTGTGTCATCCTAGGACAACGTACATGTAGTATATTTGTTTCTACGAGCAGCAGGCGAGCTCGGGTAGAGATATAGAAAGGAATATTGGGAGCAAGTGGGTTATTTCACTTTTACACCCATAGAGGAAACGAGATTAGTTTGGGGGTAAGAGGAGGCGCGGTGGCTAACCGCCGCTGTCAGTGGCTAACCAGAGTGGTTATGGATTCTATAATAGAAAGAATGCTTTTTACAAAGCGTTGCTGTGCTTTCTTCTGCCAACATGGTTTAAATTGTATACCATCCCTAAGGCGGAATGCACTGTCACAGCCCTCTGCAGTCCTTTGACTCAGTTCGTGGGGACCTTTTGCTAAGCGCTGTTTTTTTGTTTTGTTTTTTGAATCGGATTCTGATTCAAACCAGCTTGTAGGATTCAATTCTAACTATTCAGAAGACGTGGGGGATTTTTTCGCGTAAAGCCAATAGAGGCTTCAGAAATGTCATATAGGCTATAGATTTGATTCAAGGTGGTGTCTTGGTACTGCGTACATTAGACGTCTGTTTGCTTGAGAGTAAATCAATCTGTTGACTTTTGAGATTACTACTGATAAGGGTTGGGTACTGTGCGTTTTTCTCCCCCTACTGGTCTTTGGTTGTAATATTGGAAAAGCGTAGGAGCAGTGGTTAGAAGTCTGAGATACAAGTACTCCAGCATCGGTTCCTTCTTGAATTTTTAAGTAATAGAGGGCTTGGGAAGTGACCCATCCTAGAGATACTACAGTCCTACTTGTCATCTAGAGCAAAACTCTGACCGATAACAGTCTTCTCGAACACCACACGTCCGTCCATACCCCAATGGGAAATGAGATGGATCTGTTCCTCTTTGTGGTCGTATTTCACTTGACTGTATTCCTTTATTTCCTGTGTGTTCTTTCTCTCTTCCTTTTTCTCCCTTTAGCTCGGGTTTTCATCTCACATTCCAAGGGTTTGTGTTTCTAAATGTTTTTCTCGAACCAATGTTTTTCAGCAGTTTTAGAACACTGTTACTCCAGAGTACGGAATTTTTTAAAAAAGCAACACTGAATTGCTAGTCAAAGTAAATCTTAAGGCAATATTTCCCAAATTGTGTTTCAAGCACAGAGTTATGTGAGATATTAATAGGTAGCCCTTGGTGGGGAAAAATATTCTAGGGATATTTTTCCTTATAAAATTTATTTTTTATTTTTATTATTTTTTTGAGCCGGAGTCTCACTCTGTAGCCCAGGCTGGAGTTCAGTGGTGCAATCTCGGCTCGCTGCAGCCTCCACCTCCCAAGTTCAAGCGATTCTCCTGCCTCAGCCTCCCGAGTAGCTGCGATTACAGGCACCAGTCACCATGCCAGCTAATTTTTGTATTTCTTAGTAGAGACGGGGTTTCACCATGTTGGTCAGGCTGGTCTCAAACTTCTGACCTCAGGTGATCCACCCCTCTCGACCTCCCAAAGTGCTGGGATTACAGGCATGAGCCACAGCGGCTGGCCTATTTTTGATTTTAAAAAACGTTTTATTTTATGTAGAGACAGGGTCTCGCTTTGTTGCCCAGACTGGTCTCCAACTCCTGGGCTCAAGAGATTCATCTACATCGACCTCCCAAAGTGTTGGGATTAGAGGCTTGAGCCGACATGCTCAGCCTAAAAATTTTTTAATAAGTAAGAAAATGCTAATTACATAATATGTTGTTTGTTGTGTGATTATCTGCTCTTAAGAAGTCATGTGTCATAGCAGAAAAAGCCATACCTGGTACTTGAATGCATGACACTATTCATTGGTGCAGGAGTAGCATTTACTATTCAATTCACAGTTGATATGTTTGCCTTATATGGTAGCCATTGGTCTTAGGTGTCATCTGGCTTTCAAAGGTTTTTGCTATGTTATTCAGTGTTTAAAATATCTATATGATATAAAATTATCTGTATGATATAAGCATCTATATGACCACACTCATCACTCAAGGACTAGGAGCTGAAAGAAGGTTTTGAAAAAAATAATGATTCTCAGGCTGCAAAGGAAACAAAAAGGGTATGCTTCAAAATTAAATAATTGCATCTTAAGGGTTCTAAAGGCAGGAGGTGAAATGTCCAATATGTAGCTATTGTTCTATTCTAATAATCAGAATTATAATGATAGTTACTTGCCTTTTGGGTTTATTTCCATTGAAAATCATAACTGATACTCAATATGCACCAAAACATTCTCTAATAGTGCTTAAGTCACTACTAAGCTTTGAAGTCCTTTGTAAATAAGAGTCAAGTTGATTATGTAGCAGTATACTTTAGATGTATAAAATTGCCAAGTAAAACAATAAAAGCACACCAAGAGATAACAATATGAGCTACCATATAGCAATTTTTTTTTTTTTTTGAGATGGCATCTTGCTCTGTTGCCCAAGCTGGAGTGCAGTGGCACGATCTTGACTCACTGCAACCTCTGCCTCCCAGGTTCAAGTGATTCTCCTGCCTCAGCCTCCCAAGTAGCTGGGACTACAGGCACGTGCCACCACGCCCAGCTAATTTTTGTAGTTTTAGTAGAGATGGGGTTTCACCATATTGGTCAGGCTGGTCTTGAACTCCTGACCTCGTGATCCACCCACATCAGCCTCCATAGTGCTGGGATTGCAGGCGTGAGCCATCACACCTGGCTGAGACTCCATCTAAAAAAACAAAAAAACAAAAAACAAACAAAAAAACCCACCACACACACACACACACACACACTCACACACATGTACTTTTAAGATTTTAGTTCTTTTCAAGTTAAGATTTGTGTTGCCCCAGAATATCTTGGTGAACGTCCCATGTGCACTTATGAAAGAATATTTTGTTTCCTATTGTTGGGCAGAATGTAGTTTCATACCAAGTTGATGATTTTGTTAGCACTGACATTTCAAAATATAATTGTGGATTTCTTTCTCATTTCACTTCTGTGTATTTTTATTTTGTGTGTTTTGAAGCTTTGTTGTTAGACGTATACACGTTTAGAACTCTTGTGTTTTGATAAATTGACTCTTTTTAATCAATCTGTACTATCCCTATTTATTCCTAGTAATGTCTTTGTTCTGAAATCTACTTTGTCTGATATTAATACAGCCAGTCCAGCTTTTTTTTTTATTAATTTTTCCATGGTATATTTTTCCCATCTTTTTTCTATCTATTTTTATATTTAAAGTAAGTTACTTGTAGATAACACATATTAGATCTCTTTTTAAAAATTCCAATCTGACAATTTCTGTGTTTTAATTGCTGTGTTTAGATAATTTACATTTAATGTAATTATATGGTTGGATTTAGGCCTGCCATTTTATTATTTGTTTTCTGTTTTTCCTCTATATTTTTGTTTTTATGTTTCTGCTTTCCTGCTTTCTTATGGATTATTTAAAAATTTGTAATATTCCATTTTAATTTCTATATTATAGTTTTAATATACTTTTTGGTAATTTTTTGGTAATTCTGTGGATTATAATATACATACCTAAACTTTTGCAGTCTACTTACTATTACTATTATACCACTTCAAGTAAAATGTAGAAAGAAGCCTTGCAACCATATAGGTTTACCACTGTCTCCTACCCCACTCCCTGACCTTTAGTCATTAGTTGGTATATGTATTACATTTATATATATGGAAGCCCCATCAGATGTTTTTATAATTTTTGCTTTCAACAGTCATGTAGAACTCAAGAGGAAAAATAGTCTTTTATATTTACTTACCCATTTACATTTATGTTTTGCTTCATTCCTGAAAATCCATTTTTCCTTCTGTTATAATTTCCCTTTATCCTGAAGAATTTTAGCATTCTTTTTAGAGCAAGTCTGCTTGTGACAAATTCCCTTCATTTTCCTTCATTTGAGACTATTTTACTTTTGCCTTCATTTCTGCAAAATATTTTAGCTGATTATACAATTCTTGGTTAATGGTTTTCTCCTCTCCCTGACCCCTCAGTACTTTAAAGAATCATCATCGCATTTCTCAGGAGATAAAGAGCAAACCCTGTACTTTCCTCGAAATTCCACTATGTGAGCTAAGAGATCTAGTATCTGAGAAGTTCACCTTAAAACACTTAACGGTCAATGTTTTTCATTCCAGCCATGCCTTGCCTGAAGTCAGATGTGAATGTTCATTACTATTACACAACCATGTTAAAGTCTAACTGCTCTACTTACACTTAGCATGGGAGGATTCTGGCAAAGCTCCTTTCCATACTTGAGATACAAAACAATTCTGGCCACAGAAAGGAGACAAATGTGCAATGTTTTCAAGTTACCAGGAGTGCACTTACGGAAAAATCAAAGCTTTAAAACTCGTAAAAGACTATTTTCGGCCAGGTCTGGTGGCTCACACCTGTAATCCCAGCACTTTGGGAGGTTGAGGTGGGTGGATCACTTGAGCCCAGCAGTTTGAGACCAACCTGGGCAACGTGGCGAAACACTGTCTCTACAAAATAATACAAAAAAATTAGCCGGTCCTAGTGGCATGCACCTGTAGTCCCAGCTACTAGGGTGGCTGTTGCTGAGGTGGGAGGATCCCTTGAGCCCAGGAGTTTGAGACTGCAGTGTGCTGTGAGCATGTCATTGCACTCTAGCCTAGGCAGCAGAGCAAAACCATGTCTCCAATAAATAAATAAATAAATAAATTTTAAAAACATAAGACTATCTTCAGGTCTCATCTGTAGTCATTCAAATAGTTTTCCCCGATATGTAATTTTTCGTTTTTCTCTAGATTATATCAAGATTTAAACACTTAGGTTTTAAATGGTTTGATTCTGATAAGTTGAGGTATTTTATTTATTCTGTGTGTTTCTAGTTCCTGAATTTGTAAAATGATGTATTTCAGTAATTTTGGGAAGTTTTCAGAAATTACTTTTTCCAAATATTTTTCTGCCCCAGTTATTTCCTTCTCTTCTGGGAATCCAGTGACAAGAATGTTAGCTGTTTTGATAGTGTCCTACATGTCTCTAAGGCTTTGTTCATTTATTTTTCAATCTTTTTTCCTCTCTCTTGTTCCTCATATCTATCTATGCTGGATATTTTCTGTTGCTATATCTTGCAGTTCACTTACTTTTGTCTCTGTCATATCTGTTCTGCTGTTGAGCTCACCCAGAGATTTTTAGAATCTTAGATACTGTATTTTTTAAGTCTTCATTTTCTGAGTGGTTTCTGTTCCTCTCTTGAGTACCTACACCTTTCTGTTCATTTCAAGTTTGGTCTTTTACCCCAGGGACCATAGTTAGTAGCTACTTTAAAGTCTTCTCTGATAATTCCAACATTTGGATCAACTCAGGATTGGCATCTGTTGATCGTCCTTTCCCTTGAGAATTGGACACATTTTCCTTTTTTTTTTTTTTTTTAAATATGTCAAGTCATTTTGGAGTGTATATTGGAAAATTTGAATATTATGTTGATATGATTATGTGTTCTCTTATGCTCTGGATAATATTAATTTTTTGTTTGTTTTAGTAGGCAATCCATGTGACTAAGCGTACTCTCGCTTTCTGTGGAAAGTGATTCTAATCTCAGATTCGATTTTAATGCCTTTCCTATGCTGCTTTGGTGCTAGCCTGTGGATGTGCTTGCTACTCAGGGGTTAGTCTGAGCTGTAGTTAGAATTTTATTTTTCATTTTTCTTTCCGACTCTTATTTTGGGTCCAAGGGATACGTGTGCAGGTTTGTTACATGGGTAAATTGCGTGTCACGAGGATTTGGTGTTCAGATAATTTTGTCACCCAGGTAATCTCATAATACTTGACAGGTAGTTTTTCAGTCCTCACCTTCCTCCCACACTCCACCCTCCAATAGGCTTCAGTGTCTATCGTTCGCTTTTTTGTGTCCATATATACTCAATGTTTAGCTACCACTTATAAGTAAAAACATGCAGTATTTGATTTTCTGTTCCCGCATTAACTCATTTAAGATTACAGCTTCCAGCTCCATCCATGTTGTTGCAAAGGCCATGATCTCATTTTTTAATAACTATGTAGTATTCCATGGTGTATGCCTACCACATTTTCTTTATCTAGTCCACTGCTGATGGGCTTCTAGGTTGATTCTGTGTCTTTGCTATTGTGAATAGTGCTGCGATAAACATATGCATACCTGTGTCTTTGTGGTAAAATGATTTATATTTCTTTGGGTGTATACCCAGTAATGAAATTGCTGGGTCAAATGGTAGTTCTATTTTAAGTTCTTTCAGAAATCTCCAGACTGCTTTCCACAGTGGCTGAATTAATTTACATTTCCACCACCAGTGTATAAGTATTCCCTTTCCTCAACAACCTTGCCAGCATCTGTTATTTTTTTAACTTTTTAATAATAGCCATTCTGACTGGTGTGAGATGGTATTTCACTGTGCTTTAGAGTTGCATTTCCCTAATGATTAGTGATATTGAGCATTTTTTCATAGGCTTGTTGACCATGTGTTTATCTTCTTTTGAGAAGTGTCTGTTCACGTCCTTTGCCCATTTTTAATGGGGTTGTTTGTGTTGTGCTTGTTGATTTGTTTATGTTCGTTATAGATTCTGAATATTAGACCTTTGTTGGATATGTAGTTTGCAAATATTTTCTCCCATTCTATGCATTGTCTGTTTGCTCTGTTGGTAGTTTCTCTTGCTGTGCAGAAGCTCTTTCATTTCATTAGGTCTCGTTTTTCAGTTTTCGTTTTTGTTGCAATTGCTTTTGGCATCTTCATCATCAAATCTTTGTCTGGGCCAATGTCCAGAATGGTATTTCCTAGATTTTCTTTTAGGGTATTTATAGTTTTAGGTTCTATATTTAAGTCTGTAATGCATCTTGAGTTGATTTTTGTATATGGTGAAAGTTACAGGTCTAATTTTAATCTTTTGCATGTGACTAGCCAGTTATCCCAGCAGCATTTATTAAATAGGGAGTCCTTTCCCTATTGCTTGTTTTTGTCAACTTGGTTGAAGATCAGGTGGTTATAGATATATGACTTTATTTCTGGGCTCTGTATTCTGTTCCATTGGTCTATGTGTCTATTTTTATATCAGTACCATGCTGTTTTGGTTACTCTTTTTTTTTTTTTTTTTTTTGAGATGGAGTCTCACAATGTTGCTTAGGCTGGAGTGCAATGGCAAGATCTCAGCTTACTGCAACTGTTGCCTCCCAGATTCAAGCAATTCTCCTGCCTCAGCCTCCCGAGTAGCTGGGATTACAGGCACCTGCCACCACGCCCACCTAATTTTTTTTTGTATTTTTAGTAGAGACGGGGTTTTACTATGTTGTCCAGGCTGGTCTCAAACTCCTGACCTCGTGATCTGCCCATGTTGGCTTCCCAAAGTGCTAGGATTACCGGCGTGAGCCCCCTCACCCTGCCTGGTTACTCTATCTTTATAGTATAGTTTGAAGTCACATAGTGTGATGCTTCTGGCTTTGTGCTTTTGGATTAGGATTGCTTTGGGTATTTGGTCTCTTTTTTGGTTCCAAATGAATTTTAGAATGTTTTTTCTAATTCTGTAAAAAATGTCATTGGTAGTTTGACAGGATTAGCATTGAATCTGTAAATAGTTGTGGGCAGTTTGACCATTTAAAAAATATTGATCCTTCCTATTCATGAGCATAGAATATTTTTTCATTTGTGTCACCTCTGATTTTTTTCAACAGTATTTTGTAACTCTCACTGTACAGCTCTTTCACCTCCCTGGTTATCTGTATTCCTATTCCTTTTTGTTGCTGTTGTGAATAGGCTTTCACTCTTGATTTGTCTCTCAGCTTGTATGTTATTGGTGTATTGAAATGGTACTGATTTTTGTACATTGATTTTGTATCCTAAAACTTTGCTGAAGTTGTTCATCGAATCTAGAAGCCTTTGGGCAGAGACTATGGGGTTTTTTAGGTATAGTGTCACATCATCCGTGAAGAGAGATAGTTTGACTTCCTCTCTTCCTGTTTGGATGCCTTTTCTTTCTTTCTCTTTGTCTGATTGCTCTGGCTACGACTTCTAGCGATATGTTGAATAGAAATGTGGGACTGGGCATTTTTGTCATATTCCAGTTCTCAAGGAGAATAGTTCTAGCTTTTGCCCATTCAGTATGATGTTGGCTGTGGGTTTGTCATAGATAGCTCCTATTATTTTAGGATATGTTGGTATCTAGTTTGTTGAGGGTTTTTAATATGAAGGGATTTGAATTTTATCAAAAGCCTTTTCTGCATCTGTTGAGATGTTCATGTAGTTTTTGTTTCTGTTTATGAGATGAATCACTTTTATTGATTTGCGTATGTTGAACCAAACTCTATCCCAGAAATAAAGCCTACTTGATTGTGGTGGATTAGCTTTTTGATGTGCTGCTAGGTTTGGTTTGTTAGTATTTTATTGTGGATTTTTACATTTTTGGTCATCAGGGATATTGGTCTGAAGTTTTCTTTTTTTTGTTGTGTCTCTGCCAAGTTTTGATATCAAAATGATACTAGCATTATCAAATGAGTAAGGGAGGAGACCTTCCTCCTTAATTATTTGGGATAGTTTCAGTAGGATTGGTACCAGCTGTTCTTTCTATGTCTGGTAGAATTGGGCTGTGAATTTGTCTGGTCCAGGGCTTTTTCTGGTTAGTAGGTTTTTTATTACTGATTCAATTTTAGAACTCATTATTGGTCTGTTCAAGTATTCACATTCTTTCTGGTTCAATCTTGGGAGGTTGTATGTTTCCAGGAATTTATCCATTTCTACTATGTTTTCCAGTTTGTGAGGTATTCATAATATTCTTGGTCAGTGGTAATGTCCCGTTTGTCCTTTCTGATTGTGTTTATTTGAATCTTCTCTCTTTTTTCTTTATTAGTCTAGCTAGCAGTCTATCAATCTTATTTATTCTTTTAAAAAACCCACTTTTGGTTTTGTTGATCTTTTACGTGGTTTTTCCTGTCTCTGTTTTATTCAGTTCAGTTCAGCTCTGCTCTTCTTCTGCTACCTTTGGGGTTAGTTTGCTCTTGTTTTTCAGGTTCCTCTAGGTGTGATGTTAGGTTGTTGATTTGAGATCTTTCTGACTTTTTGATGTGCGCATTTAGCACTATCATCTTTCCTTGTAACACTGCTTTAGCTGTGTCCAGAGTTTCCAGTATGTTGTATGTTTGTTTTCATTAGTTTCAAGGAATTTCTTGATTTCTGCCTTAATTTCATTGTTTACCCAAATGTCATTGGGGAGCTGATTGTTTAATTTTCACTTAATTGTTTGGTTTTAGTAGATCTTCTTGGTATTGATTTCTTGTTTCTTTGGGTTGTGTTCCAAGGGTGTAGTTGGTAGGATTTTTTTTTTCAATTTCTTGAGAATTGCTTTATGGCCAAGTATGTGATCAATTTTAGAGTATGTGCTATGTGCAGATGAGAAGAATGTACATTCTATGTTGGGTGGAATGGTCTGTAGATGTCTGTTAGGTTCATTTTGTCAAATGTCAAGTTTAGGTCCCAAATATCTTTGTTAGTTTTTCTGCCTCAATGATCTGTCCAATACTGTCAGTGAGGTGTTAAAAGTTTCCCACAATTATTGTGTAGTTATCTAAGTCTCTTCATAAGTCTCTAAGAACTTATTTTATTAATCTGGGTGCTCCAGTATTGGGTGCATATATATTTAGGATAGTTAAGTCTTCTCATTGAATTGAATACAGAGCTACTGCCAGTAGGAATGTTCAGTTGGGTGTGGGACAACTGCTCCTGGGGGCCTTGCCTTGTGAAGAGTACGGGGTGGGGACTCACAAGGAAGAGAGACTAGGCTCCTCTCTGTTTGGAAGCTGTGGTATCCTGGAAGTGGTAGTGAAGTGACCAGTCCCTTTTTTCCTTCTCCAGAGCAAGGGCAATAAGGGCAGTGCCACTTCAGCTGCAGTGGCAGAGTGGCTGTGGGTTGTCTCTGGGATTTCCTCATCAGTGAAATGCAGAGCTGCCACTGACTAAAATGTTCAAGTCGGGGCAGCAGAGTTGTGCTGGTAGCCCAGGTTGAGAGGCCCTGTCCAGTGAAGAGGAACAGGGACAGGGACCCATGTGGAAAGTGTCCTGGCTACTTTTCCATAAGGCAGCTATGCTGTGCTGAAACACAATCATCCTTAAGCTCTTCACTTTTTCATGAGCCCGAGGCCAGTAGGAGTGGGGCTGCTCAGTGGCAAAAATGGTGGGCCTGCCTATTACCTCTGGGGGCTCTGTCCCAGGGAAATGCAGAACTGCTACTAGCCTGAGAGCTCAGGTGGGGCTGGGGTGGTCATGCTGGGGTCCCAGACCAGTGGTCCTTGTCCAGGAAGGTACAGCAAAAGCGAGGCATGCAGTCTGTCTTGGGTTTGGCCCTTATCCTCAGGGCATGAGAGAGAGCCTGGCCTCCCCCATTGCTGGAGCTATAGCTACTAGTTCCATGAGCCCAGGGGTCCAAGGCCCCTTGGTCTCTGCACATGCCTGAGTGGTGGCTTTGCCCAGACTCCATGCAACTCTCTGTGTCTGTGCAGAGGCCTTAGGTGGAAGGGGTCAGGAAGGATCTTCTGAGCTCGGGGTTGCAAAGGTCCATGGCAGAAGTGCGGGTACCCAGGGCCTCTCACTCATCATTTCTCCACATTGATAGGGGGTCTCCCTTGGCTCCACACCAATCCTGGGTGAGTAACTATCCTGTCTCACTCCTCTTTGTTCTCCATGGGTTGCATTACTTACTTGATGAATCCTAGAACGTCCTCCTGGATGATACAGTTGAAGAACTAATGTTTACTTACCACTTTGTCTCCTCTCAATGAGAACAGTGCATGCTAGCTACAAAAGTCAGCCATCTTTTGTAGTTTAAATTTTAGTTCAGGTTTTAAAACCTTTGCTATGTTTATGTTGATCTGTGCAACCTTTATGAAACTCAGGGATAAGCCCAAGTCTTGCATAGGCTCATATACAGATGATCCCCCTTTCCAGCTCTCCCGTCTCTGGAAATTCCCATACATTCTGGCCTTCTGAGGCCCCTTTTCCTGGTTCCTCTGTCCAGAAAGATGGGTTTTTATTGCAGTTTTAGCCATTCATGCTGCTACTCTTCTGCACAGTTGTGTGACTAGGTCCTTTCCTTGGGGAAAGGCCATGAGACAGAAAATCAAAGACCTGGGAGACTTACCTCTTAGAGGTAGCACCTCTACATTTTTGGCTACATTCCATGACCGACTTACTTTTGTTTACTTTTCAGAGTCCCCATGTAGTTGCTTCATTTTATCTAGAGCTTTAGAGGGAGAATTAGGCTATACTGGGCTTATCCTACCATGCTGGAGGTAGAACTTTGAAACTATGGTTAAATATTTTATTATTTGTTTCTTTATATGAGTCATGGCACAGGAAAGTAAGTTCCATGAGACCAATACTGTTTTCATAGCACTTAAACAGGTGCTAGATTTATAGGAGGACTCAAATTGAATGGGAAACATGTTGCTATATATGCTGCTTATTAGAAAAGGAACAGGTCTTTATTACAAATGAAAGTGTGGCACCAGACGTCACCTAGTGTCATGTGTTACAGAGACAAACACTAGCAATGAAAAGAAAATCTACATCTCTCAACAATTAAGAAGTATATATCATCTCAAAGTATAATTAAATCTAATAATTTTCAATTCATTTGGAGTGAAGCAATAGATTATTTGCAAATAGTATCTTTCTTTTAAACACACAGAGTATTATCCACAAGTAAAATTTGTATTAGTTTATTTGAGCTATCTTGTGAACTATATATTTTTAACTTTAAAAACATTTTTATTGATACATAATATTTGCATATATTTATGGAGCATATGTGATATTTTGTTACTTGCATAGACTGTGTAATGATCAAGTAGGGATATTCACGATATCTGGCACCTCAAGTATGTGTCATTTCTATGTTTTGGAAACATTTCAAGTCCTCTCATCTAGCTATTTTGAAATATACATTGTTGTGAACTATAGTCACCTACTCTGCTATCGAACATTAGAACTTATTTCTTCTCTCTAACTGTATGTTTGTACCAATTAACCAATCTTCCTTCATCCTCTGCCTCCAACACACACACCCTTTCCAGTCTCTGGCAACCATCATTCTACTCTCTTAACTCCATGAGATTAGTGTTTTAGCTCCCACATATGAGTGAGAACATGCAACATTTGTGTCTGTGCCTGGCTTATTTCACTTAGCGTAATGACCTCCAGTTCTATCTATGTTGCTGCACATGACAAGATTTCATTCTTTTTATAGCTGAGTAGTCCATTATGTATATAAACCACATTTTCTTCATCTATTCATCCATTGGTAGATAGACACTTAGGTTGGGTCCATATTTTTCCTATTGTGACTAATACTACAATAAACATGGGAGTGCAGGTATCCCTTTGACATACCAATTTCTTTTCCTTTGGATAAATACCCTGTAGTGGTATTGCTGGATCATATGGTAGTTCTATTTTTAGTTTTTTGAGATATCTCCATACTGCTTTTCATAATGGCTGTACTAATTTACATTCCCACCGATAGTATGAAGAAGAGTTCTGTTTTCTCTGAATCCTTACTAGCGTCTGTTATTTTTTGTCTTTTTAGTAATAGCCATTCTAACTGGGGCAAGATGATATCTCGTGATTTTGATTTGCATTTTCCTGATGCCTGGTGATACTGAGTATTTTTTATATACTTGTGAGCCATTTGTATGTCTTTTGAGAATTGTCTACTCATGTCCTTTCCCCACTTTTAAATGGGATATATATATATATATATATTTTTTTTTTTTGCTGTTGAGTTGAGTTCCTTGTGTATTCTGGGTAATAGTTTCTGGTCAGATGAATAGTTTGCAAACATTTTCTCCTATTCAACAGGTTGTTTCTTCACTCTGCTGATTGTTTTCTTTGCTGTTCAGAAGCTTTTTAGTTTAATATAGTCCCATTTTTCTATTTTCATTTTTGTTGCCTGCGCTTTTCAGGTCCTAGCCATAAAATATTTGACTAGACCAGTGTCCTGAAGTGCTTCCTGTGTGTTTTCTTCTAGTAGTGTTATACTTTCAGAGATTTCTTTTAAGTCTTTAATCTATTTTGAGTTTATTTTGATATACAATGAAATATATACTTTATTCTGCATATGTATATTCAATTTTCACAGAACCAGTTATTGAAGAAACTGTCCTTTCTCCCATGTATGTTCTTGGTGACTTTGTAAAAAATCAGTAAGCTGTAAAAAATGTGGATTTATATTTAGGTTTTCTATTCTGTTCTGTTAGTTTATGTGTCTATATTTATTCAAATATTTTTTTCTTTGGGTTACTATATCCTTGTAACAGTTTGAAGCCAGGTAGTATAATGCCTCTAGTTTTGTTCTTTCTGCTTAAGATTGCTATGATTATTTGGGCTCGTTTTTGTTCCCATATAAATTTTAGAATTATTTTTTCTATTTCTCTGAAAAATGACACTGGTATTTTGAGAGAAATTTCACGGGATCTGTAGGTTGCTTTAGGTGTGTGGTCATTTTAACAGTATTAATTCCTCCAATCCACAAGCATGGGATGTCCTTTCATTTGTTTGTGTCCACCTCAATTTCTATCATCACTGTATTATAGTTTTCCTTGGAGAGCTTTTTTCCCTCTTTGGTTAAGTTTATTTGTAGGTATTTTACTTTTTGGTAGGTATTATAAATGGGATTTCCTTCTTGATTTCTATTTCAGGTAGTTCATTATTAGTGTAGAGAAATGCTACTGATTTTTATTTGTTGATTTTGTATTCTGCAACTTTACTGAATTTGTTAATCAGATCTAAGAGTTTTTTCGTGGAGACTTTAGGTTTTTCTAAATATAAGATCATGTCATCTGCAAAGAGGGATAGTTTGACTTTCTCTTTTCCAATTTAGATGCTTTTTCTTTTCCCCCTTTCTCTTATCTGATTGCTCTGGCTAGGACTTCTAGCACTATGTTGACTAATACACAGTGGTGAAAGTGGGCATCCTTTTCTTGTTCCGTTCCCGTTCTTATAGGAAAGGCATTCAGCTTTTCCCCATGCAGCATGATGTTGTGGGTTTCTGATATATGGCCCATATTATGTTGTGGTATGTTCCTTGTATGCCTAGTTTGTTGAGAGTTTTTTTTTTAACATGAAGGATGATGAATTTTATTAAGTGCTTTTTCTGCATCAGTTGACATGATCACATGGTTTTTGTCCATCATTCTGTTAATGTGATGTATCACAACATATTGATTTGAATATGTTGAATTATCCTCACAACCATGGGATATATCACACTTGATCATGGTGTATAATCTTTTTGATGTGTCGTTGGATTTGATTTGCTAGTATCTTCTTGAGGATTTTTGTGTCTGTGCTCATCAGGGATATTGCCCTGTAGGTTTTGATGTTGGGGCCTTGTCTGTTTTTGATATCAGGGTAATGCTGGCCTTATAGAATGAGTCAGGGAATATTCCCTCTTCTTCCACTTTTTTGGAATAGTTTGAAAAGAATTCGTGTTAGTTTTTCATTGAAAGTTTAGTAGAATTTGGCAGATATCTGGTCCTTGGTTTTTGTTTGTTTGACTTTTTGTTACTGATTTAACATCATTACTTATTATTGGCCTGTTCAGGTATTCTATTTCTTCCCGATTCAGTCTTGGTAAGTTGTATGCATCCAGGAATTTATCTGTTTCTTCTAGGTTTTAATGTGACCTTTTTTGTTTCTGGTTTTGAGTCATTTCACTTTTTTTCTTGGTTAGTCTAGCCAGAAGTTTATTCATTTTGTTTATCTTTTAAAAAATCAATTTTTGGGCCGGGCGCAGTGGCTCATGCCTGTAATCCCAGCACTTTGCGGGGCTGAGGCGGGCGGATCACCTGAGGTCAGGAGTTCATGACCAGCCTGCCCAACATAGCGAAACCCTGTCTCTACTAAAAATACAAAAAATTAGCCGGACATGGTGGTGGGTGCCTGTAATCCCAGCTACTTGGGAGACTGAGGCAGGAGAATTGCTTGAACCCGGGAGGCAGAGATTGCAGTGAGCCAAGATTGTGCCACTGCACTCCAGCCTGGGTGACAAGAATGAAACTCCATCTCAAAAACAACACACACACACACACACACACACACAATACCATATTTGTTTTGTTGATCCTTTGTATTGATCTTTTTAGTCTCTATTTCATTTAGTTCTGCTCTTATATTTGATCTTTATTATTTCTTCTTCAGGTTTGGGGTTTGGTTCTTGCTTTTCTGTTTCTTTGAAGTATATCATTAGGTTGTTTATTCGAGAGCTTTGTGGGTTTGTTTTTTCTGATGTAGATGTTTGTTGCTATAAACTTCTCTCTTAGCATTGCTTGCCATATCACATAGGTTTTGGTATACTGTATTTAAATTTTCATTTGTGTCAAGACATTTTTTATTTCCTCCTTAATTTCTTCCTTGAGCCAATGGTCATTCAGGAACGTGTTGTTTAATTTCTACTTGTACAGTTTCTGAAGTCCCTCTGGTCATTGATTTCTAATTTTATACCATTGTGGTCTGAGAAGTTACTTGGTTTAATTTTGATTTTAAAAAATTTGTTGAGTTTTGTTTTCTGGCCTAACATATGGTCTGTCCTAGAGAATGTCCCATGTGCTGATGAGAACAATGTATATTCTGCAATTGCAATTTACAGAATGTAATTCTGTAAATATCTATTTTGTCCATTTGGTCTAAAGTGCAGTAAGTCCAATATTTCTATGTTAAATTTCTATCTAGATGATCTTTCTAATGCTGAGGGTGGGTTGTTGAAGCCTCCAACTATTATTGTATTGGAGCCTCTCTCTCCCGTTAGATTTAATAATATTGTCTTTATATACCTGGGTGCTACATTGTTGGGTGCATACATATTTAGAATTGTTGTATCTTTTTGCTGAATTGATCCTTTATTATTATATTATGACCATTTTTGTCCCTTTTTACCATTGTTGACTTAACATCTGTTTTGTCTGATGTTAAGTATAGCTACTCCTGATCACTTTTGGTTTCCAATTTGTAGGGAATATTTTTTTTATTCCCTTTACTTTCAGGCTATACGTGTTTTTACAGGTGAAGTGAGCTTATTGTGGCAGCATGTAGTTGGGTAATTTTTTTTATCCAGTCAGACAGCCTACAAATTTTAAGTGGAAAATTTAATTCACTTACATTCAGGGTTAATATTGTTATGTGAGGGCTTATTCCCGTTGATTTATTAATTGATTTCTGGTGGTTTTGTATATCCCTTGTTCCTCTCTTATTGTTTTATCATTGTGCCTTGATGGTTTTCTATAGCGGTAACATTTGAGTACTTTCTCCCCCTTATTTGTACATTTGCTATACCAGTGAGTTTTATACATTTATGTTTTCATGATGGTAGATACAATTTTTTTACTTTCAATTGTAGGACCCCTTAACCACTTCTTACAGAATCAGACTAGTGGTGATACATTCTCTCAGTTTTTGCTTATCTGGGAATCAAACAAAAACTTGCTTTCTCCTTCATTTGTGAAGGAAAGCTTTGCTGGGTATAGTATCCTTGGCTGGCTTTTTTTTTTTTTTCTTTCACTACTTTGAATATATCATCTAATTCTCTCATTGCCTGTAAGGCTTCTGCTGAGGAATCCATTGTTAATGTGATGGCTGGGGTCAGGGGGAGCTCTCTTATACATGATAGATGCTTTTCTCTTGCTGTTTTTAGAAGTCTCCCTTTGTCTTTGACTTTTGACAATTTGACTATAATGTGCTGGGTGAAGATCTTTTTGACTGTATCAATTTGGTGATCTCTGAGTTCTTATATCTAGATATCTAAGTCTTTGACTAAACTTGGGAAATTTTAAGCTATGATTTCATGAAATATGTTTTCTATTCCTTTGATCTTCTATTTATCTTCTGGAATGCCAAAAATTCAAACATTTGATTACTTTATGATGTCTCACATGTCACATAGGTTTTGTTCTTTCTTTTTCTCTTTTTTTAAATAATTTTTGGTCTGGCTGGATTATTTCAAAAGACCTCTCTTCAGGTTCTGAAATTCTTTGTTCTGCTTGATCTAGTCTACTAGTGAAGCTCTGAAATGTATTTTTAAATTTTATTTATTGAATTATTCAGTTCCAGGGTTTCTATATCACTTTTTTATGATATCTGTCTCATTCATATCCTGAATCACATTTCTGATTCCTTTGTGTTCTGTGATTTCTTGTCTCTCACTAAGCTTTAAAATGAATATTTTGAACATTTTTCTCAGCATTTCATACATCTCTTTTTTATTGGAATCTGTTGCTGGACAATTATTGTGTTCCTTTTGAGACATCATATTTCCTTGCTTTTTCATGTTTCTGTGTCTTTATGTTGATACCTGCACATCTGGTATAACAGTTATTTCTTCCAATTTTTGGATTAGATTTCCTAGGGCAAGATTTTTTCTTGAAGATGTATCTGAGCTATTGGTTGGGTTGGACGTTTTGGCTTTGAGTCTAGATGCATGCAGTAGTGTAGTCTCTGTATGATTTCTTTGGCTATAAATAATGTCAGTGTTTTTTGTGACTTCCTCAGTGGCTTAGGCTGTGGTTGTTAGTGGAGGCTGTGGTTAAGTTTTACTGGGGACACAGATGCCAGCTGGGGCAGTCCTTGTCCCCAGTGTGGTAATGGCATGTTCAGCATACCTGTTCTTGAGTCACCAGGTGATATATGCAGCCACTGATGTTAGTGGACTGGTTCTTGGGCCTCCAGATAGTTTGGTCAGGTGCCAGCAGTGGCAGTGGTGAGCTGGGTAGGTGAATGCATCCTTGGTCTTCTGGGCAGCATGTATGGTGTGGACAATGGCCGTAGAGGTGGCAATACAATCCTCAGGCTCCTAAGTGGCCCATGCTGGTGTTAGCAGTGGCTACAGTGGGTGCATGGGCCAGCCTACAGGCCCCCAGATGGCATGTGTGGGTGGATGCCAGCTGTGGTGGTAGTAATGGCAGGTAGAATGGGCTCATTCTCAGCCCCCTAAAGGGGTGGATGGAGGAATGATCCTCAAGTCCCCAGGTGGCTTGTTCAGGCACTGGGAGTTGGGGGAGGGGAAGTGGCAGGCCAAGTGGCTCTGTCCTCAGGCCCTCTGGTGGTACACATAGTGGGCAATGTGTTATAATCTTCAGGCCTCCCAAAGCAGTGTTTGCGTAGTAGCAGCAGCAGTGGTAGGTGGTGACAGCCTGTCCTCAGGGCATGGAAATGTGCTGTGGCCCTGCTGCTTGGGAAGGCAGGGTTGCCGTCAGTGGGAACAGCTGCAAGCAGGCAGACTCAGGCTCTGGAGAGTGCATGCTTTGGCACCCATGATGGTGGTAGTGGTGGCAGTTTTGGCAGCAGGACAGCCAGTCCTCAGGGTACTTTCAAGTGCCCTGCTGATGGAGTGGGGCAGGTTTGCTGTCAGTGGAGAATGCTTTGGCTCTTGGTGGTGGCAATGGAGGCTGCACCAGTGATGGCAAGCATGGAGACCCTGTCCTCAGGGTGCACGCAGGTGTACTGCGGTCTTGCTGCTGCCTGAGTTGCTGTCAGTGGCAATGGCCCCAGGGAGGTGGGTTTCTGGCTCTGGGGAACACATGCTTTGACTCCCTTTGTCCTGGGTACATCCTCCCTCGTGCTACACCACCTATTTCAGGGGTATGTTAGAGTACCAGGAACCCTTCTGCTCCACTAGGTCCAACTGGCATCATTCTGCTGCAGTCCTCTGGCTGGATGTGGGAGGATGATCTGGGGCTGTTGGTCCCCAGATCAGGATTCAGTCTTGTCAGGGCTGAGCTCCCAAAATGTCACTGTGCTGCAGCTGTTAATGTCTCAGAGGGGTGGTGTTTGGTACTCAGTGTGAGCTCCCTTTCTGGAACAATGCTGTTGTGAGGTCCCCAGGCAGCTCCCTTATGCTAGTCTCAGGGCCCGGGAAGGTTGAGGGGGTCTCCCATGGCTAGAGTTATGAGAGTTTGTGGTGGGAATGTGGGCTGCTGGGGATCTCTCACTTGCCCTTTGCCTGCACTGAGAAACGTTTCTGGGTTCCCAGCTGATCCTGGCCTAACTGGCTACTTTGCTTTCCCTCTCCTTTCATGCCTCAGGTGTTTGCTGTCATTACTCTGTTGAATCTCAGTGTTCTGTCTTAGATGCTCTATTTGAAGTGTGATTTCTACTTGCTATTTTGGTTTTTCTTTATGGAGGAGGTGAGTGCTGGATGCCTATAGGCAGCCATCTTAAAACCTCTCTCTATGTGTTGCAAATATTGTTTCCCAGTTTGTCATTTATCTGTTAATTTTGTTCATGGTATCTTGCATAGTGCAGAATATTTAAATGTTTTTATAGTTAAGTCTACCAGTCTTTTCTCTTTCTAGTTTTCAGGCTTGGTGTCATACAAGGAAAATCCTGGCTGGGCGTAGTGGCTCACGCCTGTAATCCCAGCACTCTGGGAGGCCGAGGTGGGCAGATCTCTTGAGCTCAGGCGTTCAAGACCAGCCTGGGCAACATGGTGAAACCCTGACTCTACCAGAAATACAAAAAATTAGTCAGGCATGGTGCTGCATGCCTGTGGTCCCAGCTATTTGGGAGGCTGAGGTGGGAGGTTCACTTGAGCCAGGGAGGCAGAGGTTGCAGTGAGCCGAGATTTTGCCACTGTACACTCCAGCCTGGGCTATGGAGTAAGACCCTGTCTCAAACAACAACAACAACAACAGAAAATCCACCTTCACTTTATAATGATAAAATACTATTGAATTTTTAAAATCACTTAGTTTAATTTTTACAGTATATATATATATATAAAAACATATTGAGGTATGTATATATAAACAGTAAAAATTAAAGACGTGCAAATTTATACGTCTGCATGTGTGTGTGAGTATAAAAAACTGGGGTAATGTGATTCCCCCAGTTTTGTTCGTTTTGCTCAGTATAGCTTTGGCTACTCTGGGTCTTTTGTGGTTCCATATATGTTTTAGGATTGTTTTTTCTATGTCTTTGAGGAGTGTCATTGGTATTTTGATAGGCATTGCATTGCATCTGTAGATTGCTTTGAGTAGTATGGACATTTTAACAATAGTGATTCTTCCAATCCATGAACATGGAATATCTTTCCATTTTTTTGGTGTGCCCTTCAATTTCTTTTACCTATGCTTTGTAATTTTCACTGTAGAGGTCTTTCATGTCTTTGGTTAAAGTAACTTCTAGGTATTTAATTTTATTCGTAGCTATTGTAAATGGGATTACTTTATTGACTTCATTTTCAGATTGTTCACTGTTGGCATAAAGAAATGCTACTGATTTTTTGGCCAGGCATGGTGGCTCACACTTGTAATCCCAGCACTTTGGGAGGCTGAGGTGGGCAGATCACTTGAGCTCAGGAGATTGAGATCAGCCTGGGCAATATGGTGAAACCTTTTCTCTACAAAAAATTAGCCAGGTGTGGTGACACATGTCTGTGGTCCCACCTACTCGGGAGGCTGAGGTGGGAGGATTGTTTGACCCTGGGAGGTGGAGGTTGCAGTGAACCGATATTGCAGCACTGCACTGCAGCTTGGGTGACAGAGTGAGATTCCATCTCAAAAAAAAAAAAAAAGTATATAAAAGAAAGGAAGGAAGGATACTAATTTTTATTGATTTTATATTCTGCTACTTTACTGAATTTACCAGTTCTAATAGTTTTTAGGTTTTTCCAATATAAGATCATATCTGTAAACAAGGGTAATTTGACATCTTCCTTTCCAATTTGGATGCTCTTTGTTTCTCTTTTCTGATTGCTCTAGCTAGGACGTCTACTACTATGTAGAATGATAGTGGTAAAAGTGGGCATCCTTGTTTTGTTTCAGGTCTTAGAGGAAAAGCTTTCCATTTCTCTCCATTCAGTATGATACTAGCTATGGCTCTGTCATATATGGCTTTTATGATGTTGGAGTATGTTCCTTCTGTACCCAGTTTTCTGAGACTTTTTATCATGAATGAATTTTTTTAAAAAAAATATATATATAATATAATATAATATATAAATAAAAATATATATTACATATTATATAATATATAACAATCTATATTATATAAAGTATATTATATATAATATATGTATATTTTTTGAGACAGGGTGTCATCCTGTTGCCCCAGCTAGAGTGCAGTGGCATGATCACAGCCCATTGCAGCCTCAACGTCCTGGGCTCAAGAAATCCTCCTACCTCTGCCTCCTCAGTAGCTGGGACTAGAGGTACATGCCATCATGCCAAGCTAATTTTTAAAGTTTTTATAGAGACAGTGTCTCTCTATGTTGTTCAGGTTGGTTTCAGGAATGTTGAATTTTATCTAATGCATTTTTAGCATTAATTGAAATGATCATATGGTTTTTGTTCTTCACTCTGTTGATACGACGTAGCACATTGATTGATTTCCATGTGTTGAACCATACTTGCATCCCTGGGACAAATCCCACTTGGTTATGATGACAGATCATTTTAATATGTTGTTGAATTCAGTTTGCTAGCCTTTTATTGAGGATTTTTGTGTCAATATATATCAGAGATATTGGCCTGTGGTTTTCTTTGTTGATGTGTCTTTGTCTGGTTTGTTATCAGGGTAATACTGGCCTCATAAAATGAATTTGGAAGTGTTCCATCCTCCTCTAGTTTTTGGAATAGTTTGAGTAGCACTGGCATTGGTTCTTCTTTAGATGTTTTGTAAAACTCATTAGTGAAACCCTTGGGTCCCAGAGTTTTCTTTGGTGGGAGACTTTTCATTATGACTTTGATCTTGTTACTTGATATTAGTCTGCTCAGGTTTTAGATTCCTTCATGGTTCAATCTTGATAGGTTGTATGTGTCTAAGAATTTGTCCATTTATTTGAGGTTTTTCAATTTAATGGCATATAGTTGCTCATAGTAGCCCCGAATGATCCCTTGATTTTCTGCAGTTATCAGTTGCAATGTCTCCTTTTTCATTTCAGACTTTTTATGTATTTGAGTCCTCTCTCTTTGTTTTTTAATTAGTATGACTAAAGGTTTGTCAGGTTTTTCACACAAAAAACAATTTTGATTCATTGATCTTTTGTATTGCTTTCTTCATTTCAATTTCATTTATTTCTGTCGTGATCTTTATTATTTCTTTTCTTCTAGTAATTTTGGGTTTGCCTTACTCTTGCATTTCTAGTTCTTTAAGATACGTCATTAGTTTGTTTTTTTGAAGTTTTTCTTTTTTGATGTAGGCACTTATAGCTATAAATTTCCCTCTTCTTATTGCTTTCACTATATCCCATGGGTTGTGGTATGTTGTGTTTCCATTGTTGTTTGTGTCAAGAAATTTTTCTAATTTCCTTCTGAATCTCTTCATTGACCCGCTGGTCATTCAAGAGCATATTGTTTAATTTCCACGTGTTTATATAGTTTCCAACGTTTTTGTGTCATTGATTTCTAATTTTATTCCATTGTGGTTAGATAGTTGGAATTATTTAAAATGTTTTTAATATATTTTAAGGCTTGTTTTATGACCTAATATATGGCCTATCCTTGATCCATGTACTGAGAGAATATGTATTCTGTAGCTGTTAGATGAAATATTCTGTAAACAACTATTAGGTCCATTTAGTCTACGGTACTGATTAAGTCCAATGTTTCTTTGTTGATTTTCTGTCTGTTCAATGCTGAAAGTGGGGTATAGGTCAGAATAATACTCATTTCTTATGTACTTTAGGAGTATAGGTAAAAATAAAACAACAATGCAGAAGAAAATCCTTTTGATTTTGAAAACTTTCCCAAAATGTTGACTGGGAAAGAGCTTAAACATTCATTAAAAGCTTCTATTATATATCTCTCTCTCTCTCTCTTTCTCCCCCCCGCTCTCTCTCTCTCTTTACATATATATATATATATTCAAATTTAAAAAAATACACTCAAGGAATGGAAACGCATCATTTTTTAATTCCATGAATTTATATTCATTTTTGTTTTTATGCATGAAATTTTACTGGGTAATGGAATTTACCATCCCTGTTTAGATTTCTGCATTGATGACATATAACCCCTAATTAACCAGCGTGTTCACCCCAAATGGATCCATTTATGATACATGGAGAAAAAACTTGGTTTTGTTGTTGGTCAACTTATGCCTGTGTGGACTGATCACATTGTGCCTTGTTCAGAAGACCTGATCACAAGTTCTTTAAAAAAATATAAAACATATAAAAGTCACTTGGCATTTCGGAATCTAAGTCCCTTTTTAATTCCAAAAACACATGAAACACTATTTTCTTGGTGAGTATTTTCTCATATACTTTGCTACTTTAATAAAGATTAATTCATTTAAGTCTTATTTTTAAAAAATGACTCAAGTGTCTCTTTTTTTAGGTAGCATGAGTATTTCAAGATAAAAGAAGACAGCTTGGTTCCTAACTAAGCCTGTCCTTCCCGACCTTGGTATTTACTTCATTCTTATATTTCTTTAAGAGTAAAGCAAGACCAGGGGAGGTACAGCTGCCTACTGAAAAATCACTGTTCTGTTTGGTACATTGTTTCCCTTGAGGGAAGAGAAGATAACTCCTGAAATATGTCAAGGAATTATTGTTAATGATTTCTGTGTACAAATATTTTAAGTTGGGAATGTTGAGAAACTTGAAATTTATATGGGAACTTCTTTTCCCTTTCTGAAGCCATTCTTCAGAAAAAAATTCAAATTCTTGTCACAATTCAGATATGGGAAATTGTTTTGCTTTATTTTAAAATGAATTTTTTTTGTTAAGTCTGTATTCCCTTTATTGTGTAAATCAAAGAAAATGACCGAGGCAAGTCTCAGTCATTTTAGGTTTATTTGCCAAAGTTAAGGATGTGTGCCTGGGATACAGGTCTATGCCTTTCTCTGAAGATGATTTTGAGGGCTTCAATATTTAAAGGGGAAAGGGCATGATATTGGGAAATACACAATTTTCATGTGAAAATTGGGTAGGGGAAAACAGTCACTCATGCCTTTGTCTGGATCAGTGAATCTGCATTTTTATATAAGACAACATAGACAAATAGGGCAGAGGAAGCAATCAGATATACATTTGTCTGAGGTGAGCGAAGGGATGATTTTGAGTCCTGTCCTGTGTCCCACACCTGTGAAGATAAGCTATCAATTGACATTGCCATGGTGAGCTTCAGCGGAACTGCTTTAGGGTAGAGATCTTGGGGCCCATAAGGATTTCCTTGTGGGCAAAGTGTGAGGGAGGTATGTAGCTTTTCATCTTTGTAGCCGTCTTATTTAGGAACCAAAATGGGAGGCAGGTTTGCATGACCCAGCTTGACTTTTCCTTTAGGCTTAGTGAGTCTGGGATTCCAAGATTTATTTTCCTTTCACAGATGTCTTTATGTTTAAGTATTTAGATGTTTTATCTGATCAGGAAGATTATATAAATCTTATATAAAAAATCTTATATAAAAATCTGATCAGGAAGATTATATGAAGATTATATAAAAACCAGTTTAGTGGTTTTTAGGAAGTGATTAATGCATGAACACACATTCTTGAACTTTCCTCCAATCACACAGTCTTAGACTGTTTATGTAAATAAGAGCTTAGACCAGTGGATCTCAAACTCTAGAGAGCTTCAGACTCACTGTGAAGACTTACTAAAACACAGATTGCTGGGCTCTACCCTCAGGGTTTCTGAGTCTGTAGTCCTGGGAAGGGATTTATGAATTTGCATTTCTAACAACTTTCTACCTGATGCTGATGCTGCTGGTCCCCACACTCTGAGAACCACTGATTGAAACTGTTTGGTTCAATTAGTGGCTATCAACCATGGTTCTGCCCTTATACACTTGAAGGATAGAACGTTAATAGCAGCGTGTCAATTTAAGGGTCAAGGTGTGGCTGGGCATGGGGGCTCACGCTTGTAATCCCAGCACTTTGGGAGGCCGAGGCGAGTGGATTGTGAGGTCAGGAGTTCAAGACCAGCCTGACCAAGATGGTGAAACCCCATCTCTACTAAAAATACAAAAAATAAAAAATAAAAAAAAATTAGCCAGGCATAGTGGCAGATGCCTGTAATCCCAGCTACTCAGGAGGCTGAGGCAGAAAATTGCTTGAACCTGGGAGGCAGAGGTTGCAGTGAGCCGAGATCACACTAGTGCACTCCAGGCTAGGGGACAGAGTGAGACTCAGTCTCAAAAAAAAAAAAGAGTCAAGGCCTTAGAGTGGGGATGGGCCAAATTGCAGCATAACTGAGGTGCAAAGGCCAAGAAAGGACTTCTTTCTGGTAATAAATTTTTTTCCTTTTTACTTAGGGCACTATAGTATTATATCTGTTGATCAATCAATCGCTGTAAGTGTTAGCCTGAGTAGTGTTCATGGTTGTAGCATCTTCACATATTTCCTTTGCTGGGCCAAATTAGCTTTGACTTAAATTTCCAAGGGCATTTAAAAATGTATATTATTTCTTTCCCAGAACAATCCTATGGGGTAAATATCCCCACTGTACAGATGAAGGAATTGAGGCTTAGAGTAGTTAAAGAATTTCTGGGGTCACACTGTAAGTAGTCACCTCTGGCTCCATTAGGTTGCATGAACTTGGCTAAGGTCCATAAACTCCATGTGTAAAGTTTCCTCATCTATACAATGAGAATGATACCACTACCTACCTTCTGAGGTTGTTTGGCCAACTAAAGAATTAATCTAAAGAGTTGTGTACGTACACATAATAAATGCTCGATAAATGTTACCTCTTAAGACTGCTTGTGTAGTCTAGTTAGTACCAGTAGGGCAGGATGACCCCGAAACTTAAAAAGTAGTACTTTTTTTTTTTTTTGAGGTGGGCTCTCAGTCTGTCACCCCAGCTAGAGTACAGTGGCGTGATCATAGCTCATTGCAGCCTCAACATCCGGGGCTCAAGTGATCTTCCTGCCACGACCTCCCAAAGCACTGGGATTATAGGCAAACACCACCATACCTGGCTAATTGTTTTAATTTTTTGGTAGAGATGGGGTTTCACTATGTTGTCCAGGCTGGTCTTAAACTCCTGGCCTCAAGCAGTCTGCCTACCTCAGCCTCCCAAACTGCTGGGATTACAGGCATGAACCATTGCACCTGGCCTAACCTGCATTTGTGCCAGGTAATCCTCCTCATGTGTATTACAGGTCAACAGTCTCTTACCAACAATTTAGAAACCTCAAGTGCTCCAAAAACTACGGTTTTTTTCTTTTCATAAATCATGTATTAGCAAAACCTTATGTGACCTGCACTCATTTAGTGGCACAGCATGACCTGAACTATAATAACATGAAGCTACTGCTTAATCTGGTATTTTTTGTTATTGTTTTTTGTTTTTTGAGACAGAGTCTTGCTCTGTTGCCTAGGCTGGAGTGCAGTGGCATAATCTTGGCTCGCTGCAACCTCTGTCTTCCAGGTTCTCATGCCTCAGCCTCCTGAGTAGCTGGGACTACAGGCTCATGTCACCAAACCTGGCTAATTTTTGTATTTTTAGTAGAGATGGGGTTTTGTCATGTTGGCCAGGCTGGTCTCGAACTCCTGACCTCAAGTGATGCACCAGCCTTGGCCTCACAGTGTTAGGATTACAGGTGTGAACCACCATGCCCAGCCTGCTATTATGAAATTAGATGCCATTTTAATGTTCTTTTTTTTGAGCCATTAAAGTATGTATTTTCTAACAACAAAGATATTCATTTACGTAACAACAGTGCAATTATGAAAATCTGGAAATTTAACATTGATATAGTACTTTTTTCTACAAACTTTATTAAAATTCTACCAGTTATTCTAATAATGTCATTTAAAACATCAAAAAAAAAAAATCATGATCCGGGACCCAATCTAAGGTCATATATTGCATTTAGTTTCCAAATGTTTGTTTCTTTAATCTAGAACAGTCCTTCAGACTTTCTGTCTTTCATGATATTGACATTTTTGAAAACCACAGACCATTTATTGTATAGAATATCCCTCAGTTTGGAGTTGTCGGATATTTCCTCATGCTTGGATTCAGGTTGCATACTTTTGGCAGGAATACTACATAAATGCTGATCTGTTCTTAATACATCACATTGAGAGGCACACGATGTCAGTTTGCCCTAGTATTTGTGATATTAACTTTGATCACTTGGTTTAGGTGCTTTTGGCAAATTTTTCCACTATAGGTTACTATTTTTCCTTTTGTGATTAATAAATTATATATGGGGGAAATACTTGACTATGTGATTATTCTGTTCCTAGATTACTTTCACCTACTAGTTTTAGGATCCTTTGATGATTCTTGCTTAATCAATTGTCATCATTTTAGAATGATCTGTTTTCCTCTGGAAGCATCTAGACTCTATTCTAGGTGTACCATAATTTCATGATTCTGATGCTGGAATTTAATGATACCAGTGTATTCTGTTTTTATTCATACTACTGAGTGCTCAGTTGATTTTTTTAAATGGAGATTCTTCTCCTTTGGAAAGTTTTATTTTTATTATTTTTTCCCCATTTTCTTTTTTCTGGAATTCTCGTTGGTCAGATATTATACCTCCTGTGTCATTCGTTTTTATTTTTGTTAATATTATCTGTATTACAGCCTGTCTCTTTAATCTTCTCTTTACCGTACTATCTAGAACTTATTAGTCCAATACCTCTATTGAATTTTTAATTTTTATGACCATGCTTTTAATTTTATAGAGCTATGTTTTCTCTTAATGTTACTTTTTTAAAAATCACATCTTGTATATCATTTATGCAATGTGTTCTCTACATATATGCATAACAAAATGTCTGGATGTTTTGTTCATTTTCTCTCATCTAGGTTGGATTTCCATTTTCCCTCCTGTTTTGTTTATTTGAGTATTGTTTTGTTAGGGGCTTTCCTCAAATGCCCCGTGACCCAGGCTATCAATTTTTACTTTATAATGAGGCGCCAAAAAAGCTGGGTAGTACTCTGACTAGTAGGCTTCATTGAAGGGCGATCAGCTGTTAGGATCTGCGGAACTAGGACACCTGGTTCAACCATATTTTAAGCCTCCCAAGGGTTAAGTGAGGTGATTCAATATGCTTCTTTTTGGTAGTTAACTTATGGCATCCTCCTCTTCTCTGTTGTCATTTCTCCATCTGTTTTTCATCTTCCAAAAATCTGTTGGTATCTTTTGTAAGCTGGTGTTCCCGATTTTCCTTATTTTCCTTGTGAATTTATCCTTTTCAAAAATACATTTAATGCCATTTTTAGATGGGACTAAAGGGAGAGGAATTAAACTTCTGTAGTCAATGTAGCATCTATTTCTGGTTATTTTAATGTATTTTATTCTCCTAATGAACTTTATAATCCATTTTCCATGTTATATCAGCTTATCTACCCATCAACATATGGGAATTTATTTAGAATTGCATTAAATCTATAGGTTAATTTGCAGGGAACTGACATTTTAACAACACTGAGTTTTCCATTCTAGGAATTCTCCATTTTTTAAGTGTGCTTTGATATGTATTTCAGTAAATTACTACCAGGTCCTTTAAAGAGAGCTTATATGTTTCTTATAATCTTATCTATAGATATTTCATTGTCTTGGTTGCTGTAGGGAACAGATCCCTATTCCAACATTTCCATTACATTTTATAGCTAATTATAGAAAATAAAACTGATTTGTATATTTATCTTATATCTGATCACCTTGGTGAAATCCCACAAGTTCTGAAAAAATTTAGTTGATTTTATATACATATAAAATGTGTATAAACATAATTTGCAAATGTATATCATATTTTTATAACAAAAGCATGAGATTAAAGCTGTTTTTCTAAGCTTGATATATTTTGTTAATATATTTTATTTTCTTGTGGCAATTAATTTGTGAGACTTTTTTCTATTTCTTTTTATCCAAATATACATGATATATTAGAAATTCCTCTGATGGAGATTTATTACACACTTTCATTTGAGTATTCCATCATGAAATAAATTTGAAAAATCCTATCTCAAAATACTCAACACCTAACACAGTGCCAGGTACTTAATAGTAGCTCAACAAGTACTTACTAAATGAATGAGTAAATGTTTTCAATCTTCCCAGTCATTTTCCTCAGGCTTAATTCGCTAAACCCCTACAGACGGGCCGTTTTCCAAAAACTCTCCAAAGTGAATATTTCATAACATCTCTGGACACCCACATTAGTGTTTAACAAATTTCAATGTCAGGAAACTTCTTTACTTTCAGGCTATTTTGCTGTAGCCTAAGCATTTCCTTTCATTTTCTTTAGTACTCCTAGAGAGCAGGTTACTAGTCAATGTGTATGAATATGAGAAGAGCATTACATGGAACTCAAAATTTAAAGATTTGCTTTAGAAATTCTTTCCTCTTTCCTCAACTGTGATTCTGTAAAATGAGGGTAATTCTGGGACCTAGGGGGAAAAGAAGATTTATTCATTGAAAAGTATTAGAAAACCATGTCTAACAATTTTAGAGAAGGGTGGTATTTAAATATGAAGGAAAAGTGATACTTAAACATGAAGATGTTTATCTCCCTCTCCTCAGAATTCTTTGGAAAAATGGTTTCCAAACTTGGCTACATTTTTTAAATACCTGAGGAATGTAGTAAAATATAAATATTTTTAGTCCTCACCCCAGATATGTTGAATTTGGATCCTAGATAAATGTTGTTTAGAAAATTGTAATAAAAACAAAAAACTCATAATAATTTTCCAGGTGAATGGCCAGGTTTACTGTGTTAAAGTTTCTTATAGTCAGAACTTGATTTAAATTATGTAAATATTATTTACTTTGAGCCATAGAGTGTATTATTGTTATTTTATTTTTCATATACCTTTTCTTTTATTCATTTTTTAAGAGATGGGGTCTTGCTATGTTGTCCAGGCTGGCTTTGAACTCCTGGGCTCAAGGAATCCTCCCACCTTGGCCTCCCAAAGTGCTGGGATTATAGGCATGAGCCACTGCCCCCAGTTTCATATACCTTTTAATATTTCTTGGAGTTAAAATAATCCTGTATTTTCATTTGTTTCATTTTTTGTGTATATATTGCTAATTCTTTCCACACTCGGTCGACTATATAGGATGAAACCTGTTAGATAATTTATGTCATATGCATTTTTTCCCCAAAGCCTTATATTCTCCTCCAATTTTGACTATTTTCAGTCTAAAACAACACAAGTGCATGGTTCCTATATTGAGATTTTATGGATTTTCTGTGTCAAATCTGCTTATTTTATGTCATGTCATTTTCCTTCTTTCTTTATTACCTCATTTTAATACACATATTAGCTACAACATCCTAAGAGAGCGTGAGGCATATGTTTCTGAGACCTTACACATCTGAACATTCTTTGTTTACCCCTCACAAGTAATTAATACTGTCTTTGTTTGGGCTATGATAACAAAATACCATAACTGGGTAACGTAAACAATATAAATGTATTTCTCACAGTTCTGGAGGCTGAAAGTCCAAGTGCCAATATGGGATGTTTCTGGTGATGGCCCTCTTTCTAGCTTACAGAGTGCCGCCTTCTTACTGTGTCCTCATGTGGTGAGGAGAATAACAGTAAATTTTATGACATCTCTTCTAGGGACACAAATCCCATAATGGGGATTTACATTCTCATGACCTCTTTTTTTGTTATTGTTATTAGAGTCTTGTTCTGTCACCCAAGCTGAAATACAGTGGCATGATGATAGCTCAAGGTAACCTCAAGCTCCTGGGTTCAAGCAATCCCTGCCTCTCAGCCTCTCAAGTAGCTAGGACTACAGGCACATGCCACCATGCCCAACTCTTACTTTTTTTTTTTTAGAGATGGGGTCTTGCTGTGTTGTCCAGACTGGTCTCTAACTCCTGGCCTCAGGTGTTCCTCCCATCTTGGCCTTCCAAAGCTTTGGGATTACAGGTGTAAGCCACTGCCACTGGCCCCCACATGGCCTCTAAATGTAATTATCTCCCAAATACACCATCCATCTATACCATCACACTGGGGGTTGGGGCTTCAATATATACATTTTGGGGGGTCATAATTCAGTCCATAGCAAATCATTTAGTTGATTATAGAATTAAGATAGAAGTGGGCTGGGTGTGGTACCTCACGCCTGTAATCCCAGTACTTTGCGAGGCTGAGGCAGGCAGATGACCTGAGGTTGGGAGTTCGAGACCAGCCTGACCAACATGGAGAAACCCCATCTCTATAAAAATAGAAAATTAGCCAGGCATGGTGGCACGTACCTGTAATCTCAGCTACTTGGGAGGCTGAGGCAGAAGAATCACTTGAACCCAGGAGGTGGGGGTTGCATTGAGCCGAGATCATGCCATTGCATTCCAGCCTGGGCAACAAGAGTGAAACTCCATCTCAAAAAATAAAACTTAAAATTAAAAATAGAGGTTGAATTCACCCAGAATTTTCAAGACATTGCCTCATTGTTTTCTAGATGCAATGTTGTTGAGAAGTTTCATATCATTCTTGTCCTGGTTTTTTGTATATATTTCTCTTTCTATTCTGGAAGCTTTTAGTATCTCCTTTTTATTCCTGATGTTTTTGTGTTTTGGTCTGGCTCATTTTTTAATACACTGTGCTCAGCAATAGGGAATCCTTTAATGAAGTTGGAGATTTATGTCCTTCAATTCTGGGAAAATCTTTTAATTATTGATATAATTTGGGTATTTGTCTCACCTGAATCTCACATTGAAATGAAAATCTCAAGCGTTGGAGGTGGAGCCTGATGGGAGGTGTTTGGGACATGGATTTCTCATGGCTTGGTGCTGTCCTTGCAATAGTGAGTCCTCATGAGATCTGGTTGTTTAAACGTGTGTGGCCTCTCCCCCAACCCACTGTCTCTCTTGCTCCTGCTCTTGCCATGTGACACATCTGCTCCTCCTTTGCCTTCTGCCATGATTATGATTGTAAGCTTCCTGAGGCCTCCTCTGAAGCTGAGCAGATGCCAGCTCCATGCTTCCTGTACTTCCTGAAGAACGGTAAGCCAATTAAACCTCTTTATTTTATAAATTATCCAACCTTGGGTATTTCTTTATAGCAATGCAAGAACAAACTAATCAATTATGTCCCACTTTTATATTCTTAGTTCTTTCTTCTTGAAATTCCAATAATTTGGGTGTTGAACTTCTGGATTAAAGCTCTATTTTTTTTTTAAGCCATTTTTCTCATATTAATCATCTCTGACTTTTGGACAACTTTTTTCAACTTTACCTGTTAGTACTTCTACCGAATTTTTATCTTGATGGTTGTGCTTTGATCACATATATAATCATTTCCTAGAGCTTTTTTTTTTTTTTTTTTTGTCTTGTGTGGTGGTTTAGTATGTCCACAAATTTTTTGATGCTCCTATCAAAAAACTGTAGCCTGATAACCCTCTTCTTGCATATGGGCTAGATTAGTAACTTGCTTCTAATGAATTTTTAAAAAAGAGCAAGTGATGGTGTGTGACTTTGGATACTAGGTTATAAAGGACCTTGTGGCTTTCTGATTGCTTTTTCTCTAGATTACTTCCTCTGGAAGAAGCCAGTAACTATGTCATGAGAACCCACCAGAATCTTATGGAGAGGTCTGTGTAGATAAACTGAGGTATCTTACCAGCAGCCATATAATGAACTATCTTAAAGAGGGTCCTCCAAATCTTTAGAAAACTGCAGCCCCAGATGACAGCTTGACTGCAATTTTATGAGAGACTCTGATTCCAAACTATGTAGCTAAGTTGCTCCCAGATTCTTGACTCGCAGAAACTATGTGAGATAATATTTGTTGTAAGCTGCTAGATTTTGAAGTAATTTGTCATGCAGCAATAGATAACTAGCGTGCTTTGCCTCTGAATGTTCTTATAGCATCCTGCTTTTGTTTCATAGATATCCTATTGTCTGTTATTTCACAGGACATGAATAGTCATTATTTGTGTATTTTAAGTTTTCATTTGCTCACTGCATTGTCTAATTCTTTTGGATTTCACTTTTTTTTGTATAGTTGACAAAAAGCCAAAAAGATGGAAAGGGATACAGATTCTGGGAGTGAGGTGTGGGGAGAGGAGGCAAACAAATGTCAAAGTCAGCTACAAAAATCAAGAAAAATAAAGTGGAGTAAATGATAAATATCCTATAAAAGAGAGAATTATGTATATATTCCAGAGCAGGGGCCCTCAACCCCTGGTACCAGTCCATGGCCTGTTAAGAACCAAGCCACACAGCAGGAGGCAAGTGGTGAGTAAGCAAGTAAAGCTTCATGTGTATTTACAGCTACTCCCTATTGCTCATATTAACACCTGACCTCTGCCTTCTGTCAGCTCAGTGGTGGTGTTAGATTATCATGAGTACAAACCCTACTGTGAATTCTGCATGCAAGGGATCTAGGCTGCACTGCCCTTATGAGAATCTAATGCCTGATGATCTGTCACTGTCTCCCATCACCCGCAGATGGGACTGTCTAGTTGCAGGAAGGTAAGCTCAGGGTTCCCACTGATTCTACATTATGGTGAGTTGTATAATTATTTCATTATATATTACAATGAAATAATAATAGAAATAAAGTGCACAATAAATGTAATACGCTTGAATCACTCCAAAATCATCCCCTACCCTAGTCTGTGGAAAAATTGTCTTCCACAAAACCTGTCCCTGGTGCCAAAAAGGTTGGGAACTGCTGTTCTAGAGGTTTGCTTTGCTCACTTATAAATCATGGGAAGCATTAAACATAGTCTGTCAATCTGATTTCATCAACTATCATTGGCACTCACATTTCTTTCTTTCTTTTTTTTTTTTTTTTTCTTGAGATGGAGTCTCGCTCTGTCGCCCAGGCTGGAGTGCAGTAGCATGATCTCAGCTCGCTGCAACCTCCACTTCCCAGACTCAAGCGATTCTCCCACCTCAGCCCCCGCAGTAGCTGGGATTACAGGCATGTGCCACCATGCCTGGCTAATTTTTTGTATTTTTAGTAGAGACAGAGTCTCACCATGTTGGCCAGGCAGGTCTCGAACTCCTGGTCTCAAGTGATCTGCCCGCCTCAGTCTCCCAAAGTGCTGGGATTACAGGCGTGAGCCACCGCGCCCAGCCTCAAATTTCTTAATTCACATCATCTTTGACAAATATTTCTAATATAAGGTAAGTTAGAAGTACTCAGTAGTGATTATATACTGTTTTACTTGAATTCTCCTGTCCTAAAGCTGTGTGATGGATAAACCAAGAAGTTACAAGACTGTATTTAGAAAACCTACACATTATTTATCTAACAAGTGGACTGAATATGGAATTAGTTGAAGAGTAGTTTTCAGACAAAGATAAAGGTCAGTAGAATCTTTGTAAACCCCATCACCTACTGACTGTGTCCTTGAGTAAGTTTCTGAAACTTTAAGAGCCTCTTTTGTAAAATGGGGTTTTTTATAGTATCTACCATAAGGTTGTTATAACAATTTAATAATATAAAGTACTTAGCATAGTGCATGGAAAATTGTTAGCCTTCTTTTTTTTTGTCTTCTCCTTCTAACTTCTCTTTTCCCCACTATTCTCTTCCTTATACTCTCTCTCTCTCTCTGTTTTTTTTTGTTTGTTTGTTTTGCTTCTCTACTTTATACTTCTCCGTAGTATTAGTATTACATAACAATGAGTTATCATGAACTTTGGATCTGTCTTGGAAGGGCTTCTGACTTACTGACAAGTTTTCTTTTCTTTTCTTTCTTGACAGGTTCTTGCTCTGTCACCCAGGCTGGAGTGCACTGGTGTGATTACAGCTACTGCAGCCTTGACCTGCTGGGTTCAAGTGATCATCCTGCCTTGGTCTTCTAAAGTGCTGGGATAACAGGCATGAGCCACTGTACCCAGCCTTTATTGGCCAGTTTCATAAGTCTTATTGATGCTACCACACCCAAAGATATTGGTACCTACATTTATGAGTCATAATCAGACCTCAAACACAGAAGCTTGACTTTCTATAACACACCTAAATCACTGAACAATATTTTCCAGAAAGCCTACTCTGTAAGAAAAATTGCTGGGTGGTGGCTATACCAAAATATGACATACTGCTGAAAGTCTATTGGAGGAGGCAGTCAAATTTGATATAACATGGAACTATCACTAATATAGGCATTTTCAGAATGTTATGGGAGCCCTGATATACTTATGATGGTCGCTGAAGGCTTGGCAAAAAAGAAAGAACTTGAAAGAGATGGTGTGTGTGTTTGTGGTTGTATGTGTGTGTGTGTGTGTGTGTGTGTGTGTGTGTGTGTGTGTGTGTGTATGTGTATAGGGTTAGGCATCATACCACATGTAAGAAATAATGTATGCAAACTACAGAGGTATGAGAGTGCATTATTATTACTGGAGACTAGTAAGTAGTGGAGTGTAAAATCTGAGGACCTGCTATGTATCAAAGCTGTGTGGTAAACACTGAGTCTTCAAAGACAAAAATATAGTGTTTGCCTGTACAAAAGCAACAAATTAAGTCTGTACTTACTATCGGAGAATTATAAAATCAGCAGGGGAAATACTCTCATAGCACTTCGTTATAGTCTTTGTTTGATAATCTATCAATGTTTCATTTATTTATCAATGTATTTGTTAGTTCATCTGTCAATGCATTTGTTTAATAATCTATCAGTGTTTATTGGATAAAGAAATAATTAATGACAAATCTTGAAAAATGTTCAGGAGTCAGTCAAGATGAAGCTTTATTTCTCTTTCCCAGATACTACTATTGCCTCCAGTGTTTCAACATTTATGTGATACTCATGTGTTTCCTTTTATGTATTTGGCCCTTCTCATTGTTTGCTGCCATCTAGTGTAATGAAATTGATGTTGTAATGTTTTGTTAACTAAAATGATATTCTGTTGGTTTTTGAAGAGTACTGCCCTTCATAATTCATTTAAAAACTTAAGCCATAATCAAAATTTCAATAAAAGGTGGGAGAGTGCCATCATTATGATGGTATTATTCAGTAGTGTATAATGATAATTTTGGAGATCAGATTCTATGCATTTCCGCTAAGTAAAAGAACCTGTATAAAATTTGAGAGACAGTAGGTCCAGTAATGGTAATTAATATAATTTTAAAAACTAAATACACTCTGAGGTAATGAAATAGGATGGGGTGCAATTTGAAACACCTTCTGTTCAATATCACTGTGTCCTGAATTCCTGTACTTCATCTGCTCAAAGTTCATTCATCTTTTGCTGACAATGATTTTTTTTTTTTTTTTGAGACGATATCTCGCTCTGTGGCTCATGCTGGAGTGCAGTGGCGCAATCTCAGCTCATTGCAAGCTCCACCTCCTGGGTTCACGCCATTCTTCTGCCTCAGCCTCCCGAGTAACTGGGACTACGGGTGCCCGCCACCATGCGCGGCTAATTTTTTGTATTTTTAGTAGAGACGGGGTTTCACCGTTTTAGCCAGGATGGTCTCGATCTCCTGACCTCGTGATCCACCCACCTCGGCCTCCCAAAGTGCTGGGATTATAGGCGTGAGCCACCGTGGCCGGCTGGCAATGATTTTTAAAATGTAAAAATGAGGTAGATAATATTATTTCTTGATAATTAAAACAACTGTAAGTAAATTAAGGTCAGAAAATATTTAATTTGTTCACTGGCTTTCACTGCTCCTATGGTCTGAATATTTGTGTTCCCCTCAGATTCGTATGTTGAAATGTAATCCCCAATGCAAGAGTGTTAAGGTTGGGGCCTTTAGGAGGTGATTAGGTCAGGAGGGCAAAATCCTCACTGTCATGAATGTGATTGGTGCCATTATAAAAGAGGCCCCAGGGAGCTTGTTTCCTCCTGCTACCACATGAGGACACATAAAAGGCACCATTTATGAGGAACAAGCCATCACCAGACACCAAATCTGCTGGCACCTTGATCTTAGACTTCCCAACCTCCAGAACTGTGATCAATAAATTGTTTTTGTTGATAAATTACTAAGTCTAAGGTATTTTGTTATAGCAGCCTGGATGGACCAAGACAATTGTCATATACCTATTATAGTGTCATTTTCTCTCTCTCCCTCCCCATTCCCCTTTCTTTTTGCATTCTGTGAAATGGGAAATGTTTTTATTTTTTATTTTTATTTCACTTTTAGAAAACTTGTGGCCTTAAATAAAATGTTGGCTGGGTAGGCCTGCCATGACAACATTACTAGACTTTTCAAAGCAAATATAAAATTAAATTGTTTTTGAAACCAGCATTTGCTGTGATGGAAGAGACTCCAGATGAAGGACTTCCTTCCGTTCTAGACATAGGGCCTCTTAGAATTTCCTCTGAGAGTCATCAAATTAGAAATGGAATGCCTTATTAGAATATTTTATCTTGGTTGGGCATGGTGACTCAGGCCTGTAATCTCCGTGCTTTGGGAGGCCAAGGCGAGAAGATCTCTTGAGGCCAGAGTTTGAGACCAGCTCGGGTAACATAGTGAGACCCTGTCTCTACAAAAAATATATGTATTTTTAAATTAACCAGGTTTGCTGGTGCATGCCTATAGTCCTAGCTACTAGGGAGGCTGAGACAGGAGGATTGCTTGAGCCCAGGAGTTTGAGGCTACAGTGAGCTCTTATTATACCACTGAATTCTAGGCTGGCACTGGGGAGCCTGAATTCTAATCCTGGCTGTTTGTTGTAAGTGGTGGTATGACCTTAGTCCAGACATATAGGCCACTCAGGCCTCATTTTCCTGTTTTATACATTCAAGCATTGGGTTTAGGTGTGTTTTTGTTTTTGTTTTCCTTTCCATCTCTAAGATGTAGCTTTTTTTCCCCATGCCATTTACTTTGCAGAGCTTTATTTTTCCTCCAGATATGAGGGGAAAGCAAACCTAGATTAGAAAACAATCCCTGAAAAGCGAAGACAATGTGGGGAAAAGTTGTTGGAGAAGCAAGAAAGGTTAACTCCTTGCCTTCTTTTTTTTAGGTCTATCTGCTCTGCTAAAAGGTAGCAGAATAATTTCAGGTGTATCTCTCATCCTCCCCTAATTAAAAACTGGTTAGATTCATTCTGAACATGTGTTTCTGTTACTCAAATGATCCAATACCCAGTATTGGGAAAGATGTAAGTTTACAATAGATAGTTTATCACAGGGAAATGCAAAGCACAGATGAGATAAAATGAAATGGAAAGTACAGTACTGCAGGCATGTTTAAATATTCAAAACACCACAGGAGATAAAGAATATACTGGCTCCTCACTGAGAAGTTGTAGACTGTGACCATCTTCTTACCTTACTTGTGGAAACTGGAGCTCTACTATATGAAGTAATTACCAATTCTCTAGAGTGGTTTATGGAAATTGGTTTTATTGTCTCATAAATAGGATATTAGAAATAATGAACAAATTATTTGGAGAATCTGAAAAAGAATTTCCCCTTTAAAAGTGAGGCAACTTAATTTCATTTGGAGATGGCAGCAAGGAACCACTTAACCTGATAAAGAAAATTAAAGAGTTATGTGTCAGATTGTGAATTCATCACTGCTGAAAACCTTTCCAGGCGCTTGTATTGTGGGGAAAAATATTCAACCATTTAGTTATGCTTTATTTTCAATTTTCTTCTTTAAGGCTCCTATAATCAATTTAAAAGCTTGTATATAGCACCAATTGTTCCCCACTATCTCAAAGGCCTCTTTTTAAAAGCATGAAAAATTTTAAGAAAATGCCTACTTTTAGTAATTATATTTTTGTGTTTAGTAATTGGGAGAAGACACAATATATAAAAATCTCCCTGAAGTTAGACCACTTTCGATTAACTGTACCCAGCATCTCTACCTGTTTCAAACATAGTGTATATATTATCTGGTGATACTCTTTCAGACTACAGATAATTTTTGTGTGCCAAAGGATTGGATGATCTCATATATCTCCGCATGACCCAAGGTCCAAAGATAGGTACCTGACTGCTCTAGAATAATGACACTCAACCAGATCGGGGAGAGGAAGACCTGAGATACAAGGTGTTGAGCTTTTGCTCCTATAGTTAGTGTTATGAAAACAGAGGGTATATTGAAGATGTGTTTCTTCCCCTTCAAACATTATCCTGCCACGTCCCCACCATCCTTCAGTACTTCTCTAGGAGCAGGGATTCCTGCACTTAGTAGTTTCATGCACAGTGAACACTTAATAAGACAAAACCAAACAAAACACATAAATGCTGGGGAGAGGGAATGGGGAAATTGTATGATTAAGAACATCAAACAACCACCACTGACCGTTATAGTCATACTATAAACGAAGACACATAAAAATTAGAAAGAAGGTAAATCTCAACATAAACAGTCAAATTTAAGTTGAATAAATTTAATGTAATAAAAAATTGAATGCATTGTTCTTTTTCTTGTTTTCTGGCAGACTGGTATAAATATATTTATGGACTGTGATTGGGAATCACTACTTAGAAGAATATAATCTCCATTTCTAATCACTTATAATTTTGTTGAATATTTTTATTTTTTTTCCATCTAGAACTTACGTTTAAATCTTTTTTAAAAGTTTCAAATAAAACTGTGGTTTCCTCCATGTTGAAGAAAGCTTCAAACTTAGGTGTAACATGCAATGTTTATTTCTTTGCTTCTATTCTATTATCTTCCTCGGGTTATATTTTGTCATAAAAATTACTTTGCCTCATTCCCCAAAACTATTCGAGGTGGCTTATGGCCTATTGTAGAACAGTTAAATAAACAGAAAATGGAATTAAAATTAAAAAAAGGAAATAAAGCAAAAAAACAATGCTAGGGTAAAAAAATAAATGATGGGAGTCCTGTGTAGATTTTAGAGGTGAGTTTCATATTTGAATCTAGGATCCATAACAGCCAAAAAAAAAGAGCAAAGATGATTGATAAATTATCTATTACCATATAACAAATTACCTCAAAACTTAGCTGCTTAAAACAACAAACATTATCTCTTAGGACCAGGAACCTAGGAGTGGCTTAGCCGGGTGGTTCTGGCTCAGAATTTTTCATGAGGTTGCAGTTAAAATGTCAACAGGGCTGCAGTTATCTGTAGGCTTGACTGGGGTTGAAGGATCCACTTCCAAGATAACTCATCACATGGCTGTTGGCCAAGGCTACTGACCTTTGCTCCTTGCTGGGCTGGCTATTGCTAGGAGACACCAGTTCCTTACCATGCTTCTGAACAAGGCTGCCTGGCTGTCTGTATAACATGGCAGCTGGATTTACCCAAAGTGAGTGATTTAAGAAAGATAGAGAGGGAACTATATTGCCTTTTATGATCTAGTCTGGGAAATGGCATATTAACATTTCTGTAGTATTCTTTTGGTCACAGAGACCATCTCCGGTACATTGTGGAAATCAATTAAACAAGAATGTGAATATCAGAAGGCTGGGATCACTGGGGGCCATCTTGGCAGGATATCCACCACAGGGATCAAACTATAAGATACAGTGTTATTAGCTTAAAAAAAAAAAAACTCTTAGGAAAAGGAAAGTTGATTTTTTTTTTTTCTAGACTGAGGTAGGAAAGACATTTATTTCTTTGAATTGCATAAAGGGGACATTATATGAAATTGTGTACAATGCTCTCAACAATATACCAAAAATAGCTCTAGTAGTGAGTTATATAGGTTTTTCTGTTACTCCTTTAATGTAAATTGATGGCATAAAAATGAAATATCACTCAGTGAAAGCACTGATGAAAAATCTACACAATCAAAATTCAAAGTGTTCAGGTGTCCTAGTATGATCCAAGCATAATCTTCAGGGAAATAGAAGTGATGCTTTTCAAATTGTGGTAATTTTACCCCTGGGATTATACATATTAGTGTGCTGGGGGTAATTAAAACCAAAGAATTCACAAGTCTCATCTTTCTGAAATCTATGTTAAGATTTTGGAGGAAAGTCGTGGAATTTTTTTTAATTTTTTTTTTTGTGTGTGGAGGAGACAGTCTCACTTCATTGCTCAGGCTGGAATGCAGTGGCGCGATCTCTGCCCACTGCAGTCTTAACCTCCCTGGACTCTCTGGCTGAGGTGATCCTCCCACCTCAGCCTCCCGAGTAGCTGGGACCACAGGTGCGTGCCACCACTCCTGGCCAATTTTTGTATTTTTTTGTAAAGATGGGGTTTCACCATGTTGCCCAGGTTGGTCTTGAACTCCTGAGCTGAAGTGATCTGCCTTCTTTGGCATCCCAAAGTGCTGGGATTTCAGGCATTAGTCACTGCGCCTGGCTGGATTTTTTTTTTTTCTTAAAACATTTGTCATATAAATCCATAAGCAAAAGCAGCAGTTATCGTTTGCATTTATACAAATTTCACATTTTACATTTGTTCAATTTTTACATGTTTTTATATTGTTACAAACCAAGAATTGCTAAGAAATTTTGACTTTTATATCATTGGTTATTTGCTCCCCTCCCCACCCGTACACAGTTGGGTACATTATTACTATGAGTCTAGATTATGTAATGCAATTTCCTTCTCATTGTCCACTCCCTCCAAAGTAATGCATGCACCCAGACCATGTGATTTCTCAGTTACCCTGTAGAGGCTTACATATTCATTATTTTGAAGAATAAGGTTGCATCTTTTCAAATTCCTGTATGTATTTATGTGTTTACTTATAGTTTTGATTATAGAAAACATTTCGTTCTCACAAATCAGTGTAACTTACTAACATAATTTCCCATAAACAAATCTTTCATTTACATATATGAAGCTCTGCTTAGTTTTACTTCCTATGCTAGTGAGTTTTCTTGTAATACAAATATACCTGAAATTCCATTTCAAGAGCTATTGTAATGATTCTTTTTGTTTCTTAAAATATTACACATTTTAAATTACGTCTTCGGTTATGACAACCCATTGATGGTGGAAAATAAAAATTTTGATGCATAAGCTTAAAACCCATGAATATATAAAATGTTCATACTAAAATAAAATAACCAAAATGATCAAAGGTTGTGAACAAGTGGAAGAGTCCCTGAAGATTTCCTCATTAAACTTCCCAGAAAAAAAGTTAGCATTACTCCAACTACAGTAGAATGAGCAGTAGGAGGCAGCAGTAAATGAAAAAAGGGAGAATGTACTCAGATTCTAGGTTATGAGTGGTAGCATATTAACATTAAAATCTTAGTGGCTTAATGCAATGGCTTATTTCTCACTTGCCTAGTTGATTATAGATCCGATAGACTCTCCAGGGCAGCTCCCTTCCAAACAGATACTCAGGTATCTAGTCTGCTTTCATATTGTGACTCATTGCAAAACACAGCTTCCATATTTGGAAGATCATGTACTGGCTGTTAAATGCTTTGACTTAGAAATTGCTTACATATTTTCTTTCCCAGCCCAGAATACTAACATTGTGTTTATCTGGCTGCAAGTGTGTAAGAAAATGTGGAGAAGCATATAGATATTTGGTGGGCAGGAGATGCCTCTTCTGTGGATATTTCTGTAAGCACGAATCTTATTGGGGGTGTACAAAATAGCTTAAACCTTAGTATGATTTATGGGGACAAACTCTGAGTAACTATATAAAACAACCTCTCTTTCAGTGGTGTTTAAAAACCAACCACACAAATGAAGAAAGTCACGAAAAATTTTCAAACTGAAAAAGAAAAAAACCCATACAATAATTTAAACAAAAAATGATATAATTAAAGCCACCTATAAAATCTGTTTCAGAATCCTTGAGGGTAACGAAGCTACTGACCAGGAGGAGATTTGATGAAGATTTGGAACTGCAGATTTGGCCAAAACATGTTTTGCCTCAAAAATTGGTATTCGAACTGAAACAATGGACCTTTTTGAACTCTATTATTGAAGGACATATTTTCATATGCTCAAAGTGTATCCAAACATGTTACATTGAAGACAAATATTGATCTAGTTTTTCACTGACTTTTGTTTACTACTGTTTGCAATGAGAATACTTGTGAAATTATGTTTATTTGCAAAGTGCAAACAAAAATATTTCAATAAGATACATGAGTTGTTAGTGAACAGAGTAGCAACTTAAAAAAATTAATAAATGGGGCCAAAGTAATCACATGTAAAACTTTGGGAGTGCTTATCTCTTGAATTTATTAGTAAACACTGCTTCCATTATGTATTTAGACTAGTCAAATGCAATGGCGAGAAGTTGGGAAGTAGAAACAGGAGTTCGATTTTTAACTGACTATGAACAAACAATTGATATAACTCACTACCTTCAGATCAGCCTGCTTCATTTTTAGAACATCTCATCTCAAAACCATTTCTCTTTACTTGGTGTGTTTAAAAGGATGGTACGTGATAAATTGTGAATGTTTTCACTGAAAACAATAGCATTGCTTCAATCAAAAGTGAAGTTTGAGCATTGTGTGCAGAAAGTTGATCTTGAAGACTGCAAACTATTTAAATGTGATAAAAAAAATTACAGCTTCAATGGTAAAATGTCACTTTCTTCACTGAAAATGTTTTTGGACAGGTAATCCCAAGATTGACCCCAGACTAGGGAACCTATCAGTCTTCCTTATGTCATTAGTGACTTGTTCTTACAGAATGTCCAATAGTAACTTGAAATTTCTGCTTGCTTTCTATCTTTGTAGCTGCATTCTAAGTCTTTCCTTCATTATTTCTCTTCATAGCTTACAAGGTAGTAAAAACAAACAAGCATACATACATACAAACTTCTTGTCATCTCTGTTCACATATTTTTTGAGACTCCGGGATTTTCAAAATATTGTTACTCCAAGAGAGAAGAGAAAATTGACAAGAAACTGAAACTGATACTTGGTAGTAGCTTGCTTCAATCTGATTTTGCAATATTGATACATTCATTGCAAAAGCATCTTATTCATTTACCACATGCTTTTTGATTCATTTTTTTCCTGGTAGTAACTAGTTTAAAATATTGTTTCTATATTCAAACATAAAAGTAGATTGTAAGAGTTCTAATAGGCAATTTCTATTCTGGAGCCACCCATTGAGTTGTAGATCTGTACCCTCAGAAGCTTCAGAGGCACCCATCTCTCTCTAATATGAGTTAGCACTCTCATCTCCGATTCCCAGTATGGGAAGACACTACAGAGGCCTCTGGTGTGTAAAGCAACACAGGCTCCCTCAGGATCTGCATTACCTTTCCTGGCTGCCAGGCTGATAACTAAGACTAAGTCACAGTGTAGCCCATGCAGGAATAAGCTAGACTTGACATGGAAAGAAAAAGACCATGTCCCAAAGAAGCTGCAAGAATTCGTCTACCTGCACTGAAAGGAGCTAGGGAAAGTTCTTGGCCAAAGTCTGAAATTAACAACTGGATGAAGAAGAGTGTGTTGACTTGGGGCCATTCTCTTGGGATGTGAGATTTCCCGACAAGGAGCCCAGAGGATGGTGCAGACTCATTGCTAGAGAGGCTCTTAGAAGCTTGGAAAAAGTGACGGCCCAGGCTGAATGAAATTGAAATGCCTATATTCCTATCTTGTCATTGCAACAGGGATATAAGATCTTGCTTATAGAAAGAAAAGCTGTGGGCTGGACGTGGTGGTTCACGCCTGTAATCCCAGCACTTTGGGAGGCCGAGGCAGGTGGATCACGAAGTCAGGAGATCGAGACCATCCTGGCTAACACGGTGAAACCCTGTCTCTACTAAAAATACAAAAAATTAGCCGGGCTTGGTGGCGGGCACCTGTAGTCCCAGCTACTTGGGAGGCTGAGGCAGGAGAATGGCGTGAACCTGGGAGGCAGAACTTGCAGTGATCTGAGATTGCGCCACTGCACTCCAGCCTGGGTGACAGAGAGAGACTCCATCTCAAAAAAAAAAAAGAGAAGAAGAAGAAGAAAGAAAGAGAGAGAGAGAGAGAGGGGAAAGAAAGAGAGAGAGAGAGAAAAGAAAGAAAGGAAAGAAAGAAGGAAGGAAGGAAGAAAGGAAGGAAGGAAGGAAGGAAGGGACGGAAGGAAGGAAGGAAGGAAAGAAAGAAAGGAAAGAAAAAGAAAGAAAGAAAGAAAAGAAAGAAAGAAAGAAAGAAAAAAGAAAGAAAGAAAAAGAAAGAAAGAGAAAGAAAGAAAGAAAAAGAAAGAAAGAAAGAAAGAAAGAAAGAAAGAAAGAAAGAAAGAAAGAAAGAAAGAAAGAAAGAGAAAGAAAGAAAAGAAAGGAGAAAGAAAAGACTTGTGATTTCCTGGGCTTTGTGCCAGGAAAAGTTGTCATTTCTCCTTTCTGGCAATTCTGAAGGAAAATATAGTCAGCTATTTTTATTATATTCAATATGAAATCTAGCCTGGAATCATAGTGCTCATTCTAAACAGTAACAGTTAATTATTATTCCTCTGCTTTATTGAGCTATAGCTCCCTGTTGAGACACAGTGATGGATATTTTGCTTACATGTTTTATCTAATTTAATCTCAATATCCTTTCTGTCAATTTGTATTATTATGCTTATTTTGCAGATAAGCACCTTAAAGCTTAGAGAGGTTAAATTGCTAATATTAATGAATCCATGGTCCAGATGTCATGGAATTCTCTTCAAGGTGCCATTACCAAAATGAATTGTCTGAAACTGTTTCCATCCCTTTTCACTTGATTCAAACTTCTGATTCCTAGGAGAGGTCACTGATTGGACTTAGCTTGGATCATGTCCTCACTCCCTGGCTAGGAGAGGGTGACACCCTGACTGACAGTCATTTTATACTCTGTGTACCAGGGTAGAAATAGTTCTCTAAGGGAAAATCAGAGTACTGTTCCAAAATGATTGCAGAGGCTGATAATCTCTACTATTGGGTAACGTTACCAGCAGTGTCAAGAAATGCAGGTAGAAATACTTGGTAGTAGGAAAAAATAGGAATTAGTTTAGTTTTATTCTAACATCCCACTCTCTGCTTCTGAAGAGGTTATATTTATCTGAGTTCTGCATATCCACTAGCTTTCAACAATTCAAACTCTATTTTTTCTTAAGTGAACAGGATGTCATCTGTCTCTATAATAAAGTGTGCACACACATGTGTACATGTATGTGTGTTTTGTGTACTGAGAAAGAGAAGAGAAGAAAAGAGAGAGAGACAGATTGAGTATGCTGTTTGGGAGCTATGAAAATGGAGAGTGGCCCAGCGCAGTGGCGCACACCTGTAATCCCAGCACGTTGGGAGGCTGAGGCAGGCAGATCACTTGAGGTCAGAAGCTTGAGATCAGCCTGGCCAACAGGGTGAAACCCCATCTCTACTAAAAATACAAAAATTAGCTGGGCACTGTAACACATACCTGTAATCCCAGCTACTCAGGAGGTTGAGGTGGGAAAATTGCTTGAACCCAGGAGACAGAGGTTGCAGTGATCCAAGATCACTCCACTGCAGTTCAGCCAGGGCAACAGAGCAAGACTCCATCTTAGAAAAAAAGAAATGGAGAGGAATGGGAAGATATGTGCTTTTTTAGGAACAGGTACTAGATGATGGCTGGGTGTGGTGGCTCACGCCTGTAATCCCAGCACTTTGGGAGGCTGAGGCAGGCAGATCGCGAGGTCAGGAGATCAAGACCATCCTGGCTAACACAGTGAAACCCCATCTCTACTAAAAATACAAAAAATTAGCCGGGCATGGTGGCATGCCCTTGTAGTTCCAGCTACTCAGGAGGCTAAGGCAGGGGAATTGCTTGAATCCAGGAGGTGGAGGTTGCAGTGAGCCGAGATTGTGCCACTGCACTCAGTCTGGGCGACAGAGCGAGACTCTATCTGAAAAGAAAAAGAAAAAGAAAAAAGAAACATACTAGATTAAGTTAATCTGCTTTGGCATGATGTTTCACACCCTGGAAGTGGGACAGCTTTGGAAGGGGTCTAGTTTCATCAAGAAAAAGGGAGTTAAGATCTGTAGGGCATTAAATACATTCGGGTAAGTTTTTTTAGCTCTTGATTCAGAATAATCAAAAGAGAAACATGCATAACTCTTTTCTGAGTTGCTGCTAACCTCAAACAGCACTTGGAGGTAGTTGGTGAAATGGAAGGAAACCTTCAAAATGTCATAGTTTTAAAAACCCGAGCCAAGTTCATTGAATTGTATGATGTGCTTTATAATAGACCTTTCCTATTAGAGCAAGGGTACATATTCAAATAACTTCCAGGGCCAAGTAGATAAGATAATAGGTGGATCGTAAGATGATATATGCCAAATGACACTCTCCCTCAGTACAGGTCATACACTAAGGAGTAGTGGAGACTGTGGGTGGTGGGGAATGCATGACATATATGAAGGCAGCAGCTGTTATTTACCCACGCCTCCCTGAGGGGCCCAGAAGTCCCAAGTGCAGGAAGAGAAAGCTTGAGTCTGGTGCCTTAGACCACTTGGCCATTCTGACACACTCAGCAGCTGTTATTTAGTTATAGCTGATTATGGCAATGTGGACTGCAGGCCTAGTGTTACTAGATAATGACAAAACCTAACACTTATATGATTTTCATGTTCCAGACCCTGCTTTAAATACTTTATATGAATTAATTAATTTAATCCCAGAACAACCCTATGATCGCATGCTATTATTAGCCCCGCTTAGCAGATGAGAAACTGAGGCATGAGAGAGATTAAGTAACTTGTCTGAAGTGACGTGGCTAGTGAGAGGCATAGCTAGAATTCAAACCCAGGTTCAAATACAGAGTCCATGCTCTTAAGCATGATGCTCAGATAAATTCTTGATTTTCAAGAGAAGCTAGGATTTGTTTCATGTGAAATCTACCAATTTAAAAAATGTTAATGACTAAACAAAATAAGCCCGTGTACTGAATTTAATGCCAGCTAGGACTTCTTGATTGGGCTTTAATATAAACAGAGGAGCTGCAACAGTAAACAGAAAATAAGATGTAAATTAATAATGTAGGAAAATCACAATAATCAGTGCAGGCAGAGATTTGGGAAATTCCCAAATGCCAAGGCATAGAAAGTTGTCAGGCAGTGTTAGTGCCTACATCTTGGTTTCTAAATACCATTCTTCAGTGAAAAGACCTAGGGCTCTATGCACACATGGTTGATTCCAGGACTATGACAGGGAAAGTAGGAGGAGAAGCCTAGAACATCTTGTGGTGCCAGAAAATAAGAAACTGCTTAAATAAAATGGGAATATATCAAAGGACACAAGAGACAACTTTAAGGACCTTACACTGGCCAAATCTAGGATAATATGTGCAACAAATTAAATGATGACAATAATGGGTTATAGCCCATAGAATAAAATAAATACACATGAGTCCATACCAATATAAATAAATAATTGAATATATAAATAAATAGGGAAGAATGGAAAGCTCTTTCTTTTTTTTTTTTTTTTTTTTTTTTTTTTTTTTTTTTTTTTTAGACACCAAGATTTTTATTTACCCACCTTCCTGCTTTCTTTTAACATTATAGGTCAAATTATTCTCTTTTTGACCCAGGGTTGTGATAGGAACCATCTAGTTATAAAGTGGTGGCAGATTTCACGAAATCTGCCTGCATTCATTCGTGTTTTTCTGGCCCCTCTCAACCTCTGGCTGTCACTTCTCTATTCTTTCTCAGTTGCCCCTTACCAGTCTATTCTAACCCCTGTAAAACAGGGACTAAAAGTACTAACCTCATTGTTATGAGGTTTAAGACCCAGCACTAAGCCAGACTCTCAGGAAAATTCAAACAACAGTTCCTCTTTGCCCTTCAATATACCCCCTTCTCATCTGTCGTGGGCTGAGGAACCACTGGATCTGTAAACCAAGCACACAGGTATAAGTCCACAGACCAGGTGAAGGCCTAGATGGCAAAACACATGGGTTTTGTGACTCCACTACTGACTTCGAGGTTAAGGAAGGACTGACTTAGTGCGCTGTTCCAAGACCACTGAGTTCATAGTTCCCTGTGGCTGGGACCTCCATCATGACTGAGGCTTGAGGAGAGGCCTCTGTTCCTGCTGCCACATTTGGAACAGTATGATGGCTGCAGCAGAGGCCAAAAACTGAGCGATCGGCCCCAGAGAGTCGATGGGGGACACTGACAAACCAGTCACAAAGTTGGTGCCATTAGCTCTTAGGGAGGAGAGGCGGGGCCTGGGCAAGGACAGCAGCTGGAGGGTGAAGCGCAGACCTGGCTCTCAGTAGCGGTAGTGATCCGGCTTGAAGGGGCCATCACGGGACATGCCCAGGTACTGGGCTTGCTTCTCAGTCAGCTTGGTCAACTTCACATTCAGCTTGCCCAGGTGGGCTTCAGCCACTGCCTCATCCAGCTTCTTGGGCAGGAAGTGAACCCCAACGGGGTACTTGTCTGGATGGGTCCACAGCTCGATCTGTGCCATCACCTGGTTGGTGAAGGAGTTACTCATCACGAAGCTGGGGTGGCCCATGGCACAACCCAGGTTGACCAGCCGACCCTCAGCCAGCAGGATGATGCGGCGCCCATTCTTCAGCCGGTACCGGTCCACCTGCGGCTTGATGTTCACCTTCTCCACGGCGTTCTCATTGAGCCACTTGACATCGATCTCCACGTCAAAGTGTCCAATGTTACACACAATGGCATCATCCTTCATCTGCTCAAAGTGCCGGCCAAGGATGATGTCAACACAGCCTGTGGTGGTGACAAAGATGTTGCCCTCCTGACAGGCCTCATCCATGGTGGTCACCTCATAGCCTTCCATGGCAGCCTGCAGTGCATTGATGGGGTCAATCTCAGTGATGATGACACGGGCCCCGAAACCCCGCAGGGCCTGGGCACAGCCCTTGCCCACATCGCCATAGCCTGCTACCACCGCTACCTTGCCGGCAATCATCACATCTGTGGCCCGCTTGATGCCATCTATGAGGGACTCCCGGCAGCCATAGAGGTTGTCAAACTTGCTCTTGGTGACGGAGTCATTGACATTGATGGCAGGCACCTTGAGGATCCCATTGGCCATCATCTTGTAGAGGTTGTGGACCCCAGTCGTTGTCTCCTCAGAGACGCCTCGGATGCCTGACAGGAGCTGCGGGTACTTGGTGTGGATGAGGTTGGTGAGGTCGCCCCCGTCATCCAGAATCATGTTGAGGGGCCCGTCCTTGAAGTACAGCGTCTGCTCAATGCACCACAGGTACTCCTCTTCCGTTTCGCCCTTCCAGGCATACACCGGAATGCCAGCCTTGGCAATGGCAGCTGCCGCATGGTCCTGGGTGGAGAAGATATTGCAGCTGGACCACTGCACCTCAGCACCCAGGGCGACGAGGGTCTCAATGAGGACGGCCGTCTCCACTGTCATGTGCAGGCAGCCAGCGATACGAGCGCCCTTCAGTGGCTTGGAGGCCGAGTACTGCTCCCGCATACGCATCAGGCCCGGCATCTCGTTCTCAGCAATGTCCAGGGCCTTGCGTCCCCAGGCAGCCAGTCCGATGTCAGCGACTTTGTAGGGCAGTTTGTCAGACATGCTGGAGGCGCTCCTGATAGAAACAGGCGAAGGGGGCTGGGCCTCAGTCTACGGACACGCACTGGGCGGGCGGCGCCTGGTAGGGCGGAAAGCTCTTTCTTACAGTTGAATTCTAACTAATACATGTAGAATAATAATGGAAAATGGATTATTACCATTTGGCATAGTAACAATTATTTCAGGCAAGAATCATCCATGAATGCTAAAATCAGTGAAAGTATGATGATCCTGTAAACAGAATATTCACAAACTGTTAAAGTATCCCCCCATAAGACACTTATTAATTATAAAGATAAAAAGAGTAACTTTATGATGGAAGAACCTGGGACATACCTCCTTAAATTATCAAAGGTAACACCACCAGTAATTAGACATATTCACATCATATGCCTTCTGTTATAATGCACTTTAAAGAACATAGTCTCAGCTGGGCATGGTGGCTCACACCTGTAATCCCAGCACTTTGGGAGGCCGAGGTGTGTGCATCATCTGAGGTCGGGAGTTTGAGACCAGCCTGACCAACATGGTGAAACCTTGTCTCTACTAGAAATACAAAAATTAGCCAGGCATGGTGGCATGCGCCTGTAATCCCAGCTACTTGGGAGGCTGAGGTAGGAGAATTGCTTGAACCCAGGAGGCGGAGGTTGCAGTGAGCCAACATTGCACCACTACAATCCAGCCTGGGCGACAGAGTGAGACCCTGAGACCCTGTCTCCAAAAAAAAAAAAAAAAAAGAAAGAAAGAAAGAAAGAAAAAAGAACATAGCCTCACTTCTGTGATATTCTTGTCAAAAATACAAAACCTGAATTTAATCATGAGGAAACACTAGACAAACTCAAATTGAGCGATGTTCTACAAAACAATTGACCAGTACTCTTCAAAAATATCAAGGTCAAGAAAAGCAAAGACTAAGGAATTATTACACACTAAAAGTGATATGAAATCAAATGCCACATGTTTTTTTTTTTTCTCCTTTCCAACTTTTATTTTAGAATCGGGGTACATATGCAGATCTGTTACAAAAGTCTATGTGTGATGCTGAGGTTTGGGGTGTGATTGAACCCATCACCCAGGTAGTAAGCATAGTACCAACAGGTAGTTTCCAGTGCTTGCCCTTCTCCCTCTCTCTCCCCAGTAGTCCCCAGTGTCTATTGTTCCCTTCTTTATGTCCATGTGTACCCAATATTTAGCTCTCACTTATAAGTGAGAATATGTGGTATTTGGTTTTTTGTTCCTGCATTGATTCAGTTAGGATAATGACCTCCAGCTGTATTCATGTTGCTGCAAAGGATATTATTTCATTCATAGCTGCATAGTATTTCATGGTATATATGTGTCACATTTTCTTTATCCAATCTCCCATTGATGGGCAACTGGGTTGATTCCATGTTTTTGCTGTTTTGAATAGCTCTGCAATGAACATACAGCTACGTGGGTTTTTTTGGTATAATAATTTATTTTTCTTTGGGTATATACCCAGTAATAAGATTGCTGAGTTGAATGGTAGTTCAACTCTTAGTTCTTTGAGAAATCTCCAAACTGTTCTTCACAGTGGCTGGACTAATTTTACATTTCCACCAACAAGGTTGCTTTTCTCCACAGCCTTGTCAACATCTGTTATTTTTTGGCTTTTTAAAAAATGCCATTCTGACTGATATGAGATAGTATCTCATTGTGGTTTTGGTTTGCATTTCTCTTACGATTAGTGATATGAAGCAGTTTTGCATGTTTGTTGGCAATGTGTATGTCTTTTTTTGAGAAGTGTTTGTTCATGTCCTTTGCCTACTTTTTAATGGGGTTATTTGTTTTTTGCTTGTTGAATTATTTAAGTTATGTATAGATTCTGGATATTAGACTTTGGTCAGATGCGTAGTTTGTGAATATTTTCTCCCATTCCGTAGATTGTCTGTTTATTCCCTCGATAGGTTCTCTTGCAGTGCAGAAGCTCTTTAGTTTAATTAGGTTCCAAATCAATTTTGGTTTGTGTTGCAATTCCTTTTGAGGACTTAGCCATACATTTTCTTTTCTTTTTTTTTTTTTTTTGCCAAGGCTGGTATTGAGAAAGGTATTTCCTAGATTTTCTTCTAGGATTTTTATAGTCGGAAGTCTTACATTTAAGTCTTCACCTTGAGTTAATTTTTGTATATGGTGATAGGTAGGGGTCCAGTTTCATTCTTCTGCATATGGCTAGACAGGTATCCCAGCACCATTTATTGAATGAGGAGTTCTTTTCCCATTGCCTATTTTTGTTGCGTTTGTCAAAGTTCAGATGGTTGTAGGTGTGTGGCTTTATTTTCTGGGTTCTTTAGTCTGTTCCATTGGTTTATGTGTCTGTTTTAGTATCAATATGATGCTGTTTTGGTTACTGTAGCCTTAGAAGCAGTGTCCAATATTTGGTTTCCCTAGGCCACATTGGAAGAAGAATTGTTGTGGGCTATACATAAAATATGATAACATTAATGATAGCTGATGAACTAAAAACATTGCCAAAAAAATCTCATAATGTTTTAAGGAAGTTTATGAGTTTGTGTTCACCACATTCAAAGCCATTCTGGGCCACAGGTTGGACAAGCTTGCATTATAGTATAGTTTGAAGTTGGATAATGCGATGTCTCTTTTTGCTTAAGATTGCTTTGACTATTTGGGCTCCTTTTTGATTCCATATAAATTTTAGAATCATTTTTTAAAAAATTCTGTGAAAAATGATGTTGGTAGTTTGATAGGAATACTGTTGAATCTGTGCATTGCTTTGGACAGTATGGACATTTTAACAATATTGAGTCTTCTAATTTATGATCATGGAATATTTTTTCATTCATTTGTATCACCTCTGTAGGCTTTATTCCTGGGATGCAAAGTTGGTTCAACATATGCAAATCAATAAATGTGATTCACCACATAAACCGAATTAAAAACAAAGTCCTATGATCATCTAAATAGATGCAGAAAAAACTTTTATAAAATCAGACATCCCTTCATGATAAACACTCAACAAACTAGGCATCAAAGGAACATACCTGAAAATAAGAGCCATCTATGACAAACCCACAGCCAACATCATACTGAATGGGCAAAAGCTGGAACCATTCCCCTTAAAAACTGGAACAAGACAATGGTACCCACTCTCACCACTCCTATTCAACATAGTACTGGAAATCCTAGCCAGAGCAGTCGGGCAAGAGAGAGAGATAAAAGGTATCCAAATAGGAAAAGAAGTCAAACTCTCTCTCTTTGCTAATGATATGATTCTAGACCTAGAAAACCCTAGAGACTGCCAAAAGTCTCTTAGAACTGATAAACAACTTCCGTGAAGTTTCAGGACACAAAATCACTGTACAAAAATTGGTAGCATTTCTATACACCAATAGTGTTCAAGCTGAGAATCAAATCAAGAATGCAATTCCATTTAGAATAGACACATACACACACACACACACACACACACACACACACACACACACCCCCAGGGATACATCTCAACAAAGAGATGAAAGATCTCTATAAGGACAATTACAAAACACTGCTGTGCTGGCAACATATAATTTTGAATGGGATCCTGGTCTGCCAAAAAGGGCAGGATTGGTAGAATTTGTAAAATCTGAATAAGGTCTATAGACTAGTTTAAAAATATTCTATCTATGTGAATTTCCTGGTTTTGATTATTATACTATATGCTATCCATTAATATTTGGGAAACCTGTGTGATGGTTATATTGGAATTATTTGTACTAACTTTATAACTCTTGTAAGTCTAAAATTATTTCAAAATTTAAAATTAAAACAAAGTTAAAAATTGTCAGACATAATGCAGCTAATTTCATTGAAGGATACCCGGAGAATTGCAAAAATAGCTAGTTTGAGAGTAGTGAGTGACCACTTGGACAGCATGTTTTCTGGTTTCCAGACAAGGTTTTGATATCAGCTAGTATAGGCTAGGTTATGCTATGATAAAAAGGAACCTAGAAATCTTAGTAGCTTAACAGATAGAACTCTATTTCTCACTCACACAAAGTCTACTATGGGTCTGGGAGGGCAACTCCCTAAGCAGCAATTCTCTGTTTCTATTTCTCATGTGGCTTCCACAGTACCTCGACAGGGAGGATAAATATAGTCTTAAACCTTTTGTCCAGGAAGTTCCATGTCACTTCTGCTCAAAGCTCATTGGCCATAAGTAGGCATATGATCACTCTAACTGCAAAGACATTGGAAAGCATGGGGAAAGCCTATTGATAGCAATAAATGCTTTGCCACAGTGCTATTATCTTGCAGATGAGGAATCTGGCTCACCCAAATTAAGTAAATTGTTCAAGGCCACATAGTTTATTAATAGTGTGTGAAACTTATTGTTTGACTTAATTATTTCCAAACAATATGATGAAAAACCTTTTCTTTCTCTGAATGTCTCATGTGGTAAAAATACACTGATGTGATTTTCATTACCACTGACCTAATGTCTCTGTCAGAGGCCCCCTCTCCCTTCCCTGATCCTATGATTACGCTCTGTAGGTCTTGATTTTACTTTTATTTTAAAAATAATAGCATACATACAAAAAAGTATATGAAAACCTATATGTATAATTTAAGGAAAAATAATTCATATTCATATATCCACTAATGGACCAAGTGTTTGTACTTTAAATACCCCAGAATCCCTGGATATATTCTTGCTGGATTGCATGCCAATCATTCCTCTCCAGAAGGAGTTGCTGTTCATAATTTGTGTTAATAACTCTCTCAGTTTTCTTTATTGTTTTTGCCACCTAGGAACATGTCCCTAAATAATAGATAGCTTAGTTTTGCCTGTTTTTAATCTTTATATAAAGGTAATTACTCTTGATGTGCTCTTCCTTGGCTTGTTTTTTCAGTTTAGCATTGTTTTTGTGATTTATCCATGTGGATGTAAGTAGCTGTAGTTTAATTTTCATTGCTTTGTAGTATTCTATTTTATGAATGTACCATAACTTATTAATAAATTCTACCTTGAGGAGCATTTGGGTTATTTCTTTCTTTTTTTCTTTTTTTTTTTTTTTTGCCATTATAAACAGTACTGCTGTAAACACTTTTGTTCATGTTTCCTAATGAACATTGGTAAAAGTTTTTCCTGGATTTTATATCTAGGACTGAAATTGTTAAGCTGCAGAGTATACACACGTTCAACTATACTATGTAATTAAAAACTGTTTTCCGAAGGGTCTGTGCCAATTTAACTTCACCAAAGAATGAGAATTGCTTCATATCATTATCAAAACTGGGAATTTGAACATTTAGGTTTTTTTCTCTGATATGGTGATGTAAAATGATATCTCATTGGGGTTGTAATTTTAATTAAAAACTTTATTCCCTTGATAATTATGTTAAACATCTTTATATAAGTTTATTAGCCATTTGAGATTTATTTTCCTTGAAATTTTTTTATTACTTTTGCCTATTTTTCCATTGGGTTTTATCCTTATATAATTAATTCTCAAGAATATATATATTTATAAATATAGATATATCTATATTTATAAAGAATTTTATGTATGTATACACATGTATAATTTTAATATTTTGTTGTTTTCTAATCCTTTCTTTTTCTTTTTTTTTTTTTTAGGCAGGGTCTCACTCTGTCATTGGGACTGCAGTACGGTGGCATGATCACAGCTCACTGCAGCCTCAACCTCCTGGGCTCTAGCAATCCTCTCACCTCAGCTCGAGTAGCTGAGACTACAGTTGCACACCACCACGCCTGGTTAATTTTTGTATTTTTTGTTGAGATGAGGTTTTGCCATGTTGCCCAGGCTAGTCTGTAACTCCTGAGCTCAAGCGATCCACCAGCCTAGGCCTCTTAATATACTGGGATTATAGGCATGTGCCACCATGCCCAGCCTGATTTCTAATCCTTTATTGATTATACATATGCCAAAGATTTTTTTCAGCTTATGGCTTTTTATTCTCTTTGTGTTGTCTTTATTTGTAGAATGACATTTATATTTATGACTTTATCTTTACAACGTTACATACCTTTTGCACAGAAAGACCTTATTAAATATATAAATTGCCTTGATCAGGTAAATCTTTGGGGATGATTCTAAAAGCTGAGGCTTTCAGACCTTCAGTATGTTTGGGAAGATTGATGGTTGACATAGTTTGCAATATATGATTGTAATAAAAATACAAAGGAATACGAGAAACAGACTTTTTTTTTTTTTAAATCACATCCAGACTCCTAATAAATTGCCTTTCTAGACAAACACTTTTCACTGTGATATATTCATTTTGTTCTTTTGGTTTTTGTTTATCTTATCGTCTCTGATGATTTCTTTGAAAATAAATTGCAATATAATAATATTTTGAGTTATTGCCCTGGCCCAATAAAACAAAGTTGCCTGTTTGCCTCAGTACATTTATACTGTTTAGAATAGGATGTGCTCATTTGCCCAGTTATTCTCCAGAACATATAATAGTCATTTATTTCACTGATCTTCAACTCATTTCAGAAAGATCTTAAATTGCTGGTGGATCTTCTCCTACTAAATGGAAACCGAAAGAAAAGTGAAATTAAACAATAGAAACAATCAAATAAACTTGAAGAGAAGCTGACCAAGATATACAAATTAGGATATCTAAGTGTTTTTCTAAAATCTTTAATCTTTCATGACTACATTGAATGTTTATTAAAGTTTACTGTAAGATTTTCCATTTATCATTTGAAAGGCCTTATTATGAAGGCAGTTCTTCCCATTTGATGACAAATATCAGGCTTAGGATGAAATTTGATTTTCCTTGAGATACAAACTTCCTTCTCCATTTCTAAAGTAAAGTTTTATTGTTTCTCCAGTGTCTGACCAACCTGGATGCATTGGTAAATCCAGTTGTTTGCTTTCCACAGGATGCTGAGAAATTGCAAAACAGGGCCGCGTGCGGTGGCTCACGCCAGTAATCCCAGAACTTTGGGAGGCCGAGGCGGCGGGTGGATCATGAGGTCAGAAGATCGAGACCATCCTGGCTAATATGGCGAAACCCCATCTCTACTAAAAATACAAAAAAAAAAAAAAAAAAAAAAATTAGCCAGACTTGGTGGTGGGCGCCTGTAGTCCCAGCTACTCAGGAGGCTGAGGCAGGAGGATGGTGTGAACCTGGGAGGCGGAGCTTGCAGTGAGCCGAGATCGCGCCACTGCACTCCAGCCTGGGCGACAGAGCAAGACTCCGTCTCAAAAAAAAAAAAAAAAAAGAAATTGCAAAAGAGTGAGATGGTCTTCCTACACACCTCCAATCTTTGGAATTGGGGTTGTCTTTTCTGTCAGGGAACCTTATTAATGCTATATTTTGACTACCCGAATTACTAATACCCAGCATGCCAGCATAGCCTTTGACTAGGGGATTGCTGGGTCAAATTTCTGCTGCTAGGTCTTTGAGGAATTACTACATTGTCTTGCACAATGGTTGTACTAATTTATACTCCCACCAACAGTGTAAAAGTGTTCCTTTTTCTCCACAACCTCCCCAGCATCTTCTTCTAGGATTTTTATAGTTGGAGGTCTTACATTTAATCCTGAATCCATCTTGAGTTAACTTTTGTGTATGGTGATAGGTAGGGGTCCAGTTTCATTCCTCTGCATATGGCTAGCCAGCTATGCCAGCACCATGTATTGAATGGGGAGTCCTTTTCCCATTGCTTATTTTTGTCAAGTTTGCCAAAGATCAGCTGACTGTTATTTCCAGGTACTCTATTCCATTGGTCTATGTGTTTGTTTTTGTACCAGTAACATGCTGTTTTGGTTACTGTGGCCTTACGATATAGTTTGAGGTTGGGTAAGTGATTCCTCCAGCTGTTTTCTTTTTGCTTAGGATTGCTTTGATTATTTGGGCTCTGAATTTTAGAATAGTTTTTTTCTAATTCTGTAGAAAATGATGTTTGTAGTTTGATAGGAACAGTGTTGAATCTATAGATTGCTTTGGACAGTATGGCCATTTTAACAATATTGATTCTTTCAATCCATGAATATGGAATGTTTTTCAATTAGTTTGTGTCATCTATGATTTATTTCAGCAGTGTTTCATAGTTCTCCTTGTAGAGATCTTTTACTTCCTTGGTTAGATGTATTCCTATTCCTTTTTTGGTTACTATTGTAAGTGAAATAGTATTCTTCTTGATTTAACTCTCAGCTTGAACATTACTGTTGTATATAAATGCTATTAATTTTGTATCCTGAAACTTTACTGAAGTTGTTTATCAGTTCCAGGAGCCTTTTGGTGAAGTCTTTAGGGTTGTCTAGGCATAGAATCATATCATCAAAGAAGAGAGCTAATTTGATCACTTCTTTTTTTATTTGGATGCTTTTTCTTTCTTTCTTTTGCCTGTCTGCTCTGGCTAGGACTTCCTGTTTATCTTCTTAATTAGCATGCAAGAACAAAGAGCTTAGGGATTTCTTTGTCTTGTTCTTTACTGTAGCCCCAGCATCTAGAATAGTACCTGACACATAGCAGGCTTTGACTGAATTTATTAAATGAATGCATATATGAATGAGGCGATAGATTCCCCTAAAGTAATGGCAACTTTTTTGTACACCAATGAACCTTTCTCTATTCATATGTTTCTAGATGAAACTTCAACTGTGGACATGCCTCTATTAACTGTGGTTGTTGTTCCAAGCCCTTGTTTTGTTAAGCAGAGGGAGGGTGGGATTGCCTTGCTTGAAAAGAAAAACTAATTTGACAGTAAAGGCCAGAGTAATAACAAATCATAAATAGTTCTACCAACTTCAAGTGCACTCTTCTTTCAAATGCAACTTGTAAGTCACCTTGAAGAACATCAGCACTGGTATGGACCTCTAGGACTTTGTCAGGTATGACTGTCATTCTTCAATAGCTTGGAAAATATTAAAGGGAAATGATGCCATTTTGTAGATTTTTTAAAGCAGCTTACATTTAAACTTGAAGAAATCCTACATTTCTATCATATATATATATAGGTTCATAAAATTTTATATTTGGCTATGACTCAGATATAATCTAATCCAAGGAATTTATTATGCAAATAAAGAAGATGAGGCCCACAGCTATTGATTTATCCAAAATCATTTAGGAAATGAGTGGCATAATCAGCACATCTACCTAGGTTCCTGACACCTAGTTCAGTTTTTCCTTCCAGCACTTAAATGTCATTCAGTATAGTAGTCACCAACTGACCAATTGAAGTAGCTGGTACTTCACAGCAAGACCTCCTTCTCTGAGCCTATCCCTCTGACCAGAGATGATGGATCCAGGCATGGACATCTGACCTACTCTTATTCAAGCAAATTCTGTTTCAAGGTTGTTAAGTTTGGAATAGAATGATAGACACTGAGATTCAGTCTTCCCTGATGGTGGAAGTCATGAGCTGAAAGCCTTGGGAACTCTGGGCACCCATGTTTCCTTCCTTGTGGGAGAACCAAGGCTGCAGTGAAGCAGAGTGAACTCCATTTGCCCTAAGAAAGAAACAACTCCTAAAGAGCAAAAGAGACTCCAGGCAGCATCTGAGTCCTCACTTCCAGGTTGCCAGCTGCCTTCCCTATAGGGCTACTAGAGAATCTCCAGGGTCTTTCCATTCCTTTGGACCAAATCAATTTGAGTGTGTTTCTGTCGTTGTCACAAAAAATATACATATTGAATACCTAGAAGATTTATAGCAACATTCTAATCTCCCAAGGAAAGACAAATCAATACTGAGCTTCTACTACATGTCAGGTACTGGAAATACATTGTTTTTTCAACCTAACAATCCTATGAAGCTGGCCTTATTCTCTGCATTTTAGATTAGGGAAGTGAAGTTCAAAAAGAATACATGCTAAGTCAGAAGGCATTAAGTACCTGCATCGGAATTTGAATTCAGATGCTCAAATTCCAAAGTCTGTAATCCTTCCAATGAGTCACATTGTCTTAAATTCATTGTGATCTATGCTTTGCTACTCAAAGTCTGACATCACCTGGAAGCTTGTTAGAAATGCAGAATCACAATCCCAACCTCAGACTACTGAGACATTATCTGCAGTTTAAAAAGATTGCCAGGTGATTCTCATGCATGTTCAAGTCTGAGAAGCTCTGATCTAGTAGAAACCAAGGTACACGGAGATGTAAGCTGAATGACTTTGAACTATAACCTAACATTTCAGCATCATCTCTAAAATGAGTAAAATAATATCTGCCTCACTGGGATTATTGTGAATGAGAAAAGAAAAATATCTCAGAGCAGTCTGAGCTATGCAAGGTGTACAAAATTTATTAGGCCGAGAACAACATGAATATGGGACTTCAGTTATTCATGCGCTAACCCCCTCGTGCCTGGGGCAGTTATTTAAAGGTATTTGTTCCTGACTAGCTGCCTCACTCACTATCTCAATGTTCTGGAATTTGTGTTACAAAGAACAATGTATAGTCAATCAACAGCTTAAATGGTGTCTTGCTATGTTGCCCAGGCTGGCTTCAAGCTCCTGGCCTCAAGGGATTCTGCCACTTCAGCCTCCCGAGTAGCTGAGATTATAGATGTGAGCCACTTCACTGGCTCTCATGTTTTGTAACATAAATTCTTGATAAACAACTTAGGAACTGCCTCTTCTTCTCCTTTATAAACCTACTTGTAACTGCTGCTAATTGGAACATATATTCAGGGCAACATGAATCTCTGTTCCCAGTTTGCAATCCTCAAACTTGCCCCAATTAAGCTCTCTACTTATATTAAATTTGCCTCATTTTTTCTTTAGGTCAACATGAGGATGATATGAGCTAGGGTATAAAAGCCCTAGCTAGGGTACCTAGCTAGGGTACAGTGCCTGGCATAGTAGGCTCTTACTGTAGTACCCTTCCATTCCAACATTAAATAAATGTATCATTCTTCCCGTTGTTGGACAGCATTGATAAACACATACACAAAATGATGCAGATAAGAATGTATGAACGCATAATGAACAGGCATTCCCTCAAAATAGTATTGTGACTGCAAGGGTAAAAGGTCAAAGGGAAATACGGTTTCATTTTCTTTGTCATAATTGGCATGCAAAATTAAGTTCACACTAGCGATGTCAATGACAAAGCAACAATGAAAGCTAACCAATTTGAATAAGACACAGTATTAAAACAAAAGTTAACTCCAGTAATTTTAGAAGTAGCAGAGAAGTTGTGTAGGTTGAGAGAGGGAAAAGAATATTGGATCAGAAAAGGAATACAGAGTTTTTAGGAAAGTTGCTAATTATTTCTACTGCTTTCAGATCATAAGACCTAAATTGGATAATCATATAACTCACAGGATACAGAAAAGAAATGTGTTTGCTATTGTATTAAAAATATCCCTTTTCTCTCTTGTATATTGATAGATCTGTCCACAAGGAAGAGTGTAGAATTTTAGCAATAGTACAAGTAGACAATAAAGTATTTTAAACACTTGAATATAATTCAAGACTTTGGTAATTTTTCTCTATGCCAGAAATATTACATAAAAGAAAATAGATTCCGTTCACTAAAGAAAAAAGCATACTTTCCCCATTTTAATTAAATATTGCATATACAATGAAGAAAATCACAAAATGTTAGTGAAGACCATGAAAGTCTTGAATCATTGTACAGTGGTAGGAAACAGAATAGCGTAAAATTTTAACTTATCTACAAATATATATGTATAGATTTGATGAAATTCAATTGAAATCCCAATGGAAGTTGAGGAATTTGACAATGTGATTCTAAAGTTAATCAAGAAGTATAAACAACAAATACTAAGCAAGGAAAGTAAAAAGAAAACACAAAAAACTAGGAATGAGAGAAATACATTTTTAACAAAGTAATCTATATACATAGTTTAAAGAGTCACAAAAAGGTTGGGGGACTGCATAAAAAATTACCCCAAGCTGGCTGGGCACGGTGGCTCATGCCTGTAATCCCAGCACTTTAGGAGGCCAAGGTGGGTGGATTGCCTGAGGTCAGCAGTTCAAGACCAGTCTGGCCAACATGGTAAAACCCCGTCTCTAATAAAAATACAAAAAAATTAGCTGGGTATGGTGGCGGGTGCCTGTAATCCCAGCTACTCAGGAGGCTGAGGCAGAGGAATTGCTTGAACCAGGAAGGTGGAGGTTGCAGTGAGCTGAGATCGCTCCACTGTACTCCAGCCTGGGCGACAAAGCGAGACACCATCTCAAAAAAGAAACAACCCCCCCACCAAAAAAAAAAAAATCCCCCCAAATTACCCCAAGCTTAGCAGTTTATAACAACATTCATTACCTCACATGGTGTCTGTGGTTAGGTCTCTGGGACTGGTTTAATTGGATGGTTCTGATTCAGGCTCTCTCATGAGGTTGCAGTCAAGTCAGGAGGCGGCCATCTAAAAGTTTGACTGGAACTTGGACGATCTACTTCTAAGGTCACATGCCATGTGGGCCCCTCCAGAGGGCAATTTCAGTGAGCAAGGGTCTCAAAAAGAGCAAGCAGTTCGTCTTCATAAGTAGTTCTTTTAATAGGTTCACATTCTGATCTTTTAGGAGCAAAAATTTCCAGAAACAAGTAACTAAATTTTGTTCTGCTTATTATAGTTAATTGTTTAACATAGGTACAGGAAAGTATGACTGGTCTCAGAATCATTTAACATAAGACAGGAAACTATGTTTGCTTTTAACATTGTTTAGCACAGGAGCAGGGTATTATGTTGGCTTATTTCTCAGATCCATGAAGGGAAGTATGGGATACTTGGCATACATGCACCCAGGAGGGACTGGTAACTGCAACTTAGGGTTAGGATAGACTTCACAGAAGAGGTGACATAGAAGCTGAAACCTATAGGATGAGTAAAACTTCCTTTCCTTACCTGTCTCTCTCTTTCTTGTCTTGTCTTGCTCTGTCATCCAGGCTGGAGTGCAGTGACCCAATCTCAGTTCACTGCAGCCTCAACCTCCTGGGTGCAAGCAATCCTCTCTCCATAGCCTCCTGAGTATCTGGGTCTACAGGTGCATCCCACCGTGCCTGCCTAATTTTGTTCATTTTTTGTAGAGATGAGGTGTCACAATATAGCCCAGGCTGGTTTCAAACTCCTGGGCTCAAGGCCTTCTCCTGCCTCAGCCTCCAAAGTGCTGGGACTATAGGCATAAGCCACCATGCCTGGCCTAAAACTTCTGTAAGTAAAAAAATATTGGCCGGGTGCGGTGGCTCATGCCTGTAATCCCAGCACTTTGGGAGGCCGGGACAGGTGGATCATCTGAGGTCAGGAGTTTGAGACCAGCCTGGCCAACATGGTGAAACCTCATCTCTACTAAAAATACAAAAATTAGCTGTGTGTGGTGGCGGGTGCCTGTAATCTCAGCTACTCAGGAGGTTGAGGCAGGAGAATCATTTGAACCTGGGGGGGCGGAGGTTGCAGTGAGCCGAGATAGTGCCACTGCACTCCAGTCTAGGTGACAGAGCAAGACTCTGTCTCAAAAAAAAAAAAAAAATATATATATATATATATACACACACACACATACACATATATACATGTATGTGTGTATATATATATATACACACATACACACATATATATATAGAGAGAGAGAGAGAGCAAGTAAACAAAAAACTAGGAGAACTACTTTTAACATAAAGAGACAATGGGTTGATATTCTCAAAAGTGTATACTACATAATTAATGAGATTAGTCTCCAAAAGAAAAATAAAGGACAAAATCAGACAATTCTCAAAAAATAACTGCAAAAGTTAAATAAGTAAAGACATGAAAGTGACAATACACCATTTTGTTGCTTAGCAAATTGTAAAGAAGAAAAAAGTTGCAATAAGCAATATTGTGTGTGAACAGTGAGAGGATCACACTCAGAAAGGGCCTAGTGGGAATGTTGAGTGGGCCACTGTTTTGGAAAGCCAATTTGGCAAAATGTATTATAAGCCTTAAAGGTATTCATTCCCTTTGATCTAGTAACTTCATATTATAATAATTTAATCTAATAAAAGTTATTATAAATTCAAATCAGGATATATGAACAACGATGAGGTGCTGTTTATTTTAGTGAGAAAGTGGAAAGAAACTTAATGCCCAACAATGAGGTAACGTTTAGATTTTTTTTTTTTGAGATGGAGTTTTGCACTGTCACCAGGCTGAAGTGCAGTGGCGTGATATTCTCTCTCTACAACCTCTGCCTCCCAGGTTCAAGCGATTCTCCTGCTTCAGCCTCCCGAGTAGCTGGGACTACAGGCGCCCGCCACCATGCTTAGCTAATTTTTGTATTTTTAGTAGAGACGGGGTTTCACGTGTTGGCCAGGATGGTCTCGATCTCTTGACCTCGTGATCTGCCCGCCTTGGCCTCCCAAAGTGTGGGGATTACAGGTGTGAGCCACCGTGCCTGGCTGAATGTTTAAATTTTACTATGTCTATTGGATGGAATATTATGGAGCCATTAAAAGTGCCATGTTCCAGGATTATTTATTGAAAGCACTTATGATATAAGTAAAAAAAAAAAAGGTACATATATAGTGTACTCCAATTTCACTAAAAATATGTCTTTACATGGGTAGAAAAACACCCGAAAGGAAATGGTGCAAACTTAAAAGAAAAAAGCATGGTGTGACTATGAGAAGTCTATTTCTGCTTTATATCCTTCTGCATTTTATATAATGACGAGATATTATTAGTTTTCTTCTGTTTTTAAAAGTTTCTGTATTGTAAAATATGACATAGATATTGAAAAATGCATTAAAAAGTACAGTTTAATGCATTATTAGAAGTTCTATTTCTTGACCACCACCTGTGTGAATGGTGAGGACTACTGTTCCAACAGTAGTAAGGTTTAGTTAGTAGTAAGGATAGTGGTTATTATTTAGTAAGTTAGTAATTTAGTAAGTAGCTTAGTATTTAGTAAGTAGTAAGCTAGCAAACAGTGCGAACGCTGGAATAGCTGGTGAATGGTGAAGGTGCCTCACTATTCACCAGCTTCTCCAGAAACCTTCCATGTTTCTTCTCCCAGTCACACCCCATCTGCGTACCCCCTGGGAAAAAGAACCACTATTTCAATTTTTATTGTAATCAATTCTTTGGTTTTTATTATGGCTTATCACCCAAGCATTCATTCTTAAACATTGTAATTTGGTTTTGCCTGTATCTTTAAAAAAATCTCCACATTCCCCTTTCATTCCCTGCCCCGCTTTTTCTGTGTAATGCACTTGTTGTATAAATCAGGTCATTGTCCTATAGTCTAGATTTTGCTGAGCTCAGGCCCATAGTATAGTTTAAGGTATTTCTTTGCCATCTGTATTTCTTGCAAGCTGGCAGTTGAATCACAGATGTGATCAGAAGCTGACGAATGGGTGGTTTAGGACACATTTCTAAATTCAGACTCTAGAGCTCCCTCTGCTCTTGTCCTCCTGTCATTTTCCAAAGGTGATGACTTACTTTCTGAGATCTGGTTCCTTCCTCTCTTCTGGATTTTTTTTTTTTTTTTTTTTTTCCTATTTCTTTAACCTATACTCTTTGGATTCAAATCCCAGCATTTTCTCTTCTGTTTGGGAAAGGAGTTTGGGATAGTTACTTCCGAGAGTTTATGGGCCCCAAACTGCTTCAGTCTGTGGAAAAACTGAAAATCAGAATATAAAGTTTAAAAGTGGCCCAAGATAGCTACAGGTTGGAGATATGCGTAATAAAAACGAGGTTTATGAACTAAGCTGTGCTCACACCTGCTAGGCTGGAGTCTGTCAAATATTTCACTGACTTGTAGTGATTACAGCCTTGTCTATCAGATAAAACACAAAGGCAGGATAAAATCAACCATTCCTCTCTAGACCCTGAGGCCTACATGTTTGTTAACCACATATTTGCTTTATTTTACATATAATGTCACTGAGCACCAATCAAAACCGTAGAACATCACCTTTGCTTCACCACTCCCCTTCTCCCATTTTCTATGTAGCAAAACCTATAAATACTGTGTCTTGTGTAGTCTACTCAGGAACACCTTCTCAGTTAGCTCTGAGGTCTGTGTTTCCAGGGTTATTAGTCCTCAAACTTGGCCCAGAAACTAACTTTAAATTTCTTTAAGCTATAGTGCCTGTTATATAACCATTTGGTCCACAAGTCCTGTCAAAACTCACCTCTTACCCATTGCATGAATCCACTCTTAGAAGTGCAAAGCTCCTCTCACTTTCAGTTACTGTTCTCAAATTGGCTCTCTGAGCTTTCCAGTGAGTCCCATTAGCTACAGCTGTCCCTCAGTATGTGGGGGATTGGTTTCAGGACCCTCCAGACCCAGCATACCCAAATCTGCAGCTGCCTTGATATAAAATGTCATAGTATTTGTAGATAACATATGTTTATCCTCCAGTAAACTTTAAATCATCTCTAGATTGCTATAATACCTAATACAATGTAAATGCTCTGTGAATCATTGTTATATTATTTTTAAATTTTTTTTGAAAAATATTTTTGATCCACAGTTGTGGGTGCAGAACCCAGTGGATATGGAGGGCTGAGAGCACCTTGGTTTTCTCAGGTCCGTCAGTTGCCCTGTTGTTTCTCTCTACTTTCTCCTGTGGATGCCACACAGGTCTTGTAGCTATTGGTGGTTTGTCCCCACTCCCTACTATATTTTGTTATAGTTGGCTATAGGCCTTTGGTTTTGCTATCTATTTGGCGCCCCTCCCCCCACCTTTTTTTTCAGAATACACATTCTTTTCAAGGTCCATTTTTAAAACTAGAGGAATCCAGGGAAAAAAATTGTGACTGCTGTTGCTGTGTTTCCACTTCTTCTTCATATTTTATTTTTAGGTTAAACAATGTTAGAATATTATTAAAATGCACAAGAGGCTATTTTGCTGGATTTGAGATTTTTGATATATTGCTTTACTCTGATTGTAAGGAAGGATTGTGTTGAAAGGCAGAGGTTATTATGAGAGACAAAGAATGTTGGAAGCATACTCTGATGATTTAAAGAAAGAAGTTGGTCTGGAAGACATTATATGTTATGAGAGAAAAGATATGTGGAATCTCAAAGGATGACACAAATTCCCATACAAGAGAGAATCTGACCTGACAAATTGTATCAGTCGATGGAGAGGGATGAGTGTTTCTCTCCTTCTGCTTGTGAGTACATCATCATGTAGCTTTCTGGATAGATTCCCAAAAACTCAAGCCATGCCACCAAAAGTAAGTGTGTTAGGACCATCTCCTTGGTAAATAAATACAAATGTAGATTTTCTCAATATAGGATCTAGCATAATGAAAAATAATTATCCTTATTTTAATATGAGAGTTCCTTTCTGATAAATTCAGAGAGTTTCCCACATAATAGTTACATTAAAAAAGGAAACATTGCAGTGAAGTACATTGTCAGGCACTATAATGCCTGTTACAGAATGGAGAAAATAAATTCCTCATTCATTCACACATTTATGCAATCAACTATGGTCATCCAAATGTACTGGTTATACTATATCAGGTCATGAAACTCAGCGTATAAAAACATTTCTTTTAAAAAAATCATTAAAATTCATCTCAATGTTGAGATCTTGTTCTTTTTAAAGAGAGAAAAAATTAGTCAATTCTACATGTACTTCTATTACCCACAAATCTCTCTTGTCTCCAAGTCATTTCTGGTTAATATGTAATCACTTCAAAATGATCTGCTTCCCCTTATTTTTCTGAGAATAACCTTAAAATTTGGGGTGGGGTTGGGTGGAGTGGGGAGGCAGGTGGCAAGAGGAAGTAGATATCAGTGCAAACACCCCTTGGCTTTGGCCTCAATAGTTGATGTCTATTTTTTCTCTGCTATCAGATCAGTGATCTGTTCATTCAGTTCTGTCCTTCTTTCTGACCTGTAGGCTCATCAGCTCCCTACAGCACTCTATCAGCTCCTCTGAATAGTTTCTAATACCATAAATACTAAAAAAAAAAAAAAGTTTTGGGGCATTCCTCTGGCTCAAACAGTTCAGGCTAACATCCTACTCTCTTTTGACTTATTGAGGGGAAACCCTAGATCTTGATTGCTTTTCTGATCCCCACTGGGACTAGAGCTCAGATGCCCCTAATCTCTAGATCCTCAAACACGTGCGGGAACTGTAGCATTTCTAGCTCCACAATTTCTTTCAAACGAATCCCAAGGACTGGGTGTGTGCGGCTGGTGGGTGGGTGGGGATTTATAGGCCTTTCTTTGGGACATACACCAATATCTCTGGGGAGAGAAAATTGGTTCCCCCATCTTTGTGGCAGATTGTATTATTGTTTACAATTAACCACACAACTCCCACTCCAAAAAAATTACAATCCATGCCCATTGCCATGTGATTTGCCTATGAAAGAAGTAGACTTCTCCACTTACTTGGGGTTTGGCCATATGAAAGGCTTTGGCCAATGGGATTTGAGTAGACATATCATGAGACATTGGAGAAGCAGCTTTAAGAGGCACCGCAAGTTTCTAACAGCTCTCCGGCTCTTCCCATCTCCCTTGAGAATTGCCAAGTCCCACATAGGGGCAGCTTCTTCAGCTTGGGCACTGGATTGAGGAGACCCATGGAGCAGAACCTCAGCTGACCCACCATGTAATACAAATATGAAATAAACCTTTGTGGCTGTCAGCCATTGTGATTTTTGTTTTCCAACAGCAAAAGTGATGAATATATTGTTTGTGGCTTTTTTTTTTTTTTTCCTTTCACCTCATGTGCTGAAACTCATGAAGTCCAGCTAATTCTAAACTACAAACTGACTTATGAGACTACTGTCACAGCCATGAGCTTCAAATGTCTATTACACAAGCATCAGATTTGACTTTTCTTTCTCCCCGAGGCAGGGAAGGAAATGCCCTAGCTGTCTGAGAAGAGTATGTGAGCAGAGAACATGGGATTGTTCAGATTTTTATCCTGATGGACAAGAATGCATCAAACTACCAAACATAAAACTTGAAAACTCCAAGACATTTATCCTTCCTGGACTCAAGGTATTTATAGGGCAGAGGAAATATCTCTTAAGTAATTATAATGTGGGACAACAAATAATGTGTCATCAAGGTGTGCAGAGAAAGTGCTGTGGGAGCTCATGAAAGAAGAGACCTGGAAGGATAGGTAGGATCTGACAATGCAAGGGGAGGGGAGAGAAAGCATTTTGCACTCAAGATGCAGATAGAGCTAAATTACAGAGGCAGGAAATTAAGGGGCATGGATGGGGGTGTGAGTGAAATGAGGAGAGGAGACTGGTGGAAGGTCAGATGGGAAAGGCTCCCTAAGGCCTAGTTGTGGTCCTAGCTAAGGAGTGTGGACTGTGAAGTTCTAAGACTGGCTAAAGACCATATAGAAAAGGGGCTGGAGAGTGGATTTTAGCAGTATTTATTATTTTAGAAATAATATAGCCCTTTAAAATAGTGACACATAAAGTAAATGTACATATACAGTTGGAAAACCAATTCAGATGATGGATTACTCTCCCCAAATGGCTGGTATACACTGTGTATACGTTTGTTAAACAATCATTGTACTTATGAAGTCTTTCATGGTTTGTTGTTGTTGGTATTGGATTGGTGCATGTTTCAGCCAAAGAAACAGCCTTAATTTCCTGCAGTTGTTTCCCTACTACTAGGACACATCTTACTATACTTAGATCTCCTTGGCATTTTAATTCGTGTTTTAAAGAATAACCACACAATAATGTGAATGTACTTAATGCCACTGAACTGTACTTTTTTAATTTTAATTTTTATTTTTTGAGACGGAGTGGAGTCTCGCTCTGTCACCCAGGCTGGAGTGCAGTGGTGTGATCTCCGCTCACTGCCATCTCCAACTCCCGGGTTCACGCCATTCTCCCGCCTCAGCCTCCCGAGTAGCTGGGACTATAGGCGCCCGCCACCACGCCCGGCTAATTTTTTGTATTTTTAGTAGAGACGGGGTTTCACCGTGTTAGCCAGGGTGGTCTTGATCTCCTGACCTCGTGATCTGCCCGGCTCGGCCTCCCAAAGTGTCGGGATTACAGGCGTGAGCCACCGCGTCCGCCCTGTACTCTTAAAGTAGTAAATTTGTTATCGTTTGCCACACACAAAAATAATACCCCAGCAGATCTTCATAAGGGTTAATTTACGCTGCAAGTTTAGAGCCGGGATTTCCTCAGCTCATCACTCAATGTTAACCCTGAAGATGTCCAGGTTGGTTATGAAGGATGCGACATCCTAGCGTTGGCCACTCTTTTCCTGGTCCTTCCTGTCTTGTAGGTGAGCCTCTGGGGGTCAGGAGAAAGTCTCCTCTATCTCCTGCTCACTTTCGTGTAGGAAGAGGGAAGGTGTGTGCGGGGGAGGGGGGGCGGGAAACGGCACTTTGTGTGAGGGAGGCGGCCACTACTGGGCAGGCAGCCACGCTCTTCTTCCTCCCTCCTGGGGCGGAAGTGGGGAGAGCAGCAGTTTAAAGGATCCACTCAGCCGCCTCAACCGCCAACCAGGAGGCGAAGGGAGGAATAGAATGAACAATGTTTGGATCCCAATGACGGGAGATGAAAGTTGCAAAAGCTCTGCCCAGGCTTCTACCAAGGATGAACTTTCCAGGGCATCTGCTGAACAGCTCTTCGGGGCTGTCTGCTGAGATTGGCGGTGGGAGCCTCCCGCCTCTCACTCGTGCCTTTGTTCCCCACGCCGGCCCAACCCCGCGCCCCTGCGCTGGCGGCCACAGCACCTGACCCACGCGCCGCCCGCCGGGGATGCTGCAGCCGCCACGGCTGCCGCTGCTACCGCTGCCTGGCCTGCTCCGCCAGGCACATGCGCAGTGGCGACACCGAGCCGGCGCCCTCAGTCTCCTCCTCCACCGCCTCCCGGTTCCGCAGTCACTTCCTGCAGCTGTTTCCCTGTGGGTCGGGTTGGACTGACTTTTGACAGTCAGCCTTCGGCTGCGGAGGGGGCTCGGCGGCGGCCGGCGGAGAAAGTTGCTTCGAAGAGAGGCTGGGTCGAGCTGGGCCGAGCCGGGCGCGCAGGGCGGGCGTCGCGGGCGTCCCGGGCGGACGCGGCGCCGAGACTGCCGGCGCGTCCCGGGGGTTCCGGTAAGTGCAGGCGATTGGGAGCCGCGGGGCTTTCAGGACAAGCCCCGGAGCGCCGGGGACTAGCGGTTCCTTTCCGATGCTCTTTCCATCTGCCTTCCACGTGACAGGGCTTGCGCTGCTTCTATTTATCAGTTTAGTTACCTCGTTTCAGGCATTTCACGTGGACCAGGTGGATCATCTGTGGGTGCCGCTGCCTTGGCCCTCTCAGTTGCCCCCGCCCGGTGGGAGTCTGGGGATTCCATCCTTCGTGATGGCATCCTTACCGGGTTGAGGTGCGTGTGTGGGTTCGTGTGTATGCATGCACATCTTAGGAATGTAAGGTGGATGTGGGCGACGCTGAAGTGTCTGTAGCTTTGATTCAAATCTGTAAACAGTTCCCTAGGATTAGGAACCGTCACAGCGGAGACTGAAAAACATTCGCCAGTTCGCCAAGGCCTCTTCCACAGTTTTCTGCGTTCTTTCGAGCCTTCCTTATAGGATATACCTTGCCTCAAGTGATTTTTTTTTTTTTTTAACTTTTCTCCCTCTCATTCCTTCTTGCTGCGTTCTGATGACCTCTGAGTAATGCTCGCCGCCTTTCCCGCATTTCCAGAATTCCCAATTACAGACTTACCTAGTTTGCGGAGGTGCTGCTAACCTGTTCCTTTATTCTATTCTCTTTCCTCTGTAGATTTCTCCAAATGAGAAAGAGATTGTCTTTAACACAGTATGTGAAGAGTAGGCCCCAGTCCAGTGATGAAAACTAAGTATGCTATGATAATTAATTTTCTTTAAACAGGGTACATTGCGAAGCTTTGATTTTCTTTAATGTCGTCTTAGGTCCTTTCCAAACCAGGACATTAACCAGCATGAATCCTTCATTTATGCCATTGCAAGCATCAGAGTGAGTGGTTTTTAAGATCTGAAGAATATTTATGCCAGTCTTCAAATTAGTCCCTTTTAAACCAATGCAACAGTTGAACAGATCTGAGTTGCATGTTTTGGGTCTATGGATTCCATCATTCATGCATTCACTGAAGACTTGGTTTTATTCATTTTAAGATTTATATTTTATGCTAATTTTTGTTTGCAAATGTACTAATATTTGATGCAGTTGTCATACATAGATTTTTTTGAGGAGTCGACATTGTGTTGATTGTTAAATATAACAAGAAATAAATTTGGGATATCAAGCTACTCTTTAAAAATTATAAGATCAAAGCGATAATGGGTAAAGCTGTGTTTGGCAAGAATTTTTTCTTTAAATCAGGTAACTTTATCCCCTCTGGTAGGAGGCCTTTTGTACCTCTGTGCTTTGAGAAGGACCTTTATTTTGAGGGAAACTTGTAGATAACACTGGGGGAGACACATGCTAGAATTTCCTCAAGTGAAAGTGAGCTTTCATAAAACAAGTCCAGACATGCCTAGGCAATTGGTAGCATTTGATTTTCTGTTTATATTGGTTTCCTTTATCCAGATGTTTTCACACCCCCATTCACCTTTTCACTAATGAACTAGCAGCATGTTTGTGGCAAGTTGACGTCAGTAGCTTAACATTATGAATTATTATAATTAGGTAGTTAAACTTTTTAAAAGGCTGTTCTTTGTCTACTTAGTTCCCTTTTCTAAAATGACCATATCTGTTTTTGCTTTATGGATATCTTTACTTGATTCGATTAAGAGAAATAATACCATCACAGAGAACCTGACTTTTTAAATGTTCAAACTCTATATTGCTTTTCTTTATGTTCCCAAAGATATGGGCAGTACACTTCTGCTTAAAAATGAAATAATATCATTTTTCTAAATTTTGTGATTAATGAGAAGTATTGTTAAATTCTATGACTAATACTTACGCATTTTACCCTTAACTACATTATTTTCCCATCACGCTGATTTCCTTTGTTGCCTCCCCACCCCAAATTTCGTATGAAAGTTGTTACTTGATTTTCAGGTGCTGTGTAGTTATCAAATGTGGTAATACAGACTTTAACTTTTCAAAATTTACTTGATACATTTTAGTAATTCTATTATTGCCATAATGTACACATTTCCATTGCAGATGGAAATTTTCAGCAGCTTAAAATAGCTATATTCTATTGACCAAGAGAAGAGGTTTTAATACTGTATTGAGAGAGTGTAGGGAATTGTGGATTTTGAAATAAGGATTCTAATTTGGGTTAATTAGAATCTTGGGAACCCAAAGGGTGTACTGTGGTTCATTTTGAGACACTCAGGTTAGACGATGCCATCTGTAGGGGGAGGCAGGAGAAATTATGGATAAAGATTGAAGAGGGAGAGGAACATTTTGGGTCTTTTCTGAGGGAATTATAATAGAGACTATCAGTTATTTATTAAGAAGGGGGAGGAAAATAGCCTCAAGACTGAGGAACTGGAATTATACTGTGGCTTTTGGTGGTGTGATCCATTATTCCATTGGACATTTCCTTGATACCTTATTTTGTGTAGGTAATTTACCTAGAGAAGGAGGAAAAATTTGGATTTTACAGGGGACTGATGAATATAATCTAAGGCTGTATGAGGTAAACTCAAGAGCCCACAGTGAACAGGCAAGTATCAAGAACAGGCAGCAACTGAGTGGGGACTGAGGTGTCCCAGAGATGGCGGGCCTGGCTAGAGGGCACTGTGCCTCTGAGCACTAACTAGTTAATTGCGTCCCATATAGGAATGTGGGCCAAGTGATGCCAGATCATCCTTTTTCAAGAGAAGCCACGAATCTCTTGATTTTTGAATGTTAACAACTCATTCAACTTAAAAAATGAAAACAAAACTGTATATTCCAAACAGCACATCTGTGGCTGTATGTGGCCCACGGGCTGCTTGCCACTTCTGCTATACATTGGCTCAACTACTTAAATATTGCTAGTTGATCAGAAGGAGCATATTTTATTTATTTCTGTCATACTTTAACTCTAGGCTATTCCTAGAGTTCCTTGAAATTTCTGCAAGGTGATTTTTTTTTTATTCACTCTTCTTGATATTGGTTGGTTGGAAGAGATATTTGCTAAGATTTTTAGCTGGTGGTTTTTTTTTTTTTTTTTGAGACACAGTCTTGCTCTGTCACCCAGGTTGGAGTGCAGTGGCATGATCTCAGTTTACTACCACCTCTGCCTCCCCTATTCAAGCGATTCTCCTGCCTCAGTCTCCGGAGTAGCTGGGATTACAGGCACCTGCCACCACACCCAGCTAATGTTTGTGTTTTTAGTAGAGACAGGGTTTCACCACATTGTCTCGAACAGGCTGGTCTCGAACTCCTGACCTCAGGTGATCCACCCACCTTGGCCTCCCAAAATGCTGGGATTACAGGCATGAGCCACCATGCTGGACAGCTCATGGTGTTTTTGTCTGTGCGTGATTATCATTAAGAGTGTTTAAGTGTTAGTGTGCCTGAGGGAAGGGGTCTGGACTAGGTGACCTTTGATGTCCATTTCAGCCATGTGACTTTTGGATTTAATTAGCCTTGGATGCAATGCTATTAATGTTCATGGGCCAGAGGGATAGCAGTTGGAACGGTGCCAAGCAAAATAAAGCCAAATCTATAAAGCCATTCTCAGTGGAAGAGCACCACGTTAACATGAATTAACAGGCAGGGGAAGTCTGCTAAATGAGGCCAAAGGAAAGAAGTCCCAAGGATGGGTTTGGAGAAGTAGAAGAAAGGGTCAGATTATGTTGTCATTTACATGTTATCTTGTGAAGTCTCATTTTTAAGTGAATTTTTTGTTTCTGGTTTGTTTTTTTTTTTTGCTGTTGATTCAGATTTGAAGACCTTGCTTCTCATCACCCACTGGATTATGCCCAAGGCTTTCCTACCCAATGATCCTCTTGCAACACACCGTGCTTCCTCCACCTAAGCAGCCCTCACCCTCGCCTCCTATGTCATTGGCCACCAGGTCTACAGGAACCTTGCAGCTTCCACCACAGAAGCCTTTTGGGCAGGAGGCTTCCTTGCCTCTTGCAGGGGAAGAAGAGTTATCAAAGGAAGGGGAGCAAGACTGTGCCCTGGAGGAGCTATGTAAGCCCCTGTACTGCAAACTCTGCAATGTCACCTTGAACTCTGCACAGCAAGCCCAGGCTCATTATCAGGTAAAGGGAGAAAAGAAAACCAGGCATTTAGTGGGGTGAACATTTCAGGGCTCTTCCTGTTTAGCAGTTGTCTCTCTAGATATGACCGTGCGTGGAATATCAAGATGGCTTAGAGAACAACTAAGTATAAATTTGTTTGATTAAAAGCCTTATGTTTTTACTTTAAAAATAAGTATCACTTTTTGTAGAATGGATCTCAACCTCTTACACTAAGCTGTGTGGCGTTCGATAGCTTACCAGTCTTTGTAGGCAAATGTAAATTATCTATGCTGGCATTTGAACCTGTAGTCTTAAGAAGAACAAGTATTTAAAACATGATGTACCAGCCTGGACGACAGAGCAAGACTTATCTCAAACAAACAAAAAAAACCCATGATGTACCAAACTCAATTCAGTGTAAAATTGTTCAGAAGCTAATACAATTTGCATCATTTCAAGGTGATCTCTGTGCATGACTCTCATGCTTTCCATTTTTGACTTATAACTCTTATATATCCTATCACTGGTAAGGAAAACACAGGTATCTTTTTATAGTGAGAATAAAATGACATTGGAATATTAAGCCCTATCCTTCATTCATAATAAGCATACTCTAATTTATTTTAGCCCGTTAGTGTAAACTAATACTGGTTTTTAAGATTTAAAGCTTTCACCTCCATGTTGAATAGCTAGTGGAGAGGACCATTTTAAAGGGTAATATTACCTAAGAACAAATGGAAAATTAAACTTTGGTTCTAAAGAGAGGGTACAATATTTCTTTTTATTCTAGACGTCTGTATAAAGTTAAATAATTTCCTTTTTTGGAGAAAAGAGACCTGGGAAATAATCAAGGACAAAACCCACTGAATGATGTCTTCCTGGGACATCATTGATTTGATTATTTATTATCTGCATGAAAATCTCTAGTAATAAGAGAGTATGGTAGAAGACTTACACAGGTGTTTCTTCTCTTGTGCACCATAAGTTTCTCCAACTTAAAGTTTTTGTTTACTGTGGGTGTTAAGTCTTCTGTTTTGCTTTGATCCCAAAGACTGATTATTGTGTTGCTTTTTGATTATATGTTGGAAGTATTTTGATGGTCAGTTGTTTTCTCTGGTATTTAGGGGAAGACATAATATGTTGCCTTCTTTAAGTTCCCATTATGTGGTTTTGTTTTGCCCTCAGGTGCAGAGAGTTGAGTTAATTGTATCTCACAGATCTTGACCTGTGTCATCATTGGTTCCTAAAGGCCTCTTCTGGTTTTATTTTTACGTTTTCCCCCTTTCCCCAGTATCTACTCTCATCACCTTGCTGTGCAGTACAATTGTTTGATACAGGGTCTTCCTTTGCCTGTCTTTACCATTCAAGCAGAGTCTGTTAGGATGATTCATCTCAACTCCAAGACTGTATTAGCTTTCTTCATTTATTCCTACGGATGTTCAGTTTTACAGCCTAAGACTCACTTTGAAAAAAGAAGCCAGAGTTCTCAAGGTTTAATTATTAGCCGTATAAAGCCCCTAACAAATCATTAACTTGGGAGCAAACCCACTTGTATGCTATACACATATATAATTACCTTTATTTATTTATTTATTTTGAGACAGAGTCTTGCTCTGTGGCCCAGGCTGGAGTGCAGTGGTACGATAATGGCTCACTGCAGCGCCTGTCTCCTGGGTTCAAGCGATTCTCATGCCTCAGCCTCTCGAGTAGCTGGGACTACAGGCGCACACCAGCACACCCAGCTAATTTTTGTATTTTTAGTAGAGATGGAGGTTAGCCATGTTGGCTAGATTCAGCCTCCCAAAGTGCTGGGATTATAGGCGTGAGTGACCTACTGCACCCAGCCTGTAATTCCCTTTTAAGGAAGAGTTGTTTACTTTTATGAGGGAAAACTCTTGGGCAGTGTGTAATTTTAACATGTCCATTGATTATACATATACGTTATTTCTTTTTTCTCCTAATAAAACTTTTTGACTTCATGGACTTTGAAAGGTGCTACTGATGATACATAGAGAAGATTGAGTTTGATGCAAGGTCATTGGATTATAAGGCTAAAACTAGATAAACGGAATCAACATTTGTTTTTTTCTTTTATTTTACATTTTTGCATATGTTTGTTCTAAACTTTTTAGTTGGCAAGATTAGTAATTATACTTAATTTCAGTTTCCTCAATGGTACAGTGAATAAATAAATTAGAAAATATAAGAAAAGGGAAATACAATTTAGGTAAATTTCTCAAAAATCAGAATTTTTAAGTGGAAAGGTTAAAGGAGAACAGGATGTAACGGGACAACTTAAGCAGCTAAAAACCAGCGTAAAGATGGGAAAGAAAAGAGGCAAGCTAGTAATCAGAAAGTAGAAGCTTACAGAAAATGAAAAGTTTGGGTATAATAAAGTATATTGCTAAGACTTTAGAAGCAAAGGTTCGAATGAGACTGATGTTATTGGTAACTCTTAAAGAGAGAAGGTTTTTTTTTTTTTTTTTTTTTTTTTTTTTTTTTTTTTTTTTTTTTTTTGAGACGGAGTCTCGCTCTGCCGCCCAGGCTGGAGTGCAGTGGCCGCATCTCAGCTCACTGCAAGCTCCAAAAAGAGAGAAGTTTTTACCAGAGAACTAAACTAAGGCAAAGCAGTTCATGTGTAAAAATACAGAGCAATTACATTAGGGGAACATAGAAAGAAGGTCATCTTAGAAGTGAAATCTGGATTTTAATAAGATAGAAATGGTCAAGATAAAAGTGTATAGTCCAAAATGTAGCTCAGGATAATAAACAATCAGAGTGTGAACATAACTCTAGAAGTGGGTGAACTACCAAAGAAGGAAAGCATAGAAATGTTAGCCAAAAAGATGCATCAGAGGGTGTACATGAATAAGCAGTAATAAAAGAAAGATTACTGAAGACAAGGCTAAGACCAGGCCAGGTGTGGTGCCTCACACTTGTAATCCCAGCACTTTGGGAGGCTGAGGTGGGAAGATTGCTTGCATTCAGGAGTCCAAGACAAGCCTGGACAGCATAACAAGACCCCATCTCTACAAAAATACAAGGAAATTAGGTGGGCATAGTGGCAGACACTTGTAGTCCCAGCTATTCGTGAGGCTGAGACAGGAGGCTCACTTGAGCCTGGGAGATTGAGGCAGCAGTGAGCTATGATCATGCCACTGTACTCCAGCAAAGAAAGACAACAACAACAACAACAATAACAACAACAACAAAACATACAAAAAAGAGAAGGGTAAGACCAATGAGTAAGGCTTACCAAGCACAGGAATAAGTAGAATGCCAATGATTGTAGATTAATACAACAAAGTGGTTTAGGGTTAAATGAGATGATGGCTGTACAATTTTATTTCAAGACTAAAAACTTACTTTCTAATTTTTAATACAGAGCATTACCAAACTGTATCTTCATTATTTCAGTTATGTGTGAGATAAAATGGGTCATGGGTAGCCTGTTTATGAGCTAGAAATGCATTTGTGAGAAGTGATAAATCACTGTGATTACATTACTCAAAACTTTTTAGTCAGTTGATGCCATTGTTGAAATCGTGGAGTTTCAAATTGCCTCAGGTATTGTAAACAACGGTGGTTACACTGGAGCCGGACTGTATCATGTTCCAGTAATCCAGGACATGCAGTGGAAACTACCCAATAAATACTTCCCTTTAAGCTCACTAGCGTTTTTTCCTGACGTCCCAGTGTTCCCAAGCTGGGGCTACCTTAGCAGTGACCCATGTGTATCTGTAGTCATTAGAGATTTAGTTTTATTCCAAGTACTTTTTAAGACTGATCAGTTGGCTTCAAAACATCGTCAGCTGTTGTTTCATTTTTAATGAAGCCATCGAATTTTATATTCTTAAAATTAGGGCTTTGGGTATAACTTAATTTAAAATCCAATCTTTGGAGGAGAAACATACTTTCATTTTATTAAAGTCTATCTGCAGGCTTCAGGTTACTTAGGGCAAGGCTGGCATGGGGTAACATACCACTGTTTCATCAGCATAAATACCCAGAGGAGGAACTGCTTTAGCATGGAAGGTTATTAACAGAAATAAAAAAAGCAAAAAACATGGATGAATTTTGCTAAGGCATCCACAGTTTAAAGTCACCAGTTTATTTGCTAATTTGCATGTATATATTTGACAAGATGTACTTACATTACATTTATAAAATTTGTCATAAACATGGCTTTCTATTTGTAATATTTAGTAGTCAAATAGTAACCTACTATGTTAATTAGATTGATTAGAGAAAGAGAATACAGGTGAAAGAGTAGCTTTAGAATTAGGATGCTGAGTGTAGTGGTCTTAATTCATAATTCATAATGAAGAGAATGCTGTTAGATTTTTCCCAAAATTTAAAGTACTGATTTTGGCACTTACATCTTAATATTGATCACCCAGGTTTGGATCAGTGAATTAAATCTCAGCTAATTTTCATGTATTCAAAATTCTCCGATTTGACTTTTTTCCAAATGGACTTACAGTGGACTGAGAATGGCTAAAACACACTTCAGATTTGGTTTTAATGCATGTGCTTTACACGTGGCATGTATGCTTTGGAATCTAACAGCTTTGGGCTGGAATCTTGGCTCAGTTACTTTAGGCAAGACACTGAATCTCTCTTTATTCAATATCTGTAAAGTAGGGGTCATTGTACTTCCTGTGCAGTATTGTGAGAATTGCATGTGTTATCTTAATAAATCCTGGTTGGTTGAAATAGGTTGCTATTGTTTAGAAGTGTTTGGGTCTCAAATGAGCAGAATGAGATGGTACACAGCTGTCTTACTGTTGTTACTACCTTGATAGTAACTTGCTGTAGGACCTTGTGTAAATAAGCAAAACTTTGTTTTTCTTGATCGTTCTCCAGAGATACTCTTTCAGATCCAGATACCAGGTTACCTTAAAAGAGTCTCATGAAGAATAATTCAACCAACAAATGAGGCAAAATAAAATGATTTTCAAATGTAAGTTCAAATAAAATGATTTTCAAATTTCAACCATACTACTCGTCTGTCAGCTTAGTCCATTTACCCAAGAATCAATTCTTGTTGGTTTTCTTGTTCTGCTCTCTGAAATCACCACCTCTGTAGGCTTTTCTAGCTGTTGCTTTGATCATTTGAGAGGGCAGAAGCTCTCTGTGATCTTGCCAGTTTTCTGCCTCCTCCTCTAGTCTACCCCTACCTCATTTCTTCTTATTTCAAAATGATAGATACCCTTTCTTTTGTCCAAGTTTGATTCCTCATCCTGTTTTCTGGATTTCATCACCTTTTCACCTCAATCAAAAACTGTGCTCAAGTCTCTTCTATATAAATAAAAATACCAGCAGCAACCTTCCCATTACTTTTAATCCCTGCTGTCAGCAACCTTTCTCCTCTTCTCTCCTGTCCTTAGCATTCTGCTGGGTATAATTGTTCTCTTCAGGTCTTCATTTCCCATTCATTCCCCAGCCCACCGTATGCTGATTTCCATTCCTATAGGCCACTGAAATGGTCCTTTCCAGTGTCACCATGATCTTACAGGCCAAATCTAACTCCTTCTCACTTGACCCCTTTGTAGCATTAGCCAGTGGTAACAACTTTCTCCTAAAAAATTTTAAAAATATTTTTATTTAAAATAATGCCTGAGGAACCAAAGGGTTTATAATGGAAAGTAGTAATTACCTGTTCTCCACCCATTCCCTTCCTTTTTTCCCCTCTCCATTCTCTTCTCCTTTCTGACTCCCAACTTGAGCTGGCTATAGTTTTACTTTGACACTGTCAAGATTGATCATGTTTTTATCCATTCTGTCATCAAATTAAGTTTTCCATGCTCTATTTGCAGGTTGATGCCAATTGTTGAAAATTAACATTCAGCATTTGCATTATTGTGAATAGGGAATTTTGCATTATTATGAGTGGGGAAATACTGTTCACTGCAGAGCTGTTTCCTTCCCTATATTTCCAGTGTCATGATCTCATGCTACTCACAAGAGATATTCAAATAGGTAACTCTTTCCTGAATGCTACCAGTTGCTCAAAAGTGTGTCTATTTTAGTTTGCTTCATATGTGGATTATAACTTTGAAATAACTTTGTTTTTCCTTGAGTTTCTGGTACTTTTTAAAAAAAAACTAGAGAGAAGATTCTTAAGCCTTACAAAAAAGCTGTTAGCATCTCAATCTTTCTTTATATTGCTTACAACCCATTTCATTTATCTTCATGAAACCTACTGTTTTCTGATTCTGATTTTGACTAGTTTTTCTAGTTTGGATTAGTTGTTCTATATTTGAATCACTACTTCATTGTGTAGGTTTTTGTATTTCCCAGAGTGTAGGTTTTTGTATTTCCTGGAGTTTTTAGTTGCTTTTCTTCTCCCCTGTTTTTCTAGCATTATATTTTTCATATCACCATTCTCCTCTCCACTCCTAAGTCTCAACCCCGCTTTTTATTGTATGGAATTTTCCTTTTATCCTAGATTCCTCTATCTCCTTGCTCCATTTTCAGCTGGCGTCTTTTTGGTTTGCTGCACAGCTTTGTCAACTTTGGACTTACTGCTCTTTAGGTTGGACCACTATTTTCTAAATATATGTGTTTTCTTTTTTAAATCTTGCTTTGTTGGAGTATATTGTCACATTACTTTAAGGAAGAAATAATGAATATAAATGTATAACACATTTTTTTCCTTGAAATAAAATGAGGGAGTAATGGGGAATAAATTTTTTTGAGCCCTGTGTTTCTAAAAAATATTTGCGTTGTGCCTTCATATTTGACAATTCAGTTCCAGGTTGAAGATTATTTTTCTTTGGAATGTTAACAGCTGCCCTCTATTTTCTGTTTTTATCTAATGTTGCTGAAGAGAAATCTTCTAATTCTTATTCTTTTGTTGGTGACCTGTTTTAATTTTGTATCTTTCTTTTTTTTCCCCGGGAAGCTTTTAGGCTCTCCTTTTTATCCTTGTAGTCTGAGATCTGACAATGATGGTTGTGTCTTGTTTTCCCCTGGATACTTTTTCATTTGTCCTGGTCAGCACTAGTAGATCATTTCAGTTTGTGTACTTCTGTTTCTCTTGCTCTGGAAAATTTATAAAATATTCTTTTTTTTTTTTTTTTTTTGAGACAGCGTCTTACTCTGTTCCTCAGGTTAGAGGGCAGTGACGCGGTCTCAGCTCACTGTAACTTCTGCCTCCTGTGTTTAAGTGATTCTCCTGCCTCACCCACCCGAATACCTGGGATTACAGGTGCCTGCCACCATGTCCAGCTGAGTTTTTTGTATTTTTAGTAGAGACGGGGTTTCACCATGTTGGCCAGGCTGGTATCAAACTCCTGACCTCAGATGGCCCACCTGCCTCGGCCTCCCAAAGAAAAAAATATTCTTTCTTAGTTACTATTCTCTAGATTTTTTGTCTTTCCTTCTAGGAATCCTGTTAGCCATTATCATGGTTCTGCTGGATTGATTCTCTTTTATTTTTCTAGCTTTATTGAAGTATAATTGATGGATTGATTATATTGTTTGTCTCTGCTATCTTTTATCATTCTTTTTTTTTTTGATTTGAGACATGTTCTTAACTTCTAATCTCATATTGAATTTTTAAATTTGACAGTCGTATTTTTAATTTTTAAATTTAAATGTTACATTCAAACATTAACATTTTACATAATGACAGTACAATTGTCAAAATCAGGAAATTAACACTGATTTAAATAAATAAGACTTCTGGATTTCTTATTCTCATTTCATAGCATCTGTTTTATAGGATATTAATTAGGAACCTGAAATCACAGACTTTGGGGTGAGACTAGTATTAGATCTTGTGGTCTTACCACTCGCTAGATGTATGATATCAGAAACATTTCCTAACCCTTCTCTGCTTCATGAAGAAGGAGATGATGAGGAGAAGGATGATACTAATAATACCTGCATGTTAATATGTGTAGGGCATTTAGAAGAGTTCCTGGTACCTGAGATAGTCCTTGATAGTGTTGAGTGTTCCCAAGGTGCAGTGGAACCAGATTGTCCCAGCTCTGCATTGGACAATTGTGGCATTTGACAAGTTTTATTTTTATTTTATCAACTTTTTAGTTTGAATTATTCTAGACTTACAAAACAGTTCCAAAAATAGTACAAATAATTCCTGTATGCGCCTTATTCAGGCTTCCCAAACATGAACATTTTACATAACTACAGTATAGTTGTCAAAATCAGGAATTTAACACAGATTCAAATAATATTGTTTATATACTGTTTATATTACATTAATTGTGTACTAATGGCCTTTCCCTGATTCCAGTTATTTAATCCAGGATGAAATTTTGCAGGTAGTTTTCGTGTCTCCTTTAATTTGGCTAGGTCCTTGGTTTTTCTTTGCTTTTTATCATCTTGCAATTTTTGAAGAATTGTTTTGTAGAATGTCCCAAATTTGGGCTTGTTTGATGTTTGATTAAATTCAGGTTATGTGTTTTTTAGCAAGAATACCACAGAAATGATACTGTGTTCTTCCTAGTGTGTCATATCAACAAAGATGTGTTGTGAATATCTTTTATTGCTGGTGCTGTTAACTCTGATCACTCGTTTAAGCTGGTGCCTGCCATGGTTCTCCTTTGCAAAGTTACTCTTTTTCTTTTTGTGTTCAACAAATGTTATATGGGGAGGTGCTTTAAGACTGTGAATATCTTATTTCTCATCATAGTTTTGGTCAGTGATGATTCTTGTCTCCAATAATTATTAGAGTGGTATTTGCCAATTGGTGATTTTTCTGTTTTAATCATTCCTTCTAAACTTGTTACTTGGAATTTTACTTTAAGAAAGATCTTTCCTATTTTTGCATTTATTTATTCAGTTATTTATATTACTGTGGATTTATGGATTCTAATTTTGTTTTATATATCTTCTATATCTATAGATATATTCTATATTTATTTCTATAGATATATTCTATATCTGTACCTATATTCTAATTTTATTTATTTTGATTTATTTTATTTTACTGTTTTTGAGACAGAGTCTCCCTCTGTCACCCAGGCTGGAGTGCAGTGGTGCAATCTCTGCTCACTGCAACCTCCGCCTCCTGGGCTCAAGCGATTCTCCTGCCTTAGCCTCCGGAGTAGCTGGGATTACAGGCGCCCGCCACTGTGCCTGGCTAATTTTTGTATGTTTAGTAGAGATAGTGTTTCACCATGTTGGCCAGGCTGGTCTTGAATTCCTGACCTCATGTGATCTACCCGCCTCAGCCTTTCAAAGTGCTGGGATTGCAGGCGTGAGCCACCCCGCCCAGCCCAGGTTGCTGCAAATGCCATTATTTCGTTCCTTTTTATGGCTGAGTAGTATTCCATAGTATATATTAATATGTGCCACATTTTCTTTATCCACTCGTGGATTGATGGGCATATTTTTTCAGCTGCGAATTGTGCTCGTATAAACATGTGTACAAGTATCATTTTCATATAATGACTTCTTTTCCTATGGGTAGATAACCAGGAGAGGGATTGCTGGATCAAATGGTAGATCTACTTTTAGTTCTTTAAGGAGGGAATTGCCACACTGTTTTCCATAGTGGTTGTACTATTTTACGTTCCTAACAATAGTGTAAAAGTGTTCCCTTTTTCACCACATCCATACCAACATCTATTATTTTTTGATTTTTTGATTACAGCTGTTCTTGCAGGAGTAAGGTGGTATCACGTGGTGGTTTTGATTTTCATTTCTCTGATAATTAGTGATGTTAAGCATTTTTTTCATATGTTTGTTGGCTATTTGTATGTCTTCTTTTGAGAATTGTCTATTCATGTCGTTAGGCCACTTTTTGATGCTATTGTTTGTTTTTTGTTGCTGATTTGTTTGAATCCTTTGTAGACCAGATATTAGTCCTTTGTTGGATATATAGATTGCAAGGATTTTCTCCTACTCTGTGGGTTGTCTGTTTACTCTGCTGATTATTTCTTTTGCTATACAGAAGCTTTTTAGTTTAATTAAGTCCCATCTATTTATCTTTGTTTTTGTTGCATTTGCTTTTGGGTTCTTGGTCATGAAGTCTTTGCTTAAGTCAATGTCTAGAAGAACTTTTTCCAATGTTCTAGAATTTTTATGGTTTCAGGTTTTAGATTTAAGTCTTTGATCCGTCTCTAGTTGATGTTTGTATAAGGTGAGAGATGAGGATCCAGTTTCATTATTCTACATGTGGCTTGCCAATTATCCCAGCACCTTTTGTTCAATAGGGTGTCCTTTCCTCACTTTACGTTTTTGTTTCTTTTGTTGAAGCTCAGTTGACCGTAAGTATTTGGCTTTATTTCTGCATTCTCTATTCTGTTTTATTGGTCTAAATGCCTGTTTTTATGCCAGTACCATGCTGTTTTGGTGACTGTAGCCATATACTATAGTTTGAAGTCAGGTAATGTAAGGCCTCTAGATTTGTTCTTTTTGCTTAGTCTTGCTTTAGCTATGAGGGCTCTTTTTTGGTTCCATATGAATTTTAGCATTTTTTTTTCTAGTTCTGTGAAGAATGATGATGGTATTTTGATGGGAATTGCATTGAATTTGATGATGGTATTTTGATGGGAATTGCATTGAATTTGTAGATTGCTTTTGGCAGTGTGGTCATTTTCACAACATTGATTCTACCCATCATGAGCATGGGATGTGCTTCTGTTTGTTTGTGTCATCTATGATTTCCTTCAGCAGTGTTTTGTGCTTTTCTTTGTAGAGGTCTTTCAGCTTTTTGGTTAAGTATATTCCCGTTTTTTTTTTTTTTTTTTGCAGCTATTGTAAAAGGGGTTGAGTTCTTGATTTGATTCTCTGCTTGGTCGTTGGTCACTGTTGGTGTATAGCAGAGCTACTGATTTGTTGTATATTAATTTTGTATCCCAAAACTTTGCTGAATTCATTTACCAGTACCAGTTGCTTTTTGGATAAGTCTTTAGGATTTGCTAGATACACAATCATTTCATTAGCAAATAGTGACAGTTTGACTTTCTCTTTACTGATTTGGATGCCATTTATTTCTTTCTCTTGTCTGATTGCTGTGGCTAGGACTTCCAGTACTAGGTTGAATAGAAGTGGTGAAAGTGGGCATCCTTGTCTTGTTCCAGTTCTCAGGGGGAATGCTTTCAGCTTTTCTGCATTCAATATAGTGTTGTCTGTGGGTTTGTCATAGATGGCTTTTATTACCTTAAGGTGTGTTCCTTCTATGCTGATTTTGCTGAGGGTTTTAACCATAAAGGGATGCTGGATTTTGTCAAATGCTTTTTCTTTGTCTATTGAGGTGATCATATGATTTTTGTTTTTAATTCTGTTTATGTGGTGTATCACATTTATTGACTCAAGGATGTTAAACTATCCCTAGAGGTAAAACCATCCTTGAATCCCTGGTGTGAAACCCACTTGATCATGGTGGATTATCTTTTTGATATGCTGTTGGATTTGGTTAGCTAGTATTTTGTTGAGGATTTTGCGTCTATGTTCATCAGGGATATTGGTCTGTAGTTTTCTTTTTTTTGTAATGTCCTTTCCTGGTTTTGGTATTAGGGTGATATTGACTTCGTAGAATGATTTAGGAAGGATTCCCTCTTTCTTTGTCTTTTGGAGTAGTGTCAGTAGGATTGGTACCAGTTCTTCTTTGAATGTCTGATAGAATTCAGCTGTGCATATTGCTGGTCTTGGACTTTTTTGTTGGTAAGTTTTTAATTACCATTGCAATCTCACTGCTTGTTATTGGTCTGTTCAGTTTCTATGTATTCTTGGTTTAATCTAGGAGGGTTGTATATTTCTATCCATCTCCTTTAGGTTTTCTAGTTTATCCACATAAAGGTGTTCATAGTAGCCTTGAATGATTTTTTTGTATTTCTGTGGTATGGGTTGTAATATCTCGCATTTCATTTCTAATTGAGCTTATTTGGATTTTCTCTCTTATTTTCTTGGCTAACCTCAATAATGGTCTATCAATTTTGTTTATCTTGTCAAAAAACCTACTTTTTGTTTCACTTATCTTTTGTATTTTTTTTGTTTCATTGAGTTCTGTTCGGATCTTGACTGATTTTCCGCTGGGTTTGGGTCTGGATTGTTCTTGTTTCTCCAGTTCTGTGAGGTGTCACCTTACATTGTCTATTTGTGTTCTTTGAGACTTTTTGATGTAGGCAGTTAATACTATGAACTTTCCTCTTAGCACTGCCTTTGCTGTATCCCAGAGGTTTTCATAGGTTATGTCACTATTGTCATTCAGTTCAAAAATCTTTTAATTTCCATCTTGATTTTATTGTTGACCCAACAATCATTCAGGAGCAGGTTATTTAATTTCCATGTATTTGCATGGTTTTGAGGGTTTCTTTTGGAGTTGATTTCCAGTTTTATTCCACTGTGGTCTGAGAAAGTACTTGCTATAAGTTTGATTTTCTTAAATTTGTTGAGACTTGTTTTGTGGCTATCATATGGTCTATCTTGAAGAATGTCTCATGTGCCGATGAATAGAATGTATATTCTGCAGTTTTTGGGTAGGATGGTCTGTAAATATCTGTGAAGTGCATTTCTTCTAATGTATAGTTTAAATCCATTCTTTTTTGACTTTCTGTCTTTAAGACCTGTCTAGTGCTGTCAGTGGAGTATCAAAGTCCCCCACAATTATTGTATTGCTGTCTATCTCGTTTGTTAGGTCTAGTAGTAATTGTTTTATAAGTTTGGAAACTCCAGTGATAGGTGTATATATATTTAGGATTGTGATATTTTCCTTTTGTACTAGTCCTTTTATTATTGTATAATGACCCTCTTTGTCTTTTTAAACTGCTTTTGCTTTAAAGTTTGTTTTGTCTCAAATAAGAATAGCTACTCCTGCTCGCTTTTGTTGTCCATTTGCATGGAATATCTTTTTTCACCCCTTTACCTTAAGTTTACATGAGTCTCTTAAAGATAGCAGATACTTGGTTGGTGAATTCTTATCCGTTCTGCCATTTGGAATCTTTTAAGTGGAGAATTTAGGCCATTTGCATTCAATTTTAATATTGAGACGTGAAGTACTATTTTGTTCCTTGTGCTGTGTTTTTTTTGTTTTTTGTTTTTTTTGCCTGAATACCTGGGGTTTGTTTTTTTTTTTTTCCCCATTGTGTTGTTTTATAGGTCCTGTGAGATTTATGCTTTAAGGCTATCCTATTTTGGTGTCTTTTGAGGATTTGTTTCAATATTTAGAACTCCTTTTAGTAGTTCTTGTAGTGCTGGCTGATAAAGTGGCAAATTATCTCAGAATTTTTTTTGTCCGACAAAGACTGTATCTTTCCTTCATTTATGCAGCTTAGTTTCACTGGATACAAAGTTCTTGGCTGATAATTGGTTAAGGAGGCTAAAGATAGGACCCCAGTCCCTTCTAGCTTGTAGGGTTTCAGCTGAGAAATCTGCTGTTAATCTGATAGGTTTTCCTTTATAGGTTACCTTATGCTTTTGCCTCATAGCTCTTAAGATTCTTTCTTTCATCTTGACTTTGGGTAACCTGATGACTGTATGCCTAGGTGATGATCTTTTTGCAGTGAATTTCCTAGGTGTTCTTTGAGCTTCTTGTATTCGGATGTCTAGATCTCTAGCAAGGCTGGGGAAGTTTTCCTCAATTATTCCCTCAAATATGTCTTTCAAACTGCTGTTTCTCTTCTTCCTCAGGAACAGCAGTTATTCTTAGGTTTGGTTGTTTATCATAATCTTAAACTTCTTGGAGGCTTTGTTCATTTTTTAAAAATTCTTTTTTCTTTGTCTTTATCGGTTTGGGTTAATTCAAAAGCCTTATCTTTGAGCTCCGAAGTTCTTCCTTCTACTTGTTCGAGTCTATTGCTGAGACTTTTCAGTGTGTTTTGCATTTCTCTAAGCATGTCCTTCATTTCCAGAAGTTGTGATTTTTTTTATTTATGGTATTTCACTGGAAATTTTCCATTCATACCTGTATTATTTTTTGATTTCTTTAAATTGGACTTCACCTTTCTGTGGTGCCTGCTTTTTTTTTTTTTTTTTTTTTTTTTCTCAGTTGCAAGTTTTAATAGAGTGAAAACAGAGCTTCCATACAAAGAGAGGGGACCCAAAGAGGATAGCCGTTGCCAGCTCAAATGCCTGGGCTTATATCCCAATCATTGTCCCTCCTGCTGTGCTCTCAAGCAATAGATGATTGGCTATTTCTTTACCTCCTGTTTTTGCCTAATTAGCATTTTAGTGAGCTGTCTTTACTATCTGATTGGTCGGATGTTGAGCTAAGTTGCAAGCCCCGTGTTTAAAGGTGGAAGCGGTCACCTTCCCAGCTAGCCTTAGGGATTCTTTGTCTGCCTAGGGAATCCAGCTAGTCCTGTCTCTCAACAGGTCAGTCCCCCCTCTCAACAGGAAAATCCAAGAGCTATTGGGGAGGTTGGCTGACGACTGCTCTAACTGCTTCCTGCTGAATTGGGGCATAGTAGGGGTTGTGCAGTTGAGATTTCCTCAGGAGGGGTGCCTTCAATGTCATTAACATCGGAGAGTGGGCTAGCAGGCCGGTCCAGGGGTCCATGGTAGATCTTAGTCATGGACTGCATCTGGGGTTCCATTTGAAGAACTATTTGTAGTTTTACAGCTTTGATTCTGGAAGGGACAAACTTAACAAGGAGGTTAAAGATACAGGGATTAAAATGTATGGCTTGCAGTGCAGGGGATTATTTCTTTGGCACAGTTTACAGGCCCTGACTATCTGCTTGATGGTTTTGAAAAGACCTGGTCTGGTAAATAATGATTTGGCCATCCAATGGGTGTTATCAATGCCTAAGTGAAAGGTTTGGTGAAGGGTTTTAAGTAATTTCCATTGGTTAGCTGCAGGAAAAAGCCTTCTTTGGTGGCTAGACATCCTGAGGGGAGGAAACTATGTCCTCATGAGGTTCCCCATTCTATTTCTTCTTCTGAGTACTGCGACTTGGTTTCCCAGAGCGGATTACCCCATACTAGGGGTCTTTCTATAAGCATTTCTAATGGAGGGTCCTGCCTTGAGGTTCTTTCGGCTTCAATATCCGCTTGGCGGTTCCCTCCTATTTCCCTTTCCTTTCCTTTCTGATGACCCCGGCAGTGTACGACTGCCACCTCTTCAGGTTTCTGTACAGCCAATAATAATCTCCTAATGGCTTCCTGATGTTTGATGGGTGTTCCCTCAGAAGTTAGGAATTCCCTTTCTCTCCATATTGCTGCATGGGCATGGAGGACTAGGTAAGCATACGTAGAGTCTGTATATAGATTTACCCTTTTTCCTTCTCCCAATTCTAGTGCCCGAGTGAGGGCTATTAGTTCTGCCAGCTGAGCAGTAGTTCCTGGAGTGAGGGGATTCTTTCAAGTATTCCATTATCACTGACCACTGCATACCCCGCTTTTCAAAGTCCTTTTTCTACAAAGGAACTTCCATCAGTATGCAAGTTGAGGTCAGGATCAGCCAAGGGAACCTCTAAAAGGTCCCCTTGAGCGGCGTAGGTTTGAGCAATTACTTGTTGACAGTTATGTTCTATCTTTTCTTCGCTGTCTGGAAGAAATGTGGCTGGGTTAAGAGTTGCACAAGCGCACAGTCGCAGCACTGGCCCTTCAAGTAATAGAGCCTGATATTTAAGCAAACGGTTGTCTGACAGCCACAAGTCTCCTTTAGCAGTGAGTATGCTGTTCACATCATGAGATATCCACACAGTAAGATCTCTTCCCTGTATCATTTTAACTACTTCAGATACTAAGACTGCTACTGCTGCCACTACCTGTAAACAATGAGGCCAACCCTTTGCCACTACATCCATTTCCTTACTCAGGTATGCCATGGGTTGCAAGCTCATCCCTCAGACCTGTGTAAGGACTCCTAGAGCTATTCCTATTTTTTTTCTGTGACATATAAAGAAAAGTCTTGCCCTGTTGGCAAGCTTAACACTGGGGCTTGGGTTAGGGACTTCTTTAGGGCCTGGAAAGCCGCTTCTGCTTCAGGTGTCCATATTACTAAATGGATATTGGCTTTGAGTTTCCTTAATTAGTGTATATAATGGTCTGGCTATTTCGCTGTACCTGGGAATCCATATTCGGCAGAAACCTGTTATGCCAAGGAACCCTCTTAGTTGCTTTAGGGTTTTGGGATGAAGATAAGCCAGTATGGGCTGGATACATTTCTCACTGAGGGCCCTGGTGCCTTTGGATGATTTTAGCCCTAAGTATTTAACCTGCTGTGAGCAGAGCTGAGCCTTTGGTTTGGAAACCTTCTAGCCACAGGTAGCGAAGAAATTTAAGAACGCTTGGGTGGCTTGCTGGCACAAGGTTTCTGAATGGGCGGCTAAAAGTAAATCATCCACGTACTGAAGGACAAGAGTGTCCAGGTATGAGGTATGAGAATTGGCTCAAGTCTTGGGCTAATGCCTGGCCAAATAGATGGGGGCTATCCCTGAACCCTTGGGGTAAAACAGTCCAGGTGAGTTGAGATGTTGGGTTTGAAGAATCTTCAGAGGCAAACAAGAATTGAGAGTCAGGATGTAGAGGGATCCAGAAAAAGGCATCCTTAAGGTCTAGGACTGGAAACCACTCTGCTTCCTCTGGTATTTGGGAAAGCAGAGTATAAGGGTTGGGTACAGCTGGGTATAGAGGGACAACGGCCCCACTGATAATCTTGAGATCTCACACTAACCTCCACTGTCCATTGGGTTTCTGTACTCCTAAAATTGGAGTATTGCAGGGGCTATTGCTTGGTTTTACTAGGCTTTGGGCTTTTAGGTCCTTAACAATCTTTTGGAGTCCTTGTTGGGCCTCGGGTCTAAGCGGGTACTGCCTTTGGTAGGAAAAGGAGGCGGAATCCTTTAGTTTAAGTTGAACAGGATGGGCATTCTTTGCTCGTCCATATTGTCCTTCTATTGCCCAGACTTTAGGATTAATTCCTTCCTTAAGCAGGGAACAACAAATGGGTGCTCCTTCTCCTATGTTCAGGTGTATAATGGCCCCTGCTTTTGCCAGAATGTCTCTCCCTAAGAAGGGAGTAGGGCTTTCAGGCATAATTATAAAAGCACGTGAAAAGAGTAAAGTTCCCCAGTCACAGCTTAGTGGCTGGGAGAAGTATCTAGTGACTGGCTGCCCTAGGACCCCTCGGATAGTGGCAGATCTGGACGACAGTTATCCCGGACAGGAGAGTAAGACTGAGAAGGCCGTGTCAGTGTCCAGGAGACAGTTACCCTCCTGGCCCACAATGGTCAAGCATACCCGGGGCTCTGTGAGGGTGATGGCATGGGCTGGCGCTTGCCCCGGGCACCCTCAGTCCTGCTGCTGGATCATCTGGTTAGTGCCTTCTGACTCAGAGGACCTTCATCCCCTGGGGCAGTGGGCCTTCCAGTGATTCCCTTGACATAAGGGGCATGGACGAGGGGGCAGCTTACTTTTACTTGGACGATCTTTTTTAAAGTGTCCTTGTAGACCACACTGGAAGCAGGCCCTCTTAGGCATTCCATTTGCCCAGCTTTTCCCTTTTCCAGAGCCTCTGAAGTCTGCTTGCCTGAGGGCCATGACTAAAGCAGTGGCCTTTTTTTTTTTTTTTTTTTTTTTTAATCCCGTTTGTCCCGTACCACCTGCTCCTCCTGATCTCTATTATAAAACACCAAGGTTGCCAAGTTCAGTAGGGTTTCTAAGTTTTGCTCTGGGCCTAAGGCAGACTTACTGAAGTTTTTTTTTGTTTTGTTTTGTTTTGTTTTTTTAATGTCTGCAGCTGACTGAGTGATAAACTTATCCTTTTAGATTAGTTGGCCTTCAATAGAGTCAGGTGACAGGGAGGTATGCTTCCTCAGTGCCTCCCTTAGTCTCTCCAGAAAGGCAGTAGGATTTTCTTCCTTTCCCTGTGTTGTAGTGAACATCACTGAATAATTCATAGGCTTCTTCCTAGTTTTCCTTAGTCCTTGTAACACGCAAGTGATTGCGGCACTGATCTCCATGTTCTGATTTCTGTGTCCCAGTGAGGGTCTACACTGGGAGCTGCCTGCTGGCCTGTGGGGAATCGTCCTCTTTCCTCTGTTGTCATCCTATCATTGACCTGACTGAGATACCAGAGATCGCCAAACTCTCAGGCTGCAGTTATGACAGCACTTCTCTCATTTGGGGTTAGCGTCTGATTTAGCAGTAACATTATATCTCTCCATGTCAGATCAAAGGATTGTCCTAACCCTTGTAAAACATCAATATAGCCATCAGGTTATCTGAGAATTTTCCTAGGTCTGTTTTAATTTGCTTTAAGTCTGAGAGAGAAAAAGGTACGTGCACTCTGGCTGGGCCGAATTCTCCTCCTTCCACTGCTTGGAGGGGGCATACTTGGGGAATATTGGCGCCTTTGGTTCACTGTTTACCCCTTTGTCTATCTCCTTTTGGACCGTTTGGGTTGAAGGGGCGTCCTTATTAGCTGGGGAAGGAGTCGGGGTGGGGGGGACGCTGGGGTAGGGAGGTAAACTCTGAAGGCTTCCTGTAGGGCATAAATCACACTTTTTACATAATTGCGAGTTGTCTCTTAATGAAAAGAAAGTTTGTACGTATGGCACTTCACTCCTTTACCTTTTTTCTACAAGAGAGGTCTAGCTGTAAGATGGTGTTATAATTTATACTTCCCTCAGGAGGCCAGGTTTCTTCCCCTTGAAGAGGATATCATGGCCAGGCGGTATTGCAGAAGAATGTAAGTAGTTTCTTTCTTAGCGTCTGAGGGTCAAATTGGTCCCGGTTCTCCAGAATACATCTTAGGGGCGTTTTTGCCTTGGGGGAACGTTTCCCATCTTAAAAAACAAAGTTGGGATGCCAGCACCCCTAGTCATTTTCCGATGAGTATTAGTCCTAGAGCGTCCTCTGTGGTCCTAATGCTTATTCCTTTCTGGGGTGTGTAACCACCCATGGACCTCTGCTTATCGGATTAGTTATGCTCACCGATATAGCAGTCCTGCACCCCTTTTCCTGCCTTTCTTGACCACGAAGAAAGGGGTCCTGGCTGCTGGATTCTAGTGGTCCTTTACCAGTGTGCCCAACATTGCCTTTGTGCTCAGGGGTGAGTCCTAGAGCTGGGCTGGGTTCCTGAGTATTTCATAACAACCCAGCTGCCCCATCAAGATGCATTCCCATAAACAGTTCTTACGCAAATTCATTTCAGGGAGGGTGTAGGTAACCTTTTGAGTCAGTATTAAGATAGTCTTTTTTTGATTCTGTGAGTACTTTAAGACTTGGCGGAGTGCAAACAGCTGGCATGTTTGAGACCAATTATTAGGCAATTTTTCTAACTCTGCTTCCACAGGAGACTCCCTATCAATTACTGAATACCCATTGTGGTTTTTTCCTGTCACCTGGGAGGAACCATCTATTGTCCTGTCCTAAAGGGAGTTCCTCCTAGGTCTGATCGGACCTTTGTATGGTAATTAAGATTTAAATCCCCTTTTAGGAAGTCTGCTGGGTTAAGGGAATTATCAGTGGTTGGTGTTAAATTACATTTTTCTAACAGAATAGCCCCACACTTTAAGATTTTTGAGTTAGTAAGCTACCTTTTTGCTTTTTTGACTTAGAATAATTCTGAACTGGTGAGGTGTGCTCACAATGAGGTTTCCTCTAAAAGTTAATTTTCTGCTTTCTTCTGTTAGCAAAGCAGTTGCTGCTACAGATTGAATGCATCCGTGGGTTACTGGGTTAAGGATTTTTGAAAGGAAAGCTACTGTCAGTGGTCTCAGTGTTTTCAGGCTATACCCTTGTTTACACTGACAACAGGGTAGTATTAGAGTATTATAGGGTCACAGAGAAGACTTTCAATTATCAATTATAGGTTTTAAATTTACCCTGGCTTTTAAAGGAATAGGCACAGTGGTTTTTTTTCCCCCACTATTTCTTTCTCTTTCTTCTCTTTGACTCCATCTTTGTCTCTCTCTCTCCTCCGTCTCTCTCTCTGTCCTCCGTCTCTCTCTCCTCCGTCTCTCTCTCTCTCTCTCCCCTCCATCTCTCTCCTCTGTCTCTCTCTCCTCTGTCTGTCTCTGTCTCTCTCCTCTGTCTGTCTCTTTCTCTCCTCTTAGCCATTGCAAACTTGGGGCCCTGGCAAGGGTGGTGGGGAATGGGTCGCACATAACTGCCCATGTTGAGAGCTGTATACCTAAATTGGGAGGGACATCAGGGATAAGACTCCCTGGGTTTATCATCTGGATACCTAAGGACACAGCCTAGAGCTTCCTTAGATCCCTTTGGAGATACAACTTGCTAGAGGAAATGAAAGTCTGAACCATCAGTACCTGGGAGGCAGGGATCAGAGGAACTAAATTCAGAGGTAAGGAGAATTTTGAGGCTACACTTTCAAGAAAGTTGCGGTCGGGACTCAGGAGGTATGGGTCAGAAGGAAAGGTAGGGGCACATGCATGGGCGACTGTTGAGTAGAGGCTTCTGGCTGCGCCATGATCTCAGCCGGCTAATGCTGGGAGTTTGGGACGACAGCTTTCTGCCTCCAGTCGGCCCCCGGCTTCCCCAAGAAAATTGAAAGTGGAAGCTGGCTCCAGCAGACCAATGTCGCCAACCTAGAAGGGTTGGGGTTTGTTAGAAAGCCCTTCCCCAGATAGCCTCACACCTGAGTCTTAAGTCCGGTGGCCACGATAATCAGTTGTAACTGACTTACAGGTGCCCGGTATTTTCCTCCAATTCTAAGGAAGGATAGGACAGAATAGCAAGCCAAAGTGGTCCAATATTACCGCTTTGGGGGTCCCTTTGTGGTCACCAAAATGTTACCGGGGGGCCCTTGCTCCCAGAGCTCCCAAGATAGTGGCAGACCGCTTCCAAAATGGCAGTGGGCTGCTTCCAAGATGGTGGCAAGCCTCGTGTTCTCTGACCTGGGGTTCTTGGCCTCACGGATTCCAAGGAATGGAATCTTGGGCCATGCAGTAAGTGTTATAGCTCTGTTGGAAGCCGTGGGTCATGGAAGAGAACCGTGGAACCCAGTGACTAGTGTTGTTGGAACCGAACTGTCGATTCCTTCCTGGGCAGGGGTCGCCGCGAAGGATCACCGACACGAGATTCACAGCAGAGAGTTATTTATTACTAGCGCGCTAGGGTCCCAAGCTCTAAGTTGGCCCTGGGACCCCGAGTGCTTGTTACAGGTTGTTTATATAGGCAAACACAAGTTCAAACACAGCTTAAGGCGCGAAATTCAAACAAAGCTTTAGGCGCGTGGTAATTGGGTCTAGCTATGGCCTGAGCAAGGTGTCTTGTTCTAATTGGTTAGAGCAGGACCTTATGAGGTTTTTTTCTTGGAGTTGCTGATTCCGGGAACTTCGAGGCAGGGTGGGACCCCCGGAATTGGCAGGGTGGGACCCCATGAGGTTGTTTCCCGGAATTGGCAGGGTGGGACCTTATCAGGGTGGGACCTTATCAAGGCAGGGTGGGACCCTATCCAGAGCCACCTGGTGTTAATTTTTTTTTTTTCTATATGAGGCCTAGTTTCTTAGTTTTATGAGGCCTAGTTTCATTCCCTCCTCTTTTTGTGTCAGAGGCTCAATCTTGAGCCTCTTCTTCAGTCCTGAGGGTCTGGTATTGTTGGGTCAGAACCATAGCATGTACTATGTTTAATCTATTTTTAATAAGGGTGAGTAAGCGGTTGAGTATGCATGGCCCGAAAGTCAGGATGAGCGTGAGCAGGATGAGGGGTCCTAAGATGGTGGAGATTAGGGTGCTAAGCCAAGGGGATTGGTTGTACCAATTTTCAAACCAATTTTGCTGAGATTCTCTCTCTTTTTTTCTCTTGTCTAATCTTTCTCTTAGTTTTGCCATAGAATCTTTAACTACTTCTGAATGATCTGCATAAAAACAACATTGCTCTTTCAGGGCTGCACAGAGCCCGCCCTCTTTCAGAAAGACAATTTCTAGTCCTCGTCGGTTTTGTAATATAACTTCAGACAGAGAAGTCAAGGACTCTTCAAGTTTTGTGATAGATTGTTCTATGGCTCTAAGGTCTTCATCTATGGCTATTCTAAGTTGTTGCAGATGATGGTTACCATGCACTAGGGCTGCTGTCCCGGTCCCAACTCCAGCCGCTACCCCAATTCCTAACATAACGGCGAGGGTGAGGGAGATAGGTTCTCTCTTTGGTCTAGTATGAGTTTTTTGCTCATACCGGAGATCAAAGGAGTCTCCAGAGTGATAGTATACTCGGGGAACAACTTGTACCAACACGCAATAGTGGGTGCCTGCCGCTGTTAAAAACGGCTGTGGATACACAGGGGGTGAGCCCAGTGTTGCAAGCCCACCAGTCCGTCTCGGAGGGGACCAAATAGTGATTGGAGCTGGGTACTGTCAAGGTTACATTACAAAGATGCTGATGACTAGGGGGCACCTGGCCTATGCAGGTTCCTGACCCAGAAACTTCAGCCAGGGTTAGTTTTCTTTGTTGTTCCCATGCGCATCCAGTAGGATTGGTGGAGTTAGTGAAATTATTAGTGGAGGCGATGCCTTCATAGGGGGGCCTGTTGCCAGACATAGCCAGCAAGAGGAGGTGAATTCTGGCTTTGTCTGGTTTAAAGCGAAATAGGAGCCTTTTATGAGATTTAGGAGCCTGTCACCTATTCCTAAGTCAAGGGGCCCGCGGGTGACGTTTTGGGCTGAGGGTGTGTATTTAGAGGAGGTGGAGATTAAGGGCGGGGAAATGCTTTTAGGAGCTCTTGGTTGGGGCTCTCTCGATGCAGGAACCAGGGGCTTCCCTGTTTCTGATAAAACTTGGTTTGGTCCTACTGCGACAGGGGCTGTGATAGGGTTGACTATTAATTTGATTTGGATAGGGATTCCATACAGTGGCTTTTGGTATAAATATAGGCCCCATGTTAACCCGGATATCCAACGGTTATCAGATTTTGCTGCATCTTCAAACTTGATGCGGACCAGATTGCAAGTTTTTGAATATCGGGTTCTGGTGCAGCGCTGGACAAAGGACATGGTTATGTACCAGGGTTTTGTGGCCCATTTCCATTCTCCATCATTAGTAGTTATACAGGACCAACTAGCGCAAAACAGGGCATCTATTTCTCCACAAGTTTTCCTCATTTCTCCTGTCCTGAATCCGGGACAGGCATAGAACCCGTTCCAGCTTACGGACACCCTTCTAGCCTGTTTTCTCCATTCTCCCCCTTCCATGTCATCTATCTTTGCTATTTTGTCTAGGTTGAAATAGAGGTCAGGGAACCAAGTCCTTATAGGAGCAATTTTTGAGGTTTTATCTAAGACCTCATGAGTACTAAAATCAGTTACCTGCCAGGTCAGGTTATATGGCCGGTGGGGGTTATTACTGCCAGCGACGCAGGGAAGGAGGGCTAGTAACAAGCAAGGGGCTAGATACGAGAGAGTCTTATCTTGAGCGGGTCCTCGGAGCGTCGGAGTCTCCATGTCTCAGGTGGTGTTGGTCCGGGCGTCCCTGGAGCAGCCTTGGCGTGGGATGCGTGGATCCAAGTGGAGATTCCGTCAACCTTTATGGCTGTGGGCGTGGTCAGGAGAACAATGTAGGGTCCTTTCCACCGAGGCTCTAGTCCTTGAGTGCGATGCCGTCTAACGTAGACAGAGTCTCCTACCTGGAAGGGGTGACTGGTTTGTGGATGTCCTGGTTGGTACAGTTCTGCCAAGGGGGCCCAGATTTGGGCCTGTACTGCTTGGAGTCCTTTTAGCCGGGCCTGTAGGTCAGTCTTAGGATCGGAGGGGGAGAAGGAGTTAAGCAAGGTTGACAAAGGGGGAGGTCCTCCGTAGAGGATTTCATATGGAGTGAGCCCAAAACGGTTAGGCGTATTTCGGGCCCTTAACAGAGCTAAGGATAGGAGGCGTCTCCAATCTTTTAAACCAGTCTCTAAGGTCAACTTAGTAAGGGTCTCTTTTATTGTTCTATTCATTCTTTCTACCTGTCCTGAGCTCTGGGGTCTATAGGCACAATGTAATTTCCAATTAATCCCTAATATCCTGGCAAGCCCCTGACTTACCTGAGAAACGAAGGCCGGCCTGTTATCTGACCTAATTACCTTGGGAAGTCCGAATCTAGGAAAGATTTCTTCCAAAATTTTCTTGGCTACTATGTGTGCTGTTTCTTGCCGGGTGGGGTAGGCTTCTACCCATCCTGAAAAGGTATCTACAAACACCAGTAAGTACTTATATCCAGCATAGTGAGGTTTTACTTCAGTGAAGTCTATTTCCCAATAGACTCCTGGGCGGTTACCACGAGTTCGTTTCCCTTCTGGCACTCGGGTAGCCCCAGCGTTTACCTGCTGACAGACCTTACAGGCAGATGTCACTTGTTCTACAAGGGTGCTTGCCTTTGGGATTAGACAGTCAGTTTTTTCAATCAGTAATTTTAGCTTTCGACTACTCAAGTGTGTCCAGGCATGCATCTGCTGGATCATTGCCAGGGCCTCTTTTTGGGGAAGGACTATTTTTCCTCCTTTTTCCCAGTTTTTAGTGTCTTTGTTTTCTATAGCCCTTATGGCTTTTGCTTTTTCCTGGTCTTCTGGGGTATAAGTATGTTCAATAGTTATATGGCTGGTTTCGTCAGGTTCTGTGGCTAGGGTCAGTACTTCCGCCATGGCGGCTTGCCTGGCCGCTTGGTCAGCCTGTCTATTTCCTACTGCGACTGGATCCTGTCCTTTCTGATGCCCGGGGCAGTGAATTATAGCCACTTCTTGAGGAAGAAAAAGGGCTTTTAATAAGGCGATTATTTCAGCTTTGTTCTTGATTTCCTTTCCTTCTGAGGTTAGGAGACCTCTTCTTTCATAGATACTTCCATGAGTATGAGCCGTTGCAAAGGCATATCGGCTATCAGTATAAATGTTAGCTTTCTTTCCCTTGGACAGCTCTAGGGCCTTGGTTAGTGCTATTAACTCAGCCTTCTGTGCAGACGTGCCAGGAGGTAATGATTGTGCCCAAATGGTGTTGTGACCATCTACTACTGCCGCTCCCGCCCTCCGGGTACCTGAGTCAAGGTAACTGCTGCCGTCTGTGTACCAGGTGTGATCCGCGTCTGGGAGTTCTTGGTCTTTAAGGTCTTCTCGTGTTCCATGGGTCTCAGCCAGTACTTGCCGACAATCGTGTGGGCTTGGTTGGTCTTCTGGTACCGGCAGCAGCGTAGCAGGGTTTAGGGTGACCGCAGGGCCAAACTGGACGCGATCCGTGTCCAGTAGGAGGGCCTGGTGGTGGGTTAGGCGTGCGTTGGTTATCCACCGGTCCGGAGGCTGCCGCACTATGGCCTCTAGAGCATGTGGGGTAATAACAGTCAGTGGCTGCCTAAGGGTTAACTTAGCAGAGTCCTTGACCAGCATAGCGGTGGCTGCCATGATACGGAGATACGGGGGCCAGCCGGCCGCCACAGGGTCTAGCTTCTTAGACAGGTATGCTACCGGTCTTTTCCAAGGCCCTAATTTTTGGGTCAAGACCCCTTTGGCAATTCCTTGCCTCTCGTCCAGGAAGAGGGTAAAGGGCTTTGAGGTGTCCGGTAACCCAAGGGCCGGGGCAGACAAGAGTGCTTGTTTTAGTGCCTCAAAAGCCAATTGATGCTCTTGTCTGCCAGGTGAAAGGGGTGCTCTCCTTGGTGAGTGCATAAAGGGGGGCGGCCAGTTCAGCAAAACCGGGTATCCACAAGTGACAGAACCCAGCAGTTCCCAAGAATTCACATACCTCCCTGGGATTTCGTGGTGGTGGAAGGCGAGCCACTGTCTCTATGTGCCCAGGGGTGAGCCACCTTTTCCCTTCACTCAGGATATACCCCAGATATGTTACCTTGGTCTGACAGAGCTGTGCCTTCTTGGCGGATGCCCGGTATCCTTTTTCACCTAGTGCTTGGAGTAGATGCCTGGTACCTTGTATACAGATTTCCTTTGTAGGAGCAGCCAAGAGGAGGTCATCCACATACTGGAGTAGAGTCACGTCTGGATTTTGGGTCCGGAAGTCGGTCAGGTCTCGATGAAGAGCCTCATCGAAGAGAGTGGGAGAGTTCTTGAATCCTTGGGGAAGCCGGGTCCAGGTCAATTGGCCCGAAATTCCTTTCTCAGGATCCCTCCACTCAAAGGCAAAGAGTTCTTGGCTTTGGGGGGCCAGAGGTAAACAGAAGAAAGCATCTTTTAAATCTAATACTGTATACCAGTTATAGCCTGGTTTTAAGGTGCTGAGTAAGTTGTAAGGATTGGGGACCGTGGGATGGATGTCCATGGTTCTTTTGTTAATTTCTCTCAAGTCTTGGACAGGCCTGTAATCCTGAGTACCAGGCTTTTTTACTGGCAAAAGAGGAGTGTTCCAGGGCGAGCGACAAGGTCGCAACACTCCGAGTTCTAGAAATTTGTTAATGTGCTGCCGAATTCCTATATGAGCCTCTCGGCTCATGGGATATTGCTTGACAGACACGGGCACCGCCGTGGGCTTTAGATCAGTTATGATTGGGGCTTGATACTTAGCTAGCCCGAGTCCTCCCGTTTCCGCCCAAGCTTGGGGAAAATCTTGCAACCAAATATCAGGGAGGCTAGTGATGACCGGAGCGTCGAAAAGCCGATGCTCATCTTGCAGAGACACAGTTAAGATTTGGATGGGCTGACCGTCCCGATTTAATACCTGGGCCCCTGTCTCGGAGAAATGGATTTGGGCTCCGAGCTTGGTCAGAAGATCTCGCCCTAGGAGGGGGTAGGGGCATTCAGGTACCACCAAGAAGGAATGTGTCACCATTCCTTGTCCAAGATTAACTGTCCGGTGGTTAGTCCACTTGTGCAATTTTCCCCCTGTTGCCCCCTGGACCCAGGATGTGCGGGAAGACAGGGGCCTGTCTGCCTTTGTCAAAACTGAATGTTGGGCGCCTGTGTCCACCAAGAAGGTGGTGGGATGCCCCCCTACAGAGAGAGTTAGCCGGGGCTCGGGGGGGGCTCCAGAGCCTTGACACCCCTATTCGCTATCTTCACCTAGGGTGAGGACAGCGGCAGGTTTCTTTTGGTCTTTAGGACGCTTGGGGCAATCTTTGATCCAATGTCCCCGTTCTTTGCAGTAGGCACACTGGTCTTTTTCCATTTTTGTTCGCCTTCGCTTCTCTCCCTCTCTCCCTGGTCCTTTCTCTTTCACAACTGCTGCCAGGATTTTTGTTAAATGCTTATTTCTCACTCGGTCCCTACGATCCTCTCGCTCCATCTGTTCCTTTGCTAACCTGGCTTCCCTTTCCTCAGGGGTTTCTCTCTTATTATATACTTTTTCTGCCTCCTTAACCAATTCCTGTAATCCATAGGTTTGGATTCCATCTAGTCTTTGGAGTTTTCCTTTGATATCTAACGCAGCTTGATCTATGAATGCCATAGCTACGGTAGCCTTATGTTCTAGGGCCTCTGGATCGAATGGGGTATACATTCGGAACCCTTCCAGAAGCCTTTCCATGAAGGCTGCCGGGCTTTCATCCCTTTCCTGAGTTATGGTCCTTACCTTGGCCAAATTTGTGGGGCGCTTTCCTGCCCCTTTGAGACCCGCCAACAGAGCCTGGCGATAGATTCGGAGACTCTCCCTACCTGGTGCCGTTTTATAGTCCCAGTCTGGGCGGGTGAGGGGAAATCCCTCGTCTATTTCATTGGGAAGTTGGGTTGGGAGGCCTCCTGGTCCTGGCACATTTTTCCGGGCCTCCAGGAGGACTCGCTGCCTTTCTTCAGTGGTTAGGAGGACCTGCAAGAGTTGCTGGCAATCATCCCAAGTGGGCTGGTGAGTGAGGAGAATGGATTCTATTAACGAGGTTAATAGAATTAACCTCTGGGGGTCTTGGGAAAAGGAAGGGTTATGGGTTTTCCAGTTGTAGAGGTCAGAGGCAGAGAAGGGCCAGTACTGGACCGTGCGATTGACAGTATGGAGGGGAAAAAGGGAGGATTGCCAAGTAGAAGGGCCCTCTGGGTCCTCAGTCCGCCACAAGCGGAGACGAGGAGGTGTCGGCGGCGGCGTCCGAGGGGTGAGTTTGGGCGGGGCTGGAGAAGGAGACGGGGTGGAGGGAGGGGCCGAGGGAGAAGTTGGAGAAAGGGTAGGGGCCGAGGTGGTAGAGGAAAGAGCTGGGGACAAGACAGGGGGCAAGGGTGAAGCGTAAGGTGGAGGTCCCAGAAGGGGGTTCTGAGGTGGAGGAGGCAGGGGGTCAAGAAGGAGGAGATCCCTCTGGGGTTCATCTGGGAGGACTGGCTTAGGCGGGTCCGGATTCCGATTCTTTGGGGCTTCTAAGGCAAGGAGGGTAGATTGGGATGTGGAAGGGGGATGGAGGAAGGGTTTCACCCAAGAGGGAGGATTTCGGAGCAGATCCTCCCAAATAATTATGTAGGCCACCTGGTCCGGGTGTCCAAGTGGCCCAGGATCCATCACTTTTGCTTTAACCTGCAAGATAATTGAGAGGTTAAATGTTCCGTCCCGGGGCCACTCCCCATGGAGGGTTGGCCATTTGGACGAGCAGAATGTTTTCCATCGTCCCTTACGGACTTCTACAGAGAGATGGTGGGCTCGAGCCCGGACGTCAGGGAAGTGAGTCAAGGTTAGAGACAAAGGAGTCGTCAACGTCTGTCCTATTCCGTCCACGTATAACAAGGACAAAACGAAAGAAACAAAAACAAAGACCAGACAAGTAAGGAGAAGCCGCGCGGCCAGAGAGTGGCGCCACAGGATCACAAAATATTCAGACGGCAGGAGCGACCTGCCTACGGATTTAAGAAGGCTGACTGAGTCGTCAGCCTTTCCCCAGACTACCGCCAGGGCATCCCCTGAGGGCATAAGTGGGAAGGTGCTGGACATGTCTGTCCCCCTTCCCCACTTAATTCAGAAGGAGTACTCCCCAGAGTTCAGAGTTAGCCGGCAAGACAGACAGAACAAAACGAAAGTACCTGGTAGGTCCGTTCAGTCAGCAGTCCGTGGCCCGGGCCAGATGGGTCTCCGCCGGATGGGTTGGGGGTCCTCGGACGACCCCACTTCCCGGCCGACGCACCAAATGTTGGAACCGAACTGTCGATTCCTTCCTGGGCAGGGGTCACCGCGAAGGATCACTGACACGAGATTCACAGCAGAGAGTTATGTATTACTAGCGCGCTAGGGTCCCAAGCTCTAAGTTGGCCCTGGGACCCCGAGTGCTTGTTACAGGTTGTTTATATAGGCAAACACAAGTTCAAACACAGCTTAAGGCGCGAAATTCAAACAAAGCTTTAGGCGCGTGGTAATTGGGTCTAGCTATGGCCTGAGCAAGGTGTCGTGTTCTAATTGGTTAGAGCAGGACCTTATGAGGTTTTTTTCTTGGAGTTGCTGATTCCGGGAACTTCGAGGCAGGGTGGGACCCCCGGAATTGGCAGGGTGGGACCCCATGAGGTTGTTTCCCGGAATTGGCAGGGTGGGACCTTATCAGAGTAGGACCTTATCGAGGCAGGGTGGGACCCTATCCAGAGCCACCTGGTGTTAATTTTTTTTTTTTCTATATGAGGCCTAGTTTCTTAGTTTTATGAGGCCTAGTTTCGGTGTTCAGCTCGATTAGGACAAACCTGGGCACTTAGACGCAGGAACGATGGCAAGCCTTTAGCCCGATCGGGAGCGGCAGTGGGTGCCTCGCTGGATCAGGAGTGCAGCAGACACCCTGCCGGATCTGGAGGGATGGAAGTCAGTGGTGGGTGTGCAATGGTGGCAAATAGCAGTGGTGGACGGGGAGTGAAAGCTCAGCGTGAGCCGTAACAAACATGGACCAAAAGAGAGTGCAGTTGCAAGATTTAATAGAGTGAAGACAGAGCTCCCATACAAAGGGAGGGGACCCAAAGAGGGTAGCCCTGTTTTTTTTTTTTTTTTGGAGATGGAGTCTCGCTTTGTCGCCCAGGCTGGAGTACAGTGGGGCACGATCTTGGCTTACTGCAAGCTCTGCCTCCCAGGTTCATGCCTTTCTTCTGCCTCAGCCTCCCGAGTAACTGGGACTACAGGTGCCCGCCACCACACGTGGCTAATTTTTTTGTGTTTTTAATAGAGATGGGGTTTCACCGTGTTAACCAGGATGGTCTCGATCTCCTGACCTCGTGATCTGCCCACCTCGGCCTCCCAAAGTGCTGGGATTACCGGCTTGAGCCACTGTGCCCTGCCGCCCTTTTTGTTTTGAGACTGAATGTCGCTCTGGCCCAGGCTGGAGTGCAGTCACATGATCTCAGCTCACTGCAACCTCTGCCTGCTGGACTGAAGCGATTCTCCTGCCTTAGCCTCCCGAGTAGCTGAGACTATAGGCAAGCACCATCACATCCAGCTTTTTTTTTTTTTTTTGTAATTTTAGTAGAGATTGGGTTTCACCATGTTGGCCAGGCCGGTCTTGAACTCCTGACCTCAGGTGATCTGCCTGCCTCGGCCTCCCAAAATGCTGGGATTACAGGCGTGAGCCACTGCGCTCGGCCTGGTGCCTCCTTGATTGGATTAGTAGTTGAACTTCTGAATTATTTTTCTGGCAATTCAGAGATTTCGCCTTGGTTTGGATCCATTGCTGGTGAGCTAGGGTGATCTTTTGGGGGTGTTAACCTTGTTTTGTCATATCACAGGAATTGTTTTTCTGGTTCTTCCTCATTTGGGTAGACTATGTCAGAGGGAAGATCTGGGACTCAAAGACTGCTCTTCAGATTCTTTTGTCCCACAGGGTGCTCCCCTGATGTGGCACTCTCCCCTTTCCCCTAGGGATGGGGCTTACTGAGAGCTGAATTGCAGTAATTTTTATTTTCCTTCTGGATCTAGCCACCTAGTGGATCTGTCAGGCTCTGGGTTGGTACTGGGGAGTGTGTGCAGGGAGTCCTGTGATATGATTCATCTTCATGCCTGTCAGCTGTGGATACCAGCACCTACTCTGGTGGAGGTAGCTGGGGAGTGAAGTGGACTCAGTGTGAGGGTCCTTGGTTGTGTTTTTGTTAAGTGTGCTGGTTTTATGTTGGTTGTTTTCCAGCCAGGAGGTGGCACTTTCAAGAGTGCATCAGCTATGGTAGTATAGCGATAATCACGCGGTGCGTGGGGCCCCAGAACTCCCAAGAGCTTATATCCTTTGTCTTCCGCTACCAGGGTGGATAGAGAAGACCGTCAGGTGGGGGCAGGGTTAGGCATGTCTGAGCTCAGACTCTCCTTGGGTGGGGCTTGCTGCAGCTGCTGTGGGGGTTAGGGGTGTGAACGGGCCAATGGAGTTATGTTCCCAGGGGGATTATGGCTGCCTGTGCTGTGTCACACAGGTCACCTGGGAATTGGGGGACAGCTGGCTGTTACAGGCCTCACCCAGCTTGCATGCATCCCACAGCCTGAAAGGCTGGTCTGCCTCCCACTGTGCCCCCCTCTGCGGCACTGAGTTCATTTCCAGGCAGCTAGTGGGCAGGGCTGAGAACTTGCCCCAGACCACAAGCCTCCCAGTTGAGAAAGCAAGCAGACTTAGTTCCTCAGCTGTCCCACAGAGCCTGCAGTGGCAATCTGCCTCCTTCAAAGGGTCCGCAGATACCCTTGGCTTTCCTGGTATGTTCCTGCTGTAGTTTTTGGAGCCAAAGTTCATGATGTGGGTCTCCACACACTGCTCTGTCCATCTGAGTGGGCAGTTACTGAGCTACTAGTTAGTCCTGCCTCTTGTCTGCTATTTTCCCTGCAAATTTGCATCCTTTTCTTAGTTGCCATTATTGTTACTATGTTGTGGATGCAATATCTGCTTGAATACTACTGGGGATGCTGCTTTGGAAATAAAACACCTGATACTATCTAACCTTGACCCCTCCGCTAGTACCGGGTACCTCTTCTGCCTTTTCATGGACTGTGTTCCTGTAGTCATGCTCTTCAGCTCTTCAGCTCCTATATCAGCTGTTCTGCTTTTAGTGACTTCTTCCTGTTATCATACAAACAAGCCTGTAAAACCCATCTTTCAAAGAGTTTTCCATTGATCCCATTTCTCTTTCTAGCTGTATGCCTGATTTCTCTGCTCGCTGTCATAGAACTCTTCTGCATAGTTCCCTGTACTGGGTGTTTCCCTAGTTAAACCACTTCACATGACCTTTTCTCTTTCACTGTTCTACTGAAGTGTTTCTTACTTAGGCCAATTGTGACTTCTGTCTTTGCAAATCCAAGTATCACTTCTCTATCCTGACTTTATCCACAGTAGCTTCTGTCCTGGTGAACCACTCCCTTTTTTGGTTATTGTTGTGTTGAATGATTATGAAATCCTTCAGATATAAGGTACCAAAAATATAATAAACATTTGTATTTGCCATTTAGTTTAAAGAGTAAAAATTATTAATGCAACTGAAGTCCCATATATCCCTTCCCAATTGTATCCCTATCCTATGCCCCTAGATGTAGCCACTATACTGGATTGATATGTATTGTTATCACACATTGTTTTTTATATTTGCTACATAGGTGTTCCCCTATATAAGTATGTAGTGTTGTTTTTTGTATTTTGAGACCCTATATTAAAAATTATTCTTACATATCTTCTTTTGCAATTTACTGTTTTTATTCAGTATTTTGTTATGAGACCCATTCATGTTTCCATGCATGGCCCTAGAGTGTTTACTTTCACTGCTGTGTAATGTTCCTCTGTATGAATAATCTACAATTTATTATCCTGTAGGTGGTCACTTAAATTGTTTCCACCTTTTTTGCTGTTACAAACAGTACTTCTAGGAGCATCCTTATGGATGTCTCCTATGTGTGTTTCTGTTTGGTAATACTTAAAAGTAGAGTTCCTGGGTCATAATGTATTTAACTAGACTCTTCTTTTGAGCCACTTTGTTCCAGACTTCTATGACACTGCACTTGTCTGGTTTTTATCTTATTTCGTGGGTCAGGCATTCTCAATCTTATTTTTGGATTCTTCACCACACTCGATATTGTAGTGTCTTAGAGGTTTGTCCTTTGCTCTCTATCACTGAGTTGTCTCGATAACTTACCTAGTTTCATGGTTTTATTTAATTTTATTTATTATTATTTTTTATTATACTTTAAGTTCTGGGGTACATGTGCACAACGTGCAGTCTTGATACATAGGTATACATGTGCCATATTGGTTTCCTGCACCCATCAACTTGTCATTTACATTAGGTATATCTCCTAATGCTATCCCTCCCCTAGACCCCCACCCCCTGACAGGCCCCAGTGTGTGATATTCCCCACCCTGTGTCCAAGTGATATCCTTGTTCAGTTCCCACCTATGAGTGAGAATATGCGGTGTTTGGTTTTCTGTCCTTGTGATAGTTTCCTGAGAATGATGGTTTCCAGCTTCATCCATGTCCCTGCAAAGGACATGAACTCATCCTTTTTTATGGCTGCATAGTATTCCATGGTATATATGTGCCACATTTTCTTAATCTGGTCTATCATTGATGGACATTTGGGTTGGTTCCAAGTGTTTGCTTTTGTGAATATTGCCACAGTAAACATACATGTGCATGTGTCTTTATAGTAGCATGATTTATAATCCTTTGGGTATATACCTAGTAATGGGATTGCTGGGTCAAATGGTATTTCTAGTTCTGGATTCTTAAGGGATTCCACACTGTCTTCCACAATGGTTGAACTAATTTACACTCCCACCAGCAGTGTTAAGTGTTCCTATTTCTCCACATCCTCTCCAGCATCTGTTGTTTCCTGTCTTTTTAATGATTGCCATTCTAACTGGCGTGAGATGGTATCTTCATTGTGGTTTTGATTTGCATTTCTCTGATGACCAGTGATGATGAGCACTTTTCCATGTGTCTGTTGGCTACATAGATGTCTTCCTTTGTGAAGTGTCTGTTCATATCCTTTGCCCGCTTTTTGACGGGGTTGTTTGTTTTTTCCTTGTAAATGTGTTTGAGTTCTTTGTGGATTCTGGATATTATCCCTTTGTCAGATGGGTAGATTGCAGAATTTTTCTCCCATTCGGTAGGTTGCCCATTCGCTCTGATGGTAGTTTCTTTTGCCTCGCAGAAGCTCTTTAGTTTGATTAGATCCCATTTGTCACTTTTGGCTTTTGTTGCCATTGCTTTTGGTATTTTAGTCATGAAGTCTTTGCCTAGGTTTTCTTCTAGGATTTTTATGGTTTTAGGTCTAACATTTAAGTCTTTAATCCATCTTGAATTAATTTTTGTATAAGGTGTAAGGAAGGGATCCAGTTTCAGCTTTCTACACATATGGCTAGCCAGTTTTCCCAGCACCATTTATTAAATAGGGAATCCTTTCCCCATTTCTTGTTTTTGTCATGTTTGTCAAAGATCAGATGGTTGTAGATGTGTGGTGTTATTTCTGAGGGCTCTGTTCTGTTCCATTGGTCTATATCTCTGTTTTGGTGCTGGTACCATGCTGTTTTGGTTACTGTAGCGTTGTGGTATAGTTTGAAGTCAGGTAGTGTGATGCCTCCAGCTTTGTTCTTTTTGCTTAGGATTGTCTTGGTAATTCAGGCTCTTTTTTGGTTCCATATGAAATTTAAAGTAGTTTTTTCCAATTCTGTGAAGAAAATCATTGGTAGCTTGATGGGGATGGCATTGAATCTATAAATTACCTTGGGCAGTATGGCTATTTTCATGATATTGATTCTTCCTATCCATGAGCATGGTATGTTCTTCCATTTGTTTGTGTCCTCTTTTATTTCCTTGAGCAGTGGTTTGTAGCTTTCCTTGCAGAGGTCCTTCACATTCCTTGTAAGTTGGATTCCTAGGTATTTTATTCTCTTTGAAGCAATTGTGAATGGGAGTTCACTCATAATTTGGCTCTCTGTTTTTCTGTTATTGGTGTATAGGAGTGCTTGTGAATTTTGCACATTGATTTTGTATCCTGAGACTTTGCTGAAGTTGCTTATCAGCTTAAGGAGATTTTGGGCTGAGACGATGGGATTTTTGAAATATCCAATCATGTCATCTGCAAAGAGGGACAATTTGACTTGCTCTTTTCCTAATTGAGTACCCTTTATTTCTTTCTCTTGCCTAATTGCCCTGGCCAGAACTTCCATCTCTATGTTGAATAGCAGTGGTGAGAGAGGGCATCCTTGTCGTGTGCTGGTTTTCAAAGGGAATGCTTCCAGTTTTTGCCCATTCAGTGTGATATTGGCTGTGGGTTTGTCATAAATAGCTCTTATTATTTTGAGATACGTTCCGTCAATACCTAATTTATTGAGAGTTTTTAGCATGAAGGGCTGTTGAATTTTGTCGAAGGCCTTTTCTGCATCTGTTGATATAATCGTGATTTTTGTCGTTGGTTCTGTTTATGTGATGGATTATGTTTATTGATTTGAGTATGTTGAACCAGCCTTGTATCCCAGGGATGAAGCTGACCTGATTGTGGTGATAAGCTTTTTGATATGCTGCTGTATTTGGTTTGCCAGTATTTTATTGAGAATTTTTGCATCGATGTTTATCAGGGATATTGGTCTAAAGTTCTCTTTTTTGTGTGTGTGTGTCTCTGCCAGGCTTTGGTGTCAGGATGATGTTGGCCTCATAAAATGAGTTAGGGAGGATTCCCTCTTTTTATTGATTGGAATAGTTTCAGAAGGAATGGTACAAGCTCCTCTTTGTACCTCTGGTAGATTTCGGCTGTGAATCTGTCTGGCCCTGGACTTTTTTTGATTGGTAGGCTATTAATTATTGCCTCAATTTCAGAGCCTGTTATTGGTCTATTCAGAGATTCAACTTCTTCCTGGTTTAGTCTTGGGAGGGTATATGTGTTCAGGAATTTATCGATTTCTTCTAGGTTTTCTAGTTTATTTGCTTAGAAATGTTTATAGTATTTTCTGATGGTAGTTTGTATTTCTGTGGGATTGGTGGTGACATCCCCTTTATCATTTTTTACTGCATCTATTTGATTCTTCTCTCTTTTCTTCTTTATTAGTCTTGCTAGCCATCTCTCAATTTTGTTGATCTTTTTTTAAAAAAAGCAGCTCCTGGATTCATTGATTTTTTTGTGTGTGAAGGGATTTTTGTGTCTCTATCTCTTTCAGTTCTGCTCTAATCTTAGTTATTTCTTGCCTTGTGCTAGCCTTTGAGTTTGTTTGCTCTTGCTTCTCTAGTTCTTTTAATTATGATGTTAGGGTGTTGATTTTAGATCTTTCCTGCTTTCTCTTGTGGGCATTTAGTGCTATAAATTTCCCTCTATGCACTGCTTTAAATGTGCCCCAGAGACTCTGGTATGTTGTGTCTTTGTTCTCATTTGTTTCAGAGAACATCTTTATTTCTGCCTTCATTTCGTTATTTACCCAGTAGTCATTCAGGAGCAAGTTGTTCAGTTTCTACATAGTTGTGCAGTTTTGAGTGAGTTTCTTAATCCTGAGTTCTAATTTAATTGCACTGTGGTCTGAGAGACAGTTTGTTTTGATTTCTGTTATTTTACATTTGCTGAGGAATGCTTTACTTCCAGTTATGTGGTCAATTTTAGAATAAGTGCGATGTGGTGCTGAGAAGAATGTATATTCTGTTGATTTGGGGTGGAGAGTTCTGCAGATGTCTATTAGGTCCACTTGGTGCGGAGCTGAGTTCAATTCCTGGATATCCTTGTTAACCTTCTGTCTCGTTAATCTGTAATATCGACAGTGGGATGTTAAAGTCTCCCATTATTATTGTGTGTGAGTCTAAGTCTCTTTGTTGGTCTCTAAGGGCTTGCTTTATAAATCTGGGTGCTTGTGTATTGGGTGCATATATATTTAGGATAGTTAGCTTTTCTCATTGAATTGATCCTTTTACCATTATGTAATGGCCTTCTTTGTCTTTTTTGATCTTTGTTGGTTTAAAGTCTGTTTTATCAGAGACTAGGATTGCAATCCCTGCTTTTTTTTTTGCTTTCCATTTGCTTGGTAGATCTTCCTCCATCCCTTTATTTTGAGCCTGTGTCTGTCTTTGCACATGAGATGGGTCTCCTGAATACAGCACACTGACGGATCTTTACCCACTTTGCCAGTCTGTGTCTTTTAATTGGGACATTTAGCCAATTTACATTTAAGGTTAATATTGTCATGTGTGAATTTGATCCTGTCATTATGATGTTTGCTGGTTGTTTTGCCCGTTAATTGATGCAGTTTCTTCATAGCATCGATGGTCTTTACAATTTGGCATGTTTTTGCAGTGGCTGATATAGGTTGTTTCTTTCCATGTTTAGTGCTTCCTTCAAGGAGCCCTTGTAAGGCAGGCCTGGTGGTTGGCAAAACTCTCTCAGCATTTGCTTGTCTGTAAAGGATTTCATTTCTCTTTCACTTATGAAGCGTAGTTTGGCTGGATATGAAATTCTGGGTTGAAAATTCTTTTCTTTAAGAATGTTGAATATTGGCCTCTACTCTTTTCTGGCTTGTAGGGTTTCTGCCAAGAGGTCCGCTGTTAGTCTGATGGGCTTCCCTTTGTGGGTAACTCGACCTTTCTCTCTGGCTGCCCTTAACATTTTTTCCTTCATTTCAACTTTGGGGAATCTGACAATTACATGTCTTGGGGTTGCTCTTCTCAAGGTGTATCTTTGTGGAGTTCTCTGTGTTTCCTGAATTTGAATGTTGGCCTGCCTTGCTAGGTGGGGGAAGTTCTCCTGGACAATATCCTGCAGAGTGTTTTGCAACTTGGTTCCATTCTCCCCATCACTTTCAAGTACACCAATCAAACGTAGGTTTGGTGTTTTCAATAGTCCCATATTTCTTGGAGGCTTTGTTCGTTTATTTTTACTCTTTTTTCTCTAACCATGTCTTCTTGCTTTATTTCATTAATTAATTTGATCTTCAATCACTGATGCCCTTTCTTCCACTTGATCGAATCAGCTATTGAAGCCTCTGCATGTGTCACGAAGTACTCATGCCATGGTTTTTAGCTCCATCAGGTCATTTAAGGTCTTCTCTACACTGTTTATTCTAGTTAGCCATTCATCTAACCTTTATTCAAGGTTTTTAGCTTCCTTGCGATGGGTTTGAACATGCTCCTTTAGCTCAGAGAAGTTTGTTATTACCCACTTTATGAAGTCTACTTCTGTCAGCTCGTCAAAGTCATTCTACTTCCAGCTTTGTTCCATTGCTGGCAAGGAGCTGTGACCCTTTGGAGAAGAGGCACTCTGATTTTTAGAATTTTCAGCTTTTCTGCTTTGGTTTCTCCCCATCTTTTTGGTTTTATCTACCTTTGGTCTTTGATGTTGGTGACCTACAGATGGGGTTTTGGTGTAGATGTCCTTTTTGTTGATGTTGATGCTATTCCTTTCTGTTTGTTGGTTTTCCTTCTAATAGGTCCCTCAGCTGCAGGAGTTTGCTGGAGGTCCACTCCAGACCCTGTTTGCCTGGGTATCACCAGCGGAGGCTGCAGAACAGCAAGTACTGCAGAACAGCAAATATTGCTGCCTGATCCTTCCTCTGGAAGCTTCGTCCCAGAGGGGCATCCACCTATATGAGGTGTCTGTCGGCCCTTACTGTGAGGTGTCTCCCAGTTAGGCTACACGGGGGTCAGAGACCTACTTGAGGAGGCAGTCTGTCCATTCTCAGAGCTCAAATGCCATGTTGGGAGAACCACTGCTCTCTTCAGAGCTGTCAGACAGGGACGTTTAACTCTCCCGAAGTTGTCTGCTGCCTTTTTCTCAGCTAAGCCCTGGCCACTGAGGCAGAGTCTAGAGGCAGTAGGCCTTGCTGAGCTGCGGTGGGCTTTGCCCAGTTTGAGCTTCCCAGCCGCTTTGTTTACCTACTCAAGCCTCAGTAATGGCAAACGCCCCTTCCCCAACCAGGCTGCTGCCTTGAAGTTTGATCTCAGACTGCTGCACTAGCAATGAGCAAGGCTCTGTGGGCATGGGGCCCACCAAGCCAGGCACGGGAGAGTATCTCCTTGTTTGCCGGTTGCTGAGACCTTCGGAAAAGCACAGTATTCGGGTGGGAGTGTCCCATTTTTCCAGGTACAGTCTGTCACGGCTTCTCTTGGCTAGGAAAGGGAGATCCCCCGACTCCTTGGCTTCCCGGGTGAGGCGACACCTTCAGCTCGCTCTCTGTGGGCTGCACCCACTGTCCAGTCAGTCCCAGTGAGATGAACCAGGTACCTCAGTTGGAAATGTGGATATTACCCATCTTCTGCATCAATCACGCTGGGAGCTGCAAACCAGAGCTGTTCCTATTCAGCCATCTTGTATTTTATTTTAGTTTTTGAGACAGGGTCTCATTCTGTCACCCAGCTGGAGTGTAGTGTTGCAGTCATGGCTCACTGCTGCCTCAACGTTCTGGGTTTAACCAATCCTTCCACCTCAGTGCTCCTGGTAGCTGGGACCATAGGTTTGCACCACCATGCCTGGCTTATTTTTTTTTTTTTTTAGAGATAGGGTCTTGTCATTTTGCCCAGTTTGGTCTCAAAGTCTTGGACTCAAGTGTTCCTTCTCCCTCAGCCTCCCAAAGTGCTGGGATTATAGGCATGAGCCACTGTCCCTGGCCCTAGTTCCATGGTTTTAAATTCCACCTACATACTAATAACTCTTCAGATTCTATCTGTAACCTGACCTCGTTTGTAAACTCCAGGTTGGTCTCTCTTTGGACATCTGAAAAGGATCTCAGACTTAACACAGCCAAGTGGGTCTCTTGATGCCCAGGCTTCCCCCCTTTCTCTACATTGCATGGAGCCATCTCATGCTTCAGGTTTTAGTTGACGTGTATCTCCCCAGAGAAGCCTTATCTGCCCACCTCACCCTCTCCCTGTCCATTATCTGTTGTATCATCCTGTTTTATTTTTTGCAGAGCAGTTGTTAGTCACTCTTTTTTCTTTGGTTGTGTGTGCGTACATACACACACACACACACATATATGTATATATGTATGTATGTATTCTGTTTATGTTCCCTAGAAAAGTTTCTGGAGGGCAGAGACTTTGCCTTTGTTCACTGTTTTATCTCCTTTTCTTAGAATGGTGGCCAGAACATAGAGGGTAGTCAGTAACTATTTAACCCCGTTATCTTCCGCCAGATTTGTAGATTCAAATTCTCAGCTGTTTTTAGAAGATTCCTAAACCTTCTTAGCCTTGACTTCCTTAGTGCTAATGTTGCAGCTTTTGTAGTTTGGCAAGTGGGAGGAAATGGCACACTGGCCTTTTCTCCCCGGTTGCTTGGTGAGCGGGAGGGAGGGTTGCAGTGTAAGGATGCTTTTGGTGCTGTTTCACCAGCTGGAGATCTCTGTGGCTGTTGTGCCCTTTGCCTGGGGCCTCGTTCCACCGAGCTCACTCCGCCCACTCAGCCTGGCAGGCTGTGCTTGGCTTGTGCCTTGATCTGGATCTTGTGCCCGCTGAGGGATCTATGCTCAGCCCGTGGCTCCACTGGGTGTGTTGCCAGCAGCTTCTGCATTGGGTGTCGTCATTTAGATGAGGGGAATGTGGGTGGTGCCCGAAAACTCAGAGATGTCAGCAATGACGGAGTCCCAAGGGGTGTTACAACTGTCACCCAGGGAGTCCCAAGATCTGACCTCCCAAGAAATGTTGCAGCTTTCTGTTGTTCCCGCCACCTGCAGCTTGGTGAACAGGGGCATGTTACAGCTCATTTGGTCCCACCACCTGCAGTTCAGTGAACGGGTGTGCGTTACAGGTTGGCGTATCCTGGGTTCTTGTCCCACGACCAAGAGGAATAAGAGGAATAAGGTACATGGACACTGGAGAGTGAGTAGGGTGGAGAAGAATTCTGTTGAGCGACAGAAGGAAAGCTCTCAACGGAGAGGGGGCCCAAGAGTGATTAGCCCTCTGTTTAAGAGGGGACCCAAAAGAGGTTTGCCATCTGTGGGGGCTGGGTTTGGGATTTTTATGGGCTCAGAATGGGGGAGTGTGTGCTGATTGGTTCACGAGTGGGCTTGGAAAAAGCACCATTTAATTGCGTAAAAGGCATCGAGGAAGTTCTCACTCTGGTTGTGGACTCTACCTGGAACTGGCAGCTCAGTTTTCAGGCTATAAACTGTCTTTGGTTTGAAGGTTGGGTTTCACAGGGACCCATCCCTGTCTGCCTAGGAATTTGTCTGTCTCCAGTTGCTGTCACTAATCCACACATTGCACTGTCTCTTGGATTCATCGAGATGTCTTTCTGTTGTCTCAATCTCAGTATGTTGACTCTATCTTCTTCCCCAAAGCCTTTTTTCTTCCCCACACCTTTAAAAATTTTTCATAAATATTTCCATCTACCCTGCAGTTCACCTCCCTTCTGCCTTCTTATTCAATATGTTATTACTTGTTCTTACCTTCTTCATAGTTCCTGTGTCTTTCTCCATTATCCAGCCATGATCTTGCTTCAGGCCTATTTTGCAAGCTCTTATCTGTCTCCACTCTGTCTAGGTAATGGTTTTTGGCTCCATAGCTTTAAATACCATCCACATTCTGATCATTCCTGAGAGTCTGTCTTCATCCTGACCACACTCTTGAACTCCAGTTTAGTTGTGGGCTTCTATGATAACACACTATCTGATTTTTGTCTTACATTTTGACTACACATTCTCAATCTTATTTTCTGGATCTTCATTCTCTACTAGACTCTATATTGTAGTGTCCTAGGATTTTGTCCTTGACTCTCCTCTGTGTATCTTCCCAGCTTCCAGCTTGGTCTGCTACCCTGATGCTCATCTTTATCAAATGCAATCAAGTCGTGCACTGCTTTGCTTAAAGTTCCTCAGAGGCTCCCTGCTGCCTCTGAAGTCCAAATTCTTTATCGTGGGCAAAGGCATTAAGAATGAGCCCCCTGTGTGTTTCCATTTGTGCCTCTCCTCCAAAGGATCTAGAAGACCGTTATCTCTCCTTGTGGTCCCTCAACACAGAAGGCTGGGCTGTTGCTCATGCTATTTTCTTGGTGCACAGTTTTCTTTTCCCTTACTTCTTACCTCCCCTGTAAACATTTGCTCATTTAAAAAGATGAGTCAGTGGCCCCCTTTTCAGGGAAGTCTTCCTTGATACATTCAGGCTGGAGTAAGCAATTCCTTCTCTGTGTTCTCCTAGCAGTTTATTAGCTTCATTATAATACTTGGTTCATTTATCCAACAGTTATTTATTGCTTGCTTGCTATATTCTGGAAACCATTCTAGGCATTGGGATTAGAATGGTAAACAAGACAGATAAGGTCCTTATTTTCAAGGAGTCTACATTACAGAGCGGAGGAAAGTGGAAAAAAAAAAAAAACAAGTAAACCAACTATTATTTTAGACAGTGATTAGTGGTACTAAGATAAAATAAAACCAGACAGTGTGGTAATATGATGGTGTGTGTGTGGTGTGGGGAGGGGGAATGGTTGTGACACTTGAGAGTGAGTGAGGTCCAGTTTGAGTTGAGACTTGAAAGATTCTAGAAGGAGCCAGCCATACAGAGATCTGCAAGAGGTACATTCTAGGCAAAAGGAACAGTTAAGTACAAAGACCTTGGAGCTAGAGTGAGCTTGGCATATTTAAGGAGCAGATGCAGCCTAGTGAGCCAGGAGCATAATGTGCAGGGGAAAGGAAGGAGTTTTGTCTGACATAAGACCCAAGAGGTAGACGGGGCCAGGTCATGTAGGGCCTTATAGGTAAGATGTGTCAATTTTAAGTATAGCAGGAAGCCATTGGAAGAGTTTTATGTGAGGGAGTGACATGGAACTGATTCATGTCAAGAATTATTACCCTGGTTTATAATGAGCAGAATTCTAGGAGGACAAGATTAACAGCAGAGACCAATTAGGAGTTGTTATCTACTGCAAATGAAAATTGTTGGCACCTTGGATTACCACTGTTACCTACTGCAAACGAAAAATGTTGGTACCTTGGATTACTGTGGTATTTGTAGTATCCATGGAGAGAAGTGGAGTGATGTGGGATGTATTTTGAATGACAAGACTTGCTGATGGGTTGAATGTGTTGGGCTTAGGGAAGGATGGAATCAGGAAAAGGCCCCCTTGACTTTTCTTGAGTAACTTTGTGGATGGTGGTGCCATTTACCTACTGTGGATGACTAGTGGTGGTGGTAATGGTGGTGATGAGAAAGTTCTATGGAGGAGGAATCAAAAGTTATTTTAAGTTGGATATGCCTCTTAAGACATGAAAGTGTGGATGACCAGGAGAAAGTTGGATATATGGTTCTAAAGGTCAAGGATGGAGATTGATATGGGGAGTCACCAACTTACTCATGGTATTTGAAAGCTATATGTCTGGGTAAAATAACCTGAGTCAGAGAGTAGAAGAGGGCCAAGGGTGGGTTCTTGGACATTGTAGAGTTTAGAGGTCTGATAGAGGAGGAGAGGTGGGGCGGGAAGAAAGACTATAGATGATAGTAGGAGGAATATTTCAAGAAGGAAATGAACTGTATCATGTTACTTTGAGTTCCAGTAAGATGAAGGCACATATGTGAACACTGGATTTGACTCTGGAGTTCACTGTGACCATGGTAAAAGCACCTTTAGGGTATTCAAGTGAGGAGAAGATGGATCTTAGTTCATTACTCTATTTAGCTGCTTACGTATCTGTCTCCTCCTTTATGTGCTAGTCCTTAGTTTATTTCTAAGGCTTAGCATATAAATAGATGGTGAATAAATGTTTGCCTGCAGGTTTTAGTTTTACAATGCAGTTTAAAGAATAATTTATTGTTTTACCCTTATGTAGAATGCTTTCCTAGTGTTGGCCCTTGCCACTAGTTTGTGTCAGTTCAAGGAATATAATCATGTGACTAATAACTTAAAATGTGATGAGAAAGGCAAATTCATGTTAGCAGAGATTTTTAGTGCAACTTGAAGCCATCATGCTGTAGTGGAGAAGGGCCATTCTTTGATTTGGAAGGCCTGTCTCAGGCTTTGACTGTGCCATTTAGCCCCTGAGAAGGGAGCTGGGGGCAAGTTCCTTACAGTCTCTGGATCGCAGTTCCTTGGCTGTCATAAATGTACAATATTAACAAATTCCTCTTATAAGATTTTTGTGAGCAGCAAATGAATAAATGCAATTAACATCCTTTGTAAGTAAAAAGATACTCTGTAAGTGCAATTTTTAAAGAATAATTGAATTATCCATTTCATTACTAACTTATATTAGATCAGAGTGTCATGAAATTCATATTTAACTGTGGCATATAAATTGCAAGAATTTGGGTGAGGACGCAGGTCACTGGAAAATGTGATACTTTTTTTGTTTGTTTGTTTTTGAGACAGAGTCTAACTTTGTCGCCTAGGCTGGAGTGCAGTGGTGTGATTTTAGCTCACTGCAACCTCCACCTCCCAGGTTCAAATGGTTCTCCTGCCTCAGCCTCCCGAGTAGCTGGGATTACAGGCGTGTGCCACCACGCTCAGCTAATTTTTGTATTTTTAGTAGAGACGGGATTTCACCATGTTGGTCAGGCTGGTCTTGAACTCCTGACCTCAGGTGACCCACCCTTCTCGGCCTCCCAGAGTGCTGGGATTACAGGCATGAGCCGCCGCGCCCAGCCAATGTGATACTTTTTAAGAAACATATAGGAAATTAATTTCTTTTGCCTTTGTTCTCTTATCTTTCCCAGATAAGTTTAATCATTCTGTTAGAACCAAAGAGTAGGCTCTTTTACTTCGAGATCTAGCAATCAAATCTAGCTAGTAGTCTTTTTACCCCCAGGATTGTGTATGTATGAAGGAATAAAGTGTAGTTAGTATTACTTGTGTTTTTTCCTTTTTTTTTTAAGTGATTAAGTAAATACATTTATTAACTCAGTTTGACACCCTTTCTCATGGTGATTACAGTTTTCTTTTTTTCCGTAGGAGATATCAAGACCCCTAGTAGATGCCTAAAACTGTGATATTTCTGAACCCTTCCATATGCATTTTTTTTTCCTGTACATACATAACCTATGATAAAGTTTAATTTATAAATTGGGCCAGTAAGAGAGTAACAACAATAACTAATTAGAAAAAAGAACAATTATAAAAATATACTGTCATGGAAATTATGTGAATGTGGTCTCTCTCTCAAAATATCTTAATATTTTTGGACCGCAGTTGACCATAGCTAACTGAAATTGCTGAAACTGCAGATAAGGGGGGACTGCTGTACTCATTTTATTTTTATTTCTAGGGTAAAAATCATGGTAAGAAACTCCGAAATTACTATGCAGCAAATAGCTGTCCTCCTCCTGCTAGAATGAGCAATATGGTCGAGCCTGCAGCTACTCCAGTTGTTCCAGTCCCTCCGCAGGTGAGACACATATATCAGGGTGAAGCAGCATTAGGGTGGAAGCTGTAGTATGCACAAATGATTATGGATGACATTTGTCGTCCATGTGTCCATCAGGGTACAGTTGGGAAAATAATCCTGAAAGATGCTGCTTGGTACTTTTAACTCCTTGAACTACAGTGCTGGATTTAATGCAGGCCATTGTTACATGATTCTTTATACATTTCTTAAAATTCTGGGCTAAATGGGCCGAGCCCAGTGGCTCATTCCTGTAATCCCAGCACTTTGGGAGGCCGAGACGGGCGAATCACAAGGTCAAGAGATCAAGACCATCCTGGCTAACGTGATGAAACCCTGTCTCTATTAAAAATACAGACAATTAGCCAGGCGTGGTGGCGGGCACCTGTAGTCCCAGCTACTCAGGAGGCTGAGGCAGGAGAATGGCGTGAACCCGGGAGGCGGAGCTTGCAGTGAGCCAAGATCGCGCCACTGCACTCCAGCCTGGGCAACGGTGCAAGACTCCATCTCAAAAAAAAAAAAAAAAAAAAAAAAATTCTGGGCTAAATGATTCTGAATGTCTAGGCTAACCCCAAAATGAAGAGATTTTCAAACATGTGTTCCTTTATTGCAGTTCATCTCATTTATTTCAGATTTTGTCTTCCAGTTGCAAAATTAGTTTTTTGAGATTGCTTATTACTTACCTCTATGCAGAGAGCCTGTATAAACATGTTTTGGACCTTGCTATTATGAAACAGACTTGAAAACCAAGTTCTTTTGCTCTTTGGAAGATAGAACAGGTGATTTAGGCAAGATATTCCTGTACCTTAATTATCTCTGAAACATAGAGTCTACTTCTTAATCTGTGTTTGAAGTGTTATATATCTGTAAAACAATACAGTGGTCATAAATAATAATAGTTATAATTGAGTACATATCGTGCCAGACACTGTGCTGAGAATGTTTCATACGTTGTTTCATTCAGGGCTGAGACTTCAGTGAGGTGATGGATGCACTAAACTTGGGCATACAATTTAAGAAGGAGCCAAAAAACTCAGTAATCAAGATAGATATTTAATGTAACATTTTAGAAATATAAAACTGATGTAAAATAGTAGTGAACAAAACATTAAAAACTTAAGTATTACTGATTTTCCTTTTGTCCCAGGCTGCAATATGACTTGGCATGGCTCTGTTACTGATTCTGAATGTAAAATTTTGGTATTTTATTAATCATTAATTTTTTTGCATTAAATTTAATTTTTTAAGCCAGGTGTGGTGGCGCATGCTGGTAGTCTCAGCTACTTGGGAGGCTGAGGCACAAGAATCACTTGAACCTGGGGGGTGGAGGTTGCAGTGAGCCAAGATTGTGCCACTTCATTCCAGTCTGGGCGACAGAGCGAGACTGTCTCAAAAAAATAAAAAGAAAATTTAATTTAAAAAATACTCCATTAAAGTATTATTTGTCTTAATTACTGAGTTTTTTTTTGATGCTCTGTTAAATTCTGAACCCAAGACAAGTGTCTCACTTGCTTCATTTTAGTCCCAGGTCCTGACCTCATTTAATGCTTTCAACAACTTAGAGGTATTGGCCATATTACTCAAATTGGTGTCCATGGTCCGGTAGTATCAGCCTCACTGGAAGTTTATTAGAAGCTTAGATGAGCTAAGTAACTTTCCATGATGCTACATGTTTTCTAAAGTGGTGGAACAAGAATTTCTTTCTTTTTTTCTTTGTTTTTTTGAGATGAAGTTTTGCTCTTGTTGCCCAGACTAGAGTGCAATGGCGTGATCTTGGCTTACTGCAACCTCCGTCTCCTGGATTCAAGGGATTCTCCTGCCTCAACCTCCCGAGTAGCTGGGATTCCAGGTGCCCACCACCACACCCAGCTAATTTTTGTTATTTTTAGTAGAGGCAGGGTTTCGTCATGTTGGCCAGGCTAGTCTTGAACTCCTGACTTCAGGTGATCCACCTACCTTGGCCTCCCAAGGTGCTGGGACTACAGGCATGAGCTACCGCACCTGGCCCAAGAATTTCTTTTGATCTTAGACCTTTACTCCTAACCAGCTTGTATCATTTTACTTTTCTGAGTGTTAGTTTTTAGTACTTAAAAGTGTGGGTAGCAATTCTGGCTGTTCGGGATTTGTGGGGAAAACGAGATATATAAAAAACCAAATCAGAGAACAAGAAGATACCCAGAGAGATCTTCAAGCTGCATAGTTTTCCTGTCACTGGTTTCTGAAGGCTGCTCTGGAATTGAATAGCTGCCCCCCGCAGTGGGGGCTGTTTTCAGTGGGCTCCACCCTCCTGGGCAGGCAGCCTAAGCCTTTCTTTATAGCACACCCCAGAAAAATCTTCCCTTCCAAGTGAAATGATGCTATTTTCTGCAACTGTTCCTGATATATATGGTTTCCAGATCTTTATCGTGTACTATATTATTCTCTTTTGGCCAAAACCTAGTGTGTCATTTTTTTTGGTTAACCTAATATTTACTGAGTGCCTACTACCTTCTGGGCCCTCTGTTAGGCTCTCTTTAACATGTTATTCCTCAACCTGAATACAGTTGTCTGGATTTGCTACTCATTTTTAGTTTTTTCCTGATTATATCTAGCTTGTTTGTAGACTCTTTGAGGACAGGGGCTCTTTTTAAAAAAATATATGACTACATATCCCTTCTGGACTAGACAGCAATCCTAATAAATAGTTAAAAGTCAGTAAATGCTTATTGATGGATTCTGCATAGACTTTACTCTTTCCCGAAATGTGGTTTTAGGCCTTACCTATTTACCCATGACTTACTGTCCTAAATCTAAGGTTTTAAAACTCTTTTAAAAAATGTCTTCAGTGGCGACAGCAATGAGCCATTCACTAATTGGGTACCTGTGTGATTATAATGCAAAACCATGATTAAGTATCTCCCAGCCTTTTTGTTTTCCTGGAATGAATTGTTTTCCTGATGAAGCTTAATGCTTGTGGTCATGCCATATCCTTTGGTGGTTTTTCAGCTCTTAGAAAGACCTTTGAGGAGAAGGAGGAAGCTCCATATTTTTTTAACCTTGTTTCTTTTTGTGTCTTTGATGTCAGATGGGCTCCTTTAAGCCAGGAGGCCGAGTGATCCTGGCCACAGAGAATGATTACTGTAAGCTCTGTGACGCCTCCTTCAGTTCCCCGGCTGTGGCTCAGGCTCACTATCAAGGGAAGAATCATGCCAAGAGGCTGCGGCTGGCGGAAGCTCAGAGTAACTCATTCTCGTAGGTATTGCCATTTTCTCTGAGGCCAAAGTGTTATGTGAGATTGATTGTCTTTAAAGAAAAAGAGTAGAAAGGGATTCTTGTTTAGAAGACTCACTCTTTTTTAAACTTCTTTTCTCCAGGGAATCCTCAGAGCTGGGTCAACGGCGGGCCAGGAAAGAAGGGAATGAGTTTAAGATGATGCCTAACAGGAGAAATATGTATACAGTACAGAATAATTCAGGTATCTTGTCTGTTTCCACATGCCTTGGCGACATTCTGTACATAGTTTCCTTTGTTTTTGTTTCTTTTAATGATAATAGATAGCCCTGAGAATTTGGAGTTAAGTCTGTGTTTTATTGAATTAGTCTAGGCTGGTGTGTATTTCAGGTCTCATTTATTTTATTTATTCTTATAAATACTAAATATATTATTTATTTTGGTTTTACACCATAGTCTATGTTTTAGGATCTCTTAACATTGTCCCTTTATGTTTGTTTATATTTGCCAGCTGAGAAATATAAAAGGCATGATAAAAATGGGCTACTTGGTTTAAAGTTGTACCATGTTAAAAAAAAAAAAAAGATTCTAAAGCAGTGGTTTTTAACCAGGCTAGTGAAACAGAATTACCCGAGGAGTCTTTACAAAATGCCTGAACCATGACTTAAGAGATTTTCAACGAGTAAATTTGGAGTGGGACCCAGACATATGTGTGTTTTGAAAGTGCTTACTTGATGCTTCTGATATACACATTTAGTTCACAAACACTGATTTATAGGAATAAATTCTGCATTTTCTGATAGTCTTCAGTAGGGAGAGTGGGCTGAGTCGTCCCTCACCCTCCCCTCTACTTCAGCATCTGATTCATGCACATGCCCGCAGAGGTCATTTACTTGAACAGTGAAAGAAATAGAAAACAGAGCTAACTGAAAAACCAGAGAGGCCTACTATAAAAAGGACATATAGCAAACACAATTCAGGCCAGGCGCCGGTGGCTCATGCCTGTAATCCCAGCACTTTGGGAGGCTGAGGTAGGTAGATCACCTGAGGTCAAGAGTTCGAGATCAGCCTGACCAACATGGTGAAACCCTCTGTCTACTGAAAGTACAAAATTAGCTGGGCATGGTGGCATGCGCCTGCAATCCCAGTTATTTGGGAGGCTGAGGCAGGAGAATCGCTTGAACCTGGAAGGTGGAGGCTACAGTGAGCTGAGATTGCACCACTGCACTCAGTCTGGGTGACAGAGCAAGATTCTGTCTCAAAAAAAAAAAAAAAAAAGGAAAAGCACAATTCATTATGATTAATAAAAGTCTAAACATGTATTAGTAATTATAATAAAAGTAAAATTACCAAAGTCCAAAAAATGTTAAATTGGATGAAAGAAATCTATCTGAAATGAAAGAAGCTGGGATAGCCGTATTAATATCAGAAAAATAAATTTTAGGATAGATTATGTTCTCTGACAGTGCAATGAATAGAATGAAATGAGATGTCAACAACAAAAATAGAAAAGCAAACACAATTTCCATTTGTTTGGGAATTTAAAAACACTTCTAAATAACTCATGGTTCAAAGAAACAGTTATACTGGAAATTAAAAATTCTTACAATGAAACAGTAATGAACATATATTAACACTTGTAGGATGCAGTGAAAGCAGTATTTTGAGAAAAGCATTACATAGATATTATTATAGTGGAAGTGAAAAGCAGAAAGTTAATGAACTCTAAGGGTCCAGCGTATGAGATCAGTAATGTAGAAAGAGGAAAATGAAATGATCAATAATGTCACCAACGCTTTTGCAGATTTCATTCTAGTCTCGTCATATATATGACTTCTTTAAAATAGAAATGGGATCCTAGTTTGGGATATTCATAGTTTATTTAATAGCATAAGAGTTTTCTATAGCATTATTATGTTTAGCAACTGCATAGTTTTCCATTGCATTCATTACCATATTTTCTTTAATCCTATTTTTGAATCTGTCCTTCCCCCTAAATTTTTGTTTTTATAATCATTGCTGAGGTAAACATATTGCTATTAAATCTCAGTGTGAAAATTCTTAATATTTTCTTAGGATAATTCTTACAAGTAGAATTTTTGGATTAATGGGGTAACATAAGCATAAGACTTCTGATATAATGCTTGGAAATTAAAGTATTTTTTAAAAGTGTATTCACTTTTTTAGAGACACAGCCATTTGGAATTTGGGTTTGACTCTATAGCAATTTTTCTGACAATAGTTGGAGGAATCATTTTATCTTTTTAGATCAAACCTGTGTAAGATTGTAATTTAAAAAATCCATTAACTTCACATTCACTTAAGGCTAAGAATCTGTGAATTTTGTAATTTGAACTTAGAATTACAAATTACAGTGATAATTGGTCAGGTTGTCATTCACTTAATGAATATTTTGAATATATTATTTTTATCTCTTGCTTTAGCAGGTCCTTACTTCAATCCCCGCTCTCGGCAGAGAATTCCACGTGATCTGGCCATGTGTGTTACTCCAAGTGGCCAGTTTTACTGTTCAATGTGTAATGTTGGGGCTGGCGAAGAGATGGAATTCCGGCAGCATTTAGAGAGCAAGCAACATAAGAGCAAGGTGTCGGAACAGCGGTACAGGAATGAGATGGAAAATCTGGGATATGTATAGTAATTATCACATTAAGATAGAGCAGCTCGCTCTGCCTGTTGTTTGCCTTTTGTCAACTTGCCCTGCTTTGTGGTCCTTTTGATATGAGTACATTCCTCTGCTTAATGTTAATACATGTAACCCATGGTGGTACCATAAGATGTCAAAACCTGGGGGTCCGGGGGCGGGGTGGGGGGAGGCGGGTGTGGAGAACGTGCTTCTCTTAGGTCATAACGCTTTTGCAGGGTCAATTGTGTTGAGCTGCTCATAGCATGTGACCTACCTACCCCATCAGAAATAACTTGCCCGAGTTCTGATCAACTGGTAGCCTGACTGCTTAGAATTTGACTATTTAAAAGTTTCATTTTCTTTTGCAATTTTAGTTTTGTGTACCGTTAAAGAATAGTATTGAATTCTTTTTAGATCACAGTAAAAATAGGTTGGCAGAGATTTCAGTTTCCCAGGGCTTAACCAGAACGACCACCTCAATGCATTGTCAGTAGAATACATTATTAGAAACTGTTAAGGTCTTTCCTGGGACATTTTTTTTCTGCCATTTTCTTTTGTAGTTGTAGTTTTATGTACTGTTAAAGAATTGTATTGAATTCTTTTTAGATCAAAGTAAAAATAGGTCAGCAGAGATTTCAGTTTCCCAGGGCTTAACCAGAACCGCCACCTCAATGCATTGTCAGTAGGATACATTATTATAAACTGTTAGGGTCTTTCCCAGGACATTTTTTTTTTCTGTATCATGTCTCCCCATCATTGAAATGCAAGTTTTGTTGAATTCAAATACTCCCACTGAGCTTGTATACTTCCAAACAGCTAAACTTGATTTCCAGTTGTGGATTTCATACATGTAATTGCTGCCTTCTTCCCTCCTCTTTTTCCCCCCTCATTGAATCAGCTTGTCTAACAAGCTCATTTTCATCCCCAGCTGTGCTGTGGGTTTTCCAAACCTCATATTTGAATATTCAATGAGTTTAAGATGGATATGATTTAAAAAAAATACATTTTCCAGTGGATTTTAGGAAACAAAGGTATGTTTGATTTTTCGATTTTAGAGTTACTTCTTCATTGATAGTAACATGCACTTATATCATGATCTAAACCATAAGTTCAGATTGCTTGACATTTTGTTTTGCCACTTTCTTTTTGGATAATCTGATTCTTACGCTTTACTTACATTTTCCTTTGTCTTGCCAGTCTGTTGGCCGTCCTGAAAAATATCACCACCTGCTGTTTCATATACAGAGAGGAATTTTTTAAAAAGCAAATAAAGTTTCACTGTCTTCGTTTCCAGTAGAAATATATACGAACTATGGTTTTACTCTTTGTAATTCAGCTTTCTTGAAGATACTAACAAGTATATGATAGATCACTTTGACATCTGATAATTATATCAGTATTATTATTTTCATTTTTTTGCATTTAAAATAAGAAGCTGTATGAACCCAGGAGGTGGAGGTTGCAGTGAGCCAAGATCATGCCACTGCACTCCAGCCTGGGCGACAGAGCAAGACTCCGTATCAGAAAGAAAAAAAAAAAAAAAAAAAAAAAGCTATAATGTGTATCTAGATTAACTAATGGAGTGCTCTGTGAATATTCATTAACTACATTTTATCTATTTACTATATTTTATATGGGTAAGACTAGTGGTCATCCATATTTCTTTTGAAAGGCCTCTTGATCAGGAAGTTTATATTTTAAGCAATATATTTGCACAATGGTCAGTTCACATACGATTGCTTGTTTTACTAATTAGAGATACAACTTCTATTTTTTCTCGAGAATTCTGTAGGCAAATAGATGGGGAAGGCAAATTACAATCATTCTTTTTCTGTAATACTTTGGGACAATTTTTAAACAAATCAGACCCATGTTTAAAAATGAGTTTTGTATGATTAACCCTTGTATAGTATCCAGTTACTGTCTTCTATTGAAGTGGTGGTTCTTTGAGAAGTAGAATTATTTTGTAACATTTTTTTCTCCCAGAAACAGAAGAATCAACTACTATTCTGTTAGGATTCTATCTAGACCTGTGACTCTTAGTATAATAACCCTTTTATTTTTTATTTTTTTGCAGTAATGTATGAAGTAGAGTTGCTTAGTTTTGAGCAATTTAGGACTTTTCCTATTGGCCAGTAGGGTTATTCATTTTGCTGCTAAGTGTAATTTTTTGATTAATTTTAACATTATAGTGCTGGCCACTTGGTTCTATGATTACCTAAAAATCTAGTTTTTTTTCTCTGTAGGTAGATTGTATATGCACACCCCCCCACACACACACACATGCACATGTATGTTGCCATAGAGAGGTATTTCAACCCTTATTTCAAATAACAGTAGAAGATACGAACATGAATTTATATTTTGTAAAAATAGTATTCATCCACTTTGTTTTCCATTGGAAATAGTTTTAAAAGAAGGGTTCCCCTTGCTCTCTCCACTTAACAATTTCATTATATACATAGAAAAAGCAGCGGACTTAAGGGCTTGATGTTTTTTCAGGCCTTGTGTATTCAGGTTTCCAGTTTCCCAGTGCCCTTAATGGATATTATGAATGCATAAGCGCATTTTCTTTTAAAGAAAGAAGTTAGATTTATAGTGTTATTTCTTACTTGCTGTATTTCTTTGCACTAAAAAAGAACTATGTATTTGTTTTATATGACACTTTAGTACCGTATTGCCTACAATAACTCAATTTGCTTCTTAATTTCCAAACTCTGGGAAGTTGATAAATAACTTCCATGATCACTTGTAAAAGTTACATGCACATCTGAAAAAAAATCACAAATCTCTATGACAGTAGCGTGTGTTTTGAGCTTGTTACCTTGCAGTATTCTTCTCTGTTCCATAGGTGAAAACAAAGGGTGACAGAGGTTATCAGACAGGAAATGCCTAAATAGATACATCTCTGCATGGTACAATTTCTCATATTCATGTATTCCATAGACAGTGTTTTTTCTCTGTCTAAGCAGACTGTTGTTTCTTCTGAGTCAGTGATATGTGATCTTTGTTGGTTTCATTTTGTGAAGCTCAGTCTGGCTCTGTAACATATTTTAGGATTTGCACCTTGTGCTCCCCAGGAATTATGTTAGTGTCTTTATCTATGCTGTCTTCAAGGATGGACAGAGGCCTAAACAACAACAACAAAAAATTAGGAAAAAAAACCCAGAAAACTTACATTTCAGTAATCATCCATAGGAACGCATACCATCAGTCTCTTTTCTCTGTGAATAATATCTTGTGTAAGTTGTCATAAAAAAATCAATGTTAGAAGATGACAATTAGAATTCTTCTTAGGTATTGAGGGTAAGAAGTTGTAAAGAAAGAGAATTAGTGTTTCAATTAAAAGATTGGATTGCATATACCTTTGAAGTGCTTTTGTAAAAAAAGTTCAGTTACCAAACTGAGTGTGCCCTGTAATCCTTTTGAGTACACCGAAGATACTTTGAAAATACTTTGTTGGTCTTGACTTTGTACATCATGTCCTGCAACTTGTAAATATGTGCATGTTGTTTATGTTTGTCTGCCTGTCTCTTATTTTACTAAATTCTGCAAGGTGAATAATTCTTTATACCATTTATTTGGAAAAAGTTCCTCCTCCAACTCTTCCTCACTATTCACCTTTTAATTAGTTGGTAAACTTAGAAAACCAGTTACGATTTTTGAAGCTCTGAGTTTAAAAGAAAAATAGTGGCTACTTGACATTATCCTTACGTCCCCTTGACTTAAAAAGCTAACAAGAAGCATGAGATCTTCCGCCTCCTTTTAGAAAGCTTTTCTACAGAACTATACGCTTGCTTATAGCTACCTATCGACAGTTAGGACAGGGAGAAAGGGAGATATGTATGTCTGGTTACATCTTCCTTCACTCCTAAATTGGCTGGGACAGCAAGCAACAACAGTTTGAGGTTCAGTGACCTACGTAAAATGAGTCTCGTTTGTGTCAGGGGACACATGTAACTGTGTGACATGGTATTTTCTACAGAGAGGACTAGGAAGGGTGGTTTTGGAACCTAACCTACTTTATGTCCTCATTGTCAGAACTTAGGTTGGAAATCCTCTCTAAAGAACTTGGTGAGGAATATTCTAGGCCAATAGAGCTGCTTTAGAAAGAAATTGAGACATGTTTTGTCAGGACAGATAAAAGTTTAATGCAGGTTTTTGAACAGATGTTTCAAAAAAATCTGACCTTACCAACTATTTCTTTTCTTCTAGCCAAATCATTGTACAGGAGTTTCATATGTGATAAAAAAGTGTTTTGTTGTTGTTTTTGCTTTCTTGGCAGGGGAGAACCCCTACCATTGTGAGCTGTTACTGTCACTCTAGCTGAATGGACAAATAGCTGTGTAAATAGCTTCTCATAAACCATTTCTACTGATAGCTGTTTGACTTTTTCTTCCCATTACGAATGGGAGGAACATTTGTAAACTTCCTTTTCTGGGTAGCTACCAAAAAACGTACTGGCTAATGGTCCCATGTGACCTTGTCTCCGTTAAGCCCAGAATCTGAGTGCCTTTAGCAAGTATTAGCATTTCACCGAGAGAAGAGATGACAGAATTATTGCTATTAATCACCATTCATAAATAGGAGCTTGGAATAACAAAGGTCTGTGTGAATTCTGTTCTATATCTTTTTTTTTCCCTTTCTTAATGCAATCTCAATTTGATATCAAGTAAAACTATTGTCATTATTATCAGAAACCATACATTCTGAAAATGAATCCAGTTGTCCCAAGCTGGCAGCAGACATAGATCATTTTTCACCTTGATCTGTGTTGCATTTGTACTCAGTGAATGGCAGTGTGGTCGATTGGAAGAACTTGACACTGATGTTTGGAAAAATTCTTTATTCTAGTGGTCATTTTCAAACTTGTCTTTTCTGTAGAGAGGGGAAAATTATGTATTTGCAACTAAAGCATATGAAGAGACTGGCACAATAATTATTAGTTGTGTTAGTTCATTTCTATATTAAATGAAGTATCTTCACGAATCAGGTTTGAGGCCATTAAAAGCAAAAATTTCCCTAGTTTAATTAATTTAAAATTCTAAATTGCCTGAGTACTTAGAATCTTTGAAACACATTGCTAGACTAATTTTATTATAGAAATGTTAACATGTTCCTCAACATTTTCTCAAGAAAATTTTCAGACGTATATCAAAGCTGGAAAAACTTCTCAGTATAACCACTGCTAGTTTCTGCCATCAACATTTGACTATACTTGTATTGCCACCTGTCTGTTCATATCTCCATCCCTCTTTTCATCCATTGATCCATCAGGTTTTTTTTTTTTTTTTTTAAAGAACATTCCAAAGTAAATTTTAGGCAATACACTGCCCTAAATTCTTAGCATGGGTGTCATTAATTAAGGTTTAACATTCATTTAAATATCTTTTTTTGAAAGCGATGTATGAAGTTGATAACCTGAGCCAATTAATACACTTTTTTTTTCCTCCTGTGGACTTTTGTCTTCCAGTTTCTCTCCTTGTGTGTGCTTACGGTGAGGGAGGACAATTCTCAAATACAAGTTTATTTTAGAATTGGTCATTTTTAAATGCTTGTCATAAATTTTAAAATTTCAATATAATTTTTCTTTTCCCTACTTCTGATGATGTATTTTTGCCAAACTATGCAGCTTCTTCAAAAAACTGTAAATTACTGATTGGGGTTTATGAAATCAGCGAATACCTCATTTCAATCTGTTGCTGCTTTTCTCCCTCTTGTCACTTCTCCTTTCACTACTTTGAGCTGCTCTACCAGAAGGTAGAGGGGAGTAAGGGTCAAACCCCTATATAATTAGCTGTTTTAAACAACTCTAGGAGAACAGATTTAGTAGCTTAGTAAGTTGAAGCTATTAATTTTTCTAAAGAATTCTGTTTGAATTCTCTGAGAATTGTAATTATCCATGTTTCCTCCAACTATAATTAGCAGAATTAAAAATGATTGTACTGTACAATGAGTTGTTGAAATTGTAAGCCTTAGTAACCATCTTTAGCTTTACTGTAGTCATGTTTAGAAAATTTTTTTTTACATATGCCTTTATTTTTATGCCCACTTTTTGTGAATAAATCTAAAGAATTTAAGTGACTTTCTTCAGGTCATGAAGATTCAGTGGGTAGAATTGAATCAGAATTGAAGTGTTCCAGATTCATATTCTTGTGTGTGTTTGATAAAATTCATGGCTTCCAAAGTAATTGAATACTTCCTTTGGGCACTTGGAGGGAAAATACATATTTTTACTAATTACACTTTTATTTTTGGACATTTGGCAGTTGTTTGAACTTAAAGATATTCTCATGGCTATAGTTCCAAATTAAGCCCGATGCAGTTACTAAAAATCTTGCTGCACTGTTGAATACTAATAATGCAGCATTTATCAGATGTTTTTGCATTTTGATGACCTTCATGATTCATTTATAAGTCTTTGTAAGTGCTTAAGCGACCCCCTCACTAGTGAAAATAATAAATGTTCTATATCATTTATTATTGGTGTATTCTCTACATGATATATTTTTTTAAGGAAAAGTAATTCCACATGTCAGAATGAGTGATATCCTAGGGCAGAGCGCATATAGAGCAGTTTATTTCTACTCTGCAAATATGGCATGTACAGTAACAAAACTCTTTTGGAGTGGCTGGTCATTGTTTTGCCCTCTTTTGGTACCTGAGTACCTTTCTGGGGTTTTGTAAATCGTGTGTCATTTGTAAGAATTTCACGTTAACTCTGTGTTACTTGGTGTTCACCTGTGGTATCCTTGACTGACCATAATGATTTAGTTTGGGTATGATGTGTCTGCTTTGAAATGCCTTACTGGAGTATGTCAGATCCTGCTTTAAAGCATTCCATTTATCTGCTGGGACAATAAGTTGCCTCTCCTTGGATATGTGCTCTAGATTCAGAAGCAAAACTGATTTTGCTTTCTCCATTAAGGTTGCATTTTAATGCACTTATTGTTTTAAATTAGAGAATAAAATGTAAAACCAAGGGAGACTTTAGAACCCTTCATTTAATGGCATGGCAAACTTTTAAAACTGCTTTTGCTATTTCACTAGAACTATCTTTGGTAAAGAATATAGCTAAAAAATGTCAGCCCAAACTGTGTGTAATTAGGGTGGTTGATTAAAATTTTCTCTAAATGTCATCCAGGGACTTAAGATCTGTGTGTGCTGCTGGGTCAGAATGCCAGTCACTGCTTTGGAAATCTGTGTTCTGGGGCTGCAGAATGACACCTGTGTCATGGGATTAAAACCAATCAACTGTGAATTGTGAAATTGAAATTGCTCTTTCGGTTTTATTTTCTTTAGCACATTGAGTATAGAAATCTGAAACTTATTTAAAATTTATACTGCTTTTGTTGATGGCTCATTTTGGCTGTGTATCCTGACTTATGTACTGATTTCTGATAAAGGCTTGACATTATTATAACAGGCATTTTGTGTTCCAATTTAATAAAATGGTTTCTGAGTCTTGTCTGAAAATTGTTTGGTTATGAGTTGAAGATCAAGGGAAGAAGGTAAATTGTCGACACTGAGACACTATTTTGATGCCGATTCTCCATGACTACGGGTTCCCCATTCATCAGTCTCCTCACGATCTGCCATGCTCTTCTGGAAATCATGCAAAGTACAGTAAGCTTTTAGGTTGGCAGTAGAATCAACCTAGCTGCTCACACTGCCTGTTCTCGCCATCACTGGAGTTAGCCTGGAACTGGAGTGAGTTCTCAATTTTGTTGATAGATTTTAATATTTATTTTCCCTTCAAATTTTAATAAAAGTTGGCCTTAGTACCATAAACACTGCTGGAAATAAACACGTTATTAAAAAGCATATACCCATTAGTGTTTTGGGTGTTTCACATATAAAATACTCTTACAAATATAATCAATTTATATATGCAACATAATTGAGATGTGGTCCTTTACACAGCCTGGTTTTCTGTATACAGTGTACTTTTGAATTTAAATGCTCATTCAAAAAAGTAGATTATAGGCTGTAAGATGCTGTTATGCTTTGATACATCAGGATGCAAGACACATACCCTTACTGTTGTGGGAAAAATTCTTGGGTCTGCGCACAAAAAAAATGTTTCTGAATGAAGTGAATAGATCACATTGAATTCGTGTGTTGTAAAGTACTCAAGGCATCAGCTCATTTTATTAAATCATCTCCAGGAGATTCTTAGCTTAAAAAAAGCCACGATAATATGCACCAAAAAAGTCTTAAATGATTTCAGATTTTCAGCCTTTTTAAAGGCATTTCTGAGGCTCATTCATTGGCTGAAAATCTATTCAAGATGAAATGCTGGGTGTTATCCTTTATAATTTCTTAAAAGGCTAGTGATAAAGTTTCCCAGTCTATGATAAATTTATAGAAGATTATAAAGATCAGAAATAGATCTTTTTGTGATGAGTTTTAAGATTTTTATCATCTGAGTTGAGGCTTAAACCACAAAGTTTTATTCTTAATTGTGGGATCTTCATAACTTGAAAATTAAGAATTACAAAAAGATGAAGACAGATAGCTATTGTGTAATGTGAATATTATTTTAAAGGGATCTGATTATGAGTTCTTACCAAAAAAATCCCCTAAAAATACATTTCATTGTTTTTATCTTCAAGTCTGTGTGTGTATGTGTGTATACGTAAATATACGTATACGTATGTGTGTATACGTATATTTAGGGGGCATGTATACTAGGAGGGAGTTAATGGAAATACGTTTTAAGATGATCAAATGCTAATAATGAAGTGTGTCCAAAGGAACAGATGTAAATTTGCCACTGGAAGAAATACACTCCACCACAGGCAGTCTATAGCTTAGGCTTGGCATTTTGGATAAATCTTTAAAGTATGTAATTAGGACTTCAAATGTGTTTTGGCTGGAAGTTGTCTCTCTAGACAGGAACAAGATGTCTTTCATATTAGCTTCAATTTTTCATCTTTGCTGATGCCAGAGGCACCTCTCTAACCCTGTTTTCTAGAAATCCTTACACCTTACTAGGTTACAGACTTTGACCAACGGTATCTAGTGCCACCTTGTGGACTCTCTAGATTTTACAGTTAACAGTTTGTGGTTGGTGAACTAACTTTAAAGCAGGATGTTTGGTTGAAAACCACCTTGTGGAGGATATGAGTTTTTATCTGTAAATAAAGAAGTCATGTCTTTAAGAGATACTGAGGACTGTTTTTACAGCTTAAGCTGCTAAAGGATGACAGAGTGGGAAAGTGTTGAATTGGAAATCAGGATCCATATATATGTATGTATAGATACATTTGCACAGGCATGTGTGAATGTCTCATTTTTTGTGATTATTTAAAAATGTCTATTTTGTTTAAAAAAATCTATTCTCTACATATTTGGTTGTGTGAACAGCAGCAAACATGGAAATTAAAATAATGGTCAATGAAAGCCCCAACCAGGAAGTGAAGGACTAGAAAAATCTTTCATCAAAGAAGACTTGAAAAGTTTAAAACACAATTATATACAGCAGCAGATGTTACCAAACATGGAAATCTTGCTGACATAAAAATTAAACTATAAAATATTAAAGTTTTCCCAAACATAGTTTATTTTGGGGGGAAACAATATTTTCTGCTTTAATAAGCTAGCAATGAAGAAAGAGACTTTTTTTTCAAAAAAGTATTTTTATTAAATATTTCAAACATTCAGAAAGAGTACATACTGGGTAACTGGTCTCAGTTCTGTCACCAGTGTGTTCCTTGGCTTGTCACTTGATCTGTTGAAATTCAGATCTCCATAATTGGGGCATTAGGGGTGGATCTAGTTATTTCTTCTTTATTCCTTTCTCAGTACTATGGATAATTTAGAAGCTTGATGTTTTCAAAAAGAATTGATTTTTTTTTTTTTTTGGAATGCGTAAGTCCCGAACTCACCGCTGAACTCCATGCTTCCATGTCCCCGTGCCCAGTGGCAATTGATCGCGGTTAGCAGTTCCTTGAGTCTCTTCCAGATATAGTCTATGTAACGTGAATGGAGGCATTCCAACCCCTCTGTTCATCACCTTGGGGTGGGGTGTGTGTGTGTGTGTGTGACCTTGGCAAGCATTCCATACCAGCACATGTGGATTTCTATTTCCTTATTTTTCATTCTGTGGTGTTTCGTTGTATGAGTTCTAAAATTTCTGTTATTGATCCGCTATTGATGGACATTTATGTAATAATAATTTAAAAAATTAAACCCTTAAAAATTGTAAAATATATAAAATTTACCATTTTAACCAATTTTTTAGTGTACAGTTCGGTGGCATTAAGTATATTCACTTTGTTGTACAATCATAATCACTCTCCATCTCCAGAAATTTTTTATCTTCCCAAACTGAAATTTGACCCATTAAACAATAACTCCACATTCTCTCCTCGCCAGTCCCTGGCAACCACCATTCTACTTTCTGTTTCTATGATTTTGACTATTTGAAGTACCTCATATAAGCGGAATCATACGACAATTGTCCTTTTGTGCCTGGCTTATTTCACTTGGCATAATGTCCTCAAGGTTCATCCATGTTGTTGTATGTATCAGAATTTCCTTCATTTTTAAAAATTATTTTTAATTATGGATACATAATATTGTACATATTTATGGGGTACATGTGATATTTTGATACAAGCATTCAATGTGTAATGATCAAATCAGGGTAATTTGGGTATCTTATTGCCTCAAGCATTTATCACCTTTCCTTCCTTGTTAAGGCTGAATAATATCCCATTGCACGTATCGATGACATTTTGTTTGTTCATCCGCTGATGGACACTTACGTTGCTTCCATCTTTAGCTATTGTGAATAATGCTACTGTGACCATAGGTGTACATAGCTGAAGACTTGGAAAATTATAAATTATTTTATATATGCAAAGTGTATAAAAGTTTAATTATTTTTCACTGAAGCTTTGATAATTTGAGTCTGTAAAACAAACTGACCATAGATTAACAGGAAAAAAGGCATACAGATTTAATATTGTGCATATGGGTATGGGAGTCATACAAAATATGAAAAACTCAAAGAAATGTCCAGACAGCTGATGCTGTAAACCAAAAAGTATCTGAGACAGGTCTTAATCAATTTAGAGTTATTTTGCCAAGGTTGATGATACACCCAGGCAAAAAAGACACTAGTCACAATAGAATCTGTGGCTCACACTTTTTTTCCAAAGAGGATTTTGAGTGCTTCCGTATTTAAAGGGGAAAACATGGGCAGGAGAGAAAAGAACGGTAGATGAAAGAGGCAAGGAATTGCAATCTTCTCAAGGTTTAATCAGCGTTCAGTGGATCCAAACTTTACATGTGAAAGGAGAGGGTAGAGGCATTTGTCTCATGCTCAGTGAATCTACATTTTTACATAAGATAAGTAAACAGAATAGAGGAAGCAGCCAAATACGCATCTGTTTTAAGTGATCAGAGGTATGACTTCTGGTTCTATCCTTTGTCCCGTTCCTCTGAAGATAAATTATTAGTTATTGTCAGGGTGAAATTCAACAGAACTGTTTTAGGGTAAGGATCTCGGGGGCCCACAAAAAATTTCCTTGTGAGCAAATTGGGAGGGAGGTATGTAGGTAGTCTTTCATCTTTGTAGCTGTTGAGGAACAAAATGGGAGGCAGTTTTGTGTGACTCAGTTCTCAAGCTTGACTTTTTCCCTTAGGTATGGAGAATATGGGGTCCCAAAATTTTATTTTCCATTCACAACTCTTTTCATACTATCTTGATGTTACAGAAAGAATAGGGACTTGAAGCTTGTCAAGACAGGTTATGGTGGCATGAGAGGTTATGGGAGGGAGAGAAGAGGCAAGGTGTGCGGCAAAGGTGGTCTTGTTATGCAGATGATCTCACAGGTAGCAACCCTCAGAAAGGAGAGATGGGAGGCCGGCTCACACCTGTAATCCCAGCACTTTGGGAGACCAAGGCAAGTGGATCACCTGAGGTCAGGAGTTCGAGACCAGCCTGGACAACATGATGAAACCCCGTCTCTACTAAAAATACAAAATTAGCTGGGTGTGGTAGCGGGTGCCTATAGTCCCAGCTACTTTGGAGGCTGAGGCAGCAGAATAGCTTGAACCCGGGAGGCGGAGGTTGCAGTGAGCTGAGATCATGCCACTGCACTCTAGCCTGGGCGACTAGCAAGACTCTATCTCAAAAAAAAAAAAAGAGATGGGAGCCTGTGGTAGATGTTTCTATAAAACCTTTGAAGGTGTCAGGCTCTCAATCTTTCCTTATTCTGGGCAAGGTAGGGCTTCAGAAAAAGCCTGTTTGCATCTGTTGTTTACTTCACTTTATTTCCTCTACATATGCAAATCCCCGTAAAAGACTCAGCTTTGCAGGCTGATTCTTGTGTTGCAGGCTCTCTGAGTAGTCATCTCAAAATACGTCAAAGAATTATATTTTGGAGTGAAACATTTTTTGGTTTCCTTTAGTCCCCGACTTGAAACTTCAGAAAGTTTCACTTATTAATGTTTGGGCGCAGTGGCTCACGCCTGTAATTCCAACACTTGAGGAGGCTGAGGCGGGTGGATCACTTGAGCCCAGGAGTTTGAGATCAGCCTGGGAAATATGGAAAAGCCCATCTCTACAGAAAAAATAATAATAATTAGCTAGGCACGGTGGCATGTGCCTGTAGTCCCAGCTATTCAGGAGGTTGAGGTGGGAAGATCACTTAAGCCTTGAAGGGGAGGTTGCAGTGAGCTGAGGTTGTGCCACTCTATCCTGAGTGACAGAGAGAGAGAGACCCTGTCTCAGGAAAAAAAAAAGTTTCACTTATTAAAGTAGGATTAGTAGCTATGGAGAGATTTGGGTTAGAAGTTTTGAGATAAGAGGGAGGAAAACAAATAAGCAGAAAAGAACAAATATAAGTATGTCATGGCATATCTTCTTGAATCCATCTCTTAGTTGTGATACTACATCAGTTAAACTTGTTTCCCATTGCAACGGGTGGCATTGCAGTTGGGCTCTCAAAGTTAGGCCAAACATCTTTGATAAGAGACATTTCTATGAAAACAGAGGAAAAATAACGTTAACATTTGGAACAGCCTAAAAATTAGTTTCTTTAGAGTCTGGAGGGCAGTCAGTTGAGAAGATGCCCAGATTTGGGTTAGAAACATCTTCAGTTGAAACAGACAGGCAGTGGCAATCTGGCAGATTTTCCTGTGTTGTAGTTTTGTTTTTTTTTTTTTTAGTTTTTATGAGTACATAGGTGTATACATGGGGTACATGAGATATTTGGTACAGCCATGCAATGCGTAAAAATCACATCATAGAAAATTGGCTATCCATCACCTCAAGCATTCATCCTTTGTGTTACAAACAATCCAATTATACTCTTTCAGTTATTTTAAAATGTACAGTTAAATTATTATTGACTATAGTCAACCTGGTATGCTATCAAATACTAGGTCTTATTCACTCATTCTAACTACTTTTTTGTACCCATTAACCATCCCCACTTCCTCCCCTCCCCTCACTACCCTTCCCAGCCTCTGGTAACCATCAGTCTACTCTCTATCTCCATGAGTTCAATTGCTTTGATTTTTAGATTTCACAAATAGTGAGAACAAGTGATGTTTATCTTTCTGTGCCTGGCTTATTTCACTTAACATATTGACCTCCAATTCCATCCATGTTGTTGCAAATAATAGAATCTCATTCTTTCTTTATGGCTGGAGAGTGCTCCATTATGTATAGGTATCACATTTTCTTTATGCATTCATCTACTGATGGACACTTAGATTGCTTCCACATTTTGGCTATGGTGAACAGTGCTACAACAAATATGGGAATACAGGTATCTCCTTGATAGACTGATTTCCTTTCTTTTGCATATGTACCTAGCAATGGGATTGCATGGTAGCTCAATTTTCAGGTTTTTGAGGAATCTCAGAACTGTTTTCCAAAGTGATTTTACTAATTTACATTCCCACCAACTGGGGTAAGATGATATCTTACCCTAGTTAAGTTTTGATTTGCATTTCTCTGATGATCAATGATATTGAACACCTTTTCATATGCCTGTTTGCCATTTGTGTCTTTTGAGAAATGTTTGTTCAAATGTCTTGCCTATTTTTAATCAGATTATTAGAATTTTTTCCTGTAGAGTTGTTTGAGCTCCTTATATATTCTGGTTATTAATCTCTTGTCAGATGGGTAGTTTGTCAATATTTCCTCTCATTCTGTGGGTTGTCTCTTCACTTTATTGCTTGTTTCCTTTTCTATATACAGAAACTTTTAAACTTGATGTGATCCTCTTTATCCATTTTTGCTTTGATTGCCTGTGCTTGTGAGGTATTACTCAAATTTTTGCCCAGAACAACGTCCTGGAGAATTTCCCCAGTGTTTTACTGTAGTACATTCATAGTTTGAGGTTTTAGATTTAAGCTTTAATCTTAGATTTTTATATAACACAAGAGATATAGATACAATTCATTCTTCTGCATATGGTTATCCAGTTTTCCCAGCACAATTTATTGAAGAGACTGTCTTTTCTGTAATGTATGCTTTTGGCACCTTTGTTGAAAATGTATTCACTAGGTGTATGGATTTGTTTCTGGGTTTTCTATTCTGTTCCATTGGTCTATGTGTCTGTTTTTATGCCAGTACCATGTTGTGGTTACCATAGCTCTGTAGTATAATTTGAAGTTAGCTAGTGTGATTCCTACAGTTTTGTTCCTTGTGCTCAGGATAGCTTTGGCTCGTCTGGGTCTTTTGTGGTTTCATAAAAATTTTAGGATTGTTTTTTCTATTTCTGTGAAGAATGTCATTGGTATGTGAATAGGGATTATATTAAATCTGTAGATTGCTTTGGGTAGTGTGGACATTTGAACAATATTGATTCTTCAAATCCATGAACATGGGATTTCTTTCCATTTCTTGGTGTCCAATTCATTTCATCAATGTTTTATAGTTTTCATTATACAGATCTTTCACTTCTTTGGTTAATTCCTAAGTATTTAATTTTATGTTTGGCTATTGTAAATGGGATTACTTTTTAAATTTCTTTTTCAGATTGTTCACTGTTGGCATAAAGAAATGTTACTGATTTTTGTATGTTAATTTTATATCCTGCAACTTTACTGAATTTATTTATCAGTTCTCATAGTATTTTGGTAGAGTCTTTAGGTTTTTCCAAATATAAGATCATATCATCTGCAAACAAGGATAATTTCACTTCTTCCATTTCAATTTGATAACCTTTATTTTTTTCTCTTGTCTGATCATTCTGGCTAAGACTTTCAGTACTATGTTGAATAGTACTGAAAGTGGGCATTCTTGTGTTCCTGATCTTAGAGGAAAGGCTTTCATTTCATTTTTTTTCCATTCATATGATACTAGCTGTGGGTCTGTTACATGTGGCTTTTATTATGTTGAGGTATATTTCTCCTATTCCCAGTTTTTTTTGGTGAGTTTTTATCATGAAGGAATGTTGAACTTTATCAAATGCTTGCTCAGCCTCAGTTGAAATAATCATATAGTTTTGTCTTTCATTCTGATGATATGATGTATCACATCGATTGATTTTTTATATGTTGAGTCATTCTTGCATCCCTGGAATAAATCTCATTTGGTTATAATGAATGATCTTTTTAATATATTATTGAATTCGGTTTGCTAGTATTTTGTTGAATATTTTTGCATTAATATTTATCAGAGATATTGGCCTGTAGTTTTCTTTTTTTTTTGATGAATTTTGTCTGGTTTTGACATCAGGGAATACTGGCTTTGTAGAATGAATTTGGAGGTATTCTGTTCTCTATAATAGTTTCAGTAGAATTGGTATCAGTTCTCCTTTAAACATTTGGTAGAATTCAGCAGTGAAGCCATTGGGTCCTGAGCTTTCCTTATTGGGAGATTTTTTTGTTTTTTGTTTTTTTGGTCTGTTTGGGTTTTGGATTTCATCATGGTTTAATTTTGGTAGGTTGTATGTGTCTAGCATTTTGGCAATTTCTTCTATATTTTCCAATTAATAGCCATATAGTTACTCATACTAGCCACTAATTATCCTTTGCTTTCTGAGGTATCAGTTTTAATATCACCTTTTTCATCTCTGATTTTATTTATTTGAATCTTCTCTCTTTTTTTCTTAGTCGGGCTAAAGGTTTGTCAATTTTGTTTAACTTTTCAAAAAGTCAACTTTTTGCTTCAAAGATCTTTTGTTTTCTTCATTTCAATTTCATTTATTTCTGCTCTGATCTTTATTATTTCTTCTACTAATTTTGGGTTTGGTGTGCTCTTGCTTTTCCAGTTCTTTAAGATTCATTGTTATGTTGTCTGTTTGAATTTTTATACTTTTTTGATGTTTCTGGCTATAAATTTCCCTTTTTGTACCGCTTTTGCTGTGTCCCAAAACTTTCAGTATGTTGTGTTTCCATTATCATTTGTTTCAAGAAATTTTTCAATTCCCTTCTTAATTTCTTCATTGATCCACTGGTTATTCAGGATCATATTGTTTAATTTCCATGCATTTGTATAGTTTCCAAAATTCCTCCTGTCACTGATTTGTAGTTTTATCCCATTGTTTTTAGAGAAGACCCTTGATATTATTTCAGTTTTTTTGAATGTTTTATGACTTTTTTTTATGACCTAACGTATGATCTATATTTTAGAATGATCCATGTGCTGAGAAAAAGAATGTGTATTCTGCAGCCATTGGATGACATATTCCATAAATATCTATTAGATCCATTTGTTTTATGGGGCAGATTGAGTAATATATTTCCTTGTTGATTTTCTGTCCAGTGCTAAAAATGGGGCATTGATGTCTCTGGCTATTACTGTATTGGAGTCTCTCTCTCTTTAACGCTAATAATATTTGCTTTATATATCTGGGTGCTCCAGTGTTTGGTGCATGTATATTTACTATTGTTATGTCCTCTTGCTGAATTGACCCCTTTATCATTATTATATAATGACCTACTTTGTCTCTTCTTATGGTTTTTGTCTTGAAATCCATTTTGTCTGAAATAAGTGTGACTACTCCTGCTCATTTTTGGTTTCTAATGGCATGGAATAGATTTTTTCATCCCTTTATTTTTCTGTCTATGTGTATCTTTATAGGTAAATGTGTGTGTGTGTGTGTGTGTGTATGTGTGTTTGTAGGTGACAGATCAATGGGTATTTTTCTTTCTTTTTTTTTTAAATCCATTCAATCACTCTGTGTGTTTTGATTGGAGAGTTTAGTCCATTTACATTTACTGTTATTATTGATAAGTAAGGATTCACACCTGCCAGTTTGTTATTTGTTTTCTGGTCTTCTCTTCCAACTTTCTTTCCTTCTTGTCTTCCTTTTATTGAAGGTGATTTTCTCTGGTGATATTACTTAGTTTCTTGCTTTTAGTTTCTGTATCTATTTTTAATGTTTTTTGGTTTGAGGTTACAGTGAGGCTTGCAAATACCATCTTATAACCCATTATTTTAAGCTGATAAAAATTTAACACTCTTTTCATAAAGAAACAAACCAATGAGCGAAAAGAAAACTAATAAAAATTCTGCACTTTAACTTTGTTTCCACACTTCTTAACTCTTTGTTTTTTATATTTACATTTTATTGTACTGTGTATGTCTTAAAAAGTTGTTGTAGTTACTGTTTTTGATTGGTTCATTGTTTAGTCTTTCTTCTTAGGATAAGAGTAGTTTACATTACCATACAGTGTTAGAATATTCTGTTTTTCTGTGTACTGACTATTTCCAATTAGTTTTATGCCTTCAGTTGATCACTTATTCCTCATCAACATCCTTTTCTTTTTGATTGAAGTACTCCCTTTAGCATTTCTTGCATAACAGGTCTGGTGTTGATGAAATCTCTCAGCTTTTGTTTGTCTGTGAAAGTATTTCTCCTTCATGTTTGAAGAATATTTTCATGGATATACTATTCCAGGATAAAGTGTTTTTGTCCTTCAGCCCTTTAAATATGTCATGCCACACTCTCATGGCCTGTAAATTTTCCACTGGAAAGTCTGCTGCCAGATGTTTTGGAGCTTCATCACATGTTATTTGTTTCTTTTGCTGTTTTTAGGATCTTTTTTTTTATCCTTGACCTTTGAAAGTTTGATTATTAAATGCCTTGAAGTAGTCTTCTTTGGATTAAATCTTGGCGTTTGATAACCTTCTTGTACTGTGACATTGATATCTTTCTCTAGGTTTGGGAAGTTCTATGTTTTTATTCCTTTGAATAAACTTTCTACCCCATTTATTTCTCTACCTCTTCTTTAAGGCCAACAACTCTTAGATTTGCTGTTTTGAAGCTATTTTCTATATCCTGTAGGCATTATTCATTGTGTTTTATTCTTTAGTCTCTTCTGAAGGGTTACATTCAAATGGCCTGTCTTCAGGCTCACCAGTTCTTTCTTCTAATTGATTAATTCTGCTATTAAAAGACTGTGATGCATTCTTCGGTATGCCAATTGCATTTTTCAACTCTAAAGTTTCTGCTTAATTTTTAAAAATTATTTCAATCTCTGTTAAATTTATCTGAATGCCACTGCACTCCAGCCTGGGCGACAGAGTGAAGACTCCGCCTCAAAAAAAAAAAAAAAAAAAAAAAAAAAAAATTCTGAATTCCTTCTCTGTGTTATCTTGAATTTTGTTGAGTTTCCTCAAAACAGCTATTCTGAATTCTCTTTCTGAAAGGTCACATACCTCTGTTTTTCCAGGGTTGGTCCTTGGTGCCTTATTTAGTTCATTTGGTGAGGTCATGTTTTCCTGGATGGTGTTGATACTTGCAGATGTTTGTCTGTGTCTGGGCATTGAAGACTTAGGTATTAATTATAGCCTTTTCAGTCTGGGCTTGTTTGTACCCATCCTTCTTGTGAAGGCATTCAGGTATTTGAAATGACTTGGATGTTATTATCTAAGCTGTACCTGATTGAGAGGGCACTCCAAGCCCAGCAGCACTGTGATTCTTACAGACTCATAGAGGTACTGCCTTGATGGTCTTGGACAAGATCTGGGAGAATTCTCTGTATTATCAAGCAGAGACTCTTGTACTCTTCCCTTACTTTCTGCCAAATGGAGTCTCTCTCTTTCTGTCTGTTCTGAGCCACCTAAAGTTGGTGGTGGAGTGACAAAATCACCGTTATGGCTACCACCACTATGACCGCACTGGGTCAAACCTGAAGCCAGCACAGCACTGGGTCTCACCCAAGGCCTGCTATAATCACTCCCTGGCCACTGCCTATGTTCACTCAAGGCCCTGGGGCTCTACAATCAACCAATGGCAAAGCCAGCCAGGCCTGTGTCTTCTTCTCATGGTGGTGAGTTCCCCAGTCCCCAGGTGAGTCCAGAGGTGCCATCCAGGTGCCAGGGATTAGAGGTCAAAAACCTTAGATGGCTACCTGCTGTTCTATTGTACTGCAGCTGACCTGGCATTCAAACTACAAGACACAGTCCTTAACACTCTTCCCTCCCCTTTTCAAAGGTGGAGGAGTCTCACTGTATGGCCACTGCCACCACAGGCCCATGGGGGGTTCTGCCAGACTACTGCCAATGTTCCCTCAAGGCCCAGTGGCTCTTTAGTCGGCTTGTGGTGAATACTTCCTGGCCTGGGACTCACCCTTCAGGGTGGTGACCTCCCTTCTGGCCCAGGGCAGGTCCAGAAATGCCATCCAAGAGTCAAGTCCTGGAATCGGGATCCCAAGAGCCTATTTGGTGCTCTACCCAGCTGTGGCTGAGCTGGTACCTGAGGTATAAGACAAAGTCCCTTTTACTTTTCCCTCTGCTTTCTCAAGCAGATGGAGTTTTGACCTGTAGCCATCAGATGTGGGAATGTTCTGAGTCTCACCTGAAGCCAGTAAGTCTCAGAGTCTCACCCACGGCCCTCAACATAATAAGTGAGTGATACTGCTGGTTGTTTAGGGCCCAAGGGCTCTTCAGTTAGCAGGCGATGTATGCCGCTAGGTCTGGGTCCTTTCCTTCAATACAGCAGATTCCCCTGTGGCCCGGGGTGTGCCTAGAAATGTCATCTGGGAGCTAGGGCTGGAGTGGGGATCTCACGACCTTGACTGGTGCCCTATTCTGCTGTGGCTGAGCTAGTATTCAAGATGCAAGACAAAGTCCTCCCCACTCTTCCCTCACCTCTCCTCAAGTGGAAGGAAGGGATCTCTCTTGGAGCCATGAGTTGTTCAACCTGGGTTTAGGAGAGAGGTGATGCCAGCACTGCCTTAGCTGGCCCAGTTGGCATTTCAGTAGGTCACATACTCCCATTGTCCACTGTCTCTGGGCCCTGCTCAGCAGTAGGACTCTCCTATGAGTTGCAGTCCTTGTGGCTTAGACTGCCTTTCAAGTTTACTTAGATCTCCTGAGCACTTTAGCCCATGGTGGTGAGGCTTGTGGGAACTCAAGTTCCAACCACTGGGATCACAGATACCTCTCTGACTAGGGCTGTTTTAAATGCTCCCTCTGTGGGTGGGTGTTGGTTGAGGTTGGTCCAGTTTTCCTTTCTGCTGTAACAAAAGCAGCACTGAGTTCAATGCCTCACAATTGCTGTGCTCTCCCTCTCCCTAGGACACAGAAATGCTCTCTGCACTATGCCGCCACTGCTGGAGGATGGAGGGGTTTTGTGTCAGCAACTCAAGGCTGCTTTTTCTACCTCTTTGGTGCCTCTTTCAGTGATATGAAGTTAAAACCAGGTACTTTGAGTGCTCACCTGATTTTTGGTTCTTATGAAGATGCCTTTTGGTGTGTAGATAGTTGTTAAATTGGTGTTCCTGTTGGGGGGACGATCAGTGAATCCTTCTATTTTGCCATCTTACTCTGCCTCCAATCCTCATTCTGTTTTATCTATGTCATTCTTCTTTTATTCCTTCAATGTGAAATAACCTTTAAATAACCTCTAAACTAGACAAAATTGCATTTCCATGAACAAAATCCACATCTTTATGTCTTATTTATAAACTTCCCTACCAAAAACACATTCTATCTTGTATATTTTCCATACAGAATTGTTTTTATCATATCTAGTATTTTAAAGTATATATATTAACTATAATTTTAACTACTACTAATGAGTAACCCTCATTTCCAGTGCAATATCAAGAAAGTTAGAAATTTCAATTGTTATGTACCAGATGGAGAGCCCAGGACAGAAGACAGAGCTGTGATAACAACACCTGAAGGATTCAACATTTCCCAACTTTCCCAGGAGACCAAGCTGGGCCAGGGAAGATGGGGCCATATTGGGCTTAGCTCTGTTCTGCAGCCCAGACATTGTGGACACTCATATTTCCCCAGGCCTCACCATGGCCACCTGTCTAGACTCTAGAATCTAAGGGCTCAAAATCAAGGACATAAACTCACAGCAAGTTGTGTGCAAGGGTTTGGGGGAGCCCAGAAGCCAGCCCACGTAGCTTTAGCACACTGACAAATAAGTATCAAAATGTGGGAGCTAAGTAATTTGAATACATGGAGGTATAGTACAAAAATATAACAGAGGCTGGGAAGGGTGAATGGTAGGGTGAGGGAAACTGGAGAGGATAGAGAGAAGTGGGCTAAAGGATACAAACATACAGTAAGAGATATATATATGTATAATCTATTCTATAATGTTTGATAGCAGAGTAGGATGACGATTAGCAAAAGGGTATCATACTCAGGTAGTAGATACCCAAAATACCCTGACTTGATCGCTAATATGTACATATAACAAAATTTCTCATGTACCCTGTAAATTTGTACAAATACAAAAAAAAAAAGTCAAAAAAATCACAGAAGCAAAAGTTTTATAACTTTAAAACATGTAGTAGAGACAGTATAAATTGGTTTGACCAGTAGACCCATGCAAAAATTCTTAAAATTCTGAAGACATTTCTATTTTATTATACCAACAATTTAAAAACTAGCTATATTTATCTAAGATTGCTAGTCGTGTGAACTTGAAAATCATTTGGGCTTATTTACTGAATTTATGAGGGATCATTTATGTCAATTTTGTACCATGTAGACAATATATAAACAGAGAAATGTACAAATGTATACATAAAAATGCAGACAAACACATATTTTATAGATTTGATTTTAAAATTTTGCCGTGAGACAGGTAGAACTCCCTAGTTTAAAAGGACTGTTGGATTGAACTGTGCCTCTGTAAATGTAACAAGTTAAAATTTATCTGTGCCACATGGTTTAAGTCCCTACTAAGTTTAAAGGAAACAGGGTAGCAAATTTACTGTCAAACCAGAGAGAATTTAAGCTTTTTCAAGAAAAAGTTTGGGTATGCGTTACAGACACAGAAGAAGTTTAAAAATAGATATCAAGATAACACAAAATCATAGGAATTCATCACATACTTTATAAGGAGACCAATTTTAGTTGGATATGTAACTTCCAATTTAGTTTCTGTGTTTTTACCGGACCATGGAGCTCAGGGCAGTGAATAGGACTGACAAGGCTTTTGTAGGTTCCAGGGCCCAGTACTTTATATGTGGAAAGTAGGCGCAGCTGGAAGGCGGAGCACCTAGATCCCCAGAAACCAAGGATCCCATTTTTACACTGAATCCCAGGTGCCCACGAGCTGAGGCAAAAGGTCAAGAGGGAAATGTCATGGGGTTAGGCGGGGCAGCACTTCTACAGTACACCTCACTGCAAGGACATTTTCTTTGAGGCTGTTGGGAAACCTAATGCCAATTAGTCCACTCCCTGATCAGCCTGTCCCCCATGGGAATTTTATACCTTGGTAGCAAGTGTTCCTACAGCCTCCAAGTGTCCAAACTGTGCTTTTCTTATCTAAATACTCAAACAATTAGCCTCACTTCAGTAATACCCATTCACTGAACAACTGTCAGCCACCTCTAAAACTGCAGGGACCTATCACCATTGAACACCCCAAAGGTTAAGTGTTCTTTCAAGTAAAAAGTAACCCCTGGTATTCCTAAAAGCCAAGGAGACTGGGAAACTCAATGCAAAATGGAGTAGGGCTCTAGACCTGACAGCAGCCTGTCCAGGACTCTTGGGGTTCCATGAGGAATACAGAAGACCCTAATGATATGGACAGGAGACAAGAAAATACTGGATAGAAGAGGGCAGTTCCCCTGCAAAGACCCCACCCTCAAGCCTGGATACCTGTGGTCCTAAATGGGAACAGACATTCCTGTTTTCATGCCTCAAAAGTTGCCTTTTGGCCCACCACACCCCCTACCCTGTACCCATATAACCCCCAAACCCCTGACTCCAGCAGGAGATAAGCAGACAAACAAGAGCAGAAAAGCAGCAGAGGAGAGAAGAGAAGGAATGTCAGGAGGAGTTCAGCTGGGGAAGGTCAGAGAATTGGCTGGATAACTCTAGAGGAAGATCAACTTCCCACTTCATACGCTTTCCAGTTCCCCATCTATCCTGCTGAGAGCCACCTCCACCACCCAATAAAACCCCACATTCACCATCCCTCAAGCCCATGTGTGACTCACTTCTTCTGGGATGCTGGACTTTTGTCGGGAGACAGAAAGCTGTCACACTGGCCCTCTGCCCTTGCAAAAAGGCAGATGTTCCACTGAGCTGGTTAACAATTAAGCTGTCTGTGGATGGCAAGGCTAAAAGAGTGTACTGTAACACATGCCAACTTGGGATCTGGGAGTCACAGACTCCCACTCCTGGATGCTGCTGTGAGGCTGAAGCCCAGTGCTTCAGCTTCTGTGCCTGTCCATCTACATGCTCCCCATCCCATAAGGGGTTTGGGCAGCAGTGGCAACTGGATGGATGAGCCACACCCCTGTCACATGGTCTGCGAGGGGGTCAGAAAACTCTCACTAACAAAGAGGTATGCGCTGCCATTTTCTGTGTTCTTCAAGTGGTCTTAGGGCCACGAGAAGTCCCCTCTAGATCCCTTCATGTGGTATTGAATGTCACAATAAAGGAAGGAGTAGAAGTAAATGGGAAAACAAGTCTTAGAACAACCAATTTGGAAAGATTTTAAACCTTCCAAAAACCAATTAAGTTTCACATTGTTTTCTCAGCAAAAATTATACCAACAAGAAAGAAAGTGAACAAAGGGATGGAACATATAACTTTTTTTGCAAAAGGTTTCATTCAACAGAAAAACTTCTAGGCAGAAACAAGATCCAAAAGAAAAAAGCAGATGGACCTTTAAAAAAATATATATATATACATATATATATATATATATAGCCAGAATATCAGCTTTTTATTAAGCTGACTTTTGCCTACAGAGCTCTTAAAAATATTTTCAAATCTTTTACTATCAGATTTTAAACCAAAGGTATTTTCCAAGTGACTCAGAGCCAAAGCCAATAAGCCTTTTATGACTTAACTAAAGACGCATGAGGCATCTTCTAAGAGGCAAGCATCCTCACAACCATCTCAAAACCACCCCCAAGAAAGGTCAAAGAAAGGAAAGTTTTAGTAGCTACAAATGGGATACAATCTGCATTTCTGTCCAGCAATATTCTCTAGGATGTCAGCTTCTCAACTGACCATCAGCATACACATTGTACATACAATTGTATACCCCATAGATGGAGGATTAAAAGAGACAAAATGTCAATAAGAAAGGTCAGAAGCTGTCCATGGAAGGGAAAAGGATCTGGGAGGTCAAGGCGGGCAGATCACGAGGTCAGGAGATCGAGTCCAGCCTGACCAACATGGTGAAACCCTGTCTCTACTAAAAATACAAAAATTAGCCAGGTGTGGTGGCAGGTGCCTGTAATCCCAGCTATTCAGGAGGCTGAGGCAGGAGAATCACTTGAACCCAGGAGGCAGAGGTTGCAGTGAGGCAAGATCGCGCCATTGCACTCCATGCTGAGAGCAACAGAGTGAGATTCCATCTCAAAAAAATAAAAAAATAAATGGATACCCCTAAAAGTCAAGAATCACACACATATTACACCAATTTTTATTTATTTACTTTTAGAAACAGAGTCTTTCTCTATTGCCCAGGTTTAGTGCAGTGGCACAATCATAGCTCACTGTATCCTTGAACTCGTGGGCTCAGGGGATCCTCCTGCCTCAGCCTTCTGAGTAGCTGTAGGACTACAGGACTACAGGTGCAAGCCACCATGCATTTTTTTTTTTTTTTTTTTTTGTAGAGGGGCGATCTTGCTATGTTGCCCAGTCTGGTCTTGAACTCCTCAAGCAATCTTCCCCCGTTGGCCTCACAAGGGGCAGGGATTACAGGTTTGAGCCACTGTGCCTGACCCAATTAAATTTCCTAATAAATGTTTCTCTCTCTTTTTTTTTTCCTCCTGAGTTAAAGGACTTACATTACCAAGACACTGGTTCCCTGATGGGGATCAGACCTAGGCTGAAGTGGTGAAAGTGCAGAATCTTAACTAGCAGACTACTAGGTGGAGTGCCCTTCTTTGCAAATCTTACAGGGGATCCAAAGCAGGCAGTTTGAGTATAGAAAAGATTTTAAGTTTAAATCTGATTTCTTTCCTTTTTTTTTTTTTTATCTTGCCAAGGGAGTTTCTAAAGCTATATTCCTTTTGTATCTTTTCATAGGTACTGATAAGATAGCTGTTTAAGATAAAAGTTTTTAAAAATGTTTATTTTAAGTATAGCCAATTTATTTATTCCAAAAGTGAACTAGTTTCCATACATTTTTTACCCCTGTTAATCCAACTTGGAAAGGGAACAAGACAGATTCTTACTTCCCTCATTTGATCTGAGTGCTGTAGGCAAAGATCTGATAAAAGTGACTTGGGAAAAAATTTCTTACCTTTCTTTGCTGGCTGTGATCAGTTGTTCCCAAATCTCATCCATAGGCTCCAGAACAGAGTGATTTGTTATCCTGCTGACAACACCAAGACTGTAGGGAAGTTGAAAATTTTCCCGTGAAATTTTACTAATTTGAGTCTCTAAAACAAACTGATAATGGACAGATTAACAGGAGAAAAGGGCATACAAATTTATTTATGTGCATATCAGATGGAAGTTATACAAAGTGTGAGAAACTCAAACAAATGGCCAGATGGTTGGTTTTAATACTATCTCGAGAGTACAGAAAGAATAGGGGCTTGAAGCTTGTCAAGACAGGCTACGGTGGCATGAGAGGTTATGGGAAGGAGAGATGAGGCAAGGAGTGCTGCAAAGGTGGTCTTGTTATGCAGGTGATCTCACAGGTAGCAGCCTTCAGGAAGAAGAGGTGGGAGCCTGTGGTAGATGTTTCTATAAAACCTTTAGAGGTATCTGGCTCTCAGTTAATTTTTCCCAGATCTGGGCAATGGGGACTTCAGAGAAATCCTGTTTGAATCTATTGTTTACTTCACTTTATTTCTTCTACAGATGCAAATATCTTCCACAAAAGACAGCTTTGCAGGCTGATTCTTGTGTTTGTAGGGCCTCTGAAGAGTCATCTCAAAATATGTCAAAGAAGTATATTTTGGTGTGAAATATTCTTGATTTTCTTTAAAAGTATTGGGGATAAGCAAATCAACATACATATATCACTACTGAGCTCCCCAGCACTATCAAATCTAAGATTCTGTCATATTTTATTCTACATTTACCATATTCTATTTTTAAAATAAACAAAACATTACAGATTTAGCTGAGGCCTATTTTACACCCCTCTCCAATATCAATCTCCTGTCTACCTTCCCAGATGAGCCCCTAATCTTGAGTTTCTGTTTATTTTTTCCATGTATATTGTTATATTGAAATGGGAGAGTTCCGAGGGCCCCCTCACAGGATGTACAACAGAAGCATGGCTCTCTGTTCTGCCACCATGAGCTCAAACCACTTACGGGAGGGGGAGCATACAGACGGTAGGCGCAGGAACTGGGGTGAATGCTTTTGGGTTCCAACCTCATGGCAGCGTCTAGGGGTGGGTGTCGGCGACTCCCAAAGCCCAAGTGGGCATGGGTTACAATGTGCCCATTTAGCCTTGCTGTCTGTAGATGGCTTAAGTGTTAACCAGGTCAGAGGGCCCTCTGCCTTTTTGCAAAGGCAGGGGGCCAATGTGACAGCTTTCCATATTCTGAGCTCTTGTCCAGCATCCTGGAAGAATCGGGTCACACACGGACTTGAAGAGAGAATGTAGGAGTTGTATTGAGTGGTGGAGGTGGCTGTCAGTGGGATGGATAGGGCACTGGAAGAGGGGTGAAGTGGGAAGATGATTTTCCCCTGGAGGTTGGCCATCCAGTGGCCGATCCCTCTCTGATCATCCCCAGCCAAACTCCTTTTGGTGTTCAGATGATCCTTCTCTTCTCTCCTTCTCTGTTCTGCTGTTTGCCTGCTCATCTGTTGATCTCCTTCTGGAACCTTGGGTTCAGGGTTTATTATGGGTACAGGATAAGGGTCATGGGAGGCCAAAAGGCAACTTTTTGGGTGTGAAAACAGGAATGCCTATTCCCATTTGGGGCCATGAGTATCCAGGCTTGAAGATGGGGTCTTTGCCAGGGAACTGCCATCTTCTCGCTGGTATTTCCTGTCTCCTGTTCATATCAGTATTAATACCATAGGTATCTATAAACAATACACAGTATTGTTACTTATGCTTTCAAAATTAATATAAATGGGATCTCTATACTCAACATTGTGAAGAGAGCAAAGATCACCTGGTGGCCATGAAGCAGATCAGCCAGAGGCAAAACTCCTGATCTCAGGAACTCAGAAGTAATTAGACTTCCCTATTATCTAGAGCAGGCATCTGGTTCCAGGTTTCTTTTCCAAAAATTTATAAGTAACTAGAATTTCTATATGTCTCCAGAATGCATGCATAAAGAAAGTCATTTCGCAACCCTTGCTGACATTAAGGCACCAAAATGCCCAAAATTGTAATCATTTGTCATGAGCTACATGGGTAATATGATCCGAATTACCCTTCTTAATTTCCTGCTTTAAGGTCCATAAATACTACTAAGTAAAAATCCACAGTGGTGCGCTCAGTCTTTTCTTGTTGAGGTGCCCTGCTGTGCTCTTCTGCAATGTACTTTCTATCTAATAAAACTTTCCTTTTCAAACATACACTGTTATTGGTAAATTCTTCTTACCAACCCACAAGTCAACCACTTTCTGTTCCCGGGGCTCTGACACCTTGCTCAGTACATTGTTTATGAGATTTATTTATGATGATACAGGAAGCCATAATTTATTTAAAATGCCATGTAGAGTTCCATTGTGTGAATATGCCACAATTAATTCATCCTTCTGTCCATAGACATTTAGGTGGTTTTCAATATTTTCTTATTGCAAACCACACTGCAGTGAATGTTTTGATACATAATCTCCATAGACATTTGCATGAGAGTAAATCTTTGTTACATCACCTTGGAGCTTGTTAGAAATGCAGCATCCTAGGACCCACTCAAGACCTTACAGAAATAGAATTTATATTTATTCAAGATCCCCAGGTGAACCATAGGCTTATTAAAGTTTGAGCAGTTGTTCTCAAATTTAGTAGCAAATTGGAATTACCTGAGAAGTTCAAAACCAAAATAAGACAAAACAACTTAAGCCAGGGAAGAGATCCTGACTTAATTACTCTAGGATGTGCCTGGGTCTCCAGGGATTTTTTATTTATTTATTATTATTATTTGAGATGGAGTCTCTGTCACCCAGGCTGGAGTGCAGTGGCACGATCTCGGCTCACTGCAAACTCCACCTCCCGGGTTCAAGTGATTCTCCTTCCTCGGCCTCCTGAGTAGCTGGGACTACAGGTGTGTGCCACCATGCCTGGCTAATTTTTTGTATTTTTAGTAGAGACGGGGTTTCACCATATTAGCAGGCTGGACTTGATCTCCTGACTTCGTGATCCACCTGCCTTGGCTTCCCAAAGTGCTGAGATTACAGGCATGAGCCACTGTGCCCGGCCTCCAGGGATTTTTAAAAGCTCCTTAGATGTTTCTAATATGTAGCCATGACCACTGGACTGAAATTACTATGGCTGCAGTGTGTGTGGCGCATGGCTTTTATTGGGATGCCTCTCTAGAAAGAATAGTTTTACCCATAAGTGGCTAGAGCAGGTAGGTAGATGGAACTTCCAGTAACTTATCAAAATGCTTTGTCCTATTTTAAGTATAATTAGTTCTTAGTTGAACAAACACTAGCAAGCCCCTAACTCTATATCAGGTAATCTAATGAACACGTTACTAACATCATCTAACTTAATTTTTGTGGGAAAATTTCCTTTCCACTTAAGAAGATGTTGAGATTTTGAATGAAATGGTCCAGTTTATCAGAAAGTCAGAATACATTAGTCATAAGAAATAATACACTGAAGGAAGGTAAGGTTCCCTTGCTTGATGTTGAGTGAGAATGTGCAGCAGTATGCTTTCAGCATGCAGTCTGGACCCTGCCATAGGAAAAGCTGCCACCCACTCACCTGGATGTGGCACGGACTTTCAGTACACAAAGGAAGAGAGAACTCAGGATTTTGTTGATTCAGTGGTTGGAGCTTTTCTGCCCAACACTGCAATGTCATTGTGATTAACCCTGGGAAAATTCCTGATCTTTCAGTGGAGTCTCTGAGCAATTATTAATCTCTGCAGTCACTCCACATCTTTGCACATAAATTGTAGAACAGAGCAGTTAAATCACAACTGGATTTCAAATATCAAAACGGAAACTTCAAAACTGAAAGTTCATTTTTTTGTTACTTAAATTCATATGTAATCACATAAGTAAACATACATACATCTTCACCGTCAAACAAACACTTTTGAAAGGGAAAAGCCTCTTTTAACTCCCTATTTCCCTAATCCTGCTTTCCCCTTCCCAGAGGTAAATAGCATTATTGACATAATGTGTATCCTTTCAAATCTTTTTCTGTGTATTTCTACATATGTAATTTTTTGTTTTGTTGGAGAAGAATTTTAAACTCTACGCTTTTAATATTAATTATAGTGCTTCTTATGTAACTGTATTTTCTCACCTCTCTCCCATATTTGCTAAACTCTTCCATTTGTTATCCTAGCTATGAATTTATTTACTCAGGATACAGCTTAAAAACACACTGCAGAGGATTGAAACAAATTACCAAAGTTGAAGAGTTCACTGCTATATCAGAATTATATTTCTAAAAGGCAGGCAGTAACATCTATGTATCTCCTGCTTTAGATGGATAACATTGTAAGGATGAGGCCTTTCCTGGGGGTGAGGAATGCGCCTTATTTTTGCGCTTGGATTCCTTTTCTTCTAAGTGCTAGTGGCTTCTTTAGTCAGTAGCCTGAGGGATTTTTATTTGCTGAGTGAGATGCTGTTCCTTCTCCCTTTCCTTCCTCTACCAGTGCAGGAGGACTGATGAATTTGGTTCAGAGAATTCTCTCAGAGAGCTGGCAGGACAGCATCCAGCCACTGGGTTCAAGCTATTAGAAAGAGCCGCAGGAAATATCCATTCTGTTCGGCAGATGGACACTCTCGGAATGACTGTTGTCTAATGCCATTATACATTTCTTCAATATGCCCTCCTACCAAGTCTTTCTTAGTGGGCCACGGAAAGAGAATGAGAGCTTAATGTTTCTTTGCGTGTGATCATCATTTTATCACTTGGTAATTGAGGAGGAAAACAGGAAATTCATCTTTGGGCTCAAGGACTTTGCAAAGTCACTACCAGTTAGGAAAACTGGCTATGCTGGATTTGAAGAGAGATTTGTCTGCTGCCTCATAACTATCCTACTGCATGTGATTGCCACCTTTGGATTTCATGGACCGATGGGCTAAAGAATAAGAGCAAAGCATTTGAAAGTGGACAAACTCGAAAAGGGGGAGTATTTCCAAGTAAAATCCGGTCATGACGTCGTTTTGCTTAAAAACTTCTATGGGTTTCTCATTGCCTAAACTTTAAATTCTATTGGCAGAGGTCACAAACCAGGAGCCTAGGTCTGAATTTGGCTGGCAGATATGTTTTGCCTAGCCCTACAGTGTTTTAGAAAAATTAGAATTTATTACCAAGAGATTAAGGTCAAGGGATTTAATAAATAAATTTGGGTTTCTGGTCATCTTGGCCAACATTCTGTATAGGTCAGGTGAAAGAAGTTGTGGCTACACTCTTTGGAAGGGGCATGAGCTCTCTTCCACTTTGCAACAGTCCTCCCTGTATTGGACTCCCCTAGGACTACTTTCTTAATTGAGCTGCTGTTTCCCTTTGTAAATATTGCTTTTCCCCCTAGAGCTTCCCCTGCTACTTCAGGGTAGGTTGTATGTAGGAATTCACCAGCCTTTCTGATGCACATGCAACCTGGGAAGTGTGAGAAACTAATATCCTATAGGGTAACCCCTGGGCAATAAGGATGAAGAGTCAGTTGATAACAGTTGATAAATAAATACTCCCCACTCTTGTGTCTCAGATGGATGTTTGCAAGGTATATCCTACATAGTTTCTCAGAGTACCCCTGGGAATAGAGCTTCAGTTTTCCACAGCAGTAACCTGATCCACATTCACCCTTGGACTGGCTTTCTCCCCTTCTCCTTTTTGCTCTTTTCAGTCCCTCACTCTCATTTCTTGGGAACACTTCCTAAAATAAGCTTTCTGCAGGTAAGCCCCTGTTGAAAGCCTTTGTTTTTAGGTGGGAACCCATCCCTTCCCTGTTTTCTTAACCTGCTTACTTGACTCAGTCAGTTTACCTTCATGACCCTATAGGCATTTGAGGTTGTGACCTACCTTAGAGACTCACCTTTAGGAACTAGTCCCAGGTCTTCTGTGCAACTATTACCCTGAGCGACTCCTCAAATACTCCACGCAATATCAAAGCTATTTGCTAGCAACTCCTCAAATACTCCACGCAATATCAAAGCTATTTCTCTTGCCGGAAATCCCGTCCCCTCAGCTACCCACTGATTCCAGGCTACCTCTTTTTCTATCAAGCAAAATCCTATTCAGTCTTCAAGGCTGGTTTTGTGGCAGGCCGGGCCTCCCTAAAGACTGAACAGACAGGCCTCCATAACAACTGTTTCAGCACTGACCGAATGCTGAAGTTAAATATTAAAAGCTGAAAGAGCCAGCGCCCTATACGAAGGCTGGAATGGAACAAAAGCCCACGAAGAGTTTTGGCCAGGCTTTTCCTGGGCCTTGAGGCCTGACAAGATAACAAATGAGTTCTTAACAGGACCCATTTAGAATTAAACAAGTTTTACTGGGGGTCTGAAGAAACTCCCCAGGCCTCCACAGCCAAGTTTATTGGGGTCTGAAGGAACTTCCAAAACCTCCATGATTTAGCAGGATACAAGATAAGGGTAATCACCCCAGCACCTGGACCCATTTAAATTAAGTAAATTTACTAAGGCTCCAGAGGAAGGTCTTCAGGACTCAGATCTTAGTTACAGATTAGAAGAAGTTAATCACTTATGTCTTTAGATGAACGCACACTTACAAGTAGACATATAGCTTAGAAGGCACATAAGCTCTGGAAAACTTTGTAAGTTTGAGTTGGTCTGGTGATATTTTCCAGGCCTTCTTCCTGTGCTCAGTTACAGAAATAAACTCCCTCCTTTCCCAGTTCATCTGCATCTCGTTATTGGGCCATGAGAAAAAGCAGCCTGACCCTCAGTTTCATCTGGGAATAGTTTTAGTTGACCTTCCTCTGTGAGCCCGTCCCTAATTCTTCCACACCTGCACACCTTTAAAGGTAAAGAGAGGGAACTAGAAGAGAGTGAGAGGTTGCAGTTAGAGCAAAAGACACTGATAGAGCCAGCTCTTGTTGGAGATGATGGTAATGGCATCAGGGTGCAAGTGTAGGAGCTTACCTACAGAAAAGAATTCTTCATTTTCTGAGATTAGAATAATGATATCAAACACTGACCTATACCTATTATGTGCCAGGCATTATCCTGGGTGCTTTCAAAATATTTAGTAAATGTTAACCTTTCTTTCTCACAAGGATCCTATGAGGTATGTATTATTATTGTTACCCTCTTTTCACGTATTAGAAAAGTGAGGTACAGAGAGGTTGAGTAATTTGCCCAAGATCACACAGCTGGTGGGTAGTCAGGTAGATGTGTGGTTTTGTTTGGAGTCTATGCTTCTGATCACTATGACTTACCACTTCTTTTTTTAATAATTATTATACTTTAAGTTCTGATGCATGTGCAGAATGTGCAGGTTTGTTAAAGGAAGCTCATGTAGAAAATACATAAGTAGGGAAAATAAAACTGAGATGATTTCTGTCTGTTGGTCTAAATTTTCTTAATGAAGCAGGAGACAAAGCCAGCCGATATGATTATAGGAAGCAATGACCCAATTTAAATTTGCCTAGTGAGAATATGAAGTACAAAGGGTAAATTGGTCTTGGTCTTGTTTTTCCACAGCTCTTTCATATGGTTTGGCTCTGTGTCCCTACCCAAATCTCATCTTGAGCTATAATCCCCATGTGTTGAGGGAGGGACCTGGTGGGAGGTGATTAGATCATGGGGGTGGTTTCCTCCATGCTATTCTTGTGATAGCGAGTGAGTTCTCATAAGATCTGATGGTTTTATAAGTTCTCATAAGATCTGAGGTTTCCCCTGCTCTCTCTCTCTTTTCTGCTGCCTTGTAAAGAAGGTACTTGCTTCTCCTTTACCTTCTGCCATGACTGTAAGTTTTCTGAGGCCTCCCCAGTCATGCAGAATTGTGAGTCAATGAAACCTCTTTTCTTTATAAATTACTCAGTCGCACGCAGTTCTTTATAGCAGTGTGAGAACAGACTAACACTGTACATTGGTACCAGGAGTTTGGGCACGGCTATAAAGATACTTAAAAATATGGAAGTGGCTTTGGAACTGGGTAACAGACAGAGATTGGAACAGTTTGGAGGACTTAGAAGAAGACAGGAAGATGTGGAAAAGTTTGGAACTTTCCTAAGGCAAAAGGCTTTAGTAAAGAGACTGGTGGCATTTTGCCCCTGTCCTAGAGATCTGTGGAACTTTGAACTTGAAAGAGATGATTTAGGGTATCTGGAAGAAGAAATTTCTAAGCAGCAAGGCGTTCAAGAGATGACAGAATGTAAAAGCTTGGAAAATTTGCATCCTGACCACGGTAGAAAAGAAAAACCATTTTCTGGGGAGGAATTCAAGCTGGCTGCAGAAGTTTGCATAAGTAATGAGGAACTAAATGTTAATTGCCAAGACAATAGGGAAATGTCTCCAGGGCATTTCAGAGATCTTTGTGGCAGCCCCTCCTACCACAGGCCTGGAGGCCTAGGAGGGAAAACTGGTTTTGTTAGTGAGGCCCAGGGCCCTGCTGCTCTGCACAGCCTTGGGACTTGGTGTCCTGTGTCCCAGCTGCTCCAGCTCCAGCCGTAGCTAAAAAGGACCAAAGTACAGCTCTGGCCATTGGTTCAGAGGGTACAAACCCCAAGCCTTGGTGGCTTTTGTTTTAAAGTTAAACTATAAACTAAATCCTTACCGTAGTTAGCTTGGCCTATGCCCAGGAATAAGCAAAGATAGCTTGTGAAGTCAGAAGCAAGGTGGAGTTAGCTTTGTCAGATGTCTCTCACTGTTGTAATTTTTGCAAAGACAGTTTTACTCAGAGACACCTTTTATTACCTGAGAGACTTTTTATCTGCATAACAAAACAACCTTATTCACCATACAATTCCTCCCCTCATTGTCACATAGTATGTATCACCACCACTTCAGAAGCCCCAGTGCCTATTCTTTTCTTTTCTTTTTTTTTTTTTTTTGAGATGGAGTCTCGCTCTGTCACCCAGGCTGGAGTGCAGTGGCCGGATCTCAGCTCACAGCAAGCTCCGCCTCCCGGGTTCACGCCATTCTCCTGCCTCAGCCTCCTGAGTAGCTGGGACTACAGGCGCCCACCACCTCGCCCGGCTAGTTTTTTGTATTTTTTTTAGTAGAGACGGGGTTTCACCATGTTAGCCAGGATGGTCTCGATCTCCTGACCTCGTGATCCGCCCGTCTCAGCCTCCCAAAGTGCTGGGATTACAGGCTTGAGCCACTGTGCCCGGCCTCTTTTCTTTATTTCAGGCACTGTGTAAGCTTTCTTGGAGTCTCATACTTTGTGGAATTCCCATGCATATGTATGTAATACATGTTTTCTCCTATTAATCTGCCTCACATTAATTTAATTTGTAACCCAGCCAAAGAACCTAGAAGGGTAGAGGGAAGTCGTTTTTGGCTCCCTTACACCTGCTTTGTGCTTTGAAATTTTTATATTCTCTACCATTGAAGAAACTTCATATCATTGATGTCTGTGGAAATCTTTTTATCATCTTGTCAACCTAAAAAAAGACACTAGAGAAAATTATCTCTAAATATGTTGGCTTTACTCTGGCATAGAAATGAGGATTATGCTTTGGAATGTGTGAAATGGCAAGCCACTAGTGCATTCAGTGAGGGAAGGAAAAAGGGAGATTTATTTGCAGACAAGTAGATTTACATAAGCTGCTTAGAAACTGAGTTCATTGGATCTAGAGGTTCAAAGCTAGAGTTGCTGTCAGTTCATTTGTGGAGATGCCATTACTAGGCAAAAGCTCTTTCAAGAACATCTTATATGAATTATTGTAGTTCTAAAGAATATCTAGTGATAAACTATACCAAAAGAAAAGAGGCATGAAGGACATGAAAGTTTTTTAGAAAGTCTTTGGGAACAGTTCTTATCTTAGACATGTAAGTATGAGCCTCCCTTCTTGGCCTTCTTGGCCCTGTTTTGTCTGGGTCTGACAAAAGTAATTTAATCCAGATATCTGCAGCTTTTATAATCTCATAACCATCCCACCATGACAGACTCACAACAGATTTACCTCAACATAGGCAACAATACAGATCTGTGGAGGGATGGAAGGATGGTGTGTCTAATTCAAGGATATAATATGCAAATTTATTATGTTTAAAAACTATAATCAGGAAACAAAATTGAAGTAAACAAACAGACAAACTAAAAGTGTGTATGCATATGTGTGTGGGTAATGGAAAAGAAAATGTTGGACTCTGTCTGGTCCTGGGCTTTTTTGGTTGGTAGGCTATTAATTGCTGACTCAATTTCAGAACCTGTTATTGGTCTATTCAGAGATTTGACTTCTTCCTGGTTTAGTCTTGGGAGGGTGTATGTGTTCAGGAATTTATCCATTTCTTCTAGATTTTTGGATTCACAGCTGAATTCTACCAGAGGTACAAAGAGGAGCTGATACCATTCCTTCTGAAACTATTCCAAACAATAGAGAAAGAGAGACTCCTCCCTAACTCATTTTATGAGGCCAGGATCATCCTGATTCCAAGACCTGGCAGAAACACAACAACAACAACAAGAAGAAAGAAAATTTCACGTCAATATCCCTGATGAACACTGATGCAAAAATCCTCAATAAAATACTGGCAAACCAAATCCAGCAGCACATCAAAAAGCCTAACCACCATGATCAAGTTGGCTTCATCCCTGGGATGCAAGGCTGGTTCAATATACACAGGTCAATAAGCGTAATCCATCATATAAACAGAACCAATGACAAAAACCACATGACTATCTCAATAGATGCATTCAACACCCCTTTATGCTAAAAACTCTCAATAAACTAGTATTGAGGGAACATATCTCAAAATGATGAGCTATTTATGACAAACCCATAGCAAATATCATACTGAATGTGCAAAAGCTGGAAGCATTCCCTTTGAAAACTGGCACAAGACAAGGATGCCCTCTCTCACCACTCCTATTCATCATAGTACTGGAAGTTCTGGCCAGGGCAGTCAGGCAAGAGAAAGAAATAAAGTTTATTCACATAGGAAGAGAGGAAGTCAAATTGTCTCTGTTTGCAGATGACATGATTGTGTATTTAGAAAACCTCATCATCTCCTTAAGCTGATAAGCAACTTCAGCAAAGTTTCAGGATACAAAATCAAGGTGCAAAAATCACAAGCATTCCTTTACACCAATAATAGACAAACAGAGAGCCAAATCATGAGTGAACTCCCATTCACAATTGCTATAAAGAGAATAAAATACCTAGGAACAAAACTTACAAGGGCTGTGAAGGACCTCTTCAAGGAGAACTACAAACCAATGCTCAAGAAAATGAGAGAGTTCACAAAGAAATGGAAAAACATTCCATGGTTATGGATAGGAAGAAGAAATATCATGAAAATGGCCATACTGCCCAAAGTAATTTATAGATTCAATGCTATCCCCATCAAGCTACCATTGACTTTCTTCACAGAATTTGAAAAAACTACTTTACATTTCATATAGAACCAAAAAAGAGCCCATATAGCCAAGACAATCCTAAGCAAAAAGAACAAATCTGGAGGCATCATGCTACCTGACTTCAAACTATACTACAAGGCTACAGTAACCAAAGCAGCATGGTACTGGTACCAAAACAGAGATATAGACCAATGGAACAGAACAGAGGCCTCAGAAATAACACCACACATCTACAACCATCCGATCTTTGACAAATCTGACAAAAACAAGCAATGGGGAAAGGATTCCCTATTTAATAAGTGGTGTTGGGAAAACTGGCTAGCCATAGGCAGAAAACTGAAACTGGACTCCTTCCTTATACCTTATACAAAAATTAACTGAAGATGGATTACAGACTTAAATATAAGACCTAAAACCATTAAAACCCTAGAAGAAAACCTAGGCAATACCATTCAGGACATAGGCATGGGCAAAGACTTCATGACTAAAACACCAAAAGCAATGGCAACAAAAGCCAAAAGTGACAAATGGGATCTGATTAAGCTAAAGAGCTTCTTCACAGCAAAAGAAACTGTCATCAGAGTGAACAGGCAACCTACAGAATGGGAGAAAATTTTTTCAATCTATCCATCTGACAAAGGGCTAATATCCAGAATCTACAAAGAACTTAAACAAATTTACAAGAAAAAACAACCCCATCAAAAAGTGGGCAAAGGATATGAACAGACACTTCTCAAAAGAAGACATTTATGTAGCCAACAAACATATGAAAAAAAGCTCATCATCACTGGTCATCAGAGAAATGCAAATCAAAACCACAATGAGATAGCATCTCAGACCAGTTAGAATGGTGATTATTAAAAAGTCAGGAAGCAACAGATGCTGGCGAAGATGTGGAGAAATGGGAATGTTTTTACACTGTTGGTGGGGATGTAAATTAGTTCAACCATTGTGGAAGACAGAGGGGTGATTCCTCAAGGATCCAGAACCAGAAATGCCATTTGACCCAGCAATCCTATTGCTAGGTATATACCCAAAGGATTATAAGTCATTCTACTATAAGGACACATGCACACCCATGTTTATTGCAGCACTGTTCACAATAGCAAAGACTTGGAACCAACCCAAATGTCCTCAATGATAGACTGGATAAAGAAAATGTGGCACATTTACACCATGGAATACTATGCAGCCATAAAAAGGATGAGTTCATGTCCTTTGCAGGGACATGGATGAAGCTGGAAACCATCATTGTCAGCAAACTAACACAGCAACAGAAAACCAAATACTGCATGTTCTCACTCCTAAGTGGGAGTTGAACAATGAGAACACATGGACACAGGGAGGGCAACATCACACACCAGGGCCTGTCAGGGGGTGGGGTGCTAAGGGAGAGGTAGCATTAGGAGAAATACCTAATGTAGATGATGCGTTGATGGGTGCAGCAAACCACCATGGCACGTGTATACCTATGTAACAAACCTGCACGTTCTGCACATATATCCCAGAACTTAATAATAAAAAGAAAATGTAAAACTGAAAAAGAAAAGAAAATGTTGGAAAGGAAAATTGCGTTTTTTAACTTCCCAGTTGTGGCTGTTTTTTGTATTTGGTTTTGCCAAAAAATTGTTTGCCATAGTATTACTAGATAATCCTTTTATTATGGAACAAAACTAAAAGCTCTTCAGTTGTGGCAATTATCTCTAGAAGCCTTTCAATAGCAAGGAGATTTAGATATGGCTACTTTTTTGTTCTTTCAATGTCTTCTAGGAGTCAGACACTGGACTATGTATTTAGGCATTTGTCATTTGATTTAACTCATCTGATGTTACAAAAGATAAAATAAGAATGAAGAATAAAAGATAAGTTCCGAAGACACTGAGAGTGCTCTTTGGGCTTCATGAATTCTTGAGATTGAGATTGTAGTTCTCAAAATTCAGTGTGCATTAGGATCCTTGGGTGCCTGCTCACAACAGGGCATTTTTAGCCTCACCCCAAGTGATTTGGTTTAAGTAAACCTGGGCTGGAGTTCAGAGATCTGCATTTTGAACAAACAACAAGTAACCTTGATGTAGGGGGCCCACACTGGTTAGAGAGAATATTTTGTTTTAAAAGTAAAGAAAATGAAAATAATGTGTTCTTTTAATGCTTAAATGAACTTATTGCTGGAATTATTAAAACGAGAAACCTCCAAAATTTTGGTACTTTAAATGAGATTTATTCATTTTTGAGGTGGTAAATCTTGAACCTGAAAGAGAAGCCACTGTGAGGGAAGGGTATGGAGTTTCAAGTTTATAGAATGTTAACTCTAAGGGAAATTGCTAAGCTATATTTTTATCTGTTAAATTCTTCGAAGGCTGAATTTCACTTATTTTTCTCCAAATACCTTTTCTTATTCCTTAAAGGATCTGAAAGGTCAATGGTGTAGTGGAAAGTGTGTAGATGTTGGCACTAGACCCAAGTTAAACCTCAGGCCCTCCAGTTACAGACTGTGTTATCCTGAGTAAGTTAAACTCTCAGAACTTTTGGTTCCTCATCAGCAGAACCTGTGTCATAACTACCTCAGAGTGTTATATGGTTAGCCACTGCAATAACTGATAGGAAATTCCCCAATACTGCCTGATACTTAATAAGTGCTTACTGTATCTTCCCTGAGCCTGGCAATCAAACATATTGTAGAGTAGCTTTTTCTCTCCCCTAATTTCTAATTATATGCTGGCATACATTTAAACTTTATTGCATCTTAATTTGCTTGTTTCCAGTATGTTAATTTAGTTAACTCTGAGAGAGTTTTAGCATGTGGTGATGGCTAAGTTTTTGTAATATTTTTACCTGTATCCTTAGCATTCTTTATTTCTATTCATTTTCATCTAATTCATACGTATTCATTTGCTGATACATTGGTTTGTGATATTATTTAAACATTTCATATGCTTATCAACTGAAGTATTATTATAAGTAATAAAGTTTAGATTTCCCAGAGTCCTCAGGCTGGTGGTGACCACTCAGATTCCTCAACTCATTCAGAAATATGCATTGAGAAATAAAAAGAAAAGAAAGAAATATGCATTGAGCAATAAGGAGAACCAAACTAGTGAGTAGATAATTACATTTCAGATGGGTAATTCAAAAGAGAACACTGGAATTCAGCAGAAAAGTGATGGGAAATACTGAAAGCAAGGAAGACAAACGCACCCATCCTAGCTTTGCCTGCCCCTTCCCCCATGCCACAGCATGCAGTCTAGGGACCTGGGGATTGCCTGCCTCATTTCACCACTGTTGGAACCTGAGTTCTCCTCCTGGGGGCCTGAGGTTGGGCCTATATACCCTGCCACTACCATGACAACTCGCACCAACATGCACACACCATCTGATATATCCAAAGTGTTGAAAGAAAAGGGATTGCCAGCCAAGGATATTATATCCAACAAAATTATCTTTCATAAATGAAGGAGAAAGAAAGTCTTTCCCAGACAAACAAAAGCCAAGAGAATTAATCACTACTAGTCTGGCCCTACAAGAAATGCTGAAGAGAGTTCTATACCTGGAAGTAAAGGAACATTATTTACCATCATGAAAACATCTGACATTATAAAAATCATAGGTAGAGAAAATACACAAATAAGGAAGGGAAACAACACAAATGTTAACACTATGGGAAAACCACCAAACCATAATGATAAACAATAAGAGAGAAAAACAGGAAAAAAGGATATGCAAAACAATCAGAGATATTGTTTTGCATTATTTGTCATTTAATAAAATGATAGAAATAAACTTTCACATAATAACCTTGAACATAAACAGATTAAACTTTCCATTTAAAAGATATAGACTGAATACATGAATATAAAAACATGACCCCACTGTATGCTGCTTATAAGAAACTCATTTCACCTGTAAAGACACATACAGACTGAAAATAAAGGGATTGAAAAAAGTATTCCATGCAAATAAATACCCAAAGCAAGCAGGAGTAGCTATATATATACATTAGATAAAAATAGACGTTGTGTAAAAGACAGCAAAAAAGAGAAAGAAGGTAATTACATGATGACAAAGGGATCAATTCAGCAAGAGAATAAAATTCTAAACATGCATGCATTGTTTAAAAGGTTACTATGAAAAAAAATATATGCACTCAACACTGGAGTACCTAGATACATAAAGCAAATATTATTAGATTTAAAGGAAGAGATAGACTTCAATACAATAATTGTTGGGGACTTCAGCCTCACACTGTGATTATTATACAAATCATCTAGACAGAAAATTAACAAAGAAACATTGGACTTACATTGCACTTTAGATCAAATGGATGTAACACACATTTACAGAACATTGCATCCAACAGCTGCAGAATTCTCCTCATTACCACATGGAACATCCTCCAGGATAGGAAAGATGTTAGGACACAAAGCAAACTCAACAATTTATAAAAATCAAAATCATATCAAATATCTTCTCAGACTACAATGGAATAAAACTAGAAAGCAACAACAAGAGGAATGTTGGAAACTATACAAATACATGGAAATTAACAATATATTCCTGAGTGACACTGGGTCAAGAAAAATAACAAGGAGGAGATTAATAAAATCTTAAATGAAATTTGGAACACAACTTACCAAAACCTATGGGATACAGCAAAATCAATGCTAAGAAGAAATTTTATAGCAATAAACATCTGCATCAAAAAGGTAGAAAGATTTCAGATAAATAATCTAATAATGCACCTCAAGGAACTAGAAAAGCAAGAACAAACCAAACCTCAAATTAGTAGAAGGAAAGGAATAATAAAAATCAGAGCAGAACAAAATGAAATAAAGATTAAAAAAAAAAAAGGAAGCAACAGAATGACAAATTGGTGTTTAGAAAAGATAAACAAAATCAATAAACCACTTGTCAGACTCACCAACAAGAAAATTGCTGGGCATGATGGTTCATGCCTGTAACACCAGCACTTTGGGAGGCCGAGGCAGCAGGATTGCTTGAGCCAAGGAGTTTAAGGCCAGTCTAGGCAACACAGTGAGAGCCATAGCTACAAAAGAAAAAAAAAATAACTGGGTGTGGAGGCATGAGCCTCTAATCCCAGCTACTCAGGAGGTTGAGGTGAAAGGATTGCTTGAGCCAAGGAGGTTGAGACGGCAGTAGACGGCAGTGAGCCCTGATTGCACCACTATACTCCAGTCTGGGTGATAGAGCACAAACCTGTCCCCAAACCAATAAATAATAAAAATGTGATCTGAAGAGAATTGCAAAATTTTGAGATAGTAAGAAACAAATAAATGAAAGAGACATACCATGTCTATGACAGGAAAATTAATTTATAGATTTAACGATGTTTTGATGGAAATGTTAGAGGGAGTTTTGACAAAATTATTCTGAATTTCACATGAAAAGTGGATAAATAAGAATAGTCATGAAAATGTTGACAAAGAACAGTAATGATGAGTGGAGGGGATGGAAGGTGTCTTACAGCTATGTATTAATACATATTTTAAAACTAAAATAATTAGTAATTGTCAGACCAGTAGAATAGAATAGGAAGCCTGGAAGCAGACAAAACAGTAAAAGAATTTCACATATGATAGAAGTAGCATCCAAATCACTAGAGAAAGGCTGCATTGTTTTGTAAGTTGTGCTTGAGCAACTTGTTAAACAAGAGGAAAATTAGATTTTAGTTCTTGCTATAAATCAAATAAATTCTTAGTATATTGGAGAGATAAATGTAAAAATATTAAGCAATAAAAACTTGAATAAAATATGCTCAATATCTTACTTCAGAGAAGAAAGAAAAATTGGGTGAACTCCATGAAAATGAAAAGTTTCTGTACTCCCAGTAGACGACAAAGCAATCCCATCTTGGGGGTTCTTGGGAATCCACCATGTTCGCTTCTGACTAACCCCTGTTCTGGGAAGGCCTCTCAGATTTCCAGTTTATCTATTGTTCCTTGTGTAACAGCACTTACTTACTGTAAATCCTGCCTTTAGGTCAAGCAACCTTGGTGTTATCGTACTTCAGCTGTCTTACACATTCCTTCTGAACCACCCCTTCTCTATGGTATAGAAGCCCTGGGTCTGATGGATAATGGTGTAAGGATCCTCCATCTTGTCTCACTACCACCTGAGACACAGACATAGCTTCTATTAGCAAGTCCTTATTAAATGTTTCTTTCTAAGGAACTGGATACATCAGTCTCTTTTCTTTGGCCTTTCAGCCTCCTTGGACTTTGGGGTAGGTTTGCATAGGCCTGCCCATCTTGAAACCCTCCCCGGATTGCTTCAAACAGGTTTTAAAACATACTATTAATAATAATAGCCATAGGATATATGACAAACCAAAATTAACCTCTTTTACATATGCAGGATTTTAATAAGTAAATTAGAAAACAAATATTACAGTAGAAAAGGGAATAAAGAATATAAACAGATAATTCATAAAAAGGAAATACAAATACTAATAATCCTATAAAAATATTTGCCTTCAACAGTAATAAAAAAAATGAAAAAATAAACCAAAACAACAAGTTAACATTTAAAAATCTTTCATATTGGCAATAATTTTTTTAAGAAAACCTGGGCAACATAGGAAGACCACATCTCTACAAAAATAATAAAAAGTATTAGCCAGAAGTTGTGCCTGTGATCTCAGCTACTAGGGGAGGCTGAGATGAGGCTCGCCTAAGCCTGGGAGGTTGAGCCTGCAGTGAGCTGTGATCACACCACTGCACTCCAGCCTGGGTGACAGAGTGAGAACCTGTCTCATACAAAAATTAATAATGTCTAATACTGATGAAAATATTGGATAAATGTGCATGGCTGTATATCTTAAGTAAATTAGCACAGCCTTTCTGGAATAAAATTTGGAATTTTAAATCAAGATATATTAATCCTTTGCCTCACTTATGAAACCAGGAGCTTTTCATAAAGAAAAGTAATCAGAGATGTACAAAGATTTACTTACAAGGATGTACATTAGAACATGACGGGAAAATGGTAAAATAAACCATAGTACATTGCAGAAACCTGCAGAAAAAGAAATAAATTTATTGTATTCCTATATGCATGCCATTTGCCAAGTGACTTTGCAGTTCCTCACAGAAAGAGGTAAAGCCTATGTCTTCACTTTTTGACTCTGGGGACGGTCATGTGACTTGTTATTATCCAATGGTACTTTATCAAACATGATGTAAGTAAGCGGAGGCTCAAAAGGTTCTGTGCATTGAGATTTGGCCTCTCTTGCTGCTGAAAACCCTTTCATTAATTACCACGTGAAAACCCCTGGGCTAGTTTCTTGGAAGATGAGAGACCATGTGGAGAAAGGCTCCCACTGTTCTAGCTATCCCAGCCTTCCCAGCTGAGGCCTCAGATATGTAAAGAAAGTCATCTTGAATGGCCCATACCAGAGGTGTCCAGCCACCCACAATATGAGCAATAATAAATCTTCATTATTTTATTTTATTTTATTTTTTATTTATTATTTTTTGAGATGGAGTTTCGCTCTTGTCGCCCAGGCTGGAGTGCAGTGGCACAATCTTGGCTCACTGCAATTTCCGCCTCCTGGGTTCAAGTGATTCTCCTGCCTCAGCCTCCCGAGTAGCTGTGATTACAGGTGCACACCACCACACCTGGTTAATTTATGTATTTTTAGTAGAGATAGTTTTGCCATGTTGTCCAGGCTGGTCTCAAACTCCTGACCTTAGGTGATCCACCTGCTTTGGCCTCCTAAAGTGTTGGGATTACAGGCATGAGCCACCACACCCAGCTGTTATTTTAAACCATTAGGTTTTGAGGCAGTTTGTTATACAGCGGAAGTTAACAGACATATACATCTAAAGAGTGGCAAACTCAAATGGCTTTAGTGGTCAGCAGGTAACATAGATATATAAAATGTCTTTCTGTTTATTTAGGTTATTTGGTTTCTGTTATTGGCATGTTGTAGTTTGTTGCATACAAGTCCTGTACATAACTTATTAGGTTTATATAAACATCAGTATGGATGGTTCCTGACTTATGATGCTTCTACTTATGATTTTTGGACTTTATGATGGGTTTATCAAGACTTAACCCCATCATAAATTGAGGAGCTTCTTGCAGCTTATGATGGGATTACTATTCCTAGTGAATACGTTATTGCTTTTGCACTATTGTAAAGTGGAAAAATCATAAGTTGAAATATTGTAAATAGGGGACTGTCTGCTGTGTTGCCAGCATTGAATGCATTTTTGCTTTATGATATTTTTGACTTATCATAGGTTTATCAGGAGGTAACCCCACTATAAGTCAAGGAGTATTTGTATTTCATTTTTTAGGTTGTTGTAAATGATTTTATATTTCTAATTTGTGTCCATATATTCATTGCTAATATGTAGAAAAACAGTTGATTTTTAATATATATATCTTGTATCCTGAAAACTTGCTGAACTCATTTACTAGTTCTAGGAGTACTTTTTAGTAGTCCCAATGAAATTTTCTATGTAGATAATCACATCATCTGCAAATACAGACAGTTTTATTTCTCCCCACCAGTTCTGTATACTTTGTATTTCCTTTTCTTGCCTTGTTGTATTGGTTTGAACTTCCATTACTGAGTTGAATAAGAGTAGTGGAGCTGCCTTGTTTCTAATCTTAAGGGAAAGAAACTCAGTGTTTCACCATTAGTCATAATGTTAGCTGCATTTTTTTAAATAGATTTTTTTTTTAATCAAGGTAAAAGAAGATTCCTCTATTTCTGTTTTGCTGAGAGTTTTTATTATAACTAAGTGTTAATTTTTGTCAAATGCTTTTTCTGCATTGATTGATATGGTTTCTTCTCTTCAGTCTCTTACTGCAGTAGACTACATTGATTGACTTTCAGATATTACACTAACGTTGCACCCATGGAATAACTTACGTCAGTTTATTGGAATTGTCCTTTTACAAGTCCTTTTACTAATGAAAGTGTCCTTTTACTAGTAAAAGTATCTTTTTACTAGTACTAGTCCTTTTACTAGTAAAAGTATCTTTTTACTAGTACTACTTTCACTAGTAAAAATGTCCTTTTACTAGTATACATCCTTTTACTAGCACTAGTACAAGAAACCATGGTCAGAAGGGAGTGACACAACATTCTGTCATTGAAATTGTTTGCCCCTGTAGATAAATGTCATTTCTCTCCTTGCTTTTAATTATTTTTCTTTGTTTTTGGAAGTTTGAGTATGATGTCTCTTGATGTAGATTTCTTTGGTTTATCCTGTTAAGGATTTTATCAGCTTCTTGAATTTGTAGGTTTATGTCTTTTGCCAAATTTTAGAAGTTTTTAGTCATTATTTCTTTGAGTCTTTTTTCTGCACAAATTCTTTCTTCTCTCCTTTCTGAACTCTGATGACACTAATGTTTCATCTTTTGTTTTTTCCCAAATGTCTCTGAAGCTGTATTTATTTCTTTCTTTTCTTCTTTCTCCCTCCCTCCCTCCCTCCTTTCTTTCTTTCTTTCTTTCTTTCTTTCTTTCTTTCTTTCTTTCTTTCTTTCTTTCTTTCTTTCTTTCTTTCTTTCTTTCTTTCTTTCTTTCTCTTTCTTTCTTTCTTTCTTTCTTTCTTTCTTTCTCTCTCTCTCTCTCTCTCTCTCTCTCTCTCTCTCTTTCTTTCCTCTTTCTTTCTTCATTTTTTGTTTCTTTCTTGGCAGAGTTTCAGTCTCTTTCTTGGCAGAGTTTCACTCTTGTTGCCCAGGCTGGAGTGCAATGGCATGATCTTGGCTCACTGCAACCTCTGCCTCCCGGGTTCAAGCGATTCTCCTGCTCAACTTCCCAAGTAGCTGGGATTACAGGCACCCACCACCATATCCAGCTAATTTTTGTATTTTTAGTAGATGGGGTTTCTCCATGTTGGTCAGGCTGGTCTCAAACTCCTGACCTCAGGTGATCCACCTGCGTCCTAAATTGCTGGGATTACAGGCTTGAGCCACCATGCCCAGCCATATTTATTTCTTAAAACTGTATTTCCTTCAGGTTGTTCAAAATGGATAATTTCTATTGTTCTATCTTCCATTTCACTAGTTCTTTCCCCTGTCCTTTCCGTTATGCTATTGTATTGGTCCATTTTCATGCTGCTGATAAAGACATACCCAAGACTGGGCAATTTTCAAAAGAAAGAGGTTTAATGGACTTACAGTTCCACGTGGCTGGGGAAGCCTCACAATCATGGTGGAAGGCAAGGAGGAACAAGTCACATCTTACATGGATTGCAGCAGGCAAAGAGGGGGATTGTGCAGGCAAACTCCCCCTTATGAAACTGTCAGATCTCATGAGACTTATTCACTATCACAAGAACAGCATGGGAAAGACCTGCCCCCATGATTCAATTACCTCCTACCAGGTCCTTCCCACAACATGTGGGAATTCAAGATGAGATTTAGATGGGGACACAGCCAAACCATATCAGCTGCTGAGTTCATCCACTGAGTTTTTTCATTTTAGCTATTGCATTTTTTAAGTTCTAAAATTTTCATTTTACTTCTTTATGTATTCTATTTCTTCACTAAGTCTCCTCAATTTTTTCATTTGTTTCAAGTGTGTTTGTTATTGCTCATTGAAACATTTTTATGACTGATGCTTTAAAACATTTGTCAGATAATTCTGCCATCTGTGTCATCTCACAGTTGGCATCTCTTGATTATGTTTTTCATTCAGTTTGATATCTTCCTGTTTCTTGATATGACAGGTGACTTTTGATAAAAATCTGGATATTCATGGTATTATAAGAATGTGTGGATCTTATTTAAACCTTCTATATTTGCTGGCTTCCTGAAACACTGCTTTAGCAGAGAAAGGGAGGCTGAGCCTTGTTACTGCCAGGTGGGGCTGGAAGTCCAGGTTTCCCACTTGACACCTGTTGACACTTAGGGAAAGGGTGCCCTATTACTGCTGGTCAGGGGTGAAAATTCTGGCTCCCATTAGATCTCTTCTGATATTTGCCTACCTGGAAGGGGTAGGAGTGCCATGTTACTCCTCACGTAGTCTTCACTGACACCATGGGAGGAAGGTGGCCTTGTTACCTCTGGGCATTGGTGAAAATTATGATTTAGTGGTTGGCCTCATCTCACATTCACCAGTGGGGAAGGTAGGGTGCTCATTACTGGCCGGTGGGGGTGAAAGTTCAGGTTCCCTGCTTGGCCTTCTCTGATGCAACACTGGTAGGGGTGTTGGGATACATTATTATAGCCCGGTGATGGTGGAAATCCAGGTTCCCCATTCAGCCTTTGTTGGCATGAATAGGATTGGGGTACAGTTTTTTTCTGTTGTGTTTGGCTGCAGTAAAACAGTTTTTATCTGAGCATTTTCTGTCTTGCTTGCCTGCTCCTTTCCTGGTCCTTTGGTTAGACAGCATACATTTTGGGGCTTTAAGAAAAAAAATCTACACTTGGTGTTTACTGTGTGGCTGTCTTCTTTAGCTCTGAGTCTGGGATACATAAAAACAGAAAGACCAGGATACTCAACATGTCATTCCTCAAGTCTTGAGGTTCCTAGCCAGACCTCAGGGTCTGCCTTCTTTTCTCCTCCTTTATGAGTATTCTTACATTTGTTTTACATATAATATCCAGGGCTTTTAGTTATATTAGCAGGAGGAATAAGAAAAAGCACATTGCCTTCCTCCCAGAAACAGAGGTCCAGAGCTTTTAAAACACATATGTCCACAAAACAAATGTAAACTATGAGCTGTAGTGGCTGTTTTTACTTAAAATTTTATTATGGGGGTTTTCTTTAGACTATATGTTCCTGAAAAAATGCTCCTTTAAATTATTGTGTAATATACCATTGGATCAATGGGCTCTAACTTACTCAACTGATCCCTTATTTATTTATTTTTTGACATTTAGACCATTTTAGTCTAAATTAGTGTCACTAGTATAGGTAACACTAAGTGAACATTAACTCATAATATGCATCCAATTCTCTAATTGTTTTCTTAGGGTCTGTTTCTAGAAGGGGAGTTACTAGATTAGAGAGTATAAAAGCATTTAAAGCCCCTTGATAAATATTTGTTTGCAGAAAGATGGTACCGATTTTGACGCCAAAAAGTAATGTGCGAGAATGCCAGACTTACTAAACTCTGAAGTTGAATATTATTACTTAAAAACTGTTGCTGATTTAAGAGGAAGAAAGAATGTTTTCAAATGTTAAATAGGGTATCTTTAGTAGTGAGGCTGAATTTCACTACAATGCTAATTTAATAAACTCACCAACAACATGGAAGTTTAAAAAGTAATTCACCATATTCATGAGATTTAAAGCTTGATAATATATAAAAATCTGCATATGTGGTAAAATTACACAGAACTATACACACACGTGCACGGAAACACATACAAATGAGTGAATGAAAATAAAACAGGTGAAATCTGAATAAGGTCTGTGGGTTGTACCAATGTCAATTTCTTGATTTCAAAATTATACTATTGCTTTATAAATTGTTACCTTTGGAGAAAACTGGCTGATGGGTATATGGGACCTCTTTAAACTATTTTTGTGACGTCATGTGAACCTGTAGTTATTTAAAAACGAAAGCTAAAAGCAAACAAACAAATGTTGATAATAGTATCTTCTATTTTATTTTCATAAACATTTTTTTGGCGTGTCTGAACATCTGGCTCTTGAACTAGTTTCCTAAGTTTCTCTGCTTGGATCAGGGACAAGTGAAGACTCTATTCTAGTTGTCACAGCTGAATCTGATATGGACACTTGTCCTTGCCCATGGGGAGGCCTCACTGCTGTTGGGCGTGTCATATCACTTGCCATGACATTGCTGATAAGCAGAGCTGAGCAGTAGTTTCACCTCAGCAATTTGATCTTGCTTCATGTCTTGTTCCTGACTCATACCTGCACTTGGAGTTTCTACTTCCCACTTCACTGTTCTGCTAGGTGGACACTGTGTCTCCTGTCATTTGATCCTGCTTGAAAACTGAATCTGTTTTGTCTCTTACTTTTTTCAGAAGAGGATCTTGTAATTGTTTATATAACCTGTGACATTGGAGTTTATCAATGATATTGGTAGGGTGGTTTCTGATCAAAAATGAGGAAATGTATATAAAATAATTACATTTTAAAAGAGTAAATCATTTTTAAAAGACTATAATAAGAGTAAAGAAAAACTTCACCTAAAAATAAAATAATGCATAAGAATACTCTTAGGCTGTTAGGATTTTGCCTGTCAGGCAGAACCAGGTCAGGACCTGAAAGGTTGCCTTTGAATTCTATTTGCTCCTATCATGATAAAAATCCAAATATAACTTTCACAATTCTGATTTGTGTAACATATAAAACATACTCACTTAGACATCAAAGTTAATGTACCTTTTAGTTATGTTCCCAAAGGGCAGAATTGACAAAATATTTTATCCAATCGATTATTTCAAATAGCATTAACATTTAGATTCAGCATATTAACTATCTTCCCAGGTACATTTTACTTGGAAAAAATCAGGAATATGTGCAAGATTTTAGTATTGAGATTACATAAGAAAGTCTAGTCCTATGAAACAAATGAAAAATATTGGTTTTAAGCTCATGTAGGGACCAAGGGAAGGCTTCCCTTTTGCGTTCTGCAGGTTCACTGAAAATCACTGACAAAGGCATATTAACAGAAGAAAAGATGTAAAAATTTATTTGATCGCAGTTTTATGTGACACAGGAACCTTTAGAATAAAGACCCAAAGCAGGGGAAACTGTCCAGTTTTATGCTTAGGTTTAACAAAGTATGGACAACTATGTGGAAATATGATTGGACAAAAAGGGTATCATTTAATGCTAATAGAGTGAGTAGGGAAGCCCAGTAAGGCCTGTCTGTCTAGATTCTTTTCCTTTTCTTCTTCTTTTTTTTTTTTTTTTTTTTAAATTTATTTATTATTATTATACTTTAAGTTGTAGGGTACATGTGCATAACGTGCAGGTTTGTTACATATGTATACTTGTGCCATGTTGCTGTGCTGCACCCATCAACTCATCATTTACATCAGGTATAACTCCCAATGCATTCCCTCCCCCCTCCCCCCTCCCCATGATAGGCCCCGGAGTGTGATGTTCCCCTTCCTGAGTCCAAGTGATCTCATTGTTCAGTTCCCACCTATGAGTGAGAACACGTGGTGTTTGGTTTTCTGTTCTTGTGATAGTTTGCTAAGAATGATGGTTTCCAGCTGCATCCATGTCCCTACAAAGGACACAAACTCATCCTTTTTTACGGCTGCATAGTATTCCATGGTGTATATGTGCCACATTTTCTTAATCCAATCTGTCACTGATGGACATTTGGGTTGATACCAAGTCTTTGCTATTGTGAATAGTGCTGCAATAAACATATGTGTGCATGTATCTTTATAGCAGCATAATTTATAATCCTTTGGGTATATACCCAGTAATGGGATGGCTGGGTCATATGGTACATCTAGTTCTTGATCCTTGAGGAATCGCCATACTGTTTTCCATAATGGTTGAACTAGTTTACAATCCCACCAACAGTGTAAAAGTGTTCCTATTTCTCCACATCCTCTCCAGCACCTGTTGTTTCCTGACTTTTTAATGATCGCCATTCTAACTGGTGTGAGATGGTATCTCATTGTGGTTTTGATTTGCATTTCTCTGATGGCCTGTGATGATGAGCATTTTTTCATGTGTCTGTTGGCTGTATGAATGTCCTTTTTTTGAGAAATGTCTGTTCATATCCTTTGCCCACTTTTTGATGTGGTTGTTTGTTTTTTTCTTGTAAATTTGTTTGAGTTCTTTGTAGGTTCTGGATATTAGCCCTTTGTCAGATGAGTAGATTGCAAAAATTTTCTCCCATTCTGTAGGTTGCCTGTTCACTCTGATGGTAGTTTCTTTTGCTGTGCAGAAGCTCTTTAGTTTAATGAGATCCCATTTGTCAATTTTAGCTTTTGCTGCCGTTGCTTTTGGTGTTTTAGACATGATGTCTTTGCCCATGCCTATGTCCTGAATGGTACTACCTAGGTTTTCCTCTAGGATTTTTATGATATTAGGTCTAACATTTAAGTCTCTAATCCATCTTGAATTAATTTTCGTATAAGGAGTAAGGAAAGGATCCAGTTTCAGCTTTCTACTTATGGCTAGCCAATTTTCCCAGCACCATTTATTAAATAGGGAATCCTTTCCCCATTTCTTGTTTCTCTCAGGTTTGTCAAAGATCAGATGGCTGTAGATGTGTGGTATTATTTCTGAGGACTCTGTTCTGTTCCATTGGTCTATATCTCTGTTTTGGTACCAGTACCATGCTGTTGTGGTTACTGTAGCCTTGTAGTATAGTTTGAAGTCAGGTAGCGTGATGCCTCCAGCTTTGTTCTTTTGACTTAGGATTGTCTTGGAGATGCGGGCTCTTTTTTGGTTCCATATGAACTTTAAAGCAGGTTTTTCCAATTCTGTGAAGAAACTCGTTGGTAGCTTGATGGGGATGGCATTGAATCTATAAATTACCTTGGGCAGTATGGCCATTTTCACGATATTGATTCTTCCTATCCATGAGCATGGTATGTTCTTCCATTTGTTTGTGTCCTCTTTTATTTCACTGAGCAGTGGTTTGTAGTTCTCCTTGAAGAGGTCCTTTACATCCCTTGTAAGTTGGATTCCTAGGTATTTTATTCTCTTTGAAGCAATTGTGAATGGAAGTTCATTCCTGATTTGGCTCTCTGTTTGTCTGTTACTGGTGTATAAGAATGCTTGTGAATTTTGCACATTAATTTTGTATCCTGAAACTTTGCTGAAGTTGCTTATCAGCTTAAGGAGATTTTGGGCTGAGACAATGGGGTTTTCTAAATATACAATCATGTCATCTGCAAACAGGGACAATTTGACTTCTTCTTTTCCTAACTGAATACCCTTTATTTCTTTCTCTTGCCTAATTGCCCTCGCCAGAACTTCCAACACTATGTTGAATAGGAGTGGTGATAGAGGGCATCCCTGTCTTGTGCCAGTTTTCAAAGGGAATTTTTCCAGTTTTTGCCCATTCAGTATGATATTGGCTGTGGGTTTGTCATAAATAGCTCTTATTATTTTGAGGTACGTTCCGTCAATACCGAATTTATTGAGCGTTTTTAGCATGAAGGGCTGTTGAATTTTGTCAAAAGCCTTTTCTGCATCTATTGAGATAATCATGTGGTTCTTGTCTTTGGTTCTGTTTATATGCTGGATTATGTTTATTGATTTGCGAATGTTGAACCAGCCTTGCATCCCAGGGATGAAGCCCACTTGATCATGGTGGATTAGCTTTTTGATGTGTTGCTGAATCCAGTTTGCCAGTATTTTATTGAGGATTTTTGCATCAATGTTCATCAGGGATATTGGTCTAAAATTCTCTTTTTTTGTTGTGTCTCTGCCAGGCTTTGGTATCAGGATGATGTTGGCCTCATAAAATGAGTTAGGGAGGATTCCCTCTTTTTCTATTGATTGGAATAGTTTCAGAAGGAATGGTACCAACTCCTCCTTATACCTCTGGTAGAATTCAGCTGTGAATCCATCTGGTCCTGGACTTTTTTTGGTTGGTAGGCTATTAATTATTGCCTCAATTTCAGAGCCTGCTATTGGTCTATTCAGGGATTCAACTTCTTCCTGGTTTAGTCTTGGAAGAGTGTAAGTGTCCAGGAAATTATCCATTTCTTCTAGATTTTCCAGTTTATTTGCGTAGAGGTGTTTATAGTATTCTCTGATGGTAGTTTGTATTTCTGTGGGGTCGGTGTTGATATCCCCTTTATCATTTTTAATTGCGTCGATTTGATTCTTCTCTCTTTTCTTCTTTATTAGTCTTGCTAGTGGTCTGTCAATTTTGTTGATCTTTTCAAAAAACCAACTCCTGGATTCATTGATTTTTTGGAGGATTTTTTTGTGTCTCTATCTCCTTCAGTTCTGCTCTGATCTTAGTTATTTCTTGCCTTCTGCTAGCTTTCGAATGTGTTTGCTCTTGCTTCTCTAGTTCTTTTAATTGCGATGTTAGAGTGTCAATTTTAGATCTTTCCTGCTTTCTCTTGTGGGCATTTAGTGCTATAAATTTCCCTCTACACACTGCTTTAAATGTGTCCCAGAGATTCTGGTATGTTGTATCTTTGTTCTCATTGGTTTCAAAGAACATCTTTATTTCTGCCTTCATTTTGTTATGTACCCAGTAGTCATTCAGGAGCAGGTTGTTCAGTTTCCATGTAGTTGAGTGGTTTTGATTGAGTTTCTTAGTCCTGAGTTCTCGTTTGATTGCACTGTGGTCTGAGAGACAGTTTGTTATAATTTCTGTTCTTGTACATTTGCTGAGGAGTGCTTTACTTCCAATTACGTGGTCAATTTTGGAGTAAGTACGATGTGGTGCTGAGAAGAATGTATATTCTGTTGATTTGGGGTGGAGAGTTCTATAGATGTCTATTAGGTCTGCTTGCTGCAGAGATGAGTTCAATTCCTGGATTCCTTTCTGTCTCGTTGATCTGTCTAATGTTGACAGTGGAGTGTTAAAGTCTCCCATTATTATTGTATGGGAGTCTAAGTCTCTTTGTAAGTCTCTAAGGACTTGCTTTATGAATCTGGGTGCTCCTGTATTGGGTGCATATAATTTAGGATAGTTAGCTCTTCCTGTTGAATTGATCCCTTTACCATTATGTAATGGCCTTCTTTGTCTCTTTTGATCTTTGATGGTTTAAAGTCTGTTTTATCAGAGACTAGTATTGCAACCCCTGCTTTTTTTTGTTCTCCATTTGCTTGATAGATCTTCCTCCATCCCTTTATTTTGAGCCTATGTATGTCTCTGCATGTGAGATGGGTCTCCTGAATACAGCAGACTGATGGGTCTTGACTCTTTATCCAGTTTGCCAGCCTGTGTCTTTTAATTGGAGCATTTAGTCCATTTACATTTAAGGTTAAGATTGTTATGTGTGAACTTGATCCTGCCATTATGATATTAACTGGTTATTTTGCTCGTTAGTTGATGCAGTTTCTTCCTTGCCTCGATGGTCTTTACATTTTGGCATGTTTTTGCAATGGCTGGTACCGGTTGTTCCTTTCCATGTTTAGTGCTTCCTTCAGGGTCTCTTGTAAGGCAGGCCTAGTGGTGACAAAATCTCTAAGCATTTGCTTATCCATAAAGGATTTTATTTCTCCTTCACTTATGAAACTTAGTTTGGCTGGATATGAAATTCTGGGTTTAAAATTCTTTTCTTTAAGAATGTTGAATATTGGCCCCCACTCTCTTCTGGCTTGTAGAGTTTCTGCCGAGAGATCTGCTGTTAGTCTGATGGGCTTCCCTTTGTGGGTAACCCGACCTTTCTCTCTGGCTGCCCTTAAGATTTTTTCCTTCATTTCAACTTTGGTGAATCTGGCAATTATGTGTCTTGGAGTTGCTCTTCTCGAGGAGTATCTTTGTGGCGTTCTCTGTATTTCCTGGATTTGAATGTTGGCCTGCCCTACTAGGTTGGGGAAGTTCTCCTGGATGATATCCTGAAGAGTGTTTTCCAACTTGGTTCCATTTTCCCCCTCACTTTCAGGCACCCCAATCAGACGTAGATTTGGTCTTTTTACATAATCCCATACTTCTTGCAGGCTTTGTTCATTTCTTTTTCTTCTTTTTTCTTTTGGTTTCTCTTCTCGCTTCATTTCATTCATTTGATCCTCAATCGCTGATACTCTTTCTTCCAGTTGATCGAGTCGGTTACTGAAGCTTGTGCATTTGTCACGTATTTCTCGTGTCATGGTTTTCATCTCTTTCATTTCGTTTAGGACCTTCTCTGCATTAATTACTCTAGCCATCAATTCTTCTGCTTTTTTTTCAAGATTTTTAGTTTCTTTGCACTGGGTACGTAATTCCTCCTTTAGCTCTGAGAAGTTTGATGGACTGAAGCCTTCTTCTCTCATCTCGTCAAAGTCATTCTCCGTCCAGCTTTGATCCGTTGCTGGCGATGAGCTGCGCTCCTTTGCCGGGGGAGATGCGCTCTTATTTTTTGAATTTCCAGCTTTTCTGCCCTGCTTTTTCCCCATCTTTGTGGTTTTATCTGCCTCTGGTCTTTGATGATGGTGATGTACTGATGGGGTTTTGGTGTAGGTGTCCTTCCTGTTTGATAGTTTTCCTTCTAACAGTCAGGACCCTCAGCTGTAGGTCTGCTGGAGATTGCTTGAGGTCCACTCCAGACCCTGTTTGCCTGGGTATCAGCAGCAGAGGCTGCAGAAGATAGAATATTTCTGAACAGCGAGTGTACCTGTCTGATTCTTGCTTTGGAAGCTTCCTCTCAGGGGTGTACTCCACCCTGTGAGGTGTGGGGTGTCAGACTGCCCCTAGTGGGGGATGTCTCCCAGTTAGGCTACTCAGGGGTCAGGGACCCACTTGAGCAGGGAGTCTGTCCCTTCTCAGATCTCAACCTCCGTGTTGGGAGATCCACTGCTCTCTTCAAAGCTGTCAGACAGAGTTGTTTGCGTCTGCAGAGGTTTCTGCCAAGTTTGTTATTGTTTACTGTGCCCTGTCCCCAGAGGTGGAGTCTACAGAGACAGGCAGGTTTCCTTGAGCTGCTGTGAGCTCCACCCAGTTCGAGCTTCCCAGCAGCTTTGTTTACCTACTTAAGCCTCAGCAATGGCGGGCGCCCCTCCCCCAGCCTCGCTGCTGCCTTGCCGGTAGATCACAGACTGCTGTGCTAGCAATGAGGGAGGCTCCGTGGGTGTGGGACCCTCCCGGCCAGGTGTGGGATATGATCTCCTGGTGTGCCTGTTTGCTTAAAGTGCAGTATTAGGGTGGGAGTTACCCGATTTTCCAGGTGTTGTGTGTCTCAGTTCCCCTGGCTAGGAAAAGGGATTCCCTTCCCCCTTGCGCTTCCCAGGTGAGGCAATGCCTCGCCCTGCTTCAGCTCTCGCTGGTCGGGCTGCAGCAGCTGACCAGCACCGATCGTCCGGCACTCCCCAGTGAGATGAACCCAGTACCTCAGTTGAAAATGCAGAAATCACCGGTCTTCTGTGTCGCTCGCGCTGGGAGTTGGAGACTGGAGCTGTTCCTATTCGGCCATTTTCTTCTTTTTTTTAAATGAGGTGGAGTTTTGCTCTTGTCACCCAGGCTGGAGCACAATGGTGTGACCACAACTCGCTAAAACCTCTGTCTCCTGGGTTCAAGCGATTCTTCTGCCTCAGCTTCCGGGTAGCTGGGAATACAGGTGCCGGCCACCATGCCTGGATGATTTTTGTATTTTCAGTAGAGGCAGGGTTTCACCATGTTGGCTAGGCTTGCCTCGAACTCCTGACCTCAGGTGATCTGCCTGCCTTGGCCTCCCAAAGTGTTGGGATTACAGGCGTGAGCTACTGTGCCCGGCCTGTCTGGATTCTTCCTGGCCTCTCTGTACATGCATTCCTTCCTTCCGGGTGTGGGGCAAGACACTCTCTGGAATTGGGGGTGGGGTCTTATAACCTATGATTGAACAACTAGGCTAGATAATTTCTTTATGGCAGGGTTTTACATAGAAAGGTGGGAGGAAAGTTAGAGCAATATGTTCAGATTTTATGGCTGGCTGTGGGGAAAAAGGGTTCTGGTTTCTATAGTCCACTTTGGAGAAGAATTCTAGTTTCTATGACTAGCCTTAGGGGAGAATAAAAAGGCAAAGATAGGAGGGTAGGAAGTTAGAGGAAAAACTTTGGCTTCTGAGGCCTTTTTTTTGGGATATCACTTTGTGAGCCCCAGCACTTAGTATTCAAAAAATGTAAGACTGCCTTGGTAGTGACCTTCGTGACACTGGAAACTTTCAATGAAAGAGTATAGGGCCTCGCTGACCTGGAATAAGAATCTACATTTTTAAAATATTTTCCAGGAATCTTTAATCCTATGTCACTTAGTTAGTTCAGCCTTTGGAAGACATATATTTCATGAATTTACAGAATTTACAACTTTCTCTTTTTAAGCCTTGATAGCCAGGATTTCTGTTTGGAAGTGCCTTTTCAGATAAGACCTAAATCTCCCTTGATATATGGAACCTTCTTCTAGAGCCAATCTGTCTTTCCAAAGCTGAATATGAAAAGTTCCCCGCACCACCACGTTATTGATGACTTCCATTACCCTTCGATGACTTAAATAACAGACCTGCTGGGCAGAAAAGCAAACTGACGATGGAGCTTCTCCTTCTTTTCTACTTTGCAATCATACACATTCTTCAGTCTTCTACTTTACTTTTGAAAAATGTCTGTAGTCACTTCTGTCTACTCTTTCACTTCTGAAATGATTTTGAAGTTGTTCTTTTGAGTAAACATCTGAACTCAGGGCCCTGGGATTACTGTTGGTTGGCCCAGTTGACAACCATTAATTTAGTGAACCTCTTACTCATTTCATCTTTGTCCATGAAAATGACCAGCAAGGTCAGGGTCAGGAGGGTGTGTAAACATTCATACACAGTGCGTATGTGTGTCTGTGGTGTGTCTGGTGTGTAATAGAGAACTGATTGATAACAATAGGCCCTATGATCCTCCCCTTTCTGGGTGTCCTAGAAGATGGGCTAAGCGTAATGCGTATGATGAGAGAGGGGCATGGAGCTTTCCAAGTTAATGCTGTATTTATTAGAGGGGTAGATTATGGAAGAGGATAGAGTCCACATTTAGCTAGCATCTTCAAAGAGGAACCGATACCTTCAAGTGGAAGAAAATGTGCATGTTGCCTCATAGAGGCATTCTTCCTGGCAGGTGACATGCTGTGGCTTTGTATAGAAATGCCTAAATGTCCCAATTATTCTTGCTTTATTTAATTTTTTTCCTTCTTACAAATAGGATAAATAATAACAATGACGGCTTATTACTGAAGAAGGTGATTAGCTAATGAAGTTAAACTACTTGAAGTTTCTGGAGAAGACTGCTTTAGAAGAAAAAGACCTATTAGTGTTAAAACTGTAAATTTTCCTTCTTCTAAATAATAATTGTTTATAGATGATTATCAGTAAATTCTGGGACTTGAGTCTCTCTTCCCCCATTTAAAAAATTAAATGCATATGTGCAGATTAAATATCTATGTCTTTCATATGCAGCTATCAATTTTGGAGTCCTTTTTGGGGCTGGAGATCAACAGAAGTCACCTCCTAATGGTTTTACATTACCTCTGACATTGTAGATAAATTCACCGTCCAGGAAGTGCTTTTGCAGAAGTTTTCTTAGGTCTTACAGCAACCTAAGTGAACGGTGAGGATTAGCCATGCGGGTTTGGAGTTTGCCGCTCAGTGACTCTGCCATTCAATGAGCTCAAGGCTCTAGTCCTGACTCATCTCATCTGTGCTTCTCCCATCATCCCTCTGCCCCTGCCTGTGAAGAGGATTGGGGTCTGCTTTGCACCATTGTCTCCTCATCCCCTGATCTCTTATCCGTGGTCTCTGGGTCTATGCCAGAGAGGAGGAGTTCTCTTATTTGAACTATGGCATCTTAAGGCTCTATGTGACTATTTGGAAAATGTTCTTAATGATAGGTTTAGAGTTTTCTTTCTTTTCTCTTCCTATACCCTCTCCTCTTCATTTCCTATAGGGCAAAAAGAGTGAAGATAGTAAAGAGTGGATCCTATAGATTTGATTATTTTCCAGTAATAATCCAACAGAGTGTGGCACATGGTAGATGTTCAATAAACAGCTGATAAATTAATGAATGAATAACCACACTCACATCCACACTGGAAGGTGGTGTGTATGGTTGTAGAGTGTGAGCTCTGGAGTCAGACTACCTGGGTTTGAATTTCAGGTTCCATTTAGTAGCTAGGAGATTTTAGGCAGGTTACTTAGCTTCTCTGCCTCAGTTTTCTTATCTGTAAAGTAGGGATAAAATTCTCTCTCTTAAAGTTCTCGTGAACAGTAAATGAGTTAGTAAATAATAAGGGTTAAGAATAGTGCCTAATACATATTAAGTACTCAATAAGTGCTATTAAAGTATATTTCCATATGTAATCTCATTTTATCCTAACAACTATTTGATGACATAAATGCACAGGTATTTCTGGACCTAATAGCTGAGGAATCTCAGGTTCACAGGACTGCTAAGCAGAAGAGGATGTCTAACATTTCATTCTGATTCCAAGGTCTGATTTTTCTAGATTGAAGTTATTTGTTTAGTTTTGAAGGTGGTTAAGAGACATTTAAAAAGAAAAGCAATTAGCTTTGATTTCAGTAAAGGTTATGGGTCCTATAGAAGGTCAAAATCACTTTCTGTAGTTGAATGAGATGAAAAGAGGTTGAATGAAGTCACAAGGATAAGAACTGGTGCTGCAAAAATAATGAGTCCTTATCAAAACACCTCAGTGCCTCAGGGAAGAGCAAAAGAAGCACTTTAGAATGACCAAGAAAAAGAACTAATCAATCCGATTTCAAACGGAATAATACCTTCTTTATTTTTTAGTGTTAGCAACTGAGCTTTTGCTGAAAATTCACTTTGCTCTAAAATGGCCTAATTTTTCCTTTTAATTTGCATTTCCTTCCTGCCCAGATGCGACTGGCAGCAGCCCAGTGGTAGTTCCGCTAAAACAACTGTGCTCCGGCACCTCAATTTGGATCTCAGAGCTGTCCTTTCACATTTGCTTCTTTGCGTAATTTGTCAAACTTTGTAAGTTGCACACCAAAATTCTGCCAATAAAGAACAGGAAGTTTGGGTCATCCTTCTGGGTTTACTGTTTTCTATTTGTTTTTTCAGCAACTGGAATCAAGCTCCAGTGAAAGTATTAACACATTAGCAGTTTGGAATTGTGCTCAAGGCTTCTGGGCAATGAATATGAAAAAAACTGAACAACAAGGAGACTTGGGCACATTATTTATACATTTGGTGAGCTCATTCACTCGCCCAGGGAAATCAGGCAGCACAGCCGCCAGCCCAAGGTTAATTTTGTGTTCTTCTCAGCCAGGAACAGGGTGTGCTACTACACAGAGAGAAATGAGGACTTTTTAATTGGCCAAGAGGAACTTCTGCTGCATAAAGAGATATTCCAATCACCGGAGGTCAACAGAAATGCTTTCAAATTTTAAAATCTTGCTGTGTTCAAAGTTTAATGCAAAATCCTTCAAATTACTAGTATTCAAAAAGCCTGCATTAACTGTTTAGAAACAGAAGAGGGCACCTCACCATTCCTTATGCCAAATTTATTTATTTATTTTTTTAAGAGTGAAAAGGAAACTGGCTTTTGAATGAAAATGAAAAACCACTTCCTTTTCCTGATGAATGAATGAAGACTCTGTTAATATTTTTAAAAGCTTAACTATGAGTAGAAAAGCTGTATTCACTTTCTAGTTTCAAGAGACCTCAGAGTTTAAGTTGGAGACTAGCTATAAAAAGATTAATTGTATTATAAAGTGGCTGTCAAATACAGTGCATTTAGATTTTAAACAAAGAGCGGCCTGGATATCCTTCTTTTCTATTGGCTAGGTAACCAGTTAATTAGGGTAACTCCTCCTTTCTTCTTCTCCTCATGTTCGAATCCCAGTTTTTCTCAAAATTAAATCTTTCTAAGCATCAGTGAATGTTTGAAATTTTATGCAAAATGTGTTTGTGTATTTTTCTAGAGGAGGTTTGAAGTTTTAATCAAATTACCCTTTCCTGGGTTAAAACTCCAGGAAGTTTCCATGTTTAATTCTACCTTATGCTAATCAAGTTTTTACTCTATATTCTGTCATAATAAATACTGTTAGAATGAAAACCTCAGGACTTACCTAATAATTTAAACCATAACTGTTACGGAACGTAGCAACAAACCTTTTGATACTCTTTGATATTCTTTGTATTAAGTTTTAGACAGAGTCAAAAGGAAACTTTTCAGTCTAACCTAGTCACTTTAATTACTGGTCCCAGAGAGTAGCACTGATTTGTCCTGGGTTACACAGGCAGTGAGCATGAGAAATCAGAAGTATAGACCAGTCTTTTACCTTTTAGTCCACATTCTTTTCTCTGAGTCTTGTTTGGTTGAAAGTTTGCACGGATTCATAAATTTATGGAATTCTTACATTGCTCTGCTCACACATATGAGCTGCTTTTTTTTTTTTTTTTTTAAGAGTTGGGGTCTCACTGTGTTGCCCAGGCTGGAGTGCACTGACTATTCACAGGTGAGTTCATAGCTCGCTGCAGCCTTGAACTCTTGGTTTGAAGTGAGCCTGTCTGCTTAGCCTCCTGAATAGCTGAGACTATAAGCACGTGCCACCATACCTGGCTTCTGTGTTGTTTGTTTTATGCTTTTGTAGATAGTTTTATTCTCTAAGTGAACACTTTAAAGGCAGCAAAATGCATGTTGTTTCTTTTCCAAGTTGCCTTTGTATGTAAGTTCCCCTGATAAGCCCTATGTCTTATTCACGTCTCCAAGTCTCTTCTTCAGCCCGTAGACGCAGTGTCATCCCTATTGGAGTCAATAAAGGTATGGCATGACATAAGTATTCTGGGGATAGACTATTTTCACAAAGCACAGTTGTCAATTTCATTAACACTGTACCATACAGGAGCGTTTCTAGGGGGCAGTTGCTTTCTTATAATAATAATAGCAAACATGTATATAGTGTTTACTACTTACCAGACTGGGAAACACACAAACCAACAGACTGTTCTGTCCTAGTGTACTCTCAGCACAGAACATTTTTGTGACCGGATGTGTATGGGTCTTTTCACATACTTCAAGCAGTTCTCCAGCAGATATCAACTGGGTCTTCCACAATTTAATTCGATTTTGACACTGTCTACCTGAATAGCCCTTACAAGTTGAAGGCTCAGTCCCACAAGACTGCTCCCATTTCAGATGCCAATCTCCAGTCTGGGCCCCCCATATTTCTGACTGGCCAGCAATAAATTGGAGGCTCCCATGACTCCCTCTCAGGTTCAGTAATTTGCTAGAAGGGCTCACAGAACTCAGGGAAACACTTTGTTTACAATTACCCATTTATTATAAAGGGCACCACTCAAGAACAGCCAGATGGAAGAGATGCACAGGCAGGATATAGACGTGAGGGGCATTCCACCCTCTCAGCACCTCTACACGTTCAGCAACTGTGAAGCTTGTCGAATTTTGTTGTTCAACAGCTTTTGTAGAGCTTAATCTCTAGACCCCACTCCATTTCCTGGAGGTGAGTCCACAAGGCTGAAAGTTCCAACCCTCCAATCCCTTAATCACTTGGTCTTTCTGGGGACTGGCCCCATTCTGAGGTTATCTAGGGTTATCTAAGTCACCTCATTAGCATGAACTCAACTGTTATTATAAAGGGGATCATTATGAATAATTAAAGATGTTCCTATCACTCAGGACTTCCAAAAATTTTAGAAGGCTTTCAACAAAAACTAGGATCAAAGACTAAATATATTTCTTATTATATCACACAGGCACTATTCTGAGCACTTAATTTCACTCTCAAATGACCCTATAATGTGGATGCTATTATTATCTGCCTTTTATAGACGGAACAATAGAATCTCAGAGACATTAAGTAATTTACCAAAGATCACAAAATCCATAGGTAGCGTAGGACTGAAGGGAGCGCTTCATCTCTGTCCACTGAGGGTTTGCTGAAAATGAACTGATAAAAGGCAGATTAATAGAAGAAAAAGGCACACAAAATGTATTCAACATGCGTAAATACAGAAGCTACACACAAAATATGAGACTTAAGGAGGAGCCAGATGTTTGATTTTTAAATGCTGTCTTCATAGAGGAGAGATGTATGGACACAGAAGGCAGACATTATTTTGTAAATGATTCTCTTTGGAAGCTGGATGACAAGGTTACAGAATGCAGAGGGGCAGAACTTCACAGGAACAAAGGTTGTCTTATTATGAAGATAAAGTCCCCCAGGTAGTCTCTCAGAGCTGTCCTCAGAAAAATATATGAAAAGTCTGTCTGGTTGTAATCATGACCCCCAGTCTCTTCTCTTTCCAGTGGTTAATCTTTCCTGGTTATTTGATGAGATCCTAGGTAAGAGGTCTTAAGACAATTGTATTGTCTTAAGAAAGAAAAATTTCTTAGTCAGATAAAGAATTCCAAAGAGAGTCCCTCTTAGTTCTTTGGGAAAGAGGATCAGAGGGATAAGGAGGCAGGGGTCGGAGGGAGGGGGCTGGAGGTAGAAGGTTAGAGAGAACTTAAGGCTGCTTCTCCCGGCCAGCATGCCAAAGCACCATATTTTGGGGGCATTGCTTTTTGAGCACTAATAGTGGCAAAGTGAGGATTTGAACTTGAATAATCTGACTCTAGAAGAATTTGAGCACTTCCCCACTATAGTATATAATCAATTGACCTTTGGCCAGCTTCTTGATCACCTCTGGACTAGGCCAATCTGATAAGCAAGAACCTTGCAGTCTTGAATTATTTTTATTTCAAGAGATTATTTGGTTCTAATCTAAGGATGAAAACAGACACAACACACTCAAATTCCTATGGGGGTGCAGGCAAGTAGTGTTAATGAGTACGGAAGACTGGGTGAAGGATAATCAGAAGGATAATCTTAGTTTCTACTTTTTCTTTCCATTTTTAATTCAAAATGTATTTAACGTAAAGACATTTTTACAGAAAAATATTTTCCTACCACAAAAAGAAAAAGAGTACAAGTGAAATAATTGATGATAGCTGACACTCATTGTCAGTGTTAGGAAGACAATACAGGCAGGGGGGACTGCACCATACTGGAAATTACTTGCACTTTCTAAAAAGAAAAGTCATTATGAACTATTACCAGATCCTTTCTCAAGAAAAGGCAGGTACTCATATTTTTGTGTAAAATACGTAGATTTTAATTGTCAGCTCAATGTTTTAAAAGGTACAATAAGAGCTAAATAAAGCCTATTTTTCAGTCAGAGGTTACTGGTTTGTAGCCTCTGGAAGAAAGGGTATCTATCTTGTAATTGTGTTTGTGGGCATGTGCAGGTGAAATAATAGATGGGAAAATAGATAGAGTTATTTTGTACCACAATAGCCTGAAGTCAATAATGAACAATTACATTTATCATCCTTTAACTGGATTGTATTATAAGTAGCAGTGGTTTTCAAGTCAGAGAAATAAAAGGTCTGGAAAGTGATAATAATGGGCTTATAGATATATAAAGTAAAAAATGAACTTCCTAAATATTTAAAATGAATTGATATAATCTACGGACAATCATAATAGGTGAGTCTTTTTCTCACCTACCGGATAATCTTCAATCTTCAATTGTTGTAGCAATTTGCATTTTGATGGGTGGCTTATTTTATCTAGAATTTTGAACTCTTCCTTTATTCTGTAAAAGCACAGGTTTAGGCAATTCTACTCTTCTCTTTTACTATCAGATTTTGAGAAACTTTAGACAACAAATACGCTTAAAGGGAAGAAGAAACTAATTTGTTGTAAATTCCTGCTCCACGTAGTCCCATCCCACCTGTGTAGAGTGAACATTTCTAGAGACTTCCCTGCCCCTCTCCTTTCACTGATGACAGTCCAGCTGCAGGTTGCAATGGGGCAATGGCTCTTTTTTAGTTAGTATCTAGAAATTGGGACTTTCAGAATGGGAGAGTGAAGAATATAGCAAATCCTCTTCTTCCCAAAACAATAATAACACTAAACAAGACTCTAAAAATCAACCACTTGAGAAATCTTGGAATTGACAAAGGACATTCAGAAAATTGATTAGTGTTTATTTAAGAACATCTACTAAACTATGGGTACAAACGAGGAGAGTCTGTGCTGTGTTAACCTGGGCTGCTTCCCTTCTACCTCCCACAGCCCCATCATGTGATAGCTTGGACAGAATAGGGCAAGCCCTACTCAGCTAAGAGGAACTTAGCTGCTGGTGGGGGCTGACTTGGTTTGGAGAGGGGAGCAGAAAACCCCACACTCCTGAGTATTTATTGTCAGAAATAGCAAACAAATGTTGCAGCTAGCCCAACATTATGATCCTGGTTTTGGTAAGAAGCAGAAGACCAGCAAGACATCAGCAAACCGGTGAGAAATTTAACAGAGAGACAGCCATAGTGGGACTTGGTAAACTCTTACTTATCCATGATGATTTGGGAGACTGCCCAAGGCTGTGCACATTCTCAGGAGTTATCCACAAATCCTTGGCTGAACATGAGGGCTTCAGCCAGAAAGGTCCAGGGGGAAGTCAAAGCTGGAATAGGCTTGTAAACAGTGTCCTTCGTATACTGGGTTGAATATTGTCCCCTGCAAAGATAAGTTCAGGTCCTAACTCCTGGTACCTGTGAATGTTACCTTATTTGGAAATAGAGTCTTTGCAGATGTAATTAAGATTTTTGAGATAAGATCATTCTAAATCACCCTAAATCCAGTGCATGTTGTCCTTATAAGAGAATGGAAAGACAGATTCAAGACACACAGACAAAGAGGATAAACATGGAGTTGAAGGCCATGTGAAGATGGAAGCAGAGACTGGAATGATGCATCAACATCAAGAATTGCTGGAACCCACAAGAAGCTAGGAGAGAGGTGTGGGACAGATTCTCCCTCTAAATCTCCAGAAGCAACCAACTCTGCTGATACCATGATTTCAGACTTCTGGTCCTCACAACTGTTAGAGAATTCATTTCTATTGCTATAAGCCACCAAATTTGTGGTAACTTGTACTGCAGCCTTAGGAAATTAACACACTTGGTGTATTAATTAGGTTACAATTAGGCCAACATCCCGTAAGTGGAAAGCCTGTGGGAATGTTGGGCTAAGAGACCTATTTCTGATTTCTGGCTCCACAACTTATTAGTTTGTGGTCATAAACATTTAACCTCTGTGAACCTCAGTTTTCTTATCTGTAAAATGGGCTTCCTTGAAGGAGCCTTCTCCTGAATCCAGTCTGTAATAAACTTTTGTTCTCTAGGCAAACTTTCCCTTTATCTCTGCACTTAGACACTGTGTTAATTATTTTTGCTTATCTTTGGTTCTATGAGGCTGAACAAATTCTCTGAGGGCTGAGATTATGTGATGTTTACCTTAATGGTAATGATACCTATAACATAGCAGGTATCCTCAATCCATGCTTATATGGTTGTTTGGAGGAGTAAGTCTGGTACTTGGTAGCAGTGGTTATCTATGATAATTATTTATGACTGTCTTTAAGATTTGTAGTCTTCTTTTTTACTTTTAGCCACATGTCTGTACATCCCTCAGGGAAAAGGCAGAATTTAGACTATTTTTTGAGAAACATGTATACTTCAGCTCGTGGAGAGGTTCAAGGAAAATGCTGTAGGTGAAAGATACAACAGAAAATGAGTATGGTCTACTCACAGGATGCTAGGAGCCTATCTGCATAGAGGGGAAGCTTCACTCCTGCATAAAAACACGTATTCTTAGCTGTATTGTAAGTTCCTTTTCCCTTAAAGCACGGTATGCAAACTCTATAGTATAGGATCCGCAGTTTTGCACGTTTCATTTTTGTTAAACTTATTTGTTTATATACATGCCCTCAACGTGTTTGTGGCCTAGGGTCATATGTGGTGAAACTAAATGGGATCACAGATCTCAGAACTATGGGCCAGACCAGCTGTCCGAATCTGGGATTATCTCCATTTATAAATAGCGACTGGGCACAAAATCAACTAGCAAAATTAAGGGTTATAGGGCTTGGGTATTTGGGGAAAAAAAGAAAGGAAAGCGTGCCAAGAAATCCAAGTGTTAGAAATTAACCCTTCAGGAACAAAAGCGTGGAAAGCTATAGGCAACTGCAATTGACAGCAATGAAGCTCATCAGGAATGGAAATGTATGAATTGGTAAAAAGGAAAATATAAGGTGTTTCAAGATGCTAAACTCCCTCTGTATCAGAACTGTGCTGCCTGTTTTTGAAAAAATAATTCAAAGGATTTCACTCTTTAAGGGTATTATATATGAAAATTGAAATCCTTATATTCACAAAACAACTGCATAAATAAAATTAGCATTTAAAAGGGAGTTTTTCACATCCCATGCTCATGAATAGGTAGCATCAATATTGTGAAAATGACCATACTACCAAAAGCAATGTGCAAATTCAATGCAGCCCCCATCAGAATACCACCATCATTCTTCACAGAATTAGAAAAAACAATTCTAAAATTTATATGGAACCAAAAAAGAGCCTGCATAGCCAAAGCAAGACTAAGCAAAAAGAACAAATCTGGAGGCATCACACTACCTTATTTTAAACTACACTATAAGGTCATAGTCACCAAAACAGCATGGTACTGGTATAAAAATAGGCACATAGACCAATGGAGCAGAGTAGAGAACCCAGAAATAAACCCAAATACTTACAGCCAACTGATCTTCAACAAAGCAAACAAAAACATAAAGTGGGGAAAGGACACCATTTTCAACAAATGGTGCTGGGATAATGGGCTAGCCACATGTAGAGGAATGAAACTGGATCCTCATCTCTCACCTTAGGCAAAAATCAACTCAAGATGGATAAAACACTTAAATATTTAAGACCTGAAAATATAAAAATTCTAGAAGATAACATTGGAAAAACTCTTCTAGACATTGGCTTAGGCAAGGATTTCATGACCAAGAACCCAGAAGCAAATGCAACAAAAAGAAAGACAAATAGCTGGGACCTAATTAAACTAAAGAGCTTTTGCATGGCAAAAGGAATAGTCAGTGGAGTAAACAGACAACCCACAGAGTGGGAGAAAATCTTCAAAATCTATACATCTGACAAAGGACTAATATCCAGAATCTACAACAAACTCAAACAAATCAGTAAGAAACGAACAATCCCGGCTGGGCGCGGTGGCTCAAGTCTGTAATCCCAGCACTTTGGGAGGCCGAGATGGGCGGATCAGAAGGTCAGGAGATCGAGACCATCCTGGCTAACACGGTGAAACCCCGTCTCTACTAAAAAACATACAAAAAACTAGCCGGGCGAGGTGGCGGGCGCCTGTAGTCCCAGCTACTTGGGAGGCTGAGGCAAGAGAATGGCGTAAACCTGGGAGGCGGAGCTTGCAGTGAGCTGGGATCCGGCCACTGCACTCCAGCCTGGGCGACAGAGCAAGACTCCGTCTCACAAACAAACAAACAAACAAACAATCCCATCAAAATGTGGGCGAAGGACATGGATAGACAATTCTCAAAAGAAGATATACAAATAGCCAACAAACATATGAAAAAATGCTCAGCATCACTAATGATCGGGGAAATGCAAATCAAAACCATAATGTGATACCACCTTACTCCTCCAAGAATGGCCATAATAAAAATATCATAAAACAGTAGATTTTGGCGTGGATGTGGTAAACAGGGAACACACTTCTACACTGCTGGTGGGAATGTAAACTAGTACAACTACTATGGAAAAGATTGTGGAGATTTCTTAAAGAACTAAAAGTAGAACTACCATTTGATCCAGCAATCCCACTACTGGATATCTACCCAGGGGAATAGAAGTCATTATTTGAAAAAGATACTTGCACACGCATGTTTATAGCAGCACAATTCACAATTGCAAAATTGTGGAACCAACCCAGATGCCCATCAATCAACGAGTGGATAAATAAACTGTGGATATATGATTGAATACTACGCAGCCATAAAAAGGAATGAATTAACAGCATTTGCAGTGACCTGGATGAGACTGGAGACTATTATTCTAAGTGATGTAACCCAGGAATGGAAAACCAAACAATGTATTTTCTCAAGGAGAAAATACTGATGTGTGGGAGCTAAGCTATGAGGACATAAAGAATGATATAATGGACTTTGGGTCCTTGGGGGAAAGAGTGGGAGGGGAACGAGGGATAAAAGACTACAAATATGGTGCAGTGTATACTGCTTGGGTGATGGGTGCACCAAAATCTCACAAATCATCACTAAAGAACTTACGCATGTAACCAAATACCACCTGTGCCCCAATAACTTATGGAAAAATAAAATAAAATAAAATAAAAAGGTGTTTTTGGTGAATGGCATAAAAAACCATATGTACTTTCTTAGAAGGCATCATATATTGTTAAAATTTCTGGCGTCATATAAAATTACCAGTAGAATTAGAAAGATCCTCACTCCATTATTATTTTGGTAAAAAATTATTACGCATGTAATGCATATAAATTGCAGAAAAATTTAGAAGCTCTAGCTAAGTATGATTTTTTTTTTTCTCTCAGAAATGGGGTTTCATTATATTGCCCAGGCTGGACTTGAACTCCTGCCCTCAATTAATCCTCCCACCTCAGCCTCCCAAGAAGCTAGGACCACAGCACTCAACTTAGCTAATTATAAATAAAGAAGAAAATCACTAATTTTCCATGAACCAAAGCTAATGACATAAACCTTTTTTTTTTTTTTTTTTTTTTTTGAGACAAAGTCTCACTCTGTCACCCAGACTGGAGTGCAGTGGCATGATCTCGGCTTACTACAACCTTTGCCTCCCAGGTTCAAGTGATTCTCCTGCCTGGGCTTCCCAAGTAGCTGGGACTGCAGGTGCACACCACCACACCTGGCTAACTTTTGTATTTTCAGTAGAGATGGGGTTTTGCCATGTTGACCAGGCTGGTCTTGAACTCCTGGCCTCAAGTGATCCACACATCTCAGTCTCCCAAAGTGCTGGGATTACATAGGCGTGAGCCACTGCAACCAGCCAGCATAAACATTTTTATGTGAATCCTCCTAGATATATTATGTCTATCATGTTAAAATGAGCTTTCACACTATTATTGATAAATTCTTGATATTAGTTGAGATATTGTATAGCAATAAGTTTTCAGCCACTTTTAAAGGGGGATTAATTTATGTAGACATGAATTTATACTTTAAGTTTCTCAAATATATTACTTGTTGTGGAAAAGAGCCTGTCTATTTCTATCATCCATCTATCTAATCTAGCTGTTTTTCTCAGCTAGCTAGCTTCCCTGGGTCTGGACCCCTTCCTTTATTTTGGGAAGTCCCATGGCCGAACTTGACTTTCATGGTAGAAGCTGAAACGACCAGATGCATGTTCCTCAACCTGGCTTGCAGTTAGGTCCAGGGTCCAGAGTGCAGCAGCTGCAGGGGAGGTGAGCCCACCAATCTAGTCTGTGAGCTAATTTTTGCTCCTGTCGCTGCCTAGTCTCTCCTATTCCTGTCTATTTTCTTAGCCTGTATCTCCATATTTTGGTGATTCTGAAAACTACCCAGAAATCGTACAGAAAATACTTTCCTTCTTAAATGAGCCAGTCTTTTTGTTACTCGCAACTCAGAATGCCGATCCATAGAGTACTCTTCTCAGTTTCACCCAGAAAATAGAAGATCTAATTGTCTTCAATAGGACAGTGAGCTATCTGGATTTTAACCCTCTCCCAGGGGCCTAGGAATTTAGACCCAGAAAGAATTCTGGAGATGGTTTTGTCATCTGCATAGATTGAGGACAATCATGCACTATACTGGAAAGAGCACCAGGCTTGGAGATAGAAGGCCTGGATTCAAGGTCTTAATGTCACTTTTTAGCTGTGAGATATTGAGAAAATCAGTTAATTCCTTGGGCTATATTTGTATGTATAGGTAAATTTGTATGTATATGTATATGACCTCTAGAGTGAGGGACTTAAACTTGAATTTCCTCTGCATTTGAAGATCTTTGATTTTAATTAGATCCAGAAACTTTAGACTTCACATTATAGCTCCTAATTCTGAATTCTCACTCCCAGTAATTACATAATGCTAAGTAAGTATAAATAATAATTTAAAAATCAAAGAAAAGGGAATCAATCTATATTCTTCTTTTGCAAGTTTCAATTCATTTGACCTTTGGATGAATCAGTAGCAGCACAGATACCCGGCTGGAATAAGTTATACGGATGAAAGGACAGTTATGCTCAGGTTCATAGCTAAAGACATGAATTACATTTTCACAATTATAAATTATTTGTTTCCTCTACTGTAGCTTCTTACCTTATGAAAGAAGCTCTTAAATGTTCTTAATATTATGTGTGTTACCTGGGATGCCTTTCCCTACAGTCTCTCAAGGACTCGAAATCTTATCTCAGGTGAAACTTTGAAGATATAATTGACCTGTACATTCATAGTTAAGCACAAGTCAGTCAGCGTTATACTATCCAGTTAGACATGTGGGTAATGAGTACTTTCATCAGCTTCCTTTGATGTATAACTGATTAGTGACAGCAGCATAAATATTCATAGCATTTTCCTACTAGACAGAATCTAGCCCAACTTCTATATTTTGCAGATGAGACTAAAGAGACTGAGAAATGAAGTGACTTGTCCAAGATCACGTAACTAACTTCGAGTTGAGTGGTAAATCTAAGACTAGAACCCAGGGCTTATTACACCTTAAGCAATATGATGTCTAAGGCAGTGTTTCTCAATGACTGCTGAGACCCAGAGCCTTGTTCACAGTGGGTACTCAATCACTAAATGCTGTCAATAGATTTTAGTACAGTGTAATTTCTGCTGTACCGTGTGCACTGAGGAATCAAAGAAAATACTCAGGAGTTAAATTTTTAAAAACATAATTGAATATTTTAATTCTGGGAGACAGTGATTTATTTTGGTACTTAGGTTTTAGATTCATGCTTTAAGTTGCTAAAATCTTGAACTGTTAATACTATATTAAAATAGATGATAACTGACCCAATGTCTTTCATTCTGAAAGCTCAAGTTGGTGTAGGATGATAGTGACATTGCTTCTCTCTTTAAATAATTAATAAGAATATTAATGTTGATGTAGAGCAGGTGGTGGGGCCATTTAACATGTGCTCTGATTAACAGGCCATTGATATTCTGTCAAGGTATTTGACATATGCATACCGTGGCTCAGTGACGATGCTCTCTTCTTGTTTGGGTAAGGATTATTTGCTTAGATTATGATCAGAAATATTTATAGTATATTAAGTCACTTATTTAAATGTGGCTAAAGCAGAATGACAAATCTTCTTGAACAGTGTGTAATGACTTAGTTAAAATATAATTTATCAGATGAGATCGATATGTTCTGACAACAATGCACAATTGAGTTAAATTAAAGGGGAACAGAGATAAAACCCGCTGGGGATGTGTTCAGAAATATGTGCGTAGATTTATTTTGGAATCTTGGTAATTAAGATGCAGCTGATCTGATTTCTTAGACCTCCTTTGCCTCCTTTCATATTTCACTGTTATCTCTTCCCAATTTTAGGATCATCTCTCATTTTCTGCTTTAGTGTGCTGACATTTTCCTTCTCTCCAGTGAGAAGCTATTGGACCTGTTTTCATACTTAAAAGTAGTGTTTTTACATCTTAAAGTTTGCAGTTAGTTCTCTAGAGTTAGAGGTCCTATTTGAGTAACAAAAATTGAAAAAAATATTCAATATTTGTAGATCTTGAGTTTCCATAGTCTTGTAGGGGTATATTTCTGGCAAAAGTGAAGTGGCTTTGAATACTCTACAAAGAGTACTCTGCTCTGAGATTTTTTCACTGTGGTATTACTCTTTAACAGAGTTTACTTTGTGACAGGGACCTTTCCATGTTCAGTACCTACAAGGAACTGTGAACATTATTTCTACACTGGCGTTAATTAAGAAGACAGGAGAGTAGCAGAAATGACCTGGGATAAACAGTGACATCTATAGAGGAAGGTAAAAATAAGTATGCTTTTTAATTACCGAAAAAAGCATTGCATTGTGTGCAGAATATTTTCAACAAATGTTCTGTTCTCTAACATGCCAGTTACTCCATTGTTTCATTATCTGATACTTCTGTGAGGTTACAGGGCAAGAAAATTTATAATAAGGATCCCCTGAGGCATTGTGAGATCACTAAATCCCTTCTAAGCAATTGGTTTCTAATTTTGAAAAGTGAGTGGAAACCTTTAAAAAATGAAATAATATATGAAACCACCATATTAAACAGAAAAAGCAGATCTGTTTGCTGCCTGTGTGGACTGTAGTGTTGGAGGGGCTGAGCCTGGCTTACGTGGCCTCCCTGTATTAGCTCTCACCATGCCTGGATTTTCTGGCATGATTTTAATGTAGGATATTTAAAAAATCAAATTCTAATTTGGAAAATATTAATCTATATTTAATGTATGCTGAGATTCTCTGTTAACTAAAATAGAAAGCTCATTTCTAGACCTTACTAGATAACAGTATATTAACTGTGCAGGGCAGATTTTGTAAGTGGGTTGAGTAAATGGCTTCATTTATGATTACATTTGAGGGGTGTCAAAGGTCCCCGGGAAAAAGTATCTACTTTACAAGATTAGAGGTCACACTGGAAAGAGAATTCCGAAAAGACCCTTGATTTAAGTGGCTTAAGTAATTACTTTATCTGCGTAACATAATACATTAGGGAGAAATTCAACCTAATTCGGCATGAATGTGATGAATGTCTATGATACACGAAGCACTGTATGTATTTTTCAGGAACACAAAGATGAATAAAACAGATCTTGCACCCAGAAAGTTTACAGTTTGGTGGTGAAACTCAGTTTAGAGGAATATGGGATAATCTATCTAATTCAACCGCCACATTTTGTCAATAGGATCTGTTACTGTATGACTTACCCAGGATCCCTCAGCTGGTTATGACACAAACCTGACAATTGTTTGGCTGGTCACCAACTTTTCCTACTTCTCCAAGAAAAATTAAATTTAGTTCTTAGTGTCTTTCTTATTCCACATTTAAAAATAAAAAAAGCAAACTACAGAAGAAAGATTCTTGAATAAACCCCATGCGCTCACCCACAATCAACCTATGGTAGCTTCTGTCCCATCCATTCCCCTCTCAGTCCATATTATTGAATTAAATCCCAGACATCATATCATTTAATTTGTAAATATTTTAATATGTATCTGTAAAAGGTAAGGATTCTTATTAGAAAAACATAAGCCCAATACTATTGCCACTGTTAAAAATCTAACAGTAGTTTCTTAATGTCATAAAATATGCTAATAATATTAAAATTCCAAATTGTCTTATGAATGTCATGGATATATTTTCCTTTATTTCCCCCTCAAAATCAGGATCCTGGCTAGATTCTCACTGCTAATTGGTTGACACATTTTTAAAGTCTTTTAATCTATGGGTTCCCCTCTGCATCCGTTTTTATTTCTAGTTTTTGTTTGTCCTCTAGAGTTTTCCACATCTGATTATTCTTGCTGAATTCCTGTGATATAGTTCAGTAGTTCAATATGTTCCTCTGTCCTTGGTATTTTCTGTAAATTGGTAGTTACCTCTACAGGCTTTATCAGATTCAAGTTAGATTACTTTGGTGAGACTACCTCACAGATTGGACTATGGTCATTCATCTTCCATAAGAAGACTCAGACAGAATATCTAGTTCTTCCTCTCACTGTTTTTCTGAAAAGGGCAACAATTGATGGCGATCAATAGCTAGACCCTTTAGTTCATTAGGGATTGTAGAATAGTGATATTCTAATTCTATTCTTTTTACAAATTTACTGGCTAGAATACTTTTTTATTTTTAATTTTTATTTTTTTCTATAGGTTTTTGGGGAACAGGTGTTGTTTGGTTACATGAGTGAGTCATCTAGTGGTGATTTCTGAGATTTTGGTGCACCCATCACCCAAGCAGTATACACCGTACCAAATTTGCAGTCTTTTATCTCTCACCTCCCTCCCACCCCTTACCCCCCCACCCCCCGAGTCCCCAAAGTCCATTGTGTCATTCTTATGCCTTTGCATCCTCATCTGGCTGGAATATTTCTGTAAAGAGAAACATTCTATATTCATTTGTTTTCTGTTGCTTATAACAGAATGCCTGAAATTGGGTAATTTATAAAGAGAAGGAGTTCATTTCTTACAGTCCTGGAGGCTGAGAAGTCCAAGACCAAGGGGTCACATCTGGTGAAGGCCTTCTTGCTGGCAGAATCTCTGCAGAGCCCTGAGATGGTACAGGGCATCACATGGCCAGGGGGCTGAGTTCTGTCCTCCTCTTCTTATAAAGCTACCAGTTCCACTCACATAATAGCCCATTAATCCTTACCAATTAATTCATTTATCCTTTATTCTATGATTCAGAAATGGATTAATTTATTCATGAAGGTCCTCATGATCCAATCACCTCTTAAAGTCCCCACCTCTCAGTATTGCCACATTGGGGATTAAGTTTCAACATGAGTTTTGGAGGGTACATTCAAGCCATAGCAATTCCCTCATTCACTATTTGCTGGAGTTTGTGTAGTAAAAGTAGGATCAATATTTGATTCTTTCCCTTTATTTACAAGTTTTCAGAATAATGAGTTGGTTTCTTATCATGCCTCAAGAGTATCAATAATGACTCCCCACTTCTTTATTCATTATTGAGATGGTTAATTTTATATGTCAACTAGACTAGGCTAAGGGATGTTCACAGAGCTGATAAAAGATTATTTCTGGGTACGTCTGTGAGGGTCTTTCCAGAAGATATTAGCATTTTAATTGGTAGACTGAGTACAGAAGATTGCCCTTACCAATGTGCATGGGCACCATTTAATCTATTAAGGGCCTGAATAGAAACAAAATGTGGTAGGAGGGTGAATTTTGCCCTGTGCTTGAGCTGGCACATCGATCTTCTCCTGTGCTTAACATTAGCACTTCTGGTTCTTAGGCTTTCAGGTTTGGAGTGGAACCACACCACCAGCTTTTCTGCCAGCTTGCAAGTAGCAGACAGCAGATTGTGGGACTTCTCAGCCTCCATAATTATATGAGCCTTCATAATTATATGGGCCTCCATAATAAATCTCTTTCTCTATATATCTCATTAGTTCTGTTTCTCTGGAGAACCCTAATACAAGTGTCATTGGGAACTCATAGGATTTAAATGAATTTGATGTGTTTTAATCCAATGCCGTTATTATTCTTATTCATGTAGAAATTTCCCCATCTTTGGCCAGTGCAAGCCCTTCTTGACTCCTAGGTCCTCTCAACTTGACCTCAGTAGTCTTTGGTAGTTTTCCTGCTATCTATCAATAGAAAGATTTTTTGGGTTTATCTTTTATATTCCCTTCTCAGGTATCAAAATTTAAGAGGAAAATACAAACATTTCTTAATAATTTTCCTGACAAGGAATGGTAAGGCTGAGTTTCAGTGGTTTCTTCACGGTTATTACCTTTACAGGATAAACCCTCAGGCATTGGTTCTGAATTTGAGTCTGCACTACACAGAAGCATAGGTACCTGGGACTCCTCCTACCTTCATTGACAGTGTTCCAGGATCTTGTCTGAGTCACCTTTGCCAGCCTCAGGTCTTGTAATTTATGTACTGAATAAATCTTTCCTAGCCACTTGATTTTTTAGCAGTAAAATTCAATAGGAAGTGATTCATTGTACACATCCTGTCCTATAAGTGGTCAATTCAGCAAATGGCTTTGCTTTTGTTTTTAAAACTGTCAAGTTTCTCTGACTATGTATTTTCCCCATCATCTCTGTTATGAAATATGTCCCCCCAAAAGAGATGTTCAAGTACTAACCCCAGTACCTCAGAATGTGATCTTATTTGGAAATAAGATCATTGCACATGTAATTAGTTAAATTAAAGTGAGGTAATATCAAGGTGGGGTAGGCCACTAATCCAATATGTTTGTCATCCTGATAAGGAGAGGGAAGATAATGTGAAAAAAGACTCACAGGAGAACCCTATGTGACCATAGGGGAAGAGATCGGAGTGATGCAGCTACAAGCCAAGGAACGCTGGCTGCCCCTAGAGCTAGGAAGAGGTAGGGGAGGATTCTATCCACAGTCTGAGGGAGAATAGCCTGCTAACACCTTGGTTTCAGACTTCTAGCCTCCATAACTGTGAGAAAATAAATTTCTGTTTCTGTAAGACGCATAGTTTTTGGAACTTTGTTAAAGCAACCCTAAGAAACGAATGCAATAATCTTTGCCAGTAATGTACTACATGGACCCGTCTAACTACAGTCATGTGCTGTACAATGATGTCTTCAATGATGATCTCATAAGATTATAATGAAGCTGAAAAATTCCCATTTGCTAGTGATATCATAGCCATCCTAATGTTTTAGTGCCTGTGTGACTCATGTGTTTGTGGTGATGCTGATATAAATAAACTGGCTGCTCTAGCAGTTGTATAAAAGTCTAGCACATACAATTATGTACAGTACATCATACTTGATAAATAAATGACTGTATTAGTCCATTCTCATGCTGCTAATAAAGACATACCTGAGTCTGGGTAATTTATAAAGGAAAGAGGTTTAATGGACTCACAGTTCCACATGACTGTGGAGACCTCACAATCATGGCAGATGGCAAAGAAGAAGCAAAGGCATGTCTCACATGGCAGAAGACAAGAGAGAAGTGCAGGGGAACTGCCCTTTGTAAAACCATCAGCTCTTGTGATACCTGTTCACTATCATGAGAACATCACAGGAAAAATCTATCCCTATGATTCAATTACCTCCCACCAGGTCCCTCCGATGACACATGGGGATTGTGGAAGCTACAGTTCAAGATGAGATCTGGTGGGGACACAGCCAAACCATGTCAATGACTGTGTTTCTGGTTTGTGTATTTAATTACACTATCCTTTTTGTTATTATTTTATTGTTTTGATTTTTGTTTTTTGAGACATGGTCTTACTCTGTGGCCCAGGCTGGAGTGCAGTGGCATGATCATGACTCCCTGCAGCCTCAAACTCCTGAGCTCAAGCAATCCTACTGCCTGGCTAATTTTTTAATTTTTGTAGAGATGGGTTCTTGCTATGTTGGCCAGGCTGATCTCCAGCTCCTGGGCTCTCACAATCGTCCTATTTTAGCATTCCAAAGTGTTGGGATTACAGGCGTCGGCCACCGTGCCTGGCCACTATTTTAAAAGGTACTTCTTCTACATGTAATAAACATTAGGTGTACAACAGCCTTAAGCAGGTCCTTCAAGAGGTATTCTAGAAAAAGGTATTGTTACCATAGGAGATGACAGCTTCATGTGTGTTATTTTCCCTGAAGACCTTTCCGTGGGAAAAGATGTGGAGGTGGAAGACAGTGATAGTGGTAATCCTGCTCCTGTGTAGGCCTAGGCTAATGTGTGTGTTTATGTCTTAGTTTTTAACAAGAAAAGTTTAAAACATAAATAATAAAAATAAAAAAGTTAAATATAGAAAATGACTTATAGAATAAGGATATGAGGAAATGAGATATTTTTTGTACAGCTGTATAATATGTTCATGTTGTAAGCTGTGTTATATAAAAGAGCCAAAAAATTAAAAAAATAAAAGTTGTAGAAAGCTAAGGTTGGTTTATTACAAAATTAAAAAATAAATTTAGTGTAGTCTAAGTGTACAGTGTTTATAAAGTCTACAGTAGTGTACAGTGATGTCCTAGGCTTTCACATTCACTCACCACTCACTCACTCACTCACCCAGAGCAGCTTCCAGTCCTGCAAACTCCATTCACAGTAAGTGCCCTATATAAGTGTACCGCTTTTTATCTTTTATACTGTATTTTTACTGTACCTTTCTTATATGTAGATATATTATACACACAAATTCTTACCATTATGTTACAATTGCCTAGAGTATTCAGTACAGTAACTTGCTGTACAGATTTGTACCTTAGGAGCAATAGGCTATACCATACATCCTAGGTATGTAGTAGGCTTCCCAGTCTAGGTTTGTGTAAGTACATATGATGTTCATATTTCTCAGAGCGTATCCCCTTTGTTAAGTGATGCATGATTGTATTGCGTCAATAATAGAGGATGTTTTCTAAAAATGGTGATTTAGGTTTTTTTTCAGGTTAGAAAATAAATTGTTAGAATTTCTTAGTTTGAATTTAGCATAGAGAATCAGAGAATTTGGGTCAAACCCTCATTTAACTGATGGGGAAAGTGAAGCTTCAGGGAGAAAAGTGGCTTGCCCAAGGTTACACAGGTATATGTGGGAGAAATAGAGTCAAAACTCAGATTTCTGAATGCACAGTTTAACAACTTTTGCATTCCATACATTTTTCTTTTTAGCTTTAAATGATTTCTCTTTGCCTCTTTCTTCTTATCTTTGCAGTGAAATTGTAATAACATGAAATGCAGTATTGCTTAGTCAGTGGCGCATAGCATGGAGAGGAAAGGATAGTCCACACTTATACCAAAGATTAAATTCTTTTGCTTTGCAGCAATTTTATGAAAGTGGATTTTGGTTTTACTGGAACATTGTTGTAATCCCTCTGTCTCTAGAGGTCAGTGTGGCTTAAAGAAACTTTGTTCTACTTTGTTTCAAACTAGATTCAGTTAACACTTAATTGAAGTCACTTTAATCAAAGGTGACAATAAAATGGTGGCCCAGGGGAATAGGAATTAATTCAAAATGACAACCATTATAAACATTAACATATACAATAATATTGATGTTGGCACACGGAACTTTTCACTGAGCCCATAGATTTTAACAACTGGAAATAATTGAACTAATTCTCATACTTTTTAACATGTAACTTATTACTTTTTTTTGTTTAAAAAAATATATGACTCTGTATTAATCCATTTTCATGCTGCTGATAAAGACATACCTGAGACTGGGAAGGAAAAGAAATTTAATTGGACTTAAAGTTCCACATGGCTGGGGAGGCCTCAGAATTATGGTGGGAGGTGAAAGGCACTTCTTACATGGTGGCAGCAAGAGAAAATGAGGAAGCAAAAGTGGAAACCCTTAATACCCATCAGATCTTGTGAGACTTATTCACTACCATGAGAACAGTATGGAGGAAACCACCCCTGATTCAAATTATCTCTCACTGGGTCCCTCTCACAACATGTGGGGATTATGGGAGTACAATTCAAGATGAGATTTGGGTGGGGACACAGAGCCAAACCATATCAGACTCCATCCAGATTCATTTTAGAAAGAGATGTTTATGCTTCTTGTTTGAATGAACATTTATGACTAGTCACATTTGTTCTTCATGAAGACATTTCGAAGCACATATATATATGATAAATATATATGATGTATATATGATGAATATATAGATTTGTATACATATATTTCATCCTTAAGTGGCATTTAAGAAGAGGCATTGTGAGCTACTCGAGATGGAACATTTTCATGGGAAAAAATGGAATGTCATTGAAAAGTCTGGGAAATCTTTGTGACAACTATCAACTTTGTTATCCAAAAAGCTTTTAAAACTCTTTTCCTCTCCTATTCCCTCTTCCTCACTCTTTCCTTTCTTAGCTTATTGGGATAGTGTAAGGTTGAACTGCTGACAAAATTAATCGGTTTTGTGCATTAATAAGAACTCTCAGATGAGATTGCCTACTGAAGTGCTTATCAATGAACACACAGTAATACTGAGACAAGGATAGGAGAGGAAGGGAGACATGTTTCCTGAGTATCTCCTTGGGGCCAGGCAGCTGCTAAGTAAGAACATGCCCCTCCCTGCCACAATCTCAACAGTTCTGCTATTATTTGTTCCCTTTATTAGAGTTCCATGGGCAATTTTATTTGTAGAAAGAATCCAATTGTTAAGATTCAAAAACCCTGTAATTACAGACAGTAAATTACAAGTAGAGTAAGGATGGCTGAATAGAAGCAGCAAACATGCAGAAGGCAACGAAAAGCAGTAACTAAATTCTGATGATAAGGCAAGAGAAAGAAAACCCAAAAGTATGGACCAGGAACTTCATAGCAGTGTGGGGCCATTTTGTGTATGGAGAACTGTTCTACATAATTGTATGGATATTATTACCTTTCTCATCAGTTAATATTTATTGAACTCTTAGGTTGTGCTGGGCACTGTTCTAATTGCGGGAGATACTAAGAAATATTTAGCACAGATTCTGCCCTAAAGTTTGGTTGACATAGAAAATGTGTCAAAAAAAAAAAAAAAAAAAAAAAAGAAAAAAGAAAAAAGAGAAAGAAACCAAGTTACTACAGCCTATATGATAATGGAAAGTACAGAAAAGTTCAGAGGAAGGAGGAATTATGGAAAGTTGGATTGGTTTGGAAAGGAATCACAAGCAAGTAAAACAGACACTGATAACTTTTTATCAAAACTATTTCATCTTATCCTTAGGCCCACAACTTCCCTTGCCATCTTAGATGTGGCCATGTGAATGAGTTCTAGCCAATGGAATATTAGCCATGTCCTGTGCCATTTCCAGGCCTAGTTCATGAGGTCCTCTCATGCATGTTTCTCCATACACTTTCTCTTTGTGCAACAGTGGCATTGGAAGCCAAGTGTTAAAGATAGCAGAGCCATCAAATGGAAGAGCCAGGATGCCTGGGTTCCTGAATCACCACTTGGAGGAGAGCCATGTGACTAATAGGAATACCCAATTTAGACTTTATGAGAGCAAGAAATAAACTTCAATTGTGTTAAACCGATAAGGTTTGGATCTGTGTTCCCACCCAAATCTCATGGCAAATTGTAATCCCCAATGGTGGAGGTGGGACCTGGTGGGAGGTGACTGGATCGCGGAGGCGGATTTCCCCCTGTGTGCTGCTCTAGTGATAGTAAGGGCCTGAGAGATATAGTTGTTTGAAAGTGTGTGGCACCTCCCCCATCTCTCACTTGGTCCTGCTCCCGACATGTAAGATGTGCCTGCTTCCCCTTTACCTTCCACCATGGTTGCTAAGTTTTCTGAGGCCCCCCAGGAAGCCAAGCAGATGCCAGCATCATGCTTCCTGTACAGCTTGTGAAACCATGAGCCAATTAAACCCCTTTTCTTTATAAATTACCCAGTCTCAGTTATTTCTTTATAGCAGTGTGAGAATGGACCAATACATAAACCATTGAGATTTTGGTGTTTTTGTGTCATAGAGCTTATGTTACTTAACTAATACAAAAAGTGAGACTAGAACAGAATATTGAAGGATATGTAGAATATAGACAGTTACAGAAAATGCTGAGGGCATCTCAGACAGGAAGAATCAAATGAACAATGTCAGGGAGGAGGAAATGCAACACAGTTGGCTGAAATGGAATATTAAAGGAAATTTGAAAGTTAGGTGGTCTCAGTTTATGGAGGCTAAGGCATTTGCACCCAACTTTATTGCCAAGGTAAAAATTGGAAAGATAAAGGGAAATAATAATACTATACCAAAACAAAAGTTTATTGTTTCAGTGGTGGTGGAAGCATGTTCTAGGAAGATTCATGTGGAAGTAGTATTTTGGATGGATTAGCTATTGGTGAGGTAAGAGTGAAGGCAGAGATAACTTCCAGGAGAATGTTGGTGAAGACCTGAACTGGGTGACAGTGGAGGGGATAAAAGCAAAGGCTGAACATTTGAGTCATTACTAAGTGTGAATGTGGATGACTAACTGTGGGAGCACTGCGAAAGGGAAGAAGGAACATAACTTCCAGGTCCGTATATTAGCTCAGAACAGTGAGTGATCCTTGTAATTATGAACTTGAGGCACGAAGAAAAGAGAGTGTAATGTTTATTGTTGTCTTTAAGAAAACAAGGTAGTATTATAATATGTTGTAGAAAGCTCATCATTAAAAGAGTTAACATGTAAACACATCAGCATATGGCATGCTCACAAATTCATCTTATCTTCCAGGGCACAAAGGAAGAGTATATTTCCCAGGTCAAACATGTGGCTGAGTTCTAGCCAGAAGAGTATGGATGGAATGTTATATACCACTATTAGGTCTGTCCATATATCCCTGGATTTGATTCCCCAGCCTCTTGGAGGCTACATGTTTCAAATGACGAATTGCAATATGGAAGAATCCTACATCCCTGAGTCACCACTTGGATGAGAGCATTCCAGAATAGCTACCCAAACACATTAAACTGTGATTTGAGAAAGAAATACACTTTTAGTGCCTTAACCTCTAAGATTTTGGGGTGTATTTATTATAGTAGCATAACTAATCTTTTTCTGAATAAAACACAACTTTCAGTTTTTCAGCAAACTTTTATTGAGAATCTAATATATTCAAGGGATGGGATACCTCTAAAAATCAAACTTTATTTATAACATCTCCTGGTGGAATATCCCTATGACAGCACTGTTCCAGTGGATTTTTGTCATCTTGAAATTCATTAAAACTTTGAAGTCATCCATCTCCTGTTTACTCTCATCCTCCCATTATTTGAATCTTAGTTATTAAATTCTGGCCTTTGTGTCAGTTTTTAAAATAAAAATGTTGACAGCATATTTTGACTCTGCCTTTTATTAAATTCTTTTTTGACAAAACTCTTTACTTAACAGATGAGAAGAGCTTGAAATAAAGAAAACTTAACTCAAAATATCTTTCCTGTGATAGCTTTGAGGGTGTTAAAAGATATAGTTTAGAATCAGTTTTATTTTTTCTTTATTTGACAGCCAGTCAACCTAATGATGTCATAACATCTGCCCACATAAACTGGAGATTTGAGTGGAGATAAAAACCTTGATCACCTAGAGAATTCCAGTTATGCAACAAGAAGTTAAATAACCTGAAGATTTTACTGAAATGGATTTATATCTCCTCTCTCTGTCAGATCTATCTACCTTCACATTTGAATGTCAGAGTCTGATGTAAGCACTCCTAAAACAACAATTTTCAACATACTCTTATATACGCATCATTATTTTTATTGAGTACTATCTGAGTAAGCAGATACCACTCTTAGGATGAAAACTGTAGGCAGACCTGATTGCTGGAAAACAGACTCTTCACCTCAACTAATGTCATTATGCAATTCTGGAACAAGTATATGTCAACCAATCGGATAACCTAGGAGACATGAATGAATTCTTAGACACATACAACCTACCAAAACTAAATCATGAAAAAATATAAAATCTGAACAGACCAATAATGTGTAAGAATATTGAATCAGTAATAAAAATTCTACCTTCAAAGAAAAACTCAGGACCAGGTGGCTTCATTGCTGAATTCTACCATACTTTTTGTTTGTTTGTTTGTTTTGTTTGAGATGGAGTCTCATTCTGTCACCCAGGCTGGAGTGCAGTAGCATGAACTCGTCTCACTGGAACCTATGCCTCCTGGGTTTAAGCAATTCTCTGCCTCAGCCTCCTGAGTAGCTGGGATTACAAGTGTGTGCCACCATGCCTGGCTAATTTTTGTATTTTTTAGTAGAGACGGGGTTTCACCACCTTGGCCAGGCTGGTCTTGATCTCCTCACCTTGTGATCCACCCACCTCAGCCTCCCAAAAAGTTGGGCTTACAGGTGTGAGCCACCGTGCCAGGCCCTACCAAACTTTTAAAGAGGACTTAATAATAATTCTTTACAAACCCTTCCAAAAAAGCACAGTAGAGGGACTACTTGCAAGGTCATATCACAAGGCCAGAATTACTCTGATACCAAAGGTAGACAAGTACACAACAAGAAAAGAAAATTACAGGGCAATATCCTTCATGAACATAGATGCAAAGATCTTTAAAAAAATATTAGCAAACTGCATTTAATAACATTTTAAAAGAATCATTCACCACGATCAAGTGGGATTTATCTCTGAGATGAAGGAATGGTTCAACATATGCAAATCAATAAATGTGATCCACTGTATTAAGAGAATGAAGAACAAAAACCATTTGATCATCGTAATAGAGGCAGAAAAAGCATTTGGCATAATTCAACATCTCTTTATGATAAAAACTCTCAACAAATTAGGTATAGAGGGAATGTACCTCAAAACAATAAAGGCTATCTATGACAAACCCATAGCTAATACTATTCTCAATGGTAAAAAGTTGAAAGCTTTTCCTCTTAGATCAGGGACAAAATAAGAATGCCCACTCTCACCACTTCTTTTCAAGATAGTACTGAAAGTCTTAGCTGGAACAATTAGGCATGAGAAGAAATAAAAGGCATCCTAATATGGAAAGAAGTGAAATTGTAGAATGATTGCTACCAGAAGCTGGGGTTTGGGGAGAAAAGAAAGTGAATGGGGAGTTGCTGGTCAAATGTTACAAAGTTTCAGTGGGATAGAAGGAATAAATTTTGAGACCCACTGCATAGCAAGGGAACTATAATAATGTACTACATATTTCAAAATAACAAAGAGTGAATTTCAAGCGTCTCAATAAAAAAGTAATATGTGGCCGGGTGCGGTGGCTCACGCCTGTAATCCCGTCGCTTTGGGAGGCTGAAGCAGGGTGATCACTTGAGGTCAGGAGTTTGAGATCAGCTTGGCCAACGTGGTAAAACCCCGTTTCTACTAAAAATACAAAAATTAGCCGGTGTGGTGGTGCACACCTGTAATCCCAGCACTCAATCCCAGCTTGAACCCAGGAGGCGGAGGTTGGAGTGTGAGCCCAGATTGTGCCACTGCACTCCAATCTGAGTGACAGAGTGAGACAGAGTGACTGAGTGACAATCTGAGTGACAATCTGAAACAACAGAGAGTTGCTATTTTTTCTCAAAAAAAAAAGAAAGAGAAAGAAAACCAACAACAACAAAAAAACGAAGTTAGATGATGGACATGTTAAATATGCTTGATTTGATCACCCCACATTGTATATATAATCAAAGCATCACATTGTACTCCATAAATTTATACAATTATAATTTGTCAAACAAAAATAATATTGATAATAATTAAAAAAAGGAAAAGAGAAACAGAATTCTGGGAGGATTGGAAAGTGATAGCTACTATACAGTTTAAACATTTATCCCCCAAATAAAAATTATATTACTTTTATGATTGTAAATATAGTATGTGAACATTTAAAAACTGAAGCACTGCAGAAAAGTATATGAAAGAAGTACACTCCAAAACCTACAAAGGAAAGAGAACTGATGTTAACGTTTTGGAGTATACCTTTTAAAGCCTTCTCTACTCATAAACAAAACCAGACATACACAGTTTTTCTTTTTTTTTCCTTTTTGCATGTGTACAGTATTTTTATTTTTAACTTTTATTTTAAATTTGGTGGTACATGTGAATGTTTGTTACATAGATAAACCCGTGTCATATGAGTTTGTTGTGCATATTGTTTCATCACCCAGGTATTAAGCCCAGTACCCAATAGTTCTCTTTTCTGCCTCTCTCCTTCCTCCCACCCTCCCCCATCAAGTAGGCCTCAGTGTCCATTGTTTCCCTCCTTGTGTTCATGAGTTCTTATCATTTACCTCCCACTTACAAGTGAGAACATTTGGTATTCGGTTTTCTGTTCCCTTGTTAGTTTGCTAAGGATAATAGCCTCCAGCTCCATCCATGTTCCTGCAAAAACAAAAACAAAAACAAAAACAAAAACATATTCTTGTTTTCTTTCTTTTCTCTTTCTTTTCTTTCTTTCTTTCTTTCTTTCTTTCTTTCTTTCTTTCTTTCTTTCTTTCTTTCTTTCTTTCTTTCTTTCTTTCTTTCTCTTTCTTCCTTTCTTTCATCTTTCTTTCTTTCCTTTCTTTCTTTTTTCTCTTTCTTTTTCTTTCTTTTTTTCTTCTTTCCTTCTTTCTCCTTCCTTCCTTCCTCCCTTCCTTCCTTCCCTCTCTCCCTCCCTCCTCTCTCTTTCTTTCTTTCTTTCTTTCTTTCTTTCTTTCTTTCTTTCTTTCTTTCTTTCTTTCTTTCTTTCTTTCTTTCTTTCTTTCTTTCTTTCTTCCTTCCTTCCTTCCTTCCTTCCTTCCTTCCTTTTCTTTCTCTCTCTTTCTTTCTTTCTTTCTTTCTCTCTATCTTTCTTTCTATCTTTCTTTCTTTCTCTTTCTTTCTCTTTCCTCCCTCCCTCCCTCCCTCCCTCCTTTCTCCACTTCTCCTTCCTCCCCTCCCTCCCTCCTCTTCCTCCCTCCCTCCCTCCTTCCCTCTTCCTCCCTCCCTCCCTCCCTCTCTCTCTCTCTCTCTCTCTCTCTCTCTCTCTTTCTTTCTTCTTTTTTCTTTTTCAGGGTTTCACCATGTTGCCCAGGCTGGTCTCGAATTTCTGGGCCCAAGTGATCCACCTGCTTTGGCCTCCCAAAGTGCTGGGACTACAGGTGTGAGCCACTGCATCTGGCCTAGTATGATCTCATTTGTTTTTAAGGCTGCACAATATTCCATGGTATATATGTACCACATTTTCTTTATCCAATCTGATGGGCATTTAGTTTGATTCCACATCTTTGCTATTGTGAGTAGTGCTGCAATGAACATTTGCATGCATGTGTCTTTACGGTAGCATGATTTATATTCCTCTGGGTATATACCCAGTAATGGGATTGCTAGGTTGAATGGTAGTTCTGCTTTTAACTCTTCGAGGAATCACCATACTGCTTTCCACAATGGTTGAATGAATTTACACTCTCACAAACAGTCTATATGTGTTTCCTGTTCTCACCAACCTCACCGGCATCTGTTATTTTTTGACTTTTTAATAATAACTATTGTGACTTGTGTGAGATGGTATTGCATTGTGGTTTCTATTTGCATTTCTCTAATGATCAGTGATATTGAGCCTTCTTAAAAATATGCTTATTGGCTGCATGTAAGTTGTCTTTTGAGAAGTGCCTGTTCATGTCTTTTACCCACTTTTTAATGGTATTTTTTCTTGTAAATTTGTTTAAATTTATTTTAGATGCTGGATGTTAGACCTTTGTCAGATGCATAGTTTGTAAAATTTTTCTCCCATTCTGTCTATTTACCCTGTTGACATTTTCTTTTGCTGTACAGCTCTTAAGTTTAATTAGATCCCACTTGTCAATTTTTTTTTGCTTTTGTTGCAATTTCTTTTGGTGTCATTATCATGAAATCTTTGCCCATTCATATGTCCAGGATGGTATTGCCTAGGTTGTCTTCCAGGGTTTTTATAAGTTTTGGGTTTTACATTTAAGTATTTAATCCATCTTGAGTTAATTTTTGTGTATGGTGTAAGGAGAGGTTCCAGCTTCAATCTTCTGCCTACGGCTAGCCAGTTTTCCTAGTACCATTTATTGAATAGGGAATCTTTCCTTCATTGCTTGTTTTTGTCAGCTTTGTTGATGCATTAGATGGTCATAAATGTGAGGCCTTATTTCTGGGCTATTTTTTTCTATTGGTCTATGTGCCTGTTTTTGTACCAGAACCATGCTATTTTGGTTACTATAGCCCTATAATATAGTTTGAAGTTGAGTAGCACGATGCCTCTAGCTTTGTTCTTTTTTGCTTAGGATTTTATTGGTTATTCAGGCTTTTTTTTTGGTTTTATATGAATTTTAAAATAGTTTTTTCTAGTTCTCTGAAGAATGTTGTTGGTAGTTTGATAGGAATAGCATTGAATCTGTAAATTGCTTTGGAAAGTATAGTCATTTTAATGATGATTCTTCCTGTCCATGAGCATGGAATGTTTTTCCACTTATTTGTTCCTTCTCTGATTTCTTTGAGCAGTGTTTTGTAATTTTTATTGTAGAGATCTTTCATCCTCCTGATTAGCTGTATTCCTAGGTATTGTATTCTTTTTGTGGCAATTGTGAATGGGATTACCTTTCTGATTTGGCTCTCAAATTAGCTGTTGTTGGTGTACAGGAATGCTAGTGATTTTTTTTTTTGTACATTGATTTCATATCCTGCAACTTTGCTGAAGTTGTTTATCAGCTGGAAGAACTTTTGGGCAGAGACCATGGGGTTTTCTAAACCTAAGATCATGTCGTCTGCAAACAGAGATAGTTTTACTTCTTCTCTTCCTATTTGGATGCCCTTTATTTATCTCTCTTGCCTGATTGCTTTGACCAGGACTTCCAATACTATATTTAATAGAAGTAGTGAGAGAGGGCCTCCTTGTCTTTTGCTGGTTTTCAAGGGGGAATGTTTCCAGTTTTGCCCATTCAGCATGATGTTGGCTATGGGTTTGTATAGATGGCTTTTATTATTTTGAAGTATGTTCCTTCAATACCTAGTTTATTGAGCATTTTTAACATGAAGGGATTGATGTTCATTGAAACCGTTTCTTGCGTCGATTGAGATAATTATGTGGCTTTTGTCTCTAGTTCTGTCTGTGTGATTAATCACGTTTATTAATGTGTGTATGTTGAACCAACCTTGCATCTGGGGATGAAGCCTACTTGATCACAGTGGATTAGCTTTTTGATGTGCTGCTGGATTCAGTTTGCCAGTAATTTGCTGAGGATTTTTGTATCAATGTTCAACAGGGATATTGACCTGTAGTTTTCTTTTTTTCTTAAGTCTTTGTCAGGTTTTGGTATTTGGATGATGTTTGCCTCATAGAATGAATTGAGGATGAGTCCCTCCTCCTTAATTCTTTGGAATAATTTCTGTAAGAATGGTACCATCTCTTCTTTGTACATCTGGTAGAATGTGACTGTAAACCCATCAGGTCATGGGCTTTTTTTGGTTGGTAGGCTATTTATTACTGATTCAGTTTTGGAGCTCATTATTGGTTCTGTTCAGGGAATCCATTTCTTCCTGGCTCAGTCTTGGGAGAGTGTGTGTGTCCAGAAATTTGTCCATCTCTTCCAGGTGTTCTAGTTTGTGTGCATAGAGTTGTTTGTAGCAGTTTCCAGTGGTTTGATATGGTTCGGCTGTGTCACCACCCAAAATCTCCTCTTGAATTGTAATAATCCCCATGTGTCAAGGGCAGAACCAGGTGGAGATAATTGAATCATAGGGCAATCTCCCCTGTACTGTTCTCATGATAGTGAGTAAGTTCTCGTGAGATATGATGGTTTTATAAAAGACTTCCCCTTTCACTTGGCTCTCATTCTCTCTCTTGCCACCATGTGAAGAAAGATGTGTTTGCTTCCCTTTTTGCCATGACTGTAAGTTTCCTGAGGCCTCCTTAGCCATGTGGAACTGTGAGTCAATTAAATCTCTTTTCTTTATAAATTATCCAGTCTCAGACAGTTCTTTATAGCATCGTGAAAACAGACTAATACATGATTGTTTTTATTTCTGTGGGATCAGTAGTAACATTCCCTTCATCATTTCTAATTGTGTTTATTTGGATCTTTTCTCTTTTCTTTTTTATTGGTCTAGCTAGTGGCCTATCTACTTTATTAATTTTTTCAAAACCCAACTTCTGGATTTATTGATCTTTTGAATGTTATTTTGTGTCTTGATTTCTTTCAGTTGAGCTCTGATTTTTGTTATTTGTCATCCTCTGCTAGCTTTGGGGTTGATTTGTTTTCACTTCTCTAATTCTTTCAATTGGGAAATTAGGTTGTTAATTTGAGATCTTTCTAACTTTTTGATGTGGGCATTTAGTGCTATAAATTTCCCTCTAAATGTCTTAGCTGTGTCCCAGAGATTCTGGTATGTGTATCTTTGTTCTCATTAGTTTCAAAGAACTTCTTGACTTCTGCCTTAATTTCATGTTTTTACCCAAAAGTCATTCAGGAATGTCATATTTAATTTCCATGTAATTGCATGGCTTTGAGCTATTTCCATAGTCTTTACTTTTTTTTGACTATTTTTATTGCACTGTTATCTGAGAGTGTGTTTGGTATGATTTTGGTCCTTTTACATTTGTTGAGGATTGTTTTATATCCAATTATGTAGTCAATTTTAGAGTATGTGCCATGTGGCAATGAGAAGAATGTATATTCTGTTGAGTGGAGGGTTCTGTAAAGGTCTGTCAGATCCATTTGGTCCAATGTTGAATTTTGGTTCTGAATATCTTTGTTAATTTTCTGCCTTAGTGATTAGTCTAATACTCTCAGTGGAGTGTTAAAGTCTCCCACTATTATTGTGTGGGAGTCTGTGTCTCTTTGTAGGTCTCTAAGAACTTGCTTTATGAATCTGGGTGCTCCTGTGTTAGGTGCATATATATTTAGCATAGTTAGGTCTACTTGTTGAATTGAACCCTTCACCATTATGTAATGTCCTTCTTGTCTTTTCTGATCTTTGTTTGAAATTAGGATTGAAACCCATTAGTATTCTTTCACACTGTTATAAAGAACTTCCCTGAGGCTGGGTGGATTATAGAGGAAAGACGTTTAATTGAATCACAGTTCCACATGGCTGGGGAGTCATCAGGAAACTTACAATTATGGTGGAAGAGGAAGCAGGCACCTTCCTCACAGGTGGCAGGAGAGAAAGAGAGCCAGTGTGTGAAGGAGGAACTGTCAAACACTTATAAAACCATCAGATCTCATGAGAACTTACTCACTATCAGCATGGGCGAACTGCCCCCATGATCCAATAGGCTCACACCAGGTACCTCCCTAGACACATGGGAATTATGGGGATTACATTTCGAGATGAGATTTGGGTGGGGACACAGAGTCAAACCATATCACCTGCTTTTTTTCTCTTTTCCATTTGCTTGGTAGATTTTTCTCTATCCCTTTATTCTGAGCCTATGAGTATAATTACATGTGAGGTGAGTCTCTTGAAGACAGCATACCATTGGGTCTTGCTTTTTTATCCATCTTGTTACTCTATGCCTTTTAAGTGAGGCATTTAGTATTGATATGTGTGGATTTGATTCTGTCATTGTGCTGTTAGCTGGTTATCATGCTGGCTTACTTGTGTGGTTGCTTTATAGTGACACTAGTCTGTGTGTTAAGTGTGTTTTTGTATTAGCTGGTAGTGGTGTTTCCTTTCCATATTTTGTACTCCTTTCAAGATTTCTTGTAAGGCAGGTCTTGTGGTAATAAATTCCCTCAACATTTGCTTATCTGAAATGGGTCTTATTTCTCCTTCATTTAGGGAAGCTTAGTTTGGCTGGATATATTCTTGATTGGAGATTTTTTTCTTAGGGAACATTGATTATAGGCCCCCAATCTCTTCTGGCTTGTAGGGTTTCAGCTGAGAGGTCTGCTGTTAGCCTAATGGGGTTCTCTTTATAGGTGACCTGCCCTTTCTCTATAGCTTCTTTAACATTTTTCTTTCATTTTGACCTTGGAGAATATGAAGACAGTTTGTCTTGGGGATGATCTTCTTGTGTAGAATCTTGCAGAAGTTCTTCATATTTCTTGAATTTGACTGTTGGCCTCTCCAGTAAGGTTGGAGAAGTTTTTACCAAGGATATTCTGAAATATGTTTTCCAAGTTGTTTGCTTTCTTCCCCTCCATTTCAGGGATGCCAATGTTCATAGACTTGGCCTATTTACATATCCCATGTTTCTAGAAGGTTTTGTTCCTTCCTTTTTATTATTTTTTCTTTATTTATGTCTGATTGTCTCATTTCAGGGAACCAGTCTTCAAGTTCTGAGATTCTTTCCTCAGCTTGGTTTATTCTGCTGTTAATACTTGTGATTGCACTGTGAAATTCTTGTATTGTGTTATTCAGCTCTTTCAGACCTGTTAGCTTCTTTTTTTATACTGGTTGTTTTATCTTTCAGCTTATGTATCACTTTATTGTGATTCTTCTTTTCCTTAGATTGAGTTTTGCCATCATCCTGAATCTTGGTGATCTTTGTTCCTATCCATATTCTGAAATCTTTTTATGTCATTCCAACCTTAATCTGGTTAAGAACACTTGTTGGAGAGCTGGTGTGGTATTTGGAGGACATATGACACTCTGGCCATTTGAGTTACTGGAATTCTTTCATTGGTTCTTTTTTATATCTGTGTGTGAGTGTTCCTTTACCTGCAGTGTAGATTGAATACAGTCAGTAGATTTCTTTTCTGCATGTTTTCACTGGGCGTAGGTTTTGTGCAGGATCTTTATTTGAAGCTGCTTTCTTGTCTCTGGTTTCAGAGGGGGGTGTATTAGTGAGATATTTGTGGTTTTGAAGCTTTGGGGTGTGATCCAGCAGGTTGTACTCAGCCTTCTTTGTCAATTGGTAGACTCTTGCTTGGTTGTGTGGCTTCCCTATGTTTCCACACAGTTGCAGCCATGTTCCCTCTCAATACTCTGAAAGCATGAGTTCCTCTCCCCCTTGAGATCGTGACTTGGCACTCCTGGCTGCCCACTGCAGCTCTGGGGTGATATCAGTGTTTATTTTCTTTCTCTGACTAGGAGACAGCAGAGAAAAGGATCTTACTAGTGGTTGTGGTCTAGGGTCATTTGCTTATCTCCTAGGGTCTCCACCGCAGAAAGATGAAGGTCAGCAATTACTCAGTGCAATCAGTTCAGGATGGAAGGTCTGTCCCATGGGCCCAAGCCAGGGGTTCCCTGTCTGGTGATGAGCAGTGGTGGGTATGTGGGACCCATGGGAGATGGACTGGTCTCCTCTCCTCGGGTTGACTGCAGCTTGTTGGATGTGTGGATAAGGCACTTAGGGTCTTTGTTCCTTTGCAAGTCCAAAGGTGGCATATGGGAATGTGCACTCACCTAACAGTCTGTCCACTTTTCTGTAGGGCTGCTGTGGTATGCTTGGGGCCCACCTGAGTTGCTAGTCACCTTGAATTTTCCAGTACCTGGAGGTATAACCAGTGAAGGTTTTGAAACAGCAAAGATGGCGTCTGTCCCTCCCTCTGGGAACTCTGTTCCAGGGTGGTACAGGTTTGTTGCTGGAAGGGCTAAGTTGCCCAAACAGCAAAGATGGTGGCCTGTCCCTTCCTCTGGGGGTGCAGTCTCAGGGAGAATTTAAATCTCTGTTGCTGTAGAGCACAAGTGGGATGACTGGAAGCCCCACTTGGGAGGTCCTGCCCAGTGAGGAGAAATGGGATTGGGCACCTGCTTAAAGCAGCAGTCTGGCCATGTTTTGGTAGAGCAGTTGTGCTGTGCTGGGGGATACCTTCCACCTCTGGTCAGCTCAGGCTTTCTGAAGCCTGAAGGCTGGAATGGCTGAGGCACCCAAACAGCAAAGATAGTGGCCTGTCCCTCCCCTGGGAGCTCCTTCTTAGGGAGGTGCAATCCTGCTGTTGGTGGCTGTCTGGAATTCCAAGCCAGTGGGTCTTATCTTATGAAGTGCCATGGAAGTCTGACCTGCAGCCTGTCACTGCTCAACTCCCTGGATTCAGCCTCTGCATTAGGGGTATTTACAGGGGTCTAGCCTCCCACTTTGCTGGAACTTTAGCTACTTTTGCCAGAAAGTCCAAATATCTAAGGCTCTAGGGTCTCCATGTGAGCCTGAGTGGCTGAGATGCCACATATCTATCTATCAGACTGAAGGTCCTGGTGGAGTAGGTTCACAAGGTCTCTTGACCCAAGGGTTTCAAAGATCTGTGGAAGAAACATGGTTTCCCAGGGTCCCATATTTACTTACTACTTCCATGGGTGGGGGAGTTTCCCTTGGCTCTGTATTGCTCCTGGGTGGGCTGTTATCCTGTCTTGCTTTTCTTCATTGTCCATGGGTCAAGGTTTTTCTTGACTAGTCCCAATGCAAATACCTGGATGTTTCAGTTGAAGGTGTTGTATTTACTCACCCCTTCCATTCCTCTCCATGAGAACTGCATCTAGTTGGCCATCTTGGCCACTCCTTCCCAGTTTTTTATAAATAGGATTACACTACAGATATTTTTATAATGTACGTTTTTACTCACAAACCTGGCATGGGTTTTTATTTTGCATATCAGCAAATCTAGAGCTACAAAATACTTTTTGTGAACCATAAAATACTTTTTTACAGGTAAATACCATAACTAATATGACCAGTATTTTGTTAATGAACATTTCAATTGTTTCCACTTTTTCACTATTATAAATGATGCTGCCATGAACTTACATGTATATATGTTTGAATTTTGTATGAGTAGTGTAAATTCAGGGGGAAATTACTGGAAGAAAGGTAAGCACATTTATTGTTTACAAGTTTAATATTACTGGAAGGAGAGTATATCTTTTGTTTTGTATAATGCATGGGAAAGACAATGGAGAGGAGGATGCCTAAATATAAATGAATTGAGATAAAGAAGTTCACGCTTTGTTCCACCAAGAGTAGGTAGAAACTTCCTAGAATAGATGATAGAATCTGTGCTGCATCTAAAAGCCATTCTGTGGGTCTTTAAAATCTTTCTTTGTTATGGAATCTTGTATTCCAGCGTATGACAATCTTCAGCGTATCAGAAAATTTATTAAAGTTTAATCAAAAGTGTAAATTTAGTGTGGGTAGCAAGAAGAAGAAGGATTTTGTTGGCATAGAATAATGCCACAGCCTATTTGTATTTTGTCCACTTCTCCTCTTGCTCCAAGCCAACGTGTGGACTCCCTCATGATACCAGTTCTGTTGTGGTGTCTTGTAAAGTTATTAATGATCTCCTCCTGGTATTCATGTGGCTCCTTCACAAATATTTTATTCCCACATCCCTGTTGAAGAAAATGGTAGCATTCAATGTATTTATTTCCTCATCTCTTTTCTCTGCCTTACATTAGATAAGTACTCTGAAAAGACAAATTGGAAAAAGAGTTTTAGGGTTGAGGGACAGGTTTTGGGGTCTGTATTAGGGTAATGCAAGAATATGCTGTGGCAGCAGCAACAACAACAACAACAACAAAAACAAGAACAACAAAACCAGAAAATCTCTGGAGTGTTGAGGGATTAACATAACAAAGGTTTGTTTCTTGCTTTCAGAAAGTCTAATGCACATCGCATGATTCCTCACAGTAACCCTCTTCCACATAGTGTCTCATGAATTCAGGCTCTGTATTTCAAGAGTGTACCATTTCAACTCATGGCTTTGAGATTTACTACTTTTAAATGCCTCAGCTCAGAAGAGGCACACATCATTGTAATTGGCTCCTTGTTTTGCTCTCACCCATTGGGCACGTGACCTCAGTCTAAATGCATTGACAAGTTTGTTAATGTTTCTCTGCCCTGATTTCTTCATTTGTAAAACAGGGATTTAAATACAGATGCTTCCATGATGAGCTTATGGAGACCTAGCCTCATGGTGGTAAATTGAGTAGTGTGCTCAATGCATCTAGCTTTGGCACCACCATACAGTTGAAAAATTGTTAAGTCAGAGCATTGCAAGTTAAATCTCTGGAGAAAAAGCAACCTTGTAGAGACTGAGGCATCAGGGGGAGACCATTAGTGTTGAGGAAATTTCAGTGTGTTTTGACCTGAAATGAAAAACAAGGTATGAACAAATAACAAATAAGCCGATATTAGTTATGAGTCAGTAGTCTTTGTTTTATAAACAAAAGACTTCAATCCCAATTTTGTTATTTTGGGAGTGTGCTATTCAGCTAGGCTTATCGGAGTTAGGATCATCTTAATGTTTGACCTTCGCAATCCCATGTTAGGGAGTGAAACAGCCCAATTTATGGAACCCAGCTCTATGAGAAGAAGTTTGAAGCACCTCCACAACTAAATTTATTTATATCTCTTCAAATGAAAAGAACTTGTTTGAGCTCAGCTCTAGAAACACAAATTGAATAAGAATTTTTTAAAATTTAAATTAAAATTTTAGATTCAGGGGATATATGGGAAGGATTGTTACATGAATATGTTGCACAATAATGAGGTTTGGGCTTCCAGTGAACCCATTACTCAAATAGTAAACACTGTACTCAATAGGGAATTTTTAACCCTTACCCCCCTTGCCACTCTTCCCTCTTTGGAGTTCCCAGTATTTATTATTTCCACCTTTATATCCATATGTACCCATTGTTTAGCCCCCACTTATAAATGAGAACATGTGGTATGTGGTTTTCTATTTTTGAGTTATTTCTGTTAGAAAAATGCCTTGTGCTCCACCCAGTTTGCTGCAAAGAACATGATTTCATTTTTTAAATGGCAGTATAGTATTTCATGATGTACATACACCATATTTTCTTTATCTAATCAACTGTTGAGGGACACTTGGGTTTATTCCATAACTTGCTTATTGTGAGTAGTGCTGAGATAAACATACAAGTGCAAGTGTCTTTTTTGTATAATGATTTTTTTTTTACTTTGAGTAAGTGCCCAGTAGGGGATTGCTGGGTCAAATAGTAGCTCTATTTATTAGTTCTTTCAGAAATCTCCATACTATTTTTAATAACATTTTGCTAATTTACATTCCCACCAGCAATGTGTAAGGTTCCCTTTTCTCTGCATCCTTGCCAACATCTACTGATTTTGACGTTTTAATAGACATTCTGTACTACACAGCCAAAAAAAAGGGACAAAATTATGTCCTTTGCAGCAATATGAATGGAGCCGGAGGCCATTATCCTAAGTGAACTAACACAGAAACGGAAAAACAAATACCACATGTTCTCGCTTATAAGTGAGAGCTAAACACTGAGTACGTATGGACACAAGGAAGGGAACAATAGACACTGGGAAATTGAGAGTGGAGGAGGATGAGGAAAGGAGGAAAGGAGGATGAGGATAAAAAAACTACCTATTGGTTATTATGCTTATTACTTGAGTGGAGAAATAATCTGTACATCAAACCCCTGTGACATGCAATTTACCTATATAACAAACCTGCACATATACCTCTGAAACTAAAATAAACTTAAAAAAAAATAAAAACCAACCTTTTAGACACTTTTAGTTCTGCTCTGATCTTTGTTATTTATTTTCTGCTGCTACCTTTGGGTTTGGTTTGTTCTTGTTTTTCTAGTTCCTTGAAGTGTGACATTAAGTTGTTAATTCAAGATCTTTCTATCTTTTTGATGTAGGCATTTAATGTTATAAACTTCCCTCTTAGCACTGTTTTTGCTGTATCCCAGAGGTTTTGTTATGTTCTCTGTATTTGCCTTTGAGTTGTTCTTTTACATTGACCTTGGGTAGTCTGATGACTATATATCCTGGTGATGTTCATCTTGTATAGTATTTTCCAGATGTTCTTTGTATTTCTTGTATCTGGATGTCTATATCTCTAGCAAGATCAGGGAAATTTTCCTGAACCATTCCTTCAAATATGTTTTCCAAACTTCTTACATTTTTTCTCCCTCAAGTATACCTGTAAAATCATAGGTTTGGTCACTTTACATTATCCCATATTTCTCAAAGGCTTTGTTCATTTTTTAGAAATTCCTTTTTATTTGTTTTTGTCTTACTGAAGTAATTAGAAAGGCTGGTCTTTAAGCTCTGAAATTCTTTCTTCTGCTTGGTCTAGTCTGTTGTTAAAGGTCTCAAATGTGTTTTGAAATTCTTTCAGTGAATTTTTCATTTCCAGAAATTCTGGTTGGTTTTTAAAAATATAACTATCTCATTTTTTATCTCTTGAATTTTTTTTTTGGTTTCTTTTGTGTTTTTTCAACTTTCTCTTGGATCTCATTGAAATTCCTTATAATTTGTATTGAGAATTCCTTATGTGTCATTTCAAAGTTTTCATTTGGGTTAGGATCCATTGTTAGACAGCTAGTGTGGTCCTTTGGGAATGTCACAACATTCTGTTTCTTTGTGGTGCTGGAGTTCTTATGTTAGTTTCTTCTCATCTGTAGAAGCTGTCACTTCTTATTTTTGAAGTTATTTTCATTGGGGTGGGATTTTTCTTCTCTCCTCCCTGAGAGGTGACTGTTGTATATGTTGAGTAGGATTCTTAGGCTTTGTGTCTATGTGCTTTTAGAGGGCCACGGCTCTGCATGAATTCCTTGGTTATAGATAGCCTTGGTGTAGTTATTTTCTCAAATTCTAGTAGCTTGTAGGTTGTAGTGGTGCAGTGATGTATGTGTGGTCAGGCTCACTATCTCTTACAGAGATGGGAAAAGAGAGATCTCAGGAGGCTCATGTTATCTCCCACTGCTATGCAATTCTGTCAGCAGGAATTATATTGGGTTGTGCAGTTTACTCTACAGGCTAGTCATTGGTGCTTGCATGTAAACGTCATTGAGCACTGTACAAAGATGTCAACAGTTATGATGGGTCCTGAAGTTTGACTTCCCAACCAGTAGGTAGAACTTTCAGATGAGAGGCAGTTATGGTAATGGCAGTGAAATTTTAACTTGACCTTTTGTTGATTGGCAGGTCATGGGACTTTCAGGGGTCCCATCCTGTTTCTGTGCTCTGCTGCCAAGGTGGCTGAAGGGAATAAAGCTGGTTGGGGCTGCATTGGGCAATCTGCAACTCAGCTTTCCAGGGCAGGTGTAAATGCTGACCTCGGTGGAGATTTAGGGGAAGCTCTCAGGCTGCTGGTATCACCCTCCATGTAGGAGCGGAGGTGCCTCTCCTGTACCACTAAACCTGCTCAAAAGAAGAGGGCGATCTGGGGTTTTCAGCCCAGCAGGTGACCATGGGGACCACCAAACTCCCACACCCTAGACCAACACAGATGCCCTGGACCCACCCAGATGCCTTAGCTGGGTGGGCCAAAGGATCTGCCCTGGCAGCAGGCCTTACTGGTTAGTCTAGTGCCGAGTTGAATGATTGTGGTTCCAGAATAAAAACATTTCCTGCTTCTGGAACCAGCCTGGTCCTGGCTCTCTTATCCTTGACTGCACAGCCAGCTTCTGACATCTGCACTCGTCCCTTGATTTGGGGCATTTATGAACTCTTACCATTTTGGGTTGCTTGATTCACCTTCCCTCTCAATTCTTGGCCCTGCTTATTTTCCTGATTTTTGTGGTTCCCTCAGTTGACTCCAACCTCTAAGAAACTTTTTGGCCAACCCAATCCCTGGACTCCCTTTCAACTTGATTCCAGGAGCCTCTCAGTCTGTTAGGGGAACAGACTGATGCAAGGCAATGTGGTGTGGTAAAGAATGAATGCCTCAGAACAAGGCTGCTTGTGTCAGAATCTTGTGTCTGCCACTTACTGGCTATATGACCCTATCCAAGACATTTAGACTTTTTGTGCCTCAGTTTTCTCATTTAAAAAATGGGGATAATAATAATAGTCCCAGCCTCATGGGGTTGTTGTGAGGATTAAATGAGAATTAAATTAAATGAATAAAAGTGCTTAGAACTATGCCTGGCATATAGTTAAGTGCTTAATGATTTTCATCTATTATTATTTATTTAGAGTAAGAGTGCCCTGGACGCACGAGGAAGGAAGCATTAATTTGGCTCAGGAGAGCTGCAAAAAGTTCCATAGAAACCATGATACTGGAGCAGAGTTTTGATCAATGAGTAAGTTCCCGGAAGTTGGGTTGGAAGGAGGGCAATCTAAGAAGAAAAAGGCTGATGCAAAGGCTCAGGTGGGAGACAGAGAATAGAAAATGTACTGTACATGGGGCTTTGGATGAATGCTGGAGCTAGGGATGAGGGAAGGCATGGCAAGTGATACAACTAGAGTTGTGGCACAAGGGGAAATTGGGAAGGGCTTTAATGCTAAACCAGTAAGTTAGTTCTTTCCCCCTAGGCAGTAGGAAACCAATGAAAGTCTTTAGGCAAGGAAGTAATTTCAATCAGATTTGTAATCTTACATTGGCTTTGCTGTAAAAGATGGATTGCAGTGAGTTGGAGGGTTGGCAAGGAGTCCCTTTGACGAGGCTATTTCATTAATCCACGGGGAGACATCATGTGAGAGTTTAATATGATGGGCTATTAATGACTGCTCTTCCCTGACCTTTTTCCCATTGAGTTTTTGGGTTGAGTAGGAGGATTTTTTACTCATTTGTTTTGTTTTTCTATTTCTATTTTATTTTTTTTGTTCCAAAGCACAACATAAAAAAGCCAGTCCTTTCTATACTAATAATTCATGGCATAAAGCCACTACATGGCATTAGTCAACTTGAAAACCTTTCTGTAGCCAATGCAGCCTAGGATTGGTTAAAACTTATTTGATACAGAATTGTAGCTTTGAGTATGCATGAGTTTTGAGTTGCCCCAGAAGTTAGTCCTTCCTCAGCTTCACTTGTCACACCATTAGCAATATCCCTGGGTGAATGACGGAGAGTTAAGGATTAAGTTTAAAAGCCATCTTGGCATTTTTCTGCTTGCGTTGGTTGGATTTAGGCTGATTTCATTAAATATTTAATTTTATTTGGTTTGCTGCAGGGTAAAGTCTAAAAGAATTCTGAATGGTCTTCCTTCATTGTTCACCTGTAATTCTTGTTATTTTCTCAAATGGAAAGATCTTTTCTTCAGATGCACAGTGATTTCAAGAGTTTTATTATTGTATGCCCTACCTCAAGTGTTTTGAATTATGTTACCTGTAAACTAATTCATCAAGAGCTTTGTGAAAACCCTGCACAGGTCTGAAGAGTGTCCATTTGTAATTCCAAGTTATATTTCCTCTATAAACCTTCCCTTTATTTGCTCATGTCATTTTTGTTGTTGGTGTTGTTTTAACTCCCATGCTCTCTCCTTTTGAAAAACCAGCAAAGACACCTATGGTTTTAGAATTTTTTTCCCCCAGAGCAGTTAGGGCAACAATCTATAAAGACAAAAGAAAACCCTGGCAGAGATCTTTTTTTCAAACACATTTCTATTTAGCTGAGAAAAAGACTGCTTAAAGGCTTATACCATGCAATTCATTGTTCGTTTTCATTAATACTGAATAAAAGGTTTTTGGAGTTGACCAGTTTGCCCCTCTTTGAAATATTCCTCTTCATTAAACAACATTTAGAAGTGTTCACCCAACCGGAATAGTAATCAGGGTTCCATTTACTTTCTCTTTTTGTTTTGGGTCTTCAGAGCGGGGAAAGGTAAGTGATGCTTTGTTTAAAAATTTTTCTTGGCCGGGCGCGGTGGCTCACGCCTGTAATCCCAGCACTTTGGGAGGCCGAGGCGGGCGGATCACGAGGTCAGGAGATTGAGACCATTCTGGCTAACACGGTGAAACCCTGTCTCTACTAAAAAATACAAAAAAATTAGCCGGGCATGGTGGCAGGCGCCTGTAGTCCCAGCTACTCCGGAGGCTGAGGCAGGAGAATGGCGTGAACCCGGGAGGCGGAGCTTGCAGTGAGCTGAGATCGCACTACTGCACTCCAGCCTGGGTGACAGAGCAGTGAGACTCTGTCTCAAAAAAAAAAAAAAAAAAAGAAAAAAAAATTATTCTTTCAGAAGCAATTAATTAATCTGGTGAAACAACTGCTAAAAATATCCCTACACTTTCTTTCAGGATTGCTGGATATTTCAGTGTTCTTTGGTTGGAGGACCTCCAGTTGACATTGGAGATTTCTCTTTGCTTAACATCCTTTGTAAATTTCTCTGGGTGTGTGTGCCAGAAAGATCCATGGACTTACAGATCGTCAGTGCCTCCAAAGCCATTAGGGTTCCCACTTACTTTTTCTTATTTTAAGTTCCGGGATACATGTGCAGGACATGCGGGTTTGTTACACAGGTAAACTGTGCCATGGTGGTTTACAGCACATATCAACACATCACCTAGGTATTAAGCCCCGCATGCATTAGACATTTATCCTGATGCTGTCCCTCCCCACGACACGCCCCGGTGTGTGTTGTTACCCTCCCTGTGTCCATGTGTTCTCATTGTTCCACTCCCATTTATGAGTGAGAACATGTGGGGTTTGGTGTTCTGTTCCTGTATTAGTTTGCTGAGTATAATGGTTTCCAGCTTCACCCAAATCCCTGCAAAGGACATGATCTCATTCCTTTTTATGACTGCATAGTATTCCATGGTGTGTAAGTACCACATTTTCTTTATCCAGTCTATCACTGATGGATGTTTGGGTTGATACCATGTCTTTGCTATTGTGAATAGTGCTGCAATGAACATATGCATGCATGTATGTTTATAACAGAATGGTTTATATTCCTTTGGGCATACACCTAGTAATGGGATTGCTGGGTCAAATGATATTTCTTGTTCTAGATCCTTTAGGCATCACCACACTGTCTCCCACAATGACTGAAAAAATTTACATTCCCAACAATGGTGTAAAAGCATCCCTATTTTTCCACAGCCTTGCTAGCATCTTTTGTTTCTTGACTTTTTAATAATCGCCATTCTGACTGGCGTGAGATGGTATCTCACTGTGGTTTTGATTTGCATCTCTCTAATGATCAGTGATGTTGAGCTTTTTTTCATGTTTGTTGGGCGCATAAATGTCTTTTTTTGAGAACTGTCTGTTCATGTCCTTTGCCCACTTTTTGATGGCATTGCTTGTTTTTTTCTTGTAAATTTGTTTAAGTTCCCTGTAGATTTTGGATATTAGATCTTTGTCAGACAGGTAGGTTGCAAAAATTTTCTCCCATTCTGTAGGCTGCCTGTTTGGTCTGATGAAAGTTTCTCTCAGCTTATGTGCAACCAGCCTCTGGAGGGTTTCAGAGGAATATGAGAGCTATCTTCAGATACTTGAAGGTTCATCAAGTGGAGGAAGAATGTAACATACTTAGTATACAGCTCTGAGTGATAGCACCAGGATAGGTGAGTAAAAGAATGTTCAGAAGCAAACATTTTCCTCAATGTGTTTTGCAGGACTGTGGAATGCTAATGGATGGGGTTGGGGTTTGGAAAGATATAGGGTTAAATAAGTTAGAAAATGCTGCATTCATGCTTTTAAACATTTCTTTATCAGAGCTAATGAGTATGGTAAATATCTGAGAAGAACATAATATATGTGTATTTGACCATGGAATGTTTTTCATGGAGCAGGTCAAAGGATGGATGTCCCACACTTAGAGTGCTAAGAAAGTACTCTGTTGCCTAACATGAAAATAAGTTTTACTGTTATATGTTAAAACAACTGCAAGCTCCATCTCCCAGGTTCACGCCATTCTCCTGCCTCAGCCTTCCAAGTAGCGGGGACTACAGGTGCCCGCCACCATGCCCGGCTAATTTTTTTGTATTTTTTAGTGGAGACGGGGTTTCACCGTGTTAGCCAGGATGGTCGTGATCTCCTGGCCTCGTGATCCACCCACCTCGGCCTCCCAAAGTGCTGGCAGCCACCGCATGAGCCACTGTGCCCAGCCTCACCTTTCTAATGATTAATAATCATCATTTTATATCTGTTTCATCTATTTTGTTTCATATGTATCTTCATACTATATATTTTTTCAAATTTATTTTTGGAAATAGGCAGAAAATACATGATATATATATTTTAAAAATGCTGCCCCAGAAATTACCATTAATAGATGAAATGGCTTGCATTCCACAAGTATTTTTGAATGTGAATCAGGCTCTATTATAAGGAAATATCTTGTATGAAAATATTAAATATGATTTAAAACAAAGGAAGGTGCCATCTGTTTAGTATTTTCATATGAAGTAGAACTTTCCAGTGTACATTGAGACAGACTTTTTCCAAAATAAATATTTTGACTCTCTTTGTCAGTATTCCCAGCCCCCATGATGAACAGTAATAATTTTGTAGTTGTTCATAGATCTTCTGATTCAAAGACCTACTACATCCTAGACAGGGCCCCAGGGGTTAGAGAGGGGCATATGGAGTATTGAGAGAGACCTAGTATGTATGCAGACCGGATGAAGGGCTGTCTTAATGACTACAGCAGAAGCAGTAACCCAGAGAAGGTTGGTGAGATGAACTTGGTCAAAGTTCTATTGCCTGAGAAAGAATCAAGCTGTGGTGGGAGATCCAGCGATTGCTTTGGAGCACTGGTTATGAAATTTGCTGTACGCTGGAATCACCTGAAGAAGTTTAAAAACACAGAAGTCTGGGTAAGCAAGGAGTGGGAATCAGAAGTCCATGTGATACAGTTTTTCCTTGAGTACAGGATTTTCTCTGCCTGAGAATTGTCTAAATCATCACTCATCACTACATTCTGGAGGTCTTGAGGTTGCCTTCTAAAGGGGTTAGGAGTGGAGGGAAGCTGGGGTTGTTTTCTTTGGAAAGACCTCAGTGACTAGTCCTCATGGATCTGCTCTAGGTAACTATTCTATTTTGGTTGGAACAACGTGGCCCTTTTAATGCTGGCTTTAATGTAACCTCTGCCTTTTCTCTGGGGACATAATTTTGCCTGTAAAGGGAATCAATCCATTTACTGATTTCAAATGGATACTTTCCTATCAATACATAGTTAAATCCTTGGAGTGAAGCATGCAGGATCTGGAGTTGATTGCTTAGTTTTGAGTGCTTTGTCTACCACTTACTAGCTAGGTAAGTTACTTAAACCTCTTTATCTGTAGAATACAAATATTAATAACACAAACCTTATAGTTTAAAAAATATTTTATTTTTAATTGACAAATAATAATTATATGTATTTATGGATTACAATATGATGTTTTGATACACATATATATTGTGAAATAATCAAATAAGGCTAATTAGCATAACTATCACCTCCAATATTTATTATTTCTTTGTGGTAAGAACATTTAAACTCCTTTCTTTTAACTATTTTGAAACAGACAATATATTTTTATTAACTATAGTTATCATGCTATGCAGTGGAACATCAGAACTTATTCATCCTATCTAACTGAAACTTTGTATTTGTTGAACAACCTCTTCCCTTTCCCTGTCAACCTCACCCCACCAAAAAAATCCTCTTGTAACCACCATTCTACTCCCTATTTCTATGAGTTTGACTTTTTCAGATTTTATGGAATCTAGATATGAAACAGATAATGTGGCATTTGTCTCTAAGTGCCTGGCTTATTTCACTAAACATAATGACCTCTAGGTTCATAGGTTTTTATTGTAAGTATTAGATGATATAATATAAGGAAATAATGTAGAAAATGTCCTGGGACATAGTAAACACTAGGATAGTGAGTCTCAAAAGTGTGGTCAGAGTCTCAATGTGTGGTCCCCAGACCAGAAGCTGCAGTGTCACCTGAGGACTTGTTAGAAATGAAAATGCCTTGTTCCCATCACAGAGTTACTGAGTCAAAAACTCTCAGGCTGGGGCCCAGCAATTTGCATTTTAACAGGCTCTCCAAGCAATTCTGATGTTAGCTAAAGTTTGAGGGCCAAATTTTAAAGATTACTTGTGATTATTTAACTTAGTCCCACCAGCTCTCATTTCAAACAATAAACACAACCTAGTAGTTATATTATCTAAAAAGAAACACCTCATAACATATTAAATTAAAAATTTTAAAATTAATTTATTAATTAATTTTAGAAACAGAGTCTTGCTCTGTTGCCCTGGCTGGAGTGCAGTGGTATGGTCATGACTCACTGCAGTCTCAACCTCTTGGGCTCAAGCGATCCTGCTGTCTCAGCCTCCCAAGTAACTGGGACTATGGATGCATGCCACCATGCCTGGCTAATTTTTATCTTAGAGATGGAGTCTCACCATGTTGCCCAGACAGGTCTTGAACTCTTGAGGCTGAGCCTGCCTCAGCCTCTTGAAATGCTAGGATTACTAGCATGAACCACTGCATCTGGCCAGAATTATATTTAAATAGTCAAACTAGTCTCCTTAATTTGCATTTCAAGCAATCACTTAAAAATAACTTATTTGTAATCAAGACCCTATACCGTCTTAATTACTGAAAAACCACTACGAAGTTGTTGTAATGCGATATATCAGTCCAGAAGAATATTTTTCTCTTTTGCTCCAGGATACAGCTTCAGAAAACCTTGGAAATAAAGTGGCTGTCTGGGACTGTGAAGTGATGGGCCTGACTAGAGCACTCCAAATTGTGGGAAATCAGGTTGACCAGGTGGGGTATTACCGTTTATGAAAGGCCTTGAAAGTTAGTAAAATTAAGTTTGATGTAGTAAAAACCAATGGTGACCATTGACTCTTTTTGAGAAGGGAAGAGAATGGAAAGTGAAAAGGTTAAATTGTAATAGGGAAGGCTGGATACCCAAAACCAGTGTCTTAGAGCTGGCTAAGTTCTAAGGAATGTGGAGAGTTCAGAGGTTTTAGAATATTGGAATGGGAAGGAGGCCTGGAGAGAAAATTTATTGGCCTCTACCAGAGACTATATGTCAAGTTACAATAATAGCAGTGACATTATCAGGCCTGGGGATGTCACCCAAAGGGGTGCATTCTAGTGTGGGCTTTTGAGCTACAGGAGTTCCTAGATTGCAGGCTAGGCAATTGCTTTTTATTTACAGGTGGTCTTCATTGGCTAGCAGGTGGAGGCATGAGAGTGGGTTATTATAAAGTGAGTTCAGCCCTCTCTTGCTTGCTTGCTTTTGCACTCTTTTGGCCTGACAAGACAAAATAGGTGATATGGACCCCTTCAAATACTCTGAGATTGGGGAAAACCTTCAGCTCAAAAGCATACACTTTCCAGGGTTTGTGCCAACTGTATTGGATATGGGCCTTAAAGTCAATGAGTGGTTTTTTAGACTCTAGTGACTTGAGCTGTGTGTGTGTGTGTGTGTAAGGTGTGTGTGTGTTTGAGAGAGAGGGAAGAGAAGAGAAGAGAAAAGAAGAGAAGAGAAGAGAACTGCTTGCCTTGTTTTACTGGTGGGAGCCTATCTATTCTTTTCCTTAACATAATTTTGTAGGTCACTCTGGGTTGGATCCTTTGCTAAGGAAAGGCTGAGTGTTTTGTGTACCTGCCCTTTACTTACAGGGTCTAAGTAGAAACCAAGTTGACTTCCACCTCTGGAGGAACTCTTGCATAAAGATATCTAGGTTCTCAGAGTCATTTTCCATGGTTTGGGGAGCTGCAGCTGTTGTGTAGTCCTATCACATAATTTAATTTTTGCCAGGGTCACTATAGCATGAACATTTTTGTTCTATAATAGATCTTGTGGTGGGGGCGGGAAAGCAGATTTATGGAAATATCTTACTTTAAATTTATCTATTTTAATGATAAGGTAGACTTAAAAAGTTCTGTGATTATCTATTTGTGGGAGGGTTTAAGCATAAATACAAAATAAGTCTCAGTCCTTTAGAGATCATGCTCAAAGTCATCTTAACCTGGGATACATGGGTTTTAGAGGGGGATGTGCAAGGTCACCAATGCTGCCTCCATCAATTTCATGAGTTCCATTTCTCAAATAGGAAAACCATCAGCTGACAGGGATACTAGAGATAATGTGGACCATGTTCTCTGTCTTTGATGCTGATTTTGACTTATTTCTTGCTGCTTTCAATACTAGGATCAGCAAGAACAAATTCATCATCATCTACTCTATTTCCAGAGGTCTTAGGTTCATTGTTCTTCCATCTATTTGTTATTAAATTCTTTCACCCAATCATCAAATATGCATTTATTGATTGCCTTCTACATATCGGGCAAAGTATTAAGTGCAGGGATTAATATAGCTGACATTCAATTATTGCTATGAAAAGGTGAAGAAGACATTGTGTTCTGTTATTTTTAATGAACTATTCTGAGATTATCATTGATATAATCAACTTTGGCATTTACGCTGGTGAGAAAATAACATATAGTCAGAGGTTCAGTCTAAAGAGATAAAGTACGGGTAAAGTAGGAATGGTTGAGTGGTGGCAGTCCCAGATTTCATTCACAGATTCGGGATTGTGGCATAAACAAAAGAATAATTCAAAAGCTTTCTAATTATTTTTTTCCTACTTCAATTATTAGTTGGCGTATTTAGTTATAAGCTTCAGACTTTAGTTCACATCTACAGCAACAGTTTTTCTTCTTTGTAGAATGCCAGGATGAAAATGTACTATTTTTGCAACACCACTTTCTTATACTTTTATGTTATGTCACAGATTTTTAAAGATATCAATCAGATTAAACAATGGAAAAATAATATCTTTTTCATGTATGCAATTTCAACAGGAAGTAAGCTAATAAAAACATTAAAGAAATATTGCTAAAGGAGTTATTTTCCAAAGTGAAACCATTTCAGAATTGAGAGGTATCCTAGATCAAACCATTTGGTTTAGATAAATGGCAACATAAGTAGAAATACTATATTTACATAGTGTGTGTATGTATGTATGAATGTACATTGTATATCCATAAATGGCTTGCAAATTTCTTTCTTCCTCCCTTCTTCCCCTCTTTCTTCCTTTCTTTCTTTCTCTCTTTTTATAACTGTAGTTATTTATCTATCTATCTATCTATCTATCTATCTATCTATCTATCTATCTATGTATCTAATCTATCTTAGTTTGTTTTATGTTAATTTAATAGAACACCACAGAGTGTGTAATCCATAATTAATAGAAATTTATTTGGCTCACAATTGCATAGGTTGGGAAGTCCAAGGGAGTGGCACCAGCATCTGGTGAAGGTCTTGGTGCTGCATCTTCTAATGACAGAAGGTAGAAGGGCAAGAGAGTACAAAAGCAATCATGCAAGATAGGGTTAAACTCACTTTTATAATAACTCACTCTCATAACAAATCCATCTTCTTAATAATGAACCTACTCCTGAGATAATGGAATTAATTCATTCATGAAGGCAGTGCCCTCATGGCCTAATCACCTCTTAATGGTCCTACCTCTTAATGGTCCCACCTCCTGATACTGTCACAATGGCAATTAAATTTCAACATGAGTTTTGGAGGAGACATTCAAGCAATATTATTTTACCCTTGTCCCCCATTACTCATGTTCTTTTCACATACAAAATACATTCACTCCATCCCAATGCCTCAAAAGTCTTAACTTATTCCAACAACTCAAAAGTTCAAAACCCAGAGCCTCATCTAATTCAGATGTGGATGAGATCAAGGCACAATTCACCCTGAGGCAAATTCCTCTCCAGCTATGAGCTTGTGAAATTAACAAACTATATGCTTCCAAAATACAATGGTGGGGTAGGCATAGGATAGATATTCTCATTTCAAAAGGGGTAAATAGGCAAGAAAAAAAAGTAACAGGCCTGAAGTAAGTCTAAAACCCAAAAGGGAAAACAGCATTAAATTTTAAAGCTCCATAATAATCTTCCTTGACTCCATGTCTCACTTTCTGGACACACTGGGGCAAAGATTGGGTTCCTATGGGGTTGGGGAGTTGTGTCCCTATGGTTTTGCTGGGCTTAGTCCACTCAGAAGCTCCCATGGATTGGAGTCTTGTGCCTGCAGCTTTCCCAGGCTGAGTTGTATGCTGGTAGCCCTACAGTTCTGTGATCTTGGGGGCACCTCTAGTTTTATGCCTCTACTAGATATTGCCGTAGTAAGTATTGACCTATTAGAAACTAGGTATTACTCTCGTAGGCACTCTCTGCAGAGACTTTGTTCCTATGGCTTCACTGGGCATTGCTTTAGTGTGGGCTCTCTGTGGTGGCTCCACCACTGTGATGAGTCTCTGCCTGCACCCCTGGCTGTCTGTGACATCCTTTTAAATCTAGATGGAGGCTACCATGGCTCCACAACTTGTGTACTCTGTGTGCTGTAGAGTTATTGTCACATGGTCAGGAGTTCAAGACCAATCTTTTACACAAGGCTTGTGGCAAATACCTTCTGGACTGGCAGGTTGAGCCACGTTGGGACCCACTTGTGCTATGGCTGGGGCAGTTGAGGAGTGCTGTGCTGGAATGTGGAAAGCAGATGACCAAGGTGGTTCTGGGCAGTAAGCCTGTGGAGGGTGCCCCAGTTCTGTCCCCTGAAACCATTCTGTCTTTCTAGAGCTCCGAGTCTGTGATGGATGCATTTAGGACCATTCTTCCTTGTCTTCATGATCTCTTCTACTTGTAGTAATGATCTTTTAATGATCTTCATGATCTCTTCTATTTGTACTAATCTCTTTAGCAGATGGTCACTTGGCCAAACCTTCAGTTTGCTCTCCCGAATATGCTTTCTCATTCTTTCCATGGTCAGGCAGAATGTTTAAACAAAATTTGGTTGCTTCTCTTTTCATGATAAATTTCATATTTAACGTTGCTTTTCAGCCTTTTGGGTAAAATCCAGTGTATAAATTCCACATTGAAGTCGTTTCTTTCCACTTGCATCTTACTGTATGCAGTTAAAAGTAGCCACACTGATCCTTCTATATTTTGCTTACAGATTTCTTCTGCTAGATATTCTGGTTCATTGCTATGAAATTCTGCCTTTCATAAAGCTGTAGAGTATGGATACAGTTCAGACAAGTTCTTTGCCAACTTAAAACAAGGATGACCCTTACTCAAGTTTCCAATAAGACATTTCTCATTTTTGGGTCAGGTGTGGTGGCTCACTCCTGTAATCCCAGCACTTCAGGAGGCTGAGGCAGGTGGATCGCCTGAGGTCAGGAGTTCATGACCAGCCTGACCAACATAGTGAAATCCCTGTCTGTACTAAAAAAAAAAATACAAAAATTAGCCAGGCGTGGTGGCAGGTGCCTGTAATCCCAGCTACTTGGGAGGCTGAAACAGGAGGATTGCTTGAATCCAGGAAGTGGAGGTTGCAGTGAGCTGAGATCGTGCCATTGCACTCCACCCTGGGTGACAAGAGCGAGACTTCATCTCAAAAAAAAAAAAAAGATATTTCTCATTTTTGCCTGAGACCTCATTAGAATGGCCTTTATTGTTGTTTATATTTCTACTAGCATTCTAACCATGACCACTTAAGTATTTATCTTTAAAGTTTTGAACTTCCCTACAGTTCTTCTCTTCTTCTGAACCCTCACCAGAATCACCCTTAATGCTCCATTCATGAATCTAGGCTTTTTCCGTTCCTCCAATTTCTTCCAGCTTCTATCCATTACTCAGTTCCAAAGCCACTTCAACGTTTTCAAGTAATTGTAAACAGCAGCCCCACCTCTTGAGACCAATTTTCTGGCTTAGTCTATTTTATTTCACTCTAAGAGAGTATCACAGTCTGGGTAATCTGTAATGAACAGAAATTTATTTGCCTAATGCTTCTGAACAGTGGAAAGTCCAAAAGCATGTTGCCAGCATCTGGCAAGGGCCTTTGTGCTGTAACATCCCGTGGCAGAAGGCGGATGGGCAAGACAGCTCAGAAGCCAGTGAGCAAGAAAGGGCTGAATTCACTTTTATAACAACTTACTCCAATAATAATGACATTGATCCATTCACGAGGGTGGAGCCTTCATGGCCTAATCACCTCTTAATGGCTTCACCTCTTAATACTGTCACAATGGCAATTAAATTTCAACATGAATTTTGGAGCGGACATTCAACCCATAACAATATCTATCTTTGTTTAAACAAGATCATACAATTATAGTATTTGTGGATGAAGATGCTTCTATCATCAGAATAAGTAAAACATTCTTCTTTAAAGCTTTAGCCTTTAGAGGTCTATTAAAAGAATAGCAGGAGATTTTTTCAGTGATACTCTGTTATTGTTTTAGTTCAAAAAGCAGTTTCAGTGGAACGGGAGTGAGACTGAATGTAGTGTTGATTCAATGCTTTCCCATCAGCCAACATCCCACTAGGTCTTTCCATCTAGCAGAACCCACCTATTGAGATAAGCATCAGGGCTCTTTGATGCAGAGGAACAATGTAGATGTAGAAACTCCCTTTCAAGAGGATGATAAAAGGATCAAGATGGGCATTTAATTTTTAGTTTTCCTGACGGATTCTTCTTGATGATATAATAGCTGAAAGGTCACCCTTACGGTTCAGAAGAGTCAGAATGTTACTGCAAGAGATGATCTTAAGAAAAAGTATAAATTCACTAGGAAGAAAACAACAACGGATTGTCCAAGAGTGTGTGTGTGTGTGTGTGAGAGAGTGTGTGTGTGTACATGCATAGGGAGCCTCATGCATTAAACATTTGAGAAAGTGTAGGTACAGCTGGTGCCCAGAGAGTGAGTCATGTGATCTCTGAAACATCAAATAATCCTCCTCTGTTTATCTACTTTGTAATTATGGCCTGTCAAATTTCCTTCTTGTATTTGTTTGAAAAATAGGTACCCAGCCAGAGTGATTTAACTCTTTCCATGTTTTCCAGCTGTTCCATTTGCATCACTGGCTCAAATGTCACTCCGAGTTGTTGAAGCCTGCCTATGTGGCATTATATTAAGTGATCTTTTGTTTCACGTAGGTCACCACTTGACTTTTAAATGGTAGTAAATTTCAGGCACTACTGCTTCATTCTGAACAGTTACAGGTAAAAGGCTTTATCTCTCTGGAATCCTTGTAAAATAGCCAGTCACTCAGAAAGCAATTTTGAATCTTTTACACAAAGCTAAAAGATTAATGCCATTACTAAGGTGACATAAAGGGGATGCATCTGCCTTGCAAAATAGTAGCTTTTTCATTGCCTTATTCATGTAATGAGGTTCCTCTGAGTTGCTGGTTATGTTCTGCAGTCTTTTGGAAACTTGGTTCATGGACAGGTAAATATGCTATTCGGTCTTGTCATTATTGTGATTTTTTTCAGCCAATGTTTGGATAGGGGAGCATAGATCCATTAAGTTTTCTTCCTAGATCAAAGTCTCAGTCCAGGCCAGGCACTGTGGCTCATGCCTGTGATTCTAGCACTTTGGGAAGCCAAGGTGGGTGGATCACCTGAGGTCAGGAGTTTGAGACCAGCCTGGCCAACATGGTGAAACCCCATCTCTACTAAAAATACAAAAATTAGCCAGGCGTGGTGGCAGGTGCCTGAAATCCCAGCTACTCAGGAGGCTGAGGCAGGAGAATCACTTGAACCTGGGAGGCGGAGGCTGCAGTGAGCCGAGATCACACCATTACACTCCAGTCTGGGCAATAAGAGCAAAACTCCATCTCAAAAACAAAACAAAACAAAGTCTCGGTCGAGATTTCTCAGATGGTCACTATCGATATCTGCTGTTTAGTATTACCCTGCATTCCTTAACTTGTACCATTAACTTAATTGTAGGAAAAAAAGATGAATTGTAGAAGATGTGTCTCCTGCCATTTTCTCCTCTTTACTTGTAGTCTCTAGTAGTCAAGATTCAGAGTAGCTTAGACACATAAGACTTCCAGCCATGGGGAAGTCTAAAATTATATTTGGAATTTCTCTAGGAAGAAGTTTAGTTTCTCTAAATACCTCTCTTTTGTGACACTTCTTTGATCCTATTTCTATTTTTAAACTATTCACCACCTGCTAAGAAGACAGGAGAGACGATTCCAGAGATGAGCTAGCTCCCACTGAAGAATACGCTATACAAAAGCCTAGAACGAGTGGAAAGCAGACAGTAGAAGCTATGTGCCTGGTCTTTTTATGCCGTATTCTTCATGCCTGTACAAAACTTGGCAGAAATTATGACTCAGACCATTAAAAATTGTAGAACCTCTTTTTGTGCCAGCCACTGTTAAATGATGGTATTTACAATGTTGTGAAATGTACAGGGCTGCTATATCCCCATTCTATAGAGGAATATACTGAAAATATAAAATATTACATGAATTACTCAAGATTACATGGCAGTTAAGTGACAAAGCTGGGTTGGAAACACTTTTTCTCTGATTACATGCAAAGTTCTATTTTGCATATTCAATAAGATAACATACATCAACTTCCAGGTACTTATTTCACTTTGCTTCTCCTATTCTGTTCCTTCTTCCCACTTTCCTTTACCTATCTTCCCCTTCAAGTCACAGTTTAAATAGTTTTCACTTTGTTGAATGTTACTTCTTCTAGGAATTTTCAGACCTTCCAGACAAAGGAGTCCCTCTGTTACATGCTCTCATGTCACCCTGAAGTTTTCTTTCAGAGCATACATCACAGCTAATAGTTATTTGTGTCATTCTTTCCTAATGTCTCTTTTCCATAGCAGATTTATAGTTCACAAGAACAGAAAACTCTCTGTCTTGTTCTTCATTGTGTCACTAGCTTTTGGGAGAAGCTGCACACATAAAAGCAGCTTAAAGCATATTTGTTGGCTGGTCACAGTGGCTCACACCTGTAATCCCAGCACTTTGGGAGGCTGAGGCGGGCAGATCACCTGAGGTCAGGAGTTCGAAACCACCCTGACCAATATGGTGAAACCCTGTCTCTACTAAAAACACAAAAATTAGCCGGGCCTGCTGGCAGGCACCTGTAAGTTCCACCTGCTTGGGAGGCTGAGATAGGCGAATGGCTTGAACCCAGGAGGTGGAGGTTGCAGTGAGCCGAGACTGTGCCACTGCACTCCAGCCTGGACGACAGAGTGAGACTCCATCTCAAAAAAAAATTTGTTAAATGAATAAATAGGTATGAGTAGTAGTTGTTGTGTTATATTTACTATTTTTGATAATCATTTTTATATATCATGCCTTCTATGGATACTCAATGAGACAGTTGAGGAATCTGTCAGAATAAAAGCAACAAAAAACTTGCCAGGGTTAGTGATTTCTGAACACAACCGGAGGTTGAGGTGATCACACCAAGAATGATGACATGTCCCAAGTGGGAAAGGAGGGCTGGATGAATGGAAAGCAACTTAGCAATTGCTTTGCCTTTGACCTACCTGCCAGTCAGTATTCAAGAACTTCTGAAAGAGAATAGCCTTTCATCCTATAGCTTTGAATTAAGGGAAAGAATCAGTTCATCTCCATGTTTACCCTGTTAATAAAAAAAGGAAGATCCAGAGGCAATTTCAGTTATACAGTTTTCCTCCAAGTATTTTTCAGTTTACCTCCATTATTTTTCAGTGCCAGTTATGGATTTCTACATTCCTAATCAGACTCTATTTTTGAGCAGATTGTCTACATGTCTTATAAACCTGCACTCTGTTTTATATGTGTGTGAAGTTCAGAGAGAGATTTCATTTTCTCTTTAGGTTTTGCTGCTTGGTTAAAGTCATGTGAGACAACTTCGATTGCATTTTTATTAGTTCTGTTTCACAATATATCAACTTTGAAGTGTTTCCAAGATCTTAGCCAAAGATAATATAATCCGACCCACTTCAGCCTCTGATTTATTAGTTTGATTTGTAGATTGAATACTGGAGAGATGTTAAGAATGTCAGTTTTTAGAGCTTTCAGGCTAATTAAAACTACAGTAGAAGTGTTTTTAATTCATTCCATAAGATTGTGCTAAGTGAATATTCAGTGCTATACAACATTGTAAAATGCTTTAAATCAAGGAAAAATAATTTTACTGCACCAAAATCTATTTAAGGGTATGAAAAGACAGCAGAAACGAACCCCTTTTTGTGTAATAGAAAATTATGGTTCCAAAGCTGTAAGATCAAGGTAGTCAAACTATAATAGGGCATATAGGCACACAAATGGCTGTTAAACACAAAAACAAGAAAGATCCAGAGGCATAAATATAAAACAAATTATGCTACTCATTCAAAAATAAAATCTGGTAATTTACAGAAATATACAAAATACAATAGGATGAAAAATAAATAGAAGTATTTAAATTACTTCAATTTAAAACCAAGATGTAAGGAGAGGATTTTGTGTTGTAAAGTTTTTTTTGTAAAGATTTTTAGTAATGCAGCAACAGATTTTTAATTATTAAATAGTAGAATTAAGTTTTAGATGGTTTCAGTCCTGCCCACGGGCACTGAAAGAAGTACAGGTAGATTCTAATTTAAGAATGGCTAATTTAGGAAGAATCTGCCTATGCAGACAAGACCAGATGCTTCTTTTTATTCTCTTCTAGGGACAGTTGGACTTTAGACCCCATTTAAAGACTACTGAAAGGATCAATGAACTGAAAACATATTTTTCAATGAAAATACAGAGAGGTAGAATGTGCAAAGATCAGCCCATTTCTCCCTAATTGCTCCCTTCCCTATTGGTGCTCAATCTATTTCTGGGAAATTGCTGGTGAGAAGTGAGCAAGGAAGAGAGAAGTAGAGATTCTATTACTTTTGAAGTTTACTTCCCCTTACTTTTATTTCATTATATTTTATTTTTCAATTTACAAATTTAGATAAATGCAAAAAATTGTGTACCCACATCCCAATCAGGATATACAAGAGTTCCCTTGTTCTCCCAAATTTCCTCCTACTGCACCTTATATTAAAACTCTCTCCTATCTCTGATGTGTTCTCTGTCCCAACAGTCTTGCCTCTCCCGTCTCCTCCTCTCCCCTCTCCTCCCTTCGCGTCCCCTCACCTCTCCTCCTCTCTTCTTTTTTTTTTTCTTGAGACGGAGCCTCACTCTTGTCACCCAGGCCGGAGTGTACTGGCAGGATATCGGCTCATGCAACCTCCGCCTCCTGGGTTCAGGCAATTCTCTTGCCTCAGCCTACCGGGTAGCTGGGAGTGCAGGCGCCCGCCACCATGCCCGGCTAATTTTTGTTATTTTTAGTAGAGACGGTTTTCACCATGTTGGCCAGACTGGTCTGGTCTTGCCTTTTCTAAAGTGTTAAAAAAGGGAATTGGCTGCTCTGTCTATGAAGTAGCCATTCTTTTATTCCTTTACTTTCTTAATAAACTTGAACAACAACAAAATGGAATCATAGAGTGTGTAGTCTTTCAAGTCTAGCTTTTTCCACTTAGGCTAATGGATTTAAGATTCAGCCATGTTGTTTTACATATGAATAGTTTATATTTGGTTTTGACTGCTGAGCAGTACTTCATTGTATGGATATTCCACCGTTTGTTTATTCATTCCTCTACTGAAGAACGCTTGGGTAGTCTTCAGTTCCTGGTGACTATAAAAAATGCTGCTATAAACATTTGTGTCAAATTTTGTGTATGTACGTGTGAACATAAATTTTTTTTTCACGAAGAATAAATTTATTGAGTACACTTTAGACTTCTTTTTTTCTTTTTAGGGGAAGGCATTTTCATTTTCAGGACAGCAGCTGGTTTAGGGCTTGGCTGTTGGTTTCTGCCGATAGCCAGGGGTATGTGACAGGGGACAAAGTAGTGGAACTCTCCTGATCTGCATTCTTCCCATTTGCAGAATAGGGCTGAGAAATCGTAATTGCTTTGAAGTGGTTACTGAAAGAGAGTGTGTACCTGGAAACAATCTCTGGTTTAGTCAACTATTAATGGGGTCACGTGGGCGGGATGTTCCATGCCCCAGGTCACAGCTGGTGGGGGATCTCTGCTGCTCCTCCCCACTCCTTGTCCTGCTGGTCCGTATCAGACAGTGCATCTGTCTTCCTACCAAGGACCCGTTTCCAGATAATGATTAATCGGATATGGCTCCTGTGTTCAAGAAACTTAAAATTCTTATGTTGGTAAGAGCAGTGTGCCACAGTGAATTTCCAGTTACTTCTTGCTATTTTGCAGGCTGTCACCACCCCTTACAGTGAAATGCTTACAGGTGGCTTCGTTTTATTACAGTCAGTGCACAATTCTCGTGCACAAGGGCACTCCTCCATGCCAGGCTCTCTATACAAACGTTCAGTGCCTGTTAGTCAGAGAGGCTGTGACTGCTGACTCCTGGGTCTCCCTGTGGCCAAAGGGTAAAGTGGATAGATACATCTTGGGATAAACTTTATTTAACTTAGTTGGCATGACTGATTAGGAAGTCCTCAGATACCTCACCCCCATGCGTAGGGTATTTAGTGTCATGCCAAGGCATATGCTGCCAATTCCAGGTTTTCATTTTTTGGCTTCCTTTAGCTTTCAAAACTTCTCTGCAAAAACCACTTCCCCTGCCTGCCATCTGCCTTAAAACCCCCTCCCCCACTTAAAAATATCTGTTTCTAATCCCAAGAGTCTTTTTTTGTTGTTTTTGAGACAGGGTCTCATTCTGTTGCCCAGGCTGGATTGCAGTGGTGCAGTCTTGGCTCGCTGCAGCCTTGACCTCCCAGGCTCAAGTGATCCTCCCACCTCAGCCTCCCGAGTAGCTGGGACTACAGGCGTGTGCCACCACTCTGAGCTAATTTTGTATTTATTGTAGAGGCAGGGTTTCATCACGTTGCCTAGACTGGTGTGAGATTCTTATATTTTCTAATTATTCTTAACAAGTTGACCAATTGATTATCAAAAATGTATTTGGAAATAGGTATAAGTTGAACTTTGCTTATTGGAAATTCTTGGTTGGAGGAGTTTTCTGTAGTTAAGATTACCATGTTGTTGGGTATATGAAGATGAACAGTGACAGATAAAACTAGAAGTACAAGTTTGGGCCAGTGTGTGAAGGAACTTGAATGCCATATAATAGTGATGATAGTGATGGGGAGTCAGTCTTCTCTCTGATGCAGACTCAACAAAAAAATACAAATACCCCAACTGAACTGAAGCAAAATCCAAGTATCTCAAGCAAAAATAAATTTATCTGGCCGCATAATCAGAGAATTCAGGCCTAGCTGGATCCAGGATCTTAAATGACATTGTCAGCACTCTTACGTGACACCTTGTCTTCTTGACTTCCTCCTTCTATGACACGAGAGAAAAAGAAGATGGTCACTAATATTTCTACCCTCACATCTTTTCAACAGTCATCTCACAGGGGAGGAATCTTCTTTCTTCCAGCGTCCTTATCTCAGTCTCAGGGAGGGACTTTGGTCCTGATCAGTCACATGTCTACGTTGGTTGGATCTGTGTGTCTGATAATGAGTGAACATAAATTTTCACTTCTCTTGTGTAAATAGTAGGAGTGGAATTGTTGACTTCGAGTCATATGGTAAGTGTATGTTTAACTTTGTAAGAGACTGCCAAACTTTGTGGCTATACCATTTTGCATTCCTACCACCAACCTATAACCGTATCAGTTGCTTGAAAAAAAAAAAAAAGTCATTCCACTAGAATTGCATTGGTATCTTATTATGGTTTCAGTTTGCATTTGCCTAACATTGAGCACCTTTTCATTTGCTTTCTTATCATTTGCACATCTTCTTTGGTGAAGTGTCTATTTTTTATTTTTTGCCTAATTTTCATCTTCTTGTTGAGTTTCAAGTGTTCTTTATCTATTCCCAATATAAGTCACTTTTCAGGTATGTGATATGCAAATATTTTTTTCCAGTCTGTAGCTTGTGCTTTTATTCTTTTAATAGTGTCTGTCACCAAACAAAAGTTTTTAGTTTTGATGAAGATTGATTTACCAGTTAACAACTCTTAACTCAAGGTCACAGAAAATTTTTCTGTGTTCTCCTCCAAAGTTTAAAGTTTTATAATTTACATTTAAATCTAAGATGTATTTTGAGTTACTTTTTTGCATAAGTGTTAGATATAGGTCAAGGTTTAAAAATATATATGTACATTTGTTTTAGCACTATTTTTTGTAAAGATTATTGTTTCTCTATTGAATTTTTCCTTGCATTTTTGTCAAAATCAGTTGATAGAATTCACCAGTGAAAGCATTTGAGTCTAAAATTCTTTGTTGGGAGGATTTTAATTACAAATTTAATTTCTTTAGTAAAAATATAAATATTCAGGTTATTTATTTTTTTGTGAGTAGGTTTTGGGTCATTTGACTCTTTTAAGGAATTGCTCTATTTTATTTACATTGTTGAATTCACAGCTACAAAGCTGTGTTTAGTATTCGTTTACTATCTTTTTTTTTGTTGTTGTTGAGATGGAGTTTCACTCTCGTACTCCCCCGCTGAAGTGTGCTGGTGTGATCTCGGCTCACTGCAATCTCCGCCTCCCGGGTTCAAGCAATTCTCTTGCCTTAGCTTCACGAATAGCTGGGATTACAGGTGCCCACCACCATGCCCAGCTAATTTTTTGTATTTTTAGTAGAGACGGGAGTTTACCATGTTGGGCAGGCTGGTGTTGAACTCCTGACCTCAGGTGATCCACCCACCTTGGCCTCCCAAAGTGCTGGGAATATAGGCATGAGCCACCATGCCCAGCATACTATCCTTTTAATGTGAGATTTGTGGTGACACATTCTGTTTCATTTATGTTATAAATAATTTCTATCTTTTTCCTATTTTTATTGACCTGTCTGGCTAAAGATTAATCAATTTTATTTTATTTTTTTAAAGAACCCATTTTCATTAATTTTCTGTTTTCTTTTTTCATTTTTATTGATTTCCAGTGCTATAATAATTAATTCTTTTTTTCCACTTATGTATATATTTACGGGGTACTTTTTTGGGGGTCTTAATTTGCTCTTATTTTCTAACTTAAGTGGAGGTGCACCTTAATGCTTTGAAATATTTCATCTTTTCTGATATAAGCATTAAGTACAATCCATTTGACCTCTTAGCACTGATTTAGCCTCATCCCATAAATTTTGATGTGTTGTATTTTCATTTTCATTTAGTTCAAAATATTTTCCGATTTCTTCGAGCTCTATTAGTATGTTGTTTAACTTCCAAATATTCAGGGTTTTTTTTTTTTTTTTCCAGATATTTGTGTTACTGAGTCCTTGTTTAATTCCGTTATGGTCAGAGAACATATTTTATATGATTTCAGTTCTTTAACATGTGTTAAAGTTCATTTTACAAGATGAGATATGATGTATCTTGGTGTATGTTGCATGTGTGCTTGAAAATAATATGTATTCTAGTGTGGTTGGGTGGGATGTTAAACAAATGTCAATTAGGTCTGGTTGGTTGATGGTGTTGTTCAATTCTTCTATATTACTTCTAATTTTTTCTATTAGTTCTACTGAGTGTTGAGAAAGAAATGTTGAAGACTCCTAATATAAATGATATGTCAATTTCTCCTTTCAGTTCTGTGAGTTTTTGCTTTGTGTATTTTTAAGGTTTGTATTCAGGGTCATACAAATTTAGAATTTTTATGTCTTCTTGGTACAAATTGACCCTTTTCTCATGCAGTGTCTTTCTTTACCTTTGGTAACTTTCCATACCCTAAAATCTGTTTTTAGTCTGATATTAATAAAGGTCCTGCAGCTTTCTTTTGAATAGTGTTTCCAGGTAGATCTTTTACCATCATTTTACTTTTACCCTATAGTCTTAAAATATATCCACTCTGACAATTTCTGCATATTAATTGGTATATCCAGAATATTTGCTTTCAATGTACTTAATAATATGGTTGTAATTAAGCCTACCATTTTAAAATCTGTTTACTGTTTTTCTTATTTTTAATGTGTATATTTTTCCTTTCCTGAATTCTTTTGGATTATTTGAATTATTATTATTTTATTTAGTATTGTAATTGAATTTATTGGCTTTTCTCCCTTTTTAATTTTTATTTCCAATGTTTGTGTGTATATAATGGGTGTACATATTTTTTTTTCTTTTCAGCTGGTTTATTGTTCCTCCCTCTTTTTTTAAATTTATTTTTTATTTTTTTTAATTATACTTTAAGTTCTAGGGTACATGTGCATAACGTGCAGGTTTGTTACATATGTATACTTGTGCCATGTTGGCATGCTGCACCCATCAACTTGTCAGCACCCATCAACTCGTCATTTACATCAGGTATAACTCCCAATGCAATCCCTCCCCCCTCCCCCCTCCCCATGATAGGCCCCGGTGTATGATGTTCCCCTTCCCGAGTCCACGTGATCTCATTGTTCAGTTCCCACCTATGAGTGAGAACAGGGTGTACATATTTATGAGGTACAAGTGATACTTTGATATGGGAGTGCAATGTGTAGTAATCACATAATGGTAAATGGGGTATCCAATGCCTCAAGCATTTATCTTTTATGTTATAAGGAATCCAATTACACTTTTAAGTTATTTTAAAATGTACTATTAAATTATTTTTGACTATAGTCATTCTGTTACGCTAGCAAATATTAGGTCTTATTCATTCTTTCTAACTATTTTTTTGTATCCATTAACCATTCTTGTATCCCCATGCCCTGAACCCCCCAGCCCCACTACACTTCACAGCCTCTGGTAACTGTTCTTCTACTCTCTGTCTCCATGACTTCAATTGTTTTAATGTTTAGCTACCACAAATAAGTGACAACATGTGATGTTCATCTTTCTGAGCCTGGTTTATTTCACTTAATGCCCTCCAGTTCCATCCATGTTATTGCAAATGACAGGACCTCATTCTTTTTATGGAAGAGTAGTACTCCATTGTGGACATGTACCATGTTTTATTTATGCATTTGTCTGTTGATGGACACTAAGTTTGTTTCCAAATCTTGGCTATTGTTAATAGTGTTGCAACAAACATGAAGTGCAGATATCTCTTCAGTTTACTAATTTCCTTTCTTTTCAGTATATATCTAGCAGTGGGATTGCTGCATTTTATGATAGGTCTATTTTCAGATTTTTGAAGAACTCCAAACTATTTTCCATAGTGGTTGTACTAATTTACATTCCCACCAACAATGTATGAGGGTTCTCTTTTCTCCATATCCTTGTCAACATTTATTATTGCCTGTCTTTTGCATATAAGCCATTTTAACTGGGGTGAGATAATATCTCATCAGAGTTTTGATTTGCATTTCTCTGATGATCAATGATATTGAGCACATTTTCATCTGACTGTTTGCCATTTGTATGTCTTTTTCTGAGAAATGTCTATTCACATCTTGTGCTCATTTTAAATCAGATTATTAGATTTTTTCATATAGAATTGTTTGAGTTACTTATATATTCTGGTTATTAATCCCTTTTCAGGTGGATAGGTTGCAAATATTTTCTCCCATTCTGTGGGTGGTCTCTTCATTTTTTTGATTTTTTTTTTTTTTTTGCTTTGTACAAGCTTTTTAACTTGATGTGATTGCATTTGTTCATTTTTGTTTTGTTGCCTGTGCTTGTGAAGCATTACTCAAGAAAATTTTGCCTACTCCAATGTCCTGGAGAGTTTCTCCAATGTTTTGTCATAGTAGTTTCATAGTTTGAGGTCTTAGATATAAGTCCTTCATACATTGTAATTTGATTTTTGCATATGGTGAGAGATAGTGGTCCAGTTTCATTCTTCTACTTATGAACATCCAGTTTTCCCAGAACCATTTATTGAAGAGACTGTCCTTTCCCCAATGTACATTCTTGGCAACTTTGTCAAAAATGAGTTCACTGCAGATGTGTGGATTTGTTTCTCAGTTCTCTATTCTGTTCCATTTGGTCTATGTGTCTGTTTTTGTACCAGTATCATGCCATTTTAGTTACTATAACTTTGTAGTATAATTGGAAGTCTGATAATGTGATTATTCTAGTTTTGTTCTTTTTGGTTAGGATAGCTTTGGCTATTCTGGTTTCTTTGTAGTTCCATATGAGTTTTAAGATTTTTTTTTCTATTTCTGTGAAGAATATCATTGGTAATTTGATAGGGATTCTATTGAATCTGTAGATTGCTTTGTGTAGTCTGAACATTTTAACAATATTGATTTTTCCAATCCATGAACATGGACTATCTTTCCATTTTTTTGTGTACCCTTTAATTTCTTGCATTAATATTTTATAGTTTTTATTGTAAAGATCTTTCAATTATTTGGTTAGGTTAATTACTAGTATTTAATTTTATTTGTAACTATTGTAAGTGGGATTGCATTCTTGATTTCTTTTTCAGTTTGTTCACTCTTGGCATATAGAAATGCTACTCATTTGTTTTTCAGTATGAAGAGTTTTTTGGTGGAGTCTTTAGTTTTTTTTTCAATATAAGATCATATCATCTGCAAACAAGGATAATTTGACATTGTCATTTCCAATTTGGGTGCCCTTTATTTCTTTCACTTGTCTGATTGCTCAAGCTAGAACTTTCAGTACTATGCAGAATAACAGTGGTGAAAGTGGGCATCCTTGTCATGTTCCAGATCTTACAGGAAAGGCTTTCACCTTTTCCCTATTCAAGATGATACTAGTTATAGGTCTGTTATATATGGCTTTTATTATGTTAAAGTACATTCTTCTATACACAGTTTTTTGAGCATTTTCATTATGAGCAGATATTGAATTGTATTAAATGTGTTTTCAGCAGCAATTGAAATAATCATTTGGTTTTTCCTTCATTCTGTTGATATGATGAATCAATTTGATTGATTTGTGTATGTTGAACCATCCTTGCATCCCTGGGATAAATCTCACGTGGTTATGATGAATAATTTTTTTAATGTGTTGTTGGATTCGGTTTGCTAGTATTTTATTGAGGATTTTTCCATCAGTATTCATCAGTCATATTGATTTATAGTTTTTTGTTTTTGATGTGTTTTTGGTTTTGGTATTGATAATACTGGCCTTGTAGAATGAGTTTGGAAGTATTCCCTCCTCCTCTATTTTTTGGAATAGCTTGAGTACAATTGGTATGAGTTGTTCTCTAAATGTTTGGTAGAATTCAGCAGTGAAGCCATTGGGTCCTGGGCTTTTTTTTTTTTCTTTTTTTTTTTTTTCTGGGAGACTATTACAGCTTTGATCTCATTACTTTTTATTGGTCTGTTCAGGTTTTGGATTTCTTCATGCTTCAATCTTGGTAGGTTTTATGTGTCTAGAAACCCATTCATTTCTCCTAGATTTTCCAACTTATTGGCATATGGTTGCTTATAGTAGCCACTTATAATCCTTTGAATTTCTGTGGTATGAATTGTAATGGCTCCCTTTTCACCTCTGATTTTATTTATTTTGGTCTTTTTTTCTCTTGGTCTGGCTAAAGGTTTGTCAATTTTATTTATCTTTTCAAAGAATGTACTTTTTGTTTTGTTGATGATTTGCATCGTTTCCTTCATTTCAATTTTACTTATTTCTAATCTGATCTTTATTATTTCTTTTCTTCTGCCAATTTTTGGATTTGCTCTGCTCTGGTTTTTATAGTTTTTTAATATGCATCATTAGGTTGTTTACTTGAAGTTTTTCTTTTTTTGATGTAGGTGTTTGTAGGTTTATATGTCCCTCTTGTTATTGCTTTTGCTGTATCCCATAGGTTTTGGTGTCTTGTCTTTCCATTATCATTTGTTGCAAGAAGTTTTTCAATTTCTTTCTTAATTTCTTCATTTACCCACTGATCATTCAGGAGCATATTGTTTAATTTCCATGTGTTTGTATTGTTTCCAAAATCCCCTTTGTTATTAATTTCTACTTTTATTTCACTGTGGTCACAGAAGATGCTTGACATTATTTCATTTTTTTTGAATATTTTAAGACTTGTTTTATGACTTAATATGTGGTCTATCCTTGAGAATAGCACATGTTCTTAGGAAAATAATGTATTCTGTAGCCATCTGATGAAATGTTCTGTAAATCTTTGTTAGGTCCATTTGATCTATAGTGCAGATTAAGTTCAATGTTTCTTTGTTGATTTTCCGTCTGGAAGATCTGTCCAATATGAAAATGGGTGTTGAAGTTTCCAGTTATTATTGCATTGGGATCTATGTTTCTCTTTAGCTCTAATAATGCTTTATGTATTTGGATGCTGCAGTGTTAGGTGTATATATATTTACAATGGTTACATTCTCTTGCTTAATTGACTCATTTGTCATTACATAATGATGTTCCTTGTCTCCTTTTATAGTTTTGTCTTGAAACCTATTTTGTCTGATATAAGTATGGCTGCCTCTGCTCTTTATGGTTTCCATTGGCATGAAATACCTTTCTCCATCTTTTTATTTTCAGTCTTTTTGTGTCTTTATAGGTGGAGTGGGTTTCTTTCTTCTATTTTTATTTTTGCCGTTTAAGTTCAGGGGTACATGTGCAGGTTTGTTACAAGGTAAACTTGTGTCATGGGAATTTGTTGTATGGATTATTTCATCACCCAGGTATTAAGCCTAGTTTCCTGATCCTCTCCCTCTTCTCACCCTCCATTCTCCTATATGCCCCAGTGTGTGTTGTTCCCTTCTATGTGTCCACATGTTCTGCTCATTTAGCTCCCACTTTTAAATGAGAATATGTGGTATTTGGTGTTTTGTTTCTGAATTAATTTTCTAAGGATAATGCCTCTAGCTCCATCCATGTCCCTGCAAAGGATATAATCTCATTCTTTTTTTATGGCTGCATGATATTTCATTCTGTATATGTACCACATTTTCTTTATCCAGTCTATCATTGATGGACATTTAGGTTGATTCCATATCTTTGTTATTGTCAATAGAGCTGCAGTGAACATACATATGCATGTGTCTTTACAATAGAATGATTTATATTCCTTTAGGTATTTGCCCATTAATGGGATTGCTTGGTCAAATGGTATTTCTGTCTTTAGGTCTTTGAGGAATCACCACACTGTCTTCCTCAATGGTTGAACTAATTTACTCTCCCACCAACAGTCTATAAGTGTTCCCTTTTCTTCACAACCTCACCAGCATCTGTTGTTTTCTCACGTTTTAGTAGTAGCCACTCTGGCTAGTGTGAGATGGTATTTCATTATAATTTTAATTTGCAATTCTCTAATGATCAGTGATGTTGAGCATTTTTTCATATGATTGTTGACCACATGTATGTCTTCTTTTGAAAAGTGTCTATTCATCTCCTTTGCCCAAAGTAATGGGATTTTTTTTCTTGTAAATTTGTTTAGTTCTTTATAGATGCTGGATATTAGACCTTTGTCAGATGCATAGTTTGCAATTTTTTTCCCCATTCTGTAGGTTGTTTTTTACTCTGTTGATAATTTCTTTTGCTGTGCAGAAGCTCTTAGTTCAATTAGGTCCCATTTGTCAGTTTTTGCTTTAGTTACAATTGCTTTTGGCATCTTTGTCATGAAATCTTTGCCCATTTCTATGTCCTAAATGGTATTGTCTAGGTTTTCTACTAGGGTTTTTATAGTTTTGGTTCTTTCTAAATTTTATTTATTTTATTTCCATAGGTTTTTGGGGGAATGGATGGTGTTTGATTACATTAGTAAGTTCTTTAGTAGTGATTCGTGAGATTTTGGTACCCCCATCACCTGAACAGTATACATTAAACCCAATTTGTAGTCTTTTATCCCTCACCCGCTTCCCACCCTTTCCACCTGAGTCTCCAAAGTCCATTGTGTCATTCTTATGCCTTTGCATCCTCATAATTTCGCTCCCACTTATGAGTTAGAACGTACAATGTTTGCTTTTCCATTCTTGAGTTGCTTCATTTAGAATAATAGTCTCCAATTCCATCCAGGTTGCTGTGTATGCCATTAATTCATCCTTTTTTATGACTGAGTAGTATTTCATTTTATATATATATAAAATATATAATGCAATTTATATATATTATATATCATTATATATAAAAAATATAATTATATATTATATATAAAATATATAATTATATGTATGTTATATATAATTATATATATCTCTCTCACAATTTCTTTATCCACTCATTGATTGATGGGCATTTGGGCTTGTCCCACATTTTTGCAATTGCAAATGTGCTGCTATAAACATGAGTGTGCAAGTATCCTTTGTATAATGACTTCCTTTCTTCTGAGTAGATATCCAGTAGTAGGATTGCTGGATCAAATGGTAGTTCTACTTTTAGTTCTTTAAGGAATCCCCCCACTGTTTTCCATAGTGGTGTTACATTTAAGTCTTTAATCTATCTTGAGTTAGTTTTTGGATATGGTGTAAGGAAGGGGTCCAGTTTCAATCTTGTGCATATGGCTAGCTGATTATACCAGCACCACTTATTGAATAGGGAATTTTTTTCCCCATTGCTTGTTTTTGTCAGGCTTGTCACAGATCAGATAGTTGTAGGTGTGCAGTCTTATTTTGGGGTTCTCTATTCTGTTCCATTGGTCTATATGTCTGTTTTTGTACCAGTACCATTCTGTTTTTGTTACTGTAGTCCTATAGTATAGTTTAAAGTTGGGTAGCATGACGCCTTCAGCTTTGTTCTTTTTCCTTAGGATTGCCTTGGCTATTTTCACTCTTTTGTGGTTCTGTAGGAATTTTAAATATATATTTTTTCTAGTTATGTGAAGAATCTCAATGGTAGTTTAATGAGAATGGCATTGAATATATAAATTGCTTTGGGAAGTATAGCCATTTCCTATCCATGAGTGTGAAGTGTTCCTTTATTTTTTTGTGTCATCTCTAATTTGTTTGGGCAGTGGTTTATAGTTTTCCTTGTAGGGATCTTTCACCTTCCTAGTTAGCTGTATTCTAAGGTATTTTGTTATTTTTGTGGCAATTGTGAATGGGTGTTCATTCCTGATTTGGCTGTCAGCTTGATTGTTGTTGGTGTGTAAGCATGCTAGTGATTTTTGCACATTAATTTTGTATCCTGAGACTTTGCTGAAATTGTTTATCAGCTTAAGAAGCTTTTAGGCTGAAACTATGGGGTATTCTAGATATAAGATCATGTCGTCTGCAAATAGAGATAGTTTGACTTCCTCTCTTCCTATTTGGATTCCCTTTATTTCATTCTCTTGCCTTATTTTCCTGGCTAGAACTTCCAATACTATGTTGAATAGAAGTGGTGTGAGAGGACATCTTTGTCTTGTGCTGGTTTTCAAGGAGAATGCTTCCAGCTTTTGTCCAATCAGTATGATGTTGGTTATAGGTTTGTCATAGATGTCTCTTATTATTTTCATATATATTTCCTTCAGTGCCTAATTTATTGATAGTTTTTAACATGAATGGATATTGAATTTGATCAAAAGCCTTTTCTGTGTCTATTGAGACAATAATATGGTTTTTTGTTTTTAGTTCTGCTTACGTGATGAACCACATTTATTGATTTGTATATGTTAAACCAACTTTGCATCTCAGGGATAAAGTTTACTGATTGTGGTAGATAAACTTTTTGATGTACTGCTGGATTCAGTTTGCCAGTATTTTGTTGAGGATTTTCGCATCAATGTTCATCAAGATATTGGCCTACAATTTCCTTTTTTTGTTGTATTTCTGCCAGGTTTTGTTATCAGAATGATGCTGACCTTATAGAGTGAGTTTGGGAGGAGTCCCTCTTCTCCTCAATTTTTTGGAATAGTTTCAGTAGGAATGGTACCAGCTCTTCTTTGCACATCTGGTGAATCTGTCTGGTCCTGGTTTTTTTTTAATTGTTAAAATATTTATTATTGCCTCAATTTCAGAGTTCATTATTAGTCTATTCAGGGATTCAGTTTCCTTCTTGGTTTAGTTTTGGGCCAGTTTACATGTCCAGGAATTTATTCATTTCTTCTAGATTTTCTAGTTTATGTGCATAGTGATATTCTTAATTCTCTGATGACAGTTTGTATTTCTGTGATGTCAGTGGTAATACTCCCCTTGTTGTTTCTGATTGTGTTTATTTAAATCTTCTCTCTTTTCTTCTTTATTAGCCTATCTAGTGATCTATCTATTTTATTAATTTTGTTCAAAAAGACCAGCTGCTGGATTCATTGATGTTTTGAATTTTTTGTGTGTCTCCTTCAGCTTTGATTTTGGTTATTTCCTGTTTTCTGCTAGCTTTGGGATTTGTTTGGTGTTGGTTCTCTAGTTCTTTTAGTTGGGATGTTAGCTTGTTAACTTGAGATCTTTCTAACTTTTTGATCTAGGCATTTAATGTTATAAATTTCCCTCTTAATACTACATTAGCTGTGTTCCAGAGATTCTGCTATGTTGCATCTGTGTTCTCATTAGGTTCAAAGAACTTCTTGATCTCTGCCTTATTTTCATTATTTACCCAAAAGTTATTCAGGAGCAGGTTATTCTATTTCTATGTAATTGTATGGTTTTGGGTGAATTTCTTATTCTTGATTTCTAATTTGATTGCACTGTGGTCTGGGAGACTGTTACTATTTTAGTTCTTTTGCATTTGCTGAGGAGTGTTTTACTTCTGACTGTGTGATCAATTTTACAGTAAGTACCTTGTGGCACTGAGAAGAATGTATATTCTGTGTATATTCTGTTGTTTTGGGGTGGAGAGTTCTGTAGATACATATCAGGTCTATTTAATCCAGTTCTGAGTGCAGGCCCTGAATATCTTTGTTAATTTTCTGTTTTGATGATCTGTCTAATATTGTCAGTGGGGTGTTAAAGTCTACCACTATTATTTTGTGAGAGTCTAAGTCTCTTTGTAGGTCTCTAAGAACTTGCTTTATGAATCTGGGTGCTCCTGTGTTGGGTGAATATATATTTGGGATAGTTAGATCTTCTTGTTGAATTCAACCCTTTACCATTGGTAAAGTGTTTCTTGTAGGCAACAGGTCATTGGGTCTTGTTTTTCTATCCATTCAGCCACTCTCTGTGTTTTGATTAGATAGTTTAGTCCACTTACATTTAATTTTATTATTAATAAGTAAGGACTTACTTCTGCCATGTTGTTATTTATTGTTTTCTGGTTGCTTTGTGATCTTCGCATTTTTCATTCCTTCCTGTCTTTCTTTCAGTGAAAGTTATTTTCTCTGGTGGTAGGGTTCTTGGTGTTCCTTTCTTGGTGTTTCTTTTTTATTCGTTGTATGTTTTTTTGATTTGAAGTTACCATGAGGCTTGCAAATACTATCTCATAACCCATTATTTTAAGCTGATAACAACTTAACACTGCCTGGAGAAGCAAACAAGCAAAAAGAAAACTGATTAAAAACTCTACACTTTGTGTCTGCTTTTTGTTGTTTCTATTTATATATTATTGTACTGCCTATGTCTTGAAAAGTTGTAGTTATTGTTTTTGATTGGTTCATCCTTTAGTCTTTCAACTTCAGACTAGTTTACACACCCAGTTATAGTGTTATAATATTCTGTTTTTCCATGCACTTATTATTACCTGTGAGCTTTCTACCTTCAGATGATTTTTTTTCTCTTTTTTTTTTTTTGAGATGGAGTCTTGCTCTGTCCCCATCTGGAGTGCAGTGGCATGATCTCCGGTAACTGCAACCTCCACCTCCCAGGTTCAAGTGATTCTCCTGCCTCAGCCTTATCTGGGACTACAGGCATGTGCCACCACGCCCAGCTAATTTTTTGTATTTTTAGTAGAGACTGTGTTTCACCATGTTGGCCAGGATGGTCTCGATCTCCTGACCTCATGATCTGCCCACCTTGACCTCCCAAAGTGCTGGGATTACAGGTGTGAGCCACTGCACCTGGCCTGTAGCTTCAGATTATTTCTTATTGCTCATTAACATCCTTTTCTTTCAGTTTAAAGTACTCCCTTTCACATTTCTAGTAGGTCAGGTCTTGTGTTGATGACATCACTCTGGTTTTGTTTGTCTGGGAGAATCTTTATTTCTCCTTTAGGTTTGAAAGATATTTCCACTGGATATACTATCCTAGGGCAAATGTTTTTCTTTTTTTCCTTTAGCATTTTATATATGTAATGTCACATTCTCCTGGCCTGTAAAGTATTAATATCTACTGAAAAGTCTGCTGCCAGATGTATTGGAGCTCCATTGTATGTTATTTATTTATTTTCTCTTGCTGCTATTACGATTCTTTCTTTATCCATGACTTTTGGGAGTTTGATTATTAAATGCCTTGAGGTAGTTTTCTTTGGGTTGTTATGTATTCTTTACAGAGTTTTTTACTTGTGATTCATGGGAGAGACAGTTGACTTTATGATAACCCAAGCTGGAAGCCTCACCCTATTTTTTCAAAGCATTTGTTTATTCTGCAAGTGGTGATCAGTTACAGCTTAAATCATTTCATTTGTTGTGTCCTTCAGGTTTGTTATGAATTAAGTAGAGTTGTGGGGTGTCTGGATAACTTATTTCCATTTTAACATCATTTATCTGTGAAAATATATTCTAAATTCTAAAAAACCATCATATGAAAAGAACACTTGTAACATAACTTATTCCTATTGTATCTTCCAGATAACAGAAGGACTTGGGTCTGAAAGAAAAAATTGCATTGTTACTAAAGTTTCCTTTGTTTCTGTGTTCTATACCCTAACAGTTGATTTTAGTTTTCAGATGTTCCAGTCCATGTCTGCTTTTCTGGCTCAGATCATGGCTATGGCTTCATGGCCTTTTAGCTCGATTGACCCCTTTCTTTCTGTCCTTCTGGGTCTTGATCTTATGCTATCACAGTCTATTCAAACTCTTCATGCTGATTTTTGGAGAAGATGACATTGGCTAGTACTAATATGATTTGGTTTTATTCTTAATTGATTAATTTGAAATCTTTTAAACTTTGCACCAGGCATTGTTTTAGTATTGCAATACCAAAATTAATGGCATATAGACCATGACTTGATGAAACTTCTCCTTTAGTAGAAGACTATAAATGACTGTATTACAAGGGTGAAAGGGAGGCTATGGGAATTTAGAGCAAGGCTGGATTGTTTCTTGCTGAGGAGATTAGAAAAGATTTAATCAAGGAAGTAGCAATTGAATGGGTCTGAGAGAAGAAGCAGGGCTTCATCATGCAGAGAAAGGAAGATAATACATTTGAAGGAAAGTGTATGGGGGAAAAGTCAAAGAAATAGAGAAGTACAAGTTGGGAACAGTGGGTTCAGTTCACTGGGTGGAAGTAAGGGATTCAGAAGGAATAGCATTTGCCCTCTCATCAAGCATAGATGTGCCACGGTATAGCCACAATCCTGTGTTCAGATGCAACTTATTTATATTCACTCATTCCATTCCTCAATGCCCATCCTTCTCTAAGACATGGTTATTGTGGAAATTAAGAAAGCAACATGCCATTGAAGATGCCATGTAAATACAGGGAATCTTTATTCTTTAAGGGGACTCTACCTAATCTCCAGATGCAGGTGATAGGGAGCATGATTATGTAAAGGTCCTCCATCTTCTCAAAAGCCTGGTTCTCATAACACAGAAGTCTCTGCTTCCAGAATGCCCAGAAGTGTACTTTCTGCTCCCCAGATGGGGCAAATTCTCCCTTAAATTGACTGTAGACTGGATCCCCAGTGAGATCAGAGGACTGGAGGTCTCATCAACTACCTCTGAAGGCATCTTGAGAAGGAGGATTTCTAAAGTGTTCTAAGTAAGTAGAAGGAATTTTGGAATAAGCAAATTGACTCCCAAGATGACAAAACTCATTTGCATGTAAATTTTCTCATCTATTTTTATTTTAAAGCCTCATTACATCATAGTCATCCTGCATATAGCTCAGAGCTGTCTGTCTCATGTTTTTTTTTTAAGTCAGCTTAATGAGGCTAATTGTCTCAATGCCTCTTACAACCTGTTATTTATTCAAAAGTGTATTTGCAATAATGCATTAAGTGGTAGCCTAGTGACCTGAAAGAGTTAATGTGCTTCCCCTTTTGCCGAACTCCTTCTACCTTAGAATTACTTAGGCACTTACAGAATTTTATTCAGTGAATACAATATAATCATGTTTGACCCAGACATAGCAAGTACAGGCTTTTAAAACATGTTAAGACAGGGTTGTCTACTGACCCATGGCAAACATCAGAGAGGAATTAACAGACAGTTAAGGAATAACTGTCTGTTTTATTGCAGCTGTACCTGCCATCATGAAGTATTTAAAGTCAAATCAGAACCAAGACTGGAGACTAGCAAGTCAAATATAAGCAAGTCACTAGGGAGGGTCAAGGTGAGTTTAAACTTAAATGCAAAATAAACAAAAAAAAGCAAACCAGATCTTGACACGTCCCTTCTTAAACACCTTCAGTGGTTCAGAATAAATCTTAAATTCCTAAGTAGGATACAAAGATTCTTTATGAATTGGTCCAAAACTAACTCTCTTGGTTCATTTCTTGCATGTGTATCTGTTAGTTTGCTAAGGATTTTGTTACAAAGTACCACAGACTGGGTGGCTTAAGCAATGGAAATTTATTTTCTCTGGAGGCTCTAAGTCTGTTATTGAGGAATCAGTAGGGTTGGTTTCTACTGAGGCCTCTCTTGTTGGCTTATAGATGACTGCCTTCTCCTTGTCTTCACATGGTTTTCCTTCTCTGCCCATCTTTGTCCAAATTTCCTCTTGTAAGAACAAAATGAGAACACTGAAATGAGAACAGTAGAGTGAGCCCTAATCCAGGATTCTCATTTTAACTTAGTTACCTCTTTAAAGATTCTATCTCCAAATACAGTCACATTCAAAGGTCCTGAGGGTCAGAACTTTAACATATGAATCTCAGGAATGTAATTCAGCTCATAACAACACCCATCCTCCAATCACACAAAATTACCCTCAGTTCTCCAAATGGGCGTTACTTGCTCTCACTTCTTGGCTTTATGCACCTAGGCTCTTTCTACACTTCCTTGCCTGGTCAGCTTCTACTTGCCTCAAGCATCATCTTTGTCCCTGCTAGCTGTGACCTAGAGATCAACACGGTGTCTTACTTCTGCACTGAAGAAAATTGTGCTCAACAAATTGATAATTTTAGGGGGTCAAACAGATAAAATGCAATAGTTATTATTGATTCTTCTGTGCGTTTCTCATCTTTCTGCATCTCTTCTCCTTAATGACACTTGCCAATCCATGTTCAGCCCAGGCCAGACTTCTGGGTCTGGATTTGGCTTGAGTTGAAGCTGGGTGATCCACACACGAGGGAGGATGGCATGGTAATGTGCGGGTCCTTGTGGCCGGGTGAGCTAATCTGCTCAATAAGGTAGCCATTAACCAAATATGCCTATTTCCATTTAAGTGACTTAAAATTAAATAAAACTAAAAATTCAGTTTCTCAGATGTGCTAGTTACATTTCAACTGCTCAATACCTACAAATGGCTAGGGGCTGCTATACTGGCTAGCACATCATTTCCATCATGCAGAAGTTCTATTGCACAGCTCTATGAGGACACAATTGGTTGTCTGTGTTTACTTCCTCTGCCTGACCTTGACCCTTTTATTTGGGAATAGGGCAATCCCAAGCATAATGAGCTGACCCAGGTTTCTTGGCTTTCTGGAAACAAACAAAACTTTACTTTAGAATTTACCTGTTTTATTATGGTCCTTGGGTAGAACTCAAAGTTGATTCTCACAGCTAGAATAAACAACTCTTTTAACACATTTCTACTTATATCCATTCCAAGGCCACAGAAGTGTTCAGGGAACACTTGGGGTATAGGGGGAGGTTGTCTTGGGTGCTCCAAGTTTCCTTTTATGTGCTTTGTTCTCCTTTTGAGTGTTACAGTCTCCTCTTACAGTCACCAAATATTACTTCTTCTTTTTTTCCCACTGAGAACTGATCTTAGGGAAAAATTGTATATTCATCATTGCTTCCTTAGCATGGACTTATTATATTACCATGCCCTAGTGTAGGATGACATAATATAATGAATCTGGATTAGAAAATATGACTCTCCCCCTATCATCTATGCAACCCTGGAGAAGCATTCTGTCCCTTCTCAGTCTGTATTTCTTCTGCTATAAAATGAGGACAATAATGTCTATTTCATATGGTTCTAAGTATTGGGAGGGTATACAATACCTACCTCAGAATACACATATTGAAGTTAGTTAAAAACGTTCTTCCTTTGTGAAAGAAATTTAATTATTGGCAAGTCACCAGAAGATGCCTATTTAGAGTGGGAGAAAAAAAGTAGAGCCCTCTTGTAGGACTCCTAAAAATATTCCCAGAGCTAGCTCTCTATGTTGCCTGCAGATCAGTTTGAGCCTTGAAGGAGGCACAAAAGGTGAAGCATTGTTTGGCCTCTTTGGTTTTCCTTCCACAGGTGGTGTGCTTATTATCTAATTTCTGTAACAATATTGTGAGGCTCTTCAACATGAACAGAGGCTTCACATTGTGAAGAAAAAGTGACTCCTGGAAGTTCAGAGAAAGGGCTCAGTGTGGCAGTTCATTGTTTCTGGTAGCCAAAGTGGAAACAAGGTGGATCCAACCTAGGAACAGATTGGATTTGTTGGGCATGGCTATGCACATTTGCTCCTGTGAGAAATACATCACAGAGTGGGAGAAAATCTGCACGATCTATACATCCAATAAAGTACTAACATCCAGAATCTACAAAAACTCAAACAAATCAGCAAGCAAAAACCAAACAATCCCATCAAAAAGTAGGCTAAGGAAATGAAAAGACAATTCTGAAAAGAAGATATACAACAAATGGCCAACAAGCATATGGAAAAATGCTCAACATCACTAATGATCAGGGAAATGCAAATCAAAACCACAAAACGATACATCACTGCTGTAAGTATGACCACCAAAAAAAAAAAAAAAAAAAGATAGATGTTGGAGGGAATGTAAACTAGTGCAACCACTATGGAAAACCGTGTGGAGATTCCTTACAGAACTAAAAGTAGATCTATTGTTTGATCTAGCAATTACATTGCTAGGTATCTACCCAAAGGAGAAGAAGACATTATACAAAAAAACTTGCACATGCATGTTTATGGTAGCACAATTTGCAATTGCAAAAATAGGGAACCAGTCCAAATGCCCATCAATGAATGAGTAGATAAAGAAATTCCATGGTATATATATATATATATATACATATACACACACACACACACCATATATATATACACACAATATATATATATACCATACACACACACACACACACACACACACACCATGGAATACTGTTCAGCTATAAAAAAGAATGAAATAATGCTATTTGCAGCAACCTGGATGGAATTGGAGGCTACTATTCCAAATGAAGTAACTCAGGAATGGAAAACTAAATGTCGTATGTTCTCACTCATATGTAGGAGTTAAGCTATGAGGATGCAAAGGCATAAAAATGATGCATTGGACTTTGGGAACTTGGGGGAAATGGTGGGGGGTAGTGAGGTATAAAAGACTATACATTGGGTACAGTGCACACTGCTCAGGTGATGGGTGCACCAAAATCTCAGAAATCACCATGTAAGAACTTACTCATGTAAGAACTTACTCATGTTACTCATGTAACAAAACACCACCTGTTCCCCAAAAACCTATTGAAATAAAAAAGGAAAAAACAAAAAGAAATCCATCAACTGTTCCACCTGGTTATCCTGTCAATAGACTGCCTATATTGTGGGGACATTTGGGGATAACAGGACAAGGCAATGACTATCATTATTCAGTAAAAAACCTGGTATTAGAGGGACAAGTTTACTTTTAAAATTATGCTTTTAATTGATTCTTATAATTTCCAATAACCAGAAAACCATCCTAAAAGAAAGACTGTTAGAATGTAGCCTTCCAATTCCAGCATGAGGAAGCTGATTTCAGGATATTAGCATTTAAAGGAAAGCTTTACTTTTCAGGTAAGTATTCCACTTGTATAAGAACAAAATTTATTTCTAAGAGTCACCCTTTATTGATGGTCGTCACTGACAAGAAGAATAATGTGCTACCCAGAAGTTACAGATGTAAATGAAGAGTGCTAGAAATAGAAGCTCTTCATATAATGCCACAAAGACCTCCTTAAATTTTCCCCCTAAAGTGAGCTAAATATTCTATCAGGTAATTACTTTAATTGTGTTTTTTCATGATGTATTTTAAATTTGAAAAACATATGTGAAAGTGTTACAATAGAAAGAGATTTATGTGCTATTGTCCTATTTGTTTTCCTACTTTATAGCAATTTACTACATAATTCAAACACTTTAGATCTGAGCTTTCAGACCCCATGAGCAGACATAATAACTGGGTTAGAATAAATTCCCAAAGAGTCAAATAGGGTAATGTGATGGTATTTTGATGGACTACACAGTATTTAATGGGCTATTTCTTCTATTCACTGAGATAAATGGTCCTTCCTCCATTCCTTTTTTTCTCTTCTTCCTTCCTTCTTTTTCTCCTTCCTTTCTTTCCTTTCTTCCTCCCTCCATTCATGCCCTTCCTTTTTTAACTTAGGAGTCTAGGAACTTCTAGTTTTACTCCTTGCTGTATAATATTAAGTCTTATAGAATCAAATATACAGTATTGAGTGAATACTTACTATATTCCAGACATGGTTCTAGGCACTAGGAATACAGCCAATGAAAAGGTATATAAACTGATGTCTTCATGGAGCTTATATTTTCAAAATAATCTCTAGATTTGTTGAGGATTTTCTTGAAGCATTTTGGGTGGATTTCCATAAATTGTAAAGGAGAATTCCATTTCTCTGGTTTTCAGCACACATTAAAAACCCATTTCCATCTACTGAAGGAATTGTAGAAGCCCATCACCAAAAGCTTGGGAAGCCTTGACCTTAAGATTACCGTTCTGGTCAAATGCCTTAAACATCTCTATCTCTAAATCTCGCACTTCAAATGTAACTCATCTATAAACTTCCATGGTCATAAGTCATCTTTTGAAAAACTAAAACTGTTTTTCTTTTCTTTTTTTTTAAACCTTGATGGATTGTCTTGGTTCTTCATTTCCATTGGAATGTTTATGAGCAAATGCCACATAGATCCTGATTTATCTTATTCATTTAGGCTCTGAAATTTGCATCCCTTTCCATCTGACAAACAATAGATGGCAACATGTTCTGCATCAAGATCACAGCCATTCTGTTTTTCTTATGCCTGATATATTTTTGAGTTCCTAAGCACGAACTGTCCAACTCTCAGACCATATGTTAACAAATTAGGTGGCAGGACTCAAAATGCAAGCAAAAGCGAGCACTCTCAGGGAAAGGCATTTTGCCTGAATTTAGCATTTGTGAATGGGGAAATGTTGGGCAAGTTTAAAACAATTCATTTGAAGTAATTACCTTTGTTCCACCTTTTTGAATTCTCTCCACAGTGTCATTCTTTATCATAATTTGCTGAACTATGCCTAGCAATTCAGATCGTGAATAAACTTAGCTAAGCATATGCTAAGTGTTACCAGGAGACAGCCCAACTGGTGTGCAGGAATATTTTGATTTTTTTAAACTTAATTTTTTCTTTCTCTAAGAAAGAGAGTCAAATTATACTTTAAATTACACAAACTTGATATTTGTTATTTTATTTACTGCTTTTTCTCAAGTATAATCATCCTAAAGTTTGACTTCTTCCTCTATGAAGAATCCCTCTATGAGGGGTTTGGAATTCGACGGCAATACCACTTTTGTTCTGAAGATCTAGATTTGCAAATGGGAAGTATTAGTAGTACATATTTTATGAAAGTTTATGTCTAGGGCAAGAAAATTCTCTGATCCTTTTCCCCTCATTTTCATTCCTTCTCTAACTTTTATTCTCAAATATTTAATGAATATTTATTAAATATTTATATAAATATGTATAATACTAAGTATTATACGATATTGTTAAATATATATGAAGCACTATTCTTGCAGATGAGAATTAATATAAATAATATAATGATGGTAATAATAGTTAATGGTTACCACTCAGTGCCTATTTCTGCCAGGCACTTAGTTTATTCATGAACATATTTCATGAACCCTGGGTTGGAGCTCTAAAATCAGGAGTATAGCATCCTGCTCATGCCCAGCAGGTGCATAGTAAATGTTAACCAAACACATGGCAAAACTCCATTTCTATGAAAAATAAAAAAAATTAGCCAGAGGTGGTGGCAGGTGCCTATAGTCCCAGCTACTCAGGAGGCTGAGGTGGGAGAATCACTTGAGACTGGGCAGATCAAGGCTGCAGTGAGCTGTGATTGTACCACTGCACTCCTGCCTGGGCAACAGAGCAAGACCCTGTCTCAAAACAAAACAAAACAAACAAAACAAAATAAAACAAAACAAAAATATTAACCAAACACATTTAAATTGTGCATGTTATACATGAAGAGCTTGTCTCACTCTTCCCCTTTTATTTACCTCTGAAACTTTATTTTGGAAAGGTACTGTCAAGTGATCCAAGGAGGTGATTTGGTCATGGCTTCAATTATGGTGTTTATGAAGATGCCGACCAGTTGATTTTCAGGTCATCAGAAGACAGAGAGAGGGAGAAGGGTTTTGATTAAAAGAGGAGATATTGGGGTTAAACAAAGTGAAGGACTTGACTGGGTGGTAAAAGATGGCGTGAGCTCCGTTGTTGTGTCTCCATTCCTGCAAAAGTTAAACAAAGTCATTAACAATTGACTACTATGGATGTTTTTTCACTTTCTAAGGACAGAGTGAGAAGAGAGAGCTGGGGAGATGGGGTGCAAATGGTGGCTGTAACAGTTAAGGCAGTTGACCAAAAACAGTGCAGGCAGGTGTGTGGAGAGTGAGTTGGGAGAAGGAAGGAGCATAGCTTCTTGGTTGAGGATGAGAGCAGAGGCATTTCTCTTGTTCTGGGCCCCAAAGTTGATTTAGCAGCCCTCCCACTTCTTCCTTCCTGGGCTCCTTTGTCTCATCGTTTCGTAAATGAAGTAGTTTCATGCCTGCTTTTTTGCCGCCTTCTATGCTTACTAAATCACTTGATTCTGGCTATATTGCTATTGGTGGAACTAACTATTCTACTCCTATCTTTTTTCATCCAATTATTCAACCAATTATTCTACTCCTATCTTTTTTCATCCTAATCCCCATTTATTTATTTATTTATTTATTTTAAAAAACATACATAAAGAGGTTGGCAAACTCTGAAGATAAGGAAAAGTTCCCTGAACACAGAAGGTGTTTCATAACATTTATTTCTTTATTTATTTTGAGATGGAGTTTTGCTCTGTTGTCCAGGCTGGAGCACAATGGTGCAATCTTGGCTCACTGCAGCCTCTGCCTCCTGGGTTGAAGTGAGTCTCCTGCCTCAGCCTCCTGAGTAGCTGGGATTACAGTTACCTTACCTGCCACCATGCCTGGTTAATTTTTTGTATTTTTAGTAGAGATGGGGTTTCATCATGTTGGCCAGGCTGGTCTCGAACTCCTGACCTCAGGTGATCTACCTGTCTCATCCTGCCAAAGTGCTGGGATTACAGGCATGAGCCACTGTGCCTGGTCCATTTCACAACATTTAGGTATGGGATAGAGTGTGCTATGGGTGTAATATAGGCATAGGGGATGGAGAGGTATGGGATAGAGTGTGATATGGGTGTAATATAGGCATAGAGGATGGAGAGGTATTGGATAGAGTGTGATATGGGTGTAATATAGGCATAGGGGATAGAGAGGGAATGAGAATAATATAACAGATCCGAAAAATTAAAATGCAAAACAATAGAATACATTGATGAGTAAAAAGAAGATAATAAAAAAGATAATAAAATTACCTAATAATGACTGAAAAAAATTTTATGTCTAACCAAATATTTTTTCTTATTTGTATTTATACTTATTATTTTCAAACTGAATTAAAAATCTCATCAGTGTGCAACAAATTCATTTTCACACACATAGACATACATTTAGATTATTATTGTGTATATATACAATAATATATAATATATTAATAATTATATTATATAATATAACACAAGAATAATTACATAATATATAATTAATATAATAATATCATATATAATATAATACAATATATTATATATAATATAATACAATATATTATATATAATATAATTATATTAATTATATAGTATAAATAATTATTATTGTATTATATATTATAATTAATATAATAATTATATTATATATTATAATTAATATAATTATATTATATATTATAATTAGTATATATTATAATATATTTAATAATTATATATTATACTATATAATAGAATTATAAAGTATAATATATAATATAATAATTCCAAGAAAGGGATTTTCTTATTATATTTTATAGCTGGAATGACTTGGTATAGATAAAAGTGATAGATTTTTGTTACATTTATTACATATTGGCCACCTCCTAATCTTGCTTATTGTTTCTAATAGATGAGATCATCTTTGGTGTCTTAGAGAGGAAAGCAAGTGCCCTAGGAACCAGGGAAGGGGCAACTGACTGGCCACTAATAGGGTTATAAACTTTAGTCCTGTAGTTATAGAAACTGTACCTTCACCAATACCCCAACAGATCGATAAAAATCCACATTAGCAGGAGACTAATGGATAAACCAGAATGATAACTCATTAACATACCAAGAAAAGTCATCCCTTTGTAAGAATGAGAATGATCTCATGGTTCAATACAAGGCACTCTTATTCTTTATTTTGAGGTAGCTAGGAAATAAAATTAAAATGAAAAATTTGCTTGGAGAGCAGGAAGATCAATGGAACTGGAGTTCATTTCAGATGGGTCATATTGGAATTGATGGATTTTCTCAAATCTGAAGCAGGGAACAAATACTTTCTGCAGGTCCAGATGTTAGATTTCATCCTGAGCAATTTTTATTATCCTGCCTAGTGCTAGAGACATACTCCTAATGGATTCACCTTCTAGATCCATCATTTTTCTGGGTCACTGACTGTATTTGTCTGTTCTCACACTGCTATGAAGAAATACCCAAAACTGGGTAGTTTATAAAGGAAAGAGGTTTAATTGACTCACAGTTCTGCATGACTGGGAAGGCCTCAGGAAACTTACAATCATGGTAGAAGGCAAAGGAGAAGCAGGCACCTTCTTCACAGGTAAGCAGGATGGAGTGAGTGCAAGCAGGGAAAATTCCAGATGCTTATAAAACCATCAGATCTTGTGAGAACTCACTCACTATCATGAGAACAACATGGGGGAAACTGCCCCCATGATTCAGTTACCTCCACTTGATCCCACCCTTGACATGAGAATTATGGGGATTACAATTCTAAGTGAGATTTGTGTGGGGACACAGAGCCAAACCATATCACCAACTTTGAATACATGTATATTCTTTTCTGGATTTTTTTTGAGACAGGGTCTCATTCTGTTGCCTAAGCTGGAATGCAATGATACAATTATGGCTCACTGAAGCCTCGGCCTCCCAGGTTTAAGTGATCCCCCCGCCTTAGCCTCCCAAGTAGCTGGGAGTACAGGCACAGGCCACCATGTCCTTTTTTTTTTTTTTTTTTTTTTGTACTTTTAGTAGAGATGAGGTTTCACCATGTTGGCTAGGCTGGTCTCAAACTCCTGAGCTCAAGTGATCCACCCACTTTGGCTTCCCAAAGTGTTGGGATGATAGGCGTGAGCCACCACACCTGGCCACGTTCTTCCTTTAGATATGTTCTTACTACTGAAAAAGCTAGCAAGCTGTTTCTCGAAGAGTAAGTCTTTCTATAGGGACAGGGAGACTTTCTGTCTCCTCCTATAAAGTGTTGATTTAATTTGATTAAATTTCAGAAGGTGCCCTTAATTTTCTGATTTCCAAATTTAGAGTGTGTATGAGAAAATTGCCCATGAATCCCTTCACCCATGGTTTCTACAAGCATAGTGAAAAAATAAAAGGATTGGTGGCCATGTGGACTCCTGTAATTCTTTTGTAAAAACTAAGGTTGTTAGAAATACAAAGGGAAGGCTAGGCGAGTTGACTCACGCCTGTAATTCCAGCACTTTGGGAGGCCCAGGTGGGTGGATCACGAGGTCAGGAGTTCAAGAACAGCCTGGAAAAGATGTTGAAACCCCCGTCTCTACTAAAAACTACAAAAATTAGCCAGGCATGGAGGCAGGTGCCTGTAATCCCAGCTACTCAGGAAGCTGAGGCAGGAGAATCGCTCGAACCGGGCGGCAGTGGTTGCAGCGAGCCGAGATCGCACCACTGCATTCCAGCCTGGGCAAGAGTGAGACTCCGTCTCAAAAACAAAACAGTGAGACTCCATCTCAAAAACAAAACAAACAAACAAAAAAAGGGAAGTTAATAAATACATTTTGATGACAATGGAGGCATTGCCAAAGCTCAGGAAGAAATGGAGCCAATAAAGCTTGAATGTGCATGCCTTTGACCTTCTTCACCTCAGTTCCCTTTCTGTGGCCAACACCAGTACCACATCTGTGAGAATCTTTCAATGACAGCTGAAGGATGCTCTAGAGAAGAAAAGGCCTGGACATTTTTGAGAATATTTTTGGATAATGGGCTGAGGGTTGTGTTCCTCAGGGAATTATGTTGTTGTTTTCTCATGAACCAGAAGAGGAGAATTAAGGCCCTTAATGCAAAATGAGCAGATAAAACTGCTCACCAACCTAATAAATAAACATCACTTTGTTACAGTTTGGCTTAGTACAATTTATTGGAGTCAGTCCATTGGGTGTCATCTGAAACATTTGCCAGAAAACATGTTTCAGCTAGGTTTGCTTAACCTGAGAAAGCACACAAAATACCCACCAAATTTAACATAAATACAAACTGAAAGAGGAGCCAGACAGAAAACAACATCACATTATATGAGTAACCTTGTAAGTGATGAGGGCTAATTAGGCTGAACAGGAGCATTTTACTTGGGTTTAGTGTTTGACATCCATTGTTGGTCCTTTACTTCTTCCTTTATGATTTGCATGTGTGTGTGTGTAGTGCAATGCATATATATATATATATAATGTATGCATTTACTTGGTCCTGTTGTTTGAACATCTATTGTTGCTCTAGAGCCGCTATCATGCTCTAGACTTTCCACATGCTACTGATGTGAGTTGATGGTCTTACTTCCACTTTACATGTAGAGAAAAAGAGATTCTTTCCTAAATTGAAAGCTTAATAGAGAGCAACCTTCCTAGTGCCTGTGTTTCGTGCACATTTCAGAACCTTCAAAGCTGTCATAGTGTATTTACATTACCTTCACCAGGTGGTAGCTGGCAAACTATAGCCAAGTCCTGGAAGAGCTTCCATGTTTGTCAGCATAAACATTTCAGGACCAGAAGGGGAAATCCTCAACAAATTGCTGCTGAATTACTAAAGATTCCTATAAATAGGGCTGGTTTTTGAATTATTGGGAGTGGCTGCCAGAAAAAGGCAAGAATATAAAAATAAAGAAGAAAACAACATACCTGAGCAGGAAAAAGATCTAGAAGAGGCAGAGTTACAGAAATCAGAGAAGAAGGAAATCATAGGCTGCAGCCTCCCTAAAGTCAGGTGAGCAAACGGCCATTTTGATGAGAACCAGGAAAAGCCTGATGAGAACCTACTGGCTTTTGGAACAAAGAATTCATGAATGGAACAGTTTCAGCAGAGTGGGAAGAGCAGGGTCAGACGACAAGGGGTTGAGAAGGGAAAGGGCAATCAGGGAAGAGACAGTCTAGCTGGGTGGTTAGCACAGGCATTTGCAGTTAGCTGGTCTGGGTCCAGTTCTACATCCTGCTATTTACTAGCTCTTTCTGATGAGTTCCTTAAACTTTCCAAGTCACTTTCCTCATTTTTACCAATGAACTTATGACAGTATCTACCTCAGGAGGAATAAATGTGATAATGCCTATAAAACTTAGCTCAGTCCTAGACCCACAAGAAACATTTAATAAATATTAGCTGCAGAAAAAGAAGTTGAGGCAGTAAATTTAGATATTTTTGAGAAAGGAAGAGGTAAAGGTAATTGAAGAACGGAAAAAACTTGAGGACATTTATAGGCTCAGTAAAATGGTAAATGTAAAGGAACATACTGGTGTAGAAGAGATAAAAGGTGGTTAGTGGAGGTGTGAGAGGAGAGTCAGGTCAGAAAGCTGAAAGGAAGAAGGCCTTGGCCAGCCATGCCTTTTTCAGGCAGAGTACAAAGAAGGGAAAGAGCTTGCTAGATGATCCTAACCTTAAGAGTGAAAACTCAGAGGTAAATTTATTTGCTGAGAGAATGGGGATGGAGTAGATGTTTAAGGGCTTAGTAGAGGAGAAATGATTTTGAATAGTCGTGGCATCTGCTGTGGAAAATTAATGAAAGGAAAACCCAAGACAAGATAAACAGCTAGGCTCTGTGGGTCTGCTGATGGTAGTCTGATTTTATGGTGGACCATACATCCAAATGGTGAGTTATGAGACTAACATTGGCAAAGCTCTCTGGGAAGAAAGAAGGTGCCCAACTTGTAGGCAGGGGAGTTTCTCCAGAGCTGGAACCGGCAATAAGGTACAGTAGAAGGTCTAGAGAAGAGGGATCTGGGGCAAGGGAAAGCATTGTTGATAACTGACTATGAGGTCCAGCTGGAAATCATCAAGCAATGCTTCAAATGAGACTAGGGAATGGAAAAATTAGGTATAGGCAGATGTTGTAATGGATATTTTACTGCATCTTGCTAGAGTTCACATTAACTCTCATGGAGTTTGAGAGATACTGGCTTATTGGACAAAACTAAGGTATTTTTTTCAAGGAAAACTTGGCAAACCTTCACTAGAAAAAGAAATAAACTTTGGGTCTGTGTCCTTCTGATAAAACTGAAGAATTCACAGAGGTCATTCAATTTTCTTGGCCAAATGTCTTCTTTGAATGTAGACTTAAAGGTCAGCAAGTCAGGAAACAAAATATTTACAAAATTTATTTAATCCTGTGGGGACATTTGAGAAGCAAATCTCCCCCACATCTGGAGAACTGGATTCACAAAAATGAACCCTGTAGTTAAGACTTGTGAAAATTGGAATGACTGAATATGACCATTTTTGGCTTACAGAGATAGTTTATTTATAGATAACTCATTTCTCAGAATCATTTTTTAAAATAGCCTTTCTAATAATAAACATTGCCATAATTAAAAGAATACTTTTAATCTCATGATAGCTCTGTAAAAAGGTATGTTAGTTTCCTATTGCTGCTGCAACAAATTACCACAATTTTAGTGGCCTAAAACAACCTAAATTTATTACCTTATAGCCTTAAAGTTTAGAAATGGGTTTCACTGGGCTACAATCAAGGTTTTGGCAGAGGCAGGAGGATCTAGGGGAAAATTTGTTTCTTTGCCTCTTTCAGCTTCTACAGGTTGTCTGTATTCCGTGGCTTATAGTTCCTTCCCTCATTTTTAAAGCTCACAACATAGCATCTCCACATCTCTTGTTCTTTGACCTCTGCTTCCATTGTCGCATCTTCTCTGAGCCTTCTTTTCTCCCTCTTATGAGGACCATTGCGATTACACTGGGTCCTCTGTATCCTTAACTCTATCACATCTGCAAAGTTCCTTTAGCCTGTAAAGTCACATATTAACCCATTCTGGGGATTAAAATGTGAACATCTTTGGGGGCCATTGCTTTGTCTACCACAGCAGGTATTATTATCCATTTCATGGATGAAGAAACTGAGACTCAGCATTTCAGTGCTTTTCCTGAAGCCATGTAGCTAGTGATGGTGTATGATATCAGAACTCAAGTCTCTCTGAATCCAAAGATCTCATTCTTTCTGTGAGACCATGGTAACTTCCCTGGTCATACGGAAGTTTTGGATTATTATATTTTTACACAAGTGCTACACGAAATGTGCATGTATATCAGTTTCCTGTTGACACTGTAACAAGTTAACACAAACTTGCTGTCTTAAAACAGCAGAGGTTTATTCTCTCATAGTTTTAGAGAAGCCATGAAAAGTTTAAATCAGTGTAAAATCAGAAGTTTAAAATCAGTTTCACTGGACCAAAATAGAAGTGTCAACAGGGCTACTCCCACCAGAGGATTTAGGGGAGAGCTTGTTCCTTGCCATTTCCTGCTTGGTGGCTGCTGGCATAACTGGGCTTGTGGACACATCACCTCAATCTCTGCCTCTGTCTTTGTCTTCTCTTATGTGTTTCCATCTAATCTTCCTCTGCCTTGCTCTTATAAGGATGCTTGAAATGACATTTAGGGCTCTGCCTACAGGATGATTTTCTTATTTCAAGATGATGTTTATTTGTATCAATCTGGGTTCTTTAGAGAAATTGAACTAATAGGAAGTACACACACACACACACACACACACACACATATTTTAAAGAATTGACTTACATGATTGTGGGGGTTGGCAAGTCCAAAATCTGTAAGATAGGCCTGCAGGCTGGAAACTCAAGCAGGAATTGATGTTGCTGTCTTGTGGCAGAATCTCTTCTTCTCTGGGAAACCTCAGTTTTTTCTCAAGCCTTCAACTGATTGGATAAGGCTCACCCACATTATTGAAGATAATTAAAGTCAACTAACTAAATCTTAATGATGTCTATGAAACACTTCTATAGCAACACATAGACTAGTGTTTATGAATAATAACTGAGTACTATAGCCTGGCCAAATGGACATATGTGTCACAGGACTTATATCTATGAGGGCACCATTTGATATATTATTGCATATTACAAAAATTAAGATTTAGATAGCATAAAAGGATGAAGAGTTAAAGTGAAAGCTCTTAGTTCATTTTCTGTCCCCTATTCTATTCTCCTTCCCAGAAGAAACACTGTTAACTGTTCGGTGTCTATAATTTCAGACCTTCCCTCATGTATTTATAGATTCACATAATATACACATATATGCATAAATCTATTTTATATGTATTACAATTTTGACTTGTTTTAAAAATATTATGTCTCAAAATTTTTCTATGTCTGTACATATGGGTCTATTTCAATTTTTAAGAATTATCTGCATAGATGTCCAAGGTATGGATGTCTCATAATACATTTAACTACTTTCCTTAGTGATAGACCATCATTTTCATTTTTTAAACTATGAAAAACACTATTACAGTGCGTAACCCTTAATCACCTATCTAAGAATGATTATGTCTCTAGCAGACGTTCTTAGAAGTGGAATTGCTAAGTCAAATGGAATTCACATTTTAATATTTGATAATGCTCCTAAATTGTTCTTCATAAGGGCTATACATTTGTCTTCACCCAACCACAGAGTACAGTACTCATTCATCCTTACCCTTGTCAACATTGAGAATTGTAATGTTTTAATATTTTTCAGCCTGATTGGGGGTGGGGGAATGAAATATCCTTGTTGTTTTGGTTTATTTTTTCTTGATTATTAATGTTATATTAAACATCTTTGCAAGAATTTATTGGCCATTTTTATTTCCTGTCCTATGAATTACCTGTGCCTATCCTTTGCTGATTCTTGTTTGAGGTGCCTTTTTAAATTGTTTTTTTGGAGCTAATTTATTCAACATATTGTTAATTTGTTTACTATATGAATTACAAGCATTTTACCTGTGTTTTTCACTTGCTTGTGAACTTTATTTTATTTTGTTTTATGGATTTTTTGACTGTCAATATTTTGATGTACTTGAATCTGTTAATATTTTCCTCTATGGCTTCTTGGTTTTGTGCCTTGCTTAGGAAGGTCTTACCTATTTTCTAATAGGCTATGAAATAGAAAACGTATTGATTTTATATTTTTAGCAAAGAGTTTATATTTGATCACCATAGTGCTAGCAAACCTGGATGACTGTGCACTGGCTTGATAGTTGCCTGTAGTTATGATTTTCCACATACTTTGTTCTCAAAGAGCTTTGAAAGAACTGAGCTCTCTAGATTTTATTGTATTTTATTTTTTAGAGATGAGATCTTACTACATTGCCCAGGCTGAAGTGCAGTGGCTATTAACAGTTGTAATCATAGTGTATTTGAATTCCTGGGCTCCAGCGACCTCCCCACCTCAGCCTCCTGAGTAGCTGGGACTACAGGTGTGTGCCAGCATGCCTAGCTTTTTTTTTTTTTTTTTTTTTTTTTTTTTTTAAGTTTTTTAACTTTTCTGTGCTTACTAATCAATGAGCTGTTATTTTATTTTCTTCTGGAAGCATCAGAAGCTAGTTTCTTCAGTGCCATATTTTCCATCCTATAATTCACAGACATGGCATTTTTACTTACAGTAAAATTAATGCCAAAGGAAGCAAACAGTCAGCAGATAAACTCAGTCTCAACTTTCAGTATCATGCTGGTGATGGACTGTTTCTCAGTCTCTCTTTGTATCATTTGTATGTTGGCTTTTTATTTCCTGCCATTTTGTTGATTGAGAATTAGTTCCCACCAGTTTTATCTGTTATGTAAGGATCCCAATCGGAGATGATATCTGCTATGGAAATTGTGTATGTATTTTTTAGAACAGCATCTGCCTTTTCACACTGCAAAAATTGGTTCTGGGCAATGCATCACCATCAAGTTACCTGACTTCAAATGACACCCCCAAATGCCAGAAAGCATAAAATATGTAACACAGCATAATGGGGCTTCCTGTTGGGCTGCAATTGAGTACTCACCTGTTTCTTTGATGTTTTGCCCATTTCAAAGTGGATCTCAACAATATTTTCATACATGAGATAGGTAACTGGGAAATTCTCCTTTCCTTTATTCTGCTTGTAGCCTGTGAGTTTGGCAAAGATAGATTATTTGGAATGATTTCAAAGTCTTTTAAAATTATGTTGATCATTGAACTTTTCAAGGCATGTACAGTTTTTAAGGAGTCCACATTTTGAAAATTGTATGGTTCAAGTGACTTTCTTTGGCCCAATCTACCTAGGTGGACATAGATAAGAACTTTTCACATGTAAGAGTATATGAAAAATGGAAGAGAAAATAAGTGAGAATTAGAATCAAATTCTTTTGGAGAATTATATTTCTTAAAAATAAGGAAATTAAAAGTCTTTGAATAGGTAATATAGTCAATAGTTCAAAACTCAATGCTACTAAAGGATATATGGGACAAGTAGCTTTGCATCCCCCAACTTCCAGCCACTAAGTACCCTCCTAGAAGGCAATCAACAATATCAGTTCCTTGTGCATTTTGCAGAGATGGTCATGTGTAAGCAAATTTGTACCTATATGTATCTGTATACCTTAGGGCAGGCTATCAGGAAGGGCAAACGGGAACTCTCAGGCCACAGGCAGAACTTCATAGAAACCTCACTTCTTCCCTTCAGGCAATTCAACTGATAGAAACGGGCCCACTCAGATTATCTAGTATAACCTTCTTTACTTAGAGTCAATTGATCATAGATGCTAATCATGTCTACAAAATGCTTTCACATGACACTTAGATTAGTATTTGATTGAATAACTGGGACCATATCCTAGTCAAGTAGACACATAAAACTGATCATCACAAGTCCACTGCTTGTCAATTTGGCACTCATACATACCTCCTTAAACTATACATAATTTCCAAATAAAGACAGTGACAAAGTCATACTTCCACCTAACATGTTACAACTATCCTGTGTAGAATAAAAATATGCTAATTATTTCCCAGAATGCTAATTATTTCACAAATCCTTGGGTGATGTTCACTCTTATTCTTAATATCTTGCAACTTAAGTATACTGAGGTAAAGTTAACTGTGATTAATACATCTTATATTAGATAATAAGAGAATAAGAGCGGGAAGAAAACAAATATATTTGGTTAAAATATATGCAAATGTATTCACAACAAAATGAGAAAACATTACTCATAACTATCACAGTTCTCATTTCTACAACTGGTCATATGATCATAACTGGTATTTGTTGCTACCTTCTTCCACTACACATTACACATTCCATTGCCATTTTGCCCTCAGCAAGCACCTAAGTTTATGTTGGCTCTTTGCCTGGTGGGGAGACCCAAATCTCATTCCTGAAGGATCTGGGCCATTATCCTGCCTGAAATGGGCTGTTGTAGTTTTTCACTGATTTAAGGCAATGGGCATGGCCATACTAAGAGATGCTATAAGGCAGGGCTCCCCAATCCACAGGTCATGGACCAAACTGGGATGCACAGCAGGAGGTGAGTGGCAGGTGAGGAGAATAACCGCCTGAGCTCTGCCTTCTGTCAGATCAGCAGTGGCAGTAGATTCTCAAAGGTGCGCAAACCCTATTGTGAACTGCACATGCGACGGACCTGGGTTGCACACTCCTTATAAGTATCTAACTAATGCCTGATGATCCGAGGTGAAACAGTATTATCCTGAAACCGCCTCCCCCTTCCACCAGTTTGTGGAAAAATTGTCTTCTATGAAACTGGTCCCTGGTGCCAAAAAGGTTGGAGACTGCGGCCATAAGGGATCGCCTGTATTCCAACACATACTGTTCTGTACACTCATTGTGTAATAGCAATTCTTTTTTTTTCCCTTGGTAATTAACATCAATCTCGCCAGCTAGTACAGTAAATCTCTCTTTGCCTGTTGATTCAGGGCCATGAGTAGTAAGTGGCTGAGTGCCAGTCTTAACTGACAGTGTAGTGAAATCATACAGTGTAGTGAAGCATTGTAGTCTCTTTGAGACTAAGACCTTTGGACCAGCAGGGCAGAGGTCTGCTGGGGATGGGAAGTCATGAGATGAAAAGCAAACTTTTTGCTAGTGAATGATTAGGGCTAACTTTGAGTGATGCCACTCCCATTTCTACCCCTTAATTCCTGGACTTTTGAATTCTGGCTATCAGAGAAACAGCACCACATATTGGATGCAGATTCAGAGCATAATCAACTTTCTGGAGAACATTGCCCCAGCCCTGCAAGGCTTTGCCAACCAACTGGTGTGGTAACTGAGTCTTCAGAAGGCCATTCCACCGCTCTGTCAAACCAGCTGGTCAGAATGGTGGGGAACATGATAGGACTAGTGAATCCCGTGAGCCCGGGGCCATTGCTGCACTACATTTGCTGTAAAGTGAGTTCTTAACCAGAAGCAATGCTGGAGAGTAGAATACTAGGGATAAGACATTCTGTAAGTCAAAAGACGGCATTTTCAGCAGAATTATTTTGTGCAGTAAAGGCAAATTCCTATCCAGGGTAAGTTTCTATTCCAGTAAGAACAAATTTCTGCCCCTAATGATGATGGAAGTGGTCCAGGGTAATCAACCTGCAACCAAATTGATCACCCTATGAATGGTGTCATGTCAGAGACTCAGTGTTGTTCTCTGATGCTGGCAGATTGGGCATTCATTGGTGGCTGTAGCTTGGAATTTATATTACTGAACCTACGCATAAATTTAATCTCTGCCTCAATGACCACATTTTTATGAGCCCATTGGGTGATGGGGAATGGCTAGGGAAAGAGGCTGAGTGGCATCCACAATCTTCCTATGTACTTGAAGCCAGAATTACATACTGGCTTCTCCCTTGCTTCTTTTACTTAATAAATCTCTTGCAAATATTCTGTATCAGTGCATGAAGAGTTTTGAGAAAACACATCTTTTCAAGATATTTTTTATTCTTTTGTATGATGTGACCAGACTGAATTTATGGTCATGTGATTTAAGTGAAAGTCAACAAAGGGGCACGTCTGGACTTGAACTGGTGGTATTTGCTGATGTGCTGAGCTGACCCCATGGAATTAGAAATACTCAGTACCTGAGAAGGAAACCTGTGCCATCAGGATGCCAGGAAAGTTCCTGAAGCTTCAGAGTCCAGTCCAGTTTTGGTCATGACTGTATAACACATAGTAGCTCATGAGCACTGACCCAAACCAATGACTATCCTTGGCTGTCCTTGTCTTTTCCCAACTTCTCTTTAACTCAGCGATGTCTATTCCTTTCATTTGTTAGTCTGTGTATCCTCTCTCATCTTCTCATAGTCAGGGACCTTGATATAATCATTGTTGTAGTCTAAGTGCCTAGCATAATGCCTGATACACAGAGGGGCTCAATTTACATTCACATTTAAATTCATTCAACAAATATTAACTGAGCCCTTACTATTAATGCATGTTGAGTGAATACTCCCTTTCTGTTTTCTTTGGTGCTTTTTCTGGCTATAACTCTTTCCTGCATTCTTGTTTTCTTTGGCACAAAATAAAAACAAGTATTATTGAAAGACAACTTAGTTCAACTCAGTTCTACAAACACTTAGTGAGTGTCTACTTTGTGCTAGGCATAGAATTTGACAAAGCTTTCTCTCGGAACACTATCTAGTAGAAAAGAAAGACACCTACAAATATGATCAAAAGTAAGGTGGGAAGTGCCAGGATAGGAACATGCATTTGGAGCTAGGAGAGTATTTTCCTGCCAGCAGATGTTTAATGTGACAGACTAGGTCACAGTAAGAGATTAATACTAACAGCAACAACTAAAATTTATGTAGTGATTACTAAGTTCTTGGCACTGTCATTAGTACTTTACATATATTAGCTCATGTAATCCTCACGATAACTCTAAAAGGTAGGTACTAGTGTTATGACAGCTTTTGGAGTGGGAGAACTGAGACATAGAGAGGTTTACGAATATGGCAGAGGCCCATATTCCAATCCCCCACCTCCATCCACTAGTTTCACCCTCAACCAGTGGCTGACAGGAACTGGTGTATTAGTAACTGAGGAACGTTGCCTCTCAGGTGGCTAACTCTTAGGTGGGATAGCTCTGGGGCAAAAGTTCTTTGCTATTGCACAGTTTCCCTGCGGGATAAAATGTCAGCCGTCATAGAGGTAGCTGGCATGATAATGTTCCAAAGTTTTTTCCCTTTCTCATTTCCCTATTCCCCTGCTGGTATTTTCCAAGCTTCTCAAATCAACTGCTAGCCCTTGAATCCTTGTCTCAGTCTGCTTCTGGGTGAATCCAAAGTTGTGCGTGAATCCAAACCAAAAGAAGTAACACACCCAGGGTAGATTTGAACTCAGCCTTTGGACCCCTGAGCGTATGCTCTCACCAATCCCTTTACCGACACTAGGGGGCAGGATAGGCAAAGAGGCTGAGAAAGTCATCTGTGTTTGAAGAAAGTTCAGTGTGACTAGAACAGAGCCGTCTGGGGAGTGGGGGTATGGGGAAGGGGTAGGGAGATGAAATCAAACATGTAACGTGGGATGAATGCATGAAGTTCGTGTAGATCTTCAAACAAAATCGCAAAGCAATGGGAAGTCACAGCATGGTTTTGCTCAGGGTTTGATATGATCAGATATATATTTACAAAAGTTCATTCTGGTGACAATGTAGAGGATGAATTGGAATAAGGGACAGTGGAGAGATTGCAGGTAGGATGAGTGGTTTGAGGCTACAGCAACTAGGAGAACAACAGTCTATATAGAAAAGAAGGGGCTGACCTGACAGGCCCTTAGGACATAGGATCAGTGCTACATGGTGCAGGGCACTTTTGTGGATGGCCTTGGACTGACTCAGTTCTCCATCTCTGTCACTTGTAGTTCTCAAGAATAACTATAGGATGTGCTGAGAATGCAACATCCTGAGATAAGGAGGGACTGGCTGGAACAGCTCAGTCTCTCTTCTAGTCTCTCCTAGAAACTGGATGTCTTTCAATGCTTCAGCCTAGCAAATCACATGACCCCAAGGTATAAAATCTAGGATGGGCTGCTTTCTGGAGTTCCTCAGCTTTGGCGCCAGTGGGCATGTGCGATCATGACTCCATTTGCCCTGAGCCTTGGGGGGCCAGCTTACAATGAATCTTAGCCTCCTGTTGTCCCTTGCTGCCTCTTTGTAAGTAACTTATTATATGTGAGGGTTCTGTATCACTGGATTCAGACAATTTGATAACCAGCGCACAGTGAAGCTGCTTTGCACGTGGTGACTGGGTGTGGTTAGGTGCCTACTTGAAGGAAATTGAGATATGTAGGGTGAATCTGAGGATTTGGGTGGAGGGTAGTGACTTTAACTGTGGTGGGAATATGTTGGGGTCAGGGATTGGGGTGTGTGAGAGAGTGTGTGTTTAGAAAAAGGACTATTTCAGTTGGACATACTAAGTTGTAAGTGCCTGAAGGCTATCCAAGTAAAGATGTCCAGAGGCAGATGAAAATAGAGCTCTGAGATTTAGGGAGGAGGCAACAACTGGATGTACAAATTTGGGGATGTCACTTGATATTTGAAGGTATTAAAGCCCTGGGCATGAATGGAGTTCCTTGAAAACTCCAAAAGGCAAAAAACCTGCTGTGGACAGTCCATATTTTCAAGCACATTATCTCATTCAATTTTCATAATAATCATCTACGACGAGGGTGAAAGAGATTATTTTCATCATCATCTTGTAAGGGAGAAAGCTGAGACATGAGAGAGGTTAGGAAACTTACTTCCTTAGCTGGAGATGGGAAAGAGCTGAGACAAAGACTGGATCCACTGGCTCCAAGTCCAATGCCCTCCCCATCCCACCACACTGGTGACATCTCAAAATATATTTGCATGCCTGTGTTGAGTGATTTAGGTATTCTCTAGGAAAGTTTCTTTTTAAGACAAGGTGTTGTATTTTTCATATATATATATATCTGTATTGTATTGTAGAAACCTGGCATATGCCATAACATGATGTGTAATGTTCTTTTCTGTAATTTATACTTATTTACTGATAACTGGACATACCCTTAAGTCAATGATTGCACCTGGGCATAGATGACACTGAATCCCACTTTTCAGGGGAGTGCTTTCTTTGCAGGTGAATTCCCAGAGGCTCAGCTAATACTGGGGCATTTTGCTTGGTCCATTTGTTTCTACATCACCTGTCACCATGGGGTTGTCTCCTTTTTCATTATTTTTGACCATGTGCCAAACATCCACCCTTACTCTATAGGATTAAGTTTTAGGCTGTAATAATTGACGTTTATTCAGTGGACATCCTGAATGCCTACAGCAAATCTTTCTGAGGTTTTTCTTGTCCACCTTTTATGACATGAGGAAAGCACTCTCCAAATAGTACCATAAGTCATGTCAGGAAAGGACCCTGACACGGAGCCACCTAGGAACTCAACCAGTTTTGGCCAGGATGTTGGGAAACCTGCTTCCCTCTGTTATTTGCCCAGGAAATGACACTGACATTTGAAAAAATGTTACAGAAGAGGCCTTGTTATGTGACAAATTGTGACATTTAAACACTTACATGACTTGTGACATATTTTATTTATTTGAAGAAAAAATCCTGACAATGTCAAATACATATAAGTGAGTCAGGCCCTCGTTCCGTCCCTGGGCAGTCAATGCCAGAACCCAGCTGAACAGACTAACGGAGCAGCTCGAACCCACAGAGAGCAGAAAGGGGCTTGTAATGTTCTGCTGTGGCTGGCAATTCGCTTTCCCAACTCTTGAAGCTTATGTTAAGCTGGTGGGAAAAATGGTCCCAGATTGTGGTATGACACTTCTGGTGTGTTTTTAGCTTCTTGCTATTTTATTTAATTTCCAGTCAATTATACTGATGTCCGAACCTATGACTGATTTCCTTTTAGGCAGAAAAACATCACTATCTTGATCCTTTTCTTTGAACATCAGAGTTTTCTTATTCTATATTTTAATTATGATAGTAATCAATCATGACTTATTTATAAGAAGGGACAGTTTCTGAAACCTCTATCCCCTACCTTCACCCTCTTCAAAGTGTGTAGAACAGAGCAGCTGCAACTCATTCAGGATGTAGATGTGTCCTGCCTAGCGAAAAACATGAATAAGTCATTTCTTCCAGAGTGTGTGTGTATGTGTGTGTGTGTGTGTGTTTTATGTAGACTTCTGAAACACTATGGCCCTTTTCCCACCACATCAGACTTTCTGAGTAATCAAATTATTTTTGTGAGAGCAGAAAGTGTTTCATCATATGCAGAAAATGTTGGTCATCTATAGTCCTTCTTTCTTTTTAGGAGAGTAAAGATGTTTCCAGTATAATAACATTTAGCCATATATCAGGTAATTTTCTTCTTACTTTTTTCAGTTTGTTAGAAATTGGAGAGGAAAGTAAAGGATAAATAATATTTTCACTTTCTGAATTGATAGCTCATGTTTATGCCCTTAATCTGAAGTTAAAATAAATGCTGGATAATCCTTGCATAAAAGTGTGAACATACTTAGAGTGTGTGTTTAACCAGAGCCCAGTTCTTGACTCTTTTCTGGGGAAAAAACAGAGGAACTTGGGTTCAATCTCTGGCACTCTTGCATATAGCCTTGTTGTTAACAACCCTGGCTCAAATGTATATATTCATTCTCTATTGCTCATCTGCATCTCTCCCTGGACCTCTTGTTTTCTTTTTGGGTGACTCTGAATTTTCTAAACTCAGACACGTCCTTGCTTAGCCTCATGCCTCTATGTTAATAGTTTCTGGGATTTCAGACATGCCAGATGAGATCCAATACTGGGACCAAATCCCTTCTTTCACCACTTGGGGCAGTGGGTGGGAATCCTCCTCAGAGGTTGCTCCCTGAAAGGAACTGGGAGCAAGTGATAAAAACCCACATTAGTCTCTTGATGACTCATCCCCATTCCTCTGATCTGGATGCTGTTAAATCTTCCTGAAACTGACCTTAGTTGTGAGATTCTATTTGGCAGAGCTAAGGCTGGGGCAGTCCTAGGAAAAACTGTAGGAGAGATGAAAGTTTTCTTAAGAATCTTTTATTGTTGTGAAACATGCTGTGTGCATCTTTCTACTTGATCTCCAAACTCTTAGTGCACTTTCTTAAAAAAATAATAATTATATATCCCCACCCAAATCTCACCTTGAATTGTTATAATCCACACGTGTCAAGAGTGGGGCCAGGTGGAGATAATTGAATCGTGGGGGTGGTTTTCCTCATACTGTTCTCGAGGTAGTAAGTCTCACGAGATCTGATGTTTTTGTAAATGAGAGTTCTCCTGTACAAACTCTCTTGCCTGTCGCTATGTAAGATGGCCCTTTGCTCTTCCTTCATTTTCTGCTGTGATTGTGAGGCCTCCCTAGCCATTTGGAACTGAGTCAATTAAATCTCTTTCCTTCATAAATTACCCAGCCTTGAGTATGCCTTTATTAGCAGCGTGAGAACAGACGAATACAGCAGGATATATAATTATTATTATTTTTAAGAGTGTACACAAAGAGTTTGGAGGCACTGCAACACGGTGTTTGTGAAACATAGAAGATAGGCAACTAGCCTGGGACACAGGAGGTTAGGAATCACCTCTTGGTGCAAATGAGGTTCGAGCTAAACCTTAAAGGATGAGTATGATTTAGCCAAGTGGAGAGAAGGGAGATCAGAGAAGGCTGAAGCAGAGGAAACAGTAAGTGCAAAAGCCCAGAGGTGTGAAAAATTTGGAACATTGGGAATGGCCTTTGACTGGAATGGCTGAGGTATAAGGTGACAGTGGGAAACAGACTTGAAGGGCCAGTTCCCTGCACAATCCAAGTCATCTGCAGCAGCAAAACGTTAGTAGTTTTTCTTAGGAGTGTAAGTCTTCCTTAATAAAGGCTGGTCTGCAGTCCCTTGTTGAATGAGAAATCTCCTCCTTTTAGCTTGCTTTGATTCTTGCAAACGCAAGAGTTTGGGCTGGGTTTGACTTACTGCTTCCCATAAAACAGAAATGAAAATGGCAAGAATGACCACATGAAGATAGCTTTTAATTTTCCAGTGGCTGCTTTTCGGGGATCTTGGACTACAGTGATATCAGAGGTAAATTAAATTGCTGGCTTTCCCTGGTCTTCCAGAGTTCCTTTGTTCCAGTTCTCCCTGGGATTTTTGCAAATCAAGTTTGATGGTTAACGCCAGGAGTTTCTGAGCTACTCAACTATTAAAAGACTTCCTTCTTAAGAGAGGAGACAGTTGTGTATTTTCACGTTGGATAATTTGGACATGTGGCTTCTCAGACATACCAAGTGAAAGCTTCTAAACAGTTTTGGATGTTTGCCAGGTGAACTTGAGGATTGTTAGTATTCAAAGGGTTATGTATTCAGCCAGATAGTGTGACATCTTCAAATAAATCGAGAATTGGAAAAGGGAAAGCCTCTGTTAGTGTTAGCACAAAACGAATCAGTAACAAGGGGCCCCGACTGGCCAGCCTAGATCTGGCTCCTGGAATTTCTGTTGGCATATACCTGAGCTGTATTTAGAGCATTCACTTTTTCTAGGAATGCCGAGACTTCACAGCTGATTATGACTTTCTGGAGATGGACCTAAATGTAGAATTGGCACCAAATTCTGCATCTGTCACAACTGTTGGAAAGGAAGGGACCTATTTTACATCAGTCACCAGTCTGAACTCCCTGTTTTCTTCTCAGTATTGCTAGATGTTAGCTACAGCAGCTGAATGCTTTTGGTTAGAGACAGATACTGTCAATTGTTCTGAAATGATACTTCTGTCATGCTCCAGAAGGCACAGGGAGGTCCTATTTTATTTGCTCACCATGAGAAGGAACTAAGTGTCAGGGTTTGCAGCTGCCTGGTGGAAACTGTTAGAATTTTAATGCAGCAAGTAAAAAGGTTGAAATGTGATGATTGTCCAACTAGAAGAGGCTGATAGGTTTGGGCAGACCTCACATGAGGTTATCATATGGATGATGAGGTGCTGAAATAACCAGTGTTGCAAATAGTAGGTGGGGTTCCAGCTGGTGAGTAATGCTTTCTGTTGGTTTATCTGGGATAAGAAATATCACTAGATGGTCCAAGGAGGACTCACTTTCTTAAATGTTATGATGTGGGAAAAAAACTAAGAGGTAGGGAGAAAGAAAATTCATTCCTTCATCTTCTTTGTGCTCCTTAAAGTTGATTTACTCCAAAATAAGCAGGTAACAGGGCAATTGCTAGACCAAATAGGTATTACTCAACCCAAGGGACAACAGCCTTAAGAAAAATGCAGAGAAATTCCTTAGCATCTGGTGAATAGCAATGGTTGCTTAAATTAGAGTTTTAAAGTTCTGAATCTTTCCTAATATATTATCACTCCTTTCCTTTCTCTTAAACTAGTTTTCATTTCCTATAAACTCTTATTATTATATCAGTTGCCCCCCACTATCTTTTTCTAAGGGAACTTCTTGTCTTCTGCTAAAATAAAAATATTCCTGCATCTTTCACTTAGTGAAAATCAGAAATGCTTTTTCCCCATTTACATTGTATGAGATTACTGAGTGACTCATGCATGGAAAAATTGCAAAGTAAATTTTGAGCACTGGTTCTTTTGCTCTTTTACGCTTTCAGTAATACTTGCTTTCCTTCCCATACATGTGGGACCTTCAACCAAAATCTGGCAGAAGATTTTAGGACAAGAATCTGGTGTAAGTTTTTTTTTTTTTTTTTCCCCACATTTCCTGTAGTGGACATCTGTTGTTCTTACTTGCCCAGCATCCCTTCTTCTGTTCTTTACATACACCAGTTGACCTTTGAGGAATTATCTGACTTCCACTTAGTGTGGCAGCTAATCACATGCCCTACCTCCATCATTAGAGAAGTGGGCATGTAATGCCATGCGATAAGTCTGGCCCAAAAGACTTTACTATCCTCTGAGCCATACTGGTAGGCCCAGTAGTGGACAAGAGATACAAAGGGATCTGGCTTTTGCAAGGACTGATATTAATATTGGGGTTTTCTCCTTCTGTAACTATAGAAATAGGGATTTTGTGAACATGTAGTTGCTGGAGATTATCTTTGCTGGTATGTGATTAAAGGTGTGATCAAAAGAAGGAAAAACACTGAGGCGGAGAGAGCGAGAGAGTGAGAGGATTTTATGAAGGTAAGTTTTGTCTGCTACCTAAACAAATTTTTAGTAATGCTATATACTAGTTGGTGAAGTTGTGTAGAGGGTATAGAGGACTTTGAAGCTTTCTCTGTGGTCTCTTCATATACTATGTTGGTAACAAGTTATACTACAACTTGCAAGGGCTTGGGGCTTAAATTTGTTTTAAGGTTAAAAAAACAGTTCTGGAAACCCTAAGTGATTATATTGTTTGAGAGAATAACTTCTTTTTCCACCTAAATGAGACACTTATCACAAAGTCACAACTGGAATTCACAGACTGACATTTTCTTCCAATACTTTGGCACTGCAGTGCAGAATTCATAGTACCTTAGCCGAGACAAAACCACGGCAATTGTAGTAATATTTGGTTAGGAGCATAGCTGTGCTCTCAAGTAATATGAATCTGGTTGTTACCAAATTGAATTAGAACATATTGTAGAGTTTCAGCAGTGTTACTTTTCAGAAGGCCAAATCATACTTAAGAGATGGTGCAGGATTAAAACTAATATAGACATCAGAAGGAGTTAGCTAGTTCATCAGTTTAACTCATACATGAATATTTAGGTTCTAATGGGTACATTCTTAACTTTTAAAATGGATGCCCTTTGTACTACCTTCATAAATTCCCTTTATGTCACAATTCTGTCTGAATGGGTTACTTTTCTTGGTCTTATGTTTGAGACAAATGGAAATTGCTCTTCCCCATCCCCTCCTTCATTTCAATAAAATAACGCTAATAAAATAAGTCAGTGCAGGAGTATTGATTTTATTGTGTGGATTTGGTTGGTAGATATTACAGGGAGACAGATTTCAACTTGTTAGGAGGAAAACATTTTAGCATTAAGTGGTGACCTATCCCATCACTGGCAGGATTCAGGTAGTAACCATTTATATTGCTAGATGATTCCTGCTTAAAATCTTGTGGAAGGAATTTATTGATGTGTGTTTTGGGCAAAATGACATTTTAGAGCTATTCTAGCTCCAAGAGACTATATACTACTAGTGGATATACTAATACCGCTTGTACCTTTATTATTAATTATAATTACTATTATTACTAGTATGTCTATTATATGCTGTATACAATGCTTGATATTGACATACATAAGCCATTTAAGCCCCATATCAATACTTTGTAAATATTATCCCCACCCATGCGGATTAGATACCTAATTGTTCTCTATTTTTTTTCATGTGTATTTGTTGAGCCTTCTAGTAGATTACAAAGGTATTCTTAAAATATAAGGCAGTGTTGTATACTTTGTATTATTTCTTACAGTTATTTCAAATATGAAAAGGTGGGACAGATTTAACATAGAAGTTATTTCTTCAGTTCTGCTGTGCTTATCGTGCTGGCAAACTTTTCGGGGGAGTCCTGAAACTCTTTCTTGAGTTTACTTTCCTACATGATCCACACATCGAAGTGGTTATTGTAGAACTGTGACTGTTCTTACTAAATTATTTTACAAGGGAGAGAGAAAAGAGCAGAAGTTAAGAAGAGAAGGAACAGTGTCCACCCTTTAATCATACCTTCTTCCTTATACGGACAATGAGAACCACCTTACTTACTTAAACATTGTTCATTTCAGTGTTTTGGTGGAGGAGAGAGGAAATTTAACTATGCTTGTATTATAACAAACCTTTGCTTTAAAATTATTGTTTTAACTCACTTGAGTGAATTACTCATATTGTTTTTGCTATCCTGCTGGCCTCACTTTTAATGCCAGTGGAATGATTACAGTGTTGTTTCACCCACAGAAATGTGGTAAGAAATTTATGGCTTGACATCCTGAAAATAATATTTGCTTTATAAATGCCATGCATTCACAGCATGGTCAGCATGGTCATTCACAGCAATGGGAAAGGGTAGCCTGCTGGAACTCTAAATGTCACATGGTCTACAGAAGAGGTATTTTATGATTGCCTACACTGTCATTACCATCAGCTAGTGTTTTGCCAGTAGCTTTCTACAGAATCATGTATTTTATTATAGCTATTTCCAAGCAATCATTGGTACATTTACCATTTCTGGATTTTAATACAATTGCAACTCAGAGACTCTGAAATCAATAAAGTTTTAGATGGGATGTGCCAATTGGATAATGAAAGTGATTTGAAAGTGTAAACGTTTATACCATTTAGGGAAGTCATTCTTGATGAATAATATGGACATCAGAGCTCTGCTTCTAGCAGACGGAAATACAGCTTTAGGACTTAAAAATGAAAGACTTACTAGCAATATCAATAGAAAAGCTGTTTTTTAATCCATAGATTAATATATACAGATTCTGTTTGAGGATCAGACCTGTGCTCCAAAGGTTAGCAAATGGTATTCATTCCTCCTTCCACATACCTAGGATGGAATGTTTGTGTTAAAAGGTACCTTGATGATCAGCTGACCTCATCTCCTAATTTTACAGTCAAAGGAGTCAAAAGACTAATTGAGAACTTTAAAGTCATCTGGTCACCATATCTCCAGTGAAGTCTTTGACTTCCAGTTCAATGCTTTTTCTTCACTCCTATAATTTTTTCAAAGCCTCAGATTCCCCCAGTGTTATCTAAAAGATGCCAAAGTCATGGAAATGGTCACCATAGCAGGGAAGTTACAGACTATTTTCTTACATCTTCACCATCTTAGTATGTGTATAGCCTTGGGGAAATTCTTTAACATCTCTTAGCTTCAACATTCTCATCTGTAGGATGAGATAATAATAATACCTCCTCCAATAGAGTTGTTAAATGATTGAATTAGTTAACATGTGCAAAGCATTTAAAACATCATTAGTCCCAGATCTTTCTCTTTTAATAATGAGCATTAATTGTGTATATATCTAAATTTCTTGAAGGGGCTGTTGCTATATTGGGATTCTAGAAGGCACCAGTTAATCTTTTTGGTGTCATTATTTAAAAATTTGTACATTGTTATCTTAAACATTATTTGGGAATTTTTAATAAAAATTCAGAGTTAAGTAAAAATAAAATAACCCATCTGATACTTTCACTCACATATATTTCACCCTTGGATCACTTGAAGGGAAGCCTAAAAAACATTAAAGACTGCACATTTTCAGCTCTATAGTCTCAAGTAATTCTTTAGTATCTTCAGAATTATATGTTTTAAAGTAGAGTAGAAATAAAAGAATTTTTCATCCTATTTTTCAAATGGTCACAACATTATGTGTATGTGTTTGGGTGTTAAAAAAAAGAAACTTTCTTTGTCATCACTCAAAATATTTTTAAAGGTAGTGAAATACAAATTTTTGGACTAACATGGGCTGGTCAGCTCAGAATGCAAGAAGTATTCAAATCTTGCAATTTAATAGATTTTTTAAAAGAAAATTTAATTACACATTTGAAGTCCTGATTACATCCTAAGGATTTATTTGCTTATGAAAAGTCAAACTATGAATTACAATATTGCAGAATAATTTTCCACTTCATCAGATTAGTTTTACCATTCATTCCACAAATGATTTGTAAAATTTTGCAATACCTAAAATACTTTGATACTACATTACAAAAAGGTACTTAAATATAGATGAGAAAGATAGATGTTTGTCTTCTTCTTTTGATATTGATATTAAATGAAAGATGGAATGCTTTTTATTTAAAATCAATCCCTCATATTTTCCCCCAAACACAATAAGTAAATAGTAATGTGAACAAAGGCTTTCTTTAAGTCTGTTATTCAGTTCAAATATGTGTTAGAAAAAAGATCGATTCTGTGTATAAAATATAACAACAAAAAAGGGAGTTGTAAATAGAAAAATAAAACATGTAGAAGAGACTAGTATTCTGTGCACATAGCTTTAAAATTCCAATAGGGAACACTTGTCAGAAGGAGATACTACACATTCATTAAATTAAACACAAATTCCCAAAGAGCAACATTCCAACACATTAATTTGCTACAACAGATTTACCCATTGAAACCAGTCCACCAATTTTTACCAGCAAGTAGCATCTTAATTTTACCATCTAACAGGTAAATTGAAATGAAATAAAGATTTCCACAAACTATCAGTAACACAGGCTTTTCTGGATTGTAATGGAGCACCTACCAACATTCAGTCAACTCACAGGTAATGATACTCCTTGTAGGTATCATCTCTTCACACAGTAGAAGGGTCTTAAATGGAAAAGGGGTCTGTTCATTTTCTACATAAATCACAGGAAGATATTATAGAATTGGCTAATGAAAACAGCTTGTATTTTGGAAATCAGTTTTAAAAATCTGAAGTTATGAATAAAAAGTGATGAAAAAAAGTAGCTGGCTGGGTTTCCCCTCTTCTTTACAGTGATATGGTAAAAAATACAAGGAAAGTACCTAACTTCCTTTAATTAGGAAGTCTGGTCCTTTCTCTTGCTATAGGGCTCAGTTTAGAATTAGAAAAGAAAAATATTTTTGGCTGTAGCTTTAGTAAACAATGAGTGATGAAAAATATTGTCTTCAAGAGATCTGACAACTCAGAACACAGACTTTTTCACATTGATGTCACCTACATTCCTCCACAAAGCTTGGCAAATGAATAACTGAGCCCTATTTTGGCAGAATGAGAGAAGAAAGTACTAGTTCCAGTACAGAAATGAGATTATGAAAACCACCAACCAACACAAAACAGTTATTTATTCTCTTGAATAATAAAGACATTATGTTTGCATATAGAACAGCTTTTGCATTATTGCTCTACATATAAGAATATATTAGGGAACTCATAACAGACTGCACATTACAAACTTAAGGTTCTTTGGTGAAGAATGGAAGAAAACAGTATTTGAGCTTTAAAAGAAATTATTTTATCCACTTTTGCATTTATCTATTGATCCGTTGGATCCTCTCACAGAGTAGGGAGAGGTACTGTGTAAGTTTCACCATGGCAACAATTGCCACACCTCCAGCCATCATACAGGTTGGCCAGAAGAGTGAATGGAACAGCACGTTGGAACTGTAGAGTTTGGTTAGGATAACGCTCTTCTGGTTTCCTTCTGGGTCAGAATAGCAGGAAAAGTGTTGATACTTCCTGAAGTTTTCCATGACAACATTCACCAGGGACATGGATTCTTCAAAATTTTTTCCACACTTAGGTATATAGGAGCACTGTGGAGAATAAGATAAACTGTTACTAGAAGATATTCTGTGTGTTTCAGACTCTAGGCGGGGTTGGAGTATTGTGTTCAAATTAGTGATCTGTGAAACAACCATGGTGATTATTCTTTTCATATTCAAACTGGTGCCTTGGGAAATCCTAATAAATAACACATTGATTAAAACAATGTTTTAAGGTATCTGACCAAGATGTCCCTTGATTGCTCACCCATATACTATTTATTGATTGAAATAAAATGATAGATATGTTAATTAGCTTGATTTAATCATTCCATGTTGCGTACATAAAATAAATTAAATGATTCCCAGGATTCTTTTTGCCATAGCTAGGTATGATCGGTTTTAATTATTTTCTATTGAACATACTTCTCTTTGGAATCAGAATGTCAACTCTGCCATCATTTTGTCTGTCCACATCTGTCCACATAACATAAAAGTTCTCTCGGGGAAAGTAGTTTACTCTTATCGTTTTTTCTTGGTTTCATTTTATTTGGTTACCTTGCAACTGTCATAAAAAAAAACAGCCACACTTCTGTTGAATTACGAAAAAGAAATCTGTAATGTGTAGGAATATTGAATAGTTAAAAAGCTGAAATGAGTGGGTCAGACCCATTTAGCATGCCAAAGTAGCTTTTCCTATAAGCCAAGGAAGAATAAAACAGTTCTTTAATCACCACTCACCTGAGAACTTACGCTACCTTTCTTTTGATCTTTTCACCTCTCTTTTCTTTGGCTACCTCTTTTACATGTCTCTCCTCTCTTTATTTCTACACACTTTGATATGGTTTGGTTCCGTGTCCCCTCCCAAATCTCACTTGAATTGTAATCCCATGTGTCAGGAGAGAGACCTGCTGGGAGGTGATTGGATCATGGGGGCAGTTTCCCCCACGCTGTTCTTATGATAGTGAGTAAGTTCTCATGAGATTAGATGGTTTAAAACTGTCTGGCAGTTCTTCCCTCATGTTCTCTCTCTTGCTTGCCACCATGAGAAGATGTGCCTTGCTTCTCCTTCATTTTCTGCCATGATTGTAAGTTCCCTGAGGCCTTCCCAGCCATGTGGAACTGTGAGTTAATTAAACCTTTTTCATTTATAAATTACCCAGTCTCAGGTAATATCTTTATAGCAGTGTGAAAATAGGCTAATACAGAGAATTGGTACTAGGCCAGTGGGGTATTGCTATAAAGATAACTTGAAAATGTGGAAGCAACTTTGGAACTGGGTAACAGACAGAGGTTGGAACAGTTTGGAGGACTCAGAAGAAGATAGGAAGATGAGGGAAAATTTGGAACTTCCTAGAGATTTGTTGAATGGTTTTGACCAAAATGCTGATAGTGATATGAACAAAGAAGTCCAGACTGAGGTAGTCTCAGATGGAGATGAGAAACTTACTGGGAACTGGAGCAAAGGTTGTGCTTGCCATGCTTTAGCAAAGAGATTAGCAGCATTTTGCCCCTGTCATAGAAATCTGTGGAACTTTGAACTTGAGAGAGATGAATTAGGATATCTGACAGAAGAAATTTCTAACCAGCAAAGCATTCAAGAGGTGACCTGGCTTTTCCTGAAATGTGCAGTTATATGCATTCACAAATAGATGATTTGAAATTGGAGCTTATGTTTAAAAGCATAAAAGTTTGGAAAATGTGCACCCTGACCATGTTGGTAGAAAACAAAAACCCATTTTCTGGGGAGAAATTCAAACCTCCTGCAGAAATTGGCATAAGTAATGAGGAGCTGAATGTTAATAGCCAACACAATGGGGAAAATGTCCCTAGGTATGTCAGAGATTTTTGTAGCAGCCCTTCCCATCACAGGCCTGAAGGCATGGGAGGGAAAAATGGCCTAGGGCCCTGCTACTCTATGCTGCCTTGCAACTTGGTGCCCTGTTTTCCAGCTGCTCCAGCTGTGGCTATAAGTGGTCAATGTACAGTGCAGGCCATTGCTTCAGAGGGTGTAAACCCCAAACCTTGGCAGCTTCTAGGTATTGTTGGGACTGCAGGTGTGCAAAAGACAAGAGTTAAGGTTTTGGAACTTCCACCTAGATTTCAGAGGATATATAGAAATGCCTGGGTGTCCAGGCAGAATTCTGATGTAGGAGTGGAGCCCTCATGGAGAACCTCTGCTAGGGCAGTACAAAAGGGAAATGTGGGGTTGGAGTCCCCACACAGAATCCCCACTGGGGCACTGCCTAGTGGAGCTGTTAGAAGAGGGCCACTGTCCTTCAGACCGCAGAAGGATAGATTCACCGACAGCTTGCACCATGTGCATAGAAAAGCCGCAGGCACTCAGAGTCAGCCTGGGAAAGCAACTGCAGGGGCTGTACCCTGCAGAACCAAACCACAGGGTGAAGCTGCCCAAGGCCTTGGGAACCCACCTCTTGCATCAGCATGCCCTGAATGTGAGACATGGAGTCAAAGGAGATTATTTTGGAACTTTAAGATTTAATGACTGCCTGGCTAGGTTTTGGACTTGTATGGGGCCTGTGGTCCCTTTGTTTTAGCCAACTTCTCCCATTTAGAATGGGTCTATTTACCCAACAACTGTACCCCCATTGTATCTTGGAAGTAACTAACTTGGTTTTGATTTTACGGGCTCATAGGCGGAAGGGATTTGCCCTGTCTCAGATGAGACTTTGGACTTGGAATTTTGAGTTAATGCTGGAATGATTTGAGACTTTGGGAGACTGTTGGGAAGGCATGATTGGTTTTGAAATGTACAAAGGACATGAGATTTGGGAAGAGAGGACATGAGATTTGGGAAGAGCTAGGGGCAGAATGATATGGTTTGGCTCTGTGTCTCCACCCAAGTTTCATCTCAAATCGTAATTTCCAGGTGTCAGGGAGGCACCTGGTGGGAGGTGACCGGATCGTGGAGGTGGTTTCCCCATGCTATTCTCATGATAATGAGTGAGTTCTCATGAGATGTGATGGTTTAAAAGTGTTTGGCAGCACCCCCGCCCTCATGTTCTCTCTCTTCTGCCAGTATGAGAAGACATGCCTTGCTTCCCCTTTGCCTTCCATCATGATTGTAAGTTTCCTGAGGCCTCCCCAGACATGCAGAACTGTGAGTCAACTAAACCTTTTTCTTTTATAAATTATCCAGTCTCAGTTGTTCTTTATAGCAATGTGAAAACAAATTAATACACACTTATATCTTTGCGTTTTGTTTTTTTTTGTATCTCTTCCTTCCTTGCCCTTCTCTCAACCCCCACCTGGCTTTAAATCTTTCTCTCTGTTCCTCTTCCTGTTCACTCTTCCCTTTCTCCTCTTTCTTATCTAGATACAGATGGAATTAAATACCTTTCTTGTAGTTTTTCTTTTTATTTTATGTTATATAGTTGGACACATTTTTAATTTAAAAAGCTATCTCTGAGGAAATCTCTGTGACTTATATTCCTTTGTTTATAAATGTGCCATGACAAAACTGATATAATAATGAGGGTTTTTTTTTAAGTTTGGAAAAAGTGATTTAAATTGCTTTTCTGGGAGATGTTTGGGTTTTTGGCTAACTCTCTTCTCTATTGGTAAGAACCTCTCAATAGACTTTTTACTGTCCTGCCCCTTGATACATATATATATATAATCAAATGATTAACTTATCTGATTTATCAGAATTAAATTAGTTTCTGACAGAATCACTGCTTATCTATAGAGTGTTTTAGTGTGAGCTGAAACACTATGCTCCTTCTTCAAAACATTATCATTTTCAGTTGGAAAATTATCCTAATAAATTTATTTTATTTATAAAACTCACATCTTACTGTCATTTACCAATTTACAAATTGTAACTGTAAATATTCACATATATGACTTTTACAATGTGATTAGAACCTCTGTGCAATGCACAACCTCCATGACTATATGCAGAGACACAGATAAGGTGAGCTTTGAGGTACATTGATACAGGTTTTGGGGTAGAAGCCTGAAATTTCAGAAAAATGTAGACCAGTAGATTTCCCAGAAACAAAATATTTAAAAAACAAAGAGTTTTGGCTAATGAAATATATTTGAATTACTCTTTCCCTGAACTTTATCAGTGAGCACACAGGCACCTTGCTTTTTTTTTTTTTTTTACTGAGCTGTAGTCATTGAATTATTTGACTATAAACAGCAGGAAGGTTCTTTGATTAGTTAAGAATGAAGGATGAGCATGCTGGCATTTATCATAAACCATGTTTAATGTGATGTTCTTGTAGCAAGGTCTGGTTGACACCTTAAAATTTAACCAGCTAAGAATAAATGTGAATACATTTGTATAGGTGAGTGGAGCAGAGAATTCCCTGGTACTAGCAAGGCACTAAGGGGGTGAAAGTATCACCAAGAAAGCAGAATTTTTCAGTCAGTTATAATTTAGCATGACAACTGGACTTTGACTGTCATGAAGCAAATTTCCTACCAGTTGAATGCCTCTGGATCAAAAGGGTATAAGGCAGTGTGGGAACACCTTAATTTTTGTCCTTCTAAGATGGACATCTTCGAAGATGCCCTGATCATTGCTTTAATGTTTTTAGAAATGTTTTTTGAACCAAAGCATTTAAAAAATAACAGACAAACTATTTCTGGTTGAATTTAAACCAAACCAATTTAGATTATGAATGCTTCAGGTATCTGTATATTTCTGTGCCAAGATAGTTTATAGTAGCAATTTCAGTGGTGAACAGTGCTAAGTTATTGAAATGATCTCAGTAAGAATGGCATTCCATTGAAAGTGAAGTTTTTCTTTTTCTTATGCTTTTGTAAACGGATTCAGCTTAAAAATATATATTTTTAAATAAACATTTGTCAGACAAATGGCAATAATTCTGTCACTAGGTAAGATTCTTCATATAAACTACCATTGAGACCATCTGGCAGAACTGTAATACAGGAGCTGCTAATTAAAGTTGAAAGTCATTGGACTTTCATTACATGCATGTGGGCTGGATGGATGAGGCATGGTCCATACTCGATTGATCGTGGGACCTCAGGGCCAATGGTACACATATGAGCAACAGGCAGATACCAGTGGAGAAAAGGTCCTCTCCCCTGGTGTTTTTAGCTCTTTCTCATCTTGTCATTTTTTTAACACACATATAAACCAGCTGTCACTAGACCATTAACCGTCCCTGAGAATTAAAATTCTACTATTTGTCAATCAGTCATCTACTTTTATTATTGATAAGTCCTTTGGTGATCATCTACTTTTATTATTGATATGTCTTTTGGTGATAAGTCCTTTGGTGATGATGAATGTATGAGTAGTATAACAAGCTCCTGACTTGTGCTCAGGAGATCTGGTTACTGTGTGACTGCAGGCAAGTTATGTGGCCTCGCAGAATAAATTTTTAAAATCTATATAATGTGATTAATAGAGCCATCATGGCAGGTTTTTTTTTTGGATTTTTTTTGTGACAATTAAATGATGAATATGCATAAAGGCTCAATAAATTTTCATTAACATGTTTTTCTATTGGAATTTCACATATATCCACATGGTCTTCTAAAAGTCTTCAATCAAGCATCACATACTAAACTATGGAATCTCTAAGAAGAACAAAATTACTAGCTGCATGGTTTTCACAGAAGCAGTCCTGTTTAATGGCTGTCATCTCATGTCCCTTGCCTTTTTGTCTTAGGAGATTTGCATTATGCTGAATTCTACACTAGGAGCCTAGGTTTTTGTTTCTGTGGCTCAAACAATAGTCATGAGTATGTTTCTTAGGCAGGTGTGAATTTAGAGTGAAGATTTAGTTATCTCATGATTTTATCATGTGTTCAGAGGGCATTTTTATGTCTTTGGTTTCGAATACATAGAATGCATTTCAATAAACAAAACTTTACTAAGTGAGATATACACTTAGTTGGAAAAATGTAATTTAGATAGAAAATAAACATCTATCGTTTTTAGATCTTTCTTTTTTGGTGGGAGGTGTGGGAAGGGGAAGATTTAGCTTTGAGATTCTGTATGATATTTAACAGAAAGAACATATGAGTAATAATTTTATATATACAATATATTTTAGTACTGATAAAAATATGTTAATATTTTACTATGGCTATAGGTAATTTTTTCTTTTGTGCCTTAACATGTGATTATATAAATCTATCAAACCTCTGAAGCAGCCATTCAGTGGAAGATTTAGACTTACATCTCTCTTAATCCTGAGTTTTGTTAATAAAATCTTACTGCTTTTCCCAATCCTTAAATTCTTGACAGACAGAAACTTCTCTTTAGTACTGAAAACCACAGGGATGGACCCAAGATCATGCTCTTTCCTTTCCCAGCTGAAAAACCTTGGGTCCTGTCTATGTCTCCTGATCATCCTTTCCCTTACCTGGGCCATGAAGGTCCAGCAATTGCATCTTCTCTCCAATTTTTGGAGAACTGACTAAATTTTTTTTCCTTAGCCTCTCTTCCAGAATCCTTTAGAACAGTTATTTTTATTCTCATGATGGACAGAAGTTTTAAGAAACTACCTGTTGGGCTTTTTTTCAGACATGCCTTACTAGGCTTGTGTGAAGCAAAGAGTGACATGCCTTCATCTTAAAAATAAAAGATGTGGGGAAGGGATGAGGCAATAAGAGAGTGTTTTGGGCTGAATAACCTCACTGTCAGCCTCCTTTTCCTTGTGATGGTAGGAAGGGAGCTATCAATTTCTCAGATCACTTCAAGGGAAGGGTGTGTTCTTCATTTGCCTTTTTATAAAGAGGGAAGTATCTTATTTTTGAAATGGGGTTAGAAATGTAATAAAATCCATTCAATATTTGTTGTCTCCAATATACCATGTAGCATGTTATATATAGGTGACAAAAACATAAACAATATAGAATGTACAGAGAGAAACAGAAAAAAAAAACACAGACGGGTGATGAAATGGGATGAGAATGTGGCTAAAAAGCCTTTCAATAAAGACTGTACAATCATAGAGGTGGGTTACAAATGTACTGTCAGAACTCCTTAGTAGCCAGGTCCTAGTCCACAATGTCCATGAAGTAAACAAACAACAAACAAAAACCAAAAATGGAAAAAAACACTGCTCATGTGAAACATAAATATTATTGGTTCCAAAGTCAATGGAACTTTTTCTAGTAGTCTCAAATAATGAATATTGTGCACATATTTATTAAGCATATATAATGTACCAGACTTTGCATTCTATCCTTGAGAGCAGGACATAACTTGAATGTTCAAAGAATGTATAGTTCACCAGGTGGTAGCCTTGGATTCACAAATATATTTTCAACTTTTGAATTTTTTGAACATTAGTGATAAACAGATGAGTTGAGAAAGTAAATTGAGACTTCATTTCTTCCCACTCCTTTTGAGACTTCATGCTCTTTACCATCACTTTTTAAAAAAGTGGATCCTACAACGTTTACCTTAGACTTGTTTAGTTTGAATATCTAGTATCTGCTTGATTTTGGCAAGTTGACTGTTCCAAGTATTTAGTAGTGAAAAGGAAAATAGAATTCACACTGCTATGCATGACTGTTTCTTTCAGTATTGAGACAAAGGTCCCATTACAGAGAGATTTTCCTTTCCTATATTTGCCCACAGGTCTCATATCTATTATGACACTTCTGCTTGATGTGGAGTAGAGAAGAAACTTGAAAGACCTAGGAAATTGACTAAGGAGATAGAATCTTCTTGGAGCTTTGGGATTAGACAATATCCAGAAAGCTTAAACCACAGAGTCCCTAGGATTCTGATGTATCCAATTAGTCCTAAAGTGAGGCAGATATTTAATCTGACCTTGAGTCTTCACCACGCGCCTCCCTCTTGGCAATTGAAAAGCACTAGGTTCCTTCCCCCTGCTTTCCTTTTTGATGCTCAGTATCAGCTTCTTTATGGCACATTCTTTCTTTTGCTTATACACAAAGGTGCTCTCTTCAGTTTTCCCAGATTTCAACTTTGGTAAGGAGTGACTAAACTTTGTCAATCACAAAAGTGTTTCTGAATCTCTGGTCTGCCGGCAGTTTCAGGAAATGTCTAAGAAATATCTCAAATTTAAAATGCTAATTATGCGATGTCAAATGCCAAATTTCAGGGCATATTCCCCACCTCCAACCCCCACTTTTTTTTTTACCCCTTTCAGGGTAAGCTTCTATCTGTTTAATATCCACTCTACATAAACTGGTGCTGAATATACAGTCCTAATCCTACCTATGGATCACAGATAATTCTATTCTTTGCTCATTGTTTCTTACTTGATCCTAAGTGCCTCTTGGAATAGGATGGAAAGATGTAGATTCTCACCTGTTCACCAAAATATCTATCAGAAGGATAAATAGTTCACAGAATTTGGATTTTTCAGAACTCTTGTCTTTACTCTCTCAAGGGGATGCTCTAATGTTTTACTCTTTAAGAGCAAGGATGATGAAGTAAAAAGACTTAGATTTTAATTCAGACATAATTAGTTAGTGAATGTGTAACTCTGGGAAAATTATTTTATTATTCTGAACTCACCTTCAGTATGTGTGGGGAAAAGCCCCCCCACACCTGGATTTGGCAGTGTGTTGTGAGAGTATAGTAGGAGAAACTGAATTGGGATTTTTCTACATCATCAGACCAGATATATAGCATTATGCCATATACCAAAAAAAATGGGTATAGTTTCCTTTTTTTTGCACCAAACTACATTTTAAATCTATCCTCAAACCATAGGGGCATGTTTTGGGAATTCCTGGTGAGGAAAAGAGGTTTTAAAATCCTGAAGGAGATTGGCATTGAGGAATTCACAAGCAACAACCATAGTGAATTAATACTCAGCTGCTGTTTTTTATGATGCTAGTGACAGCCTTGTAGCCAAGGGAGGCAGGGACCCTTGAGCCCTCTTGTAGCTCCCAGGGCCCATTAGTCAGCCAGTGGCTCTAGGAGAGCATGACAGTTTATCAGCTTAAGCAGCTTCGGTCATAATGTTGACAAGAGGTTGGTCACTGGGTTTAAAGGCTAAAGAAAAACTATATGAGAGAGGGTAAAAATGTAAAAATAAAATGCTTTCTACCAAGATGCAGACAGATTGACTAATATCCTTTCACCTCCTATTGTCTTAGGACAGTTATTATCAACAGCGCCTGATGTATCTCAATATAACCATGCCTATTTGTTGGTAACTGTGAGGGAGACCATTAATTTTGGTGAGCCTGGGAAGGATAACAGGAAAGAGAGCTGACATTGAAAATTTTTTTATGTTTTTGCCATAATTATCTTGAATATTCCTCATTTTGCATGAAGACAGTTTAATGACCTTTTGACATAGAGATAATTGTGTATTTTCAGTGCGTATATTTCAGATTAAAAGCAGAGGGTAGCTTTCCAGAAAGTGAAGAATCACTGGGCCAGGAAAGTGAGCCAAATGTTTGCTGCCTTTTTCCCTGGGAGCATTTGCTGATTGTAGAAGAGGGGGTGAGAGCCTAGGAGATTAACTGGCATTTTTGACAGCCTTGCAGAGCTATGAGCAGGAATTATTATTGGGGGCCTATCAAGCTGGGGTCTTGATAATTCCCCTATTCACTTTGGGTTGGGATTCTGAAGGGTTGCATCCTGGGAGAATAGTCAGCCTGAAATAGATAGGTCCTCATAGGGACTTCAGTTCTGATTTGAGTATCACAATTTATGAAGTTAGAATGAGGTGATGCTGAATGGCTTGTGGCTGGTGAAGCAAATGGAAATAATTTTTGGAAATGATGACATTATAACATTATCCTAGGATTAAAGTTATTTTTTATAAAAATTTTACAAATATAATATCTGAAACCTAATAAAAATAGTCATATATTACAAGACAGCATGAAAACAAACAAGAGAAAACAAAAACAGAACAGGTACATAGGGGCTTCAAATAGTGATGATATCAAAATAGATTTTATAACAACTATAATTTTACTTTTTATGTTGAAGGATTTAAAAGACAATAATTAAAATATTGCAGAGAACTGGACATGATAAAACAAGACTCAGTTGGATATTCTAGAATTTAAAATACCGTAAGAGAAATTAAGTACTCAATGGATGGGTTTAACAGTTGATTTGCAGAGTAAAGAATTGCTGAATTAGAAGATAGGATGTATCCAGAAAGAAGCAAAAAATCCTTTCCACTGTTGATGGGCATTTATTTAGGTTGATTCCACATCTTTGCTATTGTGAGAAGTGCTGCCATAAACATATATGTACATGTGTCTTTGTGGGAGAATAATTTGTATTCTTCTGGGTATATACCCAATACTGGGATTGCTGGGACGAATGGTAGCTCTGCTTTGTGTTCTCTGAGCAATCACCAAACTACTTTCCACAATGGCTGAACCAGTTTATGTTCCCACCAGCAGTGGATAGGCATTCCCTTTTCTTTGCAACCTCGCCAGCATCTGTTATTTTTTGACTTTAAAAAGAATAGTAACAGAATAGATAACTTCTGATAAAATGGAGGAAGAAATGAGATTATAAAAATAATTCAGTGAGGAAAAGTGTGGTCTCTTCAAAAATGGACTGGAGCACGTCGGTGTCCATATGAAAAAACAAACAAACAAAAAAGAAAGTTGATCCCTACGTAAAAATTAATTCCAGTCAGATTTTACTGTATACATGAAAGGGAAAACAATAATATACTTAGAATGTCATTTAGGAGAATGACTTTATGATATTAGGGTGGGTATAAGACTTAAACAGAACAGCAAAAGCACTGAACAGAAAGAAAAAGATTGACAAAATCTGGCTGCACTGAAATTAGAAGTTTCTTTCATTGAAAGACATTCAGAGAGTGAAAAGGCCACATAATGGGAGAATATATTTGCAACACGTATAACCAACAGAGGTTCATGTTTAAATGATTCCTGTATTGAACGTAAAGAAGAAACAATTCCATAAAAAAATGGGCAAGCAACTTGCATGGACATTGCACAAAAAGGATATCCAAATGGCCAATGAATAAATGAAAAGGCACTTGATAACATTAGCTATTAGAATCGTGAGGAAATATACATTAGCTAAATCAAAATTACAGATGTTACCAAGTGTTGGTAAAGATTTGGAGCAGTAAGAACTCTCATACCCACAGGGTTGGTGAGAATGTATATTGGCATATACATTTTGGAAAACTACTTGGCATTATCTACTTAATTTTAAGATATGTATACTCTATGATTTAAATATTCCATTCTCAGGTTTATAACTGATGGAAGTGTGTGTGCTTGTGCACCAGAGACATATATGAGAATATTCATGGTAGAATTACTTGTAATAGTCCCAAACTGTAGACAACTCAAAATGTCCATCAGCAGTAGAATGAATAAACAGACATATTCATACAATGGAATATGATACAGTAATGAAAATGAATGAACTGTAACCAAATAGAATAAATCTAACAAACATAATGCTATGTGAAGAAAAACAGACAGAAAGTATTCTATGTGATTCCATTTATATAATGTTTAAAAATGAGGCAAAACTATTAATAGAATATTTAGTGTTTAAGGATATATCCTTAGGTGATAAAAGTACAAAGAAAAGTAAGAAAGTAATTGCCATAAACAGTCAGGATAGTTGTTGTCTTTGGTGGACGCAGAGCCTGTAGTTATTGAGAGGGGGCATGTAGGGTGTTTTTGGGGTACAGAAAATGTTGTATTTCTTGAACCTTAAGGTGGTTACATGGTGGTCATGAATCTGTTTGTAATACTTGAGCTGTACTTTTTCATTTCATGCACAGTTCTCTATGTTATAATTTACTTGAAAAAACAAGATAGTGGGACCAATAAACCAAATGATGACCTAGTGTTATGCTGAGAGCAAGTAAGATACCAGTCCTGAATACATAACTGGGACAGTTTATTGGTAGCTTCCCTCTCTGTTTATAGCCTAAATAATGCATTCACAGGGCTGTAGTGATAAATTGTCAAAATGAGGAAATGAAAATATGTCCCATTTTTTGATGCCTATTCAGGTTTAAGAGTTTTATAGGCATTCATCATTACCGGTCAGCTTTGATTTTAAAATCTGACTTAAGCGAAGATCATGAAAGACAAACACTTTGTGAGAGAGCTAGGCTTTACATATTGCAGCACAGCACTGGGACTGGTATTATTTGTGGCTACTACAAATGAAAGAAAATCAGAGCCAGCATTTTCAAACAACATTCTCTGAAATATTTATTATGTTGAGTCCTCAGAGATATTTGCAAGAATTCTTTTAAGTTATTGCAACAAAAGTTCAAGGTTGTTTTCCTTACTTTGTGTCGATATATCAGAAACAAATCCTATTCACTCTCTATGTGCTAGTATTGAACTTTGAATCTACTGCATTTTTTCAATAACCGTAAGCTATATCATTTAAATGCTGACAATGTAATGAAAAGAAAAGCTTTTACAAGAAAGATTAGAGGTCAGAAGGGTTTATCCTGGTAATAAGAGCCAAGAGTGGCATTGAGTTGTCTTCGCATATGAGATTATTCTGCATATCTAATTGTTACCACAAATCCAACACTCAATATATTTAACTTAAAATTGTAATGGCAAGTTGGTCTGCTGACACCTTCCTGGTCATTCCAGACCTTATAAATGTAAATTTTATGTAAAACTTTAATAAAATACACATTTGTTGAATATCTACCACGTGGACTTGAATATATTAGTGCTGGAAAATTCAGCCTCTATGAATATGACATATGTGAAGAAGAACACACACACACACACACACACACACACACAGTGACCATGGGTCGAAAGTAGCATGCTCTGCTCAACATTGTATATGCTGAGGTCTCATCTTCATAAGGACCTTGCAAGGTGTCCATTTGTTGCTTTTTAGAGAAAAGGAAGCTGAGGATCAGAAACGTTAAGTTATATCCCTGAGGTCACAGAACTAAATGACAATGACCATGGACCAACAGAACACACCTTTAGCTGGTGGTTCCCAGGTACAGGATAAACACATGGTTTTGTCTTGTACATCTCTAAGCTGCATAGTTGCTTTGAAAGACTCAGTCTATTTGTGTAAAGATATGTTAATATTTACCCTTTCAAATGGAAGTGAAAGCCAAATCTGCACTACCACAAATGTAGGAATGATTTGCCCACAACTTGCACAGAAAATAAATATTTTCTAGGCAAGAGTCACATAGCAAGTTCTCTGAATGGAAGAGGCAGGCTCTGCTTCCTGAAAGTATTTTCCTTTGAAATGCTGGCAAAGGGGAACTTCAGAGGCGGAGAGCCTGGTGTGAAGCTCTGTGGGGTAACTGAAATGCAGCGCGCCAAGTTCCTACCTTCTGATTGATTTTTATTGTCTCTTCTGTGTGGTAGAGGAGGAGCTTTTCCCCGGAAGAAGTCAGGTTAACGTACACCTGGAGGCAGGGGTACTGAGAGAGTTTCCAGCAGTCTGGACCGCAGCTGAAGGAGCAATTAAATGTTTCCGTGATGGATGCATTCAGCAAGGTGCATTGAGACTCTTCGGTCCACACGCTACAGAGAAAGGGGTGAGAGTAAACACAGGCCCAAGAGCTAATAGTGAGAAAGGCATCATCTGAGGGAATTATTTCTCAGCTCCTGAAGCTGAAAAATCTTTTCTAAATCTCTAATATGATCTATCTGTGTAAAGTTTAGGCCTTCGTATAGAACAGCTTTAAGCAAACTACCATATAGCATAGACAAACTTGGACACGCGAGAACGTTTTCAGTGACTTCCATTTTATATGGTATTCTCTGGTATTTGACTTAAGTTCTTTTTTCCCTTATTGAACTCCCTGGTAACATGAAGCATGCTTTAAAATCATCATCTGTCCTCACCCTGTATTTACACATTGCAGGCAGCTTCTTGACATGCTCCAGCCCCTACCTCTGTATGTTTTACTTTGTACTTTCTGCATCCCAGATCCCTTCCCTGCCCCGTTTGCAGGCACAGAAGGTGTGAGGGAGAAGGAGCGGGAAGATGACAAAGGAGTGGAGGGTTGTGTGGTCCAGCTTGACAGATGGAACGACAGTGACAGAATGCCTTACGGTCTTTCTAATAAGGGAAAAAGGATAACTCAACCCTTTCGTTATATCATGAGCAGTCACTTGCTGCACATTCCTTTCACCCTAATTGGTACTTCATATATAATACCTTCTTTTGTTCTCTCAACAACTGTGCAAGTTGGGAAGCAATTTCTTTTTAAAAGTGAGTGAACTGAGAAATCCCATGACATATGCAAGGACATATAGCAGTAAGTGATGGAAACTGTGATCCCACCCAATCTTGTAATTCTCTAAGGCGCAGGCTCATTCTATTGTGTTGTGCTGTCTCCCCACAAACACAATGGAAAAGAAACTCTTTTATGCAGACTAATGGATGAATAAGGGTGTCCTGTTACGTCTCACCTGGAAGAATCCAGCTGCCCATTTGTCAACTTGTTATTTTAATATACCTTTAATTTTATGATCAAGATTAACATTTGTAATTAGGAATTAACACACTAGCAATCAATGGTTTGGTTTTGGATATAAGCTGATCACCACAGCAATGAGAAACGTGTTTTCTTTGCAGATTGATACCCTTTCCTTTTGCTAGACAGGCATCCACAGCATCTTGCCCCTTTGCATGTGTGAAGTTTTATTCCAGAAGCAGGATACTAGACCTGATCCCCTCCCTCGGTGTGGCAAATTGTGTTTTCCTGGAACATGGGTGGTCACATTTTGCTTATATACTGAGGAAAAAAATCTTTGATGGTTCTAAGCAGATGTGAAGATCTGAAAGCATTTTGGAATCAGCGACCACTTGGGGCCTGAGGCATCAGCACTTTCATTGAAAATGAGCACAGCTGAAGGCCATCAGAGAAACAGAGCAGAGCAGCCACAAATGTGAAAGATGATGCCTTAATTTCAGCAAATTACTGTATTTCAGCTAGATTTTGCTTCTAAAATGAAAGTATTAATTTAGATGGAGAAACAAATGCCACAAAATTGTTTCATTTTCTTTTGGATTGAAACCTCAATTTTTCATTAGAAAAGGTCTTGTTTCTTTAAGCTGAACTGCTGTGAGACTTCCCCCCATTTGATACATCAAGGCTGGGCTCGCCTGTGTTTAGAGTGTCCAATTTATGGACAACAGCTAGAGATGATGGTGGGATTTACCACGTGGCTTACCGAGGGCGAGAGTACACTTGCTGTCTCACAATTTATTTGCCTCCCTATCCATTCAGTAAACCTACGGCAAATATTGAAATGAAAAGATTCAAAATCTGTTATTTTTAAAAGTAGATGCATAGCAGTGTTTCTCAGCCTAGAAGGCCCATTAGAATCACCTGGGGAGCTTTAACAGATACTGGTGACTGGGTCCCACTCCAGACCAATTAAATCTGACCTTCTGGGGTGACGATGATGGGGGCTGGGTATTGTCATTTTTAGAGTTTCTGGGGAAGTTGGAATATGCAGTTGAGAACCACTCACGTGGAAGGTGATGGAGGGGTTGGTTGGGGTGGAAAAGGGAGGAGGATGGGGAACGGACAGAAGTGTGAAGTGGCAAGAATAGGGACTTTTCCCTATTCTTAGCGAGATGTGGGCTTGAATCTTAGCTCTGCCACAAGTAAGAGCTGTAAGACACTGAGGAAATCATATTTCTCTTGAGCCTCAGTTTTGCCATTTTTATAATGAGTATATTTATACTTAACCTTATAGAGTAATTGTGATAATTAAACAAGTACAAGTCTTTGACGCCTGGTATCCATGTTATACATAGAGCTATATTTATTATTATTATTAGATAACATTATTGAAAAGTATTGTTTACCAGGAACTTCTCAAAATTCTTATCAGGAAAGAAGGCGAGGAAGATGACCTTAGGGTTGCCTAAGTGATGGGGGAGGATGGAGGAGGAGACAAACAGCAGGGTTGCACCCTCCCAGTGGTATTACCTTTGCATGTATGAGCGCAGGAGTGTGATTCCCAGCAGAAAGTACATCATGATGGAGCACACCATCATGGCCAGTCCCAGGAGAATGGCTCGGTCCTCTCCTGCCTTCAGTGCTGTGACTGTTTTCCTTTTGTCCAGGAGGTCATGGTCTCTGATTTTCTGGTAAATATTTCTGAGGTTGAAAACAATATGATCTTACATAAAGTTTAGTTAATCAGCATGCCCCTAGAGAGCAGGTCAGTTTCTGTCCATGCTTTCCTAGGGCCCTCCAAACCTGCCTCAATGCAGCTGGACCTCACTGTGTGTCCACTACTTCCCACACAAGTACACACATGCATGCACACACACTCACAAGCACATGCACGCCTGTACATGTACCAGTCCTGAGCAGAAATAAGCCTTCCTTCTTTACTCTGGGGCCAATGTCTAACTGTAAATTAATTTTCGTTCTATCTAATTCTAAAGAAAGAAACCAATCCCCTCAACCCTCAAAATAATGCTTTGGGTTTGTTGACTTTACCATTTAACCCAAAGCTGATCATTATTGATTTTTAAATAATTTTGGAATACCTAATGGAGCATTGATTCAAATAAATGGCAACATATACTTGGAATATATCAAATTAATCTTTCATTTCTCTTCAGTAATGATAGGCAGAAGTTATTTTGGTTAACATTTTTCTCAAGCTGAGGGCTGCTTAGGGCTTTGTTGGCTTGAGATTGATAAGCAGTGTGAAGATGTAGAGTGGTGACCCAGCTATTCTTATATGGGAAAACATTCGATTGAGTTAGAAAAGTGTCATTCAAATTGAGGCCAGACCTTATAACTTTGGACAGTTTTATTAGTATTTTTGTTTTTTATTTTAGAGCAGCAATGTAGGATAAGAAAACAAGAAATTGAAATCAACTGTCTCCTGAGTTCAGACTGGTTTCACTGCTTATTAGCTGTGTGATCAATGAGAAGTGCCTTAGACTTTCTTTTTTGAGATGGAGTCTCACTGTGTCACCCAGGCTAGAGTGCAGTGGTGTGATCTTGGCTCACTGCAAGCTCTGCCTCCCTGGTTCACGCCATTCTCCCGCCTCAGCCTCCCGAGTAGCTGGCACTACAGGCGCCCGCCACCACGCCCGGCTAATTTTTTGTATTTTTTTAATAGAGACGAGGTTTCACCGTGTTTGCCAGGATGGTCTTGATCTCCTGACCTCGTGATCCACCCGCCTCGGCCTCCCAAAGTGCTGGGATTACAGGCATGAGCCACCGTGCCCGGCCGTTCCTTAGACTTTCTGATCCCCAGTTGCCTGCAAAGTGAAAATAATGTTTAAATGCATTTTAATGGCTAAGTGACATGATACAAGCAAATCATTTAAGAGAATGACTGACATGAGATTAGTAATAAATGTTCCCATTCAAAAAATGGAGTGGGGAGCTACAGCTCAATGACACGGACATCAGAAAACCCTAAAATTGCTACTATTCTCCAAAGAATTTCTAATGGACAAAACTGCAAGAAAATTAATAGTGTATAAAGATTAGGGATGGAGGATTGGATTTGAAACCAGGTCTGGAGGAGAAGGTAGAAAAGAAATGCGGAAGTGCTGGATGCTGGGTGAGATGAAGAGAAGCTTGAGTAGGAAGGCAGTGCTCAGGAATTCCTGCAAGGCCTGCGACCAAGAAACAGCTCATGATTTCTCGGTGTCTATTTTGAGGAGGGAGCTTTGGATTGCAGGGCAGTGGAAATGGGAAAATCGCTGGCCTTTAGAGCCTAGAAACAGCGAGGACAAATAAAATGCTGAAAATGGAAAAAGAAACTCTTAAGTCATTTTTTTTTTTTTTTTTAGCTTCAGGCAAAAACCAATATGCACAAGAATAACTTCAGATTTTTCATTCAAATTTTTATCGCTAATCACTCTTGTTGCTTGGGAGAGGAACCAGAGTAGACTCTAAAGTGGAACTTTGCAGGGGAGGGAAGATATGCCTGTTGTTTGTGCAGTTGTGTGTTTATTCAGGGCTTATATTTAGCTTTGTGCTCGAGGATGGCCTGACTGGTGTCTATAACCAATGTCTCTTCTGATTGGCTGATCATTCTGGGCTGGTTGCTAAATATTTTGATTCCTTATAGAGGTGATAGAGTGCGTCTGTACTTAATATATTTCCATGAGGTTGTAGGGCTGAGTATTTATTAATCTAAGTATTGGTTGTGCAAAATTAACTGATTAGCTTCTTATTATTATTTTAAAGTTCTCTTTATGAGGTGGTTTATATAAATCTTACTCTTTCCTTGCGAAGTCAGCTCATTGTAGTAGGAGAGTCGGAGCTAAATACAGGCCTTTGTTTATCATCTTTTCATGTCCCTGTCCTTCCTGGCTTCTTCCCGCTGTCACTTGCTCTTGGCTGCTCATGGTTATTACCAGAGGCCTGGAGAGCCCACATCTTTCATTGTTCCCCAGCTCCCAATCCCAGTGCCCCTGGATTAGCTGGCCTGCCCTGCTTTTGACTTCCACAGACTGGCAACCACCCACCCTCTGTGTTTCTTCATTTTTTTTTGAGATTTTGTTTGGAAATTGTAGGATTTACATCAAAGCTTTCAAAACTTCACCCTTTATGAACTCAAATTTTAAAAAATCAGTGTCCGTTAGTGGCTAAAGCCAGTGGGCTGAAAGCTTTTCTGAATCAGGAAGAGACAGGCCGAGTCTGAGTAGCTTCAAAGACCTGCTGTAAAATAATAATCTGCTGTTACTTCACTAATGTTATTTATCAACATGTATTTAACTCTGATGGCTGCCATCGAGGTCTGCATTTCCTGCAGATGGAAGACAGCAAGGAGGGAGCATAATCTCACAATTCCAGGGTATTAGACTGTCACATAGCATCACTTATGTCAGCCTATACCCATAAAAGAGAAGTGTAATCAGTCAGTTGTGTCATCAGAACAAGAAGCATATAAAAATGATTCAAACCTGTAATTCAAAAACAAATCACAATTTGAAAGTGGTTAACAAATGTTTTTGATATGCTCTGGAATGTATAGAGAGGGGAAAAGTGAACAATTTTCATAGAGCCCCCAAAATATCTGAGAAATCAGGATACTACCCAGCAAAATGAAAGTGGGTGAGTGGAGTGGGCTGTGCCCATGGAATTCATTAGTAAATGATGATCGAATTAATGGAAAATAAAGAAATGAATACATGATTTGGAAGAGCAAAGAGTTCAGTTTAGGTTCACAAACTTTTCCTGAATGCTGGTAACCTCTTGTTATTGGGGATATGGGCCCTGCCCAAAAGGAAAACAGATAAGTATATAAATATCAGCATAGGATGAAAAATATAATGATGGAGCAATTCACAGAGTATTACGGGAATAGAGAAGAGGGGAGGATACCCCAGCCTGAGGAAGCAGGATGGAGAGCCAGGGTTGAGTTTAGGGAAGGGTTCCTGAAGGAGAAACACTTTAAACAAAATATTCAAGTTTTAATCAGGGTTAACCAAATGAGACAGAGTCAAGGGTATTTTAGACAGAAGGACTCACATGAGCAAAGCGATGGAAACTTGCAATTGCATGGTGAATATCAGAAACTATAACTGTTTTAATATTACTGAGATGCCTATGGGACAGGGAAAGAGGCAGATGAGTTTGCAAAGGTAGGTAGGCCATGAAGGGTTTTGTAAGTCATTCTAAAGAGCTTGGCCTTTACTCTGTAGTGAATGGGAATCTGTCAGAGGGTGACATGACTGAGTTTCAGAATGATCACTCTGGCTTCTGTGCAGAGTTTAAGAAACAAGATAAGGCTTAAATCAGAGAGAGGAATGGGGGGACTATTACTGTAGTGTTGGCAAAGGACAATGAGGGCTGGATCTAGGGTCAAGGTAGGATGTATGAAGATGAAACGGTACATGGAGAAATATCTACGGGACAGAACTTCAGGATTTGGTGGCTGATAGAATACAGTGGATGATGAGGAAGCAAGAAAAGTGATGTAGTTTAGATTTATGCTCCAGTACTTGGTGTGGATGACTGGAGAAATGGTGGAGAGTAGTAAGGTGAGATCCTTGTTTCTCTGTTTCCCTGCTCTTCCAGGATCCAAAGAGGTGACTTCTGCTGACCTTGCTAAAGAGGAAGAAAGTGATTGTACATTTATAGATTCTCTTCCCACAGGTTTAGTGTCCTAAGTACAGGCAGAGGAGTGACTAATCTCAGTGGTGAGATATGCCAGAGTCAGAGGGCCACCTCTATTTTCTGGGTCATTGCTAATGAGTGGCATAATTTTTGTAAAAAAATATATCATTTTGGATTTGTGTTTGTACAGGCCTGGTGTGCTTTGGTTTTTTGCATGTCCAGATAGTAAGGGTAGTAAGTCTCAGTTGGAAAAGAGGGTGTTCCCAGCCTGAGACAGAGTGGGTTAGTTGGCCTCTTCTACACCATGTTGTCTTCAGTGTTAGCTGGAAGGAGCATGATGCCATAATTTGGGCCACAGGCCTATGCGTCCTTTTCCATACTAGGAAGCCATGTAATGTATGAGTTACTGTGTAACTACTAACAAGGCTGATAGCTCATCACCCTTTGGTTCTTTCTGTCTATTCTTTATGAATCTATCTGAGAGGAGTTGAGGGTGGAGGTGGTAGTTCTGAGAATAATGGAATGAGGGCCGGTACAATTCACTGATGTAGAGAGCTCAGGAGGAAGAATGAGTCTGGGGTATGACTATAAATTCAGTTTTGGCTAAGTGTGCTGCCCAGCAGTGGGTGTAGAGCAGGAATTTGACTTTATAAGTTTGACACTGATCTAGCCTTGATGTGTCCTGCAAGGACACATTTAAGGCCTGTTGAGATAGTCTTGGCTTCATGGTGAACCACATGTTGACAACAACAAATAGTAGATATAGTGCAGTCTTTACTATACATAGGGAACATTCTGCTCAAAGCCTTTGGAGAACAGAAGTTATTAATATATCTACAGGGCAAATCCAAGTATAACAAAAGTGTTTGTGGTAAATGTCTTGTAAACAAAATATTTTCAATTGTTTAGTAAGGCTTCAATAAATTTTACCCCAAGTAATAGTCAACCTAGTAAAATTTTGTTTTGAGCTCCTTTTGTATAGTTTCTTGAAATTTGATATTGGGGCTCATTATTTATGAGGCTATGCATATACAAATATGGATATAAAGAGTAAAATGTGCAAGAAAATTTTTCCTCCTTGACTGTCACCCATTTAAATTCAGATTCCCTTGGTATCTATCCCATAAGGAGAAGGAGAGAAGTCCTCAGGTTAAGGCAGCATAAAGGCCATTTATGAATTAATTTGTTTATTCATTGGTCAACATTTCTAAGTCTTCATCAGATGAAACACAATGTGCTAAGTTCTGGCAATACCAAATAAATAAGACTTAGTGTCCCAAGGGAGCTGAGGGAGATGTCAGTCATTGCAATGTGTGGCAATGAGACTGATTAGAGAGGTGTGTACAAGGGAAGCAAACTGATATACCAAGGGCCAATTTGCTAAAGGATCAGTTTCTCAATGCCTAATTCCCCAAAAGCCAATTTACTGAAGGATCAGCTTACTACATAAATATTTTGCCAACTTTACCACACTTACAGATTTAACAAAGACTTCTTTTAAGGAGTATTGTTTTAAATATAGTAAAGGATTATAAATAAATTTGTGTATGAATATTTTAAGACTATATTTTAAAAATCTGTTCAATCATAAAGTGTGTTTTTCTTACAGATGTATTCATCTTAGCAGTATTTTAGAATCAGTTTGATATTTTTGAAAGCTAAGTTTTCTAGGGAGGCTTAGTCTCTTTGTAAATATATTCTTATGAATATATTTATAAATATGCCTTTCTTGAATATGTTTGTGAATATATCCTTCTAACAAATATAACAAAAATTTGGCATTTCATGTGGGAGCCTTTCAATTTTTACTAGTTTTCAAATTCTTTTTAGAGTCATTGGCTGTTTTCCTAATATTTTAGTATTATTGAAATTCTTGTGGCAAATTTCACATTGCGACCACTTTGATGGATTTATCAACTTTATCAATTAACCAAAATTTGTTTCTTGTACTCATTGATAAAGGTTGTGGTAAGAATAGTAGGACCCTCTGCTAAGTTGAAAAGAAGAATCAGTGAAACACGAAGTCTGGCCCACTGACCTAGAGAGGGGGACACCCAGAGGATAGAGGAGGGAAGACTAGGGGGCAGAGGAAGCTGGAGGGCATGGCTGGTATGGGGGTGGGAGGAACAGGGGACAGAGAGAAAGGGAGACTGGAGACAGTGGGTGTCTGGGACAAGAGATGGAAAGACAGAGGGGCAGAGAGATTGAGAGACAATGGCTGCAGAGAGAGACAGAGTGGAGAGAGTCTGAAGGCCCTAAATCTGGCCCCCTTGTAAATGTTTTCATTCCATTTAGTGTGGTTTATTGTAGAACTGTGTAGGGTTACAATGATCATACCAAATTTGTGGTGTATAGCGAAATTCGATAAATTCACCAAAATGACTGATGGCAAATGGATTCTTTGGCAAATTGGCCTCAGGCACATTGGCCATTACTTTTTCAGGCATTCCTTAAAATGAACATTCAGTAGATCGATGGTAGAAGAAAAAAACAAAAGGGACAAATAAATGTCAGGAATTGAAAACTGTAACTACAGACACGTTATGAATTCAATTGGCCCAGGGCTATGATTTACAAGCACAAAGGTGGTTTAGGAAGCCTGCCAGTTAGGGACCATAACTTGATTTAAATCGTGATGATTAAGTGTCCTTTGACAGACCAAATTAAGTCTTGGATGAGCAAATGATTGAGAAGGGAAGAGTATCCAGGCAGAATATGAGAGAATAGAGGTAGCAGAGTGTGGTTGGATTCCAGGATATTGTGGGTGGGGAATGTCAGACAGTGAGCTGGTTACACAGGCAGGGGCCAGAGAAAAAGGATCTTGTATGTCTTTTGAAGTTAGAGAGGGGATTAAAGGAATTAAGCAAGTACAATGATTAGATACGTGCTTTAGAAAGATCACTTGTATTAATGTGGCTGGTTGTTTAGAAATGTTTACATATGGAGACAAAGGGACTGATTCTTAAACTCTCCCAATGTTTCAGGTATTAGATACAGAGGGGTTTAAAAAAAGAGAAGTGATAGAGGAGATTAATATTTAGATCTACTTAGATGAAGTTGGAAGCCATTATCCTCAGCAAACTAACACAGAAACAGAAAACCAAACACTACATGTTCTCACTAAAAAGTGGGAGCTGAGCGATGAGTACATGTGGACACAGGAGAGGGAGCAACACTTACTGGGGTGTGCTGGGGAAGAGTGGGAATGGAAGAGCATTAGGGACAACAGCTAATGCATGCTGGGCTTAATACCTCGGTGCTGGGTTGATAGGTGCAGCAAACCACCTATGGCACATGTTTACCTATGTAAAAAACCTGCACATCCTGCACATGTACCCCAGAACTTAAGAACAAACAAACAAAAAAAGCAAACAGATTTAGATCTGGGCATCATTTGTGTCTAGAACTAGCAACACTATGGGTTTTAATGAGACTCTCTAGGTAGAGAAACAAAAGACAGCATGGCCACTAAAACATGGAAAGGGCAGAAGAGAATTCTGCAGAATCCTGAATCTCTCAGATATGTGATGGGTCACCTGGTGGGTGTAGGGAAGAGAAGTAGGGAAAGCATTAATTAGAAATGAAGAATTAAATATATCTGAAGTTACCTGGCTGAGAGCTCTTCCAGAACTTACATGTGCCGAATATTTATGTTTGTGCCTCTCTGGCCCAGTGAATACTGAGCTGTTCAAGAGTTAAAGACAGACCACATCTTTGTAAGTTCAGTCTCTTGCATTTATTAGGCTTATAAGATATGTTCCTTTTATTTGGACTAGACTGACTACAACAAGCCTAGGTTGTAAAATAGCCAGTTATAGGGAAGCTGAATGGTCTACTAAAACTAAATAAATCAGGGAAGCATGGCTAGAACATACCTCAAGTTTCTGTCTTCCCATTAGTGTCCATTGGACTCTACCACCAACAAATTTAGTATTCTTTCCAGAAAAAAATCAAACTCTCCAGGCACTGAACCCTCTAGTTCCCAGACTTAGGGAAACATGCTCTTCTGTTAGATCTTAAGGTGAACCTGTGGGGCAATGGATTGCTGAGTGCCTTCAGAGCTTCAGTGAGCAGAGCTGCTATACATCTCTGCCCCATGAGAACACATCTGTTATTTCATATGGCAGAGAAGGCATGGCATTGACGAACACAACCATTGTTCTGCCTTCTGTCCACCACAGCCTCCTCCATTTTTGAGATGTGCTCCTTTTACATCTGTCTTCATCTTCAATTAGTTTCAGATTTCATGGATTTTTCCTTGAGCTGGTAGGTATATATTTTATGGTACAATTTGATTAGTTTAATTATTATTATCGTTTTTGGTCTTTTAATGTGTACATTTCATCGGGAGCAATGAGTTTTTGAGTTTGGGGAGAAATGACAGTCACACTTCATTTATGTTTGTATATGTCATTAACATGAAGGATTTTGTCCACGAGCTTAACGTTATTATTGCCAACGTATTAATTCACGAGACTTCCCAGGAAGTCTTGTAACACTGTGACCCAGGTCTTAGGGGTAAGACACTAAAAGTGAGAACAAAATTACAGAAATGAAGGTTGGAATTATTTCTTTTTAGTCCTGCCTTTAGCTTATTAGATAACATACTCTCCCAATGACATCTTAATATTTTAATTCATATTTATTTTTGTTGGACCAATTAGCATATTAAATTTTATGAAAAGCTTTAATGCAAGATATAGAAGGAAACAGGAAATTATGTGAATTGTCTAGATAAGTGAGGGTGTTATAACCTAGAGAGACTTTGAGAAGTACTGACCTTTATATTGACCACATTATTTGGCTCTAATGCAATAATGCTAGAAATAAGTAACAAAAAATAACTAGAATGACATCTACAGATGAAAGTAAAACTATAGTACAAAGAACTCATGGGTCATAGAATAAAGTCCAACAAAAATTAAAAATCAGAATTAAATGATATGAAAAACACTATAGAGCAACTAGTGGGATGCAGCTAAAGCAATACATGGATAGAAATACGTAGTTTTAAATACTTATATTAGATAAGAAGAAAGCCTGAAGATTAATGCACTAGGCATCCAAGTTAGTAAGTTAGAAAAAGATTAACAGAATATACTAAAAGAAAGTATAAGGAAGGAAATAATAAACTTGAGCAGAAATAAATGAAATAGATGAACTATATTAAAGCACTAATGAGTTCAAAGGTTAATTTCTTTTGAAAAGATTAATGAAAAACTGAAAAAAACTGATCAGGGAAAAAGTAGAAAAGGGCCAAATAAGTATAAGGAATTAAAAACTATAACTACAGATAAGGTATGGATTAGAAAGAAAATATTGAAAATAGCTATATAATGAGACATTTGGAAACTCTGAAGTATATAACTTCCTGAAATATACAGCAAAGTTTTCAAAAATATAACTTACTGAAACCAATTCAGAAATAAATAGAAAACTCAAATAGTTATAAATCATTAAAAATTTGAATCATCAGTTAAAAAATCACCATAATGGAAACAGTAGTCTCTGATGATTTATAGTTAAACTCTACTTATAGTATACAAATTGTTCCAGAACATAGAAAAAGATGAAATGCTACCCAACCTATTAATGAGGTTAGTAAACTTTGATACTAAAACCAAATCAGAAAAATACACACAAAAAAATCATTCTCAGCAAACTATCGCAAGAACAGAAAACCAAATACCGCATGTTCTCACTTATAGGTGAGAATTGAACAATGAGATCACTTGGACACAGGAAGGGGAGCATCGCATACTGGGTCCTATTGTGGGGAGGGGGTATGGGAGAGGGATAGCATTAGGAGATATACCTAATGTAAATGACGAGTTAATGGGTGCAGCACACCAACATGGCATATGTATACATATGTAACAAACCTGCACGTTGTGCACATGTACCCTAGAACTTAAAATATAATAAAAAAATTATAGGTCAATGTCTTTCACAAATATAAATGTGAAATTTTAAAAACAAGTTAAACTAGGAGTGTATAAAAATGAAAATATACCATGATCAAGCTGTGGCTATCCCAGGAATTTATAATGTGGGTTATTATTTGACTATTAATGTAATCTATTACATAAATATATTAAAGGATTATAATCATATAATAATGTAATAAATGTAGAGAAACATATTTGACAAAATTTAACATTCATTCATGATAAAATCTCCTATCAAATTAAAAATAGACAGGAACATCCTTAATATGATAAATGGTATAGAAGAAATACCTATAGTAAACTTGATACTTAATGGTGAAATGTTGACAGAATGCATTTTATGAGCAGAAACAAAAGTAAAGATGTCCATTATTACCTGTTTTATTCATAATTTACTGATTTACTAGCAGTATAACATATGAATGAATAGTATATTTACTGATAAAGAAGAAATAAAAACATTATTCACCAATGATGTAATTATGAAGAAAATACAGAAGAATCTACAGATAAATTATTAATAAGAAAATTTAGGCTGGTTGTGATGACTTGCACCTGTAATCTCCACACTTTGGAGGCTGAGGTGGGAGGAGGATCACTTGAACTCAGGAGTTCCAGACCAGCCTAGGCAACACAGCAAGGCACCATCTCTAAAAAGAAAATTAGCCAGGTGTAGTGGTGCATGCCTGTTGTTTCAGCTGGTTGGGGGCTGAGGTGGGAGGATTGCTTGAGCCCAGGATTTCCAGGCTGCAGTGAATCAGGATTACGCTACTGTACTCCAGCCAGTGTGACACAGCAAGACCCTCTTGCAAAAAACAAAACAAAACAAAAAACAAAGCACAAACAAAAACTAGTATAGTTGCTGAAACCAAAGCAATATGCAATAGTCAATTGCCTTTTTATATATTAGCAAAAATAGTGTAATTTCCACATTACAAAAAAAACAAATCACTCAAAAGTAAATGGAACAAAACCAAAAATTGACAAGTGGGACTTAATTAAACTAAAGAGCTTCTGCACAGCAAAATAAATAATTAACCGAGTAAACAGACTACCTACAGAATGAGAGAAAATATTTGCAAGCTCTGCACCTGACAAAGAACTAATATTCAGAATCTATCAGGAAGTTAAACAAATTAACAAGAAGAAAACAACCCACTAAAAAGTGGGCAAAGGACATGAACAGACACTTCTCAAAAGAAGACACATATATGCAAGCCAATAAACATGAAAAAATACTCAATATTACTAATCATTAGAGAAATGCAAATTAAGACCACAATGAGACCATGCAGGGTGTCTCTTATTAAAAAGTCAAAAATAACAGATGTTGGCGAGGCTGAGAGGGAAAGGGAACACATAGGCACTGTTGGTGGAAATGTAACTTAGTTCAACCTCCATGAAAAGCAGTGTGGAGATTTCTCAAATTACTAAAAATGGAGCTACCATTTGACCCAGCAACCATAATTGATACCATTACTGGAGTGGGTATCTACCCAAAGGAAAAGAAATCATTCTGTCAAAAAATATCTGCACTCATATGTTTATCCAAGCACTATTCATAATAGCAAAGTCATAGAATCAACCTAAGTGTTCATCAAATGTGGTACATATACACCATCAAATATTGCACAGCCGTAAAAAGGAGTGAAATCATGTCGTTTACAGCTGGAGGCTATTATCCTAAGTGAATTAATGCAGAAACTGAAAACTAAATACTGCATGTTCTCACTTATACGTGGGAGTTAAACAATGGGTACATGTGGACATAAAGCTGGAAACAATAGACACTGGGGACTCCAAAAAGGGGCAGGGAGGAAGGGAAAAAAGTTGAAAAACTACGAATTGGGTACTAGGTTCACTATTTGAGATGATGGGTTCAATAGAGGCCCAAACTTCAGTATGACTCGATATGCTCATATAACAAATCTTGCACATGTACCTTCTGAGTCTAAGATTAAAAAAACAACAGCAGCAACAACAACAACAAAAACGACAAAGTAGTGAAGTTATGAGAGTAGGGTCATTGAAGTTTCTTTATTTTTTGGCAGGATAATGAAAGCGTTAATTATCTTCATATTGGTCAATTCATGCACACATATGAAAATGTAATTATCTAAAAACATAAATGAAATATCCAAATTTCCAAATGGGAGAAAATAAAATACAATTTTAAAGACTTAATTAGTTTGGCTGAATTAAACAGACCAAAATTACACAAACAAATGAATGATGAGTTAAAAAGTCACTTGAGTTTGAAAAAGGCAGCCCAAATATATTAGTAATAATCATAATTGATTTACTCTACAATATTATGCTGAAAGTCCCTGACAATAGATTAAGAATGTAACACATGAGAAAAATACCATAAGGATTAGAAACAAAGAAACAATATTATTATTTGAAGAAAACACAAATATGGGAAATCCATACAAATCTATCAGCAACTACTTAAAAACATACTGAGTTCCACAAGGTTGATTGATAGAAAAAAATCAGTAACTACAAAAGCGGTAGCATTTCTATACATCAGCAGTAAAAATACATATATAACATAAGAGGTATGATAATAATTGCCACGAAATATTGCTTAAATATAAATCTAATGAAATAATTGCAAAATGATACTGGATGAAATATAAAAGTCATGGATAAATAAGGAATTATATTCAGGGATGTGGAGACTCAATATTTAAAACAATTCAGTTATTCAATAAATTCAATGCCATTTCAATAAAAAAGATAGTACTTAGGAATAAATCTAATAAATGATGTACAATTTTTTTAATGCAAAACTTTCTTAAGAGATATTAGGGAAGACAAACCAATGTAAAGGTTAATCGTACTCATTCAGAGAAAGACTTTCTGACATAAAGATGTAAATTTATCACAAATTAATTAATTTTATAAAATTCTATTAAAAATCTCAAGAGTTTTTTTGGGAAGTACGATAGGTGTGACTTGCCAACCTGATTTTAAAACTTAGTTGGAAGTGCAAGTGGCTAAGAATAGTAAATACTCTTCTGACTACCAAATAACAAGATGGGTGACTAGTCCTATTAAATATCAAGATGTGTAACAGGCATAATGCTAAAAATTTAAACTGATGTGTGGTGTTTGTCTGAGGTAGACAAAACTGGCTGGTAGAACAGAATAGAGATTCAAAAACATATCCATGTACACATGGAAATGTAATAAATGACAAGTGATTTTTAGATCAATGGGGAAAGGATAAACTCTCCAATAAATGGTGCTGGGGCAATTGGTTATCCATATAAAGACTGGATGTTGGATATCAATTCCAGATGATTAAATACTTAATTATGAAAGATAATGCTACATAAAATTTAGAAAACTGTGCAGGAGGATGTGTATTTGAATCTGGAGTAGGATGGGATTTCAAAATTTTCCAAAAATTGTTAACTTAGGATATATTAAAATTAAGAACATATTAATATATTTATCAAAAGACATGATAAAGAAAGTGAAAAGCCAAACCACAAACTGGGAGAAGCTATTTGCACACATATAGCAGATAAATAATTAACATGGACTTTTATAATGAATTCCTACAAGTCAAGTAAAAGACGATCCAGTAGAAAAATGGTAGAAGTATGACTATAATTGCTGCAAAATGTTACTTAAGTATAAATCTAATGAAATAATTGCAAATTATTTGAACGATCAAGTATTTGACCTAATTGGGCCAAATATTTAAACAGTGAACTCAGAAAAAAGGACTAAGGAAATTGATTCCATCTCATTACTAATCTGAGAAATGAAAATTAAAATAACAATACCCTCTGGATTAATGAAAATTAGAAATCTGAAAACTCTAAACAAGGCTGTAGAGCAATGGGAATCGCATGTATGGCTCCTTTGGAAAACCATGGCATTACTTGGTAAAATTAAAGCTGTGTATACTTTTGAACCAACCATTCCCATGTTCGGCATAAATCTTAAGAAATGTTCATACATATGCACAAAGGGACATGTACAAGAATAGCAGCATTGTTGGCAAAGACAAAAGAACTGGAAAATAATGCAAATGTCCCTTAGCAGTGGACTGAATGATTAAATGGTAGTATGTTCATGTAGTGGGATACTACATAGCAGAAAAAAGGAACTACAGCGACTCACGCCAGCATTGGCGAATCATAGCAACATAATGTTTGGTTAAAAAAGCAAGTTGCAGAATAAATATGGCATGATTCCATTTATATGAAGTCTCCAAACATTCAGATGTAAACAATATACTGTTTGAAGATCCAAATACGATAAACTCATGAAAAAAAATTGGGGAACGATATACCCAAAATTCAGGATATTGATTATCTCTGGGTTGGGGGCTGGGATGGGGAGTAGAATAGTATTAGGAAAGCATCCTCCAGAGCTTCAAAAATTCTGATTGTTTTGTTTTTTAAGCTGAATGATGGGTACCTGGATGTTTATAATATCATTCTTTGTATATTAACATGTGTAATAAATATTCATTTGTATCACTTCAATATTTAATATAAACAATTTAAAGAATATTTGATTAACAGTCTGTAATGCTCTTAGCTTAAAAACCTCTCTCTTTTTAAATTTCTAAATTAATTATTCTGTTGTTTTGCTGCTTGAAATTTAGGGATCAGGCCAGGCATGTTGGCCCACGCCTGTAATCGCAGCACTTTGGGAGGCTGAGGTGGGCGAATCACGAGGTCAGGAGATCGAGACCATCCTGGCTAACATGGTGAAGCCCCGTCTCTACTAAAAATACACACACACACACACACACACACAAACAAAAAACATTAGCCAGGCATGGTGGCGGGTGCCTGTAGTCCCAGCTACTCGGGAGGCTGAGGCAGAAAAGCGTGAACCCGGGAGGCAGAGGTTGCAGTGAGTGAGATTGCGCCACTGCACTCCAGCCTGGGCAACAGAGCGAGACTCCATCTCAAAAAAAAAAAAAAAAAAAGAAATTTAGGGATTAAAGTAAGTTCAACTAACAAAGAAGTTTGTTGTGAGAAGAAAAAAATATTTCTCCATATTGCTGGGTTGCAGAATGGAAGATGAAGATAGGACCTTATGTTTTGCATATAGAAGATGATCAGAAAAAGATCTGGCTTGGAATTAAAATGAAGAAAAAAAAAGTAAAACTGACTTCCATCTCTTCTGAGCAAGAAAACATTTGGTTTCAGAATTTTCAGTGAACTTTTCCTTCCTCTTAAGTTGCTCTGCCTGCCCTTAAGCTGGTTTCCTGGTATTCTACCATTTGAGTAATCCCAGGGAATCCAATATCCTGACATACTTGGCCCTGTTCTCAGGAAGAGGAGGTGTGGAGAGCAGCTGAGGATTTTGGACGGCCTGGCTTCTGGGATTGCTGTGGGAACACAGCTGGAGAAACCAGGCATACACAGAGGCCAGGTGTGCAGAACGAGAAGAAACTGAATTACCAGCAATTTGAGGCAGTGCTGTCAGACAATCTAGTTAATTTATTTCCAAATAATTAACTTGAGGACCTTAATTATGTAGATTAATTATCAGCCATCATCATCTTCATTATCACCATGTTTACTGCCACCGAGAGCACCTTAAACAGAGCCACAGATACTGCTCAAAGTCAGTTTAAAATCTGAGTCGGATCTTCCAAGAGTTTGTGAATTAAGCAGCAAAGACGAAGATGTGGTCAAGAAAAAAGCACAGGCAAATGAACTTCCAACATTAAACTAAGGATACCAGCTTAATGGCAGATTCTATTGCTTGTACTTTTTCGCCATGCAGACTTATTTAATCAGCTTTTGCATCCCCATCCCATAAATAAAGCTTGCTGAAAAATGATTTCTTCATAGTCAATATTTTAATTATTATAAATCCCATAGTCGTGAAATCATACTTTAAAAACAAAAAATTAAAACAGTAATTTCAGTTTCATAGAACTTTATTGATGCAGAATATAGTAAACTAATTGTTCACGCCTTTCAAACTCCACAAATATTACCAATTTGTCAGTCACATGTTTATTATCTTCTTTGATATGCAATATCAAACTCTATTTTAACATACTTTTCCCCTTGTGGGCTTGGCTGTTCACTATCACTCCAAATATTTCAAGTTTGACAAGAGCATGGACAGGTACTGGGGTACAGGGAGAGAGCATCAGCTTAGGTTCAAATCCTGATTTCATCACTGGCTAGTTGTTGGGCCTTTGGAAGTTGTCGAAAATCTCTCCGTTATTTAAAAAGTCTCAGTTTCCTCATCTGTGAAGCAGGCATAATAATCTCTATCTTAAGAGAACACAATTAAAACCTGCAGTACACAGTAATTGCTTCTTAAATGTTAATTCCTTTGTTCATAAAAAGTAGCAAAATGTATTGAATTATTTGCTGAGAGTAAATAGAAGGTGAAAGAAATGCATTACACTTCACTTGCCTTCAGAATTTCAGGACAGCTGGCTGTTGACAATTACCATATTCCTGTAGGGCAACAAAACTCTTGGATTTGGTCCTGGGATGGAAGTTGCAGGACCAAATCTCTGCCTTTCTGCACTTTCACATATAGAATTTGAAATGACATGTGAAATTTTACAGTGTTAAAGAAATGATCTTGCTGAAAGATGATTCAACTTGAAAGCAAATGAAAAATAATTTGATTAAACCTTGAGAAAAAGCAGTGAAAACCTAGAGATGATCAAGTAACGTAAATTTTCAGTTAATTTGCTTGGTGTCGTGATGAGCACTGGGACTTGTTTTTTAAATGCTGACAAGGCAACATTAGTTGCCTTCTGGGCTATAATTTTAGTTAAATATCATATAATTATTTTTTCCATAATTAAGGTAACAATATATTACAAAGCATTTGGAAAGTAGAGCAGTAAAAACCATGCTATTTCTTCCAGGCTTTTGCCTATGTATATTTTTTGTGGCTGCAATCATAGTTTGTATGCAAATTTTCAACTTGCTTTTTTCAGTTAATATTATGTCAAAGCATTTTAAAGTGCTAAGTGGTATATTACATTCAGTGATTTATTTAGCAGATTTTCTATTGTGAATTTTCAAGTCGCTTCCCAACTTTTGCTGTAATATATAATTATTGTGAAGAACAACTTTGCTTTTGAAATTTTTAAAATAATTTTTATCTGTGAGGCAATTGAGGTTTTAGAAGGAGAATAAAAGTATCAGCTCTGAAAACAGTAGTCAGGCAAACCTCCTTCAGATTCTTCTCCTTGTGCCTTACCAACTTTTATCAATTGTATTTTTTAATTTTTATTTAATTTTAATTTGTATTTTGTTATCAGTTTTTCACAAATTTCCTTCAACCAAATTGATCCTGATTTCTATCAGATTCTGCCTGATTTGCAACTTGCTTCTGTTGCAATATGCTGGTAAAGGCAGTTATACTTAAAATTTAGCTTCACTTAACCCAAATAATAGTGCAAGGTCATGGGAAAGAGGAAGACTAAATATTTAAAAATGACTAGAGAATTTTATGAATACATTTACTCCCTAAACCCAAGTGAGAGGACTGGATTGAGTTGCACAATGGTCATCTTGTCTTTTCTTAATGCTGCCTTTGCCCTTTATCTTTCTTCTTATTCCCTCATTTTTCCCTTCCCCCAGACTATTCTTCCAGTGATTTTTGAGGGCTCAGTGGATTTGTCTGTCCTCTTTTCTTCCTCTCATAGTTTCTGTTTTCCTTCCCTGCCGTATGTCCAGTACCCAGAAATGCAGTTTTCATCACTTTGGAAGAAGAAACTGAATTGCCAGTGGTTCTCAGTATTTATTATTTTATTAATTATATTTTATTATTTAATTTTTATTATTCATTAATAAAATTAATTCAGTTAATAAATTATTATTAATACATTTGGTGCTCAGTATTTACTGAACGCCGTGTGCCAGGTACAGTGCTAGGTGCTGGAAATTCAACAACACAGTCTGTTTGGCTAAAGAGGCTGATGGGAGTGGTGGTTCACATTGGATATCTGAAGGCAGAGCTGGAGTTAGCTAAGCAAAGAGCTCGTGACATGGGAATTTCTGACAGGGAACAACTTTTGCAAGGGTATGTGCTGAAAGCAAACATGTAAAGTGCAAAGAGAAGGAAGGCCGAAGTGTCTGAAACCCTACTCCTGTAGTGTAGAGTCCGTCCGCACATTGCAAAGCGTAAGGCTCAGTTGCCTACTACTTTCCTGTCAGTATCCTCTTTGGAAAGTCAGGTTAAATGCTTCTGAAAAGTTCCCAGAATCCCAGTGTATTTACCTTTTTTCATCATGTCTATAAGATGAAGAGGTCCGGCCACTGGTCCATATAAACATCTTAGAGAATGTTGGTCCAGGGTCTCCTTTCCTTACGGTGGATGTCCTGGAGGAATGGCAAAAAGACCTAAAAGAGGTACACACGGAAGTTAACAGCATCGAATAGCTCTCAGTGGATGGACTCTTACTTAACAACAGGGTTGTGGTGCCATAGGGGCAGTGGTTCTCAATCCCGGCTGCATATTAAAATTGACTGGGAATTTTTAAAAAAACACTGGAGCCTGGTCCTCTCTCAGAAATTTGCATTCAATCTTTTTAAAGCTTCCTTAGCTGATTGTAATGCACTGCTGGGATTGAGAATTACTGCCTTAGGAAAACATGGTTTTCTAATTGATGTTAAAGTCACATTTTCCCCAAAATATCTCCTTCAAAATGTCACTCTGGTACAGTTTCACACTCTTTACTATGCTGTATTTTTCCAAAATTTTAGTTCAGATTTGGATACTAAAATTTGACTTCTTCTTTTCAATCTGTTTTTTTTTTTTTTTTAAATGCTGACAAGTGTGACATGTTGGTGATGAAATGTCATCTTTTAACCGTGCCCCACTTTTGCCGCTGTTGTGGCATCTGCCCATGGCAGTTGAGTCTCTGCCTAAGAAAATTACAGCATCAGTGGCAGCTGATACTCTCTGGCTGCTGGAGAAGCCAGGTTTGTAGGATCTAGAGTCAAGATATATTAAGAATGTTGTGGGTTTTTGTTTTTAATTGTTACTATGACTTGGCTTTGGCAGATGTTCTTTCCTCTCTAAGCACAGCACTAAAAGTAGTTAGCTATTATTATTTGTTTTCCACATAATAATAATTTTCTTGGGAGTTATGAACATTAAATAAAGAAGTCTTAATCATATATAAAAGTTAAAATGATATTTAACACATTAGAACCAAGGAAGGAAGACTGGTGATTCCTTCATGGATGCAGTCATTAGTGGCTTTCAGTATGGTTAAGCACAATACTAATGATAAGCATGAGACGGGAAATAACATTAGCTACTGTATACCATATTCTCTACTATATGCCATGCACTTTGAATATATTATTTATGCACATACATATTTCATGAAATGCATATGCATATATCTATGTCATGCTTATACAATGAAAACTCTGCAAGGTGGGTAGTGATATCATTTCCAGATTCTAAATGATGCTTTCAGGAGTTTGAGATTTTTGCTTACAGCTGGAACAGGTAGAGCCATGCTTCAAACCAACATCTACTTGCCTTCAATTCTTTTAGTTTTTAAATTAAAAATATATTCTTTAGACATGAGAACTTGCTACATTTCTCAGGCAGAAATGCAGCAGCTATTCGCATGCACAATCATAGCTCACTGCATCCTCAAACTCCTGAGTTCAAGAAATCCTACCTCTGGCCAGGCCCGGTGGCTCACGCCTGTAATCACAGCACTTTGGGAGGCTGAGGCAGGTGGATCATGAGGTCAGGAGACCGAGACCATGCTGGCTAACATGGTGAAACCCTGTCTCTACTAAAAAGAAAAAGTTAGCCGGACGTGGTGGTGGGTGCCTGTAGTCCCAGCTTCTCGGGAGGTTGAGGCAAGAGAATGGCATGAACCCGGGCGGCGGAGATCTCGCCACTGCACTCCAGCCTGGGTGACAGAGCAAGACTCCATCTCAAAACTAACTAACTAACTAACTAACTAACTATATAAAATAAATCCTACCTCCTCAGCTTCCCCAGTAGTTGGGACTACAGGTTCTTGCCAATGTGCCTGGCTTGGCTTCAGCTCTGTAATGTGCCTATGAATGACCTAAAGATTTGGGCCAGTTGTGGTGGCTTATGCCTGTAATCTCAGCAATTTGAGAGGCTTAGTAGGGAGGATCACTTGAGTTCAGGAATTTGAGACCAGACCTGGCAACATAGCAAGATCCCGTCTCTACATCAAATTAAAAATAAAAAAGTTAGCCATGTGTTGTAGTGTGTGCCTGTAGTGCCAGCTACTCAGGAGGCTAATATGGGAGGATAGCTTTAGCCTGGGAGTTCCAGGCTGCAGTGAGCCGTGGTTGTGTCACTGCACCACTCCAGCCTGGATGACACAGGGACATCCTGTTTAAAAAAAAATTGTTACAATGCAAATTCTGCTTTAGAGGGTCTTGGGTGGAGCCTGAGAGCCTACCTTTCTAACAAGCTCTCAAGTGATGCTGATACTGCTGGTCTGCAGACAACACTGAGTAGCAAGGGATCAGAGCATGCACTCATAGTAAGTGGTTGGTTATGGGCCCAGTTTTGTCACTAACTAGCTGTGTGACCTTGAGAAAGTCACTTAACATCTCTAGGGCTTACTCTGTACCATGGAGAGTTTGAAACTGTTAGCTTCTAAGATTCCTCTCAGCGCCAATATTTTGTGATTCAATAAATTGAAGAATGGATCTAAGCGTATACTCTGTTGTTGTGTATTTACTTTCTGGGATTAGGTGTGGGAATTGATCTCCTTTTATAACCCTTGGGTCAGCATCAGAGCTATGAGGAACAGAGACTGTAGGAGGTAGAACAGAGGCTGGGAGTTTAGTAACCAGTATAGATGCAAGAATTCATACATCTACCCTTGTTCTGGGATAATGGCAGGAATCAAAGGATTCACCTGAATGGATGTCCTAGACTCTAGACTTAGAAAGACATAGAAATTACATCTGCTGTCTGTTTAAATGGCTTAGGTCTGGATTGTTTAAAGTCATTTATGTTTCTTTTTGAGCATCTCTAAAATATCAAATAGAATAGGGACTACATCCATTATTAAAACCAGTTAACTTTCAGGAAATAAGAATACTTTTAATCTAAATTGAATGAATTACTTCATAAGAATGAGGATTGGCTTAAACTTTCAAGAAGTTATTTCAACTTGGACTCCAGTAGAATCCTCTGATTGCTTTAGTCATTCCTTCACAGGGTTTGGTCACAATTTGAGTCTAGGTAAACCAATAAATTCCTGAGTGCTGTCCTGTTCCTGGCTATTAGGCAGCATTTAATAGACACATCATACAAATTATAAGTGTTTTGAAACTACAAAGTGAAAGGCACTGCAGTGACTTCAGTACATTTAGAATATTTTTCAGACTGTGTGTCATTATTCCAGCACTGTACCTTTGCTCTGTTTTAAGATGATATAGAAAGTGGGAGATGAAAATATATTTATTCTAATGAACTGTCTAAATCTTGTTGGAAAGGACTTAATGACTCCTCAGTTTATCCCAAAAAGTGGATTTGGAGTGTTTCCACCCTAGTTTTCTTTCATAAAGACAAACCATTATTTAAAACCTGCTAAAGTCATTGTTAATTAAAACAAAAGGAAGTATCTGCTTTAAAGGCAATAGTGTAAAGGTTCTGTGCAGGTTAAAAAAAAATTTCCGGGCTTCAAAGAAACACCTAGAATTCCAAATGTGTTAATGGAAGCTGGCTTGGAAGTTCTTTCCCAGCTCAAAGACAGCCCTTCTGAACACCTTAAGAAATTAATTCAATTTTGCTCATTTTATAGGACAAGAAACTTTTCATTTGAATTGTGATCAGGATAGGGATATAGAGACCGAAAAAGAAAGTACTTTATACAATTTTGTAATTTGGAATCCTAACATAAAATAGAGATATGCGTTGTATAGTGGCTGCACAGAGCTGTGGGCAGTGAGGAGAGGAAACCTGAATCTAATTCCACTATTAAATGATCTAGGAACTGGAGTGAACCTGGCAGAACCATTCCTATATAACTGCAGATGAGTATGATGTGAAAATTCAAAGCTAGAAGATACAATCTCAGCCCTGAGTAAAAGGAGGGAGTCAGTGGGAATGGGATCATTTCCCTGTCTCAGAAATTTATAAAGGGCCCTTTCCATTTCTCAAACACACACCTTGCTAGTTTCTATTTCCATGATTCGGTTCGGCCATTCCTTCTGTCTTCATGGTGAATGAGTTACCCTGTTTCAAAGCCATCTCAGATGACCCTCTTCTGTGAAGTCTTCTCTGACCCATATGAACAGCTTCTTCATCTCTACTCCCAGTTCTCGGTACTTACTTCTGCTAAGGCAAGGCAAAATCTATCCTGTTTGTGTGCAAATCTGCCTCCCATGCTAGGTTATAAGCATCTGTAGGGCAGGACTCTGTCTTATTCACCCTTATAGCACAATCCAGGACACATGGTATCACACTGGTTGTATTTGCTACCTTGACCATCTAAGTAGCAATTGGGAAATGTGGCCATTTAGTATGACTTTGGCCTCATGCACTGTGACTCATCTGCTGGGTGCAGTTGATGTCTCCTTTCTGATCCTTCTCTTAGCTTGCACTGAATTTCATTCTTCTTACTCTACTTCTTTTCTTTCCTTCTCTTGATTGTCCAGCTCCATCTATCCCTTTCATTGGCTTGGAGAGAAAATTTCTATTGCTTGGTGAAGTATCATTCACTAAGGTTTTCTTTAGATAGGGCAGCATGGCCTGATGAAAAGAGATGAGTGAGAGCAGCAGATGGGGCCATTTGTTTGTTTGCCTCCTGGCATCACCATATGCCAACTCTGTGACTTTGGACAAGTCAATTTAACATCTCTGAGTTTTTGTTTCCTTGACTGTAAAAATGGGAATAATAATATTTGCCTTTCTACGTTGCTTGGGAGACTAAATAAAACAATACATGTAAAAGTGTTTAAAGTAGACCATGAAACATAATAACATAATAATTGGTTAGTGGCACACACTAACCGATAGGTTACTTCTTTTTCACCCCATTATTAAACTTAAAAACAAATGGATTGAATTTTTTCCTTTTGTAAAAAATTCAATTAAGTCACTTCGTGCTTGTACATTTAGACTATTGACTTTTTTTTTTTTCTTATGGGTCAGTGGCACTCAATAGAGGAAAAGTGGTTTTCCGAGATATAGGGTGATAAAATCTGAAGTACTTTCTCATTAGCATTAAGTTCGGATACCCATTCTGAGAGAGAAAAACATAAAGACGGTGCCTCTGAATGCTGGCCACACATGCTGGCCACACATTAGAATTATCTGGAAGAACTTTTAAAAAATACTGATGCCTGGGTCTCACTCCAGACCAATGAGAACCTCTGGGGGTGAGTCTCTGGCATTAATGTATTTTTGGAAGCTGTCCAGGTAATTGTGATGGGCAGCCGAGAAACACGACTATAACCTCTCAGGTTCTGATTTCATTTAAGTTTTATTATTTATGGATACTCTTTCTGTTTCTAGAAGCTTCTGCTGGGTGCCACTTTGCAGTGGCTTCTCACTTCCTACCAGTGCTGAGGCCTCAAGGTGACAGCTGCAAGGGCAAGTGAGATATGGGGTAGGAAAAGAACAAAGTGGTTGCAGTTTTCTGGTGTCAGTGGCCCTGAGTTACGCATTTGGGATAATCTTAATGAACTCTGCTTTATTAAATGAGCAAGCAGGAGCCCATGGAACTATTTAACACATAATTACATGCCTAATCTTGCATAAAACTGTAACACTAATGACATCACTCTGGCAACTCAAAAGGTCACTCTAAGCACAGAAACTTAGGATTGCTTCTAATGTATGAGACTTTATCTTTGTAGGCGGTAAATTATATGTTCTCCTTAGGAATTGAGTTGTTTTGGCTTCAGGACCTTCAGGGAAGAAGCTAAATATATGGTGATAATTTTAGACTAATTAAGAAAATATTGGTGCATCTTATTACAATCTATTTTAAATGTCATTGGGATATTTTCCCTCCAAATCCACTACATACTTTACTTTGTTTTAGTTCATTTATTTGCCAAACATTTATAAGTCCCTCTTACATTCCAGGTGCTGTCCTAGGTACTGTGGGGACCAAAACATTCAGATCTGCTTCTAAGGAGTGCAGTCCATGGAAGAGTCAGAATAACAAATCAACATCTGTACTACGCCAGACCAGCTCCCTTCTAAGATTTCTATGACTTCCCAGCAGGTATGTATAATGTTGTCTCTCCACATTTACCTAAGCTCTCAGCTTGCTGAATTTGATATTGTTGCTCATTTACTTCTACTCTAAAGAGAAATGTTGTAAATGCTTTGCAACCTTGACTTAGAGGACAATGATCTCTCTCGGCTTTCCTTCTCATTATCTAGCTGCTCCTTCAATTTCTTTTGTGGATTCTTATTTCTCTACCTACCTCTTAAATGTCAGTATAATTTTGGGAAATAGTAAGTACCACTGAATAGTCTCTTGATAATGCTTCATAATAAGAATGAAAAATACTTTTCTCTCCCAATTTGATGCCTAGAAGATTGAGTGAATAGCCCTGCTTGCTGCCCAGTTGTAGAGGAAAAGAAGAGTGAATTGCAGAACACTATTGTCTTTTGAGAAGAATGAAATAAGAGATAATATATTCTTTGGATTTTTATTGCAGACTGCTTTTCTGTCTTTCTTTTTAATTTTTATGGGTGCATGGTATTGCATGTATTATGGGGTACATGAGTTATTTTGATACAGGCATCCAATGGGTAATAATCCTATCAGGGTAAATGCGGTATCCATCACCTTGAGCATTTATCATTTCATCATGTTACAAACCATCCAATTATTACTCTTTTAGTTATTTTAAAATGTGCAATAAATTATTGTAAACTGCAGTCACCCTGTTGTGCTATTAAATACTAGATCTTATTCATTCTATGTAACTATATTTTGTATCCATTAACCATCCTCATTCCATTTCCAACTCTCCTTCCAGCCTCTGGTAACCATCCTTCTACTCTGTATCTCCATGAATTCAATTGTTTTAACTTTTAGCTTCCACAAATGGGTGAGACCATGCAAACTTTTTCTTTCTGTGCCTGACTTATTTCACTTAATGTAATGACCTCCAGTTCTATCTATGTTGGAATAAATGACAGGATCTATTTTTTTATGGCTGAATAGTACTTCATTGTGTATATGTGCCACATTTTCTTTATGTATTCATCTGTCGATGGATACTTAGGTTGCTTCCAAATCTTGGCTATTGTGAATAGTGCTGCAACAAGCATGGTAGTACAGGTATCTCTTTGATATACTGAATTGCATTCTTTTGGGTTTATCTAGCAGCGGATTTGCTGGATTATATGGTAGTTCTATTTTTATTTTTTTGAGGAACCTCCAAACTGTTCTCCATAATGGTTGTACTAATTTACATTCCCACCAACAGTGTACAAGGGTTCCCTTTTCTCCACATCCTTACTAGCATTTGTTATTCCCTGTCTTTTGGATAAAAGCCATTTTAACTTGGGGTGAGATGATATCTCATTATAGTTTTAATTTGCATTTCTTTGATGACCAGTGATGATGAGCACTTTTTCATATACTTGTTTGCCATTTGTATGTCTTCTATCAAGAAATGTCTATTCAGAACTTTTGCCTATTCTTTAATCAGATTATTAGATTTTTTTCCTGTAGATTTGTTTGAGCTCCTTATATATTCTGGTTACTAATCGCTTGTCAGATGGATAGATTACAGATATTTTCTCCCATTCTGTGGGTTGTCTTTTCACTGTGGGTTGATTCTTTTCTTTGCTATGCAGAAGCTTTTTAACTTGATGTGATCTCATTGGTCGATTTTTGCTTTGTTTTCCTGTGTTTTGGGGGTATTGTTCAAGAAATCTTTGCCCAGACCAATGTCCTGGAGAGCTTCCTCAATGTTTTCTTACAGTGGTTTCATGGTTTGAGATCTTAGATTTAAGTTTGTAATCCATTTTGATTTGTTTTTTGCACATGGCAAGAGATGGAGTCTGGTTTCATTCTTCAGCATATAGATACTTAGTTTTCCCAGCACCATTTATTAAGAAGACTATCTTTTCCCCCAATGTATGTTCTTGCTACCTTTGTTGAAAATGAGTTTAATGTAGATGTGTAGATTTATTTCTGGGTTCTTATTTTGTCTCATTGGTCTATTTGTCTCTTTTTCTTCCAGTGCCATGCTGTTTTGGTTACTATAGCTGTATAGCATAATTTGATGTCAGATAATATGATTCCTCCTGTTGTGCTGTTTTTGGTCAGTATGGCTTTGGCTACTCTAGGTCTTTTGTGGTTCCATATAAATCATGGGATCATTTTTCTATTTCTGTGAAGAATGTCATTGGTATTTTGATAGGGATTGCATTGAATCTGTAGATTGCTTTGGGTAGTATGGACATTTTAACAATATTGAGTCTTCCAATCCATGACTATGGAATATCTTTTCATTTTCTGTGAACTCTTCAAATTTTTTGCATCATTGTTTTATAGTTTTCATTGTAGAGTTCTTTCACCTCTTTGGTTAAGTTTATTTCTAGATATTTTATTTTATTTGTAGTTATTGTAAGTGGAATTACTTTCTTAATTTCTTTTTCAGATTGTTTGCTGTTGGCATATAGAAATTCCACTATTTTTGTGTGTTGATTTTTGTATCCTGCAACTTTACTGAATTTGTTTATCAGTTCTAATAGGTTTTTGGGGAAGTCTTTAGGGTTTTTATAAGATTATGTAGTCTTCAAACAAGGATAATTTGACTTCTTCCTTTCCAATTTGGATGTCTTTTATTTCTCTCCCTTGTCTGATTGCTCTAGCTAGGGCTTCCATTACTATGTTGAATAACAGTGGTAAAAGTAGATATCCTTGGTGTGTTCCAGATCTCAGAGAAAAGGCTTTCACTTTTTTCCCATTCAGTATGATATCAGCTATGGGTATGTCATATATGGCCTTTCTTATGTTGAGATATGTTCCTTCTATGCCTAGTTTTTTGAGAGTTTTTTAATCATCAAGGGATATTGTATTTTATTAAGTGCTTTCTTTTTGAGTCAGTGACTAACATCACATTGTTTATTTTAATTTATTTTTGTTTTTTCTTTTTTAATTTTAATTTTTAAGTTATGGGGTACAAGTACAGGATGTGCAGGTTTGTTACATAGGTAAACATGTGCCATGATGGTTAGCTGCACCTATCAACCCACCACCTAGTAATTAAGCCCAGCATGTATTATCTATTTTTCCTAATGCTCTCCCTCCCCTCCCCTCACTCCCTGACAGACCCCGGTGTGTGTAGTTCCCCTCCCTGTGTCTATGTGTTCCCATTGTTCAGCTCTCCCTTATAAGTGAGAACATGCGGTGTTTGCTTTTCTGTGACCGCATTAGTTTGTTTAGGATAATGGCATCCAGCTCCATCTATGTCCCTGAAAGGAACATGATCTTGTTACTTTTTATGGATGCATAGTATTCCATGGTGTATATGTACCACATTTTCTTTATCCAGTCTATCATTGATGGGCATTTGGGTTGATTCCATGTCTTTGCTATTGTGAATAGTGCTGCAATGAGCCTACCAAACAAACAAACAACAACAACAACCAACAACAACAACAAAAAACCCAAAAACCCAAAAAACCGAGGACCAGATGGATTTACAGCTGAATTCTACCAGAAGTACTAAGCTGATACGCTTTCTTCTGAAACTATTCCAAACAATTGAAAAGGAGAGACTTCTCCCTAACACATTCTATAAGGCCAGCATCATCCTCATACCAAAACCTGACAGAGATACAACAAAAAAAGAAAACCTATATCCCAATATCACTGATGAACATACATGCAAAAATTCTCAATAAAATACTGGCAAACCGAATACAGTAGCACATCAGAAAGCTTATCCACCACAATTAAGTTGGCTTCAACCCCGGGCAAGGCTGGTGCAACATACACAAATCAATAAACGTAATTCATCACATAAACGGATCTTAAAAAAAAAAACCCACATAATTATCTCAATAGATGCAGAAAAGGCCTTTGATAAAATTCAACATCCGTTCATGTTAAAAACTCTTAATAAACTAAGTATTGAAGGAACATACCTCAAAATAATAAAAGCCATTTATGACAAACTCACAGCCAATATCATACTAAATGGGCAAAAGCTGGAAGCCTTCCCCTTGAAAACCAGCACCAGACAAGGATGCCCTCTATCATCACTCCTATTCAACATAGTATGGAAATTCTGACCGGGGCAATCAGGCAAGAGAAAGAAATAAACCATATTCAAATAGAAAGAGAGGAAGTCAAATTGTCTTTTTTTTGCACATGACATGATCCTATATCTAGAAAACCCCATCATCTCTGCCCAAAAGCTTCTTAAGTTGATAAGCAACTTCAGCAAGGTCTCAAGATAAAAAATCAATGTGCAAAAGTCACAAGCATTCCTATACACCAACAACAGGCAAGCAGAGAGCCAAATCATAAATGAACTCACATTCACGCTTGCTATAAAGTGAATAAAATACCTAGGAATACAGCTAAGAAGGGAAGTGAAGGACCTCTTCAAGGAAAACTACAAACCACTGCCCAAGGAAATCACAGAGGACACAAACAAATGGAAAAATATTCCATGCTCATGGACAGGAAGAATCAATATCGTGAAAATGACCATACTGCCCGAAGTAATTTATAGATTCAATGCTATTCCTATTAACCTACCATTGACATTCTTCAGAGAATTAAATGCTTTTTCAACATCAATTGAAATGATCATATGGTTTTTGTCCTTCATTTTGTTTATATGATGTATCAGACTGATTGATTTGCATATGTTGAACCATCCATGCATCTCTGGGGTAAATCTCACTTGGTCATGATGAATTATCTTTTCAATGTGTTGTTGAGTTTGATTTGTTATTTTGTTGAGGATTTTTGCATCAATATTCATCAGGGATATTTGTCTGTCATTTTCTTTTTTTGATGTCTTTGGTTTTTGTATCTGGGTAATAATGGTCTAATAGAAAGAGTTGGGAAGTGTTCTGTACTGCTCTATTTTTTTGAATAGTTTGAGTAGGATTGGTATTAGTTGTTCTTTAAGTGTTTGGTAAAATTCAGCAATGAATCCATTGGGTCCTGGGCTTTTCTTTGCAGGAAATTTTTACTAGGGCCTTGATCTCATTACTTATTGTTGGTCTTCTCAGGTTTTGAGTCCCTTTCTGGTTCAATTTTAGTGGATTGTATGTGCCTAGGAATTTATCTATTTCTTCTAAATTTTCCAATTTATTGCCATATAGTTGCTCATAGTAGTCTCTAATGATCTTTTGAATTTCTGTAGTATCAGGTGTACTGCCTGCTTTTTCTTCTCTGGTTTTATTTATTTGAGTCTTGTTTCCTTAGTCTGGCTAATGGTTTTTCAACTTTATCTTTTCAAAAATCCAACTTTTTGTTTCATTGATCTTTTGTGTTGTTTTTCTTCATTTCAGTTTCTTTATTTCTGCTCTAATCTTTGTTGTGTCTTTTCTTTGACTAAGTATGGATTTGGTTTGCTTCTGCTTTTTTAATTCTTTGAGGTGCATCATTAGGTTGTTTATTTGAAGTTTTTCTACTTTTTTGATGTAGGTGTCTACTGCTATAAACTTTCCTCTTACTACTGCTTTCACTGTATCCCATAGGTTTGGGTATATTGTATTTCCATTTTTATTTCAATAAAATTTTTAATTTTCTTCTTATTCATTGACCCTCTGGTCATTCAGGAGCATATTGTTTAATTTCCATACATTTGTATAGTTTCTGAAATTTCTCTTGATATTGATTTATAGTTTTATTCCATTGTGGTCAGAAAAGATATTTGATATTATTTCAATTTTTTTTGAATATTTAAAGACTTATTTGTGGCATAACATATGGTTTATCGTTGAGAATGATCTATGTGCCGAGGAGAAAGATGTGCATTCTGCAGCCATTGGAAGAAATGTTCTGTAAATATCTATTAGGTCAATTTATGTGATAGTGCAGATTAAATCCAATATTTCTTTGCTGATTTCTGTCTGGATGATCTGTCCAATACTGAAAGTGGGGTGTTGAAGCTATTATTGCCTTGGGATTTATCTCTTGCTTTAGCTCTAATAATATTTGCTTTTTATATCTAGAGGCTCCAGTGTTGGGTGCATATATATTTATAATTATTATATCCTCTTGCTGAATTAACCCCTTTATCATTACATAATGACCTTCTTTGTCTCTTTTTATAAATTTTCTTCTTTTTCCAAGTTTTGTAAGCTGGTTTATTTTCCATTTTCATTTACATTATAATGTAAGATGGTATCTTCGTTGTTTGGCTTTACAAGCATAAGAGTGGTAATATTAGTGGCAGGAACACCCATGATGACATTTCCAGAGCTCTGTCCAGCTGTTTATCATCAGCAAACTGTGTTTCATACACCCAGGACATAACTCAAGTACAAATATTAAATTTAATCTCAACTTTATTTAGGTCTGAGATTAGTGCATTAAAAGAATCTGTAATGAGGTTTAATATAGAGTCTTGTCATACACATAATCTATTTTTATTTAGTATATTATATTTTATATTATTTAATCAGCACATAGTTTTTATGTGTATGAGTTTTCTATTGCAACTTACAACAAATCACTGCACTCTTAGGCTACAATTCTGGAAGTCAGAGGTCCAAAATCTGCCTCCCTAACTGGGCTGATGTCAAGGTGCTGGCAGGAGCGGGACTGAGGTTCCTGTTCCCAGCCCCTAGAGGTCACCACATTCCTCGGCCTCCTACTCCAAGGCCAGCAAGGCCAGATACCAGAAGAAGCCTGAGGAGGGACCTCAGGCTCTAATGTCTTCAGCTTCTTCTGGTATTGCTGTGGCTTAGCCAGGAAAAGCTCTTAAACTTCAAGGACCCATGTGATTACCCTAGGCCAGCCCAGATAATCCTGGATAATCTCCCATGTGAAGTCACATACCCATAGCTTCCAGGGTCGTGACATAGGCACTTGGGGACCATTATCTTATTTACCTCACCATGTTTACAGAGTCTTTGACATTCTCAATAATAAAAAGTTTAAAAGTGATAGTTACAAACATATAAAAACTCAAAGGATGCCCCCTGCCCCAGCTGCATCACCTGTCAGCCCACAGCCAGTGCCATTCCACTCACACCTGTCTGCTTTCTGGGTATTGTTTAGCAAATCACATTGCATAGACCTTTTCAGTACATTTCTATGGAAGGGTCCTTATAAAAACAAACAAAACAAACCATAATGCCATTATCTTACCTAAAAATTTAATGGGAATTTTTTTCAACATCAAATATGGAATCAGTTCAGATTTCCCTGATTGTCACAGAAATCTTTAATTCAGAGTCCCCTCCGTCCCCCACAGTAACTTGTCATTTCGCAAATGCTTTTTACACCCTAGGTGCTGTGGATTCCAGCATCTCCCACAATGGCCAGGCATGACTTGCCATAAAGTATGATGGATGCAAGCAAATGTGGCCTCATTTGTCCCTCTGGCCTTGTCCTTACCACACTCCAACTATACTGTCTATGACCAGGGAGCTCTTCACAGAGCTCTGGTGATGACTTAAGACCCTCCCACCTGTGACTACCAGCCCTCCTTTCCAGCAGGACAGAGGGTTTTGAATACATCATGTTTTTCCTTGCTTCAGACCTAGAAGCAGTCACTTCCCCATGAAGGCTGAGTCCTCTTAGTGCTCACTGCTCCTGGGCTGGTTATAATGGTCATTTTGTCTAATCTTGATTCTATCATCCTATGCACTGGCTATACCTGTGGAATGGTATTTCCTCATTCCAGACTTGGATGGATCTGCCTTGCAGGTCTAACAGTCCCACAGTAACAAAGAGAGGGACCAGTAGCAACCCCTGCAGCCCTCCTTCCACTTGGTGTAATCCTTCGCCTGATAAAACACAACCAGACCTACATGTCTCATGGATACAAGCCTTTTTTTAGATGGTGCTTGTTGTGAATACTATGAGAGGCTGTTCAGGTGTTGATCCAAGGTGAGAAAGCTGGGGGCAGATAGAGGGGACAGCTGGCCTTTGAGGTCCGGGAGGCAAAAATGTACTTCCTCAGCCCAGCACCATGAGACTGACTTACTAGCCCAGCACCATGAGACTAGTTAGGATAGGGGAACATGAAGCTACAGAATGACCCAGACATCAGGACAGGGCAGACATGTGAAGGGCCAAGGGAAGATGCCAACCTTGTCATGCCCGTTGGTGGTGGTGTTCTGCAAAGGCGTATTACCGTCCAGGCCTTTGGTGTTCACCTTTGTACCTGGGGCCAGTGGCTGCTTTGCAACCTTGTAATATCCCTGGTTAAATGTTTCATGCGCCACTGTCCAGCCTGTGAAGTCCTTGGTGTTGATGTCCATTCACTCACATATGAGCCCTTTGATGTTCTGGATATCCCTTCGGATGGCAGCTCAGTGCAGAAAGGTCTCTCCTTGTTCGTTTCTCTTGTTCCCTTTATCTTTGTTTTTTGAGGCAGAGTTAGCTATTCCCTTCCAACACACTGCAGACTGGGAGGGGTGATTTGGTGTTTTGTCCTCTGGGCTGTTTTCGGACTCCTTGGCTGTCATCTGCATGAGAAGAGCCACCTGCTGGTGTTCAGAGATGAGGTAGTTGGCTTGGATCCCAGATAGCCCCATGCCAAATAGCAGGCTGGACTTCTGGATGACAGGTTCCTTCTTAATCCTCTTCTCAGAACCCTGCTTCTCTTTCTTCTTGGCTATAGGAACCTCCACCTCATGCCATGGTGCTTCAGGGAGTGTATCAGCCTTGCAGTCCCACAAGAGAGACTGGGCTGGAGGCATCTGTATCTGAGTCCTTCTACTCTCCATTGGCCCCCATGGTGAAGAGCAGCTTCTGCTTGGTGGCTTGCTCTCTCACTTCCTTCCCTCCAACACTCTAGTCCAGCTTTGAGGTCTTGGTTAGAGAAACTTTATCTTATCATTTTTTTCCCTAGTTTATTTATCTGCCATGTCATCACTGAGAGAAAATTCTTGTCATGTTTTAGAACATTTACCCTTGGACATCATTCTGCTCCCCTCACTTGATATTCATTTGCAATGTCATTCCTTTGTCATCACCTGTCTGCAATTCCACAGCTGAAAGTGTTAGTGAGGAATTAAATCCAGTGGAGGTGTGTCCCAGAGTAGGGCCATATATATTTGATTCCATAGCTGAAAATTAGTATTGATAAAAGCTGACTATTAAATCTAATGGTGGTATGTCTGAGAGCAGGACTGTGTACATTTAGGCTCCAAGGGCTGAGTGACTCCATGGTGGCTCAGCAGCAGAACATGGGCACTGTCGGTGTAGCTTGTGGCTGTTTACTCGGCTGTGTGGCCTGAGAGAAAGGGCAGCAGTGGCAGTGCAGGCTCCAAGCACCAGCCAAGATGGCAGGGCTGGGTGGGAGCATGGGTGTGCCCAGTGCTCAGACAGGTACTGTGGCACCCAATGCAGGCACTACTGAGAGGGCGTCAGGCTGCAGGCTTGGCAGTGGCACTTCCCCAGCTGGAGCTCTTAGTCCATCACTAGTTTTGTCTTGAAATCTCTTTCATACCACGTAAATATAGCTACTCCTGCTCTTTTTTGGTTTTCATTTGCATGGAATATCTTTTTCTACTTCTTTATTTTTAGCCTATGGGTATACATAGGCAAAGTGTGTTCCTTGTAGGCAATAGACCATTTGGTCTTTTTTTTTTTTTTTTTTTTTTTAAATCCATTCAGCCATTCTGTGTCTTTTGATTGAAGACTTTAGTTTATTTCCATCCAATGTTATTATTGACAAGTAAAGATGTACTCTTGCGATTTTATTATGTGCTTTCTGGTTGTTTTTGCAGTCTTCTCTTTCTTCCTTCTTTTCTTCCCATCTTCCTTTCTGTGAAGGTAATTTTTTTTCTAATGGTATGTTTTAATTTCTTGCTTTTAATTTTTTGCATATGTGTTGTAGGTTTTTTGATTTGAGGTTACCATGAGGCTTGCAAACAACATCTTATAACCCATTAAGCTGATGACAGCACTGATTTCAAAAACGAACAAAAACAACAAGCAGAAAAATAAGGAAAGAGGAAAACTAATACAAATTTGACATTTTAACTCAATTCATCCCACTTTTAAACTTTTAGTCATTTCTATTTATTCCTTATTATACTATGTCTTGAAAAGATGTTGCAGTTCTTATTTTTGATAGGTTTTTCTTTTAGTCTTTCTGCTCAAGATATGAGTACTTTGTATACCACAATTACAATGTTATAATATTCTGAGTTTGTCTGTGTACTTGCTGTTTTCAGTGGATTTTGTACCTTCAGATGATTTTTCTTGCTTAACATCCTTTTCTTTCAGGCTGAAGAACTGCATTTCTCATAGGACAGGTCTGGTATTGATGAAATCCCTCAGCTTTTCTTTGTATGGGAAAATATTTTCTCTTTCATGTTTGAAAGATATTTTTGCTGGGTACACTATTTTAAAACGAAAGTTTTTTTTCTTTTCTTTTCTTTTAGCCCTTTAAATATGTCATGCCACCCTCTCCTGGCCTGAGAGGTTTCCACTGAGATGTCTGCTGCCAGATATACTGGAATGTGTTTGTATGTTATTTACTTCTTTTCTCTTGCTTCTTTTAATATCCTTTCTTTATTCCTGAACTTTGGGAGTTTGATTGGTAAATGCTTTGAGGTAGTCTTCTTTTGATTAAATCTGTTTGGTGTTCTATAACTTTCCTGTACTTGAATATTTGATATCTTTCTCTAGGTTTGAGATTTTCTTGTTATTATCCCTTTGAATACCCTTTCTACTCTATCTCTTTCTCTGCCTCCACTTTAAGGCCAATAACTCTTAGATTTGCCCTTTTGAGGCTATTTTCCAGATCCTGTCGGTGTGGTTCATTGTTTTTTATTCTTTTTTCTTTTGTCTGCTCTGACTGTGTTTTCAAATAGCCTGTTTCCAAGCTCACTAATGATTTCTTCTGCTTCATTAGTTCAGCTGTTGGAAGACTGATACATTCGTCAGTATGTCAGTTAAATTTTTCAACTCCAGAATTTCTACTTAATTTTTAAAAATTATTTCAATCTCTTTGTTAAATTTAGCTGGTAGGATTTTTAATTCCTTCTCTGTGTTGTCTTGAATTCCACTGAGCTTCCTTAAAATAGTTATGTTGAATTTTCTGTCTGAAAGGTCACATGTGTCTGTCATCCTGGGATTGGACACTTATGCCTTATTTAGTTCATTTTGTGAGGTCATGTTTTCCTGGATGATCTTGATGCTTGTGGATATTCAGCAATGTCTGGGCATTGAAGAGTTAGCTATTTATCATAGTCTTTGCAGTCTGGGGTAGTTTGTATCTGTCCTTGGGAAGGCTTTCCAGGTATTCAAGAGGTATAAAGTGTTGTGATCTAAATCTTTGGTCACTGCAGCTGTATCTGCATTATGGGGTACCTCAAGCCCAGTAACACTGTGGCTTTTGCAGACTTGTAGAGCTACTGCCTTGATTGTCTTGGTAAGATGCAGTAGAATTCCCTGGATGACCAGGCAGAGACCCTTCTTCTCTTCCTTTACTTTTCCCTGAACAAATGAAGTTTCTCTCTTTGTGCCAATTTGCCTGGAGCTGTTGGAGGGGTGACATAAGCACCTCTGTGGCCACCACCACTGGGACTGCACTGGGTTGGATCCAAAGTCGGCACAGCACTATTTCTTACCCAAGGTGCACAGTGACCACTGTCTGGCTATTGCTGATATTCATTCAAGGACAAAATCCCTTCAGGCAGCAGATAGTGAACCCGGCTAGGCCTGCATCTCTTTTCATGGCAGTGATCACCCCTCCAGCCCAGGGTGAGTCCAGAAATGCCTTTCAGGAACCAAGATCTGGAACTGGGGACCCCAGAAGCCTGCTTGGTGCCCTACTCTACTGTGGCCAAGTTGGTACCCAAGCTGCAAGACCAAGTGCCCTTTAGTCTTCCCTCTCCTTTCCTCAACAGAAGTCTCTCTCTATGGCCCCCACAGCTGAGAATGTGCTGGGTCACACTAAAAGCCAGCATGGCCCTGGGTCTCACTTAAGCCCTGTGATAAGTACTGCCTGGCAATCACTGATGTTTATTCAAGGCCCAAGGACTCTTTAGTCAGCAGGTGATAAATCCTACCTGGACTAGGTTCTTCCCTTCAAGGCAGTGGGTTCCCTTCTGGCCCACAGGGTATCCAGAAATGTGGTCCATAATCAAGGGCCTGGAATAGAGTCCTTAGGACTTTGCCAGGTGCCATATTCCACTGTGGTTGAGCTGGTATCCACGTTTCAAGACAAAGTTCCCTTTACTCTCCCCCGGCCTCTCCTCAAGCGGAGGAAAGGAGTCTCTCCTGGAGCTGGAAGCTGCACTGCCCTGGTTTGGGGGAGGGGTGACGCAAGTAATCCCTTAGTTGCCCCGGATGGTGTCTCACTGGGTTGTGTGCCCACCAAATGCACTGGTTATGAGCCCAGCACAGCATCAGGACTTGCCCAGGAATTGCAGTCTTTGTGTCTTTGTGGCCTAGACTGCCTTTCAATTTTATTTAGGACCCTAGAGCACTTTTTCTCACAGTAATGGGGCTAGCTGGAACTCAGGCTCTGACCACTGAGGTAGACAATTCCTCTCTGGCTAGGGCTTGTTTAAATGTTCCATCTGGTGGTGCCAGCTGAGTTCTGCCCCCATGTTTTCCACTGTGACAGGGCAGCTGTGAATGTCAATGCAAAGTCCCACAATCGCTATACTCTCTTCCAGGTACACAGATTCTGTCTCTGTGCCATGCAGCTTCTACTGGGGGATGGAGGTGGCAATGTGGGCAATTCAAGACTAGTTTTCCTACCCTTTTCAATGTATCTTTCCTTGCTATGATGTTAAAACCTGGTACTGTGATTGCTCACCTGATTTTTGCTCCTTATGAAGGCATTTTCCTGTGTGGATAGTCTTTCAATTTGGTGTTCCTATGGCTTGACAGTGGTGGGGATCACTGGAGGGTTCTATTTGGTTGTCTTGCAACCTCCTTTTCAGTAGCTGGGGCAACCATGTATGGACTCCTCTGACTGGCAATGGTGTGGTGGTCACTTGTGACCTCCGTCATGTGTTATGTAAAACAACTGTTGTTCATGTAATCATGACACATTGACATCTGTTTCAGGAGGACAGCAGCTTAAGTTAAATAATGGACCTGTCCTTTAGCCTGCTGTTGACCTGGTTCATTAGACTCAACAATGGGCTTTTATTCAGAGCTTTGGGTTTCTAATCTTCACTCTGTCACCGAGCAATAGTAAACTGCAGACAAAACACCCGCTATTCCCCCAGTTTCACCATCTGTGAAAATATGAGTGTGGAGCTAATCTGTATTCTTTTAATCAATTCAGCATTCACTTCTTTATCCAACAAATATTTACTGAACTTGTAGTTAGGTGGCAGGCACCAAGTTGGGTGTTGGGAACATATTGATAAACATATCAGACAATGCCTCTACTCTTATAGAACTTTGGTCTAGAGGAGTAGACAAGGAGGTCAGGCAAGTGTGGATGGTTATCTTTAATATAAGATTGCTATGCACGTTCATAAATAATAAAATAAGTTTTGCATTGCATCACTTCTCTGGTCATCACAGCTGTCAGAAATGACCATCTCAGGGTTTAGTTGAAAGCACTTTTAAATTGGATTCAGAGTGCAATCCCAGCTCCATTATTTAGTAATTATATGACAGAAATACATTGTTAAATTCCCTGAGTTTCATTTTCCTCATCAAGAAAATTAGAGTAATAGCAGATGTTATAGGATTTCTATGTGACAGTTATTTGAAATAATATATATGGTATTCAGTAGGTACTCAGTAAATGTTAGTTTCCTCCATTTGGGGGAAATAGCAGATTTTTTTTTTTTTCAAAATTTGGCCATACTAATACATAAAGCCCTTCTGTTTGATTTTTTTCCAAAGAACCCGAAAGCTCTCTGAAGAAATGGAAAACACATTTTTACATGATCTTAATTCGTTCACTATTTGATAATTTACCTTTAATGCGCTGTACAAGTGAATAATCACAACCGACATTCAGTTTGATTCCTTCCATGCTACACATTTAAAACCAGCTTAATTGTTAAACATTCACTCTTTTGGGCATCACACGTACCCAACTGGTGTGAGGAAACCTGCTCATGACTCACGTGTTCCTCCTAGATCAGTATAAATGGCAGATTTATGTTGAAACCACCCTTTCCTTCATGGTGAATGTGGTTTAACTCTTGCTTCTATCTCAATTGATAATCAAGGGATTTAAACTGTAAGAAGAGCTCTTTATGGAGAAGAATTAGAGATGACAACAATAGACATGAAGATGTGAGGTACTTCTCTAGACCTATGTACATAATGCATTTATATGCATTATGTCATTTAATTCTGACAGTAACTATTATGAGAACTCTATTTACCCAAAGAAAAAACTGATATTCAGAAAACTAATTTTCTCAGGTCACATAGCTGTTCATTGGTGAAGATAAAATTTCAATCCAAGCTTGTACAACTTCAAAACCAATGTTCCCTCAACCAGTACATTTTTGCTAGGCAAATTAAGTACCAAAACCCTTATCAAAGAAATAATGGTTGTTAAGTGATGATGGCAACATTCAGCTTATTTCTTCCATTAATTCTTCATGACACAAAATTTAGAGAGAGAGGGAAAATGAGGGATGATAGAAGACTGTGGCAGGCTGAGAAAAGGACAAGAGAATAAAATATAATGGTAAGAATATGGACAGATGGACCCAAACCTAGGCTTTGCTCCTTATTATCTGAGTGGTCTTGGACAATTTCTAATACTTTTTTACATTTGTCTTTTCTTCTGTAAAATTAGCATGATAATAACAGTATATACCTCATGCAGTTCTTGTGAAGATTGAGTTAACATATGTGGTATACTTTGTGATGTTACAATGCGATAATTTTATACCATATATGTGCATATGTAACAGTACCTACTATATGTAACATGAATATATATGAGTTAATACATATATATGTTAATACCTGAATATATATGATATATATATGTGAGTTAATGTGTGAAAAATGTCTGTAAGATGGGAAGCAGTAAGTATATGCTATTACCACTTAAGAATGAGTTACATATATATTAGATTGAAAGACAAAATCGGTGTAAAGGTTCACACAGTTAAATGTATTTGGCAGACATTCATAGATGTGATCTTTAATTTTTTATGGAGAAAGGCATGAAGAAAAGAGTGAACCATGGGAAGAGCACTAGCTCTGCTATTAACTCATCTGTAACTGGGGTCCTTTTGCCTCCTGGTCTCCTATTCCTTATATGTAACATGTGGGATTGAAAAAGATGAGTCTAAGGTTCCTTTCACCTGAAAAGTTTTCTTATGTTCTACTTTGGAAAGTTGCAATCAAGGTCTGTTCCTGCAACTTATTTGACTTATAATCTGTCTTTGGTTAAATGTAATTTCTATTTTACATTTTGTTTATTTCTTAAATGAATATTCAGTAATGCTCATGGCAAATCCAGTAAAGCTGAGGGCAGAAAGATTAAGCATCAAATGGGAAGGCAAAATGAAAGCCCTCCATTGATCCTTGTTAATGATTTCTATAGGCTGCATTTCTATAGAGTTGGGCATCTTGGGCACAAACCTTATGGTGTTAGGATCCAACTACGTTTTTGTAACTTGTTTCTTCCTCACCCTATTCCATTTCCCCACGGAGCCCCATCTCTAAAACAATGGATAAACTACTACTGCATCCCAAAGGGGAGCTAATGATTAATTGTGGAAATTTTAAATGTTATAGCAAGTTGGTAAGGGAGGTATTTTGTGGCCAAGAAAATATGGTTCACTGGACCTATTCTATCCAACTGTGGTGGTTATTGGATGAACTATAATTAAATTTGTCCACAGCCACTCTGAACTCATAATATGTGTAAAATTCTATTCCTGAAGGGAACCAGCATACTGAACTCAGTGTTCTCAGCCTGAAAGTGAGTCATTCAGCCCTTTCTTTTTGGCAATAGGACAAAACTTCCTTTGATTTATTCATGTCTTTTATTGCTTAGTGCAATTGTGGTAAGAAACTCTGGAGATAGAGATGACTGAGTTTGAATTCCATTTCTGTTCTTTTGCTACCAGTATTACATTGGGCGCAAGCCAATTAACTTTTTTGTCTTAATACTCTTGTCTCTAAAATGAGACTGTTAATGCAACCTTTAAAATTTCTTGTGAAGATTAATTAAAATAATAGGCCTGACATTATTAGTAGCTATTTATTTACACATAGCTGTTGATTTATATGTATACAAATGAATATGCTTTTTTGTATATCCTAATATACCTAACATGCCAATGTTTTAACTTTATATGCGCATATACTTTAAAAGAGAAAATTCTATAAACCATAGTGTGCAGTTGAATAAATTTTTACAAACCAAATACACATGTAAAACCAGCATCTAAGTCAAGAAACAGAATTGTAGCAGAATCACAGAACCCCTTTTTATTCACCTTCCATTCTCTACTTACTTTCCAGGGATAACCACTCTTCTGGTTTTTAAATATTATATATTCATTTCATAAGTTTTTAAATTTTGCAAAATTTGAATCAGTCAATATGTAGTTTTTCTATCTTATAATGTTATTTGTAATGTTATATTTGAAATATTATGTTTGTAGTTTTATATTTTTAATATTCCTCAATGTCATTCTGTATGGCAATTACCAATTATTGTTATTACTGTATATTTTGTCATGTAAATTCATAGGATGTAGAATATGTGTATTTTAAATTGTATTATTAGAAACTGCCAAAAAGTTCTCCTATGTGATTGTCAAATTTATATTATAACTTATTGAGCACAATAGTTAACAGTTACTCTAAATCTTTCAAAAAATTAGCATTGCCTAAATTTTCATTCTAGTTATTTTAGTGAGTGTGTGATGGTATCTTACTGAACATTTTCATTTCTTTGATTAATAATGATGTTTATTATCTCTTTAGATGTTTATTAGATTTTTAAAAATATTTTTTCATCTTTAATTCTTTTTCATTTAAGACTTTTGGCCATATTTCTGCCTGATTCCTAGCATGCTAAATTAACAGCATTAGCCTGACTGAAGGGATTTGAGACATAATTCAGAGAAATCATTGAATATTAGCATTCGTCAGAGATATTCTGGGCCAGATGCCAACATTAAGAGTGGATACTTTTTGGGTTTCTTGGATAGTTTTTTTTAAGGCTTCAGGTAAAAGTCCACTTAGAAGCAAATGGATCCAATAGTAAAAGCAGACTTTTACAATGCAAAAGACATTAAGCAGATAAAGGAAAATGTATTTTAAATTCTAAATCCTACTCTGACTCATTGAAGGGTTATACTTAAAGATATATTTTAAAAAATCAGTTAACAGGAATAATGATTCTCTTTGGATGGCTACAGGTCTAAGAAAAACCAGGTCAGGTGAAATTGCTTGGATTCTATGGTGAAAGACTCTTGAGAAATATTAAATTAGATACCCCCTTAAAAAAATCTGTGCTTTCAGAATTGCCTGGAAAATGTCTGATAAGATGACTCTGGTGCCAAGGAAGCCCTATAAATAACATAAATAACTTAGAATAGTTTCAGAGCTTGCATCTCCTACATTTTGTAGCATATAGATTCTTGAGTTCTAAATTAGGGACTTAGAACCCAAAGGATTAGGAGAAATCACTTTAGATGAGTGACTAACAGAATTTGGGATCTTGAATTCTTCAATCCACACATGTACTCCTAAAAGACAACCCAGTTTACAACGAGGAAGCATGGATCAAGAAAGCAGATGAACTTGGTTTTACCTCTCACTTCTGTTCCTTCCTTGCTATATGACATGTGGTAAGCTAGTTAACCTCTGAATCTCATTGTCCTTATCTGTAAAAATGAAGGTTGTAATAGCTACCTCCAACAATTGTTTTGGTATGATGCAAGAAGACATTTTAAATGTCTGGAACATGGTAGGTACTAATAAATGTAAATTATTTCTCCCAAAAGAACAGATTTGGTTATTTTGTCCAACATCTGCTATCAAGACCCAGAAGAACTGCCTCTTTGCCCATAGGGAAAGCAGCCAATACAGATAGTTGTTTTCTTGGGAAAATAGACATCAGTCTGTTAAGAAGCATTCATTAAAAGTGGCTTCATGTTAGAAGGTGTCGGGTGCGTAGGCTCCATGAAAGAAATGATTTAGGCCAGAAAACTAGAGGTGGTCCATCACTCCTCCCTGTTCCTCACCCCTCATCCCAGCAGTCACCAAACTTTTGCTTATAATATATTCTTTTTTTTTGGACAGAGTCTTGCTCTGTTGGCAAGGCTGGAGTGCAGTGGCACAATCTCGGCTTACTGCAACCTCCGTCTCCTGGGCTCAAGCAATTCTCCTGCCTCAGCCTCCTGAGTGGCTGGGATTACAGGCATGTGCAACTATGCTCAGCTGATTTTTGTATTTTCGGTAGAGACGGGGTTTCACCATGTTGGCCAGGCTGGTCTCGAACCCCTGACCTCAGGTAATCCGCCTGCCTCAGCCTCCCAAAGTGCTGGGATTATAGGTGTGAGCCACCATGCCCATCATATATTCTTAATTCATTTGGTCCCCTTCGCTGCAAACAAAACAAAACAAAACAAAAATATCTTCTTAATATCTCTAGAGAAGCTCTGTCCAGTAGAAGTAGAATGTGTGTCACGCATATAATTTTAAATTTTCTAGCATTACATTAAAATAATAAAAGAAACAGGAAAAATTAATTCTAATAATATATTTTATTTTACCTAATATGCCCAAAATATTATAATATCATCATGTAATAAAAATAAAGAAAGGTATAATTTACATTACTTTCACCAATGCTTTGAAAGTCAGTGCATATTTTATACTTATAGCACTTTGCAATGCAGACCAACCACATCTGGAGTGCTCAGTAGTCACCTGTGGCTAGTGGCTACTATTTTGCACTATTTTAGAATCTGCTGTCTGTCAATATATAAATTCTAGCAACAATAATAAAAAGTCAAAAATCATCACTATTTTTATTTATTGGGCACTTGGTATGTAATAGGTCTTATGTTTCATATGTATTACATTGATAACCCTATCAGATATGTGTTATTACTACTCTATTTTATGAATGAGGATGCTGAGGCTTAGGGAGGTTAACTAATTTGTGCAAGGTCATGCAGATTTTCAAGCAGTAGATCTGGGATTCAAACCCAAGTTAGTTTGACTCCAATACCAATCATGCTGCTTTTCCTGTAATAATCAAATTGCCTCCTAACTGGTTGGCTTGCCTTACAGCAGGACATTTTGATATGGCTGTGTCGTAGTAGCCACTTGAAATTGTAATACCATTATTTTGTTATTTCTACCAAGTCATGGACATCCCTAGATCCTATGAACAATTTATAGACAGTAAAGAGGACAGAGGAACATGTTATAAAATATTATGGGAGTCAGTCAGCAAAATTGATACTTTGAGCCTAAACCTATTTGTCATCATATTCATGAGGAACTTCCAATCCCTCCTTGCATCCCTGAACCTCAACTGGGAGGCATGGGGTTGGGGTCAAGTGCAGAAATGCAATAGATATTCAGGATGGATTAAGATTGTTGGAGAAAATGCCAGCATTGTCCCTATAAGGAATAAAGATTCGTTAGGGAGAAGACTGATTCCAGATGTGGGACAGGAAATATGAAAGATGAATTATACTAACTAGCAGGGCATCTATCAAAGACTATCAGGATTGCTTCAAAAGAGTTCAGGGACCAACTTGAAGATGGAACAAAGAAAGGGCAATCTAAGTATCAATCAGGATGACAGCTGAAATGGATAGAAATCCAGCAGATATATTTAACCCATAATTTCATAGTGCTTTAAAAAGAACTAATTGGTCACCATTAGAAGATGCTAGGTAATCAATTTATTATACTGAAACCTGGTAAGTATAGGAAAAGAATCCATCATTTATCCTATATTTCTTTTATTAACTAAAGCACTGGGAAACCAAATAGTAGGTGAAGTAAAGGTTTTCTTTGTAGAAGTATTTAACTTAGTTAATGAGGATGGGATAGTAGAATTAAACTATCATCACTTTGCAACTCATAATGGGTTAATGTACTGAGACCTTGATCATGAATGATTTTTATTATCAAAAAGAGAACAACCACAATATCAATTATGATTTAGTCTGACAAAAAAACCTGAACCCGAATATAATCAATCCCCCAGATCCTATGAACGATTTATAGACAGTAAGGAGGACAGAGGAACATGTTATAAAATATTATGGGAGTCAGTCAGCAAAATTGATACTGAGAAACTCTACACTACAAAGTGGAGCCTTTAATAAATAAATTGCAAAGATAAATTGGAGAAAGAATCTATAAATTAAATGTAACTTAAAGGACATATTGACTATGATGTTTGCACTTTTTCAAATTCTAATTTACACACTGTAAAGAAAAAAAGTCATGTTCTCCCTTGTTCTTCTTAATTTTTATCTATGCCATTACAATTCTTCTAGTTTACTTCTTTTCGTATATCCATCAATGGCTTCCCATCATCTGTAAGTAAACCCAAGAAAGATTTTTGCAGTGCCTTACTTCAAGGAGGCGACCATAAGTGTAAACTTTAGAGATGGTCTCCTGGAAGAGGTGGATATTGATAGCCAAAGAAAATGAATAACAGTGGGAAGACTGTCTGGAAAAGGCCATCATATAGGCTCACTGATGTGAGCCTTTTGTGTGAAGGCTGGGTGGGAGGCTGGGGCCTCTTCAAGTCGAAGGTCTGTGTTGTGCAGCTGGAGAATAACGCACTGTGAAAAATCCAGACTTGTGTATGGGAGGAGTTGGTCCTTGGTACAGTGGGATTCATCACTGTACATTCCTTTTGCCCCTTAAGTATCAATACGAGATGATGCTTTCTTCATCCTTTCCGCTCACATTTCACACATTTTCTTGTAGTCCATGCCATGGAATTTCCAGATGCTGAAGGTCAGGCTGACGGAGAGACTCCCAGTTATGCATAACTTTATGCTGTGCCATTCATAACCAGTCACAGCATAAGATGTCTTGACACTTCAACTGAAATGGATGATTAAATGACTAAATTATAACATCACTCTTGTGCAGGTGGTGGTAAGGAAATGCCCAGTGGTCAAGTGCCAGGAGTCCGGTTGGAGGGTATTGGTGCTACAGGGAGGGAGACCTTAACTGGTTAGTCCAGAGCCAGTAGACAAATCCAGGCCAAACAGTAACGTGCAGGTACAAACTCTAACATCAAATATTATATGCCAATTCAGACTGACCTCGATGTGTTCCTCAGGGTGAAAGATGGTTCAGGATCATAGAGAATGGTACACTGACTTCTCCTACCTTCAAGATTTGAGACATGCTTGACTGTATGATGCAGGGAATGAGTCTGGAACAGGTGTGTGTGTGTGTTTGTGTGTGTGTGTGTGTGTGTGTGTGTGTGTGTGTGTGTGTCTTAAAGGGTAGGAATCAGGCATAGTATATTTGACATTAGATTCACATGACTGACTATCAGCTTTCCTCCTTATTGACAATGTGGCTTTGACTTGGCCATTAAGCCTGTCTTAGCCTGTTTTTTTTTTTTTTTTTTTTTTTTAAATAGAATTGTTATTGGTACATAGTAGGAATTCAACCGAATAGCTCTTCTTAATGGATTTATCTTAAATTTTCAGTTGTATCAAGGTCAAAAGATGACTCAATTTCTTTGTTTCTGAACTTTTTCACCTTCTTGAAACTGATACATAGGGTCAAAATAAAACTCCTTTCAAATTCCCTTTGGCATATTGCTTTCAAAGCATGTTAAATGAATGAAAAGAAACACTGCAAGCAAATTGTAGAGGTAAAAAATGGTCATTGTGTTTTTCAAGAAAATTCCATGGGAACAAAGGAAATGCAGCTGCAGTAGCCAGGGAGCATTTGTCTAGAGTGGTCCATGATGAATCACGGAGCTGGGGAAATAATTTCAGATGATGTGATGCATCCCTAGAGCTGGATTTTACTCATCACTGGGTAAACAGGGTTATTAAGGGAAACTTGATGACAAATCAACCTAAGCTTGTGCCGTGACTATTTATGCTTTATGGAATTTACTAAAAATAATACTATAAACACCTATTTACTGTTAGGTGATGTATTAAGTCCTTTGTCATCTGAGACTCCTAAGCCCCTTAGAAGTCATTTTTCTCCCCTGCATTTTTTGATCAATTTCTTTGAAATATTGTAAATGAGGAGTTATCCAGCTATTGGTTAAACACCTTTAGTGGATGGGAACCCACTTTCTCTGAAGACAACCCCTCTTATTGTTATACATTTCTGTTTGATGAAAAGTGTTTCTAGAATTTGAGCTAGAAATTGTTTCCCAAGAGTTCCACTAATGTTCCTGGTTCAGCACTCTGGATTGCTTTCCAGATATTTTTGTACATCTTGCCATGTAATGTCTTGACAACATTTCTGACTTTTTTCTTTTTTTGAGACGGCGTCTCGCACTGTCATCCGGGCTGGAGTGCAGTGGCGTGATCTTGGCTCACTGAAACCTCTGCCTCCCAGGTTCAGGGAATTCTCCTGCCTCAGCCTCCTGAGTAGCTGGGATTACAGGTGTCAGTCACCACACCCAGCTAATTTTTTGTATTTTTAGTAGAGATGGGGTTTCACTATGTTGGCCAGGCTGGTCTTGAACTCCTGACCTTGTGATCTGCCTGCCTTGGCCTCCCAAAGTACTGGGATTACAGGCATGAGCCACCACGCCTGGCCAACATTTCTTTACCGTGAGCTGCATATAACTACAATTATTCTTCACATAGCATAATCTCAGTTTGTCTTCGTATTCTGGTCCCCTTGTCAGGCTATGCTTCATTGGTTAATATCTCTCTTAAAGTATTATGTACATTACAATATTAACATTTATTGTTTCATGTTGCTTTATATACTTTAATTATTTAGTTGCCACAAACCCCTATAAGATAGTATTTTTATTATTCCTATTTTATGATGAAGGTTTATTATTCCTATTTTACGATGAAGGTTTTTATTATTCCTATTTTACAATGAAGGTTTATGATGAAGGTTGCATAGCTTCATAACTTGGTCAAAAGTGGTAAGTAGAGGAGCCAGGATATAAACTCCAGCAGTCTACATTAGGAGTCTACACTTTTAAACACTGCACGATTCTGTTTTTCTGAATATACAACTTCTGTTGGCATCTATTTACTTCTGAGAATGGCAAAACTATCACCTCCTTTTATTTATGTATTCTATGATCATGTCAACATTCCTGGCTGGCATGGTCGTCTATGATACATACAGGAAGTTGTGAGTGAAGAGTCAGATTCTGAAATTCCCCACCTGCCTTGTGAAGACCATGCAGAGGTACCAGGCTCTATCTTGAAAGGTGATGGTGTCTCATTAAACACTTAAATAATTTTTTAAAAATTTGAACTTCATCACACATTTTTAAGCAAGGGAATAAGCCACATGATCATATTTACGTATTTGAAATGCTACTGAGAACGTAATGTTGAGGGTAAATTAGAGCAGATGAAACGATGAGCAGGGAATTGGATGGTAATGGCCATAGTCCAACCAAGGGTAGGGGTGACAAGAATGAACAAATACAGGCAGTATTTAGAAGATGTAGGGTCAGGACTTGGTGACTGATTGGACTAAAGAGAGTGAAGATGATGGAGGAAGGAATTAAAAATGATTTTTAGACTCTCTTTGGGGACTGTGTAGATGGTGTCATTATTAACCAATGTGGGAAATATAATAAAATAATAAAATGAGAGGTTCTTTGGAGCAGGGGTTGAGTTGTGGAGTTTTTGAGGAAGGCAGGGAGTGGTTGGGAAAGGTAAAGAAAATGACAAAGAGGACACTTGGGGAAAGTGTTATAGGCAGTTGACACATGCTAGAACTCAGAACAAAGGTCCTGGTTGTAGATACAGACCTCGGAGTGTAAGAGCTTTTAAGAAAATGATGCAGGGTGAGAAGGGAAGGGGTGCTTAAGGTGGAACCCTGAGGAGAAGCATCAGTTACGGGATACCTTTGAAAATTATAAGTGAAAGCAGGATCCATTGACTTAAACCAGTCTGGAGAAAGGTAATCTCCCTCGAGATAGAGAGAGAGTACGGCAGTTTAGCTTTTGTTCTTGGGAGCCCCAGAGGAGAAAGTCCCTGAGCTGTCCTTGATGACTTCCTGTGTCAAAACTCAAGCAAAAATGATTCTAATTTTCTTTATTCTTGTCATTTGTAAATGAATTTGCATTTAGATAGAGAATAATATGTTTGACAAGAGCCATATTCATTATATCAAAATGTTTTCCAAATACTCTAGAAGGGTAGCTATTTAGTATGAAATGGACATGTTTTGCATAGTATATCTGAGGATAAGTGATTATCTCTTAAGAAAAAGAACTCCTATTTTAAGAATCTAGTATTTTTAGTGTGAAAATCCAGGAAGTTTAGGTTTCAGTAAAACGATAGTTAAAATTATATTTTATCTAGAGTATAAGTGTTAGATCATTCCTCCTCAATATTTTCTCTAAAAAAAAGTTAATCTCCTTTTCTTTGTCTTTGAAACAGTTTCTCTGGGCTTTTTATTTACTGATGAATTTATTTATATAACATTTGTTATATAACACATAGTAGGTGTCAGATATCACACTAGATGTGAAGGATTAATTCCCTGTTTTCAGACAGTATCAAGAATATGGTAAACCTTAAAAGAAATCAAGTGTTTAAAAAAACAATGATGTAATTTATGATTTGGCAGTGAATATTAACTGGTAGATTGTAGACAATTTTTAATAGCATTCTTATTTTTGTGTGACTCATATATTAGTTCTTGGTCCAGAAAGTCAAAATGCTACAATATGTCCTTGAACTTTAGATGCATTTCTGGAATTAGGATATTAATATCCTGTGGCATAAAGAGAGTGAATCTGTTTCTGATAGCAGATCTATACCTGCATTTGTGTAAAGATGGTTCTGGGAGGCTTGGTAACCTCCAGAAGTTGAACTCTTTTGCTACCTCACAGAAGAGCTTCTAGTCAAAACTAAGGTCAAAGGAACAAGGAAAATACTGAGATGCTAGGTAGAAGGAATGCATAACATTTAAAATTGCACTAAGTGTTAAAATGATATTTAAACTGTTGGTATAATTTAGAGCTATTGTTCTTACTGTCTGCTCGTTTTGGATATATCCTAAATTTCAAAGGGGGAAAGAAGTATAGTGAAGTCATTTCAAGTTTAAATGGAGAAAAAGGAAGTAGAAGTGTTTCTTGGCAAGCCTAACGCTTTTGCCTTCATTAGAGTCCAGAGTGGGGGTGCCCTCAGTGTGTGCTTTTCCTGGCTTCTGTTACACAGGTCTGACCAGGAATGTCCACAACTCTGCTGGAATATAAATGAGAGTAGAGTGCTCACAGTCCCCATGATGGTTCAGAGCCCATCTCCATGTAACTTCCCACACAGCCACTGTCTTAGACTACTTAATTCCTTGACTTCAAGTATTTTCTTACTCACCTGCTCCAGATTTAACAGATTCCCCAAAACCATGAGATGGAAACAAGGCAATATATGGAACAGGAACCTGGGACATAGAAAGGGCTCTATAGATACGTTTCCTATCCTGTTCTTCTTTTTTTCTTTCTTTTTTTTTTTTTTGCACCTGTATCTTCCCAAGGCTCAGTCTGAAGAAAGGTGTAGACATGAAAAGTAGGACTGTAACTGGTAGGGTCTGAATGCCTCTTTCTCCATTCGTCTGCTAAAACTTACTCACCAGCCTGATAGTATTAAGATGTGGGGCTTTTATGAGGTGATTAAGTCATAAAGGTGGAGCCCAAGTTCATAGGCTTAGGGCCTTTAAAAAAAGAGGCTTCACATAGCCTTTGACCCTTTCCACACTTCTGCCTTCTGTCATGTGAGGATGCTACCATCAAAGATTTCGTCAAAGGAGCAGTCTCTCACCAGAAACCAATGCTCAGACCTCTTCATGGACTTCCCAGCCTCCAGAGTTGTGAGAAAATACATTTTTGTTCTTTATGAATTACCCAGTGTGTCACATTTTGTTATAGCAGCACAAATGGACAAGACAGTAACTGAAACAGAAAGTTCTGTAATGAAACAACTTTGAGTTAATATTTTTAAATAAGATACACTGAACATTTGGTCTGTGGCTGAAATGAAGATGTAATGGCTTTCTGTCTGTAAATGAGAACTGGTGGGATAGAGAGCTCCTTATGTCACGCAGCTTGGCAATTATATTAGCAAGAGAAAAGGAGGTATCATAACCTTTGGAAGAATATCCCTGGTGAATTTCTGGAGTCCCAAAAAGGAATATGGATCTGGAGTCTGAGTTAGTGGGAAGAGTGGGGAGGAAGAGGTGGTGAACATGCATATATGGTAATTCCCAAGCTATGCACATTCTCCTCATCACATTCCAGTAATGATTATGTTCTCTGTGTTAGTGTCTCAGACCCAGTAAAAATACATTTGACAGAACAAATAGGGTAAAGCCTATTTGATTATTTTGGACCCAGATTCAAAAAGGTGGAAAAAGCAGGCCTGATATTAATATTATTGAGCATTTACTGCTATAAATGTATAATCTTCCATGGAATATATAAAAGTCATGTTGAATAGTAAGAAAGCAGTTAAGAGTAAATTGCAAGAAAATAATGAATTGGAAATAAAATGTTATTTAGTATATATTAAGATTGGAGATCAAGACTCTCTAAGTCTTGAACAAAGAGAGCAGAAAGGGAGGACGACTGGCTTTTCTACCTTTTTCCTATTCTTAGCTCAGTAAAGAGTTGCCATGACTCTGTGATTCGGGAACAGCCTGCCAGGGACCCCAGAATGCCAGGTTCCCCTTCCAAAGTGTGGAATATGTAGGGGAGGTCCAAGAGCAAAAAGTAATAGATAACTTCATCTTTTTGGAAACTGTCAACAGGAAAAACTCAGAGCTTTGAAGTCTTTGAAGTGACAGAGGCAAGTGGGGTGAATATCGCTAGCTTTGAGTTCCAAAGAAACCACAAGGGTGGTTCAGGTTGAACTAATTTCCTAACTGGGTATATAAGATGTTATAATTGAGGACTAAATTGGGCTGAGAAGGAAATTAATTACCATCGGTTAGACAAGACATCTACCTACTCCTACATGTTTCAGTTTTTTAAAACTTGTGCCAAACAAGTCATTTTAAAACAATTATTTATTGAACACCTATTATATGCTAGGCACTGTTATCTGCATTAGGAAATTTAGCAGTGTATAAAACAGATCATTATAAAGTTACTGTATTAGTCTGTTTTCACACTGCTGATAAAGACATACCTGAGACTGGGCAATTTACAAAAGAAAGAGGTTTATTGGACTTACAGTTCCAAGTGTCTGGGGAAGCCTCACAATCATGGCAGAAGGTGAAAGACACGTCTCACATGGTGGCAGACAAGACAAGAGAGCTTGTGCAGGAAAACCCCTGTTTTTTTTTTAAAACCATCCGATCTTGTGAGCCTTATTCACTATTACGAGAACAGCACAGGAAAAACCTGCCCCCATAATTCAATTGCGCCCCACCAGGCTCCTCCCATGACACATGGGAATTACAATTCAAGATGAGATTTGGGTGGAGACACAGCCAAACCATATCAACTACTAAGTTAAACAAAATGAAATTATAGACATTTGACCATTTTCTACCTACATAAGAGGCAATGTCATATGGTTCAAGCTAATACATTCAAGTGTGATAAAGAGATACAGATAATGAATTAAGACTGTACATATATTATGTTGGCTGGTGATAATGCCTGGGAGAATATTATTCAGGGGAAGAAGATACATGGGAGGAGGGGGTTGATAGTTAATATATTAGTGGCCTCACTAATAAACCAACATTTTGATGAGGACCTGAAGGAGGTAAAGGATTTAGCTAGAGGTGAGTAAGTAAGAAATTTAGCTATGGGGTAAGTAGAGAAGAAATTTAGCAATGAGGTAAGGAGGTAAGGGATCTGGTCATGAGGTAAGGTGGTAAGGGATCTCTCCATGAAGTAAGGAGGTAAGAAATTTAGCTATGAGATAAAGAGGTAAGGAATCTGGCCAAGAGATAAAGAAATAAGGGATCTGGCCATGAGATAAGGGGGTAAGGGATTTGGTGGTGAGGGAAGGAGATCTGGGATCTGGCTGTGAGGTAAGCAAGTAGAGGATTTCCCATTCAAGGCAGGAGAATGGCAAAGGTAGACCCTGAGGTGATAATGTACTTATTGCATTTGAAGAACAGCAAAGAAGCAAAGTGAGTCACATGGAAGTGGGCGAGGTGCATTAGAAAGTTAGTAGAGGTCTGATGCCATAGCTCATGCCTATATTTCCAATGCTTTGGGAGGCCAAGGTTGGGAGGGTTGCTGGAGCCCAGGAGGTCGAGGCTGTAGTGAGCAGCCACTGCGCTCCAGCCTAGGTGACAGGGTGAGATCCTGTCCAAGAAAGAAAGAAAGGAAAGAAAGAAAGAAAGAAAGAAAGAAAGAAAGAAAGAAAGAAAGAAAGAAAGAAAGAAAGAAAGAAAGAAAGTCAGCAGAAAGCCAGATCACAAAAGACCTATAGGCAATGTCCAGGACTTGTCTTTTGCCTGGAGTGAAGTGGAGAGTTGCTGCAGGGCTTAGAGCATCTAATGGACATGATCAATGTAACTTTTAATGGAGTCCTTCTGGCTTATAGGTTGAATCCTTGCAGTGGGCAAGGGTTGGAGGAGAGAGACCCATTTTGAGGTTGCATTTAGAAAGAGTCAGGACAGAGATGATGAACTTGTGGAGCAGTAGGGTAGCGATGGAGATGCTGAATCTATTTTTAAGACTGGACTGATAGGATTTGATTGTAGAATGTGTGAATAAAAGAAGAGCCAAGGATTATTCTAAGATTGATATGGTGATTTTGGTGTTATCAGATAAGCCAAATAATTATAATTTAATGAGTATTTTCTTCAAAACTAAAACATAACTGACTAGATTTTGTGCAATTGTTTTTCCTGAGAGTATCTGTTGGACTTATCCTGTGCTGGCAGGCATATCTATTCATTTACCCCCAAATCAATCCTGATACCAGCAAGACATAAAGGCTAAGAGTCCAAAAGACTTGAGTTCTGACTCTGCCAATTAGCCGGGATGTGAGGTACCTCTCCTGGAAGCCTCAGCTTGTCTTAGGTGAAGCTAATACAATAGCTTGGAGTGGTGGCTGTGGTTAAAGGAGATGGTGCATGTAAAGTGTACAGCAATAACTGCTTTATGTAAATTTCAGTGATAGTAAAATGTGTACGGACTCTATCAGAGTTCTTGGCAGCCCTCTGCACCATTTTCACATATTTTATTTGATTTTAACTTTTGAAGCTTTCTTACTGAGAATCATTTTATGGTAGTTTGCTTTTTTATATTGGTAGAAATAATGGTCAGTTTGTCTCAAGAATTTCCCTAAAAATTCATGACATTTATGAAGTAGGTAAAAGTAAAGTGAAAACTCTTCTAGGTCCTGTCTGTTGTACAATACCGCACTTGGTCCTCATCTTCTGTTCACACCAAACCTGAGGCAGTCCCTCTTGATCAGCATTTTGGTGCTCAACATCGAGATAACCTGAAGCTCCTATCTCTTGTATTTCAAGTCATTGAAACTAGATCTCTGCCTTGATTGCTGTCAAATTCCTGTAGATGTAACCTAGATATTAACTTCCAATCATGTCTGAGAATCTGAGTCCTGTCTTATTCTTGGCATCACCTCTCTTAGAGCCTGGAGCTTGGCTCTTGAACACCTGCCTGGAAACCAGGCTCTATCACTTGGGCAACTGAAAAATTTAGTGCCTGAACTGGCTCTGAGAGTGAAATGAGGAGCTATAAATTATGCAGAAACAACCCTGTAGGTAACTATGTAACCATATGTTAAGATTTGCATAGGACAGTTCAATATTTGGCTGTTGTTCTATCATCTTATTGGTATTCCTTTTTACTCTCAAATTGTTCTGATTTGGACAATAAATTGTATAAATTATTGACTGAGTTACAGACTTTTTTTTTCTGTTAAGAGCTAATTTTACTAGAGACTACATTTCTATGTAATACATAGATCTGTTTTTAAATTATACTCTAATTTATTTATATAATTTGCATGTTCTGGCATCCACAAGGTTTTGATTGCTGTAGCTTTATGCCACATTTTAATATGTGCTAACACTAGACCATCATTGTAATTTTTTCTCATAAAAATTTATTGGCTATTCTTCAGCACTTTTTCTTCCAGATAAACATTAGAAACAGTTTGCCACATTTATAAGTTTAAAAATTCTCTTAAGATCTTGATTGGAATTTCTCTGAATTTTTGAATTAATTTAGGGAGAATCAACATTTTTACGAAATCAAGTATTTTTATACTTCCTACCTTCTTGTTCTGGAGTATTATTAATGGATTTGCAATTCTTATTCTTTGTCCACCTTTTGGGGTACCCTACTGGTAGGATTCTTTGTCTCTCTCCCGTAGTTTTTATTTTTACCTTATGCTGGATCTATGCCTTGCACAAACTGCACCGTGTTTTAGTGTCAACAGCTGGGTCAGACCCCCCTCTTACCCCACCCCAGCAGAGGGTGCTGGTATTTCCCATTTTACCCTGTCCTGGTGCAAGAACTGGTTACGTAGGCACTAACCATAAGACATGATAGAACGCACTTTCATTAAGCAGTGAAAGCTTTTTGTACTCTCAGTGAACCTGAAAATCCATTTACGCAATATATACTTTAATGGGAAAATCATGGCCAAAACATCAAATGGTTCCAGTGAATTCAAGGTAAATCAGAGACCATATACACCATGAATGAAAAACTAAGTTGATCAAGTCAATAAAAGAAGACACATTTAGAAAACTGAAAAGTGTCTTGCGCTCCAAGTGGCAGGTGAACTTTCAGTAGATGGCATAAATGTGTTTCTTCCTCAGAGGAGGGATTGGGTTGGGTTTGCTGGGTTTGTTTTGCTTTGAACATTAGACAGCTCTCTAATGTTGCTATCACTTCACTGCGCAATGTTAGTACATTATGGGGTATTCTTCCTTTTAGATTTCACTCATGCGAAACTAAAGGAAAATGTGAAAATTAGATACACCAAATTGATAAGTGTGTCTTGGTTTTTTATTTGCTCTGTGAAATATACATGTGGCTCTTTTTTTATTACTTTTATTGTTTATGTGGGGGAAATAAGACATAGGTCAGTAAGATCCATGAGGCGAAAATGCAGATCTGCCTGACAAGTAATTGCACGCTGCCTCTCTCTAGAAATGGGCAGAGCTCCTTTAGGGAAGTGAAATGGCAAAGCAGGTGTCCTGAGAGCAAGGCTTCTTGACCTTTGAAAATCCATACCTCCTGCAGTGCTTTTTATTCTGTTTTCTGCCTGCCAAGAACATTTTGTCAAGTTTTACTTTCCATAGTGTGTACTATAGAAAACAAAAACATACTGAATATATATTTTTTCTCAAACCATTTCTTTGACTTGAGATTATCATTTAGAGTACAGTGTATAGTCTTCACTTGCTCTGATGCTTTAAAATGCTCAAGGGCATTGCAATTTGTAAGATGGAGAGTATGATGGGGAGTGTAATGGGCTGGGGTGAGTGTAATGATCTCGGTCTTATGAAGTCAGTGGAGAAGGAGAAGAAGTAGGGTCAGGTAGAAACTCATTAGCTAAAGCAGCATAGGGAATCAGGGGAAAACTGAGCTTAGAAGAGATGCTGCCACAGCAGTGGGGCAGCAGATGGCCCAGGCATCAAGATTTTATGTCCAGGAGCACAGCAAGTGCCGAGTAAATATTTGCTAAAATAATCTTTGAATAAATTGTTATTGGGGAATCTATCTTCATTTAAATTCCTATCTGCACATAGTAGGTAGTGGGGGAAGATAGCATTCCTGGAAAAAAAAAAGACTGGGCAAGAACCAACGTCAAATGAGAACACTGCAGCCTGTGGTGATGGAAATGATCAGATTAAAGAAGAAAGTGTCTTGACAAAAGTCCTTTCCAATGGATTGGCCCAGTATGGAGTGTGTGTGTGTGTAGATAAGGAGTGTTTCATCCATGGCTGAAGAGCCACAAATCTACACAATACCTTCAGCCTTGGGCTGTAGATGTCAGGTTGGCCTTGAATGAGACATGTGAGTGAGGAGAGAGAGAAGTTGGAAAGGGACCAGTAGTCACAGCGGTACAGCTGTGGCACCAACCTCAAATAGTCCCACTCACAGGGCTTGTAGACGAATAAAGAAGATTTTTGGGACATCATCTCCTTATAAAATGAGTTTCTACCTTTGGCATTCTTTTGAGCGTTTTACACTCATAATTAGTTTTTAGCAGTTTAATTTGCATTTCTTTTTGCAACAACATCTTGGTAACATTAACCACAAGATGGAACAGATTTATGTGGGCTTTAGAGAATATTGGTTGATTTTTTAAATATAAAGTAATATAATAAAATTGAAATCTATTTCAAGTCATCCTCTCTAGGTCCATTCTTCTTCCTCCCATTCTTGAAGCAGCCCCAAATCATGAATTTGATTCATACCTTTCCAGTTCATGTTCTATTTATAACATGGCTTTGAGTGCTTCTGGAATGTACAAACATTCAGACCATGTGTGTACATTATTTCACCGCATTCTAGATTCACTCAACATTGTGTTTCAAGATCTACCTATTTTTGACACACATTGTTTCATTTGCTTTAGTGTTGTTCCTTTGAATAGATATCATACAGTTGCTTATCTGCTGATGAACACTTAGATCAGGGTCCCCCAACCTCAGCACTATTCACATTTTGAACCAGATAATTGTTTGTTTCGGGGGATTGTTGGGTGCATTGTAGGATATTTAGTACTCTCTCTGGCCTCTACTCACTGGATGCCAGTAACATCAATTATGACTAACAGAAAATATGTTCAGACATTTCCAAATGTCCCCTGGAGGGCAACCCACATATTGAGAACTATTGCCTTAGATTGTTTCCAATTTTTCATTATGACAAGCAATAATGCATTGTTTCCTTGGTCATGCTCCTGGCACACACATGTAAGCATTTCCTTAGGGCAAACATCTAGAAGCAGAATTGTGGGTTTCAGGGCATCTAAGTTGTTAAATTACTCTCTGAAATTATATCAATATCATGATACTCTTTTAAAACCATTTATGTTTTTATTTGACATTGCATCTAAAGTAATGTCCACATATCGAATCAAGTGAATAATTCTATGCATATTTAATAAATTGTGAAAAGAGATGTTTATTATAGTGTCTTCCTTAAAACATTTAAAATCTAGTTGGGAAGGCATATCAGAAATATGCACAAAGTTAAATAACAAAATAGGAAAATAAAACAGCAATTTAAGGTAATTATGCAATTGTCACAAGGCAGAATTAGGTTAACTGCCAAATCACATGTATGAAAAATATTTGTGGGCTGAGCAGGGTATCTTATGCCTGGAATCCCAGTGCTTTGGAAAGCTGAAGCAGGAGGATCACTTCAGGCCAGGAGTTTGAGATCAGCCTGGGCAACACAGTGAGACTCATTACCATAAAAAAAAATAAAAAAAGAAACCCCAGGTGTGGTGGTATACACCTCTAATTTTAGCTACTTGGGAGGCCAAGGCAGGAGGATCACTTGAGTCCAGGAATTTGAGGTTCTAGGGCACTATAATGGCACCATTGCACTCCAGCCTGGGTGACAGAGCAAAACCCTATCTCAAAATGAAAATAAAAACAAAACTTGTGATAAGAATATGGAAGAGGGGTTTATCTCTTTTTTCTTCTGGAAAAGTAAGGGGAGTCTTCCTATAGGAGGTGGGATTTGAGGTGGGTCTTTTTGTTCAATGAGACTTGGACAGGCAACTAGGAGTGGAGATGTGGAGAGGTAGAAAAACATTTGGTTATATTGTAGGCACAGTGTCTTGGGGAAGAAAGAAGATCTTAGATTAAGAAGGAAGAAAATCAAAGGAACAGAGGAAAGTAGACTCTAGAATATTCGGAGTAGGAAAGATAAGGTGGTTCGTATCTTACAATCACCATCTTCTGGTAGAAGTAGGAGAAAAGGCATTTAATTAAATGTAAGGAGAATAGAGATGGGATTGAGGGCTTGATGAGCAGGAAGGTGGTCTAGAATAGCAATTTTTAAGGAGTTACAGGTACTAGGGAACAGACAGGTGATTAATAAAAGTATTGTCTTGTACAAAACCAGAAAGTATAGGGTTTCAGTCTTGTTTCTCCAATGCACACGTGTGGACATGCACATACACACTCGCACACACACAGACACACACACAAATTCTAGCAGAACTGATCTAGAAGCCCACTTAGGCATTTGCTGAGAACGTGAATGGGGTTGTGGAAGAAGAATTAGTGACAGATTGTGTGGGTGGCAAGGCCAAATCGTGTTTGCTGAAGTAAACACACTTTTAAAAATCTGGCCTCAGGCTCCCTTTGGAAAAATAAAGAAGAAAAGGTAGAAAGTGAAAGTCAGCAAGAAATGGGAGGTGGTTTTATTTTATAAAACAGAAAAAGAGCCAGGCTGTAGTACGTATTCTCGCAGACAATTACCCCGTATCTTAAAGACGGGTTTATAATAGTTGACCAGTGATAGGCATCTTTTTCTAGTGGGCGGTTGATAACACGTGTGTGAGGGGTAGTTGCGACAACAATGCGCTTTGGGAAAGAAAGAGTGAACTCTAGGAGTCCATACCCGGTCTCACATGCTGAGATGACTACTTTTTGGTACCTACTTTGTAAGAAGACACAGCACCATTACCTGATCAGCAAAGTATAATTTGTGAGAAATAGTGCACAATTTAGGTTGGATGTGTTTACACTGTAATTTAGTGAAGATTCCCAAACTACATTATTCATTCTAGACATCAAAGAAGAGTAATAAATATGCGATATTTTTCCTTGTTCTAAATTTAGTTTTTTATTCTCATTGATTCATTTTCAGAGTCACACAAAGTATTACATTTTACTTGTATTAGTTCATTTATCTGAGTGAGTTAAATAGCTATTTAAATACTCTTCCATTTTCTTCTGTGGCTAACACAATGCTCTGGGCCAGGAGAGAGATTTTATTTTATTTTATTTTTGGACAAAGTTTAGTTCCTATATATGTGTGTCACTCTGGGTAATGCAAACATAAAAACTTACAGTGTTCATAATGTAGATTGTTCTTGCAACCACACCGGTCTTAAGAGGATCTGCACTGGGCATTAGTATGCAAAATAATGAGTTGTTCTGAGTCTCATTCTTTGACTCAAGGAAGTACACACACTGCACTGCTTAATGACATGGATATTTTCTGAGAAATGTGTTGATTTTGTCCTGTGAGTAATGCAGAATGTATTTTACACAAACTTAAATGGTATATCCTATTACATACTTAGACTGTATGGTACAGCCTATTGCTCCTAGGCTGCAAATCTGAACTTTGTTACTCTACTGAGCACTGTAGGCACTTGCAACACAATGGTAAGTATTTGTATATTTAAACATAGAAAATGTAGAGTAAAACTACAGTATTATAATCTTATGTGACCATTGTCCTATATATAGTTCATCATTGACCAGAAAAGAGGTGCATGAATGTAATATGTTGTAATGGTATGGTATTAAGAATATCTGCTTTTTGGGTGACAATTCATGAAAAATCAGTTTATAATTCAGTGTGCCACCGCATTTCTTGTTATAATAAATGTATTTGCACAAAGATCAAAATGTGCAAAATTATTTGTTTTTAATAATGAGATGTAGATTTTATGTTTGACAAAATTGTAAATAGTGTGGTGGAAAGAGCTGTAGACTATGAATCAGATAATGGGGTTTTAATTCTAGGTCCTTCATTTATCATCTAACCTTGAACATTTAGTTTTCTTGAGCCTTGCTTCTTACCTATAAAATAATGCTGATTATGGCTTGCATTTTATAGTGGTTTTCTACTTTAAAATGAGTTTGATATATGTCATTCTATTTAACAATGACAAAAATCCTGTGAATGTTAACTTAGCTATTGTTAGCCCCATTTTTTCAGATCATGAAACAGCCACTGAAGGCTTTTCCAAGACATGCCACCCGTAAACGACAGAAGTATAACATAACCTGTGGCTTTCTACTTCCAAAAAGAATATTTGTTCTACCACTCCACAGTGGTGTGTTTGGTTTGATTCTCTCACAAGAAATTGCTGTGTATCAAAAGACATGATCTAAATTTTGTCTCTACCTACCCACTCTCTCCCATGGTCATACCCTAAATTGTATCATCACTAGTATCTGCACCATCTCAGAAATCTTGATTTTCAACATCTTACTCCTGGTCAACAGCATTCAACTTGAAGATTATTTAGTCTAAGACTCTCTGTGCAATAGCTTTTGGATCTTACCAAATCTTCCACCCCAATGGCACAGCTACTTTTCATTATCTATCAACTTTTCACTTCCTCTCTTTGCTTCTCTCCTCATCTAAATCGATTTCATAGTCTTTTCCTATAATCCCTCCCTTGCAGTCACCCTTAACTCCTTTGCCTCATTTTCCCTTTATTGTCCTTGTCTGACTGAACCCCAACCTTTGGTGAAAACAGCTATCTTTTCTCGTCCTGTACAGCAGCAGCCAACCTTTACTGAAGAAAATCACAAAGCCTGGCTTACTGACTTCACATTAAAGAATGACTATACATTTCAAATGGTACTCAACCATCACCTACAGTTCCCTAATGAGTTTGATTTCTCTCTTTGAAACAATTAATTCATATCTTCACCTTTCTTGTCAAACCTCTCACAGTTTTCAGTTCGTTAACTAATAGCTTGCCTTTTCCACCACAAATCTATACCTCCTTCCTTCCTAGATGACCTAATCCAGTTCCAGGCCTTTAATTATCATCTATCGCTAAGTGACTTCCAAATTTATATCTCTGGATTTGTCTCCTAAACTCTAGACTCACATATACTTCTGCCTGACACTATTTAAGTATCTACTAGACATCCAAAACTTGACACATCCCAAAAGGACTCTGATTACTTTCCTGACAGGTACTCATTCCCATGTTTTTTTCAACTCAGTAAGTGATCATACAATCTACTCAGTTTTTCAAGCCTAAAATGTCATAATAACTTTTAATTTCTTTCTCTGTTTCATCATGCTTTCCTAAATCCAGAAATCTCTATGCTCTGTTGCTTCTAATTCCAATATATCTCTCTAACCAGTTCATTTCTCTTCATTACCACTACTGCCACCCCAGTTTCAACTTTCAACCTTTCCCTCATCTGGATCTCTGTTGTTGCCTCATTACTGGTATTATTTTTTCTTGACTATTCCCTTATATTTTACACCCTGCAACAGATGGAGAGGCATTTTAAAAAAGGAAATTATATCAGGGCTTCCCTTGTTTTAAATCCATTAATAGGCTTCCATTGCTCTTGAAATCTGAATTCCCCATAGGCCCTGCATGTTCTCTCTAACGCGGTTATGTTGTACTCCTTTTCTTACTGGGATATAGCCACACTGGACATGCCATGTCTTCTCGGGGCTTTTGCATATACTGTTCTCATGTCCTGGAATATTCCATTCGTTACTCTTGGGTTGGCTGGATTCTTCTCACCTTTTTGTATTCAGCTCAATAGCATGTATTCTTTGTATGACCACACTTTCTAAGAGCTCCACCTGCTTTTCCTTTTTCTTCCAATTACTTTCTGTTGTCAAATTTTTTTTCTTCATAGGTCCTCACAATCTGAAATTACTTTGTGTGTCTGTTTGTTTATCGTGTATCTCCTTCAACAAAAGGGCTAATGCATGACATTAGGGACATTGTCTATATTTTTGTATCGCTTTTCTTCAGTGCTTGGCATCGTTCTCAGAGATGCTAGGCTCTCGAAAAGAATACTTGTTGAGTAGCGCATGAACATAAAGGACTCCTTTACTGTGGTACAACACTTTCTACTCTTTATGGATGGGAGGATTTGCTTTAGCTGATCAGTGACACAGGTGAGCTGTATTGGGCACCAAAAGGCAAAATGACAAGCCATCTTGGCTACATTTGCCATTCAACAGTTCTTCTTCCCACATGAAAATCTACCTTTTGTTTTGCCAACTCCAAACTAGGACTAATAGGATGTGGATAGACTGTAAGGAAGTGTTGACTCAGATAAATAATATCTGTTAAGAAAGATTTATGGGGAAATGATGTTGCATAGAAGAAATATAAATTTATTTCTTCTGTGCATTAAAAAATGATATTGGATTTCTATTGCTTGTTCCAGGTGATGACCTGAGAAAAATGCACGATGCTACTATTGCTCTGGCATCACAGGAAACTGCCTTGAAACACTGACATCAGAGAGACAAGGAATGAGAATCAGAGTGTGTCACTCACTGTGATTCATTTCTAGTCTCTTTGTCTAAGCATGGAGATTTTCTTTAAATTAAGTTAAAGTTCATTCAGACTCGGAGTTAGTGCAGACTCAGAGAAACTGCCCACACCTCAACTTAAGTATCTGAGTAATTAAAGATGTGACACCTTGAAGGTCTCACACCTTCCCATTTTTTATGAAATTCAAGGGATTAAAGACCTTATCCAATTTCTTGATGCTGAGGCCCTAGAGCCCAGAATTGCAAGTGGTGCATATTGTTATTAGTAAATCAAGTTATTAGATAACATTTTGATCAGAAAACGATATAAACAGTAAAAAAGTAAACACTAAATATCTTCTATAATCATTCTCTCCTTCAATGGCCAACACTTGTATGTATTTTTCTATTTGTTACTTGTCTCTAAGGAAGAAACTGGTTATAAACATTTTCTTTAGAGACTATATTTGTTATTAAATCTGCTTTTGGGCCAACTTCAAAGCCTTTCCTCACTACAGCCATCCTTGCTTACCTCCCTTACACTTCCACTGCATCTTTGTTTCTTCTTTTTCTTTAAATTTACTTCCTTCTTCTAAAAGAAAATTTAGTTAAGGTTGATAGGTACAAAGAGAAGTAAAAACAAAGAAGGAAAGAGGAGTTGCGATCAAAAATTACCAGTGAAAATTGTGGTACACACACACACACACACACACACACACACACACACAGCTTTTGGAGATATCTATATCTATATCTATATCGGTATATATATGTGTGTGTGTGTGCATATCTATATCTATATCTATCTTTATTACAAAGATATTATAGATATCTATATCTATATCTATCTTTATTACATAGATAGATATAGATATAGATATGCACACACACACACATATATATACCTCTTGGATATGGATATATATATATATGTAACCAAGGATTTTATATATATATATGTCCTCTTGGATATGTACACACACACACATATATATGTGTGTATATACCTCTTGGATATATATAAATGTACACACACACGTGTATATATATACATATATATATCCACACCACACTTTTCACTGGTAATTTTTGATTGTAACTCTTTTTTTTTTTTGGTTTTTACTTCTCCTTGAACCTATCAATCTTAGCTAAATTTTCTTTTACAAGAAGGAAGTAAATTTAAGGAGAAAGAAGAAACAAAGACACGGTGGAAATGAAAGAGAGGTAAGCAAGGATGGGTGTAGTGAGGAAAGGCTTTGAAATATACATATATTTCCAAGAGTGTTTTTTCATTGTCACTTTAGTGCCACTTCTTTCCATTTTTGTACTTTTTTTTTTTTTTTTTTTTTTTGGCAATTTTGCTGTTTCAAATCACTCCCAAGAGTACTGCTAAAGTGCTGTCCAGTGTTTGTAAGCTCAAGAAAGCTGTGATGTGCCTTATGGAGAAAATGCATGTGTTAGATAAACCTCATTCAGGCATGAGTTTTAGTGCCGTTAACTTTAAGCTCAATGCTAAGCAATCCACAATAGGGTACATCCAGAGAAAGAAAGAGGAAATTGGCTGATACGTGCATGTAGGTGAGGTTGCTCTGGAAAGTGCTAAAGTAGCATCAATAGTGCATGATAAAGCTATGGAAAAGATGGAGAAATGACTGATTTTGGGATTCACGAGATGATGCCTGATAAAAATAGGCATAATGGACAACATTGTTCTGAGGCTGAAAGAGAATTTACATTCATTTTACCCAGGTTCAGGACAAATTTAAACTCTTCTTGACTAGTATGTTATTATAAAGAAATAAGTCATATTTTAAACAGAAACACACATAAAACAAGGTTTTGTGCTGATTGATTGACAGAAACATTGTGACCAGAGGCTCACAGAAACCTAACTCTTTATTTTTCATAGGAACAGTGGCTAATTCAGTGTTCATGTGACTTTATATAACATAAATAATGCAAATAACGAGAATCGACTGCCCATATGCATACTTTTCCCTGTCAGTTCACACACACACACACACACACACACACACATACATATACACACCCATATGTGGAAAACATATACTATATATATCCTTTAATATGTATATTTTATTAAAATGGGATCATGCTTGTCACAATTTTATAATTTGCTTTTTTTCTATTTTAACATTTCATCATGATCATCTTTCCAGATGAACTGATTTCTGTCATATGATTTTTAATGGCTGCATAACATTTATTCCATTTTATGAATATATCAAATTTTCACCAAGAAAGTTTGTAATAATTTATATCCTCCTCAGCAGTGCCTGAACCCTGACCTCAACTGAGTATCGTCTGAAAGTCTTCCTCATTTCATTGCTGTGTTTCTCATTCTATATCTGGCATAATTTCTTTCTCTATTTCTGCCTTGGGTGACTTGAAATATCATATTGTAGGCATGAGGCTAATTTTGAAAAGTTCTGCTGGCTTTGACAGCAGTGTTTTGAGTGCAACTCAGAAAATGGTTGTATTTAGTTGATACAGCCATGCCCAGAAATTAAATTTGTCAAATTTCCAATAGCCGAAAGTTTTTTTTAAAAAAGTGAGGGAATAATAACCCAGAGAGCGTCCTTTGCATAGCCTAGGATATATCAAAAATTTGATACCCAAATAATCTCACTGCCTGCCCCAAGTTAATATTTGAAATAACTTGGGCAAAACCAAAAATATCATAACAATAACATTGACATTTTGTTTTACCTGCTTGATACAAAAGGGTGGCTATGGTCCTACTGAGGTTAGAAATATTTTTGTTCTTAAAACAACCTCAACCAAAGGAAAGATAGTAAAATACATTTTCCCACTCTACATTAAGCTTTTAAAGAAAATTGGAACAGATCACAACTGTTAAAGGGTCAAACCTGAAAAGACAACGGTGCTTCCCACCCCCAGCGTGATGCGTAATTGAAAATAAACATAACGTGAAACTGTACAGTAAGTGTGAGGAAGTTCTCACTATGATTTTTCTCATACTGGCTATCTCGAAACTGTTCCTTCACGGGGCGTTTGTTGAGTGCTCCTGCTATGCAGGTGCCCAGGCATGTCTCCTTGTCGCTGCTGCCCCAGATGGAGGAGTTGCTGACACTGCCTGCCGTGGAAATGGCGCTCTCATAGCTGTTGGTCATGCTTCCCTTCCTTTGCTGCTGGTGTTAGCATCTCCTAGATGAGGTAGGGGAGCCTAATGTGTGCCTGCCAGAATGGGGAAATGGTCCATCTGCTCTGCGCTGAGCTTTAATTTCATTGCCAGTGACGGCTGCAAGGCAGATTGATACCCGCACATGGAGTGCGCAGTGGCACTTAGAGGCTGGGGGAGAGGAACTTTAGTCAGTCTGTTTATAGCCCATAACCCAGAATGAAGGCCAAATGTGCTAAACAGGCTGTCTGTAAAGCTGCAGGGTCTATGCCATCCCAACCAGATGGAACTGGTCTAGAGGCTGGGAGCACTCAGTTCCTAGCCCACTGATGTTACTACAGTGGTGTGGCCTTGAGCAAGTCACTTCACCTTCATGCTTTGTAACAGCAAAGTATCATCTATAAAAGTCAGCTTAGAGAATGTGATATACCTACCTCCCCTGTTGTGGGGACGCATGACATAACATCAAATCTCAATGATTCATCCAAGTGCAGCACAAATGCTGCCTCCTCTCTGGTCATCCAAAGGGCATTTCTGATTCCTCCAACTGAACAGAGTCTTCCCTTTTGAATTCTATTGGCATTTTAATAGCATCTTTCTTTGGACATGTAATATATTAGCAAACATTTATTAGATGTGCCCACTTTATTCTGGCTACTATTCTAAGTACTTCAGTGGTAGTTAGGGGTGGAGTAGTGAGATCAGGTACAGAGATAACCAAGTTCTTGAAGGTTTGGTTTAAAAATAATACAAACTAAAATGAAATTAGTATGTCAAAGAGATATCTGTCTGTTGTGTTCATTGAAACATTACTACAGTAGCTAAGACTGGAATTGACCTGTGTGTCCATCAGTAGATGAATGAATAAAGAAAATGTGGTATAGATACACAATGGAATATTATACAGCCATAAAAAGGGGGCATCCTGTTATTTGTGACAATATGAATAAACGTGGAGGATACTATGTTAAGTGAAATAAGACAGGCACAAAAAGATAAATACTGCATAATCTCACTTATATGTGAAATCTAAAAACATTGAATTTATAGGAGCAGAAAGTAGAATGGTGGTTATGAGAGTCTGACAGGACAAGAGTGGAGAAATGTTGGTCAAAGTACACAGAATTTCAGTTAGGAGGAGGAATAAGTTCAAGAGATTCATCCTACAATATGGTGATTATAGTTAATAACAATGTATTGTATTCTTGAATATTGCTATGAAAGTAGATTTTAAGTGTTTACCCCGCAAAAGAAATAAATATGTGAGGTAATGAATTTGTTAATTAGCTGGATTTTGCTTTTCCACAGTGCATACATATATCAACACTTCACATTGTATGCCATAAATATATATAATTTTTAGTTATCAATTAAAATATATTATGAATTTTCTATATTCCATCTAATTTTCTCCCAATAACTTTGTGCTTCTTCATAAGAGAAGATCTCTTTTTTTGATAACTGCCTTGGCCATTTTAAAGCGTTCACCAGAATGTCTCATAGAAAGTAATGACAGCATATCGAACAGTTACATTCCCAAGCATTTTTGTAAATGCTTTACATGAATTAACTCATTCAGTCATTATTCCAATACGATGGTTGTTGCTATCTTATAGACAAGATGAGAAAATGGCACAGAGGAGTTAAGAACTGCTCAAGGTCACACAGTGTGTGGCAGAGCCAGGACTCAATCCCAGGCAGCCTGACTCCAGAACATACACTTGTGATCGTCGTGGCTACCTCCCGTGGTAGATGAGGTTCAGAAATATTTGTTGAATGAATGAGTGTTACAGTGTTTTAAAAGGATTACAGTGCTTTATAAGGTTAAGTGATTATTACTTACTACGGACATAACTATTACTACATGATTGCCATTGACATCCTGTAACATTTTCGGAGGAAGGAAGTCTCATCATTCTACTAATGTTGGTGCTCAATAACATGTAGAGAGCAAGCATCTGATCAGAGAGTTGAGCAATGAATGCTAATATAAAATGCAAGTTCAGCCGTAGGAAAGCTAGAAATAAAGAAGTCTTTGCTTTATTATCCTCATGCTTGGGTCCATAGTATTTGGACTAATTCTGGGTGAATTCTGATTACTAGCCTTGGCCCACAGTGTTAGTTTTTTGCTTCCCCAAAAGATTTTTTTTTTTTTTTTTTTTTTGAGACGGAGTCTCGCTCTGTCGCCCAGGCTGGAGTGCAGTGGCGCTATCTCGGCTCACTGCAAGCTCCGCCTCCCGTGTTTACGCCATTCTCCTGCCTCAGCCTCCCGAGTAGCTGGGACTACAGGCGCCCGCCACCTCGCCCGGCTAATTTTTTTGTATTTTTAGTAGAGACGGGGTTTCATTGTGTTAGCCAGGATGGTCTCGATCTCCTGACCTCGTGATCCGCCCGTCTCGGCCTCCCAAAGTGCTGGGATTACAGGCTTGAGCCACCGCGCCCAGCCCCCCAAAAGATTTTTCATTAAGTTTGTCTCTTATACAAACTGATTATTCACTGACTTTATGTTTACTCTCAAATATATCCTTTTTAGTACTTAAGCTAGACAATATCGTGTCATCTTTAATTTCTACTTTCCTGCAATTGGTGGCTAAATCCTGCCCACTAAGTATTTTTGAAAGATATTCCCTCTCTTCTACTCTGACTGCCATTAACTTCAGTATTTTTGATTACACCACAGTAACAGGTTTCTAACTGGCTTCTTAGGGAATGATCTGTATTTTCTCCAGTTTTTCCTCCAATTTTCCATTCTCTAATTTACATTTATGAAATGCACATCTGATATTATCACTTGTTGTTAAAAGTCATTAATGGTTTCCATTTACCTCCAAGATAGACCATAAACTCACTCCACAATGTGACCCCAACCTGCTCCTCGGACACCATTTCCCATCATACTTCCTTATTAATTATATATACTGTAACCACACCAGACTGCTCTTTACTATTCCCAAAATGGGTCATATGCTCCCATGTTCCCAGGACACACACCCTACCTTCTTGTCAAAAATTCCACCTGTTAAAAAGTTTGCTTTTCTTAAAGGCACAGCTCAATGTCATTTTCTGATTATCCTGAACTAAAATTAATTGCTATTTGGAACAATTCTATGTTCAAACTATAATTCTCTTTTGACACTTATTTGTTTTATATTATGAGATAAGTAGTTTACCTTTTATAGAATAGATTGGAAATTCCTTGAACTTAAAAAAATAATTCATCTTTGTAGCTATATAACAACCAGCATAGATGTCATATATTTTTAGCTTTTTAAATATGTAGGGCTTATCTGGCCACATAGACTGTTGGCTTTGACAGGCAGTGACCACTTGCAACACGAGTTTGCTTCTGTATTTAGGGTGTTAACTTTAAATTTGCTTCTACCAGTTAACATCCTTGCGCAGGTGGCCAAAAGGAAGCTATTCTAATTCATGTTTCCAATGATTGCTATGAGGACTAAGAGAAGTAACATCTGCAAAGCACTGGATATGTTAGAATCTCAAAAAAGGTAGCCATTGATTGGTTGCTTTATATTTGAAGTTGGCACAACATTTTATGTTACTGAGTCTTGGCACGAGACATCCAGTCTCAGGGATTGATTGTCTCCCATAATAAAACACGTGTGCAGTTTAATTCTAGCATACTCTCCAAATAAACATTTCCTCTTCCCTATTGTACCTTTGTGAACTGCCAGCATGTCTCCATTTGCTCTAAAATAATCTACTCAGTAGTGTCTTGTAACTGCTTTTTTTTTTTTGTTTTTTTTTAAGACAGAGTCTCACACGTCGCCTGGGCTGGAGTGCAATGGCGTGATCTCGGCTCACTGCAACCTCTGCCTCCCAGGTTCAAGCGATTCTCTTGCCTCAGCCTCCCAAGTAGCTGGGATTATGGGCGCCTGCTACCATACCCTGCTTGTTTTTTCTATTTTTAGTACAGATGGGGTTTCACTATGTTGGCCAGGCTGGTCTCAAACTCCAGACCTTGTGATCCACCTGCCTTGGCCTTCCAAAGTGCTGAGATTACAGGCGTGAGCTACTGTGCCTGGCTGTAACTACTTTTAATTTTGAAGGATTTAAAAGATTATTATTATCTATTTGTCTCTAAACTATTTCTTTGTATACCCTTACTCTGGTCTTCTTGGAACATAAAAGAAAGCCTCAGTCTTGCAGAGTATAATGCTTGAAGTATAACATCAATAAATAAGTATTTGTGGACTCAATAAGTGGGGAATAAGTGAATGGCTTCCATGCTCCTGGTAGGCAAAAAAAAAATGCAAACTGTTTAGTTATGTGAGTTGTCTATATTAGTCATGCAATACTAGCCTGAGTTTCTAGGCAGCATATCTGAGAATGTCTTTTAATATCTGGGGGTAGATTAATCTACTCCTCCCTTAAAGAAGAAGTAGATCCTTTGAGAAGAAGGTGCTGTGGTGTACTCAGGCAGAATTTAAAAGAACATGAGCATTACATGAAGCAGGAAGTTAATTTGCCTGCTGGAGTTGATGAGGAAGTAACACTGGGGAATTATTATTCATCTCTTTAGGACTGCCAGGGTGAAAAGTTTTCTCTCTTATTACCTAACGAGGTTCTGCCAACTGGGTACCCCATAAGCTCCTACTGTCTGAAAAGCAGTGCAAAATGAGGATTGTTGTTGGAAAGACTGACTCTATTGTCCATGTGGGTGCGAAAGTCTGTCTGGATGCTTTGGGCAGTGTGTGCTGAATGACAAGGTGAGTCTAAAGGAGACAAGCTGACTCCTTCCGCCCAGATTAGATTAGACGAGGGCAAGGGCAGATATCTAGGAAACTCCATGTACCAGACTCTGGAATCAGATGCTGTTAGATTCTCCCTTCAGAGTAGAACGGCTGACTGGCTTTTTTTTTTTTTTTGAGACGGAGTCTTCCTCTGTCCCCCAGGCTGGAGTGCAGTGGTGCGATCTCGGCTCACTGCAAGCTCCGCCTCCCGGGTTCACGCCATTCTCCTGCTTCAGCCTCCGGAGTAGCTGGGACTACAGACTCCCACCACCACACCCGGCTAATTTTTTGTACTTTTAGTAGAGACGGAGCTTCACTGTGTTAGCCAGAATGGTCTCGATCTCCTGACCTCGTGATCCACCCGCCTTGGCCTCCCAAAGTGCTGGGATTACAGGCGTGAGCCACCACGCCCGGCCTGACTGGCCTTTATATTGCCCTTATCAATGAAGAGTGTTTAAAGCTGAATTGACTGAGCAGTGGTTTTTTTTTTTTTTTTTTTTTTGTAGAAGGCTGTCACAGAGTAAAATAATACCATGAAATGACATCATAATTAGGTACTTTAGATTCATTTGTGGGAAAAAAAGTCAAAGTCAAAACTTTACTTCCTTTTCTTTTCCTTCCCAAAACACCTACATCAACATGCCCTATTTTCTAATTTTTTTTTTTGCCAAAGTTATTGACTATTAAGATCATGGTATCTTACTGGCAAAGTAAGTGGATTATTTTAATTCCCATTTGACTTCTTTTCCAAGTGACTTCCTCAGCAATAAGGAAAGAGTTCCCACATCTGAGCTCTAAAAGTGGTTAATGGATGTGTCTCTCCCTACAATTTAGTGTCTTAAAGGCACACAACATACTTACTTAAAGGAAGCTCTCCTGTAGTTCTATTGTGATTTTCATGTCCATGCCCATGGGAAAGAGCCTCTGTCTTCAATCTTACATAGTTACTCTGGGTCTCAAAACCAAATTAAGAGCAGAAGATAATGCTGAGTGGTAAATTCAATCAGCTTTCCCAGAGGTTAGAAACACTTCTCAGTTACCTCTGTACTCATACATCTATCCTCCAATCTGTTCAATTCAGCTGTCACAATTTCACCCCAATTTACCCCTTGCTAACACTTGAAATGCTGCCTTTAATTAATTCTCCACACTCAGAACTTTGAGCAATGCCAAGTTAGTTAATTATCCAAGTGTATTGCTTTAAGCATTTCCTAGATGCGAATTATAAAAATTCTTGGTGAGTGCCAGCATCGTATCTTCAAAGACTTGAGCTTCCTTGCCCTCCACAGAGCTGTGCTGGATACGAAATGAGCAGATGGCACAGAACAATATCTAAAGTTTCCCTCTCAACTATGATACAGGTATCCAGAAACATCCTCTTTTACTTTATTGAAAAAGTGGGAAGGTTCAAAGGAAAAGTGTAACCAGCTTTTGAGTAAGTTGGACTAGAATTATTATTGTATAACTTCTCTTAGATCTCTAGGGGCTTATAGCTTTGTGCTAGGTGTTACCAGTTGAAATGAGATAAGATTATCATGGATGCCAAATTTTACTGTTGTTGTAGAAATTTGTTTTACAAAACATCTCTCATGAGAAAAGAAAGGAAAGCAATAACATTTTTTTGTTTCCTTTTTCTCTGTAGGCATTCTAATATATGCATTCTTCATGACAACTATGTGATAGATATTAATATCCTCATTGTTAAAAATGAAGAAACTAAATCTCAGGAAGAAAAACTAAGTGAAGACAAAAGAAGGATTTGAACTGAGGTTTGTCAGACTCTCGGGACCATGCCGTTGAAACCACTAAACCACACTGCCTCTGGGTCACTTGATAAACAGAGTTCAACCATTAAGAAAGTCATTAATAAAGTTCCTTGTGCTCTCCTTGAGATTACAAACCATTGATTTGTTAAACTGGAATCTTTGTTTTGTTATGGTCACAATTACTTGTCAACAAGAGATAAATTTATTGAGTTTCTTAAATATGAGCACCTGTCTTGCTTCCCCTAGCAGAGGACATGTCTCAGTCAATATTTCAACATAGTGGACACGGTGTCACCAAGACACAAAGTCTCAGGATAGTTAAGAAATACTTTGTATTCTAAGGTAACTCCAAGTGTTCTCAATTTTCAATAACTAGCTTCTATTTGTGAACATTAATCCAAAATTGTTAAAAGCATAAAGTTCAGAATATTTCCTGCTGGCCTGTAAGAAAAGGTACATACTAAAGTCTAATCTTGTTATAGAGAATTAGTTTTTAAACAAACTCTCCACTTAGGAGTGGGAAAAAGGATTGTATCTCATGCTGCCTAATTCCTACTCCCATTCATAAGCCATCAATGTTCTTTTCTAAACTTTGAATTTTTACAGATTATTCTGGGAGATTCTGGGAGTCTTTTCTCTAACACTCCAATGGCATCTGACTATGTGAGCTAAGATCTATAGATCTGTGAGTTGGCAGAGCTGTGAAAAGTTTCTCTCTTCTTAGCACATAAGCAGGAAACCTTGATACAGGAATCAATAAAAGGAAAGACAAAATGTTTATTAGAACAAATTTATTATATTTAAGTGAACAAAACACTTATTTTACAGTAGACTAAACTCCAGGATATGGAATATTTCTCAGTTTCCTTTTTTAACTTGCTATTGTTGAATATAATTTTGACTATAGTCACTTTGAGTGATGTGATGGTTCCAAACAAGGCAGAATTTGGCCTCTAGAAACAGAGAGAGAAACATCCAAGAGGAAATATGGAAGGTTCACTGGCCTCAGAGTAAAAAGTTCCAGAGTAAAAAGTTCCAAACTGAAGTCCTATCTTTGGCGACAATTAATGGAATGAAGTTGGGTTAGTCATCAGACTTTTAAAAACCTTGATTGCCGAATCTGCAGAATGGGTACATTAGAAATGTCAATCATATTGCTGCCGTGCCAACAGACTCCTCTATTTGGTGCTGTTTCAAGCAAGTGACTTTCCTGCCTACAGCAACAGAAAACTGGTTCAGTGTGAACACCTGTCATAAGGTGGACTAGCTAACTTTGAGGAGGTTTATCACAAAAAGAAGAACTGGATTTGAAATAGGAAACAGAGTGAAACCATGAGGTAGAATCAGGGCCAAGAGAAGTCTTGGTGAGCCGAAGTTAGGAGCATTTCAATCAAGTAACATTGAGGTTGAGAAAAGATTTATAGACTCAAAGACAAGACTAAGTCAGTTATTACATTAGCATAGTCATTGAGACCATAGGTTTTGGAGTGAAATGAATGTGGATTCTTATTAGCTGTGTGATCTTCAGTAATTTACTTAACATCTCTAAGGTTCTGGTTTCTTGTCAGTAAAATGAAGATAATAGTAAATAAATAGTAAAATGGAAATAATTTTCATTATAAGGTTGTTGTGAGGATTTTAATTAATACATAATAAACCTGTAGAACAGTGGCTGGCATTTTTCTAATTCTACATCAGTGATATGGTTTGGCTGTGTCCCCACCCAAATCTCATCTTGAGTTCCCACATGTTGTGGGAGGGACCCCTTGGGAGGTAATTGAGTCACGGGTGCAAGTCTTTTCCATGCTGTTCTCATGGTAGTGAATAAGTCTCACAAAATCTGATGATTTTATAAAGAGGAGTTCCCCAGCACAAGGTCTCTCTCTTTCCCCTGGTGCCATCCATGTAAGACATGACTTGCCCCTCTTTGCCTTCTGCCATGATTGTGAGGCTTCCCCAGCCATGTGGAACTGTAAGTCCATTAAACCTCTTTCTTTTGTAAATTGTGCAGTCTTAGATATGTCTTCATCAGCAGCATGAAAATAGACTAATACAGTAAACTGGTACCAGTAGAGTGGGATGTTGCTGAAAAGATACCTGAAAATGTGGAAGCAACTTTGGAACTGGGTAACAGGCAGAGGTCGGAACAGTTCGGAGGCTACAGAAGAAGATAGGAAAATGTGGGAAAGTTTGGAACTTCCTAGAGACTTACTGAATGGCTTTGACAAAAACGCTGATGGTGATATGAACAATAAGGTCCAGGCTGAAGTGGTCTCAGATGGAGATGAGGAACTTGTTGGGAACTGGAGCAAAGGTGACTCTTTTCATACTTTAGCAGAGACTGCTGGCATTTTGCCCCTGCCCTAGAGATTTGTGGAACTTTGAACTTGAGAGAGATGATTAGGGTATCTGATGGAAGAAGTTTCTAACCAGCAAAGCATTCAAGAGGTGACTTGGGTGCTGTTAAAGGCATTCACTTTTACAAAGGAAGCAGAGCATAAAAGTTTGGAAAACTTACAGCCTGACAATGTGATAGAAAAGAAAATCCCATTTTCTGAGAAGAAATTCAAGCCAGCTGCAGAAATTTGCATAAGTAACAAGGAGCCAAATGTTAATCCCCAAGACAGTGAGGAAAATGTCTCCAGGGCATGTCTAAGGTCTTCACAGCAGCCCCTTTTCTCACAGGTGCAGAGGCCTAGGAGGAACATATGGTTTAGTGGGCTGGGTCCCTGCTGTGTGCAGCCTAGGAACTTGGTGCCCTGTGTCCCAGCCACTCCAGCAATGGCTGAAAGGGGCCAATGTAGAACATGGGCCATGGCTTCAGAGGGTGCAAGCTTCAAGCCTTGGCAGCTGCTGCTTGCTGTTGAGCCTGCCAGTACACAGAAGTCAAGAATTGGGGTTTGGGAACCTCCATCTAGATTTCAGAAGATGTGTGGAAATACCTGGGTGTCCAGGCAGAAGTTTGCTGCAGGAGTGGGGCTCTCATGGAGAACCTCTGCTAGGGCAATGCAGAAGGGAAATGTTGGGTTGGAGCCACCACACAGGGTCCCTACTGGGGCACCACCTAGTGGAGCTGTGAGAAAGGGGCCACCATCCTCCAGACACCAGAATGGTAGATCCACTGACAGCTTGCACTGTGCACCTGGAAAAGCTACAGATATATTCAATACCAGTCCATGAAAGCAGCTGAGAGGGAGGCTATATCCTGCAAACCCACAGGGGCAGAGCTGTCCAAGATCATGGGAACCTACCTCTTGCATCAATGTGACCTGGATGTGAGACATGGAGTCAAAGTAGATTATTTTGGAACTTTAGGATTTGATTGCCCTGCTGAATTTCAGACTTCCATGGGGCCTGTAGCCCCTTTGTTTTGGCCAATTTATCCCATTTGGAATGGCTGTATTTACCCAATGCCTGTACCCCCATTGTATCTAGGAAGTAACTAACCTGCTTTTGATTTTACAGGCTTATAGGCAGAAGGGACTTGCCTTTTCTCAGATGAGACTTTGGACTGTAGACTTTTTAGTTAATACTGAAATGAGTTAAGACTTTGGGGGACTGTTGGGAAGGCATGATTGGTTTGAAAAGTGAAGACATGAGATTTGGGTAGGGCCAAGGGTGGAATGATATGGTTTGGCTGTGTCTGCACCCAAATTTCATCTTGAATTCCCACCCGTTGTGGGAGGGACCCAGTGGGAGGTGATTGAATCATGGGGGCAGGTCTTTCCCGTGCTGTTCTCAATTATAGTAAATAAGTCTCACAAGATCTGATGGTTATTATAAGGGGGAGTGCCCCTACACAAGTTCTCTCTCTTTGTCTGCTGCCATCCATGTAAGACATGACTTGCTCCTCCTTGCCTTCTGCTATTATTGTGAGGCCTCCATGATTGTACAGTTCCACGTGGAACTGTAAGTCCTATTAAACTTCTTTCTTTTGTAAATTGCCCAGTCTCAGGTATGTTTTTATCAGCAGCATGAAAATGGACTAATACAATCAGTGTTTGTCTTATTACCTGAGAGGTACCATACTAAGTGTTTATATGATTTATGTCCACGAATCTTTCAATAACTTTATGAGGAAGATTTTATTAATATCTCCACTTTGTGGATGAATAAGCTAAGGCACACAGAGGTTAATTAACATCTTCCTGTCACACAACTAGTAGGTGGCAGAGCTGACATTTGAAGTAGGGCTTTATGGTTTCAGAGTCTGCTTGTTCACCATTACCAGTAGAAGGTAATGGACAATGTCACTATTAGGGAATTACAGTAACCAGGGCTCTTTCTACTTCTCTATAATTGATGAGTAGCAGCAAGAGGAGTGTAGAGCAGGCAAATAGGAAGGGCTGAGCCCTAGAGGTGGCTGACAACTTGTGTAAGAAGAGCAAAATCAGCCTGTGGGGATTTATGGCTGACCTTGGGTTCATTGCAGGTCCTGGGAAGCCTGGCCATGATTGATCCTTTGTTTTTTGGATCCTACAAGATCCTATGTGTCCTTGCAGGAAGTTTGCTGTTTCAGGAGAAGGCTCCATTGAGCCTCTGTTCCAAGCGTGACACTGAGCCACTGGGTGTCAACACTTGCTCTGTCTTGAAGAAACAAGGTTTGTCAAAGATTTTTGTTCCATGGAAACAGGGATTTGTTTGGTTTGGTCATCATCATTCACCTAACATTTAGCATAGCACATAGTAGGGGTTCCTGAAATAACTTTTTGAGAGAATGAGTAAAAAACTGGAGTAAAACAAATGTAAAGCATTTCTTTCTTCTAATTGCTGATATGACTATTTCTTTCAATGACTAATTCCTCATGCAGTAGTCTACATAGTTATAGAGAAATGACCTTTTGCTGAAAAACAGAAGGAATTGTACAATAGTTATAAAATAAGTGTTTCAAATTCCTATTACCTGAAGGACTGAGAGAGCAAAAAGGCATTTCAGGTTATTAATCTATATTTATCATGTCAACAATTTATCAGGCATAATGCCTAACAATAAAAGCCCCATTATAGCTTCATTTAACATGAAATACTGTGTTATTAACTTACTATATTATGTGTATTTCATCCTAATCATAGAAATTTCAAAGAGCTCACAGCCTCTTTCCATCTCTGCCGGTAGTTAAAATAAGATTTAACTTCTATCGCCACAGCAAATCATATTCTAGTGAATACTGACCTTCTTGAGGGTCATATGCCTATACCCTCTAAACTAAAATTTGCTAATGCTATTTCACAAATCTCCAGAAATAGATGCTTTAATTCTGTCCAATGATACATTCTCTTCAAACAATGCCTCTCTTTTTCTTGCAGAAAATTCATAGCAAGACCAGCGGTCGATGAAGCCAAACATCTCTCAGGCTTCCCCTTGATCCTCCTGCATCAAATGCTTAAAATTTAATGCTGGAGCTTACAGCGCCCTGAGCTCCAGAGATAGAAGTAAATGAAAAGTCAACCTTTCAGGCTGTATTTCTGCCAGGCTTTTGTGTTTGTGTTTCCCCCCAATGGCAGCTGAAACAGTTTGCTATCAGAACACTCTACTGTCAGAGGAACTTTGTGATCGGCGCGACACAGAGATTGGAAAATGTCACTATTAGGGAATTACAGTAACCAGGGCTCTTTCTGTCCAAGTCCATTTGTGCTTGCAGAATTTTGTCAACACAGCAGGAGCCTGGGGAGTCAGGCCACTTGTAGTAGTACTTGGGAGTCTATGCGTGCTTTTTCTCAGGGAAAATTCAGAAGATGAGAAGGCTTAGCTGCTCTGAGTATCTCTGAGCCTCTGTATCCTCAGAGGATAGTGCTTTAAGGAGGAAGAGTGGTGGGCGTCATCTGACATCTGCAATGGCCATGATAGGTTTTACCATCGTAATCTGTTTTTGTATCTGTCTTGACAAAAACTAGAAATATAAATTTATGTGTACAATTTCTACAGTAGATTTATCCAAGCATATTTCAGACACTTACAACTTTTTTCTAGGAGACAGAAACTTTGGGGAGAGGGCGTGTGACAAGCAAGAACATTGTTACATGATATGGTCACAGGGCCCCAGGACTCCTTTTCTGCACACTCTGCTACACTGCTATGGAGGGCACAGTGTCTTATCTTAAGCCTTTTCTTCGCTTTACTTTCCCTTCTAGGAATCCCTCTCATTTTGCCCACAGGCCTTGGTATTCCCTTAAAATAGTGTTTCTTGTAACTGCCCCAGACTAAAAAAAATCAATCAATTTACCTTACCCTAAATACCACACAGGCCTCTAAGACAGCCTGGACAAGACCCTAGTGATGTTTACCAAGTCTCCCTCTGTCAGGTCACTGGATTGCATATTTATTGGCCAGTGTACACACAGCACAGTGATGAAAAATAATACCCCACAGCCATATTGAAGCAATATTCCAAGATGTGTGAGACCATCAACTCAAAACCCTTTGAGAGATTTCCCTATCCCCAGCCATATGTTTGGTGCTACAGGTACGTTTTTCTGCCTTTACCACTTTGGGAATTTTTTTGACAAGGGCTCTCCAATGACTGCCTTGTTGCTGTGCAGGCAGGAGAGAGATGAGGCTCAGGTTTCAACTGAGGTGTTAATTATACCAGTGACAGACTTGCCTTAATAGGGCTTAATTGACATCTTTGTCTCAAGTTTGAGAAATCTAAACAAAGAATATTTAAACTTTGGCTTAAGTTTTGCCTTGATCAAAAAATTATTATTATTCCTGTAAGTTGTATAGTGATGTATTAGGGGTCAAATGGAAATAAAATTTGAGACAAATCCAATGTTATTTAGAGTTACTTGCTTTGCCACAGCCATGATCCTTACAGCATGAAATAAGCCTCAGATCAGAGGGGTTTTATAGAGCAAAGACCTAGGAGTGCAGGTGTAGAACACGTTTGAACAAAGCCCCCACCCCTGTTGGAAGAATGTGCTATTCCATTAGAGGTTTTATGAATGTGAGTATCATTTGAATCTTTCTAAATGAATGAGCCTGATTTTCCTAACCATTAACCATAGAGTAGTTTTAATGGCTGTACTCCATGAAATACATGCTGACAGTGAAACTGCCTTTATAAGGTGTTCTATGACTTTCAATGCTATCATTCTGTAGTCAAATGTATTTTTATTATAGGTATTAACAGTTGGTTAGACTTTCTTTACCTGCCCATTATGTTCATAAATCAGTGCATCTATAATAGTTAAGAAAGGTGAACTTGTTAAAGCTTACATTTATTCTTCCACACAATAATCTTAGGAGCTAGATAGGTGCTTATTCATTACCAATTAATGTTGGGCTTCTCCAGAATGAATAGAAAACTAAATCTATCCTATGAGCCTTGGGTAGATGCAGAGTTGGGATTTACAAGATAAATATTTAAATCGTTCATAAGGGCAAGTTCATTCCCTCAGCAGGCATCTACTAAGGTCTGTTGTTGACCAGACTATACCCTAGGCTGGTAGTCTCACCAACATGAGGAGAATAAGTCAACATGACCCTTGAAGAACTTGCTTTCACATAGCTGAAGGAAGGTTGTGGACCCCTGGTCTGAAATTGACATTTGGAAGCCCGGAGAGGATCAACGTCCTCCCCTTTTAACCTCAGCCTAGAGGCAAAGGATTGTGGGGAGAGGAGTCTTCCTGCGAGAAGACTGGGAGGGATGACCTGTTGGCGGTAAGCCAGATTCAGTTAAGGGGAGGAAAGTAAAAAAGGAAGCATGGGATAGGGATAAATGTGATGGAGGTAAGAGGTCTTTGTAGAAAACTAATAAAGCCAGTGGAGAAAAGAAAAACAAGAATATTTCCCCTTCCTTCTAGGAGGAATGGGAGGAAATAAATATTCATTGGGTTTCTGCTGTGTGCCACACAGTGTCCTAGGTATTTCACAGATGTTCCATTTTTTCTTAAAACAGACCTGTAAGTCGATGTTATGTCCATTTTATAGGTGGGAGAATGAAGTGAGCAAGGTTAAATATCTACCAAAATTCACATTCCAATACATGGTAAAAGTGATGTTCAAACACAGGTGTATTCGTCTCCAAACACACTCTCTTTTACATGACAGATGCCAAGACCTCAAGTGCAAATTGACAAACATGTTCATTTGTTAATTCAACAAATGTTGAGCCCTATTGTCTGCCAGACAGTCGAGGATATTTCTCTCTCACTCCTTACTTTTGGGCTTTCATGCGTCTCTCCTCTCCTTGCCTCTAAGCCTTATATCCTTTTAAGTATTTTTAAATTTGTCACTCGTGAAGAATTGATGATTTTGTATCCCAGGTCTGCTGTTTAGGAAATTAAATCATGTTGTTAATTTGAGCCTCTGATTTCTCTTCTGTAAAGTGGAAGATAGTAAGAATCTTTCTCTCGTAATGTTGGGTAGTTTAAATGAGGTAATATATGTGAAAGAGCACAGTGCCTGACAGATGGCAGGTGCTCAACATGTGTGTTCATTAAGGTAGTCACCAAAGATTCTCCCTCCGAAGCAGAAAGTGGCACAGAGAATGTCTCCTTGGAGAACAATAGCTCTGCCGATGGTGATGATGGTGATAATGATGGAGAAAATCCTTAAAGACAGAGCACAAGTAGGCTTCCTAAAGATGTATTTTGTGTGGCATACTAAGATTAACAATAGCTCCTAAGATTATTATGTGGAAGAATACATGTAAACTTTAACAAATTCTTCTTTCTTATTTATAGTGGATGCACTGATTTATGAATATCATGGGCAGATAAAGAAAATCTAACCAACTGCTAATATCTATAATAAAAAATGTTTACGAAGCAGAAGCAGCAGCAGAAGGAAAAAAAAATCACTTGCTAACATTTAAAATAAAAAAATTTACATAAAATTCTAAATTTCTGCATCTTCTTGAAAAATAAGAAGATTTGTTAAGAGTAGGTTAGTGTTCCCACATCAGCTGGAGCTGAGTAGTAGCTGTCCCTTGTCAGCAGGATTATGCTACATAGTGCCAGGGTGAGTCTATGTTCTGGTTTTCCTGGGACAGCTTGGTTTGTGCCCACTGACCTAGCATCATTATTAGTAGCATCCTCTTTTCTTCTGATTTGGAGAAGTTTTATGTATTCCCTTCATCTCTCGTATGCTCCAAGCCTACTTGCACTGCCTCTCACCTTTATGTTACCTGCCTGCCCCTGTAAGCATTAGAGTTTGTGACCTCTTTTTATGGGTGTCTTTTTCCCATAGACTATGTTTCAGTAGCACACTGTTTTCCAAAGGATTTAGAGGTCAGAAAGATTTAAATTCTCTACCTTCAGAAACTACATTCAACAGTCACTCTTGAATTCAAGGAAAGGACAATGTCGTGTTAAGTTCTATCTGCCCTATGGAGAGCCTCTACCAAGCACGATCATTTGCCGGAAATTTTGGTCAGACTCAGTATGTTGAACTAGATAATTCATTTGCCTTTGAGGAGTTCTTTCATCTCTGCAATAAAAAAATCTGGAGTTGTCCGCAGAGGTACCTTCTTTGAAACACTCAAACAGCAGGAATAAGAAGATATGATTTCCATGGCTATATGATCATGGCCTGTTACTTTTGTATAACTTTTTTCCTTTGACATAGAAGTCTCTCCTTCAGCTTCTCACTTGAGGTGAGCAGGTTAAGTGTTTTTTTTCTAGTTTTATAGATGAGGAAGCTGACTGAGAGGTTAAGTGACAGAGCCTAACGTCACACAGCCTGTGGGTTATGAAAGTGGGGTTGACCCACTTCTAACTCTTCTCTTTATGCTCTTTCTACCTTTCACTGACATATGTGGTTTTTTTTTTTCTGTAATTTAGAGAAATTTTTCTAAGCTAGAGACCCCTAGCCTTTCATCTTATGAATGTTTTCCTAACTACATATCAACTGACCACTGGAAATTATATATTTTTATAAAAATATATGCCCTTGTCCTGGACAGCATTATTTTCTACATGTTGGGAAACAAACTGATTCAGTAGGTATTCATTGCAGGCACATCATGGACTAGACGTAGTCTCTGACTTCATTATACTTACAGTCTGGTGAGCACGGAGAACAGACATCAGTCACATAAACACGAGGTGTGTAATTACAAAGTATAGATGCTGGTCGGTCTAGACAAAGGTTCTGCCCTCAGGGGCTTATATTCCAGTGAAGGAAAAGTACTGAGAGGTCTTAATGGGCTGGGAGGAGGGTGAGTGGGGAGAATTAGGGTTTAGGAAGGAATCTACTATGGAGAGTCAGAGAAGGCTCTTCTCAGGAAGTGAAATTTGTCCTGGCGTCAAAAATGGGGCTTTAAGTTGGGTGGGAGGGCTCCAGGCAGAGGAAAGAAGATATTCAAAGGGCCTAGGACAGAAGGAAGTTTGGCTTACGGAGACAACTTAGAGAATACCAGTGGATTCGTGCTTGAATAATGAGGAAGAGTTGTATAACCTGAAGATGCCAGGTCATGTAGGACTTTGGGGCCATGCTGAGGATCTTTGCCAGTATTCTGAAAACAATGTGGAGTTAGTAATAGTTTTAAGCAAGGGAGTGACACGATCAGATTTGAATTGTGAAAACATCCATCTTGCTGCTAGCGTAGAATAGATTGATGGAGGGAGGGCCCGATAGATGAGCACAGGTTAGAAGACTGGAGATGCCGGTGGCTGGGACTAACGGTAAGAATGAAGTTGGAGAGCAGACTTGGTATGGGGTTAACGATGGGGAGTGAGAAGGTGTTAGGATGACTGCTATGTTTCTGTCTTGGGTAGTGGTGGTGTCGCTCATTGAGATAAGGAGTAGTGGAGGGAGAAAAGTTCTGGAGGAAAGGAAATTAGTACTAAAGGTTAATGAAAGTGGTTAATCAATCAGCAAACACACTGACTTTCTCTTGACAATAGAAACACCAATACCTTCTGATCTCTTCGGTGGGGGGGAAGATATTGACAGTTTTTAGCTATTCAGTCAGTAAACACTTACTGATACCTAGGTGAGTATTTGCTAAATAGCGGTGCTGTTAGCAAATGCAGATATCTAACAGCCTTCTTCAAAGTGAGTATCTTAGGTTACACTGGAAAAAGTGATAACATTGAGGATCCACTTAGAAAAGTTTTAATCAAATCCTGAGTAATCCTCATCTCTGAGTTGTCTTTCGTGATATACCCTCAACTTATATTTTATGTGTAGCTCTCTTAAGCCACTATACCAAAGCCATTAGAGTCTTTTTTTTTCATACTAAAGTATACATTCTTTGTCTGTTTCCATCACTACTTTGGAAGCTTCTGGAGGACAGGGACCATGTTGTATTCACCTTTGTTTCCTAAGTGTCGATCAGGTCTAGCACTTGGAAATTCTTTAGCTAATGGTTGTTGGTTGAGTGTTTGATATTATAGACAACTTTTAAATTTGATATTCCTCAATCTCATTTTTTATTCTACTAACAATGTGCTGTAATGTAAATGTAGGAACATTTCCTAGAAAGTAATAAAGACGAAGTTTGAGACCTAAACTGAAATCCCTTAGGCTGTAGTTTGTTAAAAAGTAAAAAACCAACCAACCAACAAACAAATAAAAGAACCCTGTTTTTATTCTTGCATTCTGAAGTGCATACCTACAACCATTAGTGGTTTATCTTGGGGGAAGAGATGGAACTAAAATTTTCCATAATGTAATGTTTTTTTGAAACAGAATCTTACTCTGTCGCCCAGGCTGGAGTGCAGTGGCACAATCTCGGCTCACTGCAACCTCTGCCTCCCAGGTTCCTGTGATTCTCTTGCCTCAGCTTCCTGAGTAGTTGGGATTACAGGTGGGTGCCACCATGCCTGGCTAATTTTTGTATTTTTAGTAGAGATGGGGTTTCACTATGTTGGGCAGGCTGGTCTTGAACTCCTGCCTTCAAGTGATATGCCTGCCTCAGCCTCCCAAAATGTTGGGATTACAGGCATGAGCTGCTGTGCCTGGCCCATAATGCTATTGTAACAAAGTTTAGTTACAGAGTTCGGGAGGGAAAAAGTCAGGTGCTAGTCTTACTTTAACTTTTGCTGTTCTTTGATAAAATTGGTTAGACAGTCTTTCATCCATAGACTTCTTGTATAATTACCTGACCAGGGACATTTTACGCATCATATATCATTGTTTTGGCATCAGCACTTAAATTAATTTAAAACATTAAACATTTTTTTGTTAGCTTTAAACATATTTCGTTAGCATCAATTCTCTCTCAGACTTTTCAACTTATTTTCTATAACTCTACTTGGTGGGCACCTGTGTACGTCCATTAGGAGCCTTCAGGGTCTATGTTTCTAAAGAGGCTCCTTTATCAGCCCTCCTTCTGAAAGCTGGTGCCCATTCTGAATGTCATCCAAAGCCATCCATCAAACTGGTTACCGCGTGGGCGGAGGTGAATGCGCCTCTGGCATTGTGTCAGGAGTTTGTATAGCTTTTGGGGCTTAGTCCTAGACATTCCTCTTTAGCTGCAGAATGGCAAGGTCTAGAAAGGAGAGTACAGTCTGTTCTTTGGTGAGCAAGACAAGAAAGTCTGAGTGGGTGTGAATGCAGGAGTCTCAGTCTAGCAAAACAGGTACAGAATTCGGAAGCAGGCCCTTTGAAGATCTAAAGCCAACATTCATCATGGTCTTGGTATTTAAACGGTTAATTAACCCATTTAGATGGGTTATCTTTTAAGTAAGTTTATTGAGTCCTCATAACCAGCATGACATGGATTGTTCCATTTTACTAAATGTAATTGAAAGCTTTCTTATTGCCATATTTGAAACACTACTTTCAAATAAACATGCTGTTCTGGAAAAGACATTTATTCAGTGTCCAAGGAAGTGTTGAGTTTGCAGCCTAGCTCTATCACTCACTAGTCTGGAATCCCAGGGCAATCCCTGTGTCTCCTCTGAGCCTCAGATATGTAATGAGTATTAAAAAAGATGTGTGAAATGTGCTAAATGTGTAGCAGACACCAAAAACTGGCGGGCTTTATTTGTACTCCTATAAACATTTTACTGGACATAGTTGAATTATCCCTGATGGTGGACACATCTATATTTTGTGTTCTTCGGATTATCTCTGTCCCTCTGTGCTATTGTCATCAAGCATGGTGCTGACTCTCATTACAAAGAAAAAGTGAATCTCTTTATCCAACCCCTTCTCCATTAATCCTTACTCTCAGCTTGCACTTCTAACTGATTCTGCTCTGTCTTTTGAGATGTAACAATAACCATAAAACAATTTATCAAGGAGTTACATGTACCAGTACTAAGCCGGGCATGCATATCATCTCACTTAAAAGGTATACAATGCTCAGAAATAGATCTTACTTCCACTTTAGATATGTACTGATTTAGATATGTAAAGATTGGAAACTGAGCTTAGAAAAAGTCAGGGCACAGTGAGTTGTGAAGGATCTGGAACTTCAACTCAGTTGTTTTAAATACACCCTCCAAAACGGGGCTTTCAACCCCTAAGACAGGACCCTTCAGAGTGTGTGTCGGCTCGCATACTAACGAGTGAACTGAATATTATGCAGATAATCCGCTCTATTTATAGGTAGAAAGCAACTCCGATTTGCAGGCTTTGGGTTTTTTATTGTTACTAGTTTTTATTTTTGGTGCCTTTCCTTACAGCCAGTCTTGGCACCCTGGAGTGAAGTCATACTGTTTTGAGAACTGTGATCCAGGCCATCTTCTGCATCCCTCTGCCCTGCCTTAGTTCTGACCAGCTGGCGGGTGGCAGACTGGCTGCTACCCAGGGGCAGACTGCTCAGCTTCTCTGGTGTGGCATCCCTGTTACTCTCTGGCTGTCTTAGTTCGTAACAAGTTTTTTTCAACCTTACTTGGGTTTGTTTACAGACAGATACTAAAGCTTGTAGCAGAAGGCAACATGCTGGGGCATCTTGTTTAACTCAGGGCTGGAGAGCTGCCAAGAAGGTAAATCTGACCGCCTAGTCTTATTCACTACTCTCCTCTGTCTTTACAGAGACAAATCTTGAGGAGGATATTGATCTGATAATGGGTTAATTGTGGCAGAGATTTATGAAGGTGAAAAGATCTTAGCTGGTGTACAAGAACGAGGATTTTCCGAAAACTTGAATATGAACGTTAGTGAGAGTTTGTGGGAATCTTTGGAAGTCATTAAAAATGATACGAAAGTGGTTCTTAGTAGGCCTTTTAATAGATACACTGTAATCAATTGATTGAAGACAGCAGTTAACTCAGTTCACTGACTTGTAGGAAGAAGGTGGGATTAGAATAGAGGATTCTTCTGGAATCTGGCTCCAAATTTGGAATCAGAGGACTTGGATCTAAAACCCGGTTTTGCCACTTAACATACTCTTTGAACGCAGGCAAGTGGTTTCATGCCTTGGGTCAGGAATTTAAAGATTGCACAAAATAATGGGTAACTCTAGAATTGTGCATGCCAACATTCAAGCAGAGAAGCTGTGCAGCTATTTTTTTTCTACAAGTATCACTAAGCACCTACCATGTGCTAGGCTCTCTGCCAGGTGCCAGAGGTCTATCAGTGGACCAGATGGCTAAAGTCCTTGCACTTAACGGTGTTTTTATTTTAGTGAAGGGAGACTGAGGAAGCATAAAAATAAACAAGATACACTTGAGCATCCTTAATCTGAAAGTCCAAAATCCAAAATGCTCCAAAATCCAAAAGTTTTGGGTGAAGACATGATGCCACAAGTGGAAAACTTCAAACATAAGTACGAACACAAGCTTTCTTTGTTTCATGCACAAAATTAGTAAAAAATATTGTCTAAAATTACCTTCCGGATATGTGTATAAGGTGCAGAGGAAACATACATGAATTTTGGGCTTAGACTTGGGCACCCTCCCAAGTTATCTCATTATGTATATGCAAATGCTTCAAAACCTGAAAAAATCTGAGATTTCAAACACAGGGCTACTCAACCTGTAGCCGTTGCTCAGCTACAGAATTTTGATCTTTCTTTTCTCTCATATCCCACATCCAACTGGTTAGAAAATCCTATTATTGGCTCTGCTTTTAAAATACACCTAGAATTAAATTGCTTTTCACCTCCTCCACTGCTACAAAACCTCAATACAGCTACCATTATTTCTTACTTGCATTACTACAATGTTCTTCTGAATCTTTTTGCTTTTATTGTGGATTCTTCATAGTTAAAGAGTTTAGACTCAATATAGAAACCAAATGATCACTTAAAAATTTAAGGGCTGGGCACGATGGCTCACGCCTGTAATCCCAGCACTTTCGGGGGCTGAGGCGGGCGGATCACAACGTCAGGAGATCGAGACCATCCTGGCTAACATGGTGAAACACCATCTCTACTAAAAATACAAAAGTTAGCTGGGCATCGTGGCATGCGCCTGTAGTCCCAGCTACTAGGGAGGCTAAGGCAGGAGAGTTGCTTGAACCCCGGAGGCGGAGGTTGCAGTGAGCCGAGATCGCACCATTGCCCTCTAGCCTGGGCGACAGAGCAAGACTGTCTCAAAAAAATAAATAAATAAAAATAAAAAATAAAATAAATAAATTTAAATCAGATTACATCCCTCCTATTCTCAAAACCTTCCATTGGCTGTCTATCCAATTCGAGTAAAAGTCAAACCCCTTACAAAGGTCTATGATGTCTTGTGTTTGGCTTCTCATGACCTCTCTGATCTCATCTGCCCCGGCTCACTCTACTCCAGCCACATTGGCTTCCTTGCTGTGCTTGGAATATATCAGCAATGTCCTGCCTCAGGGTCTTTGCATCGACAATTCTCTCTGCTTTGATTGCTCTTGTTCCAACTATCTGTGTAGCCAACTCTCTTACCTCTTTCTGAAATGTCACCTTCCCGTCTTAACTGAAATTGTAAACTTTGCTGCCTGCCTCCTAAAATTTCTACCCCATTTATCTACTCTATTTTTATGACTTTTTATTATAGAATACTTCAAAGATACACAAGAGTAGAGGATAATTAAACCCTAAATATTTATTGCCCAATTTTAACAATTATCAACTATGGCCAGTCTTTTACTATCTATCCCCAATCACTACTCTTCATCCCAGATTACTTTAAAGTGAATCCCACAGTCATATAATTACATTTGTAAGACAGCCTTGTCTCATTATTTGTGGTAGTTACATTCCAAAAAGCTACTGTGAACACTGAGCCAGCGGGTACTAAACCATGACTCCTGGAGGAAATACAGGGTTAGGTTCCTGTGAGCCTCTGGTCACATTTTCATCAATAGATCAATACACAACATTGTTTCATGTATATTTCTGTTTAAATGCACTTTATATAATATACATTATTGATTCATTAACATTGCACTCAGGGCAACATCATAACTCTTGCTTGAATGAAGCTTATTTAACACATGTATTTTCTCCATTAAGCACATCAGAGCATTTTTGTACCTAGAAACACTAGAAAGCACTTCGGTACTATGCTTGGGGGACATTTTAAACAATAAAATCACCAACAAAACCCACAAAAATGTGACACTAAATAGATCATAAAAAGGATAGTTTATAGGATGAGAGCTGAAACAAGAAGGCAGCCTGTTGCCTTGTTCAGCCTCAGGTGGGAATGTGTACTTCAGGCAACTTAAATTTTTTGCCTCTGCACATGTCTCTGAATGACTGTGAAAGTTCTTCAAGTGTTGATTTTGAGGTTACAAATAAATTGTATAGCAAATAGGTAAATTCGTAAATATGGAATCTGCAAATAATAAAGATCTACTGCAGGTTATCATCTATTTTCAACAGAGATTCTTTTAAAAAGCATAATCACAGTATTATTATTTTACAAAAATTTTAATAGTTCCTTAGTATAATCAAATATCCAGTCATTGTATCTGGCTTTTTTTTTTTTTTAATATATCTTAAATCTCTTTTAATCTGTACATTTTCTCTCTACCTTTCTTTGTCTTTTTTCTGTCTTGTTTTTACCTTGTGATCCTTGGTTGCAGAAACAGATTGTTTCCCACAGTCTGGATTTTGCTTGTGGTTCTTCTGGCATTGTCTAGTAAGGTCCTCTGTCACTTGTACTTCCTGTATATTCATAGTTAGACCTACAGGCTTAATCATATTTAAGTTTTATTTATTTTTATTTTTTGGCAAGACTGCTTATAGGCTGTTTTGTGCTTCCATCAGAGAGCACATAATGTCTGCCTGTTTCTCATCTAGTCATATACATTACCACTGATGCTCATTTCCTTGACCAGTGGTTCTCAAGCAGGGACAATACGTTTCTTCCCACAGGGGACGTTTGGCAATGCCTGGAAGGTAAAGACCATATAGGCTGCTAACTATCCCATAATACACAGGAAAGTCCCTCACAACAAGGAATTATCCAGCCCGAAATGTTGGAAAATGGTGATACTCTATCATTTCTGCTCCACCGATTAGCTGAAATACTTTTATATTAGAGAAACTTCTCCTCAAATTTTAATCATAAACTTCTAGTATCCTGAGGTACAAATCATATAGAAGTGGTCTGATTTAGACTGTGATGCTCAATATTGTTCCAGCTTGGGCCAATGGGAGCCTATTCATATAAGCTTCGGCTTGGCTCTGGTTTTCTTCCTTTTCCTGTTTTTTCTTTCTTTTCCCTTTATTAAAATTCATCTTTTAATAAAATATATAATTTAATAAATTTATTGTATATCGTACGTCTCCCCCACTAAAGCAGGAATACGCCTGGCACATAGTTAACCCTTAAATATTTGTTAAATGGATGAATAACAGTGAGCAATGAAGGGGGTACTTTTAGATTGCATGGTCAGGAGTAGCCTCCCTGCAGACGGTGCATTGATATAAAGCCTGAATGACGAGGAGGTGCCCGTCATGTGAAGATTTGAGGAAAGCGCATTCCAGGCAAGGGGAAGGCTTAATGCGAAGGGTTGACTGGAGGCATTAGCTTGGCTTATTTAAAGGTCAGAATGAAGGCCATTGTGGCTAGAACAGAGTGGGCAAGAAGAAATGGTACCAGGTAAAGTTGAAGAAGTTGGCAAGACTGAGATCTCATAAGTCATGGCAAAGAGCTCCCATTTTATTGTTTGATGGAAAGAAATTGGAAGGTCTTCAGTAGGCGAAGACGTGATTGGATTTACATTTTACAAAGAAGTGCTCTGGATGTTATGTGAAGAAATGGCCTTTGCAGGGCAAGGGTGGAAACAAGGAGACCAGTCAGGAAATTATTGGTGTAGTTGAGAACTGGATGAGGGGATGTGTGTGTGTGTGGGTGGGCGGGGCGGGGGAGGGGTGAGATGGGGAACAGTAGTGACAATAGTGATAAAAAATATGAAAAATTGTAACATACAGATATGTTCTGACTTTATACATGCAATTACCTTAAATATGTAGTAGGTTATTATGATAATAAGCATCTGTATCATGAGCAGGGTGTGCAATTTGATAGTCTGTAGATCATATGGCGACCTCAGAGCACAAACATTTTAGTAGTATGTGATTGTTATTAGGATCATTCACCAATATTTTGAGTCTCTAACTTCTTGGAACATGATAGAATTGTCTTCTTGGTTTTCTTGTGGTTGGTTGAGGCCAGTGAGTTGTGGATGAAAGTGATATGTGTCAAACTAGGCTAGAGCACTTAATTTTAAATGCAAGATTCTCTAGAGATCTTTTTTTTCCATGGAGACGGTGAGATTATGGCTACTTTGTCAGTCTCAGTTTCCTGCTCAGTGACTACAATGAAGAGAGCCTTTTGTCAGCCAGCAGTGGGCATGTAGCCTGAGTAAGGAGTAAACCTCTGTTGTTTTAATCAACTTAGATGATTTGTTTGTAACTGCAGCAAAATCTAGCCCATGATGATTGGTATGTGGCACAAAAGCAAAATCTTAAAGACAGAAAAATAAACTGTCTTCCAGGAAGTACCTGAGAAAGACAACTTTTCAAAGACCATTTGCTTCATCCCAGCTTGTTAATTGTATGTTGAAATACACAAAGTGTAAAATATGCCTGGAAATGAAATAAAATTATAATTTGCCCAGTGTGGTCATTTTATTAGTCTATTTATTAGTAAAAGAACTTTTGGAAGGAATCTTTGACCTGAGTGACTTCGCTACAGCACCAGGCTAATTGAAAATCTTACCACATAAAATATAAAAGTCAAGATAGCAGGAACCTAGAAACAGAATGTCTCAGAGAGATAAAGGGTTGCAAGATCATGGATTGTGCTGGAGTTAAAAAACTTTAGAAGGAGAAGATAGAGAGCGAATGACATTCTTAACTGGATTTTTGTCTGCTTACAGTTGCTGAACCTGATTCGGGAAGGTACAACCATTTTGGCCATCTTCCTAATCAATACTGTGAGCTGGGACCAAACTGATTGTGTGGTACATGAAGCAGAGCCCAGGAAAAGCTGATGAGACCTAGACACCATTATATATTTTGCCTGACTTATTAACTTACTCTGATTCACAACTGGGTCCTTTTTTGACAAAAATACAGTACTGAGGAACCATTTCTTTCCTCCTTCTCCATGTCCTAGTGTCTTCTCGGTTAACAAACCTGACTAGCAATTGTTTTACTTTTTTTGTTTTTTTGCAATGTTTGTGAAGATTTTCTAACCTGGTATCACATGGTTAACTTCCTTTTGTTTATCTTACATTTCATCTGGAAAATTATGTGATAGACCAGAATAACACACAGAGCTTTCTCCTAAAACGTTAACTAGGGCTATGTATCAACTTACCAATGCTTGATTCTTTGGTTCTATGTTGAGAATAGACTAAGCAGGTTTCCAGAAAAAGGAGATAAGTGCAAATGAAGAAATAAGATCACATCCCTGCGTAACTTTCCAGGGGCGGAAAAGTTCTCAATTTAATAGAGGGTGAGATACCAAGTTTCAAGTACATATATTATTTTTTGTAGGTAGCGTGTGTCCCCATAGAAAAACTCACTTTGAAGAAGCATAATTGCAACTTTGGATCAAGGCAGTCACCCTGTGTATAAAAGGACAACACAGGTAGAGGGAGAAAGTGGATGAGAGAGAATGGAACCCTCCTAGACCTGAGGCTAATGGAGGTGACTGGTAGGTGTCTCTTGCAAAGAGTTGTCAAGAACACAGATTCATCCCAAAGTTGATCTCATCTCTTTTGTTTCTTGGATGGACAGAGCTCACGTGATTCATAACTTGGCTTAGAAATAGTCATCTGTCTGGTGGTGTCATGGGCAGCATTGCTTGATGCCTCCTGCCCACACTTTTTGTGTGAAAAATAAGCAACTGCATTTCCTTTCTGCAATTTCTCCCCCATTTTGGCCCATCATGTTTCCCAAAATAACCTCACTGATTCACTGGAAAGATTTTATGGATACAAGTATGTCTTTTATGTTCTCTGACTGCTAGATCTAAAGATATGAATACTGTTAGGGTCCATGCCTGGGTGAAGCCACCCATCTTTATTACATCTGATTCCTGCCCAGTCTCTTTAAAGAAAAATCACAGGAAGGACACTGATTGGAATGAAAAGGCAATATTACATGCATTGCCATTATCAGAGTCTATCCCAGAGCCTGGTGTGAGTGATGATGCAACAACAATTTTGGGTGGTTAATGAACAAATTCACAGATATCCAGTTCCATGTATAAGGCCTATACCTCTTTCCAAGGCACTCACAGTCTATTGCAAGAAACAGACAAATAAGCAAATGGAATCAATACTGTATGGTAAGTGCTATGCACATATTGTTAGCAATATGTATGGAATGTGGCAAGAACTTTTAAAAGTAGCATTTGACCTGACCTGGAGGGGATTACATTAGTTTTCTATTGTATTCTATTTCTGCTGTAACAAATTACCACAAACTTAGTGACTTAAAAGAACACAAATTTATTGTCTTATAGTTCTAGAGGTTAGAATTCTGATACAAGTCTCATGGGGCTAAAATAAAGGTGTCAGCGGTGATGCATTCATTCCTGGAGGCTCTAAGGGAAAACCATTTCCTTTTCTTTTCTAGCTACTAGAGGTTGCCCACATTTTTTGGCTCATGACTCCCTTCCTCCATCTTCAAAGCCAGCAGCGTTGCATCTCTCTGACTTCTCCTCCTTAGTCATGTCTCTCTCTGACCATAGCCAACAAAAGTTTTCTCCACTTCTAAAAACTAATTTAATTAGATTGGACCCACAAGAATAATACAAGATAATTTCCAAATCTCAAGGTTATTAACTTAATCACATCTGCAAATTTCCTCTTACCAAGTAGGGTAACATCTTCTCAGGTTCTAGAGATTAGGACATAGACATCTTTAGGGGGGTCTACTACTCTGCCTACCGCAGTGAAGAAAGAGGACATGAATAAAAGCCTTCTAAATGGGGGTAACAATTTATTTGAGTCCTAAAAGACAAAACTAAAATTATTCAGGTGAATAGGGAAAGGGGAAAAATATGGGGAAGAGAATCTTGACCAGATGGGAACTTTGGATTAGATGAGAGCACTATGAATCGAGGCCAGTACATAGATTCAAGAACATTGAGAGCTAGAATAGATACTTCCTTAGTATTTCAAAAGGGTATATGGCTATTTCCTGTTACTTCAATACACACCTAAATAGCCAAGAGTTTTGCTATTATTAGCTTACTTATTGTAATTTAATCAGCAGCTTGATGAGGGAAGCAGGTGGTATTATTAATGAAGATAGAGTTTGTTGTTTGCTTTTTAGGTCTCTAGCCAGGGCAATAACGAAAATGTGATCACAACAGGATGGAAAAATCAAATGAAACAACAGCTGAAACTGTAATGAAAAAGACAATACATCTTTTCAATAAATTATGGGAGAAAGACTAATTAATAAAAATAGTGACAGGCTGTGATCTTGAGCTACATTGGCTCAATGTCTCATGTTTTCATAGGTAAACATTTTATGTTTGCTATAGAAACCTTTCTACTTTGAAATCTTCAAGGCAAGTGCAGAAGTGCAAATAAGTAATATATTTGAATGTCTATTTTACCATACATATTCTTATCATAAAGAGAAAAAATGGAGCAGACTCTGGTTTGTAAAAGCAATTCCAGTGTTGTTTAGAGTCAGTGTATATCTAAAAAATATCTAAAGAAATATTTGAAAAAAACCCTGTCAACCCAGAATTCAATACACGGGGAAAATATTCTTCAGGAACAAAGGTAAACTAAAAACACTTTCAAGTCAAGTTAAAGGAAAACCAAAAGAATTTGTTGCCAGCAGACCTACTCTAAAAGAATCAGTAAAGAAAATCTTCTGACAGAAGAGAAATGATACCAGAAGGAAACTCAGAACATCACAAATGAGAAAAGACCAACAGAAATGGTAAACACAGTAGATTATTTTTTTCGTCTTGAATTCTTTAAGTATGTTTGATGGTTGAAAGTAAAAGTTAGGATATTGTCATATGAGGTTCTCAGTATGTGCAGATGTCATATATAAAATAATTGTAAGATAAAGGGGGAAGATAAAGGAACCTATCTGGCGGTGAAAGTTTTACATTCTACTTGAACTAGTAAAATATTGATTCTACATAGACTATGAAACGTTATATATGTAGACTGTAACTTTAAAAGGGCTACTAAAGTATTATTCACTGAGATAATTAAAACACATTAGATAAATTAAATTTAAGCATTAAAATATCTAAATTATCCAAAAAAGTCAGGGAATAGAAAACAAAGGTAAGAAAAATAGAGAAAACAAATAAAATGGGAGAGCTAAATTCATAATAATTATATTAAAAGCAAATGGTTTAAATATACCAACTAAAAGACAGATTGTCAGGATAGATGGATTAAAAAAATAAACCAACTACATGCTATCTACAAGAAACTCACTTCAAAGGAAATAATATAGGTAGGTTAAAGGTAAAAGGTTAGAAAATGATACATCATGAAAACACTAATCAAAAGTAAATGGAAATGTTTATACTAATATCTGACAACATTCCATCCAATAAAAGCACATGAAATATTCCTTTTTAAGTGTGAATGGGAAATTCACTAAGATAGATTAGATTCTGGGAAAAACAAACTTTAACAAGTTAAAAAGTTGAAATAATAAAAGATTATCTCTGACCATAGTAGAATTAAACTAGAAAATCTATTTGAAAGATATCACGTGTATAGAGATGCTACTGATTTTTATATATTGACTATTTTTATCCTGAGACTTTATTCAAATTGTTTATCAAGTCTAGGAGTCTTTTTTGCAGAATCTTTAGGGTTTCCTAGATATAGGATCATATTTTTAGTGGTGATAATTTTTTTCTTTTCTGGTGGGGGGAGGGCAGTGCCTTTTATTACTTTCTCTTGCCTGATTGCTCTGGCTAAGACTTCTAGTACTATGTTGAATAGCAGTGGTGAGAACCAAATCAAGAATCTAATCCCATTTACAATAGCCACACACACTTACAAATACCTGTGACTACATGTAACCAAATAGATGAAAGATTTCTAAGAGGAGACCTATAAAACATTGCCTAAAGAAATCAGAGATAATACAAAAAAGTGGAGAAGTATTCCATGCAATGGGTTAGAAGAATCAATATTGTTAAAATGTCCATACTTGCTAAAGCAATATACAGATTCAATACTATTCTTATCAAATTACCAATGTCATTTTAAACAGAATTTGAAAAAAGTATTCCAAAATTCATTTCTAACTAAAAAAAGAGCCTCAATAGCCAAAGCAACCCTGAGCAAAAATAAAAAATAAAAATAAAGCTGGAGGCATTAGATTACCCAACTTCAAACCATACTACAAAGCTACAGTAACCAAAACAGCATTGTACTGGTACAAAAATAAACACATAGACCAATGGAAGAGAACACAGACCCCTGAAATAAAGCTGCACACCAAAAACAAAATGATATTTGACAAAGTTAACAAAAATAAACAGTGGGGAAAAGGTATGCTATTCAGTAAGTGGTGCTGGAAAACTGGCTAACCATATACAGAAGAGAGAAACTGGACCCCTACCTCTCACCATATGTAAAAATTAATGCAAGATGGATTAAAGATTTACAGGTAAGACCTTAAACTATAAAAATCCTAGAAGAAACCCTAGAAAATACTCTTCTAGACACTGACCTAGGCAAAGAATTTCTGAAGAAGACCCTGAAAGCAAATGCAAGGTAATAAAAAATAGATAAACGGGACTTAATTAAACTAAAGAGCTTCTGTACAACAAAAGAAACTGTCAACAGAGAAAGCAGGTAACCTAGAGAATGGAACAAAATATTTGCAAACTATGCATCTGACAAAGACTAATATCCAGAATCTATAAGGAATTTAAACAGGTCAACAAGAAGAAAGCAAATAACCCTATTAAAAAGTGGGCAAAGGACATGAACAGATCCTTCTCAAAAGAAGACATACCAGTGGCTGACAAACATGTGAAAAAATGTTCAGCATCATTAATCATCAGAGAAATGCAAATCAAAATCACAAAGAGATACCTTCTCAAAATTGTCAGAATGGCTATTACTAAAGAGTAAAACAACAACAACAAAAAACAGACATTGGTGAGGTTAGAGAGAAAAGGGAATACTTATACATTGTCAGTGGGAATGCAAATTAGTTCAGCCCCTGGGGAAAGCAGTTTGGAGATTTCTCAAAGAACTTAAAACAGAACTACCATTCAACTCAGCAATCTCATTACTGGGTATATACCCAAAGGAAAATAAATAGTTCTACTAAAATGATACCTGCACTTGTATGCTTATCACGGCACTATTCACAATAGCAAAAACAGAGAATCAACCTAGGCACCCATTAACAGTGGATTGGATAAAGACCAGTATACATACACCATGGAATACTATGCAGCCATAAAAAGAATGAAATCATATCCTTTGCAACAACATGGATACAGCTAGAGGACATAATCCTAAGCAAATAAACACAGAAACAGAAAATAAGGTACCACATACTCTCATTTGTAAGAGGGAGCTAAACATTGGGTACACATGGACACAAAGATGGGAACAATAGACACTGCGGGTTCCAAGGAGGGAGATAAAGAGAGAAGCAGGGGTTGAAAAACTACCTATCAAGTACTATATTCACTCCTTAAGCAACAGGATCCTTAGAAGCGCCAACTTCAGCATAATGTAATAGGTAATAAACCTGCACATGTATTCCCTGAATCTAAAATAAAACAAAAAATAAAAAAAGGAAAGATATTGGGGAAAATCTCCAAACATTTAGACATTAAAAAGACTCTTCTAAAGAGCATTCTACCTATTTTATTTGCTGAAAACTACAAAATGCTGATGAAAGACATGAATAAATGGAGATACACATTATGCTAATGAATTGGAAGACTCAATATAGTAAAGATGTCAATTATCCCCAAATTGATTCATAGATTTAGTACAATTTCAATAAAAATTCCAGCAGGATATTTTAAAGATATCACAACCTGATTCTATATTTTATATGGAAAGGCAAAGGAATTAGAATAGCCAAAACCATTATATGTGATAATGAAAAACTAAGTTGGAGGAATTATTATATTACTGATTTTAAGATTACTATAAAGCTATAGTAAGACAATGTGGTATTGGTGAAGGGATAGACACATAGATGAATGAAATTGAATAGAGTCCAGAAACTGATTGACACAACTATAGTCAACTGATTTTTTTTTTTTAACAAAGATACAAAGACAACTCAATATTGAAAGGACGCTGTTATGGTTTGAATGTGTCCCCTAAAGTTCATGTATTGGTAATTTAATCCCCAATGCAAAGGTGGGACCTTTTTTTCCTTTAAGACAGGGTCTTGCTCTGTTGTCCAGGCTGGAATGCAGTGGTGCAATCTCAGCTCACGACAACCTCTGCCCCCAGGGCTCAAGCCATCCTTCCACCTCAGCCTGCTGAGTAACTGGGACCACAAGCATGCATCACCACATGCAGCTAATTTTTGTTCTTTGTAGAGATGAGGTTTCCCCATGTTGCCTAGGCTGGTCTTGAACTCCAGAGCTCAAGCCAGCTGCCCATCTCAGTCCCCAGAGTGCTGGGATTACAGGCATAAGTCACCGTGCCCCACCAAAGGTGGGACCATTTAAAGGTGACTAATATATGAGGGCAGAATTCTTACGAATGGATTAATATTGTTATCTCTGGAGTCGGCTCATTATCATGAGAGTGAGTTTGTTATAAAAATAAGTTCAGCCCTCTCTTGTGCTTTCTTATCCTCTGTCACCCTCTTGCCTTCCACCATGGGATGATGCAGCAAGAAGGCCTTTGCCAGATGCCAAAAGCTTGATTTTGAACTTCACAGCCTCCAGAGCTGTGAGAAATAAATTTCTTTTTTTAAAATTTTTTATTTTTTTTATAAATTACCCAGTCAGTGGTGTTCTGTTTTAGCAACACAAAACCGATTAAGTCTTTTCAACAAAGCAATTGGAACAATTATATATGTATACATGTGTGTAAAAAAGGACCTCAATTTAAACCTCTTATTAAAATATTAACTAAAAATAGATGATAGGTAAAAGCTATAACATTAAACTATAAAGTTTTAGGAAAAAAACAGGGAAATCTTTGTGACTTGGAATTAAGCAGAGTTGTCAGATATGACACCAAAAACGATAAATTGTACTTTATCAAAATGAAACCTTTTGCTCTGAAAAAGACTCTGTTAAGAGAATAAAAAATACAAGCTATGGACTAAGAGAAAATATTTGAAATTACATATCTGACAAAGGACTTGTAAGAAGGATGTGTAAAAAAATTCTAAAAATTCAAAATTTTTAAATGGTTAAATGGCTTGAACAGACATTTCACCAAAGTAGATTTAAAAATGGAAAATTAGCACATAAAAAGGTAATCAATGCCATTAGCTGTTTGGGCAATGTGAGTTCAAACCAAAATAAGATAGTATGACACATTGATTAAAATGGCTAAAATGGAAACACACTGACAATTAATACTTGGTGTTCGAAAAAATGTGGAAAACCTGGAACTCTCTTGCATTGCTGATGGGAATTCAAAATGGTACACCCACTCATCCACAGTGTGGTAGTTTCTGACAAAGCTAAACACACACTTATGACATGACCCAGTAATTGTGCTCTGGGGTTTTCATTCCAGAAAAATAAAAACTTATGTTTCATATAAAATGTACACACAAATGTTTATAGCAAATTACTCACAATCACCATAAACTGAAACTACTCAAATATCCTTCAAGGGATGAATGGATAAACCACTGTCCTACAGCTCTACAATGGGATACTACTCAGCAATAAAAAGTAACAAACTCTACAAACAACAACAAGAGTAAATCTCAAATGCATTATGCTAATTGAAATACGCCAGACTTAAAAGATTATATACCCCGTGACTCCATTTATGTTATTCTGGACAAGGGAAAGCTTTAGGACAGTGGTTGCCAGGGGCTAGATACTGGGCAAAGGGCAGAGATTTGAGTACAGCAGGAGGGAATTTGAGGGAATTGAGAGAACAGTGTATCCTGATTGTGGTGATAGTTACATGACACAATACATGTATTAAAATTTACAGAACCAAACACCAAAAAAGAGTCAATTTTACTGTATGCTATTTTTTTTTTAAACTGAGAAACAATGTATATTTGGACATCAAGATGGTAGAAGCTGAAAAATCTTCTTATGTCTCCAGTTTGCAAAGGTATTTTTGATGTGGGACAGGAGAGAACATAAAAATCATGAGTTTATTCCACCTGAAAATTATAAGTATTCTTCAGCCAGGTTTTATAAGCAAAAAAGAAAGAAAAAGGAACCAAACTTGGAGAAAGAATACAGTGAAGCCAAATGCTTCCCACTGCCCTCTGATAACAGGTTAATCACTTCAGAAGTGGTTAAGAGGCCCAGAGCAGAGTCACATAAACCATCACCTATGAGTTATAAAGCCAGACCATTCCTAGTTTCTGGGGATCAAGGTTAAATGTGGCATTGCCACAGCCTGTAGGGAAGTATCTTGAAATGGAATCCCCAGGAATGTTCAAAGATCCTGCAACTCTCTTGGGATTAAAAGATTGTAATAAGAGGAAAGCCCAACTTTAGTCTACTTGGAACAATGCCAGCCTCCTGTGCAGGATTTGGTATGCCAACAGGAGAAAGGGTGTTGACATGCAGTAATTGTTAAGCAAAAGAATAAAGCAAGTGTTGAAAATGCAAGAAGCTGGGCTAAGCTGTAAAATGTTGTACTCTATAAGCAGCCCTAATCAAGAGACAATAGGTCCAGACTGATGCAGTGATGCTTTTGAAAATGTCACAGGGCTGGGCTGGAGGCTGTGAGAGCTCATCCGCTTAGAGACCCAGCCCTACCTCTAGCTGTCCATAGCTCGTGTTAAACCCCGTCTTATAGCCACTTGGGGTCTGGCTGCTTCTGTGATGGGACAGATCTCATTAGACTTGGGCTTCCAAATCCAGGACTATGAGTTTAGAATGAGACAGAGATTTGTGTCCCTATGATGTTGGTATGACCATATATTTGCTTAGGTCAGTAAGATGCATATACAATATAGAGAAAAAACATCAGACTAAAGTGTGCTGAAGTGCTTCATGATTTGACTTTCTGAGAAGGTATGGGACCGTGGAAACATAGTGGGAATTGGTCTAAACCCCTGCTCTATCCCAACTCAACATGTGGTCTAGAGCAATCTCCCACTGTATTCCAACTTGCAGCTCACCTAATCTATGCCACTTCTGATCTCAAACCGAGAAACTGAGTCCCAGAAAGACAAAATGACTTGTCTTGGGTAACACTGTCGTTTAGTGCCATACTGGCTTTAGCTCAGATCTTCTGATTCCAGAGTGAGGGAACATGTAAGGAAATAATTTTTGTCTTACAGGCAGGCCTACCTAACTTCTGAGAGAAAAAGTTTACTTCCTTGAGAGGAATATTAGCTAGCTAGCTGGACACATACGTACATACATACAGAGATAGATACACACACAAAAAAACTCAGGGACTTGGTAAGATTTTCTTGTTTGGTTTTTTACCTGCATGCAGGGCAATGCAATGGAACAACACCTACTGGAGAGAAAATTATAAGGAAAACTCCCTTCTCAGGGACAAAGCTGCAAGACACTTGTATCCCAAATACCTGTAATTTGTTAAGTGTTATTCTGATCTACTTCTACCACAGAAGGGATGTAGAGTGGCTGACACAAAGGGGCTCAGATCAGAGACTGCTGCTAGAAGGACAGCAAGTGAGAAACACTTGCTAACAAGTGACAAGACACAAGCCTGACAAGTTGATTATTCAGAGGGAAACGCATGAAAGTAAAATCTATTTACAAAAGGGATAGGTCATATCCATTTATTATTGATAAAGAAATGGCGGCAGTTTTGAAACAAAACAGGTAAGTCTCTAGAAATGGATACAGTTTAGGAATGGTGATCTCACTTCAGATTCTCAGGAGTCACGAAAGGTGAAGATGTCTGTTTTTGTTTTTTGTTTGTTTGTTTTGGTAAACAAAGTACTGACAAAATTCTGACTCTGGTCCTCCTTCCTGCGTAAGTTCCCATCACTATCTACTTTGTCCACCTACTCCCCAGGTTATCCCAAGGCTGCCTTATTCATCTTTGTATCACTTATTAGACTACTCTAGTAAAGTGCCTAGCATACTACAGGTACTCAGTAAATGCTTGCTGAATAAGTTGATAATGTTGACTTTGTAAGCTCTAAAGAGCCACATAAGGAATTATTGTGTCTCTTGAGAAGATGCTTCCCTGAAGCTATTTCAATTCCGGGAGTCAGTTATCACGCTTGATGTGAACAGAAAGGGTGTTTAACTTCAATTGTCCCATTCTCTCTGGGAGAGCTGAAGCAAACCCAGGGGAGTTTGGACGTGGCAGACTGGCACTTGGGCAGCATCCTATTCTGAGGTTGTATTAGGCTTCATCATTAACTGGATGACCTGGAAGCAATTTTCTAGCAATTTATAGCCAAGGAAGGAAATCAATGTCAGCTTAAGAAAAACATAATCAAAGGACCCAAAGTATGAATGTGAAGCCCTGGGCAGGATCTGAGGAGGTTAAAAATGGGTGAAAAAAATTCTGATGCAAGGCAGGATGAAGGTAAATTGTTCGTGAACACAGTGGTGCTGGAAGTCCATGCTTTGGAAACAGGTGGCCAGTTTAAAAGCCCAGGTCAAACTAGATTGAGGTTAAAAAATATAATAGAAACACACTAGCTTTATTCTCTTTAATTTTCCATTTATGTATGGATACATCTTGATGTTGACATATACTTATTTTAGGTTAGACATGTTGGAACTTGAATAATTCATTTTTTTTTGTTAAGTTGCTGAAATTTGCCCAAACATAAAACATGGGCATAAGCCTGACAAGTTGATCATTTAACTTATTCCAAAAAGGCAGTGCTTTATGTTTTCTTAAGCAATGCCAAAAGACTGACTCTACTATGACCTGGGGATATGAATGATATCCTGGAGAAAGAAGGGGTGTCCCTGGAATATCCTCAGTCTCTGCTTGGGGGTGAAATATAATTTGGTCCAGGGACCTCTTCTGCCCAACTTCCTGCAGTTACTAATATGCAAATATGTGGAAAACCTGTCCCTGAGATGTTCTCAAGGCCTGTGGTATCAAGAAATGAAGGTTTTGGCCAGGGGTGGTGGCTCACGCCTATAATCCCAGCACTTGGAGAGGCCGAGGCGGGCATATCACTTGAGTTCAGGAGTTCAAGGCCAGCCTGGCCAACATGGCAAAACCCATCTCTACTCAAAATGCAAAAATTAGCTGGGCATGGTGGAGCGCACCTGTAATCCCAGCTACTCAGGAGGCTGAGGCAGGACAATCGCTTGAGGCCGGGAGGCAGAAGTTGCACTGAGCCAAGATTGCACCATTGTATTGCACTCTAGCCTGGGCAACAGAGCAAGATTCTGTTTCAAAAAAAAAAAAAAAAAAAAAGAAATGCAAGTTTTAGTTGTGGCTCCACCTCTTACCAGTTCTGTGACCACTGATGAATCATCTTTCTGAGACTCAGTTTTCTCTCAATTGAATGGAAAGGACAATAGTATGTAGCCCATGAGGTTGTTGTGAGGGAGAAAAATGTGATAACATGAATGTTTAATGAGACCCTGACATATTGCAAATGCTCAACAAATATTTGATATTATCAACATTATTATGTACATTATGTGGGCATTCAGAAAAATTCAGAAATATCAAATGTGGAAGAGAAGCTAAACTCACTGTTGGTGTGTGTATGATCAAACTGCAGAATGTTCTGCTAATTCTGTTAATTCAGAAGAACCATTGGGAGTTGACTGAACTGTAAGCTTTGGTTAGAGAGATTTGTGTATTCAGTTGGGAATAACTGACAGTATGGGAAGATACCTCACAGGGTCGGAGGCAATGACAGGAAAGTCTTATAAAGCATAAGAGAAGGGCAGGCAGTTCTGGCATCTTATCCAGATCTCAATCAGGGCTGTTGGACCACTATAGGTCTTGGACTTCCTACCTGAAAAATTCACTTCTGTTCACCCAGGGCCCTGGTCTCCTGGTCAGCTCTGTTTAGTTGTCATCCTACCATGAAAGGGAAGTTCACTAAGCCAAGGGCCCTTTGTTACACCAGTGATAGGAAACAAACTTCATCAACTAAACACACACAGTACTTAACAAATGCCAACGGCACATGGTGTTTAGTAAATAATCACCAAATGAGGAAGAGGCAGGTCCAAGTTGGATATAACAATAAAACCCATGACAGCAGCATGGTGTGGTTTCCAGATATGCTTGATTTACAGTAGGACTCAGAAACCAGAAAAGCAGCCTAGTGGTATAGGTCCTAACTTGTTCCTCCCTGAAACAGTGAATCCTAGCTGAAAACTTAGCTCAAAGACACAGGGAGACATACATCAAAATGTTGAGAAGGTGAACTTCAGAGGAATGGCTTGTGTAAACCTTCCATGTGACCCCACAGAAGGAATCTTTCACTATTTGCCTCAACCAACCATGAACTTTCTGAAGCCAAAACAACAACAACAACAACAACAACCACCAAACCAATAGACAAAACCACACCACTGCTCTTTCGGATCTCTTCTTCCCAAGTAATGTGAGTGTTTAGGAGTTAAATTTTCTTCTGTGGCTCCTGCAATCCCCCTAGAATAGAGCTCTAAAAGCAGACAGACAGCTGTTTCAGAAAAGCATGAGGCAATAATCAGCCCACATTGCTTACCAAAGCACAAAGCTCTCGGGAACACAGGCCGTTATTCAAATCAGACCCAAACTCTCTCTTTCTCTCTTTTTAAAACCTCAAACTGAAAAAGTAGGCTGGAACCTTCAAAATCTCTCTGTAATTTTCCTCCAAAATAAACAAAGTAGTCAGATATTTTTTTCTTTTCAGTGCTATAAAAATGCCCGGGTAGACATATAGAATTTCATATTCAAGAATGAAGAGCTTCAGGAAGCTGCAGATGCAACTAGATGTTTTTTTCTAAACAGAAGTCTAGATGTTTTTCTAGACAGGAGACTGGTGGAGCCGTGATTTCCATGTTCAATCTCTTCTCAAAGTCTAAGAAAGTGGACCCAGCCTCAGGGGCACAAGCTTTACCAACGGCTGACGAACGTTAGATTTTCCTAAAATGACCCTGAGTCTGCTCACTACTGTTTAGAAGCCTTCACCAGAGCAAAACTGCCTACCTACCCATGAACAAGTTCAAATGCTTTCATTTGACCCAAAAGAGCCTTCTCATTATGATTGCAACCTATCTTTCCAAACTGGGCTCGCTCACTTCTGCGCACTGTTCCTTGTCATTCGCTAACCATATCGTGCTTTCTCCCGAGTCTACATCCTTACACATGCTCTTCTCCCTTCCAAAAACCCTCCCCAGTCATCACCTGGCAAATTCCCACTGGTCCTCCAAGACCTAGTGCAAAGTCACTTCTTTTGTGAAGCCTCGCAGATGTCTCAGGAAGAGATGGCTGCTCCTTCTGCTGCCTTAGCCAACACTGTGTCCCTCCTCATGAGTCTAGGAGAGCACTTGTAACTTACTTGTTTGAGGGTCTCTCTCCCCAGTGAATGCCTCCAGAGTAAGAACTGTAGCTTATGTCTAGCGTAGGACCTAATGCATAGCAGATCTGAAGGAATATTTGCTCAATGAATAAATGAAAAAATATTGCAATGAAATACATGGTAAGTCCAGGAGCACTGAAGAAGAAAGAGTGTGTCTGGTATTTCCACTGTGTGTGTGTGTGTGTGTGTGTGTGTGTGTGTGTGTGTGTGTGTGTGTGTGAGACTGACAGAAGAGGCATGCAGCTCAAGTATAACCAGGAATCGATTCCTTGAAAAATTAATACCAAGTTTTCTGATCAGTAGCTACTTTTCTGAAAGGTTTTATTTTTCACAGACAACAAATATTTGACAGTTTAACAAGATAATGATAATATTTTTATATACAAGGGGAATTTTTCTTAAATACATGAGCAGACTAGTAAAAAAACATGAATGCTTTTCCCACAGGGTTAATAATGAGGAATTCATGCATTTCAGGGGCTCTATTACGGGAGCTTCCATGTAGGTTTGCTCCACAGAGCTGAGATTTTTATAATGAGGGTCATTCTCAGAGCACATTCAAGGGCCTCCATTCATTAAATTGTACTAAAGAGAGACCATGTGAAGGTGGCTTTGTGTGGAAGCAGTGTCAGAGCATGGCTCATCAGGTGGCTTTGTAGGGTCCATGGAGAGCCTTGGGGAAGTCCTTCTGTGTGGCACAGACCATACGTATGGGGGTGGGGTGAAGAGTGGAGGTAGGGGGCAGGCTGGCAGAGCAGGAGTCTAGTGCGAGATGTTGCCCCAATTGGATGTGGAACTTTGGACAGAACAGTTCATATCTGTGTTTGGTTTCTAGATTTGTTGAACCAGATCTATAAAGTAATCTCTGAGAAATATTTTTGCTCTATGAGTGGGTGACTTCAGGAGTAAGTAAATCTTTCTCTTAATTTTCAGCTACAATATTATTTTTCTTATTTTGTCTGCCCATTAAACATTCATGTGGACCCGCTTTACAGAGCTGGTTTTGTATTATAATTAACAGTGATTTGACTGTTCAGAAATTTCCCAAGAATGAAATGCAATTTTTCTGAGTATTTGCTCATATCCAATGTGAAAGAATAAAAACACGAATCTGTAATCACAGGATGAAGAGGCTCTAACATTTACAATGTAATCATTACATGCTAATCACTATACATGCTTTGTCAGTCCTTATAATAACCAATCCAAAGCCACAGTTTTAACCTTATTTTACAAGGAGGAGACTGAGCATGGTCTAAGATCACTCAGCTCATTTCATATTTGAACAGACTCTTCCTCTCTTTTCCCAACTAAATGTGTATGTATATGTAGCAAGAGGAATACTAAAGACGAAAAGTATGAGAAACCTAGGTTCTTGTTTCCATCCCCTATGGACTAGGGCTATGAGTTTTCCAGTTGCTTTAACTTTCTTTTTAGTTTTAGTTTCTAAAATGGGGATTTGTAATACCTAGTATTCCCAATTCACAGATGTGTTACAAAGTTCACAGAATAAAATATAAAATATCTTTGAATAATACAAAATACCACTCAAAACTCCAGATTATAGAGAAAGGCAGTTTGCACTGTGATTGAGGCAGAAGTCTCTGGAGTCCGTCTGAATCCTGGCTCTGATATTTATCATGTGTACGATCTTGGGCAAGTTAACTGACCTCTCTGTGCTTTAGATTCCCCATCTGTAAAGTGAAGATAATAAAAGCAGCAAATGCTTGTTGGGTTCCTAAGAAAATAACACACGTCAACAACACCTAGTATTGCAGTGCCTCACATACAGTGTGCATGTAATAAATGTCAGCTATCATTGGCAGAATTTTTTCACTGGAGTCACATGCTACAAAAGCCAGGACACTGTTTGTCTTGTTCAACATCTTCAGCACTCAGACCACTGGCTGGCACCTAGGAAACATTCAATAAATATTTGTCGAGTCAACATAACCCCACACTTATTCACATGACTGCAACCTCCTTCAATTAGACTGCATGCACTATGAACTGAACAATATTTAGAGAATATCTTGGGATAGGTGTTCAAAACAACACGTAAACTTCTAATCAGTTCCAAGTTCCTCCCATTATACACAACATCTACCTGTTATGGCACGCAGGTGATTAGGCCCCCTTGTAAATATGTTACTCTTGTTATTTTCTATTAGGAAAAAAGTGGTATGGCGCTAACAGTACACTATTAACCTCCTGGTTTGAACAGACATGCTAAGGTAGAGATCTTTCCAAACTTGGGTGGCACAATACAAGGATTAAACTCACAACATCAGAGTAGAAAACACAGAATTGAATACTCCCTAGTCACAGTGACAGAAGCAAACATTTTGTCTGACGGAGAGTGGATGGAACTGAGGGAACCAACATTTGTTGCATGTCATCAGAGACCAGATAAGTGATTTTAGTTAATCCTTATAACAACACAGCATTTTACACTTTCCACTCCACAGATGTGGAATCAGAAGTTCAGGGAAATTACATAATTTTCCAAGGAAACAACGTAATTTGAAAGGAGGTCATCTTATCCAAAACCAGTCCTTTCTGCACTACATTAAGCCTGCACATAGAAAATTCTCCGTAAGTGGAGAATATTTAAGAAAGTTTTATTTTATTTCTTCTGGCTGGTCAGAGATGATGGTGGAAGTGATGTTTAGCCTGCCTTTAATTTTAACTGGGGCTTCTGGACTGTTCTAAGGACTCTGTTTTCTCTGGGTTTCCTATAGGAAGTGGCTTTACTGACTGAGACTGCTCCCAGTCCCAACTAAATCTAATTCAGAAGTTGGTTCTTATCTTGCATTCTTACTGTCTTATGACCAAATCTTGTCTCTTGGTTCCTAAAGAATAGGTAGAAATCTGTCTTGATGGGAGAGACAGCACAAGGCCAGAATGATTGTCTGGAGCAATATTAAGGGGTGATGGGTATGGTAGAAGTTTTGGGAGCTCAGGGTTAGTGAAGTTCTCTCTGTGCAGGATGCAAGAATAAAAACAAATTGCTGCAGACCAAATGCCAGGCACAATATTAAGAGTTTTTACTTCTACTGTGATATTTAATCTTTATAACTAAAATATTTGCAAATATACACAATTAAAATAAATGCAGTATGGCATGGTGGTGAAGAGTTTGCGCTCTGGAAAACCCTGGCTTGAATTTTCACTCATTATTGGCAAGTGCCACTTTCTCATTAGTTTTTTTATCTGTAAAAAGAATATTAATCATAATATCTACCTCAGCTGATTTTTGTGAGAATTGAATGCAATGAAAATTGAATAAACTATAAAGGGATAGGTATAGTTCCTGAAACAGAGCAAGCACTCAAGTAATGTCCCATGGACAGCAGTCTCCTTGAGGGCAGAACCCATGTCCATTCAATTCAGCCCTGTGTCTCCAGCTTCTTCTGTAGAGTAGGCACTCAGCAAATATTAAATGTGGGTTGGATAAATAAATAAATGTATAATGGATGTAACAGAAGAAGCATTAGAAGGACCTCAGATCAGGAGGATGAAGTAAAATATTAATACTATAAGGAGGTTTAATGTTAAAATAAAATTAGTAAGAGCCTCAAGGAAAACTTTCAAAGTGCTTTCTACCCCATTTAGTACTAGGGAGAACTCGAATGTTTTAAATGGCTTTCATCTGCATAATGCTTTTTTTTGGCCTCCCTCTTATACACACAGACACGCACACCCACTCTCACACACACATACACATATGAGTGGGGGGAACCTTTGAAAACAACCTGCCTCCAGGCCTTGGGCTTAGTTATAGCCTTCTCTAAACAGGGGTTCATATAGGTTGGGGTGGAGAAACACAAGTATGGTTTCCTTTAGCTGTCATGCAAATCTAGAATTTAGGATGATTGAGGTCTGAGGCTTGGAATAAGGCACCTGAGAATTGTGTCTTCCTAATGAGGTTCTCTCTAAAGTCCTAGACTGCCCTGCATTCCTTCCCCCAGTTTGAATATGGGCAGTTCAAGGTAGTACTTTCTTACAATGGGGAAAGAAAAAAAAAAACCTCAAGGGACGTTCAGGAATGAATATACCTCTGGGCCCTGAGAAGGCCTTGCTCTGAGAACGAGCTGAAGTAAGACCCTGCTTGACTCCAGTGGCTTCAGGGTGCCATTGAGTTCATGTCTGGGTTCCTCCTGCCAGTGGTAGGGAAACAAACCTTTATATTAACTAAATTAATATAGTTAATTTTTGGTTAACTATATTATTTCAGGTCCCTGGAGGCTACCTGTCAGGGATAGGAGGTTATCTGAATGGATAGGTACACACAGGAGTTTCAGAGTTCAGAGAAGGTAAATGTGCATTTCCAGAGCTTCGACGGAGATTTAAGTGCTCGGTAGAAAGTGCTTTTGATCCTGGGCTTCTCTGAAAGTTTCTGGACCCTAACTATGTTCCACACAGGGATCTTATCCATACAATCTCAGCTGCTTATTATCTGTAAAATCAGTGAAAATATTTTCCCCCCAGAATTGTAGTGGAGATGAAACAAGATGTACATGGAATTGCTTAAATGAGCAGTACAAATAAAATCTGGGGGAGACTGGGAAACAAATACCAGAATTGCTTAAACTGGTGTCTTAATGTGTTAATTTTTAAAAATTCTCAACTTCCACTAAAACAAAATTTCTACTTGAAAATTTTGTGAGTTCATTTGAAGTCACTGAACTTAACTGAATGAACAAAATTCCATCCTGTGAAATATTCTGCAATTTATACTTTTTACCATTTCAGATGTGCCCTTTCGGATGTTTGAGTTAGGGAATTGTACTGTATAAAACAGTCTTAAAACCCCACATTGTGTTAACCCATCTTTTGCTATTGACCTAGCACTGACAGTGACCACTGCTAGTGACAATCTCAGAAAACCAGTGTAAAATTAAATGCCATCTTCTATGGTTCTGTTTCAATACTTTACCATAGCCTATAGCTAGAAGTTTAATTCAAGACTTCCCTAGAGCTGGAGCCCAGGTGATTTAGCCACGATGCTTGGAAAGCAGGAAGACTGTTGCCTGGCAACTGGAAACATTTGAAAATATCCAGTACATTTTCTGTTTAGTGTTCACAGCCCTCTTGATATTCCAATACACATAGCAGATGTTAATCCTCCTGTTTGAATTTTAAAGGCATGAAACAGAGTAGTGAAAAGTGGAAACAACGTTTTCATTTGCAAACTAACAAATTGGCTTCGGCTCCAAATCTTTGGGAATTTGCAGAGACTCATTTTCTTCCTGCTGATTTTCCCTTCTTCTTCCCCTAAATAGAACTAGTACACTGCTATTTTTTCCTCCTTTAACCTATAAGAGGAGTTAAGCTTCTTATAAACCAGAAATGCTTGCTGGGAATGTTGATAAAGAAGGTAAAGCTAGAAAGAGACTTTAGAGTATTATTTATTCATTCACTCATTCATCCATTTGTTCTCTCACCCACAGATTGGTAAATTAACAAATGCATGCCGTATTGTTTAGTAATTAAGAGCCAGAAATCAGACACCCTTAAGTTCAAATCTATCTGCCTGAATGACCACATTTGAAGTTATTTAACCTATGACTAAGCTTCAATATCCTCTTCGTAAAAGGGAATAATAATAGGAACTGTGTTATAGGGGCTTTTTTTGGTGAGAATTAAATGAAATAAAGTAGGTAAAGGGATCGACATAGCTCATGGTATAGAGGGAGCTGTCAATAAGTTGTAGGTGATGCTATTGCTACTGTTGTTATTTTTGTTGGCAAAGTCCCACTCTAAGTCCACACTATGATATGGAGGTTTCTATACCTTAATGGAAGAGCATAAGCTCTGCCATCAGACTACTTGTATAGCTTTAAGCAAGTTTTTTACACTGTCAATGCATCCGTTTCCTCAGGTGTAAAATGAGGTAAACAATAGCATTTTACCCCACCGATTGTTGAGAGAATTAAAGAGAATATTTTTTACCAGCATGGCCCAATGCCAGGCACAGAGAGCTAGTGTTCCGTGGAAGTTGGCTTCCATCACCATTACCATTATTACATATTACCACACTGGTGGTACAAAGATGAATAAACCATGGTCCCTGTTCTTGAGCAGTCTTGTGAGGGTATATGCATTCACTGAAGCACACTTAAAAATGATTACCTAGAAGGGGACGGGTATGATAATAGAGTTACAAACAGAAAGCCCTAGAAACCCCAATAAGAGTAGTAACCTCCTAAGGCAGACACTGAAACTATGGTTCTCTTAAAATATAAACTTTGGCACATTAACATTTTAAAGAGTTTATTTGAACAGATAGCAATTCATGAATCAGCCAGCTCCAAACTGGAAGTGATTTAGGGCTCTGCCCAAGAGGCACAAAGGGAAGGATTTAATAGGTTGAATGTGGAAGTAGAGCAAATAAATTATTCGATTGGTTAAAGTTTGAGCAATTGCCTTACTTGGTCTGTCCTGGTGGGAAGTTCAAGACGATATAACAGCGGTTAGTTGGCCTCCTATGACTGGCTGAGCTGAAGTTTTGTTTTCTTTTAAATTAGTCCCTTATATGAAATGAATCTGAACTAAGTTTCTGTTTGCTTAGGTAGGAACCCAGGGTGTGAGAATCACCTCAGTCTAATGGCTCCCATTTAATGATTTTAACAGTTTTCACTCTTGGCTGCATATTAGCATCGCCTTTAAAAATTACTTATGCCTGGCTTCTCATCCCAGAGATTCTGAGAATTGGCACAGGGCATCACCTGGGCATCAGGAATTTTTAAAGCTCTCAGATGATTTTAATGGGCAGCCAAGTGCAGAATTACTGTGAGGTAATCAGCACTTGATCCTGATCATCTTTACTGCAAAATTGGCACAAGTATCTGAGAGGAGTTGTGAGGTTCTTACCCTTGTTATCTCTACCCCTGCCAAGAGCATGGCACTTCAGAGTACCACCTGCAACAGTAGCAATACTTCTGATTTTTCCAAGTAGTAGTGCTGGCATACAAATACTGACAGTAATTGCTCTCATTTATTTAGAATATTTTATATCATCTAACCATCCCAACAACTCTGAGAGCTACTTTTCTCTTCTTTACTCAGATGAGAAAACTAATGATAAGAGTATTTAATCAGTTTACCCAATGTCTCACAGCTGGTAAGTAGCAGATGTCTCTATTCCACTCGCCTAAAAGTTTATACCAGATGCCCTGAAATTTGACCCTGAAAATCAGTACCACTTGCCACTCATATCCTCCCTTAGGCCTTTTCTCCTTCTGTCTCCACTTGCACTTGCAAATGAAAAGAACTAAGTATTCCTTTTTTTCTTTTTTTGGTTGTATGTGTATATATAGTTATTATACTTTGAGTTCTGGGATAAATGTGCAGAACGTGCAGGATTGTTACACAGGTATACATGTGCGATGGTGGTTTGCTGCACTCATCAACCCGTCGTCCACATTAGGTATTTGTATTCTTTCTGTGGGTCCTCTGATGGCTGGTTTCGTGTTGATATGGTAAATGAGTCAAGCTAACTGTAAAGCTTCTTTGGTAGAGGAGTCTGGTGTTTTCCTGGAGGCACAGAAACATTGGTGTGGACTATAATGTGCACTTGCAAAAAACTGGGGGTTTGGGAAGGTGCAGATAGCAAGTTATATTAGAGTTGGGTAGAGTCTGGGGTGCAGAGAGAACTTTTCTTAATAATCAAAGGATAAAGTTGGGGCCTGGCAGAGGGACTACAAACTGAGAAAGAATGACTTCCTCTCTTTTATGAAGTTCCTGAGGGTTCAGTAGTGCTGGCTTGGATTGAGAGTTGAAAGTTTTGAGGTTAGAAAGACATTGTGTCAAGTCAAATTTCATCTGCACAGATTGGGAAATAGTGGGGACCTTCTAAATGCTCCAGATGTGGTTGTTTCTGCACAATCAAAGACTAGATGGTGAAGGTTGCTAATGTCACCTTACCTTTGTCAAGGGCATATAATGGCACAAAGGAACGTCAGCTGTTATCGGGGGAGGTCCTCCCTGTGCCAGGCGCTTTGCATACATTATCTCATTTAATTATTATAAAATTCCTATGAGCTTAGAATTATCATGACCTTGCTACAAATAGAAACACTGAATCTCCAAGACTAAGTACTTTGTGGAAGATCAAGCAGCTGGTAATTTGAGAAGTAGGCAAATAAATGCCTTCTGCCTCTGGTTGCTGACACCAAAGGCAGGAAATATGGGTCATCAGTGCATGTCTTGGAGTGGTTATTCACGTTCAGCCTTGGGCAACTAACTGTGAGCTCTGACAAGACAACATTTTCCTCTCCCTCCCTATACATTTAAAGGTGTGTCTTGGTCTGTTGTGTGGGTGGTAGAAGTAGGAGCTTCATAGAATGAAGGCCAAACATTTGTGCCTTTCTTCCTCTGCTTCCACATCTATGTTTCTATGTAATGTTTTTGGCTGAAGGAGATGGGGTTTTATTTCTCCTACCACTGACTCCAGGATATTTGACATTCTGTTTCCTGGAGGAGATGGCTTTGACTCTGATTTTGGTATTTCCTTTTAACTATGATTATTTCAGATATGCTGAATATAAGTTACAGTTCAAAAGCATAGGAATGAATAACAATAGTTTTTAAAAGTTTTGTTGGCAAAGAAAAGGCTATTACAGACAACTATAAAAAGCATTCTTTTTTAAAGTTTTTCCCAAAATACAAACATCATAACCCTTCTGGAGTGTGTTTATATCTGGAACTCATTTTTAAGCATTCTTTCCTGTGTGATTAAGCTCTAATTTGAACAACATTTCTGTAATCGTTAACTTTATGAAAATAAAACCCACTCTCTCATTTGTATTACTTGAAGGGAGACAATGAAACAACTTTTCATAATTTCACAGTACCTGATACATGCTCTTGGTTAGGCCAGCTTTAGCCTATGGAACAACCTAAGGGACAAGTGAGGATATTATCTCTTACCCCCAAGAAGCTGCTGCACAGCGACAGCATGGTTTTCACAGGCCTGAGATTCATTCCCTTCTTTGCTGCTTGGGACAGGAAGTGACCACCTAGAAAACTGTCCAAGGAATCACCCCTCCATCGATACTGTTCAGGGAGTCAGAATAGGCCTCTGCTCAAAAGTCTGAGGTGAAGCTACCAGAAGGGCTGTATAGGGATGTAGTCAGTGGGCAGGTTCCCAGGATATGACTGGTTTAGACCAGCTTGAGGATTGGGGTTGGGAGCATGAGATGTGGAACCATGATTTGTGGGAGAGAGCCTGGGTTTTTGGCTTAGAGAACCCTACAAAGGAGCTTACAGGAGAGTTTATGCTAACTTGGATTTGAGTTTGAAAAGGAGGAAAGGATGATAGTGGTGGTGGTGGTGTGTACTTAGAGAAGTAGAAATAGAAATGAAAGAGCCTGGAGACTTGTGAAAATTTCATCTGATAGGAGTCAGGAACTGAAGATGGTTGGAAAATACTTGGCCATTCAAATATACCATTTATTCATAGCGTTTAATGAAATGACCCTGGAATAGCCTGGGAATGAGCATGATGCAAGAAAGGTGGACTTTAGTCTTGGTTCTCTCATTAACTGGTGTTGAGTTTGACAAAGCCAGTTAACCTCTTGAGTCTCATGTTCTTAAATTGTAGGAGAGGAAGTAAGGTGATTGCTTTCTTGTTCTCCCTTCCAACAAGGTATCTTTAAAAACGGATTTCCATCTTTGTGAAGGGAAGATACTTGTCTGGAGAAGCACTGATGAAGAAAATTTTTTTGCAACAGTAGAAATATTATATAACCATGTGCTGACAAATACAATAGCCATTAGCCCCATATGGCAATTGGACACTTGAAATATGGCTAGTGAGACAGAATTTTGGAATTCTTAATTTTGTTGGATTTAATTAATTTAGCCTTATTTGGCTAATGACTACCATAACTAGACAGATATCTAGGTCTAGATAAATTTGAAACATAGTATGCTTCTAGGTTTGGAATGTATGCAGGGGTAATACCCAGAATATTTTACAGCTAGCGTAAAAGAGAGAAGAGACTATCTCTTATTAGTTGACCTCTCTGCTTGGGAGCTGCCATCACGAGTTTGAACTATCAGAAAATGTTTGTTTGGGAGTGTCACAGGGCATGTCAATTTTTACAATGACACTTGAAACCTGGTTGTTTTCCCTGGAAGATGGAGATTTTAAATAAAATTAAACATAAAAAGACTTTATCAACTACTAATGCCATATCTTTCAAATTCCAGCATTATAAAGTGAAATGACTCCTTTCTCCAAGTCCTCATGTTAATTGGTCTATAAACGAAAGCAATTTCTTTATTGCTTGAGAGATTCACCACAGACCTGACTCCTGAATTTTTTCTAGACTTAAAACTCTGGGAACCGTGTTACTTTATGCCATCATTTAAACCACCTTATTCCTCACTCTAACATCTTATAATAAATGTGTGAAGTTACTCACAGATGAATTCCTTTTGATTACTCACTATTTAGAAAGAGATTGGGTCTACAGCAAGCAATGTTCCACATGGAAAAGCTAAGATAAACACACCCATGTAAGTAGATCCATGATTACATAAACAAGGCCTGTGGAGAATGTTCATACATTCATGTGACTCTCAAAGTTTTTATGACTCATTTATGCTATATATATTTTCCTATAATTTTGGTCCAGCATTAGCTGAGCACTGTTAGCTAAAGAATAACAGTTTCTCTTTGCTGTGATGAAAACATTTGGTTTCTTTATCAATTTCAACATGAATAATGAACATGAACAGCTACTTTTCTGGGGGGTGGGTGCCTGAATGGGACTTACCAGGGTCTCCATATCATCACCTTACTGAAATGACCAGCAGGAGGCCAGAGGAGTACAAATGGAAAACGAAATATCTTACTTTTCCTTTTACCCCCCTTTTATCCAGCCATTTCTGTTTTTCCAAAAGCCTTGGGAATAATGGAATGGTGGAAAGCATGTAGAAAAATCCCAACTCCAAAAATATTCCAGTTCTGTGGCCTTGCACTCAATCCCTTTTCTCACTTGCAAAATGAGTCTATGAGTACCTGACAGAGATAAGAATGTATTCAGTACCTAGCAAATAGGAGCTCCTGAATAGATAATTAGTAATATTATTGGTTAAGAACTCATGGTCATTGTCATCATCTGTCTCTTTTTTGTTTATTTACTGATCCTCTTTCCCTTTTCGTTTTCCCTTTTTTCATGTTAATATTAATCACCTTTCAAACATTTTTCTTGACTATCTTAAAACTTTAAGGGAATAAGGCTGTCTGTACAATTAACAACATAACTAATCTTCATCCTTCTCCTCTTGTCTCCCAACCTTTCCTTGGCCTAAAAATACATCCCTGCCAGCAAGCCCATTACTATATACATGATGATAAAGTTGCAGGAAACAGGTAAGATAAAGCTACTTAAGCAGAAGTAAAGGAAAAAATTGTTAAGAACCCACTTTGTATCAGGCTGTGGGACTAGATGCTTTCAGTAAGGAAGAATGTCTGGCGTATCTGCCGTAACTCCACCTGCTTCCATGAACAACGATTTGACAGTGATGGTCTCAGACTCGGTTCATATCCCTTGACTAACAGTTTTTTAGCACTGATATTTGTATAGATGTGAATGCTATTGGAGCTTTAAAAATCATTAGATGAAATCTATTTTTGCTTGAAAAGTCTATGTAGATTGTAAGCAGCATTAATTGAGTTTAGATAGGCTGTCACAGTAAAATCCTGTAGGGGAGGACCTTTGGCTCTTGTAATACGGCTGAGTGGGGCTCAGTTTCACACTCAACCAGGCAAATTCTCTCTACAGCTTTAAAACTCTGTTTGAAGAGTAGTTTAAAGCATCAACAATTTCTTGTTGTTGGTTTTTTTTAAAACACTACTCATCAAAAAGATATTGGTGATTGGGGATGAGTTAGTTGGAAAAAGTAATGAGCTCTTGTTTCTATGTCATGAATAATATATGTTGCAAATATCTTCTCAGATCTCTTCCTAAATCTCAGTCATATTAGGCATGGGAGAATAGTTAGAATTCTTATTTTCTGTAAGGAAATGGCCACGTGGTGACCCAGAACATATCTCTTCACCTTGTTGGGCTTGTTTTCCTTTTGAGAAAGAAGGGCATTGGGCTAGCCCCACATGACTGTATGGCCCGAAAAAGTCCTTTCACTGAATCTAAGTTCCAGAGGTCTAGGGATTTAATTTACCTCCCTGGCTAGGGATGGGAAGCTATAAGAGAGCTTGTGTATATACTTTCCAAAATATATGTGTACTTTATTAAGGCTTTAGGCTTAAAATGGAATTTTAAAGAAATCTTATAAATGTTTTAGACAGTGAAGTGGAATTATTTAGTTGATAGTAGATAAGTACTGAATTGGTTGTGAGAAGATCTGGTCTTTTTCTAGCTAGTTTAGTATCCACAGCAACTAACAAGGGCATTAATATTTGCACTGTAAAATTAATGTAATTACATCTGCACAGAATTATTCTGAAAATGAAAAGAGGCAAAGTGAGTGTCTTCCGTAGGCTTGAGTCAAGAATTCTCAGTCTTCTTGGTAATACTGGCTTGGATAGATGCCTAAAGCTGCTGGAAAAAGGCCAGAACTTTCAGATCTTCAGAGGAAAGGCACCGACCTTGCACGGGCCACCGCACACTGGGACTCATTTTTGAACCACAACAGCTCCAGGGGAATGGGTGAGTTGAATTGACAAGGAGCAACTGTTTCTTGCCACAGGCCTCTAGAATCCCGGCAGGAGGGGAACCCTCGACCACCACATGGCACTTGAGGCAGCAGCAAGAGCTGCCTAGAGAAGTGGTGGGACGGCAAGCCAGCTGATGTGAAGCCCAGAGAGTTTGGAGCAGGCAGGAGTGTCTGTAGTGGAGCATGGTCAGGGACAGCCATCCCCCTAAGCTCAAATTGCTCTCATGGGAGACTTTAGCCCTAGGGGAACTGTCAGTTCTGATCTCCGCAGGGTGGTCTTGGACATCAGACAGGGCTGGGCTGACCTGAGCACCCCTTGGTCTCCTGGCCTCTCCCAGGGCCCCAGCCTGGTCATGCCAGTTTACAGGGCAGTTTTGGGTGCCTGGGGGGCTCAAACCATGGCTTCTGCACTGGCAGACCTTACCTGACTGGTGGAGAGCGCCAGTGAGCCAACCCTTATGGCCTCACACCAGCCTGTATGCCCCCTCCCCATACTGCAGCTTCCCCCAAGCCCACACCAGTTCCCCACGTCTCTTTGCTAGT